>NC_060248.1:3144844-5906824 GCF_921293095.1 Ischnura elegans | reverse complement strand
TTTTTATAACAACAAAGCTAGCAAAAACCCATGAATTTTATTTTTACTGGTGGTGGGTCATATCTTTATCAGATTAGGGAAAAAATTAGATTGATTAACATATCGCCTTTGGTGAAAGTTTCATGTTACATATATGGAAACAATGGTTTTTATGTAATATTTTCTAAAATCCTATGAAAGGAGTTAATAGAATTTCCAGTGTCCCTGAGTATATGTTGAAATTATTACAAAATTTGGATGGGACTGAGATGGGACATTATTTCCATTTGGAGACCTCATTTGTTGAAAAGCCACAGTTTCGACCAAATTTAAAATGCTTGTGAAAAAAGACTGGTAGAGATAGTGTAGGAAAAATTGAGTGGGTTTCTTTCATCATATCCTGTTGCTTTTTCTTTAAAATTTCTGTTTTTTTTTCAGTGTTACTGAAAAGATACATTCTAACAGTTCATGAATCTCCAAATTTATGGTCCAGTGACCTCCAGTGTAATAAAAAAATGTGTAATTTTTTTAAAGTACTGGAGTGTACTATGGGATCTCAATGATTTGACACCTATGCAACTGCTATTTGGCAGGATTATTGAAAATTTCTTTGTACTATAAATGTACTACAAACATACAATTATCAAAATTATTTTTACCATATTAATTTTGGTATGAAATGGTGTTGCTCACAATGTCTCCTCTTGAGTGCAGTGGGTGAAATTCCCTCCACGTATTGAAAAAATTCTATCAAAACTAATGACATAATTGTAGCTGATGGGAGGTGATCAGCTCGAGAGGCTGGATTAGTGGCAGTGTTGGATTATTGCATGGTCGGATGACTGAGGTTGGACTGTATCCTAAAGAATAGGTGAGGGAAGAGTCCTTGCGTCCAAAGAAGAGCATGTAAAGGCCACGTGATGAGGGAGTTCACGTGGGTTTTGTAATGGAGGGAAAAATTGAAGGGAAAGCAGTTTAAGAGCAAGCACTGGAAGCAGATGAAGAGGGGAGCAAGGGGAAATAGGGTTGGGATGCAGACCTATCTCAGGATTGTAATACTCTTCATATGCATCACAGAATCAAAGCAGAGCAGCATCCCTCGACTGATTTGGTGTATAGAGTACCAAAGTGGTTGAGTGAAATCCAACACTTCCCTCTGGAGTGGAGCAGAATTGAACCTTTGGGATGAGTTCTATGTTTCTTAGTGGAGCTCATGAGTGGCATTTGATGCTCTCTGGTTTCGTGGAGGCTATGACATTTTCCACCACACCAAACAAATGAGGTGAGCCATCGTTATCAAACTTTGTGCAGTCCAACGATCCTTCGTGGACTAACCGCTCGTCCTCCTCTTGAATGACCACTGCTGAAGCTTTGCTCCATTGAACTGTTGAGAGGTGAAATGTGAACTTCGAGCTATCTTGGATACTGCGAGAACGGAAGAAACTTCAGAGTTTTCTGAGGGTGCTGGTGGCTGGGCCCTGATCAGAGGCTGAAGCCTTGAAGCAAAATCGTCTTGTGCAGCTCAGGGAAAGGAACTGGACCCCCTGGCCAGAATTTGTCTCATCACACACCAGTGCATAAGTCTGGGGTTAGCTCTCCCCTTGCGTATCCAAGGCAACCTCCTGGTCAATTAAGAGAGTAAAGGGGGTGGTGGTGGTGGTTGAATGAGAGCAACTGACTTGAGGCCTCGTGGTTTGCCATAATGGCTTGTAGTGCAGTCACACTTGATCGATCTGGAGAGGTGCACTGTTGTACAGAGATGGTTTTTGGAGAGGGTATGTGGATGCCATTCACACAATTTCTCCGCTCCAACCTTGGCTCCTCTCTGTACTGGTATCCCTGTTTTTGCTCTCTGGAAAATGAATTTTAGGCTCCGCTCTTTAATGCCGCAGCAGTCAACACAAGTGAAAATGGTAGATTATAAAAGAACTTGCAGGGTATTCCCTTACTTGTGTGGTCATTGAACAAGTCATAGTGGTTGGAGTCAGTAATTCTGGGACCATGAGAATCTTACTGCCAGCACTATGTAGCACCGTTCTACCACCTCTGTTTCTTTGCTGGACCCTCCTCAGAGAGCCACTAATGGTCTCTCTAGTCAGTTGCCACCTCTGAATACCACACCATCAGTCGTGACTTGGATGCATGTATTTAGCACTTGCTCATCATAATTCTTCAGCCCACTTTTTAGGGAACTTGATTGAGTGAAAGATGATGATACGCTCTTGTATGAGAGATTTCCAGTACCACTAGAAATGGAACTATCTCAATGCCTTAATGAATAATAACTGTTGTACTCACTGAGTTAATGAAATTAATAATTGATGCTCTTCTTGTTTGCTACCAGTCCCTTGTGAAACCATCAACCAATCACATTGAAGGCTCTAAACATTCCAATGGGGGATTCCACTGAAAATGCATGATTATGCGATAAAAAAATATCCTCCGCACTGAAAATTACAGTGAAAGCAGTTCTTCTCTAACCTGCGCATTATTTGTAAAATTCCACTTTGAAAATTGTATAGTAATCTTGCGCTCCAAACGACCCATCGCCATGTTGGCTGAGCGTGACGTCAGATTCCAGTAAACGATACATACATACATTTACGTGATGCCAGTAGACTATTTGTCCCAGTTTTAGAAAAACCTATGCATCTTTTAGTACAATTAAGTTTTTTTTTCATAGCATTATAAGTTGATTTCATCATCAATAATGTGAATATTTATCCTGAATAATTGACAGGTTTAACCCATTAACGGCCAAGGCTAATATTCGGTAGAAATTTTTAAATTTATCATCATATTTAGTCTTAATAGATACTAGAAAAGAAATTTAGAAAAATTTGAGGCTCTAAAAAATTTATTTATACCAGAAAAATAATGGTGCGTTTTCGCACCTTTGGCGGAATGTGGGTACTTCGTTTAACATATCGTGAAAAACTAAATTTTTTTATTTTCCATTATTTAATTTTGAAACACATAGAAGCGCATAAATTAGTATTTAAAATCATTAAGTAACCGTTCATACTATAATATAACCCTTTTATCCATGAAAATTATTGGGATATTAGGGCACATTACATTTTATCCAAAAGTATGAATTGTGCGTATTACATTACCTGCACCTTTTCTGTGATACCTTTTTCTCGATAATATGACCTGCATTATCTTCTTTATTGTCTGCTAGTAAAGAATTACGAGAAGGTTTGTCTTTTTTCGGATTTGATGGTCCTTCTGCATGTATTTCTTAGTGATTGCCAATACTGAATCGGTCACCTTTGATTGACGTTAGTGCACCATATGATCTTTGAGGAATCAATTGGAGACATTTTGAGCCCACTAGCCCTCCTATAGATTTTCCATGAATAAGTAAACATACTTTCCAGTAAATTGGTAAACAATGGACACCACCACGTTTTCTCTCTGATTTTGAATCTATGAATCGCGTTTGTATTATCGTGATATATTCTCCACCTTTGGTATTATTGCAATCCCCAATGACTAGAAGCTGGGGAATAGTTTCTTTCAAATGGTAAATTGGTTATGATTTCTGGTCGCAATGCAACAGAGGATTCATTCCATTTGACCGCGAACAATTTAGATTCCTCGTCAAAAGCATAAACAATTGAGCCTCGAGGTTTTTTCCAAGAGCTGTAGAGTCTTCAAGCGGGCACTTTCCAGTTCTATTTTCCCGAGTGGTTCAAGTTGCAAAGGATCGCCTTTCCTTCAGTGTTTGGTACAAGGAACATGTATAAGAGAAATTGTCAAAAAATAACCGATGCTGAGTAATAACGGGAATTATTTCCAAGAAATGTGAAACAACGATAGCTACAAATCCTACCTTCATTCCATGAGGATTTGATTTATTTAGCCCCTCCATACGAAAACAATTTGATGAGGTAACCATCTGAAGAGCAAAGGCACCATAATTTTAGCCCCAATCAAACCAGTTTATTTTACATCAACATTTTCGCTGAGTGGCGTCCAAAATACGGAACCATTTGCTCATCTATAGAAAGGTTTTGAGAAAACATTCCCAACTGCAAAATTAGCATTCAACATTGTAAATATTGGTCTCAGATTTGCAAATTTGTCCGATTTGTCGAGAAAAAAGGTGTCAAAAAATTTTCCTTTATCTCTTTCTACTCATAGTTTGACGAACTAATTCAACCATTTATCTTTATAATATCTTTAGACAAGTACAAGTCCTGCTGCGGAAGCACATGATACCTAGAGAGAATCAAAATCTCAATAAACTTTTCATGTCTGCAATACTAATTGTAACTGATGCCTATTGCTATCAGTAACATACTTTTTTGAAAAATATACGATTTCCTCCTAACCTCGTCATCAAGAAACAAGAGATAAATGTCAGATGGAGACATGCCTCCAAATTCACGTCTTATTTATTCGTCATATTCCTTCTCTTTAGAAATTGGACGACACAAAAACTTAGCATCAATATCCTTTTTCCATTTTCGAAAATTATTCCCTTTTATCAGACGACGGATATCTTTTTTGGCATACTGATGGCTTTCCTTCTTCTTCTTGCGCACTCAGCCGGTGCTCCACTATACCATCGCCTTGATGTGTTTCCAACGTTACCGCGATGTCATTGTTAATCGGCTTCGCAGTTCAAATGTCATCATCGATATCTTCTTCATCAGTCAAGTTTTTAACGTCTGGTGGTATTTAGACAACATCCGTGGCGTCATCCACAGAATCCAGGGTTTTCATCTAAAGTGGTCAAGATATCTTGGGTGGAAATACACCTTCTTTTATTATCCATCTACAGTAGTCTCGGAAAATTTGGTGAAATGTAAAAGATAATTGTTTTCACTCCTACGTTGCCTGAAACGTTGATATTGAAGCCGTAGGATCACCCGTCATACCTAACGAATGCGTATAGACCAATGAGACTAACTTCTCGAAGCTTTCTTCTAGTGTTCGAAGGTAAGATCCATTGAATTATACGTAGCAGTGATCCGTTTCTGAATGGCCAGCGCTGTTTGAGAAACTTCACATTACACACAGTTGAAAACCGATAGGCCTCGTGGCGGAGAATCGAGTTGCTCATTAGTACGCAATGACTAAATGAAGCCACATTTAAGAAGACGACAGCTGTGAGATCAATAAGATAAGAAAGTACATTTTAAGGTATTTAAAACCCAACAGTGATTAAATTGATTCATCGAATAATTACAGGGCGGCGTACAATATTAGTGACCAAGGTTTGCTACATTTGTCTCTCGGTACGGTGCCTCAGTCCTAATCCACCATACCCCCAAACGCCAAAGGTGCGAAAACGCACCATTATATTCAAGTGTCAAAATTGTACATCTCTAAATATATTATTAGATTTTTAAAAATCTGAGTAATTAAGCATTATTAGTACAATTAAAATACTAGTATTAGGATTCATAAATATTCTTTGTGCACTCGTAAAAAAATATTAAGTTGATAGCTCTCGATGAGCAAGAAATTAAGTAAACTTGAAAAATTATTATTAAATAATCACGCCTAAATTCTTAAAGAAAATGCTTTTAAAAATAAGTTCATCATCTAATAAATAATTTACTATGGAAAAACTATTAAATAACGTAGTGGATATTTTTTCACGAACTTATTAAAAAATGGTGCGTTTTCGCACCTTTGGCCGTAAATGGGTTAAAGAATGAGGGCCACACCTTTTCATGTCTATCATTGTATATCACAGCGCAGCTTCAGGTAGCCCGGCCTAGCGTAATATGATGGTCAAGAGCGAGATGAAGTACGTATTATGTGGCTTCATTGTCTTGCAAGCTAATTTGATGTAATGTTTGCCATTTCCATAAAGTATTTTGACTCATACGAGTTAATATAATCTCAAGATAATGATACCACCAGTACACATTTATGAAGTGCATTTCATTTTATCCCTTTCATTTTATATTTCATGTTATAAAACTGTAGGGTTTTATTATTTCTTGGCAGTTTTCTAAAGAATGTAAGACTTACAGAGTAAAATTCCTAAGATACAGAAGCCTACTACACATGTGTAGCACAGTTTAGCTGGTCCTTCAATTCGAAGAAATGCTGATCAACTTCATCCGGGGATGGATCTTGTGTGAGTGGTTACTCCTTTAACAGCCATGCACCTGCAATGATAATAAAATAAGCCTTAGTCCCTCTTTTAGGCTGGTTAAAAAGAAAATTAGCCCTTAAAGAACCATAGGAATCAATGAACAGTGTCTATGGAAAAAGTTACTGCAGAACGTGGCTAATTTAAAGGAAAAATAGCATGGAGTTTAGTAGTGTTTGAATTGGGGTGAAATTTTCAGGACGTGCAGTGTGTCCCTTGTTTCATGCGCTTCTCTTCTATGTTAAGTCAAACTGTGAAGCACGGAAGAAGACGTCTTGGAATAAAAAATGGAATGGGGAAGTTAACTTGGGGAAAGAAAGACATCAATGCAAAGAAGAAACAACTCGATTTCAATGCAGTGGGTTTTTGACACTTGGCTGTTCTTCCAATGAAGAATCAATGATAGATGGTGATATCAAATTACCTAATTTTTTTACAAATGCTCCAGTGCCTTGAATTTACTTTTTCATCCAGTGAATTTTTTCTAGAAACTGGCCTTTGCCAGTAAGCTGTTTAAGATTCACTGATGTGATTTTCAAAATGCGTCGTGTATGATCAGATGGGGAAATCTCCTGGGTGAAGTCTTTGGATGCCCCCCTTAAAAATCCTCAAAAGTGTCTCAGGGAGAGAAACTGGTTCCCCCTCCATGCCTTTTGTGATTGTTATTAACCCCCTTAGGCCATGAGTCGGACACGTGGGCAGATGGTTGTTTTAGGATGGATTTGTTCTCTGTAAAATAGCATTCAGTTTTTGTCTAGCTTGGAAAATTGCAAGGAAAGCAATTGCAATTCTTCTCTTCGTTTATTCTGATTGAATAGAACTATGGTGTCAATTTGTATGGTGTAGTAAGTTCAATCTCGATAAATACCATAATTCTCTGTTATGAACAAGCAACCAGTATAGGATGCACTCAAATTTTGATGACAATAATGTGAAAATTTCCTTATGTATTCCTGTGAAAAGTATGATGCTTCTCATCTTAAGAGATTCATGTATGCTGATGTGTTGGTCATTTTTTGTCCGTTAAGCCAAAGGATTATGGTTCCACTACCAGCTATGGGGAAGTTGTTGGAAATGGACTTTAATGGAAATTTATGTTACAGTGCTTTAGTGTATGGGGTAATAAAGACTCCTACACGTATTCGTTCGGTAAAATATCTGTATTTTTTCAATTCTACCAGACGTGGAAAATATTGTGGTTGTAAGTTAATGTTATCCATGTTGCTCTTAAAGAGATTTGTTCTTAATTACTTGTGTAGTCTAAGCCAGTCTAAAAAGAAGATTATTTTATGAGGCATACGTAGTGATGCATGGAATACT
This sequence comes from Ischnura elegans, assembly GCF_921293095.1. Classification (NCBI taxonomy): domain Eukaryota; kingdom Metazoa; phylum Arthropoda; class Insecta; order Odonata; family Coenagrionidae; genus Ischnura; species Ischnura elegans. The sequence goes on along the minus strand of NC_060248.1, from coordinate 5,899,407 downwards.
TGTTGCATTTCCCTTTTGAATGTTTGTATTGATGTGGGCGACTTTGGAATGGGAGGTTAAGAGAAAAAGTAGGTGGTGATGTTGAGGCTTGTGAGAGAATTCTTCAGATATGACTTATTTTAAGCTTCTTTTGTATTTTGATGGCAATAATGTTGATTTCAGAGACCCATCTGTTTTGGACGAATGTGGTTTGGACGAGCATACAAAGGAAGTTCTCTTGGCGAATATCAAGCAGAAGCTGACTTCGCAAGCGGTGAAGATCCGAGCTGATGTAGAGGTGGCGTGCTATGGCTACGAGGGCATTGATGCTGTCAAGGCTGCCCTCAGAGCGGGTCTTGCGACGTCCACCGAGGACATGCCCATTCGGATCAACCTGATTGCTCCCCCCCTCTACGGTATGCTCCCCATCCATAGCCGTGCCAATCCCTCTCTTCCCTAGGTGCACGAAATATCCCATTCTTATGTGCAATATTTTGGCATCCCTTGCCATAATAAAGTTGCTTGTCCATAGCTTTGTTCGCCCTTTCTTCAAAATATGCCTTTCCTGAAATATTTTCTTCTTCGTTAGCCTCAAGTATTTTTGTGAACTTCTGGATGAAGCAATTTTTATTGGAGAGTAAAGAATTATGATTAGTCAACAATTTGCATATTTTTGGAAATAACGGGATTGATGCAACGGTGCACGAGGCCAACATTTTCTTTTTCTGTAATTTATGTTTATGTCAGGTTTATTTATTATGGAATCCATGCTTTTCCTATGGTTAATTCTCACCAGCATAAGGGTAGTTATAGTTAAGTTTCCCAATTGGGAACATATGCACGGATAGTGCTATTTCTTTTTCTAAACCAAACACTGAAGAAATCTGCAGAAACTATAAATAGCCTAAAATGAAATTTTCCCTTAATTGCAATGAGCCACCATTTTATGTATCATATTTCTTTAATGTGTGTAATATTTAGCTCCAGGACCTCCAATGAGTGGATACACCTTCCTAAACAACATGTGAGGTTGTTTATTTCTAATTCTTCAAAATGGGGGAGGGAAAAATATTTTTTGTATTTATCAATGGACTGATTTCTCATATCTCTTCTCAGTGATGACCACATCCACACCTGAGAAGCAGGACGGATTGAAGGCTCTGAATAATGCTATTGAGAAAATCCAGGAGACGATCACGTCAATGGGAGGAGTCTTTACGATCCAGATGGCTGTGAGTATTTTTGCCTCCCTTCTCTCAAGCTGGACATTCAAGGGCAAATTGACTCCTCATCTCTCTCTTTCACTCGCGTCGACTGTTGGAGGGGGGGAGGGTGGAGTCATCGCCATGGATTTCTGGGTTCCATCCAACTCCAGATAAGATCAGTCTCCTAAATATCATCAATGGAACAAACTAAAATTAAACTACTTGGGACCATGATAATATTTTGCTTCGAGAAAAATAATTTTATTTCTAATAATATAACTTTATTGTATCTTATTAGCAATAACAAGATCATAAAATCAATGAAAGACTGACAACCATGACGTGATGTGACACATTAATGCACATGCCCTGTTTATTTACATTAAGTTTGTATTGTTGCAGTCTGTCTGCATTTGCAGTGATGGCATATGCCTCATTTCAGATAGCTCTTCAATTGATATTCCATTGCGTAGAATGTGGTGGCTGATGCAAAATATTTCAAGCTAGCCTTGCGATGCCGAGGACCCGTCTTCACTTAAGATCGATCACGTTCAACTGCCTGACTGTGTGGCATTTAATAGGGCCAGTTAAGGGAATATTCAAACTCATAATTTCCAAAAATAAATTTTAAAGCTGCTTCATCAACTTAGTTATAAGTTGCGACTACAACCCATTTTTCTTGGCAATATCCATTTTCTTCATTCCGTCATCATCATTATTTTTAAAATGGCAATTTTCTGCTCGAAGGTGAAGTGATTTCTTTTCCATGGCATTCTTGAGATACTCACACAACAAAAAAATACGTAAAATGTTAAGGATCTCGAGAATATAGTGTGAAGCACATTCTGATGAACCATCTTTTTTTCTTATTTTTTTATCTTATTGTTCAGCGTAACTTCGAATCTGTAGAATTATAAAGTAATTAACACAATACAAGATGTTGGCGCTCAGAGTAGTTTTGCATCCTTAAATGTGGGTAGAGATTTCCGCAAAAACCTTTGTTTCTTGTTGACAATGTTATTTGATATAAATAATGCAATCTGAATCAATTGTCAGTTATGGACCAACGGTTGCATAGGGATGTCTTATTTAGGCAAAGAAACAGGATTTGAAAGTAATGCCACGTTGGGAACAATTATTATCCAATATTTATTCAATTTAAATTCATGTATTTGCGATCCAATTGTCAGAAAAAAATCTGGGCTTTGCGATCAGAGTAATATGCAATATGCATTTAAATGAGAAAGGCTTCTATAAACTTATTTTGCAAGCATTACTACCTATATGTATCTCCAATCACATGACTAGACATGATTAGTAGAGGCACCGAATTTTTGCGAAGCACGAAATATAACGCAAAATTTCCAAAGTTGCACTTTTTCTGCGAATTTGGCGCGATATTTTCCACCATGGCCGGTAAAAAAATAACCCGTTAATGTAAGTTTTCTTAAAAAACCGGTATGAAGAACCGATCGCATAAAGTCGGTGCTTTGGAACCGGCTCGGAACTGTTGCGAGGATTTGAATTTGGCGCCCAAATCCGAAATGGTTCGCAGCGTATTCAAGGCCAAAAAGTGAAGGAAAAAAAAGATTTGAAAACGCATGTTTTACTTTCCGATTGCATGGCGTCAATATTTTTTTTCTTTTGAGAGTTGCTCCCTAGCACGCGCATTTAAGAGGTCGTCAATTAGTCGCTCGCGCCAACATTGTAACATTCTGTAGCCGCTGCCACATATGCCGCTTTCAAACAAGCTGACTTTTTGCCTGCCGCCGGCCACGGCACGGTGATGTTCTTTCAACCTACTATAGGTCTATGGATGTCTTCAAACGAGTCGCATAACATCGTTGCATTGATGGCAAGGCGCCCATTTCAATCCGGCCCGGCGATGCTCCGTCTACGGCGTGAAATAAAGGCTATGATACATTGACGCCGCTTTCAGACGAAACGACTTTTCACCGGTCACCGTTCACGTGAAATTCGGGCGGCTTTCAGACGAAACGACTTTCTGCAACGTCGTGTGCTGTGCCGTGAACGGCCCCAGCGGAAAATCGTTTCGTCTGAGAGTGGTGTTAAGATTGATTCATGTGTATATACAGCAATTCTGCGATATACGAGCAAGATGCATTTCGAGAGCCTATTCGTAAGTTGATAAACCTATGCAAGGCGTTGAAAAGTGTGGTTATCCTGCTGAACGCAACACCGTATTACAATTTTGCGTAATAGGGTGGTTTCCTATTATTTTTTTAATGCCTTAATCGAAAGATTATTACTCCTGAAGTACGTGTTTCACGCATTTACATTTTTTAATGACGATATCTATTTTTCACGACTAAACGAAAAGTGAAAATTTTCAAGCGCGCGAAAACGCTACGCGTAAGTAGGAATGATGGGAAAAAGTCCGTGCGATGCATTTCTGGTTCCCCCTCCCGCCTCGTGAGGTGACCTTGATCGAGGCTCTGAGCACTGATAGGACGCAGGATGCTAGCGGGTAGCTGAGTACCTTGCTGGCTGGTAGCGCTTGGCTTAAAAAAGGTTTATTAATACCTTATCAAACGAAGAAAACTTTCCGACCTTAGCCAGTTTTAATAGGTGATTATTAAGACATGTTTCCCTGAGCTCTGTGCCTCATGCATGCATTGGTAACCTCAGACGATGTATAACTCCTATCCTCTCGTGTAGAAACTAAGTCCCTGTGACGTCACGTGGAGCGGGATCGCATGGGCGCCAATCTGGACTTTTTCAAATGAGGATAAAATTTGACCCTTGCCATTCGTCTAAACCGATATTTGAAAAACCAAATAATTTTTATATTATGAATACACTAATGGTGGGTAACGAATCGCAATTGATGCCTTTCGTTTTCTTTGATGAAGGAAACTACCCTATTCATGTCCGCTCACATCAGTTTATGAATGTTGTCGCTGTACCGGCATGTTGAGCAGTTTATTGTTGAGGTTATAAGAACTGTGGCAGTGAAGCATGCAAATCAGTTTTCAATTAAAGTAACAATTTAAGCTAGCTACATCACAGAATGTATTTAGATCTGACTTAATACAGTAAAACCTCTTTACATCGTAATGGAGGGGATCAAAATTTGGTCATTTCGATGTATGGAGGTTCACTATGGAGAGGTTTTAGTGGTAGGCACCATTTTTTTCATATCCTTGGGAAATGAATGGTGCTACTGTCTTTTAAGCCATTATATTAATATATTTAAACATATAGGTATGCATAAGTGAACATATATTTACCATTTAATGATTACACAAAGGTAAAAGTAAATTGTTCAAGAGGCCTTTTTAGAAAATAAATTACCGTATATCTCCGAATATAGTCCCCCCTTTTTTTCCAAAAATGGCCGCGGAAAAGTAAGGGGGGGGGACTATAATCGAGTGTAATCCAATTTAGCATACTAAAGGTGACCATAAAGTAATAAATAACGGCATAATGGCTAATGTTCTCGTAGTCTTTCTATTTGAGTATATTTATGAGGATTATAATCGGAGATATTAGTAAATACTGCCACGTTTTACCGGAAATTAAGACAATTTTTACCACAAATGTTGTACAGATACGATTATTCCGATTCAAATAGCATATCAAATATGCGTTTTCACGGAATCCATCGGGTAGCCGCTAATTTTTCTTGGAAAAGTATTGTTAGAATAATTCAATCGACACTGATCACTTAATGACGCAAAACAGTAAATAATTAAAATGAAAACTAAACACACACTATCATTACATTAATCGAACACTAGAATTGAATCAATAGTATATGTACCCGTCGCTCATTTAATAACTACACGATTTAAATAATTGCGAAAAATAAACAGATAAAGTGAACCTTTCGTGACGATTTAGCATTTCATTGCGTCCGTAGCTACTATACGTCCGTGCGGTTCGTGTTTACAACCACTGCCGCTTTCACAGAACAAGAATGCGCAATAGGTGATGCATTTGTTTCTGAAAAGGCGCAATAATCGACGACTTTAAACCAGAAGCGCCGGCATTACTGCATTTGATCGAAATACAGCGACTCAGCATCGAAAGTGTAATCAATTTATTGAGGAATATCTTCAATTCGTCAGGGTAAATAGGATCGATAAATTACGTCGCATAACGTTTCGCAATTATTTCCGCGATATTTTCTTTATTAAAAATAATTTTACGTTCAACAGTGAGGTGATGGATCAAGTAGAAAGATGAGGATCAATCCTGCCGCAGATTAGAGGCCTTCAAAGACGGAGTTTCGATGCCAATTTAAAAATAGCCGTTGCAGAATACACCGTAAATCATAGTATTTACAGCGCTAGCAAAGCGCTAATACATCGCGGAAGTCATTTCGGGGGTCTCGACGCGGCAGATTCAAAGAATTAGAGGAAAATATCGTCGAATTTGTGCGCAAATGCAGAGCAGAAGCTCTTTGTGTAACTTATGCAATGATTCGCGACGAGGCATTGAAAATTGATATAATTTTTTTTCAGTTTTAATGTTTGTTGGAAAAAGTTTATTTCTTAATTTTATTACTTTGATATTTGTAAGTCCTGTAGTTTAATTGTTTTGCTTAGCAGGCATTTGATAGCAATATTTTTATAATATTTATAATTTATTTAACACAATTTTATTTAGATTTCCTAAATTCTTCAGGTCACTTGCATTTGTGATGAGTTGATGGGTGTGTTACACTGGATCTAAGGAAGTTTCAGGGCCAAATGCAATACTGTTTATGGGCTTTAAGTTAAAGCTTATATATTGACATTGTCTGTAGTCATTTGGAAATCAAAAATATTAATAATTTGTGAAGGTTTAAAAAATACAATAGCCTTGGATACTTAAAAAAATTTCTCATTTCTTCATTACATCTGGTTAAGGAACTATAAATTACTGATACATGCAATGGATCACAACATGTTTTAGGTATAGTTATTTTGTTGTGATGGAAAATATGTGAACAGATTTGTTCTTAATCTTCACAGAAAATAATAGTTTTTATCGAATCTAGAATCTTAACTTGCTAACCACAGAAAAATTGCCTTCCTTTACATTTTAAAATTTTTCCCAAAACTGAGGTCTCAAAATTGGGGGGGGGGACTATATTCGGAGATATACGGTAGTTAATGGGTTTGCTTAAAAAATTTTTCTCTCTTCTTTCTCTCTCTTTCGAAATAATGTTTTCAATTCCACAAGCATTTTTGAATGCCATTTTCACTACAAACAAATCATTAGCTATTTTCGTTAATGCCTTTTGACCTAAGAAATAATTCCCTGGTCTAAGGGTTGCAATTTACTAATAGTGTTCGGAGGAAAGAACAATAGTTTTATATGTATTTCTAAACATAATTTCTTCATCCTCATATTTAACTGCCTGAGTTTTTTTATTTGTGCAGCCTAGATATACAGTTTCTTCTGTTTTTCCTCGGTTGTTTACAATAGATGTGAGGGTGAATGATGGTATTCCAAAGGTCACTGCCTTCTGCCTGTCCTCGTTGATGGCTAGGAAAATTGCTAATTATGTGGTAATGTCAAGCAGACGCCTTCTTTTATTTCTTGAATCCATCATCAGCCTATGATTAATTAAGTAATTTTCATATTTTATGGCAAATAATTGAAAATACTCCTTATTATATCTTTTAGAATTGATTTATCTTTCTTATAATATGTGACTTGTTAAAGATTGTAAACAAATAAATAAACACGTGACTACTACAAAAAATAGACAAAAAATTGAGCGTAATTTTGAAAATTTTGTTGAATTCCCTCTCTCTAAAATACAATGCACGTAGCGTTCCGAAGAAAAACTCTGTTGAGAGCACACAGAAACGCTAGGTCTGCGAAAGGACGTTATTTTCCGATGAGAATGCTGGGCGAACTACTTCAGAATGCGGCGGCGACGGTAAAAAATTTCATTACCCTACTGCGTATCAGCTAATTAGCTGTCTCCTTCACCTAACACTGTCGTGCATGGATTGATTTTTGTTCAGTATTGCTAGAAATTGAGGTCCCGGACTCTCGATGGAAGAGTCAGATTTCGCGGCAAAAATACGCAGGCAAGACATATGACTGTCGCTAAGCGCAATAAATTTTTAACTACGATCGCTCACGAAAGCATCGAAAAATTACCAAGGTGGTAGTAAGAAAGTGCTACACCGGGAAATGTGGGAATAAAATAATTGCGAAACTGTATTTGATTTATTTCAAGTCGCGGAAAATTTATGAAATATTGCCTATATATTTACATGTAAATCTGACGGGACCAGAGGGTTGGTACGAAGTATGGAGGTTTACAATGTAAAGAGGTTCACTACATAGAGGTTTTATTGTAGTTACAAAAAAAAACCTGGAGGAAGAACCAGGGGCTGCCTGATGTAATGAGACATATTGGTCGATCATGCATTCTTGACTGTGTTATTTAACTTTTTTACTTGGTAAATAAAATTATGGAGGCGATCTTGAGTTTTTTTTACAGAGCTTTCCTACTAATTAACATCTTTTGTGGAATTATTTTCGTTCACTTCTTGTGGCTGTTTAATTACCTGAATTAATGGCAAATTTAAATAGAGTTCATCCTTGGAATCGAGTATCGAGAACTGATGGGGGAGAACCAGAACGGTACCGAGAATCTAAAAAATTTAAGAACTGACTCAACCTTAATTTATTGAATTCCTTTACCCTAGTCAGCAATGCACAGTTTGGAAAAGAAAATGAATCTTCACTTAATAGTCTCAAAAAATCTGTGAAACTTTCCATGGGTGAGGTCCTGAAGCAAATAGGCATAAAGACTGATATCAAATTGTCATTCCTTGTATACAGTGACCCAGGGAGGAACATTATTACAGCCATGGGAAGATTATTTAACTAAAGGTGTATATTGACAACTGATGTGATGGACTTAAGCACACTTGTTGCTAATGTCCTCATATAATCATTAACAGAAACTCAAGAACTTTTTGGCTATTCTGCTGTGAAGGATTCTGTTGGATCAGTTCAGGAAGAAGGAAAAGCATTTTCAGTACTTCCACGAATGCTGGCCCTTTAAAATGATTTTTCCCATTTTGTAGAAAATTGTGTGAAAACCCTGTGGATACCTGTGGCAGATGTAGATGCAGAAATAGGATTTTCCATGCATGGAAATATAAATAAAATAACCACTAAACTTCCAAAAAATGTAGAATTAAAGTCAAGTTTGACCAATGGATCTCAATTCCAGTAAAATAAGGTTTCAGCCAATTTTAAATTCTAGAGTGTGAATAATTTCAGAGGGCATATTAAAAAAAATTATAGATAATAGATAAACACATACTTGCATGTGTTGATATTATATTTTTTGTGTAAGACCTTAAAGACTTTTGTTATCAATGTGTTAAGTGAAAACTATAAGTTTTTTACATCATGCAGGCCAATGAGAAAGTGAAATTTAGACCAATCAAAAATATTCCCCATCTATACAACTCCCGCATTTGTCTAGCGGTATGCGGTTGAAATACATACATAGCAAAGAGTGTTTATGGTATGTGTATCTAACAAATGCTCAACTTATTCCTTTAGCATTTGCTTTGACCCTTCTTTATCAAGGTTTTTACCATTAAAAATATATTTAAGATGCTAATAAGCATTTTTATTGGTGAAATTATTGTTCTTGGAATAAAAAAGAATATTTGTGACGAGTGAATTTTTGTGACGAAACTATTTTTTTTATGACGAAATTGCAATTTTATGACGCAATTTTAAACCGAAATTGACAGATTTTTATGACGAAATTCACAGTTTTTATTCACCGATAATCTTTGCCTCTACTGATTAGTGAACTCAAATGCTTAAATATGTTCCATTAATTTCTTCCAAAGGATAGAAAATTGAAAAAAGGTTTCTTTTTTGTTCAACAGAATTTTTCACAGTAAAGAGTTTCATTCTAGAGGTGAAAATGGATGATTTTAAAGGAAGGAAAATCGGACTTACCGTATAAGCCTGTGTAAGAGGCGCACCCCTATTTTGAGCATCGGAGCTATGAAGAAACAAGAATTTGCGGCATTTTTTTTAATACTATCGCACGGTGTTGCAGACGTTTGCCTGGAATTTCGACAGTTATCGAACTTTTCTCTTTCAATATTAATTAGCGGTAATAGCGGCATAAGAGGGAGTAGAAAGAGTTCCGATCCTCTCTTCGCATACGCCGTTGCTCTACGATGCTTGTCCTACTCACAAAAATTTTGGTTAAATGCTCTCGTACGGGTATTGCAATAGAATTGCAGCCATGGAAAATTTTAAGTCAAAACACGACAGGCACGTAGCATGAACCTTCCTAAGAAATTGAACAATAATTGGGGGAATCTCAACGCCGTAAAATATTAACCACGTTGTAGATTTCACTGAACCACACTCCTGACCTCCATCAGCCAATGCCTCTGACATTTCTTTTTCCTTTTCGAGACCCCACAGACCATAAATCACTTGCCTCAAAGGAAAATATCAAGTTACACAGGAACAATGGAAATGTGTATCATCCCTACCCCGTCTCACCAACTGACCTTTTTCAGTCTACCAGCTTCAATTCTCCCAGTTTCTGGAGGCCAAATGTCACCTACTGAGCTCAAAGATATCTCGATAGCTTTCAGGAATTGTATGAATGTATGACACGCACGAGGTTCAAAAAAGAATGAGACCTAACGCGATGCATATCTGACAGCATTTAAGTTTTTTAAGCTCTAATATACTGACCATAAGATTTATAGTCACAACAAGGCTACTAATATTCAACATAGTCCAAACAGGACCATTTCAGTGGAAACAAGCGTAGCATGAGCACATTGAAACAAGACGAGACGCACTGTAAGCTTCGGGCAATGCAAACAGCTTATATCACATTGCTGTGCCTTCGCCCCTTCACTTTGAAGGCAGCAAGGTTACATGCAAGATCAGACGTGTTCTTCCCTTGCCCCTTCTCTCGTAGCCTCGTTGCTTGAAAGACAGAGGGAGCACGCTCCTTCCCCTCGACCTTTCCTTCAGAGCTCTTCACTTATAAGCATTTCTGATTTCTTCTAACCACCATTTAGTCCAAAAATGTATAGTCATTTGAATTTATTAAACCACAGGTTTTGACACCAATATAATTTTCAGTTACAATAATCCTCATAATAGCGTCTGAAGATGATTTTTGAAAAATCAGGTCCTTAGCGTAATGGAAACTATTCGGGAAGACAGATGTTGACTATTAACCAGGTATTGTCCTGCAAACTACATGTTTCTCTACCTTTGATATGCGATTACTATTTGCAGTATAAATGCCGTGGGATGCCCACTCATGGCAGTATATTTTGCGCCCCTTCCAGAGCGAGAAACCCCACACATTCTTTTCCATTTTCACCTCTGAGGTACCACGATGCTTACAAGTAAGAAAAGCCAACCGGAGCATTTTAAAATTACGTCACTAAGGGAGAAACTCCCCTGCCTGCCGCTTGTTTTTGACCTAGGGTTTCAGATGATTGACTCACGCTGAAAACCAAGGACTCTCAGTTCCCCTTGGCCTTGCGACTGCTAAAGAAGAGGGAAGAATATAAGAAGTTTGTGTAAGAGACAAACCCCCATTTTCAGCTGCAATATCTGAGAAAAAAGGTGTCCATCTTACACACGCTTGTATGGTACATATTTAGGTGCATTCATTATCATATTGCCTGGTTCAGAAAATACAACTCGACTTGACTCGAGATCAAAACGTAATTCTCTCACATCCCTACCTTCAGTTATTTTTCTGCAGTAGGCCTCCAACAGCAATAAATAGTGTTAACTTTCGGCACAAAAAAACAGGACTTCTTTTCCACTCTCATTTCAAATTTAAACAACAAAATGAACAAGATCTATGAATCAAAAACTTGATAAGAATGCAAGGCTATAAATGCTGAAAATTTAGTGATCACAGAGAATGTGATATGAGAAGTACAATTTATTCTCCTAATTAAAAAAATACCAAGAAAAGGGACTAAAACTATTCAGCAAAATGCAGGGAGAGAACGGAAGGCCCCTCTAGAGGTCACCCAGCAATGGTTATGCTTACTTTCACCTCTCAAATGAAAAAAAAAATGAAGCTAAAAATTAGGAGGAAAGCAACAGAGGGTGGAGTACAAGAATGGAAACAATATTTAATGCATTTAATAAAATATATTAGCACTATCAGCAAATTTCCTTCTTTGGGGAGAAAAGGCCAAAGGTCTGTCATTGGACATAAATTTCAGACAAAAAGAAACCATTTGCTTCACAACAAACAAGATTTTCCTTCAATCGACAGTGTTTATGTAACCAATAGGGCACTGATTCTAGGTTCATAATCCAATCATGGTTATTTCAAAACATGAGTAAATACTGTCAAATTTAATGCAAAATGACATGTAATCAAACCTCTTTAGAATGAACCTCAATGGAAATGTCCTCCCTTCTAATAAACAGAATTACCGTATAAGCGCGTGTAAGAGGCGCACCTTTTTTCCAAGAAATTGCAGCCGAAAATGAGGGTGCGCCTCTTACACAAACTTCTTATCTTCCCCCCCTCCCCTTCACCGGTCGCAAGTCTAAGGGGAACTGAGTGGCCTTGGTTTTCAGCGTGAGTCAGTCATCTGAAACCCTGGGTCAAAAACAAGTGGCAGGCAGGGGAGTTTCTCCCTTAGTGACGTATTTTCAAAATGCTCCTTTTTGCTTTTCTTGTAAGCATTGCGCCATTACGTCGGTACCCCAGAGGTGAACATGGAAGATCGCGCTGGGTTTTTCGCTCCGGAGGGCACGCTAAATTTACTGCCACGAGGGGGCATCTGGCGGCATTTATACTGCATATAGTAATCGGTTATCAAACGTAGAGAAACGCGTATTTTTGAAGGACATACCTGGTTAATAGTCAATATCTGTCTTGCCGAGTAATTTCCATTACGCTGAGGATCTGATTTTCCAAAAATCATCTTCAGACTCTAATATGAGGATTATTGCAACTGAAAATTATATTGGTGTCAAAACCTGCGCTTTAAAAAATTCAAACGAGTGTGTTCATTGTTGGACTAAATTGTGGATGGAAGAAATCAGAAATGCTTCTAAGTGAAGAGCGCGGAAGGAGAGGTCCAGGGGAAGGAGCGCGATCCCTCCATCTTCGAAGCAAGCAACGAAATACGGAGGGGAAGGAGTGCGCTCCCTCCCCTCCGTATTTCAAGCTACGAGGCTATGAGCGAAGGAGCACGGGAAGAACACGTCCGATCTCGCATGTGACGTCGTTGCCTTCAAAGCGAAGGGGCGAAGGTGCAGCAATGTGATATACGCAGTTTGCGTTGCCTAAAGTTTCCAGTCCGTCTCGTCTTGTTTGAATGCGCTTATGCTACGCTTGTTTCTTCCGAAATTGTCCTGTTTGGACTATTTTGAATATTAGTAGCCTTGTTGTAACCATAAATCTTTGTGTCAAACAATTAGAGCTTAAAAAACTTAAATTCTGTCAGATATGCATCGCGTTAGATTTCTTTCTTTTTTTGAACACCGTGCGTGTCATACAATTATTGAAAGCTACCGAGATATCTTCGGGCTCAGTAGATGACTCACCTAGCATTTGGCCTCCAGAAACTGGGAGACCGATCGAGGTCAGTTGGTGAGACGGGGTAGGGATGAAACACGTTTCCATTTTCCCCTGTAACTTGATGTTTTCATATTTTCCTGTGGGGTCTCGGAAAGGAAAAAGAACGGCAGAGGCATTGGCTGATGGAGGGCCGAGTGTGGTTCCATTAAATCTACGACGTGGTTATTATCCTGCGGCGCTGAGATTGCCCCGATTGTTGTCCAAGCTCTTGGGAAGGTTCATGCTATGTGCTTGTCGTGTTTTGCCTTAAAATTTTCCACGGCTGCAATTCTATTGCAATACTCCTGCGAGAGCATTTAAACAAAATTGTTCGTGAATGTTTTATTCTCATTTTACCTATCCCTTAGCCCATGGGTCTCCAAAATACAGTCCGTGGGCCGGATCCGGATTCGGAACTTGGAATGTGGCCCCCGTGGTCTAGTGAATTGAAGACCCCTGTCTTAGCCCATATTATCTTCTGAACACTTGCCCTGATGTAAAAGAGTTGTGTCAGAATCAGTAGATTAATGAAAATTAATGTGTGTTGTACAGTTCCAATGGAACACTTGAAATGAATTAGCCTCTATTAATTTGTCGAAAGTGCAATTTAATTATGTATCCAAACTCATAGGTCTAAACATTTAAGGCAAAACTCCTAAGATTATAAAAAATAACAAGAGATGGATTGGAAATGCTAACAGAATACAGCCCATTGCTTGCCCGCCTTCACTTAGAATGCAATGACGTCTCACGCAAGATTGGACATGTTCATCCCTTGCCCTTAGCCTTGCTCCGTGAAAGACAGAGGGAGCACGCTTCTCCTTCCCCCCTGCCTCTCCTTTGAGAAGTAAATGTTAGTAATGCTGAGTGGAAACAAAGGGGAAATCTTTCAGGTGTGCCCACTGCAAATTGCCGCAAAGTTCAGGTACTTTGCTGTGGGTTTGGTGTTCTATTTATATCAATGTATCTCTTTCATATCATTATTCCACATAAAAGTAACAACCTTGTCCATCTAACACAGCCATTACTTAGGTCTTAGCTAGCAGTTATTTTCTTCAGTTGATAGTTAAAATATTACGTTACTCTGTTCGTTTCCATTGAATTGATCTGCTAGTATCCTCACATACACCAGTGGCACCGCACCAAAGTCGGCTTCAGCCAAATTATTATGGCCTAGTGTGGAGAGTGCCATCCTTTAATTTCTAATGTTCATGGTTCTGCCTTCACTTGCCATAGGAAACAAGTGATTATTTCAGGTCTAGTGCTAAGACAATGCACGAGGTGACTCATTTTGAAAGGAGTGTGTCGAACGTCTTCCATTGTTTTCGTTGTCTTGGCAGGCCACTCTTTCCTCCCATCCCCACATGCCCCTCCTCCCCTCCCCACGCCCCAATTGCAGCGAAATTGATTCTGCGTGTGCTGCTAGGACGGTGCTCATCTTTGATAATATAAATCGAAAGATGGTAGAAGGTAAAGAAAGGATGTGCAGTGATACGACTTGTCCCTTATTTGGTGCCTCGTCGGCGTTAAACAAACCTACGTTTCCCACTTGTGGAGATGCGATGAAATATTTTTGTATTTGCTGCAATATTTTTAGATCAAAGAGGAACGACACTAACAAACAGCTATGACGATACTGATTCATAACTTGAATTCTATTCAAGTTATGAATCAGTATCGTCGAATTACTATGCATCAATGCTAGAAAAAAATCTTAATTTTTGGAATATCCCAGGTCTAATGGGTTCCGGATTATTAATGGAATGTTATTAAGGGAAGGTAATTGACATCTGAGGTCATTTGCACCATGAGGTAAGGGTTGATAGAAATCAAGTGTCAGCATTAGCCAGCTCTTAAAGAAAGGCACCAAGGGGACAGCATCTCATTACTCCATCTGCCACACACAGTTCTGCACAGATCATAGTTCAGAGGGAGAAGAAGTTGAGCTGTATGAGCAGCTCGAGCAAGTAATTAGAGAAACCCCGGGTAAGAAAAATCTAGTAGTGATGGGGGACTCGAACACCTCAGTCGGGGAGGGATGAACACGAAATAGGAGATTTTGGACTAAGAATGCAGAATGACAGGTGAGAGAAAGTTTCACAATTTTGCAGGAGAAACAAACTATTCATCAAAAACACGCTCAATCATCTTAAAAGGCGGAGGTATAAGTGGAAAAGTCCAGGGGGTGCGGGGAGATATCAGATAGACTACATTATGTAAGACAGGTTTCAGCTTCCCTACCATGGATATGGATTCAGACTATAACCTGGTGCTCATGAAATGCAACATAAGATTCAAAAGACTCATGAAAGTTAGGAAGGCAAGGAAATGGAATGTAGAAGCTCTTAAAGGGACTATGAGGAGAGAATATTAGGAACTAGTGGAAAAAAAGTATCTGGGAGATTGGAAATATGCATACTGTGGAGGAAGTGTTGGATACTATTAAAACGGGAATAGTCAAAGCGGCGGAGAAGTCAATTGGCTACAGTAGAATGATAAAGAAGCCATGGATTTCGGACGCAATGGTAAAAGAAATGGAGGAGAGAAGGAAGTGGAAGAACGTGGACACTGAGCAGGGCAAAAGAAAGTATAGGGAACTAAATAATCAATTACGGAGTTAAACTAAAAGGGCAAGGAAGGCTTGGTGGAAAAAACAGCGTGAGGAAATGGAAAAGTTTCAGAAGGAAGGAGAGGTAGGCTCTTTGTATGCCAAAGTCAAGTCATTATCGGGCAGCAAAAGAAGGTAAACCACGTATAGAATTAAGGCTAAAGATGGAAGGATGCAGAAAGGTGCTTTACGATTCAGAAACGTGGACCCTAAGGAAGGAGAACGAGAGAAGATTGGAGGCATTTGAGATGTGGGTATGGAGAAGGTGAAGTGGACAGAGAGAAGGAGAAACGACGAAGTGCTGGAAATGTTGGGTGAGGAGAGGCAGCTTTTAGATGAGATACGGAGGAGACAGAAGGTATGGATGGAGTTAGTGCTTATCGGGGAGGGGATGTTGAAAATGGTGTGAGAGGGTAGGATATTAGGGAAACGAGGGAGGGGAAGGAAGAGAATAGGATTTTTAGATAGATTGAAAGGGAGTAGGACTTACAGTGAATTGAAGAAGGCAGTGCTGGAAGGAAAGGGAGGCTCCCAGACTCTGTTTCTTTAGTACTCCATGGAAACCTACCTTTATTGGCAGAATACTATGCATAGTAATAATATTATTATTATTGTCTGAATTCTGAAATGGCTTCAAATCATTAACTTTCTTATCATTTTTTTCTCTTTCACCATATCCTCCAGTCACTTTTTTTGGCAAATATTGCTTTCACTTGTCGGCATAAGAAAGTGAGTGCGTGCCCAGGTGGCAAGACATTCCTCCTCCTGGATGATGTTGTCTCGTTCTCATTGCAGCCCAAAGTGGTGACTGCCACAGATGAGGCGGAACTGGCTCGGCAGATGGAGCGTGCCGAAGCGGAGAATGCCGAGGTTGCTGGTGATGACGACGAAGAGGAAGCCGAGTTCTCGGGAGAGGTGGGAGGGGATGGCGAGGAGGATGAGGATGACGAGAATGACGAGGAAGAGGGAAAGAAGAGTGGGGAGGAGTGAGGTGGTGCCATCTCGGAGGATCTCGTCCCAGCTGTTGCATTCTGCCTTGTGGTGTCTCCTCACGACCTACATTTGTGTTTATGTAAAGTTTTATAAGAATAAACTCCTGTGTCTGAAGACTTAGCATTCCTTTCATGTCTTTGTCTCGTCTTGGGAATCAAAGGAACCAAGCTCTCTTTTTTTACTGTTCTTTCTTCTTTGGGAGGGAAATTTATTTGGACTGCATTATGGCTATGACAATTCTGAACCATCTTCTGTCCAGCCCTTTTTATTACAAGTTTGCATGTTAACTAAAATATAAAACTGATTTATGAAACCATTAAATAACATGGTGCCAATTCACAAGTCTCTCTCTTAATCTCAAGCATCACACAGTATCATTATTAAATAATTATGGCTTCATCATTCATGATGGGAAGGCTCCACTTCACACAAAAGAAGCAGTTTTATATTCATATACATATCTGTAGACGTTATTATGAGGATTATTGCAACTGAAAATTATATCGGTGTCAAAACCTGTGGTTTAATAAATTCAAATGACTGTTCATAGTTGGACTAAATGATGGATAGAAGAAATTGGAAATGCTTATGACTGACGAGCGCTGAAGGAGAGGTCAAGGGGAAGGAGCACACTCCCTCCATCTTTCAAGCAGGGAGGGTACGAGTGAAGGGGCAAGGGAAGAACACGTCTGATCTTGCGTGTAACGTTGCTGCCTTCAAAGCGAAGGGGCGAAGGCACAGCAATGTGATATAAGCTGTTTGCATTGCCTGAAGCTTCCAGTACGTCTCGTCTTGTTTGAATGCACTCATGCTACACTTGTTTCCTCCAGAGCTTAAAAAACTTAATGCCGTCAGATATGCGTCGCGTTAGGTCTCATTCTTTTTTGAACCTCGTGCGTATCATACAATTGCTGAAAGCTATCAAGATATCTTTGAGCTCAGTAGGTTACTCACCTAGCATTTGGCCTCCAGAAACTTGGAGAATTGAAACTGGTAGACCGAAAAATGTCACTTAGTGACACAGGGTAGGAATGAAACACACGTTTCCATTGTTCCTGTGTAACTTTTGATATTTTACTTTGAGGCAACTGATTTATGATCTGTGGGGTCTCGAAAAGGAAAAAAAAATGTCAGAGGCATTGGCTGATGGAGGGCCGAGTGTGGTTCAGTGAAATCTACAACGTGGTTAATATGCTACGGCGCTGAGATTCCCCCAATTGTTGTTCAATCTCTTAGGAAGGTTCATGCTATGTGCCTGTCATGTTTTGAGTTAAAATTTTCTAAGGCTGCAATTCTATGGCAATACTCCTATAAGAGCCTTTAAACAAAATTGTTCGTGAGTAGGACAAGCATTGTATAGCAACGGCGTATTGGAACTCTTTTTACTCCCTGTTATGGGACCCTAAGGTTAGGACTACTAGTGAATATGTACCTACATACCTCTGAGCACCATGCATATCGATTAAATTGAGCTGAAAAAAGCCGCATACATTTTTACTATTGAAATAGGATATTTTGATAACTGTCGAAAGTCCAGGCATTTGTCTGCAACGCCATGCGGTAGGATTAAAAAAATGCTGCAAAAATTTTTTTCTTTAGCTTCGATGCTCAAAATAGGGGTGCGTCTCATACACGTGCTTATATGGTATGTAGTTTTCATTCATATGGTCTTCCCATTATTGAGATCAAAAACAACAATAACTACACAGAATGTTCTCTTTATATCAATATGAAATTAAATTATTGAAGCTCCTTAATACACAAAACGATCTTAATGATAACCGTATTAAATGTCTTGCGTATTTTGAATCGTCTGGGGGGGATGCCCCCCTCCTAAATCCGCCAATGTGAGACATCACTTCATGCTTTGCCTCACAGAAACTATTATTGATATTATTATTCTATTGATATCCCACAGTTGCAATTTTTAACAAATATCTCAATCACCTTATGGCACAATTTCAAGCTTAAAAAGGCAAGCATATTTAGTTGGGCTGTTGACAGGTGCAAACAGTGAGAAATTCAATCAAGAGAATCCTTCTCATACGTGAAGAGGAAAATTTATTCAAATTCAGGAAATTAAACTTAAAAAAAATAGGATGTCTGTAATTATTAAATGGGGTGGGTGAGAGATATCAGAAAATGGACTGCAGTTGGAAAACCAGCAAAGAAAAGCACTGCAAATGTTGCTCTCAGCAATGCAGTCAACACCGTCTATGATCAGAATTTTGAATGAAGATAATCATGTGCAACAGAGATGCATTCATCGGATTGGTGGATTGTGGAAGGTGTGTGATACTCACATACCCATTCAGATGAAGAGGAACATGGACGTAACAAGTAAAGGGCTCCCTTGTTGGTTACAGTGGAGAAGAGAGGTGCAAAGTCCATGAGTGCCGATGGAGCATAATATCATTCTTTCGAGAGATGTCGAATTTCAAGGAAAGTTCACAGTTGGCGCTGAGAGAGTGAAGTTGCCACCTTAAAACAAAGAGGTGGATGATCAGGGAAGTGAACAGGAGCAAGTTGAAGAACAAGCCCAATAAGAGCCACAGAACCAAGACAGAGAGAAGGAATATTTGGAAGAGACCTCAGCACACGAGAAAAGAGTGAGTCACACGTAATTGCAGGGAGATGGAGGAATCACTTGACATTCAAACCAATAACCTACAGCCAGAGCATCATAGTGCCAGAGGCAGGAGTCAACAAACTTTTCCAGAAACTGTGGTTAACATGACGACTAATGAATTGCGTGACACTACTGAATAGTTGAAAATGGTTGATGTTTAAATAAAAGACAACATTGAAGAAAGTTCCTGTCGGCCAATTGGTGGCAGTTTGATAAAACTCAAGCCCCAGTTAAACTATGCCAAAGTGAAGAAAATTCCTTGGGTTTTGCACTGCTTGACGTTGTCCATGTCTCCCACTGACGTTCTGATCAGAGACTCGCTGTTCATCCTCAGGGGATCTTCTGAATACTGTTTCTCAAAATTTGACACGTATATATGATTTCACCTTGGCAAATGTTGGAATTGGCTCTTCATCATGACATTTCAGAAGAAAAGCAAGACTGCATAGTAGTTTTGCCTTCTCCTACAGTCATAGGAGAAGGTTATAGTTCTCATATTGCATAGTCAATGTGAAAACTATGTTAGTTAACATAAGGTTTAGTGGACAATAATACTGGGCCTAAGATGTCAAGGCATTCCATGTCCAAGCAACAATTCTACTTTTGCCTTTTTCTCTCGTCTACACTTGATTTGTGTATGACAACGGATGTAATCAAGATCACTCACCCAAAGGTAGGTACATATTACATATTGTATGCGACAAAATTTACATTGTTTAACCGAAAGGAATGGTTGTGCCCATAAATGTAGTGAGCTTAACAAACAATGATACTTCTATTTTCCATGAAGCAAAGGTTGAAAAGGGTATAGGTTAAAGTTATTAGTAAAATATTTTGAAAGCCATGAGTAAAGCGGAACAGACAAAATTAGAATACAAACTTCTGATCAGACATGGTATTGCACCTTAAAATTTACATATTTTTCAACAACGTTAGCTTGAAACTTGGAAAAACATCCAGCTATGAGTCAATATAAATCAGTGCCTCATCAGCATCAATTAAGTCCTCATGGTGGAAAGGGAGGGAAAAATTTGGATGCAGCCGAGGGCCTGGTTCAGCAAGAGATGTACTATACCACTCACTGTTTGTACCTCATGCACATGAAGCTAAGCTGCAAACTTTCCCCTTAAAGGTAGCCCTCACTTTGGACAAGATTCCCTGAAAATTACTGACGTTATCCTTTGGTGAGTCAACTATTTTTCTCATGGCTTCCCTCCCATGACAAACGAGCACACAATTATGAACTGATCAAATTTCTCATTCTAGCTAATCATCGCTAGTTCATTGGCCAAGAGAGAGAGAGAGATGACATGATGTTAGGAGTAGATGCTACTGACTATGGTTGCCAATGAAAACTCATTGACAATAGCACTGCAGAAAATGCTGCTGTTTGGGTTAAAAAATTTTTTGTATGCATACTCTAAAAGGTATTTTTTCCAGTAAGTGAAGAGATGATGGAAATGCTTTTTTTGTTTGGTGAGAGAATGAAGGAGATCCACTGTGTAGAAGGCAGCAAAAATCACCTTTTTCTTTGTACCTAACATGCCCAGCACAGAAAATGAGCTGGGAATAATTAATAAAAAATGATTTCTATGATTCACAAACGTGCTACCACCCTGGATTTCCAATAAAAATTAAGTTAGGTATGTATTTAGGTATTTCCTGCAAATATCATTGCGTGCCATTTGTTTTGCTTTTGTGGTGCTCTGCAGGTGACCATCTGCTTCCAGCAATTGAAACAAGAACTTATTCATGGTAAAATATTGCTATACATATCAGTGCAAATTGTTTCGGCATCATTTTATAACTGCAACCATGAGTGTTTTTCATGAAGCCTAAAGAAAGGCTCCATTATAACACTGAGTCTGCTGACCTCTACTGCCCTATAAAGGCCTTCCCATGTATACAATTAGTGGTTGTATGTATTCATACGTACATAAGAAGGCATGAATGAGTTTCTCATTACATATGTTATATCATCAACAATAGCCCTAAAATGCAAGGCGATTCTATCAGGCACTTTAGTAGTACCAATTCCAGGGTCAAATAGTTAGCAGAAAACATCAAAGGAGTGAGTACATACCTAATCATTCTGAATTGATGAAACACATCATAACACCAAAAACAATGTATTTTTCCAAAATATGTACAACATGTAAATATAAATATATTATAAATTATACATACATCTGTGAACCTATGATTATTATAATTCACCTCCCAATTTTACTAAGTAGGTTATCATCATTTCAGGAGTTTTCTCCAGAATATCCCATGATTTCAATGGCACAGTACATGCAAAATGCCAATCAATGTCATTAATCTCTGCACTATGATTCAATTTGAAGGGAAATAATAATCATACTAGCATAGTGTGCTATCTGATTTTTCTGACAGACAGAGACACTTATCAATACAAATTTGTACATATGCACACTCATGAATGTACACACAATAAATGTCCCAAGGGTTTGGGTAATGAGCTCCTGATGGGTCATTCAAGAATTCCAGCCTCTGTTAATGAAATTCTAAATCAGGTGACACTTTTTTACAGACTAACTCAAAAGATTCAGTTAAAATCGACCCCCTTTGCCTTCTATGAGATCACGACGTTTCACTATTGTGGTGGATCACATTGACAGGGGGTATAATATGCATGTTATATTTCTGTTCAAAAATGTGACACACTTCTTTCATTGCTGAGATTGACATAGATTTTCAAGTTGAAAAGAGGCATAAAATTTTAAGGTAAGTCCAGTAAGTCTACCCAGGGTGGAGCAGAAGAATGTTCGATGTACAGCAATAATGTAGAAAGAAATGACATTGATTTTGTTACTGGCCTACTTGTGCAACATCCATTCAAATTTGGCGCACAGAGCAATACTACAGGTATATATGGTCTCCAATAAAAAAACACCAACAAAGGTAAGGCTCTCCTAAAAAGAGCTTTTAAATTCACATAAAACTTGAAAAAATAACATCCAACATAATGCGCAATACACACCAACAAAAACAGTTCAAAAATTCTGTTTAATGTGGCAACTTCAATGAATTGTGTTGGAAGTGTTTCTGGTAATTTCCTTGACCTGTGTTGTCCAAAACCATTCTTATTGGACTAAAATGACCAGAAAATATAAAACTGAGAGGTCATTGAACTGTAGAATTTTGTGAGAGAGGCACATTTAGCAATGGTCCAGAGGAGGAGAACATTTTCCTCAATCATCACATAATGCACATCCCCTCAATGACAGCCACCATGGCAGGTGGATTTTGTACTTTGGTGCAGTTGTGCACTCCACTGCAGGAGAGGAGAGGACGATGGCAGTGAGACGATTCAGGGGGTGCCTTTGCACGCAACATTCGTGGGCACCCCTGTCACGCATGCAGACAGACGTGGGAGTGGGCATGCACAATCATCATCACGGGAAATGATAGCCGTGCAATCGAGGGAAGGAGCAGAAGGCATCAAAAGTGTATGAAATGCCCCAATGCGAATGAGTGAGTGAGTGGAGAAGAGCACACTACTATGTATAAGGGGAATTGGTACGTCCTCACACACACAACGTCTTCATCAACAACGATGACTACCTCTCAACACTGCACCTCTTTCGAACAACACTAGCTGCTCTTAGCCACGTGAGTGCCATGTGCGGTGGCGGCTGCCGTCAAACCCAACGCCTTCCTACCTGTCGTCAATGCGTGCGTAGCCGCACCTTTGGCAGCAGGCCTCTGATCTGTTGGAATAACGCAGATGTAAGTTACGAGAGAAGACACTCAAGAGGGTGGATGTCCATTTGAGCATACACCTGCTAGCACACACAAACACCACCAATTACTCACTGAACACAGAGATAGATCTCAACAGAGTTGAGAAGCGAGCACCAGGAAAGAATCATACATATGACAATCAAAATGATTAACCCACTGACTCACATCTATCGGACAAATTCCAAAGTGACACAAAATCCTCATGTAAATTTGTGCAATCAGGCAATCATTATTTACTGTTTTTTTGCGCCCTCCCCCTCGTGAGATGCCATGCTAATGGCTCAACCACCTTTCCCCTCCTAATTCAAGTCATTTATTGTCATGAGCCACTCAGGCCCATGAAATATTTTACAATAACACAACAATTCAGGAAAATCAATTAATAGAGGTACAAAAAACCACAGCAACAAGGCTCAATAAATGGAAATACCAAGAAAAGGGAAAAAAATCTATACATACCTATACAAACACACACACACACACACTTGCATCTCGAATGCAGATACTCGAGAATCCAGCCACACAAAAGAGATTTTTCAAATTGTGTACTTGAAAGGTAAATACGTTAATCTGTGTTTTATTTATTAAAAAGACATAATTTGCTTGATTGTTTTTTTAACTAAGACTAGTAAGGCTAGTGCAAAAGGCAAATAAGAATATAGTCTAGAAGTCAATGAGAAAATCGAACATCAAAATACTTAAATACTTCTAAAAATTTATACACAATATTTGTGGAGACCCCCACATGAGTGTGGGTGAGATAAACTTGACCCCCTCCCTCCCTAAATGTAATTAATGGACACCCAAACAAAAGACTTCATGGACACACATTCTAACATTTGCGGCTTTATTTGTGGGAATGACATACATAGAATTGTCGCCACCATCATCAAAAATAAAGATAGATGAACTTAACAAAGTGAATTTTCATTTCCCAATGTGTATACATTTTCTCAAAGTAAGATAAAAGAATATGGAGTCAGGAAATTATCATTTCAGTGCGGATGTTAATGGTTTTATACTACATCTTCATCAATAATCTCAAAATCTTGGCAAAGATTGAATAATTTTATACTACATACGTGTGCTGCAACAATGATACCTAAAGAACAAAAAACTAATTTTCATAATGGATACAATATGAACAGAAATTTTTCCCTGAGGTGACACTGGTTCCCACCAACTAACATATCGCATATATAGATGGAAAAAAACACACATATACATATGTAGTAATAGCTACCCTGTGTGTGTGCGTGATGATTTGATTAGAGATGGAGCACAGTCTATTTATTCAACAACATTTTTGATCCTTTTTTCAACCCCTTCCACACACCTCAGCACTACAGAAAGAGCACTCCAGATCATCAGCATTAGGAATAACATTTCAAATAAACAGATGGCTATCAGATTAGTCACACAAATCAACACGACCGTTCAACAATTCCAAGATTGGATTGTTGCAACTCTCTTCTCTCCACGCTCCTACACTTTGCTAATTTTTTCACATTAACACATTTGCTGTGGAGCAGAATCTCCCTTCCCAGGATTATTCAGACTGTGTTGGCATCCACTGCAGTGGCCCACGCTTAGGCTCACCTTCTAGCCACTGCCTTGACGACAAGAGGAGTGGGTGGGGGGGCAGCCACTGTTTGGACCCACTGCAGCCAGGGACAACACTAGATTGAGAGCGCCTTCATTGTGAGGCCCTTCCATCACGCTACCTCTCCAAGTGCTCACTGCTGTCTCTCCATGCTGCTACATAATCCCTGTACATATAGGGATGCCAAGGGCCACCTGACCAAGTCTCAACCACGCCAGGGGCCACACAAAGGGTCATTTGATGTATGACCCACGTAGTACCAATCCCATTTTTTTCAACTTCAGTAGTTGAACTCTATTCTAAAGTGACGTCAGTACTGGGGTCATAAAACACAGGGATTATGCATCGTAGACTGAATAGCGCATACGTGAGATTGCTCCAATCATGAGTGGTAGGCTGAGTTCCTGCTGGTCAGCCATTGTGCATGGCACCATCCAATCTAATAGGAGTGCAACCCACCAATGGGTCACCACCCCTAACTTCCAGTCACACCACATAGGTTACCATCTGTATAATAGACACACCTAGTTTCAATTCCCATATTGCTAAATGACAAAAACCACAAAATAATGAACAATTTGCATTTGTGCAGAGCAGAAGTTGGGTTTGACCCACTATGTAGTGAGTCACACAGTGGTAGCAAATGTCTCAAGAGGACCTACTCCCACTCAACTGGTCTCTCTTTATGAATTTTTCTGGTTTTTATGAATTTTCCTGGTTAAAAATTTACGCTTTCATGCTCAAAACTATAGACAGGGCTTATAGAATCAACCCATGTCAACATTTTCCAGTATCTCAAATTAAACCCACAAACAGCACAGCAGGGGTTGGATCTGATGTGGGTAAATGCTCAGTTATCCGTACCCTCCTCCCCCTATCCTCCCCATTAGCCTCGATCATATGAACCCCAATCAGTCAGTCGGCCTAAAGACATACGAGTGGTTGAAGTTTAATTGTAAGTGTTAATTAGTACTTCTACCTAGTCAGACCTTAGAGAGTAGCTCTATATTCCTTGCATGGTCACCAAATTGATCACTTTTTCTGACAGCACAATTTTTTGCGTTGTGCCCAATGGGTGAAGTTGGTGGGGCTGGGAGGGAGCCACGAGCAATGGAAGCTTGCTTAAGTGACGACAGAACAAATCAAGAATTTCAATATTATTAGTAATTAGTAATGAACCACCAAGAGGATTACGATCAACAAGGAAAAAAATTGAGCAAAAAATCGGAAAAGAAAAAAATCAGCAGTGTACTACTAGTTCACTTTATAGCAATCGCGGTCACCTCTTTCAACAGTAGCAGCAAGATAATAAAAGGTCAACAATTTTTATTTTAACGGCAGCTAAACGTCATAGGATTACAAATACAATTCAGTTAACGTCACCGATAGTCACTAGGCAAATGAATGGAAACCTGGCATGAGGGCACAGATCTGTACAAAAGATCCACCACATTAATGCCAGCGTAGCTCCTTGAGGGTGAAGTCTCAGTCAGCAAATCAGGTTACCTATCATGGATCTGGGGCAGTGCCAATAGCTCGCTGGAGTCAGGTACTAGACTGATTGGTGATGTGCCAACGCTAGGCAGAGATCTTGCATAGGCACACACAGGTGGGATATAAAGGAAATTTTTAAAAATAAATTCATAGCTAGCACTATCTCTCTGTAGACATTCTCCTATCTCCCTCAAACGGAACTCAAATGTCTCTAAAAGCAGCCATAATGTAAAGCAAAAGGCAACAAAAATATTAAAAGGGGAATACAGTATAATAAACGATTGTAAGAACATCCTTCAACACATCAAATCATGCCATAAATTAAAATCTGAATAAAACTAAGATATAAAAATAATTTGAATGAATAAATGCTTTATCATAGTAATTAGTGATAATAAGTGAATATGTTACAAGTGAGTAAACTACAGAATACCTTCTTTTTACTTTACTGGGGGAACGAGCTTCATTTCGAATGGGCATGCGGGAAAAGGGGTGTGAAATACAGCCCAAAATTTCTGGCTTTACTTTGTAGAACCAAAATATTGGACAATAAAATTCATTTTAATGATATTCAACCATAATCATTAATATTCAATGACCATAATCGCCTCCATTCGCAATTAAAACCATCTCCTCAATCTCATAATCCGATTAGCCCACCCTAGTTCATTCTGCCATTTTGACTTCCCACTTGACCAGTCCGAAAAAAAGAGCACAGGACCAGTGCTCCAGAGCACTTCCGTCATCAATCATTTCATTTAATATTGATAACTTTCATTACAAAAGAAGAGAATATTTCCTACAGTAATCGTTGCACATATGTATTTTGTTTTTAATCTCAAATATGAGAACACCCATCAGACCCTTGTGCATCCCCCCAGAAAAGTCCTCCATTCACCCCTACTTACAAATGGTGGTGAAAGCAAAAAACTCACAAACCCTTAAATGTGCAAGCAACTCTCAAAAGAATAAAGTTGGACGCCATGAGATCGGAAAGTAATATATGCATTCTTTTAATCTTTTTCTCACTGCCGGTCACGGCAAAACAAATAATTACAATTATGAATTACTTTTGGAGTAATGATAAGGACCACCAATTTTCCACCACCGATCGCAGGGGGCGGAAAGTGGTTGCTGTTGTTTGCATAGGCGTGGATGAGGAGACGCATACATTGTTCACATAGGCACAATGTCAGCTGTGTGTAGCTTGCCAAGGTAGAAGAACGTCACTCAGCCAAGTGCAATTCAAGCTATTACTGTTTACCAGGTCAGAAAATACGGAAGAAAAGTGCCCATCAAAGGAGGTTTTGGGTGCTCCCTATTGTGGCACGAAGAACATTGAAAGCCGCTTTAGTGACCATATTTACTGAACCACGCGCTGATGAATATAATTTGTTCAGTTATTTTCCCAGTGTCAAATAGACTATCCATAGCAAAAAGACGCACCTTCAAGCCTGTTCTAATTCTACTGACAAATCTACTTGGCCCGCATCAGCCATCTGCACAAACCTGTACGCCCGCAGATGATCCATGGGGCACAGGGGCCACGTGGATGCCTCCTTCATGTGTGGACCGTCCGCACTTATGTGTAAGCTTCCATTAATGTCAATGAAACCTTATCCAGCCGCATTACACGGACCGTCCATGTGAAACGGGCCTAGTGGTGAATAGATAGATATCGTTCGACGTGGGGGACCGAAAATGATTGAGGAAAACTCTGATTACCCTTAATTTCCCCCTTGAAGCACCTCAAAAAATAGAAAATGGCAGAAAAAAAATCGACTTTTGGGGTACCTTACGTCACGCATTCAGCTATTGCTCCCGAACCATTCCACTCATCGGAAAGATCATCACCGATTCGAATACTGCAAGGATGCAGGCTTCCCCTGATGTCAGTTTTGTTTCTCTATGCCCAATGACATCTCGCAATGACGTATCATAGTTGAAAAAGGATCGAAATTTCTGTTAAAAAAATAGTAAAAAAAAACTGGGTCTCGTCAGTGATTTCAACGACAGTACCGCATGCCTCTGGCTGATTGCATACCACCAATACACCAACATTCAAAAAATTATTTACACCACTTTTCAATCTCAGCTCATTCAGGATGAACCAACAAGATGGAACTTGCTTTTGAAAATGATGAAGCGTCTTCTGGAACAGAAGCAAGAAATAACATTAGCTGCATTAGTCTAACCTGAGTTTTAATGTTGACATAACTCCACCACAGTGTGATGCTATCTAACAATCGATTAACGTTCTGGATGTTTTTGAAGGAGCAACATTCCTTGCTAGTGGAAGTGCAGTCACACTTTCTCAAGTTTTCCCCTTCGTAAATGGCATTATTAATGTCCTAAAAACTAAGAAGGCACAGGGTTTTGTCAATCATTTGCTGTTTTCCATTAAAAGTCAGTGTGAATTTCTGGAAAAAGATCAATTATCCACTTTTGCCACAATTCTTGATCCACAATTCAAAATCAGTGTAATAAAGTTGAGATGATAAAAAATTAATTGGCTTTAGAGATGACAAGTCCGTCTAAGCAATGTCACCCAACAAAAACAGATACCTTCGGAAAAGTGCAACTGAAAATAGCTGATGTAGAGGAAAACAATCAATGTGGGGGATTTTTTCAAACTGATTTTTAAACAGCTGATTTTTAAAATGTATTTGATGCATTCCTTTTTATTTATACAATCATCAAGTGAAATAAAAGAATAACATGTACTATGCTTTGTGCATTTCTAGTATTAGAGGTATTAGAAATTTGAGATATTTGAATATTCAAGCCGTGATTTAATATTCGAATTCGATATTTGAATTCAAGTATGTACAATCTGCTATTTGACCCATCTCTACTTTCCACCCAATCAACACACTTGCCCACCTGACGCTGTCCCAGCAGACACTTCATCACGTTCCTCCATCCCTCTCCCTTGCCACTGCAGTGTAATCACATTAACCCCCCGAGTGTGCATAAACTGGAGCAGTTTCTTGACTGCCTCTAGTGCTGTAGCAATGAAACCCAAGTAATTTGAATTTTGACAATGCATTCACATCTGTAGTTTTAGAAAAACTTTTTTCACCATCCATTATTTTACTTTAAATGGAGTAGCACAACTTGAGCATTTTATTTATCTTAGACGTCTCCCAGGCCATGATACAAATTCATACTGTAGGCAAGAGACAATAATCTTTCTTAAGTTTATTGAGATGGCTGGATAGGTGCGTGAAATGTGTATGTTAAGATTGGATCAACCATTTGTAGTAACGTGTGATGAGGGTATCATAGTTCACTGGAAAATTTGGAATTATCATGGAGCTCCTTCACAGAGTAGACGCGAATAAAGATATGGATAAATACACGTACACACGGTGAAAACTTAGCAGACATAACACTGAAATTAAATACTAATTGATGACTAATGTTTTGAAGCTTTGGAAAACGGTGGACGGAAAACGGACTTCAGTAAAGTAGACCAGTCCCAACAATTGTGCATCCCTCTTCTTAAGTAATGTCATCTCAACATGTACTCATATTGTAGAAATGGGAGATTAAACAAACAGCTCTAATTACTCTTTCTATTGGTACTAACATAGCCTTTCCTGCCAAGCATGAATGAATACGAAGGAAAAATTAATGCTCACGTAATATGAGACTTGGGCCACCGGTGAGATTTAACAGTAGAAAAAACATCACAGAATAAGATTCTGTTGAGTGCAAATACTTCATGCATACTTGTTCACTCTATGTGTGCAAATACCTATAAGCTTGTACACTGACTAGGGAAGATGAAAAGGTCGATCGAATGAGGGCTTTCCCTCAAACGAGGTAGGCAATGGAAAATCGGGTTTCCACGGAAACCAGGGGTGCAAATGCAGAGATGCACACACACATACACACAGAGCGTGGGGTTACGTACTTTGCGTTGGCCCCCCGCGTTGTTGTTGCTCCTGAGTGGCCGGTGCGCTCACGCTAAAGGCAACTTTGCTGCAATTGTTGGCAAGACAGAGATGGGAGAATGAGAGAAAAGGACAGACATTAAACCAATGCACTGAACGCTGCCAAAGATTTGAAAGCTCCAACTGCAAACAAAAATACCACGACAAATTTGCAGGTGCTCAAGAGACAAAACAGCCAACCCAGAATATCCTCATGTGAGGGCTTCAACCATTCACGGGTATGGGTATTTATGAGGAGAATGGATCATCGTTTAACTTGGTCCATCTTCATAGTGTTCATTGAGAGGCGATTCAAAAATTACTTCAGAGTTAGAGGTTTTCGAGGGGAATAGTTTCGTTTTCCAGTGGAGTGCTCCCATGTCCTAAACAAACACATTTTTGGCTAAATATTCCTCATCGGAGGAAATTACTGCACAAAGGAAAAGTTGTTAAATCAATGGGGAATTTTCACATTTTTTAAAAACTCCGTCTAAATGTAGTATACCTCTAGGAAATAATATCTACCGGGCGAAATTTCAATACAAGCGGTAGTTTTCGAGATATTAAAGGTCAAAAAGTAGGAGTGGGGGGTGCGAGCGAAAGTAGTGTGTCCAAGAGGAGTGACGTCATTTCTCCCCAAACAGGGTTGCTAGCGTCCGAGGCGTGGAGTTAGGAGATTGTTGCGGTATGCCTACGCCAGCAAGACTTTGTGTTTAACTAAGTGAAGTGCTTTTATGTCGAATTATAAATATTGCGTGGTGCCTATTTGTTCAAATACATCACGAAATTCTAACAAAATATTCGTCGTTATGTCGACTAATGAAGCGAGAAGAATGTAGAGGATTAAGGCGATGAACGATCTGTCGACGAAAACGACGGGATTTTTTCGTGAAGATCACTTTAAGTAAATACAACAGGTTTATGTTGAGAAATGACTTGAGCATGTGGTGCGGAGGACGTGCAGTTTCCCTGTTCGCGCAGTGCCCGCCTGTCACTTGCATGGTGTTTTTGCTGAGCTACCATAGGTTGAAAAAAAAACGGCCGTCGTAGTATCCGATGTCTTATAATTATTGTATTTTTTGAATTTATCAATGATTAATCATGATAAGAATACTTTAAGGGTACATACAGTAGGTCAAGGGCACAGCTAGGAATTAAGGCTAGGGGGGGTTTCAGGCGCAACTAATACTGGGAAGCCTGGGGGTATGGCTTACCCGCCAGGGTGGGAGCGGGAGGTGCGGGGGCCTTCCGCCAGAAAATATTTCAGATAAATGGTATATTTTATTAATCCTTACACTATTCTACAAGTAATATTAATCCGACTATGTAAAATAGATTAAACTTAAAAATTTCTCTGAGCTCTGGGGTTGGGGGGGTTTATCCCCGAAACCCCCCCTCGCTGCGCCACTGCAGTAGGCTACCCGAAAACACTCTCTCCGAAATCAATTGATTAACATGCGTAGTATTCCTATCTTAAATCCCTCAAAACCATATTTGCTACCTGGGAGCGTAAGAAGTGTAAGAAACTCACTGATATATAACCACTACTTCCCCCAATCAACTGACTTTGTGCCACAGGAGGAAATACAACCTGAGGAAGAGGTGGAAAGTCGAAGTCAGGAAAAGTCCTGCCAATTGAAGCCAGAAACAAAAACTGTTGGTATTCAGAAAAAATACCTGTTTCTGCCAATGCTGCTACTTCTCCTATGAAGTTCTTCCGCCTGTAAAAGCTAAATGGTATTGCAGCTAGTGAGATTAGCAATTCAACTACTGAAGAAGAGTGTGATAAGTGATTCCTCCTTTGGCGGCAGCAGCAGCAGCTCTGACATGGAATCAGACAGGGAGATATGTAGCCAAAGGGCCAAGTATACTTCGTTTTTTATGGAAAAAAGCCAGCGTTGTAATCAAGGATAGCCAGTGAAAATTATTTTATTGTCAATTTACTATCAGGAAAGACTGGGCTACTTGTCATGGTTATGTTAAGGAAAATTAGACTCAACGAATCCTTCAATATTTTAGCCTAGAAGATCTTAATGTCTCACCCTCGACAGCGGCACGATATTTCTCTGCTTCCATTATTCCGGTGGTTAGTTTTTTGAAAAATCTAGTTTTTTGGGTTGTCAAAAATAAGATGTTGCTTAATATATCAATTCCCTTTCCTGCTCGCTATTCGCATATAGTGTCAATTATTGATTGTTTAGAAATAGAATTGAAAAGCCAGATAACCTAATTTGGCAAAGTTTAACCTGAATAGGAGTATAAAAAAATAGATCAGTCCTCACTGCAGTGAATGACATACAAGGGATTTTCTCTTGTAAAGATCAGTTTTTTACTGCGATAAGTATATCAAACTACGCTTATTTTATTACGCTGCGAAAGGTACAATGCTAAAATTAACCGAAAAAAGTGAATTGCGAAGGAAAATCTAATTCGGTTTTTTTTTAGAGCAATCAGTGCATTATAATGCTGATAGTAAAGAAAAATAGAAAGTATGTTTCTTAAAGGCAATTATTTCAAAGGAATCTGCTTTTAACACTACTGAAAAATTAATGGAATGTTTACAGCTCAAATATTTCTATCTAAACTCAATCAAAAAATAACATAAATCATATGATTCTTCTTTAGGAAATTTCATTTCGAGAGGTTATGCTGGCC
This sequence comes from Ischnura elegans, assembly GCF_921293095.1. Lineage (NCBI taxonomy): Eukaryota > Metazoa > Arthropoda > Insecta > Odonata > Coenagrionidae > Ischnura > Ischnura elegans. Next base: position 5,866,954 of record NC_060248.1, on the reverse strand, counting down.
GGGCAATAGATAGTTTCATTCTCATACACTGAATTTCTTGAGCGAATTCCAAAAGGCTGTGGGGTAATGGCAGATCGCGGCTTCAAACAAACTATTCACTCATTCAGTGGTAAAATTTGAGAGTTAATTAGACCACCAAGTGTTTACAAGAATGTAAAGATCTCTAAAGATGAAGTTAAGCCAACTAAGCAAACAGAAAGCTTTAGGATACATGTTGAGAGAGTAAAAAGAAAGGTCAGGGAATATTGTGAGAATAGCTTGTCCTTCATTCCTGCATTGATAACCATTTGGTGCAAAAAGCAGGCTTAGAGGATAGCTTTAAAAGACAAAAATTTCTACAGAAACGATATTCGGGTTCTGCCACAATGATGGGGAAAATTTATATGTAGCGTCGATACATACTTTGAACGATTCATTTAAAACAATTTTTTCAATATAAAGTTGTATTTTTCAAAACAAAAACAGCGAGAACTTAGTTGCGCACCTCATACTATTTAACATAAATGATTGAATTTTGTGACAAGTTTGCCAAATAACTTGATTATTTTATAAGCATCTTATAGAAGTTTCATAGCTAACATTAAAAGCTGCATTATCTCGTGTTTGTCGTTAACCAGCCATTATAAAAGCGCATAACCTGTCAAAACCTGCACGCACTTCAGACAGTATGCACACAGAACACACCTTAAAACTATACAAAATATGATGTGCATAATGTGCTCAGAAAAATTACCTTAAATTTGTGCACAGAAAGCATTTCACAACATACTTAATCAAAAAGCTGATATCATATCGAAAGCAAAAAATCATAACTCATATCATATGAACTGTATTTGCACTAACTAAATGCATCAATATTTCATGCAGAAATTTTCAACGGAGGCCGAGTTGCTACTTCTGTATTCGTAAAAGCTGGTCCCGTAATGGCATAATAAACTAGAAAAACTCACCGCAAAGCCTTCACTTCTTTAAATTCTGCAGCCAAAAAGCCCGGGTTACTTTTAAAATATAATGCCATCATTAAGGAATCCACCTTTGGGAGATTATCTCAACAGCCTTACAAGAAACCGTCTTCCATTTCGCAAATATTCGATATATTCTTTTTCTACGAATATAGAAAATGGATGAAAAATATTTTACGTGACTAAATAACGTCATAAAATGTCTCAGAGAAAACACGGATTGAAAAAATACCGAGATATTCACTTAATCAACGACTGCTTCATTGTAGCTTCTGCAGCCGTGCATGCAAAACGAAAACGCCGTAGGGAGAAATGACGTCACCAACAATGAGAGCTAACTTCGCGTTTGCAGACAGATTTCACTGTTTTAAATGCATTTTAATGATAAAATCAATAGTTTACGAGAAGTTTGATTGGTGAAAATGGATTCCTGGTGAACATTGCTATAAGAATAAGGTATTATTTCGATGAAAAAAATTTCATGCAACTTCCCCATTTAATGCTTCTTGATTGAAACTTTCACAGCTCATGAGGACAAAATTGACATACGATTGGTGTATGCATTGTGATGCCAAACACGTGCTTTGGCAGGACAATTCCTCACCTACAGCTGGACACACATTCACTCATTGTAGAAATGATGTTAATGGGTATAGATTGAACTTTTTAAGAAGTTATGATAGAATATTTATGAAACATGTGAGGTGGCTTAAACCACAATTGTGCTGATAATGAGCAGGAACGAGACTGATGCTACGACAGAGACGGCCACAGGAAACATACGTTCAACATGCATTCAAGGAAAACTAGGAAATATCCCACCAAGAGAGGATGGAAGAATCACAAACAATGAGATAGTGACCATTGGCTGCTATGCTGGCATCATCCGTTGCAGTGATGCGTAACCAAGGTTTTCTGAGATAGTGTACAGGAGGAAACAAATGATGAATGTGTTGAGATTCAGGGATTTCAATCTATGCTACAGTACAATTAAAAAAAAGCCACTTAATCAAATAGATAAAAGATTATAGTATTTAAAGAGAAGCTACCATTAAAAAAGTTACATTCAGCAGCAGACAGCCCCCTCTTCAACCAGCCCGCAGAACACAGAATACATACACACCCACAAATTTTTAAACTCATCTGAAAGCTCTGCAGTAATGAAGCACTTCACATTCTATGCAGCAAAAAATATAGCTATGTGTTTTGAAGTAGCAAGGCAAATATTTACCATGGGGTGAAGATACTCAATCTTATTTATGAAAGATTACTAAAAAAGAAGTACTATAAAAGTAAAGAGTTTTTCCCTATTATGCAGGTACTATACATTGTGTATGGCCAGGACTTTGCCAGCATTTCCATATCAAGAGATGTACAAAGAGATAAAGAGATGTACAATGGATCAAGGTTGATGAGGTGAGATGATGAGTAAAATAATACACAATTAATTTTATCGTCCGTGGGTAAATACACTTGCAGGGAGTCATTGTAGTGTTAGAGGGTGTCATAATTGTCGGTTAAGACTCCACTTGTGAGTACCATTGACTCCAACGATAAGTACCTAATTTAAGCCCAGACTACCTGATAAATGTGTGCAAACATCTTTCTCCCAACTTTTGGTACAAAATGAAAAGAAAATATACTCTGCAGCTGAAATTTTGGCAAATTCATTGCCTCCATTGAGGTCCTGAAATTGGAACATCTCCTATATTGGAAAGTAACCGATTATAATTAAAGGAAAAGAATCAGTCATCATGTATGATTTAGAATGCTTGAAGTTTTGCCCTGTTTGCCGATGTAATTTCAAAGTCAAAGAAGGATATAAATTTGCCAATATGTAGGCTGTGAAATCGATTAACTATTCACACTGGACCAAAACTCAAGAGAGAGACATGTCAAGGGAAGAGCAGACATTCAGGAATGAAATTGCACTGAATACCAACTTTCAATTGAGTACGAGGCCTGACTTCCATTCCCTGCAAGGCAATCTGCTCACTCCATTAAATCCTAATGATCATTCCAGAATCCTTATGATTCCAGTCATTTGTTGCGATAATTTTGGAGGACGTGGCATGTGCGTGAAACCACTGGTTACACTGCACCCGCTGAGCTCCATCTCGTACAGCAATCAAAGTGCATTGCAAATTGATTGAAGAGAGGAGTTATAATACAAACTTTTGGGAAAAAATAAATATCCAAAGGATATATCGATATATTTTGGAGAACTGTTCATTTGCTTCATGACTTTGTAGCACTATAGAAAATATGTCCGGTTGAGACCTTCCTCGCATAATAAACCCTCACACATGCAGTTTGTAGATGATAAATTATGCATTAGCTACGGCATTATTCACCCCATGGAAGATACGACAGGGTTTATTTCACAGTCGGAAAGTCTAGTATGTATCCTTTATTTTCTTGTCATTGTCTATCCTTCTTTATACCTTGGAATGACACAACTTCTCAGCATTTCAAAACCCAGAGGTGACTCATCAGGTGTAGTGCCACTTCACATATTTTGAGAGTTTTAATGACAATATTTTTCTCAAACTTAACAAAACTTTCACCATGATATTTGTTTGTTTACCGTACATATGGCATGCGTTTCCCTTAGCTTTAATTTGTTGGCTGCAGTCAATTACCTACCACCCAAGTCAGGTTTGACAAGATAGCAGACATGCTCAAGGCCAGGGGCGGATCCAGGATTTTGTTCTGGGGGGGGCACAAGGATATCTCGTAATACAAAACGAACGCAATGATAATGGGACCATATTAAAAATCTCACATATTTTTGAGGGTCTGGGGGGGGCACGTGCCCCCGTGTCCCCCCCCTGGATCCGCCAATGTAATGGGCCCTACGTAAGGAAGGAATGGACCATTTTTCTCACAGCTTAGGGCTTACTTCCATCAAGGAACGACATTTTTGGCTCCCTGAAGACTTGTCGCCACATCAAGGACCACGCATTAAAGGAACAGCAAAAAAAAATATTATGTACCTTCCAACAGCAAGCGGCTGAAAAACAATCATCCAAACATTTACAATAGAGAGTGGGGAATAAGTTGTGAAAGAGACCAGTGCTCCCATTTAAGATCCCTTCTTTCAATTTCTAATGCAATTTGAGGGGATGGTGAACGTATCAAAGTGCTTTGTTTATAGTGCTGGTGCTGCTCACCTGAATCTCACGACTGTCTTGCCAAGGGGGTCCGTTGAGTCTGCATGCTGAAAGGCCATCTCAGCATCGCCCACGGGGAACACCTTGCCCACGACTGGGATCACGCGGCCACTCTCAATGAGGCTGCCAAACTGAAGCAGAGCCTCCCTGGCCACACCCCCCTCCATCCAGCCCACGCTGCGTCCGTCCACGTCCAGCGAACTCTGAAAAAATAGACCAATCATTAGAGCCACTCTCCCCACTGACAACGAACAAGAGGCAAATCAGGAGACCTCATTCAGCCTTGTTCATTGGGTAGTTTTTGGAGACCCAAAATATGGCGATAGTTAGGGACCCTGAAAAGTGGTAAATTAATGTGAGGGAAAGCTGCATAAAAATCATAGCCCAAATCATGCCAGAATCACACATGTCTTTCTCCAGCGGTGAAAAAAATTATTAAGTATTTCTCAATTTAATGTAGTAAAGAATCATATTGGAAACATGAAATGACTTATTTTATTTTATCTATGGATGGTTAGCAAAATACTCCAATAGAGATATCTCCAATATGTAGGGTGAAACAAAGGTGAGTTGAGAGCGATTTGGGTGAGAGTGGATGTGGTGATGCGTGGGTTGCCTATGGCAAATTCCCTTGGCACTGCATCGTACTTAGTGGCCCTGAAAAGTGGAAAAAATAAAGCCACCCAATCTACAGCTTGTCCAAGGCAAATCCCCTCGTCACAGCAAGTTCTATCTGTAATGTTTACAGGACCCTAAAATGATGTAAAAATAGTCAAGGAAAAGCTACCTATAAAAACATAAAAGCAACAGTAAGTACGACTTCTAAAAGAGCTCTAAGTTCACAAAAAAGGAGTTAAAATAAAAAGACACTAATTAAACAGTAGTAACTAGTTTGTGTTGATAAAATATTCTGAAACTTTTTGGCATAGTCTAGTGGGATATGTACTTATTCTGATCAACAGTAACTCCAATCAAAGTATAGACGAGGGAGACACCATTTCACCCAGAATTACAGAGAATAGGAAATATCTATCTGTCAATACATACAACTCTTTCATAAGCACCTTCCTGCCAAGATGACACCACTGCACCATATTCAAAATTACATTATTGCAAATTTTTTTTGAAAAATTTCTTTTAGGATAGGATGGATTTTTAGGATGCACACTGCATCATATGGAAATACTGTATGAATGTCTGTAAGAGACGCACCCCTATTTTGAGCATCAAATCTTAATTTAAAAAGATTTTTTCAGCATTTTTTTAATCCCATCTCGCTATATCACTGACGTTTGTCTGAACTTTAGACATTTATCAAAATTTCCATGATACATATGTATGGCACTCGAAGATAAGTAGGTATTTACCAGTAGTCTTAACCTTATGATGCTTACTAGGGATGGTTGGATTGGATACCTCAGATCCAAATATCCACGCATAATGCCCTTCACCTTATAAATCGGATCAAAATTCATTTCCAAATCCAAAATTTTAAATTAATTCTTTCGCAACAGGAATAAGAGGGAGTAGAAAGAATTCCGATCTTCCTACTTTCTCTTTGCATACACCATTTGCACTGCGGCGCTTATCCTACTCATGAACAATGGTTTTTAAAAGCTCTCATCGGAGTATTGCAATAAAATTCCAGCCGTGGAAAATTTTAAGGCAAAATACGACAGGCACATAGCGTGAATCTTCCCAAGAGATTGAACAACAATAAAATCGGGGGAATCTCAGTGCCGTATGATAACAACTATGGCGTAGATTTCACAAAACCACCCTCGGCCCTCCTTCGGCTCATGCCTCTAAGGTTATTTTCCTTTCAAAGACCACCCAGACCATAAATCATTATCTTCAAAAGAAAATATCAAGTTACATGGGTTAGCTTTTTCAGTCTACCAGCTTCATTTCTCCCAGTTTCTGGAGGCCAAATGCTAGGTGAGTCACCTACTGAGCCCAAAGATATCTTGATAGCTTTCAGGAATTGTATGACACACATGAGGTTCAAAAAAGAATGAGACCTAATGTGACGCATATCTGACAGCATTTAAGTTTTTTAAGCTTTAATTTATTGACCCAAAGATTTATAGTCACAACAAGACTACTACAATTCAACATAGTCCAAACAGGACCATTTCAGTGGAAACAAGCGTAGCATAAGTGCATTCAAACAAGACAAGACGGACTGGGAACTTCAGGCAACGCAAACTGTGTATATCACATTGCTGCGCCTTCTCCCCTTCGCTTTGAAGGCAGCAAGGTTACATGCAAGATCAGACGTGTTCTTCCCTAGCCCCTTCTCTCGTAGCCTCATTGCTTGAAAGACGGAGGGAGTTGCTTTTTCCCCTCCACCTCTCCTTCGTGTGAAGGAAGACCGTTCGTGTGAAGGAAGACCAAGAACCTTCGAAGACGCTGAATTGGAGGCATCACTTGATGAAGATCCATGTCAAACTAAAGAAGAGCTTGCTTGTGCATTTGGAGTGACCCATCCAGCTGTTTTATGCAATTGAAAGCAACTTGAGTCCCTTATGATTCGACAACATGATTTTACAGCATGAGAATGCTCGACCTCATGCTGCCAAACCCAAAGCTACCTCGAAACGCTGAAATGGGAAGTCCTTATCCACCCGCTACGATATAGTGCAGTGCGATCATTAATTGTTCCGTTCGATGGCACTTCGTTCGTCTAGCTGATCAGCAGTCGCGCTAAAATGAAGAAATCAAAAAAATGGCTTCATTCGTGGATAGCCTCAAAAGATGCACACTTTTACTGTTACGGTATTCGAGCTCTGCCACAATGATAGGCAAAAGTTGCAGCTAGCTACGGAAATGATTTGTTTATAACCATTTTTTCACAAGAAAGTGTTATTTTCATTTAAAAAACAGCGAGAACTTAGTTGCATATCTAATACATCCACACAGTGGATAGCCTGGGCTTCCCCGATTGTCCTGCCTCCCTATGCCACCTCAGCCATCTACATAATTGAAACGCTGTGGGGTTAGAACATATATGTATAAGCGGAGATGTCCCAAGAGGTGGGCGCAGTTGGTTGATTGTAGTCATTAGGAGGAGGTCCGTCTCCGACGAGCATGAGATCAGGCAGTCTCTGAAATATTTCCACCACCACTAGAATTGGAATCCAGTGCCATGGGGTAGGACAATAGGAGTGCTCTTGCCACAGCACAATGCAAGTGATTGGCTGAGGGGAGGATTAGATACAAGCACGCAAGAGGGGAGTGGGGGGCAAGTAACTCACCAGGAGCAGGGAACGCAGGTAAGAGAAGAGTGAACAAATGGCTCCAACAATGAGTCCCCGAGAATCGGAAGCAATTGGCCTCGAGTAAGCAGTGACAACAATGCCAGGAAGGATGCCGCGGACAGGGTCTGCCTCTCGGCACGAGTTCATGCAAGCATCGGCCATGATTGGCCCGACAGCATTGAAGACTACATCAAACCTGGGCAAAAGAAAATCCAAAGTCAATTCCGATAAGCTTGAGAGACAAAGTACGATACAAAATATGTGCATGCAACAAATGAGCAGCATCTCTCTCCCAGCACCCTGAGTGCGACATGATATATGTACATCAATCCCAAATTTTCTGAGGAGATTTTATCTGAGCAAATTTCAATAAAATTCACATCTTCTGCTTTATCTTAACACTGTAGCACTATTAATTAATACTTTCCAACAACAATCAATTGAAAAATCACATTTTTTTAAACCTCACCAAAATACTAAAACAGTTTGTCTATAACCCAAACAATGTGAATGTGAGTGAGGGACTTGAGTGAGTTGGCTTACTTGTCGGCCCACTTGAGTTGTGTGAGGTAGTTGTCTTCGTCGGCCTCATCGTAGAGCAGGACATTGTGGGAGGGGAGGAGGCGACGAGCAAGGTGCGCACCACGAGAACCCACCACGGCCACAACCTCTGCACGCCACGCAGACAGCAGCTGCACCAGGAGAATACCCACGCCTGTCGTCCCCCCGTGAACCAGCACCCTGAGCAAAAAGCCCACATGAGCACACGGCAGAGCACACTGCACCAAGCTATGCACAACCAAATGGTGTAATAATATTCCAATAGTGCTGTATAAATGGCTGTGAATGCATTGCCGTGGGTAAACATTTTCCTGGACCATGGGAATTGAATCATGATCCTTAGTCTTTCCCAGCCACCGCTAAGACCATTGCGCTACACAAGTGAATTGAAAACAATGTTCATGAGGCAGTCTGATTGAAATATATCACAAAAATAGCCAATAGGATAGTTTTCTTAGTTAAAGAAAACGAAAGGCATTGATTGCAATTCGTTACCCACCATTAGTGTATTCATAAAATACAAATTATTTGGTTTTCAAAATCCCAGTTTAGACAAATGTTAATGATCAATTTTAACCGCATTTGAAAAAGGCCAGATTGGCACCCATGCGATGCCACTCCACGTGACGTCACAGGGGCCTAGTTTCTATACGAGTAGATAGGAGTTTTACATTGTCTGAGATTACCAATGCATGCATGAGGCACAGAGCTCAGCGAAACATCTCTTAATAATCACACATTAAAAATAATAATATTAATAAATTAAGTTCGGAAAGTTTCCTTCGTTTGATAGGGGAATAATAATCCTTATTTAAGCCTAGCGCTACCTGCCAGCAGGATACTCTAAGCTACCGCCATGCTCGGCAGCAAGCAGCATGCATCATAGCGGCGTTCATGGCCTCACCCAGGTGGCCTAACACAGCAGCAGCCAGATGTCACACGGGCTTTTGCCAGCATTAATACTTAGTCGTCGCGTATTTGCGCGCTTGAAATTATTCACTTTTCATTTTATCGCGAAAAATAGATATTGTCATTTAAAAATCTAAAAGCGTTAAATATATACTCCAGGAGTAATAATCTTTTGATTTAGGCAATAAAAATTAACCCCTTAAATCCCAAGCATGTTAATAACTTAAAAATTCCAAATATTTTGATAAATTAGCAATAAAACAGACTTAAATAAGGCAAATTATCGATTTTTATATTTTTATTGTTTTAAGTTTGCAGTTGGTGAAACGTTGCGTATACGCCAACCAGGGGAACTCCCAACGTTGCGTATACGTAACGTTGGGAGTTCCCCTGGTCAAATGTGCCGTTTTGCCTTTTTTTCGGAACTCTTTTCTTTTTGCAAATAATTCTTTTTGATTATAACCCAAACATATAATTAACCGAAAATATTGATTAAACTTTGTATTGTTCATGAAATTTAGAAGAGCAATCAGTATGTAGATGAATATTGCACTTTTGGTAATCACTAAATTTCTGGCTGCTACAAACTCGGCATCTTCATCGTGAATGTTTTCGTCACGATCAATATTGTGGCCAACCTTGTCTTTCCTTACTGCATTTCGCTAACTATTTATTCCGTTATGTCCTATAATATGGCAATTTTAGTTACTATAAGGGTAGTTGCCTAAATCGAAACTTGAAGCTTGTACGTGGTGGAAGGCTCCATATTATCAATAACAGACAATTTATGTCACCCACAAAGTATTTATAAAAAATTATAGTATTTGACCGGTTTCGGCTGTTACACCAATATAAAGTACAGAAAATATAAAGCAACCGGTCAAATAATAGGAATTTTTATTTCGCGATAGTAACAGTGTCTGCTATTGAAAATGAGTAATTTCTCCTTCACTGTTTTCTTTTTTCTTGAGGAAACATAACACTATTTCTAAACAAAAAAATTGCTGAATGATGGTTGATCCAATTACAACTTCAAATTTACAAATGGATCCAATATACCGAAATTTGGTAATACATTTAGTTACATATCAAGCCAACTCAAAGAATAACGCATTCTTTTTACCGATCATACAATCAAAACAACCTTACTTTCCCTTGGACAGTTCCTTTTGAGTGCGAGGAAGGCAACTCGCACCTCTGTTTTCTCTCACACTACAAGGGATTCTTTAGTCATAATTGGGAAAAATCCCATTTGAGACAAAAGTATCAGTAAAAAATAACTTGAAATTATTTCAAAACACAATAAGTGGTACCTTGCAACTTCAATAACTTTTGCCAGGCCAACTACAACCCTTTCCACTAAACTCAAAGAGTTATCAATTTTTTCAGATGCTCATCCATAGACAGAAAATTTTCCCAAGGAAGATATCATTCTCCACAAATTAACCTCAAATCTTACTGGTTTTCCTCTTATAAACATTTTAACGGAATGGCGGCCAAAATATGACATCATCTTCTCGTCAAAAGATAATTCATGAGAAATTGCATCAAACCGTAGAAATATTTGGTTGAGCTCGCAAAATATGGACGTATCTTAGAAAACTTATCCCCCTTGTCCACACTTCTGTTACCAACCAGGCGTAAGAACATTTTAGGTTCAACATAACGCTTCAGGGACATTGTTTGACGCACAAGAGGAACGCCTTTATCAGCGTCCTTACTCCAGTAATATTTTGTAGCTAAGGTGTGATAACCACTTAACATCAGAACGCAAGAAATACCACACTATTGTAATATTTTCTGAGAATTTCACGCACTATGATCACTGGCGACAGTGAGCAACTCAGGCTGCAAATGTGGGTTCAGGTCATTTGGAGGGAACAATTGTTCAACAGACAACCACAGATATAGTAAAAGCAAATGGAACAGAACATTGCCCCTTCTAGATACCGTAATAACCATAAAGCCCTTTACCTGAGTCAATATACCAAGAAATATGTTTCCTAGAATCCCAGTGCATTCATCGTCACTCATAGTTCTCAAAAAATTTCTTTCGAAATGGCCTGCGCCCTCGTTTGGAGCCTTACCAGCTCATTATCGTCAGCGGCCAGTGGGCATGAATTTCTCAGAAAATACTGCGATAGTGTGATCCCTCTTATCTCTCCATTCATTTTGCTCACTCGCCAACCCCCGCTGTGCACGGAGACCCATTGGTGCCGGGATATCCCCGCCCAGCCTAACTATGCATTTTACCCTCCCACTACCTTCCCTTTGAATCCTAGTCAACAACACCACGCAAATACGACTTTACGATCTATTTGCTAACCCTCACATACTCACTTGCTTTTAGCATACTTGTCAACTGTGGTAAGCAGATCGTTCTTACCTTAGGATGCCAGAACATCTTGGAATTGCAGACGCCTACAGAAATCTGGACATTTTTCTGGACAACTCTATAGCAAAGTTTTTATGCACCTTTTAGTGTAGGTCACAGTAAATTCCCACTATAGCGCAAGTAAACGCTGATTTAATCTTGCTCGATACGTGAAGTTAAAAACATCAAACAGTCACAACTCGGTGAAAACTCATCACCTGCCAAACATCCTAGAAAGGACCCTTCAACACTTATGTAGATGTATATTTAGGACTAAAATACTGTACAATTGCCTAAAACTAAAGTTTCACCATAAAAAGGTATCATATTCTTGATAAGCATTTCATTTTTCAGTCCAAAAAGAAACACTCTAAACGACTACCGCCGCGGCGCGCCGTTTACCTAGATTACCGGGGTTCTCCCAACGTTGCGTGAACGCAACACTTCCTTTATTCTTAAATAATTTAAAAACCACTTAGTCAAATTCACCCAAATTGTTGCAATGGCCTAGAATACAGATGCATCATTGTATTTGCAGAGAGATATAATCATCGAGTGCCTCAGATTTAACATAATATGTAAACTTAGAAGATAGCCAAGAATAACGACTTACATATATATGAAAAGGTCATTGTAAAAACAAAAGTTATTAAATTTCTTCCGTAGAAAAATTTATAACGTTTTGGAAAGCATTGAACTACCTATGTAAAAAATATTAACTACCTATAAACAACAAATACGGAGAAAAAAAATCGCAAAGTTTGCATTGCGTTCACGCAACGTTGGGAAGAAATGGGTTAATAGGAAACCACCCTATTGTGGCTTTAATGATTGTGCCTGTAGTGGTGTCTTGGAAGCCCATATTCCCTTATCCTTTGCGGATGGATTGATGGATGCAAGAGCCTAATATCCAGCACCATGAACATTTCCATGGGAATGAAGGAACCTGGATAGCGCAATAGACTGCTCAGGGGCCCTGAAAGCCATAGGCGCATCTGAGGTATTCCAGGTCCAGGGGAATGTCCACCAATAGCAAGTCATGTGAATTTCAATGCCATTCTCAGCCAGAAATATATCACATGATGAATAATTAAAGAGGCCACACTCATTGTTCGAATGAAAACCACTTTTCCCTCGACTCATTTGAGAGTGGACACTGACACATGCATGAGGAAGGACAAGGGCATCCCAGCAGTGTGTGGCTGCACGCTCCTTGCAAAAGTACAGATAAGCCTTCTGATGCACAGATCAACGCATGGTAAGGGAATGGAGGTGAGGGTGAGTGCAGTCAGAACGGCCAACATAGCGTCTGAGACAGATGAGCCACACTGAACAATGAAACTCCTTGCGGAGCATGGATCATCCGGCTGGCTCCTCTTCATAACCACTTCATAAGGTCAGGCAAAAGCTGAAATTCATTAAAGGCCCACGACAAGAGTCATAGTTGAGCGCATCTCAATCACTTCCAACCATGACAATCACCCATCAAGAATGAGACTCCTCCAGTTGTGTGCTACCATTTCAAAATGACCTACGAGTCCCCACCACAAGGGAAACATCAGAGATCATTTTACTCCAGGACAGGAAAAAAGTCAAGAGCTGTTCCAGAGCAATCAATCCATAAATGTGAGAAATGTAATAAGCAGCCTCTGAAAGCTACTCTCAAAGAAAAAAAAAGTCCACAAAATATTAAAAGTAGCCATAATACATACACAAATATGGTGTTTCAGACTTAAAGCAGGGGGAATATAATGTGAAGTGAAATTCTTAACTCTGTGGTTTTCCACCAATATTTCACTTGGATGACCTTGATTCCAACACTATGCAATTGGGATGTTGAAACACAGCTTGAAGGGCAAAATAACTATCAACAAGATGATGACACATTCTTTGCAATGTAATGTAGATGTAGCAATGCAGGGACTGCTTGGAAAACAGCATGCACAGCAGCATGCCTCTATTGAAATTCAGTCAACATTTTCGAAGGCTGATTAGCAGGATTTGTATACCAATCCATGATTTTAATCTGCAGATAAATATGTTTCCACAGGCTAAATGAAAGGGACTAGTGGGCTGCACCTGGCAATCAGGCCATAGTTCCACATACCACTCCATCATCATTTGGTAAATGCGATATACTAATACATATAGGTGTTAGCTACATATATAAGAAAGAGACCTGGAGCATTGAAGAAAATTCTACTTGATTCTCTATACTATCTAGCCACATATTTTCAACGCAGTATGTAGTAAATGAGCAGGGGTAAATAATTAGATACTTTCACTACGGGATGCCCTAAATACCTGGTGACGGGGCCACCCACCTTTTGCCCTGGGTGTTCTCAGGGCCGAGTTTGGCTCCCACGGTGACTGCTTCCCATGCGAGGCATGCCGAGAATGGAACGGTTGAAGCACCCTCAAAGCCTACTCCGTGAGGCTTGTGAGCCAGCACAGTGCCCCAGCGCCCAGTCGCTGCCATCATTGGCGACTTCTCATCGACACCACTCAGCCCTTCATCCAAACGGCAACATTCAAAATGCATTTGCAATAAGAGGCGCAATCAGCATGAAGCAAGGACAGAAATCAAAATGAAATGAAAATGATGAACTCGAGAAAAACTTGAGCATGAGTTGCACATAACATCCTCGAAAAAATTACAAAGTTGATTTGTTTTTATGTGAGGAATAAAGTTGCAAAATCATCCATAGTGTTTACCTGAATTCCTCCCAAAAATAAGTTTTTGTTTTAGTTGTTTTCGTGATAAGCCAACAAGTATAGTTATGTCCTTAAACTACAGGTGAACAAACTTTTAGCAATATGATTAATAATGGATTTTATGATAAGATGAGTACTTTCGAAAGATTTCGCTTAAAACATGAGCAGATCATACACATTTAACTTTGGGCCCTCCACGGGTATAGGAGTAACAATCAGCATCACCAGTTGGTGAGAAGCCATAATGCAACTTGAGCCTCTGAGCATATGTACCTCTGAGCATGAGCAGCTGGGACATTGAGCCTCCGCCAGGGACCCATGGGGGGATGGCAAACCACACCTCGTCACCCGGGAGGAAGCCTCGCACTCCATCGCCCACCTCGACCACCACGCCTGAGCCATCTCGGCCCAGCACCAGCGGAAACTCACGGCTCAGGATCGTCTAAACACACAACGGTAGAATAAACTCAAACAAATCATTTGGAGAAAATTGAGCATGGTATCACAAATCAATAAACAAGATATGTTCTGAACTTGCTGCATTGATACGTTATGCTTGTTTCACCTGAGATTGGGTGCATACTTACTTGAGAACGAAATTTGGTGGCCTGCTACCTTCGTCAGGCATTACTAAACAAAGCTAGGAAGGCGAGAGGGGTCAATGAAAATTATGGACTATATAGAAAATTTTATTCTTTTTATCACTAAAATGCTTGTTGATGGTTTCATCCATCAAAGAGACACGTTTCTAAGAAGCATTGTGTTAAGATAACTTAATATAATACTCAGGAATGAAGTGTGACTGGTCAAAAACAGGCATGAGCGAATAGAAATAGCTTTTATACGAATTAGGATTAGAGCCGCTAGAGGCTATATGTGAGGCTTAGATTGCTTTACCTATTTTGAGCAGAAATCTTTCAAAGCAACACAAAGAACTTCATCTAAGAACCTCATTACGTTTCTAGGTCCGACAGAAATGATAAGGGAAAGTTAAATTGGATTCTTTCAACTACGTAATAGCCACTGTCTTAACAGCCCCTGTCACACACCTATAGAGGCAGCTTGTAGGGTAATCTTTACATCTACATTTTTAATCTTTTTGGTATTTCTGGCATAGTTCATTCCAGGCTTAGGTCGTACTTTTCAAATCATCGCCAATCTAACAATGGAAATGTAAATTCAAATGCACACCAAAGCCTCAGCATCCAAACCACTCATAGTGGATAGTTGAAGAGTCCCTCAGGGTTTAGTGTGGGACGATTCAATAATGTATTGGCCACTTAAGACGATTTTTTTAAATGCCGCAATTATCAAGGCATCATCCCCTAACAAATATGGAATCAAAGTATGAGGATGGAGAGGCATCAGGAGAGCATGATAAAAGCCGTCACGCCATACCATGGCACACAAGCGTCAGTGAGCGCACTCACCGGGTCGTATTTCCCAAGGTGCCTCCGCAGCACTCGTCCATAGCCGCAGCACACTTTGACGTCGGCTGGGTCTATCGAGGCACACCTCACCTGAATGATGATCTGGTCGGGCCCAGAAATGGTGGGGCAGGGCACGTCCTCAGCCATTGTCACGCCCTTCAACGAACGAGATTTTGGAAGGGCGAGTTCAACGAGGGAGGATAACTGGTACACAGAGGGCGGTGGCTATGCACACTCGTGGCGGTGGCTATGCACACACTACACTCCGTGGCAAAATTCTGTCAGCCCAGTTTGAAGACCACACCCCATCTTAAAGCCCACTCCTTGGATTTCAAAACCAAGTGCATCACATTAAAGCTCTTTTATTTCTGCATAATATTCATGGCACACAAAGTACTTTGTTTTAAATAATTATTTCATGGCATTCTGAAACAATTCCAGAAAATTTTTCTATTCGCCACATTAACAGTTTTGCAGCAACAAAACGGATTGACACATCAAAATGCTCAGAATATAAGTGGCTTTAATTAATGTTTGCCAGCACCCAGAAGTTCAGTTCACTTGTGACACATAGCATATGCTAATTGAATTCTATTTACTAACAGCATCCATAAAAACATCATCAGTGAATTCATAATGATGCATTCAAGAGCAAGAAGACCATGGAGCCAAGACTGGCATTATGATTAATATCCAGAAATAAATAAATAAACCCAAATGTAAAAGAGCTTTGATATGATATATGTACTTAGTTTTAAAATCAAATGAGCCAGTTTTAAGGTCTTCAAACTCAGTTGATATAATTTTGCAAAGGATAGCAGTCCTCAATTTCGATCATAGTAGTCATCATAAAAAAAAGATACATTATCAACAAGCTGAACAAACTATAAATAATGTCAGAGTTATGTCTTCTTGGGTCAAATAATTTTTCAAATTTTGTCAAAGGAACTTTAGCAGCACTGTTAAACTTGCTGCAAATGGGAAAAATGAGAAAAAGTTTTCAAAGTCACCTGATAATAACCAATTATTCTAAATAATATTTGGTAAAATGGTATATTTTTAATCTATTCGATGTTATTCCCGTAATAATTAATTATCAATCTAGAGTCACTTGCTTAGTGCTTCATCAACTACTGCCACCAAAAACAGTTTTAGCAACGTAGGTATAATTCTTCCAAGAGCTATAGTACATTGGTTACGCAAAATTTGGAAAAATGCTACCAGATTCAAATTCTCTTCCAATACTTTCGAGTTTCAACTCTGGAATGCTTCAATGCGTAAATGTTAAATTAAGTGACGGTCTTCTTATTGATATACCCAACTTCTTTAAATATGGTCAGATATGCTTTTTTTGGACTTATTCTTTTTTAAATTGTGTGCATGTACTTCATCATGTACATCTATTGAGGTACAACATCAAATACGATAACTTATTGTTTATCGCCCTAAAACCCACTAGGTGACCCATATTAGCAGCCAGCTGAAAAGAGGGACATGAAAGCAGGCATAGTCCACTGCTATAGAGGGTCTGCTGATGGAAAGGGGTGGGAGGAAATGAAAGTCGTGCTGTTCTCATGTAATTGGTTGGAAGCCTGAGTCTGTTATCCGATATTTTGGTGAATCGTGAACTCAGGCCTAAAATTGCAATTCCTCAAAAGAATTTGGAAGACAATCATAAGTTACAACAAAAAAAGGAATTTTCCCCTTTCGGCAATTCTCTCAATTAAATCAATTAAAACTAGTGAATGGGAAAGTTACCACTTTTCATGAGGTGGTGACTTGAGTTGATACATTCAGTTCTGGTTCATTAACACAATCATTGAAGTAAGGAATCCCTAAAGAGAATGTAAAAAAAAACAAATAACAACGTGAGGTTGACATGTGAGACCTAGAGGTAGACGACAAGCAATATGGCCTCAGCAGGAGCTGCTTATGTCATCAGCTTATCAGTGAAAGGGTTTAGCTCACTGATTTTTTGCTGTGAAGGGCTCCAGAAATGGGTGAAAAATTGAAAAACATGGGTCTCCCTAGTTGTCAAACTATATCTCAATTGACAATAAAATGAAATGGATAAATGGGCCAATATTATAACAAATCCTCCCTCTTCAGATTTATGCTGGCTCTCACGTCTAACTCGTCATCATTGGCCAAGCGAACATTCATTCATACATCAATGCCGTGGCAGCCTCTGCACACGATGGCCCTCATCCCGGGCAGTCGATGGAGGGCACCCGAGAGTCGCCTCCGCCCAATCGTGATGCCCAGGCTGAGTCCAACAAAGCACCCCGAGACGGCACCCAGGCAGCACCACTGAAGGCGAGGCCCTCCCACTGCGGCACCAAAGGGAAAGCAACATTAGGCGCCATCTCACTCCCCAAACATATTGCCATCGGGACAAAATAGGGGACTCTGAAGCAATGATAACCACTGAAACTTTATGGGGATAAACTGGGGCGACTGGTCTGGACAGAAAAAACTCCACACAGAATAAACTACAAGTTCATTCACAAATCGCAAAATAAAGCTGACAGTGAAAGAAGACAGAGCATCCATAAAAATTCAAAAATATTATGGTAATCGTTCGATATAAATTCAATCCAAAGCACTTAAAATAACAAACTTAGAAACATAAGTGAGCTCCGGGCACTTTCTAGACATCACTCACTCAGCGATTCAACTCAGAGGTTGATTTGGAACAGAGGGGGCAGGACTTACCAAAGACTATTCCACAAGCATGTGGATTCAAACATTCATGGTGGGTGGGCCAGTTTCATTCCTTGATATGCAATAACCTCACGTTTCAAGGATATTTGTTTGGGGGAGTCCAAAAGCTCCACCTGAGATTTGCCAGGACCCTTCATTCAGAAGCCATGTCCCCTGCCCATGATCACTCATCATCCAAAAACTACAATTTCAATGCACCATTTCCCATATTCCTATTTGCCTAAGGAGTTTTCTTCAACATACATTTTAAAAAATTGCAAGAGATTTATCATTAAAGAAATATTGCAACTTTGAAGAAAAATACTAGCTGAACTGTTAACTGAGATAAAATTTCTACAGTGAAATTCCACATTAAAATTTGAAGTATTGATTAGTTATTACTTGCATGATTTTGAATACACATTTCATCATTCAAATACAATTATCTTTTGATATTTTCCCCGGATATTAATTTTGACAATAATAACCACTGCCACATTGCATGGTCAATATTTTTTTTCCCTCACATTTTTATTAAATTTATAAAGAGCAATATGTATGTACCTATATTTTTAAAACTTTGGCATTCCATTATATATGAGTTGTTTCCTACAATCATTATACTTTTTATTGTATTCTGCATTTTTTTTTCTTTTTTCACTTTGTATTTTGCAATTCCTTGCCTGTGAATAAAAACTTATTAAATATTTATTATAACATTCCCGCAGAGGAGGAGGGAGGAGGGGAAGGTGGTTGGTAGGGACTGTTCTCTCTACATTTCTACATATTCTTGGGAGTTGAATCAATCACCCTACGCTCAAAGTCCTAATCAGCCCTGAAGAGATCCCCCTCAAGGGAGAAGAAATGTTCACTACTTTCATATTGAGATCTGCTTATTCCAAGAACATTATGAAGTCAGCAATAATGTTTGTTCACACATACATAATAGGGTAGTTTCCTTCATTAAAGAAAACGAAAGGCATTGATTGTGATTCGTTACCCACCATTAGTGTATTCATAATTTAAAAATTATTTGGTTTTAGAAATCCCAGTTTAGACGAATGGCAACGGTCAATGTTATCCTCTTTTGAAAAAGGCCAGATTGGCACCCATGCGATTCCACTCCACGTGACGTCATAGGGACCTAGATTCTATACGAGTAGATAGGAGTTTTACATCGTCTGAGATTACCAATGCATGCATGAGGCACACAGCTCAGGGAAACATGTCATAATCAATAAAATTTCTGTGGGTACTTATATGATCAGGAAATTATCTCCTATTGTGTCATTTGAAACCCTGAAAATGGTTTATTATGCCAAAGTACATGCTCATATTTCCTATGGAATATTGCTTTGGGGAAATTCAACTGCTGCCAAAAAAGCCTTTTCTGCTCAGAAAAAGGCAATTAAGACTATGCATCAAGTTCCTATCCGCACCCCTGGCAAGCCCCTCTTTGCTGCATCAAAAATCCTAACACTCCCTTCTCTCTATATCCTGACATGTGCCAACTTTATTAAAGCAAACCTTGATAAATTTCCTTCTAATGCCACCTTCCACCATCACCACACAAGATCAAGTAATAATATACACCACAAGCAGTACTCCAGCTCCCTCTGTTTAAAGGGTCCCAGGCATTCAGCCACTGCTATATTTAACAAAATCCCTGACGAAATAAAAGATTGCACCTCAATTTATGTATTTAAGAACAAGCTGAAACTTCTTCTCGCTAAAAAGTGCTATTACAGCATTTCCGAATATATGGAAGATAATTTGTAATTATGATAATCTCCATGATGCTAGTTGTGGCATCTTATTTTGTCCATACTATGTATTGTATTGTACTTATTTATTTCATCAATTCTTATGTATTTAGAAAAATTATTTTTATTGTTTCCATGTAAATTGTAAATCTTGATGACACATCATCATTGTATTTTTATTTGATATTTGTATTAGCTTTTTTATGACGTAGCCATGCAATTGTACTCTTGCCAATCGGTGAAATAAATTATTATTATTATTAATAATAATCATTTATTAAAACTGGCTAAGGTCTGGAAGTTTTCTTCGTTTGATAAGGTATTAATAATCCTTATTTGAGCCAAGCACTACCAGCCATGGTACTCTGCTGCCTGCTAGCATCCTGCGTCATATCAGTACTCAAAGCCTCACCCCAAGGTCACCTCACTTGCGGCAGCGGGAACCAGAACGACGTCACACGGAGTTTTTCCGGCATTCATACTTAGCTGTCGTGTTTTCATGCACTTGAAAATTTTTCACTTTTCATTTAATTGTGAAAAATAGACGTCGTCATTTAAAAATCTAAAAGCATGAAATACGTACTCCAGGAGTAATAAACTTTCAATTTAGGCAATTAAAAAAAACAATAGGAGAGCACCCTATTCATGAATGCATGCAATTGAACGCAAACCTTTTGAATCGTCTCTGGGAAAGGAGAATCAGGCGCACACAAACACAAATCAAGGTGGAGAGGGATTTGTAAATGCACGCACCTTCGGCCAACCATATCTGGCGCAACCTCTGGAGCAGTTCCTCATACTGCACATGCGAGAGAGACTCCTTGGCGTTCAGGTAAACGGCCAGCGTCCACGCATGGAGGCGCTCTGCAGCCTCCCTTGCGGCTTGCACCCTCTCACTGGCCCACAACTCGTTTGCCCACAGCACGCCATTGTGGAGGTGGCCACGCAGCAAAACCAAGGCTGCATCCAATGACGACAAGGCACGAACCTGCCCATCCAAACAATTCATCTGTTAACAACCAATTCACATAACTGTGAAGGAATTCAATTCATGATTTGACACTCTCTCCACCATCATTTTGGGAAGTCTACATTGCATATTTTCTATTGATTCCTAACACTGAAAAGTATGCTATTTAAACACATACACCACAAAATTATAACAAGGTGATTAATATGTATTTCGATTACATTTCCATGATTTTACCTCATGTACCACCTTTCATAAGTCGATGATGGCAGCAGTTCCCAACTCTCAAGCTGAGAATCCACGTTTGAGACTCAGTAAAGGAAAATTTTTTAGATGATGAAAATTCTACGAAGAGAGGGGAAAAGAGAGGAGGCACCATCTAAAAAAAGGAGACGCAGCAGCGTGTGAATGGCCGGCATCCGACAGATTAGGAGATGTGAAACAGAAGAGTTTAAAGATTATCTGACAGGAGAATCGAGGGGAGAGCTGCTTTGCATCAATCTTCTGTTTGCTGACATGCAACCTTAATTTCAGAGTCATTGGTAACTGCTGGATCTAAGAGAGGCAGGCCAACAATCGCTTGCCGTAAGTATGTGATTAATGTTTAAGGATCAACTGAGGTATCTATTGATAAAAATTAATAGATGAGATTTAGCACCAATGGACTATATATAGCAGAGACCACATAGCTAACAGAAACATAGAAAAAACTAAATAGTCTCATTACTTTCATTTTTGTTAAATTAAACTCTTCTTTGAGAGGAATGGCTTTATTTGGTCTAAAAATTCAAGATGATAGCATTAAATGAGTGATACACAACTTAAGATATATGAAAAATGTTGGTGGGGCATGCAGGAGTCAAGAATATGTACTCTTAAACTTGAGAACTAAGAGGAACTGGTTCACGAAGCTGGGCTCATGGTCTCAATGAGCACCTACTTACTTCACACAATAACTTTGACCTTGGTAAACCTCCAAATTCTAATGGTAAAATGTCCTCAATTGTGACACCTCACCTTGATCCACTGGCAAGATGGAATCTATACTTCAACGATATTAATTCAGGGAAAATTTACAGATAGACTT
Source organism: Ischnura elegans (assembly GCF_921293095.1). Taxonomy (NCBI): domain Eukaryota; kingdom Metazoa; phylum Arthropoda; class Insecta; order Odonata; family Coenagrionidae; genus Ischnura; species Ischnura elegans. Next base: position 5,845,047 of record NC_060248.1, on the reverse strand, counting down.
CCTTCATACCCATAAGTATACCTACCAATTTCTTTTGATATTCTAAATTTTTTTTCAGATCCAAGCCAGAAATAGCTCGGACCATCTGATGAGATACAGAAGAATCGCCATGAGAAAAAAATTCCCCTGGACCAGGAATCGAACCACGGACCTTTGGCTTTCCGGGCCACTGCACAGACCACTATGCTGTCCAGGTTCTTTAATTCTCATGGCAATCATACCGAGGCTCATGGTAAAGCCAAAGGTCCGTGGTTCAATTCCCAGTCCGGGGGAATTTTTATTCTCATGGCAATTCTTGTATATTTCACTGCCGTTCACGCGGCAGGTTTAGAAATATTACACATCTGATTAGATATCAAAGATTGACCAAAATTCTCATAATCTTTTCTTAAACAAAGTAAAAGCTTCAATTTCAAAAATTTAAGAGCAATAATCCCTAACTTTTATTCTAACTAATTTGCCGAACTTTCTTCTTCTACTATACAATATTCTGCAGGTAGACACTTCATATCTGAATCTGAACCCACAGGCTTGGTGCCCTAGAATACACCATGTAGCCTTGAGCCAAGTTTCATTTGCAACAAAGGGCTCAATCCTATCCATCCATTCACATATGTAACTCTGTAAGCGTAACCATGCAATATAAATTCATGGAAGAGGAAAAAAGGGATGGGAACATATAACAGAAAAAGGGTTAGGAAGATGGAAAATGCCAGAAAATCAGATGGTAGAAATGTGGCCTCAAAATACAAATATAAAAAGAAGCTATTTCGGAGATGTGAATATACTAAGACACTGTTCCACCAACCAACATGACCTTGGCATATTTATGAGATTGAAGATGGTTTTTATTCTGCCTCATAAATTAACTTGCCCTCCTTGGGGCACACATGCCAAGCATTGGGTTCAGAGAAGCAGTTCAATTTTAAGCTTTTTAAAATAAATTTCATCCTGTGTGGATGAAAAATAACGGACTGGGATAGTTCTGATCAAATTACTGAATACACGGGTTTTTAAATCTTACAATTGATTTTCTTTCTGACAATCATGTTCTTAGCTTAAAACAGTCAAAAGGCTTCCATCTCTCTGAAATCGACAATTGCATATGTATTTCCTTGATATTAAAGGAAAATAATACATAAGGATAACTAGAAATTGAGACTAGGATTAGTAATTGGTGAGTGGCTTGCCATACAATATCATTATATTTATTTTTTAAATCCATGCAATATGTATCTAAATTTCTTTTTGACATGCCATATATTGGTTATGTATTTCTCTGTATCTAATCTACCATGGCAAATAAAGCATTATTATTATTGCCATTCGAATTGGCTTGAGTCATCAACTATGCTACTTTAGGATCCCAACACACCAAACTTGAGCAAAAACCTGACTTTCAATGAATAACCTTAAAATGAATGCTATAGAAACAGCATTGATTCACAGTTAGATATGGTGGTGGAGATGTGATAGTTCCTTGCATTCCAACCGCATGCCCTTCACATTCAACTGCAAGGAGGTTCCCAGTGTCTCACACTAACAACAAAGCTAAATGGAAGTCCCACAGTAACTCCTGATTAAGTAAGGAAAATAATGTTTTCCAACGGTCACATCTGAATAGTTTCCTCTATTAAGTGGCAAGCCAAAATAATCTGAGCATCTATGCTCTATATCAGATAAAAATATTGCTAATTCAAGAGCTAACACCATTCCCATTTTTCATTCATCCAATTACTTAGGCCAAAAATATTTATTCAGATGGATTCATTAAAAAAATAAATTGTTTATGACTCATTTACACCAATACAATCAGTGAGGTTTAATCTGCCAACATTGATTTTTCTAAACTCCTCTAAAATTATGTACTATATATTCTTATATTTTGGCGAAATCTGTTATAAAAATTGACGAATCTATTTACCCTTTTCAGAGCAGGGCTCTTTAATTTCTGTTAATACGAATTTACTCAATTAAATATATATTTTTTCATTCATACACTATTTTTGTGCTGATGGTCTTCTTTTCAATTTCTTCCTTGATTTAGAAAGATTTTCAGTCTTAACTGCCCAATGCAAGAAAAGAAGCAATGAAATCACAAAAATTGATATATGCAGACAATAAAGGCCTTTTTACATGATACAATAATATGTACAAGTTAATGTCTGGTTGTGTGAATGATTTTTGTGGACTGGAACAGAACATGTATGAATGCATGAACCAAATTAGAACAGCTTCTATTTTCTGTTCTTGCATTCATACAAGTTGAGTACTTAGTTACTCGGTATAAATTTGTGTTCATTCCTGCATTCATACATAAATTCGTACGTTTCAATGCATCAAGTGAGGAGGCCTTAAGAAAGTCCACCATTAGCCTTGACATTATTACTACTTTAAAGCACATTCATTTATAAAGACATACTGCCCCAGTGAAAATGACTATAATATTTCTTTTTCCTATAGTAATGTGACATAGGGAAACGTTTGTTTCTATAGGAAACTTTTATGCTCCTAAAGGAAAATTTTATTTCCTTTCTTTTTGATTTCATTTTCCTATTACAACAAAACTTTCACATTGTTGGATTACTATAGGAAAAAGAAATGCTAAAGACATTTTCACTAGGGTGATTATGACACAGGCATAGCAACACAATCCCTAATTTAGGATAAGAAGAAGACTATTGAAATCACCCTGAAATTCTTTTACTTCCACAAAAAATTCTTAATTATTCAAGGTGAAGGTTGCATGCAATGGTGATCACTTAAATCAATGGGTGTAAATATTATTCAACATGTCTCCCAGAAAAGTTTTGATCAGAATTGAACTGTGAAGTCTGTTACCACGGGAGAAGATTAAGTCCCAATATTCATAGAATGACCCCTAGGTTTGTCATTATGAAACTCTTCTCACCAAAGGGAAATCAATCAGCTTCTGTTAGACTTATACCCAGGTTGCCCCAATAAAGCACACCACCTACTCGACTGTGAAATATCAGTTAAGGGAGGTGATTCCAAAGGAGTTAATTAAAAGAGGTTCACTCATATAATTATACCCATCTCTTCATTTTATTCCCAGAGTAATTTCAACACCTACCTTGTCCTACCGATGAATTTAAACATACTTGTAATTTTGTAGTTTCGAAGATTTTCGCGGAGTTGATTAGATGATCTCTGCATTCTACTCGGGTTTTCACCACGAAAATGTTGTCGCCAAAACACAACGGACGCGGTGAAAACCCGAATAGAATGAATAGGTGAATAGAATGCAGAGATCATAGATGTAATTCTAATTGGTACCATAGTATATACTGTCAAGAACCTTAGGCCTCATTCACAACTTACCTTAACTAAACAAACCAGTTGACCACTTGGGGAGAATGTGTTCATAAAAACTTAAAGTGACTTAACTTAAAAAAGCCTTCAGTTAAGAAACACACAAATTTCTGTTAAAAGAACATATAAAGTCGCAAGGATGGTAGCAATGTCTATCACCAATCATAAGATATATTGAAAGTTCTCGTTAATCCATTTTATGGTTGACAAAATGGTTGAGGGTTAATTTGGAAAGGTGATGATAGATCTTGCTCCAAACCAAGATTGTACTTTCGCAGGTGATGTGACTAACAGAGGCTTCCACTTATGACTAAGAGCAAATTGAGCGAACAAATCCTGTGTGCTCACAGTGAACACAACAAATTCTTATATAGGCAAATCTGAAAATACAAATTGAAAAAATTGATATCACCAAACATCCGCAAGTGAGGATGGGACTTTAACTCAATCTGCCACATAATGGCCAAATGAAGGCAATTGGCGAAGGGCAAAAGGAGGGGAAGAAAGGCTCACGATGAGTAACAGAGGACATATTACTAAGGATGTCAAGGAGAAGGTGAATATATGCAAAGGTTAGCTGATAGAAGAGAGGAGTAGAGAGCTGAAAACAAACTTCCGATTGATAACATGCGATGGTAAATAACGGGCATCCCAGCTGAACACCTCCTGCTACATCTGGCTGGCTATAAGATCATTTCACTCTTGCATGTTCTCATCATCAATACAATGTATATAATGTTTAAAACAAAGGAAGCTTTTTGTAGGGTGCTTGTTGCACTTGTAACCTAGTTGCTTGAGTGAGGGAGTTGTACAAAAGCTAGTCCAGGAATATTAAAGGCATATTTTTGAATTGCTTAAAAATAAATAGAAACAACACATTTTAGCAACTATCTCTTTCATTGCTGTTTTTTGTAACGAAGTTGAGTTTCATTTCTGAAAAAATTTACCTCTTCTGAACCCACAAAAATATTATTCACAATAATGCTAATAGCTTTACATGTTTAAAGTTATTGCAAAATTTCTATGATGATGATGGTATCTTTTCTATTCATCTTTTGTTAACACCGTCTAAAATAAAAATGCTTGATGTACAGTGATGATTTACATAGTATTTCAGGCAATCATCGAGGTTTTAGTTGACATAAACCGTGGGTTAGAAATTTTCTTCAAGAAAAAATATAAAAAAATGTAAAGACTCCATAAATGGAAATTAAACTGAGTCTCCTCATTATTTCACATCATTAATGTCTTTCAATGGCAATTTCACCCAAGTCTGAGAGAATCTCTAAGCACAGCAAACATTTATGAATTTAAATTATAACCTATTGATCAAAAATAAAGATTTTTGAAAAGCTAACTCAATTGATAGAAGTGTATAATACCTATTGATTGTACAACACCATACACCATTATTAATATTGCTAATACCTCACTGAAGGTGAATTAGTCAAGTATAGTTACCAACTTTGGCAGGGAATGCAAAGTACATACACACATCATGCATTTTATTTTTTTTTCAAAAAATCTTTTATAATGTACTAGAGAAAAAGAGGTAGGCCCAAGATAGACTTCTGTGGAGCAGAATTGCTGAAACTGGTCAGAGGGGAGAATCAAGGATGATGACATGTCGTAACCACGGGTTATAAAAATGTATGTCTGTAAAAATATACATATGTCTGATGTACGCTTGTATAGATCACTACTCAATGATTCAACTTTCTCCATTTCCACTCAGTATTCCTTTCTTCATTCAATGAACCCTGTACACCTGCTTCCCCTCCAACCCAGCATTCCTGATCACAGCTGCTTGCTTTCACCATCTCCCCTCCCATTTCACGCCCTGTCCACACTCCACATCTCTTGCAGCAATTTTCTCTCCTCCCCGACCATGTTTAGCACTTCTCCAGTTCAACCCTTTTCATGAAGAGAATGCAAACTATTGACCCTGAAATGGGATATTCCATCAATGGAACCTATTCCTTAGTCTCCATTCGTCTACAGAAAGCATTCCCCAGATGTTGAGTGAATTAGGCTGCGAGCTGCTAGACTCGGAGGCTGCATGCTAGGCTCAGATTGCGAAAGCAATTGAGAATTGTTATCTTTAAGAGCAACATGGAGAACATAATATTGGAGCCCCACTTTATTTCTCGATCCAACAGAATTGATAGTTTAAGAGAGATATTTTACCGAACGGATAGATATGGGAATTTGTTTTTCCTCTGAGCCTTGGACTTTAATAAAAGCTAGCCGTAATTTTGTTAGAGCATTTGCTTTACATATGTAAACGACTGATATCTTAACTCCCCCTGACACACACCCTTTTTTAGGTGGGTTGCGGGGTATTATGTAGATTCCCTGTATAAGTATCCAGGTAACTGAACCATAAATTTAATTTAGTGTCCATTGTGAGCTGTCATCTGAATCAATAGAAGTTGACTTAACGAGGTCTTCTTTAGGAATTGTTCCATAAAAGTCAATTGTGAGGATTAAAGAAGAGGAGACACCCTCCATGAATAAATAAGACATATTTCAACAGGAACACTGATCTCCGCCTCTTCGATTATAATTGATCTCCAGCATTATACCTATGCAAGGAAAAGAAAACAACAATTTCACAGTAAAAGGTCTCCCATCCCAGATTTACTAAAGGGTGGGTTCAATAGCGCCATGTCTTTTCTCTAACAAGTATCTAGCAACAACTGCACCAAGAATTGCTCCAGAACTCCTTCACTTAACATCACTAGCGTATGTTGGGTTTGTATCGCCACTCAAGCATGCAAAATGAAAAAAGAGATGTGGACGTCCAAGTACATTAGATGGAGAACTGCAGATTACACTCTCATATAAGAGATAGATGATTTTTTTATTGGTAGTTATAGCGCAAACACTTAACAGCAATAAGTATAAAAAATGAAACGGCGAAAGGAGTTCCTCATTGAAGATTTTACCCCTTTAAGACGAGAATTCAAACGTAGGAATCAAGATTCACGGGCAGTGTACCCACTCTCCAAGCTGTACAATGAATGGTATCGAAAACAAACACAGCCACACAGAAGCGTTCAAAATTGTTGAAAAATACAAAAGATAGTAGGACGTATTCCTTCCGATAAAAACAAATTGAATAGGAATGTTCCAGAGGATAAGAAATCATGAACAAAAATTCCTTAAGAGGGTATTATATTGATGAAATGTTAATTTCGTTAGTGCTAAAAATTATTCACTGTGTGATCACGAAATTTTACCTGTAAAGACTCCACTCTTTGCGAGACAAGAAGTGATACTTCATCCATTCTCGTTCGCTTAATGTGCTTGGTCAGTAGATCATTGATCGTTCGGTAATCGCTTTACCTATGAACAACAGACAAAATTCATCCATTCAAATAGTTAATATGCTATTACCACGCATGAAATCATGTTGTTAAAACAAATCTTACTCTGGATCCCCATGAAACAGGTTATATTAGATCATCAGCTGTTTAAACCTGGTTATATTTGTCTACGTTAAAGGGCCAAGAGCCAACAATGTCAAAAGAATCTAGTCTTCTTACGCTGAACACGTGTTAACATCTCCCTTAAATCGATATGATTCTTCAAAATAAATTCATTAATTCAAATACACTTAATGATCAACAGAGAATATAAATACCACAAACGAAATAAAAATATTCGCAGAGGTCCGAGGTCGGTGATAATAGAAATTTTTCATAAAATTGAAAAATCAAGGAGCGTATATTGATCCATAGCATTTTTTACGATATAATATACAAATTATGCGATTTAAATCACAAAATATAACTCCAATAACGATAAAATACTAATAAAGTGATAAAACTGTTGACCTGATTGCGTACGCTCGCATTCGGTTGCTCAAATTCTGTGCGTGCCTTCTGTAACAGTCGCAATCGCATCGGCGTCGTTAGGTTAAGTACTGAAAAGTCCAATGATCAGCAGTTTATACGTGAGTTACATGACATTCCAAAGAGAATTCACCCATAATTTAGTTTTTTGATGATAAAATGAGTGCCCCCACAAAACCCTGGGAGGCTGCTGGAGTGAATTTAAGATCCGGGGTGCCTTCGTTGAGGTTAGTGAGATGAAAAAACTGAGGATTATTTTTGTTTGCAAATGTATTATGATTAAACGCCTCAATCGACGATAGCATTTAGAGAGCTAATTCTTCATCCTGTGATTTTTAGCCTTCAAAGTTCTTCAACAGTGCCTGATGTTAGTGTAAGAGCAATGTCAGCTACACCCCCTCCGCTGCCCCCGAGGCCTGTTAATGTAGGAGCTCGCAGGGCTACCAGCAATCCTGGGATCGTGGGAGGGGCTACTATGTACCGAGGATACCCATCTACAAGTGGCTATGTTAGTGGATACGGCGGTTATGGAGGATATGGTGGGACCTATGGCATGTATGGCCACGGATATGGAGGTTATGGTGGGACCTACAGTGGATATCCCTATGGCTTGCAACAGAACACTGATAACAGGTAACAGTATCTCTGGTTATTTCGCGTGTAGTAAAACTTGCTTTAAAATGCTACATTTAGTTTTATTATGGTCAATGTGAGCAGCGTCAACATCACTGCTGATGGACAATCCTAAGATTGTTCGGACGTAGCTTCCAGTACTATTTCCTATATCAATCCAAAAAAATTTCATTCAAAACAAATTTAGATATAATTTTAAGGTCATTGCATTTAAATGTCTCTTATCCTCCTAAATATTTGACCCGATGATCAAACTGAGTATGAAAAGTGATTGGCCTTCCCTTCTTCCAGGCTGGTGGCTCTGGCTGAGGAGAGGACGCGGCCTGCCTTTGAGTCGATCGAATCGGTGGTGAGGGCATTCGGTTCGGTGTCTTTCATGCTCGAGTCTACCCTTGGTGCTCTGCACGCCTCCTTCCGTGCTGCCCTTGGTGTTGCTGACCACCTCAGCCACCTGCGCAACATTCTCTCGGCATTGTCCATCTTCAGGCTACTGCGGTGGTGCATCCGCCAGTTACACAGGCTTTTTGGTGTGTTCATATGAGCATTTACATCTGAGGATTTCTTCCCATTATAACTTTGCACTGTTGCTTTGAGTTTTGTTTCCTTAGGGGCATGACAGCACTGTCATATGCTATGCTCTGTCTCTCTTCTGCATTGTGCCAAAGTGCAATCGACCTACCGATCTTTTTGTGGGATTATTTTACTCACAGTGGCACAAAGGAAAGAATTTTGGAGAAACCCGACAGTAATTCAGTGCCTTTAATGTTTTAGCATTGTGCTGTAGTGAAGGGGAGGGTGGTAGCTGCGGAAGTGGAGGACTTGGCTGCTGATCGAAGGGTCCCGGGCTCAAATCTTAATTATCAGACACCCTGAGTCAAAATTCCTCAGAAGTGTGTGGTAGCCCATGGAAAGGAATTAAACTACTGAATGTTCGAATTTCACATGCTTGTGGCTAATTCAGAGTTGAGCTCTATCCTCATTCATCCAAACCAGCGTTTGGTTTTAATCTTTAAATGGTTAAAATTAAAATGAAGAACTTTGTGCTTTCACATGAATATTTATTCACACATTTACACGCCCTTTTATTTTATTTTTATTTTGGTTTCAACGTTAGACGTCGTCATCATGGTTGTGTGAATAAATATTCATGTGAAAGCACAAAGTTCTTCTTTTTAATTTTAATAATGAATCGTTTTCACAAAGTTACGCCTCAAACAAACAATTTCTTTAAATGGTGTCATTCCTGTTCAAGAATATTGAATCCAATCTGCATATATAATTGATTCCTCTGCCTTGTTTTTAATTTGTATCTCTGTTGTATTGTATTGTAGGCTGGCGTCGCCAAGAAGCAGCCTTTGGTGGTGTGTGGGGTGAGGCAGCCAAGGCAGGGGGAGAGGGGGCACCGCTGTCATCCTCGAGCCAGTGGCCACTGCAGGCCTTCATTGGCATTGTCATCAGCGGCTCCTATCTTGCGTGGAGGCTGCTCTCGTACATTGTTGGTCCAGGTGGGTGGGTGGCGTTGCTGTGGACCTACACACAGAATGATCACATTTCTTTAATTTTTTACTTCATCATTGTCGTTACTGGTTAGGAATTTTAACATAAGTTTTGACACAGTCCCCAATATATTTTCCTAATGTATAATCTTTACACACCTACACATTCTTCACATTTCCACACCTTTTTCTCATATTCACTTCTTTCCCTGTTCTGTGCCTTTAATTTGTAGTCTTCCTTTTCATCCATTTGTCCATTGATGATTGTTTATATCAGGTCATCATATCTCAAAAAATACATGATTAGGTTGTTTCATGTTATCTTATCAAGGTTTTCATGAGGCTCTCCCTCTCTCCTACTCTTCTTAGGGTTTCCTTATTTGATCTCACTCGTTTGATCTTGCTCATTGTTGTGGAGCACCATATTTGAAAACATCTGCATTTCTCCATCCTCTCATTGTCGATTAGAATAGCCGAAAAATGACTTGCTTCCATTTAGGATCAAATTTGCCCCGTGTGGGAAATTTGTGTACAGCAGACTCCCGACTATCTGGCTGCGGTTTATCCGTGTTGCAAATCATCCATGCATGAAATCACGCTCCATTGATGTTATCAGCAATCTTTATAGAATAATGAAAGCGGATGCAAAATCACCAGAAGGGCATGTCTGTAACTCTGTTTTCTCCAGAAAATGGGAGAAAGAAGCTTTGTGAAGTGCCTGCACGAGAGTTGTTGCCCGCCCAAAGTCTCTAGTGCTTTTTGCCAGAGAAAGGGGACAATTTGTCGCCTGGGAGAATACCAATCTCCCAACCCAAGTCTGTAATCCCTCTAAACCAGCATCCCAGACAGGCGCTCCAGTTACGTCCCTCTCAAGAGCCTGACAGATCTCTTTCTCCCATGGAGTAAGCGCATATCTCGACAGTGTTCTGTTGTATTCTCTCAACATGGCACATTTTCTTTGAAACTGTAGAAGATTATTGCTCGTATATGAGGAGCATTTTGAAGAAGTGGAGCAGTTAAGGCTGGTGAGAAATTGTTGTGGGATATTAATAAACTGTTCAAGGTGAGGATGGAAGATTTCCAGCATCTCTTTTGAGTGAGCTGTGACATTGCACTCATACCTATGCATTGAACTTGAACCATTTTTGAGGAGAAGTCGTTCATCGCCCGGGCTCAAATAAATATTTATATAATTTACTCCTACCTCTGGCAATATTTAATGTAAATATTTTCGTTGTGTCAATTGCATTATATGATGGAATTACTATGTAAGACAACCTCTTGTGTAGTATCTTCTGTGGCTTTTTCTCAATTATGACCATATTTGGTTGAAGTTACAGTAAAACCTCTCTTAAACGAAACTCAAGGGTCCGAAATTTTGCCGTTTCATTGATCGGGAGTTCGTTTCCCGGAGGTGATACGCACGTTGCATCATTCTAGGGGCTCGGAAATTGAAGCAAGTCTGCATGCGTTATCTTCATTCTACCTTCGCATACTTCAAAACAGTGCTTATTTCTTCAGCTGCAATGCAAATCGCGGACAATAGACCACATTTAGGAAGCCTCAGTTCGTATTATTCAATCACTTCGCGTGCTTTTTCATCGGTTTTCAAAAATCTATGCAACGTAGCGGTGAGCGCGAGGCCATCCCTTTATTCTCAATATTTGAAATAGAGTACATATATTCGTGAAGTTTACAATGAAAAATTAAGAATTCGATAGATTTGACCATTACTAATATAAAGTTAAGGTAACTGCGCCAATTATAGCTTCATCATGAAATTTAGATCGCTATACCATAACGGTGCGAGTTGCGACTTCGTCAACCCATTAAAGCTCAGTGGGTGGCAGCATTTCTTTATAGTAGTCGAATCCAGAATACTCCATAGCAATATTTGCAGTCGCGGGCTTCGTAAATAATTCATTGTACTAGCATCATTTCCATAGCATTCCAGATAGACAACTGCCGATAAGAAAACACCTTGAAAGGCCTTATGCAGGAGTTCTCGAAGTAAAATACGTCACGATTTTGAAAAATTAGTTTTCGAGAAATTATATTCTGCAACCCTCAGTTCGCTGGCTTCGCGGATAACGAAATTTGAATCTATTCTAGTGAACTCATCAAACAACCCTTCAATATTCATGTCTTTTGAGAGACCCTGCCAGGACTCACGGATTTCGTCATCACTCTCCATCGTGTGGTCGCAGTTGACTGCGAACCGGATTGACAACTCCCGATAAGAAAACAGCTTGAAAGGCCTCATGCATGAGTTCTCCAAGTAAAACAAGTCACGATGATGATGCCGATTTTTGCAAAATAACTAAATATGGTGACAGGTGCGACACGCTTCCAAACTTTGCAAAGCTGCTGCATTACCTGCAAAATGGTCCTCTTCAATTTCGCCGATCCCTTACATTCATTCGACAAACCAAAAACTCCGCTAAAATCCGACGGTAATGCCGCTTTGCTGCAGAAATGACCCCTCGGTCGAGAGGTTGCAACTTAGCTGGTGCAGTTGGGGGGAAGAAAATAATGCGCACATTTCTTATTGTTAGTCCTATGTTCTGGCCCATGCAACGATCGAGGAAGAAATGTACTTTCCCCATGAGTGCATCAACTCCTGCCAACCACCGCTGAATTAATCCCGCTGTCATTCATGGATTTTTGCTGCTACCACTGGGGTGAGGCATCACTCTCACCAGTGGCCCAGTCTAAACATGGCATGTTTAGACTGTGCCAGTGGAGTAGCCAGGGGGGTACAAAATATTAATTTGAAAAATGAAATTTTTTTGATTATGAAAAGTGTTAAAATTAGTTTAACACTTTGAGTGCTAAATAGGTTATGCCCTGTTCACGGCTCAGTGCTGGCCATTTTATGCATTAATAAAAAATCAATTGATAGGTAAATAGTTATTATATTTTATTTTTCTTTTTTTAGTATCAAAATTCTTCTTTTAAATGCTAACATAGTTGGTTTTATAATTACATTATGTTTAATATTTGTTATCTCTTTTTTAAAAAAAAACGTTTTTTCGTGATTTTTAAAAAATTTCAAAAAGTATACTTTTATGTTTATTGATTTAAACTTACAATTTTTATACAAAATAAGTCATCAATTATAGCAACATATACAATAGCTTTTGTTCTGTGGATCATAAAAAAAGTGTAGCGTCTACTTATGAAAAGTTACATTCAATATTGAGTAATCATTTGTCATACACTTTCTTGCTGTGATATAGCTTGAAACATTCGCCCGGGCAGAATCCCTTATCACAGTCTTTACAATACCAGCTGGTATCTTTCCTTCTGGCTGTTCCGTCTTTTCGCGTACCTTTCTCTGAACAAACGACACATCTTCGTCTAGCACTTTTTTTTCCTTCTGGTAAAGGAATCTTTTCAATAAAATGTTTTTCAGATAATCTTGCTCATTGAAAAGTATTCCGTTTCGTAGGGTGATCTTCTATCAGCACCAACTCTGTACACACTTGTTGTATGAAGGATGTTACAGCAAGCCTCTGTTTCTTGATTTTATTATATAGAACGCAAGCATTGCATGTTCCCATTAGGATTAGGTGGAATGCCAGCTTTCGCCACCATTTGAAACTTCGGTGACTAAAACTAGCATAGGACATCCTCTGGTCACTTAGGTCAACTCTGTATTTATGTTTATTATAATCTATCACTCATAATGGTTTGGTTTTTTCTCTTCCTCTTTTGTCAGTATAAGTAGACATTCCTGCTCTGTGCCTCGTAGATACCATCCAGACATCTCTTTTATCTTTCCAGCGTGTCAGTAGAACATTTCCTTTCCGTCGGAAAACTTGCTCATTTCTTTTCAGCGATTTGAGTTCATAGAGAACTCGTGGGATGCCCCGTCTTGTTTTATTGACAGTACCAATTAGACCTGTATTCAACTTCTCAAGTTCCATGGCCAAATCAGGTGAAGTGTAATATCTGTCAGTGAAAAGTGTGCGGCCTGTATTCACAAGAGAATCAAGCAATCTCTTTACCAGAGCTGGCACTGAATTATCAATTCCTTCTCCTTGGTAAACCTCAAAATTCCAAACATATCCAGATGTAGCTTCAGAAAGCATAAAGATTTTCATTCCATACTTATTGGGCTTGTCGGGCATGTATACACGAAAATTTACACGACCCCTGAAAGGACACATGCCTTCGTCAATTGTAATGTTTTCACCAACGTTGTATGTTGATTTGAACTTTTGTACGAGTGACATAATCAATGGCCTAACCTCATACAGGGAATCAAAACCTGGCTCTCCTTCCTTCTCAATCTGCTATTATCAGCCATGTGTAAATTTGATAAAATAAGTAAAAATCTGTCCCGGCTTAGGACATTTGGGCAAAAATTACAGGATACAACAGGGTCACTGCACCAGTGATCCGATAAAGATGGCCTATCACTGATTGACATGTGAAGAATGATGCCTAAAAAATTTTTTATATCGTTCAGAGTTACGGCTTTCCACTTATGAAGTCTACTGTTAGGTGAAAGTCTATTTTCACTTCGTTTGCTTCGAATATTTTGCCGGGCGTAAAGATTGGTTTGCTCTTTCATCGTGCGCATAATATCGGCGTCAAAAAAGTGAAAGAAAAAGTCAATTACCCCGCACGATTCATCCAGGCCAACCCCATCCACCACCCTAGTATCTCCATGAAATACCGGAAGAGTAGGTGTGCAATCATTCTCTGTCCAACCAATGTTGCTATGGTTATCCACTCGTAAGCGTGGGCGTTTCTTGCGAGGAGCCTCTTGGAATGCATCGGGGACACTCTCCGCAGTTGCATCATCGACGTCTTCGTCTTCAGCACTATCTGCTTCGGAAGTACTCTCTAATGAAATGGATTGAAATATATTCCAAATTAACATGCGATAAATGACAACTAACTTTAGAAAAGAAAGAATTTTATCATTGAGAAATATAAGATAATTTGAAATGAAAAAGTATAGAATAGGAATAAGAAAAACACACAGAAAATGTAGCTGAAAGGACGCAGAATGGCAAAAACACTCACCTTGCTCATTTGGAAGCAGAGGAATATACGTTTCATCATCTTCAGAATAGTCTGTGTCTTCATCAGGACTAATATTCTGTAGTAAATCAATAATTTCTTCATCCTGAAGTTGTCTTGAACAGCCAGGATTCTCCATGTTCACATGCACGCAATAGGCTCACGAACGACACACACGTGTTCTCGGGACACATCGACGTCTTTTACTAGTTTCACGACAGCGAGCGCTATAGACGGCTAAATTATGCTTTGCGTGAACAATGTATACGATCATGAGTCAATGCTCACTGCTAGCAACGCTACAGAGTGTTACTTTCCACCCAACAAAGTAATAATTCCAGCAACGCATATGTGCGTCGCCAGCACTCTAAGTGTTAATACTCTCTACTTAGTAGTACAAAGTTAGTACCCTGTTTTTCAAAAATTCCCCCCCATGTTTTGGACCCACCCGAATGAAATTCCTGGATACACCCCTGACTCTATCATTCTTAAAACAGCGGGGTTTCACGTACTTCCCCACTAAAAACGGAGGTAACTTCTCCGAGCCATCACTATTGGTGCTTAGGAGTACAGTGAGTCCTCGTTTAACGTCACTTACCGTTCCTGAAAAATGTGACGATAAACGAAATGACGCTAATCGAAGCATATTATCCCATAAGAAACAATGTTAAAAGTGAATATCGGCTCCTAGACCTCACAATTCCTACGCGAAAAAAATATTAGCGTATCATATCTGGGCCATTTTTTACAGTGGGAATTCCAAACTATCGCATAAGTACGAGTTCCTGTCTTCATTGACGACAATAGCAGCAGTGACGTAAATCCTTCTCCATTTTTGTATCTTCCCGCATTTGCTTTTCGGCTTCACTATGGTGGTCGCCCGGGCGAGCATCGCCTGGGCATCATCATCGCTGAAACATCGTCGCAGTTACAGGAACCAAAACTATTGTGAACACGGTGAAAAAAGTGACGACAAAAGTTCAGAGTTCTACACGTAAAAATGCCTTGAAATCACTTTTTAGGTTCCTGAAAACCATTATAATAAGTAAAACCTTGCGCAACTACGCAAGAATTCATTTTGCAGAAATTTTTGCTAAAACCGTAATCGCAATTAACAATAAACACAACGTTTTACACTTCGTTTAGACTGACTGTATTACCGCCCACAAAACGAACAACCTGCAACGCCCGCTGCTTCGTGTTTTTTTCTCGCGCGAAATTTAAAAGCCTTGACGTTAACGCGAAGCAAAGGTGCGATAAACGAGTGACAGTCTCAAAATTTTCGTGACGTTATCGCGAAATGACGTTAAACGGGGTGACGTAGAACGAGGACTCACTGTACTATAAAACGTTCTTTGCTCATTTTTCCCCCGCGGCCCGCCTATTCCTTTAGAGTACGGTCAGGAAGCACATTATTAAAAAAAAGCGCTTCGTGAGCATTAAATATGTCCTTGAAACTGTTTCTATTCAGCTATCCATTCCCAACTTCTTGCTTGCGCCTGCAAGATGGGCCCTGAAATGGGGATCAGCTCTAGAAAGATAGTTGAAGACAACTGTCCATCGACATTGGTAATGGAGCGTTTTCAGTTAGGCCCCTGGGACGCAGCGTTAACAATTTCCGACCGTTATGCAAGAATTGTCTGCAGTATTATGACCGAAAGTCATACTTAATTGCGACTGTCGTCTTCTTCATGCAACAATTGACGGCCGTCGCAAACCTTTTCCTCTGGAGAAAATCAACACCGCTTCACATCACGTTAGGACATTGCTACAATCACCGACAGACAGAGACCGACCTTTAGTATGTAACACCTAATTTTGAGTGGTTTGTTTTGGTTTTGGTGTGACGTAATTCAAGCAATAATAAGCAGCAGAGGTGGAGTGAGGTAATTGTTGTGATTGTTGACGGCGCGGGAGGAAGTAAAAAGAGGGGGAGTCGGATTGTGATAGTTATGGCGGACGGGTGTTTCCTTGCTCCCGAGTTTGTATTATCAATAAAATATTTGTAAGTGACGTGAAAATAAGAGTAATTAATTGAAACGTTACAAGTATAAAGCACTCAATTCAAGTAACGTCTAGATCAATGGGAAATGTTGGCCTTAGTCTCTTAAGGGCGAATATATTTTATCCAAGATTGCGGCAAATGCAAAAGTTTCTCCTATTTTTTAAATGATATTGAAATAAACAATGTGAATGAAACAAGAGTAACTACTGAGTCATATATTCAAGATAATTAAGAGAGGCAAATTTTGGCTTTCATCATCTAGCTCGCACATTGTATCCTACGTAATTTAGTTAAATTTTAAAGAAGTTATCCAAGATGGCGGCAAGTGAAAAAAAATGCTTCTCAAAATTTACGCGTTGTAATTCTGTAAAGCATTTTAAACGACCGTCAAAAGAATGCGACCGAAGTACATAGCTCTAGATATCATATACTTTGAGTGTGTAAATATTGGGACATTGAATTATTTACGAAAGTCAGCATTAACATTTTTCGCAATTCGCCACGAGTTGGGGTCTGGGGAAACACACCACGGAAGGCTATGGTTATGGTTAATAACTACGATTCTGATTGGCTTATTCAGTGGAAGTCTCTGATTGGCCCTCTAACGCTACGAATATTAAATATGAAAATAAAAATTTAACCGGAAAAATTGGTTATTTGAGAGGTGAATTTTACTCGATCGTGCCAAAATTTCATTTTGTTGATCGGGAGTTTTCGTAAAAGAGGAATTCGTTCATCGGGGTTTTTCACTAATGTGTTTACATAGGCAATTGGCCGGACCAATAGCATGTATTCGTTGAACGGAGTTCTTCGTTTAGCGGGAGTTCGTTAAGGTGAGGTTTTACTGTATTTTGCAAGCATTTATTCAAGGTGCATTTGAATTATATCTTAATTTTCAACTTTGATGAGATTGTAATTGATGCGAAATGAAGAATTTAATATGTGACAAGCGTAAGCGAAGCCTTGCAAGCGAAGCCTTTTTTGAAATGTACCTCGCTGAGCAAGGTACATTTCAAAAAAGTAATCCAGATTTGTGGCATGTGTCAATGAGCTTATTATACATTCAATTTAGAAAATATTTACATCACTGAGTTTGGCATAAAATTACAAACACTTTAAATATCCACATGACCAGTTTTTCTTAAAAAGCATTTGTTTTTGGTTTTTAGTTGATTTGCCAGCTTTTCTGCCACAAAAATTATCATTTTGTGATTCAGGACATCGTTCTTTCGCAAAAAATTCCCTCATCCTACATTAAATATTCTTCTCTCTCTCCATGGAGATCGTTATAACTCTTTAATCTTCAGAGGATCTTGTGAATTAAAAGGAATATGTTCCACTCCTCTCATTTCTTTCTCTGCACGCCCTCAAATTGCACATGTGCAAAGGCGAAGTTTTCACTCATTTTATTCATATGATCATCACGTACTTTTTATTTACCCTCATCCTGGGAGTCTCATCTGGAGTAATATAATAATTTACTAAAACAACTCACTACTCAACCTATTTACGTTGAGAGGAACTTCAGAAATTTACAATGGCAGTTCTCTTCACAATACTGTTGATTACAAACGATTCCATGGTCTTGGACATGTTCTTACTAAAATAAAAGTAGTACCTTTGATGCAGACGGTGAAACAGCTGTTCTTAAAAGGGATATTTTCCCGGTGAACATCTTTGCTACAAGCATTTTCACTGGCTGCCGCCCCAACATCAGATTTGCCTTAGAAATTTTTCATACTACACATTGGAGCAAGTTTTCTATAGCGAGGTCAGGAGAAACAGTTTTCTCTATCCAGTTACAGACTTCCCAGTCAGCAGAAAAGATGAATTACCCTATTTTTACCCGCATAAAATTACGGTAAAAGATGGCAAACCTGTATGTAATCAGGTAAACTATCTGTAAATTTAAGTGATAAAATTAGGGTAGTTTTGTGGTAAAATTCTTACTTTTTCCGGGTAAAACCTCCCAATATGACATCAGAGCCATCTGTGGAGCTGGAAAAGAAACATGACACCACTCCCTCTGTCAGTACTAATGTGAAGTCACAGTACTTTGACTTATTGGGTTCTAGGAATTATTCCATGATAATCAACGAAATCGACATTGATATTGAAGAATATCTTTTTATTGATAGACGAAAAGTTACTAAATGTATAAATATGACGTCAATATAACGAATTAACACCTGGTGAAAGAGAAATAATTACAAAAATTAAACATGTATGTACTCCAGGACATACCTATGATACGTACTTGTTGAAGAGAATGACTGAAATAAATAAAATCTATGTTTTAAGAGGAATTGCCGATTTGATTTCTATTAAAATAGAAACAATGCTAGACTAGGAACTAATTTTCTTTCGTTGAGCACTCGGTGACTGCATCTTCCACACCAAATGCCTTTGGGCATGATTACGAGGAAACAAATTCACCCAAATGAGAATCCAGTAAACAATGTGTTTTTCCAAATATCTTCACCTCCAAGGGTGCAAACCAATGAAATCACTGTAAATAAAGAGCGCTTTACTTTAGCTGAGACTGAGGGAACCAAATTACAGCTATGAAGGTTATTAACCCTTTCACTGCTGTGAACGTACCAGGTACGTTTGCACGGTAGGCTGCTGTGAATGTACCTTTTCTTTCTGCCTGCTGTGCGCTTAGCGCTTTCGCCGCGTGTGATGGGTAAGTTTCCGCAGAATGCGCCGCAGCGAAAGGGCTAAAAAGTATTGCCTCACCATGGCATCACAACAAAAAGTGATGCAACTCCCTGCTTAAATTTTCTGAATCTGAATGAAATTTAATGATTTTCAACATTTTATCAGGTTACTTAGTTTAGTTTACTTCTTGCTCTAGCACTCCATCTTAGATTTACAACAAAGTAATTATTTTTAAAAACTTTTTATGCAAATATTGTAAACCCATTTTGCCAATTGTTAAAATATTAGAGACAAATTATGTATTGATTGCATGTATTTGCATGATTAGATTTGCAATTGACTGCTAAATATGGTTTAATTCATGATTTTTTTAAATAGTTGTTATAGACTTTTGACGTTGGAAATAATATTCAATTATGTTTAAAAGTGTTTATAATGAAATTATTTCACATTTCATTTTATACAATAAAACTGAATATTGGATGAAAATAAGGCGTTTTATTCCAAAAAACATTATGGGGGTCAAATAACCCTTAGCTGTCCTAGGTAGTGAAAAGCTCCTGTCCTCATAGTGTTAAACAATGAAAAATTTACAAAAAAGTATGATGCGAGTTCCTTTATCACAGCCATATGTGTTTTATATGTATAGCATCTATTTCCTTAAATAACCTTCAGTAAAATTATGTTCTGTGACTGGAATCTAACTGACCAATCATGAGACACGACCAATTTCACTCATTATTCTTAGAGAAAAAATGTCCCACATTTAGTGGGGTATTCAGTGTAAAGGCTTTGTTTCCTCTTGAATGTCAACTTTTACAAATTGCCATTGGTGGATTGGTACTTTTGCTTGTGTTGCAGGTGGGCCCGAGGGCTTGAGCCCGTTCAAGGGCGAGGAGAATGAGGCGTGGGTGCTGGGCCGAGACCCTGGCTGCCAGCTGGCCATCGCAACCTTCAACTTCACAGCCACGCTGGAACAGGAGCTGAGCTTTGCTGCTGGGGACCGGCTCATCATTGCGCCCAAGGCACGACAGCCTCCCGACTGTCGGGAGTGGGTGCTGGCCGCTCAATACCGCACGGCAAGGTCGTCACAGAACCCCCCCCCCTCAGGTCAAAGTGGGCCTCGTGCCATCCAACTACTTGCGTGTTGTGGAGAGGCGGCCTCGCCAAGCAGTGTACCAGATGGCACCACCCGTCGTCCCGTTGGTCGCACAGCCACACACACTTCCACTTGCAACAGCCGCACCACCCGGAGCCTATGGCCAGCCCGTCATGCCGACACCTGCCCAGCCCATTCCCCTCTGCACTCCCGCTGCCATGGCACCAAATGCCATTCTGGTTGACCCCGCACCTGGGGGCTTGCCAGTGGTGCAACCACTCGCCTCTGCGGACCCTGATCTCAGCGATGGCTGTGCACCGCCCTCACAGACATTGGAGGGGGAGGTGAGGGCATCAAAAGCAGATGCAGACAGGGGAGGAGGCAGCAGCAAGGACAATTGAGTGGCCCTTCCCCTCTGGGCATCCACTGCGATGAGTGAGATTATGTTGTTACTATTGAAGAGGATATACATATTGTTACGACTCCTTTGATTGGTCACTTAAAGGAGGCATTTCTTGTACTTTCTCAGTTACCATGTTTGTTTTTAAACCACTAAATGTGTGAGGTGTTTTACTTGCTGAAACGTTTAGTGTTTTCTTGTTGTTGATTATTTGGTCTCCCTGTTTTGTCTCTTGGGCAGCATATACTCATTGTATTTTTGCTCGTGTTGAAAATTGTACTACTGGTGTAGTCATGGTGGAATTTCTGGATGTTAAGTTTTCGCCCCTGCAAATGGGATATTTTCAGGATTGGCTGCTTGGCTCTACTTTGGATTTGCTTACCCCTGCTCAAGTCCATCACAAAGCAACCCATGGTGGAATTGGAAACTCTTCGAGTGCTTAACTTAGGTAGTAGGAGTACAGTTTCTAATGACTGATCTGTGTACATTTGTGCCACATATTTCACATATGTTGGCATTGTTCCATGTAATTATTGTAAATGAGAAAATATCCCTATAATGTGTTTAATGTATTCTACCATTATGAGCTTAAACCAAAGGGTGGGTTTTCAGTGGAATCTATAAATACCCTGAAATAACTGATAGTTATGGCTATTCACATTTAAGAGGTGAAACAATAAATAATTACAACATTAAACATTGTTTAAGCCTGATGACCGAATTTTTGAGGATGTGGGCTTACTTTTGACCAAAAATTAATAAAAGTGAAATTTGAAGTTAGTTCAATACTACATGACTTGCTAAAGAAATAAATTGAGTTGTAAATTCTCTTAATGCTCCATGAATCGTCAAGAGTGTGTAGGGTAGAATTACTTTGAAACGTAAAACACAGTTATTGGTCTTTGACTTAGAAATCTCAATTGACCATTGCTATGCAGAGCAATGGTAAGATTTTTTGTTCAGAGAACCATTAAGTGATATGTGATGGTTGGGCTTTGAAAATACATTGTACACTCTTATCGATTAATGATTCTTTAATTGCTTCGTTAAGCCAAAGTGGTGGGATCATATGAAGACTGAAGTTGTCATTGCATTAGTACCTTACTATGCCAGGGGTTCTCTGAGCAGTGCCATACACAGTGAGCCATAATGCAGGAATTGAGACTAGTTAGCCATCAGAATTTTCTCTGATCATGCTTCAATTGGTAACGACACAAACAAAGGCGATGGAGTGTATGCAGCCAGATATAAATTCTTATCACATTTTCCTTTTTGAACTGTCTGTTTACTGAGGTCATGGACAATTTGGTTTCTTTTTATTACCTTTGGAAGGTAGTCATCTATGTATATGGTTATGCCACATTGATGGTAGAGTTTTTTAAAGTTTACAGTTTTTACTATGTTTTTAAAATGTGTTTGTGAGTGAAAAGTAATCTATTTTAGTGGGACTATCATTCCGCGAGGGCAGCTTGAGAAAGCATTCCCGCTGTGATTGGCATGCAATGTATTGTGCTTCATTTAATGAGCCAATACTAATACATTTTGATTGCAGGAGCATACTAAGGTCTGGAAGTTTTTGGTATTTTGGCTGCATGAAAAGTCATAGTTAGGGTCAATAACAGCCATTTTTTAAAACTAGACCGATGTATGTAATATTTCTCTTACATCCTCTGTAGATAATGTGACAGTGATATTATATATTCAATCTCTACCAATAATTCTTGGAGTTTTAATTATTGATTCACAGGATATACCCTCCATGTCATTGACCCAGTAGAGGCTGATGTAGAGGAAACAACATCATTTCGAACACCAAATAAACTGTGTACTTTATGTAAACCATTTGATTCATAAAGGTTGAAATTGAATTTTTTTGGTAAAATAATACCCTTTTAATAATGATGAAAAATTCAGTGCTTTAAAGGTATTCAAATTATGAGATCAATTGACAGTTGAGACAACAGGTTCATTTAACCCTTCGAGACGGCGGAGTTTTCGTCTTAGCATGACTGCTGTACTGAGCCCCAAGAGACTCTTCTTTCTTGTGGTACGACGGAGCATTTTTGGAGGGCATTCGTTAAGAAGGGTCTCGCTGAACCTTTTTCGACCCCTCCACGCTGGGACTTCGCATTATCTCGGGCTCCGAGAGTAGTTGTGCCCCCTCCTTTCCGGGTTTACGACCATACCTGTGGCATTGGTTCGCGGTCAACTTATGCATTGCTTACATGTATTTAGCAAATGGATAATTGTTGCTTGCACGTAAATTACAGACTTTGAATTGAATTCCTCATTTTTTTCTGAGCATTGCCAAATTTTAAACGAAGTTCTAAGGACAATATTAACGCATTTAATACAGCAACAATTTCCACGTTGATGTTTATACATAACTCGAGATATAAGTTAATATTTGCACATGTATATACAGTGGAACCCCGATTTATCGTTCCCGCATTCATCGTTCGCCGCTCCTGGTCCCGAATTAAGTTCCATAAAGACAATGTAATTTTTTCCCGCATCTATCGTTCCCCGAAGTATCGTTTTCCTGCATTTATCGTTTGACGATCGCGGTCCCGTCGTATAATTTTCCCGCATCTATATATATCGATCAATTGACAGTTGAGACAACAGGTTCATTTAACCCTTCGAGACGGCGGAGTTTTCGTCTTAGCATGACTGCTGTACTGAGCCCCAAGAGACTCTTCTTTCTTGTGGTACGACGGAGCATTTTTGGAGGGCATTCGTTAAGAAGGGTCTCGCTGAACCTTTTTCGACCCCTGTAACGATAACGTTTGACGAAAATGAGACGAAGTGTTTACAACGTGATGTTTACGGCTAATAACGACAGACACAAAGTTTGAATCTTCCCCAGGAGATTGAAATACGATAGGGAGAAGCTGAGTGCCGTGGGATAGTTACATTATCGCATTTCCCAAGATCCGGTATCCCCCTCCATTCAGCACTCGCCTCTCCCCGTCTGAAGCTTTCCTCTTCTCCGAAATAAAAAAAAAGGTCCCAGCTCGAGCAGGGATCGTATTACGAAGACCTTAGCTTGGAAAGAAAATATCAAGTTACTCGAGAACAAAAGAAACCTTTTTCACGCTTCCCCCTTTCTCGACCACTGACTTTTTTTTAGCTGACTCACTACAAATATCCCCACCTCTGGAGGTCAACTGCTGCATGAATCACCGATTAGCTCAAAAGGTGTGTAGAAATGAATTTCGGTAATTGGTATTATACTTTTATTATATTGAGATATTAGTGATGTACACGTAATTCAGTAAAGATTGATACCAAACATGACGTATTTTTAACGTTATTTAAACATTTTAAGCAAGGAAAGAGTTGGAATAATACGATGCGGTGATTTCTGGCGAATAACGATATCCTCGCAGCTGATAGAGAGCTTCACGGCAGTTGATGCGATTTTTTACGAAAACAGGGCGTCTGGTTACAATTTACGAGTTATGCTACAAGTTTCACTTGTCTGAGTTGCTAACGAAGCGATGTCTTCCCTGGATATTTTGTTTCTCTCGACTAGCAATCTGAATTCATCTGCTCATCTAGAGCTACGCTACTTATTGTTAGAAATGAGTGGGTAAGTTGCCTTCTCTATAGGATAAAAAATTTCATCGCGCAGTCATATGGTCATGCTTCACCCTCTGCAGTAAGTTCTGCCTACGCCGTACGCGATAGCATTAGTGCCGAACTTCACCTCGCACGAGTGGTTCCTTACTTTCCGGGGTGGGTTGACTTAAAACTAGCGAGTGTTTTCCGCGTGGGTTCAATGGAGTCCGGTTTCATTTTTATTAGTTTTATTCTTATTCTTGATCCATTTCATAACCAATCACTGCGACGGCGAAATCAGTTGTTTGAGGCATAACACGAACATTTCTCTAGTAAATACGTGTACTTGAAATGGCATTTGATGGGTAATAATTTTTACATCAGACAGAAATGCATAATAGCCGTGAAAATTCCGAGTGGAGTGCAAACATTTTTTTTAGCAAGGCGGCTTGTTCCTTTAGGATGTTAGAAAGAGAGATAAGTCGAATCAACAATATGACCTAAGTGTTTCGATAGTGTAATAATATTCCTGTAATCAGCTGAAATCTCGTTTGAATCCATCAATGAATGTCATAATTCGCAAAAATCCAGCTGATCCTGGGACATAGGCAACCCGGACAACCATTCCCGCATTGATCGTTTTCCCGCATTCATCGTTCTTTTCATCCATCCCCCTGAAAAACGACAGATCGAGGTTCCACTGTATACGTGTACAGTAGGGAAAAGGTTAAAGCTAGAAAGTTAACACAAAGAGAACTTAAGTGCAATAAATGTGATATTGTGTTCTAGCAACTTTGTGGGCTGGGTGTGCTTGGACCCGATTCTTGATAAGTAATGATAAGTAATCCCAGCCCCCTCCAACTCCCGGCCGCTAGGTGGCCCCAAAAGCTCCGTGCGAGGGAATCTCCGATAGATGGTGCTAGTGGGTGTTTGCGCGTCCAGCATTACGAAATTGCATTGAACCAAATACAATACTTGATCGCTGGAACAACGAATTTAAAATGCCTTTAACTGAATTGAACACTAAGAAGCAATTTAATAGCCTTTTAATTTCATTGACAGCCAGTTAGAAAGTCCATGTACAAAAAACATTGCCTTTACAAGAAATTGAAAATGAGATGTTGTCGTCTGCTAGCAGTCGTATTTTATTAGCTCTACTTCGTAAAAAAGAAGTTATTTGCGTCCTGATCATCATATATTTATCGCTAACGGCATACTGCCTGACATATAATTATCAAGGTATCGGTCCCCCAAAAAAAATTGGCGATACAGACAGTCGAGTCGGCGTTTCCTCCTCCAAGGAACTCCAGCGCAATTATGCTGAATGGGGAAATAAGTTTTGGCTGCAGAAATCTCCTTTAAACTCTCATTAGGTCACCTTAAACAGGCAATCCTAAACTGGTAGCTACGAGATTACGGTTATCTCCGATTCAGAAATTACAAGATCCGCAATGAGAAAAACTGGCCCAAAATTAATTACTGAAAGCTTCACATAACGACTCATATTAAGATTAGATTAAGACTTAATGGTTATTCTGAAATGGAAAATGTACGTTTGGGAACCCTAATTAAGACTTTAGGCACAACAAAAACACCTTGCTAAATTCTTAACCCAAGAAAGTCACAGAAATACACATCACAAGATCAACCGAAACAGCAACCAATGTAAAGGAAAAGGGGACGTCTGGGAACGGTAGTTGAAGGAAGTGATTGTTGTTAAATTTAAAATGCATTTATTCATGAAAGTACAAGCACTATCATTAACACTGTACAGGCGAGCTTAAAGGATAAGGGCAAAGGTTGGAAGTGTGAAAAATGTAAATAAATCTCGAAGTTCATGAAGATTTGAGGGTTTTCCACGGTTGTGGCAGTATCACTTCCACCAAAAGATCTGGAGGGCAAGTCGGTAACTTGGGGCGCCTCGTTTGGGAGAGAGAGTTGTCGCCCAAAATTGTCTCCCCGCCCAAGTCCGTAACTCGGTAGAGAGAACTGTTTCTCCCGTTCGGATGGGAGAAAACTCGCTCCGATGGGTAGTATGAAAAATTTCTAAGGCGAATCTGATATTGGAGCTTGATTTATCGAAAAATTAAAATTGTGCAATTTTAAAATGTTTTTAATTTTATGTCAAACTCATCCATGCAAATATTTTCTAAATTAAATGCATAATAACCTCATTATGACTTACTAAAGTCGGGACTACTTTTTTGACCGCGCGCAGTGATTCCTCGCTTGCAAGCGGCTGCAAGGCCAAATCCAAGTGCCCGTAAATTTTGCTTGTCACCATGTAAATTCTTCATTTCGTATCAATTACAACCTCACCAAAGTTGAAAATTAAGAGTATATTTCTAATGTGAATACAGCTTTTGCTCGCTGCTTGCAGATTTGTGCAAACATCTTTTGTGCCAAAATTGTGTTATTGTCAATGTGACAACTCCCGTAAATCTTCTGCTGATAATCACAGTGCCAGTGGTTGCAATGTACAAAAATATCGGCTAAGAGTTGTAATTATCAGTGCTCCATCGTGATTGAATTGTAAGCAGTGTTATTACCATATCGATTAATGTCTGACACCAATGTAAACATTGTCAGTGGCGTGTTCACCTCCGTTGTTCATCGTATAGGTACATTGACATTTCACGATCAAGCTATCAAGATCAAAGCTGTGTGTGAAGTTTCTTTTTCTAGTATATTAACGAATAATAGTCAGAAAGGTCACCTGTGCCTCTTTCGTGGGCTAATTTCTGGCTTTAAATCAGTGAATTAATAGTTGTTTTTATCATAACGAGCTTAGTGATTGTAAGTTGTTCGTGATGAATAAAAGAGTGGAAGTGATTTCCAGTTTTTTTATATTTTATTTGCCTATGTCTCACTTTATATTTACGGTGTGTGCTAGTACTTAGTTTGTGGATATTCATTTATTATTGAAGTACATTTATAGCTTCTGTATGTGTTGACAGCGGAACCGATTCGCGATCTCATGTTGTGTGCACACGGTTATGCTGAGCAGTCGTATTCGTGAAACCAATGAAATGGTGAAACTCTATTACATTGTCGTGGAATAAGTTCTTTTAAAAATAAGGGCATGTCTTGTGTTTCATTAACTATCTGTTGCTTTTCATAGGTAACTGTTTAGAAGTTATTTTCCATTATTTAAAGTGCTTTTCTTGCGCTCTCTGAATTAGCATTAGCTTTCTAAACCCCGCTACTTACACGAAAAGAATTCAGAGCTACAGATAATTGTTATTTCATAGGATTGCGGTGTTTTTGTCTGCTATTGAGGGTGATGGATTTTCAGCAGGAAGAGAATCGGACCATCGAAGGACGGATAGGACAACCTTCTCCGCTAATGCGGCCGGAAATCTTCCTCCCTCGCCTCAAACGGTTTATTAATATCCCGCAACAATTTCTCACTGGTGTTAACTGCCTCACTTCTCTTAAATGCACCTCATATACGAGCAATAATATTCTATGGTTTGAAAGAAAACGCGCCATATTGAGAAAATACAACAAAACACTGTCGAGATACGCACTTTCTCCATGGGAGAAAGAGATACGTCGGGCTCTTGAGGGGGACGTAACTGAAGCGCCCGTCTGGGGCGCCAAAGGCGCTTGAGGGGGCTTACGGACTTGGGTCGAGAGACTAGTACTCTCCCAGGCGACAAATAGTCTCCTTTCTCCGGCGGGGCGCCCTAGAGACTTGGGGCGGGCGACAACTCTCGCGCAGGCGCTTCACGAATCTCCTTTCTCCCATTTTCGGGAGAGAACAGAGTTACAGACTTGCCCTCCAGGAGATGAATGACCGCCTAGAAATAGAAATTTTTCAAAATTAGGCAAAATTTAAAAAAATGTATTTAAAAAATGAGTAGCAATCCTAGGTCGTATCAGTTATAAATGTGGAATGACAGTACTTTTACCACGAAAAATCTCCACAGTTAGCTAATAATGGTGTTACAAGAGGTTATGTCACACCAAAAATGTGAGGCTTTGAGGCACGAGAAAAATATCATAATGAAAGGGTGGGGCCAAATTTTCGATTGCAAATATCAAGAGCTAAATTCATCCTTTCAATTCTTAATATAACCACCATTTACTCTATTCTCATGACTTCCTTTTTTATTACAGATAGTAACCCCTGCCCCTTCTCAGCAAAAAATATCCTGACCACATTACTGTTGTTGCACTTTGTTTACAACTACAACAATTTCTAAACTGCAATGGCAGCAAATCCACAGAAGTAAAAAAAATATGAAATTATTTATATCTCAACATCCGTAGGCGGATCACCGTTAGTCCGTGTATATTATTGTCCGCTAAACAACATCAATACTTGCATAAAATGAGCATGGATGCAAGTATAACTATCGCTAGGGCGCCATAAATCTTATCCCACCAAATAACAGAAGCTACCATTATAATTTCACTGTCATTAAGTCCTAAAACTAGAGTAGGATGCACA
Organism: Ischnura elegans; assembly: GCF_921293095.1. Lineage (NCBI taxonomy): Eukaryota > Metazoa > Arthropoda > Insecta > Odonata > Coenagrionidae > Ischnura > Ischnura elegans. The sequence goes on along the minus strand of NC_060248.1, from coordinate 5,816,509 downwards.
TTAACACTTTCACCATGATCATAAAAACATAAATTCACTGCACAACTGTATCTAATAGGAATGAAATAATACAAGTTTTCAATTCGTGGTGGAGCGATATTTTTCCTCCTCTTTCTGTACTGACACAAAATTCTTCACTAAATATCTAAAGCCATCAATTAATTGCAGAGCGAGCTACGAAACCACCTAGGTTATACAATTGTAATTAAGTACAATAACACAATTAGTAAAAACTGATTGAACTATGCCTCCACGGCAACATGGCATGATATTATTTCGGTATTATGTGAAAAACATGAACCAATGATTTCCCGCGAAGATAAAAATAAAAATTTCCGTAAATAAATATCGGATGCTTTGCCATATCCTCTTTAAAAACAAGAGAAAGGACATGCATAGAAGAGTAAACAAAGCCGCCATTGCAGATACCGCAGTATTTCCGCTATCTATTTGCACCGCTAATTTATTCTTAGCGAATAACACATATTTTCAACTAAAAAACGAGGTCACTTAGATCTAAAACCACGAAAAAATTACCAAATTAATGATAACAGAGCCATAAAACTAACATCGGTAACCCACCGCATTTTGAGTACTTACCACTGCTTTGAAAAAACTTTTATTTTCAGCTCAGCATTCCTTCCTGGTTTTCCTGTATCTTGTAGAATTATTAGACACATATCAAAAGCGCGATGCACGAACCATCTTCAAATTTAATAGCTTTTCAGCAATATAACACATCTTCCAAGTGATGAGCTTCGCTGGTTCACCATTGAAATGAATGTAACAGCAACGCGATACTGGGCGCGCGACAGGCTCGCAGCGCCACTCTGTAATGAACTAAAAAAATTGAATAACGTGGGAGGATTTTGGGACCAGCCAACCAGCAGCGTAACAGCCGAGTTGGAGGGGGCTGGGTAATCCATTCCTTCTACTATTTCTCACTAGACGCAAAAACTCCACGACAATAAAAAAAAAAGTTGCGTGACTGCGAATCAACATCACTAATGTGACTAACACACACAAATGAACCCATGTACTCAACTTGTTGGTCACAAAGACTAGATAAATAATACAAATTAATAATCATTGTCAGAGTTCACTTAAGCCCTAGAATTTGGCACCAATATTAGTTCAACTTATAGTTAAAATCTTTCATAAAAATGTAAGCAATTTGATTTGCACTTTACATGCATTAGAATAATGAAATTATTTTTGATCAGTTCTCTAACATGATGATGTCTGTGTGTTGGGGTCTCTTGGATGCAACGCAACACTCTGCTATGGCAGTGCCTCCCTGGTTGTTCACGTGAATGGTCGTAGATTTCGCTACCAGATGTTTGTGTCCAACGTCTTCAAGTGACCTCCCTTGGCACATCACTTAAGCTTCTCCACTATGCTTCCACGGAGACTAGTCAAGACTCACGGAGGTCTGCTTCTTACTCCTAACTAAGCTAACAGCTTCACCATTTTTTTAAGACTAATTTCAAATATTTGGTGCCTTCCAGAAGGAACGCGAAGGTGTTTTACTTTATTCCAGTCCTTTCTTTATAGGTTTTGGTTCTTTTAACAAAGCCAGTTCCTTCTCTGTATGATAATGGGTTGAAAGGGAAGACAGCATGTTGCTTTTCTTGATCCTGTGGCGATTAAAGTTGGACTGAAACTTGTGTTGCATTTTCCAAGTGGAAATGTTTCTATCTTTTCTAAATGTACATTTCTTGATCCAAGTACTCAGCTCCATTATAATCCCTTGCAGTCCTCACCCCAGTGAAAATTTTGTATACAATTTCATACAGGATTTCCTGTATAAACCTGTACACAATTGTATACAAAATGTGTACATTGTATACAAATTTGGCTTCATACAATTGTATACAGTGTATACAATTTACACATTTTCATACACTGTATACAATTGTATGAAATGTATACAATTGTATGAAATGTATACAATTGTATGAAATGTATACAACTGTATGAAATGTATACAATTGTATGAAATGTATACAAATGTATGAAACGTATACAATTGTATGAAATGTATACAATTGTATACAGTGTATGAAAATGTGTAAATTGTATACACTGTATACAATTGTATGAAGCCAAATTTGTATACAATGTACACATTTTGTATACAATTGTGTACAGTTTTATACAGGAAATCCTGTATAAAATTGTATACATTTGTATTTAGAACTTTAGCTTCCTGTGATGAACAATGTTAGCTGATGGACTCTTCAGTGAGCTGGCAATTAGATTACTCTTTTGAGTTCTTAATTTGTGTTCCCATTGATAATTGGTGATACCTTTATCTTCTTGTTGGTGGACAATATTAGTTCATCGACTCTTCAGTGAGCTGGCAATTGAAATATTGTTCTGAGTTCTTTATGTGTGTTAACATTGATCCCAGATAGCATGCTAAACTTGCTGCAAGCTTGTCACGACATAGTTGTAAGTTTGCAGAAAGCTTGTCATGACAAGCCTGCAAGCTTGAATCAAACCGCCTTGTTATGCTTTTTCAAACATGCAGCACACTTGTCGCATCAAACTTGCAGCAAACTTGTCACATCACACCTGCTGAAAATGTGTAGTGTCACATTGCTACATACTAGGAAAACTAGTTCCACACCTACCATTTCTGTAGTGACACTTGCTGAGGAAAAACTGACTTAAAATTTCTGCTTTTAAAATGCTCTCCTAAATAATGATTAATTTAGAACAACAAAATTTAAAATTTTCCACTCTATCAATTGTTAGTCATTTCACATGCACAGAATTTGGGAGCTAAATTTATTTAATAAAATGGGCAACAAATAAATGCTGAAGAATTTATTTTTCTCATTAATTATGTACATGCTGAGGCAGCGGTGGACATACCGAAAGTAGATATCTAGTCATCGATAGTTAATCATTATTAATGAAGTGAGTGAAATACTTACAAACTGAATAGGAAACATCAAAGACAGAAACACTTTAAAAAATTTATGACCCCCTAGGCCACACATGGTAATAACTAAAATACAGAAATCTTCAAAAGGTAAAAACATATTGCTCGAATTTCATCAAAACATTCACAAGTATGCTGATTGGCTGTGAGAATGTAAAATTAAAACTTCATTCTTTTGAATTCTTGTTTACTTATGGGAGTACAAGGTTGCGCATGGAACTTACATGGTTACATACTTATAGATCGTTACTGATGAACTTATTAAGCAAAATTATTGTCTTCATCAGCCTGATCCTCAGTCTGTTTATCCTGCCAATCCCTGAAGAGAAAATAGTAATTACTCCATGTGAAATGATATATCATGGAACATTATAGTGTATACCTATTGTAAGAGGGAATGGAAAATATGAAGAAAATGTCTGGGATGATCGAATTAGTGTGGCAGAGAAATGAGAAGCAACTACTTACTATCTTATTTTCCCGACTTTAGCCTGGTTGAGCCAATTACTCAGACACCCTTTCAGCTCCACATCTGATGCATCACGGTCGACCCTTCTGCATACACCTATAAAATTATAAAAAACATTGTTAATATCACTTAATGTAATAAGTTAAAAGTTCATTTCAATGATCAATTATTATAATAATCTTAGAATATCTTGTTGGATGCACTCACAAAAAATAACAGGACACACTGGAGTGCTATAAAATGATTTCTTAACCGAATTCTTCTGAAGTTTGCCTGTAAGGGCTTACAGCTCTGCTACATTGTCATTCTAAGACGACGCAACATATTTTGTAGAAGTGCTCATTCAACTGCTACCAAACATTGCATCTAGAGATAAAAAAGACCAAATCAATGAAGAGTTAACAGCTAATACAAGAATAATAAAAATCATGTTTTCAGCCAGAAGAAAAATTCACCAATGAAATTAACACAGTTGTCATGGTTAGTATGCACATGTAGTATGTGTGCACAAGTGCATATGAAATAACAAAAATCCAATCATACCATAAATTTTTAATATTTCATTGGACATTAATCCATACCCACTTCAAAATTATGTTGTACTTGAGTATTTTTATAGCAGTTGGAATTCCAAGCACCTACGAATGTCTGGCGAGCTCAAGATATACTTCTGAAACTTTCTTACAAATGAAACTCTTATGAAACTTTCTTACAAAAACTTAATTGTTCTTTCATTTAAAAAATCATACATTATTTGAATCAGGATGGCAGCACACAAATTATCATTATTCACTTACCACCTTTGGCTCAAATGAGGGATCTTCACTTATCCTACGGCAGAGTTTGATGAAATCCTCATCTGATGTCAATGGCAATTGGCTGAATTTCATCTCCTCCACAGCAGCACCCTTTTGCTTTGGGTCACAAGCCAATAACGCACCTACTTTCCTCTCCAAGTGAGAAAACCCAGGTGCCATTCCTCCCATCCACATGAGGCACTGGCTATTATGTTGTTTTAATTTACTGCAGCCTGTAAATATAAAATTGTTATAAATACACTAATACCAATTGATTTGCTTACATTATACTTCCTTAGCAGACTTGGTACTTAATCATCATAAATCCTGCCTACATGCTTATCAAACAGGTGATAACCATAGATTTTAATATACCACTAATTTTTCTATCAACAAACACGAGTAATTGATTACATAACAAAAATTTTAAGGATTGCAATCTTATTGTACAGAAACAACTTAGAAACGTGTTACTTATGCCCTTGAGTGCAATATGTAATAATAATAATATCTTTATTGTTCCATGGGTCAAACATGTGACATAGAACATTGTCAGGGAGACATAGAACAGACATAGAACATGTGACATAGAACATCAAAACATACATGTTGTCATACACTATCAGACAAGAATTCATTTACATTATAATAACCCTTAGGCTGTAAAAAATTTTTAAATTCTGTCTTAAAAACATTAATATTTGAAATATGTTTTATACTCGTAGGCAATTTGTTAAAAATAAGCGAGGCAGAGTGATGTGGACCTCTTTTGGCACATAATTGTTGTAAAATATGTATATTTTCACTCCCACGGGTCAGATAGGCATGAACCGAGGAGTTTGGTAAAAATAAGGTAGGGTTCTTTTTTACAAATAATGCACAGTAAAAAATGTACATACTTGGTAGTGTCATTATATTATATTTTAGAAATAATGGCTTTCCAGGAGACCTGATGGACACATTTGCCATAACTTTCAAGGCTCTTTTTTGCATAGAGAATGCTCTAGCAGCAGCACTTGTGTTTCCCCATAAAACTACACAATAAGCCAAGTTGTCTGTTAAAATGTACTAAAGCACAAATCAATGCCTAAATTATAACGATCGGAGAGAGTTCAACTGATGGCTATGTTTAGAACAGCTTATTAATTGCTATTATTCCTCGACATATTCCAAATAGTTACTCATTTTCAAGATAAATCATTCATAAATGAGTTAATTGAGGTTGAGACTAATGTCATAAAGAACTGTTAACAAAGTGGATTCTACTGCGAGAACCCTGATATTTCAACTTTAACCGTCTGAATGGATTCTTTTCACTATGCCAGCGAAAGTAAAGACCATGCTAAATTGTAATTACCCTGAGAATAAAATAATGAGTAATCTTAAATAATTAATGGATAGTAATTGGCGGTTCATTAATCATACATAACCCAAGTAACATTGACCGTTGGGCCTCTGTTGGGGAACCGTAGTCACGGTTGGCTCATTGTGGGTGGATATGCCAACCAAATTCCGCTGTTGGCCCAACGCAGATATTGTTCGTTGGCCCAACAAAACGGTTTATGCTGTTGGCCCAACGGAAATCCCCAACAATGGCCCTACGAAATGGATTATCGTTGGGCCACCGTTGGGACATCATACCATTTCCTCAATTTCCGCCATGAGCGCTGCAAACAAAATTCCGACAAGATCTTCAACGTATTTGACATAAATGGTTCCAAGAAGTGGAGGCTTCTTTAATGCAACTTGTTAGTATATATATCCCGGAGGACACATGAAAAAGTGTAGACTTATAAGATCTGTCTGTTTCGAGTCTAACTTAACCGATGGAAGTTCGATATGGGCCGAAAATAAGCACGATGTATACTACGATTGCATACGTTGCAGGATACGGTTCACATGGTTCCCTAGCAACCTAACAACCAAACAAGTTTTGGTTGTTAGGGATTGCTTTTATATGTTAATCATTCACTATGTCTTTGTGATAGCAGTTAAATACAATAAGTCGAGTGCTTCTAACAAAAATAAGTCATTGACCTCATTTGGTAAGTCTTACAAAACTGGCATTCCTAAAATCATGTTACCTTAAACAGATAGTTTCGTGGAATTTTAAACTTTTCATCATTAATTTAGATAGATCGATATGTATATTTTTTTCAGATTGTGGCATATCTAGTATACGTGGAAGTTTTAATGAAAACAGTGTTTCAATGGACAAAGTGAGTGATTTAGTCCCCTTTGAAGAGAATGAGATTGAATTTGTATGAGTAAACCTAAATAACATCTGCACTACTATTATTTTATGGAAAATGCATCAACTATTATACTCAATCAGTGTTTCTGTGATTCCTATTAATATCCCTAAATCTCGCACTTATTAATCCAATTGAGTAAAATGGACTAAACTTAAAGATTTCGTTACCGAAGACCAGAGAATAGGAATAAATAACTCAGGGGTGTACATCTTGCAGTGTGACATGTTTGAAATTAAGGAGGATTTCTTTTATTTACCTCTTCGAAGTGGTACCATTGGTATATTTGTAGTGAAAAAATTAGTACCTGGATGCAAATTGCAGTCCACCCAGATTTTATCTAAGTGTGTTTTGTTGCCCTACAAAGAAGATGGACAGTTTTTGTGTGTGCCATATTGTAATATGGAAAGGTGCTGTTGAAATTTTCCTAATTTTGTCCTAATAAAAATTGTCCTAATTTGCGAAAATAAAAGTTGGGGACCTTCTGAACTGATAATGATTTTTTGTTTTCCACTTTTAACCACTGTAACCTTACTTTGTCCTATAGCATTGATTGTTAATGTATTTAATTTCATTTTGATTTATAGGGAGTTAAAGGTAAAGATTCTATCTACCGGTATTGTATCAAGTGAGAAGGTAAATTAATTTAACTCTCATTCTATAAAAATGAGAAATGCCAGTAAAATATAGCTTTTGTTGGGAAACGGATGGCAGAATTTAAAAGGGCCAACGGTTGGAGATTTGTTGGCCTTGGGTTGGGAATACGAAGGCCCGACTGTAATGCTCTGTTGGCCCATCGTTGGGGAATCGTTGGTTGGGATACGGTTGGCGAGGTGGCCAAATCATACCATGGGCCAACCGCTGTGTCCCACCATCTGCCAACAGAGGGCCAACCAAAAATGTTACTTGGGAAGTATCGAATGGAAAAAAAATGTTCCATTTACTTACATTAACATGCAGCACAGCAGAGATGGGTTGATGCTGACAATGGCAACTTCTTAAATCTCTTCGTGACGCTAAAAGCCACTGTTTCCGGGAATTCAAAAACTTATTCAGGCGTTGATTCAATTGTGCATGAAACAGTATTCTTTCAATCCCTTTTTGTCAGTATTCACTACGAAGCACGGATTATTTTCTTCTTCCATAGCATACTTCAACGTATATTTGCTACTAATCAATATTTTTCATCACAGCTAAATTCGCCATCACAAAATAACGGTAACAAAAGATGGGCAAAGAAATCGATTGTACGTAATAATCGATTATTTGCTTTCGATTATTGCGATTATTGAATCGATTATGGACATCCGATTATTTTGCATAATCGATTATTTGAATATAATCGGCGGGAATAAGAAGCGTGCTCACTTGCGAGATTTTATGCGAGAAATTATTTTTTTACATTTTCACCCCTTCTATAGTTTCAGAACAACAAATGAATGCTATTTTGAAGTTTACTATTGTTTATAACAATTAACTAAGTTTAAACAAAGTTATCAACAATGCTAATAACATTTACCAGCATTAACGATTTCTACATACCTTACGGGTTACAAAACAGCAAATTAATAACTTATTAATCTACATTGTTCATAAGAAAATGTAAAGTTTAAATAAAGCTAGCAACTTTTAAAAATGTAACAATTTCCGCATGTTGTATGGTTGAGAAGAGTTGGCTGAGCCTTTTTGTTGATTATAACAATTACTTAAATGTAAACAAATTTAGCAACTTTTACAAAAATTAAGAATTCCCACATTTTATACGGTTGAGAAACGTGGAATGAGTGATACTCTTATTCTATTATGTTTATAACGATTACTAATGTTTAAACCAAGTTAGCAACAATTTTAGAAACATTTTCAAAATATTACAATTTCTTTAATTTAATTCGGTTAACCAACAATAAAGGAATGGTTTATTGGAACTCTTTGGTGTTTATAATAATTTCTTAAGTTTAAAAATAATTAGCAACAATTTTAACACCATTTTTTAAAGTAAAAATGCGTTACGGTGTAAAGAATAGAAAATGAGCATAGTTGTGGTGCTTTAACTCCCAAACCCAGATATTTACACATTGATGTACGCATACCTTTACATTGTATAAAATGTACAAATTTTATACAGCCTACACAACTGTATGAATTTTCATAAAATGTATAAAATTTATACAAAGTAAACATTTTATACAGCTTTATACAAATTCATACAAAATTTGCACATTGTACACATTCTGTATAAAATTGTATACATAGTATACAATTTACACATTTTATGCATTCTATACAGCTGTATACAATTGTATACTAAATGTGCACATTGTACACATTCTGTATAAAATTGTATACATTGTGTACAATTTACACATTTTATACATTCTATACAGCTGTATACAATTGTATACAAAATGTGTACATTGTATACATCCTGTATAGAAATTGTATACAAAATTTTCACTGGGGCATGGAAAGAATATTCTTCACCAAACCCAAGTATGCTCAACCAAACCCCTTCTTAAAGCTTCTGATGGCCACTTTTGTTCCATTAAGATAACATTCATCCATGTAGACTCCTACTATGAGTTTTATCTGTTGATGTATGCAAGCAGGGATCATGCCCTGATCTTCTTAAGTTCATGAATTCCATAGTCTTGTTAAGGTTCTCATTCCAATTTTTGCCAAATTGATATTGACCATACATGCTCCTTTTTAGTTTGCATGGGTAAGAATTCTTCAATTCAAAATGAGGGGGTTCTTTCATGAACACCTCTTCTTTAAGTTTACTATTCTACGAAGTTGTATTGAAATGGGAAATTGTTGGTATTTTATTGGAAAGCACTGGTAGTTGTAAATGAATTAAATGCAATAACTCTTCATATTTTAAAAGTTTTAGTAGTACCGTATTTTAACTTCACACACAAAAGGATTGTTAACCAATACAGATCAATAAACAATCTTGGTAACCAACCAACAGAGACAAAACACAACTGAAAATTACAAATGTCAACACCCCCCCGTAATTGAAGATGTGCTGAAACAGCTCTTTAGCATTTCCATCAAATGAATTACAAATTTTTTTTTTTTTTTATTATTTTTAAACCATGCCTAAACCTCTCATACATTTTTCATGTTTTATACGATTTAAGCCCTTGGTAAGTATGTCAGCTGTCATTTCCTCAGTGGAGAGAAAATCTACGTTTATATTACCGTTTTCTACTTGTTCTCTAACAAAATGGTATTTCACATCTACATGCTTCATTCTATCATGGAAAACAGGATTTTCTGCTAACTTGAGAGCGCTCTGATTGTCCTCAAAAATAGTAATAATAGGGAACTTGCATATATTTCAGATGTAATCAATAGCCCCAAAATTTTATAAAAATATATGTTTGCATACCTCGGTGAAAGTTTTTTTATTATTTTATGACGCGGTTTGCGATATTTAATGCATCAAAGTTCACGAGAATTTTCAAATACAAGTGAGAAGCGAAAACGCCCGATGATTGGCTGATAGAAAAGTGACGTCATAGTTCAGTACGCAGAGGCACGGCGGCACGGCCGTAGAGGTTGCATACTTGAATACATGCGACGGCGTGGTTATGATTCATTTATTGAAGTGCAGACGTATCGGAGTTGTTCATTGTGACTTCAGGGCTATTATTTGATCTATTTCTCCTCCATTGAAAGCGATAGATTGCGTAAAGATGAAGGAATATGGTTATTCTTAGGCTGATCCTAGCAAGCTTCCTGTTACTGATTCCATCATGATAACACGGTATTTTAGTGAAACTGTAGACTTCGTCGGCGCCGAAAGTCGATGCCGAGAAATGGAAAGGTAGCTGATGTGCATCTGAAATGTTTTATAGTTCATAACAAAGTGAAACTTGCGTGTAATATTGGCGAAAGCGTATACTCATGTGAAATGGTATTCTTTTGGCAGTCCGGTAGAGTCTTATGGTGAACTTATTTCCACCTCGAAGCTGTCGATGATACTTTCAACTTAAAAATACCTTGCCTGGAGGGCGACAGGAAGCTCTGAGGAAGCCAGACTATTAATGTTTCAATTTAGTAGCGATAATATAGACGAACTTCCAACACAATCTACCATCTTGTGACTCAAAAACCCCGAAGCCACTTCCTTTTCTGCAGAAAGAATCGGTCAATCGCACTTCGATCAATATAATAAACACAACGTCTTTAGGTGTTAATAAGTTACTTTTGTAATGAAATCCTTCCTAAAGTAGCATTAAAATGTGAATATTTTCCAAACAGAGTTTCTAATACATTTTAGGAGCTTTTCTCACCATATATCTGAAACCTACTCCAAAGGCGAGCTCATCGTCATTGCGATCCAGGGGCGGATCCAGGATTTCTTTCTGGGAGGGGCACAAGCAAGGCCGTATCCAGGATTTTGGTCAGGGGGGGGCACAAGGATACCTCGTCATACGAAACGAACGAAATGATAATGGGACCGTATTAAAAATGTAGCATATTTTTAAGGGTCTGGGGGGGGCACGTGCCCCCGCCCAGATAACACGGCATTTGTATAACATCTGTATTACATCAATAATACACAAAAAGTACATGACCAAATACATATGTATAAGATGGAATACGATCGTATTACATCGGTATATTTCACGTAGAAGTGGTTCAAAAGTCCCTATGGATGTATGTATACGTGCGTATTACAAATTGGAAATCTGAATACCCATACATGAATTATACATATGTATACGATGGAATACAATCATATTACGCCTGTATATTTCACGTAAAAGTGGTTCAAAAGTCCCTCAGGATGTATGTATACATGCGTATTATAAATTGGAAATCTGAATATCCCTACATGTAATATACATATGTATCTGCAGGCCCTCGTACACGAATTATACATATTGATTTTCTGACCCACATCCACTTAATATCAATATGGATCAAACGGATGAATAAATATAAGGAAACCAGAACATACAGATAATAAAACATTTATTCAAAGAGAAAAATAAAATAATACACACAAAGAACAAGTGTGGCCATGAATATTGCTAACAAGCATTAAGGGCCAGCAAACAGTAGGTGAAACTTAGATTTAAAAAATGGCACAAAGATAAATCAAGTACAAACAATGGTTTGAGTTGGAAAGTAGAAAAAAATATTAGCACGGAACAAGCGTTGTAACCCACTGCACAAGAAGAAACCTGAATTCAGGAAACCAACTCTGCACCATTAGCCACTTCCTGAAAGGAGAAAAGAAGAAGTCAAGTTTAAAAGTCATGAAAAATATATCTTTTTGTAAGATCTGAATAGGAGCTCAAGGCCTTTCAATTTTTTTTTTTTCAATTCATATAGGCAGTCAGTATTCTGTGAAGTCTGTTATTTTAGTACTAATTCTGTATTCTGAATGCAAATGAAAGTTTGGTTTCTCTGCTAGATTCCAGACATAAGTTTTAAATTTTTTTTATTTACCAATTATGCCGAGGTCCCAGCTAGCGCAAATTTGACCTTGTCCTTTGAGAAATCATATATTTTGGGGATATGCTTTCATTTAAAAAAATTAATAGCCTTTCTCTTAAGAAGAATGAGAAATATGAGAAAAGATCATATGACTACTTTTAAATATAAATTAACTAGGAAAAAGTGTATCCATTGGTATGCTTATTTAGTACATGATACTAATATATTAGTACCATGATTAAGTAGCGGATGACTCACACAGAAAAAATATAAACTTGTGATATCAAATTTTCAAACAAATAAATTTCATACATAATAGATAATTTCAGGCTTAACTTTAAGAAACCTCTCGATTATGGTAAAAAAAAATTTCCCTCATACCTTACCTCGGTATTAACAATTCCACCTGGTCTTCTGGCTTTGCTTCGTTGTCTTTTCCGTAATCCATTCTCCTCTTGTCCAGGCCAAGCTATTTACATCGTCGCCTGCTGGGTATGCGCGAAAGAGCATGAAAAGAAAATTACAATTACCTAATTAATTTGGCCCGTACGCACCTTTTTCTTACATATAATGACAAACTTTCGCATGAAAATTACGTATTTATCTTGTGTTAATAATAATGACGAAATGCACCTTGATTGACTGCATTTCAAGATGAAAAAAATATTACATTTTGCTTTAAGGGAACCGATATTACACGACCAATACTTCTTGTTCGTTAAATAATTAGAAGTAGAGGGCAAAACCGCTCGGAACCTCGAGGAATCTATTAGTGACAAGGCTACGCTGATAAGTCTAAGGTCAAAGATGTTATGACTAAAGCATAGGATAACTAGGAATGCAAGAACTACAATACAGTAGGTTGTGGTAATAAACAGCGATAAAACAACTTACACGTGAACGAAAACATTCCTTTAAACAATTTTTTCTGCTCTCAATTAAGAGAAGAAAAAATGTAACTTCAGCCGCGAAGCACGGAATTACTATACGACGCATAATCTATTAATTTATACGTACAAGATTGACATTACTATGTTTTAGGGTGCCTCGTTTTGCCACTTTTTTTTAGGAGCGAATCGTAATACCCGGCAAAAGTTGCGTACCCGGGTGTGTATTACAGATACGATTTTTTTTCAAAATCGGTTAATATCTTCTGTTCGCCATTTTGTCTTGAAATTTCGAAATTTTCAACGAAAAACGTTAAAAATGTAAATAATTTAAATTTGGTTTCAGCAAGCACTCATTTTTTCCAATGGTGTATAACATTAGTCTTTCCTTGATATTTTAGACCAAATACGTCAGCTCTATTCCTTTTAATTATCGAGAAAATGACATTTTATCGTGTCCCCGAAAGCTGTTTTTGTGGGTAGGCAACCCGCAACACGCATTGTCATTCTACGTTATGTATGCGATAAATGACCCGAAATAGGGATGTTTTTCAGTCAAAAACGTGTAAATGATGTCTGAAGTTGTCAAGGGTAGTCACTGGGATGAATGTATGCTCTTTTATGCCATCGCCGACTATATTGACCATATTTTCGTGTAAGAAGATGTCACTGAAGATGGAAATTATCATTCGGGATTCACTGTGACGGTTTTATGTCCCTCAAGGGTCAAATGCACCTCCCCTGCATTCAGAAAAGAGATGTATTTTAGTATCATCTAGCAAATGTAGAGCTCCTCGCTCACCTATCCAGAGAATCTAGCCATGCGACCCAGAGCCCATCACGTGGAGGTGGCTGCACCTTGGGCTCCTCCACCTCCTCTACCCAACCAACCAACGTTATGCAGACCAGTTTGTTTGTTCTGACTCGTCACCGTCCGGAAATATTGTGAAAAATTGAGATTTCGATTGAAATTTTGGCAGAACTTGCCGTGAAATCAAAGTGGATCTGATAACGTCATCCTTGGCGTTATTGCCGCATGCATGGGAAGCAGCTTCGGAGAATAGCTTCACTGTCCGTTCCACTGCCACTGTGTGGTGGAGATATACGGCGAATGACTATTCTCGCGAAGTGTTTTCAGGAAGTGACAGTTTTTCAACGATTTCTTCATTTGATATATTCCTCACAACTGGTAGCACGATAGTAGAAACATCGGTGCTTTCCCAATGAATCATTTCTCCATCATCCATGGCTTCAAAATTCAAATGGAGAACACTTTTGCATCTGATGCCATGGTTTAAATTACCAACTTCGTGATCTATAGCTCTAAGAATTTTATTTTGTGCCTTCTGTTGGACAGTCAGTCGACGATCACTTATTACTACGAGAAGAATATTTTCTGGGAGTGCGGGAAACACTTTTGTTTGGATGGATGAATAAACTACTGCTTGGTACTTCCTTGGCAAGTATCTATATCTATGAATGGTCTCACAGACGTGACGATCATCATCGGTGAACGGAGATGGAGTCCTGATCCTACATTGCATCACTACGTAGACCTTTTATATAAATGTTACTATTTCGAAGAATTTATTGGTAGGTTTCTTAGTCTAAATGTATAGCCTAAGAACTGTGTTAGCTGTGGTCAACCACTATTTAGTTTCCCAGGAATCATAGTTACTAGCCCTTCTGGACATATTCCAGACGCAATGGCTTGGGGTATCTTGACTAAGTACTTCAGTTCCTTATTAAGGTTTCAGATTCCTTCTGGGCTGTCGTTTGCCAAGTCACAACTTATGAGATGAAATGACACCACTAGGAGCTTTTCACATTCAGGCAGTTTTGAAACTAGGTATGTTAGCTGTGTATTAATACGGGGTGGAAAAAGCGCGGTCAATGTGGGCGGAGAGAGGTTGAAACGGCAACTCAATGAAAAGCAGATGGGAAATAGCCCAGTGCATAGGTTTTCCCGACATTTCTTCCAATTTTCGCAGGAAACCACCCTTCCAACCCGCATTGGTGTTCGTCCCGTCATACCCAAGAACTATATTGCTAAACGTTATGTCGCTATATTGGTCTTGAACTATAATTCCAGCTTTTAAAGCTGCGTTAAGTACAGTGGATGTAATGTGTGCTGCAGCCCCCCCCCCCCCCACTTACGCTATATCTCTGGTGAATTATGGCAGTCTTATTGTTAGTCAAGTCTAATTCGACTATGGACTTTCTTTCTCTTGGTTTGATAAATGACACATCCTTAGCGCACCACTCGTCATGGTTTTCCTCATCAACTTGAGTATCCTCAAAGTATTTTACAACCATTCAAATACGACAACCGTTGATTCAGATGATTTGAGTTTAAGCCGCTCATTTATATTATTACGTTCAGCCCTTTCTTGCATTTTTTGACGTAGGGATGTCAATAGTTCCAATTCGGATTATTCTTGGACCTCGCTGTTCCATTAGGAACTGGTACTCTAGGATAGAAACATTTTTTTCTTGTGACAGACACAATTGGGAAAGTTGGCACATTTGCAGAAGGCTACCTATATCAAATAGTTTCGTCGCCTCCTTAGTAAAAGACTTTTATAAGTCTTCCTATGTTTTCTGAAATACCGTTTTACTCTATAGGATTTAATTTGCCAAATTTTTCATCATGTAGCGTGAGATAAGTTGAAGTACTCTGGTTTACGTAACTACTAAAATAGACGCTTTTTTCTGAACGGCACATACCTTGACAGAAACTTCAGTGATATCTTCTTACACGAAAATAAAGTCAATATAGTCGATGATGGCATAAAAGAGCATATACTCACCCTAGTGACTACCCTTGACAGCTTCAGACATCATTCACACGTTTTTGACTGAAAAAAATCCCTATTTCGCGTCATTTATCGCATGCATAGCGTAGAATGACAATGCGTGTTGCGGGTTGCCTACCCACAAAACTGCTTTCGGGGACACGATAAAATGTCATTTTCTCGATAATTAAAAGGAATAGAGCTGACGTGTTTGGTCTAAAATATCAAGGAAAGACCAATGTTATACACCATTGGAAAAAATGAGTGCTTGCTGAAACCAAATTTAAATTATTTACATTTTTAACGTTTTTCGTTGAAAATTTCGAAATTTCAAGACAAAATGGCGAACAGAAGATATTAACCGATTTTGAAAAAAAATCGTATCTGTAATACCCACCCGGGTACGCAACTTTTGCCGGGTATTACGATTCGCTCCTAAAAAAAAGTGGTAAAACGAGGCACCCTACTATGTTTTACCATATAACTTCAATGGACACCAGTCTCCTCGATACATAACTCAACAAAAAAGGAAAACAATAGCCAAACATAAACAAAATAATTACCTCTATTGGCGCAATGTGGTCAACACATTGCGCCAATAGTTGTATCCAAATATACTCAAATAACATAATTAATGTAGTCTATGTATGCGTACAATATAATAAAAGATAAATCATACCTTACCTTAATTATCCAGTGACAGGAAACTGTTGGAGCTGGCTTGCACGAATCGCAATAACGTGCGGGATTGAAGCACATTTCCAGCAAAACATAGCTTCGGTTTGAGCACACCATCCACACGCACCGGTTATCGAGGATTAAAACACTATGTCAATTCTTCCAATACGTATAATAATACAAACAAATATAAAATTAACTATACATCAGTAGCCGGAGTTCCTCCTACAGCACGTTCTTGACGTTCTCGTAGTCTCGAACGAAATGCCGAGCTAACTGTTAACGAGATTATCACTCCCACTCACTTCCCTAGCTTGTTGCGACAGAATTGAGAATTTAATTTTTTTGTTTAAACAGTTAATTTTAAACATCGTTTAAAAAATTAAACTTCGCTTTTACTTTTGCGCTGTGCAAGAACTATTTTTTGTATTTTTCATGTATTGTGAACCATTTTCCATGTGTATATTTCGCGGATGGAAACTGAATTTTACATATGTAATACGTCTGTATTTCGCGTGCATTTACAAATTAACATAAATATGGTCGCCATACTACCCTTGCTCACATCGATCAGTATATGATTTATTTTTAAGCTTCCTGGGTATAAATTCGAATGGATGAATGATCATTGAAATGAGGAAATCTGGCGTTTGCAGTGAACATATTATTTCTGCAAAAATGTTTCTGAACATTTCACTAGACGCCACGAAAATCCACCTCTCAAAAATTACAGGAAATATACATAATGTATATTTTGTGTATTTTTGACCACATTTACATATGTATTTCCTCTGTATTCATACATATGTAAAAGTAACAAGTGTTACACGATATTTACATTTGTATTTTTGACCACATTTACATAAGTATTCAAATTTCAAAAATACAAATGTATTTATCGTGTAAACACGTACCACTTTTACATATGTATGAATACGAAGGAAATACATCCAATAATACATATGTATTACACATGTTATACATAACAAAAATACATATGTATGTGACCCATGAAAATACAATATAAATACATTATGTATATCCAAATGTGTGCTGTTGGGGCGTGCCCCCCCCCTGGATCCGCCTATGTTGCGATCGGTTGTCACTTGAAAATTCCGTATCGGAAATCCTAGAGGGATGACCTTCGACGATGACCATGACTACCTGCACTCTCACTATCACTGGAACCCGTGGTGAAAATATCATCCCAATCCAATTTCTATTTGGTTTTCACTGGGGAAAGATAGAACTGCACATTCTTTGGGCAACTTTGGGTTTGACTTTCCCTCAAACACCCCATTTCCCCTGTGGTGCACATCAGTCCTATCTTTATACGATGGCCTGACAACCTTTAAATGGACCCTTGGTTTATCCTGACAACCAACTAAATGGAAATTGCTGATCCACACATCTTCCTCTATCTCCACAGTTTCCAAATCAAGGGCCGCGGAACATTCCTCCTGTGACTCAACTTTTTCTGAAAAGCAAGCCGGCGTAGAATAAAATCAAAGAATGCTGCGATTAATTTTTTGTGACCACCTCTGGATTCCATTCTTTTTCCATCTACAACTTCCTTTATCTTTCGGGGTAAACTATGGGACAAGATAATGTTTAAATATTTTCATTAATTTATAACAAAATATAAGTTCTAAAAATACCCAAAAGCCATTTTATCAATTCGCACTGATGAGTGTAAATTAATGTGGAAGATGAATGCTGTAGACGTAGTAGTATTCCTTAGGTTAAGTTGCAAATTTGCAAGTTCATGAAGTTGACAAAACGGCTAATTTTTCGGTGCGCGGAGTCATTTATTGCATTGGCCGTGTCTACATTTTTCAATTTTTTTGTAATAAAATAAATCAGAATTTAGGATAAAATTTCCTTTAAAATGACGTATAGTTCATTATTATAGCATGCAGTGATGCCAGGATATAAATTTGCAAAGTACAGCGGCACATCATTTTGACGCCGACAGTAGAAGAAAACGCGGTCTTCTTGGCTGGCACTCGAATGCATGAGGATCAACGCTGCTCTATATTTTCATATTTCCTCCCTTGATTTTAAGCATCATGGAATTTTCTATGTCCTTCCGTAACTGAAATTGAACAAGTGCCATAAATAAATTGAGTCCATCGTAACCATCGAGAAACACCTATCTCGATTTTTGTTGTGAAGTTGAGTTTTTATTCTACGGCGGCCGAATTATCGAAAAATCTCAGTTTCAAGTTATTCAGTCAATGAAATATGGAAATATTATTTATATTAAAGTTATCTTCGCACACATAGCACACGGGTTTATCATTCCGTTTATTATACTCTTATTTTTCCGTAACGCTCATCCCGACAGACGGCATGCATCGAGGCTTTTCTTCTAATTTCCTCCGTGGGAATGCAGACGTAAATTTTTTCTGGGGTGTTATTGCATAGAGGAACAATGCACCACTTGTAATTTTTCCTTATTTCAGCCATGTTCTCCTTTAAACGCAACGTGGCTCTTCCAAACCTGCAGTTACTGGGCTTGGATCTGGACTCCTACTGAACTATGACGTCACGGCCAAAGATTAGTGGGGGCGGTATTTTTTAGCCCGCGAAACTCGGGAGACTTTTGGGAGTTATTTTCTAGTGTAAAAACTGAATTTTAAGCAGAAAAAAGTATATTGCGGTACTAAGTGTTTACTGTAGTATATCAGAATACTGTTTATAAAAAGTATGCAATTTCCCTATTTCTTGTTCCTGAAATAATTCGGAAATAAGATGTTTTAGATGAATAGCCTCTCTAGTAGCCTCGGAAAGAGCAATATATTCTGCCTCACAAGACGATTGGGCAACACATTTTTGTTTTCTACTACTCCAGGAGACTGGTCCACCTGCACAAGTGAAAACATATCCAGAGTATGAATGCCTATCATTTAGATCATTTGCAAAATCTGCATCAGAAAAACCAAAAATAGGCTTCCCAGTGCATTTGTATGTGAGTCCCATTTCCATAGTACCTTTTAGATAACGAAGTACCCGCTTGGCCATCTTCCAGTGTATATCTGTATGCTTCTTATTAAACTGGGAGAGATAGCTAGTAATGAAGGAAATATCTGGCCGCGTGTTGACGGAGAGATACATGAGAGTTCCAATTAATGACTGGTACGGGACATCTATGATATCCTTACCCTTCTCTTTCATTTGACTAACGTCAACTGGGGTCGAAACAATCTTACAATCTTCCATGCCAAAACTCTTTAAAGCATCTTTAATGTATTGTTTCTGGTCTATCTTGAATACTCCC
This sequence comes from Ischnura elegans, assembly GCF_921293095.1. Lineage (NCBI taxonomy): Eukaryota > Metazoa > Arthropoda > Insecta > Odonata > Coenagrionidae > Ischnura > Ischnura elegans. The sequence goes on along the minus strand of NC_060248.1, from coordinate 5,796,947 downwards.
CTCTTCTCATCTCTTGTAAAATTCATTCCCAGGGCATGTTTGATCTTGCCAAGATCCTTAATGACAAATCTCTTCTTCAATTCTTCCTTCAATTTCTTCTTTTCTTTCTCATCATTGGAGAATATAAAGAAATCATCAACATATAATGTAATAATAACTATTTTAGTTCCAATATGTTTAAAGTAGACACAGGGTTCATGTTTTGATTTAATATACCCTATCTCATACAATAACTTGTGAACTGTTTTGTTCCAAGCACGACTAGCCTGCTTGAGTCCATAAATAGACTTCTGTAATAGACAAACCTTCTTCTCTTCACCTACAGCTATGAAACCTTCTGGTTGTGTCATATAGATGGTTTCATCTAAAGTGGCATTTAAAAAAGCAGTTTCGACATCCAGATGTTCAACATCAAGATTCAGTTCTGCTGCCATAGCCAACAGCAAACGGATAGTTGAACCTCTGACTACCGGAGAAAAAGTTTCTTCAAAGTCTATACCATGAGTTTGAGCAAAACCTTTAGCAACTAAACGAGCTTTGTACTTGATGATCTTACCACCATTGTCTCTTTTCAATTTGTAAACCCATTTACATGGTATTACACTTTTATTTGCAACTCGCACTAGCTTCCAAGTTTCATTTTTTCTAAGACACTCTAATTCCTCCATCATTGCTTTCATCCAATGCTCTTTGTCTTCACTTTGCATAGCCTCTTCAAATGTGGTAGGTTCTTTGTCAAAGAAATTTTTTGCTTGTAAAACAACATGATCAGGAAATTGTTTCTTGTTACATACCCTTTGAGGATATCTAGGACTCTTAGCAGTTTCTTGAACATTAGTCCCAGCTTTATCTTCTGTTGAGTCTGCATTTTCACAAGGAGAATCCAAAAGAATTTTAACAGCAGCCGCAGCTTCATCTTTTGTTGAATCTGCATTTTCATTGTAAGAATCCAAAGGAATTTGAGCATCAGTACTGCTCTCACCGGAAAAATTATTTTCTAAAAACACAACATCTCTAGCATGGACTACCTTCATATAATTAGAAAGATCCCTAAATTTGTAAGCTTTCTTATTCTCACTATATCCTACAAATATATGTTCCTTGCTTTTGCTATCCCACTTCTTGCGTTCCTCCTTTGGAATATGTACAAAAGCTCGGCAGCCAAATACTCTTAAGTGTGTCAAGTTGGGACGCTCACCTGTCCATTTTTCTTCTGGAGTCATTCCTGTAACGGATCTATGAGGTGATTTATTCTTGAGATACGTAGCAGTTCTCACAGCTTCTTCCCAAAATGACTTAGGTAGTCTGGCACTATGCAACATGGAACGAGCCTTCTCCACAATGCTTCTGTTTCCCCTTTCAGCAACACCATTTTGCTGAGGAGTACGGGGTATGGAAGTCTGGTGAATAATTCCTTCTGACTTAAGATAATCTGAGAATTCCCTATTAACATACTCAGAACCATTATCTGATCGTAAAATTTTAATTTTCTGGCCAGTTTGCTTTTCCATGAGGTTTTTAAACTCTTGAAACTTTACTCTAACTTGATCTTTTGTTTTAATGAAATAGGTAAATATCATTCTAGAGTAATCGTCTATAAATACAAGTAAATACTTATTTCCTTCTAATGATTTTACACTGAATGGTCCACAGAGGTCAGAATGAATCAACTCTAGGCATTTAGTCGCCCTTTTACTTTTGATTTTAAGAAAAGGTTCTCGACTCTGTTTCCCTTCTAGACATGCAGTACATACAGTTCTATTTTCCTCAGGGGCGTAATCAACTCCATCAGCTAATCCATTTCTCAGTAGATTCATACCATAGCGGCAGAGATGTCCCAACCTCCAATGCCAAAGAGTTTGCTGAGAAGGGTTAGTTGTAGCAGCCAGGGACTTTTCTGATACCTGTGACTCTATCTTATATAACCCGTTACTGGGAAGAGCAGTCATTAAAACATTCCCTGAAATACTACAATCATTATCATGAAAAAATTTAGCACCTTCTTTCGTAAATACTACAATAAAACCTTTTGAAACACATTTTGACACAGATATAAGATTTGTAGCAAGATTAGGCACATGAACAACTTCAGAAATACTACTAATACTGTTGTTGTTATTACTTTTGTGAATCATGACATCACCTATACTGTCACTCTGCAACTTACGTTTATCAGCACACACAATCTCCAAACCAGAGTTACTTTTAACATTGAACAGAATATCTTTATGAGGAGTCATATGGGCAGTTGCCCCGGAATCCACAAACCAATCATTTTTATTGCTTTGAGCACAACCACCAACACCTAAATCCGAGAATAAAGTGTATTGTTTCTTGTGTAGCTGCTTGTGGGTTGAACTCGATGTCTGTGCCGTTTTCTTGGTCTTGTTTGGACAGTCTGGTTTTTTATGGCCGGGTTGGTTGCATCCATAGCAGACGATACCATCTTGAGAGTTGTTGCGTTTCGGGAACTTCTTTTTCTTCGGAATAGTTCGAGACGCATTGGATGCAAATGCAGTCTCAGTTGCACCATCATTTTTGGACATTTCATTTAAGAGTTTAGTTTTCACCATGTTCACCGTTACTTCAACTCCTGAATTCTCGAGTGCCATTACTAGGGGGTCGTAATGTGAAGGAAGACCTCCAAGCAAAATAGCAACTAAATCCTCATCAGGAATCTCCTTCCCAATATCAGCAAGCTTCTGAGCGGTATCCATTACGGCAGTTAGGTACTCTTCAATGGGCGTATAATCTCCGAGGGATAACCGGTACAAAGTCTTTTGAAGGTTAAGTCTCCGGGCAAAACCCTTATCTTCATATGCATCGGCAAGAACTTTCCATGCTTCAGCAGCTGTTTTGCATCTTCTTACATGTATGATAGCGGAATCGTCCACGCACAAACAAATCTTAGCTAGGGCACGCTCATCCTTCCTGGACTTTGAAGCAGCATCAGTATGATCATCATTTGGGTATCCATCAACAGCATGCCACAAGTTTTGATCTATTAAATACGCCTTCAGCTTAAATTTCCAAGTTGGATATCCTTCACGCCCACACAACGGCTTAATGTGAGACGATATACCGGATGCGTCAGACGACATTATGAAGACTTCACTTACTTCTTATAATTTACCAGTGCTGGGCCCATAACCTCTGTTGGTATTTTATTGGAAAGCACTGGTAGTTGTAAATGAATTAAATGCAATAACTCTTCATATTTTAAAAGTTTTAGTAGTACCGTATTTTAACTTCACACACAAAAGGATTGTTAACCAATACAGATCAATAAACAATCTTGGTAACCAACCAACAGAGACAAAACACAACTGAAAATTACAAATGTCAACAGAAATAGTATTAAGTTGTATTGGGAAATAGTACATAGTAGTAGCAAGCATGCATCTAAGTGCAGTCCTGTTAACCACTGGACTGTAAGTGTTGAAAAAATCTTCACTTAAGCCATAACTTCACTAATGTGACCAACAAACACAAATGATACCATATATACTTAACTATTCTTAATAGGTTTAAAATATAATTAAGGTTCAACCTTAGATACCAACGACTGAATATTAATCAAGGATACGCAATTACTGATTTCATAATAATTAGAATTTTAATTCTGCATTATTTAAAATGATCTTTTAATAATGTTTGGAAGGAAATTTCTTAGCTTTTCTACAAAAACACACTTTATTGCCGACTAGTTTCGGTTACACTGTACCATTTTCAAGACTAGTGATACACATCAGAATTTGCCGGTATATATACTCTGTGGTCGGGTGATTGGAGGGGAAGGGGAGAGGTAAGTGACGGGAATGGTGAAGGAGGGAAGGGATAGGGGAAAAACCAGAGGTAGTTACAAAGAAGAGCGTGGGTTGGCGTCACAAGGATTTTTTGGGGTGTAATAGTGGAATGTCTAGGAGGGGGGGGAGTGGAAAGGGAAAAGGTGGTCATTAGCAATGGGTTCTTTCCTCTTTACAATTTTTAAAAATTTCCAACTGTTCTCTGATGTCCAGCTGTGTTCCTTTTTTGACTCGGTGCAGCAATTCCGGGGTAAAATCCGCTTGGTGGCCTTCCTTCCGAAGATGGGTAGCGAATTGGGACATCCCAGTGTTGTTGTAGTAATCGCGCCGGTGTTCCTCTGCTCGCACGGTGAGACTCCTTCCTGTTTGTCCTATGTATTTGGAGTCACAATCACCACACCTTAATTGGTAGACCCCACTCTTGAGGGCTGAGTCAGTGGGGTCCTTGACTGAAGGTAGCATGCTCTTCAGGTTAGAATTATTGTAAAAGGCCAGTTTTATGTCGATTACTTTGAGTAATTTTTCCAATTTAATAGAAGGTTGGCCTAAATATTTTATGCGTCGCCATGACTGTTGATCCGTGGGGGTGGTAGAGTAAATACCTCTGAGTAAGAATTTTCTCTTTTTGCTTTCAAACAAATCGTTGATCAATTTTTCGGTGTAACCATTGGCTATCGCAATTTTTTTGATGGTGGTAATTTCTGAAAGGAGATCTGAGGGCTCTAAAGGGATCGACAAAGCTCTATGCAGCATGCAATGAAAGGCTGACAATTTTTGGGTTATGGCATGCTTGGAAGTTGCGTGGATGACTTGGTCTGTATAAGTTGACTTTCGGTAAATGGAGAACTTATGCTCGCCGTCTTTAATGGAAATATTTAGATCTAAATAGATCTTTTAATATTAAAGACATCTCCAATTTGCAGATGAATGGAAGTTTTTTTTGGGAAATTTCAGGTATATCATATAAGGCAACCAACTCCTTTGAAGGTGAATATGCTACAACAGCATTATTGAGGGAACAACACACAATGCCATCCATTGCTATACAAAGGATATTTTAAAAAATGACCCAATCTTTGAAGCCACCAACATTTTTTAAATTTTGCTCTTAAATGATGCTTTCACAGTAACACATCTAATGTCATTATTTAAAACAAAAAAGTATGTACCGGTTTTTAAGGGTGATTGAGCTACCACCTACTTTGATAACTCATAATTTGGAAAGAAGTCACAATGCCAGCCAAATGTGGGTTACTGTAATAGTAAAGCCATGTGTGTCCAGCAAGTGGTATTTTTCATATTCCACTTACATTTGGAGCTTCTTATTATATCTGTCATTTAGTGATTGCTGAGTTAAAGAAACAATTGTTGTTTTAAATAGCGAGTGAGTGATACAGTTTTATTCATTATGGTATGCTCAGTTCATCTGGCATCTGAATTGCGCCTACAAGGAAGAGTGATTGGAGGAACTCCGGCACCTATCCTTGTAACCAAAAGAAAATCTGTACCATCCGTACTTAACTAGCTTCTGATTTACAGTTATTTTACATATTGGCACATTTGATATAGCATTGTACATAATTACCGATGACTGGTATGAGTGCATTGTGTACTCAACCAGACACTGTGCTCTGGTTTTGCTGGAAATATGCTTCCATTTCCATCCCGCATTTTATTGAGATTCCTGCTTAAGTGGGAGCAAGCTCCAACAGTTTCCTGTTACGTATTACTGGATAATCAAGGTAAGGCATACATATTTCTCTTTTTCTGAGGGTGAAATGATTGATAGGGTTGATAGTAATGTGAACCATGCATGTAATAATAATAATTTTATTGGTCAATAGTATTCAGAAATACAGAGACCTCGTCAGAAAAAAGTAGTACAAAAATATACAAGAGAAATGACACACAATCAAATATATAGGTTACATCAAAACACAATGTCATCAGTACTGTGTGTAAAAAATTCATCGACAGAATATAAAGAATGAGAGACAAGCCAATTGTGAGTTACCCTCTTAAATGTAGACAAACTGGTCATTCTGGCTGTAATGGGTAGGTGGTTAAATAACCTAATGCCTAGATTAGGAAGGGAAGAGCAATTATTGCATTGCAGGGCAGTCAATGGTGGCATTGAGAATGCTATAAATAAGTTTTAAATCAGCTGCGAGCCTATGGGTAGTTCCAAATTCCTAAGAACCGACTTTATGCCATCGGTTCTCGATGCCGGTTCCACACGTCAAGACCCGGCAGTGCCGAGAACCAGGTACTGACCCATCTCTAATTAGGTCAAATATTTTTCGTGTTCTATTCACGTAACTCAAATGCTGTGTTGTCTGGGATGTCTCTCTCTCCTCAAAAAAATCTGTATTCTTCCATTTCATGCTGCCCATACATTCTGTGCAATTTTTCACATGAATATTAATATTTCAAATCATGCCACCAACCACAGTATATAACCAAGAGACAAGAATATGTAATGACCTTAACAAAAAGATTGTTACAGTCACAATTCTAATTACACTCCACAACATATTATTGTTTAATAAACTCCCATACATGTTGGCACTGTGTTTTGAATATTGGTGCTTGTGTTTTTTTGTGTTCTTTTGTTTGTACATATTTTACTTGCCAGATGGCATTTGTGTATTGCCTTTTAGTTTGGTGCCTTTTTTATTCTTTTTTGGCATTTTTCGCTTAGCGTCATCGGGTGTAAGGTATGCGAATGTAATTTGTCCGGTGAATAAATCCTGTTTCTACCTGAAGCCCATGATTTAATCAATAATACATTGGTAAATTCTAAAAAAAATATCCACATTTAACCGTAAACTGAGGGCATTCTTCATAATCCATTTACTTCATTAATTTACAAGTTTTTTCATTAGTATTTGCTGCGGTGTATTAAAGTTTTATTGTGCACTAGGAAGGCCTTATATTCAGCATGCAACTTGTACGTACAACAATCTCTAACCAATTAAATATTATAATTATTCCACAACCCTGCCTTTGAACTAAGGGACCAACCTGTTCACACGTGAACAAAAGGTACCTACTGTTTATGTGGAAAGGCACAATTTCCAATCATACCCAACACGTACACTTATAACTAGCCCACAGGTGGTCCTTCACCCTCAGTTGCTTCCTCTGTGTCTCCACCTTCACCAATCAAATTTGCCAACACCACTGATCTTTCTCCAATTCGGTACGCAGACCTCTCATTAATTCCTGCAAAAAAATGCACTCAATCAGTTCTACCCAAGACCTAAAAAAAAACTATTCTGGAATTTTTTCATAAAATCTCTTTCACTCGAAAGAAAATGATAAAAACACATTTATGTGCATTTTTGCAATTAAAGTAAAGTAAAAAAAACTGACCCTAAGGGCCTTTGCACACTAGGCCACCATGGAAGCGCTACTTTGGAAGCGCGTTTGGTGGCGAGTAACCTCGAGTGGCGAGCCACTTCATCAGCCACCACTCAGTTCATGGTTTTCTATTGACCGTGATGGATGTGGAAGAAGCTTGAGGGTTCGCTTTTATGCTTTTTTACTTGCGGAATAAAAGGAACCCTGCATTAAGTATTTATTCTGCATTAAGTATTTATTAATCAAGCTTTATTAGGAAAACTAGGTATTTTTGTTGAAAAAAACGGAACATGTGGCATCACAAAATTTAATTCCTAGATTGCCGTAAAAACTTAATAAAATACACGAAATATTAAAAAATTATGACCCCCCGGTGGAGTGCCCCCCCCCTAGCATTTGACTCACGAGCCGCCACTGGTTTATAGCGTGATTTTTAAAGCACAAAGTATGGTAGCAAATTTTTCTAGATCGGCAAGAGGAGCCAGAGACCCATGGCGTATAAATTACGCCACGCGACTGGTCATGATCCACCTGTGTACCTTTACATCTGTATCGCCTATAAATGTACAAGCTTGGACTAATTTCCACAAATAAAGATCAATTTCAACAAAAATCGAGTGTTATCATATAAATGCATATATTGTGGGCAAAGTACGCCACGCGCCCGGCTGTGTAAAAATATCACGCGCGCCCACTCGACGGTTAAATTATGTATATACGTTAAATAATTTAAATTTGAATTCTTTGATTCAAATAGTTTACTTTCATCGATGTCGGGGGTTTGGAAAAGAAAGCGACAGCACCATTTTCAAAGATAGTACCTTGAACGCAGCTTTGAACAGGAATACGTTAAATTTACCTGTAGCAAGACCAATAGGGTAGTTTCCTTCATCAAAGAAAACGAAAGGCATTGATTGCGATTCGTTACCCACCATTAGTGTATTCATAAATACTCTACACAGGATTCTCCACTCCCTTGGTTCCTGTGATTCCCACCGATCGCATCAAATAGCGGCGCTGATGTAGCGAGCCCCGATTGTTCCCAAGCAATACACGCCCACAAGAGGCACGCTACGCGACGAATTTGAATCCACGTTTCGCAACGCAGAGCTGTGAAGGGCAAAATTTGCTGGCAGAGCGGGAGCTCTCGTGGCGTCGACGCAACGCGGAGCTGTGAAGGCACCCTAATATGGCCGCGAGAGGCACGCTTTGCGGCGAATTTGAATCCATGTCTCAATCGTTCATTGCTAAAAAATAAAGTTCGTGTCAACTGCCCACGAAAATATAACTATCACCGTGAGTTTATGTAGTTTCCTGGTGGTGAAAATGTACGTAATCACAAAATCGGTACGCTAATTCACGTTGAGAGAAGGGAAGAATAAGTGGGTAAGGAAACGCTGTTAACTTTCCCTAGCCTGAATTAAGTTTGAGGGCCCATAGATATCAACCATGTCTTTAAACTTCCGGCACCTATGTTTTAGAGAATTAAGAATTATTCCTGCGCAGCTCATAAAGAAAAGCACTCGTTGACATCATTACCAGACCACCTAGGCACACTTGGGGAAGGGTCAGATCCGGTATTAGGACCATAGCAAGAATTTTTATCATACAGACTGTCCCAAGGGTCGTGTGTCATTTTTGACCTGTAATTTTAGTAACTTTGCATGGAGCAATATTCATGAAAATTGGCACACTTATGGGGAAAGGTCCTAAGTTTTGTTGAGTGTAAGCAAAATTTTACAATTTTGACCTTTTGACCTCACAAAGTGGGTCCAAACCAAAAATTTGAATTTGCCTTATGGGGTTTCAATGTTAAAAAAATCGAGATAGACTAAAGTGTGAATTTCATTGACCAATATGTCAATTCTTAGGTTTTCGGACACGAGAAACCCGAAAATAACACTTTTATTTACGAATATTCAACCGTTGACCCAGTAAGGTCACCGTCAAGGTCATAAGGGTGGCAAAAGGAATAGCATACCAACAAAGGTGTCGATCCATGGGTTTTGTAGGGTGCCCAAGTCATTGGTATTGTCCAAATACCCGTATTATTCACTAATTGACCTCCGAGGGTCACCACGGGGGTCAAAGGTCATAGAGTTAAAAGTCGGGCAATCATAAAAACCAAGGGGTCAAACCATAGGTTTTGAAGGGTGCCAAAGTCGGTTAGGCTGTTCGTAGATCCGTATTGTTGATTTTTTGACCTCCGAAGGTCACAATTGGGGTCAAAGGTCATAGAGTCAAACGTCGAGCCATCATGACAACCAAGGTGTCAAACCATAGGTTTTGAAGGGTGCCAAAGTCGGTTAGGCTGTTCGTACATCCGTATTGTTGATATTTTGACCTCCGAAGGTCACAATGGGGGTCAAGGGTCCCTTCCGAAAACTTTCCATTCCCTCGCATTCTTTTCCAACAGGCCTCCCATGTCCTTTTATTTTCACGCCGCAGTCGATTATTTATTTCTCTACACATTTTGTGATTTGCCAAAGTTAAAGAAAAAACTCCGTTAAAAAAGATATTGGCTATGTTAGAAACCATTATGTAAAACATAAAAGAAATGGATGATTGAAATGAATCTAGCTTTTATTCAAAGCAATGTGATAAAAATTTGACGATTAAAGAGAGATATCATAAAACAACAAAATTAATAGGATAATAAACTGAAATGTGAACATGGATTTTTCATTGTGCTAGTCAACCATCCAATTGCAGAAATGGTTTCGGATGCCATGATTTTTTTCTTGAATATCTTGCACCATTACACTTTCTAGGGCTTCAAGTTTAAAATGTTTAAAGTTCGTTATAACGCACACCTAGAATTGTCCAGTCCACGCTGCGCGGACAATAATGCGCAGCGGCAAATGCATCTTAATGGAGATGCCAAGACGAAGCCACAACTGCATGTCTCTGCTTTGATGATATTGTTGGGTGTTAAACAATCTCATCAAAGCAGAGACATACCGAACCAATTTGCAAGTTTGAATGTGACGTGAGGTCCTGATAAAATTGCTGCCGGTAATGCTTGCATAACGAGGGACAGGGGAACTGCGGTCTTTATAGTCGAACTGGGAATTTTTTTAAACTACTTAATTAACCTATTTTTAGGACTTTCATAGGAGAAAATCACAACCATTAACTTGAGCGTTACCAATGAAGGTCTAGTAACTGAAAAGGAGGATAAACGGGAATTTCTATTCGCTTACTAATCTTTAAAACTAATGGGACTTCAGCGTAGTTAAAGAGAAAATCCTATGTGGTATTTGACCTCCTGAGGACCTTTTCTGTAGAGAGAATTACTGGAATAATGTGGACACAGAGTCGGGCAAAAGGAATTCTAGGGAAATAAATAATCAACAACGGCGTGAAACTAAGAGGGCAAGGTAGGTTTGTCGAAAAAGACAGTGGATATGTGTACTAAGCCTCTCACTTCGTCACTCTTCAAAACCTTTGGTTGGGGACATTAGTTTTCCTATTATTTCAAAACATACCTCTATGACCTCTGACCCCATTGTGACCCTCGCTGGTAATAAAAATCGACAATATGGATTTAAAAACAGCAAAACTGACTTGGGCACCTTTAAAACACATTGTTACACTCTTTTGCTGTCATGGTGGGCCGATTTAACTCTATGACCCTTGACCCCCATTATGACCTTCGGAGGTCAAAATATCAACAATACGGATGTATGAACAGCCTAACCGACTTTGGCACCCTTCAAAACCTATGGTTTGACACCTTGGTTGTCATGATGGCTCGACGTTTGACTCTATGACCTTTGACCCCAATTGTGACCTTCGGAGGTCAAAAAATCAACAATACGGATCTACGAACAGCCTAACCGACTTTGGCACCCTTCAAAACCTATGGTTTGACCCCTTGGTTTTTATGATTGCCTATTATGACATCTAAAAGTGTGAAATACGTACTCCAGGAGTAATAATCTTTCGATTTAGGCAATAAAAAAATAATAGGAAACCACATTGGTGATACTACTTCAACGTTACCATACCTGATTGTTGCCGATGAGGCATTTGCCCTGTCAAGTCATGTAATACGTCCTTACCCAAAGAAATCACTCACAATTCGAAAAAAAAAGTTTACAATTACCGCCATTCACGAGCGCGTAAACTCATAGAACATTCTTTTGGGCTGCTAAGCAATAAGTGGTAAATATTTCATCGCGCACTGAATGTAGATGTATTGCTTGCAGAAAATATTGCGAAAGCTTGCTGCATATCTTGACCAACCGAAATAACTTTTTGTCTAGATGCAAATTCAAAAATGTGTCAAGCAAATGTTCATTAGCTGTCAGGGGGACATTAATAAGCATGATTGCCTTCCTTGTAGCTTTGTTATTTACAAAGATATGAACAGCGGTATTTCTTTTTTAAATGGCACCCTATTATTTTTATTCGGCAATTCATTTCCTCTCCTAAAGACTTATTAAAAAATGTAGCAAAGTGGACCATTGACATAAACACAACGTTAGGAAAACATAAGAAACTCGTCCACTTACTGGAGTTAGCTGTAAAGAAAAAACAACCAAGTCAAAACATAACACAAAAGTCACTTTGAGCCCGAGACCACAACCGCGTCCACTTACTGGAGTTAGCAGTGAACAAATGACAACCAAGTCAAAACATAACACAAAAGTCACGTGGACTCTCCTGTACTACAGTACTGTACTACAGTACTGTACAGTAGAGTAGATGACACATTTTTGAATTTGCATCTGGAAAAAAGTTATTTCGGGTGGTCAAGATAAATGGCACAAAATAGCACACATAAGTAATGCATTTTAAAAATGTTTGCAGTCCTGAATAAACTATTATTGTATTGAAAGTGCCACGTGTTTTATTAATTCATGTAATTTAGAATGCACTTAACAAATTCATTTTTTTCTTCCTCCGTAGAATTCTCCTTCTCTATAAATAATTCTACGAACTCCAACCAACCCTTTCGCTTTTCATCTCTGTCCGAGTACACTTCACTACTAATGTCCCACAACGCTGGCCTGGGTTGCACTTTTAGGATAAAACGTTCCACGTCAAGCCTCGCCATGATCACAAGTTACACTGGAGAAAACAAAACATACAAAACTACTGGTGTCACCACAAAGTAGCTCTAGTGTGCAGTGCTCCATATGATTCAATACTTTTCGGCTGGTGGCGCGTCCGTGGTGGCAAGCAAAGTCGGGGGCTCTGGCCACCACAATTTTGGCCGCGCTTCCAGGAGTGCGACCAAGCCACCAGAGTGGCCCAGTGTGCTGTTGTACATATAACTCAATGACTTTCGTGGTGGCGCTTCCATGGTGGCGCCACTTTGGTGGCCTCTTGTGCAAAGGGCCTAAAAGCTACTTTGTACCACACTGGAAATTTAAAGTTACTAGGCTTTGACCTTGATAGTAGACTGCTATGGGATCGTCATATATCCTCTTCTATTGTTAAATTGTCAAAAGCCATATACATGCCAAGAAAACTGAAAGCATTCATTCCCACTGACTATCTTAAGGTCTGGTCACATGGTACATTAACACGTACAAGTTAATGTTCGTTTGCGTGAATGATTTTTATGAATTTACGCGAACGATTTACGAATGCATGAACCAAATTAGAACAGGTTCTATTTTCTGTGCATGCATTCGCACAAGTTTGGTGGTTACACGGTGCATTTTGGCGTTCATTCTCGTGTTCATACATTTAGACATTAACCCGTACGTGTTATTGTATCGTGTGACCAGGCCTTTAGAGCTGTTTACTTTAGCATTTTTCTACATTTATCATTTTTCTAAACTATAGCATTGAGGTTTTGAGTCATTCCTCCTCTGCAAATGAGTTATTTATTTCACAGAAAAGAGCAATAAGGATTACAGTGGAACCTCGATTTATCGTTTTTCAGGGGGATGGATGAAAAAAACGATGAATGCGGGAAAACAATCAATGCAGGAATGTTTGGCAAGGTTGCCTATGTCCCAGGAAACACAGGATTTTTGCACATAATTGTGATATACGTACATCAAAGGATTCAAGCAAGATTTTAGCTGATTACAGGAATATTAGTATGTACTTAATCAAAACACTTAGGTCATATTGTTGATTCGACTAATACCTCCTTCAAATATCCTTAAGGAACACACCACCTTGATAAAAAATGTTTGCACTCCACTCGGCATTTGCACTGCTATTACGGATTTCTGTCTGATGTAAAAATTCTTATCCATTAAATGCCATTTCAAATACACGTATTTATGAGAGCAATGTGAATGTTATGCCTAAAACAACCGCTTTCGCCGGCGCAGTGATTGGTTGTGAGATGGATCACCAAGGCCAAAAATAGTTTATTATTTGAAATGTTCCTTTCTAACAATTAAATTTTTAATTAAATTGAGGCAATGTGTAAAGCGTGAACAATGTTGCATTAATCGTCGGAGGCATGCCCACCTGATCCTCGGCTTCATCCCACTTATTGTTTTCACCAGGTAGCTCGCTCTACCCCTACCCCTGCCATAATGTGCCGGTGGACAACCCGAGGCGTTCTGCAATACTCACCTGCTCCTAGCCCGGATTCTTTTCTTCATCTTCAATTATTTTTAACACATTTTTTAAAGTTCTCACTCATTTATTCGGAAAGGCCAAGGTCTGAAGATGGATAAAAATAAAACTAATAAAAATGAAGCCTGACTTTATCAAACACTCGCTAGTTTGAAGTCAACCCACCCTGAAAAGTACGGAACCACGCATACGAGGTGAAGTTCGGAACTGATGATATCGTGTTCGGCGTATGCAGGGTATACTGCAGAGGGTGAAGCATGATCATATTACTGCACCACGAACTTTTTTTGTCCTACATAGAAGGCAACATACCCATTCTTTTCTAATTAGCGTAGTGCCAGATGAGCAGATAAATTCGGATTGTTTGTAGGGAAAATCAAAATATCCTGAGAAGATATCCTTTCGTGAGTAACTCTGACAAGTAAGACTTGTAGTATAACACATAAATTGTAACCTGATGCCCTGTTTTCGGAAAAAAAATGCCACATCAATTGCCGAGAGGCTCAGTAGTGAGTATATTGAGTTTTGCCAGAAATCACCATCACATTTATTCAATTATTTCCTTGCTTAATATGCTTAAATAAGGTTAGAAATATGTCGTGATTGGTCTGATTCTTTTTTTAATTGCGTGCACATTAATATGATATTTTAATGATCTCAACTCCAGCTTTGATTGCTTCTACAAAAAATTCTTAGCTTTCTTTGATTTCTCTTTCCCTGAAACTAGAAGGAAAATTAAACCCACTCCTTGTAATCCTTGGATCACCAATGAAATTCGTTATTTCTCTCGCCCCCTCAGAGACACTGCATACACCTGCAAAAACTCCGACAACCCTGAACTCAAATCTCAGTACATTGAGCTGAAAAAACAATACAGAAAAATGATCTTAGAGTCCTGAAGTACTGCTAAACATTTACTATGGTGAATTTTATTCGCAAGTGATGTTTAGCATCCTGTTTTGGGGTTCCTCTCCCCATGCAGACATTATCTTCAAGATACAAAAACGTGTAATAAGACTTATGTGCCACGTTCCAGTGCATACACCATGTCTCCCGCTGTTTAAGAGACTTCGGTTACTGCCAATTCCTATTGTTTATATGTATGCTGTTTGCGTGTCTGTCCAAAAAAATCTAGTGGACTATGTGACAAATGATAGGATTCATAACTATAATACCAGAAAGCATAAGGATTTTCACCCAAATTTTGTTAGGACTACTATTGCAAAGCATGGACCAATGTCCATGGGGTTAAATATTTACAATCATTTACCCCAGGACCTCAAAATTACGATAGGTACTGCAGTATTTAGGAAAAAAGCGTTGAACTTTTTCCGCTCCAAAATGTTTTACTCTTAAAAGAATTTTTTTATTCAAATTTTTAAAGGAGTGGAATGAGTGATTAATTTTAGTTATATATACTATTTTTTTAATATGTATTTTACCATGTATTTTATATTAACTTGTACAAGCACTTTGTGTAATTCATTGACGTACCTTATATTGATACACAATGCTGTTATCAATCTCTGGGCAAATAAATAAATTAGTGTTGGGTCGGTTCGATTCCTCGATTCTCAACCAAGAACCGGATTCGAAAACGAGTACTTGCCAAGGTGAAAAATCGATTCCGATTCCAGTAGTACTTCAAACCACAAAATATACGCCCGCGTTTCCAACAGTCATTTGAATTTTTGCGCCACGTAATCGTGATAACAAAACACATATCTTGGAATGTGCGAGTACTCGAAAATTCAAGTCGAGTCGAGTAGTTGGTACTCGACTCGAGCGTTTCGAGTAGCGTTACGAATGTCGAGTCGAGTAGTTAAGGTTACAGAGCTTTCGAGGTTCAGTGATCTGCCGACAGGAAGCGCTATCATGAAACTCATGTAATAATGCAGTTTTTAAAGCCGATACGTCTTTCTAACGCCTTGGCCTGGTAGTTTCAGCTTGCCGAATACACCATAGTTGTCGACATGGGCGCCGAATACCTTTACGGCAGCCGCGGCGGCCGATCGTCTTCCTACCCGGCGCACACTGGTCCGAAATCGGAAAAAGCTGGAATGAAGTCCAAAATGACCTTTTTGGGGATAGCGTAAATACTCATAAATTATTACCGGATATAGATTTATATGCCATTTTACATAAATTCGAACCTTTAGTGAGATACAGTGGCCCAAACATGATCAATTTTTCAATGCCACGCGAGATGTCGTTTTTCCTCAAAAAATCTTTGAATTTATCCAGGTGGTTTTGCGTTGGTATGAGATTTATGGAATAAAAAATGCAATATTCCTTTGACCTGGTGCTTTTCCTATATTTTCAATGACTTTTGAAGATTTTGGCTCTCATCTGTCTGGTTTTACAACGCAAAATGTCCGACCCGTTTTTCACGTGAAATTTGACATAAAGTAGACATTATCTTTCGTTTACGAAAAATATAACTCTGAGAATTCGGACCCACAATATAAAGTAGAGATTTCTAAAGATTACTAAGTAGAAATCTTGGAAAAAAGTTCGCGACGGAGGAAATAAGAGCGATTTTTCAATCGCGCGTCAAGGCTGACCTAGACGCCGCGGACCTCTGAGGCTCGGTAACTGAGGCCGATTTTTCAAGTTTTTTAAAACATTAGTCTTGAAAATCGTCATGTAAAGCATGGATAATCGTCTTAATTGACTTAAAACACTAAACTGAGGATGTTAAAAAGGATTATGTATAGATCGACTAGGCCATTTAGCGCATTACTCGAAAGAAAATATTAAGGATTGGATATTTTTCGGAACCATCCCATGCATGAGAAATATGGCTCGGGTATTGAAGTAAAGTGAAGATATTAAGTCAGCATGCTTAAGAGAGAGAAAAATGAACTGCTTCCATGCAAGGCAACATCTGACACCCTTTTTCCCTTTCCACATTCGCCGAGGTGAGTCGCTAGGAAGGGGGAGTTTTCATATCCAATGGCATCTTTTAGCCTTTTTTATTACTGCGTCCGTCCGATGTAATATTCATTTGTAGCGTTTAGTTTCTTTCTTGAACTTAAAAAAAATCAAGAGATTTTAACGCTGATTAAATGACGTCAGAAGTATAGAATTTTTTTGGCTCTACAAAACATAAGTTTAGTTCTATAGTTCGTTCGCTTCGTCCACTTGAATTCCATGAAGATTCAAGGTCCAAATAAATCGTTGATATAATTTTTAATAAAAATTCCAAAGTCTCCAAAATCTTGTAATTTTGGTAGGAAAGTACTTGCCCAGTCACACAAGTGTGTAGGGAAACCCAATTTTCTGCAGTCAGTAATACTGTAACATGGAGATGTCAAAACTTGCTGGCCGAGCATGTAGAATAATTGATTTTCTGCTTGAGAATTTGAAAGGACCAAATATTACATGACTCATATACTTAGTATGTAATCTTTATTATAGCTGTGAAAATTACTATATTCAGGGCGCTCTCTTGTAGTTTGGATACATATATGACTTAAGTGGTCATCATATTACTTGGGGTTAATTAATTTAAACTGTGCCGATGAAACTATTGAAGACAAATTAATTTTCATTCATCTCCTACTTCTGACAATAACCATCAACGATCCTCATTATATTTTCATTCTTACATTAGGCTAGACATTCATCATAGAAAATTGGAGTAAAATATATTGTAGTATGCATTGCTGTATTGCTTGGTTCAGAAATTATCATACTCGACTCGTTACTCGCAAGTAATTTTTAACTCGACTCAAGATCAAAAAGTGCTACTCAGACTTCCATATTATCTTCCGAAGGAGAAAATGCAGACTAGGGAGCCTGTGACAGGTATATGGTCAAGATACAGTGATGCATTTGGAAAAGTACCCCAAGTCACCATAGCAAACACTGTTGAGGAGGAAGCTTATTTATCATAGATGAATGCACCACCAAATTCCTTCCCTGGGAAATACTGAAAGACTTGTATCTGCTACCCAAGGCTGAAAGTATTAGCGAAGAAGTTTCTTGCCGTACCACCATCCACTGTGTTCAGTGAAAGACATTTAGTTCTGCAGCAAAAATATTTGATGTAAAATGCAACAGGCTTTATCCTGACAGAGTGAAGATGCTTTGTTTTCTGAGCAAAAATTTAAAGTCTGCAAAAGGAGACTAAATTTGAGAGACATTATTGATAATGATAAGATATTATCAATAAATGATAGATATTAAAGAAGATACTTTTATTTTAAATTTAAACATGAGTGCTAATATTCTAAAGTAATACCTATCATGTAACACCACTTTTCAGGTATATTCTGTTTTGAAATTTAGATATTATATTTTTATTACATAGTGATGATACGAAAGATGCTTTTGTCAACTGACTCTTTCACAGAGTAATATTTTTAAAAGTGGTTTTCTTGTTGCCTGGAATTAAGTGATATTTTTCTTGGAGCCTATGGCATCAGAATCGATGGAATCGGTATCGGTAGAATCGGAATCGAAATGTCAGAATCGGAATCGGGATCGATAAACTTTTGGAATCGACCCATCACTAAAATAAATAAATAAAATAAATAAACAAACATAACTTTAATGACCAACAAATTTCTTCTGCTGATAATAAGTCCAAAGTCATCTGGAAAATTATAAATAGTTCTAAAATGAAGCAGAAACCCACCCACCTCCAGTTAAAAGATGAATCTGGTAATTTAATTAATGATCCATCTAAATTAGCTGCAGCATTTAACGATCATTTCTCTCAACCCAATGGTTCAACTCCCACCCCTGGACGTCCATCTCACCAACCCAACTGTTCAACAGATTCATTATTCCTTTACCCCTGCTCTGAAACTGAGTTAACCTCTATTATCCGCAAGTCTTGCTCTAAATTTTGTGCAGGTACTGACGAAATTCCATATCACTTAATACGCCTGTCTTATGATTATATTAAATCCCCTCTTCTTTTCCTTGTTAATGCCTCATTACAACAAGGAGCCTTTCCTGATTCTCTAAAGGAGTCTAAAGTATACACTCCACTCTATAAGAAGAAGGGGTCTATCCACGATTTCAGCTCCTATCGACCCATTTCACTTATAAATCAGTTTGGCAAGGTTTTTGAATTAACTTATTATGGAAGACTGACCTCTTATTTAGAGTCAAACAACTTCCTATCACCTTTTCAATATGGCTTCCGCAAGTACAGATCTACCAGCCTTGCTATTGCCCAGGTAGTCGACAAAATTTTAACAGCACTCGACTGCAAAACGGAAGTACATGGCATATTTTATGACTTCTCCAAGGCTTTCGACAGTGTCAACCACCGTATCTTGCTGAATAAGTTACCCTCTTTTGGCATAAGAGGTATTCCCTATCAATGGGTAGAATCATATCTCTCCATTAGATCTCAAATTGTCTCAGTGGTGTCGAATGGTCATAAGTTCAATTCTCTTCCGAAATTTCTGACCCAAGGTGTTCCTTAAGGATCTATTTTTGCCATTACAGTAGAATCCTGATTTAAGGTTTTTCAGGGGGGACAAACTTTAAAACACTAAATGCGGAAAAACACTAAATGCGGACCTGCCATTTTTTTCAGGTTTTAGGGTCTGTAATGATTGAAATGGCTTTTTATGAATAAAAAGTATTATTTTACATAACTAAAAGGTGCTGCATGCAGCAAAAAATTCATTGATTAAGTGTTTTCAGCCCTATGAAGGTTGGATAATACTTTTCAGGAATCAGCTAAAAAAAATGGGTAGTAAAAATAAGTAATGAGAGGATGACAAAAGGGTAGTTTCCTTCATCAAAGAAAACGAAAAGCATTGATTGCGATTCGTTACCCACCATTAGTGTATTCAAAATATACAAATTATTTCGTTTTAGAAATAGCGGTTCAGACGAATGGCAATGGTCCATTTTTATCCTCATTTGAAATTGGCGCCTATTTGGCGCCTATGCGATGCCACTCCACGTGACGTCACAGGGACTTAGTTTCTATACGAGAAGATGGGAATTATACATAGTCTTAGGTTACCAATGCATGCATGAGGCGTAGAGCTCAGGGAAACATGTCTTAATAATCACTTATTAAAACTGGTTAAGGTCGGAAAGTTTTCTTCATTTGATAAGGTATTAATGATCCTTATTTAAGACAAGCGCTACCAGCCAGCAGGGTACAGCTAGCAGCCTGCGTCGTATCAGCGCTAAGCCTCGCCTCAAGGTCACCTCACAGGGGGGAACCAGAAATAAGTCTCACGGAGAGATTTCCCGGCATTCATACTTACGCGTCGCGTTTTCGCGCGCTTGAAAATTTTCACTTTTCATTTAATCGCGAAAAATAGATATCGTCATTTAAAAATCTAAATGCGTGAAATACGTACTCCAGGTGTAATAATCTTTCGATTTAGGCAAAAAAAAATAATAGGAAACCACCCTATTGTTTTAAAGAAATATTTTAAGAAAATTTTAATATGCATCAACTGAAAAGCATTCCCACACGGAATATTATTATGGACATTAGTGATTCCATTTTTACGTACATTTCAGTGGTCTCGATGAAATTTTAAATTTTTTTCTGTAAAAGTGACATGTAGGTGACTATAGCATTTCTAATATAATAAGAAAAGGTGTAAGTAGGTACTCGAAAAATCGTCATTCCATCTATAAAGATGAGTGAAATAAAGGGACAGCAGAAGATCGCTAATCCCGAAATCTAAACTACCGAATATCTAGTAAAAGGGAGATTTTCTGGAATTATACCAACTTAGCGTTTTCTGTTGCCTCGGCGAAACGAGGGATTTATGAGCCTTTAAAAAGCCTCCCGTGCGCACATTTTGGATTTCGAGGTCATCCAAAAAAGGAGAATCTTATTTCTAGTATGCGTACAAGTCGATGGTGATTCAACTCGATGATGGCACCAGACTCGTTGTCATATATCCGCGGCCTCATGCAGGTCGAATGGAGCCAGGAGAAGTTGTTTACGCGGCGCGCTGATCACCTTGACTCCGACTCACCTTGTTTCTCTGCAGCTTTTAATGAAATTTGGTTGGACCTTGAATAACGATTAGCTAAACTTTAAGTTAAGTGAAAAGGTTTAATCTTCAACAAAACTGGATTTCATCAGAAAAATTGTCAGTGCCTCTGGAGTTTGGCAATTTCGTCAGGGTTATGATGTCGAAGTCAACCACCAAGGGATACCTGCCGGATTTTCGTATTTTTCCGCGCTCATCTATTCTACCGTGAGTATGCGGTGATTTTTTTTCCAGTATGAGCGATTTATTTTGAGTCATGGACCGTGATAGTTCGTCAAAACTCCGATTGTCATTCTCTTTTGACATTAATTAGCACCAGATAGATATTTTTGAATCGACATCGATATCAATCAGCCGCATGTCGGTAAATTGGCTCCGGGATATGTAAATTACGATGTAAAATAATGTTGTTCCGCATGGAAAGAATGCTCTAACTCACGGTCAAGACAGGGGAAACGCTTTCTCTGCTCTTTCGCTGTTCCTCCGTGGAAACTGACCTTGGAATGGATTACAGAAAGAATCTTCTAGTGAACTGCGCAATTGATATTGGGCCTCCTCTTTTGAAAAGAGAAAGTAGCCGACTGGAAAAATATTGGGCTAATAATGGACTGCCCGTAGGGAGTAGAGTTGAAAGGGGCATAAGCCATCAATTGAAAACATTAGGTACGAGAAAACATTATTGTAGCGGCCCTCGGAGGATAATTCGTGTCATCAGTCGTCACGTATCATCGAAGTCAAGTTCAAGAAGTAAAGGATAAGCTAGTTCGAGGTTATTAAAGGATGACTTTGCTCCATTAGATCGGATCTGATACAAAAAGTGCCTGGTCTTTGGATCAGAAGGGGAGCGAAACATTACGAGAAGACAAATCACCCAGCTTGCGAGTTGAATGTCGCAGCGCTGCGCTCGCGGAAGAAAGCAGTTGAAGAAGCGTTCCCCGGTAGATTCTATCGACTCTAGGTAAACTTTCATGAGACTGTTCTGGTTGATGAGCATAAATTCGAAGATTTGGATGAACCGTCATGAAAAAACGTTAAATCGAGCAAAAAAATCTTGAGCGGGACAAATTTTTACGACCATAAATGCGGAAAAACGCAAAATGCGGAAACACTAAATACGGATAATTTTTACATTGTCCTATTAGGGAATGAATCGGAACCCAAAAAAATAAACGCTAAATGCGGAAAAACGTTAAATGCGAAGACGTTAAATCCGGATCCGACTGTATTATAATTATATTATATCCCGAAGGATTTAGGAAATTATACAGCCATTATGTATTTAAATGTCTAATTAATGTAAAAGTGAACCACTGGCTGACTCTTCTAACTGACACCATAAAACAGGTGCTCATGTCTAACATCATAATATGTACGTGGTTTTAAAATAATTTCATATGGCCTATATTTAGGCTGTCATTAGCAAAAAAGTTTCTTGACTACATATATTAAACTTAGCGTTTTTAACCATGACGCCAAGATGTCATAGATAGTACATTACCAATATTGGTTATTTGGTTTGGTATTTGATATCAATAAAATTGTGTTGGGTCAAAACAAAGCAATTCAAGACTTGATGGTATCATTCAAATACAGCCCTATTTCATGCCCCACTTTCAAGTCCTGACTATCTATGTTAATGATGGGAAGAGGCGACACAAATAATCAGAAAACACAGATAATTGTACGAACTTTCACTTCAATTTCTGGTAAAGTTCATAATTTACGTAAAACAAACAACATATAATTTTTCTTGCACATAGTCTGCTATTTAAGATTCCTTCATAGACTCATTAAGATCTTTCTTCACCCAACCGTGTTCTTTTTAGCAGCAATAACGTGATTGTACTCTTATTTCTAGTGATCCATACTCTCTAACAAAATGTCTATGCAGACGAGTGCCTGGCTGTGACTCGTGCAATCACTATTTCCTTCATCTCTGCTTCCACTTCCCTCACTTCTACTATTCCCTTCCTCTCCAGGTTGACTTTGACTGGTCGCAGTGTAAACAAGCCAGAGTGTGATGAAATCTCCGGTTTCCTTGGGCTGTTTTCAACTACACGCGAGGCCACAGCAATAAATGTGTATTTGCAGTAATATATTTAAAGATTGCAGAAATTTAGTCAGGAGCCTTCTCCCGCCACTCATCGTCTTCCGCAATGCGCTAGAGCACATGTTCAAGTAAATTTGAAACATTCCTTGCTATCAAGTAACTAAAATAATTCCGTTTTATGAAGGGAATTATGATGGAAATAATAAGCACAGTGTAGCCATACATTAAAATGCAATAGTGATAGAATAGTGATAGTGGTTGACAATCCGATCTTTTTTTTTTAAATATCAAGAAAGACATCGAAAAGGGTGAAACTCATGCACACAGATAATCATCACGCAACATGGATGACCAGCAGCCGTATACATAATCGGGAGTCTGCTGTATATGACAATTCTAATGTAAGATCAGCACCCTTGTTAGTTAATAATGATGACAAGATTGAGGCAGGTAATTTATCTTTTGATAGGAATAGGTTCCTCTGATTTCTGGCTTCTTCCATCTTACACAGCACCGTTTTCCTAGTCCTTTTTCAACTATACCTTCCCACATATCCCTTTCTTTCCTTACCTATGGAACTCCATACAATTGCACTCTTCAATAAACATAGCAATCAGAGGGTCACTACATATTTTACACAAACATTACTTATACAACCTAGCACTCCTACTAAACCCTACACTCATTGTTCTACATCTACATTTTCATTAGAATTAGCACGAAGATTCAAGAGCCGCATTGTTGATTCCACACAAACTTTGGGCTCTAGTAAATTTTCTTGAAAACATTTGATACTTTCAGGGTCTGAATTGTTTTTTAGTAAATATATCATTTACAAAAATTGTTTGCCAGTAATTCTTTTACCTTCAATTTCCGTCAAACTTTTTGCATCAATATTAGGCACAAATTCACTTGAAGTGTTTATCAACTTTTCAAAATACGAAAACAAGTTTCTTTTAATTCCACATAATGGGCTGTGGAAAATTTCCTCAGAGATGGAGTCCATACTTTGAATCCCTTTGTATGCCCACGCAAATACACATGAATGTAACTGCTCTTGGAGTGAATTTGTTTGTATCCTCTACATGCATTGCACCTTCACATCCAAAAGGCCTCAGCAAAGTTCATGATAATGAGCTGTTCACTCTCTACCTTTCCACAACGGCAAAGGAATTTGGAATTAAATTGACCTTGATAGATAACACCATACATACACATAATATATAGTTACAGACCAAAATGTTATAGGAAAACCAGATTAAACTATCATACACCTCACACATTGTGACACACTGGAGACATAAACTACAATACATAGATATGCTGCAAACAATGCATAACAAGTCACTAAAATAAGTATTCTAGGATAATAATACATTATGGGCTTTCCAATAACCAAAGTTTAAACATACTCTCAGCTTCTGGATATTGAGTCAAGCATTCTATCCACAGAATGAATTTTTGGAGAGCAATACTCTGAATTGTATTTTTTTTTTGGTTTAGCATTTATTGACAAAGACTATCACACAGTATTGTGTTTAATGTTGATTAAGTATCATTATTTTTTTTATTATTATGATAGCAGCAGAGAAATCAAGGTTGGAGATGTGGTGCTACAAAAGAGTGATATGAAGATCAAATTGATCAATCGTGTAAGTAATGTTCAAGTTCAAAGAAGAATAGGAGAGAAAAAATAATCTTGTGTAAACCTTAGGTAGAAGAGGGGACGATTTTAACGGCCACACCATGAGAGACGATGAAATAATGATGGAAATAACTGTCGAGGGACATGTGGAAGGGAAGGAAGGCAGAGGGAGGCCTCGGTTGAGATACAATGAGCATGTCATGAAGGATGAAAAGAAGAAAAATTACAATGGTGTCGAAAGAGCGACTGACGAAGGGAGAATTGATTGGAGAGCTGCAGCAAACCCATCTGCCGATTGCCAATCACTGACGGCAATGATAATTATGTATACGCTGGGAAAATCTTTTCAAGGTGGAGACAAAGGCAATAACTCACCATGAGGCTTGTGTGATGGCTCGAGCCTTGGTAGGGAGCAAACGGATAGGACGGCCGACTGCTCACTCATGAGTCCTTCGAGTTTCCTGACCATGGATGCTATGAGCAAGCACCGCTGGTACACCCTCTCCCTGTCCTTGGCGCTCTCCTCTTCCGACCTAGACACACTGCTTCCACAATGGAAAGCTATCTTCTGTGCTGCCCTGCACTCTGAAATGCCTGCAATAATTAAATAAAAATCTGGACTCTTTGCATCCAAACATGTCTCCAGAGATTACAATTTTTCTTATCCTTTTTGTCTCCAATGAACTTCCACTATATAATGCCTGAATCAGTTGAACAATGAAATTCCTAGATTGTTTTCCAGAAGAGTGGCCATGCTGATAAAAAAAAACAAGAAATTTTGTAGCTAAAGCTCTTCCAAGGGAGAGGTTCTAAATTTTGAGATACAGACTGCAGAAGGGAGCACAGAGGTGAATGAAGCAGAACAGACATTGATTTTATGTGGTTAATGAGGAGACTATTCCTATGGCACTGTTGGGATCTTCTTAAATTGGGCTAACGAGGCCTTCAGCTTAAAAAATGAGATAACAGCTCAAGGCATCACTTGTGCAGGCCAGACTTCGATCATGTCTTATCTCAGTAGTGGGCAACAAGTGCTAAGGATGCCTCCTCCGCCTTCCCTACTCTCCCTCCACCAATGACCTCCTTAATCGGTTGACTTACTCTAAAACCACTCTTTATACCTTATAACTTAATACAGTGGAACCCCGATTTATCGTTCCCGCATTCATCGTTTTCCCGCATTCATCGTTCGCCGCTCCTGGTCCCGAATTAAGTTCCATAAAGACAATGTAATTTTTTCCCGCATCTATCGTTCCCCGAAGTATCGTTTTCCTGCATTTATCGTTTGACGATCGCGGTCCCGTCGTATAATTTTCCCGCATCTATCGTTTGACGAAAATGAGACGAAGTGTTTACAACGTGATGTTTACGGCTAATAACGACAGACACAAAGTTTGAATCTTCCCCAGGAGATTGAAATACGATAGGGAGAAGCTGAGTGCCGTGGGATAGTTACATTATCGCATTTCCCAAGATCCGGTATCCCCCTCCATTCAGCACTCGCCTCTCCCCGTCTGAAGCTTTCCTCTTCTCCGAAATAAAAAAAAAGGTCCCAGCTCGAGCAGGGATCGTATTACGAAGACCTTAGCTTGGAAAGAAAATATCAAGTTACTCGAGAACAAAAGAAACCTTTTTCACGCTTCCCCCTTTCTCGACCACTGACTTTTTTTTAGCTGACTCACTACAAATATCCCCACCTCTGGAGGTCAACTGCTGCATGAATCACCGATTAGCTCAAAAGGTGTGTAGAAATGAATTTCGGTAATTGGTATTATACTTTTATTATATTGAGATATTAGTGATGTACACGTAATTCAGTAAAGATTGATACCAAACATGACGTATTTTTAACGTTATTTAAACATTTTAAGCAAGGAAAGAGTTGGAATAATACGATGCGGTGATTTCTGGCGAATAACGATATCCTCGCAGCTGATAGAGAGCTTCACGGCAGTTGATGCGATTTTTTACGAAAACAGGGCGTCTGGTTACAATTTACGAGTTATGCTACAAGTTTCACTTGTCTGAGTTGCTAACGAAGCGATGTCTTCCCTGGATATTTTGTTTCTCTCGACTAGCAATCTGAATTCATCTGCTCATCTAGAGCTACGCTACTTATTGTTAGAAATGAGTGGGTAAGTTGCCTTCTCTATAGGATAAAAAATTTCATCGCGCAGTCATATGGTCATGCTTCACCCTCTGCAGTAAGTTCTGCCTACGCCGTACGCGATAGCATTAGTGCCGAACTTCACCTCGCACGAGTGGTTCCTTACTTTCCGGGGTGGGTTGACTTAAAACTAGCGAGTGTTTTCCGCGTGGGTTCAATGGAGTCCGGTTTCATTTTTATTAGTTTTATTCTTATTCTTGATCCATTTCATAACCAATCACTGCGACGGCAAAATCAGTTGTTTGAGGCATAACACGAACATTTCTCTAGTAAATACGT
Organism: Ischnura elegans; assembly: GCF_921293095.1. Taxonomy (NCBI): domain Eukaryota; kingdom Metazoa; phylum Arthropoda; class Insecta; order Odonata; family Coenagrionidae; genus Ischnura; species Ischnura elegans. Next base: position 5,770,093 of record NC_060248.1, on the reverse strand, counting down.
GTACTTGAAATGGCATTTGATGGGTAATAATTTTTACATCAGACAGAAATGCATAATAGCCGTGAAAATTCCGAGTGGAGTGCAAACATTTTTTTTAGCAAGGCGGCTTGTTCCTTTAGGATGTTAGAAAGAGAGATAAGTCGAATCAACAATATGACCTAAGTGTTTCGATAGTGTAATAATATTCCTGTAATCAGCTGAAATCTCGTTTGAATCCATCAATGAATGTCATAATTCGCAAAAATCCAGCTGATCCTGGGACATAGGCAACCCGGACAACCATTCCCGCATTCATCGTTCTTTTCATCCATCCCCCTGAAAAACGACAGATCGAGGTTCCACTGTATAACCTTTTAATAACTCGGTTGTTGGCGTAACTGCCTCCGCATTAGAACATTCAAATGCAGACCGCAAAGCTAACAAAATCACCTGAACACAAGTTCATCCTTCCACTTCTTATTTGTTGCAGCAAAATTCTTAGTCATTAATCACTAAATTCAGGGTTCACATCACTTTTGATTTCCAACAACCCTCACTCACTTCTCCCTCATTTCCAGCCCAAATTTTATACATTTCTCAAACTTTTTATTAGGGATGGACATATCCAGGATTTTTTTCAAATCCAAATTAAATCCTTGATTTCAGGTGTCTGATGTTTGGATATTCTTGGATCCAAATGCACTTTTAATTGCCTGCTATAAAAATGCCTGCTGCATTTGGGCACTTTCTCCTAAATATCAGGAATAACTTTATTTGAAAACACTTTATGTACAGGTACTGTGCTACAAGGCTCCAAATGTGTGATTGTACTTTGAAAACCATTATTCTCCATTGTAGAGTACAGGAAGTCATCAATACATATCACTTCAGTAACCACCTAGGTGAGGAGGATGGCCGAGGGAGTGAAATCTACCATGAAGTTACTATCCTACCCAGTGGTTGTTCAAACTCTTGGGAAGATTACACTATGTGCCGCTCATATTTTTCCCTAAAAGTTTCCATGGCAAAATGGTTCATGAGTAGGACAAGTATCACCGAGCATCAGCACATGCAAAGGGAGAATTGTAATTCCAATTTTCGTATGTTTTCATATTTTATGGCACATACATCATTGAAAATACTTGAAATACCCTTTAGAAAGTTGATTTATCATTTTTATAACATATGATATGTTAAAGATTATAAAAAATTAATGAACATGTGACTACAGTAAAAATTAGGAGATGAATTGAGCGTGCTTTTGACACTTTCGTCGAATTCCCTCTCTCCAAACTACAATGCAGGTAGGGATCCGAAAAAATTGTAGAGGAAAAAAACACACTGAGTGTAAAAAACACACAGAAACGCTGGGTCTTCTAAACGACGTGACTCACCAGCAAGACTGCTGGGCAAACTGTGCGAAACCAGTAAAAAATTTGATATCAGCTACTTAGTTGTCTACCACACCAAACATTATCGCACGTGGAGTGATGTTCAGAATTGCTACAATTTGACTTCCCAGGCTCCCGACGGGACAGTCAGATTTTGCGGCATGAATATGCAGGCCAGACATATGACTGTCACTAAGTGCATTACATTGTGAACTACGATCATTCACATAAGCATTGAAAAAATTACCAAGGCAGCAGTAAGAAATTGATACACAGGGAAATATGGGAATGAAATGATTGCAAAACTGAATGTGTTTTACATATTTTGAGTCACAGTAAATTCATGAAATATTTGCATTTTTGAAGCGGAAGTAGCAATGCAGTCGAGTATTTCTGTCTCCATGGATGGGAACAAAGTTAGTTGAAATATTTCTGCCGGCAAGGGATTATAGCCTGTGCAAGTATTTCAGCACTTATAAGAAAATAGAGCTATAAATAACAGAAAGTGAGCGCTATCCTGTGATTTTTATCATGATTTGAGGGGAAACGATCTGTTCTCTCATAATTCTACAGTCACTTAAAATGAATGGGGTAGTTGGATACCTTTTTCTTATTTACTGTTTGGTTTGCTCTCATATGGAAAAAAATGCCCATAACTAATGGTTAACATGAAAATTACAGCATTTTAAAGGTTAATACTAGTGATGGGTCGGTTCGATTCCTTGATTCTTCGATTCCTCGATTCTCGACCAAGAACCGGATTCGAAAACGAGTATTTGCCAAGGTGAAAAATCGATTCCGATTCCAGTAGTACTTCATACAACAAAATATACGACTGCGTTTCCAACAGTCATTTGAATTTTCGCGCCACGTAATCGTAATAACAAAACACATATCTTCTAGGGATGTGCGAGTACTCGAAAATTCAAGTCGATCGAGTAGTTGGTACTCGCCTCGAGCGTTTCGAGTAGCATTACAAATGTCGAGTCGAGTAGTTAAGGTTACAGAGCTTTCGAGGCTAGTAGGTCCAGCAATCTGCCGACAGGAAGCGCTATCATGAAACTCATGTAATAATGCAGTTTTTTAAAGCCGATAAGTCATTCTAATGCCTTGGCCTGGTAGTTTCAGCTTGCTGTATACACTATACACCCATGTCTCGTATAGCGCAATTTCGATATAGCGCAAATTCGTTCCTCGGGGAAACATTGCAACGCAGTGTAGGCTAATCAAAAATCTTAAACGCTCTCGTGATAAAACGTGAACTTGCGCTAAGTACACACGAAATTTCTATCAATATACGCATATTAATATTATTTCTTGCCTCAAATCTTCTTTTTTGTTTATATATTAATCGAAATTCATTGCTGCGCAATTGCCAAAAGTATTACTCGTCATTGGGTCTAGATAGCCGGCCTACCGAAGATTTATCTCGTCTCCTTAACAGAATGATAATAAATAATTTAGATCGTTAATTAAGCGTGGGGCTAGTGGAAATGAGTTTTTTTTTCAGCAATACGGTTTGAGACGTATTTTTGCCGTCGTAGGTTACCGGGCGATTGACTTCCAGGTAGAGAGTCTACGCTGAAGCCTTCAAGGTCATCGGTATTCACGGGGGAGAAATGAAGCGGTGACGGAGTTGCGCATGAATAGCATCAACACATAAAAGGGTCCGCTATAGAGTCTTAAACACAATGGCTTCGTTCCCTCCCCGCAGTCATAGCCCTTCTGCGTCTCAGGAATACAGTTCAGCAGAAGAAGGTGATTTAGATAGAGCCATACAGAGTAAAAACCAAGAGAATATGGCAAAAAATAGGGATGCGTGTAGAAAAGTCAAGAATTTATCAAGAAAAACCATTAACCTAGAAGAGGACTTGAGAGAGGTTAATTGCTTTGAAAATGGAGAGCGTCAAAGCGATATTACGCGGAAGTTTAAACTCACGATGCCTTATTCTGAATAAAGACGAAGCTAAAATATCAGTGACCTCAGCCGCACCAACTTCAACCAAGCGGTCTACACATACGGAAAGTTCATGGTGAATCAGTACAAAAAGACGAGAGTGGTAATCGCTCCGAGACATTAAGTGAAAGCTCCGGTTGGTTCCAGAATTGAAACGGCAAGCAGGTATTTTCAGTGCGGCGATATCAGGTGAATCTGCAAGTGTTGATAGCGCAGCCACCACAACATTTTCTGATGAACTCCAAGCTGTTATTGAAAGTGGCTCCTTTCCCCCTCAACTAGTTTTTAGTGTTGATGAGACGATATTCTTTTGGAAAAGAATGCATTCTCGTTCATTCACTTTCAGGGAAGGAAAACCTGGGTCAGGTTTCAAGGCATTTAAAGACTGTTTCACGTAGCTGCTAATGACTCGGAGGACTTCAAATTAAAATGATTTATCATTCATAAACTCCGCTAGCTATGAAATGGCATTTAAAGTAGTATTTTCCTGTCATTTCGATGAGCGACAAAAGGGCCTGGGTGACACATAGTTGTTTTTAGACTAGTTTGAAAAATCATCAACTTCCGGCAACGCATTACGATCCCCTGAGATAGCAGATGTTAGCCCACCCGCACGACAGGATGGAATTTCGAAAGCACGTAAGAATTTTTTTTAAACGTGAATAAAAGTCTTTGAATGCGTGAATACTATCTTTAAAGATGTTTTAAACTATAAATATTTATAGAAATAATGTTTTCTAAGGCTTTTTATGGGAATATAGACGTTTTAGAGGAAATTCAATACCCAAGACCTATGCTACCAGGAACGCATCCCTATCTTCCCTATGTTAAAACGCTCTCGTATAACGCAAATTCGTATAGCGCAAAGACCCCAAGGAACGCATCCCTTGCGCTATACGAGACATGGGTGTAGTTGTCGACGTGGGCACCATATACCTTTACGCCAGCCGCGGCGGCCGATCGTCTTCCTACCCGGCGCACACTGGTCCGAAATCGGAAAAAGCTGGAATAAAGTCCAAAATGACCTTTTTGGGGATAGAGACTTGAAACTTAGCGTAAATACTCATAAATCATTACCATATATAGATATATATGCCATTTTACATAAATTCGAACCTTAATTGAGATACAGAGGCCCAAACATATTAACAGATACAGAGACCAATTTTTCAATGCCACGCGAGATATCGTTTTTCCTCAAAAAATCTTTGAATTTATCCAAGTGGTTTTGCGTTAGTATGAGTTTTATGGAATAAAAAATGCAATATTCCTTTGATCTGGTGCTTAGCCTATACTTTCAATGACTTTTGAAGATTTTGGCTCTCATCTGTCTGGTTTTACAAAGCAAAATGGCCAACCCGTTTTTCACGTGAAATTTGACATAAAGTAGATATTATCTTTCGTTTACGAAAAATATAACTCGGAAACTTTGAATCACAATATAAAGTAGAGATTTATAAAGAGTACTAATTAGAAATCTTGGAAAAAAAAAGTTTGCGACGAAGGAAATAAGAGCGATTTTTCAATCGCGCGTCAAGGCTGAGCTACACGCCGCGGAACTCTAAGGCTCGGTAACTGAGGCCGATTTGTCAAGTTTTTAAAAACATTTGTCTTGAAAATCGTCATTTAAAGCATGGATAATCGTCTTCATTGACTTAAAACACTAAACTGAGAATATTAAAAAGGATTATGTATATATCGACTGGACCATTTAGCGCATTACTCGAGTGAAAATACTAATGATTGGATATTTTTCGGAACCATCCCACGGGTAAGAAATATGCCTCGGGTATTGAAGTAAAGTGAAGAGATTGAGTCAGCATGCTTAAGAGAGAGAAAAATGAACTGTTTCCGTGAAAGGCAACAACCGATACCCTTTTTCCCTTTCCACATTCGCCGCGGTGAGTTGCGAGGAAGGTGGAGTTTTCACACCACAAGGCTCTTTTAGCCTTTTTATTACTGCGTCCGTCCGATGTGATATTCATTCGTAGCGTTTAGTTTCTTTCTTGAACTTAAAAAAAGCAAGAGATTTTAAGGTTGATTAAATGATATAAGAAGTATAGAATTTTTTTGGCTCTACCAAACTAAAGTTTAGTTCTATAGTTCGTTCGCTTCGTCCACTTGAATTCCATGAGGACTCAAGATCCAAAAAAAATCGTTGATATAATTTTTAATAAAAATTCCAAAGTCTCCGAAATCTTGCAATTTTGGTAGGAAAGTACTTGCCCAATCACACAAGTGTGTAGCAAAAGGCAATTTTCTGCAGGCAGTAATACTGTAACATGGAGACGTCAAAACCTGCTGGCTGAGCATGTAGAATAATTGGTTTTTCTGCTTGAGAATTTGAAAGGGAAAGTATTTCATGATTCATATACGTAACATGTAATCTTTATTACAGCTATGAAAATTTCTGTACTTAGGGCTCTCCCTTGTAGTTTGGATACATAGATATGGTCGACATATATAAGAGTGCCAATATTCTAAAGTAATACCTATCATATAATACCACTTTTCAGGTATGTTCTGTTTTGAAATTTAGCTACTATATTTTAATTACATAGTGATGATACGAAAGATGCTTTTGTCAACTGACTCTTTCACAGAGTAATATTTTTTAAAGTGGTTTTCTTGTTGCCTGGAATTAAGTGATATTTTTCTTGGAGCCTATGGCATCAGAATCGATGGAATCGGTATCGGTAGAATCGGAATGGAAATGTCAGAACCGGAATCGGAGTCGATAAAATTTTGGAATCGACCCGTCACTAGTTAATACAAAAAAATAAGCATGAAACATTTATCGCTGAAAATGTTATTCCATGTACATAATGGCGGCCGCATTAATGGTCTCTCATTCTCCTGTTACGATTTGCAATTTGGTGGTTAGGCCATCTCGATGTGTCTCCTTGCCATGATAAGCGGAGGTTTTACAAGATAATGAGGTATGAATGAGATTTGCCTATAAATTTACAAGTAAATCTGACTGGAACGTAGGGGTGGTATGAAGTATGGCGGTTTACGATGTAAAGAGGTTCACTACACAAGAGGTTTTACTGTACTTGTGGTTTGTAAGTGCTTAGACCTGGGCATTCGTGGATGGATGATATGAGATGGCATGTTTGCACATCAGTTGCCTTCAAGAGAGCTCTATGTGTTATGTTTCCAAGAGTTGCGAAAAGGCACAATTTCATGCGGAAGTGCTCGCAGAAATTTTATGTCCTCTTACTTTTCCTCTTTATTTTTTAAACTCTATCATGACCAAAAATATAAAACATTTGGTGAATTAGGTAGTTTGATGCAAAAGACCAGGTTTCACAGGAAACTATAGATTTAATTATCACTCACTGAATTCCAAGTCACTGATGAGGATGCTGTGTTTCTTGAGGAAATCTGATCCCTCTTGGCGGAGAACACACATTGTGCGGTGAGCCCTAGAGATGATTCTTGCCACCAAAGCAGCTTCATCTTCATTTGACTGCTTCCATGTACACTTCCTGAGCCTAATGATCAACTTTCGCACCTCATCATATGTCACCTGGGGAACATAAAAAAAAGTCAATATAGACTTTGAGGAAATATTTTTTTTTTCAGTAAGTGGCAAATAATGCCAAATTATGTGTTTATTAAGTGATCCAGATCATTACTGAAGCAGAAACTCACACGCCCAGGTGTTTGAGTTTCAACTGTGTCAACTGGCCAGAAAATATATGCAAAATATTACAACGGCTATGAATACCTTCAGGCTTCTGTGAAACCTTTCATAGAAAATAAAAGAATGCTACACCTTGTAAGGTTTACTATTTATGTACAATGAGCACAACCAGGCTTTCACAGCATATATTGACAAATGTCATGACAAATGATCTCTTTTGAGGCTAAATGTAAGCACAAGTAGGTGCAGTGGGTCACAAAAGAAAGTGAGCACCTCTAACAAGCAAACACGGCACCACTGTGCGCTAGAGCAAACCACTTTAAATTCCTCACCTTCAGTTGGCAATGCTTTCGGGAGCAGATGCAGGGAGAGGAGAATTAGGAAGCACGGATGGGATGGAGAAGTGGTTGATTGTTGAGGGAAATTAGGGAGTAAGAACACCAGGTATAGTCTAGCCAGTCAAGTGGGTACCTATTGCATAACCAAGTGATTCTACTTGAATGAAGGAACTTTAAGGTTTTGCTGTGTACAGATGTCTCATTAGGTAAGAACGATCTTCCTCACACCCTTAAGCTTGTCATGGTCACAAAAATGTTAGAACTCATTCCCTAGAGGCAAACACTGCCAACTACGACATTCAAAGTTCAGTCTTCTTAGATCATTCTAAAATTATTCCAGTAATAGAAGCAGAGGTATTGCTTCAATCACCTCTTGCCATACTCATGACATGAGCCACTAAAAACCTATTTTGTGAATAGAAGTTGGTAAAGGAAATTTCGTGGCACACAAATCATTGTTTGTATTTATTTCATGAAAACTCATTTCGATTTGTCGTCAAGCCAGTTTTCCATCAAAAGCATCTAGAATTATCTAACAACGTGGTTGACTGCTTGAACAGTTGTTTTGCTTGGCCTAAAATCAAATTACTCAAGAAAAAACAATTTAGGTAAAAAGCATGAGAAGTTGTTTTTTGATAATCAATTCAAAAAGCTCAAAAAAATGGGAATAATGGATATTGGATGCTCCTCAGTCACTCTTTCAATAGATTGGCATGGTTTCAGCAATTTTTAAAGAACTGGAGAAAATGCCAGATCGGAAAGAGATATTGAAAACAATAGACAGTGGTTAAGCTATGTTCATTATTATTTCCATCAACTTATCATTTGAGAGGCCAAATATATATCTCTACTTTTTGGACTTATCATTTTTTTACAATACCACAGATATCTTGTGATGTAGCACATTTCCATCAAAAATTTCTAGTGGAGACCTGGAAGGTTTTTGAAGAAGATTCAGTTCTTACAGAAACAATAAAAGAATTCTGAGTAGATGGAAAGGAAAGATAAGTCAGGATGATGATAATAATATAAAACTAATTCCTTGTTTAGTCACTCTCTCAAAAGTTTAATTACTAAAATTAAAAACTAAATTCCCCTGCATGAAAAAAACATAGCATCCTACTTTTCAAGAGTTTTATGTCATTAGAGCTGTGGCTCACAAACTCCTTCATGGAGAACCTTTAACCTTTCTTTGACGGAGGGAAAGCTCACAAGAGTGTAAACAAAAACAAACCACATGAGATCAAAGCACAAATGGCCCCATGAATATCATCCACTCAGTCACACATCATCGACTAAACTAAAAAATGATCGAGCGAACGATGATGAATGGCCAAGTCGATTTTTTGCCACAAAATATTTTAAAAAGAGGGGATGGATAAAAAAATGGAAAAGTTTGGGTCTAATTTACTATTTTACAAACACTACAGCAATGAAAAATGGTGGGAGAGAATACTGAAAAAGACTTTTTGGTTTCACCAGGTCAGTTCAAATGGCGAGAGAGTAGGTAATTTCCCCCAGCCCCCAAGCGCTCTCACCCTGCAGAAAGCCACGGGGTCCACTATGCCGTCGAGCAAGTATTGCAGCTGGCTGACCTCTTGCCTCCAGTGAGCTGCGAGGAATCGCATGTGCGAAGCTTTGGATGCACTCGAAGGATTGAGGTAGAGGGAAACGGCAGTGGGCACCAACTCGGGCTCCAGCGACTCGAGGCTGGCAAGGCAACTGCGCACCCGAGGGATTCCTGGAAAGAAAAGAGGAAGCATTGGCAATGCTGAGAGCACCAATGGAGAACCATGCGGCTCAATGCTGACATCCACCATCCATAGATGCAGCCACAAATCATAAGCAACTAAATATGTATAGAACATTAACTTCATCAACCTAACACAGAGTAGGAGCCACTTTCGTGAAAGGTACCAAAACAAGCCCTTTCTTCGAATCACCAAAACAAGGGATTGTTCCTATGGGTCCTTCAAGGTCGCCATCCCCTCCAGCTCCTTTCTTCACGCAAGCGTTTTGTTTACATGTAACGTGGGCATTTCCCTTTCTTACCTAGCGACTTTACCCTCTACCCCTAACTAGACCCTTCTGGCTGTCATCAGACAATTCTCGGTGCCCGGGCTATATAGAGGGGTGAACTCAATGCCCCCGACCCTTTGAGCACGATCCAAGGCAGAGGGATGATTTATGGGGCCTCAGCATTCTGCAGAAGAGAGCAATCGATAAACTTCTACCATCCCGTCGACTGGATGCACCCAATCAGGTGTTGTCGTGATCGACACGATCAAGGAGGGAGACTCGAGAGGCTGCGTCTCCAGAAATCGGGTTTAGGGCACCAAAGAATTGAAATTCACTCGAATCAATCACAGAGAGTTTAATTACTGAGGTTGGTTATAAGTTTACAATTGTCTGCGACGGGCAGCACACCCCATGGCTCTCGTGTCTTCCCACAGACTGCCCCGAATTCCCGCTCTCGTGTCGTCAGGGCACAGGTCAACGCCTCCAAGACCAGGGGAAGGGTGGCTTCACTCAACCCACCCCAGGAAATGAGCAACCCATCCCCGTCAGCAAGACAATAACCTTATGTCCAGAAAATCCAGACGTTTATGACTGGTCGAGGAGACGCTGGCCCCAAAGGCCTCGACGACCGACGACTCAAATTTATGAGCGGGAACCCTTGCCTTCGACAATCCGGTGACGAGATGACAGCACCGTGCTCAAAGGATCGTCTCGCAACCCCGCGACAAAGATATACAATGCACAGTGGAAACATCCAATCCCTCGTCACACACATTACAAAAAACAAACACACAATATGACACACATTCATTACAGTAGTAGTGTCAGGTGGTTTGTGCGACTGCATTATGTCCAGGAAACGTAAATACTGTATAAGCGCGTGTAAGAGGCGCACCTTTTTTCCCAGAAATTGCAGCCGAAAATGAGGGTGCGCCTCTTACACAAACTTCTTATCTTCCCCCCTCCCCTTCACTGGTCGCAAGTCTAAGGGGAACTGAGTGGCCTTGGTTTTCAGTGTGAGTCAGTCATCTGTAATCCTAGGTCAAAAAAAAGCGGCAGGTAAGGGAGTTTCTCCCTCAGTGACGTATTTTTAAAATGCTCCTGTTTGCTTTTCTTGTAAGCATCGCGCCATCACGTCGGTACCCCAGAGGTGAACATGGAAAAGATCACGATGGGTTTTTCGCTCCGGAGGGCGCGCTAAATTTACTGTCGCGAGTGGGCATCCCGCGGGATTTATACTGCATATAGTAATCGGTTATCAAACGTAGAGAAATGCGTATTTTTGAATGACATACCTGGTCAATAGTCAATATCTGTCTTGCCGAGTAATTTCCATTACGCTGAGGACCTGATTTTCCAAAAATCATCTTCAGACGCTAATATGAGGATTATTGCAACTGAAAATTATATTGGTGTCAAAACCTGCACTTTAAAAAATTCGAACGAGTGTGTTCACTGTTGGACTAAATTGTGGATGGAAGAAATCAGAAATGCTTATAAGTGAAGAGCGCGGAAGGAGAGGTCCAGGGGAAGGAGTGCGATCCCTCCGTCTTCGAAGCAAGCAACGAAATACGGAGGTGAAGGAGCGCGCTCCCTCCCCTCCGTATTTCAAGCTACGAGGCTATGAGCGAAGGAGCACGGGAAGAACACGTTCGATCTTGAATGTGACGTCGCTGCCTTCAAAGCAAAGGGGCGAAGGCGCAGCAATGTGATAAACGCAGTTAGGGTTGCCTAAAGTTTCCAGTCCGTCTCGTCTTGTTTGAATGCGCTTATGCTATGCTTGTTTCTTCCGAAATTGTCCTGTTTGGACTATTTTGAATATTAGTGGCCTTGTTGTAACTATAAATCTTTGTGTCAAACAATTAGAGCTTAAAAAACTTAAATTCTGTCATATATGCATCGCGTTAGATCTCTTTCTTTTTTTGAACACCGTGCGTGTCATACAATTATTGAAAGCTACCGAGATATCTTCGGGCTCAGTAGATGACTCACCTAGCATTTGGCCTCCAGAAACTGGGAGACCGATCGAGGTCAGTTGGTGAGACGGGGTAGGGATGAAACACGTTTCCATTTTCCCCTGTAACTTGATGTTTTCATATTTTCCTGTGGGGTCTCGGAAAGGAAAAAAAACGGCAGAGGCATTGGCTGATGGAGGGCCGAGTGTGGTTCCATTAAATCTACAACGTGGTTATTATCCTACGGCGCTGAGATTTCCCCGATTGTTGTCCAAGCTCTTGGGAAGGTTCATGCTATGTGCCTGTCGTGTTTTGCCTTAAAATTTTCCACGGCTGCAATTCTATTGCAATACTCCTGCGAGAGCATTTACACAAAATTCTTCGTGAATAGGACAAGCATCGTAGAGCAACGGCGTATGCGAAGAGAGGATCGGAACTCTTTCTACTCCCTCTTATGCCGCTATTACCGCCGCAGTTATCAAAATTTCCTCTTTCAATTAATATTGAAAGAGGAAAGTTCGATAACTGTCGAAATTCCAGGTGTACGTCTGCAACACCGCGCGATAGTATAAAAAAAATGCCGCCAAATTTTTTTCTTCATAGAAATGCTCAAAATAGGGGTGCGCCTCTTACACATGCTTATACAGTATTTGGGCCTTAATACCAAAATTAAAATTGCAGTCGAGTGCGAAAGTAGTTGGACTTAAAAGACTGATATCGGGAGGCGGTTTGGTGTCTCGTCATTTACGTTGTTCTCAGTATTAAAGACCAAAGATAAAATTTGTGCAGAAGTGGCCAAACTAGGAACACCTAGCAGCCAAAAATATTTGCGGCAAGGGGAACATCCGCAGATGGAATCTGCACTATTTAAGTGGTTTTGTCAACTAAGGTCTACAGGACTGCCCATAAACGGTGTGATGTTAAAGATGAAAGCTGACTACATATGAAATGGGGCAAAATATCTTCGACCATTGAATCATGCCGTATTTCAGTGAACCTTTCGGCCAATTTTCCAAACCGACTGACATGCTGGTTAAACATTCAAAAACTCTACAAAACTGATAACAGCATGATATATTCACAAAATTATCCAAAAACTTCCACCGCATACCAAACATATTGATTCAGACTAGTTACGCTGCTTAGGCTCAGCGCACACGGTGTGACTGTTTTACCACTACCGTTGCAAACCAGTTGCGCACGCAACTGTTTTGTGACCTCGATAATGTATTTGAGTGGGGAGGCGCACATGACGCGACTGGTTTTTGACGATCTCAAAACAGTCTGAAACCAGTCACATGCAACCGTGGGCCCGCGGTTGCAGTTGCGTTGCAGACTTCAGTTGCACGAGACCACGTGGTGTTTTGGTGGTATTTTGACGGCTGTATAGTGTCGATCTCAAAATGAATGATCAAGAAGTCAACATGAAGCTCGTTGGAGCAGTAGAGAAGCATGATGTCATGAACAAATACAAACTATCTAACGTCTTTGGTGTTGATAATAGTTCACAGCGTCTTCTTCGCCTGACTCAGTGATAGTAAGCGCTGACGGCCAAGGCAAGGGCTAAAAAACAACACGGACCGCACTAAATAAACACTCCACTGATTGCACAATGGACAAAACTGATTTACAACCAGCCCTTTGTCATTACACCCGTGTGCGGACAGAAGTTTTGTTTCAGTTGCAAACTGGTTGCAGACGCAACTGATTCCCAACTGTGGTCACAAAATAGTCGCTCCGTGTGCGCTGGGCCTTATACAGCTTTCTTCGGCAGTCAAAAAATTTAAGAATGGGAATAAAATCACCAAAACTGGGGAATTATGAAATATTTTATAAAATTGAAAATCTACCATTCTTTCTTTAAATATGTTGATACTCAATTAGATTGTGCCTGATAATGGCTCTTAAGCTGTTTAACATCTTTAAATACTGCAGAAACAAAAGAAAAACAGTAAATATGAACGAATTAGAGACTTCGGTGGGTTTATTCAATACCTTTGGATCTAACGAGCGCTAGTGCAAGTAATTTCTGAGGGATCATGGGCACTTGTTAAACTGAGCTTCTACTATACTTGGAAATACTGATAACAAGCATTGAAGTAAGGCAGATAACATCAAATGCTAAATACAAATCATGCTGCTTTATGGCAGCTTACCATGGATGTTGATAGAAGAAGAGTTGAGATTGGAAGGATTCAAAAATGGTGCAACAGTAGAATAATAAAAATAAAATAGATTGACAAAGTAAGTAATGAGAAAGTGCTTAGGAGAGTGGGAGAAAATAGAAGTCTTCTAAAAACACTTACAAGGGGAGACCACGTATCTTGCTTTGCCTTTTCCAATGCCATATTTTTTATGGCATTCAGAATGGCGAACAAATATCTGAACTGATAGTGGTTCCATTGAATGGGCCTTAGTTTGGCTGTAATTAATTAATTTCCGAGCGGTATCTTTAACAAGCGATATATATTCCCAAAATAGTGCCATTTTTTCCACAGCGCCCGTTGGTCTAGTGGTGAGTGCATCCGGCTCTCACTTGGGGTGCCCGGGTTCGGTTTTTCGTCACGATAGTATGTTTTGTAGATTTCATTTTAATCATTCGGCAACAAGTTTTTCTTCTTCTTCGGCGACGGCGCGAAAGACGGCTTCAGAATCGTCAAGAAGTTGTCTTGTTGTAGTCCTTTTTGGTCATGAGGACAATTGCGTTGCCTTTGCCCACTCTCAGTAAGATAAAGCTGTCATTGCTCTTGACGTCCTTGACTTCTCAGAGGTCAGTGATGAGAGACAAGGAGGACCAGAAAAGCAGCCGAGCACCGCCAGATCATCCTGGGGCTGAGAGCAACCAAGGCACTTCTCAAAAACACCTTCCATCCAGAGTAATGGGGTAATGACGTGCAGCAGGGCGCAGCAGCAACGTGCGTGTGAAAGACCGCAACATTGGACGGACCTCAAGTGGTCAAGTATCAATTCAAAGTGTGCAATCAAAATGAAAATGAATAAAGAAGAGGTTGTTCTTTGTGGTTCCCAATCATTCCTACAAGTGCAAAGTATTTCATTTCAAATAATATTTACTAAAAACCACTTACATTTTGGCCACAGTAACTGTTAGTTAGAACGATTAAAGCTCTGTACTTGGTCCATAATTGCATGCAACACAAAATATTGTGCAGTGACTGCAGAGGAAGAGATTCACTCACTCTTACGGTCATTAGAGCATGAGATGGCAAACATTCCAATCTGAACCATTCGGTCCATGTGCAGATCGTAAGTGGCAATCAGGTCTTCCAAGTCCTCGGGACACCTTGTTTCTCGAGGACCTTCTGACCGACAACTGGCTTCCATCAGCTGGAGAAGACTGGCAAAGGGGTCACCAAACACCTTAAGAGGACAGAAGGAAAGCAATTTTCTGTGAGGATTCATCAATATCATTGTGGTTCCTCAGGGGATCAGAGAATAGAGAGACGACAATTTTTACTCCAGATCTCTAGTGTAGCCACTCAGGTGTACCCCCCAGAATCCCTCCTAGGAACAGTGGCAGTAAAATTAATGCACAGCTCTTTGGCATATGAAAGTGGCCAGTTCAGGAACAACTTGTCTTCCGAAATTTGGCCCTTGTAATGCTCTCACACTTGCATGGTTACTGAATTCTTGCGAACTTATCTATTTGTTGAAATTCAACTGCTATCTTGCACAGCCATTAGGGCAGTTGACTGTGGAGTGAATTATGACTACCTTTTCCGAGTCGTCCTCCCTTCTTCAAGGTCTCTAACATAAGCTGCATGTGCAATATGTCACGGCACACACTTCTTCCCCGTTCAAGGGAAAACTTCTTACAGTTCCTCAAAGCTGAAATAAAGTTTTTTTAGAGCCACCTTGAAACACCAGAGAAATCAGATGTCTCTTTTCAATTTAGTAATGCAATGCTATTCTCAATATTCTATGTCTAATAGGTAGAGGCAAAGATTATCGGTGAATAAAAACTGTGAATTTCGTCACAAAAAATACAGTTTCGTCACAAAATTCACTCGTCATAAATATTCTTTTTATATTAAGAACAATAATTTCAACAATAAAATTGCTTATTACCATATTAAATATTTATTTTAATGGTAAAAACCTTGATAAAGAAGGGTCAAAGCAAATGCTAAAGGAATAAGTTAAGCATTTGATGGATACACATACCATAAACACTCTTTGCTATGTAAGTACATATTTCATCCTCAAAGCGCTAGAGAAAATGTGGGAGTTGTACAGATGGGGAATATTTTTGATTGGTCTAAATTTCACTGTCTCATTGGTCTGCATGATATAAAAAATGTATAGTTTTCACTTAATACATCGATTACCAAAGTCTTTAAGGTCTTACACAAAAATATAATATCAACACTCAGAAATATGTATTTATCTACTAATGGGTTGTTTCAATCTATAAAAGTTTTTTTTGGAATATGCCATCTGAAATTATTTACACTCTGGAATTTAAAATTGGCTGATTCCTTCTTTTACTGATATTGAGATCCATTGGTCAAACTTGACTTTAATTCTGCATTTTTTAGAAGTTCAGTGGTTCTTTCATTTATATTTCCATGCATGGAAAAACCTCTTTCTGCATCTACAATTGCCACAGGTATCCACAGGGTTTTCACACAATTTTCTACAAAATGGGGAAAATCATTTTAAAGGGCAAGAATAGGGTAGTTTCCTTCATCAAAGAAAACAAAAGGCATTGATGGCGATTCGTTACCCACCATTAGTGTATTCATAATACACAAATTATTTGGTTTTTGAAATACCGGTTTAGACGAATGGCAAGGGTCAAATTTTAACCTCATTTGAAAAAGGCCAGATTGGCGCCCATGCGATTCCACTCCACGTGACATCACAGGGACCTAGTTTCTACACGAGAGGATAGGAGTTATGCATCGTCAGAGGCTACCAATGCATGCATGAGGCACAGAGCTCAGGGAAACATGTCTTAATAATCACCTATTAAAACTGGCTAAGGTCGGAAAGTTTTCTTCGCTTGATAAGGTATTAATAAACCTTTTTTAAGCCATGCGCTACCAGACAGGAAGGTACTCAGCTACCCGTTAGCATCCTGCGTCCTATCAGCGCTCAGAGCCTCGATCAAGGTCACCTACCAGGCGGGAGGGGGAACCAGAAATGCGTCGCACGGACTTTTTCCCTTCATTCCTACTTACGCATCGCGTTTTCGCGCGCTTGAAAATTTTCACTTTTCATTTGATCGCGAAAAATAGATATCGTCATTTAAAAATCTAAAAGCGTGAAATACGTACTCCAGGAGTAATAATCTTTCGATTTAGGCAATAAAAAAATAATAGGAAACCACCCTATTAGTGGAAGTACTGAAAATTCTTTTCCTTCTTCCTGAACTGTTCTAACAGAATCCTTCACAGCAGAATAGCCAAGAAGTTCTTGAGTTTCTGTTAATGATAATATGAGGACATTAGCAACAAGTGTGCTTAAGTCCATCACATCAGTTGTTGATATACACCATGCGTTGAATAATCTTCCCAAGGTGGTAATAATGTTCCTCCCTGGGTCACTGTATACAAGGAATAACAACTTCATATTAGTCTATATGCCAATTTCCTTCAGGACCTCACCCATGGAAAGTTGCACAGATTTTGTTGAGACTATTAAGAGAAGATATTCATTTTCTTTTCCAAACTGTGCATTGCGGACTAGGGTGAAGGAATTCAATAAATCAAGGTTGAGTCGGTTCTTAAATTTTTTCGGTTTTCGATTCCGGTCTGGTTCTCCCCCACTGGTTCTCGATACTTAGTTCCAAGGATGAACTCTAACTATCTGAATTAATGGCAAATTTAAATGAACAACCACAAGAAGCGAATGAAAATAATTTCACCAAAGATGTTAATCAGCAGGAAAGCTCTGTAAAAAAATGCCTCCATAATTTTCTTTACCAAGTAAAAAAGTTAAATAACACGTTGTTAAGAATGCATGATCGACCAATATGTCTCATTACATCAGGCAGCCACTGGTTCTTTCACCAAGTTTTTTTTTGTAACTTCTTTCTGTGATGTTGGTAGCTTAACTTGTTACTTTAATTGGCAACTTATTTGCATGCTTCACTGTCACAGTTCTTATAACCTCAACAATAAACTGATCAATACGCCGGCACGGCGACAACATGGACCACTGAGCGGCCATGGATTAACGCACAATTGTAATGCGGTGTTGCGTTCTGAAGGATAACCACACTTTCCGACGCCTTGCATAGGTTTATCAACTTACAAATAGGCTCTCGAAACGCATCTTGCTCGTATGTCGAAGAATTACTGTATATATACATGAATCAATTTTAACACCACCTTCAGACGAAACGATTTTCCGCGGGCGCCGTCCACGGCACGGCACACGGCATTGCAGGGAGTCGTCTCGTCAGAAAGCCGCCTGAATTTCACGTGAACGGCGACTGGCGAAACGTCGTTTCGTCTGAAAGCGGCCTCAATGTAGCATAGTCTATATTTCACGCCATAGACGGCGCATCGCCGGGCCATACTGAAATGGGCGCCGTGCCCCGTGGGCTCGTTGAAGACATTCATAGAGACCTATAGTCAATTGAGAGAACGTCACTGTGCTGTGGACGGCGGCAGGCGAAAAGTCAGCTTGAAATACGAGCGTCAGGGAGTCAGTTTGAAAGCAGCCTACGTGGCCGCGGCTACAGAATGTTACAATGTTGGCGAGAGCGACAAACTGACGAACCTTAAATGCGATTAAAGTAATGTATGCTTTTTTTTAAACTTTTTGGTCATGAATACGCTGCAGACCATTTCGGCTTTGGGCACCAAATTCAAATCCTCGCCACAGTTCGCCTCGCCGGTTACAAAGCACCGACTTTACGCGATCGGCCCTTGATACCGGTTTTAAAATAGACGAAGTGACGGGGTATTTTTTATCGGCAATGGTAGAAAATATCGCGCCAAATTCGCAAGAAAAGTGCTTAAACGCGAAATTTTGTGGAACCAAGTGAATTTCGCGCAACCTTGGAAATTTCGCGTTATAATTCGCGTTTCGCAGTTCACGAAAATTCGGTGCCCCTACTAATAGGTAGAGGTCCGTAAAATTCATAAGACGCGATATCACGAAATAACGCAAAATCGGTAAATAATAATAACGAAATTTCGCGTTTTTTGTGATTTAATGTGAATTAGCAAAAATGTCACATCTAATGAGTCATAATCCATTGTTTAACGCTGCCGACGTTCATTTGCTATATCTCATGATGATTCCAAGGTCAATTGGCTTATTTAGTCTCGCCCATAATGCATTGGCATATTACCGTGCACTGTAGTGATTTCTCCGCCAGAATTTGCCGTTAAATTTATCACAGCCTCTCTCTTCGATTTCCATGAATCAATCCTGAAATATTTAGAATTAGGAGCTTTCTCGCTTGAAGAATTAGATATTATGAATAAAAAGGGCTGAAAGAAATTTAACGCAGCCGCGGAAGAGCGAAAATACAAGCTCACGCGCCCAGTACGCGTCAGTGACGGGAGTGTGCCGTGCCTTCCTCTCCCGTTTCTCAACTGGTCACCACATAAAGCAGCATTATTTTTTATAAAGATCTCAGAAAACATTGAAGGAGGATGAAACTCATGCATGAGTAATCTGCAACACAGACAATCCATGCATGGCTAGTAGGGAGTTTACTGTATCTGAAAGACTCAGGTGCAGTCATGAATCCCTCAAGGCTCCACGTTCTCTCAAAAAAATAAAAAATAAATAACCTACATTGCCCCACTTCCTTGAGTAAATATATCTTGTGTGATTTTTTATAAAAACATTAATACTAATGACTCTGCCACTAATGGCAGTGAGCATAAGCATAACTAAAAAAACAAGGATGTGTGGTAACCTTCAACATATCATTGGTAGAACTACATATTCCAGTTGAACTCCACAACGTATTGGTCTGTTATTGTATAATAGGGAGTGTGCAAACATAGTGTGTCAAAAATTCCAAAATATAAATTAGGTAAGCAATTGAAAAGAAATTCCAAGAAGAGCATGTCATGAGAATATAAACCAACTTCTGCTTTTGCCTTCTTAAAACTGATGCAAAAGTTATTGCAAAAAAACTAGGTACATATTCCTTTGTTTTGTTTTGCCCTCCATGTCACACTCTCTTCCATTTATTTATTATTTTTCTCACAAACTTGAATATGTTGAAAGGCAGGAAATCCATGCACCAATTAAAGCTGGAGAGGGTAATATCTCCTAAACAGATTTTAAGATAGTCTTAGGCAATAAGAAAACTGGTTAAGGAAATATATTCCTTCAAACATTTTGGCTCTTGGATTTCCTGCCTTTGGACATATTAACTTAACCCAATTAGCAGCAGCTTAACTCAATTATTTAAACACTAACTTGATGAAAACTGGAATGACAGGAAAGGATTTCAGAATGGAGCCTCACCTCAACAACTAATCGCAGGAGGGCTGTGTTCACTTTCTGCTCCAAACAAAAGAGACACTCGGACAGATTGCTTGCATGCAAATTGATCTCGTATGATTTTCCATCGGGCGTATCAAAAGCATCCTTCAGAGACTGCAGCTCTCTCAATACCTTGAAACATAATAACATTCCATAATCAAACACAAGATGCAGAGAGTTCATTCATTGATGGTAAAAAAAATGGAATAATAGGATGGTTCAACTTCTGTGACCGACCATTCCAATTTGAGTTGGATTTCTAGCAACACTTTTAAGTCAAGTGTTTCATTTTCATCGATTTATTTCCCTAATTACATAATTAATACTATCCATAATAGATATAGGAAACTTTCTGACAATAAGGAATGATTAATCACATGAGTGATTGGTTCCAAAAGGTGGAACACTATGCAATGCACATAAAGGAAATTATGGTCAAGAATAGTTTGAAAATTGGGCAAAGTGCAAATTATGTACACATTTCAATAGCTCTTTTTGGCTTTGGCTGCAATACTGTCTCCAACTTAAAGAACTGCTAGAACCCAGAACTGAGCCAATCCATCCCAAATCGAAAATTTTACTGGATTAATGAAAAGCAATGATAGCAACACTCACTTTGTTGAATAATTATTAGTCACATTGAGAGCGCGGTGG
The DNA here is from genome assembly GCF_921293095.1 of Ischnura elegans. Classification (NCBI taxonomy): domain Eukaryota; kingdom Metazoa; phylum Arthropoda; class Insecta; order Odonata; family Coenagrionidae; genus Ischnura; species Ischnura elegans. The sequence continues at coordinate 5,749,673 of NC_060248.1, read as the reverse complement.
GTTAAGCGTTGGAATGGGTCTAATCTAATGGTCCCACATTCAAATGCAGAGGGAAGCCTTAGAACACCCTCAAACAAACTGCTGAAGAACCCAGGAAAAGGAACTGGTCCCTTACACTGAGTGAAATTTAGTGATACAACCCAAACCTACAGCAAAGCAACATTTGGGTTGCATCAACAAATAAGTGAATGAGTGACAAGGGGGACGTTCTTAGGAAAAGGTACGGGACGGGTTGGATAATGCACGGCTGGAATTGGAGAATGTTGGGAGTAAATAGACGCAGAGAAGTTGGGTAGGGCAGGGGTGAGCTGAGAAATGGGGGCATTATCATTAGTAAACGTTGGCAAAATTCAAAGCTGTTTTTGCACTCATAAGAGGTGACAACCTCGACAAGAACAAACTGGAGAAATACAATTTAAAAAATCAATCAAGTAGTTAACAGGATTGTCACAAGATCTCCAAATTCAAACGCCAAATTCACCAGCGTGATAGAAATCTTCATTTCAAACACTTTTCCTCGCCCTCCTCCTTCCAAGGTGGGTGAAGATTAGCAGGACATGTATTGGCAGAAGTCAACGGTTACCTCTTGGCCACACGACACAATAGCCTCAGCATCTTTGGAAGACACAGCAACATGGGACACAGACATGGACAGGCATAATATTTTCTCCACCTTTGGACTGAGCACATCAATGAGTTCACTATCAACCAACTTCTTATCTTCCTGTAATAATAATAATAATTATAATAATAACAACAATAGTTGCCTTTATTTGGGCTTTGGTTGAGACTAAGAAGTCCCCTCTTCCACCTCACCCCTTAGACAATTAAGATAAATAATGTCATGATGATAACAAGCAGCATAAATGTGTGTGCAAGCAATGGGTGATCATAAACATGATGCGTAGTGCACAGCACTTAGTGTAATACACATTCTTACCGTGTGCAATGCGTGTTTTAAATGGCATAGCACACAGCATACAGGCAAAATAACATTGACATAAAACTTTGAACACATTCAACTGCATTTGATGAGATACGGAGGAACAGCAGGGTGAATACAGAAAAGCTAAATTTTCTGATTTTATACTGCCCACAGTTCATTAGTGTTCTGACTACACATGTATAAGATGATGATGAAGAGATGATGAAGCGAAATCTCAGAAACATGTGCAGTCAAGACATAAATGAATTGTGGACACTACAACATCAACACATTTTTAAGCCTAAACATGACAAACAGGTCGTGAGAATCTTTGCCAAGACATGGAAGTACCATCGGGAGAACCTCAGTGCCATAGAATAGTAACTATGTCCTACATTTCCCAAAATCCACTATTCCCCTTCCATCAGTCCTCAGTCCACCCCTCTAACGTTTCCTTCCTCTCTGCCACAACCCAGCAAGCCTCTGACACGCCAGACCATGGCTTGCGCAGGGTTCATATCATGAAGACCATAAATACTTTGAAATAAAATATCAAGTTATAAGTCACTTATTGGGCCCTAAAGTGTCTAACAAGGACTTTAGCCTAATGATAAGGTATCTTGATTGGATTGAAACATTCATATTATGCACAAAATTCAGAAGAAAATGAGTCCAAACATGGTGTATTTTTGACATTTTTAAGCATGGAAATAGTTTCCCCGTGCAAAATTAAAAATGGAAGAGGAATAGGGAGTTGGAAGGGATAGAGCTCAAAGTTCTGCAACTGGAGAGGAGTTCACTGAGGCCGAGTACAATTTTCAAGCTACAGGAGAGAGAGCCACGGGAAGTGATTTCTTTGGAAGAGTCTCTCGCCCCTCCCCCTCTCGCCAATTCCCCTCTTTTCCCCTCCCTTACTCGTCCCCAACTTTTGAAACATGCTGAAAGAAGTCCGTGTTGATCTTGTTCTCACATCCTGTTGATTTACCTCCATCTTCCGTCAAAGTATTCACCTGGCCAAATGAGTGAAATAGGCACACAGAATTTACAAAGGAACAACAACAATAAAACAATCCTCATCACAAATCCTGGAGAGAAAGGCACTCTGAGACTGTGTGAGAGGGGCCAGCAGTTTTAAGGTGTTGCTGTTGCTTCCATTTACTACCAGAGGGAAGTTGAGGACCATCCATCACCAGGCAGCATCTATTATCAGCCTGTTCGAGGGCTCTTCCTCCAGAGATCAGTTCATGGACAACACTGGTTGGACTTCAGCACAGTATGATGGTACTCCTCGAAAACCTGAATTTATGTTTATTGATGTCTCTAATGCTAATGGCAAGTTATTGTTTGTAGTCATGTATAGACCACCAAATAGTTGCTATGTATGTGATGATTTTGAAACCTTAATATGTAAGTACATACCTATGTATAAAAATGTCATTATTTGTGGGGATTTCAACATTGATGTGCTTAAAGATACACGTAAGAGTGCTTATCTTAAGAATTTATTGTTTAGTTATAATCTTCATCTGCCTTCTTTTCAAGCCACACATATTCTGGAATCAAGTCAGACTTTGCTTGACCTAATCATTGTTGACGATGCCAGAAAAGTGGATGACTTTGGTCAAGAATCTGTGAACTTTCTATCAGAGCATGACTTAGTGTATGTGAACTATATTTTCAACCCGACACCATATAAACCTCCTGAAATCTGTTTCCGGGATTTGGCTAAACTTGATTACGTTATGTTTGAAATGGACTGGAACGGTCTATCATGGGAGGATTTCTTTTTAACGCGTGATGTCAATGAAAAAGTGGCAATATTCAATTCCCACCTTACTTGTCTTTTAGATAGACACGCCCCCATTAAAAAAATAAAATTAAGACGTAACCCATGTCCCTGGCTCTCTCAAGAAATACAAAACGCCATGAGTCACAGAGATTCTTTACGTAGGCACTTTCGAAGAACTCGGTCTGCTCAAAAATACAATGAATATAAAGTCTCCCGAAATAAAGTGAAGCAAATGCAGCATAATGCAAAAGTTAACTACTTCTTTTCTTGCTTATCAGATAAAAATGATGCTCGTTCTCTGTGGCAAGAAATTAAAAGATTGGGTCTGGGAAATTCCAGAAATGAACCCACCAATATTAATTTCCCCCTCAATGAGCTTAATACCTATTTTCTAAATGGTTCCACATCGTCTGATTGTATAGACGAGGAAGAGCGTCTCGATGTCAATACTTGCATTGAGCGTGAATTTAGCGATGAAAATCTTTATTTCCCTCATTTTACCCCCGATCTACTATTAAAATACATTTCAATGGTAAATTCAAACTCTTCGGGGGTAGATGAAATCAGTATTAAGGTAATTAAAAAGATTCTTCATCTAGCTCTTCCAATTTTGCTTTCAATTTATAATTGCTCGTTAGATTACTCTAACTTCCCCTCCTTGTGGAAATCTGCTCTTATTCAACCAATTAAAAAGAAGCCAAATCCTGTAGAAATGTCTGACTACCGCCCTATTGCAATACTGTGTGCCTTATCAAAACCTCTTGAAAGATTCGTGTTTAATTGTGTTACTGAACATCTGTCTAAAAATAATTTTTTAAATAATTTTCAATCTGGGTTTCGTAAAGGTTATAGTACTCAAACAGCATTGATTAAAATAACAGATGACATTAGACTTTCAATGGATAAGCAGAAAATAACAATATTGGTACTCTTCGACTTTAGTAAAGCTTTTGATTGTGTTAACCATAGTATACTTTTAAAAAGATTATCTAATTTGAAAATATCTACTTCTGTTTTACAATGGTTCCGTTCTTACTTGAGTCAACGTTTCCAGGCGGTGAATGATCGGAAAAACAATGTACATTCTGAATTACTCCCTGTCGAACATGGGGTCCCCCAAGGGTCAATACTGGGGCCATTGCTCTTTGTCATTTACATTCAGGACCTCCCAAATAAGATACGTCATTGTAAGTACCATTTATACGCTGATGACTTGCAGATCTATATTGACTGCGATCGCAATGCGATCTCTAGCGCCATTGCTCAAGTTAACGAAGATATCTCAATTATATGTGAATGGGCGTCTAAAAATTGTCTGAAACTAAACTCACAGAAAACAAAGAGCATTATAATAGGCAGCGCCAAGGTCTTGTCTTCCATAAACATCGGCTCACTGCCTAAAATTCAAGTTAATGACGTAGAAATAGATTATTCTGAAAAGGTTAAAAATTTAGGCGTTATTCTAAATAAAACACTAACTTGGGACGAACACATAGCATGCATCTCTAATAAGGTAATTAAATCTTTGCACCAGTTAAAATGCTTCCGTAACCTAATGCCAATACCATTGAGACTCAAACTAGCGAATGCTTTGTTGATTCCTCATATTGATTACTGTTCTTTGGTGATGTCGAACATTAACAAATGTCAGATATCTAAATTACAGAAAATACAAAATTGTATCTTGCGTTATGTGTGTAACATTGGATATTATGAGCATGTCACTCCATATTATAAGGAATTAAAAATTTTAAAAATTGAAAAAAGAAGAAAATTTCAAATGGGTCTCTTTATGTATAAACTTTTAAAAACTGAAACTCCTTGTTACATTTTCCAGCCTTACATAGATAACTTAATGAAAAAAACAAGATTAACAAGAAATAAAAATAAATTAATTGTACCTATTCATAAAACAACGATGTACCAAAATTCATTTTATATTAATTCATGCCATGTATGGAATTCGATTCCCCAAGAATTAAAAAATATCTCAGGATTCAATAATTTCAAAAAGTCTTTGTTTTCTTTTTATTTTTATGATAACTGAATTTATATAAGCGTCTGCAACTTGCAATTTTTGGTTTGTATGTTTTTTGTATGGTTTTTGATTTTGTTTCATGTTATTGGAAATCTGTATAAAGGTGGTTGTTTGAGTTGGTTGGTTTAGTGTTTGATGATTTCTTCTTTTTTTATGTTAACCTTCTCAGTCTGAGTGTTTATTATTATGTATTTATTTAGGCTCCAAAGGAAAGGATTCCTAGAGCCAATAAAGTTTATTTATTTATTTATTTATGAACATGAGGGATATGCTACACCACACAGATTTCATGGGTGTCAGCTCCTGTGACTCTAGATTTGTTGCTGAGACATTCAAGTTCACACTGAAGACATATGACACACTAGGTACTGAAAAAGATTTTCTGTCTTCAAGTAGTAATCATGAGCTTGATGGAAAACACCACTAGAGTTAATTACTATCACTATTACTACAACATAGTTAATTACTACTAAGTCACTATTAATAAATGCACTGAGACTAAAAGTCAAAGGAAAATACGGAGTCTATCCACAAAACGTTCGCAATTTAACTCATGACTTTAAATTATATAAATTAACTCATATTACCAAAAATTCATCAAATAATAAATTTGAAAGGTGAGACCACATATAATAAAGATTTCATACAGTTTTTTAATATATACCTTTAGTAGTTTTTGAGACGATATTTTCCTAACCTACTGCAAAATCAGCAAAAATGTCTTGGAACTTTTAGCATAGTACGTACGTAGAAAATTGGTTGATACTCAAAGGGTTAATATAATAAAAATACATCTCTTCAACAAATTGCCTTCTGGAGCCAGACACTTAAATAAGTCAAAATTCAAAACTGTTAACAGTGCCTCACGACAACTAATCCTTTCATTCCATCAATAAATATTTCTAGTGCAGCAACAGCGAGTCGTTATTTTCAACTACATCTTACCTTCATTCTGAGGTACATCGTAATCTTCATGCTCATGCACATCAAATGGCATTGTTATTTTGATCACAACCAATGCAAAATGCATTTGTTTGATGCGTTGTAAAGATAATTATGTACTACTGCATACCATCGCACTGCTTTGCATGGTGCTTTTGTCGCATTGGGTGGTCATCGGGGTGGCCAGGGTGCTCAGTGCCTCGTCCACCAGCACCACAAACTGCCCACAGGCCGTCTCGACCAACTCGCGGTGGTGGTGGCGCCTCCTCCCCTGGCCACACGCCTCCTCCTCCTCCTCACTCCCTCCCCCACTCTCCTCCACGTTCGCCCTCAGCTCCAACAAGCAATGGTTGATGCGACGCAAAACGTACTGCTCTGACTCACTCAACGAGTGCTGTAAGAGAGGGGGCAGCACAACATCAAAGGCAATCCCATAACGGGAGAGAGAGCGCACAATAACACGTACTACGAGGTAGGGGAAACAAGGGAGGAATGGGACGGTGGGAATATGTATGGGACACTTCAAATTTCTCTCTCTTGATTTTACTTTTTTAGCTCTTGCTTTTCTCGCATGCATGAGAAGCAGTATATAGCTACATTTCCTCCTAAAATGGCTCCTTGCTCGCTTCCCTGAATGTGAATAAAGAAGAGGATATTGGTTTTCACAGCAATTTTGGAAACTTTCACGAGATGCTTTAACTTTAAATTTCTATTATTTTAATTATGACTTTCTCTAGCAGGAAGGAATGATGGAAATGCATGTCCTTTTGGTTTATAATTGATAATTTTAATAGCATTTAGCTGTTTTTTTAAAACCTAATAATGCATCTGAAACACAAAATGGCCTTTAAGGGAGGTCTGGGACATCAGATAGGTATGTGGGAGGAATTGGACAGTGTCCGACTCCTTCCAAGCACTATTATTTTTTTAAATTTCAATTTATAAGGCATTTTTATTTTTACTATTTGGTAATTATTCCTAATAAGTAATCCAGAATGGTAATAGTGAAAAAATCCAGATATATATATATTGTGACGGAACAGGCCCGTTTCCCTGCCAGCCCGTCGACCCGTCTCAGCCCTCACGCCCCCGAGTGTTACCCCCTCCTTCTTTCCTTCCCCGACAGCTCGCCACTCCGAAATCTGGTTTCGGTAGAATGAGATTTTGGGAAAAATATTGCAGAAGAATACGATCTTAGATCGTTTATTAGGGCACCACCCAAAACCGCGGCCCACGAACTAGCTTTGCCGGTAGAAGCAAGGACGTTCCAAACTCCCAGGATTAAATAATTGTTAATACGGGTGGACAATATGACAATGCGGACACTGGTTGTTTGACTCACGCACGGACAAGGGTTTGAGGATCCGACGAATGAACACTGACCTTTTACATTATGCACAAAAATCACCATTTATTATTGAGACTTTGGCGAAAACAACGAAAAACCATCAACGCACTGATGAAAAATCACCCTTGAACAATACTAAGCCTAATCTACAAACTAATGATGGATGAATGAACACAAGCAAAAAGATAAAATACCCTTGATGACACAAACAAATAAGAATTGAAAAGCCATTACATGTTCCTCGTCTGCCTCCTGGAAAGACGGGAAATTATGATACATTAAATTGCCCTTATTTACGGGCGTAAGACGTGCAATCAATAGTCCTTTTCTGTTCAATTAACTATTTAAAAACTCGGTGCAGTTATTGACTTTTTGCAGTCTCGCATGAACTCTTGCGAAAGTGACTTGATTGGTCTTTACATGAATCACCGGTATTTGGATGAAGTAGACGGACTTTAGAGTGGTAATCTTTACCCTCTTGGTACTGCTTGAAGCACTTGGGAATGTGATAATACGGGAATAATTACTGGAGATTGATACTTATGGGCATGGCAGTCTGTGGTTCCCGACGACTCCGTCGCCAGCGATTCGGGGAGCTTTTTGGCTGCTCCGGATGAAAACGGCCCACAAGCGCAGCGACGGCCTCACTTTCGGCACAGATGTCGCCTTCTCAAACGCCTGGGCCAGCACCTTTATCCGTGCTCCGGAATCAGAAACTGCTCCACTTCCCCCGGTCGCTCTCCGTCACACACCTCTGCAATCACAGCCGTTGCCTTTCTTGGGTCTCCTTCCCTCTCACAGCTGAGCATTGACTGCCAGCTCCCAATTATGTGCTCTCTCTCTGCTGGTACCTCGAGACAGGCTTGTCTCCCTCTCGACCAACAGACCAGTACCGTGTCCGTTCACCAACTGACTTCATCCCCACTTCTCCTCCTACCACGTAACCTCGCTATTCCCGATTTTTCCGTTACGGAAAGCTGACACACGTCACTCACTTTGAATTTTAGCCAATCACGTCACTGCACAAGTGGCGTGATCGCCTTACATCCTATGGATACAATTGAATGGGAACTAAAACCATGGTATTTTACCGTCTTATACTACATGAAGGTCAGAGTTACTTCGCCCGATCCACGTAATCTTCCACGGGGAAGATCGTAGCCGCGTGAGGCGCGCTGACATGGGACGAAAAGAAAAAAATATCGTGACCACCCGTCACAATATATATAAATTCAGAGGTAAGGAAAGAAAGGGATAGGAACATGGAATAGAAAAAGTTTTCTGTGTATAAACCCCCGCCGAAATCATGGTAAATCTAAGCGTCCTGGTAGCGCAACTGGTAGAGCACCTGGCCGGCAACCAGGAGGTTCTGGGTTCGAGTCCCAGTCAGGCTGCATTTTTACCCTCTGATTTCTGGCTTTTTCCATCTACCACAGCACCATTGTCCTCGTCCTTTTTCTATTCCATGTTCCTATCCCTTTCTTTCCTTACCTCTGAATGAATGTAGTAGTATATATATATAAACCCTAGGATGGGCAGTATCAGAACACACACGAAAAAGATTATAAACTCACACTCACTAAATTTTCGGTGGCATTACCACCTTCCTCGGAGTTAGGTAAAAGACTGGTGTATATACCGTATAAGCTTGTGTATGAGGCGCACACGTGTAAGAGGCGCACCCCTATTTTGAGCATCGGAGCTATGAAGAAAAAATTTTGCGGCATTTTTTTATACTATCGCGCGGTGTTGCAGACGTACGCCTGGAATTTCGACAGCTATCGAATTTTCCTCTTTCAATATTAATTGAAAGAGAAAATTTTGATAACTGCGGCGGTAATAGCGGTATAAGAGGGAGTAGAGAGAGTTCCGATCCTCTCTTCGCATACGCCGTTGCTCTACGACGCTTGTCCTATTCTCGAACAATTTTGTTTAAATGCTCTCGCGGGAGTATTGCAATAGAATTGCAGCCGTGGAAAATTTTAAGGGAAAACACGACAGGCATTTAGCATGAACCTTCCCCAGAGCTTGGACTACAATCGGGGCAATCTCAGCGCCGTAGGATAATAACCACGTTGTAGATTTAACGGAACCACACTCGACCCTCCATCAGCCAATGCCTCTGCCGTTTATTTTTCCTTTCCGAGACCCCACAGGAAAATAGGAAAACAGCAAGTTACAGGGGAACAATGAAAACGTGTTTCATCCCTACCCCGTCTCACAACTGACCTTGATCGATCTCCCGGTTTATGGAGGCCAAATGCAAGGGGAGTCATCTACTGAGCCCGAGGATATCTCGATAGCTTTCAATAATTGTATGACACGCACGAGGTTCAAAAAAAGAAAGAGATGTAACGCGACGCATATCTGACAGAATTTAAGTTTTTTAAGCTCTAATTGTTTGACACAAAGATTTATAGTTACAACAAGGCTACTAATATTCAAAATAGTCCAAACAGGTCAATTTCGGAAGAAACAAGCATAGCATAAGCGCATTCAAACAAGACGAGACGGACTGGAAACTTTAGGCAACCCTAACTGCGTTTAACACATTGCTGCGCCTTCGCCCCTTCGCTGTGAAGGCAACTACGTCACATGCAAGATCGGACGTGTTCTTCCCGTGCTCCTTCGCTCATAGCCTCGTAGCTTGAGATACGGAGGGGAGGGAGTGCGCTCCTTCCCCTCCGTATTTCGTTGCTTGCTTCGAAGACGGTGGGATCACGCTCTTTCCCCTGGACCTCTCCTTCCGCGCTCTTCACTTATAAGCATTTCTGATTTCTTCCATCCACAATTTAGTCCAACAATGAACACACTCGTTAGAAGTTTTGAAAGCGCAGGTTTTGACTCCAATATAATTTTCAGTTGCAAAAATCCTCATATTAGCGTCCGAAGATGATTTTTGGAAAATCAGGTCCTCAGCGTAATGGAAATTACTCGGCAAGACAGATATTGACTATTAACTAGGTATGTCCTTCAAAAATACGCGTTTCTCTACTTTTGATAACCAATTACTATATGCAGTACAAATGCCGCGGGACGCCCACTCGCGGCAGTAAATTTAGCGCGCGCTCCGGAGCGAATCAGCCCGCGTCCATCTTTTCTATGTTCACCTCTGGGGTACCGACGTGACGGCGCGATGCTTGCAAGAAATTCAAACAGGAGCATTTTAAAAATACGTCACTAAGGGAGAAACTCCCCTGCCTGCCGCTTGATTTTGACCCAGGGTTTCAGATGACTGACTCACGCTGAAAATCAAGGCCACTCAGTTCCCCTTGGACTTGCGACCGGGGAAGGGGAGGGTGGGGGGAGATTAGAAGTTTGTGTAAGAGGCGCACGCCCATTTTCGGCTGCAATGTCTGGGAAAAAAGGTGCGCCTCTTACACGCACTTATACGGTATATATATATATATTTTTTTTTTTTAATTTCAATTTATAAGGCATTTTAATAATATATATATATATATACCAGTGCCAAATTGTGCCATTCTGGAAGATGTGAAGATGGCTTGAGATGAAGACAAAAGTGTGAGAGAATTAGCAAGAGTAAAGAAAAATCTGCATTACCAAGACATGCAATGAAAGCATTTGTTTCCAAGGACAAGATCAGTGTAATTTTTCAAAGTAATCTGATATGTGGAATGGTTTTCTTCTTTTGTACTACACAGGGAAAGATTTTAGTAGTGAGTGTGATGATGGATATAATGATAAATTCATGCATAAAAGGGGAGCAATTTCAAAATTTCCTCCCTCAACAAGAGGACATTAGCTTCACAGAGAAAAAAGGATATTGTTCTGAAACTGAATACTCAAATTTAATTTTAACTGAATTCTTCCAATTTTGTTTAAAGATACTGAAAGATTGAAATCCTTGTTTACATTTACTTCTGATACTCTATTATTGATCTTCTATTATTATTATGATTATATTATTGATACCGTAAATCATATAAAAATGAACAGGATAACTAAAACATCTATCATTTATGTATGTTGAACCAATCACTAATTTTTTCTAGATTGTTTTGCACATTTACATTAGTGTCCCATTCCTTCCACTTAATCGTCTCATTCCTCCCGGAATGAGGGAGGACTGGGACAAATGTCTTATGTTCAGAAAATGCTAAATTCCACAGTACTTACCCATTCCAATTTCTCTAGGAATTTTCTATGGAATTTAGAAGGGTAAATGCAACTAAGGATTGCAAAAAATGTTTATTTAAGCCACCAATATTTTCACAAAAAATTGTATTCCAAAATGTGTGCCAGTCCTCCCAAGTCTCCCCTAGTCATCGATCAGTTAAACATTTATTGTGGACATCATTTAAGTCTTTAAAATTTCATTTCTGAAAATCCAATGAGCATCCAATAGTCACGTCTGCAGGAAGAGGGAAAAATGAAGCACTAGTGTCATCAATTTTCAGGTTTACTGCCGCGTGGAGTGAACTTTTTTGTTTCAAATTCACCGAGGAAACCAAACCTATTGATATTATCCTAAGAAGTCTTCTTTCCTGAGAAGAACTTTTAAGTCAACTTAAAGAGGTCATAGTCATTTTCTTGTTGTGTTCTTAGGCAATAAAAAAATGGGAAACCACTCTATTATGCCAACTTACATTCCGTGTGCCTTTGTCGGCCTGCTTTGCTTTGAGAATTTGCAGGAACAGTGGGAGACACATCCTAATTTGTAGAATGTATAACTGCACAGCATTCTTCCTGCTGCTACCTTCAAGATAAGGAATCTTGCACTTCATCGCAGCAAAACAGTTGGTGAGGTTACTTAAAAGATCCTAAAAGTGAGGAAATGGAATATTGTATAAATCAATGTTGTAATTCACCACGAGAAAACTTTCTGTATAGGACAATTTTTTTTTCTATTCGTCTTGATCGGCTTGATCATCGTCTCCTATGCCACAGTGTGGACTTGCAATGCACTTTGCACCAGTCCAAATTCCCATTAGAGGAAGACGGTATAGCTGGTATGCTACCATGCTATGTGACAGGCAATCAGAATTTACAGGTTCATCTACCTATGTGTTAGCGTCTTAGGTCCACTTACAAGCACCAAAGATGGAGGCAGTGCTCACTAAGCCACTGCCAGAGAGGAAACCCTATACATTCCCAGATAGCACAAAGTAAGTGAGTTAACCGTTTCTTATGGTTTTCTTACGGAAAAAATTGATAAGCAGCTTATCGTAAGCTAAGGGACTTATATAAGGCAAGGGTAAGACGTTAGGGACGTTTAGGTAAGGAATGCCGTCAAATATCCTCAGGCAATGTAAGTCACTTCTGTTGGAGCGCCAAAGGCGGCTGAACAGCGTACTACACATGCTACGCGGCTCATCTTGACATGAATTTAAAGGCTATAGGGGAAATTTAGCGAGTTTTTATAAGGGCTGAACAACTGATAACAGATTTTCCCGTAAATAGAAAAAAATTAATAACTGCAAGCAACCGGCTAGTGAAGATATAAAGCATAGTACAAGTACTCTATCCATGCGGCGGAAAGAAAAAAAGTAACATGAGGGTGGGTCCGAACGTGCGACCCTCGGAATCAAAGTACTACACGCTAACCACTACACCACGGCAGTTGTCGAGGAAAGTTGGCGTAGTTACTAATTAAATATCCAATTATGTAAAAAAAACTTGTTTGACATGTGCATGAAAAACTGAATTTATTCAAGGTCCATACATTTTAACATTTATGAATTTTAAATTATGGTTTGATAACCCGATGACTACAATACGTATATTAGATGTTCCTTCCGGCATTTTTATATTATTCTACATTGGTATTCTTGTGAAATTGTGTTTTTCTTACGACCTTCGTTAAGCTATCAGTTCATAAATGTGAATGATTTTCAAATTATGGCGGTATGATGTTATTTCTCCTCATAATATAGAAGCGCCAATAATAAAAACATTGTTTTAATGCATAAAGGCCTTAATTAACACTCTGTAACGATGGGATAATAACAGCATCTACGGAAGTGCTGAAAGTTTGGCATCCATTTTGCCATTACTCTGGATGTTTGTCGCCCTGGCCGTAAGAAACCCATAACAAGCTTACTTGAGAAGCGACTTCCTTATTTCTTCCTTTCACCTTATCTCAATGACTTATAATGTGCTAGCTGGGATTAGAGTGGGCTGAAAAAAGGTTTTTTTTCCTGATCAAATTTGCCCTACGCGGGAAAGTTGCGAAGTGATTTAAGGATCTCGCACACAAAATTTTTTTCAAATCGGATAATATTAACCACTGCTGCCCGAGCTCTAAAGTTTAAAATTTTGCGAAAAATCAGGCTGATTTCAGAATCAAACGGCTATGAAGGCGAATTTTATGAAAATATGGGATAATTGATAATATCAAAGGGTGGATACATGTTTATAGTTTATGAAAATGAAATTTGAAGTTTTTTTGACTAAATCTATGGTTGAAAAAATTTCTACGAATTAACAACAAAATTAGAGTATAGACCACCCGCACAACACAACTCATTTTTGCCTACATTTCTAAAACTCCATTTTGGGGGCTAAATTGCAGGTAAAATAATATTTATTTCGATTGAATTTCATTTCTTATCAAATAAGTCATCATATGGTAGTAAATAATCCCACAAAAAGTAATAATAAGGTAAATTATTTGAAATTAACATCAATCATAATGACGAATAACGTACCTGTGGAGCTATTTTCAACAAGAAATTCAGCCAAGGTTGAGAAAAAACAGAACCTTAACACCAAGCATTTCACTAAGTAGCTCTCTGCTAGTTTCGTAAAGAAACTACCCAGAACTCACCACGAGGAAGAGGCTACCATCGAATTCCACCCGTGTCCCCCCAGCCAACGTTCCGAAGGACACGATTGTGAAAGCACATCAATTACTCTGAGAAAATTATTCTATTCTATTATTATTATTATCCGTCTCTTATGCACGATAATGCCCATCCATGCCTGCGTCCTATACTACACACGGATTTTGATGCTAACATTATCATTTGTACCATCCTTTCAACTGCTTGTGTATGGCAGGGAAAAGGTACTTCTAATACAGATCTTTCCGTAGCAAGGTCTTCCAAGTTTTTCTTTGTCATCCCAGCTACTATTGGTGGTTGATTTACCTCAATTGGTTCACAGTCAACCAAGTCAATATAATTTTGAGCATCGAAGTTTAGAAAGATTTTGTGCTTTCCCGGCAGGCCAATACAGCAGGCCCAACCCCAAGGCAATCAGGAGATTTGGGTTTGAAACCTAGCAAAGCCAAATGCGTTTTTGCGGGTAATTTCACCCTTGGTGTTAATAAAAAATGACAGTCGCGTGAGTAACTACGTGTAAAGCCACTTTTTATGTGCAGTGCTATAATAGTACACATTTGAAGAAGACCCATTACATAGATACACATCAACACAATCACTTGACCATTGAATCAAACCTTAAAGTCAGTTAATGCTTCATGATGGCTAGCCGAATCTTCTAAAGTGGCAAGGTGGGCTAGGCATTTCACAAACAAGGAATCACAATTCTCCTTCTCCAGGTTCTGTGACAATGTGAGTGCATCACAAAGAGCAGAGAGAAAAGACACCACATGGCTCTTAACATTTACTGCATCAATTGATTCCACCTGCAAGTAAATAAGTAGACATGGGTCGAATAGCAGATTTCTCCAGACTCTAATATCAAATTCGAATATTAAATCATTTCTCGAATATTCGAATACCTCAAATTTTGAATACCTTGAATACTAGAATTGAGCAAAGCATATTAAACGTACGTTTCTTCTTCTATTTCCCTTGATGAATGTATAATTAAAAAGGTAAGCAGTGGATCTTGATCTGTCCTTTTTCAAGGGGATGGACGAAAAAAACAATGAATGCAAGAATGTTTGACTAGGTTGCCTAAGCAGCAGGAAACCCAAGATTTTGGTGAGTAATTGTGATTTCCTTTTAAGGATTCAAACAGAAATTTAGCTGATTAATGGAATATTTTAATTTTATGGAAACAATGTGGGCATATAGTTGATTCAACTAACATCTCTTTCAAATATCCTAAGGGGACACACCACCTCGTGAAAAAATTATTGCATGGCGTCTTGGCATATACACTGCTACTATGGATTTCTGTGTGACGTATACATTCTTATCTACCAAACGCCATTTCAGCGGCACACCCATCTGATACTTCACGCCCATCATGGCTTCATCCAACTTCTTACTTTCAACAAGTAGCTCGCTTTACCCCCTCTCCTACTGTCAAGTGCTGGCGGACAATCTGAGGCTTATTGCAAAATACACGTGCTTCTCCGCCGGATTTTCTTCTTCTTCAATTATTTTCAGTCCATCTTTGGAAGTTCTCACAAGATAAGCAGATGAATTCGACTTTCTAGCAGTGAGAAACCAAATATCCTGAGAAAATATCCCTTCGTCTGTGACTGTGACAATAGAGATTTGTAGCATAACTCGTAAATTGTAACTTGATACATGTTTTCAGAAAAAAATACCGCATCAACTTCCGAGAAGCTCAGCTGCGAGGATATTGAGTTTCGCCAGAATGGTAAATCTCCGTTGTACTTTCACATTTATTTCTTTGTGTAAAATGCTTAAATAAAGTCAGAAATATGTCATGTTTGGTCTTATTCTTTTTTAAACTATGCGCACATTACTAATATTTCAATCTAATAAAGGTGTAATATCAATTGCCAAAAATCATTGTTAGACACCTTTTGGGCTAACAGATGACTCATGCAGCAGTTGACCTCCAGAAATGGGGAACTTCAAAGCAGGTAGGCAGAAAAGGTCAGTGGGGGAGAAAGAGGGAAGGGTGAAACACGATTCTATTATTCTCCTGTAACTTCATATTTTCTTCTGAAGCTTTTGATATATGGTCTACGTAATACGAACGAACCCTGCTTGAGCTGAGGCCTTTTGTTTGATTTCGGAGAGGAGGGAAGCGTCGTAGGAGGAGGGGCCGAGGGCTGATGGATGGATGGATTACCATCCCAGGGCACCGAGGTTCTCCTGGTGGGGGAAACCAGGGATTTTCAGATTTTTTCACCCAATCATTTTCGGTTCCCCACGTCGAACTCTTTTCACCGCTCTAATCCGCAAATTTGATTTAGTTCGTCAACTTGCCTAAAACGGTGCTGCATGCACTAAACGACTAGAGTTTTCTACATTTTTCCGAGTCAACTACCAACGACTTGCATGCGACAGTGTTTGGCACAAAATTTAAAGTATTCGAGATTGTACCTTCAGTATAATTATTCGAGATCTTGAATACTTTCCAGTATTCGAGGTATTCGAGTATTCGTGGATACTATTCACACATCTCTAATAATAAGGCATGCACAATTAACTGAGAAAAATTCAAATATGAAAAGAGAAAAGATATGGAGATGGAAAGAGAACAGCAAGAGTAAAGAGGCATTCTAGAGTGGAAATATTGTTAGGAATTATAATACACATTAGAGAAAAAATTCCCATGCAACTGCAGAGCAACATGGAGAACATCATTAGAGCCCCACTATATTTCCAGATCCTATAGAAGCGATAAATTAGGAGAGATATTTTACCGAATGGATAGATACATGAACTCATTTTTCAGGAAAACAGTGTAAGACTTAAATAAATGCTAGAACTTGGTTAGAGCATTTCCTTCTATTTGTAAATGGCTGGGGCCTTAACACCCTCAATTGAGGCAGCCTGCAGGATAGATGTACGAGTCATTTCCAAAGACAAAAAAAGGAGGAAAATATAAACATGGCACTAAGTTATTGGAAGTAAAGATTGAAGAGGGCAAAAGAAAATTTTCTAACAGTGCATAACATTGTAAAAAATGGGGATTGAGCTTCTACGGCCTCGAAAGATTAAAGAAAAGAAAAGGAATTTCTCAATTGGCCGTATAATTCTCCCTGCTCATCCAACTTGCAAGTCGAAAAAATTTACTGCGTTGGTGTGCGGGAAGGGGGAGAAATTCCCTGCAGGGACCTAACACCAGCCTCTCAACCGGAAAGCCCAAAACACACACACTCACACAAACATACACAACAAGATCCTTTGTGGGGGCTGTAGGGACCTCCGCACAACAGTGACCAGGAAAGATGGGCATAAAAGATACATGAATAATCCATAGGAAAGTTTTTTGTGCATTGACAGGATGGCAGTGGACATTTATCAATAACAAAATTGTACAGTTTTGAGAAAATTGACTAAAGCACTTTACAGAAAACAGAATTGATTGGCAAATTTACATATGCTGATTATGCTAGGAAATTGCTGGTCAAAAAGTCTTTATTCTTTTAGTCTTTATGACTTTATTCTTGTTGAAAACCGATTAGAGTGAGTTAAAAAAAAGCTTTACTTGGAAAAAACTTTTAATTTTCAAAATGTCAAAACTGTAGAGTCGGCTGTTCAATCTATAAGTGCAAATGCCCATTTTTATGCAATACAGCCAACCATTTCTATGGATGGTGAGCTTTTTTATCCTTTGCTCACCTGTCTGCAGGAGAAAGTTGTAGTGTTTCCGAAATCTGCAAGCGTTTTTGATGCACCAAATCTACTCACTGCGGTCTCCAACAGACTGAAAACATTGTGTTGGAAGTGTTTTTTCCTAGCTTCAAGAAAGACACTATTCTTCAGGTGGACACGTGGCGTACCTTCAATTATATGAGCAGATTTCTTTCTGTGCAGCAAGGCCTGAGGAAGCAGACTTTTGGAACGGAAGCTATAGGATTATACACATGGGATCTCTAAACAGTAATGCTGGGGTTGAGATAATGCTCAGAAAGGGAGCCGGAATGCGTGTGAAAAGCTATTAGATGGATATTTATGAATGCTAGTCCTATACCTCATGGAAGAACGGATTAAGTATAAGAATATGAATACTGAAGAACGACAGGCTTGCTAAAAGAGAATAAAGAACGAGATTTGGCACAAAGCGAGGAAAGCCAGAGAAGCGTGGATGAGGAACATATGCAAGGACATGAAAAATAACCTTGTACAAGGGAAAGTGGAAGCGGCCTATAGAATAGGGAGGAACCATTTCAAGGAAAGAAGCACAAGATGCAATACCATAAGGAAAAATATAGAAATATTCCAATTGTAAACGAAGACAAAGTAGAGAAATGGAAGGAATACCTGGAGGAATTATACAATGGATGCAAACTTAGCTCAAAACTTACCGAAGAGAAAAGTGAAGGAGAAAAGGGTGACATTAGAAAGATTATTTATTATTCTAGGACTGATGTCCTCTAAGAACAAAACAATTTACAAAGCATATATACATACTTCAATGTATTTGCTCAATTACTCATTGTGAGCAGTAATAGAGAAAAAGAAAAAAAAAATATTATACAATATCCAATCAATGATACAAGTTTTAAACAATGTATACAACGGTAAGACATACAATGTACAATCAAAATTACAGCGTGGCGGTAAGCAATAAGCTATAGACCTTTGACTTAAATAATTTCAGAGACCGAATTTCTTTCACATTTTTAGGCAACTCGTTCCAGAAATTTGACCCAACAACCTGGAAAGATTTCTGGAAAGAAGTTGTGCGATGGGCGGGATAATATATAAAATTTATATCTGATCTCGTGGTAATCGAAGTAGTTTGTTGCTTAATTTTAAATAGCGTATATAAGTAATCGGGCTGTTCGTGACGAAACAGTGAGTAGAGAAAAGCTGCTAGGAAATATTTCCGGCGTTTTTTAGTATGAAGCCAACCAATATTTTTAAGGTAGGGTGAAATATGGGTATCTCTTCGGATGTTGAACACAAACCTTACGCAGGAGTTAAGAAGGCGTTGGAGTTTTAAATCTAGATCATCTGGGATATTGTTGTAAACCAAACAGCAGTTATCGAAATGCGGGAAAACAATGGAGGATATTAATAGTTTCCTCGTTTCGATAGGTAAGACCTCTTTATTTAATTTTAATAGATAAAAAATTTGGTTTACTTTCTTAGAGATATCTTGAACATGATTCAACCAAGAGAGATTATTCGACATGGCTACTCCGAGATTTTTGACAGCGTTAGAGAAGGGAACTTTAACATTACTCACTTTGACATTTGGGATTAAATCAAGGTCTATTTTATTTATAAGTTTTGTGGAGCCTAAGATAATGGCTTTGGTTTTAGAACAGTTTAAAACTAGATAATTATTTAAAACCCAGTTTGATATTGAGGTAATATCCTCATTCACTTTTTCAATAGTATTTTCAAGGTCATGAGGAAGACAATGTCGATAAATTTGCAAATCATCAGCATAAAGCATATATTTACAATACTTTAGGTTGTGAGGAAGATCAAGAAGATAAATGGAAAAAAGCAAAGGTCCCAATACAGAGCCTTGAGGAACACCGCAAGTTACATCATTCCATTTGGATATATTCCCACTAGAGTCTTTGACTGCTTGGCGGCGCCCAATGAGGTAATTGTGGAACCAATTTAGTACTGAGCAGGAAAAATTCAGGCACTTCATTTTTTGTAGAAGCTTAGAGTGGTTGACCCGGTAAAAAGCTTTGCTAAGATCAAATAGCACTAAAACAGTGACCATTTTATTATCGATTGCACCTCGTACATCATCAGTGACTTTTAAAAGAGCGGATTGAGTACTGAAACCTTGACGAAAACCAGATTGAAATGGGTCAAATCTTTTATTCGCAGTCAGGTAATTTGTAGTTTGTTGATGCACAATTCGCTCGAGAACCTTAGATATTGCACATAAAATGGATATTGGACGGAAATCCAAAGGAGAAGTTGGTTTCTTAACTTTGTTGATCGGTCGAACTAAAGCAGTTTTCCAGCATGAGGGATATATAGAGGAAGAGAGTGAGTAATAAAAAATATCAAGAATGACAGGTATGGTTAATGGTAATGATTTTTTAATAACATCAATGGGAATACCATCAGTACCTGTAGCATTGGATTTAGAAAAAGCAAGGAATTTCTGCAGAACTTCTTGGGTAACGTGTTCAAAGAAAAAGTTGGAGTCACTGAATGGAACATGTGGGTCAGTTACTGAGGCATTACCCGACAATAATGAAGAAGCAGAGGTAAAATAATCGTTTAGTTGGTCTAGTGAGAGGTTTAATGGCAATGAATGCTGCTTATTGGAGATAAGTCCAAGCTGGCGTAGCTGCTTCCATACTTGATTTGGCTCATTAACATGGGATAAACGAGAAGAATAATAGCAACGCTTTGCCTTTACTATCAAAGTTTTAACTTTGTTCCTCATAGTTTTAAATTTATTTTGATAGTCAACATTCCAGGTGCGAAGAAAGGCTATCCTAAGACGATTTCTTTCCTTGATATTATTCCGAATATCGTTAGTAAACCATGGTGTTGGACGGGATTTGGGGTAGACAGTCTTTACAGTGGTTTGTGAATTTATGCTTGCCAGGAGGTTTGCGTTAAATAGCTGCATTTTTTGTTCAATAGAATCAAACTTAAAAGGATCACTCCAATTACGAGTCTGAAGATCAACAAGAAATTTTTCGGCGTCGAAGTTTTTAAAGTCACGAAAGTGTACGGTTCAGGGGAAGGACGAAGGGTTTTGATTTTATAATGTATAAGAATGAGGTCATGAGAGGAAAGAAAAGGAACAGGGAACTGAGAGCTAAAGATAATTTTTTCGGAGTTATCTACGAAGCAAAGATCCAATAAAGTATGACTACTTGCAGTGTGATGGGTGGGATCGTAAGGAACCATGTAGAGATTATTACAGTAGGCTAGATTCATAAGGTAGCGACTATCATAGCTGTCAACACACATGTCAGAATTAAAGTCTCCCATAATAACAACATTTTTAAAAGTAGGGAGAAATCTTAGGAGATCGTTTTCAAAATCAGAAATGAACCCGATCTTGGGTGGTCGGTAAACAACACATAATAGTAAATTGGCAGAGTTGACGTCAGAAACACTAGCGATGAGGTATTCAGGCCTTGAGCAGTAGGCAGGAGGGGAGTGGGAAAGGAGAGTCACGGACAGATTTGAACGAACATATATTCCAACGCCACCACCTTTTTTCCCAATTCTATCATGCCTGATTAAGTGAAAACCAGATAGATTTACCATATCATCCGAAACATCAGGGTGAAGCCAAGTTTCACACATACATATGTAACCGGTGCATTCTGCCCGCTTACATAGTGGCGCATGAGACGGGAGTGCAAGGTAAAGGAAGGCAGTTTTTTTTTCTTTTGATATGTGTTCGTGTGAATGTGTGCGTGAGTGTCATGAATCATTGAGTCCCCATTTGATGTTTCCCTATTTTCCTCCCCACAATGTGTAATGCTCTCCCTTCCCCCCCCCCCTCCTAATGTGTGCAAGTCGAATTCGTAAGACGAAGAAGAACGTGGTTCCCCCCCCCCGTGTCCTTGGTGAAGTGACCGTCCAGCCCCAAGTGCATCATCCCTTTCTTTCCCCTGACCCCCCCCCCCCTCCCCGGTGTTTCCTCCCCTCAATGGCTATATAACATGGTGCACCGGAGGAAAAGGGGCTTAGATGATTTTCTTTTTTGGCGATTCCAAGCAACAAAAAACGCTCCCAAGAGTAGGCGGAGTTTGAGGAGGCAGAGAAAAAAGTTGGTGGAGAGATCCCGAGAGAGAGAGAGACAGGGTGCCCAATACGAGTAGGAGTTGGAAGGTAGACTCGTGGTGCAGATGAAAGGATCTCCCAACTGTCGCAGAGAGGCCATCTCCCACTCGTGAACCTGCCGGAGTTGACGCAGAGCAGCATACGCCGCGGAACGGAATCGCCACGATCAGCAGATCGAGAGCCACGAAGATTCAACAAACTGTAAGAGAAAAAGCCTTGAAATCCCATTCCCCCCCCCCCCCCCCCCTCAAGGAACAGAAGAAAATTCCCTTTTCACCAAGTCAAGAAGAGAATTCATTAAAAACGTTTATAAAATTTCCCCCCGCACAAATAGAGAAGAGGACAGTACTTCCCCTATTACCGTGTGAATTTCAGTGCAATATCTATTTCGTTGTTTCATATTTCCATTCCCCCCGTTTCTTTTTGTTTCTTTTTTTTATTGGTCCCCTTTTCTTGTGGTTTTTGTATGGGTTATGAATGTGAAAACGTGTAGCGTGACTTTTTTTGGGTTTAGATTAAGGACTGAAATTTTTCTGTTGTGCAGCATAGTGAATTATGCGTTGTATTTCATTGAATCCAAGGAGAAGAAGTTAATTGTTACTTTTGCCATTGATTTGCTTGTATTTGTAAATGATCATATTGAAACTCATTAAATTTATGTTGAGCGAACTACGCAGTCGAACGGCTTTCTTTATCCGAACGCTACTGTCTCAGGTCTCATCACCCCTAAACTTCCCTCTCTTACCCTTTCCCAAAATCCCATTCCCTCGCCCCAGGTGCACGGAATATCCTCGCTACACCTCTGCCCTCCCCTTTTGCCCTCCAATCTCCCCTTCCCCGAATGTGCCCCGCACGGTGGGGTTACAATATTATATCAAAAGATTCAGTAAGAAAATAATCCCGAAATTCATCAATGTGACATAGGAGGGATTGACAGTTTACGTGGCAAATTTTTACAAAAGGGAGTTCATGCTGCTTAGATTTTTGACTTAAGATTTACAGAAGTTGCAACACATGAACTCAGATCCTGATGCTATGCTAGGGAATCAAGATCACCATTGTTGCTTATGGTAAGTCTTTCACCACCTTCAGCTATACGGGCGAAAATTCGGCCGCCACGCACCCAGAGGAATTTGAACTTTCATTCCCTTTTAAGACTTCTGGCAGCAGCGTAAAGTTTTCGATGGGCAGGGGTGAGAGATTCATTAATGTATATTGGTGAACTGGCTGAATATCCCAACATCCCGATATGGGATAGGCACATTTTACCTTTAGCACGTTGAGCACAAATAAAGGCCTCAGCAGTGCGTGAACAGAGAAAACGGACAAAGATAATAGGTCGGGCCTCACCAGTATTCTGAGACCCTCTACGAGTATTAATTGGGTAGGCGTGGTCAATATCTTCTACAGTTAATTCCAAACCCATAGCCTGGCCAATTTTACATACTAATGTTTCAACATTAGCACCATCTTCTACCGGAACCCCAAGAATTTCCACAGAGTTTTTGAGGGAATCTTGTTCGACACGGTTAACCCGGGCCTCAAGGTCACACACGAGTTTCTTGTGGGTGCCGGTTTCGCTAACTGCAGATTTCAATTCTATGCTAAGCTGAGACACAGATTCACTCATGTTGGTAAGAATTGAAACATGTTCACCTAGAGTAACCTGCGTTTGAGAAACCAATTTCTTAAGTTCACCTTGCTCACTTTGCATAGTTTTCATGCGTTCCAGTTAGTGATGAGCGATATATCGCTAACTGTGATTGAATCACCGTTACTGAAAAGTAGCAGTCACTGTCGGTGATTCAATATTCGAAATCACCGTGATCGGTGATTCAATCACTGGATTCGGTGATGATAGCGCTGGCTACTAACAAGTGATATGCGATATATCGCCACCTGTGATTGAATAGAAGTAGCCGATCACTGCCGGTGACAAAATCACCGAATGCTCGAAATCACTGCCCGTCACTGCCGGTGATTGAATCACCGAATGCTCGAAATCACTGCCGGTGACTAAATCACCAAATACTCGAAATCACTGTGACTGTGAATACGGTGAAGTTAGCTTCGGCAGCTACCATGATGCTACCAACAGTAAAATAACGACGTCTTATTCATATTTAATGATAAATAAGACATTCTGTGCGAAATATACAGCTGAAGCTTTGAATTATGATGGTTTGATTATAAATACGTACAAAAAATGATTGCCCCTTATCAATTCTTCTACCACATCAAATTTACTTTATTGTTGTAATATAAACTCGGAATCAGAACTATTCCCTCAAAAAAATATTTTGTCTAATTTTAAAACTTTCTATAAGTTTATTTGTTCCTATTGAGAAGAGCTCATTCCTTGGAATTGGACAAAGTAGCAGGAATAGCAGCGCCACAAATCACCGATGACTTTAAAGAGTGATTCACCTCGGTGATCGCAATCACAGTTAAGAATCACCGTTACTGATGAGTAGCAGTCACAGGTAACGAAGTGATCCGAAAATCACAGTTCCGCTCATCACTAGTTCCAGTATCTCGGACAGCATCGCTGCGGAAGGATCACTTGGGACAGCTGGAGGTTTCAACGGGGTATTCTCTCCTCGCACAGAACGTTGGCTGGCGAGACACGACCCACAAATCCAGGACTGCTGTAGCTCCTCAAGCACTTGCACGTCTTCAGCAGACATTGAAACGCAATCTAGATGGTACAATCCACTACAAGTGGCACAATTTAGGGATCTTTTATCCTGTTTTACGGCCAAAAGACACTTCGGGCAGTTGGACATTGCGTCACTCGCACTCACATAAACTCGCGAAACAAACTCACACGAGGAGAGGAGCTCTACAAAGACACGTCAGCTCACAACGAGACTCAGAACAGGAAATGAGAGCGATCATCTTAAGATTGGAATGGTAAATGAAGAGCAAACTTAGTGCATGTCCACAGTAATTTTATTTGGTACGACGCGTTTCAGCGACCTTACTTCGCTATCATCAGGTACAAAATGCCATATTTTCGTCAAGAAGTCATATATATATATACAATCATGCAAATGGGAGGGGTATATTTATGAGTCGGCGGAAGTGGGAGAGGGTTTGGGGGGGGTAAAGGATGGGGGAAGGGGGTGGGCAGGTGGTTGGGATACGTAAGGATTTGGAGTTCGGTTGAAGGTTTTGAGAGGGGGGAGGGCTAACAACGGGGAATGACTCAGGAACTCAATGTCATTCAAAAGATTTTCCTTGCGTTTTCTCCTCCTGGTAATTTCCCATTGCTCGAGTGCGTCGAGCCGACGTCCTTTTCCTTCGAAGGCCAGTATTTTAGGCTGGAAACTGCATGAATGGTTCTCGTTGATAAGGTGAGTGGCTAGCTGGGATTTGGTGTCTTTCTTATCAAAACATATTTTGTGCTCTGCTGTCCTTACTTTGAAATTCCGACCAGTTTGTCCTACATATGTTGAATCACATGAGTCGCAGCTGATTGCATAAATGCCGGATCTTAAAAGAGGGTCCAATTTATCTAATGATTTGTCAAATAATTTTTTAAGCGTCACTAGGGAATAAAAACAGAATTTAAAACGGTCTCTCGGGAAGCACTTGGAAACTTTGTATGACTCTTTACCTACGTATGGTAGCTTCACCCACTTCTTTGTGTTTGAGGTCTGCTTAAGGTCTGTGATTTCTTTAATGGCTTTTTTCTTTCGTGAATTCTGCAATATCCTTTCAATTAGATACCCATCGTAGCCGTTAACAGTAGCAATGTGATGAATGTGGTTTAGTTCTTTGGCAAAGGACTCCCGTGAAAGTGGAATATTCATGAGTCTATTAATCATAGAGTGGAATGCTGCCATTTTGTGACTGAAGGCATGGCACGAATCAGATGGAATGACCATATCTGTAGATGTCGGCTTTCTAAAGATGTCAAATGTATGTTTATCCCCGAATATAGATATTTGCAAATCTAAAAAACTTAAACTTCCATCTGTATCTTTCTCCATCGTGAAATTAATGTTTTTATGGCATGAGTTTAAAAGGTTTAAGAAATTATTGGCTTGCCGTAAGCTTCCGGTCCAACAACATAAAATCAGCTGCGACTCATGTGATTCAACATATGTAGGACAAACTGGTCGGAATTTCAAAGTAAGGACAGCAGAGCACAAAATATGTTTTGATAAGAAAGACACCAAATCCCAGCTAGCCACTCACCTTATCAACGAGAACCATTCATGCAGTTTCCAGCCTAAAATACTGGCCTTCGAAGGAAAAGGACGTCGGCTCGACGCACTCGAGCAATGGGAAATTACCAGGAGGAGAAAACGCAAGGAAAATCTTTTGAATGACATTGAGTTCCTGAGTCATTCCCCGTTGTTAGCCCTCCCCCCTCTCAAAACCTTCAACCGAACTCCAAATCCTTACGTATCCCAACCACCTGCCCACCCCCTTCCCCCATCCTTTACCCCCCCCAAACCCTCTCCCACTTCCGCCGACTCATAAATATACCCCTCCCATTTGCATGATTGTATATATATATATGACTTCTTGACGAAAATATGGCATTTTGTACCTGATGATAGCGAAGTAAGGTCGCTGAAACGCGTCGTACCAAATAAAATTACTGTGGACATGCACTAAGTTTGCTCTTCATTTACCATTGTATCATTATGTTCCACAACATATCGCCGAACACCGTTGAATACAACTTAAGATTGGAATTTGATGCTGCAGTAAGAGACCTACGAAGGGATAAGGCCCCAGCAGGGTTATTCCACTAATCGTATGGCCGGGCCATAAGTTGAAATCGACCATATCTACGGCCTCGAGACATACGTATGGCTTCAAGCGATTCTACTCTGAGCGAAAGGCCATATAAGTCGGGCGGTAGCTACGGCCTAAAGGCCGTAATACTATGGCCTGCCAAGGAGGCGGTCATAACTCGGGCCATACAAAATAACATTGCTCGCCTACGGAGTTATAGAAGAAATTTACGGAGTGTCGTCGATTATATAGCTATTATTTCAAGAAATATATTAATATTGCGGAGGAGCACATACACGAATTCAACGGGTATTGGCTAGATATACAAAATAAAGAAGCCTTTTCATCTGGAAAGGAGTATACGGGATATGTGTAATCCGTTAGCATACGATGGATATTTTCATTAAATCTTTCCAGTCGTCAAAAGAAGTTGTTACTTAATTCGTAAGTAGATATAGTGGATGAACTAAAAGTTCGCTTGTAGTTAAAAAGTTAAATATACTTTTTTAATGGATGCTCTGTTAAAGTGAACGGAGGAAAGGGCTTTTATTTGCTTTCTGTGCTACATTTGCTAGCGGATTTCTTACTTATTTGTTTCGAAAAGCTGTAGGTAGCTTGAAATATCCACTATTAAATGTTTTATATTTTAAGATTCTCCTAAAATTACGGTTCATGAGGGAGGATATCTAAGAAACATAGGGCAACATTTTTTGGCAGTAAGGCAATCTTCAGTAAGTCAATGCGTTAAGGACAAATGTCGTCCACAAATCAAGGAAAGAATGATAGTCTCATACTGATGTTTTAATTTTATACAGCTACCTAAACATAAGCTTCTGATAATAAAATTAATGAAACTTAAAGTTTCAATTTCATCTTTAGATTTCGTACATTGGCTGGATTTTTACAGCTTTTGAGGGCAAATTATTGCAGCCATGAGACAATAGTGTGGATGAAAGCTTCTCGGGTTTCCAACCGGGTCAGGGTCTGCATGGTGTAGGCCGACGTTTTTAGAAGCTTTCATCCACGCTATTCACCGGGAAAAGCTCAGATTCTTCATGAGACAATAGTAACACCATTGGAAGGAGAGAAAGGGTGTCAGAACTACAATAGGATGTCATGTTCTAACTGTATCCATTACATGTACAATTCACGAATATTATAATACTGTAGGGTACAAATCGTGTACAAATTTCTTCTGCTTCTTCTCGTCCGTGATTTGCGTTCTTCACTTTTTTTTTAAGATCTCCAGCGTCTGCCACCAGATCAGAGTTAAAAGAAAATCCAAATTTATCCTTTAATAAGAGTCCATTTCAGTTAAGGAACACAGAATTAATTTTTTAGCCATGTTGGAACAAATTTCCTTATCAAAAAATGACTAGTGTTAAAAAAAAGTGAACCCAACTTATAGTACCAATTATAATTCTCATACTCGCCTGCAGAAAGGGCGTCAAGACTTTTGGCCGGGCCATACGATATGGTCCCTCGAGAGTAGAATTGGTATAGGCCGTAATTTAGGGTCGGGCCATAAGAAACTTACGGCCGGCCATACACATGGCCCTTTTTTTTGTGTTTGGCAGAATAGCCCTGCAGGAATAGATGACATTGCAGCAGAGCTAATCAAAAATGCAGGAGAAAAGGTCTTGACTCAACTGGATAAAACTATTCGCAACATGTACTCAACAGGAGATTTACCTAGTGACTTTGAGAAGAACATCATCATTCTCATATTCAAAAAGAAGGGAGCAGAGGAGCGAAGAGCAGAAGATGAATGAGGACCGATTTGATTTCAGGAAAAGCAAGGCCACAATAAAAGCAATTTTGGCTCTTAGGCTGCTCACAGAGAAGAGAATGGAGAAGTCCAACCAGTGTGAGACAAAAGCTAAGTCTCTACATATATTCCCTAAAACCCCTAATTTGAGAAAGAAGGGGGAGCACGTCTTGAGAATGGGCGAGAGTTAGCTATCTTACTTAAGAAAAAATTAGAATGTGTCATACAGAAATATATGAAGGGCATGACAATGTCAATGTATTATTTAATGCCTAGATACTAAAAAGATGTTGGCGTGAGTATGGGAGTGCCAGAGGAGGGGATGCAGACAGAAGGAAGGTCGATCAAATTTGTAATAACTATCAAGGAATTTTCAGCCATCCAATAAGCCAGGAAAGTTAGGGTTGGGGAAATAATTAGAATCGTGTCAACTGAGAAAGATGTGAAGTGGCTAGGAACAAGAAATAACTCGTAGTAATACTCCAAAACCCAGCATGCATACTATGATCAAGTACCACGAATGCCACGCATCTGTATATTCAATTATAGGCTAAGTAACATTTCTTGTTTACGCTGTTCTTCTCAACTTTCATGAAACCCAACCATTCGATGAAATTTGATCAAAATCAGAGGGGGATATTTTGGAAATATTCCCTTCAGTCAGTATTTTCTTGGGGCACCTTCTTTTCCTTGCAATTTCCTTTTTTTTTTTTTCCCAAAATGGCGTCATCAACCATGCTGCCGAATTGTGGCTCCTGCCAAAATCCTTTTCTATCAAGTGAAAAGTTGATTTACTGTGGTTTTTGCTCCACTATTGTTCACTCAAAGTGCTCTGGAATGGGTGAAATTCATTTGAAGGCCTTAAATGAGACCAATTTTCTGTTTTGGAAGTGTTTTCGCTGCCGAGTGAACAACTTCTCTATCGCCAATATGGCTGACGATATTGAATATCTCAAAGCCGAGATTGTGAAATTTAGGGAGAATCTCGCTGTGAACACCATTAAGCCAAAGAAAAGTGTTACATTTGCGAAAGTTACTTCCGATAACGCTTGCAATGACACCGGTAAGCCTGTAGTAATTTCTCATGTGAACACGAATGGTGTTGCGTCATCCTCAAGCGAAACCGTTAATATTGTCGCACCATCCCGTTATCTCAAATGTAATTCGAGAAATAAGTTCTAGTGTGAAATTAAGTGGTGTTATCTCATCTCCTGTTAATGACCGAAAACAGGAAACATGTTCTGAGAGCGATGTAAGTCATTCTGAAGTTGATCGTGATGGTTTCCGGACAGTGCGTTCTAAGAAAAGTATTAAGAAACAAAAAAACAGAAGAAATGGCGTGTTTGGCTCTATTACTCAGGCAGACAACCTCTGCAATAAGTTCTCCGGTTTCCCTTGCCGCGCATTGCTGTATGTGGGGCGAGTTCAACGTGAGGCTTTGCCTTCGGTAATCACTGGTTACCTAAGCAAAAAATTTCCTCAGTGTAACTTTCTGTGCGAGGATATTTATGTCGGTGAGCAACACCGCTCGTTTAAGGTTGACGTGCCTTGGAATCTGCGCGACGAACTCTTAAAAGGCGAGCATTTGGCCCTCGGACGTGTATGTGGGTAGATATTTCCCCCCAAAAAGTCGTGCTTCAGCTGCAGATGCGAATAATGTGATACATTCAGCCGTAGGCCATCCTTCTCTCGGCGTCGTCACCGAAGATTCATGTGAACATTCGGATGATAACTCAGTGAAACAACAGTTTTTCGGTGACAACAGCATGAGTAAGGCTAAATTGTCCTGACTAACAGGCTCATATCTTGTTTCGTTGATGGAACCGAATCAACAATTTTCTGCGGTCAAAATCGCTTCTTCTTTGAGCATTTTTTATATTAATGCTCAAGGTGTTCAAAATAAAGTGCTGTTGCTTGAGCAATTTGCTCATGACCGCGGTGTGGATGTACTCATCCTCAGTGAACACTGGCTGTCTGAAAACAACATTAGTGTGTTTTGTATTGATGGCTTTAATCTCATAACCTCCTTTTGTCGCCATGTTTATAAATGTGGAGGGGTAGCTATCTATGCTAAAGCTGATATTAATATTAAAAAACTGAAAATTAATAATTGTAGTGAAAAGACTTTTGAATGTGTTGCCTCATTGGTTAAAGTTAACCTCTCTGTTTTTGCTCTGATTGCTGTTTATCGTTCTCCGTGCAGTAATATTCAGGATTTTTTTAATGCTTTAATTGATGCTTTGCTGCATGCATGTGGTGTAAATGCAGATGGAATACTCTTGTTTGGTGATATGAATATTGATTTTTTGGGAGAATCCTCCATCAAAACTGATTTTGTGAATTTGTTATCCTCTTTTGGTTTATATGTAGCTAATTCACAGCCAACCAGAGTAACTACCAAATCAAGTACTTTGATTGACTATTTTATTACGAATGCCTCTTCATGTATCTCCTGTGATACCATATGTCCAGGTTTCTCAGATCACCTAGGTATTAATGTTTTGCTGAGGTATACCTCAACCTGTAATAAGCCTGCTCAATTCTTCCCCAGACGATTTTTCTCTGCTGATGCCATCCAGGAGTTTGTTTGTGAGTTATCAAGTGAGTCTTGGGAGGATGTATTACAGACTTCAGATGTTGATGCTAAATTTAAGGCCTTTTTAAATATATTCATGTCATATTTTGAAGCTTGTTTTCCCATTAGAAAAGTTAGAAAAAAACACCCTCACGGTGGATTCAAGCTCAATTCCCCTGAGCTGAAAGCCCTATCTGCTCATGTACGTGAACTTCATTACAGGAGTAAATTTGTTGACAACGCATTTCGCAGTGCATATCTTGATGCTCTAAAGCAACTCAAGTCCCGTGTTATTGGCGAGAAGAAGGCTGCCATTAATAACTTTCTAAGTAAATCAACTAACATTATCAGAGATACTTGGAAAGTAATTAAGGAGAATACTAACTCCCCTAACTGCCCTGGCAGCACTAGCATTGATTTTGGAGGTATATTGGAAGATATCCCTGAAAATATTGCTGATAAATTTAACCAGCAATTTTGTTATTTGCCTCTTTCCAATCGGTCTACTCGACCTATTTTGCAGTGGAGGACTTCTCCTCACTCTTTTTTTCTAAATCCCACTGACCCTCATGAGGTTCAAAGAACCATCATCTCCCTGGGTAATTCCTCACCCGGGCCTGATGGCATTCCTCCTAGTATTATAATAGCTTCATCAAACTTAATTGCTCCTCCATTGATTGATATCATCAATCTCTCATTCAGCTCTGGTGTCTTTCCCTCTGCCCTAAAGCTGGCCAGGGTAATTCCAATTCCCAAGAAAGGCTGCCCTTCAGAGTCTATTAATTACAGACCTATTTCCATTCTATCAACATTTTCAAAGATCTTTGAAAAACTCTTCCATCATATTATTAATTAAGTACCTCCAGAGATTTAATTTAATTTCTGACTCTCAGCATGGTTTTAGAGCTGGCCGGTCCACTAATTCTGCTATTTTCGAGTTCCTAAATAATGTTATTCTTGGACTGAACAATAAACATCACATTTTAGGCATCTCTTTTGACTTCAAAAACGCTTTTAACAGTGTGGATCATGAAGTTCTCAAGTCCAAACTTCAGTGCTTGGGAATCACTAATAACTCTTATAATTGGATATCATCATTCCTTAGTGACAGATCGCAGTTTGTGAGTTACACTCATCAATCACTTGCAGGAGTTGTGGAAATTAAATCCAGTCCCTTGAAAGTACCGGTTGGAGTACCTCAAGGTTCTATCCTTGGTCCTCTACTGTTTCTCCTCTTCATTAATGATCTTCCTAAACACTTCTCATATTGCTCCACTGTTATGTATGCTGACGATACTTCTAATCTCTTATCCGCTAGTACTTTACCTCTCTTGGATCATTTGGCCTCGACTACAAAAGATGAGATGTTGCAGTGGTGCCACCTTAACAGAATGGTTCTGAATGAGGCTAAAACCACTTGTATTCTCTTTCGCAACAAGTTCTCTCATGAGATTCCTACTCTGCCTCCTCATTCGGATTTCTCCACCTCGTCCACCGTGAAATTATTAGGTCTACAGCTTGATGACACTCTTGACTGGTCAACTCATGTTTTTGAAATTAATAAGAAACTTTCAGTAGGTATTTATATGATAAGGAAACTCTCTCCTCTTGTTTCTATATATGTTCTAAAAGCTGTGTACTTTGCCAAAGTACACTCACTATTGTCATATGGTATCATGTTTTGGGGTAACTCCCCTACTGCAGCTAAAGCCTTCTCTTTACAGAAACAAGCCATTAAGGCCATCTGTAAAGTTCCAATACGAACAAGTGGTCGGCCACTGTTTGTGTCCCTCAAGATCCTCACACTTCCATGTGTTTACATTCTCTCATGTGCCATGTTTGTGAAGTGCTATCCGTATTACTTCCGTGTTAACTCTGATTTTCACAGTCACAACACTAGATCAAAAAGTGACATTCACAGTTATCTGTATTCATTTAGACAATGCCAGAAGGGACCATATCACTCTATTGCTGCAATCTACAATAGGCTTCCCTCTGATATGAAATCCTTTCCTCAAAAAAGGTTTTTAAGAATAGATTGAGAAACTTGCTATGTAACAAAGGTTATTATAGTGTCCAAGAATTTTTTAATGATATTTTATAAATGTTATTAGTGTTCAAGAATTTTTTTGATATTTTGTAAGCTGTGTTTTGTGATTCTTTTATGTCTCTCTGTATCTTGACGAAACCCATGGATAATTGTATCCCGACGGAGTTAATAAATATATTATTATTATTATATATTATTATTAATAGGTTTCCTGATACCTCGTCCCTCCTATCCCACAGGCCTATGGAGGCGGCTTGCAGGCCACTATGCACATGAATATCAAGTTCGATTCTCTATAAAGGTTCAATTTTAAGAGGGCTATGGGATAAAATACCCACTTGGATTCTTCCTTAAGCATCGACACAGGTCCAATACTTTTTACCTCAATATTGAGGTAAAAAGTATTGGACATATGTCATACCCATTCGTAAAACAAAACTTGCCTGCTTCTGGTTTAAAACTTCAGCTAAATTATCCATGGCAGTTGTGATTGTCTCCAAAGCTTCAAATGCTGCAGTTTTGGAATCTGAGGAATGGTCTAAAATTTCCTCTTGAAATAAGTTGGAACATACCTCAGCCAGTGGTAGGTCAACAAGTTTCTCTATGACTTGTTTATCTTCAGTGCAAAGATTAAATCCATTGATAAGGGCCACCTGGGAACATAAAAAATTCAACACTTAGGAAAATAATATTAAGAATACAAAGTGGATAAGAAAATTTATAAATTAATGTGAACAGGAAAAAAAAAAAAAATAAGCTAAAATATGGCACAGGAAAATGAATTATACACTCAAAAAGATCTAAAAATATAAAATAATATATAGATAAAAATACTTTTTGCATAGGTATCATTTAAGATTTCAATCTAACCGTGTAAAGAAATCATATATATTCAAGCATGCCTTGAATCAGAATATAAACCATAAATAAAAGATGACATTTCCTCATGATCTCTCATGTTATCTATATTTTCAAAGGCCAACACATAAGAACAATAAATCTTCATTTGTCCGGATATCTCATAAATGTATACCTATGCAAGGATATAAGGCAATTCATATTCAAACACATATATTCACGTATTATAAACGTGAAGAGAGAAGAATGTTTAACATGAAGAGTCAATGAGGTACTCATCGATCCAAGAGAACAGCTTATTTTTGTTAGTATTATCTCAGACCAGACTTAGCATTGATGGGTTTTATTAATTCTTTTATACATGATGGCAAATTATTGCACAATTTAATGTTCATTTCTTTGGGTTCAATTTTGGCAGCTCTGGTGTGTAAATAGTTGCGATGAATACAGTTTTTTGTCCTTGTGTGATGATGGTGGAAAGCACTATTCACTTCATAATTGATATGCAGAGTATCATGACAAATATGAGTGTAAAATACTTTGTGCTTCCAATTAAAAAATTCTTATAGTTCAGTATTGTAATCTACTATTCCCTTGATAATAACTTAACTACACTATATTCTATACACTATATAAGGTGAAGGAGTTCTTTTTTATGCATTTATTTTATTCTATTGACGAATATTTAACTATGTAAATATGTTCTGTATAGGTAATGTTTATTATTATTTCCTTAAATGTCTTTTTTTTGTAACTTAACATTGACGTGCCGTATATCATGGAACATGTATGTACTAAGATCTCCAGGCAAATAAATATATTATTATTATTCAATATTCTTCAGCAGGGGTTTCAACAGTTGAACTTAACAAGAAAAGTTGGTCTAGCAACTAGCTCATACGCAAATATGCTGTCGCTATCTCACGATTAAATCTTAAGCACTTTACCTACAATACAAAATATGAGTAGAGGCGTAAATTAATGTCACCAAGGGCGTACAAATGGAATTTAGTTTTCATGAATGGCCACTCATTAACAAATCAAATAGACCAAGTAATGTAAGCAGCAAATTGTTACATTATTAAAATAGACAGTTTCAGCCCGTGATAAGTTATGAATAGAATATTATAATGGAAATAGATTTATTACCGTACTTATGACAAAGTTGGCCACTGATAATATTCACCGTGACCATAATTACCATTGAATAGGAGGAATAAGTCGAATTTATATTATAAGTATTTTAGATTGATATTTGCTTCAATGCAGTATGTAGTTCTCACCTGTTCAGTTAAGGGTCTGGCAATTTCCATTAATGTTTTAATTTTGCAGTTCTCGCCGTTATCCATATTCTCAAGGACAATAATTATTTCCGTATAAAGTTGAAGTTCTTTCAGCTAAAACCTATGAACATAAAAAGAGCGTAAGCTAAATATTTCGCATCAAAAATTAATCTTAGAGAACCGATATTTTCCGTTAATGCAAACGACATAAAATCCCAACGCACTTCCCGCCGAACCCGCCGCCATTTGAAATAAAAATGGAAGAACGTATTTGAGCGATTTACGTCCTCTGGCCCTCTGGAGAGCACTCTCAACACTACTTCTTGCTCACTGCCTCACTGTCAAAAATCTCAGAGGAAGGATTGCTAATAGCCAAAAACTAAGTAGGTGGTTGTAAATATTTACAACCTCCTCCAAGAACCTTTACCTACATCCCTACATATACCGACACATACTAAATACATCAAGGAGGTTGTAAATATTAATACCATGGTGAAGAGAGAAAAATATTTTCATGTTTCATTCATTACAGTTCTTACCTTTTTTTAAAGTGGAAAATATTTAATTCTTCTGTAATTATGGAAAGGAAGAACCGCATTATATTGAATACCAGCGGGGAAATATTAGTTTACGACGGTTCTCAATTGAACTGATAAACTGAAAACAGCATTCGAATTTAAATTCATACTTTTGAGGAACACACACGAAACGACATTTTCGTCCAAATAAGACGAGTAGTAAATCGGAGATACGTCGCCTTATCGATTCCTTTATTACATGAACGAACAATTCCTCACTTTCCATGAGTATCAAAAGGAAAATTGATAAATATGTGAGCAACAGGTGGCTATTAATAAGTGTGGTAATATTTTTTCTATTTAAATGACAATCTTGCATGTCAGGAGAGAGACTTGCATCGGGGATAATGATAATAATAAGATATATTTTTAATCACTTATATTTACGTTTCAAAATTGAATGATTTAAAATAATGAAAACACGCAATTAAATTTTCGAGAAACGATAGTTTTTTTCATACCATTCGAAAGTTTCCGCCGGTTTTCAGAAAACTATGGCGGGCAACATAAAATAGTTCTACTGTGCATAGAAATATTTGAGTCAATTAAAATTTTAAAATAGTTATTTCATATATAAAAGCCATTATTAAGTACTTGATTTATATTTTCAACCATTTTAAACTTCGTTTTCCGATACTAATATTATCGCGTAGTGATACTGCCTGAGTTTATCATGTGTTATCACGGATTGGGCGAACGCAGCGAGCGCTCGATTCGGTGATCTCTCCGGAAAATGACTGATGCTGCAATTTTTGCGTTTAGTCAGCTTATGCAGACTCTTCAAACTGCCCTTCATTTTACTCCATGTTCGCTGGGTTAGAGGTGTTTTCGAGGAAGACAAGTGATTTTTTCGCTGTTGCTGCGGTGAAATGGCTCCTTGGCTGCTCATGATTTGGGTTATGGTCACTATTCTCAACACCGGTTAGTTCCTGTGTTTTTATTTCTTTATTGTCAAATTTATTATTTAACTGATATCACTGCAGTTTACTGTGTTGTTCAGATATTGGGTGCAACTTTATTGGAAATATGAATGACAATAGTCAATGCTTGGTTGATGGAAGTTCCGATTCATAATTAGCTCTGTCGTGTTCCTGATTCACAGGTTTTGATAACTAATCCTCGTTTGTTTCAGCATATAACATTAATACGTTTTGCCCATGTTCTGTATATTCCTTTTAGTCTAAATGACAAGAGTCTAAATTTTCATCGTTTACGTTGGCGAGTAAAGTTGTAGATATTTAGGATTTCACTTTGTATTCTATTCGATTCGGAAGTACTAATATGTTTTTGAGACTTATTAGTTTTCGCATGCTGAAGCTAACGCCGTTTGTTCTGTGAAGTCAAATGGCGCAAGTGACTCATTTGGTGAGTGTCTTCGCAACGTAGCGCCACGTTCATGTAATAAAGTAGAAAAAGAAAGAGTAGAATTGATTATCCCATTTACTGCCAGCCCATTTCGGGTGGGATTTGCGAAGACTGCCTAGGCTATTTTCCGGCATTATCAAGATTCATTTTTTAAATTATTTCAAGTACTTACCTGATTTTATTAAAACATCCAGATTTTCCCGATACTATAATGATATATTTATAGAGATTCAAACAACGGATTTATGGAGGTTGACTTTACAATGTAAATCCTCATGTATTTGTTGTTACAATTATGAAAATAAATATTTTCACTGAGAAGAATAGTAAATAGAAATTATATGTAAAAGCTCAAAATACTCTTGATTTCACATTATAATTCATAAAATGTCATTTACGAGGGGAGATATATATTATATTAGTCTTTTATGAAAATCAGTTCTCTCACCGGTGGTACTTCTTTTGAAAATGATCAATTTATATTAGAGATTTTTCCAGAGATATGAAATATTTTAACTGATACCCATGCACCGTTCATTATCATTTTCTTTGTTCCCCATTACCCTGTTCCCTCTTACAATTTACATGCAATAATCCTATTCTTTTTTGATTTGGAAATTTTGCAAGTGTTTTGAGACCACATGTCACAGATGATCCAGGTTGCTTCACTTGGTTTTGCTTTTCTCAAAGTCATTCAATTTTTTTTTTTTCAATTTTATAGCACCCATGTTAACAAAAAATAGGTATTTGTTTTTACATGTCTCTAATGTAGCTAGCGGAAGCAGCATTCTAAAAGTTCTGTCTTTGCACAAAATTTTTTGTGCATTATGTTGGATTGGAATAGAAACAAATCATGAAATGCTCTATATCATTTTGATAAGTGATTTTGTAATTTGATCATCCTAGTATGGTGGGTGTGCATGAAGAGGGGTTTGGGAGATTTCTACTTTTAGGTATGTAGTGGACGTGATCACAAGTCTTCTGTTGGTCCTTCATTAGAGGATGTAGTGAAGAATTTTATGCTATGACCCATACAGCAGAGGAATATCCCATGAATATGCTTGGAATATTCTCAAAGGGGGATTGGAATTATTATTATAGTATTCTACCGATTAACCCATTTATGCCCAGAATTTTTTTTTCGCATAAGGTATTGAATTTTTCACAAAAGTTGTTGCAAATGGTTTCAGGAACACTAGAAAAATGCTTAAAAAATTCCTTAGTACTCCAGATCGTAGTAATACCCTGGGTCGAAAACGACCCACTGGGCACGAAGTGGCAAATAAGGTGAAATTTGAGAGAGATATTTTGATTATTTATAATTTTATTTAAATCGTTAAAAAAACAATATTTACAACTTTTTTTACGTTTCTTTGGCTACATACTGTATTGTAAATGTTTAAACAATTAAAAAATACATTTTTTTTCGCAAGTACATTTTTGTTCATTCAGCAATAAACGTTCTTTTAATATCATGCTACAACTCAATAACACATTAAAATGTTAAAAAAATTAAAAACTAACACATTAAAATATAAATAAATACACTTTGTCAATTATAGTTTAGTATAAAGCATTAGCTATGGTTTTTACAATAGCAAATGCAACAAAACCAAAAAAAGTTTTTTTATTGAACTATACCGGATTATTGGAAGATCTAAGATAGAAGGATAAGAGCTCTTCAAGTCAAAACAAAAGTTGAAAGGAATTAGCTAAAGGAACCTTGGAACAATAAAATGAACTATTTTAACTTAAACAAATAAAATATCATATGAGATGGCTCCTAAACTCGGTGAAATCGTTCAAAGCATTTATCGTGCAAGTTCACATGGCACCTTTGGCAGGCTTTTACCGTCTTACTGTGGCACACAGCACATCTACGTCGTGCACCTGTTGACATTAGCAGGTGTCCACCGTGATCTTGTCTTAGAGGTTTACTTGCAGTATCCTTGGTGTATCCCGCTCGCTTTGCTGCTGTCCCATATTTCTGAAGCATGGCTTGGACTACCTGCCTACGGAAGGTGAGGTTGTCCAATGCAAGACCGTGGTACCTACATAATATCCACGCATTATTCATTGCAATATCTAAAATCCAAAATATAATTGGTGTGTACCACTTTTTCCCGCGGATATTGATGGAGTAGTTATTATTATCCATTAAGTCTACACCACCCATGCTTTTGTTATACTGTGCTACTACATACGGCTGTGGGACCATAATCTTTTTTTTCTCTGCAGCCGAGTAACGTTTAGCCTCCTGTAAAGGTTCTACTCCATACGTGTTTGATAACATGGTAACAACACTGTTATCCTTCCACATTATGGCAATAGTTTTATTGTTTGAGTCAAATTTTGATTCGTAATCTCCCCTTTTTCGTTTCTGCATAGTTTTCTTATTTGGAAGAGGACATCGCCCAGTACGGTCTGTACGGGTTGTTCCTGTCGCACCTATTCCTTTGTTGGTGAGATGTGCTATTAGCTTAGCTGAGGTAAAGAAATTATCAAAAAATACATCAAATTTATCATTGGGGAATTCAGTGAGTAATGTATCGCAAAAGTCAATAACTACTGATTCACCTAGACCTAAATCTTGTGCTCTGGATTTAAGACCATTTTTACCTTGATACAGATCGAAACAGATGCAATACCCATTTCTTTGAGCCATCACCCAAGCCTTGTACCCAAATCTAATCGGCTTTCCTTTTAAAAACTGCTTGCAACCGTGCTTCCCGAAGTACCGCACCATTGCCTCATCGATTGAAATTTTGTTCTCGTTGGGAATAATATTTGCAATGCATATGGAATTTAAGGAATCGATCAAAGGCCTAACCTTTGCCATCCTGTCGGCTGGGTTTATCGTATCGTTATCACAAACATGAAGCACCGATAGAATTTCTTCAAATCTGTTGCGACGCATCGAGTTACTAACTAAGCTATTGTGAACATCATCACTTAATTCCCAAAACATCCGTCGCCTAGGCAAGGGAACATACCCACTCAAAAACAAAATGCCAATAAATGTATACATTTCGTCAATACTGACTTGGATGTTTGGCTTGTTTGCACGAATAGCATATCTATTAGTGTGCTCAGTTATCAATCTTACAATATCTTCCGATAGAAATATGTTTAAAAATTCTAGAGGATGCGCGTCTTCACTTACAGATGCTGCGGATGAATGCTTCAGATAACACTGGCTCTCCGGGGGAGGAGCTATGTCTCCTTGTTCGACCCAAGTAAACCTGTTTTCTAACGCATTTCTCTCTTCCATGACAGCAGTCATGGTAGGATTCGCGAATGATGTGTCTTGCGAATGAGGTTCATGCGGTACACTCTGTGGGTAAATAAAAATACTCAACATTAATATGAATGATGTCACAAGTTTGTGCCAATAAGTGCGGAGGGATTTACTACTTACCGCATGACATGCTGCTGCTCTTCTCACACGAATACTGCGTGATTCTCTCATATTATTTGCTACATTTGATTCGTCGACTTGCTCCGCAATACGATTAGCTACTATAGATGATGTAGTCTCTCTTTTATCATCTTCGTCTTTACTATTTGGAATGACCAGCTCTGCTTCAGCTTGGAGCTGGCGCCTCGAGAGCCGGTCAGGATCCG
The DNA here is from genome assembly GCF_921293095.1 of Ischnura elegans. Lineage (NCBI taxonomy): Eukaryota > Metazoa > Arthropoda > Insecta > Odonata > Coenagrionidae > Ischnura > Ischnura elegans. Next base: position 5,709,187 of record NC_060248.1, on the reverse strand, counting down.
CACACTCTTCATTTCCGGAATCCCCATCGGTTACATCACCTTCGTCACTTGGTGGGGTGATATAAATTGTCCCACCGTGAACGCCGTCGAGATACTGGCCGTCATAACACTCAAGAGCATCTAAGATTTCGGCCACAGTCAGTGTCAATCGTCTGCGATTGAGAAAAACATAGGAAAATCACCGTCTAATGCTTAATTTGTGTGCCTATATAGGTATAAATTTGTTAAAATTGATGGCATATATGTATAATAATTATTATTTATAATCAAGATTATTAATATTATGGATGTTAAATTAAATAAAATAAAAAAATAAAAAATGCAAAAAAGTGTGCCAGGGATATGCTCATTTGCGGCTCCGTGCCCAGTGGGTCGTTTTCGACCCACCTTACACTTAGTCGCATGCCACTCAAACGATAATGCTATTATTGTAGAGAAAAGTTAAGAAAAATGTGCAGGCATACTTCGCACGCTACACTAAGCGAACCAATAATAAGTAAATAATAGAACGTGTAAAATACTCGCCTTCGGCCAGGAGCGTCCGCGTGCTTCTCAGCCATCTTGGATGTAACTGCCGATTTCAATGTGAAGACGGGAGTGTTGAACACCACGGCTCCTCTACAATGTTGCTCTGAGCTCACAAAACTCGGACGAAAACATTGTAGCAGTATATTCTTTCACAACACCATGAAAGAATTTTTCTACGAAGTGGGTCGAAAACGACCCACTGGGCATAAATGGGTTAAGGTAGGTTTACATGGAGTACTAAAGAAGTGGTCTGGGAGCCTCCCTTTCCTTCTAGCGCTGCCTTCTTCAATTCACTGTAAGGTCTACTCCCTTTCAATCTATCTAAAAATACTATTCTTTTCCTTCCCCTCCCTTTCCCTAACTTTCTACCCTCCAACACCATTTTCAACATCCCCTACCCGCTAAGGATTCGCTCCATCCATACATTGTCTCCTCCGTGTATCATCTAAAAGCTCCTCTCCTCACCCACCATGTCCAGCACTTTGTCGTCCCTTTTCCTCTCCGCCCATTTCACACTCTCCATTCTTCTCCATACCCACATCTTGAATGCCTCCAATCTTCTCTCATCTTCTTTCCTCAGTGTCCACGTTTCCGCACCGTAAATAGTTTTACTCCAGATCAAACTCTTCACCTACTTTTTCTTTAAACTCTTACATAATGATCCTCTCAGAAATATTCCTAGAATATTCTCAATGTTCTCTGAATATCTTAGGGATATTTCTGGTACATACGTCCACCTTAAAGCATATGCCAGGAATATTCTTCTAGAAATATTACTGGGATGTGCTTTAGAAATTTATTCTAGAAATATATTTCAAGAAGAATATTCCTGGAATATTGCACTTGGAATATTCATTGGTGTATAGCAAGGATATTTTGCAGGCATTGAGCTTATTCAAGGGGGATACAAAAATCCCTTAATTACAACCGCCTTCTGCATTCGATATTTTAGTATTCATCTACATCTACATAATACCCCGCAAGCCACCTAAAAGGCATGTGGCAGGGGATGTTTGGACACCAGCTGTTCACAGCTAAAAAAAAATGAAGTGCTTTAACAAAGTTGGGACTCGCGTTTATTAAAGTCCTATTTGGTTCAGGGCAAAAACGAATTCCCATATCTATGCGTTCGGCAAAACATCTCTTAATTTATCGCTTCTATCGGACCTGGATATATAGTGTGACTAATATTATGTTCTCTGTCTCATAAAGATATCCATTCTCAATTGTTCAAGCAATCTAAACCTAGCACGCAGCCTCCGAGTCTCCAGCGGCTCCTAGCCTAATTTGCCTAACACTGTCTTTATGCCCGTAGCAGATTTTGACGAAACGCGCAGCCTTCCTTTGTGTTTAATTCAGTTTGCGGATTAAGTCTTTCTGCACTGGGTCACATATGCTTGCTGCATATTCAAAGTGCGGTGGGATGAGTGCTAAATAGCACCTTTCTTTTACTTTCTCATCCGAAAATCTTCCCATAATATGCTTGCCGAATCCTAATTTCTTCAGTGCTATGCCGCAAATATTCTTTGTGTGTCCCTCATGTGAGGTTCGAGGTTATCCTAACTCCCAGGTATTTCACTTCGTCTGTTCTCTTTATGTTAACACCAACCACTGCATAAACATGGTTAGAGTTGGACGAATTCCGCAAGAAATGTACCATAATGCATTTGCTCAGATTAAGTTCGAGTCCCCATTCTTGGCTCCACAAATGAACGTTGTTAAGTCCGATAATAGCATTCTATAGTCAGTGGTCACTATAATTTTGTGATAGATGACAGCATCGTCAGCAAATAAACTTATTTTACTGCTAATGCAGGAGCAGAGATCATTAATGTATATAATGAATAACAGGGGGCCGATTACGCCTTGTGGAACACCTGATGTAACTTTTATAACATCAGAGCTAATTACTTCAAGAACTACTTTTCGTTTACGATCACTGAGAAAATCGCGTACCCAGTTTACAACTGTTTCGTTTAATCCACATGACTGTATTACATAAAAGTTTGTTGTGCGGTACAGGGTTGAAAGCTTTCTTAAAATCTAGAAATAGTGTGTCAACTTGTCTTTTCGATTCACCAGATTTTATAACATCATGAAGAAAGAGCACGATCTGTGTTTCACATGATCTACCTTTTCGGAATCCGTGTTGGCTGTTATGGAGGAAGTTATGTCTGTCCAAGAAAGTCATGATATTGCTAATGACGATATGCTCAAGTATCTTGCCTATAATCGATGTTAATGAAATCGGACGGTAGTTGCCTGGGTCAAAAGTATTGCTGAGTAATATGTAAAGAAAATGTAGAGATATTTCCAAATTAAATAAAATTTCTTCATTAAGTTACATTTTAATTTACCATTTATCATAACCAAATTCTTGCAAATAGGAGGCATTAATCCATTTCTTCATTTTTAGCAACTGTGTTTTTAGACTGTTGACCTTCCTAAGGGAAATGTAGAAATAATAATTAATGTAGATGCAAAGTATTCAGTATTAAATATGTTAGCACACGCAGGAAAAGCCTTTTATTTATAAGAGGTTATAACGTACACATCCACTGCGAACAAGAGAAACAGTTACATCTAAATATAAACATAACCTTGGCAACGCCTTTCTGAATTCCACCCAGGCGCTGCTTATTTTGTTAATAACGTACTCTAACACCTCCCCTCGGGATTGACAAAATAATAATTTGAAATATAAATCTCTTAGCACACCTTAAGATTTAACATCTTACAAAATTCTTTCGTCTTAGTTCCTGACAGTGGCTTTGTCAACATATCAGCGACATTATCTTTTTATCTGACAAACTGGAATGAAACCTCCCCTGTTTTTACCATCTCCCTGATATAATGATACTTCTTGGTGTATGACATATAATCATATATAATGATACTTCTTGATACATGATATAATGACACTTCTCCGCATCTGGTCCACTCAGTGCCTCTGCATCCTCCGGGATGTTGCTATCTGGACCTTCTGCAGCAAGGACAGGTCTTGGGATTCCTCTGTCTCTGAGACCTATGTGGTAGACCACCTTCCGCTACTCCTTCACAGGCAGGCTCATTTTCACAGGCGATGATTACCTCCCATGGCCCCTGGATGGGTGTTACCTCCTCTGGCTCTCCACCTCTCGCTTCGAGCTCCTCCCTAGTCATCGTCTTCTCCTGCTTTCGTTTTTCCATCTCCAGTTGTTTCAAGGCGTGGTCTGTCTGTGATTGCTCTTCCTTCAGGTGTTTATTCAATACAGCCACCAATTCCATTAATCTGAGCTTTTCAACCTCAGCAGCCTGCATCATGGCTCTTAAAGCATACTCCGAGGACTTGAAATTTCCGGATCTCATTGCGGGAATTACCAGTGAGTTATCATTTGAGCTTGGAGAAACATTCATGCTATGGAGGGCTTCTTGTAACTTTTCTACCATCATATTTTTCTTCTCCAGTGCATCTTCCAAATTATTGACTTTTGCCTGCTCTTTCATCAGCTGCATCGTTAAATTTTTCTTTTCTTTCCTATGTTCTTCTGCCATTGCCTTCATTTCTAATTCTTTCTCCTTAATAGTACTATCTTTGCTCTTCAAACACTCATTGAGGAATAGTATTAGCTGGTCACTATGCTCTCCCTTGGCCATTACTGTGGACAAACGACTTTTAAAGGCATCCATTTCAGCCTGCTTAGCCGCTTTTATTGCCCTACTAACTTCTGCTTTCCTTTTCCAATCGCTGGCCTGTTTCTCTGCCTCCTGAAGCGATGTCTCCAGCTTTTCTACTTCAGCCAACCTCTTCTCCCAGTCCATTGGTTCAAGGTGTGTGTGCCTCTGTGCAAAGGTAACTCTGGAAGCCTTCTTCCCCATATTGGTAAATTCTTCACTAATCTCCTGTATACTGATGCCTCCCACAGTCGACACATAGTAAAGTCGAGCGACTCTTACTGCTCTGAGAATTAGTATCTCCCTAAGATAGATATTTGCTACGCCGTTGAAGGTCTCTATCTTGCAACCTTTCTCCTCGATTTGCCCTAGCGAAATTAGGCTATCTTGTAGTGCTGGTATGTAGAGAACTTTCTTAAGTTCCACATCTTTACCTCCGCATTCGTCTGATATGTTCAGCATCACACTTCCCTTGCCTTCAATTCTTAAAGGGGTGCCGTCACCTACCTCTACTTCTCCTTCCATTGGTTCAAGGTGGTGAAATAGTTTTCTTCGGGGGCACATGTGATCTGAAGCACCACAGTCCAATAACCACACTCCCTGGCCATCAGGTACTTTCCTCTTCGCGCAGAGCGACACATATTCCCTGGACACGATGGCTGTTGACGCCTTCTTCTGTTCAACTATGATTCTTTCCCCTTCATGTTTCTTCTTCCTGGGGCAATTCTTTGAAATATGTCCCTTCTTCCCACAGGCAAAGCACCAAAACCTTTTATCGTTCGAGTAACTTCTGAATATGTTTGTTTCATCTCCCTTTCCATTCTTCACCTTACTTCCCTCGCCTATTGATTGTATTCTCGATTTAACTTTCATTGCAGGCTTCTGAACAGTTCGGAATGCGTGATGATTATTTTCCCCGATTTCTCCCATCAACTGCAATTTCTTCTCTGCCGTAATAAGCTTTGATTTCAGTAAAGTTGTGGACAACTTACTTGAATCTATCTCCCAGGACTGAAAAAAGACTTGGTATTCTTCCAGTAAATTTCCGAGAATAATTCCCACGACTTGTTTATCGGACAATTCAAATCCACCTTTTGCTGCTCTCTTCTGCAAATTGTGCATTTTTGCAAAGTATTCCTGAATGGGCATCTCCGGTGTTTTGGTGCAGTGTGTAAGCTCCTTCAGTACCATTGCGCCATTAACCAGCCCTTCACTATTGCACAAATCATCTAAAATCCTCCTTGCTTCTCTTGCGGTCGTACAGTCAGCAATATCTCCCAAAAATTCATCACCTACCGTTTTATAAAGAATGGATAGTGCGATGGTATTGCTTTTGGCTCGCCTCCGAACTTCGCCTTGAGTGAGTGATGCGTCCAATGCGTCTTCGTAACCGACGATAGCCTCCCATGCATCACGTAAAAGTAACTCCGCCTTTACTCGTAATGACCATGCGAAATGATTGTTTGAGTTCAGCACTGGAACTTTCGTAGTTGTTTCGTCTTGATTGTATAACGATGCCATTTCACCCGACAGCACCTACGTATGTTTTATAAACTCCGTAACCTCTTTTATAGGCTCTTAATACACCCTGGGCCCATAACCTGTGAGCACACGCAGGAAAAGCCTTTTATTTATAAGAGGTTATAACGTACACATCCACTGCGAACAAGAGAAACAGTTACATCTAAACATAAAGATAACCTTGGCAACGCCTTTCTGAATTCCACCCAGGCGCTGCTTATTTTGTTAATAACCTACTCTAACAAAATAGTATGTATTGATTTTCATGTAAAATACTATTCTGTAGTGATAGTTCAGTTGACTTGTTAAAATTCTTAAATTTCCTTTTGGAAGCAGCGCTTGCAATTCTCCTCAACTGTCTTATGAAGGTAACTCTTGCAACATCGTACGTTTCCTCTGCATGGTAATTGCACATAATTCAATATTCCAAACTGTGCAGGAACAAAACTAAACGTAGGCCTCGTATACTTGTTTCCCTCCTGGTAGAAAAAAAACATTTTTGTTTCATTTCACTTGCCCTCCATGCAAAAAACTTTACTTTGAATTTGCACGAAATATATCAATCATGGGAATTACTAAATTTAAAATATCTATGTATTTAAAGTTGGTATTCTTATTATTTTTAATACCATCTTTCATGCCTGTGACTCTGGTATAACATACGCACAAGCCCGTTACCAGAGAATATTCCAGGTATATCCCATAATGGTTCACAATGTCCCTGGGACAAAATAGGTATACATATTTGGGATCAAAATTGGTATTCCTGGAATATCCCATGCTGAATGGGGAAGATATACTACCTGGTAGATGCATTCGAACAGTTTTAAGTGTGTATTTTTGATGGGTGTGAATGCCCATAGGTAGGGAAAGCCTTCTTCTGTTGGGGTTTTTTCTCCCTCAGAAATTTATGCATCGCAGAATGCCTCTAAAAAGTGTAATTTTTGATGGATTTTCATGAATTTTGAGAGAAGGCCATTGGCCTGGATTGCTATGCATCATGTTTATAATTGGGGAGAGCTTTGAGCCGTGGCTAAATGACCATTGAAATTGTTTCTCAGGCTCCCAGTTGGTGGTTGAAGGTGATGAGGTGACATTACCACCTCCTACAGACGGAGTGATGGTACACGGCCCTGGAGACCTCATCTGCTTCATCAGGAGACCAACAACAGATGCTTGTATCGGCAACGAACATGCTGGTGTGTAGTACGTGTATGCATGCATGGGCATCGTCAGCTATTATTTGTCGAGGTGGGACACATTGGGAAGGGGGCGTGTGTAATTAGGAGTACCGTATATCTCCGAATATAGTCCCCCCTTTTTTTCCAAAAATGGCCGCGGAAAAGTAAGGGGGGGGGGACTATAATCGAGTGTAATCCAATTTAGCATACTAAAGGTGACCATAAAGTAATAAATAACGGCATAATGGCTAATGTTCTCGTAGTCTTTCTATTTGAGTATATTTATGAGGATTATAATCGGAGATATTAGTAAATACTGCCACGTTTTACCGGAAATTAAGACAATTTTTACCACAAATGTTGTACAGATACGATTATTCCGATTCAAATAGCATATCGAATATGCGTTTTCACGGAATCCATCGGGTAGCCGCTAATTTTTCTTGGAAAAGTATTGTTAGAATAATTCAATCGACACTGATCACTTAATGACGCAAAACAGTAAATAATTAAAATGAAAACTAAACACACACTATCATTACATTAATCGAACACTAGAATTGAATCAATAGTATATGTACCCATCGCTCATTTAATAACTACACGATTTAAATAATTGCGAAAAATAAACAGATAAAGTGAACCTTTCGTGACGATTTAGCATTCCATTGCGTCCGTAGCTACTATACGTCCAAGAACCCTACATATATAGGGTTCTTGTATACGTCCGTGCGGATCGTGTTTACAACCACTGCCTTCACCGCCTTCACAGAACAAGAATGCGCAATAGGTGATGCATTTGTTTCTGAAAAGGCGCAATAATCGACGACTTTAAACCAGAAGCGCCGGCATTACTGCATTTGATCGAAATACAGCGACTCAGCATCGAAAGTGTAATCAATTTATTGAGGAATATCTTCAATTCGTCAGGGTAAATAGGATCGATAAATTACTTCGCATAATGTTTCGCAATTATTTCCGCGATATTTTCTTTATTAAAAATAATTTTACGTTCAACAGTGAGGTGATGGATCAAGTAAAAAGATGAGGATCAATCCTGCCGCTGATTAGAGGCCTTCAAAGACGGAGTTTCGATGCCAATTTAAAAATAGCCGTTGCAGAATACGCCGTAAATCATAGTATTTACAGCGCTAGCAAAGCGCTAATACATCGCGGAAGTCATTTCGGGGGTCTCGATGCGGCAGATTCAAAGAATTAGAGGAAAATATCGTCGAATTTGTGCGCAAATGCAGAGCAGAAGCTCTTTGTGTAACTTATGCAATGATTCGCGACGAGGCATTGAAAATTGATATAATTTTTTTTCAGTTTTAATGTTTGTTGGAAAAAGTTTATTTCTTAATTTTATTACTTTGATATTTGTAAGTCCTGTAGTTTAATTGTTTTGCTTAGCAGGCATTTGATAGCAATATTTTTATAATATTTATAATTTATTTAACACAATTTTATTTAGATTTCCTAAATTCTTCAGGTCACTTGGATTTGTGATGACTTGATGGGTGTGTTACACTGGATCTAAGGAAGTTTCAGGGCCAAATGCAATACTGTTTATGGGCTTTAAGTTAAAGCTTATATATTGACATTGTCTGTAGTCATTTGGAAATCAAAAATATTAATCATTTGTGAAGGTTTAAAAAATACAATAGCCTTGGATACTTAAAAAAATTTCTCATTTCTTCATTACATCTGGTTAAGGAACTATAAATTACTGATACATGCAATGGATCACAACATGTGTCAGGTATAGTTATTTTGTTGTGATGGAAAATATGTGAGCAGATTTGTTCTTAATCTTCACAGAAAATAATAGTTTTTATCGAATCTAGAATCTTAACTTGCTAACCACAGAAAAATTGCCTTCCTTTACATTTTAAATTTTTTCCCATAACTGAGGTCTCAAAATTGGGGGGGGGGACTATATTCGGGGGGGGGACTATATTCGGAGATATACGGTAAATGAAATCATAAATTTAAGTTATGAATAAGTTGATCAGTGTATGAAAATGGCTTGAAGTACAATGTTGAGTGACGCATTTGATGATGCCCATGCATACATCCATATGTGCCTTTTTTACTGTGTAACATTTATGACCTAAAATTTAAAGTGTTTCATGTAACAAGTGGCTTTGTATGCAGCCACCCACTCTGATCCAAAGTTATTTACACCAAGGATGAAATTTGCCTTGAATGCGTGATGTGGGATTTGAACCCTGATCTCAAGGAAATCCCAAGTTCCAAGGAAATGCATGGATAAGGAAGGCAAGGGAAGGCATCTCAGTTGATTTTATATTTGAATCCATGCCTTGTTGCCGATCATTCAGTAATTACCTCCTCAAACTCAAAGAAAATTTTAAGCCAGGTTTGCCCCTTTTCAGTCCTTTGCACAATGTCACTCATTTTAAAATATGCCTCGCTTGCAGTCTAATACTAATTAACTGGAATAATTAGCTGCGAAAGTATAATTGCATAATCACATGAGCTAAATATGTCTTATGTCAGCATTTAAGATAGTAAAAATATGTTTAAGAGCTGGTCCCACACCTTTTTGCATTTTTTATGACTCTAGAAGGACTTGTGTCTAAACCAAGTAGACGAGCATTGATCGCTGTTCTGAAAACTCTAGGTGCACCAGTAATATTTCATGCTAACAATTTGGAATGTAGACTCTGCAAGAAATCTTACCTAGTGCTCACACTTAGCCCTGCCAAGCTTTCGATAACAGTCCACCTGCCTATCCTAAAAAAAAATCCAACAGGAATTGGTAATTTGAAACCATTTTAGAGGAAAACATGGGGCTTCACCATTCCCAGGGCCTAGGGGAATGTAACCTGGTATGGAAAGTTATGATACGCATTTCAAAGAGAAAATTTAGTTGCATTCAATCCATCAATGCCTCTTCTAATGTTAACCAATGCAGAAAGTAATCTGATAAGATTTAATAAGGGACAATTGAACTCCATCCTAGCCAACTGCACCTCTGCAAATGTAACCCAATACAGAAAGGTAATATGATAAGACTATCGAGTGAAAATGCTAGCAGAACGGGGCCGAGGGATAATCCTGATATCGATTGCAGGCACCACCTTACGTTCAACTTGCAATGGTAAATATTAGAGATGGGTCGAATAGCAGATTTCTCGAATTCGAATATTAAATCATTGCTCGAATATTCGAATACCTCGAATTTCAAATACCTCGAATACTAAATGATGAATGCTGGAATGTTTGACTCGGTTGCCTATGCAGCAGGCAACACAAGATTTTGGGGAGTAATTTTGATTTCCTTTAAATGATTCGAACAGGAATTTAGCTGATTAATGAATATTTTAATTTTATGGAAACAATTGGGCATATCATTAATTCAACTAACATCGCTTTACCCCCACTTCTGCTGCCAAGTGCTAGCTGACAATCTGAGGCATTTTGCAAAATACAAGCTCTATTCCACCGTATTTTCTTCAATTATTTTCAGTCCATCTTTGGGAGTTCTCACGAGATAAGAAGATGAATTGGAATTGCTATCAGGGAGAAACCAAATATTCTGAGAAAATATCCCTTTGTCTGGGACTGTAACAATAAAGATTTATAGCACCACTCATTAATTGTAACTTGATATATGCTTTCGGAAAAAAATACCGCATCAACTTCCGAGAAGCTCTGCTGCTCATATCGAGTTGCGCCAGAATGCTAAGTCTCCGTCGTATTTTGACATTTATTTCTTTGCTTAAAATGCTTATATAAACTCAGAAATACGTCGTGTTTGGTCTTATTCTTTTTGAAATTACGCGCACATTACTAATATTTCAATTCAATAAAGGTGTAACATCAATTGACGAAAGTCATTCTTAGACACCTTTTGTGCTAATACATAGATGACTCATGCAGCGGTTGACCTCCACAGAAATGGGGAACTTCGAAGCTGGTAGGAAAAAAAAAGGTCAGTGGGGGAGGAAAGGGAGGGCCGGAAACACGTTTCTATTGTTCTCGTGTAACTTGGTATTTTTTCGAAGCTAAGGTCTTCGTAATATGATCCCTGCGCGAGCTGTGACCTTTTTTTTATTTCGAAGGAGAGGAAAGCCTCAGAGGGGGGGGGGGGCTAGTGCTGAATGGAGAGGGATACCGGATCTTGGGAAATGCGCTAATGTAAGTATCCCACGGTACTCACACAGCAGTTGACCCCCAGAAATGGGAAACTTCGAAGCAGGTAGCCAGAAAAAGGTCAGTGGGTGAGAAAAGGGTGGAGGGCGTGAAACACGTTTTTATTGTTCTCGTAACTCGATATTTTTTTCGAAGCAGGGGTCTTCGTAATGCCATCCCTGCGCGAGCTGGGACCTTTTGTTTGATTTCGGAGAAGAGGAAAGCGTCAGAGTGGGTGAGGCGAGTGCTGAATGGAGGGGGATAGTGGATCGTGGGAAATGCCCTAAGGTTGCTATCCCACGGCACTGAGGTTCTCCTGGTGGGGGGAATCGGGGATTTTCGGATTTTTTCACCTGACCATTTTCGGTTCCCCTCGTCGAACTCTTTTCACCGCTAATATCCACGAATTTGATGTAATTCGTCAACTTGCGTAAAACGGGGCTGCGAGCACTAAATGACTACAGTTCTCTACATTTTTCCGAGTCAACTACCAACGACGTGCGTGCGACAGTGTATGACGCGAAATTCAAAGTATTCGAGGTATTCGAGGCGGTACTTTTCGCATAACTATTCGAAACCTCGAATATCGAATACTTTCTAATATTCGAGGTATTCGAGTATTCGTGGATACTATTTGCACATCTCTAGTAAATATACTTCAATACTGTATGTGTCTCTATGGAAGCAAGGCTTGGACATTGACAGCAGCAGAGAAGTTAAGAGTGGAAGCATTTGAAATGTGGTGCTACCGAAGAATGATGATAATAAAATGGATGGACTGAGTAGCAACTAAGCATTGTGTAAACCAGGGTTTATCAAATTTTAAGGTGGTCCAGGATGAAATGCCATTTTCCTGTTGTTATCTTTTTTTGTCATGAAATGTGACCCTCTCTTCAATTTCAGTGGCAACCAATTCCTCGGGCATCCATCGTCGCATATACGGTCTCTACTCTAAAATGAGTTCAAGTCTAAGGGAGTTGATTGGTCAAGGCTCATTGGCCACTGCTGCTCCTCAGTTGTTCTCCGAGCTGCACCCTGTGATCTTCTACCTAATGCCGGTGGGTGTACTTCCTCTTTCGTATTCTCTCTTGAGACAGTGCTCTGTGTAGGCTATCTCTCAATTTTGTCTTGTATTTAAATCTTATATTCAAGGTCGACATTTCAAAAAATTATATTATACAACGTGAAGGGCAGCAGAAATGGGTGTCCATTTAGATAGACAGGGCAACAAAGTGGTCACCATGAATGCTAATTGAGATAAACGGGCTGACAAATGTTACACTTGGGAGGTCAATTGTTGAGTCTGTAGGTTTAGGGAAACAGCCGGCATCATAACTACATTTCATAGAAGCGAGAGAATCTGGCCAATCATAACAAAGTTGCAAGGAACAAGGGCTATATAAACTATGAAAATACTTGTATCAGCCTGCATCTCCCAAATAAGTGACCGGTATTCTATCAATTAAAATACCTAGGCATCTTCTCTTACGTATCAGATATGTTTGCTCTAGGAGGCAAGATGGTTTATGCTGCCGAGCATTCATTACAAAACTCGACAGGAAGTAAGAAGGCCTTGGTAGTTTAAGTGCGAGGACAGTTTGCACGTATTCAGAAGATCCAGGCTCAAATCCTGCTGAAGGCAAACAATTTTTCTTGGGTTTTCAAGAGCAGGATCCTGCCACTCATAATTCCTGCAGTGGTGGTACAAAATGATCTATGTGGAGTTCAAATAAAAATTTGTAACTGCTGTAGGAGTGAAAATATTTTGTTTTTGGAAGTAAAATGTAGTGAGTGATGTTACATATCAACTGTCAAAAATTGTAATTCAAGCTTATCATGAAGTATTGTGATCTCCCCCATATACTGTTGAGTCAACAGCTTTCATTCTTGAATTAAGAGACTCAACAGCAGCAATAGGAGGGAACACTGGAAATTATAAATGGATTTCGTTATTTTAAAGCAAAAAGATATGAATGTAAAACACCCAGGCCAATTTTCAGAGCTCAAATTTGATTTTTAACCGGGACAAGTAGCTTTAAAAGTCTGCTAGGAGCTCCGGCTACTCCCACGACACCAAATTCATTTCTATCGGCTGGCACTGTGAACCTCATGAATGTCGCCGGAGTAACACCTGAAGAAGCTGTAAACACATTGGTTCGTGGAAATAGTGGCCAAAAGCTTATCATCATGGTGAAGCAAAACATTAATTTTGTTCTGGCTGATTCCCGAAATGTACTGACGTTATCAACAGAGACTCTGAACAATGTTTTTAAATCACAAAACGAATCATTTCATTGACATGAAATTTATTTAAGATGAAATGTTAACAGTTTTGAGTGAGACAGTAATCACGGGAATCCTCATAGATGCTTTAATTCGTGGACAAACCATCGTACCTTTACTTATCACTGCTTTTTATCTTCCAGATGTAAATTATAAAATAAAAAACAAATCATTACAATCAATATCTTTCCCCCACTAGCTGTTTTCTTGCCGTCTGAAGGGGGGAAATTCGGGGCTCTCTCAGTTTCTTTAATGATTAGCATTCAAATTTCTTTGGAATAGCATTTTTTAAGCAGATATCTCGCTTTGGTCAACCAATTTTCCTGGTAATTCTTCAAGTCAGTTTCGTACAGTAAAAAATGGTAAACAAGTGTCATCAAAATGAAAGAGTAACTCAGAGACATATACATGAAAATATCCATAAGCTCACTTATATTTACATCAGAGTTACACGTGAAGTCACTATCTAAAGTTTTAGGAGAAAGTTTGTGGCACCATTTCTGCATATCATGGAAATTCAGTATCCTTTACCCCAATCGTAGTTTTTGCTGCACTCTGCAAATATTCCGCATGTGAGTGAATAAATATGCACACTAAGGGATAAATTATTCTATAACGGTAAATTTATCATTCCACTCCTATTTATGTAGGATGTAATTGTTATTTCGTGTGAATTTACTGCATACTCGCTCCGGTTTTCACCCTTAGTTGTTATAATATATAATATTATGTAGTTCCTTATATGTGAACGGTGGCTTGTAGTGGCCAACGCTTTGAGTTGAGGTACTAGTGAAGGTTGATAGGGTTCTGGGCTGTTTCTCATAACTTTTTATCAGCTCGTTGTATTACTTATTTATAGTTTTTTTTATAATCGTAATTTTGCTGTTATTACTATTATACTTTTATTAATGGTAATGCAGCTTTTTGCAATTAGGAAAATTATGGTGGATAAAATCCTGGCATTGTCATTAACGTGCAGTTTGAAGTCTGGCAAAAGGAGTCACACATTACATTTAATTTTTTGACACTTATTCTGTTTCGATTAATGATAGTTAAAACTATTTGCAAGTATTTATTCAGTGCACCCTTTCCTCCAGTTTTGGTGTTTTGTTGTAAGACTTGAAAAGTTATCAGCATTTATTTTTTACTATTTGTGCTTCTATTGATATATTTGCAATTATAAAGGAAATTTTCCCGTTGTGTGCTTATATATTTAAGCACATACAAATTTTTGTGATGTGTGGCTAAAGACAACAAAAGGAATAATGGATTAAATTAAATTAAATTCCTTTGAGAAGCAGAAGTGATTTACATTAAAGTGACTCCCACAAATTCTATAACAGCCTATATCTGAAGGAATATGCAGTCTCCGTTTGCGTCGTACCTCTGATTTATTCGGTCTGGGGCGTTTGACACAACAAAAAATAACTTTTCTGGTGTTTACCAAGAGGTAAATTCACATCTAGGCACACAATATACGTAAAGTTTCCTCCCACTCATTTAAAATTCTCTGTTTTATCTACTATTTATTTTTACTCAAAATAACACCTACGGCAATGCACTCCTTGTGCAAGCAATGCAGATATCATGAGGTCAACAGGCCATCAACATGGTGTCGCCCGAGGAATACATTTTTGGTGCGGAATTCAAGTTGAAACTTCAAACTGTTCTAGGGGCAAAATTATTCAGCGCTCAGTGGTAAAATTTGGTGAGAGTCTTTCTTACACCCATTTCATTATAAATCAAGCATAATATTTGGTAGTGTAATCCCTTCTATTTTCCTTTCTGAGTCAACCTAAACCAATTGCTTCAATCTTTCATCTCAACTCACAAAACTATGCGTATTTGGAGTACCGTATTCCTCCGAATATAGTCCCCCTCTGAATATATTCCCCCTCTGAATATATTCCCCCTCTGAATATATTCCCCCCCCCTAATTTTAAGGCTTGAGTTTCGGGAAAAAATTTAAAAAATGGGTTTTAATATAGTCCCCCCTTAACTTTTATCATGGGCTACCATCATTATTACAGTATTCTACCGTTTTAGGTAGGTTTCCATGGAGTACAAGAAGTGATCTGGGAGCCTCCCTTTCCTTCCAGTGCTACCTTCTTCAATTCACTGTAAGGTCTACTCCCTTTCAATCTATCTAAAAATCCTATTCTTTCCCTTCCCCTCCCTCGTTTCCCTAAAATTCTACCCTATAACACCATTTTCAACATCCCCTCCCTGCTAAGAACTCGATCCATCCATACATTGTCTCCTCTGTACCTTATCTAAAAGCTGCCTCCCCTCGCCAACCATATCCAGCACTTCGTCGTTCCTTTTCCTCTCGGTCCATTTCACCCTCTCCATTCTTCTCCATACCCACATCTCGAATGCCTCCAATCTTCTCTCCTCAATGTCCACGTTTCCGCACCGTAGAGCGCTACATTCCATATCAAACTCTTCACTAACCTTTTCTTTAAACTCTTACATAACGATCCTCTCAAAAGCTCCTTCCTGTTCATGAACGCCTCCTTTGCTAATGCAATTCTCTTCCTAATGTCCTTACTACTGTATCCGTTTTCCTCTAACGTACTGCCTAAAAAGTTGAACTGCTCAAGTTTTTTACCACCCACTTTTATCTTAAGTCTCACGTTCCTCGCTCGTGATGCTTTACAAAACCGCGTAACCTTAGTTTTCTTGTGAATAATCCTCATCCCATACTGCTCGCATAGTGCATCCACTAGAGCCTGCAGCTCCCTCGCTGAATGGCTAATCAACACCTGATCATCCGCAAATCTCACCGATTTGAACATCATTCCTCCCACTTTTATTCCAGCTTCTAACTCATCCCACGCTTCCCTAACCATCTCCTCAGCGTACATGTCAAAGAGCATCGGCGATAGAGGACAGCCCACTCCTCGTCCCATTCTTGCCCACCCAGATTCTCCGTCTGCTACCCTCACTTTCTCAGTCTGGGCTATATACAGATTACGAATCAGTCACCTATCCCTCCAATCTACGCCTTTTTTCTTGAGAATATCCAATAACTTTACCCAGTTCACTCTATCAAAAGCTTTTTCAAAATCCACAAAGCAGGCATACACGTCCTGCTCATATTCTAGGTTCCTCTCGACGAGGGACCTCATTACTGCTATTGCTTCAGGAGTTAACTTCCCTTTTCTTAAACCAAACTGATCTTCGCCCAAATACTCGTTTGCCCTCGCCTCCATTCGCCTGTTCAATATCCTTAGTACCACTTTCGCCGCGTGCGATATTAGGCTAATAGTCCTGTAATCTCCGCATTCCACAGCTTTCTTCTTTTTCGGTATCAGAATTAAAACAGTCTTCACGAAACCCTCCGGCCAACATCCCTCCTCATAGATCCTGTGTACTAGTTCGAAAAACCTTTTCTTACCTTCCTTCCCTAGATTTTTGGAAAAACAGGGGAAACTATATTCAGACACATATGGTATTTATAAATATTGCAAGTGCACGTATGGATGCTATTCAGTGATGAAACCAGTCTTATCAATAAATCTTGTACCATGCGCAATTCCAAAGTGAATTCTTCCATTTCTGATTTGAAGTATGTATTTCCACTGCGGCCCTGAAGACTTGTTAAAGCAAAATTGTTGCTCCTTCCGTGATTCAACATTTTGTCACAGTTTTGCAATAATATTACTCTACCTCATCATTTACTATGGTTATGGTGTGCATCGTAGTACATTTTGTTGCAATTTCTGACTTTATGCACTCAATATTTTGTTTGCAAACTATGGCTACGTGCCAGCAGAGTGGCTCAGACAACATTCTACCCTGTTACATTTTGGCTATCTCTCTTTTTAGAAATGAGGTCGTCCAAGTGTGTTAGATTTCTGAAAGCAATTGTTACTCCAGGTTCTAACTTTTCCCTCGATAACTGTTACTACGTATGATATGATTACCACATATGTGCAGTTCCTGACACGGCTATCCCGAGAGCATTTTACGAAGTAGGTAGTAGTGGCATTCTTCATGATTTTTCATGTCAAATAAATGAAAAAATATATTTCTATGTGACATACCATGAAGATTATGAAGACTACCTTGTGCTGCAGTATTTTGAATGTGTATCATGTGTGTCGGTATATAAATATTTAATCAAGCAAACCCCTCCTCTGCTAAATGTAAACTCTTGTGCTGAGCTCACAGCATAAATATCTGCTGCTTATGTGTGTCTATTATGATGATTTCAGCCTGGGGATGCACGGCTCAGGGCTGGAGGTGAGGCGCTGGCAAGATATGTAAGAGTGCGAGGCGGAGAGACTGCGGCCATTACAGCAGCGGCTGCCCTGCTAGCTGACGTTGATGATCGTGATCTTTTCATTTCCAAGGTAAGGCAAAGCCTGGATAACTTCGAGTGTTCAAGTCTTGGACTGCTCATTTCACACTGGGTTAGTGTGCAATCTATTATTATAATAATAATAATAATTATATTGGTCAATAGTACTCAGAAATACAGAGACCTCATCAGGAAAAAGTAGTACAAAAATATACAGGAGAAATGGCATACAATCAAATATATAGGTTACATCAAAATACAATGTCATCAGTACTATGTAGTGGCCGATGCTTTGTTGGAATCCTAGAAAAAGATATTGACCACCAATGACCAACCCCATGTGAAAGTGATGGAAGAATTCATCCATGCTATTTTTTTGGGGAATCCCAAATATTTTCATGTGTATTTGTTACCCATTGGTTGTCATACCTTTTAAAGATCATCTTCATACTGAAACAATGAAAGGTTGAAGTACACATAAGTAGTGAAACTTGATTAAAATGAAACTGTGGAGAACGTTCTGTTTGACATTTTTGTAGCAATTGCAATTTTAATTTTTGTGTACAACCTGTAGCTGACATTATCTGGATGTGTGCATTCTTATTGTTAAATGTGAGGAAACTTGGGATGTGATAGTGGTAATCGGGATGAAATGCTTCGGTGGAGTCCCCTGTGGTTATTATAGCTGGTTTTCACTTCCCCTCTTTTCATTGGAGCATTTTCTTTCGGGAAAAATTTTCGTTGCATGAAAAGCATCATTTCAATTTGGTAGGGGATGCTGAAATAGTGGCTATCGGGCAGTGCAATTGTTGGAATACCTTTGCTAAAAATAGTTTTTCAATTGAATTTTCAGTCTTTCAATTAAAAATATGCATGCATACTCATGTATTTTGCAAATTCCTAAGGTAATATATATTTTTTAAATCTCAATTTCATGAATTGCAACTGGTAAATAAATAATTTATGTTAGCATTTAGTGTTGAAATCTCATTTAGAGGATTCCTATAAAATTTTTAATGACACTTTACTTAACCTTACATCAGTTCTAAAGGTCTGTTTAAGTGGTGTATCCAACTCGTTCCAGTTAATGTCTGATCGCATGAATGCAAGAATGAATGCCAAAATGCACTGTTTAACCACTCAACTTATACGAATGCATGAATAGACAATAGAACCTGTTCTAATTTGATTCATGTATTTGTACAATTTGGGTGGTTAACACTGCATTTTGGTGTAGATTCAAGCTATAGACATTACATTGTATGAATGTACTGAATGCATAGACCTTAAAACTCTTGAATAGTTATTAGAAAGAAAAACTTTTGCCATAATTAGTAGAACAAAGTCTGCACCAGAAAGTATCCCACATAGAGAGAATGTCTCCTTGTCTTAATGCTGGACTTGATTCTGAGGGAAGATCGCCATTTTCTTGTTGGCAACTCCGCCACTACCCCATGCCTCCCCCATGATCGCCAATGATCATAAAGGCCAGAGTGTTTTAATGTCCCACCATAGTGCTTGCAGAGTTTCTGTGCACTAGACAGTTTCCCAGAGTCCAACTGCCAATCGTGGAGACATTTCGATTGGCAAATGACGACCAATCCCATTGACCGATTCTTGACTCGGTACATGCCGGGGACGAACCTTCGATAGTGGTGATGTACAACCCACACAGCACAAAGTGAATAATATGCACATAATATTCAAATATTATGCGAATATTATACCACCACAATGGTATAAAACGCGCATATTATGTACATAATATGTGCATATAAATGGCATAATGTCCTCATAAATTGCGATATTATGCGCATAATATGCGGAATATATGCACTGATGGAATGGCATAATGTTTGCATATATACGGAATATATGAAGACATTATACCATTTATATGCACCTTTTATGTACATAAAAGGTGCATATATTCCGTATATATGCAAACATAATGCCATTCCATCAGTGCATATATTCCGCATATTATGCGCATATAGGGGGATCGGGTTGGTGTGGTGGCTAGAGTGTTGGCTTCCCACCCGGCGGGCTCGGGTTCAAATCCCGGCAGTGGCAGAGAATTTTCAGAGACTGCCCGATCCCTGCTTGAATATTGTTTGGAGGACATTTCAAGCGCAGCACTCCGTCCGTCGGATGGGACGTTAAGCCGCGGTCCCCTTTGCGCCTTTCGTTAAGAGCAGGCTAACGTCGACGCTGGGTTTCTCTCCACCTTTCCTTCCACACCCTTCCCTCATGGCGCAAATGACATCAGCTGTCGGTCGCCTCCTCCAAATACCATACCTTATGCGCATATATCGCAATTTATGAGGACATTATACCATTTATATGCTCCTTTTATGTACATATTATGCACGATTTATACTAGTGATGGGTTGATTCCAAAATTTTATCGATTCCGATCCCGATTCCGATTCTGACATTTCGATTCCGATTCTACCGATACCGATTCCATCGATTCTGATGCCATAGGCTCCAAGAAAAACAACACTTAATTCCAGGCAACAAGAAAACCACTTAAAAAAATATTACTCTGTGAAAGAGTCAGTTGACAAAAGCATCTTTCGTATCATCACTATGTAATTAAAATATAATAGCTAAATTTCAAAACAGAACATACCTGAAGTGTTGTTACACGATAGGTATTACTTTAGAATATTAGCAATCATGTTTGAAGTTAAAATAAAAGTATCTCCTTTAATATCTATCTTTTATTGATAATATCTTATCATTATCAATAATGTCTCACAAATTTAGTTTCCTTTTACAGACTAAATATTTGCTCAGAAAGCAAAGCATCTTCACTCTGTCATGATAAAGCCTGTTGCATTTTCCTTCACATATTTTTCTTGCAGAACTAAATGTCTCTCACTGAATACAGTGGATGGCGGTATGGCAAGAAACCTCTTTGCTAATACTTTCAGCCTTGGGTAGGAGATACAAGTCTTCCAGTATTTCCCAGGGAAGGAATTTGGTGGTGCATTATTCTCTGATAAATAAGCTTCCACTTCAGCTTCAACAGTGTTTGCTATAGTGACTTTGGGTACTTTTCCAAATGCATCCCTGTATCTTGACAATATGCCTGTCACAGGCTCCCTAGTCTGCATTTGCTCCTTTGGAATATAATACAGATTTACAAGTAGCACTTTAAATTTGATCTTTTGATTTGATCACAAAATTTTGATCTCGAGTCGAGTTGAAAATGACTCGCGAGAATCAAGTCGAGTCGAGAATGATAATTCCTGAGCCAGGCAATACAGCATTGCATACTACAATATATTATACTCCAATTTTCTATGATGAATGTCTAGCCTAATGTAAGGAGGAAAATATAATGAGGATCGTTGATGGTTATTGTCAGAAGTAGGAGATGAATGAAAATTAATGTGTCTTCAACAGTTCCATAGGGACAATTGAAATTAATTAACCCCAAGTAATTTGTCAACCATATATATGTATCCAAACTACAAAGGAAGAGCCCTGAGTATAGTAATTTTCACAGCTACAATAAAGATTACATACTACGTATATGAATCATGTAATATTTGGCCCTTTCAAGTTCTCAAGCTGAAAAACCAATTATTCTACATGCTCAGCCAGCAGGTTTTGACGTCTCCATGTTACAGTACTGCTGCCTGCAGTAAATTGCCTTTTGCTACACACGTGTGTGACTGGGCAAGTACTTTGCTACCAAAATTGCAAGATTTCGGAGACTTTGGAATTTTTATTAAAAATTATATCAACGATTTTTTTTGGATCTTCATGGAATTCAAGTGTACGAAGCGAACAAACTATAGATCTAAACTTTAGTTTTGTAGAGCCAAAAAAATTTTGTACTTCTCACGTCATTTAATCAACCTTAAAATCTCTTGCTTTTTTAAGTTCAAGAAAGAAACTAAGCGGTACAAATGAATATCACCTCGCAGTAATAAAAAAGGCTAAAAGAGCCTTGTGGTGTGAAAACTCCCCCGACTCCCCTCGGCCCGCGCGACTCACCTCGGCAAAGGTGGAAAGGGAAAAAGGGTATCGGTTGTTGCCTTTCACGAAAACAGTTCATTTTCCTCTCTCTTACGAATGCTGACTTAATATCTTCACTTTACTTCAATACCCGAGCCATATTTCTTGTGCGTGGGATGGTTCCGAAAAATATCCAATCCTTAGTATTTTCACTCGAGTAATGCGCTAAATGGTCTAGTCGATCTCTACATAATCCTTATAACATCCTCAGTTTAGTGTTTTAAGTCAATGAAGACGATTATCCATGCTTTTAATGACGATTTTCAAGACTGATGTTTTTAAAAACTTGAAAAATCGGCGTCAGTTACCGAGCCTCAGCGTTCCGCGGCGTGCAGCTCAGCCTTGACGCGCGATTGAAAAATCGCTCTTATTTCCTTCGTGGCCAAACCTTTTTTTTTCCCAAGATTTCTAATAAGTACTCTTTAACAATCTTTACTTTACATTGCGATTCAAATTTTCCGAGTTATATTTTTCGTAAACGAAAGATAATGTCTACTTAATGTCAAATTTCACGTGAAAAACGGGTCGGCCATTTTGCGTAGCACAGGCAGACAGATGAGAGCCAAAATCTCCAAAAGTCATTGAAAGTATAGGCAAAGCACCAGGTCAAAGGAATATAGCGTTTTTCATTCCTTAAAACTCAAACCAACTCAAAACCACCTGGATAAATTAAAAGATTTTTTGAGGAAAGACGATATCTCGCGTGGAAATATTGAAAAATTGGTTATGTTTGGGCCACTGTATCTCACTAAAGGGTCGTATTTATGTAAAATGGCATATATATCTATATCTGGTAATGATTTATGAGTATTAACGCTAAGTTTCAAGTCTCTATCCCCAAAAAGGTCATTTTGGACTTTATTCCAGTTTTTTTCCGATATCGGACCAGTGTGCGCCGGGTAGGAGGACGATCGGCCGCCGCGGCTGGCGTAAAGGTATTCGGCACCCACGTCGACAGCGTGTATTCGGCAAGCTGAAACTACCAGGCCAAGGCATTAGAATGACTTATCGGCTTTAAAAACTGCATTATTACATGAGTTTCATGATAGCGCTTCCTGTCGGCAGATTGCTGGACCTACTAGCCTCGAAAGCTCTGTAACCTTAACTACTCGACTCGACATTCGTAATGCTACTCGAAACGCTCGAGTCGAGTACCAAAAACTCGACGACTCGATTTTTCGAGTACTGCGCATCCCAAGATAAGTGTTTTGTTATTACGATTACGTGGCGCGAAAATTCGAATGACTGTTGGAAGCGCGGTCGTATATAAATTTGTGGTTTGAAGTACTACTGGAATCGGAATCGATTTTTCACTTTGGCAAGTACTCGTTTTCAATTCCGGTTCTTGGTCGAGAATCGAGGAATCGAAGAATCGAGGAATCGAACCGACCCATCACTAATTTATACCATTGATGTGGCTATATATATGCGCATATTATACCCATATATACCATTTATATGCACCTTTTATGTACATATTATGCAAAATTTATACCATGGATGTGGCCTAAAATATATGCGCATATTATGCCCATATATACCATTTCTATGCTCCTTTTATGTACATTTTATGCATGATTTATACCGTTGATGTGTGATAATATGCAGTTACATTATATTCGAAAATTACATAAATAAAAAGTGATTTCTGGAAACGAGAGAAATTTAATAAATCATTCATCTAGAGACACCATAGGTACATTGCACTAAAACAGGGCACAATCCTCCTACCTTCAGCGTTGTATCACAAATTTTCAAACATTCAGTTAGGAGTCCTATATCATCGCAAATTTGGTTGAAATAACATGTAAATGACATCTAAAGGCAAACATTCACCCTTCCATAATCGTTACTCATGAAATTGAGATTAAAAAGCACAAAGTATGTCACACGAATTCACAATCACAACACTCGCGATGATTCCTTCCATGACATCCGCATGGTTGAACATCTACGGTCTTTTCTTAACGAATGTATTATAAATGGTCCAAAATGTGATTCCAAACCACAAAAAGGTCTTCTAATCGCATAATTGTCTCTGTAAGTCATAGAGTTGTGGCGAGCAATCACGCAAACGATGTAAGCAAGCCGTTCTTGAAAATACACTCAGAAACAATAAAGATCATATTGTCACTAATAATCACAAATTAAAATAATTATATGCATATATCATCAAGTATGTCATATCTTCAGGGCGAAAGTGCAGCTCACAACCTGGATCAGTACCTAAGTGCCAAAACTTCGTCTTTCCTTGGAATATCCTTCCTTCACTTTTCAAGCTGGGAGTCTGATTGAAAAAGTACCGTCATAATATATACATTTAGGTAATTAAAAACTGGGAATAACTCTCAAAATTAGGAGCGTAATAATTTCAGATTTGCTTGCAAACCCTACGACAAACGAACCCGACTCACGTGTACTTACTTTGATTTTAAATAAAGTCCTGTTCTTCATACCATGAAGTTTATTATTCCTTATCGTATATGCGTTACCAGAATAGTACTGTGATATAAAATAGCTCCGTAAACCCATCTTTTCCTCATTAATCTTAGATTTTTCAATATACGTTCAATTCACCCAACTACGGCAATATGGCTACGGCAACAACTAACAATGACTAACAACTGCTAACAATGCTAACAACGACGCAACGTGACGCAACGGCAATATGGCTACCAAGCTGCCTACCTCGCCAGACCGGAGTATGCCGGTGTGGAAAATAAAACAATAATAATAATTGCGGAGTATTTTGCGAACGATACGAAATTGTTAGTGATATATTAAAACATAATTTTTCACATTTTTTTGTACAGAGGATGTATGATCATCGATTTTTACGGATACAATCACAGTTTACGACGGCATAATATTTAAATATTATGTGCATATTATTCGAATTTTATGAACAAGATCGACGGAATATTATTTGCATTTTATGCGTATCCATTTATGCAACTTTTATACTGAAAAGAATTTTGAGTTTGCTGGGTGGCCGTTAATTAATGATTCTTATAAGAATCATAATTAACGATGAAATGTTACTAACAACGAAATAATATACATATTATGTCAATATTATTAATAGTTTACGGCGGTATAATATTTAAATATGATGTGCATATTATTCGCATATTATGTGCATAATCGACGGAATATTATTTGCATTTTATGCGTATCCATTTATGCAACTTTTATACTGAATAGATTTTGAGTTTGCTGGGTGGCCGTTAATTAATGATTCTTATAAGAATCATAATTAATGATAAAATGTTACTAACAACGAAATAATATGCATACAATGTCAATATTATTAATAGTTTACGGCGGCATAATATTTAAATATAATGTGCATATTATTCGCATTTAGATTTTTTTTAGATTAGTTTATGCGGTGGGGGATCAGCTCCCAGGGCACTTAGACCTATAGGTCCATTGTGCTAACCACCGATAATGGATCATCCATAGAGGCCAATGTCCTTAACGAAGGACAAAAGGTCCCCAATGGGAAGATCTCTTACTTCCTTGGGCTCTATAAAAGGTGAGCCCAGGTGTCTATATCGAGTCCTCATGATTGCGGGACACTCGCATATTAGATGAGTTGTTGTTTCTTCTTCCATCTCACACCATCTACACCTATCTGAGTCTGTTATCCCCAGCAGGTGCATATGTCTCATTACGTGATAGTGACCCGTAAGCAGGCCTACTACCGTCCGCACTTGACTTCTGTTCATAAGAAGAAGTCTTCTCTCGAGTCTAGGAGAGATCTCTCCTATAAGGGTTTTTGCCTGACGTAAACCCGGTGTTTCCCGCCAGATCTTTAGGTGTTGGGTTGCTCCCCACACTTTAATTGCAGCCATCCCAATTGATGGGGCAACTGGCACAATTGTTTCTGGGCCAATTGGATTCTGTTCAGCGCCGGCATTTGCCAGTTCATCTGCCTTCTCGTTTCCGGTGATACCTGAATGTCCCGGTACCCAGAAAAGTTCTATTTTGCAGCGGCTGCCCAGAATATTGAGAGCCTTGTAGCATTCAGCCAATAGTTTAGATCTGCACCTAGGTGAGTTCAGGGCTTTTAGAGCAGCCTGACTGTCAGTGCATATATGGATTGGTCTCTTGTAGAGACCTGTCTCCTCAATAGCGTGCACACAGGTTAGGATAGCAAAAATTTCTGCCTGAAACACTGTGGCATATCTTCCTAGGGGAACATGTATGCTCCTAGGGGGGGACTGGCTGTAAACGCCTGCCCCTGCTTTCCCTTCTTTCATGGAGCCATCGGTGAACCACACTTGGGCTCCATTATGAAGGGTTTTCCCCTCTTCTTTTGCCCAGCATTCCATGTTTGGGAAATGGGTTTTAAAAAGAGGCGGTGAAGAATTGAACGTCGCCATCATGGAATCCGACCCCATCTCAAAAATGGTGCTAGACTCCCTCAGTCCCGTCCACAGTTGTCTGTGTCCAGAGAAATTTCCTCTGTCGTACCACATACCTAGATTTCTCAATCTGTATAACGTGGCTCTTGCATGAACCTCTACTTCCACATAAAGTGGGGGAAGGTTCAGCAGAGTTTCCATCGCCAAGGTTGGAGTCGTCCTCATTGCTCCTGTAATGCCCATACAGGCCATTCTTTGTAGGTGGTTAAGCTTGTTCCTAACAGTAATTTGTTTGGTCTTTTTCCACCATACAATTGAGCAGTGGAGGAAACTAGGTTTCACCACTACATTGTATAGCCAGCTAATGGCTCTGGGTTGAAGGCCCCATGATTTACCAAGGGCTCTTCTACATGTCCATAATGAGGCACATGCTTTTTTGAGTTTGCTATCCATGTGCTCTCTCCAGTTGAGCTTGGAATCTAGAGTGACTCCAAGATATTTGACCGATGAGGACGGTGTTAGTCTCTTTCCCAAGAGGTAGGGGGAAGTGAATCCCTCTCTCTTCCTTTTCTTAGTGAAGAGAACAAGATTGGTCTTCTCTGGATTAACAGAGAGTCCTGTTTCGGAACACCACTGGGCTGTTTTGTCCAGGGCTTTCTGCAAAAGCTCACATACTGTGTCTAGGAATCTGCCTGAAACCAAGATCACGATATCATCAGCGTATCCTTGTGTGAAAACACCGGTATTGTGGAGGTTTGACAGCAGACTGTCGACTACCATATTCCATAGTAATGGGGACAACACCCCACCCTGTGGACACCCTCTTGTCACAGTCACCGTCAGCGAGCTCCCTCCAAGACGGGCGGTAACAGTTCTTTGCTCAAGCATGTATCTGATCCATCTCACAATGTGTGTATGGATTCCATGCCTGTCCGCTGCCAGGCAGATTTGTTCAAAGGATGTATTGTTGAAGGCTCCTTCTATATCTAGAAACGCTCCAAACCCATACAAACCATGTTCCAGTACGTTCTCTATCCTACAGACTAGGTTGTGGAGTGCAGTTTCCACAGACCTGCCCTTCTGGTAGGCGTGCTGATGTGGATGCAGAGGATGGTCCCTAAGGGGGCCATCTCTGATATATCTGTCAACTATCTTCTCCAGCGTTTTCAGCAGGAAAGACATTAGGCTAATGCCCCTAAATGAGCTGGCCAAAGTGTAGTCCGTCTTCCCTGGTTTTGGGATAAAGACAACTTTGGTAGCTCTCCACTTCTTTGGGATATACCCATATGCAAGACAGGAGCGGAATATCCTTACCATGGGGAGTAATACCAGCTCCTGTCCCTCTTGTAAAAGTGCCGGGAAAATTCCATCTTCGCCGGCCGATTTGTAAGGGCTAAAACTCATTATAGCCCATCTAGTTACTTCATATTTAATGATGCTGGAGGCCAGTCTCCAGTCCGTCACAGCCGGACGGGTGGGAGGCTTCCATTGTTGCATCTCCTCCGACTCTTTGGAGCCTGGAAAGTGAGTCTCCAACAGAAGTTTTAATGCTTCCTTGTCAGAAGACGTATATTCTCCCGAGGGAAGCAAAAGAGACCCTACTCCGGCTTCCGGGTCTTTTGCAATGATTTTATGAAATCTTGAGAGTTGTGGAACTGACTCCACATTTTCGCAAAAGCGCCTCCAAGACTTCTTTTTTGAGCTTTTGATCGCTGATTTGTACCTACGTTGGGTGTCCTTAAAGGTTTCCCAATCTTGCGGCAACCTGGCTCTCTTTGCTTTATTAAAGAGTTTTCTTGTCTCCTTTCGGAGACTTTCTAACTCTGCTCCCCACCAGGGTGGATTACCACTCTCTTTCCTGGTTCTTAACGGGCAGCTGACCTCGTAAGAGGTGATGATGCACTTCTGCAGATGTTCCGCAGCAGCATCAATCTCCTCCACTTTGTTGAATTTGTTAGGAATAGTCTGTGACAGGCTATCCCTTAAATAGTCTCGGTACATTACCCAGTTCGTGCTCCTAGGATTCCGGTATGTGGTTCGCTTTTCAGCGGCGAGCATAAGTGTGAAGAGAATATGCCTGTGGTCTGACAGTGAGACCTCGTTGGATACTCTCCATTCACCCACTGAGCTTACCAGTGTATTGGTGCAAAAAGTAATGTCTAGCACCTCCTCCCTCAAACTGTTTGAGAATGTGGGTAAGGAGCCCCTGTTGAGCACCTGGAGGTTAGTTGTCATGAGGTATTCCACTAGGGCTCTGCCTCTATCGTTGGAGTCACTGCTCCCCCACACAAAATGATGTGAGTTAGCATCACACCCCACTAGTAATTCTAGACCATTAGAAATGCAATAACTTACCAACCTCTCCAACTCCGCAGTCGGCGGCAGCTCCGGAGAGTCATATGGTAGGTAGGAGGAACAGGTAACAATCCTCCTCATGTTGGCACCAGTCCCCAGAGTCAGCAGGACTGCCGTCTGGTCCCTGGAGGTAAATTGTGGTAAGAGCATGGCTCTTAACCCATTAACAAAGACACATGTCCTTGGTCTATCAGCATTGGTACAATGAAACATTTTACCAGATGTTGTACTCAAGCCTCTGACCCTACCTTGGAAAGCCCATGGTTCTTGGATCAGAGCAACATTGACCTTACCTTCATAAAGGATCCTTTGCAGGACCCCTGAGGCGGCCTTGGAGTGTTGGAGATTGGCCTGGAGCATAGTGATGCCTGCCATGACTATTTCTCCACTCCCTCCTTGCTGGTTGTGGCAGCTTCTTCATCAGGGGGTTTCGGTTTATCCGTCCCCCCTGCAGTCCCCAGGAAAGCAACCTCAACTTTGCTAAGGCCGATATGCCTTTGAAAGTTGGGGCCCGATATGATGTCGGCAGATGGCTCATCGACACCCAAAATGAAACGGGTGCCCTTTGCAAGCACCTGCCTGTCATACGTCCTCCAAAGGCTGATGTTAAGCCCAGGATTGACGCGTTTAAGTCGCTCTTGAAGAGGCTTGACCTCTGGCCTGCTGTGTCCTGGGACCCAGACCATCAGTCTCCTCCTCTTTATGAGGGTGTCCGCCTCAACACATTTACAGACGATGCCTTCTACAGGTCCCATCTGTTCCGTGGCGGTCACCAGCCACGACGCTGATAGATCGTTGCAGCAGGCAACCTCCATGGCACCATTGATGAGCCTGGTGCCCATAAAAATCGGGAGCTCCTGGCCCTCTGGGACAGCGTCCCAGAGTTTTTCCAGTCGCCCCTCGATCTCCGCAATCCATTCCTCCGTCACCACCCCTGTCGGGTAGTTATGAGGAACGATGGCCATCCTCTTAAGGTCCTTGGTGACCTCAGCATATGAGGGTTTAACCCTCTTATTGTCTCTCGCCTCACCGGAAGGAGTGTCGCCAGGGGTTCGGCTCCGTTTTGCCGCGGCCTTCGGGGTCTCCGCACCAACCACACCCCGCTCGGGGCCCCTGCTGGGTACATTGTCCCCAGCAGTACACCCTTTCGCAGGGGGGGGCGCAGATCCTCCGGCAGCCTTAGCAGCCCTTTGCCTCTCCCTCTTCCGCAACCTCTTATTCCTCTTGGCGGAAATCTTGCTCTCTGTGAAGAGCCTTCTCATGTCAGAGGCCACACTCCCTAAGGTGGAAGCACCGGAGTCGGACTCCACTGTCATGGGAGTATGAGGCATCTCTTTCAGTGTTGACTCCGAGGAGTCTGATAATAAGCCCTCCTCCTCCCCCGAGGGGTTGGAAGTAGGGCCAACTTTGGTGGGGATCCCCGAAGGGCCCCCTTTTGTCAGGGCGGTTGAGTTGCTCCCGTCTCGATCCCCACAGGGGCTCATCAACAGGGCCTCCTCCTCCTGCCCAGATAGAGACAGAGACCGCCTTGCGGCAGCCTCCGATGAGGTTTTAGATTTTTGTTTGATGTCCATGAAAATCCCACGAGTAGCTAGGGAAATAAAGGTCCTGCCCATACAGAGCCCCGCATGTATGAGTAAGGCTAAATAAAACCGGAGGTCGCCTGGTTTCCGGAGTCACCCCTGCTAGAGACTTCTCACCCTCCGCCCCACCTCACGTGGTCACCTTGGCGCAGGGGCCCACCGTAGTGAAGGGAGCAGTTTATCGACCAGCCAGGTCTAGATCCGTCATGTTCTGCGAAAACCAGGGGCACCTCGTGGAGGATGTGGCTCTACACCACGCATGACGGTCTTGGCAGGCAGCAAGTCCAAAGGCCTGCTAGCCTACCCTAGGATCACTTATCCCTCGCCCCCAATATTATTCGCATACTATGTGCATAATCGACGGAATATTATTTGCGTATTATGCCTATCCATTTATGCAACTTTTATACTGAATAGGATTTTTGAGTTTGCTGGGTGGCTGCTGATTTATGATTCTTATATGAATCATAATTAACGATGAAATGTTACTAACAATGTAATAATATACATATTATGTCAATATTATAGTAATAGTTTACGGCGGCATAATATTTAAATATTATGTGCATATTATTCGCATATTATGTGCATAATCGACGGAATATTAGTTGCATATTATACCTATCCATTTATGCAACTTTTATACGGTATAAATTTTGAGTGTGCTGTGTGGGAAGAATTGTCGAAAGCGAATGCAATGCCTCACTGATGTGCAGGCCTTTGAAACAGAAATTCTGTGGACAAGTAACTACAGTGTATATCGAGTAAAAACTTAGTGATTCATTGTTGGGGGGTTGAGAAGGTTATCCCCAATGTCACACCTCCATGATTAGGCAAACACAGGAAAACAAAACTCAAAACCTCTCTTGACCCAAAAATTCTTCTGAACTTCTTGGTGAAAGTAATATGGTTAGTTGCAGAAAAATTATATTGAAGCTTAATTTTTTATCGCGTAAATCCCACTACATACCTCTCAATTTTTGGTGGCTCAGATCTTAATTTAGTCAGCATTATTGTTTGTGGAAGGCAGGTTTTCGCAGATATTTTCTGACACTCATTTCACTAGTTTTCAGTCGTTGTCACTTAATGTATCACTTGATTAATCACGTAGGGGAATAGCAGCCTCGGCAAGGGGATATAAATTGATTTAAAGAATTTTCTAATGCCAGATACTCTACACTTCCTCTTAATGTTTCACGCTCTAGGACAGGATTGTCACTCACAGGAGTATCAGGATGATTTGCCTTCACTATTTCCTTGCAGATGTATTGGTAAATGCTAATGATGCATTCCCTTAGCTATGCAGAATATTCCCTAGGCTAGTTAACATTAGAGAATAACACCTCTGAAGACAAGATTTGCTCCGAAGGTTTCAATGGACTGACTCCTGCAATGGTTTAGCCATAGCTAGTCTTTTGAAGGCCCAGAAAGCTCATTAAAAAGTTTCGTAAGAACTGACCAAAACAATGACTCCCAAAGCGGACTGGTTTCCGAAAACTAGGTTCAGCATGGATTATCTTCATTTGGAAGCACCTTCTCGGTGCCCCAGCAGAGAACCCTGTAGCCTTCCTTTCATGGTCGTATTAGTATTAGTTAGTATATTTTATCAGATTAGCGCTCTGTGGCCAATATGCTTCAACTGATTTCAACATAACAGATACAGTGCATGATATTTTGATTTTATTTGATGATTTTTTAAAATGGAATATCTATTACGATACTCTATAGCTCTTGATGAGACGATCGCTCTTGATGAAACTGTTACATAAGCTCTTTTATTTAGAATTTATTTCTGTTGTCGATTTACATCTAATTTTACAGTTGGATAGATGATGAATGAAATTATTAATTTTTGAAGGTAAATGGAAACAAAATTTCTTCTGTGATTAAAAAAATGATGTTAACGAAAGTAAATAGAGCAATTATGGCAATAATAATTATCCTACTTAATTTAACATGCTTGTACCATTTGAACATCATCCTTTCTTGCCAAATAGGCTCGCATTTTGTTTTAAGTAGATTAGAAAACTTTTCTTGCTGCTTGAAATTAAAGCAATCAATATTACTGTTAGATATAAAAGACAATATTGGAGACATACATCTGGTGGTTGTACTAAAACTCTTAATCGATTTCAGAATTCTTCTCTGATAAAACTAAAAAGTCTAAAATAATATTAAAGTATTAAAATAACATTTTTCTAAAAACAACATTTTGTTAAAAAGAAGAAAATAATTGTCAACGGCCCCTTAAATTATTGAACATTTCAAATCTGACTGATGCTATAGTAAAATACGTTTTAGAAGAATATTTCAGATATCAAAAACGAATAGTGTGCAAACTTTCTGAAGGAGCCAGTGTCACAGAAAAGCTTGAAACGAGAACCTAAGCATGTGTGTCATTGTCTGAGAAGCTACTGCTGATGCTCTTGAAGATCCGAGACTGCAAAGCAAAGAGAAAGGGAAGAACGGAACTTTCAAGGTTGGTCAATCATCTGTGAATGACGGCCGATGTGCATGTATACAATGTGATGACCTTCGGACCTGGATAGAGTCTGGCGTGTCATCTATAGATGATAGTCTCTAATTAGCTTAAGCGTTGTGCATAATTTACCACTTGCCTTAAAGAGACCTCATCATATGAAAGTGGTGCCAGCAATTGAGAACATGTTTTTAACTAAAACATATAAAAAGTACCTCTCTTGTCACCTTCTAAGGTTATTTGTAGGCTCTAACAAACGTATAAAATTACGAAGGATGAGTCGGTTCTTAAATTTTATCGGTTCTCGGTACTGGTCCAGTTCTCGGTTCTTGATACTCGGATCCAAGGATGAACTCTTATTATCTGAATTATGGGCAAATTTAAATGAACAACTGCAATAAATGAAAGAAAATAATTTCTCTAAAGATGTAAAGTAACAAGGAAGCTCTGTAAAAAAAAAACTTAGATCGTCTCCATAATTTTATTTACTAAGCAAAAAAGTTTAAATAACACGTTGTGAAGGCTGTTTTACACGGTACACGGAATTGCGCAATCTGACGTACGTGCAAAGGCGCAATCAAAATTGCGTTGTGGAAAGCGGTGAATTGCTAGAACACATGCGAGAATGCGTGGATGCGAGACGGATAAATAGCCCCTGTTGTAATTTCGTTCATGCATTCGCGCAATTCCACGCCATTTTAGAAATTAATGCAGCTCTAACCTGCACAATTCCGTGCCCCGTGTAAAACGGCCTTCGAAGAATGCATGATTGACCAATATGTTACATTACATCGAGCAGCCACGGGTTCATTTTCCAGGTTTCGATACAACATTTTTACCCTATCTGGGTATTATCTATTTTTTCACTGGCAGAAATATTGCCATGAACAGACGTTCACTGAAAACAGTAGTGGTTGATGTTGATTTTGAAGGGTCACACAGAATATTCTTGGAGCACAGTATACATACGGCATATCATCAGGATCAATAGGGGAAACTTCCCCAACTTCTGTCGACATCATCCGTTAATTTGTTGTAACTTATGAGTGAGTTCAATATATATTCTGTATACTGCGTTAAAGCTTTAATTGTTACTGAAATTGACAACTTATTCCCATGCTTCACTGTCACAGTTCTTAATATAGCCTCAACTATAAAATGCTCGACATGCCGGTACAGCAACACCATGGATAAACTGAAGAATAGGTTTTTAAGGCTTATGAAAGTGGAGAAAATGTCCACAGTGATGCTGTAATTCAGCACAGACATGTTGTAGAAATGTAAGATGCATAAAAAGCAGCTGTAGATTGTGCTGCAGAATGAATGAATATTACTCCTCAAGGCTCTAATTTTTGCCATGCTCATGCTCTGAAATGTTAGTGCTTAATGTTCCAATGTCAGTCTTGACTTGCAAGCTTGTATTTTTATCCCTGCATTGTACTTGTTAGTTGGCAGGAGTCAATTTGCCCGAGCGGTCACAGTCGTTGCTGGGTGAGCACCTGGCAGAGTGGTTCCCTGGGACAGACGACTGGAAATTTGAGCGATTTGCAAAGGCGCTCAAGGCTGGAAATCCTCTGGTGGCTTCCCTCCCTCCCCCCTTCCTCACCTCCCTGCCAGCGATTGCCATCGAGAGATTGTGAGTAATCATGCAATTACATGCATGGAAATTAGTTTTCTTCTTAAAGGTTTATACTTATAAATCTGTTTTCTTATTTATTTGCTTTTCTTCTGTGCTTAGTTTTTATTATACAGTAAACTCCCAATTGTCTTGGCCAATTACGAGGAAAGGCGGCATTGATAATTGGAAAACACGGAAAGCTTTGAAACTTGAAACTCTTTTTATTTCTTTCAATGCTCATAGTTTACATTTATAAAATAAAATATTTTTACCTATTTATGTGCATAATCTGTTAATTTAGATTGCTTCAAGGACTCGATGTGATCTATGTTCACTCTATTGCAGATCTTTTTAGTGGCATTCAGGTCACTGTACTTGCACACTGTGGGTGTAGAAACAGTTATCCATCAAACATTTTTTCAATTTTGATTTAAAACAAACAGGTCTTGGTTCACATTTTATTTCTAATTGCAACGTATTAAAAATTGAAAACCCATATAGATTGGCCGTTTGTTTTACATAGCAAGATGATGTTGATTGATAGCATATTGAAATTCATTTGGTGTATGATAATTATCTATATCTTGATTTGTTTTAAGGTTTAATTTTCTTTCAGAATTTTTTATGAGCATAATTGCCTTGTACATGTACTCACAAGATAGGGGAATAATTTGTAATTGCTTGAACAGACTTCAGTAGATGGAAAAAGCCAGAAATGAGAGGGTAAAATGGGGCCTGACTAGGACACAAACCCAGAACCTCCCGGTTGCCAGCCGGGTGCTCTTCAAGTTTTGCTACCAGGACACTTAGATTTACCATGATTTCGGCGTGGGTTTATGCACAGAAAACTCCCTTTGCTTTGGCCTGTAAGAGTAACCAATAGATGGCACTGGGGCAGCTCCCCACTCACCAATAGAAGAAATGGACAAGGACACAAGGATGAAAGGAAAGATACTCACTCACACGATAGCAGGAAAGAGACGGGAACATGTGTTTCGGGGCACGCAGAGCCCAAGCCAAACAAGCCACTATGGCCAATACACTTCTTCATTCATTCACAGGGCGCCTTCACAGCACAAAGCGGTGATTTCCTCTCTCTCTCTTGTGATTGCAGCCTGTATCTTGTGTCGCAGTGGGAGGCAGTGGGCAGTTCAAGGGCTGATCAGTGGCTCAGCAAGGGGAAGGCTGTGACCAGGACATGGTCCCTCATGATAATGAAGTCACAACACCCCCATCAACCGTCACACTGGAAAAGTCTCAGCTACCACAGGTATGTGTAACCTATGTCCTTTTGATAATTTTATGTGTTAGAATTAGAGAGAATTCGAATATTAAATCATTGCTCGAATATTCGAATACCTTGAATTTCGAATACCTCAAATACTAGATCTGCACAAAGCTTATTACAAGTATGTTTTTTCTTCTATTTCACTTGATGAATGTATAAAGAAAAAGGTATACATCAAATGCATTTTAAAAATAAACTTTTTTATTTTGAATAAATTCATCACATTGATTGATGTTGCTATACATCAGCTATTCTCGGTTGCACTTTTCCTAAGGTGTCTTTTTTCTTGGGTGACTTTGTTTAGACAGACTTGTCATCTCCAAAGCAAACTGATTTATACATCAAGAATTGTGTCAAAAGTGAAAATAGTTCTTTTTCCAGAAATTCATACCAACTTTACTGGTAAACCGCAAAACATTGTCGAAACCTCAGCTAGCAGTCGCAGGGTGTCATCTAGAGGTACGCGTGTAAAAAGAGACACCACGTCTAGGCTCACCAGCAAATCTGTCTCTTTAAGATGGATGTCAGCGAGTATTTTCACAAACTCAGCTGAGTTTTTAATCTGGTGCTCATAGTGGCCAACATACGGTGCTAAAACACATGTGAGGTATTTTGCCAGGTTGTAAGTTGGTGAGCCGATGGCGCTTAAGATTGGTTGTTGAGGAATTCCGTCCTTGTGAATTTTTGGTAGGCTTTTTTATGGAGGACCTTGAGGGAAAGGCTCTGAGTTTGGCTCCATTGAAACCTTTGCTTTTTCTTCGATACGTGGACGATACTTTTGTGGTATGGCCCCATGGGAGAAGCAGCCTGGATCACTTCCTCCATCACATGAACTGTCAACACAGCAGCATCAAGTTCACCATGGAAATAGAAAAAGAAAATAGACTTCCGTATCTCGACATTTTCGTTTTCAGGAGGACGGACGGAACTCTCGGTCACAGCGTTTACTGAAAACTCACCCACACGGACCTTTACTTACATTGACGTAGTCACCACCACCCTTCGCAGAGAACGGCAGTAATGAAAAGCCTGATTCATCGAGCCGTATTGTAACGGTTCGAACCGAGAGAGCCGCCCGCTCGTCTCCCGTTCGATCTCTCCCCGAATATGTGATAATTAATTCTCCACTTCCCCAAAATATAAGAATGCCCCTACTTAGACTTACCTTTTCAGGGCTCCAAATCAAGTCCCCCAATTGAACGCGCCCACGCGCACACTCACTTACAAAAGGATTGAAGGCACTTGTGGCAATAGCAAAGAATAGTAAATTCAATGAAATCCTTTTCACAACTGATTTTAATAAATTAAATGACATTGATTCAAAAGTTTACACAGAAACCAAAATATACCCCAAACACAAATGATAAATCCCTTTCCATAATACAACGGCGTCACCTCCAACATGAAATTTGAACATCCGTCATCTCCTTCAAAATCACAATCTCACTTTATCAATGAATATTATTCAAAGATGTTGATCTTTCCCAATAACAAAATACATCAATGCGCCTTGGTTCATGACCAACGTGAATAGTGTGAAGTAAGACTCACAAAAAATACGTGCAAGGCAATTATGAAATTATGCGTTAGTCAGTTCAAATGGCCACCAGTCTTGAATTAGGGCTCAATGATACGCCAAGTAACTACTAACATTCAGAAGTATTGCTCAATCTCCTCAACGCTAGCACTTAAGTCTTGCAGGGCCGTGACTAAGACCAGTCAACAGCAAATTCACTAGGGCCTTTAATGGAGAGTTCACTAGGGACTTTCGGAGGGGGGAACAATCTGGATTCAAAGGACCTTTTAGGGCTTTGGGAAATTCCAAGCTTACGTCCTTCTTAGATGTCCACGCCACCCCTCGCCAGCTGTCCACATGCATGCAACCTCCACTTGCCGTACCCGTGCTGCCACCGCTTATCACTGCACACTCACAATTAGACTTCTTTCGTGACAGAGCGTAGGAGAGAGAGAGCGAGACCTCGCGTCTCTCCCTTATATCACCTCTTTCTTTCCCATAACCTTCTCCGATGCACACTAACGCCCTCTTTTTCCCAATCTAGAGGCGGGTTTTCAAATACCTTCCGGGAGAGAACCACAACGTCGCCTCTCCCGGAAATCCAATTCCACACTATTTCACTGCAATTCACATACACATACAAAACATATTCTACATTTAAAACATAAAATAAACCCTTCACACATACCATATAAGCGCGTGTAAGAGGCGCACCTTTTTTCCCAGAAATTGCAGCCAAAAATGGGGTTGCGCCTCTTACACAAACTTCTTATCTTCCCCCCCTCCCCTTCACCGGCCGCAAGTCCAAGGGGAACTGAGTGGCCTTGGTTTTCAGCGTGAGTCAGTCATCTGAAACCCTGGGTCAAAAACAAGCGGCAGGCAGGGGAGTTTCTCCCTTAGTGTTGTATTTTTAAAATGCTCCTGTTTGCTTTTCTTGTAAGCATAGCGTCGTCATGTCGGTTCCCAAGAGGTGAACATGGAAGATCGTGCGGGGTTTTTCGCTCCAGAGGGCGCGCTAATTTTACTGCCGCGAGTGGGCATTCTGCGGCATTTATACACCCATGTCTCGTATAGCGCAAGGGATGCGTTCCTCGGGGTCTTTGCGCTATACGAATTTGCGTTATACGAGAGCATTTTATCATTGGGAAGATAGGGATGCGTTCCTGGT
This sequence comes from Ischnura elegans, assembly GCF_921293095.1. Taxonomy (NCBI): domain Eukaryota; kingdom Metazoa; phylum Arthropoda; class Insecta; order Odonata; family Coenagrionidae; genus Ischnura; species Ischnura elegans. The sequence goes on along the minus strand of NC_060248.1, from coordinate 5,671,150 downwards.
AGGATAGGTCTTGGGTATTGAATTTCCTCTAAAACATCTATATTCCCATAAAAAGCCTTAGAAAACATTATTTATATAAATATTTATAGTTTAAAACATCTTTAAAGATAGTATGCACGCATTCAAAGACTTTTATTCACGTTAATAAAAATTCTTACGTGCTTTTGATATTCCCTCCTGTCGTGCGGGTGGGCTAACATCTGCTATCTCAGGGGATCGTAATGCGTTGCCGGCAGTTGACGATTTTTCAAACTAGTCTAAAAACAACTATGTATTGTGTCACCCAGGCCCTTTTCTCGCTCATCGAAATGACAGGAAAATGCTACTTCGAATGCCATTTCATAGCTAGCGGAGTTTATGAATGATAAATCATTTTAATTTGAAGTCCCCCGAGTCATTAGCAGCTACGTGAAACAGTCTTTAAATGCCTTGAAACCTGACCCAGGTTTTCCTTCCCTGAAAATGAATGAACGAGATTGCATTCTTTTCCAAAACAATATCGTCTCGTCAACACTAAAAACTGGTTGAGGGGGAAAGGAGCCACTTTCAATCACAGCTTGTAGTTCATCAGAAAATGTTGCGGTGACTGCGCTATCAACACTTGCATTTCACTTACATTCACCTGATATCGCCGCACTGAAAATACCTGCTTGCCGTTTAAATGCTGGAACCAACCGGAGCTTTCACTAAATGTCTCAGAGTGATTACCACTCTCGTATTTTTGTACTGATTCTCTATGAACTTTCCGTATGTGTAGATCGCTTGGTTGAAGTTGGTGCGGCTCAGGTCACTGATGTTTTAACTTCGTCTTTATTCAGAATAAGGCATCGTAAGTTTAAACTTCCGCGCAATATCGCTTTGACGCTCTCCATTTTCAAAGCAATTGACCTCTTTCAATTCCTCTTCTAGGTTTATAGTTTTTATTGATAAATTCTTGATTTTTCTACACGCATTCCTATTTTTTGCTATTCTCTTGGTTTTTACTCTGTATGGCTCTATCTAAATCACCTTCCACTGCTGAACTGTATTCCTGAGACGCAGAAGGCCTAAGACTGCAGTGAGGGAACGAAGCCATTGTGTTTGAGACTCTATAGCGGATCCCTTTTATGTGTTGATGCTATTCATGCGCAACTCGGCCACCGCTCCATTTCTCCCCTGTGAATACCGATGACCTTGAAGGCTTTAGCGTAGCCGCTCTACCTGGAAGTCGATCGCCCGATAACCTATGACGGCAAAAATACGTCTCAAACCGTATTGCTGAAAAAAAAATCATTCCCACTAGCCCCACGCTTAATTAACGATCTTAATTATTTATTATCATTCTGTTAAGGAGACAAGATAAATTACTTCGGTAAGCCGGCTATCTGGACCCAATGACGAGTAATACTTTTGGCCATTGCTCAGCAATAGATTTCGATTAATACATAAACAAAAAAGAAGCTTTGAGGCAAGCAATAACATTAATATGCGTAAAATGATAGAAATTTCGTTTGTACTTCGCGCAAGTTCACGTTTTATCACGAGAGCGTTTAAGAGTTTTGATTAGGCTACACTGCATTGCAATGTTTCCCCGAGGAACGTATTTGCGCTATATCGAAATTGCTCTAATCGAAATTGTGCTATACGAGACATGGGTGTACTGCATATAGTAATCTCCTATCAAACGTAGAGAAACGCGTAGTTTTGAAGGACATACCTGGTTAAGTCAATATCTGTCTTGCCGAGTAATTTCCATTACGCTGAGGACCTGATTTTCCAAAAATCATCTTCAGACGCTAATATGAGGATTATTGCAACTGAAAATTATATTGGTTTTAAAACCTGCGCTTTAAAAAATTCGAACGAGTGTGTTCATTGCTGGACTAAATGGTGGACAGAAGAAATCGGAAATGCTTATAAGTGAAGAGCGCTGAAGGGTAGGTCTAGGGGAAGGAGCGCGCTCCCTCCCCTCCGTATTTCAAGCTACGAGGCTATGAGCGAAGGAGCAAGGGAAGAACACGTCCGATCTTGCATGTGATGTCGTTGCCTTGAAAGCGAAGGGGCGAAGGTGCAGCAATATTATATACGCAGTTTGCTTTGCCTGAAGTTTCCAGTCCGTCTCGCCTTGTTTGAATGCGCTTCTGCTACGCTTGTTTCTTCCAAAATTGTGCTGTTTGGACTATTTTGAATATTAGTAGCCTTGTTGTAACTATAAATCTTTGTGTCAAACAATTAGAGCTTAAAAAACTTAAATTCTGTCAGATATGCGTCGCGTTAGATCTCTTTCTTTTTTTGAACCTCGTGCGAGTCGTGCAATTATCGAAAGCTATCAAGATATCTTCGGGCTCAGTAGATGACTCACCTAGCATTTGGCCTCCAGAAACTGGGAGATCGATCAAGGTCAGTTGGTGAGACGGGGTAGGGATGAAACACGTTTCGATTGTTCCCCTGTAACTTGATGTTTTCCTATTTTCCTGTGGGGTCTCGGAAAGGAAAAAAACGGCAAAGGCATTTGCTGATGGAGGGCCGAGTGTGGCACCATTAAATATACGACGTGGTTATTATCCTACGGCGCTGAGATTACCTCGATTGTTGTCCAAGCTCTTGGGAAGGTTCATGCTATGTGCCTGTCGTGTTTTGCCTTAAAATTTTCCACGGCTGCAATTCTATTGCAATACTCCTGCGAGAGCATTTTAACAATATTGTTCGTGAATAGGACAAGCATCGTAGAGCAACGGCGTATGCGAAGAGAGGATTGGAACTCTTTCTACTCCCTCTTATGCCTCTATTACCGCCGCAGTTATCAAAATTTCCTCCTTCAGTCAGTATTGAAAGAGGAAAGTTCGATAACTGTCGAAATTCCAGGCGTGCGTCTGCAGCACCGCGCGATAGTGTAAAAAAATGCCGCAAAATTTTTTTCTTCATAGCTTCGATGCTCAAAATAGGGGTGCGCCTCTTACACACGCTTATACGGTATTTTGTGCCGAACTCTGTTCCAAAAATGCCAAAAAATGTGAGCGTGCGAGCAGACGTAACCCCAGCGGCGATGTTTTAATCTTACGCGTCGGGCCGGCTGCGGACCGTACCACTACAGTATCCATCTGGGGCAAAGATAGCCTGGCACCAGAACTAAAGCGCCTTAGAAAAACCTTCCAGCAGAATGCATATGACGAGATACAAATTTCCAAGGCCCTTAAAGGTCCTTATCCAAGACCAACTCAAGGAGAGAAGATGGAGAAGGGGACAAACCAGCTGCAAAGGCATGTCTACCATATATCTCTTAAGTGTTGGGGAAAGTGGCGAGAATTCTGAAGAGATTCAACATAAAGGCCATCCAAAAACCACCAAAAAAAATCCGGGACATGCTTGTCAAAGCAAAATAGTCAAATCATCATAATGGCGTTTAGGTATTTAAGCAGTGTCATTTCAAACACAGAGATACGACGACTTCACTAGCAAGGGTTGGTGTGCACCAAAATGTTAATTTTTTCATTGCTTATAATGATCAACTTCCACATTAAAAATGAAAACCACTCTTGCAAGGGCACACGCCATTAAAGGATCGCGGCAATCAACAACATGCGTACAGACATAATTAATAGGAACACAAAACAATTATAAAATGCTATATTTCTCGAACACTTTACACACTTTATTTGGAGTAAAGTGAACACTCATTCACTTTACTCCAAATGGAGTTTACTTACACATTACCTATGTGCTAAAATAACCATTCCGAAATATAATTTCCATCAATAAATAGGATGAAATAAAAGTTGATGACCCTGGACCGGGCATGCTAGCGTATAAAGTACGTCAATCTTCGAAAACCAAGGATTTCAACATAGTACGTACATTCTGGGCTAGAATGGTCACGTGTATTCCTACAATGTACTTTGGCTGTCTATATTGCGAGTTTTCAAAGCTCGAGGTATGGTAGCTAATTTTTTTAGATCAGCAAGAGGAACCTGTTACACGTGGCGTATAAATTACACCGCGCGACTGGTCGTGTGCCACCTGTGTACCTTTATATCTATATCACCTATAAATGTACAAGAATTTACTAATTTCTACAAATAAAGATTAATTTTTTTTTAAATCCAGTGTTATTATGTATGCACATAACATGGGGAAAGTATGCCATTCGCCCGGTTGTGTAGAAATAACAGTCGTGCCCACTAGAGGGTTAAAAGCAACAATTACACCAAATGTGTCTTGTGCTTGCGGCTTCCCAAAATCTTCCGTAGCCCTTCCAGCATAATAACAAGAGGTCCACCAAAAAATGTCATTTCTTTGAAAAAAATAGCCACTGTTTTAGCCCCCTGTTAATCTTTCGGTATGTTTTTGAGGAGAGTAGGGAGTGGAGCCTTCACTTCTCCGCGTTGGAAATGACACTGCTTAAATACCTAAACGCCATTATGATGATTAAAAAAAAGTCTCATGTCTATGCTTGTCTCAATTAAAATTAATGAAAAAGTTGATGCCGTATGATCACAATGAAGACAACAAAATATACAGCCATCACGAAGCCCCGAACCCTGGTCCCCCGCATGGTAGTCCTAAATGTTACCACTACCCCACCTGACCTGTCTGCTGTGTGGTGCGATATCATGGAACTATAAGCGGCTTGTGAAAAGTACCGCATGAAAATTAATTAATTACAGCCAAACTAAGGCCCATTCAACGGAACCACTACTAGTTTAGGGATGTGTTCACCATTCCGAAGGCCATAAAAAATATGGCATTGAAAAAGGTGGAGCAAGTTTCGTGGTCTCCCCTTGTGAGACTTAAATTGCTGTCTGCATATAATTTTCCATTTGAATTATAGGCTTATGATTGGCAATGAATCTTCCATTGGATGATTGGGGTAAGGCTAAGGAAGATGGGAAAATATTCCACTGTCAGAAAGGGAGAGGTTGAGCTGCCCAAGAAAGTTTCATTGCATTAGTTCACCAATAAAACGTCCAATATTTTTATACGTCTATTGCCAATCACTCTTAATATCTAGATTTTTGCTGTATACTGCACTAAGTAATTACTATGGGATTTGGCTGTATATTCTCTGTCTTCTCTTGTCAGGTACAGTTTCCTATTGCTTGGCTTCACACCTGATGAGTTGCTGACAATGTCAAATCCAGGCCATGACGTTTGGTCCAATATATTCCAGCTGAAGTTTGACCGGCTCCAGGTGAGTTTATTTAGGTTTTTTAGTATTCAAATAAGCTTTTGATGAGAGATCAATGGGAGCTCATCTTGGTTGGAAGCTAGTATTGTAACCCATTGTATCAAAGGCTTAACAGAGATTGTCAATCACTCCTGATGCCTTCATATTTTGGTCTTGGTCACTTAAACATGCTGATGATTGGATATGTCACTCTTGAGTATGTGCAAGTACTCGAAAATTTGAGTTGAGTTGAATAGTTGCTACTCGAGTGCTTTGAGTGCCATTATGAATACAGTAGACTCTCGTTAATACGAACAACATTATTACGAAGTTCTTGTTTTTACGAAGCAAATCGTTGGTCCCGACGAAAAGGCCCATCCAAGCTATAGGAAAAGAAACGTTATTACGAAATTTTCGTTTTTATGAAATTACGAACCTCAGTCCTGGTCCCGACGGTTACAATATGAACTTTATTACGAAGTTCCAAGCATAAGCTATGGCATTTAAATGGATATTCACTACGTTAAGTTTTAATAATCACGCCACATTTAAGTTCTCCTCGTGTACTGTGGCCAAGAGCATCATTTATGGTTCTTTCTTCACCATAAACGCAACGTCATATAATAATCTTCAATCCTGGGGAACCATGGTGACAGACTCATTACAGCTCGTGAATTTGATGTACAGTTACTTCTCTTCCTACACACATTCGATTTACGAATTTTCAGAGATGCCAGCATTCAAATATTTCAAATTTCGAATTTGGCGCCTTTTGATTTGGCCGTTGCTACGCGGTGTGGCGTAGAGGAAATCGTACTCTGGGCATAATCTGAACAAAGTATCATTGAATCTGGTGTGAAGTTAGGAACTGTTCAGCGTTTCGCCCGTTGTTCCTTGCCGCGGAGATTGATTTTTTTCAGCTCCGGCTGCGTTGCACGTCCAGCTAGATTAGTTCCTCACAATCGTGAGTTAGCGCACAATTGTTAATATGATGTGTTGCATTCTGCAGGATAACCGTACTCCTTGATGGCTTGCATACATTCCGGCCAGCGAGAGTTGTCCGATGACGACACAATAGGAGATGCACCAGTCAGCCAGCACGCCATTCGCCAGCACGGTTTGCAGCCAATTGCTGTTCCCCAAACGCACCAAACACCATCGCCTAGTCATACAACGTTGTCAATTGAATAAAGAGCAGCGAAATAAACCTGATCCACTAAAACATGCCCTTTCTTCGAATCCCCAAAACAAGTAATTCTTCCACTGGGTCCTTCACGCTAGTCGTCCTTTCAGTCTCCTTTCTTCACGGAGCCCTTTAGAGGCGTTTCACTTTCTTACCTGGCAACGCTGCCCCGACCTAGACTATTCTGCCTGTCATCGGACAACTCTCGGCGGCCAAACCATAGGTTTATCAACTTAGGAACAAGGTCTTGGAACGCGTCTAGTTCGTAAATCGGACTTACTGTACTCAGGAGGATTTCAACCCTCAATTACGTCATGCCGCATGCTGAAACTGAAACGAATTTTCTTGATTATATATATTTCCGCGTAATTTAATCGTGTTTATCACATACGGTTTTTTTTTGACGATTCCTAATAGAAACGTTCATACGAACTTCGTTATTACTAACTTCCAGTTTTTCGGTCCCGTCAGCTTCATATTAACGAGAGTACTGTATCCAGTCATTTCAGTTGCAGAGGTGTCGAGGCCAGTAAGTTCAGAAATCTGCTGACAAGAAGTGCTATCATCAAACTCAAGTAAGAATATAATTTTTAAAGTTGATAAATCATTTAATTGCTCTGGCGTGGGAGTTGCAGCTAGCTTTACATGTAGTAGTCAACTACTTTAACAGTTGATTTGGGCAGCAAATACATTCTCATCACTGGTGGCAGGCGACCTGTAGGCGTATTCTGAGTAATCAGAGTGGACCGCTACATGACTTTCTCATGTATATCATAATAGGGTGGTTTCCTATTATTTTTTTATTGCCTAAATCGAAAGATTATAACTCCTGGAGATGCATTTCATACTTTTAGATTTTTAAATGACGACATCTATTTTTCGCGATTAAATGAAAAGTGAAAATTTTCAAGTGCGCGAAAATTCGACGGCTAAGTAGAAATGATGGGAAAAGCCTGTGTGACATCATTCTGGTTCCCGCTGCCACAAAGTGAGGTGACCTTGGGGTGAGGATATGTGCGCCACTGCGATGCAGGCTGCTAGCAGGTAGCTGAGTACCCTGCTAGCAGGTAGCGCTTGGCTTAAATAAGGATTATTATTTCCCTATCAAACGAAGGAAACTTTCCAACCATGGGCAGTTTTAATAGGTGATTGTTAAGAGGTGTTTCCCTGAGCTCTGTGCCTCATGCATGCATTGGTAATCTCAGACGGTGTAAAACTCCTATATCTACTCGTATAGAAACTAGGTCCCAGTTGTGACTTGAAACCAAATAGTTTGTATATTATGAATACAATAATGGTGGGCAACGAATCGCAATCAATGTCTTTCGTTTTCTTTGATGAAGGATACTACCCTATTGTATAACCTACCTTATATTCTTCACTCAAAAGCAGAGTCTATGAAAACAATGAAAGACATTCAGGATTATCCTCTCTAAATGAATCTTTAAATAACCTCGAAATTTATATTGGTGCCGGGGCTGAAATGCTTGTGGTGCATTTTTTTCCCATAATTAAATTAAAAGCAGTGCCTATGTATGCGTTGGGTGACGTCTCTCACTCCTCCTACTATCCCTCCCCTATCAGTGAAACCCACGGACATTATCTGGGCTCGACCGAATTGCACCTTCTCTCACTTGTCTTAGCTCCGTCTCCTCATCCGCTAATATTTGTAACCCATTTGACTACAATGATCGCAATTGTGCAAAATTCTTGAACATTAGCATGGTGCTTTGGTACCTAAATCTAGTTTGCTGAGAGGCAGCTCCTGTAATTGGCAAGGAGAGCAGGACTTGCTTTGCTTTAAGTGTCTGTCCAGAATTACAGTGCAACCTCGATAAAACGAGAACCCCACGGTGTCCACATAAACTCTTGCTATAGCAAATTGTCACTTTACCGCAGGTGGAGCAATTAATAACCAATATATTCAATTTATAAGCATTGCTTTGTCAATCATTATCCCAATGCCCAACCAGCCAAGCCTTTTTTCTAAGTACTAAGAGCATTTACGTGATCAATCCATTGTTAAGGTATTTTCTGCTGAAAACATTCTAACAATTAGTGATAAAATGTATCATGGTTATTTAATGCCTCCATCCTTCAATCGGTGTATATGTAATATTTCTTTGTTTCGGGGTAGTTATGTGAAATAACGAGTCGCATTTGTTTCTGCAGGAGTAAAACAAAAGAAAGCTGCAAGAAACTGTTCGTTATATAACATGCTTGGGTAATATGGGTAATATGCAACAAAGAAATGAATAAGCACATGTATCTTGCGCACACTAAGGCCATCAAAACTTACAAGTATGAATTTGTTGATTTAACATACTCAATAATGACCGATAAATATTCAATTTTTTATCTTAATTGAATTAAAAAAAAAATTAAATGAACTAATAGCTCAGCATCAGCTTTTCACAGATGTCATAGCTAACAATGCACTACCTGCCTCTAGAAGCATCATTACAAGAAATCATCCATACTGAAAGGGCTTTGTTGGGGATTAGGTTGTAAAAGAGTTCAGTTTGCTCTCTAACTATGGTAGATATCACTCGATAGCACTCGCTTTCTGTTATTTATGGCTCTTATTTTCCTGTAAGTGCTCACATAGTATGTTCAATAAATAAAAGAGATGACTAATGCAGCCTATAATCCCTTGCCAGCGGAAATATTTTGAATAACGTCACTCCTATCCATGGAGACAGAATGACTCGACCCCATTGTTACCTTCGCATCTAAAAGGAAAATATTTCATGAATTTCCTGGGATTCAAAATAAAACATCCAGTTTTGCAATCATTTATTCCCATATTTCCCTGTGAATCACATTCTAAATACCGCCTTCGTAATTTTTTTGGTGTTTGTGAGAACGATTTTTGTATACAATTTATTGAGCTTATTGACAGCCATATGTCTGGCCTGCTTATTCATACCGTGAATTTCGACTCTTCCATCAGGAGCCCAGGCAGGGGCGGATCCAGGATTTTTTTCTGGGAGGGGCACAAGCAAGGCCGTATCAAGGATTTTGTTCTGGGTGGGGCACAAGGATACCTCGTAATACAAAAGGAATGCAATGATAATGGGAGCGTATTAAAAATCTTGCATATTTTTGAGGGTCTGGGGGGGGGCACGTGCCCCCGTGCCCCCCCCCCCCCCCCCCTGGATCCGCCTATGAGCCCAGGACATCATTTTGTAGCACTGCTGAGAATCACGCGGGACAATGTTAAGTGTGGGATACAACTAAGTTGCTGATAAGCGGTTGGGCAATGAAATATTTTGTCGTGCAGTTTGCCCAGCATTCTTGCTGGTAAATCACGTCGTTTAGCAGACCCAATGTTTTTGTGTGCCCTCAGCAGAGTTTTTCTTCAGATCTCTATGTGCATTGTATAGTTTGGAGAGAGGGAATTCGACAAAACTGTCAAAAGCACGCTCAATCTATGAAGAGCAAATGGGAAGAAAAATTATTTACCCCACTCTCATACTGCTCTATTCCTTCATTCTTATTCATTATTCTATTGCTTCATTATATCGCTTAGACTTGTTTTGCAATTTTTGGCCATGATGTCTACCTTCAAATGCTCTCTATTCACTCAACTCACGGACGTGTGGGTATGATGTCGACTGCTTTCTGTTGCCCGAGGAACAAAAGAAGATAGAGTTTTTGGACATTTTAATCCCACAGTATTTTTACCATAATGAACTACATGCTTACCGAACAATTTTTTACCACTTGGATTTGAGACTGAGCAGTCCATGCTAAATTCATTTCTAACAGCTTGCTAGCTATTGCAGAGATTGGGAACTTTTGTTTGACTGTTTTCCGGTGATGGAAACTCTTGCTATGGCGAGTGCCAACTCCAAAAGAGCCTCGCGTAGACGAAATTTTTTCACATGCTAACCAAGGGGTCAATTGAAGGTAAACCTGCAAGGTCTCTCGTAATGGCGGGGGTCTCGATTAGCCAGTACATACTCGCTTTAATGTGGTTCCACTATAGTGACTTCTTTATATTCATAAATAGTTGCATTTCTTTTGTCGAGACCATGCTTAAATTTGCATAAAGTATGTGTCAGTTTTTTAGGGAGTTGGAACAAAGTGAACAAAAATGCGGACTATAAATTAGATGGTGAATGTGATTGCGAGCCTATGTCTATTATATCTAGAGATGAACAATGTGCTGCTGGACCTAGTCACATGCCAAGAGCTTCAAACTCTGAGGGAATTGTAAGTCTAGATCCTAGACCTTCTCTACGCACACCAAAGATACCAGCTTCTTTTTGATTGGCCTACCTCCTTGGATTGAAATTATGAGAATATTTTGGTGCATGCATTGTCATATTGCCGGTCCAGAAATTACTATACTCAACTCAACTAGACTTGGTACTCGCGAGTAGTTAAACTTGATTTTACTTGAGATCAAGCACTGCTCGCACATCCCTATTTCACTGCCACCCTTTTGTTGGGGACCATGCATTCATTTGGCTCTTAAATAACTGTTTATGACTGAGGGAATTTGGATTTATAATTTTTCAACTTATTTTTATTTTAAACATGTATTTTTTCATTACCTAAAAATCTAGAATTTCTCTCTTCTATGACACTGTAGAACATGTGCCCTTAGGCAGAGGATCTAAACAGGTTATAACAAGTTTCTTTCCTCTTTTCTTGAAGCATTTTTCATTCCAAGAACATTGGGTTTAGTTGTCCTTTGCTTCTGAACTATTGTTACCCAATGCTTTTCTAAGGTTTGCATTTAGCACCTTATCATCATGTCATCATGGGAGTCAGGTGGTGGGATCAGAAATTTGCCAACAGAGATACTTAAGTGGGACATACTGTTGATGCGCATTAAGTCAAGGAATGAAGGTTTGCAGATGGCCTGTGCTGCCTCCAAATGGGTGATGGTTTATTTGTGCATTGTTTTTTCTCTCTCTCTCTCCCTCATGCAGGCGAGAGCAGTGTTTGGGGCGATAGTGGGGAATGGGTCGGCTCTGAAGGAGGGAGACCTGAAGAATGGGATCCCGCTGTACTCGATGCCCCTCTTGCCCCTGCTCTCCCCCCGCCAGCTGGCCAACAGCTTCAACCACTCGGCCGCCGACTTTGGAGCCCTCAATCATCTTCCGAGGGGGAGATTCAATCAGGAACCCTCTTTTGCCACTGCCTTGCAGGTATGCACTGGATGACAACGTCCTCCGTTGCAGCAGTTCTAATGTGCTCCAATCTTTGAACTGAAATTCTTTAAAGCCTGCGACAGTAGTGGTCAGTATTTGAGTATTTTCACCAAGACTAATTTTGTCATGAAGAGATCATTTGGATTGTCCGTTATTTCAATCTGGATCTCCGTATTCTCGGTCAGGTGTGCTAGCCTTTGCACCACCTAGCCATCTTCTTGCGAGAAAAATTTTAAAATGGTTTACCCAACAAAGATGCTGAAACCACATTGTGGAGCGGGAGACAGAGGTCGTGCTTATTAATCAAATGGGTCATTCATTCCATGTCAAATCAACCAATATTTTGACCAAATGAAACCCACCGACTCGGATTTTCATGAAACTTGCCATGGTCGTACATTCTGGTATGATCAGGGATTGTGTGCAAATTTAGCCTCCAATTTTCAATTGTTGATGAAATATGAGCAATTGAAATTTGGTCGCGGCCCCTGAAGTGCCGCAACGTGCAACACATGGCGATTTTTATTTTCTTCCATAACTTCATTCCTGTGAGATGAGAAGGCATGATTTTTTTTCTAGAGCTAAGTAGTCCATAATGATACCACGTTTATCATTTAATATTCACTGCATGAAGTACTTCAGCTGCAAAAAAATAGTTTACAAAAAAATCTCGCTTGTACCATTTTTCATTGTCAGCATCCACAGGGAAAAGCCATGGGAATACAGACTCATGGTTCATTTTTAAGTTATCATTAATGAATGAGCAAAGATCCTAAGAAAAAAACCATGAGTCTGGCATTCCTTTTAGTAAAAAAATACTTATTCTTGGTCACAGGGAAAAAAATGGCATCTTTTTCAAGGCACATGGAAATTGCATGATGTTGAGGAGAAATAAGCATTTACCAGTAGAGTAGGAAACACATAGGCAGTCATCTGAGTGTATGCCCTCACATACTGTTAACTAACGTACTTCACCTACTATTCCTACTAAGCTACCTCTTCCATGGGTAATGGTTAACTGAATAGTATGATATAAATTTTAATGCCAGAGGAGAGCCATCAGAAAGTTTTCTCCAATTTCAGTCTAAGTGAAGTTAATAAATTCCTTATTCATATGGTGCTGCCATAGTGATATTTAGGTTGAATTTCAGATAAAGTAACTCATGTTAGTGTGACTGATAGGCCTGTTACCATGGTAATATCTCTTGTTAGTATTGAGGTCTGTCTTTAAAGTATTTCGTAATAGCACAACAAATAAACTTCTCAGTTCTCTCTGTGAATATTCAGGATACCATTATCTACATTGTAAGCAGTGAATCACAAATAAGTGCACCCATGTGAATATCTCACGTTGTAGCATTCAAGGTGAACCTTATGAAGGAGTTACAGTAGAAGCCCGGTTTTACGAGTGCTCATAATCCCTCTGAAATTACTAGCAAAACCGAGTGCTCGTTGTATCCAAAGGAGTTGAATAAACCCACCCATGTCTCATAATCGTTCGTATTTACAGTTTTTCTTTTGTTTCCTCAGTAATTAACGCAGTTAAACTGGTAGAAAATCATTATCAGGCACAATATAATTATCTACTTATTTAAAGAAGGAAACGGGGCATTTTAATTTTTATAAAATAATAATTCCCCCAGTTTCGGTGATTTTATTCCAGTTCTTGCATTTTTTGATCGCTGAATAAAGCTGTAAAAACAGCGTAACTAGACTGAATCAATACGTTTGGTATGTGGTGGAAGTTTTTGGATAATTTTGCGAATACATCATGCCGACAATATCAGTTCTGCCGAGTTTTTGAATGTTTAACCAGTACATCAGTCAGTTGAGAAAATCAGCTGAAAGATTCACTGAAATATGGCGTGATTTGGTGATTGAAGATATTTCTTGCAAAGACATTTTTCCCCATTGGAAATGTAGTCAGCTTTCTTCTTAAACATCACGCCATTTATGGCAGACCTTTGTTGACCAAACCACTTGAATAGTGCAGATTCCATTTGTGGATGTTCCTCTTGCCACAAATATTTTTGGCTGCTAGGTGTTTCTAGTTCGTTCACTACTGCATGAATTGTATCTTTCATTATATTGTAAACTACGTAAATGGCAAGATACCAAACTGCCTCCGGAAATCAGTCTTTAGAGTCCAACTACTTTTGCACTCGTCTATGATTTTAATCTCCAAATATTTACGCTTCCCCGATATGATGCACTCGTGCAAACCACCTAACAGTGCATTGGTGTAGTTAGATCAGCGCCCTTACATTGACTTTCGACTTATGGAAAGCTACAGCAACGTTACTTGTAGCTGCATGCTATCCGGCAATGAATATTTCGATGTTTCATTCACAGATAAGAATGCAGTTCGATCAATCGTCAGCTATTGCCACGTAGGAAAATCACTATTATTACTAGAGATGTGCGAATTGTATCCGCGAATACTCGAATACCTCGAATATTAGAAAGTATTCGATATTCGAGGTTTCGAATAGTTATGCGAAAAGTACCGCCTCGAATACCTCGAATACTTTGAATTTCGCGTCATACACTGTCGCACGCACATCGTTGGTAGTTGACTCGGAAAAATGTAGAGAACTGTAGTCATTTAGTGCTCGCAGCGCCGTTTTACGCAAGTTGACGAATTACATCAAATTCGTGGATTTTAGCGGTGAAAAGAGTTCGACGAGGGGAACCGAAAATGGTCAGGTGAAAAAATCCGAACCTCAGTGCCGTGGGATAGCAACCTTAGGGCATTTCCCACGATCCGCTATCCCCCTCCATTCAGCACTTGCCTCACCCACTCTGAGGCTTTCCTCTTCTCCGAAATCAAACAAAAGGTCCCAGCTCTCGCACGGATCGCATTACGAAGACCCCTGCTTCGAAAAAAATATCGAGTTACGAGAACAATAAAAACGTGTTTCACGCCCTCCCCCCTTTTTTCACCCACTGACCTTTTTCTGGCTACCTGCTTCGAAGTTCCCCATTTCTGGAGGTCAACAGCTGTGTGAGTAGCGTGGGATACTTACATTAGCGCATTTCCCAAGATCCGGTATCGCTCTCCATTCAGCACTAGCCCCCCTTCTGAGGCTTTCCTCTTCTTCGAAATAAAAAAAAAGGTCACAGCTCGCGCAGGGATCATATTACGAAGACCTTAGCTTCGAAAAAATACTGGGTTACACGAGAACAATAGAAACGTGTTTCGGGCCCTCCCTTTTCTCCCCCACTGACATTTTTTTCCTACCAGCTTCGAAGTTCCCCATTTCTGTAGAGGTCAACCGCTGCATGAGTCATCTATTAGCACAAAAGGTGTCTAAGAATGACTTTCGTCAATTGATGTTACACCTTTATTGAATTGAAATATTAGTAATGTTAGCGTAATTTCGAAAAGAATAAGACCAAACACGACGTATTTCTGAGTTTATTTAAGCATTTTACGCAAAGAAATAAATGTCAAAATACGACTGAGACTTAGCATTCTGGCGAAACTCGATATGAGCAGCAGAGCTTCTCGGAAGTTGATGCGGTATTTTTTTCCGAAAATATATATCAAGTTACAATTAATGAGTGGTGCTATAAATGTTTATTGTTACAGTCCTAGACAAAGGGATATTTTCTCAGAATATTTGGTTTCTCCCTGATAGCAATTCCAATTCATCTTCTTATCTCGTGAGAACTCCCAAAGATGGACTGAAAATAATTGAAGAAAATCCGGTGGAAAAGAGCTTGTATTTTGCAAAATGCCTCAGATTGTCAGCTAGCACTTGGCAGCAGGAGTGGGGGTAAAGCGATGTTAGTTGAATTAATTATATGCCCAATTGTTTCCATAAAATTAAAATATTCCATTAATCAGCTAAATTCCTGTTTGAATCATTTAAAGGAAATCAAAATTACTCCCCAAAATCTTGTGTTGCCTGCTGCATAGGCAACCGAGTCAAACATACCAGATTTCATCATTTAGTATTCGAGGTATTCGAAATTCGAGGTATTCGAAATTCGAGGTATTCGAATATTCGAGCAATGATTTAATATTCGAATTCGATATTCGAATTCGAGAAATCTGCTATTCGACCCATCTCTAATTATTACCAAGATGGTAAAATAACAATCAACCGTAGGTTAGCAAGCGAGGACTCAGCACCGTTGAGTAATTAATTGTAAAAAATTTGTGAAAGCAGAATTACTCTGCTGATAGAAATCCTCTTCTTAGCGACCAATCATAGTGAATCTTCATTACCTCTTCTTCATACCGTAAAGTGTTATTTAATAACCTAGGTGAAGTGCATAGACCTAGGTATTTATTCTCAACTAGCACCAACAATGTGAGCCAAAAAATGTAACAAATAAGATAAACGTACGAGTATTATTCACCTAATTAAATTTATACCTATGCACTCTTGTACGCTTCAAAATGAAACGTGAATTATTACTTGTTACTTGCCCGTTGTAATTTGCACCAGCTGCTCAGCGGCAAAAGAAAACTCATTGCACAGAAATTTCAATGGATACGGAACAGAACACTATTTAATTCATTAAATAGAAAAAATTTACCAAATTCTTCAGATATACAATGCAATAAATGAGCTCTTTATCTTTTCTTAATGGTCATGACCCATCAATAAACCAATTTTGGACATTTTTAAAATATATGTACGACAACTCTGAATTTATAAAATTTAATTATGAAAAACCTTCACAAAATTTAATCACACCTCGTTTTCTTTTGATCTTAATTCCTCCAATGGGGAATCTCTGTACAAAGGTTGTCCTTGGGTCCATTTTATCAGATTACACCCATGTGTGGCATATACATGAAATAAATAGGTGGTTTATAATTACGGACAGATGACCATGCAGGTTGGTTGGTTCTATGGGCACTCCGGTTTCTCCAATCACTGCACTCGCACTCCTTGGGTATCTGGGTTTCCTTATTCCTGGGCAGCATTCCCCTTTTCTCCAGGTCAACGCAGGCCAATCCTAAATGAGGCTGCTTCCTTTTCCGGGCTAAATTGCAATACCCCTCCAGGCAATCTCAGAGCATCTCCGGGACACATCTATCTTGTAGCGTTACTATTGTCGGAGTCCCCTCGGTTTCGCTTCCCTCCGCCTTCTCTCCCTCTCTCTCCTATTGTCGACTGTCACCTCCCCACCTATACTCCTATTGTCGTTCGCTTTCAGAACCCTATATGGTGGAGGTCCTATTGTTTACTGCTGGCCACAAGGAGAGGAGGAAAATTGTGGCATGCGTTGTGTTACAGTACTCTCCAGAATTCATTATAATTCAAAGTTTCACATCATATCAGCAGAACTGTGACGCATTTCTGCGCAATCCCTAAAATTTGTTTAAACGAATGGCTTAACTTAGATGCAGGTTACCCTCAAGGGAAATGTACTCTGTGATCAGAATTATAAAATGCTATTTACTACACCAGATCCTTTGAATCTCTTGGCGGTGATTCAAAGCTCTTATAGACAGACTCCTATGTCAAAAATATATTCCGCTCCTAATTTTACGATGCAGTGTACGCTTCTTTGCTAAACCGTTCCCATGCCAGGCTTTTATCGTAGGTATGCAAACCGCCCAGGGTTATTTTTTCAGAGGAACTGAAGATTTTGTACATCATGTAACATATTTACATCATCGCAATCGCTATCCAAAAAACCCTTAGACTACAGTTGGGCTGGCGAGAGTTGTTCGATGCACAGATAGTGGTCTGATATTAGCTCAAAACGAGGAGTGGAGAATCGTGCACCAATACGGTTTGCAGCCAACCACTGCCCCCAAAATGCATCTCACACCGCCACCTAGTCATTCAACGTTGTCACATGCATGTGGAGCCAAGAAACAAGCCTGAAACACCAAAACATGCCGTTTCTTCGAATCACAAAAAATAAGGGATTGTTCCTTGGGCTCGTCAAGGTCGTCATCCTTTCTGGATCCTTTCTTCACAGAAGCATTTTGTTTACATGTAACATGGGCATATCCCTTTCTTACCTGGCAACCTTGAACTCTTTTCACTGCTCTAACCCGCGAATTTGATGTAGTTCGTTAACTTGCCTAAAACTGCGCTGCATGCACTAAAGGACTAGAGTTACCTACTTTTTTCCGAGACAACTACCAATGATGTGCGTGCGACAGTGTACGGCGCGAAATTCAAAGTATTCGAGGCGGTACTTTTCGCATAACTATTCGAGACCTCAAATATCGAATACGTTCTAGTATTCGAGGTATTTGAGTATTCGCGGATACTATTCGCACATCTCTAAAATAAACCAACAAATGACAGAAGTGAAGGGCACAGCACCACTCCTTTTATGTCAAAAAACAGAAATGGACATTTGACGGTTCTTATCATGGATTTTATTTCATGCTAACCACATGCTTTGAAATCATTTGTGATGCTGAGGTGCTCTCTTGTTTCAGCTGTCTCACTGTCTGATGTCGCAGTGCTTGTCTACCAAGACCTCCAACTCGAGTGACAAGCAGAGTGGAAGATCACGTGAAATGGCCGCAGGTCTCTCGATAGGGTTTTTCTCTGACGAGGGCCCCACTCTGTCATTGGAGTGTTTCCTTAATGCCGGTCGATTTGCCTATTCCCTTCCATTACCATTCTTCAGGAGCAGAAACATTTCCAGAGTACATCCTGAATTATTGAAGGATATTGATTCAGATCAATTGTCCATAATCCAGGTAAGTGTCGCTTTTTACTGGTTCCATTACTACGTCCCCCTCCTCCATTATATCAAGATTCACTTTCATAAGAAATTTAATGTAAACAATGAAATTATGGAAAAAATAATGTGCTAAGTATGGTGCTCAAATTTTGAACAATTAAGTGAATTTTTTCCCAAGTTAGTGTTTTCAGTGCCTGGGGTGTTAAAAATTTCCCATTTATTTTGATTTAATGTTGATTAGAGCTTTTGGGGTGAAAAAAGTTTGTTGCCATTATAGGTATTGAGGAGAAATGATATGACTTTTTTAGCTAATCAATGACATCACCACTGACAGCTTTATGGAATAAAACCTCTGCACAATGAACCTCAATGTAGCAAAATAAATATTATGAACACGTGATCATAGGCTATTACATATCCTGGTCGCAAGTCCCTCTCATATTCATTGGAAGCCTGTGATAGAGATTACAGAATGTTGCAGGAGTTTTATTGTATGTAGTGAGTGATTGGCTATGTACCATCAAAAAGCCTGTCATATGCATGTGACAAAGGACTTCCTTTCCACAGTATTATAACATACATACCTTGAAAATGACACTTGTTGAAACCATGGTCGGTTGCTGAGTTGTGATATTAAAAGTGTGGAAATTACCATTGTGTTCTTCTTTTTATCATGGATACATACCTTGTTGCTCAATGTGCCTTAGTGTCCTTGAATGGTAAAAGTCATTTTAATCCAATGGTGAAGCTTTTGAATCCTCTTAACAACTCACCATTGTCCACTGAGAACTGAAATTTGAGTTTCTGCCAATCAGTGAGGAGTGCTCTACCAACTAGCAGCTTAAAAGAGTATTTAGAAATGACTGAGCTACTATGCAGGGGCGTATGTATTCAGTGGGAGATTCCATAGTTGTTGTGGTTCTATGATCTTACTCCCCTGTTGAATTTATCAGATCGTGGCCCATCAACTTCGTTACTTCAACATCTAAAACAGGAAATCATTAGGAATCCATCGTTAGTAGCTCTGACAAGTGAGACTTATAGTATAACTCGTTAATTGATAACTGATAATAACCTGATATCCTGTTTTCGGAAAAAATGTTGGATCAACTGCCGATAGGCTCAGCTATGAGGCTATCGAGTTTTGCCAGAAATCACCATCGTATTTTTCCAACAATTTCCTTGCTTAAAATGTTTAAATAACATTAGAAAAATGTCGTACTTGGTCTCGTTCTTTATTGAATTACATGCACATTAATATTATATCAATCTAATAAAAGTTGATACCAATTGCCGAAATTTATTGCTAGACACCTTATGGGCTAATAGGTGATTTATGTGCAGCAGTTGATCTCCAGAAACTGGGAACTTTGAAGTGGGTAAGCTGAAAAAGGTAAGTGGGTGAGAAAGGGGAAGGCGTGAAAAAAAGGTTTCTTTTGTTCTCGTGTAACTTGATATTTTCTTTCGAAGCTAAGGTCTTCGTAATACCATCCATGCATGAGCTGGAATCTTTTGTTTGATTTTGGAGATGAGGAAAGCGTCAGAGGGGGGAGGCGAGAGCAATGGAGGGGGACGATGGTTCTTGGAAAATACGCTAATGTAACTATCCCACGGCAATGGGCTTCTCCCTATGGTTCTATCTCCTGGGGAAGATTCAAACTATTTATCTGTTGTCATTAGCCACATATAACACATCATCTCATTTTCATCAAACAATGGATGCTTATTATGCAAATGGGTGCTTATGCAAAATTATATGCTGCGACTACAATCTTCAAGCGATCAATGCGGGAAAACTATACTTAAGGGAATGATAGATGCAGGAAAAAATGACATTGTCTTCATGGAACTTTATGTGGGACCAGGAATAGCGAGCGATGAATGTGGGAAAATGATCAATGCGGCAACGATAGATTGGGGTTCCACTGTACTTATTTATCGAATTATGGATTATCACTTGAATTTGAGACTGAGCACTCCATGTTACCTTCATTTCTAACAGATCACCAGCAATTACCGAGATTAGGGACTCTAGGTGAAGGTTTTCTGGAACTGGAAACTCTCGCTATGGTTAGTGCTAACAAAAAAGGGCCTTGTAAAAACAAATTTTTTTTTTCATGCTAATCATAGGGTCAATTGATAGTGCATCTGCTCTCTGTCTAAGTGGGGGGGGGTCTCGCAATAGCCTGTACTCGCTTTAATGTGGTTCCACTGTATGAGACTGTGGGCCTCTGTGTAGACACTCTGAGTCAATCGCATTGGAAATGCTGGCTCCTCTTTAAGTGCATTGAGTGCTCTCCATTCTGTGGCTCACGAGTCAATTTGCAAACGAAATCCCCACTTGAGATACACATTGAATGAAACACTCCAAGTTTGACACTAGATATGTGTGAACTTGTTTTGATAAATATGAAGTACTAGTTCTCAACAATAATTCTCCTTCAAGTGATTATGTGAATTTCCAAATGGCAATTTACAAAAGTAACTGACTTTAATTAGTAGAAGTTAATAGGGCCGTTAAATATTTTTTGTTGAATTTAATATTTATATTGTAATTATTTAGTTTGTTAATTAACATTTTCTGTGCAGCACTGGCTGTATTACATAATGCTTTAGGCAAGATGGAGGTGATGTCAGTTTTTCTCCCACCAAGAAGCATAGAATTGAGAAGTATCATAGCCTGACAATTATATCTGTCATGGACATTGAGGTTCATTGAAGTTGAAAGATCGGTATGGATTAGTGAGTGGATTATTTTGTGAGAAAGCAGCCTAGAAATGATCAGAAGGCGAGTGAGTCAAAATAGGTACATATTATGTATAATAAAAAGTTAAAAAGCGTTGGCTAACTCTGAGTGACTGAGAGGAACATGTAAAGTGCATCTTATATGTATTAACTCGCTGCGCTCCGCGTGCTCGTTAAGGGGCTCCGCCCCTTAAAAACCCCGGTTCCGGCTACGCCATCAACATTTGTGGTCGTTCGGAGGCTTTTGTAGTTCGAATAATCTCACCTCAGCTATTGGCCGGCTTCGCCGGCCAGGGGGTAGGGAGGCGCCCCACTCATTCCTCGGAACGGCTTCGCCGTTCCTCGTTTTGGGGCGGCTTCGCCGCCTTGGAGTTGATGAGCACCCCGCGGCTGCTCCGCTTAGTCCTCATTAATGCTCTCCTCCGCCGAGAGGGGTGCCCAGGGGGATTAGGGGGTTTTAATGTGTTATACATGCGGTCACCAATCGTCCAGAGTGATCATGTAGCGATGATTGTAAAGGGTAGTGCAATATGGAGTAATAGTGGCGACAAGTACCCATAAAAGAAGTCTTAATGGCAAGTTTTTCATTATTTTTCTGGGGGTTCCAATGGAATACCGGGGGTTTTATACTTTTGTTAAACCAGTGGACATAAATCGTTCTCATAAATTCCGTGCCGATAAGTCCTAGGGGTCCGTGGTATGTCGATTCTTTTACCTGGAGAGGCTATTTATTACAAATTTTTTGGGAGGTTTCACGGGGTTATCGAGGGTTTTAATAAGTGGTAGGGTACCCCGGTTAAATTGTGACGAAAACTATTCGGAAAGGCGACTTTCAAATTTTTTTATTTTTTTTCGGCGATGTTCCAGGAGGTGATCGGGGGTTTTCTGGTATTTTTTCCCGTATGGTTTACGGTGGCTCGCCCTCACAAAATATTCTGGATCTAGAGCTCAGAGGGGACGGGTAGTGCGGCGTAATGTTTGCGAGAAGTTCCCAAATAGGAGACTTAATGGCAGATTTTACATTTGGGGGGAATTTCAGGGGGATACCGGGGGTTTATATGTGTGTACTCCCTGCGGTCACCATCCATTGACATATATTCCGTAGGGGCGGTGGAATAGTCAGGAAAAGATCCATAAAGGTAGACTTATGTGAAAAAATTTATTTTTTGGGGGGTGTATGTGGGTTTACCGCGGGTTTATAGGTTTGTACTGCCAGGGGTCATCAATCGACCACATCAATTCTGTAGCGATGAGTGGTAAAGCTTGGGAAAGCGGCGAAATTGTGACGAAAAATACCCGAAAAGGCTACTTATATGCAAATTTTTAGGGGGTTTCGGGAGGTTTCAAAATGACGAGATTATATGGTCATATTCATTTACTGTCATATCTAACAGAAGTGTGCCCTATGACATCCATATTTCGAAAGTAGTACAATAAAAAGCAAACCAATACCCGAAAAAAGTTGGTAGTGCCAGCCATTTTTATTTTTTCGCGGTTAAATACATGAAATCATTTATTACATGTTTATGTTTTCTAAAAGATAATGTATAGCTGTGTATAACTACAAAGTTTGAAAGAAATCGGTCAGGTTAAAATTGACAAAATCCTGTGTTAATCTTTTGGAAATCGTCATTTTCGGTGATTTTCGGAATATTTTAATTTTTTTCTGAGTAACCAAGCAGGATGAAAGAAAAATGTTACCTATATTTCGTAGACGATGTTATGAGCATATATAATAATCTTTTCGTTATCTAACACCTTAAATTAAGTCGAGGGGAGGGGAAGTTATGAAATTGTTTTCGAAAAATAAATTTTTGGACGCCATTTTGGCTGCAATTTTCTCAAATGGAAACTAGTAAATTTACTTAATTACGTGCACACGTTTATCAGCTTTCAAAAAAAGCATTAACGATCCGTGTGGCACGCACAGTTCGTGCGCAGTAAAATTAAAACTGAAAGAGGATCCCCGGAAAAAGTGCGATTTCGGCCATTTTGTCGTCCTAGCGACGACACATGGCGGAAACTTCTGGTTTTCGGATTTTTCCTCCGGATCATTTCGGGTTCCCCGCACGCGTGCCAAATCTCAGCTCTCCAGCACTTATGGAAGTGGTCGGGAATTTGTATCCATGAGTGAGTCAGTTACCCCAAGCACTGTATATAATAGAGATGCTTAAGAAGTTATCCCTTGTTGTATAATTTGTGTGTTGGAAAAATATTAAATCTGTTGTGTTTGATCCATGTAAAGAGATGATTGATGTTTATAATTACGATGGGCCTAATATTTTGTAGGAGATAAGAATTTTTTTTACTAATTTGTTTCTTCCTCTTTTCCTTCATTAAGGGCCGCCTGCTAGCAAAGCATCTGACGTTTCATTTTGGTGATGACCAAGACCAACCTCTGAATCAGAGCGTTAATGGCTCCTTTCTCTTGGGAGCTGATGATTTCCTGGCCTATGGAGCGGGCCTCGTTCGTGGGCTCCTTCCAACTTCGTCCATTGTTTCCTTGAATGTCAGCCAGGTGCCCCAGAAAGTAATCCAACACCTGTTGGATGTTGATCGACCATCGGCTCGTGGCGAATTGAAACTCCTGTCTTTGAGATCTCTGGCCATTGTGCACAAGTTGGAAAATGAACTGAGTGAGTGAGTCTCATTGCACGTGGAATTTGGTATTTTTTTTTAAGATACGTCTGTTTGTTTTTGATAATCAATTTAGGCTTTACTCTTTGAAACCTTACCATTGTGGAAATTATGAGAGGAAAATAAGTTAAGCTCATCATTTATGATTACTAGGAATGACCCACATTATTGATTGGAGGGGAAACCACCACATTATTATTCCAAAATAAATTTTTTAATATAGATAGTCATTATTTTTATGAATTAAGTCATTTAAAAACAACTGTTAATTTTTCCTTGAGTTAGCTGTATTTTTTATGCTGATGTTACATAATATTCCTCCTCTTGTTGGTCCTGGTTCTGGTTCTGTTCCAGTCTTTGTTTCTCCAAATTTATCTCTTTGTTCATCATTCTTGGCGTTTCCTTTCATAAAATTCATGGAACAGGTATACAATGGAGTATTTTTGCATTTGGTAAGGCATTTTGTGGAGAGTTAGCTGAGTTGAGACAATTTCTCCTGCTATCGATATAATAACTTTAATGTATCTAATATGTATTCATGGCTGGCGGCATATCTATGATCATGTCGTAATTTTTGCTGCAGTTTGTTTGGCCTTCTTTTCCAGATTGTGCCACGTTCAGATATTCTCTTGATGCACTATTGTGTTCTCTGTGCGCAGGCCAGCCATGGGTGCTGAAGCACATTCTTGGCCGAGAGCCTCCTGTGCACATCTTCCGCCACCTCTCCCCCCACCAGCTCACGGAACTCTCCAAAGACATAGTGGCCAACTCGAACCTCATCACCCTCTCTGGCTTGCACCACTCGACCGTGAGTTATGTCTTTTGAATAGCTCGATGGTTTTTGACTGTGTTTTGTGGAAAGCCTTTCTTGGGAATTCAAAAGATTGGGCACTCTTTTCCTCTGATTTTTATTCCATGTCAACCTGTTTTATGACAAGGAAACGTGATCAGAAGACAAGACCAATCTAAGTAGTATAAAAATCTGTAGAAAAATCACCAAATCTTTAAACAGTAAAACCTCTGCACTCCAAGTATGATGGGACAGTAAAAATCATGACTTCACTATAGTGTTTTTCGTTGTATTGAGGTGATATGTGGGTTGCGCATTTGATCCAAGTGTTCTGTGTGTTTTTCAATGGGAGTTAAGGAAAGTTATCAATGTTGGTACTATGGGGGAAAAAATATCTCAACAGAGTCAGTGTCGCCACCATCGCTTTGCTGGAGAATGAATTCCCTTTCTAACGGTATATAATCCTTGGAACGAGACAAGAGAAATTCAAAAACAGTCTTTTTTTCAGCCACCAAGGTTGTAACGGTAAACTTGCCTGTCTTGCACCGAGGCTGGAATGTATTTCATACTGCTCACCAGAATGTTGGCACATTGAATATCGTAGCTGTTGTGCCTTCCTTCTTCTGTTATCTCCCACTGACCTCCCTTTCCTTTCCTCCTTCGCACCACCTACTCTGGCACTTATTCTAAAATTCACTGAAAGTCCATCTCCACTTCCTCATTTTCTTGTATCTGAAAAATTTATGGCATAAATACAGTAAATTTGATACCATGGATACATTTTTACGTAGAGTTTTGCTGTTTTTAGGCACTAAGCTGAGAAAACCGTACCAATTACTTTAAGTTCAGGGGATACAGCTCTCAGAATTACTGAGAGCCGGGTTATTAGGTCATCTGGAATTCCTAGAAAATGATTTTTAACTCTATTAGGATTGTCGATTAATAATTATTTACCAACTCAAAGATATTTTAACACTGAGTCAGGAAGCTTCATGGCTTGGCCATAAAGCCATGTTATTGGCTGCTTTAACCAAATTTTATTTAACTTAATAAATATTCACTGAAGAGCACTCATCCCAATTTCGAAAATATTGATGAAAAAACACTTTTCGAATGAAGGCCACGAACAAATATCTTTTATTTCTCACCTCCTTCCAGTGAACGTTTTTGTGTAAAAACTCTAATACGAATGATTTAATCTGCTTCTTGGACCCCCCCCCCTCTATTTGCCAAGACCATAATATGTAAATCTTGGCGAGCCACTTTCATTGTATTCACAACTTGGCAAATGCACTGTGAATGGAAGGGTGGTTGTATGATATTTCTCTCAAGGTTTTGTCTCATCCAGTTTGTTATTTTCCACCAAATATGCTTGTGCAAAAGTAATCTTAACTTATATCATCTAATCTTAATTACCTTAAATCATTCAATAAACATTAAGATCATTTCCTCATAGTAAATGATTAAAAAAAGTCAATATTTTTGCTGGAAAAGAAGAATTTCTGTATCTGGAGAAGAGAATGAAATTGGTGATGCATTCTATGGATTTAATTGTGCTGAGTTTGTGTACTTTTGCAGCTGACTACTCTTCTGGATGTGGTGATGCCCGAGCTGTTGATGCGTGGGCCTGGTGGTGGGAGATGGTCCCTGGAAGCGCTCACTCCGAGGGCCATGCCTCTGCTCAGGGGTCTGGCCTGCAGGCACCTTGCCCTCCTCGACCCTCTTGACGTTGTGGTGGTGCTCGCAGAATACAACAAGCAGAGACAGGAGAAGGGCAGAGTAGAGGTAGGAAGTAGTAGAAGTGTACTCAGTGAGCCCAAGGACAAATGAACTCTGAAATCGTGATGAGAGATTTCTTCTACAAGAGTCATGTTTAGGTCAGCAATGGCTCTTGGCTCAGTGGTTGACAATCTGAAAAGCTAGGTGTCCATAATTTTTATTTTGAGAGAGACTTTTCATGAAAACTGAAATTTTTATTTGTCTTGGAGCTACAAGTAATTTGTCATGTGACAATGCATTTCATGTTGAGGCTCAAGCATTCTGAATTTATTTATAAGCCCTTTGAGTGCTAACAAACTGCCTAATACCCTTGCATTAGGAGAACTATGCATCTCTGACTCCTTGATGCACGATGACATGATTAGATGATAATTGCCTTTACAGAAGATGTGTGCTACAGGTTTTCAAGCTTCACTGATGGTAATAATGATGTGCAAAATATCTAAAAAGTACATTATACATTACATTAAGATAGTAAAAACTCATTAGCAGAGTGAAAGGCATTAGGCATTCATATTTTTTTTTAAATACAGTAGTACCTCGGTTATACGACTCTCAGTTATACGATGACCTCACTTATACGCCGATTTTTTTTTTTTTTTTTTTTTTTTTTGTCCGGTGAATAACCCCATATGAACCCATGTATTTCCAACCTCAGTTTTGAAACTCTTCGCTTATACGACGACCTCGGTTTCGAAACGCATTTTTCCAGTCCAATGAGATAAAATACCTCACTTATATGACTTGTCAGAGGAGCTGCTTTACGAGAAGATTGCGGTATGCACAGATTTTAGTCACAGGAGCGGGGGTAGTATGTCCTCATTACATAGATATGTCAATGAAGAATAATAAGTTTTAATAATGAGCGATGCTGTTTATTAGATATTAATTTTAACTGCAATAGATAATCGTTAATCCGGAATATCTATCCCTAACGGAAGATTGTCTAGAATTTTCCAAGGTTATGTTTTCCGTCGCCCCAACAAAATAACTCCTGAATGAGCCGTTAAAAATCCTCGCGGACCAAAATTTTGGCTTCCAAGGTCATCCAAAAAAGATTATCGTATTTGCAGTATGGACGTAAGTCGATGGTGATTCAACAGGATAGTAAAAACAGCATGCGTGGTCTCATTCCGCGGGCTAATCCCTCATCCGCGGGTCGAATTGAGCTGGGGGAAAGTTGCTTACGCGGCGCGTAGATCAAAACTGACCCAACTTGTATCTCAGTGGGTTTAAATGAAACATAGTTGGACCTTGAGTAGCTATTAGCTTGAGTCTGCCTGGTGGCAAGCGTTTTTTTTTTTTTTAACTGAACCAGAGTTAGTACGAATGCCCTCGGAGAATAACTCGCATCGTCAGTAGTAATGTAATCATTAAAGTCAAATTCAAAACGCGAAAGATAAGGCAGAACCTTTCGACTCAAGAATGACTTATAACTAGGGGTCCGTGAAAGTGGTTTTATTTTTGCTAAAATTCGTTTTAAAACCATGTGATTTCGGTGTTATATAAAGTCTTGGCGGTGTTATTATAATGCTACA
This sequence comes from Ischnura elegans, assembly GCF_921293095.1. Taxonomy (NCBI): domain Eukaryota; kingdom Metazoa; phylum Arthropoda; class Insecta; order Odonata; family Coenagrionidae; genus Ischnura; species Ischnura elegans. The sequence goes on along the minus strand of NC_060248.1, from coordinate 5,643,498 downwards.
ATTTTCCCACGTTTACAGACGTTATATTATTTTATGGTACACGTTTCATGAATACTTATACTTTAATAAGCATTTTACATAGCGTTTAACACAATTTCGATTGTACAAAATTTCTGATAAAAACAAATGAAAGAAATGGTTCAACTTATTGGTTCAAGGTATATGAATGGTTCAAGTATGTAGTCCTGGTGAATACGATCGGCAGAAAGCAAATTCCCACTACCTCATACGTGCATTTTGAGAGCCATTCCAGAATTTTTGGATTGTCAAGTTTCTCTACTCTAAAGAAAGCCTTTAAAAATGCTTCTGTAGTAGCAACAACAAGCTCCTCCTTCGCTTTCTTTGACTGAGTGGTTGTGAGTTCAAATGATAGCTGTCGCTTTGCAGGTCCCTTTTCTTTCGCACGTTTATGTGTATCGCTACTGATGAGCTTTAACAAAGTGTCACATCTTTCAAATTAAAATCTTTTATTGAAAAAATTGCACAGTATTACTCTGTCTTTCACATAAAATCCTTCTCAGCTGAATTCACTTGCCCTGGTATGAACAATGTCACTAGCTTTTGGCATTTTAAAATTCCTATCCTTCGTTTGATAATTAAAGCTGGAACTACGATTAAAAAAAAACAGTCCAACCGCAAAACACAACCTGCCACAATGGTGTTTTCAAACTCAGTGCTGGTTAGCTACATTATAACCATAGTACTGTATAACTTACAAATTGGCCGAAATATTTCATGTCATGGGTTCCCTTTCGATACCCCTAACCCAGTTAAGGTAGGGCAGCAGCTAGATACAACAAAATCGCTTAGTTTTGATTACAGCTGTTGCCAATTGGTCAGGAAAGGCAGTGAAAGAAGCACACTTAACAAAACATAATCAGATTCAAAGAAACTTGAAAAATTATTTCCCATTTATCGATCCTGAAACATCTAGAATGAGACGCTTTCTCACCTGAAGAATTAGATATTAGATTTGGCCAGTGTTGAAATGATTTTTTTGCATTGTAGCTTAGTGGATAGCCGAATACCCGACGATCCGTCCGCTAATGAGGGGAACCCCCTCTCCTCCTATCCTTTCTGTTCCTTCCTTCCCTTCCCCCAACTGATAGCGCTTCGTTCTTTCAAATAACCATACGTGTCTATGGATGTCTTTAAGCGAATCAAATCGCGCATTTGACGACACGGCGTCGTTGACGGCCGCCGTGATCACCACAGCGCCCATTTCAATTCGGTCTGGCGGTGCGCCATCTATGGCGTGAAATACAGGCAGTGCTACATTGCTTGCTGACGAAACGACTTTTCGCCGGCAATCGTTCACGTCACGATGCCGCGAAATTCAGGCCGCTTTCAGACGAGACGACTCTCTGTCACGCTGTGGGCCGTGCCGTGAACGGCGGCCCGGTCCCAGCCAGCGGCCGTGTTTAAGTCAACGAAATTGTTGCATTAGACCCACACTCAGGGTTTTCCAGCAAAAAGTTAGCCAATAACGCTGTCTTATGCGTCGCGGTGAGTCACCGGAATTACTGCTCGGCATTGACGCGTAACGGACGCGTGAGCTTTTATTTCCGCTCTTCCGCGGCCGCGTTAAGTCTCTCTCCGCACATTTTTAATTCATAATATCTAATTCTTCAGGTGATGAAGGGCCTCATTCTAAATATTTCAGGATTGATACATGGGAATCGAAGAGAAAGGCTGTGATAAATTTAACGGCAAATTCTGGGGGAGAAATCACTTCAGTGCGCTATATTACGCAGATGCGTTATGCGCGAGACTAAACGAGCCAATTGACCTTGGAATCGTAATGAGATAGAGCAAATGAACGTCGGCAGCGTTAAACAACGAAGGCTTAGGCTTTAATAGATTATGACTCATTAGATGCGATTATTTCGCAAATACACCTAAAATCGCAAAAATACGCAAAATTTCGTTTTTATCTACCGATTTAGCGTTATTTCGCGATATCGCGTCTCGCGAAATTCACGGACCTCTACTTATAACGAAGTACAAAAAGTGTCCGGTGTTGTTATCAGATATGGGGAAGCAAAATATTTCGTGAAGATGAGTCACACGGCTTGCGAGTCGAAGTTCCCGGCGCTGAATTCGAGGAAGAATGCCGACGGAGAAACTATACCCGGTAGATTCAATTTACTAATGCTGAAGTTTGATGGGAAAATTCTTTTTTAGTGCGTAAACATTTTTGAGAGAAGAGATTTTTCCGGGCTCTTTATCTATTTTTGTTCGTGTTTATCACTGACGGCAGTTACGCGGTTATTTCAAATGCTCACCGTGATCTAAGCGCCGGAAAAATCTTTGTCACGGAATATCCCGGGAAGCAGTGGCGTAACTAGGAATCATAAGTTTTTTGGTTTTATATAAACAGAAACGTTGGCTATAACTTGTTTGCATAACATACGTTGACTTAAACTCCATGAAATATTTTAACATGTATTAAACGAGGTATTAAGATAAGAAGAAAAAAAATAAGCGACTAGGAATATGCTTTGGGGGATGGTTGTACCTGGGGGGCGACTATCCCCCCTTTGACACACACCCCCCCTGAGGCAATGGGAATTTCCGGAAAGTTAAAAAAAAGGCATGCCTGTAAATATGTTCAAGTAGTAAGGACATGAACTCGGGTCCACAGGGTGTGAAGCTTTCGTTATGCATTAGTGAAATTTTGCTCCCTAATTACGGGGTTAATTTGGATGATTTTCCTCAGGTATATAAATTCTTCAATCTCCATCTATTGGGTTTGCCTATAGGCGGTGAAATGAATTTTCTGAAAACTGCTTTTAATGAGTCAACCTTTTTCAAAAATTTGCTTCTCTGTGAAAATTTAGTGTCATCATTCCGAAATCTCTCCAGTATGATAGCCTTGCAGCATAGTACCAGGAATGCTAAACGTTCAACCATGGGTAATGTTGTTCAGGAATGTAAAATTATGTTTCTCTTTAAGTAACACATCATCTGTGGTGTTGCTTGTGAGTAAATAAGATTATTAGGCTTCAATTTCTTGCCTCGAAGTGAGTAATTGCATCCTGGAAACAAACCAGCCCCTATAGGAAAGGATTTCATGCTAAATACCGAAAAACCTCACTTATGAAACTTCCTCACTTTTGAAACTTTTTTTGGTTTTCCGCTGAAAGTTTCATAAGTGAGGTTCTACTGTATTGCCTTGAACCCAATATCAGCAGGTAAATGGTAATAAAACTTGAATCCGTGAAACGTACGATGGTCCTTTGCTATACGATGCTATCCATCATATCTACTCCCGCTTTGTTTTTATTATGAAATAGGATGGTCTCTGGTATTCTTTTATTCGTTTCGGAAATAGTGTCGTCTGAGATCATGCTGCTGAGTGAAAGTACATTATTGTTCTAGTTTCCCTGATTTTACGTAAGAGTATGGCCTAAGGTACTTTTGAACACTCGCGTTGAACGGATTACATGGCTATTTTAGGGGTCATGGATATTTGTGCGTCACGCCTGTTTTTTTCAGATCGTCCATGCAAGAGAGGTTTTCCATTTTTTTCTAATTTACTGCTATCTTGATGGATGGAAAATAATTGTTACAAGTCACATTTATTCCTGAATTCTTGTATGTTACGGTCACTTTAGTAACTATTTATTTCCCCAACGCTTTATTTGATGGCCAATCATCATCTTAACCACAATATGGAAATTCATTTAGGCTGTATTTTCATTTCACATCTGCATTCACGTTACAGAAAGCCCAGTACTTGATTCCAAATTTGTCTGGTTTATTTGGAATTTACCTCATAAAAGAACAGCTGCATTTTGTTGGATAGAGCTGTGCATTTGCTATCACGCCAAAGTCGCCATCGGATTCACTATCTTGGACTTCGTCGCTTCCATCACACGCAGATGTTGATGGATTGTTCAGAATGTCCTTGAACTGATGTTTTTACGATTCACTTCCAGACTGATCTTCAATATTCCCTACAGCTATTTGATTCGCGACAATTCTCTTCTCTTGATATATTTCTCGACTTCTTACTTTCTTCCTCAACTCGCTACTGATATGCATACAAAAAAATCTACAAACCAAAGCGCATTATGGTAGAATCTTCTCTAGTTGCATTGGAGGTATAGAGAGCTGGAGAGCATTAGAAATTCATACAAAAGGACAAAATTTTTAGAAGTAATGCTAATTACCGTTCGAAAGGCAGGGACTCAACCGCCAACCATATCCTGATTCGTATCTTTCAGGAACTTGCAGTAATGCTTCTTCTTCGACCTACGTGCGGATTCCAAGGGTAGGATTTACAGTAGAATTTTACAGTCCACCCAATTCCTCCGCTCTCTCAAAAAGAGACAGGATTTTTCCCCAGGACGCAGCGTGCAGTCAACCTGCCCCAAACCCCGACGGGGTCAGGCGACACTAGTGCTGGACACACGGCAAAGGGGCTAGGTCAAGTGACAGTGCCGTGAGGCCAGAAAAATGAAAGTTATTCGTAAACCTGATGAGTCGATATTGAAAATAATGTCTCTAAGAGACGGAATCAATCTTGGACGACGGAAAACAATTCTTGGGATACGTGACGATTTTCCGGTGTGGGTAATACAATAATCATTGAACAATAAATAAAACAAAATTAAAATATCATAAATACATGAATTTACGCAAATCAAGGATTGAAAAGGTTTTATTTCCCTTTGCTGCCCATAAAATATCGAAAGATTGTGCACAACAAGTCTCTATGCCTAGGTTTTCGAATACAGATAGGAGCCCTTGGGACGAAACTGGCATTGAACCGGGTACTTCCAGATTCAAAATGAAGCAAATCATCTACCACACTAGCCTCTTGCTGATTATATGATATACATGGCACTAAAGTGCCCACGGGCAAGAAAATTGCACGAAAACCAGTTGTGGGTCAAATGACCCCTAGCCGTCCTTCTAGGTATAACACGTCATAAAAATTTAAAACAAAACACTATTGTTTAATTTTCACTAATTTATCAAAATATAGACCAAAATGAACAAAGTCAAAAAGTTTCAAAATTTAAAAAAATATTTTAATAAGAGAAAAATAAATTTGAATTCTGAAAATGGGTCAAATGACCCCTGCCGTCCTTCTAGTGTTAAGCAAATTTTTCAGAAAAATTTTGTAAAACTTAAAATAAAAATATCAATAAAGTGAAATAACTTATGTAAGATTTTACACTTTCCCGGTGAACAACGTGTATAAACTCTTCTCGAGATACCGTGCGGGTAAGATTATGTAAGAGCACCGATGTTTCGGGTACCAACTCGTTTCGGGTAAGTTGATCTTGAGACTGTAGAGATTATTGCGTGTCAGGTAATAACACATTCAAGCATAATTGCTGAATACTTTAACATCAACTGATAATTTCTTGAATATTAGTATTAATCAATCAACTCATTAGGTGCTTATTTCTAATACGTTCAGATGTTCATTTTCTGTCAGTAACCGTGAGAATGGGTAGCAAGTCGGTACCCCTTCAGTTCAGCCTGAGCCACCACAGACAAATCGGAGGAGACCAGGTGGTTTGGTGTACATAAAATAAAGTCCTCCGTTACAGTATCTTTAGAGAGATTTTACATCATGGACATCATCATCATCATCATCATCACCTCTGGTCAACAATCGTAGGATTGGTTTTACTCGGCTCTCCACTCAATTCTCCCTTCAGTTAATCTTTTCACTCCTACGTATTTCTTCTTTGCCCGTCCCATATATTTGATGCGATCCCTTCCTTTTCCGTTCTTGTCGTCTATTTGTCCCTCGACGATTGTCTTCGTCAGGCCATCGTGTCTCAGGATGTTGCCTATTAGGTTGTTCCTCCTCCTAGTTAAAGTTTTCATGAGGCTTCTCCTACTCTTCTTAGGACTTCTTCGTTACTAACACGGTTCATCCATTTGATTTTCATCATTCTTCTGTAGCACCACATTTCGAAGGCCTCTATCCTTGATTTTTCTATGGCTATCATTTTTCATGCCTCTCTCCCACAGAGAAGCATACTCCAAGTATAAGTTCTGATAAATTGTTTCTTTACTTCTACGTTTAAATTTACCGCTGTAGTTATTTCATTTGGTAGAATCCCCTATATACTTGGGCTACTCTGCTGATGATTTCTTTCTCATCTGATCACAGACAAGAGGATATCTTCTCAGGATAATATTTTAATCCCTACTAGCCATTCAAATTCATCTCCTTATTTGGTATTGCACTAGTTAAAAATCCGTGGGTTAGTTGTCTTTGCGATAGGACTAAAAAATTTGTAGTGGAGTCTTATATTAGTGCTTCACTGTCAAGAGTTGGTTCAGCGTACATGATGGCATCAGTTCCGAAATGAACCTCATATGTGGTTCTGTACTTACCATTGCAGGTTGACTTCAAACCAGTGAGAGTTTTCAGTGTGGCTTAGTGAAGTCTGGCTTCATTTTTATTAGTTTTATTTTTATTTAATTTGTCTCCAGACCGTAGCCCTTCTGAAAAAGCAAGTGAGAACTTTGAAAGACTTTGACTGAAAATTATTGAAGAAGTAGTTAGGAATTCGGGATAGAAGCGTGTGGATATTACAGAACACCTTGCATGCCGTGGAATACAGCCCAAGAGAACCGGAGATATTGTCGTGGAAGTGGTGGAAGAGAAGGGAATAGTGATTGCACGAGTCACTTGAAATCAGCATTTTCCTTGGAGAAGACTGCATGCCGCATTGGGACATGTGGAGGGACATATATAGACAGACAGCAAGCAGTATTGCGCCCTTTCAAACCCATTTCTTGGATTTATGATCATTATTTCGTGACTGTCATATTGCTCACTGATTTGTGGTTTTCAAAATCCAGAACTTAATGTCTCCAGATTTCACTCTTAAAGGTTTCAAAAGTCATTTGAGATTTGAGTGTTCGTGATATTTGATGAATGTCAATTGGGTAGTTTCCTTCATCAAAGAAAATGAAAGGTATTGATTGTGATTCATTACCCACCATTAGTGTATTCATAATATACAAATTATTTGGTTTTAGAAATACCGGTTTAGACGAATGGCAATGGTCCATTTTTATCCTCATTTGAAAAGGGCCAGATTGGCGCCCATGCGATGCCACTCCACGTGACGTCACAGGGATCTAGTTTCTGTACGAGAAGATAAAAGTTTTACATCGTCTTAGATGCATTGCATGTTTACCAATGCATGCATGAGGCACAGAGCTCAGGGAAACATTTCTTTATAATCACCTATTAAAACTGCTGATGGTCGGAAAGTTTCCTTTGATTGATAAGGTATTAATAATTCTTATTTAAGCCAAGCGCTACCTGCTGACAAGGTACTCCGCTACCAGCTAACAGCCTGCATTGCAGTGGCACACATATCCTCGCCCCAAGGTCACACGGTGGCAGCGGAAAGCAGAATGACATCACACTGAGTTTTCCCAGCATTCATACTTAGCCGTCGTGTTTTCGCATGCTTGAAAATTTCCACTTTTCATTTAATCGCAAAAAATAGATAACGTCATTTAAAAATTTGAAAGGGTGAAATACGTACTCCATGAGTAATAATCTTTCGATTTAGGCAATAAAAAAATAATAGGAAACCACCCTATTTATTTCCAGTACCTACCATTTCCCAAGAACCTTCAGAGGTGTGCAGTTAGAGCTTTAGCATCTCACTTGGAGTTGAAGGCTGGCCTGTGGAGAGGGGAGAACATGACGTCGTTGAATGTCATCCAAGCCCTGGAGGCCTCTGACCTGGAATCTGTCGGAGGTGAGTATGAGTGTCTCTTCCCCTTCTCCATTTGTTGGCTTTGACCAACACTTGTGAGAGTTTAGTTTCATTCAGTCTTGCAAATACCTGTGATAAAATCTTTAAGAAGCCCGTGCAAGAAGGTATGTATGCAGAGTGAGTCCTCGTTTAACGTCACTTACCGTTCCTGAAAAATGTGACGATAAACGAAATGACGTTAATCGAAACATAATATCCCATAAGAAACTATGTAAAAATTGAATATCGGCTCCTAGAACTCACAATTCCTACGCGAAAAAATTTTAGCGTATCGTATCTGGGGCATTTTTTACGATGGGAATGCAAACTATGGCATAAATACAAGTTCCTGTCTTCATCGACGACAATAGCAGCAGCGACGTAAATCCTTCTCCATTTCTGTATCTTCCCGTATTTACTTTTCGGCCTCGCTATGGTGGTCGCCCGGGCGAGCGTCGCCTGGGCATCATCATCACTGAAACATCGTCGCAGTTACAGGAACCAAAATTATTGTGAACACGGCGAAAAAAGTGATGACAAAAACTCCAAGTTCTACATGGAAAAATTCCTTGAAATCACTTTTTACGGTCCTGAAAACTATTGTCAAGTAAAACCTTGCGCACCTACCTAAGAATTAATTTAGCTGAAAATTTGCTTAAACAGTAATTGCAATTAACAATAAACACATCGTTTAGACGGACTGTACTACCACCCACAAAACGAACAACCTGCAACGCCCGTCGCTTCGCGTTTTTTCTTGCGCGAAATTTAAAAGGCTTGACGTTATCGCGAAGCGAAGGTGCAATAAACGAACGACGATCTCAAAATTTTCGTGACGTTATCGCGAAATGACGTTAAACGGGATGACGTTGAACGAGGACTCACTGTATAGAAAAACCTTTGTAGGACAAATTTGTTGGGACCATAAAATGCATGACTTTGCCATAGTATGGGGTTTCGTTGGTTGGATGTGTGCGGGTTGCATCTTCACAGGGACACCAAAGTGTTCTGTGTGCTTTGAGTTACAAGTTGAGTAAATTTTTCAATCTTTCTTTATTCACCTTTAAAACCTATAGCGGAAATAGACAATTTTTATTATTTGCCATCAAAAACTGGGTGTGTATGTGGAAGACGCGTGATTTTGTTCAATCTGTGTATTTATTGTTGAAATGATTGTTTTTCTCATCCATTCTGCTTAACGCCTCATCGCTTACTTTAGTTGCAGCCTGAAATTAAAGGAAAGCCAAAATTGATGCATGAGTATTACGTATTTTTAAAGTACTCCCATGCCTCGCTTATCGTATAGGATTCCTCTCCTTTGGGATCTTTAGGGCTAATCGAATTTGTGTTATTAGAGACCATTTTAACATGGGGAAGATAGGGATACGTAGCCTGGTAGCGTAAGTGTAGGATATTGAGTTTCCTATAAACCATATATATTTATTCCTTCTAATAGCATTAGAAAATCTTATTTATATAAGCATTTATAGTGTAAAATATCTCTTAAGATAGTAGGTATGCATTAAAAGATTTTTTTTTTCACTAAGAAAATATTCATACAAGCTTTTGAAATTCCCTCCTTATGTGTGGGTGGGCTAACATCTAGGAAAAAACATGCTAGCTCAGGGGTTTACAATGCATTGTTGGCAGGTGACGTATTTTCAAACCAGTCTTAAATATTCTTATGTTATCCAGGCCCTTTTGTCTTGAAGCTTCCACTTGATGTCTCGGAGCAATCACCAGCCTCATCTTCTATTATAGATTCAAATAAAGCCACAGATTTCGCGCAAATAACTGCTTGTGATAGAGGAACATTATTTGACTGTTCATGATAAATTCAGGTAATGAGAAGTCTTTGGTTTTTTATCCAGCAAAGAACTTGACGTATGTGTCGACTGCGTGGCTGCAGTAGGTGTGGCTGATGTCACTACGTTTATACTTTGTCTCGATTCAGAAAAATAGTGCGGACTGTCAACATCATGAGCACGTACACGCAATATTGCTTTGACGCTCTCAGTTTTCAAAGCAATAGATCACCTTCAATTTCTCTTAGAGGTTTATGCTTTATTTTTCTATCTGCATTTCTATTTTTTGCCATTGTTCACTTGGTTTTTACTCCGTATGGCTCTATCAAAATCACTGCTGAAAAACTGCCGCACCATGTTTCTGAGATGTAGAGGGCTTACGACTGCTGGAAGGGATAGAAGCCAAATTGTTTGAGAATCTCTCTCGGACCCTTTTACCTGTTGATGATATTCATACGCAACTTGGCCACCTCTCTATTTCTCCCCTATGAATACCTATAACCATGAAGGCTTTAAGGTGGATCCTTAAGGTTCCCGGATACTTCGACCAAAAACTACACTGCAGACGTCTGGGCAGATTCGTCTGACGCCTCTGTTATTCTATGCACATAAAATTTGAATGCATATTTACGAAGAAGAAAGATCGATATTTAAAAAGATCATCGTAATTTTTCATTTCTCGTTTTTCACGCTGCAATATTGACCACGGAAAAACGCGAAATTCGGTCAAATTGGCTGCCGGCTACGGCGTGTATAATGACGGAACCCAAAATTTTTTACAGTCTTTTTAAACGATAATCCTTTATCTTCATATTAAGCCATACCATTTTAATGTAGTCCTCATAGTAGCGGCACTAAGTCAATCTATGCGAACCTTTGCACGCTACTTTTGCGCTCTCCACCTCGGCGACATTCTCCCGTTCACATCGCCTTCAGCCTCTGAGCGAGTCTCAGCGCGCTGGAGGATGGGCAGAGGAATGACAGAGCGCTAGCATAGGGTCTGTCGCCATCAGTACGCCGGCAGCGGCCGTGTAGTCTTCATCTTGTGGAGGATGTTCACTTTGTGAGGGGCGTTTCGTGTGTGATGTGTACTCCATTCTTCTGAGCCGAATTTTATTCTGGGTCAATAACACGCTGAGAAATAGGAACTGATTCACGTTAGACGAGCAGAACGTGGCGCACTTTTTAACATTACATGACTTCATGGCTAGATTACTTCCTCAATATGATGATCTTTTTCTATGAGTATTTCGTTCCCGTGTTATAAAAAAGTGATATTTTTCAATGCAAGCAAGACGCATTTGCGCACGCACAGTATATTCGTGGTAATGAATTTTGTACATATAGTATCGGAAACGCCGCTAACGGGGAAAAAATCCTACGTATTATACCGTTTGGTTTATATAAACTTCAGTATAAAATTGTATCGCGTTATTACTGCCAATGTGGTAAGATAATATTTTCCTTATATCGGTGTATTCTCTCTTCCTAAAAAGTTATCAGTGATATACAGTTCAATATCAAACTCCGACCATGTTTTATGGAGAAGGTTAGCTCGGGAAATTACCGTGCCTAAAGTTCTGCGAAAATCATAGTAATTCTTGAAAGTTCATTGCACGTCATCGATTACGCTTCACGGACCAGCGTGCGGATTTACATCTTTGTTATAGAACCGTATATAGTTTCTCTAAGTGATTTAAATTTTGTGGTGAGGTATATCAAGAACCCATGGACAATGTGTACTACGCATGATGTTTTGCAATATGTTTGTTAAAAATTTAATGCGAATTAGAATAAACTTGCATGTTTCAATTCTAAGCAAAATATCTAGGAATCCGGCTTTTTTAAAAACTCACTTCCACACTTCGAGCCCGACAATAGCATTTTCATGAACCTTACGTCCTTTTTTGTCTATGCAAAATATTGACGACGAAAACAATAACAAAGTTATAGTTCAAAAGATATGACAGCATTATTCGTAACTCCTGCATATATTGGAATGAAGCATACGGAAAACCATAAATCCGAACACTGATGTGCATCGTTCCACGGACTTTTTTTCCTTTTCCCTTTGTAAATACAAGACGAAATTCGCTGTTACATAATTTAGAGGGAAGTGTCTTTGCACCAAATTTACTCAAATTCATGGTGATGCGGATGCCTTATTTTAAATGGAACCAGTGTTGTTTCTTAGGAGACTTCAAAATTACTGAACGATTTCAGGACTCAGCTTGTATCTCTAATTATTTTTTTAATTATAACATCACATCATTAACACATACATTTGTCAAGGATTCACGGCTGCATACTTTTGATAAAGCCAACAGGATGCTCGCGTTCACGCAATATCCGCAACATCTCATACTTAAATATTTCGCTCCATACAAATGTGATAGTTTCATGCCGCTAAGTGCATCAACGTCATTTTAATTTCGACTAAAAAAAGGCTACCCTGACCGGAGTATATAATGCCTCATATTGCTGATCAAATATTAATGGTAATTAATCGACATGATTTGGATACTTTCTACATTACTTTTAACGCAGTATTATTGTAATACATGGTAATGAACAAATTGATAATATTTATGGTGACTCCGGAGATGCTACAAATACAGATCTAGAAGATACTCCGCAGACCAACAAAACAAAATCTGACGCAGAAACAGCACATATAATGCTGGTAGAATTTATTCCACCTCTCCCATCTCACATGTATATGGTGGCTATATGTTATGGTAGAGAGGAAAGTTAACTTCAAAAGTAGCTTCAGTATTAATTGGGAAGCTGAGTAAGACAACGGTACAGTAAACTCTTGGTTTTACGAAGTCAGTGGGACCGGAAAATTGGCACTTCGTAAAATCGAGTTTCGTAAATTCAAACCTTTTTCATAAGTCACGAAAAAAATGTTCGCTTTTGTTTATTCCGCCGTTTTTTGTCTTTAGTGGTCTTATTTAGATGTTTTCGGTGGTTATTCTCGGTATAATTCATAGAAAAGGCTTTTTGCTATCGATTTATGATGTGAAAAATCGTTAAATAATTATACCACCATAAAATTCCCATTTCTTGTTCATACTTCAACATCAACGATCGCTAAAGAAATTCCCGACCAGTTTAGAAAACGTAATCAAATAATGAATTGCAATGTTTATTATAAGAATTAACAGTAATAAATTTGTGGTTATGAGCCAATAGCTACTATTAAGTATGCAAAAGATAGATATTTGTTTCTGACACCCACGGAATTTCAGCAGCAGCCGGCCTAACCGCCATTTACGTCACCCTCTATCGCTCAGTGACGAGAAAAAAAAGAAAAACAAGGGTCTTAGCCCGTTTCCAAAATAACCTTCGTAAGTTAATATTTCGAGTTACTTCGTATTTTCAGCAGAATGTGCTCTATTTTCACTGAGATTCAATTACGATCATAAATAACGTAGGATGTGATTATCTTCTGGCGAGTATTTGAAGTAAATTCTGTTTGAGTTCTCCGTCCGACTACTGTGTTCCATCATCTTCGCAGACGTTGCCATAAAAGACTCAATTCTTCATCAGGACTGTATTCTTCATACCGGGTGTGAGGTGACCTGTTCATATAGTATGTTTCTCTCCTTTTATGCCGATAGGAGCAAGGTTCCAACCGGAAAACGACAGGAGAAACATCTTACAGTATCGGGAGAAATATAGATAGAAACGTTATTATCCACATTGATTGTTTTCCTACAAGAGACGTTTTATCATTTCTCATCGTGGTTAAGTATTGGTTCGCTAGCTTGAATTCCCAAAAAATGACACGCAAAAACCAGTACCGTCACCTCATTTAGTTTTCGTGTTCCTTTCTCCGCCGTATTGAAAGTTAGGCAAAGGATCATTGACATAGAGAAAAGATTTTCTTAGTTTTAGCACTAAAAAATAGTCGCGCCATAATCGTAAATAAATATAGTGTGGAAAGAGAAAAGAAATTAATTTCAATTGAAAAGTCAGCTGAGAAGAAGAGAGACAATTATAAGCGCGGCACCATTTTCCCGATAGTGGAAGATACTTCTTCCGCCTCTCTCCGGTTAATAACTTCCCCCCGTTGCAGGTAAAGATGAACCATGCCCTTCTCCACAATCGGGGAACGTTCCCAGTGGGTGGGGTGAATAAGATTGGGATGGGGATTGCCTGAGGGAAGAAGTATGGTCAGCACAAGGACTGGTGAAGGGGGCAGGACAAAGAAGGGTGGGGAAATGGCCTTCAGCTCTGCCTCAGTCTACTTTTGGGGGCCGTATTTTTTTGCGACGCACACAAGCTCAGTCTCCTTAGGGAGGGAGTGAATGGGAAATGCTGGGGAAGGAGGGGTTTGGGATGCGTAAGGTAGGTGTCAGCAAGATCAGCCAAAGGCGGCAGGAGGGAAGGGACGGCTTTGGAAAGACAGAACCCCAGCATGGGAGAACGGGGAAGCGCGTGAGAAGAAAGTTCATGGTTAGACTTGGAAGTGCGTCTTCATTACGAGAAGCCTGAAATATAAATTGGCGGTAAATAGAGCCCAGTACTTAAGATATTTAAGTTGTTCATTCACAAAGGCCAAAATATACACGAAAAGATATTATGGCGCGGATTGCATGTATCAACGTCCATTTCGGGATGTTATTAATTTCTGTTCCCATTTATAAAAGTAGCAAATAGATTTGAAAGAATGATAAGCATGAATAAAAATATCTAAATCGATATCCAAACGCACATGAGCAAAATAGATGAATGTATACATACCGATCCATCGCAAGTAATACCGCTCAAGCTTCTTCCGGTATAGGACTTTAAAATTCTGGATAATGCCTTGGTCCAAGGGCTGGGACTTTCTAGTCGAGTTCGGGGGTAAAAAGAGGACTCGAACATTAGCCAGTTTGAGATCTTCCACGTATTTATGGACGGTGGCATTATCCATTATTAAAACAATTTTGCTGTTCTCTCCAGCAATTTTTCTCCGTAGACGTATAACCGTTTGCTGGAAAATTTCTCGGGTCATCCAGCTGTTTTTATTTGCATGGTAAAAAACGGGGAGGGCTTCCAATTTTACATGTTTTAAGCACCGTGGCCTTTCAAATTTCCCAATGACAACGGGCTTATTTGGTCCAAGCCCGTTTGGTTGACGCACAGCCCCACAGTAACACGCACTTTACTCTTTTTCCCCCCATGGCACCTTTGCCCTTTGAAACCCAGGGTTGCGTCAGGTAATGCATTAAAAAATAGCCCAGTTTCAGGGGCCAGCGAGGGTGAGCTCGTCGAGGAAAGGGTCCCGGATTAGGGACCCTTCGAAGTGCTTCGGCGAAAAGTAGTCAAGTAGTCTTCGAAGTACGTTCACAGCAGTGCAAAGGGTTAATTAGGGGTGTACGAAATACTCCGCGCGACCTTCCTGACATTTTAAACCACGAATTATTGTCGATGCTATGTTTACGAATAGGCACGTAAATAGGGGCATCATGCCAGCCGCGATATTTTAACTTAACTCTTACTCCCCCTAAATTCCCACAGTGAGGTTTTTGGCGACCCATTTCTCTCCAAAGTTGCATTATCATTTACGATTTCGCACTTTTGATGGACCACAGTTGGAAGCGCTGATTTTTTTAGCTACTTACGCCGGCGTAACTAGTTTTGTTGACAAATTTTTCGCTGTAGTTCGTATAAACGAATGCCATTTGCTCCTAGGGACCGAGCCGAGGTTCGTAAATTCAAAAAATTTCGTATAATCGAATAGCGCCATGTATTTAGCATAGGCTTTTCACCGGGACCGCAATATCACTTCGTATAATCGAAAACTTCGTAAAATCCTGCTTCGTAAAATCAAGAGTTTACTGTATTAATAAATCCGGTAAGCGATGTGGATTCTGGTTATAGAGCGTGCGGCACGACCTACCAACCTAGTAGCAGCTGAAGTCTACAAGTCCGCTAACATTCATATGGAGAAAAAAGTAGACGAGGTAATAGTAATAATAAGTGAAATCCCTGGTTTAAAAAAAATCAAGTAATTATGGGGAACTATAACGCCTCAGTTGGGGAGGGAGGAAGGGCTACGAAATAGGAGATTTTGGATTAGGGAACTCGAAACGATCGGGGAGAGAAATCAATAAAATATTGCAGGAGAAACAAGTTATTCATCACAAAGGCCTGGTCCAATTATCCTAAAGTGCGAAAGTCCACCAGGAAGAGTTCAAGGGATACGGAGATACACCAGAAAGACCACATAATAGTAAAACAGAAGTTTAGGAATGGCGACAAATCTAGCGCATTCTCCCTAAGGTGAACGAAACGAAACGTAATATTCAAAAGACTTGTGAAAAAATAGAGGTGAGGAAATAGAACGTTGAAACTTTAATGGGAATATCAGGAGAGATTACTAGAAACTTCTGGAGATTCGTATAGCAAAGAAAACTTGGATAACGAAGGAAACTAAAACGAAATTGCGGTGATAAGGGAGTGGAAGAATGTAGACACAGTGCAGGGAAAATTCTAAGTAAAATTAATCATGTATTACGGTGAGAAACCAAGAAGAGAGAAAGAATTGGTGGAAAACAAGGAGATACACTGCGAGGAAATGGAAAAGATTCAGAAGTAACGAGAGGTAGACGAGTTGTACGTCAAGGTGAAGTTGCTATCTGGCGGCAAAAGAGGACAAGCCATGTCAAAAATTAATGATAAAAAATGGAAGGATGCTAGCTGAGCAAATCGAGGTTCAGAGTAAATGGATGGGGAAAGAGGAGGATCTGCATGACAGCGTAAACAGGCAGGAAATATTTAACATGTAGAAGGGGCAGTGGTGTAGCATAATCTTGAGCCAAGGAAGAGGCCGCTCCTAAGACATGGAAATGGAGGGAGCTCTCCCTGATATGAAACCTAGGAAAGGTGTGGGTGGATAATATCCCATGTAAGCTGCAGAATAATCTAGGTTAGAATGGTAAGAGAAGGTTATTCGAACTAGTACGCAAGATATATGAGGAAAGGTCTTGGCGGGAGGATTTCGCGACAGTGGACAATAAGGATAAAGTGGTAATGAGGATATTTGAGAGAAGAATAGAGAAAGGGACTATCAATTACTTGGGTGAAGATCAGTTTTGATCCAGAAAAGGTAGTGAATATGCTATTGCGGTAATGAGGTCGCTGTTGAAGAGGAACCTAGACTATAATCAGGTTGTGTCTGTCTTCTTCGTGGATTTTGAAAAAGTATTTCATAGAGTGGACTGGACAAAATTATGGATATTCTCAAGAAAATAGGCATCAATTGGAGGGATAGGCGACTCATTTGTAATCTTCATATGGCCCAGACTGCGCAAGTGAAGGTGGCGGACGGAGAAACTGGAAGGGCAAGCTTTGGCCGAGTAGTAAGGCAAGACTGTTCACTATCTCCATTTCTTTCTAGAGTATATGCTGAGGTGATGGCAAGAGAAGCGTGGGATGAGTTGGGAACTGGAGTAAAAGTGGGAGGAATGATGTAAAATCAGTAAGGTTCACGGACGATCAGGCGTTGATAAGTCAGTCAGCGAGAGGGCTGAAGGCTATAGTGGATGCATTAGACAAGAGATGCGATGAATATGGCATGAGGATTACTCACAAGAAGACTAAAGTCATAATTAAGTTAACAAAATTTATAGGAAATTTAAATGTATCCACGCGACGTTTTACTCCCTTCGCAATAAATGTTACCCACAATTTATTAAAACTATTAATAATGTGTTAGTGCAATCATAATTAAACTACTTGATAACCTGCTGGTGAGGGGTATTAAAATTCGAGCAGTTGGATGCTGATTCTCCAAAAAGCAATAGATTGATTGCTACAAAATAAAATTTGAACCGTTCTTCCCTTTAAATTTGTAGATTTGCAGTTCTCCCTTTACGTCACCATTAACTTTTCAAAGTATCAAAAATTTCCTACCCCATAAGTGGATATAAACCTTAAGAAGAAGCTGAAACCAATGTATTAAACTTAAGACCAACAAAAATTTATATTTTGCCGACGCCAAATTTTACCGTTCAAACGCTCATTTGTCTATGTAAGACAAAATTATTTCTTGATGGTCAGAAAGTATATGAAAATCAAATAGTTTAACATCTTTTTTTAAGATTAAATAAATGGTAACTTAATGAAGAAAATCCAAATAAAATCATTTGTTAATAGTGCGTTTAATGCTCAATGTATTTTTTTGCACGACAGGTTGAAACTTAATAAAAAATTGCTATTTTTTCAAGCATTTATTGTTTCGTATCTGGTCTCTTACTAATTTTTTCAATTCGTATAGTCATTTGTGTTGAGATATCCTACAGGCAAGGCCTAAATGGGATTCCTACTTTATCCTAATTTATTTGAAATGTAAAATGTGCTTTTAATGATGATTCCACGGATAAATAAAAATAAATTGGTTAATTATTTATGCGGTTCGTAAAGATTCACGAGCTACGATTGAGACACAAGATAAAAGTAGGTGGACAAGAACGGAGAAAGTGAAGCGGACTGAGACGAGGAGGAACGACGAAGTGTAGGACATAGTACGAGAGGAGAGAAATTTGTGTTTCAGGAGGGAATTTTTGGTAAACGAGAGATAGGAAGGAAATAAGAGATTTGATGGAAAGGAATTTCATAGTGAATTGAAGAGGAAATCCATGAAAGGAGGAAGTCCAGCCAGAATGTTTCATAAATACTCATTACAAACCTACCTTAATCGGTAGGTTACTTTAGTGATAATATATAAATTTTGACACGTATTTTTGTACGAATTATTTTTATAAAAATTGTAAAAGTGTCTAAAATACCATAACACGCGTCTTCCTCATCCCTATCGTCCAGTTGCAGCCTCCACGTAGAAGAAGTTTCCTCCCGAGATTCTCCTCTTGATGATTACTGTGAAATCCGGGAAGGAAATATTTATCTGAAGCGAAGATCACAAGTTTTTTTTAAGAAATCCAGGGGAAACAGAATATTTCACGAAAGGGGCATCGTATATTTTTCTTTTGTTCTCCACGTGGATTTATTTAAGAAAAAAATTAGAGGGACAAGGCTTTATGGGAAAACCTCATGGCGGATAGGTTAAAAACATTTTACCTTCTTCCAGAAATATTTAAATTGGAAAAAGTGGGAAATTCATTGAAAATGAAATCTCTAAGATATTTTGGTGGGTTGAAACACCATGAAGAACAAACGATATTCTCAAAAATGTCAAGGAATAATGAAATTGTACCTTTCAATTCTTACTTGCTGGATTATATCGCTACTACAGGAGATTGCTTTAGTTAGTAACCAAATCAATTTTTTTTTTAATATTTGAATACTTCCGGGTTTTTGGAGGCGAAATCTCACTAATCTCTGTGCTCTACACTTCCGTAAATAATATCCATTTCCCAATCTTGAAGACCGCCGTGTTGCCTTGAGATACGTCTACTTCCATGCGGCGGAGAATCTAAGCGCGGTGACACTAGGCTACCTACATGTTCAACAGTCACAAACCCAAGTCCCAGGTTGGCGAGAGGGTTCCCAAAATTTCAGTCATCTAAACCCCATCCCCTCCACATCGCCTCCCCTCCCTTCCCTAAACACTGCCCCCTATGTACCCTCCCTCGAGTCCAAGGCCACTCGCTAGTTGGCTAGGCTCGCTAGCCACTAGGCCGAGTTTTTGAGGGGTGGGGGGAAGGATCCAAATCTCGAAAGTGCCCGATGTACCCGGCAGCCTTAATTTAGAAGTCAATCTGTCCGATAACCTATGGCGGCAAAAAATACATCTCAAACTGTATTTTTTAAGAATAAACTCATTTCCACTAGCTCCAAACTTAATTAACAATCTAAATTAACTAATATCATTTAGTAAAGGAGATGAGATAAATTACTTCTTTAGGTTGGCTACTTGGACTGAATGAGGAGTAATGTTTTTGGCCATTGCACGGAAATGGTTTTCGACGAATATATAAACAAAGAATAAGATTTGAGGCAAGAAATACTATGACAGTAAAACCTCTATGTAGTGAACCTCTTTACATCATAAACCTCCATACTTCATACCACCCCTACGGTCCGGTCAGATTTACATGTAAATTTATTGGCAAACCTCTTTATGAACCTCTGTAGTGAACCTCTTTATCTCGTTAAACCTGTACTTATCATACCAAGGAGACACATCCAAGATGGCCTAACTACCTCCGTAGATCATACTGAGACAACTGGAGACCATTAATGCAGCCGTGATTACGTACATGGAATGACCTTGTCAGCAATAAATGTTTCACCCTTATTTTTTTTCATTTACACCTTTAATATGTTGTAATTTTCACGTTAACCATTTCTCGAACATGAACAGAGTGATGGCGCTGCTATGAGATCTCCACTGTCTCCTGTGATCGCCAATCTAGGTATGGAGGAATTTGAGAATTCGGTGATGACTTCTTACAGAAAGAAACCTACCCTCTGGATCCGATACGTGGACGATACATTTTTCATCTGGCCACATGGAGAGCAAGAACTGGAGAATTTTCTACGACACTTCAACAACCAACATGATTCAATCAAGTTCAACAAGGAAGTCGAAAAGGACGCCTGCCTACCCTTTCTAGACGTACTAGTGATGAAGAAACCTAATGGAAAACTCGGCCACGGAGTCTTACCGAAAGGCGACACATACGGACCGATACTTGCACGCCTCCTCGCACTAACACCCTACTCAGAAGGCAGCTCTAATCTCGACATTTGTGCACAGAGCATACTCCATCTCTGACTGAGTCTCACTTCCCTCAGAAAAATGACATTTGGTGACAGCCCTGGCCAGCAATGGGTACCACAGTGACATGGTCCTTAAAAGGATAGAAAAGAGAACTGAAAAATGAGACACCAAGTCCGAAAATGGAGAAACCCAAGGCAGCGGGTTATGCTACAATCCCCTTTGTGGCAGGCACCAGGAAAAAATCGGGAGACTCCTCAGAAAATTCGACGTTACAACACACTTCAACTGTGTTAAGAAGACTGGAGAACTTCTTTCGACTCCTAAGGACCGTATCTCACCTCACACCTACTAAGGATTTTATGAAATAGAATGCAGTTGCGGTATGTCATACAATGGATAGACTGGGACGGTGTGTCTCCATGACTTGTATTTGAGATAGGCCAGTGACAAGTAATGTCTTATTTTTTGTTAAAATATTTACATCATCTGAATGCAGATCACATTTCATGCCACCTGTTACAATGCTCTTTGGAACATCATTAATTCATATTAAGAAGAGCGGAAGGCCCAACACTGATCCCTGAGGGACTCCTTTTCTAACATCTTTTGAAGTGAATGTTGCCATTTTCTTGTAGGCTATCCTCTCTATTCTACAGACTGTCCCAAGGGTCGTGTGTCATTTTTGACCTGTAATTTTAGTAACTTTCCATAGAGCAGTGTTCATGAAAATTGGCACACTTATGGGGAAAGGTCCTAAGTTTTGTTGAGTGTAAGCAAAAGTTTACAATTTTGACCTTTTGACCTCACAATGTGGGTCCAAACCAAAAATTTGAATTAGCCTTATGGAGTTTCAATGTTAAAAAAATCGAGATAGAAAAATTTCTGAATTTCATTGACCAAGATGTCAATTCTTATGGTTTCGGACCCGAGAAACCCGAAAATAACACTTTTATTTACGAAAATTCAACAGTTGACCTAGTAAGGTCACCGTTAAGGTCATAAGGGTGGCAAAAAGAATAGCATACCGACAAAGGTGTCAATCTATGGGTTTTATAGGGTGCCCAAGTCATTGGTATTGTCCAAATACCCGTATTATTCACTAATTGATCTCCGAGAGTCACAATGGGGGTCAAAGGTCATAGCGTTAAACGTCGGGCCATCATGGCAACCAACGTGTCAAACCATAGGTTTTGAAGGGTGCCAAAGTCGGTTAGGCAGTTCATAGATCCTTATTGTTGGTTTTTTGACCTCCGAGGGTCACAATGGGGGTCAAAGGTCATAGAGTTAAACGTCGGGCTATCATGGCAACCAACGTGTCCAACCATAGGTTTTGAAGGGTGCCAAAGTTGGTTAGGCAGTTCAGAAAAGAGCCATTAGAATTATTACCAATTCTAACGTAAGGGAACACAGCAAACCACTATTCAGGCAGCAAGGGATTATGACATTGTACGGTCTATATATTTTTAAATGTTTAATAAATGTAAAAGTGAATATTGACAGCCATAAAACTGGTGCTGATGTCCACCATTACAACACAAGGCTCAAAAATAATCTGTTACAGCCCCACTGTAGGCTGTCAACTACAAAAAATTCTTTTGACCATGTTAAACTTTGCATGTTCAACCACTTACCTCAAGAGGCAAGAAATTGTACTTTAAGAAAGTTTAAAGGTGTTCTTCACTCGTGGATGGTGACTCAAGCTTTTTATTCACTCAATGAATTTCTGGAGAGCAATACTCTAAATTGTATATTCTAGATTTAGTTTTTCTTTGACGAAGACTATTACATTGTATTATGTTTAATGTTGAATAAATTATGATTATGATTATGCTATTCTTTTTGCCACCCTTATGACCTTGACGGTGACCTTACTAGGTCAACTGTTGAATTTTCGTAAATAAAAGTGTTATTTTCGGGTTTCTCGGGTCCGAAACCATAAGAATTGACATCTTGGTCAATGAAATTCAGACATTTTTCTATCTCGATTTTTTTTAACATTGAAACCCCATAAGGCAAATTCAAATTTTTGGTTTGGACCCACATTGTGAGGTCAAAAGGTCAAAATTGTAAACTTTTGCTTACACTCAACAAAACTTAGGACCTTTCCCCATAAGTGTGCCAATTTTCATGAACACTGCTCTGTGGAAAGTTACTAATATTACAGGTCAAAAATGACACACAACCCTTGGGACAGTCTGTATTGTCGAGATATGACTTAGGCAATTAAATTACATACTCATAATACCTTTTTATATAAATTTTCGAAGTAAATTTCATAGTCTACATAGTGAAAGGCTGTGCTCAAATTGAAGAGTATTCACATTGCCATATTTTTTCTATTTAGTTTTTTAGTTTTTGTTACTTTGGAAGCTCTCAATAGTTGCTTTTTGACTAGGTCTGTAAGAAACATATGTCCATCTGTGCCAAATTTTGGCATGATTCAAATTGATTGGTTTGCTATTGCAGGGTTTGTGCTTGGTGGTCTACCAGAGCACGTGCTGGTGTACTTGGGGGCAGATGCGCTGCGCTTGGTGGGGCAGTTGAGCCCACCAGAACTCCTCGTGGCCCTCCACCCAATGCATCATCCTGCAGACGTAGCCCTGATCCTGCTCAAACAGCTGGTGAGTTGTCTCGAGTGTCTGGCAGTGCAGATAGAATCACAGTGAAGTCATGATGAGGCACACGATGCTAACCATGGCAACTGAATTCTATGGGAAAAATGGGATATGTGCTCGGCATTTGTCAAAGCGTCAGTGGAGATTTGATGGCAATAATGGTGACTGCCTTCTTTCCCAGCTGCTCTGCTGCATTACTCTCCACCTTGGTAAAATATTTGACTGGGAAAGAATTATCCTTTGTCTATTTAAGGTGTATCTTCCTGAAGTATTAGTTTTTCCTTGGGTATTTGACAATGCACTGAGGTCACAATGGCTATTGCAGGTGATGGTGACTTCATAGAAGCTGAAGACGATCAGTATTCTGCACGAATACCCATTCTTCTGCACCAAAACACAGCATAATCCTTGAGTATGCTAGGTTGTAATTTCATAGGTACAAGAACAACGTAACGATGTTTTACTGTATAACTTCATTGGTGACTAGACCTCTAGATACATAACATGAGATCAACAAGAGAGGGAAACAATAGCCAAAGCATAAATAAAATGACAGCAGACTCTTGTTAATACGAATGTGCTTTTCGAGTTGGTCGATGCGACGCAGTGAGCACGCATGGAGGAACTAGCACTTAATCTGAACAGAGTATCATTGATTCCGATGTGAAGTGGGGAACTGTTCAGCATTCTGCCCGCTCTTCCTTCCTGCGGACAGCGATTTTTTATTGGTTCCGGCTGCGTCGCACACCCAGCTCGATCAATTCGTTACAATCGCGAGTTAACGCAAAATTGTGATGCAGCGTTGCATTCTGCAGGATAACAGCACTCCTCGATGCCTTGCATAGGTTTATCAACTTACGAGCCAGGTCTCAAGGAGCACATGTTCGTATATCGAGCACTTACTGTATTCGAGAAGTTATCAACCCTCGATTGCATCATGCCACATTCATCTATTGAAAAAATTAAATGTATGTGCTTGCCTTTATATTTGCACGTAATTTTATTGTGTATATTATACAAGCTATTTCGCAGCACGTGGTGATAGAAGAGACAAGACATTTTGACAAACTATGTTTTTTTATTGCGATTTCTAAAAAAAAAAACGTTCATACGAACTTTGTCATTACGAACGTCTGGTTTTTCGGTCCCATGAACTCGAGAGTCTACTGTATTACCTTGGATACAATTATTAGCACCATATGATCAACATATGAATATACTAAAATAACACAGGTTATGTTTTAATCCATGCCTTGTTGCCGATCATTCAGTAATTACCTCCTCAAACTCAAAGAAAATTTTAAGCCAGGTTTGCCCCTTTTCAGTCCTTTGCACAATGTCACTCATTTTAAAATATGCCTCGCTTGTAGTCTAATACTAATTAACTGGAATAATTAGCTGCGAAAGTATAATCGCATAATCTCATGAGCTAAATATGTCTTACGTCAGCGTTTAAGAAAATAAAAACATGTATTATAGCTGGTCCCACACCTTTTGTACCTGATGATAGCGAAGTAAGGTCGCTGAAACGCGTCGTACCAAATAAAATTACTGTGGACATGCACTAAGTTTGCTCTTCATTTACCATTGTCTTATTGTCTTCGTCTACTTTTTCCATCAACTTTTGTGAAAAGTGAGAGCAACAAACGTGTGAATTGTATTGGCAGGGGATGGCATCAGACATGGAGATGGTGGCGAGGCCTGTGTCGCATCAGCAGGTGAGGGGCGTGCCCAAGTACTCGTTGGGTCGTCTGGGCTCCAAGTGGTCCGAGTGGCGCGATGGGAGGAAGGGGGGCGGTGCTGCCTCCCTCATGCCACTCCTCTTTGGCTCCCTGCTCCAGTTCTTGCCTCCTGACCTTGTGGATGCTGCATCCTTGAAGTGGACCCTGGAGACGGCTAGCCATGGAGGAGCGCTCGTCTGCTTGGGCATGGCGGAGCGACAGAGGTGGTACTCAACTCTGGTGCAAGCATTTGGGTTGGTATTCATTTTTTCTTATTTAAATGGTGCCTGCATCATAGTTAGCCCTGCAGTTACACCTCTGCTGTGTTTGCCTGAACATCAATTGTTTTCAGTAGCCCAGTCAATAATTGGTTAAAAAAATGGCTGAATTGAGGAAACAATCTTTCTATTAAAGTTCGATCAGCATTCAGTATTGATTTAACAAACACAGACTCCGACACAGGTGAGAGAGAGAAAAATTGCATGTAAGAGTGGACTGTGGTGGGGTGGTTAAATAAGCCTTTTCCCAGCTTCACATTCTTATTTCTCCCATCTTCATTTCTATTGAATAATTTGCCAATCTCAGACCTCTGACATATTCATTGCAATTACAGATGGGTTGGTTCCGGAACCTGGTTCTTGGTACTGCTGGTTCTTGGCTGTGGAACCGGTATCGAGAACCGGCCGCATTAAGTCGATACTTTGGAACTGGATTGGAATGGTGGCGAGGATTTGAATTAGGCGCCCGAAGTCGAAATGGTCAGCAGCATATTCAAAGCCAAAAAGTGAAAAGAGATTAAAAAATACATACATTATTTTCCTATTGCATGGCTTCCACGCGTTTTTTCTTTTGAGAGTTGCTCGCTAACTAGCACATTTAAGGGTTTGTCAGTTTGCTCACCAAGATTGTAACATTTCCATAGCCTTGGCTGCTCTCACACGAGCTGACTTTTTGCCTGCCGCCGTCCACGTCACGGAGCTGTTCTTTTAAATTACCTTTGGTCTCTATGGACATCTTCATACGATTCGAACTCAGCCGTTGACAGCACAGCGCCCGCTAGGCTCGGCTATGTGCCATGAAATACAGACAATGCTACAGTCAGTCCGATTGCAGACAAAACATCTTTTCATCGGCAGCCATTCATGTGAAATTCAAGCGGCTTTCAGACGAGATGACTCTCTGCAACGCCGTGTGCCGTGCCATGAACGGCAGTTGGCGGACAATTGTTTCATCTGAAAGTGGTCTTAGGATTGAATCGTGTACGTATACAGTAATTTTTCGATATACACCCATGTCTCGTATAGCGCAAGGGATGCGTTCCTTGGGGTCTTTGCGCTATACGAATTTGCGTTATACGAGAGCGTTTTAACATTGGGAAGATAGGGATGCGTTCCTGGTAGCATAGGTATTGGGTATTGAATTTCCTCTAAAACATATATATTCCCATAAATAGCCTTAGAAAACAATATTTATATAAATATTTATAGTTTAAAACATCTTTAAAGATGGTATGCACGCATTTGAAGACTTTTATTCACGTTAAAAAAAATTCTTACGTGCTTTTTAAATTCCCTCCTGTCGTGCGGGTGGGCTAACATCTGCTATCTCAGGGGATCGTAATGCGTTGCCGGCAGTTGACGATTTTTCAAACTTATCTAAAAACAACTATTGTGTCGTCCAGGCCCTTTTGTCGCTCATCGAAATGACAGGAAAATGCTACTTTGAATGCCATTTCATAGCTAGCGGAGTTAAAGAATGATAAATCATTTTAATTTGAAGTCCTCCGAGTCATTATAGCAGCTACGTGAAACAGTCTTTAAATGCCTTGAAACCTGACCCAGGTTTTCCTTCCCTGAAAATGAATGAACGAGATTGCATTCTTTTCCAAAACAATATCGTCTCGTCAACACTAAAAACTGGTTGAGGGGGAAAGGAGCCACTTTCAATCACAGCTTGGAGTTCATCAGAAAATGTTGCGGTGACTGCGCTATCAACACTTGCAGATTCACCTGATATCGCCGCACTGAAAATACCTGCTTGCCGTTTAAATTCTGGAACCAACCGGAGCTTTCACTAAATGTCTCGGAGCGATTACCACTCTCGTCTTTTTGTACTGATTCACTATGAACTTTCCGTATGTGTAGACCGCTTGGCTGAAGTTGGTGCGGCTGAGGTCACTGATGTTTTAACTTCGTCTTTATTCAGAATAAGGCATCGTGCGTTTAAACTTCCGAGCAATATCGCTTTGACGTTCTCCATTTTCAAAGCAATTGACCTCTTTCAATTCCTCTTCTAGGTTTATAGTTTTTCTTGATAAATTCTTGATTTTCTACACGCATTCCTATTTTTTTGTCATATTCTCTTGGTTTTTACTCTGTATGGCTCTTTCTATATCACCTTCCACTGCTGAACTATATTCCTGAGACGTAGAAGGCATACGACTGCGGGGAGGGAACGAAGCCATTGTGTTTGAGACTCTATAGCGGAACCTTTTATGTGTTGATGCTATTCATGCGCCACTCGGCCACCACTCCATTCTCACCCGTGAATACCGATGACCTTGAAGGCTTTAGCGTAGACTCTCTACTTGGAAGTCAATCGCCCGATTACCTATGACGGCAAAAATACGTCTCAAACCGTATTGCTGAAAAAAACTCATTTCTACTAGCCCCAAGCTTAATTAACGATCTAAATTATTCATTATTATTCTGTTATGGAGACGAGATAAATTACTTCAGTAGGCCGGCTATCTTGACCCAATGACGAGTAATACTTTTGGCCATTGCACAGCAATGGATTTCGAATAATATATAAACAAAAAAGAAGATTTGAGGCAAGCAATAATATGAATATGCGTAAAATGATAGAAATTTCGTGTGTACTTAGCGCAATTTCACGTTTTATCACGAGAGTGTTTAAGATTTTTGATTAGGCTACACTGCGTTGCAATGTTTCCCCGAGGAACGAATTTGCGCTATATCGAAATTGCGCGAAATTGCGCTATACGAGACATGGGTGTACAAGCAAGATGCATACCAAGAGCTTGTTCGTAAGTTGATAAAACTATGCAAGGCATCAAAAGGTGTGGTTATCCTACAGAATGCAACACTGCATTACAATTCTGTGTTAACTCATGGCCGCCCAATTTATCCGTGGTGTCGCTGTACTGGCGTGTTGAACAGTTTATTGTTGCGGTTATAAGAACTGTGACAGTGAAGCATGCGAATAAGTTGTCAATTAAAGTAACACTTTAAGCTGCATCACAGAATGTATTTTGATCTGACTTAGAAGCTACAACAAATTAACAGATGATGTCATCAGAAGTTGGTGTAGTTTCACTATTGATTGTGATGCTATGCAGTGTGTAAACTGTACTCCAAGCACATTTCATGGGGGCCTTCAAAATCGACATCGACCTCTGCTGTTTTCAGTGAATGCCTGTAGTAGTACTGCAGGAAATATTTCTGCCAAATAAAGAATAGATGAGACCCAGATATGGTAAAAATGTTGAATGTTTTAAATGGACACCTGGGGAAAGAACCAGTGGCTGCCTGATGTAATGTGACGTATTGGTCGATCATGCATTCTTTAACAACATGTAGACGGCCCATCACCGACGGCCCGATTGAATTGGGCGCTATGCCGTCAATGGTGTGATTCGACTCATTTGAAGATATCCATGGAGGCCAATGGAAAGTTGAAAGAATGGCACCGTGCTGTGGACGGTGGCAGGCAAAAAGTCAGCTCGTTTGAAAGTGGCCTCAGCAGCCGTGGCTATGGAAATGTTACAATTTTGGCAAGAGCGACAAACTGACAAACCCTTAAATGTGCGTCAGCCAGCAATTCTCAAAAGGAAAACTACGTGGACACCATGCGATCGGAAAGTAATGAATGAGTTTTAAAATCTTTTTCTTTTATTTTTCACTCGTTGGCTTTGAGTATGCTGCAGACCATGTCGGCTTTGGGAGCCAAATTCAAATCCTTGCCATCATTCTGAGCCAGTTCAAAATTACCGACTTCATGCGACCGGTTCTCGATACTGGTTCCACAGGTCAAGAACCGGCAGTGCCGAGAACCGGAACTGACCCATCTCTATTGAAAAGTTGGTAATACAAGCTAGAGTCTACTTTATCTATGTAGGCATTAATTTTATATCAGGAATCTTCTCAGAGAGGTCAATGAGAAGTTTGATGTGTTTGGTATGATGTTGAAACATGTCTGAGACCTTCATTGGTTGGTGTTGTCTTGCAGGCGTCCGGAGCAGTGGACGGGCTCTACCCTGAGTACCATTGGAGACTTTTTAGTGGTGGTGCCCGCTGAGTCTCTTGATCTCATTGCCAAGGATTCGTGGACTGAAGCAGTAGATGCATTGGTTGAAAATACGAGATACTTTGCCAGAAATATACAAACTTCCTCAGGGTTTCTAAGCTACCATGAGGTGAGTGAGAATAAGTGAGATCATCTAAGGATTGTGCGAGCCTCCAATAGTAGGTACACTAGTTTTCTGAGGCGTGCTTTGCAGGAAACATAACTTTAGCTGAATAATAGCATTCAGCTTCACGTGCTGAAAATGTTTCCCAGTCACACAAATAGTCTATTAGGATCCAAAGTAACTCTTCCTCCACTTACATTGCCACAATTCCAATGTGCAACTGTGCAGATTATCAAAATAAATTCTGGAAAATCTTAAATTCTTTGCATCTACCATTATATAGAATCATCGATCTTGTACTGTGTATATAAGTTATAACTCGCACGATCCGCGCGCTCGTTAAGGGGCTCCGCCCCTTAAAAACCCCGGTTCTGGCTTCGCCGTCTACATTTGTGGTCGCTCGAACACTTTTAAAGTTTGAATAATCTCACCTCAGCTAGGGCCTGGCTTCGCCGGCCAGGGGGTATGGAGGCGCCCCACTCATTCCTCGAAACGGCTTCGCCGTACCTCGCTAATGGGCGGCTTCGCCGCCCAGGGGTTGAGGGTGAGTTGAGATGGGGGAGTCTACAGCGGCTGCGCCGCTTGAACTTCGGGGCGGCTTCGCCGCCGGAGGGTAGTGAAGCTCCCCCTCGCCTACGCCAGTTACTCCTCGGAACGGCTTCGCCGAGGAGCCCCCCGCGGCTGCTCCACCTAGTCCTCATTAATGCTCTTCTCCACCGAGAGGGGTGCTCAGGGAGATTTGGGGGTTTTAATATGTTATGCATGCGGTCACCAATCGTCCACAGTGATCACGTAGCGATGATTGTAAAGGGTAGTGCAATGCGGAGTAATAGTGGCGACAAGTACCCATGAAAGAAGACTTAATGGCAAGTTATTCATTTTTTTGCGGGGGGTTCCAACGGAATACTGGGGGTTTTGTACTTGTGTTAAACCAGTGGTCACCAATCGTTCTCATAAATTCCGTGCCGATAAGTCCTAGGGGTCCGGAACAGTGGTCTAACCATTCTTTTACCTGGAGAGGCGATTTATTAGAATTTTTTGGGAGGTTTCCCGGGGTTATCGGGGTTTTTAATGAGTGGTAGGGGTACCGGTTTAAGTGTGACGAAAACTATTCGGAAAGGCGACTTTAAAATTTTTTATTTTTTTTCGGCGATGTTCCAGGAGGTGATCGGGGGTTTTCTGGTATTTTTCCCGTATGGTTTATGGTGGCTCGCCCTCACAAAATATTCCGGATCTTGAGCTCAGAGGGGACGGGTAGTGCGGCGTAATGTTTGCGAGAAGTTCCCAAATAGGAGACTAAATGACACATTTTACGTTTGGGGGGATTTCAAGGGGATACCGGGGGTTTAAATGTGTGTACTCCTGGCGGTCACCATCCATTCACATAAATTCCGTGGAGATGCGTCGTTGGGGGCGGTGGAATAGGCACGAAAAGTACCCAAAAAGTAGACTTATATGCAAAATTTTATTTTTGGGGGGTGTATGTGGGTTTACCGGGGGTTTATAGATTTTTACTGCCAGCGGTCATCAATCGTCCGCATCAATTCCGTAGCGATGAGTGGTAAGGATTGGAAAAGCGGCGGAATTGTGACGAAAAGTACCCGAAAAGGCTACTTATATGCAAATTTTAATTTTTTTTGGGTTTCGGGGGGTTTAAAGATGACGATACTATATGGTCACATTCATTTACTGTCATATCTAAAAGAAGTAGGCCCTATGACATCCATAGTCCTAAGACATCCATGAAATTTCGAGAGTAATACAATAAAAAGTAAATCTCTCCCCGGAAAAATTAGTACTTCCCGCCATTTTTATTTTTTCGCGGTTATATCGATTAAATTATGTATTAAATATTTATGTTTTCTGAAAGAAAATGCATAGTTCTATGTAACTACGATGTTTGAAAGAAATCGGTCGGGTTAAAATTGACAAAACCTTGTGTTAATCTTTTGGAAATCGTAATTTTCGGTGGTTTTCGGAATATTTTAATTTTTTTCCGAGTAACCAAGGACGACGAAAGAAAAATATTACCTACATTTCGTAGACAATGTTAAGATCAGATATAATAATCATTTTGGTTGTCCTACTCACAAAATAAGGCCAACGGCAGTGGAAAATATGAAATATTTTCCGAGAAATCTATTTTTGGACGCCATTTTGAAAGCGTTTTACTTAGAAATTAACTTCAAAAATTACATAAGTAGGTGGCGACATTTATAAGCTTTCAATATATATGACAACGTTCCGTGTGACGGAAATGTTTCGCCTGTGTAACGATAAATAGTAAACAAACTCCCGGGAGAAATGGGAAGTGTCCGCCATTTTTAATTTTTTGCTGGTTTATTGATGGCAATATTGTAAAAATGTTTACTTTTTCTGAAAGAAAATGCATAGCTTCATGTATATAGTAAGTCTAAACGAAATCGGTCGTGCAAAACTGGACGAAATCTTGTGTTAATCCTTTGGAAATTGTACTTATTGGTGATTTTTGGCATATTTTAATTTTTTTCTCGACAACCAAAGGTGACAAAGACAAATTGTTGCCAAGGTACATGGATAATTATGTAAGCATATATAATAATCATTTTTGTTATCATTCACCTTAAAATAAGTCGACGGGAGCGGAAGGAATGAAAATATTTTCGAAAAACCAATTTTTGGACGCCATTTTGGCAGTCAAATTCTTTAAAAGATACTAATAACATTATATTA
Source organism: Ischnura elegans (assembly GCF_921293095.1). NCBI lineage: Eukaryota > Metazoa > Arthropoda > Insecta > Odonata > Coenagrionidae > Ischnura > Ischnura elegans. The sequence goes on along the minus strand of NC_060248.1, from coordinate 5,611,784 downwards.
TTACGTGCCCACGTTCATCAGCTTTCAAAAAAAGCATTTAAAATCCCTGTGGCACGCACAGTTCGCGCGCAGTAAAATAAAAACCGAAAGACGGTCCCCGGAAAAAGTGCGATTTCGGCCATTTTGTCGTCCTAGCGACGACACGTGGCGGAAACTTCCGGTTTTCGGATTTTTCCTCCGGATCATTTCGGGTTCCCCGCACGCGTGCCAAATTTCAGCTCTCCAGCACTTCTAGAAGTGGTCGGGAATTTGTATCCATCAGTGAGTCAGTCACCACGAGGGCTGTATATAGATAGGATAAATAAAATTGCTTGGTGAAAAGTGGCAACTATTAAAACTTAAATAAATGGGACCTGGTTTTTATCAGAAAATATAATATTTAATCGGACTCGATATTTTTGACTTACGATACTTTGCAATATTTTATTGGGAGGAGATTTTAACGAGGGCTGATAAAGATGTTGGGCCCAAGATATATCAGCTATTCATTTATTCCCATTGTTCTCTACTCAATATTGGATTCCTCAAATATGTATTTCAGCATCATGTTATTTGATTGGGTATTTATCATCGTAGCAGAGGGAGGCAGTTGTCATTTCTTGCAGGCCTCACTCTCTGGGAATACTTCTCATTGGACAGGTGTGTGCCAAAATGTTGGCCAAGGCAGAGGAGGGGGCGTATGTGCGCGCTGTGAAGGGGCTGGCACGTCTCATGCTGGATGCCATGCAGAGGCACGTGGAGAGCGTGACGCCGTACGAGGAGATCCTTGCAAGGGTGAGCAGTGGCAGGGTTCACGAGGCGGTGGTGGTTCCTGTTCCTGGGTTGCAGAGGCCACCATTGATCACAACGGTTGCTCCTCCTAACTCATCTCTCATCAGGTCTCAAAGAGCTACTCAACTAGCACACACAAGTGGTGAGAAATTTGTTTATTTGTGATAAGTCTTCAGGCCTACTCAGAAGGTTAGGCCTTATTTCATGAGGCCTACCATGCTCATAACTAGGGATGAGTCGATTCCAAACGTCGATTCTCGATTCCACCGATTCTCGGGCACGGAATCGAGAATCGATCGCCTAAAGTCGATTCCGATTCCATCGATTCCAGGAAGATAAATGTTTTGAGCATAGACTATAAGTTTGGGGCATAAATGCTGCCACACACTTAAGCGGCCGCGGTGTCAGCCTTGCCCGCGCGGAGAATGCGCTGGTGCTACGACGAACATACCTAAGCGGCCTCGGAAACATGAAAATGTCGTCAAGAGCGACAAACCGACGAACCCTGAAATGGAGCGTGTTCATGAGCAACTCTCAGAGAAAAAAAATTGGAAACCACGGAATCGGGAAGCAACGCATGCGTTTTCCGTTCTTTTATTAACCGCTGGTCACGGCAAATCAAATTGTTACGATTATGAATCACATTCGGAGAATTCATCTGGACCACCAATTTTAACGTATAATATATCGAAATATATTTTTTTACTTTCGAATGATATTTGAAGTCTGATGATAATAAAAACGTGCAGAGAGCGAATTTTCCTGTGAAAAAAGTTTCTTATAAATACGCGCTGAGAGCGGTTTTTTTTTATATATGAAACTTTTTTAGACTAACACGCGCCTGCGTCAATAATAAAAAAATTAGACACATTCACGTTTGTATAGCCCAGTTTCATCAATGCAACCCTTGATGAAGTTAATACTTGCTTGGCATAAGCCGCCGCGGCCTCCGGGCGGACTCGACAGGTTGTGTTCGGCCGCCACCGCGCACCCGCCAGGCTGCTCTGGTATGTATCGACGCCATGAACGCTACATTATTGTTTAGCCACCGCGGCCAAACGAGAATGTAGCCACCGCGGGTATTGTTATTTTTAGGGATGGTCGGATCGGATACCTCGGATCCAAATATCCACAAATATTGTCCTTCATCGGATACATCGGATCCAAAGTCGCGGAAGACATCGGATCTGGATCCGAAATTTTAAATAATAGCTTCAGTGAATGAAACGCCCCAAAATGGAGGAAAGAGTTCTTGGAATGCGCCGTTGCATGCGATTCTTGTCCTATTCATGAACCGTTTTATTTGAAAGCTCTCGCAGAGGTTACGAGTAGAATTTCAGCCGTGGCCAGGATTTTCAGCCAGAAAATAAAAAAGGAAAAATAAGACTGGCACTTAGTGTAACTCTTCCCAAGAGATTGAACAATCATCGGAGGAATCTCAGCGCCGTAGGATAATAACCACGTCAAAAGTAAATATGTCGCAGATTTCAGAAAACCACCCTCGGCCGTCCATCCGTGCCTCTGTTGTTTAATTTCGCATCCGAAATCACACAGACCAAAAATCATTGTCTTCTAAGGAAAATATCAAATCACCCGAAAACAATTGAAGCGTGTTTCATCCCTACCTCGTCTCACCAACTGACCTTTTTTGGCCTACCTGCTTCAATTCTCCATTTCTAGACGACAAATGCTAGGAGAGTGACTTTCTGGGAAAGTGTTAAAATTAGTTTAAAACCCATTATTTAGTGCCCGGTTTTTTCAACAATTTTCCCCCCTGGTTTTGGATCCCCCCCCCCAATTGAAGTTCCTGGCTACGCCACTGCTCCTTCCCCTCCACCTCTCCTTTACACGCTTTTGCTGCCCACTCCTTCCTCATGCTGAGCGGTTGAGCACCTCGTCGCACGTGACGTTAATACTGTTTTAAATACTTTTAATTGTGTTGCTGATTGGGCAGTTGCAATTTAATTTAATGATACACCGATAAAAATGTCTTTCATTGTGTATAAATATTTCCATTGAGATAAGGAGAACCAATGAATGCAGTGTGCGTGCACTATGGCGTAAATTATTGCGAGGATGTGCTAAATCCACCTCATCATACTGAAGCATTTTCGGATGAAACACAAGCCCGTATGCGATGAGAAAGTAAAATTCGGGGGAAACGTGCGTGAGTAAAATTTGAATTCAGTCGATAGCAGGGGGGTAGCCAGGAATTTTGTTAAGGAGGGGTCCAAAACCAGGGGGGAAAATTTTTAAACAACAGGGTACAAAGGAGAGGGTTTCAAACTAATTTTAACGTCCTTCATAATAGAAAAAACTTCATTTTTCAGCGATTTTTTTCATTTTTGTAAATTCATGATTTTTAAATATTTTGTTTCCTTTTATGAAGGAAAGTTATTGTGTTTTTATATTTTGGGGGGTTCCTCTTGCTATGCCACTGGTCAGTGGTTCATCCTAAGATTTTTCCTATTTTCATTTCCAAACCCAAGCATAACAGTTTAGGTCCTGAGCATGTAAAGATGTTTTTAAAAAATAACTTGAAAGCCTATAAAATAATTTTTAATTTCGTCGACCCATTAAAGCGCAGTGGGTGGCATCATTTCTATATAGTAGTCGAATCCAGAATACTCCATAGCAATATTTGCGGTCGCGGGCTTCATAAATAATTCATTGTACTCGCATCATTTCCATCGCATTCCGGATAGACAACTGCCGATAAGAAAACATCTTGAAAGGCCCTATGCAGGAGTTCTCGAAGTAAAATACGTCACGATTTTGAAAAATGAGTTTTCGAGAAATTATATTCTGCAACCCTCAGTTCGCTGACTTCGCCGATTATGAAATTTGAGTCTATTCTAGTGAACTCATCAAACGACCCTTCAATATTCATGACTTTTGAGAGACCCTGCCAGGATTCACGGCTTTCGTCATCACTCTCCATCGTGTGGTCGCAGATTGACTGCAAACCGGATTGACAACTCCCGATAAGAAAACAGCTTGGAAGGCCTCATGCAGGAGTTCTTGAAGTAAAATAAGTCACGATAATGATGCTGTTGACTGCAAACCCGGTTTTTGCAAAATAACTAAGTATGGTGACAGGTGCGACACGCTTCCAAGCTTTGCAAAGCCCTTGCATTACCTGCAAAATGGTCCTCTTCAATTTCGCCGATCCCTTACATCCATTCGACAAACCAAAAACTCCACTAAAATCGTACGGTAATGCAGCTTTGCCGCAGAAATGACCCCTCGGTCGAGAGGTCGCAACTTAGCTATTGCAGTTGGGGGGAAGAAAATAACACGCACATTTTTTATTATTAGTCCTATGTTTGGGCCCGTGCAGCGATCGAGGAAGAAATCTACATTCCCCATGAGTGCATCAACTCCCGCCAACCACCGCTGAATTAATCCCGCTGTCATTCATGAATTTTTGCTGCTACCACAGGGGTGAGGCATCACCATTGGCCCAGTCTAAACATGGCATGTTTAGACTGTCGTCTTCTTCATGCAACAATTGACGGCCGTCGCAAACCTTTTTCTCAGGAGAAAATCAACACCGCTTCACATCACGTTAGGACATCGCTACAATCGCCGACAGACAAAAACTGACCGTTAGTATAAAGCACTCAATTCAAGTAACATCTAGATCAATGGGAAATGTTGGCTTTCGTGTCTTAAGTGCGAATATTTTTTATCCAAGATTGCGGCAAATGCAAAAGTTTCTCCTATTTTTTAGATGATGTTGAAATAAACAATGTGAATGAAACAAGAGTAACTACTGAGTCATATATTAAAGATAATTAAGAGATGCAAATTTTGGCTTTCATCTTCTAGCGCGCACATTGTATCTTCCGTAATTTAGTTAAATTTTAAAGAAGTTATCCAAGATGGCGGCAAGTGAAAAAAAATGCTTCTCAAAATTTATGCGTTGTAATTCTGTAAAGCATTTTAAACGACCGTCAAAAGAATGCGACCGAAGTACATAGCTCTAGATATCATATCTTTGAGCGTGTAAATATTGGGACATTGAATTATTTACGAAAGTCAGCATTAACATTTTTCGCAATTCGCCACGAGTTGGGGTCTGGGGAAACACACCACGGAAGGCTATGGTTATGGTTAATAACTACGATTCTGATTGGCTTATTCAGTGGAAGTCTCTGATTGGCCCTCTAACGCTACGAATATTAAATATGAAAATAAAAATTTAACCGGAAAAATTGGTTATTTGAGAGGTGAATTTTACTCGATCGTGCCAAAATTTCATTTTATTGATCGGGAGTTTTCGTAAAAGAGGAGTTCGTTCATTGGGGTTTTTCACTAATGTGTTTACATAGGCAATTGGCCGGACCAATAGCATTTGTTCGTTGAACGGAGTTCTTCGTTTAGCGGGAGTTCGTTAAGGTGAGGTTTTACTGTAGTATTCTTTGATCAATATTAATGGAACCGTTATGAAATAGCTATTATTATGAAAAATATAAAAATTTAATGAAAAGAAATAACTGGAGATTAGCCAATGGCATTCCTTCACAGAGTCATCCACAAGTGCACATTTAGTGCAAAAATTCTACAGAAGAATGATGAATCATTTGCCCTGATGAGGGTTGAGCCGTATCACTCAATATCAATCACACTGGATGTTCTACCACTTCAGCTGCATCATAGGCATCAACTCTCTTAGCATAGTTTTGCTTTCAAAAACATGATAAAATTTATTCAAAATTCTGCTTAGTATTGGTCTAATGTGGCCACTGAATTTTTTAATTTAAAACAAACTTTAATCATACTTAACCGTCTTCTAATTTACAGATTGTCCACCATAAGTGGAATGTTTGCACTAATGAAGGCTTCTGATGTTTCCTGCATAAGCATTGAGGTAGGGTCAGGCCAATGCAATTAGGGGGCCAACAGTATAATAATTAAAAGCTAATGGATGAATAACTGTTATAACTAGTATATCCTCAAATTTTTATAGTTGATAAAAAAAAAGAAGGGATTAGGATGTTTAGATTTGAAATGCTCACAAGTATAATTGGAAATAGAGATTCAATTTGCATTATAGTATGGTTTGTAAATCAAATCTAGATTTGCTAATCAGATTTACTATGCATTAAAGAAGGATTTAAAAATTCAGATTGAGTATTTTTAAAGGCTACAATATCCATTGTTCCTCTATGTGTAGATGGGCAACTTCCTTGCTATCTCATCCTTAAAATCATCCTCACCAGCCTTACACATGGTGATATATAAGTCCCTATCACTCCCATTCTCTCGCACTGCACTTTTGCCCCACCCATTATTCACTGTATCCTCCACATCACACTCTGTTGCGATCACTGTACCCTTACTCAAAGTTACATTATCATTCCAAAGTTACTTACTTGGATCTTAGCACCTCTTTCCCCATTCACCCTACAAGCACATCTAGCCACCCATTACTGTGACAATTCTAGTGCCGACTCAACCATGCACTCATTTCCCTCCCTCAAGCTGATATCAATGAGGTCTTGAGACAAACGCTCTGGACTGCGATGACCTCTAAGGACAATCCGACACTATAATTCACAGGATGGGCCAAAAAGAAACTATCGCACCGCTTCTTTGAGAAGAGAATATTGGAAATTTGGCCAGAAAATTAAGATATCGCAATAAATTGTCATAAATGTTACCGCATGAATAAAATTTCTTCATTGATAGGTAAAGATGATTAGCAACTCAGTTTGTATTTGCTATATTTTTCGAAAATAAGTCTTTTGAAAATGTTATTACAAAAATCTATACCAGATGAGGGGAATTATAAATTAGTGTGAAAATTAAAATAACTCTCTTACAGCCACATTTCTGAAGCAAAATATCCATGTATAAATAAGCACTATGCTATTCCTAAACAAATGTTGTGTGTCAAAAGTGATCACAAGCTGAAAGCAGGGGCTAAATAAACAGCAGAAAACGCAAACAGTAAAAGATTTTATGACTTCGAAATAAAATTAGTTCCAAGATGATGATGAAGTATTTTTTTAATGTATGTGTAGTGCACATTTTGTCCGAAATTTTAAGGGCAAGCATAACATTTTCTGACACCGATTAATTGCTAAATGTTTTTGACGAAATACATACAGTCCCTCAAAATTTCCCGATTGAAAACTACTGACAAGGAACATTAACGGAGTGTAACGCCCACTTTTGCTTCAATCTTTGCACATTTGTAGATTAATGCAAAAAAATGAAATGTGTGAAATTTCCCGTGCCCTCGTGACCTGTGAGTCGAGATATCAGCGATCAAAGATGCCCGATTCGTCAATTCGCCGCCCGTCAGGGGGAAGGCATGCCGGCAATTGGCCCACTCCTCGCCGGGCTCGACCCAGCCGCCCGGTGAGCGGCCAGCGATGCGATGCGAGCTATATTTCGTCTACGGCGGAGTCTCACGCCCCGGCGAATCGCTCTTTTGTTCGCGGCGAATCGCGGAGGTGGGCAATTGAGGAAAATAGTCAACTGGATACCCCAATCACAAACTTTAAATGCACTCCTCCGTGGCTTTGGAAGTGGAAGAAGCATAACAACATTGTTTCTCGCAAGGTTACGCGAGTTGTTTCCAAGAAGCATTCCTTGGAACAACAGTGTGTTTCAGAAAAGGCCAGAGAGTTCGTGACGGAGGTTAAGGATTTAATTAGTAATATTGCAAATGGTAGTGTGCAAGTTTTAAATACTGACCAGAGTGGTTTTAAAAAGGAAATGCATTCCGGGCGCACTCCGGAATTTCGAGGGGTGAAAGTGGTGGAATCAGTGGCCCAGAGTTTACATGCAACCACTCATTCTTACACTATTCAACCGACTATTTCAATGGATGGTGAGCTCCTCTCCCCTCTACTTATCTGCTTGCAAGAGAAGGATGGCAAATCCCCCGCACGCGCGGACATTTTTCAAGCCGCCAATGTTTATTGCGTTGCATCAACTTCAGGATTGTTAACCAAAAACATTTTGATGGAAGAGTATTTCGGGCAGGTTCTTTCCCCAGCAATACGTAATGAATTTATGTATGAATATGTAATTATATGTATTTATGAATGAATTATTACTATGTATATATCTTTGTGAAAATTAACAGTATGGAAATAAACATGTTTGAACTGAACTGAACAATCAAAAAAATTCGTAAATCTATAATCCTCTCACGTTACGGCCATTGGAACTCTCTTGGGCCTTGACCGTCCCGAGGATATTCCATGGGGAGCTCGGTGCACCGGAATGCAGAGTCATTAGTCTGAACCTATCAGTCAATTAGGTGAGTTTTGGTTGTCCATTCCCCATACAATAGATTTGCCGACCTCCCACCAAAGGGCAAGGGACCCCGTCCATTCATACGGATGGGGTTTTTCCCGTCTCGTCTCCGAGAGGCCTAGGCTGTTGACGTATTCCATTTGTTGCTTATTTTGGGTTTCCTCTTAAAAGTTTGAAAGAAACATGCCCCCTATCTCGTTTCCTTTGCGCATTTACGGGCAGAAAGATGAAGCATAAATTCTTATCGCGAATTACTCCGGGTTATAGTATCATTCCGAAGTTTCCGCGTTTCAAAGTGTTGCTATATATTATAACTAAATGCAGAGCAATTTTCCCATCAATCCGATGCTCCATAAGGATCAGGTAAAATCGGAAATACAGAAAGACTAACAGAAAACAAAAGAGCGATTCGCCGGGGCGTGAGACTCCGCCGTAGACGAAATATAGCTCGCATCGCATCGCTGGCCGCTCACCGGGCGGCTGGGTCGAGCCCGGCGAGGAGTGGGCCAATTGCCGGCATGCCTTCCCCCTGACGGGCGGCGAATTGACGAATCGGGCATCTTTGATCGCTGATATCTCGACTCACAGGTCACGAGGGCACGGGAAATTTCACACATTTCATTTTTTTGCATTAATCTACAAATGTGCAAAGTTAGAAGCAAAAGTGGGCGTTACACTCCGTTAATGTTCCTTGTGAGTTTGGGTAACTCAATATTCTGCCTTTGCTCAGCTCTGATTGCATATGCAGCTGATGATAGGAGCCTCAAAGCAGAGCTGGATGATGTGGGAAAGGCAGTCAAAATTCACTGCACGGTCAACTGAACAAATGGTTACGGAATATAAGAGTTCAATTTTCAACAAATAAATAAGCACGTAAGAATTCAATAGTCATCCAACATCCTCTGGACCTTGTGATAGGTTTTTCGAAGTTTTAAGATCAGAAAAATGTCTTCAATTTGTGTGTGCAGCATCAAATCATTCGTCACTTAGACATGATCGGTGGAACTTATGATTTGTTGCATGGTACATTACTCACTACACCACCGAAACGGTTTTGCTCTGAGGCAGTCTCAATGCCCAATATGTTGGCTGTGTCACAGTTGTCCCGACGAGATCTTTTGCTCGTTGTCATAATACCATGGATATGATCATTTCCCCAGTATAAGGGGCTTATAGCTATTATAATTCCCGGCTGTATGAGAACATTACGAGGGAAATACTTTGGAAGACCAGTAGTTCCTGAACTGGCCGCTTTCAGATGCAAATGAGCTTAGGGTTAATTTTTCCGCCACTGTACATGTACAGTAATTCTTCGACAAACGACCAAGATTCATTCCAAGAGGCATCGAAAAGTGTGGCTATTGTGCAGAATGCAACACTGAACAACAATTTTTCGTTAGCTTGCGGCCACTCAGTTTATCCATGGTGTTGCTGAACTGGTGTGTGAGCAGTTTATTGTTGAGGTTTAAGAACTATGACAGTGAAGTAAGTGAATAAATTGTCAATTAAAATAAAAATTTAAGTCACATCGAAGAATACAGAATATATTTTGAGCTGACTCACAAGTTACAGCAGGTGATGTCGCCAGAAGTTTCACTATTTTATCCTGATGCTATACTATCTATCTAAGCAGTATGTAGACTGTGCTCCAAGCATATTTAGTGGGGCCCTTCAAAATCAACATCGACCCCTACAGTTTTCGGGGACTGCCTCTTCAGAACTGCAAGCAATATTTCTGCCAATGAAAGAATAAATGAGACCCAGAGAGGGTAAAAATGTTGAATTTTTAAAATCAAAACCTGGAGAAAGAACCAGTGGCTTCCTGATGTAATGCGACTCAGTGGTTGATCCTGCAGTCTTTAACAACATGTTATTTAAACTTTTTGGCTTGGCAAATAAAATTATGGAGACAATTTTAAGTTTTTTTTCTACAGAGCTTTTCTGCTAATTTAAGTCTTTAGTGAAATTATTTTCATTCACGTCTTCATAGTATAACAGAGTAAGATGTCTTGGTCCCCATGACTTCATATCATGAAGAGTTATCTCTATATTTTTGCAGTGAGTCAATTATGTACAAGTCAAACGGATCAAATTATGTAATGAAGAGGTTGGCAAATAAATTGACGTTTTGTGGTATTCATTAAAAAATCTTGAAATTTTGTTACTTGATGTTATGAAGTGTTGATTTTTTTGATCCTGATTACTTAGTATTACTGTAGTTGTTAGGAAATTTGCTTCTCTTTAACTATATAAATTTGTGGTTCAACTGTAGTTTTATGCAAGTGAGTGTATTAAAATTATCTTGTCCATGCATACGTATTCCTAATGATACAATTTTTTGAGGTTGAAGATATGGTCCTAATTATCCAAGTAGGTTAAGTATGTTTTTATTCATTGTGATGTTAATGCAATTATATTATTTCAAACTTAATAATAGCCCTTGTAACTTCTTGTGTGTAGCTGCTTGAGATATTTTATTCTTTAAAATAATTGAAACATACATTGTAGGAAGGGAAACTGAGGAGCAGCCCTTAAGTGTCAGTGGAACAACAATTAAGGTAAGAATATTTCACTGGACAGTATTTTAAGTTTTTTCAATCCCTGTGAAAATTTCTACGAAGGACACACTGATTTGCTTTGCATGCCACTGTATTGTGCTATGCGTGCACATTTCACCGCCCACAAGGGTAGACACAGACTGCTTCGCTCTCACGTTCTCTTTCTCCATCTCCCAACCTCCATTCTCACCCCCCCTTATCATCTCCTTCCTTGCCCTCAATACCTAAGCACTTTTTGCCTTCCTTGGGTATACCAGTGCAAATTGTGCTCTGGGCAGTCAAGTAGACATTATTCAAATTCCAAATTTTTTTTATGACCAAAGGAAGACGGTATCTTTTAAGTTCCCATGTTGTGCATTGAGTCTAAGAAAAGAACAGCCAATTGCTCAGAGGTGTATTTCTTTACCTCGTAGTTATACTTCACCATCACTGGTCCAATCCCCTAAGTTTGGTTTGATATCTTCTTGGGTATAAATTTTGAATACATACATTAAACTTAATGCAGTTTTGATAAATGTATTTATCTACTTCAATATCCTTTATCTACATGTTTGATGGAATGAGTACATTGCTATCCTTCTGCCAAATTATGACCTTTTGTGTTGAAAATCACATACTTTCTATCCTGAAAACTTAATTCCAGGTATCTTGCAATGCAATAAGAGCTTTAGACCCTGAAATAGTGGCCATGGCTCTGAACCCTGAGGACATTGAGCTGATGTCCCCACAAGAAATAGGAGTTTGTGTCCATGCATTGGGCTCTGCTCCGTTGAAAAGAAACGCCTTGAGAATGGTGTGGCAAAAAGCTAATTTGGTGAGTATTCAACAGTCCTATGTATTGCTTTGAAATTATGGTAACTGGGGTTGCATCTATTCTCAGTGAAAATTATCAGTACCACTGATTCTTGTCGGCTGTTATCACTGTCTAGAATAGGAGGGATCGTACTGCTTCATGCTAAGTTTTTATCACAATCCTTGAGACATAATAACTTTACTTGCTAAATTCTGTAGTTGAGAACCAAATTATTTTGCTCTCTTCTGTTGTTTCAAATGCAGTTTATTCTATTTATAACCAACTTCTTGGGACAATGAAAACATTTTGTTGCACAGTGGTATTTGCTAATTAGAGGGTGACCATTCCCAATGTAGGAAAAGCTATCAAAGCGATTTGTTGACAAAAGAAATCACTAACTCTTGATTAACCTTGTGGTATTCCATTATAAGTATTCCTAAATATCACACAATTACTGATACCACTTCTTTGAAGAAGTGGTGTAAGTAATTATGTGATATTTTTCCAAAGAAGTGGTACAAGTATTTGTGGGATATTTAGGTGAACTGATTTATTGACTGATATGTAATGATTTGCAGGAGTTCCCTCGGGTAGGATTGTATTGCTTAGAAAACAATTTTTAAACTTAATAACAAGTGATAAAATTTTAATTTTGCACCTACAGCTAAGTCTCGGATAATAATGGTGAGTGGTGAGTGCAAGATTAATCGGAAGACACGTGCATATATGTAATCTAAACCTTCTCTTTAATAAAATATTTTATTTATGCTCATAATCTGTTATTTTAGATTGCTTCCCTGGCTCATTGAGATCTTTCTTCACCCGACCGTGATCTTTTCAGAGGCGATCTCGTATTTGTACTTGTATTCTTAGTGCTCCACATACGCCAGAAAACTTTCTATGTGGGTGAGTGCCTGGTTGCGAATCATGCAATCTCCACTTCTTTTGTCTCTGCTCCCACTCTTTGACTGCATGCAAGGCCACCGCAAGAATTCCTCATATGCTGAATGAATAACACATTCAAAGATTATAAACAACTTCTTCCACCAGGTATTCTTTTCATCTCTTCACTTTGTCTTCATTTTCAATTGAATTAGTTCTCCATTTTTGTCCCTTAGGGATTTACATCTTACCTGTGATTCCTGGAATTTGTTTCTCACTATTCTACATGCAGCCTTTACTAGCACTATGCCAATTATTCTTGATTCTTTAAATCGTTCACTGCAATCCTGCAAGTTTTGTGCTCTACGGTAGTCCTCATTGGTAACACCGATAAAGAAGGTTATAAATCCCTCAAACCCATCTTACTATAGACAAACCTCTATATTGTGCACCATCTCCGAAGTTCTTAGAACTATTTGCCAATATGTATGTACAGCAGACTCCCGATTATCCGGCTGCTGTATATTCGTGTTGCGGTTTATCCGTGCATGATTTTCACTCTCGCTCAATTTTTTCCGCAATCTTTATGAAAAAGTAAATTCGGACGCAAAATCATCGGAATTACTGCATTAATGCCAGGATACACTGGGGTTATTATTTCCGTTAGAATCCCCTTCGTAAAACGGAAGCAATTGCATGCTAGCCGCATTCACGGGAGCTGCAAATCACTTATCTGTATCCGTGATCACACGACCACGAATGTGTGGTTTTCGAAACCAGGCCTTACATGGAGCATTAATAATACGAGTACAACCATGCTATCGCTGCTAAAAAGATTGCGTACTGGTGAAGAGAGCTCTGCAAAACACTCTTAAATAACATAATAACTGCATAAATAATAATGTATTGTTTGTTTTAGGTAAATTATGAAAATTACAAGACATTTAAGTGAAAGTTTGGGTTGTCCGTGTTTCCCGATTATTTGTGCTCTCTCTCTCTCTCTCTCTCTCCACTTCATCATTAGTACTGTAGTTGAATTACCTCAAAATGGTAATGGTGTACTCACCTGTCAAGAGGCTCTTTCCTAACTAGGTAATTTCTTAGAAAAGCGTTATCAGTACCCATACTCATTTAACAAATGATGAAAAGATTTTTACTTTTTAGTGTTTCTAATGCTGTTTTTGAAAAAAGCTTGTTTTTATCTTTTTTATTTCATTTTCATTGAATTTTTGGTCTGTAATGATTAGAGCAGCTTACAATCAATGAAAAATTAATTTTAAGTCATTAAAAGGTGTCTAATGCAGGAATACAAAAATGATATAATAAGCTCTCCCAAAGGAGGAGAAAACAGCCGAGGAATGAGAGGTAAAATGAATTATTATAATTGATTTGTGATTAAGTAATTTTTAAGAGGATGTTAATATTATGCATGAGTCGATTCTAAATGTCGATTCTCGATTCCACCGATTCTCGGGCACGGAATCGGAATCGAGAATCGGTCGCCTAAAGTCGATTCCGATTCCATCGATTCCAGGAAGATATATGTTATGAGCATAGACTATAAGTTTGGGGCATAAAGGCTGCCACACACCTAAGCGGCCGCGGTGTCAGCCTTGCCGGCGCGGAGAATACGCCTGGCACGCGGGTGTGCTACGAACATGCCTAAGAGGCCTCGGAAGCATGAAAATGTCAGCAAGAGCCTCAAACCGACGATCCCTGAAATGCTTCGTGTTTATGAGCAACTCTCAGAGAAAAAAAATTGGAAACCACGGGTTCGGAAAGCATTGCATGTGTTTTTCGTTCTTTTATTAACCGCTGGTCATGGCAAATCAAATTATTGCGATTATGAATCACATTCGGAGAATTCATCTGGACCACCAATTTTAAAGTATAATATATCGATAGTAATGTTTTTATTTTAGAATGTTATTTGAAGTCTGATGAAAATAAAAACGTGCAGAGAGCGAATTTTCCTGTGAAAAAAAGTTTCTTATAAATACGCGCTGAGAGCGGTTTTTTTATATAAGTAACTTTTTTAGACCAACACGCGTCTGCGTCAATAATAAAAAAATTAGACACATTCACGTTTGTATAGCCCAGTTTCATCAATGCAACCCTTGAGGAAGTTAATACTTACTTCGCATAAGCCGCTGCGGCCTCTGGGCGGACTCGACAGGTTGCGTTCGGCCGCCACCGCGCACCCGCCAGGCTGCTCTGGTATGTATCGATGCCATGAACGCTACATTATTGTTTAGCCACCGCGGCCAAACGAGAATGTAGCCACCGCGGCTATTGTTATTTTTAGGGATGGTCGGATCGGATACCTCGGATCCAAATATCCACAAATATTGTCCTTCATCGGATACATCGGATCCAAAGTCGCGGAAGACATCGGATCTGGATCCGAAATTTTAAATAATAGCTTCAGTGAATGAAACGCCCCAAAATGGAGGAAAGAGTTCCGATTCTCTCTTGGAATGCGCCGTTGCATGCGATTCTTGTCTTATTCATGAACCGTTTTATTTGAAAGCTCTCGCAGAGGTTACGAGTAGAATTTCAGCCGTGGCCAGGATTTTCAGCCAGAAAATAAAAAAGGAAAAATAAGACTGGCACTTAGTGTAACTCTTCCCAAGAGATTGAACAATCATCGGGGGAATCTCAGCGCCGTTGGATAATAACCACGTCAAAAGTAACTACGTCGCAGATTTCAGAAAATCACCCTCGGCCGTCCATCAGCTCGTACCTCTTTTGTTTTTTTTTTGTTTCCGAAATCACACGGACCATAAATCATTGTCTTCTAAGGAAGTTATCAAGTCACAAGAAAACAACTGAAGCGTGTTTAATCTCTACCTCGTCTCACCAACTGACCTTTTTTGGCCTACCTGCTTCAGTTCTCCGTTTCTAGACGACAAATGATAGGAGAGTGACTTTCTGGGCCCGAAGATATCTCGATAGCTTCAACAATTAAATGAAAAGCACGAGATTTAAAAAAGAATTAGACCAAACGAGACGCATTCCTGACGATATTACAGTTTATTTTTCAGCTCTAATTGATTGCCACTCAGTATTCTATCTACAATTCTACAATTAGACTTTACTGATATGCAACATTGTCCAAACAGCACAATTTTCAAAGAAACAAGCGCTGCATTAACCCCTCAAACAATTGGAGACGGATTGGAAACGCCAACTACATGCATCACATAGCGAGCCCGACTTCGCTTTGAAGGCAACGACGTCACTGAAGCAAGATCTGACTTCTTCATCCTTGAGTCCCTCATTTGTAGCCTCGTTGTTTGAAATACGGAGGGAGGGCGCTCCTTCCTCTCCACCTCTCCTTTACGCGCTCCTTCCCAGTGGCGTATCCAGGGGGAGGGTCCGGACCCCCTCTCCCCGAAATATAGAAACACAATTATTGTCCTTCACAAAAGAAAACAAAATGTTAAAAAATCAGGAATTTGCAAAAATTTTTCTTTAACAAAGTAAGTTTTTTTCGGCGATAAAAAGTGTTAAAATTGGTTTAAAACCCATTATTAAGTGCCCGGTTTTTTCTAAAATTTTCCCCCCTGGTTTTGGGCCCCCTCTCACTCCCCCCGAACAAAATACCTGGCTACGCCACTGCTCCTTCCCCTCCACCTCTCCTTTACGCGCTTCTGCTGCCCACCCCTTCCTCATGCTGAGCGGTGGAGCACCTTGTAGCACGTGACGTTAATGCCGTTTTAAGTACTGTTAATTGTGTTGCTGATTGGACAGTTGCAATTTAATTTAATGATACACCGATAAAAATGTCTTTCATTGTGTATAAATATTTCCATTGAGATAAGGAGAACCAATGAATGCAGTGTGCGTGCACTGTGGCGTAAATTATTGCGAGGATGTGCCACCTCATCATACTGAAGCATTTTCGGATGAAACACAAGCCCGTATGCGATGAGAAAGTAAAATTCGGGGGAAACGTGTGTGAGGAAAATTTGAATTCAGTCGATAGCAGGGGGGTAGCCAGGAATTTTGTTAAGGAGGGGTCCAAAACCAGGGGGGAAAATTTTTAAACAACATGGTACAAAGGAGAGGGTTTCAAACTAATTTTAACGTCCTTCATAATAGAAAAAACTTCATTTTTCAGCGATTTTTTTCATTTTTGTAAATTCATGATTTTTAAATATTTTGTTTCCTTTTATGAAGGAAAGTTATTGTGTTTTTATATTTTGGGGGGTTCCTCTTGCTATGCCACTGGTCAGTGGTTCATCCTAAGATTTTTCCTATTTTCATTTCCAAACCCAAGCATAACAGTTTAGGTCCTGAGCATGTAAAGATGTTTAAAAAAAACAACTTGAAAGCCTATAAAAAAGATTTTTAATTTATAAAAATATTAAAATGTGTATGAAAATCTAAAAAGCATTCCATTTATTGTATGTACCCAGAATAAACTTGAATAATGACTTTGTTTAATGGCAGGAATTTGAAAATGCATTTGGAATCGAAAATATCCGATTTGAAAGATCAGGCTCCAAAAATCCTGGATCCGTCCATCCCTAGTAATTTTATTCTATTCAATTCTTAAATTTTAATTACAGCAACACTACAGATAAATCAAAATCCCACCTGTTTGAAGGAACAAGAATCGATGGAATCGGGAATCGATTTGAAGGAATCGAAATTGGAATCGGAATCGAAAAAAAGTGGAATCGACTCATCCCTAGTTAATATCAAATAACTTAAAAATTTTCCCCTCGGAATGATTGTGTTTTTTTAAATTATTATTATTATTTTTATATTTATTATTATTATTATTATTATTATATGGGCGGTTTTTTTAAAAGGTTTAAAAAAATTTCATCACCACCTAGTTTTATTCATCATTTTTTTCCTTTCATTTTTCCATTTTCATTTATTAATTTTTTCGTTGAACGATTCTTCCATCGCCCTTTCATTCTCCGAGGGGGAGGGCCGCGCACAGGGGAGGTCCGCCGAAGGGGCTGGCTACCGCAACCTTGGACCCCATCCCTCCGCGTATGTGGCCCCCCCTCCGAGTGGTTGTGCCTCAGTATGTTTCAGCCTTTATTATTACATTTTTTCTTCTATGGCTCTATCTTCATTTTTAATATCATGTCCCCTGATTCCGCTTCTTCCACTTCGCAAAGCACGCCGCCCTGACACCACATATCAATGAAGGATTTCATGTCGCACTTGAAGTTACGGTATAGATATTCTCTCCTAATTCTTCTTTCAATTCTTTTTTTAAAGTATTCGGCGTATATTGGAGCCGTTCTTTCTCCTTTTTCTGTTGCCGTAAAACAATGGTAGATACTGGCCTTTGCTTCGGATATAATAAAGTTTGCCAGTAAGTCCCGTTTTGCAAAGCCACCCCTCAGAGGGGGGATGCCTCTGTGCAGCTCCAAGGCACGTATTGCTTTGCACCCCGTGACTCTCGTTATCCATTCTCTAGCTGTCCTCCACGCCTCTCTCTCCGGTCTCTCTTCCGGGGCACGTTCTGCACCCCGAGCCCCGCCGCAATCCTGACCGCGACAGGAAGACGCCATCCGCCAGGCGATCGTGTGCCAGCCTCCAAGACACTTCGCCTTCCCTCCCCAGGGTCGGCGCCGTCCAGAAGGCTTTCCAGCGCGTAGGCTCCCCCCATATGCCGTCCTTGTGAGGCCACTTCCCTTTGTTTTTTTGGGCAACAATTTCTTTGTAAATATCCCTTTTATGTACGGGAAACGTTCGCAATTGCCTCGACAGCTCGCTCCGGAAACCGAAGGGGAGGGACTCCGCCGTCGGGGGCCACGCTGTCGGGAGAGGTCCTCCGTTCTTCCCGGACCTCACGTCCATGGTGTCGAGGGCGTTTCTCAATGAGGAGTAGAATCCGTTCCTCCTAGGTCTCGTCTCGAGGAAGTGGGAGACGAGAATTTTCCAAGGTTGGTCTTCACCCGTGACGTATCGTTGAAAGAAGTTAATTCTCATGGCGGTTATTTTTGCCTGCACGTCAGTCAGGTGCAGTCCTCTGCACCCGAGCGGGGCCGTCAACACAGCTCCGGCGACCCAGTGTTTTCGTCCCCTTCCCCACACAAAATCCGTGAGGGCGGCTTGCACCCGCCGGGCGCACCGAGGGCCGATGGGCTGGGTCTGTAGGCGGTACCAGATGGTCAGTGCCACGAACTGGTTGGGACCCTCGTCCTGCCCCGCAGGGACAGGGCCCCCGATACTGCATCCCACTTCCTCAGTCCGTTTTGAATTTTTTCCTCTAGGTCTTTCTCTAGTCCTTCTCTCTCGCTGTTGGTGTCATTTTTAAAATCCACTCCGAGGAATCTGGCACCTCTGGTGGAGATCGCAAAGGGCCCGAGCCTCCCCGTCCGGCCGCGCCATTGTATGATTGTGTATGGTTGTCAATGTTAATAGTAATTCCATTTTTACGTCTCCATGTCTCATTGGTCTGTATCTTCTTTTTTTTTTTCAATTTTATTCTCCGGGTGGCTATGAAAAGTATTATTTTCATCAGAAATGGAGCTCATGTGAAAATATGTCATTGCCTTTGGAGTTAGCAATGCTGTCAGAGTAAAAAAATTCGTGTTGGATTTTCATGTTGTTATGTGCTTATCTATTTGCTGTAAATATGCAGCATTTTTTCCATAATGAGAGGTTAACTTCAAGTCATGGATGGAGGTTTGGTCATCAAAACTGTGGTTGTCATTCTCTTTTGACATGAAATAGTATGTAGCAGATAAACGACCTTTGATGAACATTGATTCTAATAGCCATCCTCATGTCATTACATGGAATCAGTGACATCTGCATTTCATTGTCACATGATGTTGTTCTTCAGGGAGAGAATGTTCTAGCTTACCATTTGAATAAATGTCAGGGAAAATGCCTTTTCTGTTCTTTTCCGGTCAAGAGATGTAAACCATCGTTGAAAAGTATTTTTAAGAAACGGTAGTTCTAACTACCCTTGGAGAACAGCTTGTGTTGTTAGTTATCGCATTATCTTTGAAGTCAAATTGAAGAAGTGAAAGTCCCTAGCGATTCAGGGGTGGCTTAGAACCATTGGATTGAATTTATATCGAAATGCATCCCATGTGGGGATGAGGGAGAGAAACATTATGTGAAGACAAAGCACCTGGCTTGCTAGTCGAAGGTCTAGGCACTGCTCTCACGGAAGAATGCCGATGAAGGAGCGCTATGTGATAGATTCAATTGACTCTTTCTCATATTTCTTGTGGGTGAGATGAAATTGAAAGGTTTGGATAATTATTTGTTTGAGCCAATCCCATTTTAAGAAAAAATCTGGGCTTTGCGTTGACAGTAAAATGAAAAACGCCGTTAAACTCCTCAAGATTCTATAGACTAATTCTGCTAGCTTTACTACGTAGTTCTTTTGCAAATAACATCTCCAATGAGAGAGGAGTGAAATCCATTTGTATATTTCATCATTTTGTTGTTAAGAGCTAGAAAATCAACTCTGGAATAAAAAATCATTTTGTTCAACAGAATTTTTTTTTTGTGAAGGGGTTTGTTCCGTGGAGGATGAAAATGCACTGTTCTAATGGGAGGAATATCGAAACTTAATTTTTTTCGCTGATGGGAGGACATGTTTGATAGAGGTTCATCATAAAGAGAATCAACACTACATATCAATTTGAATTTAATACCAAAAACATACTGTGTGTCAGCAAAGTTAATAACGTTAATATTGAAGACCCTTGTAATTCAAACTTTCCGCGAGGAAGTCCATCCCTCTTGTTCAGAGAGCATAATTTGTCTTTGTGTGTGGGTGAAATCTTGCAGCTTTACTATGTTTCTTATGCTTGGGATGCTGAGGTGTCTTGGAATGTTTTCAGAGTGATGTACCTGTGGAGTTGGCAGATCTTGGAAAATTGGTTTCTGTCATGATCCTGGAGGATCTGCTTGCATTCAATGTCTCCATTGTCTCTAACCTGGACTCGGTCTCAGTGTTGGGCCAAGAAATCTCTAATTGGGAAATGGTAAGCCATCATTTTTGGTTGGTCAAATACAGCATAGTTAATTAAAATAGTTGTGCAATTATCAACTTAACTCATTTTCAAGTCCAGTTGGGTGAAAATTCTCGAGTTAAAGAGAGAGATAAATTATTGTTGTGATAACACCAAATTTTATACTTGATTGGATTTAGGGTTGTGTTGGGAGTTGAGAGTGGAATTTAAGTTGCTATGTTGTATTTTACACTTTTAGTGAAAAATACATTCGTGGGTCTGATTTTGTTTCCAACCGAATTCCGTCATTAATGTGTGGGTTTTGAAACAGATTTTTTTGGCTAAAAAATTGATTTAGTGACAGGGTCTTGCTTTGTAAATGCTAAACAATCATGGGAATTATGCAGGAGCTGTGTGAACACCAAATTTTCAACTTGCATTCATTTCATACATTGTGCATAAACTAGCTAGTTGGGTTCCAGTGACAATGCTATGGTAATCATCATCGCCAGTGATGAACAACCCCAGTATCCAAATTTTCTCTTATAAAAAATACCTTTAAGTGAAATTAGTATATTATTTGATAGTAAAGGTTTATCAGTATGTGCTAAGAGCATATATGCCAGGAAAAAATAATAGATTGAGCAAATTTGTTGAAATTTACCCCTTAAAAGTTAAACCCTTCAGTGGGCACATTAAATTTTGTTGCGCAGTTGGGTGTTCTCTTTGCTAGCCCAAATTCAATTACTTTTGTTGCCTCAAGATTTCAACTTTTTGTAAATATTTTTTACTCTCGATAAAAACAAAATATAGCATTTTTTTGCAATTTTAGGTGGATTATTGAAAAAATCACATCCAATGAGTCATAATCTATTAAAGCCAAAGCCTTCATTGTTTAACGCTGCCGACGTTCATTTGCTCTATCTCATTACGATTCCAAGGTCAATTGGCTTGTTTACTCTCGTGCATAAAGCATCCGTGTAATATCGCACTCTAGTGATTTCTCTGCCAGAATTTGCCGTTAAATTTATCACAGCGTCTTTCTTCGATTCCCACGTATCAATCCTGAAATATTAGAATGAGGCGCTTTCTCACCTGAAAAATTAGATATTATGAATTAAAAATGTGCGGGAAGAAATTTAACCCGGCCGCGGAAGTGCGGAAATACAAGCTTACTCGCCCGGTACGTGTCAATGCTGTGCAGTAACTCCGGTGACTCACCGCGACGCATTAGACAGCGTTATTGGATGACTTGTTGCAGTAAAACCTTGAGTGTGGGCATAATGTAACAATTTCGTTGACTTAAACACGGCCGCCGTTCACGGCACGGCACACAGCGTGGCAGAGAGTCGTCTCGTCTTTAAGTGGCCTGAATTTCATGGCATCGTGACGTGAACGGTGGCCAGAGAAAAGTCGATTCGTCAGAAAGTGGCCTCAATGTAGCGCTGCCTCTATTTCACACCGTAGACGGCGCACTGCCGGGCCGGATTGAAATGGGTGCCGTGGTGACCACGGCAGCCGTCAACTGCACGATTCGATTCGTTTAAAGACATCCATATACACACATGATTATTTGAAAGCATGAAGCGCTAGTAGTTGGGGAACAGAAGGAAGGAACAGAAAGGATAGGAGGAGAGGGGGTTCTCCCTATTAGCGGACGTCGGATGTTCGGCTCTCCACTGAGCTACAATCCAAAAAAAATCATTTTGACATTGGTCAAATCTAACATCAAATCCTGTAGGAGAGAAAGCATCTCATTCTAGATGTTTCAGGATCGATAAATGGGAAATAATTTTTCAAGTGTCTTTGAATCCGATTATTAGTTGTGTGTGCTTCTTTCACTGCCTTTCCTGACTGATTGGCAACAGCTGTAATCAAAAAGCGATTTTTTTGTATCTGGCTGCTGCCCTACCTTCCCTCAACTCCTTGGTGAGGGGCATCGAAAGGGAACCCACGACATGAAACATTTTGGCCAAGTTGTAAGTTATACAGTACTATGGTTATGCCGTAGCTACCCAGCACTCAGTTTGAAAACACCATCATGAGTGGTTGTGTTTTGCGGTTAGACCATTTTTTTAATCGTAATTCCAGCTGTAAATATCGAATGAAGGATAGGAATTTTAAAATGCCAAAAGCTATTGATACTGTTCATACCAGGGCAAGTGAATTTAGCTGAGAAGGATTTTATGTGAAAGACAGAGTGTTACTGTGCAAAGTACGCGATAAAAGATTTTAATTTGAAAGATGTGACACTTTGTTAAAGCACATCAGTAGCTATACACATAAACGTGTAAAAGAAAGGGGACCCATAAAACGACAGCTATCATTTGAACACACAGTCACTCAGTCAAAGAAAGCAAAGGAGGAGCTTGTTGTTGCTACTACAGAAGCGTTTTTAAAGGCTTTATTTAGTGCAGAGAAACTTGACGATCCAAAAATCTGGAATAGCTCTCAAAGTATACACATGGTAGCGGGAATTTGCTGTTTGCCGATCGTTTTCACCAAGACTACATACTTGGACCATTCATATACCTTGAACCAATATAAGTTGAACAATTTCTTTCATTTAGTTTTATCAGAAATTTTGTACAGTTGAAATTGTGTTTAATGTTACGTAAAATGCTTAATAAAAGTATAAGTATTCATGAAACGTGTACCATTAAATAATAAAATGCCTATAAACGTGGGAAAATTGTAGCATTATAGTTATACCGCCAAGATTTTCTATAACACCTAAATCACATGTTTTTAAAACAAATTTTAGCAAAAAATAAAACCATTTTCACGGACCTCTACCAATGGGTGGAGGATAGTGGATTTTGGGAAATGTGGGATGTAGTTACTATTCTATGGTGCTGAGGTTCTCTTCTGCTGAGGTTGGCGAAGATTCACACCATATGCCTGTCGTGTTTAGCCTTAAGGTGTCATCACCGTATATGTCTGAATATAGTCCCCCCTTTTTTTCCAAAAATGCCTGTGGTAAAAGTAAAGGGGGGGACTATATTCAAACGCATTTTTTTAACTTTTCCCGAGACTGAAGCCTCAAATTTACGGGGGGGGGGGGGGGGGGGGACTATATTCGTAGAAATTCGGTAAAGGCCTTTGTGGTGAAGTAAATAAATTTCCTTTTTGGATCATCAAATGTTGAAAGTACTCCATTATCCTTGGTGAGTTGCCCATCCCTTATTACATATTATGAAAAGCAATCACATACATACTCTGAGCTGTCCCACAGGTGGATGAGTTGGCGATGCAGCTGCTGCCGTCGGGAGGGGAGGCGTTGGGCGTGGAGGCGGCAGGGGCGATGGGGGCTCTGCTGTGTGGCCTCAGGCCTGACCAGTTGCCCAAGCCACAGGTTCTGTTTAGGGTGGCACCCCTGGTCTCGCAGTCACTGTTGATGGGCGTTGGCAAGGGCTGCCCCCCTCTGCACTGCCTGCGTGCTCTGGCGAGGGTGGCGTCGTCTTGGCTGGGCAAGCCACAAGGCAAGGAGGCGTGGACGCCCACGGAGGTGTCGTTCTTAGGAGTGCTGGCTGCAGGTGAGAGACGTGTGCTGCCGTGGCTCTTGTCTTGTTTGAAGCAGCCCGAAGTTGGTATTTTGGGCAATCACCCCTTGAAGGTATTCAGTCATCTAAATATGTGACGAGGATTGTGTAAAATCACATTTGTTGTGATTGTGGAACTCACCATTGGCTGATCATACTCGTCAAATCATAAGTTAAGTATTAAGGCCTGGTTATACGGTGCATTAGCCTGTATGGGTTAATGCCTAAATGTATGAATGCGAGAATGAATGGAAAAATTCACAATGAAACCACCCCAAAATGTACAAATGCATGAACACGTTAACGGAAAATAGAACCTTTTCTAATTTCGCACAAGTTGAACTCAAAGCAGAGCCACCTGGTGGGAAACGAAGGAAACGACACGTTTAGTTGTCACCTAGCTTGTGTTGTGGTGTTTGTTTACGTTCGATTAAATTTGTAATTTTGACCTCTGCTTCGTTTGGCCCTAACGTACTTCACGCAGACACTTGGAAACCTAACTTCCATAAATTACTGATGACCTGGAGGGAAGCTTTGGGGTGACAGTTGCCTCCAAACTGAGGACAATAAAGAATAAGGAAAAAAACAAAGTAATGTTTGAAATTTGGAAAGTGTTCTTTTTCAGGGCTCAGGTTCATTGTGGTGAGGAATACTCTAAACCTGTAGCTTAATATCCCAATGGCATTCTCCTCCAAAAATTTTTGCCTTAAGAGCCTCTAGTAAAAACTTCTTTGATCACCACATTCCTTTTATCTCTGCTTGGATAGGGATTTTTAAATCTGCGGGGGTTAATTGAAAGGCATCATCAGCCATCAACACATTGTGTTTCAATTTGCTCCCTCGGAAGTCTTCGATTGAGTGGGAAAAAACAGACTGTACCATTCACTCCTGCACCAACATAGATGAATTTTCAATCAACATCAGCCAAGGCCAGCAGCACTATGAAATTTGTCCTATTGTAGTTAAAAAAAATGTGATCCTGCACTAAAGGTGGACTGAATTCTACATGTTCCTTACCCATGGCACCCAGGCACATTGGCAATTTCCATTTCATTTCAAATTTTACAGCAATACCTTCTCACTCTTGGCATGGCCATGGAACCTGAAAAATCAGTGCGTTAGAGCAATTCCACTATCATAGTGAATGAGGCCAAGGAAAGGAAAATTATGTTTGCAATAAAAAGGGTCTTTTATGACCATGACAATTAAATCCTTATTTGTTTATCTACATATTTATATTCAGGTCTTTTAATTAAACCAATACGGTTAATTAGCACTGAAATAATTTTGAATTCATCCCGTACGGTCATTGCAGAATTCATTGGTCTATTCCCAACCTGTGTGATAATTCCAGCAATGGACAATCCTCTGAATTTCCATTATATGTTGCACCATTTTTGTCGCAGAGGTAATTATGTAGGGCAACTGATGCAAGTACAATTTTATCGACTTTTTCGGGGCTGAGATTGATTGTGGTCAGGAAAATTCTGAACCTATTGCTCAGAATACCAAATGCATTCTCCACTACCCTCCTGGCCCTTGAAAGTCTGTGATTAAACATCCTCTTCTCTTCATTGAGGTGTCTACGCACTTTAAAATAGCAGTAGTGAGCAGGAAGGCATCATTGGCCACAAACAGGAATGGTACTTCCACTCGTCCATTGGGCTGTTTTTTTGTGGGAAGTTAAGAGAGTTCTGGGCAATTGCTACAGACAATGTGTAGCGTTGCGAGCTCACGATGCTTCATGTCCAATACCCCACGACCTCCTTCTCTCCTCCGAATCCATAGCCAAAGTGATCTCCTTCTCCTCCTCCCTTGCCATCTCATAATTGCTGCAGCAGCAAGCATAACTGATATGACTGCTATGTCTGCAGTCGCTGCCTTGTTTGAATCCATATTTTTCGCAGAATTGGATTCATATTGACTTAAATGAATTATCATCTTCAGGCGCTAATTAAGATGATGATAATTCATTGAAACCCGGGTTGCGCTCTGATAAAAAATAAGTGGTATAAGTAAATGTCTGATATCCAGGAAAACTTATAATGGAATACCACAAAGTATATCAAGAATTAGTGAATTTTGTTCAAATTGACCCCCAAACTTCAGTTTCCATGTGCGTAGTCCAGGTGATGCCAAGGTCAATAACGGGAGAGTGGGGCCAAATGAAGGTGCAAGGTTGATTATCGATCAGTGCAGGTAATCCAAGAGGTGCCAGGGTCGGTGTCACTAGAGTATAAATACGAGTCCAAAGAAAGCGAGGTGAAAAATAAAAACAGGAACACAGTAAACAAACCGAATCACACGAGCCAAACAAGTGGATAGGTAGATTCCATAATAAACCACCAGGTGGTCCTACAGAAAATAACAAAAAGGGAATTATTTTCTGGTAGGTATCGTCTGCTTCCTACCTAATGATACTGTTTACACATTTAAATTTTGTGCATTGTAAAGGGAATAAACAAAAACTAAACTCCTAGCGTTACAAGAAAATGTGTGAAAACTTGTGCGAGCGCATGTACTGTGTAACCTCTCATTCATGCTTCTCATTCACGCAAACGTCCATGAATTCAGACATGCAAACAGACACACATTCTTACATTAACCCATGTTATGGGTTAATGCACCGTGTAAGCAGGCCTTTAGAATCAAGGGCAATGTTTCGTCCCAGTTTGTCAGCACATTGATGGTGTACCCCAAGGGTCTAATTTGGGTCCCTTGATTTTCATTCTATCCATTATTGATGTTCATTAGCAGCTAAAGACAGGTGAGATCTTAATCTTAGCTTACGACATAAAAATGTTCAACACGGTTTCATCTTTTTACGATCAACAGAATGATTCACAGTATTTTTGTCACTCTCCAAAGGCACTGGTTGCCTGGTGAAAATCCTAGTTTTCCTCCCTCTTTTCGCGTAAATTGTCTACTTTTTATAAAAATGCATTGACAAATGAATCATATGGCCCCCGACTTGTCATTATCACTCTCTCTAGATCCACTCTGCCAGCATGCAATGAGATGAATGAGATCCACGGCACTTGGTTGTGTCCACAAATCAAGAAACACACGGCGTGCCTGGAGGCGGGGGTGTGGTGAGCACCTTTGAGGCAGCGTTTCGGCTCGAAGGAATCTAGATGCGATTGAACAGTTGAAATTTTTGCACTAAGGCCTCTGAAATATCACGTTTACCTAAGAAAACGTTTTATCCGGGTCGAAAAACTCAGCATTCCAAATAACGTTATGAAGGCCCAATATGCGCCTCAGGCATGGCTATCCAATGTCGCATTAACCTGAAACTTTTTTATAATTTTTTTTTCACCATTTTGCACATTTTGAGAACAAATTTTTTAAAGATCATTTTGAAAAAATAAGTGCCAGCCTATTGTAACCCAGCTTGCTCTTGTAACCAGGTTACCTATAGAGGAGGCTGATGCTGAATCATTGGTGTCATCAGCATACCATGTTGTTAGTGCTCCAGTTACCACGCTTCAAGTGATTTGAAGTGTCACCGCTCTGAAGGCCAGTCCGTTTCATTCTTTCGCTTTGAAGCACTTGAACCACTTCTGTGATACGGACCAGCATTTCGAAATGGCGGCTCAAATCTATGGCTGTTTTTTGCATTTACATTTCCCCTCGAGCCAATGCCGCATCTCATCATCTAATTGTTTTCTCTCTCCTCCTTCACCTTTTCACTTCCTTCCCTCTCTTTTTCGCACACCCACTTGTTGTTTTCCCTCTCCTGGTTGATACTTCAAATGAACTCCTCAGTGATTATTACCTTGACTCGCCTCTTATTTGGAATCGCTGGGGAAGAATGAATGAATAGAGATAACCACAGGAAATAATATAACTTTAGGGACGTCTAAGCTAATTAATCCAACAAACGCCGCTAAATAATCCAAAGTATCGCCACAGTAAAGGCACTATTAAAAGGAAAAATCATGAATCACTGTAATGCTAAAACCATTGTCATTGCTTGATATAATTCATCATTTGTATTCTCTTGCTTTCTGCAGATTGTGATGGCCTTGCGCTGGCATGGTATGGCAGCTCAGGGCCATGGCTATGGCGGGTCATTGTTCATGGCTATGGCCGGTGAATTTACCCACAATTTTTTTCCAAAAATATCATCCATAATATACAAATTTAGAAATAAAATTTTTATATTTCTATCATCTGGGGACTCAATTACTACATTTTTTTATATCAACCATAAAATGAATAAATACCACGTAATAGGGCCATGCTATTGTGTTGTTGCCTGTTTTTCTTTTATCATCTTTTCCCTTTATAGCCAAATATGTTTATTGAGCCCACTGACTTGTATGTCTCTGAAAATAGCAGCACCCTATTGTGCAGCCAAATAAAATCTTTATAGCCATTTATCTCTGCAGGAGGAAATGTATGAGTAGAATTAAACGCTATGTAAGTGTTGTGTCATTAGATTCAAAACTCACGTTAAGAGTTACTAAAGATGTTTTCCATTGAATTACCTTCTTCCTCTTCTCTTTGAGGAATTTAAATCTGCTTGTCTCTCCCTTGCTTGGACCACCTGATTGGCAAGGTCTAGTAGGTAATCAGAGTCTGACAAAAATTAAGCCAATTGATAATCTTTATTCATTTTACAACGAACGAACTGGTTTAGATTTGCAAAATAAAATGTTAAGGTATTTAAACACCATGCTTATTCACAATAGATTCTTTCTGCTTTTCCTTTTTGTATTTCATTTAGAAAATTTAACTTTTCAAGGCTTGATTGTACTCCTCTTCTGTAAGGAATAATGAAAGTCTTCCTTTAACCAATGGGCATGCACATTTAATTCTATTTTTCTCTCCATTACTTTCAATTATTAATAAAAACCTTTCTCAGCTACGAGGGTAATGTCTTCTATTCCCCAGATTTTTTTATTTACCCCACCTGTACATAGTACTTTGATAATACCATAGGTAATTGGCACAGTTTCTTGGAAGATAGCAAACGATAATTGCATCCGCTCATAATACTTTTTGTAAATGCTGGGGCGTTTGGAGCAATCAACCATGGTAATGCATTCTCGCTCCCAGGCCCCAACTTCTGAGCTTCAGAGCACTCCAAAGTGTCAAATGGCTTGAGGTGCTTGAAGCGTGCCACTGACTGTGACCCGGGACAGATTGTTTACACATGGATCATAAACAAAGTGGTCTCCATGACCTCAGAATTTTGAAAGCGGAATATTCATAGTAGATATATTTTGCAATGTTGTTTCTGCTTTTCATGAACCAGTAGTATGCAAATGGTATGAAAACACAGCTGGTGGTCAATGGTCATATTGAGGGAAATGAGCCACTTTTCCACCCCCTTGTTGATGAAAATGTACTGTGTAAGCGCATGTAAGAGCCACACACCTATTTTGAGCATCTAAACTTAAGGAAAAAAGTTTGTTGCATTTTTTTATCCTATCGTGCGGTGTTGCTGACGTATGCCTGGACTTTTTACAGTAATCAAAATTTCCTCTTTCAATACAAAAATTTTCGCGGCACTTTTTCAGCTAAATTTACATGATATGCATGGTGCTCGCAGATATGTAAGTATTCACAGATATGTAAGGAATGGTCAGATCGGATACCTCTGATCCAAATATCCACAGATAATACCCTTCACCTTAATATACTTCGGATCCAAATTAATCAATGAAATTGAATCTGAATCTGATATGTCAAATCAATGCTTTAGTGAATGCAACGTCCCATAAGATGGAGTAGAAAGCGTTCCCATCCTCTCTTTGCATACGCTGTTGCTCTACAGTGCTTGTCCTACTCACGAACAATTTTATTTAAAAGCTCTCGTAGGGGTATTGCAATAGAATTGCAGCCATGGAAAATTTTAAGTCAAAACACGACTGGCACATATGTAGCATGAACCTTCCCAAGAGATCAGGGGAGTCTCAGCGCCGTAGGATAATAACCACGTCGTAGATTTAACCGAACCACACTCGGCCCTCCATCAGCCAATGCCTCAGCCATTTTTTTTCCTTTCCGAGACCCCAGAGGAAAATATCTAGTTACAAGGGAACAATGGAAATGTGTTTCATCCCTACCCCATCTCACCAACTGACCTCTTTCGGTATACCAGCTTCAGTTCTCCCAGTTTCTGGAGACCAAATGCTAAATGAGCTCGAATATATCTCAATAGCTTTCAGCAATTGTATGATTGTATGACACCCACGAGGTTCAATAAAGAATGAGACCTAATGCGATGCATATCTGACAGCATTTAAGTTTTTTTAGCTCTAATATACTGATCAAAAGATTTATAGCCACAACAATGCCACTAATATTCAACATAGTCCAAACAGGACCATTTCCAAAGAAACAAGTGTAGCATTAGTGCATTCAATCAAGACGAGACGGACTGGAAACTTCAGGCAATGCAAGCGGCTTATATCACATTGCTGTGCCTTCGCCCCTTCGCTTTGAAGGCAATGACGTCACGGCAGTAAATTTAGAGAGGCCTATAGAGCAAAAAAACCCCACACATTCTTTTCCATATTCACTTCTAAGGTACCGGTGTGACGGCACGATGCTTACAAGTAAGAAAAGCCAACCGGAGCATTTTAAAAATACGTCACTAAGGGAGAAACTCCCCTGCCTGTAGCTTGTTTTTGACCTAGGGTTTCAGATGATTGACTCACGCTGAAAACCAAGGACACTCAGTTCCCCTTGGACTTGGACCCATGAAGGAGAGAGGGGATGATAAGAAGTTTGTGTAAGAGACACACCCCCATTTTCGGCTCCAATTTCTGGGAAAAAAGGTGTGCCTCTTACATGCGCTTACAGGGTATGTTGGACAAATGACGCTGTGTTTTATGGAAGCCTTGTTTTTAATTTTTCAATGGACTCCATACCAATAACTTTCTACCTCTCTATCTCATTTACCATAGGGCTGGATGGTGGGACTCTGGAATCTTTGGCACAGAGCGATGGTGCAGAAAATGCCTTGGAGGACCTCGACTTGTCTGCCGTGGCATGCATGCCTCAGGAGATTCTCAAGGTGTGAGAAACATATTTTACTCTCACAGGCTGGATTTGTAGGGTTTCATTGCATCATAGTTGTGCAAAAAACATCAGTTTCTGCTGCATTGCAGTCGACGTCCTCAGGTCAAAGTACTCCATGTGTTTCGAATGCAATTACATTGGCAGCCTCATGGTGTGGTGTCTACTCTCTGGTTGCATTGGATTGTGCGTGGGAGTTGAGATGAAATATTTACTCTCTTCTAGTTGTTACGCCCGTACTCTCCAACAAAATTTTGGGTATGCTTCCTTATTTCTATCATTTCTCTAATCAGGGTGTCAATTAATATGGGAAATGAAAGTGGCCCTGTTAAATAGGGGAAGTATACGAGAACTGCATAACTTCTGGGAAATTTCTAAAAATGGCCTGTCTCAAAGAAATCTCAATGCAAAGCTCTCAGAAGTACTTGTGCAATGATAACATTTTTATTTATACTTCAGATTATTGCTTTCCTTTGCCCTTTTCTATTGCATTCTGTTGGGGAAAGGCCTACTTTAAACCTGAATCACTCAATCATTTTCTCCGTCCTGCTCGATCCATCCTTCAGCATGGTCATGTGACACGATTGCACTGAGGGATGGCTCCAGCTAAAGACTTGATTATTCTATCGCTCAGCACATCCCTTTCTCTATCACTGACATTGCTCACGTGGCCTTACAGCCAATCAGGAAGCGCATGGCTGTAAACAGCGATTATAATGCTGCATTTGGCCTTCGCGAATGTAATGAGAGTGTTGATTTCGACATTCAGTTCTGCCGCTTTACTGCTTCAAAGGTTTAGCAATCTCTTGCAATTCATCAGCCCTGTGGATGTTGGAAGTGACAACAGTTTACTTGAAAATTACAACAAACACGAAGACCTTAATGATAATAAATCCATTCACTATCATAATAAATTTTAGAGATAAAGAGCCTGAATGAGACAGTAGCATGTGTGGAATGGCTGGGAACTACAACGTAAGATGTTCTGACAAGGATGAGTACTTTAATGGTTCAATTTAATGAAGAAGAATAGGACTTGAAAACATCAATGTAGAGTAGATGCGTCACTGAAGAGATAATATGCATAAACATGGAGATATGGTTAACGTGCAGATGTTGGCCAATTCGAGGATATACATACATCGTGTTTATCATTGTAAACTTAATTTTGCCAAATAAATAATTCCATATGGAGTATATATCTTGGAGACATTCAGCGTGAACACATAAAAGACAACAGGTGAACAAGTTTTTGAAAATGTCTTTCTTGCCGAAAAGATGAAAATGAGGTAGCACATCCTTTAAAAGAATCATTGGCAGACGAATTTAAAAAAATATCTTTCCTTGATAGTTATGATGTGCATATAGTTATAATTTAGAGTGAAAAAAAGATGCCTTATGACTTAATTTATTTTTCTTTAAGTCTCTAAACAATTACGTTTAGTATTTATAGTGGAATGGTGGGATAAAACAAACACTGTCTGTTGAAATTTTTTTCGAGCACGTTCGTTCATTCTTTTTTAAGGCACATGCAAGAGGGCAGAACATTACAGAGATATAAACAACATACACTTGTATAGAAGCTATGGCACAAGAATACAAATATGGGAATAGTTCGCTGGTAGAATTTTGCTACCAATCTTGTTACACTATGACACCTTTCTTTTCTGGTAATATCTACAAAGTCTATATTTAACTAAATAATTCACATTGTCACCACTAGCAGTGCTTCTGTTTTTTATCCCAAGAGAGACAAAAAATCAGCACGTCGTTCAAAGCAGCTTACCATTGCTAAAGTCATCGGTACAGTAATTTCCTCTCTTTGGATCATAGTCGATGACCATATCATGTCTGATGGAAAACACTCACGGTTTTGAAGTCAAGCCACACTTGATAGTAGCGGACCACTTGTGCGAGGCGAATTTTGGAACTGACACTATCGTGTATGCTGAGTTGACTTCCGAAGGTGAGGCATGACTACATATGAATGGGTTGGAAGACAAGGGGTACAAGTGATTTTTTTCTCAACCGAGTTAGGTAAAGTTAATTGTTAGAGGAAATACACAAAAATTGGTTGCCAAGGGAAATGAGTGAGTCTCTGTTCTATGCTGACATTGAGTAGAAAATCAAATACATTGCTAAGTATCTAATTGATCTCGTTTGCTTTCCATACCTAATTTCTGCACATAACTCACTGTGTAATGAAAGAAATCACTTGTATCCCTTGGCTTCTAACCGTTTCATTTATGACTAGGCTGCAAAATGTTTTGTCGCAAAGTGAAGGAAAACGACCCACTCATTTCTTATGCATAGTAGGCAGTAAAAAATATCCTGAGGAGTTATCCGTTTGTGAATGACTCTGATAAGTGAGATATGCCCAATCAACTGCTGAGAAGCTCAACTGTGAGGAAATAGTTTCTGCAAAAAGTTAGGTCTCCATCATATTTTGCCTTAAATGACCCTTTGTAAGTATGTACTTGGTGTCATTTTTGGTAAATAATGTATTGGGACCGTGATCTACAAACAGTGTTGGAAAATGATACAGTCGGATCCGGATTTAACGTCTTCGCATTTAACGTTTTTCTGCATTTAGCGTTTATTTTTATGGGTCCCGATTCATTCCCCATTGGGACAATGTAAAAATTATCCGCATTTTGCGTTTTTCCACATTTATGGTCGTAAAAATTTGTCCCGCTCAAGATTTTTTTGCCCGATTTAACGTTTTTTCATGACGGTTCATCCAAATCTTCGAATTTATGCTCATCAACAAGAACAGTCTCATGAAAGTTTACCAAGAGTCGATAGAATCTACCGGGGAATGCTTCTTCAACTGCTTTCTTCCGCGAGCGCAGTGCTGCGACCTTCAACTCGCAAGTTGGGTGATTTGTCTTCTCGTAACGTTTCGCTCCCCTTCTGATCCAAACACCAGGCACTTTTTGTATCAGATCGGATCTAATGGAGCAAAGTCATCCCTTAATAAGCTCGAACTACCTTATCCTTCACTTCTTGAACTTGACTTCGATGTTACGTGACGACTGATGACACGAGTTATCCTCCGAGGGCCGCGACAATAATGGTTTTCTCGTTTAGTTTTCAATTGATGGCTCATGCCCCTTTCAACTCTACTACCTACGGGCAGTCGA
The DNA here is from genome assembly GCF_921293095.1 of Ischnura elegans. Lineage (NCBI taxonomy): Eukaryota > Metazoa > Arthropoda > Insecta > Odonata > Coenagrionidae > Ischnura > Ischnura elegans. The sequence continues at coordinate 5,577,842 of NC_060248.1, read as the reverse complement.
TTATTAGCCCAATATTTTTCCAGTCGGCAACTTTCTCTTTTCAAAATAGGCCCAATATCATTTGCGCAGTTCACTAGAAGATTCTTTCTGTAATCCATTCCAAGGTCAGTTTCCACGGAGGAACAGCGAAAGAACAGAGCACGTTTAAAAATAAGTCACATACTGGTGTATGCCGCGTGTCGTGATGGAGATAGCCCCGAAGTTTCGCGACCGACTGCTGGTCACTTTTTCACGGGAATAATGTGAAATTATTTACATTATTCCCTTGAAAAAGTGACCAGCAGTCGTTCGCGAAACGTCGGGGCTATCTCCATCACGACACGCAGCATACACCCGTATGTGACTAATTTGCAATCATCATGAGCCGCGAAAGCTTCAATCAAGAAACAGAGGACGTGTTTCCCCTGTCATGACCGTGAGTGAGAGCATTCTTTCCCTACAGAACAACATTAATTTACATCGTAATTTAGATATCCCGGAGCCAATTTATCGACATGCGGCTGGTTGATATCGCTGTCAATTCGAAAATATTTATCCGGTGCTAATTAATGTCAAAAGAGAATGACAATCGGAGTTTTGACGAACTATCACGGTCCATGACTCAAAATAAATCGCTCATGCTGGAAAAAAAATCACCACGTACTCACGGTAGAATAGATGAGCGCGGAAAAATACGAAAATCTGGCAGGTATCCCTTGGTGGTTGACTTCGACATCATAACCCTGACGAAATTGCCAAACTCCAGAGGCACTGACAATTTTTCGGATGAAATCCAGTTCTGTTGAAGATTAAACCTTTTCACTTAACAGAGTTTAGCTAATCGTTATTCAAGGTCCAACCAAATTTTATTAAAAGCTGCCGAGAAACAAGGGGAGTCGGAGTCAAGGTGATCAGCGCGCTGCGTAAGCAACTTCTCCCGGCTCCATTCGACCTGCATAAGGCCGTGGATATATGACAACGAATCTGGTGTTATCATCAAGTTGAATCACCATCGACTGGTACGCATACTAAAATAAGATTCTACTTTCTTGGATGACCTCGAAATCCAAAATGTTCGCATAGGAGGCTTTTTAAAGGCTCATAAATCCCTTGTTTCGCCGAGGCAACAGAAAACATTGAGTTGGCAAAATTCCAGAAAACCTCCCTTTTACTAAATATTCAGTAGTTGAGAATTCGGGGTTAGCGATCTTCTGCTGTCCCTTTATTTCACACATTCCTCATGATTTTACGAGTACCTACTTACACCTTTTCTTATTATATTAGAAATGCTATTGTCACCTACATGTCACTTTTACAGAAAAAATTCTAAATTTCATCGAGACCACTGAAATATGCATAAAAATGGAATCACTAATGTCCATAATAATAATCTGTGTGGGAATGCTTTTAAGTTGATGTTTATTAGAATTTTCTTACAATATTTCATTAAAACAATTGTCATCTTCTCATTACTTATTTTTACTACCCATTTTTTTAGCTGATTCCTGAAAAGTATTATCCAACCTTCATAGGGCAGAGAACATTTCATTAAAGAATTTTTTGCTGCATTCAGCACCTTTTAGTTACTTAAAATAATATTTTTTATTCATAAAAAGCCATTCCAATCATTACAGACCCTAAAACCTGAAAAAAATGGCAGGTCCTCATTTAGTGTTTTTCCACATTTAGTGTTTTAAATTTTGTCCCCCCTGAAAAACCTTAAATCAGGATTCTACTGTACTTAGGAGAACGATGGATACAGGAAAAAATTACATTGTTTGTATGGAACTTTATTTTGGACCAAGAACACTGGATGGTAAATGTGGGAACAATAGTTCGAGGTATCACTGTATTAGGGTCAACAAAAATGGAATACTTCTCAGAAACATTCTACACCATTAATTTATACGAGCTGAGGAAACTCTTTTGCTATTGGATATTGAGCAACACCTGCTGCTTCAGCCTTATAATTTTGGTGTTGTTTGTTCAACTTCCACTGCATTGTCATTTTTAGATACTGATATGTTAAAGGTCATGCCAGTGGTCATTCCTAAATATATTCTTTTTGCTAAAATCGATGCCCAAATATTTTTTGCCCTTTGTTTAGCTGTATGTCCAGAAATTTAATTGAATGCACTCTTAAATTATTTTTATGTTTTGGATTCACGTTTTTTCCTACTATCTTAACTTTAGTAACAGAAATCACACAAGTATCTGCGCCAGTATTCATTTTGTATTTAGCTATTTTTTACCACACCACTATCATCCAAATTTATGTGTAATTTTTGCAAACACTGAGATTGCATATTTTAAATGAAATTACGCCTTGAGACAAATTATCAATACTGTCATTATCAACTCGGGAGTACATATTGTTTAATCGTGCCATAAAACGACTCTTTCTGTTCTGCTTCCATAACAGGAAGCCTTCCATTTATTACATACTACTGTAGTCTGGATTTCCATACTATGTCTCCACTAGCCATCAAAAGGATGGTGTCGTCATAATTAAGGCATTGCAACAATTTCTTCCATTATATTTGCAAACTCACAGGCAGCTTTCAATCTCTTCATGGCGAGGCATGCTCCAAAAATCATTTAATGGGTGCATTTGACAATGCACTCTCTCCACCCAAAAATTCTCACTTAATATATACATTTCATTTAATAGATCCTTTCGTGGTTTAGATTCCCAGGACTGTAAATATTCTGCTGTGCTTGTATGATCCCTGTGAAAATCTCCTTGAATGAATTAAAATGAATCCCTTTTCGACTTTTCCGTGCGCAGAACTTGAGTGGTGCATTTGTGTCACGACTGTCTCAACTGGCTGCAATGCGCCTATCAGAGGAGTGGTCGGCAGTGCTGTCGGAGGATGTGAGGCTGGCCCTGAGGAACGTGGAGACGACGCCCTTTGACGAGATGGAGTTGCATCCACGGGGGGAGGAGGGGCCAGCGATGGTGGCTGGGGACAATGAGATGAAAACAGAGAGCGTAGATGCTCCTGCGACCGGATGCAGGAGCAGGAGTGGTGCTGTGCTGGTAGCTGTTGTTCACATGGTGTTGCTAAGGCTCTTTCACTCCTAGAGCAGTTGTTATGAATTCTTATTTAACTGGTGCCAAAACTGTTTTTTTTTTGTGTCGTGATGGAATGGCTGTGATCCAAAAAATGCTCTATCGTTATAGTATTACATAATTTTTATATATTATTTTCAGGTTTTTCTGTATACTATTTATGTAATAAAAGGATTTTTAAGAAATCAATAGTTAAATTGACGTAACCAGGATGCAGACGGATTTAATCCATTTAATGCCTTGGGTTGGAGGTGGCATGGAGGGAAACAGAGAGTTTGCAAGGATGGATAATCATCTATTTTTATTGGAGGATCAATCAGTGGAATTTATTATTATTGTGGATGGATTTTTTTGCATGTGCAGCATATAAAAAAATAATACAAATATAAAATGGAAAAAATTGAAATGGCTCATGAAATTTTGACCATGAGAAGTATATTCTGAGTTGTCTTCTACTCTATGCTTCAAGGTATTACCTCTATGTACTCTAGGTACCTGGGGGGGCTCAGCCCCCCCAAAACCCCGGAAAAGGTCTGCGGCCTTTTATGGTCACTATGGGAGGTTATACACTTTTTGTTTACCACTTGTTACTTAAGGATAGTTTACTTTTAAGTTGGCTAGCTTAGGTAAAGCAATATTTCCACTTTCACGTAAAACGAGCGCATGGTACTTTGGCTACTATACGAAAATAATTATAGAAGAGAAACATTTTCTGAGGGGCTAAAAAAAAATAAATTTCTACAAGCCTGAAAGTCTCACTAATTTATTCAATTCAAATACAAAAAACGTTGAGACCATGTTCCACTGTAACACCCATCGTAATATCATAACATAAAGACTTTATGTATTACAATGAAAAACACTTTTATTAATTATTTTTCACATAACTCAACCAAATTCCTGATATGTATATGAATAAGATGTGACAGATGTTTCCCTTCGTAAGCTTTAGAGAGAGATGGTACACACAATAGAATTACGTAGGAACTGAATATCAATATATCTAGCGCAAATGCACCAGATGGAGTTCCTTAGCATGAATTGGGGCTAGTATGATGAATTTTATCGAAATATTGTTTATCATGATCGCGAATGATTTCACTTCAGAAATACCTCTATTTAAGGTTTTAATGAATTGGGATACACAAATATCTCGGCTCACAAATATACAGCTTTAATATCAAACGCAATGCGCAATAAATCTGGTGAGTAGCTGATGACAGCCTTTGGTGAATAAGAAATTGTGAATATCAAGATTTCGATAATGTTTTCAGTTGAATAACTTAGACACTCAAGGAAACTTGATTTTCGCAAGACAAATAATTTGATAAGAAATACCTTTAATTGCATTTATCCTCCATATTGTATTATTCACTGCTGCAGCTCACAGGTAACATTGTACATTAAAAAGGACATTGACGGAAAAAAGAACGTAAACAAAAATAAAAAGTTATCACCATCATAAAAAATGAAAATAAAATCATTTTTACCTACCTCTATTCTTAAAGTAAGTCTTGTTTAAAAGTCTTTCTACTATGTCCAACAGTGTACATACTGGGAAGTCCATATTACATCTCTTAGATGTCTTTACAACATCTAATGAGTAGATAAAGGCCTGCTTGGTGGTGTGGATTGGACTAGCTTACTCTCACTCAACGACAGTCATTCAAATTTCTCTTTGTTCTTTGAAACCTTAATCTCCCTTTTTAATGAATCCTTTCCCAGAAAAGCTGTCCCAGTCCGAAAATTCTTTAAATCACGTGGCCACTCAAACAATCCCGAGGTCCAAATACGCAGGGAAAGTGTACTACATGCCTATCATGAGTACAAGCGACTACCCACTGAGGATTTGAAACAAGTGTATAAAAGATTGAATAAGGAGTATCATTTCGCAGCAATAAAAGCGAAACAAAATGCGAACATGGATTTCATTAATGGTGCCTCTAATAAATTCAAAGCTGCCTGGAATGTGATCAATAGGGAAAAAGGCACTTCTATAAACAGATCTCCTATTACAATTGATCCCGATACCTTCAACAATCACTTTGTCAATTCCGTGGACACCACATTATCAAAAATCACAAATAACAGGTGTGATGCCTTAGCACTACTCAATAAACACCTGATATCCCCTCCTAAATTTCAGTGGCAATGGATTAGTACGAGGGATATTTTCAATGTAGTAAAAAAATTTAAAAACTCCACCAGTCGTGACATCAATGGGCTTTCCAATGATCTGATTAAGTCCATAATACATATTATAGCTCATCCTCTATCTATTATTATTAATGCCTGTTTTTCCACTGGATACTTCCCAGACTCCTTAAAATATTCTAAGGTCATACCTGTCTTCAAAAAAGGAGACACTACTCTTCCCAACAGCTATAGGCCCATCACCATTATATCAGTGATCGCTAAAATAATAGAAACTATTGCCTATACACAAATTCTAGTACACTTTGAGAAACACAATCTCTTCACCCCTTCCCAGTTTGGATTTCGCCCGGGGAAATCCACTGAATTGGCAGTTGAGTCAGTGGTAAAAAATTTATCAAGGGCATTTGAAGACAAGCAATGTGTCTCACTCACACTTTGTGATTTAACCTCTGCCTTTGACTGCGTCAATCATGCTACCCTCCTGCAAAAACTCCAATACTACGGCTTTCATAACAGTGAGCTGAAATTCATGACCTCTTACCTCACTGATCGAAAGCAGATGGTACAAGTAAATTGTAACCAATCCGATTTTCTTCCAGTGAAACATGGAGTTCCTCAGGGGTCCGTCCTTGGTCCTCTCTTGTTCCTTATTCTAATCAATGACCTACCTTACAATCTTTCTATGGACTGCACGATATATGCAGATGACACCACTCTGGTGCAGAAATGCAATACTCCTAGCCAAGTCAGACTTCTTACAAAAAAGGCAATAGAAGAATCTCAACTCTGGTTTACAGCCAATAATCTCTTTCTGAACAATGGTAAGACACAACATCTTACATGCTGTCTTAAAAGTACTGAGCTAAACAATGATCCTGTCAGGCTTCTAGGCTTCAATATTGACGCTAAATTGACATGGAATTCACATGTTTTCCTAGTCAGCAAAAAACTCTCTAGGGTTTTGTACTTATTGAGGAAACTTAAAACCTGTATCAATGTAAAGTACATGAGATTAGCCTATTTTGCTTTTTTTCATAGTATTCTTGCCTATGGTGTTCGACTCTGGGGACATGCAAAAGAAACCAAAGAAATTCTAAAACTGCAAAAAAAAGCAGTGAGGATTCTGAGTGGTGCTGGGCCCCGTGACCACTGCAGGCCAATTTTTAAAAACTTTCATATCCTCACCATCTACAGCCTCTTTGTGTTTCGCAGCATTATGCACATTAAAGATAACTTAGATACCTACCCCATTCGATCCACCATCCACTCTCATGACACTAGGGCTAAAAATAGCCTAAATACTAATTACTGTAGGCTGTTTAAGACCAACAACCAGTCTGACAATTTGGGAGTAAAATTATTTAATAAATTACCCAGCAAAGCCAGATCAGTGAGCATCACTAGACTGAAAAATGTGCTGGAAAAGTGGCTGTGCAATTATCCACTGTACTCAATTCATGAGTATTTTGAGCTGGACTTTTCTTCTCTTTTATTTTAAATGTAAATTTAAATGTAATCTTTGTAATGTACTAATGTTTTAATCCAATGTACATGTTTTGTATGTTTCGTTGTATTGAATGTTTTCATAAATGTGTTGTATACAGCATCCGCGAGGGCCAATCCTCGCCGTGGATGAATAAAGATAAAGATAATGGGTGTGCTTATTATTATTACATATTATGTATGTAGTTTTTGGTAATCCCCTGACATACAAACAAAACATCTGTCTTCGATTCTATACAGAACATACGGATATTTCAACTTCGATTTTTATGAAGAGTTTTCTTTACAACTTTTTGTGGATGCTATAATTAGGATATTTTTGCAAGGTTGCCAAAATATCCATTGTGGAATGACGTGTTTTGGACACATCAACTTCATTTAGATATCAAATGGATATCACCTGCTGATTGGGTTCTGATGAAGGCATCATCAAAGTGTAGTTGGCTATTAGTATGGGTTGAAGAACTCGCTTTTTTAGCTTTGAATGGCACTCATAAGTTACTTCCGTTTTAACCTGATCAAGGGAAATTTAATGAAAAATATCTTGTGATAGATCTCCAGTTAATGTAATTACATCCAGTAATATTAAATTATCTCAAATTGAGTCAACAAACTTCATTTAATGCCTCTTGGTATAAAAATTATAATTCAGTAATGTTAGCTTGAGTAAATAGTAACACATTTGGTCCAACATCTTTGAAATTTTACAAAAAAAAATTCACTTGGTTTCCACCGGGCTGTTTCCCAGTTTCTGGCAGTATTTGAAATAAACTGGTTAATAATACCTCACTCAAATGCTGCTTGCCAGCATCGGATGCAATCAGCAGACAGGAAAAAATTCACATATGCTCAAAAAGGTTGATTGGTTGGCTTCTGCAAGAGTGCTTTATTCAAATAAGAAGTGCAGGCAACTCCTTTTATTATAGACCTACAGCAAACGTATTTACTATTTTGGTCATAAGAATTTGCCACTTAGAGTTTGTCCAAAGCTCACAAGTTTCGTCAGGCAAAAAAATAAATTTTCCTCTGGCAGAATTGAAACTAATTAATTTTTGCAAATTTACAAACTAAAATTGTGTAATTACAGTGTGTCATTTAGACAATAGGGTAATAGGCTTCCTTCATCAAAGAAAACGATAGGCATTGATTGCGATTCGTTACCCACCATTAGTGTATTCATAATACACTAATTATTTGGTTTTTGAAATACCGGTTTTGACGAATGGCAAGGGTCAAATTTTATCCTCATTTGAAAAAGGCCAGATTGGCGCCCACGCGATGCCATTCCACGTGACGTCACATGGACCTAGTTTCTATACGAGTAGATAGGAGTTATACATCGTCTGAGGTTACCAATGCATGCATGAGGCACAGAGCTCAGGGAAACATGTCTTAATAATCACCTATTAAAACTGGCTAAGGTCGGAAAGTTTTCTTCGTTTGATAAGGTATTAATAAACCTTTTTTAAGCCAAGCGCTACCATTCAGCAAGGTACTCAGCTTTCCGCTAGCATCCTGCGTCCTATCAGCGCTCAGAGCCTCGATCAAGGTCACTTCACAAGGAGAGAGGGGGAACCATAAATGCGTCGCACGGACTTTCCTACTTACGCGTCGCGTTTTTGCGCGCTTGAAATTTTTCACTTTTCATTTAATCGCGAAAAATAGATATCGTCATTTAAAAATCTAAAAGCGCGATATACGTACTCCAGGAGTAATAATCTTCCGATATAGGCAATAAAAAAATAATAGGAAACCACCCTATTAAATGATGCAAGTGGCAGAGATCGTTATTAATATGTATATACTATTTTTTTAATTGTTACTTTTGTGTTGTCAACGTACATGATGTAAATGTCCGCGGACATGACTAAAGGGGATTATTATGTGTTTACTCACGAGAAAAAATTAGTTTGTCATTGGACATTCTGTAACCAGTCTAGATGTATCATGTCTGTGGACTGCAGAGTTCATGGACATGATGATTTCCTGTAAATTAAATTATAGTTGGGACTGACAATGGATTAGGACACTATCCTTACTACATTAAACTTGCATGTTATAGCCTCAAAAGAAATATTTAAATCAATAAAAGATCATAGCACTTTTCTACAAGAATTTTTAATGCGTACAACGCGTTTCGGCCCACTGAGCCATCATGTGGTACTAGACACTTCAAAACATTTGAAAATCTTTTTTTTTTTTTTATAAAATTTTATAACCTTGAGAATGGAATGGGGGGGGGGGGTAGGGAAGGATTTGACGCCTTTGAGGAAGGGGGTGGGAATGGGCGTAGATAGTAGAGACAGTGGGAAAAGATACAACTACGGGATGTGGAGAACCCACGTTGGAATGGAGGACTCTAGTCATAACTGTAAAATGACGACACGTGGGGAAGAACCATGGAAAAATGGGAGGGGTGGTTAGCGTAAAAAGAGAGGCCATGTGTCTTTAGAAAGGGAGAGGAGTGAGTAGCAACACAGGAAAAGAGGAGTCCCTTTGGGTTAGCTGCAAAAACGTGAGAATTAGCTAGTGAGCAAATGCATATCGGTACATTTCTTTAGCAATTCGTCCAACTATAACCATGTTTATTCTGTGGATGGTATTAACAAAAAGGCAACAGACGAAGTGAAGTACCTGGGAGTTAGGATAACCTCGAACCTACCGTGGGGAACACATATGAGGAATATCTTTGGCATGGCCGTGAAGAAATTAGGATTTGTCAAGCCTATTGTGGGAAGATTTTAGGATGAGACGCATACTATTCGCACGCATTCTATTTTGCACTCGTCCGGCCCATCCTTAAATATGCAGCGAGCGTATGGGATTCGGTGCAGAAAGACTTAATCCGCGAACTGAATAAAATACAAAGGAAGGCTGCGCATTTCGTCAAAAACTGCTACGGGCATACAGACAGCGTTACTCAGATGATAAGTGAATTAGGCTGGGAACCGCTGGAGACTCGGAGGCCTCGCGCTAGGCTTAGATTGCTTGAACAATTGAGAATGGATATTTTTAACCTTTTCCCATTCTAAAGACGTAAAGATACATGTGGACGTTTCCTGACCTGGGAGACGAAAGCCATATATTTCCCTCTGAGATTTTCCTAGCCAAGAGAACGAAAGCCTTATATGTGTTGTATCCAGGGTGGTAGCCCTGTCCCAAGGATAAGACATGTGAGGACGGGGCACGCCCGGCAGTTGTTGGCGGGACTACGCCATGCGTTGTATCGTGCATAGCCCAGAATTAAAAGTTTATTTCCTAATGGACTCTTGTGTTTTCCTGCAATAGAACAATTTGGCGACGAGGACGGGATATTTGGAGTCCGATACTGTCGTGGGTTATGTGTCGTGTGGTTGAGGCTTTACGTGAGTTTCGGGAAAAAAAAAACTGATCGGTCGACCGCGCCTGTGGTACGTGCCATTCTGTATCTTCACGGACCTATTGCCTAAATATGAGTATAGGAGTTTTTGATCAAAGTGTTGAGAGCATCTCGACCTACCTTCTGCGCCTAAACAGCTATATGAGGACATTACGTCCTCCTGTTGAGGATCTCGGCAAGAAGGATTTCTTAATTGGTCACATAGGAGGGGCAGCATTGGAGAAGCTAGCTGTGAATCTTCACCCTCTCACACCGGACCAGCTGACTTACGAACAATTAGTGGAGGAGCTTAAGACCATATTTACACCGGTGCGCTTCTTTCGTGCTGAGAGGCTGATCTTTCAACGTCGTGTTCGTGAACCCAATGAAAGTTTTTCGGAGTATGCCCTGGCGTTAAAGAAGTTGGCTGCCACCTGTGATTTTGGGAACAGTATGGAAGATAGATTAATTGACCAATTTCTGTATGGTCTTAATAGTGAAGAAATAACCACTAAATTGGCTGGCGAAAATGTTCCTTTTAAGAGATTCGTGGCCAAAGCGTGCTATATGGAAGGATCTGCGGAATACGCCAAAAGCACTGGGGATAGTCCTGCCTCAGTTTCGGTAATTAATAAGAGATCTCAACCTCACTGTAAGCCATTGTCACCAAAGAACATTGTGAAATGTTTTAATTGTGGAGGGCCTCACTATGCTAACTCATGTGACAAGCCTTTGAAGTGTACCCATTGTGGCAAGGACGGGCATTCAGTGAAATTCTGCCGTCAAAAGAGTAAAGATAAGTTCAAAATGAAAAAGATGGTAAAATCCGTGCTAGAACAGACACCAGAGGAATCTAGTGACGAAGACTGCCACAGGCATGTGGGGTTGTTGCAGTTGCATCAAGTGCAGGGAACCCAACGAAATCGGCGCACGTTGACTGTTCAGATTAATGGTGCACCTGTAACTATGCAAATAGATTCGGCCGCAGATGCATCCTGTGTAGGAGAAGATATTTATAAGAAACATTTAAGCCACTTGAAGTTGACGCCCACCTCTATGTTATACAATTGTTCCAGTGCCCCCTTATCATTACTCGGCGAATGTCAGGTTAATGTTATGTTTGAAGGAATTGAATATGTGTTACCTCTGGTTGTGCACAAAGGGAAGTTTCATTGCTTGATGGGTCTTCCGTGGCTAGAAGTGCTTCCTATAAATTGGTACAGTCTTTTCCCAAAGAAAGCTGTAAATGTGGTTGCCAATGGTAAAACTGTGTTAGAGGATCTTAAGAAAGAGTTCCCTTCTGTATTCTCTGGAAAGCCTGGGCTAATCAAGGGTTATGTCGCCCAGATTGTATTGAAACCAGATTCTGTACCAGTTTTTGTATCTCATAGACAAGTGCCTATTCCATTGCGAGACAAGGTAAGAAAAGAGTTGGAAAAAATGGTTGAACAAGGGATTTTGGAGCCCACGACCAACACACAGTGGGGTACTCCAATTGTAGTGGTCCCGAAATCCAATGGCGAGGTGAGAATCTGTGGGGATTACAGTTGTTCAGTAAACCGTTGTCTGAGTATGGATCATTACCCACTACCACTGATAGACGATTTGTCTTTACTAAAAGGTGAGTGTTTCTGTAAAATTGATCTTTCTCAGGCATATCTACAGTTAGCCGTTGGTAAAGAATCACAATCTATATTAACTTTGAGCACCCATGTAGGTTGTTTTAAAGTAAAGAGAATGCTGTATGGGATAGCTTCTGCGCCCGCTATTTTCCAGCAAACCGTTGAAAAAATCTTACAGGGTATTCCTAACTTATTTGTGTATCTTGATGATATTCTTATTTATGCTGAAAATTGGTGTGACTGTTCCTCTGTTTTAAAACAGGTATTAGGGCGATTGGCCCAACATAACATTGTCATTAACGTACCTAAGTGTGAATTTTTTGTTAACAGAGTCATATTTTTAGGTCATGTGCTAGATTCTCATGGGTTACATGTTGAAGAATCTAAGGTTAAGGCTATTGTGAATATGGGTGCGCCTTCAAATGTGTCTGAGTTGAGTAGTTTCCTAGGAGCTGTCAAATTCTATTATAAATTCCTCCCAGATGCATCTACTTTTATGGAACCCTTAAATAAACTATTGAAGAAAGATTTCCCTTGGTCTTGGGGTAAAGAACAAAAGGAAGCCTTTGCAAAATGTAAGACAGCCCTTAGTAGTAGCCAGGTACTTATTCCTTATTCCCTTAAGTTACCTATTAGACTAACTTGTGATGCCTCTCAAGTTGGGGCTGGGGCAGTTCTATCTCACATTCTCCCTTCAGGGGAAGAGCGCCCAGTGGGCTTTGCCTCAAAAACTTTTACCTCCACCGAACGCAATTATGCTCAAGTGGAGAGAGAGGCTGCAGCAGTAATTTTTGGTGTCACCCATTTTAACAAATTTCTTTGGGGGAGAGAATTTGAACTGGTCACTGACCACAGTTCTCTCACAATAATTTTTGGGTCAAAGACTGGTGTCAAGCCCCTCGCTGCTGCACGTCTTCAGCGTTGGGCAGTATTACTGCATGGCTACAGATTTAAGATTGTGTATAAAAAAGGGATAAATATCCCTCATGCTGATGTTTTAAGCAGACTTCCATTGGCAGATGATACACCAGTGGAGTCTCCTGAAAATGTAATATGTTTAGTTAAGACATTAGGTGTACCTTTGAATGCCCAGTCGATTGTGCTAGCCACAGAAAAAGATCCTGATTTATTAAAAGTACGGATGTACATCCAGCATGGCTGGCCCTCTAAATGTGATGATCTGCGGTTACAACCTTACTTTAAGAGACAGTTAGAACTCTCTATTAATAACCAGTGTGTCACCTATGGTTCGAAAGTTTGTATCCCAAAAGCTCTACAACGTGATGTCTTAAATTTGTTGCATGATCAACACCCAGGAATGAGTAAAATGAAAGCACTTGCTCGTGGTTATGTCTATTGGCCCACTCTTGACCAGGACATTGAAATTATGGTAGCTTCTTGTGAGCCATGTCAACAGGTCCAAAACTCACTTCCTCAAATACCATTTTCTCCTTGGGCATGGCCAAAATCTAAGTGGGAGAGAGTTCATGCCGACTTTTGTTATGTAGAAAATAAGACATTGCTTATTGTGGTAGATGCTTATTCTAAGTGGCCGATTGTTGCAATTATGAAGGAAACAAGTTCTTCTGCAGTAATTGAAAAACTTGAGTCCATGACAGCTGCATATGGGTTGTTTAAAGTGTTTGTCTCCGATAATGGCCCACCTTTTCAGTCCCAAGAAATTAGTGAGTTTCTTACTAGTATGGGTGCCAAACATCTGTTTTCTCCCCCATACTTACCAAGAGCAAATGGTCAGGCAGAGAAAACTGTGCAGCATGTAAAACAGGCTCTAAAGAAATCGGTGCTTGATAAATCATGTGAAGTATTGTCCTTGCAGCGTAGGATTAACAAATTCCTAATGGCTTATCGTACGACGCCACACACTGTAACTAAGATAGAACCTGCAGAGTTATTCCTGGGGAGGAAGCTTAGAACAAAGTTGTCCCTATTAAATCCAATGAGCATTGTGGAAGACCGGGTGACTTCCTGTAATGAGAAGGTGGCCTCCAAACATAGCACTAAATTACCGGAATTGAAAGAGGGTGATACGGTGTGGACACAGGGTGTTAAACACAATGTAAAACAATGGAAACCTGCGACAATAGTAAAGCAAGTGAGTGCCAAGTCCTTTGATGTCTTGTGTGATGGGAAACTAAAAAAAAATGTCTCCCTTCAATTCCTTCGTCCAAGAATTGTGTCCTGTGAAGATAAGAGAAATGAGTTTACCCCACCTGCTAATGTCAATACCGAGGAGGTTGCTAAAATCCCACTTCCCCAAAATGATATTTCCGAGTCAGACAGTCCAGGATCTGCTACCCATGAGAATACTCATGAACCCTTGCCTAGAAGCCCTGTATTGGCTAAGCCTTGTTCTACTCCCTTGAGTCGCCCATCACGAAAAAGGCAGCCACCAAAATATTTGAATGATTTTCTTATGTAATGTATCTTATGTTTTCATGTATTTAATTTTCATGTTTGTAAAGGGTTATTTTAGTGGAGGGGAGTTGTTGTATCCAGGGTGGTAGCCCTGTCCCAAGGATAAGACATGTGAGGACGGGGCACGCCCGGCAGTTGTTGGCGGGACTACGCCATGCGTTGTATCGTGCATAGCCCAGAATTAAAAGTTTATTTCCTAATGGACTCTTGTGTTTTCCTGCAATAGAACAATATGTACGTTTTCTAGCTCTCCCCCTTTTACGACGGTTGCGGGTGTACGACGTTTCTGTTTCGGGACTCAACACTGCGGGGTTTAGGCTTTACCCTAGGAATCCGGGAGCAGGTACACTGACCCCTCGTCTTTTATTACCCCTCTTAGTGGTCATGCAATTGTTTATCCAGTCAGTTTTCGAAATAAATATTTGTTCTATTCTCAAGAAATATAAACTAAGAATTGAATTCTTTGTCTTTTGAGCTGCGTTTGCAATTTTTAAACGAAATTCTACGATAAATATTAACTTATATCTCAAGTTCTTTATAAATATCAACATGGAAATTGTTGCTGCATTAAATTTGTTAATATTGACCTTAGAACTTTGCTTAAAATTTGACAATAAATAATTTAAAAAACGTTGGACTTCAAAGCTTGTGGGGTCTTTGGATGGTGAAAAAAACACGATTTCAAGAAATCTCATTGAAAACAATCACAAGGGGTCAAACCGAACAAATTTTTCTCATACCAACGAAATTTATTGTTGAAAAAAAATCCACTCAAAAAATAAGCCTCATCAGCAAACCAATGCTCCTCACTGTTCAAACGTATGACAGCAACTAATCTTGGATGGAAAAAAAACTTAACAGTTACGCCTCTCAAGCAAGACCACTACAGGGATCCTCAGCAACAACACTCGACTGAATGGTGCACATTTAAAAAAAGGCAGTTATGCTGTTGCACCCTGTAGTTGAGTGAGGTCTCGAGACCACATCCACAAACAACCCTGCAAGCCAACCATAAAAAGGTGTGTGCCAGGGAGTGTTAGGACATCAGCCGTCAATGTATAAAAAGCATACAACTAAACAAAATAAATAAAGCGACAAATGATTGCAAATTTTATGAGTGCAAAGAGACTGATCCAAAAAATCTGATTCCTTTTCATTGAACGTCTCTCGTATACGAAAGACGTGAGCATTGGGGGGGCCCAACTAAGCGAACGGCCCTCAATGATTGCCAACCAGCTGATCTGGGCAGACCACCCCTGGGCACCAAAACAGACAACTTCATTAAAGGCAAATGTTTCAATTAGGGGTGGATGAGAATTTATTGGTGGAATGTAACTGCAATCTATCAGTTGAGAAACTGGCAACGAAACTTTAAAAAATCAAGAAATACAGGAAGCAAAAGATATTGTTGCCCCTCGCCACTTGCCTTCAATGTTCACTTTTCTGTTATTTCGACGTTCTTATGCTGACACTAGAGAGGGATCACCGTTTCTTCAAGTTTTAATTACTTTAGGAGATTGCCGTGGAGGGAGGATGCTGCAGGTGGAAGGGAGGGGAGGAAGCTGGGCGATCCCATTTGTGATGGAATTACCATCATAGAAAACTATGCAAGAGGATATACGTATGGTTAAAATTGTAAAATACAAAAATATTGCAAAACTTCTGATAGTGCATGATCAAAAAACATTGGTGAAGATGAGGCTCATGTACAGAAACAAAATTATCGAAATACCTTCTAAATATGCTCAAAATTAACAGATGAAGGAATTACATATTGTCACCTCAGCCTCCTAAGTGTAATGACTTCATACATCTTCAAAACTCTGCGAATGGAAGTATATTTTGAAGAGTTATAATAAGGCTCTGAATGATGTTTCAAATACTGATTTCATTACATTCAATCATTTAGATTTTGATTTATCAAGATAAAATATTTACAGCCTGAATTTTAATTTGAGAGAAAAAGTTGACATTTTCATGGAAATTCTGCATCCCCTGAAGTAGGTAGGCCAATGCAAGACCACAGGTAGTCACTCAGAGTCAGAATTTTTGGGAGTCAGGACTCCGTCGTTTGGGATTGTGGCATTCAAGGACGGCACTGTATTTTCAATACGAGCCCGGCCACCCTTTTTAAGGCGAGGGGCCCCTCACTCACGGGCCAGCAGCAGCGGCAAGCGCTAGGTGGAAGGCCTGCGGGCGGTCCGGGCGTCAGCGGTCTATCTTCCTACAGACGAAAGAAGCGGTGGGTGATCCGAGGACTAAACGATGGCCAATGTTTTCGAGGAATTTTTGAATAGCTTAAATTTGTACACATACCCTTCTCCTGCTACACATAGCCGGCTCCTGCTTCTAGTCAAGATTTTCAGAAAGGTTTTAGAGGAGTCATAAAACCCACTCCTTCCACCCTCAACTAATTGTTGGCTGAATAGGAAAACCAAAAGGGTTTCTCCGTCTGGCGAATGACGCTAGGGTCTTCGGTTCCTCTGTTTAAATCAGCAAAAATGCTTTTTCTACACCATTTGCGAAGTGACCTCCGAACAAGGACGAACAAGCAAGAGATTTTGTTGACGAGTGAGCTGCAAAGCCGTTCCTTTTATTTTCATCGAAATGGTGATCAATCCTAGGAATGTAATAAAAATATTGGACAGCAGGTTTACTGCATGGATTTCCACAGAAGAACCAACTGATTACGAAATCGAGTTGGTGGAAATTTTAGCAGGTAAGTTTCATTTATTTTTCATTTTTTTTGTAACTACGGTGAAGCTAATCGCATCCCATCCATTCTTTATTTTTCCCTGTTGAAATAATATTTTCCCATTATCAGATTCCTTGAAGTCCTGTGTGGAAAGCGAAGAATCATCCTGTGTGGTAAAGGAGGATCTAATTTTTGACTTCGACGGGAGGACGGAAGAGGAGGAAGTAGTAAGCGAAGATGAATGCGACAGTGCAGATGGAAATGGAGACGATGTTTCTCCTTCTTCTTCAACATCGTACGAGCCGTCTCCATTGAAAAGGAAGAAAGAAGGTGATATTAGTATTTCACAGAAGAAGATGGCAGTGGAATACTGCCGTTCCAGAAAAACTGGGCCACTGAAGATAGATACTGTCAGGTAACCGTTTTAGGTTCGTGACCTCAAGAACACAGCTTGTCCGGTTTGAGGAGAAAATTAATCAGGCTGGCTCTCGGAGGGAGGAATTGAACGCAATTTCTTCATGTTTAATAGAGAGATTTAGAAGAGCGAAAGAAGATTTCCTGATAGTGCACGATAGTGACTTACGAAGGTGGGCGTATGAAGATAATGGCAAAATGACAAATCCCTTAGAAATTTTTCTGCTTCAACAGGATGGTTGTGGAAGTTTAAAAAATCACATAATATAGTGTCTAGGAAAGTTACCAAAGTTGTTTCTCGGAAACAGAACTTTGACTGGCAAAAGACATCCGAAAAAGGACATTCTTTTGTAAACAATGTCCGGCTATTATTGGCCCAGAAGCCAAATTATTTTCTCTTAAATACTGACCAGAGTGGGTTTAAAAAAGAATTACACTCGGGACGAACCCTGCATTTCCGAGGAGTGAAAACGGTGGAGTCAACGGTAGAGTCCCTCGGAGCGACGACCCATTCGTATACGATACAGTCGACGATCTCGATGGATGGTGAACTTCTCTCTCCTTTATTTATTTGCCTGCAGGAGAAAGGTGGAATTTTTCCAAAAAATGTTTCTGTGTTAGAAGCTTCAAATCTTCACGTCGTGGCTTCTAATTCCGGTTTGTTGATGAAAACCATTTTGCTTGAAGAGTATTTTGGTAAAGTGCTGTTTCCAAATTTAAAAAAGGACACAATTCTCTTGGTGGACTCATGGAGTGCGTTTAATGATAGAGAAGGAATTCTTTCCATGAAGACAGGATCATTGCAATTTGAAATACAACAAATACCGCCCAAAACTACAGGCATCATACAGCCGTTGGATGTGTATTTTTTCCGTATGTGGAAGAATTTTGTGAGAAAATTCTCTGACCATGTGTTGCTGGACCAAATAGACTTAAATTTATTTCAAAGAAATAATATTTTGAAACTTCAATCTCTGACTCACTCACAATTCTCCGCTCCTTTGTTCAAAAATTTCATTCGCTATTCCTGGTTTCGAGCGGGATACACGAATGAAAGACCAGAAGTGCATATTACACCGGTTGATTACTGTTTCGATAGTAATATTATGAAGGATAGATGTGATATTATAGTTCAAGAACAGGGGTGCAACTTTTTGACATTCATCAGATGCGCTATCTGTGCAAACAAATGCTGTTTTCACCATTTTTTCAATGAAAATCACAACTGTGAAAAATAAAATACTATAGAGCACCATTTTTTGTTATTATTTTATCTATGGAATAGATGATTGATTCATAATTATTTTGAGTATCATGTTTTCACCATTTTTCGCTGAAAAAAATTAGAAAAATTAGTGCCCTATTCCACTTCTGAATGGGATTTCATTGTTTAAATTATTTTTATTGCGGACAGTTTTTGGGTGAATTTTTTTCCTTGCATAGTATGCATTTAAAATTAGAGCGGAAAACTTGAGGATTTTTGATGGCTGGGGTTCATTTAAGAGTTGCGCAACGGAGAGACTTCCACGAGGTTCATAGTTCAGGACTCGATAAACAGATAGAGATGAAGACGGAGGGGGACGGAATACATTATTTGAAAGTGATCGGAAGTCTTTGAATCAAATCACTCATGGGAAATTCGGGTATCTTCACTTTATTTGGTTAATGGCACCGTTACAATAACGGAATGTTGGTAAATTTTTCCAGAAAGAGAAAAAAAAGAGTGGCCTGCACTAAACGTCGGGTTTTGTGTCTATTCCTTCACGGGGTGAGGGTAAACGATTGGGTTTTTCCTCAAGCTAAAAGGAATATTATCTATAGGCCTGGGGATATTCGAAGGTCAAGATATTGTTTGTGGGAGTTATTGAGGGTGGGGTAAACTGTGAACGTGAGGGAAACATTTGAAAGGAAGCGGGCGCCTGCTCATTGTGCGTTTTTATGTTTCCCGTCCCAAACTGCAAAAAAGACCGAAGGGAGAGCCCCCGCGGCGTTGGGTCAGTCGCTACTGGTCGGACCCAAGCTAATGAGTGTCGATGGTCTTCGACTGATCGGCATTGTCACAGTCACGAAATCGGATTTCAATCCACCTAGAGTGTAAAATCTGGCGCATGAGTATGTAGTTCCTCGCCATTGTGCGTAAATAAGTTCAATGGACTCGAAAGAGAATGAGAAAAAAGTTGAGACATTTCTTAATGCACCGGAATTCACTGCAGGGTTTGAGGAAATTAATATGTCGTAGACGACCTGTGGTGTCGGTTCATAGCAGAAGGAGACCTTACCCTCTCAAAGACTTCAATTTACCCTGGTTTTTCTGGTCTTCAAGCGATGAAGGTACTCCTTGCCTGATGTTAAATACGTGAAGGAATATAGGATGCGGTAATCTAATTATTTGTTACTCCGAAAATTCTTGGAGGCACCTTCCCCCAAAATTCATGAGGAATGTTTCTTTTTTCCTACAGCACTAATTGATTAAGTTTATCATTTACTTAATACGCAAATCTGCATGCAGCTAAAATGCTATAGCGTTATATTCGCTATGGGTAACATTAATTTTGCCCTTTATGACATTACGAGTAGTTAAACATAGTAATTTGCTGGCAGGGGTAAATTCCCCGCTGGCGTATACAGAGTACGTATCTTTGGAACTACTTTATTATTTTTTATGGAAATTTGTCAATCGGTCACGGGAAAATTATCTGCATTTATCATTTATGAATTCTAGGGAAACTGAGCTATGGTAATTGTCATTCTTGGATGCCTTAAAATCTATAATTTCTATCTTTCCTCCGCTTCTTGTCAGCGAGAGGATGGTAGACTGCTGACGCCCGGACTGCCCCGAGGCCTTCCCCCTAGCGCTTGCCGGCAGGGACGCCTCGCTGCCGGCCCGTGAGTGAGGGGCCCCTCGCCTCAAAAAGGGTGGCCGGCGCGCAACTTTGGATCCGGATATCTCGGCTCACAGGGCTTGAGGGCACGGGAAATTTTGCAAATTCCCATTAATTATGGAGCACTACCATCCTACCAAATTTGAACGAAATCGGCGGAGGACACTTCGTGA
This sequence comes from Ischnura elegans, assembly GCF_921293095.1. NCBI lineage: Eukaryota > Metazoa > Arthropoda > Insecta > Odonata > Coenagrionidae > Ischnura > Ischnura elegans. Next base: position 5,557,550 of record NC_060248.1, on the reverse strand, counting down.
ATGTTCCTTGTGAGTATTTTCAGTTTTTTCTACTTCCTACATTTTTTTTCTTTCATCATGCTGTCCTTTTCCGTATCCTCCCCTGAAACTCAGTCATGAACAGGTGTATAAGCCAGCGAGCAGCTGTCCATCGCCTCCTACGCTGAGAGAATCAGTTAACTAGAATTAAATTATTCCTACCCACAACCTAGCACCCCTCCCCTTTCGAGTGTGGGCGGAATTTACCCACAATGGTGCCCAGAATATTGCCAACAACCACTTAGGACTCCACAAGCTAAGACCTTACATATATTTCAGCTGATATTGTTGGTTTTTGAAAATGGCTTTAATGAGATGTTTCCTCTCTTAAATATGCTAAATTTTCACACTAAATAATTTTTAATCAAAACCAACCATATAAGAAGAGTCCGCTCGTCGCTCAAGGACAGGGGTGACAGTTCTGCTGACGTAAGCTCCGCCCTCCTCCCCCACTACTCCGGTGGATGGGGGAGGTTGGACGAGTATATTAATTGACCACCAATTTCCGTGATTTCATTCATCACCTGATGATGCGTCCTGCAACGGTCGCGAAAGCTTGCACGACAAAGCGCAACACGCAGCTGCACCCGGAAGCCGTTAGTAACGATGCCTCTCACTGCGAAAACCTACATTCAAAGCCAACCATATAGGAGTTAAAAAAGTAACGTTGCCATTAGAATATTCAACAACTACCCATCAATTAAACTTGCAGCACTTATGATTGTTACAAAAAAAACTAGTAAAAATTGACACATTTTTGGGATTTTCAAACAATTATGAAATTTATACTACGCTTCCCAATCAACTTTTTAAAAATGTCTTGCAATTGAGAAAAAAATAAAGAAACCAATGAAGGAGAAAGAAGTTTTCCAAATTCACATCTTATTATTAATATTACCACATTATAGACGACCTTCATTGCTAAACCACTGACTGAAAAATGTAATCTTTCCCTCCAAATTTAAAGGTGCAAAAATTAAAGCTCTGTTCAATAAAGGAGAGAAGGAAAACATTGTCTCTCTTTTTACCCTAACCCCCCCCCTCTTTCGCTCTTCTCAACCCCCCATTCAACATTCTTCCCCACGTGTCATCATTTTACAGCTATGACTAAAGTCCTCCATTCCAACGTGGGTTCTCCACATCCCGTAGTTGTATCTTTTCCCGCTGTCTCTACTATCTACGCCCATTCCCACCCCCTTCCTCAAAGGTGTCACATCCTTCCCTACCCCCCCCCATTCCCTTCTCAAGGTTATAAAAGAGATTTTCAAATGTTTTGAAGTGTCTCATTGAGCTGAAATGCGTTGTACGTATTAAAAATTCTTGAGGATAAGTGCTACGATCTTTTATTTATGTATTTAAATATGTCTAACTTCCACCTATTCAAGCCTGAATCTGTTGAACGTATTCGTAAAAGAAATCTCAGATGTAATTTATAAAAGGTGCAGAGTTATGTACCTTATATTACTTGTCCACGGAAATGACTCATGATCTTGGCTCTTTTGACAAATTAAACTAAACTTTTTCTACCAGCATTAAAACATTCACAAAACCAAGCATACACTAAGAAAACCAATATAGCTGATAATCTCCTCTACACACTGGTTGTTCAGGGCTGCCACCATCTCCTATGAATTTTCTCCCTGTCTCCCCATTTCTTCATTTTCTACCTGTCTCCAGGTACATTACTTTTTTGGGCAGGACAAATTTTTTCCATTTTATGATGAATATTATGAAGTATGTAAAAGCAACCCAAAAAGACTATTTTAAAATGTATATACGTACTCACTGACCTGGCAAATGAAAGACACTAAACTGCTTTCGGGGGCATGATAAAAGGCCATTTTCTTGATAGTTAAAAGCAATAGAGCTGAAGTGTTTGGTCCTAAATATCAAGGAAAGACCAATGTTATACTCCATTGGAAAAAATGAGTGCTTGATGAAATCAAATTTAAATTATTAACATTTTTAACGTTATTCATTAAAAATTTTCAAGACAAAATGGTTAACAGAAGATATTGACTGATTTAAAAAAGAATCATATCTGTAATACCCGCCCCGGTACGCAACTTTTGTAGGGTATTACAATTTACTCCTACAAAAAAGTTGCAAAACGAGGCACCCTAATGAACACTTTGGTTACCGATCTTCCAATCGCAGGTTTAAGATCAATGTGTCATAATGAGACACGGACCAATGGTTGCGATTCGAATATAAGTGTGCAGATAGATGTGAGGACAGTGTCTGCCCATGTCTGACCTTGATACATGATCGACAAATCGATTATTCTTTTGATCTGTCAATCATGGTTCTACAGTCAAGTTTGAGAGATTTTTACGGTTTTATGACAAAATTCACGGCTTATTCATGATTTTAAGGTTTTCACGGTTGACTGGGAGCCCTTCAATAATATAAAATAGTGCATTGACTCAAGGTAGGTCTTCTCTTTAAAATGAGACAAAGTCACAGCTCTACAGTTTAAAAGGATTTAATGGTTATAATTTTTAATTTTATCATCTACAGTAAACTCTTGATTTTACGAAGTCAGTGGGACCGGAAAATTGGCACTTCGTAAAATCGAGTTTCGTAAATTCAAACCTTTTTCATAAGTCACGAAAAAAAGTTCGCTTTTGTTTCTTCCGCCGTTTTTTGTCTTTAGTGGTCTTGTTTAAATGTTTTCGGTGGTTATTCTCGGTATAATTCATAGAAAAGGCTTTTTGCTATCGATTTATTATGTGAAAAATCGTTAAATAATTATACCACCATAAAATTCTCATTTCTTGTTCATACTTCAACATCAACGATCGCTAAAGAAATTCCCGACCAGTTTAGAAAACGTAATCAAATAATGAATTGCAATGTTTATTATAAGAATTTACAGTAATAAATTTGTGGTTAGGAGCCAATAGCTACTATTAAATATGCAAAAGATAGATATTTGTTTCTGACACCCACGGAATTTTAGCGGCAGCCGGCATAACCGCCATTTATGTCGCCCTCTATCGCTCAGTGACGAGAAAAAAAGAAAAACAAGGGTCTTAGCCCGTTTCCAAAATAACTTTCGTAAGTTAATATTTCTAGTTACTTCGTATTTTCAGCAGAATGTGCTCTATTTTCACTGAGATTCAATTACGATCATAAATAACGTAGGATGTGATTATCTTCTGGTGAATATTTGAAGTAAATTCTGTTTGAGTTCTCCGTCCGACTACTGTGTTCCATCATCTTCGCAGACGTTGCCATAAAAGACTTAATTCTTCATCAGGACTGTATTCTTCATACCGGGTGTGAGGTGACCTGTTCATATGGTATGTTTCTCTCCTTTTATGCCGACAGGAGCAAGGTTCCAACCGGAAAACGACAGGAGAAACATCTTACAGTATCGGAGAAATATAGATAGAAACGTTATTATCCACATTGATTGTTTTCCTACAAGAGACGTTGTATCATTTCTCAACGTGGTTAAGTATTGGTTCACTAGCGTGAATTCCCAAAAAATGACACGCAAAAACCTGTACCGTCACCTCATTTAGTTTTCGTGTTCTTTTCTCCGCCGCATTGAAAGTTATGCAAAGGATCATTGACATAGAGAAAAGATTTTCTTAGTTTTAGCACTAAAAAATAGTCGCGCCATAATCGTAAATAAATATAGTGTGGAAAGAGCAAAGAAAATAATTTCAATTGAAAAGTCAGCTGAGAAGAAGAGAGACAATTATAAGCGCGGCACCATTTTCCCGATAGTGGAAGATACTTCTTCCGCCTCTCTCCGGTTAATAACTTCCCCCCGTTGCAGGTAAAGATGAACCATGCCCTTCTCCACAATCGGGGAACGTTCCCAGTGGGTGGGGTGAATAAGAGTGGGATGGGGATTGCCTGAGGGAAGAAGTGTGGTCATCACAAGGACTGGTGAAGGGGGCGAGACAAAGAAGGGTGGGGAAATGGCCTTCAGCTCTGCCTCAAGTCTACTTCTGGGGGCCGTATTTTTTTGCGACGCACACAAGCTCAGTCACCTTAGGGAGGGAGTGAATGGGAAATGCTGGGGAAGGAGGGGTTTGGGATGCGTAAGGTGGGTGTCAGCAAGATCAGCCAAAGGCGGCAGGAGGGAAGGGAAGGCTTTGGAAAGGCAGAACCCCAGCATGGGAGAACGGGGAAGCGCGTGAGAAGAAAGTTCATGGTTAGACTTGGAAGTGCGTCTTCATTACGAGAAGCCTGAAACATAAATTGGCGGTAAATAGAGTCCAATACCTAAGATATTTAAGTTGTTCATTCACAAAGGCCAATATATACACGAAAAGATATTATGGCGCGGATTGCATGTATCAACGTCCATTTCGGGATGTTATTAATTTCTGTTCCCATTTATAAAAGTAGCAAATAGATTTGAAAGAATGATAATCATGAATAAAAATATCTAAATCGATATCCAAACGCACATGAGCAAAATAGATGAATGTATACATACCGATCCATCGCAAGTAATGCCGCTCAAGCTTCTTCCGGTACAGGACTTTAAAATCTTGGATAATGCCTTGGTCCAAGGGCTGGGACTTGCTAGTCGAGTTCGGGGGTAAAAAGAGGACTCGAACATTAGCCAATTTTAGGTCTTCCACGTATTTATGAACGGTGGCATTATCCATTATTAAAACAATTTTGCTGTTCTCTCCAGCAGTTTTTCTCTGTAGACGTACAACCGTTTGCTGGAAAATTTCTCGGGTCATCCAGCTGTTTTTATTTGCATGGTAAAAAACGGGGAGGGCTTCCAATTTTACATGTATTAAGCACCGTGGCCTTTCAAATTTCCAAATGACAACGGGCTTATTTTGTCCGTGCCAGTTTGGTTGACGCACAGCCCCACAGTAACACGCACTTTACTCTTTTTCCCCCCACGGCACCTTTGCCCTTTGAAACCCAGGGTTGCGTCAGGTAATGCATTAAAAAATAGCCCAGTTTCAGGGGCCAGCGAGGGCAAGCTCGTCGAGGAAAGGGTCCCGGATTAGGGACCCTTCGAAGTGTTTCGGCGAAAAGTAGTCAAGTAGTCTTCGAAGTACGTTCACAGCAGTGCAAAGGGTTAATTAGGGGTGTACGAAATACTCCGCGCGACCTTCCTGACATGTTAAACTACGAATTATTGTCGATGCTATGTTTACAAACAGGCACGTAAATAGGGGCATAATATCAGCCGCGATATTTTAACTGAACTCCTACTCCCCCTAAATTTCCACAGTGAGGTTTTTGGCGACCCATTTCTATCCAAAGTTGCATTATCATTTACGATTTCGCACTTTTGATGGACCACAGTTCGAAGCGCTGATTTCTTAGCTACTTACGCCGGCGTAACTAGTTTTGTTGACAAATTTTTCGCCGTAGTTCGTATAAACGAATGCCATTTGTTCCTAGGGACCGAGCCGAGGTTCGTAAATTCAAAAAATTTCGTATAATCGAAACTTCGTATAATCGAATAGCGCCATGTATTTAGCATAGGCTTTTCACCGGGACCGCAATATCACTTCGTAAAATCGAAAACTTCGTAAAATCCTGCTTCGTAAAATCAAGAGTTTACTGTATCTTTATGTAAAAAATTTAATTACAATAATTATCTTTTCAAACAAAGATGGGAAAAAATTCAAACATGCACACACCAAGTTATTTTCAAGGTAGGGATGGGTGGAGAAAAACCCAGCATCAGCATTAGTCTGCTCTTAATGAAAGGCCCGTAACATTCCACCCGACGGATGGAATATTGTGCTTGAAATGTCCTCCACACATCATACAAGTGGGTATCAGTCAGTCTCTGAAAATACTTTGCCACCACCAGGATTTGAACGCAAGCCCATGGGGTGGGAAGCCAACGTGATCCCATTGTGGTATGTATTCATTTTTGGCAAAATATGCAGCCACTAAGATACTTAATTTATCAAATAAAAATATGCTAAAATCCCCTAATGGTCAACTGTTTGTCGAATTGAGGTAAATAGACCCATAAGAGTAATTATTGTATTTATCCAATAAAGATATAGACTGTGTATTCAACATTATGTAGTGTATTTCCATTTAATTGAATACAATAGAAAAAATTTCAATCACAAAACATGCCAACACGCAATGGCAGCAGAGAATCTGTAGCGTTGCCATCAGTTAACTAGTCCATCTGTTCTCCTTGTGACCATGCACTATCACATGCATTATTCCCTGTAATAATGTGGCATGGCACGTTCCCCCCACAACACTTCACAATCAGATTCACTCAAGTTGATGATCACCTTTTCTTTTTCTTGCTCATCACATCCATTCGTAGCAGTGGGTTGGAGGAGAGTGCCTGGCCAAGAAAAGGAATATCAGTTAATTGAGGCCACAAAAATCATTTTTTCCTTAAATTCGTAGTTGAAAAAAATCACTGTCATTATTTTAAGAAATTCAACTTATACAAAGACGTTTACTTGGTCATTCCATACCAGTTGAACCATACCACATAACCCACTAACTTGGATTTTTAATGCAACCTCGTACAACTCATTACTTTATGCATTATTAGTTGCAAAAAGTTTATTTACTTTTCCAATACTTTGTATGTTACTACCTCCAAAATTTCTAAAATACCTATATCACATTTATATTATCCATTAATTAAAATGATTGTTCCATCATGAATACCCTAAAGAATTTCCTATAGTTACTTTTCAACTCTTTTCAGTAGAAATTGGAGCACAGTGTTCATTTGATGTGTTCTCCATGGGAATTCGGACAATCAAGGGATATCACTGGAATAAAAGTAAACATTAAACATTAAGAATATAATGAATACAGTTTCCTTGAATGAAAAAAAGGACTCTGTCATAAAACCATTTGGTGAAGGGGTACTTTCAACCAAGTGGAAAGGCCTTTTCTGATCCGAACATCATTAAGTTAGAGTTTATTTTAAGTGGGCTCAAACAGGGTGGATAAAAAAATCCTACCAAATGGTTTTTTTGCTTTATTATAGAAATACTTATGCCGGTGCTTTACAATGACAATATAAATGTATGCCTACAACATGTCTGTTAGTACCTATAAAAAAACTAAATACAGTTGGATCTGGATTTAACATCTTTGCATTAAATGTTTTTCCACATTTAGCATTTATTTTTTGGGGTCCCAATTCATTCTCAATGAGAGCAATGTAAAAATTATCCTTATTTAGTGTTCCAGCATTCCAGCGTTTTTCTGCATTTATGTTGTAAAAATTTTTCCTGCACCAGATTTTTTGCCCAATTTAATGTTTTTTCATGATGGTTCACGCAAAAGATTATCCAAATCTATGAATTCCTGCTCATCCGAATGTTAATTCTCATGAAATTTTAGCAAATAGAATCTACCGGGGAATGCTTCTTCATCTGCATTCTTCCACGAATGCGGCGATGGGATCTTCAACTCGCAAGCTAGATGATGTCTCTCATAATGTTTCGCTCCCCTTCTGATCCAAACACCAGGCACTTTTTGTATCAAATTCGGTCTAATGAAGCTAAGTCATGCCTAAATAACCTCCAACTACCTTATCTTTCACTTCTTGAACTCTAAGAGGAGGCCCAATATTACTAGCGCTACTATTACTACAATTTTTCAGATTAAATCCAGTTCTGTTGAAGATTAAACCGTTTCACTTCACAGAGTTTGGCTCATCATTAATCAAGGTCCAACCAAATTTTATCGAAAGCAGCGGAGAAACAGGGTGAGTCAAGGTGATCAGCGTGCCGCGTGAGCAACTTCTTCCAGCTCTTTTCAACCTACATGAGGCTGCGGATATATGACAACGAATCTGGTGCTACTATCGTGTTGAATCACCATCAACTTGTATGCATACTAAAATTAAGATTCTCCTTTTTTTGGATGACCTCAGAATCCAAAATGTGCACACAGGAGGCTTTTTAAAGGCTCATATCACCAAGGTACCAGAAAACATCAAGTTGGAAAGATTCCTGAAAACCTTCCGTTAAATGAATATTTGGTAGTTTAGAATTCCGGATTAGCCATCTTCTGCTGTCCCTTTATTTCACTGATCCTTATTGATGCCATGACGATTTTTCAAGTACCTATACCTATTCTTATTATATTAGATATTGTTACATCCTGACTTCATTTTTTCAATCGATTAAGTTCTCACACTTTTTTTTTTAATGCTTTGAGTCTATTCTTTTGGTCGATTCCATTTCTGGTCTATGCGTCCTCTTCATCCGTTTATTCACCTCTCTTGCGTGAGTCTCTGGAACTTCCCTTCGTGTCTTCCCTTCTCTGGAACTTCCCTTCATGTGTGGTGCTGATTGTGCTGATAGTGGGGAATGCAATTTTGATAGACGGTGAGTGTGTGTGTGCTTTTCTGAAATGAAAGCCACGCTATATCCGTACTATGCTGATTTTGCTGAGAGTGGGAAGAGCATTTTTGATTGCCGGTGCGTTTGCACTTTTCAGAAAAAAATGGCGCAAGAGTGGAAAGTTCTAGAATGCATGGAGGGGGGGGGGGGTGGTCGGATGCCGCGATGCTTTAAAAGCTGCACGCATCATTCACTCAAGGTCTTTTTCGTCAAGCGTTTTAGTACTCGTAGCGGGTGCCCAAAGGTCCGTGGAAGGGAAGCTCTACAATTGACTCGTAGAAGCCGAGGGAGGAGATCACTCTTGTGCAAGAATCAACAATCAAATACACTCCTTACGGCATGCGTATCTTTCATTTCTCACCAATACTGTCCCTCCAAGAGGACCACATTCGCAGCCCGGAAACCCTCAGCATCAGTCATGATCGCTAGTCTGACTCGCCCCTTGTTGAGCTGTCCACCAGAGGAGACCCAACAATATGTTAGAGTCACCCACATTCCACTTTTACAGAATAATATTTTTAAATTTCATTGAGACCACTGAGTAATGCATTACAATGGATAAAATATTAATTCCTGTGTGGGAATGTGTCTAAGTAGGGATGATCGGATCAGATACCTCAGATCCAAATATCCACCGATATTGCCCTTTATTGGATAAATCGGATCGTAAATCGCAGAAGACATCAGATCTATATCCAAAATTCAAAATTACAGCCCCAGCGAATGCAATGCACCATAAGAAAGGAAAGAGTTCCAATTCTCTCTTCGAATGCACCGTCGCACTGCAATGCTCACCTACTCATGAACACTCCACGGGGGAAAAATCATTCGCATGGCGAATGATTTTTTCTCTGTGGATTTTTCGCACAATTGTGCATTGCGGGTGACTCCATAAAAATTATCCCCACGGCTAGTCCTGGTATACTTGAATACTCATGAACAATTTTGTTTAAAATCTCTCGTAGGTTAATGCAACAAAATGACAGCCGTGAAAAATTTAAAGGCAATGTGCAACAGGCACACAGTGAGACTCTTCCAAGTAGATTGAACCATAATTGGGGGAATTTCAACATCATAAGATAATAACCACCTCAAAAGTAAGCAGGTTATAGAAAACCACCCTCGGGCCTCCATCAGACCGTGCTTATGATTTTTTTTTTTTCGTTTCCAAGTAAGTAAGTACGTAAACTCACACAGACCATAGATTATTGCCTTCGAATGGAAAAGGTAAACAATTACAGAGAAACAAAATACAGAGAAACAAAATACAGAGAAACTTTGATCTATCTTTCCCGCATCAATCGTTTTCCTTCATTCATCGTATGCCATTCCTGGTCCCAAATAAAGTTCTATTTATATTTTGAGTAATAAAATGGGAATTGGGATCAAATAGTCACACTTCTAACCTAATTAAAATCTTAAAGAGATTACCCCTTGGTGGCGGCTGGGAAACGTACGTCCTCACTTACCAGCCCACAAGTTCACTTCCCAACTGGCTGACCATACAGCACATGGATAAGTGCATGAAATGTGAGTATCCAACTTGCTTATTGTAAGAGGGATCTTTATAGTCCTAATTTTATGAGTGAAATGACAAGGATATTAAATATTATTGTTTAACCTCAACTTGCAAGTTACTGCTTGCAGAAATGCAAACTCTCAGACCTATCACAGAAAAAAGACTTCTCAATCGGCTGGATACATAACGGTGGTCAAAACACTTCACCAAGTACTTCGAACTGAAAGTGTCTCATAGATAGTAGGAGAAACAAACAATCGACGATGACACTGTGACACCTGAGAAATGCAGTCAACATTACAAATGAAAACTTCAAAATAAAGATATTGGATGCATGAGAAAGCATCAAAATTAAAGTCATCCCCTCGCATCTTCTGGTAAGATATGCCTAAGATAAGAGACTGGTGAGAGACTAACCTTGTAGCGCGCCTTGGCCTTGGAGTGCTGTGGTCCGTGGTCACTGCTGCGCTGTGGCCTCCCCCCTCCCTTCCTGCGCCTCCCCACCCCACCCCCTCCAACCAACTGACGTAGAGTGGGGGGCACAATATAGTCGGGCACGTCGGCCAATTGAGGCTGTATCTTGACGGTGTGAAGTGCCTTGTCGTGACGCAGCACCCTCAAGTCATTTGGATTGTCCTCAAAGTAGCTCTGAAATCAAAGTCATCAAATATGTAGTTGACAAAAATTGCAAGGTTTACCGCACAAACAAAATCAATATGATATTCCAATCTTTTTTACAGACTGTTCTCAAAAATTTCCAGGTTGTTTGATCAAATGTTTTTAATCGAATGAGTTATAAAAGAATTCCCAAAATCTTAATTCCCTGACAAAAATCTTTATTTCCCTAGAGTTTTCCACTCTTTGCTTTAGATCACTACGCAATATTTTCACTCAGCTGAGCCATTCACATCCAACTTCACCTATGTTTGCCAGGGAATACTTTCATATCACAATTCTTTCAAAGTCTGGTAGGAAAAGCTTGCTTTACCACTTAATTTTCTAATAACACAAGGCTGAGCTACGAGCAGAGGAATTTGCTTCAACAATGTCTTAGTAGTGAGAAAAAATGTTAATATGAATTTGGATTCAGAACACCTGGAGTTTGCGACATCCCATGTGGGAAAAAATTACAGATGAACCTTGATCTATCGTTCTTGCATTGATCGTTTTCCTTCATTCATCGTACGCCGTTTGGAATTATGGATACCAGAGTTTGCCACCTTATGCAACGAAAAACCTACGTTCAAAATAGATGAACAGTCATTTAATTTTGCATTTAGGTAAAAAAAAATTTACCATTTTTTTGGCAGGAGGCAAAGATTCTGTGTGCGCTGATCAGTCGCCTGGCGCACTTCTGCCGTGTCTGTGAGTTTGCCTGCTTTACCCTGAGATAACGTTCGGCGTACGCAGAGCATACTGCGGAGGGTGAAGCATGACCATATGACTGTGCCATGAAATTTTTTGACCTTTAGAGAAGACAACTAACCCATTCTTTTCTAATTAGCATACCGCCAGATGAGCTGATAAATTCGGATTGTTTGTAGGGAAAAACAAAATATTCTGAGAAGAAATACCTTTGTGAGTAACTCTGACAAATGAGACTTGTAGAATAACTTGTAAATTGTAACCTGATGTCCTGTTTTCGGAAAATAATGTTATATCAACTGCCGAGAAGCTCAGCTGCGAGTATGTCGAGTTTCACCAGATATGACCATCGTATTTTCCTATTATTTCCATGCTTAAATAAGGTTAGAAATACGTCTTGTTTCATCCCATTCTTCTTTTAATTATGTGCCTATTACTAATAATTCGATCTAATAAAAGTATAATACCAATTGCTGAAAATTATTGTAAGACACCTTTTGGGCTAATAGGTGATTCATGCAGCAGTTGACCGCCAGAAACTGGGAACTTTGAAGGAGGAAGGCTGAAAAAATTCAGTGGGCGAGAATCGGAGAGGCGCGAAACACTTTTCTATTGTCCTAGTGTAACTTGATATTTTCTTTCGAAGCTAAGATCATCATAATACGATCCCTGCGTGAGCTGGGACCTTCTGTTTGATTTTGGAGAAGAGGAAAGCGTCAGAGGGGGGAGGCGAGCGTTGAATGGAGGGGGATAGCAGATCTTGGGAAATGCGCTAATGTTACTATCCCACGGCACTCAGTTTCTCCCAATGTAAGTTCAATCTCCTGGGGAAGATTCAAACTAAATGTCTGTTGTCATAAGCCACATATAACACATCGTCTCATTTCCATTAAACGAGAGATGCAGGAAAACAATACTTCGGGGAACGATAGATGCGGGAAAAATTATATCGCCTTCATGGAACTATATTTGGGACCAGGAAGGGCGAACGATGAATGTGGGAAAATGATCAATGCGGGAACGATAGATCGGGGTTCCACTGTAAGAAAATTATGAAAATTACAAGAAATTGAAGTGAAGTTTGGATTATTCGTGTTTTCCAATTATTAGTGCCACCCCTTCCCATCATTAGCCTGGATAATCGACAGTGTGCAGTAATTACTTACAATGCTAAATTTCCCTTCCCCCACACGTTACATTCACCTCCTCCCTCTACCTGTATATATTCGAACATATACATATATTCCACTGTTCACCATCACTGTTCTACATTTTGTTTATGTGAGGATCAAACCCTCAACCGTGTTAAAAGGGAAATTTTTATTTTGAAAGCAGTGCACTTTGCTAGTCCAGGATTACCTTACCATCGCTCGTGCCTAAGTATTTTCTCCTGGAGTATAACCCAAGGAGTGAGTGAGGTTTGTACAAGTGTGCATGTTAATTAGTCTTATCTCCAGCCAGGCCCCTTGCAACCCTCTCAAAGTTTCCTTTGCGTTGATTGAATGCGTGTGTCTCAACCAACGTAAACTTAGCAACGTCCCTAGTAACCCTTGCTAAGTTTCCTTTGGGTTGAGTGAGTGCATGTGACAACTGAAGAAACCTTAGCAAGGCACCTTCAACCCTAGCAAAGGCTTCCTCCGAGTTGATTGAATAATTGCAAAAGGTTCCTGGTTTATAGGCTGGGGTCGGTCACTACTGCGAATTCTCCCTTCCCAGCAATCCAAAACACAGTATTTGTTTTGCACCTCTGATCCCTACATTACAGTCATTGCACACTATTTGTTTCACAATTGAGAGCTCACTATACCTGTTCCATCACAATTACTTGCAAAAATCCTGCAATTCCTGCTACATTGGCAACTTATTCAAGCATTACTGCATTAATCGTTTTCCAGCATTCATCGTTTTTAACGTCCATGCACTTCAAAATCATTAGATTGAGGTTACATTGTATCTCAGAAACCAGCAGTACATGAGAGACCTGAATAAAAATAGCACAGAAGGTGTGCAAGGTTGTTCCACCCAGAGAAATCTACCCTGGCTGAACATAGCTTCTCAGAAGACTACAACACTTCCTTTGATATCGCTCAAGTGGTCCTTAAGGCACATATGTATTGAAATCATCTCTTTAAAGAAGTCTTTGAGATCAGGCTTGAGTATATAATTAACTATAATCGTGACTCTGGGGTTATACTAAGCTCAAGTTTGGAATGGAAATAATTAATTGGAAAAACAATGTAAAGAAGGAGACAAGGCCCTCCAGAATGAGTGGATGTATAAGCGCAGGAGGGAAGACCTACAATTCATTACAGCCCTGAGGCAATGAAAGACTTTCCATCAAAACATCAGCCAAAAATTTCTTACTTGGCTAGAAATCCATGAATTACTTATTAATATAAGGCACAGAGAAAAGACGAAATCTATAGATATGTATATAAAAAAGTATTAAAATGGTTTAACATGATTAATAACAATAGATGCACATACACCCATACAAAGTAGCCAATACAATGGAAATTAAAGAAGCATTATATGTAATATGTAAAAGATTATGTACTGCCAGCCACACCAGTCTACACAAACCTTTAATTTTTCATTGTTGAAAATCTCCTGTTTGATTTCCTTGAGGCGGGCTTCTCTCACTGCTATTCTCGTGACGGCCCTCCATGCATCATTTGCGCGATACCGGAAGCCCTCCACTTCCTCCAGTTTGAACTGATACGCTCTGGTAAAACAAGGCCACACAAATCATTGAGAACACACACATTTCACACTCTATTTAATGCATGCTATAGAACAACTTCAGCACCAACTATGGCTTAGAAATTTTCACAATTTATAAATTTTACCTCACCTTGAGCAAGGGTTACGAAGAACATTCTATACATTTAAAACACCTATTATTCAACACTAGGTCTTCTAATTATGCCCAACAAAAGGAGCTTAATGTTAATAAAAAAGTTGCTAATTGAAAATTTTTAATGCATTCACAGTCAAACGTAAAATGTACATTAGTATTAGAAAGTATTTTGAAATTACAACTATTTTGAATAGAAAATACAATTGAATAATACAGTAGAATCCTGATTTAAGGTTTTTCAGGGGGGACAAAATTTAAAACACTAAATGCGGAAAAACACTAAATGAGGACCTGCCATTTTTTTCAGGTTTTAGGGTCTGTAATGATTGGAATGGCTTTTTATGAATAAAAAATATTATTTTAAGTAACTAAAAGGTGCTGAATGCAGCAAAAAATTCTTTAATGAAATGTTCTCTGCCCTATGAAGGTTGGATAATACTTTTCAGGAATCAGCTAAAAAAATGGGTAGTAAAAATAAGTAATGAGAAGATGACAATTGTTTTAATGAAATATTGTAAGAAAATTCTAATAAACATCAACTTAAAAGCATTCCCACACAGATTATTATTATGGACATTAGTGATTCCATTTTTATACATATTTCAGTGGTCTCGATGAAATTTAGAATTTTTTCTGTAAAAGTGACATGTAGGTGACAATAGCATTTCTAATATAATAAGAAAAGGTGTAAGTAGGTACTCGTAAAATCATGAGGAATGAGTGAAATAAAGGGACAGCAGAAGATCGCTAACCCCGAATTCTCAACTACCGAATATCTAGTAAAAGGGAGGTTTTCTGGAATTTTGCCAACTCAATGTTTTCTGTTGCCTCGGCGAAAAAAGGGATTTATGAGCCTTTAAAAAGCCTCCTATGCGAACATTTTGGATTTCGAGGTCATCCAAGAAAGTAGAATCTTATTTTAGTATGCGTACCAGTCGATGGTGATTCAACTTGATGATAACACCAGATTCGTTGTCATATATCCACGGCCTTATGCAGGTCGAATGGAGCCGGGAGAAGTTGCTTACGCAGCGCGCTGATCACCTTGACTCCGACTCCCCTTGTTTCTCGGCAGCTTTTAATAAAATTTGGTTGGACCTTGAATAACGATTAGCTAAACTCTGTTAAGTGAAAAGGTTTAATCTTCAACAGAACTGGATTTCATCCGAAAAATTGTCAGTGCCTCTGGAGTTTGGCAATTTCGTCAGGGTTATGATGTCGAAGTCAACCACCAAGGGATACCTGCCGGATTTTCGTATTTTTCCGCGCTCATCTATTCTACCGTGAGTACGCGGTGATTTTTTTTCCAGCATGAGCGATTTATTTTGAGTCATGGACCGTGATAGTTCGTCAAAACTCCGATTGTCATTCTCTTTTGACATTAATTAGCACCGGATAAATATTTTCGAATTGACAGCGATATCAACCAGCCGCATGTCGATAAATTGGCTCCGGGATATCTAAATTACGATGTAAAATAATGTTGTTCCGTAGGGAAAGAATGCTCTCACTCACGGTCATGACAGGGGAAACACTTCCTCTGTTCTTTCGCTGTTCCTCCGTGGAAACTGACCTTGGAATGGATTATAGATAGAATCTTCTAGTGAACTGCACAATTGATATTGGGCCTCCTCATTTGGTAAGAGAAAGTAGCCGACTGAAAACATATTGGGCTAATAATCGACTGCCCGTAGGTAGTAGAGTTGAAAGGGGCATGAGCCATCAATTGAAAACTAAACGAGAAAACCATTATTGTCGTGGCCCTCGGAGGATAACTCGTGTCATCAGTCGTCACGTAACATCGAAGTTGATCATTTCCGAACGTTGATAATAAATGTGGACTGCATATTGTTTAAATCAAAGTCGAGCCGGGCCAGTGGCATACCACTCACCGCTGCTGTTGTTCCTGTCGGGGGCGCGACATGGCTCCTTCTCCTGGGGTTGCTCATACGCTTGCGAAGTTCACTGGACGACTGCCTATTCACTCCCATTCTCGGAGTGACAAACCAAAAACAAAACCAAAACGAAAACCCGACAATTCGTGTCATCGCCAACAGGTGGCGAGGCTCGACTTTTTCTGGGAAATTCACAACCTAACAGAAGTCAAGTTCAAGAAGTGAAGGATAAGGTAGTTCGAGCTTATTAAGAGATGACTTTGCTCCATTAGATCCGATCTGATACAAAAAGTGCCTGGTGTTTGGATCAGAAGGGGAGCGAAACATTACGAGAAGACAAATCACCCAACTTGCGAGTTGAAGGTCGCAGCACTGCGCTCGCGGAAGAAAGCAGTTGAAGAAGCGTTCCCCAGTAGATTCTATCGACTCTTGGTAAACTTTCATGAGACAGTTCTTGTTGATGAGCATAAATTCAAAGATTTGGATGAACCGTCATGAAAAAACGTTAAATCGGGCAAAAAAATCTTGAGCGGGACAAATTTTTACGACCATAAATGCGGAAAAACACAAAATGCGGAAACACTACATACGGATAATTTTTACATTGTCCTAATAGGGAATGAATCGGGACCCAAAAAAATAAACGCTAACTGCGGAAAAACGTTAAATGCGAGGACATTAAATCCGGATCAGACTGTATTATGCCTATCTCTAACTACACTGCTCCATCAGTAACTATCTTTCTAACAATAAATGTGAGCTGGTGGATGAGCGGTGAGCCTGAAGAAGTGTCACACAGAAAAACATTATTTTTCCTCCAGCTAACCTTCAATGAATTATGAAGCTAAAAAAATATACAGTTGAGCCTATTTGTAAAACACCCACTTTTAATGTAATCTCCGACCACCATCTTGAGGGCATTATCAATATGAAGGAGCACTGTGGGGTGAGCAACTGCAGGCAATGCTCTCGTTAAATTGGAACAAATCAGTTTTGATGACAATGGCAGACCACACCCTCAAAATATCAAAATGAGAAAATCAGGCCATAGACCTGGTGGGAGACCCTAAAGCTATAACCACTCTACAAATTGAGTTTATGAACTTCTTTCCTGGAGAGTAAGACTGCAACTTCAGGCAAAGAGTTCTTGCCCAAAGTTTTCTCCTGACCCAAGTTTGTAACTGGGTAGAGAAAACTGTTTTTTCTCACCTCTCTATAGAAAACTTGCTCCGATGAGTAGTGTGAAAAATTTCGAAGGCGAATCTGATGTTGGGGCGGCAGCCAATGAAAATGCTTGTAGCAAAGACGTTCACCGGGAAAATAGCCCTTTGAAGAAAAGCTGTTTTCACTGCCTGCATCAAAGGTACTAAGTTTATTTTAGTAAGAACGTGTCCAAGACCATGGAATTGTTTGTAATCAATTGTATTCTAAAGAGAACTGCCATTGTAAATTTCTGAAGTTCCTCTCAACATAAATAGGTACAGTAGTGAGTTGTTTTAGTAAATTATTACATTACTCCAGATGAGACTCACAGGATGAGGGTAAATAAAAAGTACGTGATGATCATATGAATAAAATGAGTGAAAACTTCGCCTTTGCACATGTGCAATTTGAGGGCGTGCAGAGAAAGAAATGAGAGGAGTGGAACATTAATTTTTACTTTTAATTCAACTTTTAATTCACAAGATCCTGCGAAGATTATAGAGTTATAACGATCTCCATGGAGAGAGAGAAGAATATTAAATGTAGGATGAGGGAATTTCTTGTAAAAGAACAATGCCCTGAATCACAAAATGATACTTTTTGTGGCAGAAAAGCTGGCAAATTACTGTATAAGCACGTGTAAGAGGCGCACCTTTATTATTCCCAGAAATTGCAGCCAAAAATGGGAGTGCGTCTCTTACACAAACTTCTTACCATCCCCCCTCCCCTCCCCTTCACCTGACGCAAGTCCAAGGGGAACTGAGTGTCCCCTTGTGAGTGTGTTTTCAGCGTGAGTCCATCCTCTGAAACCCTAGGTCAAAAATTAGCTGCAGGCAGGGGAGTTTCTCCCCTAGTGAAATTTTTTAAATGCTCTGGTTTGCTTTCCTTACTTGTAAGCATCATGCCGTCATGTCGGTACCTCAGAGGTGAACATGGAAAAGATCACGCAGGGTTTCTTGCTCCTGAGGCCGAGCAAAATTTACTGCCACGAGTGGGCATCCCGTGGAATTTATACTGAAATAGTAATTGCAAATCAAACGCAGAGAAACGCATACTTTTGAAGGACAATACCTGGTTAATAGTCAACATCTGTCTTGCCGAGTAATTTCTATCATGCTAAGGACTTGGTTTTTCAAAAATCAACTTAAGACGCAAATGTGAGGATTATTGCAACTGAAAATTATATTGTTGTCAAAACCTGGGGTTTAATAAATACAAATGACTGTACAGGCGGTCCCCAACTTTCGTACACAATGCGTTCCCAAAAACTTGTACGAAAGTCGAATGTACGAAAGTCGAACCATTGACTTCCATACTATTTAGGGGTTACGTTCCAAAAGAGCGGAATATATGTACTAAAACCTTTTTTTTCACAGAATTCATTTAAATTGACTTAAAATTAATAATATGTTAATAAAACTCCTCAAATCATCTAATTTCTTTCGAAAATATGCAGAAAATGAAAATAAAAGTTTAAAAAACAAGAACGCCGTTGGCTATCGAGTGAAACTTCCTCTTGGCGTTTAATTTGACATTCCACTTATTACGTCCACTATAAATAAAAAGACATATCAAGAAGCATAACAAAATGGAGTTGTTGAACCCGCACTCTGGATACCTTTTAATTTTTATACCAAAATTCGACATTTGGCAGGTGACATATTCGTGATCGCCTATATTTCGCATGTTATTCAAAAAAGACAAAAGACAAACTGAATTCGGGTTATATTTCGTGCAATATCGTTGCTGAAGGTGTTACATGAATTAAACAGCACTCAAACGAAAAAAAAAACAATTAGAAAAAAGATCTTACCAGTTTTATTGAAAGCTATTTGATGATGTCTAGTCAACTTCTTTTGAAAAATATCTTCAATGAAGGCTTTCTTCTTCTTTTGATAAAGGAGCCTATAGCAGGCAGTCCCTCTCCCAAATAAATCACCTAGATTAGAGTCAACTACCAACAATTCCCTTCATTATATACGTTCGTATTGTTCGCATATACTGCCATTTGAAATAATTGCATGTTAAGATGCGCAATAAACACCGCGGGAATTTAAAAAAAATTACAGACCAACGTCCGAAAGTCCGAATTTAGCGTACGAAAGTCAAGTAAAAGGTGTCAATTTTGAATGTACGAAAGTGCGAATTGTACGAAAGTCGAGTGTACGAAAGTCGAGGACCGCCTGTACATTGTTGGACTAAATGGTGTATAGAAGAAATGAGAAATGCTTATAAGTGAAGAGCACTGAAGGAGAGGAAGATTGGGAGGAGCTCGCTCGCTCCCTCCATCTTTCGTCCGCAACCAAGGGCGAAGGAGAAAGGGAGGAAGTTCTTGCATCTGACTTCGTTGTCTTCATGGTGAAGGGGCGAAGGCACAGCAATGTTATATACGCAGTTTGAGTTGCCTGAAGTTTCCAGTCCATCTTGTCCTGTTTGAATGTGCTCATGCTACACTTGTTTCTTCTGAAATTGTGCCCTTTGGACTATTTTGAATATTAGTAGCCTTGTTGTAACTATAAATCTTTTGGTCAGTAAATTAGAGCTCAAAAAACTTAAATTCTGTCAGATATGCGTAGCGTTAAATTTCTTTCTTTTTTGAACCTCGTGCGTTTTATATAATTATTGAAAGCTATCGAGATATCTTTGGGCTCAGTAAATGACTCACCTAGCATTTGGCCTCCAGAAACTGGGTGATCGATCAAGGTCAGTTGGTGAGATGGGGATGGGATGAGACAAGTTTCGATTGTTCCCGCGTGACTTGATATTTTCCTTTGATGAGGCAAGTGATTTATGGTCCATGGGGTCTTGGAAAGGAAAGAAAACGTCATAGGCATGGGCTGATGGAGGGCCGGGGGTATTTTGTGAAATCTACAACGTGGTTATCTTCTAACGGTGCTGAGATTCCCCCGGATGTTGTCCAATCTCTTGGGAAGATCCACCCTATGTGCCCGTCGTGTTTTGATTTAAAATTTTCCATGGCTGCAATTCTATTGCAATACTCCTACGAGAGCTTAAAAAAAATGCATGTCAGTAGGACAAACATCGTAGTGCAACGGCGTATGCGAAGAGATGATTGGAACTCTTTCTACTCCCTCTAATGGGACGTTGCATTCACGAAAGCAATGCTTGAAAATTTCCGATTGAGATTCAATTTCTTCGACGAATTTGGATCCGAAGTACAATTAGGTGAAGGGCATTATTCGTGGATATTTGGATCTGAGGTATCCAATCCGACCGTCCCTAGTAAGCATCATAAGCTTAAGGCTACAAGTGAATACCTACTAATCTCCGAGCGCCATACATATCATGTAAATTTAGCTGAAAAACGGTGCGTGAATTATTAGTAATGAAAGTGGAAAATTTGATGACTGCTGAAAATCCGGGCTCAAGTCTGCTACACTGCGCGATAGGATAAAAAAATTTTTCTTTAGCTTCGATGCTCAAAATAGGGCATCTCTTACACATGCATTTTTAAGAAAAATTGATCATGTGGATACTTAAAATGTTTGTAATTTTATGTCAAACTCAGTGATGCAAATATTTTTTTTATCGAATGTATAATAAGCTCATTATCACATGCCAAAAATTGGGACTTCTTTTTTGAAATGTACCTCGTGCAGCGATTCTTTGCTTGCAAGGCTAAATTCAAGCCAGTAAATTATGCTTGTCACATATTGACAGGGTTGATAAAAATCATTGTTGATTTTTTTTATTTCAATCAGATTTTATTGATTTAAATATGATTTCATTGATTTGAATCGGATTTTATTGATTTAAATGAGATTTTTATGATTCTCCATTCATCAAAAATTCAGTTATTTGCAAAACTAACTAATTGGGCAGCATATTGGAGAATGATCATTTGCAGAAACAATAAGAGGCAACATACTCTAAACTTGATACAACATTTAGTCAATCAGGGGAGAGAACTATGGAAATGCGAATGGTATCAAATTAAAAATTACGCCAGCATAATACAAAATTCAGTAGTCATATTCTTGGGAGTATTTGAAATATTTAGTTTCAACAACGATTGATAAGTTGGAAAATGAAGTTGGCTGTCATGTCGGAAGTTTTTTCTCTGACAATGCAGCCAACATGAATAGAATGAGAAAAGCTTTGCTAGATGGTAAATCGGTATATATTATTGCATATGGCTGCTCGGCTCATATTCTTAATTTGCTAAGTAAATATCTTCATAGGAATAATGTATCAGAACATGTCACATTTGTTTATAAGTACTTCAGGAACAATCACTTTTATCATCACAATTTAAATTAGAAACTGGGAAAGCAGTGTCTAGTCATGTTATTCTCACAGAGGTTCGATGGAACACAATTGCAGATACTCTAGAGTGTAATGTAAAAAACTGGGCAACTTTGATGAAGATTTGTGAAGAAAAAAGGCTAAAATTAGAGATGTGCGAATAGTATCCGCGAATACTCGAATACCTCGAATACTAGAAAGTATTCGATATTCGAGATTTCGAATAGTTATGCGAAAAGTACCGCCTCGAATACCTCGAATACTTTGAATTTCGCGTCATACACTGTCGCACGCACGTCGTTGGTAGTGACTCGGAAAAATGTAGAGAACTGTAGTCATTTAGTGCTCGCAGCGCCGTTTTACGCAAGTTGACGAATTGCATCAAATTCGTGGATTTTAGCGGTGAAAAGTGTTCGACGAGGGGAACCGAAAATAGTCGGGTGAAAAAATCCGAAAATCCCCGATTCCCCCCACCAGGAGAAACTCAGTGCCGTGGGATAGCAACCTTAGGGCATTTCCCACGATCCTCTATCCCCCTCCATTCAGCACTCGCCTCAACCACTCTGACGCTTTCCTCTTCTCCGAAATCAAACAAAAGGTCCCAGCTCGCGCAGGGATCGCATTACGAAGACCCCTGCTTCGAAAAAAATATCGAGTTACGAGAACAATAAAAACATGTTTCACGCCCTCCCCCCTTTTCTCACCCACTGACCTTTTTCTGGCTACCTGCTTCGAAGTTCCCCATTTCTGGAGGTCAACTGCTGTGTGAGTACCGTGGGATACTTACATTAGCGCATTTCCCAACATCCGGTATCCCTCTCCATTTAGCACTAGCCCCCCCCCCCCTCTGAGGCTTTCCTCTTCTTCAAAATAAAAAAAAGGTCACAGCTTGCGCAGGGATCATATTACGAAGACCTTAGCTTCGAAAAAATACGCGAGAACAATAGAAACGTGTTTCGGGCCCTCCCTTTCCTCCCCCACTGACCTTTTTTTTCCTACCAGCTTCGAAGTTCCCCATTTCTTTGGAGGTCAACCGCTGCATGAGTCATCTATTAGCACAAAGGGTGTCTAAGAATGACTTTCGTCAATTGATGTTACACCTTTATTGAATTGAAATATTAGTAATGTGCGCGTAATTTCAAAAAGAATAAGACCAAACACGACGTATTTCTGAGTTTATTTAAGCATTTTACGCAAAGAAATAAATGTCAAAACACGACGGAGACTTAGCATTCTGGCGAAACTCGATATGAGCAGCAGAGCTTCTCGGAAGTTGATGCGGTATTTTTTTCGGAAAACATATATCAAGTTACAATTTATGAGTGGTGCTATAAATCTTTATTGTTACAGTCACAGACAAAAGGATATTTTCTCAGAATATTTGGTTTCTCCCTGATAGCAATTCCAATTCATCTTCTTATCTCGTGAGAACTCCCAAAGATGGACTGAAAATAATTGAAGAAAATCCGGTGGAAAAGAGTTTGTATTTTGCAAAATGCCTCTGATTGTCAGCTAGCACTTGGCAGCAGGAGTGGGGGTAAAGCGATGTTAGTTGAATTAATTATATGCCCAATTGTTTCCATAAAATTAAATTATTCATTAATCAGCTAAATTCCTGTTTGAATCATTTTAAGGAAATCAAAATTACTCCCCAAAATCTTGTGTTGCCTGCTGCATAGGCAACCGAGTCAAACATTCCAGCATTCATCATTTAGTATTCGAGGTATTCGAAATTCGAGTTATTCGAATATTCGAGCTATGATTTAATATTCGAATTCGAGAAATCTGCTATTCGACCCATCTCTAGCTAAAATAGATAAGCTGGTTCAAATGAAAGTATCGAACATAGGCATCAAATGCAACATAGAAGACTTACTTTCCGTAATGAAGCCCATTGCCATAGCTTTAGACAAAGTTCAACGAGACAGCTGTACTATAGGGATGTGCATTGGAGTATGGAAAGAACTCCATGACAACCTGGCGAAGCAGAAAGTAAATTCCAATGTATTGTTAAAACTGAATGAAAGATATCGCTAAGCTATATGACTCCTGCGCACTACTTGGCTTATCTTTTAGATCCAAAGCAAAATAACTATAGCTTAACTGAAAAGGAAAAGAATTTGTCCATGGATTTTGCTGAGGAAGTATATGCAGGAAAGGGATTTATTCCAATAATAGTTGAATACTTGGCCAGGAGTGATCCATTTCAAAAATATATGTTTTTAGATGAGGTTATCAATAACAATAACGTATCAGCATTGCAGTGGTGGTGGTCCCAGGAGAATACCATGAATAAAAACCAAGGAAATTCTATCGTAAGAATAATTGAACAGCTTTTCATCTGCCCAGCATCATCAGCTGGAGTGGAAAGAGTCTTTTCCACTTTTAACTGAGTTCATTCAAAATCGCGGAATAAATTAGGACACAATAAAGAAGCTGCAAAATTAGTTTTCTTATACAAGCACTTAAATGATAGCCATCCAATGTAGGTGTCCTCATTCATTATTTACAGTGTTGATAGCAATAGTATATGATAATTACATGGTTTTCTTTCGTGTATATATGAACTTCTCAATATAAAAACACTTGTTAACCGTGACTGGTGAGTGATATGAGGTATTTATTAATATGTAATACCACTCACTTTGTCTGTAATTGGCTAAATCATTATTATGCATGACAACTTGTATTTGCTCTTCATGATGTAAAATATGCAAATTTGTTTTAAATTTTTTGTTTAATCTAATTATAGAATGTTGTCTTCTTCCTTTAATGTGCCTTCATTCATGTGACATAGTGCACTGCCTTCCACTTGTAATTAGCAGAAAAAACATAATTTTTTCCTTGATCCCACATGTACTTTGACCTGACAGACCGACTACTCACTTCTAACATTAAAAATTGGCGTGGGTCATGGAATTTTTCTAAGAATTAAATGTGGCTCAATTTATTATCTGTCAATTTTACTGATGATTTTCTTTGTGCTAATTGTATTTTCTATTAAAAAACTGAAACGTAAGATTTTTTAAAATGTTCATGTTACATGCATTCCTACAGTATCATTTCTATTTAAGAGCCACCATTGTGCTGATAACTGTCGATTCTTTGTATTAATTAAGAAATAAAAATCAAAATTGTACACTTACATCTTCCTTTTCTTGACTCTCTAAAAATCAAACATATAGATCACATTATGATTTAAATCACCTGATTTTTAAAAATAAAAATCAAGTGATTTAAATCAATCAACCCTGCATATTGAATTCTTCATTTCGTATCAATTACAATCTCATCAAAGTTAAAAATTAAGAGTATATTTCAAATGAACCTTGAATAAATGCTTGCAAAATAACTTAAACCAAGTATGGTCATAATTATGAAAAAGCCACAGAAGACACCAGACAAGAGATTGTCTTAGATTGTAATTCCACACAAGGAAAACATTTACATTAAATATTGCCTGAGGCAGGAGTAAATTAGTCACAGGAGAAGCAGTATGCACAGCTAATACCTTTGATGTGATGTAATGCATAACACCATCAATGCGTAATGAATCCTGACCTATTTTTACCCAAACTCCATTGGCCCTGGACAAGTGAAAGTGAGTGGCATGATCTTTATGAAAGCAATATCTCACCTCCCTGGTGGCAAATGCATCCACCTTGCAACACATGAATACAACCTCCCATACACAAAACCACTGGCTCATGAAGTTTAAAAATATGGTTTTCTTTGACGTTTTAAATTTAAGGCTCTCTAATGTATCAACCAATTTCTTGCATTTCGATGAACAGAAGGACCAAGCTTTGTTTGAAGGCACAGCCACAGGAATCACCTGATAATCGAGGACGTTCCACCGAGAGCAAATCCTTGCACTTCCCTAGCACTATGCAAATTGTCAACACTTTGGTGAAGGGGAGAGGGTGACATTCATTACTCACTTGAGCGCCATGCTTTCGTCTCCCGTCATTTGCCTCAGGTGCTCCTCCACCTCAGCCATCAAGGGACGCTCGCCAATGTTCACAAAAGACAGTGCAGTGCCCTGCAACCAATTATAACTCACTCAGTCATTCAAGACCAACAGTCGATTTGAAAGGGTGAGGGTACAGCTCAGCCTGCACAAGCCCACAGGCATTGATACATTGAGGGTAGGGTTCCTTTCCCTTGGCCACCTCACACTTCTAAAGGATTTTGATTTGTCCAAAGGCTTTGCTTGCATTTCAACCCACGATCACCAGCCAAGGACTCTTAAGACACTAAGAGTTTATGCACTTCTACATGAAGCAACAGAAACTTTAAACATGTAAGCATACATATTGTAATTCTTGCATAGGGCATCCAACTATTCCTATGCATATGCCGTGGATGGAGTTAGCATGAAGGTACAGGCAGTCCTCGACTTACGTACAATTCACACTTTCGCACGTTCCCAATTCACACCTTTTACTTGACTTTGACTGGCACATTCCCTCATGAATTTAGTTCAAGCCCATTCCTTACGATTCAGTGCTTCCAGGACGAAAGGCAGCCAGCCAGCCTCCCTCGTGGACAGATAGCAAGGTAATTTTGTGAAAACTTAATGCACAGAATCGTCAAATCCTCGTTACATTTGGCAATGAAGGAGCCATTTCGCCCTTAATATCGGCTCGCGTGTAAAGTACGTATTACAGCATCTGTGATATCCTTAATACACCTCCTCACCTAGTCGTTGACAACCGCAGTATTTCCGCGACCTTTCCCCCCCTCCAAAATGTAACATTGTCTCAAAGAGAAAAAATATTTATTCAATGATTGAGTGACTTGATTCACTTCCTTCCTCGTGTTTCCAAACTGTTGATTTGAAAAGTGGTGGCACGAGTTCACATATTTAACGGCAAGAACGTTGAAATTTGAGCAATTTTAAGGACTTGCAGCATTTTCTTGGTATGATTAAATTATGTACGGTTTTACTGGGAGTGTAAGAAATACCCCACGCAAACTTCTTCATATGTTAAACTATGAAGTATTGTTGACGCGATGTTTACGAGTATGCATGTAAGTAGGGAAATTGTTCAGCCACAATATTTTTACTGGATATCTACTTCTCCTCGATTCCTACCATAAGTTTTTTAGGCAAAATGTTTCCCTCCGAAGCTGCACTATAATTTAAGATTTCACACTGATGCACCACAGTCAGAAGCATTGATTTTTTTGCTATTTTCACAGGAATAACTAGTTTTGTTGACTAATATTTTGCCATAGTTCGTATAAACGAATGCCCTTTGCTCCTGGGGACTGAGCCCAAAGCCCGTGTTTTCTAAAAAAATGTATATTATCCAAACTCCATATTATCGAAAAACGGCATGTATTTACCATAGGCTATTCGACGGGACCACAATTTCACTTCGTATAATCGAAAACTTTGTAACATCCTAGTTCGTATAATCGAGAGTTTACTGTATTATAGCATACCCATGGAACGTAAGAGGAACCAAAATTTTTGTGCAAATGAGAGGGGATACGACTTTTGAAAAAATTTAGTTTGCATTATACTTCAAAGGAAGAGACAGTAAATCAGAATTAATGCTGACGTCGCTTATGGGTTGATAAATTTTATTGAGTTTACAAGTATTTTCCCCAAATATTTAGTTCACACCGTGAATTTACGCTATTCAGCATTATCTAAAACCTATCATTGTAAAGCTGTGAAAAAAAATGTATTAAAGGTCTAGCAAAATGTTAAACAAAAATCTAAAATCTAACTTGTGGTCACACCAAAGTCAAAAGTAAATGGTTAAAGTAGACTGAAAATAAATCCAATCTCAACAGAAAAACCTTCCAATCCACAAGGGTCATTGCTAGTCGTTAGCTCTCATTATGCATTAGGTCTCATTACCTGGTTGTTGCCACGAGCAGTGCGCCCGGCTCGATGCACATACGAGCACACATCCTTTGGGAAATCAAAGTTGATAACATTGGACACAAATTGGAAATCAATCCCACGAGCCACTCCCGACTCTCGATCCTTCTTGCGTTTGCTGCAACACAAAGCCCAAAATGAGAGCATCGGATCTTGGATAGTCACTAACAATGGTGAGACCAATAATCAACAATCAAAATATACATTAAGTAGCGTTGAACATCATTAACGGAGGGCCTACCTGCCAGATGTTCCAGGCATTTTAGGGTCATCCAATGCTTTCTCATCAGAAGCTATGATGATGTCGTAAAGACCTTGATTGAACTGGTGCACCGAGTGGCACCGCACAGATGAAGGCAGCTCCGAATTCAACACACAGGTTGGTATTTTGAACTGCTCTAGAAAGAGCTTCAATCTGCCAAAGATAAAGTAATACTAAATTTTGATTTTGCCGATGGCTCTTACAGTGTCATAGTTTAATCAAAATTTAAGGAGAGGACATAACAGACAAATACAAAGACATTAGTGCAAAGATACATTTTACACACAGACTAACAAGGCACAAATCTTACATGAATCAGTAGTGCAACGATAATACAATCAATTAATGTTAGGTATACGTGGACTAGCCATGTGCAGTGATAACTTTATGGGAGTCACCCACAATGCACAAATTCAGCAAAAAAACCACAGAGAAATAACACAGGCCAACGATGCAAAAACTTTTTTTACTGAAAATACCTTAATTGTATGTTTTTAGGTTGCTGAGAAAACAGAAATTTTCAAAGTATTTTGAACAAGAGGGTGGTTAGGTGTACTGCTCAGACATTCCCGGTCTAATGAATGAGTTTGAAATTGAGTAAAAAAAAGAAGACTGGAGGCTGTTTATTGATTCATCCAAAACTAGTTTGAAGGCTGCTTTGCTACACAAAGGTAAAATGTATGCTTCTGTACCTGTCGTTCATTCTGTACATATGAAAGAGATCTACAAATATCTAGAAATGCAGAAGACTAGGTTAAAACTCACTTATAACACCTGTCCACTGTGCTCACAAATACGATTGTCTTGCCTCGAACAAGCCGCAACTTGAGTAGGACGTAGAGGATGGCAGCCTTGTCGTTTTCCTCCGCAGCCAGATGGTAATGCGCAAGCTGAGAGGGTGGTGCCACCTCTGGCTCCTCCAATTTCAACACAACGGGATTGCGCAGAGTGAGGCGCTTGAGTTTGTTGACGTCCTGCGAGAGGGTGGCACTCGCCAGAATAGCTTGGTAAACTTTCGGAAGGTGTCTGCAAGCAAATAACACAAACATGTGGCTAGACAAAACAATGAAAAGACTCCTCTCCTTTTAGCCGTCCAAATCATATTGTTCACCAGATTCTTTATTATGTCGGCTATTGCGATTGGACGTGAAAAAATTAAGGGGCTCTTAATTTTATGTTGCTAACGGCTTCCGGGTGCAGCTGCGTGTTGCGCTTTGTCGTGCAAGCTTTCGCGACCGTTGCAGGACGCATCGTCAGGTGATGAATGAAATTACGGAAATTGGTGGTCAATTAATATACTTGTCCAACCTCCCCCATCCACCGGAGTAGAGGGGGAGGAGGGCGGAGCTGACGTCAGCACAACTCTCACCCCTGTCCTTGAGCGGCGAGCGGACTCTTCTTATCTAGCGAATAACCTTGTTGGTAACATATTCGCCGTCTTCTCTTTCGGAAAATCGTTTACCACATCTGACTGAGTTTAACGCTCCACTCTGTTGAAATTTTGGGGGCATTTTTCAATTTCAATAGCCTCCTGAATTAGTCGTCGATGATAGAATTTTCTTGGGCTAACACCTGCGTCTCGTCTTAATTTTATGGTTTTCAATCCAGCACCAACTTATCAAGGCACTTGCACAATCATATTACACCCAGGTGATGACATCCAGCCGAGTAGGTGGGTCATCTTGTTTCAATAACTCTTCCCATTCCCACAGGAGCCTAGCTTACTTTGATGTTGTTGTTTACTGTAAGCATTTTTTCCCTCAATTAGCAGTTATGCCTATGAAATGAGTGGATAACCTAAAAATGCCATGATGTTACCAACTCCTTAGAAGTGGCTGGCCACTTACGCTTTTCGTTATTTTTTTGTTACACGAACAGAGGAAGAATGACTGTGACGCTGAAAGAGGAATAATTTTCGAGAGAACGGTTGAATGAGGAATACTGTAATTGAGAACATTGATTAGATTCAAGATTAGTAGATATTCTCTATTGAATTTTTGATAAATACCTCAAACAAAATAGTTAAATTGAAGGACAAAGTGATAAATGCACAATTCTAATCTCCACACAGGCGATAAGAAATCAAATAGTTCAGCATTGCTGAATTTGGAACAGGTGGCCATTGGCATGCCATGCATAGTTCATGATAACCCTTTGTGAAGCTTGGTCCATTTCTGGCCCGCCCATGGCTATTTCCCTTTCTCCAACAGATGCCTCCCTGTGATCCTATAAATGAGGCTCCCCTCACCAAAATATGAGATTTGAGCACAGAACTTTGGAAGCAAATACCTCGATTACTTAGAATAATGAAATTAGAATTAATGCCTATGTCATCATACATTCCCATGCAACAAAATTTCAATAAAATCATTCTTTATGAACGTTCCTTGATAGTGATTCTCAATAACAGGTTCTTTTCACAGAAAAGGATTATAAAGAACAGCCCGACCCACCTACACCACTTACCAAATTATTTCTCATAAGAAAGGCTTTTGAGTTTTACAAGTACTAATTATAATTTCAGCCAAACAGCAAACTCCATTAACTATAACACTTACGAGAGAACTTCTTTCAGATCATTTTCATATCCAAAGGAAAACACAAGGTCTGCTTCATCTATGACTAAAATCTCCAAAGAATTCTTAAGCGACAGGTTTTTAGCCTTCAGGTGAGCCAGGACTCGGGAAGGTGTGCCAATAACAATGTCTGGAAGTTCCATGAGGAGAGGTCTCTGACAAGCCATTTCCACCTGGAAGCATATTACAAATCCATAGCATATACAGAGTAATAGAATAGATATTCATTACACAGAATTAACTTAAAGACTAACATCTTCTCCACATCGTTTCAAATAAATCAGCTCGTACATCACAAACCAGTTTCATCACCTGCCATCCTGAGATTAATGTACACTATCATTATTATGAAGTTCACAGGACCAAAAAATTAGATATTTACATAATCAAACTTCGTAGGATGGGTGCTTTTTAGAAACAATGATAAAAATATGTTGAATTTTTTATGAAGTAATAGTAGAATACTTCCTACTTTTACACAATTTATGGATTAAGCTAAGGATTTGATTGTAATAATAAATTAAGAATTATTCAAGGCATGCTGCTATGGTTAGCAATCAAATAATGCTCAGTGATATGCCATGAAATGCATTCAAGTGAGCGATGAGAAAATCACTCACTGGATCATTCTAAGCCCATTTTATTTTGAAGGCCATTCGATCCTGAGACAATCGTAATGCCCACTCAGCTGACCAGTAAAATACCTTAAATGTACTCATGACCGGATTTACCGTAGGCAAAATTGGCATGAGCCCAGGGGCATCACAGTTCAAGGGGTGCCTTCTGTCACCTCGTGCCAGAGGCTATGCCTTATCATAAAAATCGGGGAGGGGGTGGGGGCTCAAATGAGGAGGGGCGCTCAATGGAGAGGTGCCCGTGGCGCAATTTTGGGTAAATCCGGCCCTGAATATTCAGCTGGCTGAGAAGAAGTCCATACCTTAACGGAGATGCGAAGTGTACTTAGACAAGGGAAGAAGCAGGGGCACTGGATACCATGGCACAATAACTGAACCACAGCAGACTCCCCTTTATCCGGCTGCGGTTTAACCCGGCGGTAGTCGCGCCCATTTTCCGAACATAAACGTGGGGTGTCTCTGACACCCCAAAAGATTTTCTTCAATTTCTTTCAAATAGTATATATTATTTAAAAATTTCACATCTCGACGTATCCTTTGTTTATTTAGGAATGGCTATACTATATATTTCAAACCATAAATTCATTTTTTATTTTTTTCAGAAAATATTTTTGAAAACCCTATTTTCCAGTAGGCAGTCCCAGTTCTTCCGGAAAAATTGCCAATTTTTTTTTTCAGCCAAAGAACAAAGATGAAATGTTGAGATATAAATACATGGCAAATACTTTTATAAGCATCAATCACTGAATCTCATCATATTTTCAGCGTCGACCTCTATTTGCCTTACGTAAATACTAATAAATGTACTAAATTAATTTACTTATCGATATTGAATCGATTTCCCAAAATGTATTATTGAGGAAAGATTTACGATGATATTACGGTCACTTATAAATATTAAAATACTCCTGTCACAAATTATATACAGCTTTGGAAAGGTAAACTAACAAATATGTAGTCCTCAACAGAAGTTCAATTTTGGGCTATTGAAAAGTTTTAATGAATCTAAAGAATGTAGAAAATAAATCATGTAAACTATTTATATTCTTCTAATCACTTCTCAAAATTTTCAGCAAATGTGTACCACACATTAGTTTCTAACACAGTTCAAAGTATATTTTTGTTTTTATATCTGTTGGAAAAAAACTCATCTTCTTTTTTATTTTTTTCTCCTCATCCTTTTCTCAGGCTCATTTTACGCATATTCTTCCATTTTTCAAGTCTCTAGAGATCGTGTTCAATATCGATCTAATTTTACTGTATGGAAAAGTTAACGATCGGGTTATCTCACGAAGAAAACTTCTTTGCAATGTGATAGTGAATTGGAATACCTAGGTATAACAAATGCACTGATGTCAGCAGTGTTTGGCAAATGAAAGAAAATGGCTATGGACCATCTCCTGATGTTTCTGTTTGTATGATAGGTGCTGCCTATTTTGTCTAATGTGGCTAGACCTCCTTCAGTGCAGTTATAAAAGGTCAATATTTCCGGTTTTCTTTTATTATCTGTTCGTCTTAGATTCATTGACAGAAATAGCTTTGTGAATTGTTGGCGAAAGAATTACATTCTTTGACAATTTTACAATGCAGGAAACTAGAGCTACTTTCTTCCTAAACCAAAATAAGCTGCTATTTTCTTCTTTCTTTTACATATACGACTTTCAGTGCTAAGTGTCTTATATTTTTTGCGCACTGTTCCCGCAACCGTCAAGTTATTGCTTAGAATTTCATCTGCTTGTGGAATATTATAGAACCAGTAGTTCAAATTATGTTCCTCCCGTTTCTGTTTACAAAAGAAAACATTCGCTTTAACTCCTCTTTTGGACTGTTATCTACAAAAAATGGACCCTCTGGTTGCCACCCTGAGTAGGTACATCTTCAAATACAATCGAATTTGCCAATGCCAGAATTTTGATGTTATATTTTGCGGGGTTGGAAGGTAAATATTGCCTATATGAACATCTTCTTTGGAAAGGAATCAATTGCTCATCAGCTTTTTCTCATGGCCCAATTCTATAATGTTACCGTGTATTGCGAGCAAACATCTCAAATACATCTCTACTTTGTGCTAATTTGCCTTTTTTCATTTTCTCTACTCTAGCAGTCACGTTGTCGAAACGAAAAGGCAAAGGGGAAAAGAGAAATATATTATGGCTCATAGAGGAATAACATATTTCCACTCCTTATCCATTGTGGTTCCAAAAATTCTGTTACCTACTCAGTTTTATTTGCCCTGGCTAAAAGTAAAATACTATTCAGGAACACTAAGTCTTTCCCGTCTGTTTCACTATCTCTTTTACGAGAATAATTTTCAGTGACTTTCTCTACCTGAATATTAGTGCAATTTACAATTTTCTCTACCATTCTTTCAATGAACATCATACGAAAACAAACCATTCGTGTTCTGAATCCAATTTATTTTGCTAATAAGTCCACTCGTCTCAGTAACACTGCTACAATTTTATGTTTGGTCTTGATCCCTGCGTATTACACGTTGCAACTCCATACTTCCCAACGTACATAAGCTCCCTTCCCTTTTACAAAAGTTCATCATCTCTGCACTGTTGTTCAGTGTAAGTGTCATGCGCAGCTATATGACACCCATCTTCTTTTTCATCTGAATCAATCTTCTTCCCTCAAAGATTTATTCAAAAGACAAAGACTCTTTCTTTTACTCTAGAGGTAGCTGACATATAGTATGAATTGAAAACGATGAATGTAAGTATTTTAAGGCCAACCTTCACTGATAAATTCACAGAAACATGTAAATAATGACTTTTTTGCATAACTACTGCACTAACGTAATTGAACGAAGTCTTCAAAAAATCACTTCTAAAAAATCGCATTTTCTACAAAAGTTGACGTCAGAAACAAATAATTTCTCATCCAAATTTTCAATCATAAGTCAAAGTATATTAGCTTTTTCCTTTTTTTACAAAGACTGCGGGAATCCATAGTGTACTGAATGAACGTGCTGTAGGCATTACATGATCGATTTTTCGTGGCTCACTTCGAGAAAAATCACTGTAACATTATAAGAAATTACTAACTTTCTTTTTGTTTACATAAATTTAGACAAAAAAATATACCAATAAATAAATATTTATTGATGTAAACGTAAAAAGACAACTTTCATGGCCAGTTTCAGAAAAGTAGCTATCAAATGTGATGAAAATAGATGAAAAACATTTAAGGCGACTTTGAATACTAGGCGGCAAACCATAACGAGAACGGTCGCGTGGGGTGTCTGGCGCACCCCACTCTGCAGAGCTTTGACAAAAGTAATTTTTCTTAAAAACTTGCATTGATTTTAAAATAATATTTTACATGTATACTCAGAAAGCTTAAAAAATCAGCTAGAGGAGGTTTCAGGTCATTGCAGTCACAATTGCAAGAAAAAATAGCGCTTATATAAGGCTGGGGTGTCTGGGACACCCCACGCGACCACTGCCGGGTTAACCGCGCTGAGGATTATCCGTGAATGATTTTCACTCTTGCTCAATTTTTTTCCGTGATCTTTACAAAAAAAAATTTGTACGCAAAATCATCGTAATTATGGCATTAATGCTAGTGATACACCAGGCTAATATTATCCGTTGGAATCCCCTTCGTAATACAGAAGCGATCACGAGCTAGATGATTTCATGGGAGCACCGTGCTCTTGTTTTCCAAGCCTCGCAGTGTGGGACCGCACTCCATGATCACGGATACACGTCCCACAGCAGTTGCGCGAGATGCAACAACCTGGTGTGTGGTGCCTCTCAGTGTAGTTTCCAATGCCAAGCAGTGGTTTTGAAGCATTTGCGTAAATCACTTTTCTGTATCTGTGATCACACAGCCACGGATGTGTGGTTTTCGAAACCATTCCTTTATTGGAGCATTAATAATACGAGTACAACCATGTTATCGCCACTAAAAAGATTGCGAACTGGCGAAGAAAGGTCTCATTGAGTCCAGGAGGCACTCTAAAATAACAGAATACCTGCATAAAAAAATAATATCTTGTTTTTTTACATAAATGAAGAACATTGCTAGATATTTAAGAGAAATTTTGGCTTATCCGTGATTTCCGATTATTCGTGCCCTTTCTCCCCATCATTAGCCCACTAGGATAATCTGTGTACGGTACGGAGTGTAATGTACTTATGAGATACATATTACCAACCATAATATCAATTTCAGCCAGTGTAGACTTTATCAAGGTGAGTCAAATAAACTCGAGCGCATTCAAAATTTTTTTTTTAGAAAATGGCTATTAAGTAGACTAGAATATCCCACATAGCACAAAATATCTTCAATGTCTTGGGTATCTTAAATATCTTCTAGATGTCTCTCATATTTTAAAAATATACTTGATGTCTAGAATATGCCTTTTTTGAGTGGAGACTGTTATTGTACATCCAGTGAAATTAGCCTAAAAGCCTCCACTTCTTGAAAAAACTGTAACTGCTACGCTTTTTGGTGGACGAATAGATGAAGTCACGTTGTATGCACATGCACTAAAAGCAAAGACAACTCATCTGGCAAATATTTATAAAAGCAATTTAAAGTTACAGTAGCTTCTTTTTTTGAATATCTACTAAAAGTCAAGAATATGTCTATTCTATGAATGCATGGCTACTGCCTCGCCTTCAAAAAATACCAGAGTTTTAGATACTGAAAGTAATTTAACAAAACAATTATTTGAAGAAATGATGCATATTAAAAAAAATGTTTGTAATGAAGGAACAGACATTGACAATTCAAACAAAATTTATTATTATTTAATTAATCAAAATTGATATGTAACTATGAACTGTCTCTGCTTAGTTACCCTGAGTAAACAAATCTAATTCCGTGGAATAAAAAGTACGTCAAAATTCTAGTCTCTGTTTATAATTATTTTATAACTAAATTTTTTTACTGCTGTAACAAACATTGTCATAAAAATTTTATGTACCACAGTTATGTACTACCACAGTTGTACCAGTTGAAACGGAAGTGTGTGCTAGAAGTGTTGCAGGAGTGTGCTGGAAGCGTTTAACGGCATGTGGACGTTCCCTGGCAGCTCTCTGAACACTTCCAAAGCACTACCTGACTGTCAACACTTCGGCTTACCTGACGCTTTCTTCCACTCCAGAGTTGAATTGCTCCCAGGACGCTCGCACGACGCTTCCAAACACTCCAAAACCAAACCAAACCTTTGGTTGGAGTGAACCAAACGCTCTCCGAAACCTCCCCAGTTTTTTTTACTCGTTTCTGAACGCTTCCCTTGCACTTTCGTGAATAGGATTGGCCTATTTTGGTCATAGGACTTCTTCAAAGGATTGCTAATTTGTAATGTATAATGTATGATGGAAAGGGCAAAAGACAGTTGAAGTTGCATTTGAGAGAATTCACAAACAACCCAGGAGAAATGGGAGCCTTGATGAAATGTTGCGGGAGAGGAAGTAGGGGTTGAGTGTTGTGAAAGCATTTTAAATGTTGTAACGGCAGTACACTAAGAACAGTTAGATTAGGCCGCTTGACACAGTGTAATTTATGGTAGGTAGTGAAGAGGATGGACGTGCTGCCGTAGACTTCCTGAGCCCCACCGCTGCCAGCGAGCGTCGCAGCTGCTCTATTTATTTATCATGTCTTAGAATTACCATCACGTAATGTGTACCATCTAAGAGTGATAGACGGGCGGTACCGTATCCCACTGCTACCCGAAGGTCTTGGGTCCGATTCTTGGACTTGGAATTGTTTCTACCTTTCATTTTACCAAAGCCAACTGTTCATAATTATTTTCAATAAAAACTTTATTTTTCTATGTGGAAATCTTTTTCTGCACTGTGGTAGCATCAGATGGACACTCCCCTTACGCTTCCGGAGACACTCCCAGTGGACCATTATCTGCTTCCCACACACTTCCTCAACGCTCCCGCAACACTTGACCGCTACTTAGCAGGACCCTCCGTCCGATGCTTCCCCAACACTTCATCAACGCTTCAGTTTCGCCTGGAATTCATTCATAGCCCATAGCCCTGATGAAGGTGCTTAAACACGTTGGCAAAAACTTGCATTAAAAATTCTTCAAGACCTATACCGTAAGACACTGGATCAACATGCATTGATAATGTTGCAGACTCCTTTGAGAAAACTAAAGGAAATTGTAAGTTGCTTTGGAAACTTCAAATTTGGAATTGGAGGAGGTAGCCCCAATTAAAAAGAAGCGAAAGCCAGAGAGGTTCCTGAAGAATCCTCCTGCTTCACCAGCAGGCTGTCAGTTGAAAAATAAACTCTTCTAATGCCGAAATATATTATATTCAAGTCATTTATCCTGAATTTTTGCGGGGGGTCCAATTTGAATATGTCTAGAAAATATCTTCTCAACATATCTTGTAGAAAAGCGGACATTCAAATATCTAGAAGATATTTTGTGCTATGTGGGATAAAGGAGGAGGCCAAGATGGTTTAATTCCTCTGAAAACTCAGACCACTCAATACACACTACCTCACTTTATACACACTCATTCCAGCCTTAATTTGCGTGAAAGCACGTATCCATCATTGAATTGGTTAAAATATTTATTTCCTTGTTCTAAAATTGTATTGGAGTGCTCACCTGTTCCTTTCACCGTTCAATTAACATATATTATTAACTCACCTGAGGGGATACATCGACACAACGAACTTCCCTCGAACATTTGCCGCTCAAATCCATAAAGTTAGAGTGTATTTGCTGGCACAACTCTTTACTTGGTGACAGAACAAGAGCTTTCACTGCCTGTTCCTTGGCAATCTGCAATGAAAGATATTATATTATCGACAACGAATCTCATCATTCGACACAATGCGACACTGATATACGAACATTTTTAGAAAGTAGGACTTTTTGCACGACAGGAATAGCAAATGCAGCCGTTTTCCCGGATCCTGTGCGGGCTTTAATTAGTACATCCTTCCCTTCGAGAAGCAATGGAATCGCTTTTTCCTGGATCAGAGTGGGCTCCTGCCATCCTTGTTTCGCAATTGCCTGAAAACAACGAAAATCATCATTTCATACAACTATTTCAAGCAATAACAACGAGGGAGGAAAAACACCAGCGTGACCACCTTTAGTATTCTATCATCAAGTTCCATGTCGTGGAAATAACATTTCGTATCTTCACTCTGTGGAGTTTCCTCAGCCATTTTTTGAATATCTGTTTCTTAAAGGAAAAAATTATCCCTCAAAAAGTAGCAGTCACTGTTAATAATGCTTATTTCGGGTTGTCAACCCATACTCCAGGAGATGAAGGAAGTCATTAATAAAATCTTATGACTTCGTAAATTGCTGAAAAATAAGAACCTTTATTGCTTCCACAGTATTAAAGATATGATCGATACTGCAGGCATATTACACCAAAGCTGATAAATGTCAAATACTTCCAATGCTACTCGAATCAACTTCCGTACACAAACCTGAAACACACCAACACAAGCGAATACGGTGTTCGCTGATCCTCCGAGGTTCCTTAGATTTTTGATCTATGCCTAAATTTGATAATCAGTACAAAAAAGTGATATCCCACAAGATACAATCACGAATACGCAGGAAACTCGTGTTTATCAGTTTTCACTAACATTCACAACCGCAACACATGCTCTCATGCTCATGAATTTCATAGAATATTGTGGAAGACAGAATTATGAAGAACGCAATCAAAGTGAGACACCTGGTGGATTTTGTGAGAACCTACTATTCTAATCCTTATGCAGAATCAAATATTATTTGTGTAGAATTAAATATTATGAATACCAATAGTATTTCAGTTGTCAGTGCGTCAAAATATACTGCAGAATATATATGTGCCCTTAAAATCACATTTACCTATTGAATCGAACTTCCGAAGGTTTTTTGAATTAAAATTTTCGAAATGGCGCGCAAAAAATTTTATCTTATATAAGTTTACCTTGTTCTTCGAAAAAAGATGAATATCCAAATACGCAATTAATGACGACGCCATTGTGGTGGTTTGGTGGTTGTAAATTTTAGCGTGTTCGCTCAGCACATCTAGCCGGAGCAATTCCTTGTTTATAAAGTATGTCTAAACGAAGAATAGATGTTGGCGATCCCTATGTCAAGAAGAAGAGGTGGTATAACGCACTTTTTCCTTATACTTTGTGTTTCGGAATATGTATAAATACTAACAAAAGCCTGTCGAGTGTCCTGTTTTGTGATTATAATGTATATAATTCGTTTTGTTTTACCAAATTTGTTTCAAAGGCGGTATTAGCCGCATTTGAAAATAAATTAATGTCTGGAATCCCAAATTTAGTGATCGTTAAGCTTAATTCGCTTCGCCTATTTCATTTTCCCGCAGTCGTGACTATGAGGGTGAACAGGATGATAGCAGCGATCGGATACAGGAAAAGTGGGTTTAGTATAATCGTATTACCATGTGCCGATTGTTAGAATTGAGCGAATGAAGTTAATTTCCTTTTGCAGGGAGAAGGAGGCGAAACCGGCTCCTACCCCTACAACAAACAAACCAGCAATGCAGGTGAATCCCTTTACAGGCGGTCTTTACACCCAGAGGTATGTTTTTATTATTTGACTTATCGTTGCCTTGTATGTGTAGGTTGCCATTACTGATTACATTTATTTTTATTAAAGATACTACGAGTTCTTCCGAAAGAGAGTTCAGTTGCCTGTTTGGGAGTACCGAGAAAACTTCATGAATCTCTTGGACACAAACCAGTGCATAGTTTTAGTTGGTGAGACAGGATCTGGGAAAACTACGCAGATTCCTCAGTGGTGAGTACAGACTTCCGTAGCGATTGGCCTGCGCGTATGCCTAGGCAGTCCGCAATTAGCGGCTTAAATGTTAAAAGAAAGAGGTGTGATCAATTCAACTATGCTGTGAATGGCGGCTTCTTTAATACATGGCATAAATTATAAGATATGGTTCCATCGACGTGTGGATCGATCGAGTCAGCTACACAAACCCCTTCGCTTGTTTATGCAATCCTCTGATTGCATTTCCTTTGCTCAATTTACGGGATACATCCTTTAATCATAGATATTGCCGTTCATTTTCCTTAATTTTCACCTTTTGTCAAAGACTTCCAATTATATTTTATACGATGTAACTCGTGCGGAAATTTCGCCCTTTCATGCCACCAGTGAATAAGCATGTTGAGGAAAAAGGAGGAGGTGTAATTGTGATTTAGATAGAGAAGGTGTATCATGAAGGATTTTCTATACACTTATTTTCTTGCAAAACTATACAAATCATATGAATACAATACTGGCAAGAGAGTTTGGTACCAATAGGAACAATCATGACGTCTGTTACTGA
The DNA here is from genome assembly GCF_921293095.1 of Ischnura elegans. Classification (NCBI taxonomy): domain Eukaryota; kingdom Metazoa; phylum Arthropoda; class Insecta; order Odonata; family Coenagrionidae; genus Ischnura; species Ischnura elegans. Next base: position 5,517,405 of record NC_060248.1, on the reverse strand, counting down.
ATAATGGCACCCAATTTACAAAACTTCTTTAAAGACAATATTAGAAGTAACAAATTATGTCATCAGTAACTTTTTGTTATGAACTTTTTTAATACATTAATATCGTGAATTCAATTATTAATAAATATTTAATTAATTAATATTGTGAATTCAAGAAAAATCTACAAACGTCTGTCCATGCGAAGAAATGGGTTCTGGAAGGTACAATCCAGCTCTCTGAAGAGTCAGACCATGTGTTGTATCAATTGTCATTTCAAGGGCCAATTTGATTGGGAAAAAATGTTTTCAAACTATTTTTTGTGGGTAAATGTCATGTATTTATGAAAACAAAAAGTTTTGACTACATTGACTTACCAGGCAGAGCAGTCAGCCAAACAATCGCTTTCCTTGTTTATGCCTCAATCCTCTGATTGCATTTCCTTCTGCTCAATGTTACGGGATACATCCTCTAATCATGGATATTGCCTTTCATTTACCTTACTTTTTACTGTTTGTCAAAGACATTCAATCATATTTAAAATTAGGTAAGCCATGCCAACATTTTGAACTTTCACGTTCTCACGCTTTACTGTAAAGGGAGAGGAGGAAATCTGTGATGACGAAGAACTGTTCATGTCTGCCCTTCGGAGGTGCTTATGAAAGCAAAGCAGGAAGAGAAAATGTTGCAGTTGAAAAAGTTGCAGCAAAATATTTCAGAGTTCAATTGTGGCATGACAGATTTTGACACATGAATGACTTACCTGAAGTTAGTGAGGCAAAGCAGTGCGTGTGTGTTATTTTGTGGAGGGGGAGGTTGGGTGGGTGCAGTGTGTGGCCTCAACGAGGGGAGTATCCCGCTAAGTGTGCCAGAGATTGCTGGAAGAGTGGCACATTTGGAAGAGGGGGGAGTTATAACACGCAAACTGAAGGAGATTGAGGGGGCAAAGATGAAACTGATGGCTGAGGTTGGTGGTGGTTCTTGCAGCATTGCAGACTTTTGAGCAAGAGGTACTCAAAGAATTTGACTGCGCTGGCAGGCTTGGGAGGAGGCTCAACAGCAGCTGATAGAGGACAGGTGGTGCAGGAAGAAGAAGACCTTCACTTTTAAAATCGAATAGGGTGGTTTCCTATTATTTTTTTATTGCCTAAATCGAAAGATTATTACTCCTGGAGTACCCATTTCACGCTCTTAGATTTTGGAATGACGATATCTATTTTTTTGCGATTGAATGAAAAGTGAAAATTTTCAAGCTCACGAAAATGCGACGGCTAAGTAGGAATGATGGGAAGAGTCTGTGTGACGTATTTCTGGTTCCCGCTACCGCCCTGTGAGGTGACCTTGAGGCGAGACTTGAGCGCTGATACGACGCAGGCTGCTAGCAGTAGGGCTTAGCTTAAGTATGGATTATTACTACCTTATCAAACGAAGGAAGCTTTCCGACCTTAGACAGTTTTAATAAGTGATTATTAAGAGATGTTTCCCTGAGCTCTGTGCCTCATGCATGCATTGGTAATCTCAGACGATGTAAAACTCCTATCTACTCGTATAGAAACTAGGTCCCTGTGACGTCACGTAGAGTGGCATTGCTTGGGCGCCAATATGGCCTTTTTCAAATGAGGTTAAAATTGACCATTGCCATTCGTCTAAACTGGGATTTCTAACACTAAATAAAAATAACCCTAATGGTGGGCAACGAATAGCAATCAATGCATTTCGTTTTCTTTGATGAAGGAAACTACCCAATTGTCTCTCCAACTCCAAGGTCATAGGACCAGAATGTATACCAGATGTATGCCAATAAAAAAATATTAATGCAGTAAATAATACATGAGCGTTTTAAATAAATAATATTGAAATAAATTTTCAGTTATTTCTTGCCAGTCTTCAGCAAGTCTTAATGTTATATTTGAGGATTTATTTTTTTTTACTCTAGCGGGCAGTAAATTTAATAACTTTGACACCATGTAAAGAAAACAGCGTTTATATAATGTTAACTTAGGTCTGTTTGCTACTAGAAATAACTCACTCCTTAAATTATATTTATATTTGTCACATCCACTCGGCATATTTCCACTTGTGGCAAAAAAAAATTTAAGTACTTTAAATAAATACAAATGCCTTAGTGGCGACAATAAGTAAGTCCGTACAGTTTTAGGGGCCTCTGGGTTTGTTCAGAAGTGTAAATTTGGCCTCACTCCAGATTTACGAAAATATATCCATTGTTGATTTTTCATCGCCTCTTCATCCTGAACATTTTTCGCATTAGTTTTCCAGACTCAATTGCTGACCACAGCCTGTTCCACCTCAAGGCATGGTGTATGTCCATCTTCCACTTGTGTAGCATAATTGCTACTCTCCTTCAATTTTCAATTCTTTTAAGTCTTGCTGAGCTTGAGCAAGTATTGCTGAACATGATTTTGATCATATATCTGATGCAGAGCCTGTACAGAGCATTCTGGAATTAAGATTGCATGGGATTTTAAGAAAAAAAAGGAGCATTTCAGACCTCGAAGCAAAAGTATTCATGAAGTAACTCATCTAACTAAAGTCCCTATAGTAATACATCCAGCTTATGTACATGGAGATTACCAGGTGTTAATCTCTATGCTTGCTGCTGTCAACATTGTTGGCCTGGAAGTCTAATTTAGGATAAGATTTATCACTTTCAGTGAAGTCCGTTTTCTTCGGCATTCCATTTAGTGAAAGGAGTTTTTAACTGATAAATTGTGACATGAAGAGATAGGAGTTGCAGTCAAAAATGCACACTAATTGATTGGTGGCAGGCAGAAGAATTCAGATGAGTTGTTGAAGCACAAGTGATGCTGGTGGGAGTGCTAAATTGCTGCGTCTCCTAGCATGCAGTGGCTATAGTAGCGGATGACGTTTCTCGGCCTAGTGTGCCCCCCATCTCTTGCTTCATCACTGTCAGCTGAAGTGTAGGGAAGAGTGGAGACCTTCACTCACGTGTCGTAGCTTAGCTATCAAATCGTAAGATTCGAAAAAAAGGGATAAGAACACATAACAGACGAAAGGATGAGGACACAGGTGCTGTGGTTGGTGGAAATGATTAGTTTAATTTTTGTCAAATGAGGGATGTGGGAAAATGATACATGAGGACCGTGATTTACAAAGGAAACTTTGGGGAACAATAGATGTGGATTGGAATTCCCTTGCACACTGTTGTCATCGACCTTTTTCGTTTCGTTTTTTGTCCCTCTCCATTTCTTCCCTATCCTTTGAATTTATTTGTATGTTGATGCGTATTGCATTCGATGAATGAGCGAAGGAGTATGTATGTTAAATCTTCACTGTATTCTCATTAGCTCACAAACTTTTGCCCTGCCTATTGCATTGAAGAACACGCCACACCAGTATCCATCCGAATGAATAGATGAATAATCACGGCCACTTCACCGATTTACCTCCATTTGTTGATCCTGTTCCCCAACACGCTGCCTCCCACAAGAGCACTTTTGACCAACGTGTTTCCCTAGCTTTAATAGAAATACTTCCCAAAATGCCACCATTGAGGCGAGAATTTGCAAATTGGCACACATCTCACATAAGCCACATTAGCCGATCCTGCCCCCTCACCTCCAGATATGGAGTTGTGGGAAAGAAATACCGATACTAACTGTATAATGGTAATATTTAGATACAGTGAAAGTACTAAGATGCAATGCTGTAATGTACAACTTAAGAAAATGATTAGAAACAATATAGTACAGTACATGTACAAATGAAAGCACTCCAGAGAAACGTGCTGTTAGGGAAACTTTGAGTTTAGGTGTGGCTTGTGTGTTGAATGTTGGTTGACTGTTGCAGGTGTGTGGAGTATACTCGGGCGAGGGGCACCAAGGGAGTTGCGTGCACGCAGCCTAGGCGAGTGGCAGCCATGTCGGTGGCGCAGAGGGTCTCGGAGGAGATGGATGTGGCACTGGGACAGGAAGTTGGTTACAGCATTCGATTTGAGGACTGCTCCTCTCCAAAAACTATTCTCAAGTAAGTGGCGCACACTCTCCTCTGGAACACTTCTGGAAATCCATCTGGCATTTTCTATAGCATATCTTCTGATAAGTAATAGCTGGATTTTTTTAGAGAAAATTACCGTGGTGTAACTTTTAAAGTTTTTTCTTTTCTTTGAAGTCTTTGAAACAGTGTAATTTTCTGAAACAATTTAATCATGTGGGTGAAGTTTTCTCTGGTATTCTACCAGGTGGGTTGGCTTGGCATGGCCAGCTTTTCAATGACCAAGTCTGCCAATATACTCAGGGCATTAAGTCCTTGGTTGTGTTGGTGGTGGTTTATATGCTTTGGACATGTCCCATTGAATTCTGGCACCCATGGTGTAGAAAACGCAAAAAATACATCCAGTTAATACCTCCCAGAAGGATCCAGATCTGATATGATATGCTTACTGTTGGCTATATTTTTTGGGTAGAGAAATGAGGGAATGCATTTCTTACTTAGAATTACATCCTTAGACAAAATGGACATTCGCTTATATTCTCTGAAAATAAAGGTGAAATGGCACTTATCATGTCACGTGGCGAATGGCCAGTGAGGTTTAACTGCTCCATAGTGGAGGATGATTATATATATCTTGATGAATTTTTTGTTGTGATGGCATGCTTGGGTTGTTGCAGGTACATGACTGATGGTATGTTGCTGAGGGAGGCCATGTCGGACCCAATGCTCGAGAACTACTTGGTGGTGTTGCTTGACGAGGCTCACGAGCGCACTCTTGCCACGGACATCCTCATGGGTGTGCTCAAGGAAGTGACCAAACAGAGGTCAGACCTGAAGCTCGTCATCATGTCAGCTACCCTTGATGCGGGCAAGTTCCAGGTGTGTTCACTCCCCTCAGACCCACAGGGCCTCGAGTAGCTGTCGTTGCATGTCACTTCATTCTGGCATCACTGTGATTTTCTTTGAACAATGTGGATAGTGAATTCACTGCCATATTGCTGAGTACATCTTGCTGGCCCTGGGAGCAGGCCTATGCCTCTTGCCTAGGAGTAGTGCAGGCCTATGCCTCTTGAGACAAACAGACTACTTCCTCCTTTCACACAACTGTGTCTTCATGTATGATGATGTATGTATTTTGTACTTCTAATTATGGTCTGTAATAATAGGCAACTCGCTGCGCTGCGCGCGCTCGTTAAGGGGCTCCGCCCCTTAAAAGCCCCGGGTCCGGCTTCGCCGTCTACATTTGTGGTTCTTCGAAGAATTTTAGTTCGAATAATCTCACCTCAGCCAGGGGGTAGGGAAGCGCCCCACTCGTTCCTCGGAATGGCTACGCCGTTCCTCATTGAGAGGCGGCTTCGCCGCCCAGGGGTTGAGTGTGCCCCCCCGGGCTACCCTGCTTAATACTCGGAACGGCTTTGCCATTCCTCGTCAGGGGTCAGCATAGCCGCCCAGAGGGCAAGGGCATTTTGGAACTGTTTCACCATCATTCGTTTAAGGGGCGGCTTCGCCGCCCAGTGGCGGAGGGAGCCCACAGCGGCTGCGCCGCTTTAACATCGGGAAGGGTTACTGAAGCTCCCCCTCGCCTACGCCAGTTACTCCTCGGAACGGCTTCACCGGTCCTCGTTGTGGGGCGGCTTCGCCGCCTTGGGGATAATGAGATCCCGCGGCTGCTCCACGTAGTCCTCATAAATGTTCCTCTCCACCGAGAGAGGTGCCCAGGGGGATTAGGGGGTTTTCATGTGTTATACATGCGGTCATCAATCATCCACAGTGATCATGTGGCGATGATTTTAAAGGGTAGTGCAATGCGGCGTAATAGTGGCGACAAGTACCCATAAAAGAAGACTTAATGGCAAGTTTTCATTTTTTGCGGGGGGTTCCAACGGAATACCGGGGGTTTTATACGTGTGAAAACCAGTGGTCACAAATCGTTCTCATAAATTCCGTGCGGATAAGTCCTAGGGGTCCGGAACAGTGGCGGAATTCTGACGATTCTTTTACCCGGGGAGGCGATTTATTAGAAAAATTTTCTGGGAGGTTTCACCGGGTTATCGGGGTTTTTAATAAGTAGTAGAGGCACCAGACAGTAGTAGAGTAAATAGTGACGAAAACTACTCGGAAAAGCGCCTTTAACATTTTTTTTTCGGCGAGGTTCCAGGAGGTGATCGGGGGTTTTCTGGTATATTTTCCCGTATGGTTTACGGTGGCCCGCCCTCATCAAATATTCTGGATCTAGAGCTCAGAGGGTACGGGTAGTGCGGCGTATTGTTTGCGAGAAGTTCCCAAATAGGAGACTTTTATGAATTTTTTTATTTTTTGGGGGGTGTATGTGGGTTTACCGGGGGTTTATAGCTTTGTACTGCCAGGGGTCATCAATCGTCCACATTAATTCCGTAGCGATGAGTGGTAAGGCTTGGGAAAGCGGCGGAATTGTGACGTAAAGTACCCGAAAAGGTTACTTATGTGCAAATTTTAATTTTTTAGGGGGTTTCGGGGGGTTTAAAGATGACGATACTATATGGTCACATTCATTTACTTTCATATCCAACAGAAGTGTGCCCTATGACATCCATATTTCGAAAGTAGTACAATAAAAAGCAAACCAATACCCGAAAAAAGTTGGTAGTGCCAGCCATTTTTATTTTTTCGCGGTTAAATACATGAAATCATTTATTACATGTTTATGTTTTCTAAAAGATAATGCATAGCTATGTATAACTACAAAGTTTGAAAGAAATCGGTCAGGTTAAAATTGACAAAATCCTGTGTTAATCTTTTGGAAATCGTCATTTTCGGTGATTTTCGGAATATTTTAATTTTTTTCTGAGTAACCAAGCAGGATGAAAGAAAATTGTTACCTATATTTCGTAGACAATGTTATGAGCATATATAATAATCATTTTCGTTATCTAAAACCTTAAATTAAGTCGAGGGTAGGGGAAGGTATGAAATTTTTTTCGAAAAATCAATTTTTGGACGCCATTTTGGCTGCAATTTTCTCAAATGGAAACTAATAAATTTACTTAATTACGTGCCCACGTTCATAAGCTTTCAAAAAAAGCATTAACGACCCATGTTACACGCACAGTTTGCGCGCAGTAAAATTAAAATCGAAAGAGGATCCCCGGAAAAAGCGCGATTTCGGCCATTTTGTCGTCCTAGTGACGACACGTGGCGGAAACTTCTGGTTTTCAGACTTTTCCTCCAAATCATTTCCGGTTCCCCGCACGCGTGCCAAATTTCAGCTCTCCAGCAGGTCTGGAAGTGGTCGGGAATTTGTATCCATGAGTGAGTCAGTCACCACAAGGGCTGTGTCTATTAGGGACTCGCTGCGCTGCGCGCGCTCGGTAAGGGGCTCCGCCCCTTAGAAACCCTGGATCCGGCTTCGCCGGTAGGTAATTAATTTCAATACAACAGAAAGCATACGAAATAGAATTTATTTTCTACATTGGATCATTTACATGAAAAAAATTTCCATCCCATCGTATTTCCTGTACTTAATTTTTTCAGAAAAAAGTACCCGTTTTTTGCACGTAAAATTAAGTTGCCCAACTTTGAGCTCTTGGTATTTCCATATATTTTGTTCCAATAACTTGGAAAATTCATTGTTTATACCACAAAAAAGACTGATTTGTTGTCAACAATGCTAATCTTTGCTGACTTCAAAATCAATGGATCAATTGAAAATCGATTTTTACCGTTGGATGCTTCAGGATGAATTGAGGATTAGCATTTATTACATTTACATTAAATATCGCTAAAAAAGTCAATATCACTTAATATTTATCTAAATGTTCCTACTTGAATGCCAGCAGATCTGTCATGAGAGAGGGAGGAGAAAAGAGGCACGTGGTAGCCACTGAGTGGGCAGAAGCAGGCAGTGGATTATTCATAAACTGCCAGGTGTAAGCGCGGGGTTTCTGTTGGGCTGGCACTCCAGAGGAATTATTAGAACAAGTCATTTAGTGAAGGTATTTATTGACAACAAAACATATTGCATCGCGCACACGCCCTCTTTGCACACCTTTTGCACCTGAGTCTTTCCGCCGACTGCCGCTGCCTACGGCGTCATCCGCCGTTCCCTTACCCACGTGGCCACAGCTTCCTGGAAGATGCTGATGGCAGCATCACTCCCACGCACTCTCATGAGTGCCTATGCATGGGATCAGAATAACATTACCATCCAGTCTCTCGTCTCCGCGAACTCAAGATGTTCCGCTTACACAGGGTACTATGCGTCATGATTCACGATATGGCAACTGCGCATGGCATGGAGAGACACGATATGGCATCTTTTCTGTTGCTTTGTTTTGGCCTGCCTTGCTAGGCAGAGAAAGAGCGACTACCAGAGCTCAAAACAAAAATAAATATCAAATAATATTGAATATACTGTTGACATTACCGTGTATGATCTACGTACTTGCATTACTCACATTCTACAGAACGCAAAAGTACCAATAAATTTTCCATTGAAATTCTCTGATAGTTTAATGTGATGCATAACTTTTATTGTTCATTGATTTGCTATGGCTTGAATATCCTCTTTTTTCATTGAAAAATGGTTGCAACCTTGTAACTCAGTAACCAGTATTAATCAAGCATCATTTTGATGGGGAAAAATTAAAACAAAAATAATGCCGATCTATTCTATTTTATTTTTCACAATGGTAATATTCATTGAAAAATTTATGAAAACATCATTTCTTTGCACAGAAAGTACATGTGATGAATGTCAAATAGTTGCACCCTTTTTCTTTGAGTATAAAATGCATAGATCCTTCATGATATTAGTATTGAAACAGTATTCCACAGGTGTGACAAGTCCACTTCTGGTCTCTCTTCTATGTATCCCACCCAAAACCAAGAATAGCGTAAGAAATTTTTGAACAAAGGAGCAGAGAATTTTGTATGAGTCAGATATTGTAGGTTCAAGATGTTATTTCTTTTAAGTAATTCTAAGTCTACCTGATCCAGCAACAAACAGTTTAAAATCTTCTTTTAAAATTTTTTGACATTCGGGAAAAAAATGTCTTAAGGATGCATAATGCTAGTGGTGTTTGGCGGTATTTTTTGTATTGTATTCAAATTGAAATGTCTCTGTCTTCATAGAAAGAATTCCATATCCATTTTTTTATTTGTAGAAAGCACTACACCAAAATACTCGAGTAAAATGGTTTTAGTCAGCAAACCGGAAGGTTGAATCGTCGGCTGTAAGGCATAGGAATGTGTTGTAGCACTGAGGGAGTCTACCGATTATTCCACCATTTTCACTCCTTGGAAATTGAGTGTTTATCCTGAGTGTAATTCTTTTTTAAACCCATTCTGGTCAGTATTTATGAGAAAATTATTAAACTTCTGGACCAATAATTCCTGGGCATCAATAACGAAATCATGCACCTTTTCAGTTGTATTTTGCCAGTTATGTTTCCAATAAATAACTTGCTAACTTCCTAGATAAAATGTATATTATTTGATTTTTTAAACTTCCACTACCATCCTGTTGAAGCAGAAAAAAATTTTAATGTATTCTTCAATATGCTATTTTCTTCTTTTGCTCTTTGAAATATTTCCGTAAAGAATTCAGAAATTTTATGCAAAGTCTTTCCTCAGAGAATCAGCCTGATTAATCTGCTCATCTTCAAGGTCACAAACCTAAAACAATGTCTAGCAGTTCCTACCTGCAGTGGCCCTTATTTTCCAAACCACTGGTATTCTTCTGCCATTGTCTTCTGTGACACAGTTATCTCACCCTCTTTGTTCCCCTTCATTAGAGAAGCTCGTACTAGATATAGGAAAAACATCACCTCCATTTCCATCTGCACTGTCATATTTACCACCACTTCTTACCCCCTCCTCTCTTTGAAGCCGAAAATTGAATCCTCCTCTAGCAGGCATGATGATTCTTTGCTTTCCAACGGGAATTCATGGAATCTAAAAATGGGAAAATTGTATTATAACAGTGAAAATTGAAGCGTGTAATGGGATGCGAATAACTTTACCGTAGTTCAAAATAATAAAAAAATGAAGGAAACTTACCTGCTAATTTTTCCTCCACCTCAATTTCATAATCGGTTGGTTCGTCTGTGGCACTCTGTGCGTGTTAAAAATCTCTAATTCGTTCATCATTGTTCGATTTTAACTGTGCAAATGTTGCAGGAAACCATTTTCTCTGATTTAAATGGAGGCACTGAAGGCCCTCGCGTCATTCGCCAGATGGAGAAGCCCTTTTGGTTTTCCCATTTAGATAACAATAGTTGGAAAGGTGGAAGGGATGGGTTCTATGACTCCATTCAAACCTTTCTGAACGAGTCTTGACTGGAAGCAGGAAGGAGGAGACGTACCAAGTGTTCCAATTGAGGCCCTTTCCAAAATTCCTCCAAAACATGTCTCATTGTTTGGTCCTCGAATCACTCACTGCTTCTCTTGTCACTGGGAGTGAAGATGGTACACCTGAGGGCCTTCCCCCTAGTGCTTGCCACCAGGCATGCCTCACTTTAGGCCCCTAGCCACAAAATGGGAGGCAGGCGTGCATCTTCGGATATATCTGCTGACAGGTCTTCAGGGCTTGGGAAATTTTGCAAATGTGCTTTTACTAGCAAACACTGCCATCCTACCAAATTTGAATGAATTTGGAGGAAGGCACTTCATGAATGTTCCTTGTTAAGTGCGTATTGTGATGATGCCACATGTACTGCATACCAGTCCACCCATTGCCAGTGAATATCTGTTGGACGTAATTATAAGCAATTATTTCAATTTTGTGGAATTGATATTGCTTCGGGAATGTATTTTTTATGAAGTTTATGCCAAATAGTTTTTCTGAAATACTTGCATTTTCTGCACGTATAACTTTTCAAATGTTCTGTTTCTCTTTACATCCTGTCTTATATCATAAATTTTATGAATTTCAATGGGCTTTTCTCATTCCTTGATCCCATACGCTACAATTCATCATTTCTACTGACCTCAACTCTGGTTGCAAAAGGAAATATTTTCTGTGTTTCTTGCATCCAGGTAACTGATCTATTCACCCGAAATATCATAAGTCCAGAAATTGTCTGGTCCCAGGCATTCCAGATTATTGATCTAGTACTGTATTTACACTACCCTGTGAATTTAACTGTTATGTGATTGACAATGCCATCTATCATTGGAATCAGCAAAGCAAGTGAAATGTGTTGTGTCCTCTCGGAGTCATTTTACTATTTTCGATGTCACTATGGAAACGTAGGTGTATAATGACTCCGGTATAATTACGCCTCTGTTATTGAAAATTGGATGTGTGAGGACGCAGGAGTTGAATAAAATGGTCGGCTTTGAAATGGAAATGGGTACATACACATGTGGAACTTTGCCATGCCACGTGAGGGAGGGAGGGAGGGTGAGAATACATGCTGCTGTGAGTGATTGAGTGTTGGAATGTCTTTGCAGCATTACTTTGACAATGCACCCCTGATGAACGTGCCTGGGCGGACGCACCCTGTTGAGATCTTCTACACACCTGAGCCTGAGAGGGACTACTTGGAGGCAGCAATTCGCACCGTCATCCAGATACACATGTGTGAAGAGATTGCTGGCGACGTTCTGCTCTTTCTCACGGGACAAGAGGTGAGTCAGGACATGCCTCTTTTCTAGCCATTCTTCCTCTGGCCTCTTTTCTCCAAATTTTAGTACTCTGATGAAAATTCTACCCAGAGTATCAGAACCGAATATCAATGCCTTAATGTCTCCATAGCATCTTAAAAAACGTGGAAAGAATATTTCCCCAAATGCTCAGCTACTGAATTATTTGATTAAATACATCCTTATATTTGGAGAAACCTTATAATATAGGTATATTCAAAGTGTATCAAGTGATTGCTGTACAAATATGTACTTAGTATCAGTTCTACCCAACGATGTGTAATGACAATTTTTGCTCCTCAATCCACGTGAGGATGACAAAAAAGTTGAAAGAAAATTAATTCCCAAATATTGACAAAAAAGAAATGTAAATGCGAGTGGTTGATAAATTTGTGAAATAGTTCCCCGAAACTCCCAACCAACGGTCTTCCACACCCCACCCCTCTCCAACACTCACCACCCGCCCACAACACCACATTACATCCTTGAGATTTCCCAGCCACCCCTTCCACCTACCTTCTTCCTCCCCCACGGAAACCACATGAAATATAAGGATATTTCATTGCTTGTAACCTTTGTACCTTAGGATGATGCCGCTGCGTCGAAACTAGTCTTACCACGAGAATAAATTGGTGGATTAATTCAAAGTTTGTTTGTTTTAATTAATGAAAAAATATGTTGAGGAATGAAGCATCTCAGAATGTATAAAATAAGAATTTAAAACAGCTACTATGAACAATCCAGTTGTAAATAAGTTAATCACATACTGTAGAAGCCAAGTTTAGCAAGTGCTAATAATCCCTCGGAAATTACTCTGAAAACCAAGTGCTCATTGTATCCGAAGTTGTTGAATAAACCCACCGAAGTCTCATAAATGTTCGTATTTACAGTTTTCCTTTTGTTTCCACTGTACTCAACGAAGTTAAACAGCTTAAGAGTCATTATCAGGCAAATTCTAGTTGAATATCAACATAATTAAAAAAAGAAACTGGGGATTTTCAATTTTATGAAATATTAATTCCCCAGTTTCAGTGATTTCATTCCCATTCTTGTACATTTTGATCGCCAAAGAAAGCTGTAAAAACGTTGTAACTAGTCTGAATCAATATGTTTGGTATGCAGTGAAAGTTTTTAGATAATTTTGTGAATATATCGTGCCAACAATATCAGTTTTGTAGAGTTTTTGAATATTTAACCAATGCGTCAGTCAGTTTAGAAAATTGGCCGAAAGGTTCACTTAAATACGGCATGATTCAATGGTCAAAGGTATTTCGCCCCATTGGAAAATGTTGTCAGCTTTCATCTTTAATGTTGCTCCGTTTATGGGCAGTCCTGCAGACCTTTGTTGACAAAACCATTTGAATAGTGCAGATTCTATTTGCGGTCCCATGCCGCTAATGTTTTTGGCTGTTAAGTGCTCCTGGTTCGTTCTTTACTGCACGAATTTTATCTTTCTGTAATATTGTGAACAATGTAAATGACGAGACACCAAACTGCCTCCCAATATCAGTCTTTAAAGTCCACCTACTTTCGCACTCGTCTATAATCTTATATTGTTATTAAGGCCCAAATATTTATGTTTCCTGAATATAACGCACTCTCATAAGCCATCTGACACTACTACACCCCTGAGACTGAGTACACTCCGCCCCTCCAACCGAGTAAACTCCACCCCTTACCTGCACCCCAACTCTTCGTTGTCGTGTGAATGGGCACATCCAATCGACGGGATGGTAGAAGTTTTTCTATCACTCTCTTCTGCTGAATGCTGAGGCCCCATCAATCATCCCTCTTACTTGGGTCGTGCTCAAACGGTTGGGTGCATTGAGTTCAACCCTCTATACAGTCCAGCCGCCGAGAATTGTTCAGGGGAGGGGGTAAGGTTGCCAGGTAAGAACGGGAAGCACCCACATTACATGTAAACATAATGCTTCCGTGAAGAAAGGAGTGGAAGGGATGACGGACCCAAATGAACAATCCCTTGTTTTGGTGATTTGAAGAAATGGCTTGTTTGGTTACTCAGGCTTGTTTCTTTGCTTCATATGCCTGTGAGAATTCTGTATGACTAGGTGAGGGAGTAAGGTGCATGTTTGGAGCAGTGATTGTCTGCATTCCGTGCTGGCGGAGGGTTCTCCACCCCTCCTTTTTGGCTGTCATTGGACAACTCTCGCCAGCTGGCCATTAGTTAATGGGTTTTCTGGAGAGCGATGGTGATGATATAAATATTTTAGTTAATGTACAAAATCTTCAGTTCCTCCGAAAAAAAATAACCCTTTGCGTTTTACATAGCTACGATAAAAAAAAAATAACCCTTTGCGTTTTACATAGCTACGATAAAAACACTGCTTGGGAATGGATTAGCGAGGATGCATGTACTGCATTGTAAAATTCAGAGAGGAATATTATTTTTGACATAAGAGTATGCATGTACGAGCTTTTAATCATTGCCAAGAGATTCAAAGGATCTTGTGTAGGAAATAGTTATTTTTAATTGTGCTCGCATAATACATAGTCCTTGAGGGTAACCCACATCTAAGTTAATCCATTCATTTAAACTAATTTAAGGGATTGTTGCTAACAGCTTTCGGGAGCAGCTGCGCGTTGTACTTAGTGGTGCGAGCTTTCGCGTCCATTACAGGGGGCATCATCGGGCGATGAATGAAAATTTGGAAAAAGGTTGTCAGTTAATATACTCGTCCACCACCCTCCCCCATCCACCGGAGTAGTGGGGGAGGAGGGCGACGCTGACATCAGCAGAACTCTCAGCCGCTCAAGGACAGTAAAGTAAATAAGTAAGTAAAAGTGAAAGTTATCCATTTCCCACCATTTGGATTTTCCATCTATTTGCACTTTTTTCCTGGGGTCCCTAGAGAAGTGTAAATAAGGGGTTCTACTGTTTTTATAATAATTATAACCATATTAGCAGCATACACTAATCTTCCATTGTTCATGTGGTTTTTACTTGTTATGGTTATATCAAAATATCCTTCTACTGCTATACAACTGCCGCACTGTATTCCTGAGATGCAGAGGGCCTATGACTGCTTGGAGGGAAAGAAGTCTAAGTGTTTGAGACTCTCTCACGGACCCTTTTATGTGTTAATGCGGTTCATACACAACTCGGCCACTGCTCACATCCATTTTTCCCCCATGATCACTGATGACCTTTAAGGTTGTAGGGTGGACCCTTTATGTGGCAGTCAATTTGCCTGATAGCCTATCATGACAAAAATTACTTCTCAGGCCGTACTGCTTTCAAAAAACTCATTTCCACTGGCTCCAAACTTAATTGATGGTCTAAATTTACTGATTTCATTCAGTTAAGGAGATGAGATAAATTACTACGGTAGGTCGGTTATCCAGACAGCATGATGAGTAGGTAATGTTTTTGGTCATTGCACAGCAATGGATTTTAATGAACATATAAACAAAGAAGATTTGAGGCAATAAATACCATTAATCTGAGTAAAATAAGAGAAATTTTGAGTGTACATGTGGCAAGTTCACGCTTTATCAAGGGATTGTTAAAGTTTTTTGATGGTTAAGCAGTGTTGAGGTGTTTCCCTGATGAAGGCAGTTTCGCTATAATGAAACTACTCTAAGCGAGGCACGGAAGTACATATTGTATTTTCCCCTCTGTCTGTTTGACAATCCTTGTTCCTAACTGTCAGGAAAGAGTAAAACTTTGCCAGAAGATGATACCCTGGTTTGAAACTGGTCGCAAGTGAATAAATTATTGTGGAACTAGTCAAGTTTTATTCTATCCTGACAGGCAGGAAGGAGTCACATCAAGTTACGCCTCAAACCATTGCACTTTGATCCCAAATTCAAAGAGATTGGCATTCAATAAAATTTAACGAATAAAATTAACTGGAGTTAATTTTGAAACAGTTATGAATGTGGAATTTTATTGAATAAAAGTTAAATTTTTAAATCATTAATGCCAGCGTTGGTTTTATTCTATTTCAGTGGAGCAGGCAATGGAGTTGTCGCACTCCATCTATCTATCTATCTAAATAGGTGAATGTACAGAATGACATAATCCAATATCTTGAAAAATGGGGAAAACATCTTAATCAAGGGTCTTGAGCTGTTATAAGACATAAGTTTGGTTATTCAATATTAATTTCCGATGTTTGAGGTAAAATTTTGTGGACAACAGTGTTTGAATTAGTAAATAAAGGTGTTTGATCCATGTCTGATGACTTGTTAGTGGGTGGGCGTCGGCAGATTGTCTTGCTCACTTTTCCCTCTCTCTCTTTTTGTGTCTGTTGTGGGAATCAGGAAATTGAGGAGGCTTGCAAGCGGATAAAGCGTGAGGTGGACAACTTGGGCCCCGAGGTGGGGGAGCTCAAGTGCATCCCCCTCTACTCGACGCTGCCGCCCAACCTGCAGCAGAGGATCTTTGAGCCCCCGCCCCCCAACAAGCCAAACGGTGGCATCGGACGCAAAGTGGTGGTGTCGACAAACATTGCCGAGACCTCCCTAACCATTGACGGTGTGGTGTTTGTCATTGATCCTGGTTTTGCCAAGCAAAAGGTACAATCATCCTTTTTTATCTCGTTCTCTCATCCCATATCCTGAGTAATTCCTATAGTGCCAGCCTGTATAACTTGATATACCCCAGGAATTCCAGGGTTTTTAAACTAATTTTTTTGATTTATTGTAGTGTTTTCTAACTTTTTTAATGTGAATCTGTTGAAACTGATTTTTCTTGATTACACATCTAATACTAGTGTCATTGATGCTAAATTTTACCTATGTTGCCATCCCTTGTTCACAAATTGGAAAAAATTATTTAAAAAACACCCTGCAAATAAATCTGCTTGCGGCACTTTTCACTCCTCTCCCACTTGGACAGATAAATTGATGGCTAGATGGCACTGCACTAGAGATGTGAATGTGACGAGAAAAATGAAGTTAACTCATGACTTTTACTATTTAATTGCTTTGTTTCCTTCTTTTATTAATGGCATATTTTCGAAAAAAAGCTCATTTTCTTGCTGATCAACTTCTGCTGCTCATTATTATTTTGAGTTTGAAATAAATCAGGGATTTTCTTGCAGAAGTTTTGTATTACGATGACGTTAGCTGGAAAATCAGCATCAGAGTAATATTTTGGAGTAATGTCGTATATCTTTGTTGGAGACTTAGATGACATTTTGGAATAGTAGTATGTAGTAATAATTTGGAATATCAGTTTTGCCGGCCTCGGTTTGTGGTGGGGTAAAGCCCTCGCCCACCAAACAGGAGATCGTGGGTTTAGAGTCGTGCCTGGGTAAGTCACCCCTATCCAGGGTATGGTTGTTTGTGTACGTTAAACTGTTAACCTGTTAATAACCCCGATGTAAAAGGCCGTGGTGGTAAAGGGTGGTATGGAAATAAATGAAAAATTCTTATTCCATCATCATTTGTGTTGTGGTCTATTGTATATCAAAACTTGTGTGCTTTTACAGGTTTATAATCCCCGTATCCGTGTTGAATCTCTGTTGGTGTCCCCAATAAGCAAAGCTTCAGCGCAGCAGCGAGCAGGTCGTGCTGGACGTACTAAGCCTGGGAAGTGTTTCAGGCAAGTACTAGCTTTTGGCATGCCCAAATCTTTTGCAAATGCATTTTGACTCCACTCTTAAGTGAGATATTCTCAGATGTGATTGATCAAGAAGGCTGCTTAGAGGAGGCCCTAATTGTAGCCTCATGTATGTTGGCACTTTTATTCGGTTGGGGCTATTTTATTCAGTTGGGGCTACATTAATCAGTTTTTAAAAATGCCTGCAGATCGGTGATATGTGCGGAGCAATCTCTTTAGGCTCAAGATTTGTAGTTGGGTAGAGTATGTGCGGTCATGAGGGATAGCATGAAATAGGTATGAAATCATTAGGTTTATGAAATTTGGATATCTCTACCTTGAGTGATGCTAGCCACTACATTTGTAAACCCATTTTAAGTCAAGCGGCACACCTAGTTTTGACTGGAGAATCCTATATTTTAATATTTTTAGTGGTGATGTTATGATTCAATGTGTTTGTGTTGGCAAGACAAAAGATTTGTTGTCATGACAGGTGATTGCTAAGTACATTGGTGCTACAGAATGCTACGTGTTAGTTTGAAATTTTTTTCTTCTTTGAAATGACTAATAAAAGGGCAATACCAGACTCATCAGTAGGGCTCCCAGACTATAGTAAGTACAGTGGAACCTCGATCTATCGTTTTTCAGGGGGATGGATGAAAAACGATGAATGTGGGAAAACAATCAATGCGGGAATGTTTGACCAGGTTGCCTATGTCCCGGGTAACGCTGGATTTTTGCGAATTATGATATTCATTAATGGATTCAATCAAGATTTTAGCTGATTGCAGGAACATTATTACTTAATCAAAACACTTTTTTTTTGTTTTTTCAATTGTCATTTTGTTTATTCGACTTATATCTCTTTCAAATATCCTAAAGGAACACGCTGCCTTGCTAAATAATGCTCTCCACTTTTGCACTCCACTCGGCATTTTCACTGCTATTATGCATTTCTGTCTGATGTAAAAATTCTTATCCATCAAATGCCATTTGAAGTACACGTTTTTAGGAGAGGAATGTGCGTGTTATGCCTCAAACAACTGCTTTTGCTGATGCTGTGATTGGTTATGAGATGGATCAAGAAGGCCAAAAATAGTTTATTATTTGAAATGTTCCTTTATAGCTATTAAAATTTTAATATGATTGAGGCAATGTTGCGATAATTGTCAGTGGCACGCCCACCTGATCCTCGACTTCATCCCACTTCTTGTTTTCACCAGGGATCTCGCTCTACCCTCACCCCTGCCGTCATGTGCTAGCGGACATACCGAGGCATTCTGCAATATTCACGCGCTTCTAGCCCGGATTCTTTTCTTCATCTTTAATTATTTTCAGTCCATCTTTTAAAGTTCTCACTTGTTTCTTCGGAAGAGCCATGGTCCGAAGGTGAATAAAAATAAAACTAATAAAAATGAAACCGGACTTTATTGAACCCACATGGAAAACACTTGCTGGTTTTAAGTCAACCCACCCTGGAAAGTACGGAACCATTTGTACGAGGTGAAGTTCGGCACTAATGCAATCGCGTACGGCGTAAGCGGAGCTTACTGCAGAGGGTGAAGCGTGACCATATGACTGCGCAATGAATTTTTTTTATCCTATAGAGGAGGCAACTTACCCACTCATTTCTAAAAATAAGTAGAGTAGCTCCAGATGAGCAGATGAATTCAGATTGCTAGTAGAGAGAAACAAAATATCCTGAGAATTAGTGATGGGTCGATTCCAAAATTTTATCGATTCCGATCCCGATTCCGATTCTGACATTTCGATTCCGATTCTACCGATACCGATTCCATCGATTCTGATGCCATAGGCTCCAAGAAAAATATCACTTAATTCCAGGCAACAAGAAAACCACTTTTAAAAATATTACTCTGTGAAAGAGTCAGTTGACAAAAGCATCTTTCATATCATTACAATGTAATTAAAATATAATTGCTAAATTTCAAAACAGAACATACCTGAAAAGTGGTGTTACATGATAGGTATTACTTAAGCCAAAATTGCAAGATTTCGGAGACTTTGGAATTTTTATTAAAAATTATATCAACGATTTTTTTGGATCTTGAATCTTCATGGAATTCAAGTGGACGAAGCAAACGAACTAAAGAACTAAACTTTAATTTTGTAGAGCCAAAAAAAATGCTATACTTCTCATGTCATTTAATCAACCTTAAAATCTCTTGCTTTTTTTAAGTTCAAGAAAGAAACTAAACGCTACAAATGAATATCACATCGGACGGACGCAGTAATAAAAAAGGCTAAAAGAGCCTTGTGGTGTGAAAACTCCCCCTACCGCGCGACTCACCTCGGCGAAGGTGGAAAGGGAAAAAAGGTATCGGTTGTTGCCTTTCACGGAAGCAGTTCATTTTTCTCTCTCTTAAGCATGCTGACTCAATCTCTTCACTTTACTTCAATACCCGAGGCATATTTCTTACCCGTGGGATGGTTCCGAAAAATATCCAATCATTAGTATTTTCACTCTAGTAATGCGCTAAATGGTCCAGTCGATATATACATAATCCTTTTTAATATTCTCAGTTTAGTGTTTTAAGTCAATGAAGACGATTATCCATGCTTTAAATGACGATTTTCAAGACTAATCTTTTAAAAAACTTGAAAAATCGGCCTCAGTTACAGAGCCTTAAAGTTCCGCAGCGTGTAGCTCAGCCTTGACGCGCGATTGAAAAATCGCTCTTATTTCCTTCGTCGCAAACTTTTTTTCAAGATTTCTGCTTAGTACTCTTTAGAAATCTCTACTTTATATTTTGGTTCAAAATTTCTGAGTTATATTTTTCGTATACGATTGATAATGTCTACTTTATGTCAAATTTCACGTGAAAAACGGGTCGGCCATTTTGCGTTGTAAAACCAGACAGATGAAACAGCCAAAATCTTCAAAAGTCATTGTAAGTATAGGCAAAGCACCAGATCAAAGGAATATTGCGTTTTTTATTCCACAAAACTCATACCAACTCAAAACCACGTGGATAAATTCAAAGATTTTTTTAGGAAAAACAAAATCTCGCGTGGCATTGAAAAATTGGTCATGTTTGGGCCTCTGTATCTCACTAAAGGTCCGTATTTATGTAAAATGGCATATAAATCAATATTTGGTAATGATTTATGAGTATTTACGCTGAGTTTCAAGTCTCTATCCCCAAAAAGGTCATTTTGGACTTTATCCCAGCTTTTTCCGATTTCGGACCAGTGTGCGTGGGGTAGGAAGACGATCGGCCGCCGCGGCTGGCGTAAAGGTATTCGGCGCCCACGTCGACAACTATAGTGTATTCGGCAAGCTGAAACTACCAGGCCAAGGCATTAAAATGACTTATTGGCTTTAAAAACTGCATTATTACATGAGTTTCATGATAGCGCTTCCTGTCGGCAGATTGCTTGACCTACTAGCCTTGAAAACTATGTAACCTTAACTACTTAACTAACTATTCGTAATGCTACTCGAAACGCTCGAGTCAAGTACCAACAACTCGATCGACTTGAATTTTTGAGTACTCGCTCATCCCTAGAAGATATGTGGTTTGTTATCACGATTACGTGGCGCAAAAATTCAAATGACTATTGGAAACGCGGTCATATATTTTGTTGTTTGAAGTACTACTGGAATCGGAATCGATTTTTCGCCTTGGCAAGTACTCGTTTTCGATTCCGGTTCTTGGCTGAGAATCGAGGAATCGAACCGACCCATCACTACTGAGAATACATCGCTTCGTTAGCAACTCAGACAAGTGAGACTTGTAGCATAACTCATAAATTGTACCCAGACGCCCTCGAAAAAAAATCGCATCAACTGCCGTGAAGCTCACTGTCAGCTGAGGATATTGATATTCCCCAGAAATCACCATAGTATTATTCCAACTATTGCTTTGCTTAAAATGCTTAAATAACGTTAGAAATACGTCGTGTTTGGTATCATTCTTTTTTTAATTACGTGCATGTTACCATTATTTAATTCTAATAAAAGTATAATACTAATTGCCGAACTCATTGTTAGACACCTTTTGGGCTAATAGGTGATTCATGCAGCAGTTGACCGCCAGAAACTTGGAACTTTGAAGGAGGAAGGCTGAAAAAATTCAGTGGGCGAGAATTGGAGACACGTTTCTATTGTTCTCGTGTAACTTGATATTTTCTTTCGAAGCAAAGGCCTTCGTAATAATATCACAGCGTGAGCTGGGACCGTTTTTTTTTTTTTCTCCTTCGGAGAAGAGGGAGGTGAGTGCTGAATGGAGGGGGATAGCGGATCTTGGGAAATGTGCTAATGTTACTATCCCACAGCACTCAGCTTCTCCCTATCGTATTTCAATCTCCTGGGGAAGATTCAAACTGTGAGTCTATCGTTATTAGCCATAAATAACACGTTGTAAACACTTTGTCTTATTTTCGTCACACGATGGATGCGGGAAAATTATACAATGGGACTGTGATCTTCAAACAATCAATTTGGGAAAACGATACTTGATAGATGAGAGAAAAAAAAACTTTGTCTTTATGGAACTTAATTTGGGACCAGTAGCGGCGAACAATGAATGTGGGAAAACGATAAATGATAGATCGAATGATATCCGAATGATAGATCAGGGTTCCACTGTAAAACTTCACTTAAATGGTGTGAAAATGGACCAAAATTCAGAATATAAAGTCGGTAAAAAGATCTATTTTGCAATAAAGGCTGTAAAAAAAATCGTTGATTAAAATATCCTTTTCCAAGAACAAAAATAAACTTTTATTGAGCCAAATCTCTTAAGCAACACATTTCGATGTGGGAAATACTGATAAGCTAATGCACAATGTTGATGCTTAAATGACATCAACAGAAAAATATTAGTGGAAACTTCCACCTTAACGTAGCAACTTCCTAGCATGAAAAATAATGAACAGTCTACTTATGCATGCAAATTGATAGCATATAACTAATCTCTTCATCCCAAGTTGGCAAAAATTCTTGAGTCCTCACAATATTATTTAATGTGTTCCGCTGCCCTTGTTAGTACAGGCATAGGGAACAAGTTGGCATATTTTTCTCCATTAGCGTACATGTTCCTAAGGTGTGAAAGATATCAATGCTTTCTTCAAGAACAAAAGTTTGCATAGTGTAACACTTGTTCAGTGCCTGAAGTTGCATAGACCATATATGCTGGCTACCAAGTTGGGCCCAGCATTGTGTATGTACCATGTCTTCATTAAATGGTACCATTAACACTTAGAAGCCTAAGCCTAAATATTCCTCAGGTTGTATATTTTCTGCCACGGATCTGAGTAGAGCTCGGGCTTTTGTATTTAATTCCGGGAAAAATATCCCGTGCGTATCTCTTGGGCCTGAACTACTTATCCTCTCTCTCGAGCTATCTGGTCACCTTGTATGGCAGGTGCTGTCATTTACTGGCTCCTAAATATAATTTTTCAGATTAGGAAAACATTTTATAAAAAAAACAATGAAAACCCTGGGATTCTCGCTTCCTGCACATGAAAATACCACGGGCTTCAAAGTGTTAAAGAGTCAAAAATTTTCAAACTTATTGCCTGTCTTAGTGACCTCAGTAACCACTTTCAGTATTGCTCTGGAATATACTGCTACTCTTGCGTTCTCCAAAACCCTAACTCCACCTACGTAAATATGTACACGGCTTACTTGGGCAATTAAGTGGCTTTATAATAATTATGAAGATGCATTTCCCAGTTCGGTCAGTAGTTCCCTCGCACTTTATTCTAACTGGCCTATCTTTAACAGCCTCTTTTAACTCCTGAGAAAAACCTAACCAGGGCAGAAACCTCTTAGAGCAAGATTTTCTATTTTTTTTTCAAGTAGTATAACAGCCTTTATAAATGCTTCTGTTAGATCATTGTTGAACTGTTTATCCAGCTTGGTTGTCTTTGATTTATCCTAAAAGCCTTTCAGTATAACCTGTCGTGCCAATGGTCCAGCTTCATGTGACTCCTTCTTGCTTTTTGTGAAAAACTGTGGCTAGGTGCTTTGCCAGGAATCCTCAGGATGCAATCAATTCTTGCATTGCAGAATTCTTGCATGACAATTGGGTTTTGTCTGTCAAAAAACATAAAATCCTTCGCCAGCGTACTCGTAAACACGTTAACAAATTTCGGCAATCCCAACGGCAAAAATATCACCCTTAGTAATATGAATTTCATTTTTGACCCACGTGTTAACCTCTTGATCGTTAACAAAAATCAAGCCATCTTGAAAAAAATTGTGTTGAAAACGAATTAAAATACTCGATCTTAGTTGAAATTATCGCAGCACGTGTGCATTTGATTGCAAACATGCCACCATACCACCTTGTTTGCACACAGTCAGCGGTTAGGGGCTCCCTGAGCGCAACAGTAGTAGCCACGGCCCTGAACGTGTTTGCTATGAGGGTGGAGTCATTTTTCGGAACATTCTTTGAGGCCCCTTATTGCCCTAGCATTCGTTTTTGCTGAATTTATCCTTTGTGCTAGGGGCGTGTTGCTATGAGGTATAAAAGTCAAAACTTTGGTGCCCTGCCAAATTGCTGATGCAGTAAGTGAGGTTCCCGTGGCGGCCGGCTCCAATTCGATTCGAGGCCTTGCTCTCACTCCTCCTGCATGCACCCATGTCTTCAATGTACCAACAGCCGCTTTGCGAGCTCTTCTTCACGACACTTGTTGGGATAAGCAGTGTTTAGTTGGTTTGGTGAAAGAACTTTTTGGCAGCGCAGGGATGTGGATGATAATGCTTTGCCTCTTCCGCTTCGAAAGACAGTTTTTGGGTTGAGGTAATGTGGTGGCGTCGAGAGTCCGAATTTTAAATTTGCAGATTTGTTTTTAAAAAATGAGTGCTTTTTGGCTGCTTGAAATTTAAAAAACTAGTGAAATGATCACAAATACTTTCAAAATTGTGAAAAAAAATCGCAAAAGAGCCAGAAACATCAAAATTCGCGTTGAAACTGGAAGTGTGCCAAAATTTACGAAAAACTGGAAAATTTTGCATTCACGAAAATCAAGGTGCCCTACTCATCAGTGAAAGGGCCACAATGGAACGGAGAAATCAGGGAATCTTGTCCATGGCATTGGGACGTCTTGAAGAGAAAATCGAAAGGACCTCCTTGCTGTTGGCTGACTGTGTGTTTGCATCTGTGACTTTGATGGACTCAAGTCAATTTGTCTTTGGAAGTACTAGCGGTGTGAAGGCTATCCCAGAAATGGAGAGGCACCACCTCCGTACTCTATTGCTGTATGTTATTCTTGGTCTGAAATATGATGATTCAAATGCTAGCACCCTAATGTTGGAATATTGGATGTTTTCTGAGGTTTGTTGCAGCTCAACAACTTTTGGAATGTTACAACTTGAAAGCGGACACGCAGGCTTGAAAGTAAGGATATCAGCCCTCTATAGTTACGAGTATTATGAAGGAATAGGCAAACTTTCCTGCATTTCATGAACTGTCACATTACCTATTGTTTCTCCTCTAGTGTTCTATCCTTGAGCTTCAAAGTGATATTATTGCCTAAACTAGTCTCATATGAGATGAAACGATTTGCTTTTTTGAACAAATGCTCAACTCAGCTTGTTTATTATCAATCAGCCATGGGTTTAGGGTATTTGTTTGCAGCTGGTATAGTTACAAATATCTCTACTTTTGTAATTCTCTAGGCTATCTGTATTTTATTTATTTATTTAAGGAGTTGCTCACTTACAGCATTTCTGCCAATTTATAGTGACGCAGTAACAAACATAAAATTTTAACATGAAAAATTTGAACAGAGAGCAGTGGCATAAGATAGTAATGAACAATATAGAAGGCACGAGGAAAGGGAGGTGGAGAGGGAGGTTTATTTATTAGCCAAGGAATGGGACATGACAAGTTTGATAAATGAGTTTAAGGGCAGAAAAAAACGGATCAATATTGTCTGGTAATGAATTGAGCAAGGAGCAAAGGCGGTGTTGGAGTGAGCGCTTAAGGAGGGATAGTCTAGGGATAGGCGTATGGAGTAATGATTCCAGGTTGTTACGTGAGAAAGTGATGCTGCTGTTGAGCACTAATTCAAAAACTATGAAACGAGGGATATGCTTACTTTTAATCCCACCACCACCATCCCAAAAAGTTTATCAGGACGATATTTTTCTTAGCATGGTGTGTAACTAATTTTTTCTGTTGCAAAATGTTTGAAAGGAGAAATCCTCCCTCTGCAACTTAAAGGTTATTCTGCCTTTTAGTGCTCTGTCCTTAACCTTCTAATTTAGTGCTTTAAATGTTCTAGGCTGTACACAGAGAAGGCATACAAACAGGAGATGCAAGAAAACACGTACCCTGAGATTCTTCGGTCGAACTTGGGCTCTGTTGTGTTGCAATTGAAGAAGCTGGGAATTGATGACCTGGTGCACTTTGACTTCATGGACCCTCCTGGTTTGTATTTGTCACATAGAACATTTCATGATTGGTTCATTTCATTGTGGGCTTCATGCTTTAAGGTTGCAGTGGAACTTGATTAGTGCAATCCTCCTTACCATGGTGATTTCCCTCGGTCTCAGGACCATCCGAACAAAATAGAGGTAAAGCCATTTGGTTAGTATGTTTTAAATATTGGCACTTTCCTGGGGGTAGTTCGCTAAATTATATGCCACGAAGCAACCCGCAAGTCATTCCCTAGTATCTTCTGAAAGAGTGTAAACCTCCGAATTCATAAGTTGTTTTATTATTATCAGCCAGTGACCTTCGTGCATCCATCCCTCATCTTTCTCTCTATGACCAAGTTGCATCCACGTGCATTTCTCAATGCGAGGAGAACGTGCGTCATTGCTTGATGAGTGTTGTGGGATCACTGGATGCTTTGGATCTCCACACAAAGCTTTACGCAAAATACTTGATCTTGGCGCAAGAAATAGAATGCAGACTACATCAGACAAATTTTTTATGTGGATTAAAACTGGAGAATATAAAAACCTGCTTGTAAGAATCTTTAAGTGTGTTGTTAATCGTCATATCATTATCGATATATTAATTGTTTTAACAATTTTTATGGTTTCATACCGAGAGCAAATGTGTACAGCTGTTCCCAGGATTTAAGGTAAATAAAATGTTGCCCAATTTTTATGATGCTTTCAGAACAACCAATCAACATATTCAGGGTTATTGTTGTAATCTCTAAGTAAAGTGAGAGAAAGGAGAAATAAGTTAGCCTAACTTCACCTCTTTATATGCTTTTTTGTAGTTGTCTCAGTGAAGTCTATGAAACATTGTGATTTTCATTCACATGGCATTATTTTGGCAATGAATTGCTCATTTACTTGATTTAAAATGTGAATGTGGGAACTTCCAAAAGTAATTATAATCATGATGACTTTTCCATGGATTGCAATTACCCCAAATGGTAGTATTTACCCCCCTGGTTAGCACCTTCTCCTGGGTAACACATTCAATTTTTGTGGCCCCTTCTGGAATGTATTAAACAAGTTCGGGGATACCATGATATTTCTTTAATTGTTGGGAATTTGGGCAAGTCTTTTTTTCCCAATTTACCTTTTTGCAGGTTTACCCCTCCATATTTTCATAAGCTGTCACTCTTCGATAATGCTATTGATTGAAAACCAGTTCTATAATTTCGATTGCAAATTGATGCAGCCCGTGAGTTGAATAAGAGTGGAGGCTTGTGCGTGTGTATTGCAGCACCTGAGACCCTGATGAGGGCACTCGAGCTTCTCAACTACCTGGCCGCCTTGGATGACGATGGGAACTTGACTGACTTAGGGGCAATAATGGCAGAATTCCCACTGGACCCACAGCTGGCCAAGATGCTGATTGCATCGTGCAACCACAACTGCTCTAACGAAATCCTCTCGATCACTGCCATGCTCTCAGGTATGTCTGCTGAGCTCACTCATTCACGTTCACTTCGCCTGAGATCTGTGAATGAGTTTGCCCTGAAATCTCCCCTCATGCACATACACTTTGCTGACTGCGCACAAATCCCTCCCAAAACTGAAGCTTCATTTCTGAAATGAATGGTTGGATGATGAGGATATCCCATATCTCAAGGTCTTGCATTTTAAAGAGAAGCATTATTAAAATCGAGGTCATCATTATCCCTACATAATTCCTTCTTTGCCCATCTTTGAACTGTCAAACTACTGGCAGTGAAGATTTCTTAGGTCTCATACCAGGTAAGGTCCTCCATATCTCCTTCCGATGTTTCGATGAGCAACTCGCTCACTGAAACATCGTGAGGAGAAATGAAGGATCTTACCCAGTGTCAGATCCAAGGTATCTTCACTGTCATTTGTCACTGTCACTGTCACTTGTTTGCTGGGAAAAAGCAGACATTACGCCAGTAAAACTACTGCTTTGAATATAGTGCAGTCCGCTTCATACAAACTTTTTCAATCTTTGTTTGGTATGTAATGCAGTCAGTATAAGTCATTGAAAAAATCTTTTACCTTTGCCCAAAGGTTCATTGGATAATCCCATTTATAATAAATGTCCATTTTGCAAAGTTTACAATTCACTTTTACAGTGTGCGAGTAGGCACATTATGTACCGTTAAACAAGATGAGACTTCAACACATTCTAAGTAATAGGAAATTGGAAAATGGTAGTGGTGTAGATTCTTATGCACTGGCATTCCCCACTGAAGTAGTCCCTACCTGTTGTAATGCTGAATAATTGATAACAGTAGAAAATGGCAAATAACATTACTGTGAGTCCTCATTCTACGTCACCCCGTTTAACGTCATTTCGCGATAACGTCAAAAAAAATTTGAGATCGTCATTCCTTTATCGCACCTTCGCTTCGCAATAACGTCAAGTCTTTTAAATTTCGCGCGAGAAAAAAGGCGAAGTGGCGGGCGTTGCTGGTTGTTCGTTTCGTGGGCAGTAATACAGTCAGTCTAAACAAAGTGTAAAACGGTGTGTTTATTGTTAATTGCGATTACAGTTTTAGCAAATTTTCTGCAAAATGAATTCTTTGGTAGGTGCGCAAGGTTTTACTTGACATAATGGTTTTCAGGAAACTAAAAAGTGATTTCAAGGCATTTTTCCGTGTAGAACTGAGTTTTTGTCATCACTTTTTTCGCCGTGTTCACAATAATTTTGGTTCTTGTAACTGCGACGATGTTTCAGCGATAATGATGCCCGGGCGACCACCATAGCGAAGCCGAAAAGCAAATGTGGGAAGATACGAAAATGGAGAAGGATTTACGTCACTGCTGCTATTGTCGTCGATGAAGACAGGAACTTGTATTCATGCCATAGTTTGGCATTCCCATCGTAAAAAATGCCCCAGATATGATACGCTAAAATTTTTTCGCATAAGAATTGTGAGGTCCAGGAGCCGATATTCACTTTTAACATTGTTTCTTATGGGATATTATGTTTCGATTAACGTCATTTCGTTTATCGTCACATTTTTCAGGAATGGTAAGTAACGTTAAAAGAGGACTCACTGTATTCTGATGTAGGATACACTTGCTAGCATCTCCAGTCTGACACTTGCTTCAAAATTAAACCACCAGTAACTTCGATTTATAACCAAATGTTGTCAGGAAAGCGATATGCAAAGGAAAACTTGGAACTCCTAGAGTCATATGTTTGGAGTTTAGAACACCTAATTTGTAACTTAATTCGTTGTCACGTGAAGTAAACTCACCCCTTTGATGATATTAGCCTCAATCTCTTTGGAAACTGTATAAATGTCACTCTTGGTTAGTACTTGTCTTTTAGATGTTCAAATTGGGTGTCCCATGTCTCCAATTAATCAATTACCTTTGCCGCACTAAGTGACCCATTACTATCATCTAGAATTATTCACTCAGTGTGGGACCAATTGAAATCCTGTTCTTCTGTTAATATGCCGTGAAAAACGAGTGGTGATTGCCATAGACTCTGGGGAGTGATGCTTCACACGCACTCACTCACTCCTGCTGGCCACCTCTCTCCTAGCTTCGCCTTCCGTTACTCACGTACGCTTTCATTGTCATTGGGATTTCCCATTAAAATCCACTCCGCCTCCCTTTGCACTGCTGCTTCTCCTTGGGAACTGTGTTTGTGAAGAGAGCACACCTTTGGTATTTCTGCATAGGTGTTGCTGTAAATTTATTTGCACACTCACACCTCATTCAGATCAAAGGATGTGCTTGTTTATAGAGGTGTTTGCTCTTTATGAGTGAAATTTCTACTGATTCCTAGACCAAATTCCAATTTCAAAGTATATTGTTTTATATTTGCCATGTGCACAAATCCAAGACTTCTCAAGGTGTACTAGGAAAGTGAAACATATAACGTACCTGCTACTGCTTCTAACTACGTGTACCTGCTTCTGCTGGTGCTAAAAGTAAAAAACATGAAATTCAACAAATGCCGCATCTCTGTAATCAACACGTCATCATGTGATGGAATTGCTTCATTTTCAATAAAAAAGTTAAATGAATGTAGTGATGGGTCAATATGACGAAATCGTTCATCCAAAATTATATATATTTGTGAAGTTTCCTAACTTTTTTTAAGGCCGTTTTACACGGGGCACGCCATTGCGCAGGTTAGCACTGCATTCATTTCTCAATCTTGCGTGCCATAATAATTGTGCAGACGAATGCATTACCACTTCATATGGAACATGCAATGAAGCATTCGTTCATGAAATTTCATCATCTGATGAGTGCACGAAATGATGTTACATGTTAGAATAAGGAACAAGCGAAAATAAGTGCGCAACATTGTTGACATACTGGTCTGTTTCGTGTAAATGCACTGACACTATGTGTACAATTAATTAGGCAAAGAGGGAGACGAAGACCCCACGCATGGCTTAGATTGCTTTTGCCACTACCTAGAATTCATACTTTTCCATGACGTGCACTAATCAGAATAACATGAAAATCATTATCGAAAATCACAAATTTTTCATGTCTGTCAATTTCATGCAATGTTTTAGATTATTGTGACATATATGTACATAGTGAATCTCATATCTCTCATAAATGTAATGGAACTTACCATGAACTCAAATTAATATATATGTTCACAGAATGTACACTCCAAATGAATCAATGAATCATTCACTCATTAAACAAACTGGTATGGCAGAGTAAGAAAGTTTGTGTGTTGCAAACCTTCCTATAGTTCAATACTCAATGTAACATATATACATAAATGTTCAGAAGACGATCTAATGATATTTCCTTGTGTTTACTTATCTTCTACCACTGGAGTATGGTAAGACATTAATCAAGGCACCATTATCGGCAAATCACTCAAAAGTTAGCGAACCAAATATTTCATATAGGTACTCAGACATTTATTCCATCACAACTTGTCATTTTCACATCTGGTTCTTATTTTTAAGTAGAAATTAGGGGCATTTTTGCTCAGTTCACTAGAATATTCTGAATAATATTCATGGTTACCATTGCGACATATATCAGAAAAAAATTGTTGAAAATTGCGAGTATGCAAGCTGGAATTTGAGCAGGGGCTATTTGCTATCTTGCACATTCTGGCATGTGTTCTACCAATTCACTGCTTTTTCACGCAATTGTGATCGTGCCCCAGATTGCGCAATGACGTGCCCTGTGTAAAAAGGCCTTTATGCAAAATCTCATCTCCAGTGAAAAATTTGAAGTTCTCGCGCTTGCGAATGATACTGACTGGTCATATGAATTGGTTGTAAGTTTTCTGTTGGGGGCCTGTCTCTGACATGTTTCTTGAGCACAGATCCATCGTAAGCCTTTAGTCGCCCTCTTGTCCTTAGTCTTGTTTTGGTTGTGAAACTTGATCAGAGGCATGAGCGTGATGTCACTTTCAGATATGTCAGGGGAAATATATGTTCCGTGAGGCACAAAATTAAGTATGCTCCTCTGACGAGTCGCCACTTGGAGCCAGATTAAATTGTTTCAAATTCCTTATCTTCAGTTGGCTTTGCTTTTGGATGCAGATGAGGGAAGGGGAGAATGAGGATTAGGAGGATTGGGATGGAGAAGTGATTGTCGGAAGAGATTCGGATGTTAGAACGTAGGGTATAGCCTGCCCGGTCAATTGGGCATTGCATGGAAGGAACTGATAGTTTTTGTTGCATATGGACGTCATAATGCAAAAGTATGACCCTCCAAATGTCCTTAGACTAAGCGTGGTGAAATGCAACTTAGAACCGATTTCCTCCTGACGAGTCGGAGCAAATTGTTGTGAGTGGGTCGAGGGTTTCTTAAGGGTCCAAAGCCGTGCACACTTCAATTGAAGAGAATCAAGATCCAATCCTGCAATGTTTGTCTGGAATTCTCTCTTGGCTCTCCCTTTTTGCAGTCCTTCTGGATTAATACTAGAGATAAAGGTTCCGGTACCTGGTTCTCGGTACTGCTGGTTCTTGGCTATGGAACCAGTATCAAGAACTGGTTGCATAAAGTCGGTACTTTGGAACCGGCTCGGAACAGTGGCGAGGTTTTGAATGTGGTGCCCAAAGCCAAAATGGTCTGCAGCGTATTCAAGGCCAAAAAGTGAAAAGAGATTAAAAAATGCGTACATTTCTTTACAATTGCATGGCTTCCACTTTTTTTTTTTCTTTCTTTTGAGAGTTACTCACTAACCGCATTTAAGGGTTCGTCAGTTTGTCGCTCTCACCAACATTGTAACATTGCCGTAGCCATGGCCGCTTTCGAAGGAGCTGACTTTTTGCCTGCCGTCGTACACGGCACGGCACCTTCTTTCAACTTGCCACCGAAAAGAATAGATTAGACCCAGATAGGGTAGAAATGTTGAATTTTTAAAATCAAAATCTGGAGAAAGAACCGGTGGCTGCCTGATGTAATGTGACATATTGGTCGATCATGCATTTTTTAACGTGTTATTTAAACTTTTTTGCTTGGCAAATAAAATTATAGAGACAATCCTAAGTATTTTTTTACAGAACTTTCCTGCTAATTTACATCTTAAGTGAAATTATTTTCATTCACTTCTTGCGGTTGTTCATTTAAATTTGCCATTAATTCAGATAATAAGAGTATCCTTGGAATGGAGTATTGAGAACCGATGGGGAAGAACCGGTACTGAGAACTGAAAAAATTTAAGAACCGACTCTTCCTTAATTAATACCTATCTCTAGCTATGATCCCTCGGGTATATTTTTTTTCTAATGTTTTTTTACAACTACCACGAATAGGGTTTCATGAAATGAATGTAAATTTAGGTTCAAATCCACAAGATTTCCCTATCCGACTGCCAATTGCATAATAGGGATTTAGTGGCGAGTATCTCTAGATATAATGGAAGCAATACCTTTGCCTTTATCACAGGAAAAATTGTGTCAACGATCCAAGGAGGTGATGAACTGCCTAGATTATCCGTGCATAGCAGAAACTTTAAGTTCCTTCGTTAGAAGCAAGTAAGTTCCATGCGATATCCACTTGACAGTAAACCCCTCGATCTTACTCTTGAATTTCCCTTGTCCACGTATCCTTCCCAACTATGCCTTGTAGTTCTCTTGCTGTGTCGGCTTCGGAAAGCATTGTCAACTAAAGATAAAGAATGTGAAGTGGTTTTCTCTAGATCTAAGTGGTGGCTCATCAGGCGCTTGCATTTACTTCCGTGGCCCACTGGTCACTAATGGATGGATGTGGATTGGAATTCGGCCCACGACCCCACACTTCTGTGAACTTTCATTTTATACCGAAGCTATATTTAACTTTCCATGATGTAGTCAAGTCAACAAAAAACATACTTTTCAGGAAAATTAGCTATTGATTATTTTTATGTTTTGGTATCTTCAATGCTGTCTGTAAAACACCTTCTCGTGCACCTTTCACCAAGAAATGAACAACCTGCTTTAAATTGTTCCCATATTCAATCATTCACTCTTGTTTTAAATCAAGCAGTCATTATTATTATTTTCATTGCGTTTGAATTTACATCATAACTATGCTCTCACATTGATGTTAATGGTTGAAGGGAAAGGTACAGCTATCCTTCATAGATATCCATCTAGACTACGACTGTAAAAGTTTGACTCACATTCGGTGCGGTGAAGTGCATGTAGAGCTTGAGACATCCTTTATGTCATCCTGTCAATATTACCCGTATTTCCACACGATTATCTTGAAGAGCATCAAAACAGATTGTCAAAGTTAGTGACGCGTGGTATGTGTGTGCAGGTGAAGCTGGCCTTTTTTCAGTATGTCTTTGTTCTTGTCCCAAGTTGGTGGTTGCTTGTGACATTGGTCATTCCTGTTGGGAGTGTATTTTCCTTTTAATCCTCTCATTTGTTGTTGCAATGTAAAATGCGCTCTCCTATGTTTCTGCATGGTTGCTACAATTCCTGGAAATTAGGTTAGTTAGAGCATTGGAGGTCTCAGGCTACTGCCTTCGTTGTAGATAGTAAATTGGGAACATTGAGGTCCATAATTAAGGATAGATGCATCAACAAGAAAATTGATTATCTCATGAAAGTGAAATAATTGAAATGAATCGTTTCTAGGCCAGCTGTGATGTGTACTGAGATGGGGCACTTTGCCTCTCTAGTAGAAAATGATGATGATATTGTATTTTATTAACGAACATATTTTAGTGTATAAATTCCTTTCTTACTTGTTAACCTTTGGAGGCTGTAAATTGTAGCACTGTATTGACAGCAGGGTATCGGAATTGTTTGTTCTCCCGTGGACATGTGTAGACAGGTTGCGATGCTTGTGGTTCCAGGGTTGTGGCAACCTTGTATTGTGCGCTAGGGTGTCTCCGAGTGGGGTGGGGGGTTTCGTTGTGGGAGATGTCTAATTGGATGGCAGTGTGGTTGCCTCCCCCCCTTCAGGAGGTGTGCATGCGTGCCTCGGATGACGATGATGCACGCCCCACTAGAGTCACGGCAACCGACACCAAACACCACCAACCACCACCACCACCACCCTGCTGGGTCCGCCACTAAACGGGGCTTTGGTTGGATGTGGGTGGGCGTGGGGGGCGCTGCCCTTGGGGTCTCCTTTTGGGGACCCTGTGGGGTGGCCTTTGCCCCCTCTCCTGCCCCCTCCCTTCCCCCTCCCCATCCACCTTCTAGTCCCACAGTGCTTTGTCCGACCCAATGAGGCCAAGAAGGCGGCCGACGACGCCAAGATGAGGTTTGCTCACATCGACGGGGACCACCTGACCCTGCTCAACGTCTACCATGCCTTCAAGCAAAGTGAGTACTCTCCATCGTCCCAAGAGGGGCTGCTTATCATGATGGATTATTCTGATGTTTTTTTTATTGTATTTTGTTAATTTGCATTTCCCTGACCCACCATCATGAGTGGTTATCGCTGGCCAGCCTCAATGTCTTGTATAGAATGTATTTTAAATACAATGGAAAAAGAAAAGACAAGTTTCTTTGTTTGATACGTTGGTCTATTGTGATTTAGAAATTGCCTTCAGACTCCTATGATTACCCTCCTGTGTAATGGGTGGGATACCTATTACCTTTAAATTCAAATAGGGTGGTTTCTTATTATTTTTTTATTGCCTAAATCGAAAGATAATTACTCCTGGAGTATGTATTTCACCTCAGTGCTGAAGCTGTTTCTACCCTCACTGTTTCTTCATTTGTAGCTTAATCTTCATCTTTCCCATGGTAGGTAATTGATTAAACAGCTGAATTTATTGGGAAAACTTGATTGAACTGTTCAAGTTCATTAGCAAGTTGCTCTGTTATGAAGGAGGACTAGATATGGTCTCCTCAGCCATGATGTCTTCTACCTGCTGATATCCAGCAGTTTTCAATATTTTCCTTCGAGGTAAAACTCAAAGTAAAAATAAAAAATAATGCAGAACCCTCCACGAGAATCCCACTACGAAGGATGTGTGCCTTATACGTTCAAATGCCCGCGTGATTGGCTGTTCCTTTTCTGACTCCCCGTTGTATGGTGAAATTCATGTTTTACATATTTCATTTACACTGCAATGTTGATAAAATGAGACCCCACGGTGCTCTGATAAACACTAGCTATAGCGAATTGCTCGCTACAGTCGCTTTACCGAAGGTGGAGCAAGTAATGGCCAATAAACCTATTGTCAACACTTAGGTATGTAGGAAAAGGATTGGTGTGGCGATGGAGGCATTTCGACCCGATAAACTTAAGCATAAATCCAGAAGAAAGGCGATGTTTATGTTACATCTCTAAATTTCCTTACCTCAATAACAAACTGGCCATTCAATTTATAAGTCCCGAACCAAATCAAAATCATGCAAAGCATTACACCCATGTCTCGTATAGCGCAAGGGATGCGTTCCTTGGGGTCTTTGCGCTATACTAATTTGCGTTATACGAGAGCGTTTTAACATTGGGAAGATAGGGATGCGTTCCTGGTAGCATAGGTCTTGGGCATTGAATTTCCTCTAAAACATATGTATTCCCATAAATAGCCTTAGAAAACATTATTTATATAATTTTTTATAGTTTAAAACATCTTTAAAGATAGTATGCACGCATTTGAAGACTTTTATTCACGTTAAAAATAATTCTTACGTGCTTTTGAAATTCCCTCCTGTCGTGCGGGTGGGCTAACATCTGCTATCTCAGGGGTTCGTAATGCATTGCCGGCAGTGGACGATTTTTCAAACCAGTCTAAAAACAACTATTGTGTCACCCAGGCCCTTTTGTCGCTCATCGAAGTGACAGGCAAACACTACTTTGAATGTCATAGCTAGCGGAGTTTATGAATGATAAATCATTTTAATTTGAAGTCCTCCGATTCATTAGCGGCTACGTGAAACAGTCTTTAAATGTCTTTAAGCCTTCCCAGGTTTTCCTTCCCTGAATATGAATGAACGAGAAAGCATTCTTTTCCAATAGGATATCGTCTCGTCAACACTAACAACTAGTTGAGGGGGAAAGGAGCCACTTTCAATCACAGCTTGAAGTTCATCAGAAAATGTTGTGGTGACTGCGCTATCAACACTTGCAGATTCACCTGATATCGACGCACTGAAAATACCTGCTCGCCGTTTAAATTCTGGAACCAACCGGAGCTTTCACTAAATGTCTCGGAGCGATTACCACTCTCGTCTTTTTGTACTGATTCACTATGAACTTTCCGTATGTGTAGACCGCTTGGTTGAAGTTGGTGCGGCTGAGGTCACTGATGTTTTAACTTCGTCTTTATTCAGAATAAGGCTTCGTGCGTTTAAACTTCCGCGCAATATCGCTTTGACGTTCTCCATTTTCAAAGCAATTGACCTATATCAATTTCTCTTCTAGGTTTATGGTTTTTATTGATAAATTCTTGATTTTTCTACCCGCATTCCTATTTTTTGCCATTTTCTCTTGGTTTTTACTCTGCATGGCTCTATTGAAATCACCTTCTACTGCTGAACTGTGTTCTTGAGACGCAGAGGGCCTATGACTGCGGGGAGGGAACGAAGCTGTTATGTTTTAGACTCTATAGGGGACCCTCTTATATGTTGATGCTATTCATGCGCAACCCGGCCACCGCTCCATTTCTCCCCCGTGAATACCAATGACCTTGATGGCTTTAGCGTAGACCCTCTACCTGGAAGTCAATCGCCCGATAACCTATGACGGCAAAAATTACATCTCAACCAGTATTGCTTAAAAAAAACTCATTTCCACTAGCCCCGCGTTTAATTAATGATCTAAATTAACTCATTCTGTTTAAGAAGACGAGATAAATTACTTCGGTAGGCCGGCTATCAGGACCCAATGACGAGTAATCCTTTTGGCCATTGCATAGCAATGGATTTCGATTAATCTATAAACAAAAAAGATTTGTGGCAAGCAATAATATTTGTATGCATAAAATGATAGAAATTTCGTGTGTACTTAGAGCAAGTTCACGTTTTATCACGAGAGCGTTTAAGATTTTTGGCTACACTGCGTTGCAATATTTCCCCGAGGAACGAATTTGCGCTATATCGAAATTGCGCTAATCGAAATTGCGCTATACGAGACATGGGTGTACTTTGTCAATTATTTTCCCAATGTACAACCGATCAAATCACTACTCAATGCACTTAGTGGATTTACGTAATTATTCTATTATTCTGGTATCTTCTGCTGAAAATTGAAACAATGACTGATACAACTGTATCGAAGTTATTTACAATGCTTCCATTGGTGTATGTTTATTGTTCCTGTATGTTACGTGGAAGTTATGTGAAATAATGTATCGCATTGGTTTCTGCAAATGAAAACGGTGGTAGAAAGATTCCTCAGAAGACTTTTTCTTTCATTCAATGTAAAATCTTCCCTGTCTAAATGAAAAAATAAGTATTCGTAATAATGCTATTCAAATAGCTGGTGTTTCATAATAAGTTCTATTGTGTCACGCCTGCGATGTCATTGAAGTAATACATTGAGTATATCCACGGCACTGCAACAATAATTAGAATTAAAATTTGTAATGCTAGAAAAGATATAAACTTGATATTATTTCACGGAAAATATAATGCAGGTATTATGCTGATGTCACTTCAGTAAAATGAAAACAATCTGCAAGAAACTGCGACTAATGTAAAATGTATGAGTAATATATGCAACAAAGAAATAAAAAAGCATGCGTGTCTGATGGACCCTGTGTCCAAAATAACTTACTAGTATGAATTTATTGATTTAGCATACTCAATTATGTCCGAAAAACATGAAAAAGAAAGCAGAATTTCTTTAATTAAATACATTTATTTATTAAAGTTAACTTAAAGCACAACATCTGATTTTCACAGATGTCACCCTTAACAGCACATTACGTAAAGTACTGTCTTGCAATGATGCCTGCCTCTAGAAGTATCATTGCAAGAAACACCCGGTACTGCGAGGGTTTCGTCGGGGAGTAGGTTGTAAAAGTGTTCGTTTCGTGCGTGTTATATCACGAGGGGAATACTTCTTAAGGTATTCTGCCAGGATCAAGTCCTTTGTTCCACAGCTTCGAGTTCACACTGCAGGCATCACCAGTAATTATGAAGGGAGTTAACGCTTTCATGCTTCCAATTAGTATAACCAACCTTCTGAACATTTGAAGTTCTTGATTCTCAATCTATCACTGAAATACTCAGCTTCAGCCTTAAGCATGGTCTCTTTCTCTGTATACATACATAGTTACCGCAGACTGAAGTTGGCAAAACCACCCGGACAAAGCTAAGCTAAGCTTTTAACTCTTTATGTTCTGCAATCTTTGGATGCTTCTGCTGTGATGGTTTGCCCTCCGGACCGACCAATTGGCAGATGGTTTGGCAGACCTAATCTTCTCTGTTTTTTTTTTAATTGTGAAGAGCGAAAAGGAAGATAAATTAATTAATTACTCCACTCTCGTATTCTTCTATTATTTTCATTTTCTTGCTTGGACAAGTTTTACGTTTTTTTGGACATAGTGTCTACCTTAAAATGCTCTCTATTCACGCAACTCACGGACGTGCGGGTATGATGTCGACTGCTTTCTGCTGCCTAAGGAACAAAATTACTCATCGCATTGAGTGAAATGTGCATTTACATATTATGGAAATTGTTGAGCCTTTGAGAAAACGTGGAATTATTCTTGAAAATTTTTAGTATGAATATTATGGGGTCCCTGAATGTATCTATGAAAAGAAATTGGACTTTTCTCTTGAACAAAGGCATTAAATATTTACAGGCTCTTGTGAAATGACTAAGCATCGTATCTTAAATTACTTAACATATTGAAAATTTATTTATTTATTTAAAATCGGGCGTATAATTTAATGTTGCTAAATTTTCAACAGAATTAGTGTCCAAATTAATTATTATGCTGCATTTTTTGTTATTTTAGAGCTTATTCTTTCTTTGGTTAACCCTGTATGGCTGTTTTGGATGCATATTATTTCATGTTGATTGTTTTCTCATAAACTCTCCTGATGTCATTTTGTGTGGAGATTTCTCAGCAGGTAAGTTAACCCTCTAGATTTGACCATACAAATTCAATTTTAAAGGAAATGGCCATAGTACAATAGGGTGGTTTCCTATTATTGTTTTATTGCCTAAATCGAAAGATTATTACTCCTGGAGTACGTATTTCACGCTTATATATTTTTAAATGACGATATCTATTTTTCGCGATTAAATGAAAAGTGAAAAATTTCAAGCGCGCGAAAATGCTTAAGTAGGAATGATGGGAAAAAGTCCGTGAGACGCATTTCTGGTTCCCCCTCCCGCCTTGTGAGGTGACCTCGATCGAGGCTCTGAGCACTGATAGGACGCAGGATGCTAGCGGGTAGCTGAGTACCTTGCTGGCTGGTAGCGCTTGGCTTAAATAAGGATTATTAATACCTTATCAAACGAGGAAAACTTTCCGACCTTAGCCAGTTTTAATAGGTGATTATTAAGACATGTTTCCCTGAGCTCTGTGCCTCATGCATGCATTGGTAACCTCAGACGATGTATAACTCCTATCCTCTCGTGTAGAAACTAGGTCCCTGTGACGTCACGTGGAGTGGAATCGCATGGGCCCCAATCTGGCCTTTTTCAAATGATAAAATTTGACCCTTGCCATTCGTCTAAACCGATATTTCAAAAACCAAGTAATTTGTGTTTTATGAATACACTAATGGTGGGTAACGAATCGCAATCAATGCCTTTCGTTTTCTTTGATGAAGGAAACTACCCTATTGTCGTGTGTGAGCAAAGGGGAGAAATTGAAATTCAGTGGTATGCGTGAAAGTCAATTGGTTTGCAGTAAAATAACTCATGGCTGAGTAAGTGTGTATTACATATTAAAATAAACCTGCTTATAAAAAGTAGTGTGAGCTATGAGGGCTTGCTTAAAAAAGAGAGGAGCTGGTGGGAATATGTGGGTACGTATTAGCGTGAGCAATTGATTGGGGCCAATGTGTGGAGGAAAGACCTTGGGCAGAAGGTGGGCCACATGGTGGCGATTATTCTGGAAGGGAAGGGCGGCCGAAAAGAGATGAAATACGTAGAGCAGGAAGGGTGTTAAGTGGACAATTTATGACAGAGTTGAGAGTGAGCTAATAGGAAAATGGAATGGAGAGCTGCAAATTAACCAATCTGTGCATTGCTATGTAACTGTTCACGATGACTGGTGATATGGCAATTTAGATTTGCCTTATGCTATCTTCAAATGTTCTGTTTTGACTCTATGTATCAAGAAGTGACATTGGAGGAGCATTTGAGCACAAGTGGCTTGATCATTGTGCTCCTCACACCATGGTAGAAAAATGCCTTAATGGAAGGTAGTGTTTTCCTATGCCTGTCCTTTTGAAAGGCTAAACTCATGATGAAATAATCTCTATGGCACCGTTAAGCATCACGGAAGGCGGTTTGGGTTTTTCGCTGCGTCAATGAGACCGTTTCTGATGGCGCATTTTGAAAACTGGGAGTTTTGCTTTCCATCGGGGTGGGGTTGATGTAAACTGATTACCCATGAAATGATTGTCCCAAATATTAATGGAATACCAGAACAGCTTTTCACAAGGGGATTTAGGATTTTTAGTAGAATTTTAGAATGTTTTTATTTGTTGTTTTCACCCCTCCAATTTTGAATAAAGGAATTCAAAAATTCAAAGAAAAAATTCTAATGCAAAGTGATGGTTTTGTTGTTGTCGAACAACTTCTGGATGAAAGAATCCTTCATTTCAAATATGTAGATCCCACCTATGTAAAAATCATTATTCTAGCCTTTGCTTTCGTGTCAGTTCTTTTCAAATCGTTCTTCAGCACAAAATTGGTGGAATTTCTTGTGGCAAACTTTTTGCTGTGACTACAGGAGGTGAGATAGAAATTGCCTCAGAGAATGTTCATACGTATTGTTGCAGAGAATGTGCATATGTATTTGAATTTATCCACTTTGGTGGACCTCCCCCATGCATGGTGCCACCTTAAGGGTGCGGTGCAACGGATGAAATGTGATGATGACTTATGTAATAAACTATAATAATGAAATACCGTATAAATTCTTGCAAGAGACGCACCTCTTTTTCCCAGAAATTGCAGCTGAAAATGAGGACGCCCCTCTTACGTGAATATCTTATCTGATCTCACCCCCAACCAGCTTACGTAGAAATAATTATTCTGGTGTGGGAGTCAGGTTAGACTGGGAGAATTGAAGCTGTTAGACAGAAAAAGGTCAGTTGGTGAGATGGGGTAGGGATGGACGTCGTTTCCATTGTTCACGTGTAACTTGATATTTTCCTTTGGAGATAATGATTTATGGTCTGTGTGGTCTCGGAAAGCTAAAAAAAGCTAAGGGGCATGGGGTTAGTGATTTTGTGAAATGTGCGATGTTGTTACTTACGACATGGTTATTATCCTACGGTGCTGACAATCTCTTGGGAAGATTCACGCGATGTGCCTGTCGTATTTTGCCTTAAAAATTTCCATGGCTGAAATTCTGCTGCAATAATCCTATGAGAGCTTTTAAACAAAATTATTCATGATTAGGACAAGCATCACAGTGCAACAGCGTACGCAAAGAGAGGATTGAACTCTTCCTACTCCCTCTTATGGGATGCTGCATTCACGAAAGCAGTGATTTAAAATTTAGTATTCAGATT
Organism: Ischnura elegans; assembly: GCF_921293095.1. Taxonomy (NCBI): domain Eukaryota; kingdom Metazoa; phylum Arthropoda; class Insecta; order Odonata; family Coenagrionidae; genus Ischnura; species Ischnura elegans. The sequence continues at coordinate 5,475,784 of NC_060248.1, read as the reverse complement.
CTATTTCTTCAGCGAATTTGAATCCAAAGTATCCGGAGAAGGGCATTATCCGCAGATATTTGTATTTGAGGTATCTGATCGGACCATCCCTAATAAGGTTAAGACTACAAGTGAATACCCACATATCTCCAAGCACCATGCACATAGTGTAAATTTAGATGAAAAATGCTACGTAAATTTTTAGAATTGAAAGTGGTAATTTTGATAACTGTCAAAAGTCCAGGCATATGTCTGCAACACAACATGCGATGGGATAAAGAAAAATGCACCAAAAAGTTTTTTCTTTAACTCCGATGCTCTAATTGGGGGTGCGACTCTGATGCAAGTTCGTACTGTTATTGATGAAAGAAATGATTTAATTGAAAAAAATGAACCTTACCACCCTAGTAATATTAATGATAATATATAGACTGCCAATGGACTATGTGCAGTAGTCTTCAGTCCAGGGATCAGTACCATATTTTAAATACGTAACATGCTTTCTTCTCTACAAAAATTTGTTTGTACATATTGTACAAGTTGGGTGTGTACATATTATAAGTGGCTGCGAAATTGATGATGATAATGATGCCCATGATTTCCTGTTACATTATTGTAATAATGAATTAAATAAAACTTGATTGGTTCTGTGGGTCTACTTGCAGGCATATGGCAGGTCTAAGAGTGATTTTAAAAAAAGGAAATGAGAGTAAAGGCAATAATATTTCTCAGGCCGGTAATGGGGACTGGCTTGCTGCTTTGGATTCTATTGTCGTGAAAGGGTTGAGGTGCCAGGATTCCATGAGTTTTGGCTGACTTATGATGGGATGGCCCCTGCAGAACTATCTGTAACCAGACTTAACTAGAGATATGAAGGACTGAATCTTCCTTATCAACTATAGAGGCATTACTACTTACTCATAAATTGCAAACTCCATCTTAGTTGATCATTTAATCGAGTAACCGCATAAAATTTCGGTCACTTGCCACCCCTCCAAACTAAAAATGTGCCTGTTTACGTAGAGGTTGAGAAATGCATTCATTAAATAACTGTTGTAATAGGAATGTGTCACACTGCTTTTCTGTTTTAGTTTTATTGAAATTGCCACTTTCTTCTTTCAGTGAGTACCTATTAAAAAAAATATGTGATTGGCTAATCTTATAATTTCAGATATGGAGGACCCTCAGTGGTGCTACGACAATTTCGTCAACTATCGATCACTCAAGTCTGGGGATAATGTGAGACAACAGCTCTCTAGAATCATGGATCGATTTAACTTGAAGAGAACTTCTACAGATTTCAATTCAAAAGATTACTACATAAATATCCGAAAAGCCCTGGTGGGTGGATTCTTCATGCAGGTATGCACACACATCCATTCCACCGCTATTTCTTATACAGTAAAACCCCTTATTTACACTTTTCTAGGGACCCAAGAAAAAAAAGTGTAAATTGCGGGAAAATGCAAATAGTGGGAAATGGAGAATTTTCCCTTTTATTCATATACTGGCTTTGGAAATGTTAATTTTTTAATTGTTCACTAAGCATTATTCCACAACACTGTTTCCCTCTGAAGCACAGTGTTTTTGCTGGCAGAAAAAATTAAAAGATAATCCTGTTTTGTCTGCACTGAAAACATCTTTTGGGCTGTAACCTTCCAGAACTCTAATATATTCAGATTCCCTCCACTGAGTTGCTGTCTCTATGTTAACATATTTGCTTTCACCACTCACCATCTTATATACAAGACTGTGCCTATTTTTGAATCTATCCAACCAACCATTATAGATGCCGTGGAATCTTCGATTCCCAATCTTGTGGGGAAATACTTTCTCTCAAGGGCCTTTGGGCCTGTTTACACGATACATTAGCATGAACGAGTTAATTTCTCCTTGCATGAATGATTTTTGTGGACCGGAACGGGACATGCACGAATGTAGGCAGGTGCAGATCCAGGATTTTTTTCTGGGAGGGGCACAGAGGGCCTGACAGGCAAAAGATCTTGTCTTAATTGAGATTAAAAACAAGATATAACAATGACTTTACAAAATTCTCTTTATTTTTATATCAAAGTTATTCTTATTGAATTAAATGATTGAGCCTCCCTGAGTAATACACAAAACAAAGCGAATATAATGATGTCCATCAGGGGGGGATCCAGGATTTCTTTCTGGGGGGCACAAGCAATGCCGTATCCAGGATTTTGTTCTGGAGGGGAGGGAGGGGGGGAACAATGATACCACGTTATACAAAATGAACGCAATGATAACCGGACCGTATTAAAAATCTTGCATATTTTTAAGTGTCTGGAGGGGCACGTGCCCCCCCCCCCCCATAGAGCCTCCTATGATAACCATATTCAAATTTTGTCTCTTTTTTTAAGCATCTGGGGGGGCACGTCCCCTGCCCCTAAATCCGACTATGAATGCATGAACCAAATTTGAACAGGTTCTATTTTCTGTTCATGCATACGCACAAGTTGGGTGAATACAGGGTGCATTTTCGTGTTCATAATTTAGACATTAACTTGTACGGGTTAATGTACTACGTAAACAGGCCTTTAGATGACACCATTTGCTGGGACATTTTATGATCTTGTACCTAACCCAGTCAACACAACAATTATGGCCACAATGTGGCCACACAGTGGCCGTACTGTGGCAAGGCATTATGGCCATAGTGGGTTGCCATTATGGCGCCATAATGGTTTTGACCCCCGGCCACACTGTGGCCAAAGTGTGGCTAGCCATAATGTGGCTTTAGTGTGGATAGCCACACTATGGCCACATTTTGGCTAGCCACAATGCTCCACCACTAATATATTAATATTTATGCATATAATAATTCCTTTTTACTAGTATTATTATGCCTCCTTCAATCCTAGCTATGCCCATCAATGCAAAAATAATGACTTTTTGGAAAATTAGATGCAAACCAAAAATTTTAATTTACCATCAATTTAAATAATAAATTCGATAAAATGCCCTCTGGTTGGCACCCCATACCCCAAGTAGCACTTTGCGATATAGAGTATCAGAAAGGTAAATGCAAATAAAAGTTCCTACTTAGTAAATGATATTTGTAAGCACTTTATTATTGCAGTAAATTCACCATAAATAACATAATATAACCATTAATGATCGCCTAGGTTAGCCACTAAAAAAACATAACAACATTGCAGATAAGCTAGTATTACAATATTGCCTTAGATTTGAGACAGTAACATGTTACACATCCACCTCAAGTTATTTTAGCTAGGCTTATGGACCAATCTGTTACAGGTAAAATCACATATTTAGTCATTACGACATTTACGGTAGTCTATCTAATCTTCCCCACATTTCAACATCACAGTACTCACGGAAAGACGCCGAAATAGATTAAATCAATAAATAATGTGGAAGCCTTTAATACATATTATTCTTTCTTTAACACACTTTCTTTATATCAATGAAATCAACCAACTCTCATTTTGATAACTCATCAACAAGTCTGCATCTATAGCAACCGTAAACAAACTTTATCGGGCGCGTTCCATAATTCACTGGCAGTACTGCTACTGCTGCTGCAAAACGGAACGGAAAACAGTACTGCCACTGTAAGCAAAGTAGTGATTTCGGAACGGTCAACAGTAGCTGCTGTTGATAATTTCGCGGGAAATTGTGAACATAGCAACCCCTTTGAAAGAGATAACATTCAAGATAGAGTTAACATTCTAGATATAATTGGGATTTTATGGATTTCATAATACGGGTTTAATACAGATTTAATACTTTCTGTGTTTGTAGGGAATGAATCGTGCAAATACCATTTTCTAAGTAAATTGAATATATATGTTGTAAGCATGAAAGTTCGAAATTGATGGATTGCGGCCTAAATAAATATGTATTGTTAAAAATATCCATTGCAATTGAGGATAGACTTAAAATTAAAAGTACTTCAATCTCAGGTTGACAAATGCCTTCAAGCAGTGCGTAAACAGAATCAATAACAATTTACAAGGCACCAATACAGGAATTAATTAGGTGTACCTCAATATTCATGTTTGAAGAAAATTTAAACGCAATACACTTCACATATTCGTACTTCATGCAATGGCACAAAACAGTTAGGTCAGTATCCTGAAGGTTAAGCAGACGATTGCCGCTAATTGCCGATTGACGATAATAACATACGTACAGTTAATATGGTAGAATAATGTAGTATAGAGAGACGAATTTCCAACGTGTAATAAAAATTGCTTTTGCCATTACTTATGTTTTTATTATGCTCACACATTAAACGGTACGGAGGAACAAGAAAGTCTATGTATCAATGCATTGCATTGATGAAAGAAATCAACCAAGTTTATGCATGCATTTATGTAACACACGATACCCATAAATACATTGAGGACGTAATTTTAATAATAAAAGTTTCTTGCGTTGACGTTTTCAGGAATTTCTTCTTATGTACCACTGGAATTTACAAGACATTATTCAAGACACCATCGGTAAATCACACGAAGTTAGCACAACAAATATTTCATATAGGTAATCAAACACTCATTCGCGCACAACTTGCCATTTTCACATCCAATACATATTTACAATTGAAAATTGGAGTTCTTTTTCTCAGTTTACGTGAATATATTATGAATTATGTCCGTTATACTTCATTTACTTGCGTACCAAATGTTATTAAACAAAGCGGTTGCTGTGTTCCAAAAACAGGTGAACATCGGCTTCCATCTGCTTACTGCCGCTACTGCTGCTCTAGGCTTGCAGTAGCCACAGTAGAGTTCACAGTAGGAAACGTCATCAAATGACTGACGTCATCGGTTACTGTACCGTACTGCCAGTTGATTTTGGAACGGTTTGGTAGCACTGTCAGTACTGCCAGTGAATTTCGGAACGCGCCCATCATCTGTGGCAGCTGTGGCTTTCCAAAGTGTGGCCATAGTTGCATATGTGTTTGGCAAGCCACACTATGGCTTGCCACATGGCAACCACAGTCTGGCCATAGTATGGCAAGCTGTGGCTAGCCATAGCCATAGTTGCCACTGGTAAACCACAGTTCGGCCACACTGTGGCCATAATTGTTGTGTTGACTGGGTGGGTACTCTTTTAGAATTCGTTCTATTTATTCTTACCTGGAATTCTTCACATATATTCTCTTTTTCTATAAATGTCCGCACTAGTTTTCATATTTTACAATGGCATCGCGATTTTTCACCACGGTATTGAATGTTGAGACTGGGAATCCGATCGGATTGCCAGTCCCAACATTCGAGTTGCTTCGCCAGCGTTTGAATCGATGCGGGTTCCGGTGTGGGAATCATCTATCTCTAAAATTTTCATTTCCTCGTCAATTAAAAATGTCTGTTTTTCACCTCGAATTACCATTTTCAAGCCGGATCAATTCTATTTCCCGTACGAATTGAGGGTAACTCGGCAATACGCGAGTATCTGAACTACTCCTCGGCGATCAAGTGCGTAGTACAAACTGTCATGGGACTTCATAATTTTTGAAGGTTACAATAGTTTGCGATACAATGCTATTTAAATGGGATAATTCAAGTTTAAATAAGTTTTTTTTTAAGTATTTAATTCACCCATAATTGCTACGCAACTGTTGAATGAAGTCAGCGCAAATGATCCCAGTTGTCGGTCAAGTTTTTATAGTTCCGGCATTTATCACGTTTCATCACGTCTGGTTTCCTTTCAAACTCTCGTATCAAATTATCGACTACATGATTATTGTCAACATTCCTTCAGGAGTTCTTGCATTATAATTAATACATAGCTCGATTGCTAAAAACACCTACTTTCATATCGTGAATCTTTTCGCCGCTGACAGAAAACGAGATGACGTAGTTCAAGGGTGCGTTCCGAATCACGCATCATGCGCATCAACGCATGACCTTGATGCAGCCGTTCCGAAATTGCATCAAGGCATTGATGCGCTTATGCTGATGCGTGATTCGGAACGGCTTGATGCGATATGAGCGGGAAGTATTCCCCCGTTCAAAATACCCGCAGGCAGCAGTGCTGGAAGATAGTTCGGGTTAAGCGATAACACAATGATTGCTATGCCGAAATTTAATATGCATAGTACTCATGATGACGAACAACGTTTATTGATGCGTATATTAAAACTGAATTATATTCATTACGGTCGTTCGAAAGTTCCAAGCCGTAACTTGCAACTCATATTTACGTAAAATAGTGATAGACTGAGCGAATTGACGGGAATTTGTGCAGCTAACTCGAAAAACGGTCAATAAGGAAGCGTAGTGTATAGTATATCTCAGCCATCATTGAGTTTTACGGGTCAAATTGTTTTGAAGATAAGATTTTTACGATCAATAGTACGTAGATTTAGCTGCTAGACATCAATTTATGGCTTTCCGATAAGATATACGACTTGAAAACAATTTTTTTTCATAAAAATCGGGAATGAATACTTAAAACCTTGATAAAATTTTCACAAATACTTTTCATACTGCATATATAATGCTTAAAAATAAACTCCAAGACATTTTTATTTAAGTATTCTACCGCTTGGTATTAAGGTAGGTTTGCATGGAGCATTCCAAAAGTCCCTCTTGCCCTCATGGACTTCCCTCCTGAATTCACAACTTCACCCTTTTCATGCTATCTAAAAATCCTATTCTCTCCTTTGTTTACCCAACATTCTATCCTCTAATAGTGTTTTCAACATCCACTCCAAGCTCAGCACTCGCCTAATCCATACCTCCTATCTCCTTTGTCTATTCTATCCAGTAGCTGCCTCTCCTCACTCAACATGTCTCGCACTTTGACCTTCTTTCTTTTCTCAGTCCACTTCACTTTCTCCTTACCCACATCTCGAACACCTCCAGCCTCTCCCATTCTCCTCCCTAAGTGCCCATGTTCCCACACTGTGAAGTGCTATATTCCAGATCAAAATGTTACAAATTTATCAACCAATGTACCGTCTGTAAGCAAGCTAGTTAAAAAGACACAGCTGTCTTGTGTAATGAATTTAGGTACAGCTTATTTGATGCCAGATCTTTGGAAGAAATAGGAATGATTTAGCCACTAGTTTTGAAGAAAATGGCATATGTTGTCAAGATTTGAAAAAATATAATTCAGAAAGTAAAAGTAATGCAACTTGTTATGTAGGATTGACTGTCAAAGCAGTAGAGGACTGTTTACTAAGTCTGTTGCACAAGAGTAGCAGACTTGTGACAGAGTAACATGCAGGTTATAATGTGGTTGACAGTGGTGTGGATTGTCCCCCTAATAATAAATTTCAGCCTTGTATAGCATATGTTGATGGCAAGTTAGCAAAGAAATGATTCGAGATAAGCGCTAGAATGGAAGCTGTATGTAATAAATTAAGTCTGATCCTCTCAGAATTGTGTGGTCTGATGGTATTTTAGGTGAAAATATATTTATATTATTTATGTAAAATATACATATAAATTCAGGGGTAAGGAAAGAAAGGGATAGGAACATGGAATAGAAAAAGGACGAGGACAATGTATGCTCACCTTCACTGATGACTGCACAAGAAAGGTTTTTGTTTTCTTTATTAAAATTAAGAAGTCTCATTTAGTCCTACAATGCTATACAATTTTTAAGGCAAGGATGGAGAATGAGACAGGGAACAATATGAAATGCCTGCATACAGATTATGGGGGTGAATATATGGGTCAGGCATAACAGGGGAGGTTAAGGGCATGTGCGCTAAAATATTTAACTACAAAATCTTATAATCTTCAAGCAGAAATGATTAGCTGAGCCAATAGAAAGCTAGGTACAAACTCTCTGGCATCAATTTACTAAAATATTATTGGGTTGAAGCTTGTTGAGAAGCTGTATATCTCGAAACAGTACCATCCAAAGCAGGAGGGAATGCATTACCTGAGGAGAGATGGTTTGAACGAAAATTTAATCGAAGACATCTAAAAGTATTTGGATGTATTTTCTATGCTTATGTGGCTAAAGAGCAATGAAAGATGCTGGATGCCAAATGCAAAAAGTATTAGCAATTGTGAGGAGTCAAAAATGGTATTTTTTGACTGACCCTGATATTGCGGGAAGATTCATCGAAGTATGTGATGTAGTATCCTTTGTAAATATGTTTGGGGAGCTCAAACCAGTCCAAATATCTCTTGGTAACTCTTTAATTCTACCTAGGCTCTTAGGGGGATAAGGGATAATTAGTTACTAGCCTCAACCTGACAGTGGAGAGAATGGCAGTGCTGAACTCACAAAGGTAGTGAGGGGAATATCAGAATATCAAGTAATGAAGACTCCATCCCTGAATCAAGTTGTGAGGGTAATGACAAAGTTCCAACTAATGTAGACAGTAGTTTTGAGAGTAATCAAGAAGATGAGTCAGTGTTTGGAAGCGAGGGAGGAGAAGCAGAAGAGACGTTTTCTTTAAAAAATGGAGTGGCTCGAAAACTACCAGATCACATAATCTCCTTGTCATCTACTAACTTGACCTGCAATCAACCTTTGTCTCATAGACGCAGGTTTGAATGTAGCTCCTGCAGTGACCCAAAAACTTTTCCTGATGTTCCATTTCTAGTTTTGATTGGTTGTCTTATGTATGCAATGATTTTTACAAGGCCAGATCGTGTCTTTGCAGTGTCAAAGTTAAGAAGGTTTATTGATGATTTTACAATGCAATACTGGGCATATGCAAATAGTATATTAAGATATTTGATGGGAACTATAAATTATCTTATGTCTTATTCTTAGTCAGGAACATTTCTGGAGGGATACAAAAATGCTGACTTTGCCATTGACAAAATAGATTGAGTGTCCTGTACTGGATACATGACAAGTTAGTTAATGGAGCAGTGGCTTGGGAAAACAAAAAGCAGTGCTGTGCAGTGGCTATGTATACAATAGAAGGCGAGTATGTAAGTTAGGTAACTGGAGCAAAAAATGGTATTGTACTCTCCAGAATTGTAAAAGAAATCATTGGAAAGAACTGCATTAAAAACTTGGTACTGGTGTGGTGCATGGAAGGTCAAAGAACAGAGGTTGGACATCATTTTGTTAAAAACTCTGTTGCCAAAGGAAAAAATAATTGCTGATTACATGTCAACAAAATATGGTAGCAAATGTGCTTCCAAATGGGCTTTAACAATGGCAAGCATTTGAACTGCATTAATGAATAGAATTTTGTAGCTGATGGAAGCAACTAGTTGAAGGGAGGAAGCGTAGTGTATAGTATATCTCAGCCATCAGTGAGTTTTACGGGTCAAATTGTTTTGAAGAGACGATTTTTACGATCAATAGTACGTAGATTTAGCTGCTAGACATCAATTTATGGCTTTAAAGGTTTTTGTTTTCTTTATTTAAAGTAAGGAGTCTCATTTAGTCCTACAATGCTATACAATTTTTAAGGCAAGCATGGAGAATGAGACAGGGAACAATATGAAATGCCTGCATACAGATTATGGGGGTGAATATATATGGGTCAGGCATAACAAGGGATTCATCGAAGCATGTGATGCAGTATTCTTTGTAAATATATTTAGGGAGCTCAAACCTGTCCAAATATCTCTTGGTAACTATTTTATTCTACCTAGGCTCTTAGGGGGATAAGGGATAATTAGTTACTAGCCTCAACCTGACAGTGGAGAGAATGGCAGTGCTGAACTCACAAAGGTAGTGAGGGGAATATCAGAATATCAAGTAATGAAGACTCCATCCCTGAATCAAGTTGTGAGGGTAATGACAAAGTTCCAACTAATGTAGACACTAGTTTTGAGAGTAATCAAGAAAATGAGTCAGTGTTTGGAAGCGAGGGAGGAGAAACAGAAGAGACGTTTTCTTTAAAAAATGGAGTGGCTCGAAAATTACCAGATCACATAATCTCCTTGTCATCTACTAACTTAACCTGCAATCAACCTTTGTCTCATAGAAGCAGGTTTGAATGTATAGCTCCTGCAGTGACCCAAAAACTTTTCCTGATGTTCCATTTCTAGTTTTGATTGGTTGTCTTATGTATGCAATGATTTGTACAAGGCCAGATCTCGTCTTTGCAGTGTCAAAGTTAAGAAGGTTTATTGATGATTTTACAATGCAATACTGGGCATATGCAAAGAGTATATTAAGATATTTGATGGGAACTATAAATTATCTTATTTCTTATTCTTAGTCAGGAACGTTTCTGGAGGGATACACAAATGCTGACTTTGCCATTGACAAAATAGATTGAGTATCCTGTACTGGATACATGACAAGTTAGATAATGGAGCAGTAGCTTGGGAAAACAAAAAGCAGTGCTGTGCAGTGGCTATGTATACAATAGAAGGCGAGTATGTAAGTTAGGCAGCTGGAGCAAAAAATGGTATTGTACTCTCCAGAATTATAAAAGAAATCGTTGGAGGGAACTGCATTAAAAAACTTGGTACTGATGTGGTGCATGTATGCAATGATGACCAGTCTGCAGTAAAAAATGCAAATTGTGGAGATGGAAGGTCAAAGAACAGAGGTTAGACATCATTTTGTTAAAAACTCTGTTGCCAAAGGAAAAAATAATTGCTGATTACATGTCAACAAAATACGGTAGCAAATGTGCTTCCAAATGGGCTTAACAATGGTAAGAATTTGAACTGCATTAATGAATCGGATTTTGTAGCTGATGGAAGCAACTAGTTGAAGGGAGGTTGTTGTGCTTCTAACCTATAGTTGCAAAGTTAAGAAATAAATAGCTACAACATGTTAAAATAGTTCTTGGAGTATAGGTCAATGTCTCATTTTTCAACATAGGTACATATTTTACTGTTCCAAGTCCATAAAAAAGCCTAAATCACAATAAGATTAAGTACATTTTGTGGATTGGATAGTTGGGCATTGTCCATTTACTTAGAGTGACATTCATCAAATAGAATTTAGCATTTCCTTCTGAACTTACAAAATTTTATACGGTGTAAATATGACTGAAAATTGAACGTAAACATTGAAAACCGGAAATCACTATAGTTATGGTGATTTCTGATTTTCAATGTTTTTGTTTACTTTTCAATGTTTGATGATGCAGTATCTTAAGACAAATACCCAAGTTCAACTGAGAACCATTTTGGAAACCCATTACTTTTGATAACATTGATAGAAGTGTGCCTTTAGTTGGATAGCATAATTAGGAGGACACTGAAAATAAGTTGGCCGCGTCATCAATGCGTCGATTAAAGAGTATTTGGAGCCAATTTATAACCTAACTGCACTACTGCAATACGTATTTAACCGGGCTTACCAAATCACACGCTATGAAAAAATTAATTGCACAGAATACTCAATCAACTCGATGGGGTTCTTCAAGCACACATCACTGTAAATCAAGCACACATCCATGATCCTTGCATAAATAAATTAATTGATGATGTTATTTATCACGGCATCACTACCCTGAATGTCCCTTTACTTGTGGTACCATAACGTGAACAAATCTAGATCTAAAGAGCTCTTCAGCAGGGGAAAATAATTTTTGTACCTACCGAGCAAATTCACTTGCAATGAATGTATAGTTTCGCATATTATATAGCTAATAAACGTTTGGCAAAATAGCAATAATTTGCAACATATATGCCTTCAAATGACAGACCAGTGAGATGATGCAAAGCGTAAGCAATTCTAATATTCCGACGAACAAAGTCTTATATTGTTATTTTGAAGATACTATTATACTATAAACCACAGTCTCTGTGCTTTAAACACTCCCTGATGTAGCTTTTGAACTTATCTTTTCACAATATAACGTTAAAGTGTCGAAAATTTCCACAAGTTAGTGTACAGAAGCAAAATTACGGTTAAAAATACCACGCCTGCATTTCAATGTGTGAAATTATAGATCGTATTTTGCATTTTTACCACCAATGAAATTAATAACGGTTGTAAACAAGTTACATACACTCACACTTCAACGCATCGGATATAGATTTCCCCATTTTCCATTTTATATGGACTTATTATTTCAAAAACTAATAACTATGACTCCTTCAACTATTTCCTCTGATCGTAGAAGCACAATAGAGTCGTGTAAACACTCTATGCAAACACCAAACACACAGTCACAATTTTAAAGGTTGCGCCCATTTTCGCCTTCGCATCAACTGCATCAAGAATTTCTGATGCGAACCGATGCGAGTTGATGCTTCCGAAACCTCGAAATATGCTCGATGCAGGGCCGCATCAATGCGCATCAATGCTTGATTCGGAACGGCCTGATGCGCATCGATGCACATGATGCGTGATTCGGAACGCACCCCAACTTTCCGACGTTAGTGGCGTTCTGTCCCGCCACATTCAAATTCTTCCCGAAAATAGTTCTCATTACGTCTCTCTCTCTTGGATTTTTAAATAAAAATGCGCGAAAGGAAGCCAAAAGACAGTTTTTAAGGGCTGATATGCGCTATTAATTGTTTTACTACGCAAATAATTTTTTTTAGTTGGCACCTCGTGATGCACATGGCGGGAAAACGAAAAAAACACGGCGTAAATACCGGGTTCTATTTACATTGGAGGGATAGGAAATATGACGGGACCCAGAAAAAAACTTGCAATTTGCCGGAAAACGTAAATTCCGATAACGCAAATATGGGGTTTTACTGTAAATGATAGCTAAGTCCTGGCCATACACAATATGTAATACAGTAGATTCCGGTTAATGGGTCCACCGGTTACTTGGGGCAGCCACTTAATAGGGGCAAATCTTGAAGAACCGAATCCAATTGAAGGATATCCCAGAGTTTTCTCCGCTTAATTGGGACAGCATGCCGCTTTATTGGGCCATGAGTCGGCGACATTGACTCTATGCTCGCGACGAAATTAAAATTTTTTCGTATCAGAATACCGTTTTTTATATTTTCCTTCTTTAATTTAGTCTTATTTTTCTCAAGTGTACCTATTCTTGCCTTAATCTTAAAACTCTTGTTCTTATACCATCCGTGTGAGGAATAGGATTCCGTTTCCCGACCATGAGACCTCATTCAACGTAGTGATGTGTTCAAGAGGAGAGGACTACTGTGGCAGGCTATAGGTGATAGAATGAGTCCGGGATAGTTAGAAAGAACTGATGACACCCGTGGTGAGGGTGTAAGAGTGAGTACGGGCCAATTTCTAGGAATTACAGGCTGATTTTGAGCAGAGGAGACAGTTCGAGGCGAACAATTTCGCTTACAAAGAGCTTTTTGTTTGCAGCATCTTGAACAAAATTCAAATTACTCATGAAATCTATCATTTTAATTCCTTTTCCTCTATACAACTGAGTAGTCACTATTGGAAAATTACGTTTCTTCGTTCCTTTCTCTTTTTCCCATCACTCTCCCAGTAGTCTATGCATGCACAAAAGACATTTTTCTCTTCACTTGTACCTAGTCATCTGTGAACTAACAGTCTAAAACCAGTTTCAATGGTGCGCATATTTGGTGGGATTTATCTCGTGCTCTACGATCTAAGTGAACCTAGGATAAGTGGTATTGTTTTAGTTCTGAGAGTTCAGTGACGCTCCATTTCTTGAATTATATGCCACGTTAAGACCTTTTATTCGCTGAAATTTGCTATACTCGACAAAAATAAAGATTATCCTCAATCCAGTCATCTCCGTTTGGCTGAGATTACCGGGGTGCCGAAATTGACGATAGCTCAGTTATTGAAGCAACAGGATAAACTAAGAGAGGAATGGAGTCACAAAGGAAAGCAAGCATCGTCTATAAAACGCAAGCGTCCACATAAGGATCCAGATGTTGAGGACTCTTTAAATCAATGGTATTCCATTGTAAGCGATCGAGGGATTTGTGTAAGCGGTCCAATTTTAAATAAGAAGTCAGAGGAACTAGCTTTGAAACTTGGTCATGACCATTTTAAGGCAACACGAGCAACACCTAATGGCTCTTCTTATTACAGTCATGTAGGACCAACGGGGTTCAAAAAAACGATGGATCGCATCACTGTTTAGTATTGTTTAAATGTTTCGGGAACTGATAAAAAAACTCTTCTGGCAATTCTGGAAAGTGCTAAGCCTCAATGCTTTAAAGGGTTTAGAATAAGCAGTTTACCATTAGAGTACCAAGCCAAGAATAGCAAGGTAGCGATGGCAGTGAGCCTCTTTACGCAATGATTGACCAGGGGCGGAATTCTGTACACCGTACCGACGATTGTCGGTGTCGGTAAGCCGGTCCTACCGATAAGTCTCGGTACGAGCGATTCAGGAGACACGTTTTACCGACGATTGTCGTTATCCCACCGACAGTTGTCGGTAAACCCGTCGGTACATACCGACGATTTCAAAACGCTCGGTAGGACCTACCGACAAATTTTTAGCAACATGGCGGACTTTTGTTTACACTTTTCGGCCTAAGCTGACGATTTTAAATCATAAACTACGACGCTAGATCCGTGGAAGCGCTCTAATTGTATGTTATTTATAATAAAAATGATTGATTAAACACTTGAAACGTAAAATTTACATAGTGGGAGCAGTATTTAACTTAACCAATGTTACACGTATATTACATTATGCGTTCCAATAGCGTAAGGTATTATACATTATAAATATTCCGTAATTTTAAGTATATAACGTATTGCTTTGCTTTTAAATTACTCACAACAAGACACGATAGGTATCTATTGTTGATTCGTAAAGTTTGGATCCGAAATTAATTTATATTTTCAATAAAAACGAATGCCTATTGATGCACTTCCAATGAAATATATACGTGGACATTTCGTTCACTTTTATATTAACTTCAATACCCTATGTGAGCGTCTGAGAATGGGGTTTATAATGAAAATAACTCTCCTACCTTCGTAAGTACTCTTGAGAGCATCAGACAGCAACGACGAAATAGCTTTTTCTAGCATATTGCTACTATATTTTAGAAGAATATAAATGGCATCACTTAACTCCTCTCACTCTTTGACGTCGTTACCGGTGCACAAAACTTCCCGTAAAATTAATGCTGAATTTACTTCACCATACTAACCTAACACCGTACGAGACTTCAAGATAGATTTTCATTATTACTATAAGAGCACTGAGTAGGTACGTACCGTGTATTCCATCGGTAGAATGGGGCAAATAAAAAGAATGATTGCACGAAACAAGGAAACATTTAATGAATTATTCATCATAAAACTACAAAAATTTAATTTCAACACGAGAAAACCTTCATACTTCCAACGGTATATCACAAATTAACACTGATCAAGCATATTTAGTCAAAGTCATATCAACGCAAAGTTTGAAATAACACACAAATGGTATCAAAATGCAAAAGTTAACACTTCCAAATAGATAGCGTAAAGTATGTCACTCAAGTTCACAATCACAGCACTTGACGCGATGATACTGATGATACCTTCCGTGACATCCGCGGAATCTCGGTGTTTTTCTCTACGAATGTATTTTAAATAGCCCAAAATGTGAATTCAAGCGACAAAAATGTTTTCTAATTAAATAATTACCCTTGTGGAAGTATCGGACTTACGGCGAACAATGAGGCAAACGATGTAAACAAGCCATGGCTCAAGATGAAGGTAGGTACATTGTTATAATACTAATAAAAATAATTTCGTCACTGCTAATCCCAAGAATACAATTATAATAAGCGTAGGTGAACAATTATGTAGCAGACAAAGTCCTCTTCAAGACAATTATACTTGAAAATTCCAATACATTGAGCACCAAATGTTGCCGGTGTTCTTCTATCAACGACCGTTGAATCCTTGAATATAAAGGCTTTTTTACTTGGGCTAGAAAAAATCCGATGGTAAATAAAGCAAAATCTCGGAATACAAGCCACATCGCACCAACGGGAGTAAGAAATTGTGTTCGCAGAGTGATTAAACATCGTAAATATCTCACAAAGCAGTGATCAACTCTTTTTAACTTCTTCGCGGGCTGACGAATAACAGATGGCGTTTTCGGAGCCTCATTTGTTTAATGCAAACAAAGGAGAAATATGATTGGTCGAGGCGCCTAGCCTCGCGTGCGGGTGCCACTTTCGTACCGACAAAAGCATTACGTCACGAATTTGTCGGTTGCACTGACAATCTGTCGGTAGCGGCGTTTTGTGAATCACATTTCTATCGGTGCTACCGACGATCGTCGGTAGCTACCGACACAGACGATCGTCGGTATCCGTGTACAGAATTCCGCCCCAGGGGGGATATAGAATTAGCATGGAAATCAAGAAAGGTTCTTCTTGTACTTGACAACTGTACAGCACATGCTAATTGCCAAAATGTGTGTTAAAAAATTATCAGTTGGAATTTCTGCTTGGAAACATAACGTCCTTGGAGCAACCAATGGATATGGGGATCATTAAAAATTTGAGAACACTTTACCGTGGGAAATAAGTAGATAATATTCTAGAATCTATAGAAGATAACCTTCGGATATCATCATCCACCGCCAACGCGCTAAGCTCGAAGGTGAACATTCAGCAAGCATTACTATTGTTTCTGGCTAAAAGCTGGCCCGATGTCAAATAATTCAAAATTGTTTTTTCATTGCGGTTTCTAAAGTTTCAGTGCAGTGTTCAACATTACAGCAGAATCTGTAAATGTATTCAACTCCAAACTGTGCCACATAACAAGCCATGAAGAGCTCGATAATATTCACTGCAATTTGGACCAATGAAAACTGTGAACTTGATATTGCTGAAACCATATTACAGAGGCAACAGTGAAGCTGAAGGTGAGGATGGTGATGGAGATTAAATCGCACCTGAACGTAGCTAAGTGATAACTCTGAATGCAAGGAGGTTCATTGAGGGTTTACGACTCTTCTTCCTGAAAAAGGCAATGAAGATAGCCCAAGGTCGTCATTGGATTTCCATGCCGACTTGGGTCGTACGACGAGGATGACGAGAATGCTGCAGAGAACATTAGACAAATTCCTTGGACGAGGAGATACGATTTGAAATGAAAGTACTTGCTTATTTAGGAATTTAAGGAATCACATATTATTAACTAATTAACCGTGAATTTTTCTTCAATAGGAGTTAGTAAATGACATTCATCCAGCATCGCCTGAGACTGTGAAAAATATTTTCAACTAAGATTAATATCATTCTTAAAAATGTTAATAAATTAACTAATCTCACTGATTTATTGAACAAATTAATTGTTTAATAAACGTTGTTTGCATTATAACCATTCTTTAGTCTTCTTTCTATCATTTCAAAGTTTGTTTATGTACATGTATAGGATAGTTCGCTTAATTGGGGCAGCTGCTTAATTGGGGCAAAGTTTGCCTGTCCCGATGTGTCCCAATTAACCGGAGTCTACTGTAATAGAAAAACTCTCTACTTTGTACATTTTTTTTAATCCTTCATAGTTCTTTCATAAACAAAGTTCTTTTATCATTTATTTATTTCTGAATGTGTAGTACATATGTCTCACCTGGCTTGTCATAATTTTGCTTCTTCAAAATAGTGATTTTTTCAAATGCAATCAGCGTAGGACTTGCAGTTTTCCATTTATGCAGAGTCCTTCCCAGGGGTGAATTCAGGATTTTTTCTGAGGGAGTACAAGGGTTTAAGTATACCGGGACCAGCCACGGTGATAACTTTACGGGAGTCACCCGCAATGCACAAATTGTGCGAAAAATCCACAGAGAAAAAATCATTCGCCTTGACTGGGATTCGAACCTGGATCCCTCGATTTCCGGAGTACAAGGGTCTTACATCCAAACGGTCTTCTCATATTTGAGATTAAAAATGATATACGACAATTACTGTATGAAATATTCTCTTTATTTTAATACGAAGGTTATAACGTAATATTAAATCAAATGATTGAGGCTCCGCATTACACAAAACAAAATGAATGTAATAATGATTTATTAAAAATTTTGTCAATTTTCTAATATTTTGGGGGGGGGGGGGGGAACGTGCCCCCATGCCCAACCCCTAAATCCATCTATGGTCCTTCCTCCAGGATGAAACTTCTTGTTTTAAGTCTTGTAGTGTGTGCGTGATTGTTGTTTTCTGTTTGTTGTGCAGGTGGCTCATTTGGAGAGGACGGGTCATTACCTCACCATCAAAGATAATCAGGTGGTGCAGCTGCATCCATCAACTTGCCTGGACCACAAGCCTGAGTGGGTCATTTACAATGAGTTTGTGCTGACAACCAAGAACTACATACGGACAGTCACTGACATAAAACGTGAGTGGCTGTTTATTCACCTTTGGAAGAGGCTAATCTGTCTCCTATTGAAGTGCAAAGAAAGCCACAGGCTGATCCATGTGCCTGGTTTTATTTGATTTATTTACAATCTATATATTTTTCTTATTGCAATGAAGAGGTAACAAGGTAGATTAATTTTTCTCATCAATAGGACTAGTAATAGAAGTGTCAAGAAAAATATAATCCACGACGCATTCAGAAAGGAATTTTTACAAAACTCCGTATGAAATTATACTGCTGGCCAAGGTATTCTTTGAGTGTACCAAGGAAGGGAGGCTAGCATTAAAAGGGTTAATGTTGGTGCTAGTTGATATTCCCTCGAATCAGAGTGCACACCATCTCAATTACTATGCATAATAATGCCTCATTTAATTTAACATGGTCACTGTGGATCTTCCTGGGTTCAGACTGCAATGCATTGCAGGTATACTCCACTCACTCTCCACTATAATTCACTGGTGGGTCACTTGTAGTTTCATCTTCTGACCTCTGACTGGAGGTGGCGTTGCACTCTGCTGGTGGTAAAGACCAAGTGCCACCATTTGGGCCCACTGCAGCTAGGGACTACGCCCGAGGCCATCCCAAGTGCACGGCCTCTAGAGTGGCAGTGGTGGGGCTGCTAATTTCTGGGCTTTTGCCACCTCGGTGTTGGACTGAGGCTAGTATCCGACCCACGTCTATCCCATTTTTTCAACTTGAATTTTAAAACTCAATTCTGAAAAGACATGAGGGAGTGGGGTCATGTAGCATGCAGAATCTGCATGTTTCACTCATAAATGCCAGGATGCGGACGTTTGGCCATTTTGCGTGGTGCCAGGCTAAAATGGGATCCACGCGTGGGTCGTTATCGCTCCTGCATTAAACGAGTTTCATCCTGAGCAGCGTGACCAGTGGTGGGGTTGCACTACACCTCCATTTGCAACACGCAGGTTACCATGTATAGTATCAACACATGTAATGGTATGAATGTAACTTCCTGATTTGCCTCTATGGCAAAATCTGCAATATGAAGAAAAATGGTAGATTTCCTGTTTGACAGAGAGGAAGTCATCGGGTGTGATCCACCATTGGGTCACGTTGCAGCAAAGGTGTTAAGTGCTGATGTAATCCTGTGAAATTTTTTGTCATTATCATTAATTATTGTGAGGTAATGCAATGATTTTCTCTTACTTATTTGCCTTTCAACCATTGTTCAATGTACAAACAATGTTCTTATTACAATTACTACATCCCAGTCAATAATTTCTGTTTGATTTTGCAAAGCCTTGCAAATAAAAAGTGACTTTGTTCCCAGTCATGCACATCAGTGAAAAGTAATTTAATTGAAAAGTGAAAGAACTTTGCACCTGTGCTCGTAACTGTACTAAGTTACTTGTTACATGCAATGCTTTGGAAAATATCCGTCAATGAATAGCGAGCAGGTGGGATTTCCTTTCTGATAGTTGCTTAGTGAGCACAACCTCTGTCTCATGATGCAATGTGGACTTAGGATGCTAACAACTTGTTTGCCAACCCATCTTACATTTATCTGGAAGAAGTTGCCACAGTATTTTAAGTGGCAGCATATCACATTGGCAATCAGAAAGTCTGAGTTTGAATCATGGCTAATATAAACATTATTTCACTTCACCTATGGTGTCAATGCATAATTTTACTCCATTTCTCCTTTCTTCTTGGTCTTTTCAGCTGAGTGGTTAATAAAGATAGCACCCCAGTACTATGATATGGCTAACTTCCCTCAGTGCGAGGCCAAGAGACAGCTGGAACTGTTGCAAGCAAAGATGGAGTCTCGCCAGTACAAGGAAGGATTCTGATTCAGTGGTGGAATAGCATTCGACTTGCTTAAAAACTTCCAACGACCTTTTTTCTCCTCTCGTCACTTGTGAGTGAGCAGAGGACTAATTAGGAACAGTAATTGTGGACATCAGTGACTCATCTTCTCGGGATCAATTTATTTGTGGAGTGAAAGTGGGAAGGAGTTTTGATAGGAAGGAGTTTGTGCGGTGATGTGTGTGAGATTGCATGCCTACGCAAGCGGCTTGGTCAGATGGATAGGTGACCACCTGTGGAACAATGCCAGCAGCAGACTGTTCGCAATGCATGAGGGCAAACTTGACACACCAGCGATGCTGTAGCTCTTTCATATAAGCCATGAAGAATTTTGTAATTATCCCAATTTTTTAGTGACCTGCAATGATTTTAATTGCAGTTGTTTCTTCGTACCTCTTTGTTAAGGCTCCTCATTTGGTGGCAATGGCTTGTTTTATATAAGATCTCAACTGTTTTGGTGGTACATAGAAAAATCAATTCCTCCAGATGTTTTTAATGCAATCTGTTTTAAAGCCGCTGGAATATTGATTGTGATAATCATTCGTTATATTTCCACGAAAGCATGGTAGCAGATAAGTGAGTGTAAATTCAGAAACTATAAAACTGTATCCAAACTACGGGTGCTTTGAGGAGACAGTTGCCCAAAACGGAACGAAATGTGACTTAGGATCTTAAAAGGAATGCAGTTCCTCTGATTGAATATGTCAATTTCCAGGAGTATATATTTTGCTTTGAACCACACTTGTGAACACTTGAAAGTATTTGAAGAAATGAAGTTGAGTTTTTATTAATAAAGTTCTATTTACTTTAAAATTTACAGAGATTTGAAACAACTCGAAATGAGACTTGGGCCCCCAGGTCTAAAAATCAGCCTTTATGCACACATGAAGTAGGGCAATTGCATTGTATTAAAATAGCAACCTTTGTCCAACATAATTTGCCTTTTTTCTCTCTAGGTGTCCATGAGTGCATGAAAGGGGAAATCATGTTACCTCTGATGTATAAAAAGGAATGGTAGATTGGCATCTTACAGCTGTACATTGTGAAAGTAAATGAACAGAGAAACAATATCAGTAGACTTAATTAAGTTCTCCCAGTCATTTCCTCCTCTACAAATTTAATATCCATATGGTAACACAGGACTACTGCCACCTAAGGACCTTTGGCTACTCCTACAAGGGCTGGTCGTATGACTCGCTCGTGGAGTTTGTAGCCTATTTTGGATACCACCACTATTGTGCCTGCTGATTTCCCTTGGACTTCCTGCAAGAGAGAGGGAGAGGATAATTCAGTTGAAATTTGAGCCACTGCATCACTTATATTAAAAATGGAAACGAGGTCCAGCACTGAGGTGTGGAGGGTGACTTAACCTGTTGGAAGAGTGCCTCATGAAGATTCGGATCAAATTTCTCCTCGATAGGATTCATAGGAACAAGGCCGTGCTTTTTGAAAACCTGTCAATAATGAGAGTATCCAAGTAGTGTTGCAATCACAAAAAAATAACAGTTCAATAATTGATAAACAAATATAAGCCATATATGAGACGAGTAACATCCCTCATCAACTTCATCACGGCTGAGACTACATCCTAACATTGGTCCATGTTGGGTTTTTTACACTTTACTATGTAGCCTCAACAGTCCCCGCCATCCTCTTCAGCTGAGGAAGCATAAAAAAACCATGGACCCAACTCAGCAGTTTGTCTCAACCCTTATGAAGACAATGAGGGAGTTAGTTACTTATCAAAATCTCAGACCTCTACAGCCTTACCTGATGCAAAACCAGAGCAAAATTTTATTAAGTGCCTCAGATTAGCTCACCTTCTGTAGCTGCAGCTCGGTCATGACCAAACCCTCATAAAGGCTCTTGAGGTGTGGATTGCTGTCGCTGACCTCCTCTTTCGGAACACTCTCTGTGGCCTTGGCCAAGATGTCAGCCACCTGAGGAAATAAAGCATCACACACACACCCATTAGAAATGATTACTTGTCCAGGACTGTTACAGAGAAGAACAAATTTGGGAGATATGAAATGGGTTGTCTGTTTTCCATTCAGGGGCCGTATTCTGTAACTCCAAACCGATCGGTGCGGCACCGATTCGTCGGGTGCGACGTCACACCGACTCCCGGTAAGAATGCGAAAAATCCACAGAGAAAAAATCATTCGCCTTGACCGGGATTTGAACCCGGATCCCTCGATTTCCGGCCGAGTGCTTTAGCCAGTTAAGCTACCGAGGCGTCATTCTTCCCTGTGGAAATTTGTGGACTATACCGGACAAGGTGGTATGGACTGCTGAGCATGTTATGCGACGAGCAGTCCAAATCGTGCGCATGGCGCCACAGCCGGAGAGTAAAGTCCGAACTTTGAACACATATAGGTGTTCTCTCTTTGACGAATTTAAGTATACCGGGACTAGCCGGGCAATAGGCAACTATTATTTCACTCAATCATCATTTGGAGTTTCTCTCGGCATAGAAATAAGATCTTTTTATTTAAGTATGAAGTTTGCCACAACGGTATCAGTTTCTTTCATCTGTAACAGGCAACTATATTTCATTTTATAGTCAGCCATTGATTCCCTTGACGATGAAAGAAGATATTTGTTAATAAGTATGAGGTTTACCGCAATATTATCATTTTCTCTCACTTGGAATGCGCAACTTAAACATATGTATTTCACCCAATCACAATTTCTTTACTTCCTCGTCATTACACTTCTTTTAATTACACCCAGTTCCATATTTTTATAACAATTTCCTAACTTGTTCCTCTAATATGACATTTACACTTGCTTTTGAATCCTACGTTCACGTACCATGGTATGTTATTTTCGTCTGCTTCGGTGCCAATGGCATAACCTTCCGTTGATAACATTTAGACGGAACTTACTTAATGACAACTATATTACCAAATCATGAATAAATAGCAATATACGGAACCAATATTTAAAAAAAGAAACTACGATCTCAAGGATAGTTTCAATAATTCATTCCAGCAACAACAATCTCCATCATATACAAACTTTATTGTGATGTTGTAATATTGTTTCTTTCGATTCTGTATGTACAGCATTACTACCACACATTATATAAGCATTGTTAACAACTTATTCAATATCGTTTATCTTAATCTAGCAATAAGTCGTAATTTCCGCAAATAAAAAGATTGAGAATGACGACAACAAACTGTGCCAATGGGTCCTCACTTGTTTTTGCCCTTCTTTCATTGGTGGAGACACGTTAGATGACTTCTAACTTCGGATATATTCGGATTTTCCCTGTTTGAGATGGAGAGGGAACCGTACCGACTGGTTTGATACCGACGAACATACTGAATCGCTGAATTAGCCGTCGTCGGTATGGAAACCGTCGTCGGTACGGAATGATGTGCTGTCGGTGGGCTGGGAAGGGAAACCGACCGGTGCGGTACCGACGAAATACAGAATACGGCCCCAGATTTGCAATGCCCGGCACAATATTCCATGTCCAACAATAGCTTTCTGAGGATTACATTGGACCAAGTTAAGAAACTGCAATTGAAAATAAATGCTAAGCCGAATTGATTTAGGCTAGGGAAAATTTAGTGTCCAATTCAAGCTTCAATAATTTCTTTCATGTGGATATCCAAAACAATTGATCAATTTGGTAATTAACCGATGGTTTTCATGCTGAATCTTGCTGATGAACTCTATTGGGGTAATCATCTGGGTCAGGATGGACATAGCTGCCAATTTTTTGACAGCCTTCTCTGCCATTGTCATCAGGGGGAATGACCACCTGGTTAGTGCCGGTTTTATATACACAGTTTGGGCGGTCAAGTCTTCTCTGATTGGTCCATTTTTGGTGACCTTCTTCCTCTTAACTTACTCATTCGTTTGATGGTGGGATTCCAGGTTTTGCTCATGTTGAAACCCACGTCTCTATTCATTGCATTCTTAGAAGGAGACATCGCCAAAGTGATGTTCGGGATCTGGATGCGGATGTTATTTTCTTAAACTATATAGGTAAGGTAGAAAAAGTGTCACAGCTTTCTTCCACATAGGCCCGGGTTCGAGAGATATTCGCATGTAAAGGTTTTGCGCAGCATTATAGCCCTTGAGTAAGCGCTCCCTTTCATCTACGGCCGTGGCGGTGTGGTTTAAGGCGTTGTTCCCCCAACCTGTAGTTGGAGTCCCGGGTTCGAGTCCCAATTCATGTTAACGAGAGTATCAATTTATGGATTTTAAACGAAACTCCGAATTGTGCCCTACCACGCGAATTAGAGGACGTATATAATTCCTTGCACGTGAAAATCACGTGCACCGATGCAGACCTCCGCCTCGCATCAATTAACCGATTGTACATCTATTCATGAATCGTTCCCCGGTTTTTGACGTGTGTGTCTCCACTTTCAATGTCTTTTTTCCATTTCTGAAGCACCAGTATTTTCCGGCTTCAACGTTTTTTTACTCAAAATGTCATTTCCACAAGGCATTCCCTCCATTAGATCTACTTTGTAGCCCACCCACTGTCTTCCCAACAAATCTCAATCCCTACAACAGAATGTCCTTCCACTCACCATGCCTCCCTTATGACCTGCCTTCTAGCGTCCTTCAAAGACTTCCGTCCCAACAACCCTCCGTCCACAGCTGACCCTCGATAATCCCTGAATAAGGCGCCCAATTGTGTGAAAACGGGTGCGAAAGGTAAACAAAGAAGACCTCAAAAGCGGCTTGAGTAGGCTGCTGGAATTGTACTGGATGGGTAGGAGGGGAAACTGGCTAGGGTCAGTAACTGAATGTGAGGATAGGCAATTGTGTTTATTTGTAGAGAAGAAAGACTTGAGATTACGAATACATATACGAAGAGGCTGTGGGAGCCATGGCTAGGGTGAGGATGATAAAATTTCCTGGAAATTTGCGGGTAAGTAATTATATACGTCCTCTAATTCGCGTCGTAAGGCACAATTCGGAGTTTTGTTTAAAATCCATAAATTGATATTAAATTAAAAAATTTGCGAAGTAACTAAATATAACGAATGGGGATAAAATGTAACAGTGATTTCAAAAATTAGAGGAGAAAAAAATTCTGCCGACACTGGGACTCAAACCCGGGACTCCAACTTCAGGTTGGGGGAACAACGCCTTAAACCACACTGCCACGGCCGTAGATGAGAGGGAACGCTTTCTCAAGGGATGTGATCCTGCGTGAAATCTGTACATGCGAATATCTCTCGAACCTGGGCCTATGTGGAAGAAAGCCGTGACACTTTTTCTATCTTACCTATATAGTTTTAGAAAATAACATCCGCATCCTGATCCCGAACATCACTTTGGCGATGTCTCCTTCTTAGCAAGTCTCGGTTCAATCGCCTCTTTGGTAAGCCGATCCCAACATCCATTTGCCTAGCAGAGGATTTTGGTTTCATTGAACTGAAGGACATGATCTTATTCAATACAGTGGTCGGCTACGGCAGAATTCTCCAGGTATCCAAGTTATGCAAGTTAAGAAGGTATGCAGCATTGTGCTCCGATATCCTGCTTTCAATTTCAACCTTTTGTTTTTTTTTATTGTGTAATGAACATTTTGTCCGAAAATTTAATTGCAGGCCTAATATTCTGTCGGCTTAATCATTTGCTCAATGTTTCTGATGAAGTACATTCACAGACGCCCAAAATTTCCCAATTGAAAACTATTGAGTTTCGGCAACTCCATATTGTGCCTTCACTTTTTTCTCCTTGAAATGAGGGAGCAGGAGTAGGCCGTGACACATCACACATGCAGCTTATGGTTTGGGGCCATGAAGCGCGGCTGAATGACGTGAAAAAGGTAGACAAAATTCATTCCACATTCAACTGCCCTAATGATTATGCAAGATAGGAGTTGAATTTTAACAAATTTAGAAGTGTGTAAAAATTCAATAGCCATGCAACATCCTCTGGACCTCATGATAGGTTTTTGCAAAGTTTTAAGATTAGAAAAATGTCCATTGTGTGTGCAGTACCAAATCATCTGTCATAGAGACTTGATCCGTGGAACCTCTGGTTCGTTGCACAATACTTACCCACTACACCACTGGAACAACTGAGGCAGTTTCGGTACCCAATAAGTCTGCTGTGTTCATAGATGTTCCAACGAGAGTAAACTCCATTCTATGTGAGTGTAGGCAAAGCATGCTTCATACACATAAGGATATGGGGAAGAATTCGCAGCTTTTCTCGCGTTGTCATAATGCAATGAATATTATTTTCACTGGCATAAAGGGTATATAGTTTTCAAAATCCCTGGTTGTATGAGAGCAAAATATTGGAAGACAGTAGTCGTCAAGTAGATCCTGAAATGGCTGCTTTCAGATCCCAATGAGCTTTGCATTAATTTTTCCTGCCACTCTACTTGAAATTTTCAGAGCAAATTACTTTTTCCTACCCCTTCCTACCCTTTGTAT
Source organism: Ischnura elegans (assembly GCF_921293095.1). Lineage (NCBI taxonomy): Eukaryota > Metazoa > Arthropoda > Insecta > Odonata > Coenagrionidae > Ischnura > Ischnura elegans. Next base: position 5,449,373 of record NC_060248.1, on the reverse strand, counting down.
TAGACTTGTGCGTGATGCTGCTCAAAACAGGGTCTTAAGCAGAGTGTTCCTGGGCAGTTTTTACATCTGTATCTCGTCTCTTTTCTCTTTCCAATGTTTGTACAAACTACCCACTTTCCTCTTCAAACCTTATTGTTGTTTATAATAACTGACTTGTTCTTTAAATGTTATCCACATGCCCAGGAGCTGGTCAAATATTATTATTTCCTCAGAGAGGACAGATAAATATTACAGTTGGATAATGCTTATTTACTTTAACCTTTTCGCGCCGAGCTCCTTTACAGGAAGTTGCTTTTGGCTCTACGAAGGGTTTGAGAATTTATTTTTCGCCCCGTACGGAGTTTTTTCACGGCTTGGGACTGTGCAGGTAGTCGCTTCCTCCCCTTAATGACCTTTCCTAGCGGGGTCCCGGACCCTTTCCCCGGCAACTGGGCAAATATAATCCTCGACCCTTTTCCCCGATGGCAGCCCATCCCGGCGTACCTTTGCGGTCAGTTTATTGTTGCCAGTGCAATTTTAATTTTTTTAATTGTTACTGTTGCATTAAATGTCAGTTCATCAATGTATTCCTTTCATTTCGCAATGTCTGTAGAACTTGAAACGAAGTTCTACGGTTATTTATAGGGTTTTCAGCAAAACGGCACTATATCATAGCCAAATGAGCTTTTCCGAGAATAGTGAGGTTATCATCTTCCACGTACATATTTCAGTAGGAGAATACCTACACCAATATACTCTTGGGTGTTCCAGTTGGAGGATAATAAGTTTTTCCAAGAAAACATTAACGTTCTAATGTATCCCGAAATAAGCCCGTTAGGGGCACAGGGCAAACCACCTGGATCTTGACCAGAGAACCAAGATATGAGAGTAATTACCTGGGTAGAGCAGTTCTCTTTCATTCATGGTATGGGCTGCATCGCACAGCAGGGTTCTACAGAAACCATCCCTGGTATAGGTAGCGGAATACGTACAGATAGTTAACGGCTAAATTTGAATACACGCCAAGAAATTTTTGAAAAGAAAATGAGCTATTCCAAGAAGAGTTAGGTTATCATCTTCCACGTACATATTTCAGTAGGAGAATACTTACACCAATATACTCGTAGGTGTGCCAGTTGGAGGATAATAAGTTTTTCCAAGAAAACGTTAATGCGCTAATGTGTCCCGAAATAAGCCTGTGAGGTGCACAGAGCAGACCACCTTAATGGATCCTGACCAGAGAACCAAGATATGAGAGTAATTACCTGGGTAGAGCAGTTCTTATTCTTGCAATGGTATGGAATGCTTCTCACAACATGTCTACGTAAAACATTCCCTATTGGTACATTAAATTTACGAATTTTTAAGATATGCATTAATCAGTATTTATAGCGAAATTCGTTTACAATACCTTTGTATTCAAAGGTTGGTAAGAGGTTATTAAAAATAGCCGCTGTAATTTTGGCTCACGACAAAGAACTGAGAGAATCATATTTTATTACATTACGAGGGCTTTTTTTCATAGAAGTGAAATCGGATATTCTATCGAATTTCACCGCAAATGTACACTTAGAATGTAGCTAACAGAGTAACGTATATTTTTAGATGTAAATCATTACAATATCGCTCCTATAAACTTGCTAGTAAGTTATAAAAATAACAATTAAACATCTAACCTTAGCGTCTCCAAAAATTGTTCTAGGTGATGATCAACTCCGTTAATATGAACGCTAGAATTCCGTTTAAAATTTGGAACCAATCAGCAGAACATACAGAATGAAATTCCTCGCATTGATTTTCAATAAATGCAACATGAACTTTTTAGTTATTTTAACTTATAAACAAATAAGTGACCACGAGCACCTTCCTTGAGTGGGACACTGAGAGCCGGAATGGGCCGAGGTAATCCCCACACGGACAATAGGAGAGGGTCGGACCTCTTGCGCCGAGGGACCCTAATGGCCGTTGGGACCCACTTGGCATTCTTGACCGCGAAACCGTGAAAACACGGGCTTTGGCCTTATGCTTCGAAAAATTCAAGCCGTGAAAAGCCGGCCTTCCTTCTTTAGCATCAGAAAATTCAGGCCGTGAAATCACGCCCTGCACGGGGAAGAGGTTAAAAAAGAGAGCATGTTTTCAAGATAATGGGAATAAGTCATTTTTTAATATGTAGTGAGAAAGGTCACGAAGCTTTTGAATCAATGAGTAATTGGATAAAGCCCTAAAGACCACTGGATGAAAATTCTCAGAGGATTTGATGGATGGGTTAGAATGTGTGAGGATTCTTTGGACCATCCTTTTAACCTTATATAAATTGAGTGTATGTGGACTGAGCCTAGAAGCAAAGGAATTATTGAGAGTGAATCGTTAATTAAACAGGATTATTTTCCATAGAAAAAGCAACTTATCAGTCAGAAACAAGAAGACAAAGTGCGTCATTGAACACTGAATCACATATCAGCATGTGGAAATTATCAAGGAAGCAAAAACCACAAAAGAGATGATGCAGTCACTTCCAAATGTTGATGAGAGTGACAAAGTTTGCAGTAAACCATACCAGAAGAGTATGGCGCAATGACTACAGCAATATAAACCATGACGACATGGATCACTCTGGAATTTGTCGAGAGCAGACTGCTGAACTAAAAATGAAAAATACTGGTCCCCAAAGAAATGGAAGAGAAAAAGATAATTGCACTTTCACAGCCAGTAAGTCAGCAGGGTGCTTCATATGTGGTGACCCGAGACACTTCAAAGCCAACAGACAGCAGAGACTACGGGATCTGCAGAGGAAGAGGAATGTTCCGAGACACTAACAAAAGCAGAGGTCGTGGGAACTGAAAAGTTTGTGCGTCTATGTACTTGAAGGAAAAAGTGAAAAAGACGTGTTATTTGTCGCCGTAAATGAGGTGATTGCAGTCATGTTAACTTTGAGTTAGATAGCGCGCAACATGACATGTATACATCGTGACTCTGACTAAAAGACATGTTAGTAAGAGTCACGATTGGATGAAAGAGAGCGTAAGAATTTGAGATATAAGCAATGTTCTACAGCGAAATTCAACGCGTGATATTTCATAAATATGAATTTATAGAGGGTAATGATACTTACCTCTAAAAGATCCTTACAAAAGTTTTGAATGCCAAATATTTTGGCATCATCGATTTGCTTGGTGAGCCTTTTCCTAAGATTCTCTCCATCTGCTAAAGCTCTTTTATATTTATCCTGTGGATGTAAAAGCACATTTCAGCATCTTCGAAGGGTAAGTAAGTGGCAAGTCCAAGAAACAAGGAATGGTACCTACCTCAAGTTCTTGACTTTTTTTTGTAATAATTCCAATATCTTCATTTAACTTTTCTATTTCCAGCTTCAGTTTGCGCTCGCTGTCTGTTTCCAATGGAGATTCGACTTCCTTCTTCAGAGGTTCACCGGAGGCATCAGTGGAATTTTCCCGGCTTATTGTTTTCGATGTAGTAAACGTCTGATGATTATTAACCCAGCTAGATGGAATGAATTGGCTACTATTTTAGTCGAAATATAGTGAAAATACCTTATTTAAATTCACTTCAAGAAGCATTTCGCAGTATGTTAACGTGATAGTTCTACCACAACAGTAGTGATTTTATTTTAACAAAAATTGTACTAGATATCGAGATATTATTTGCATTAAAGGCAATTGTAATAATACCTCAACTTTCCAGAGCAACACATATTGGTAGCACTTTTAGGGTAGTTTAACCCTAATCGTAAACATCGCTGAAAACTTCTTAAGGCCATGACGCAATATACACAAGGATCAAACCACACCAGCAGAGTTTTCTTCTTATCAACGAACACACGAATCGGCAGAATGAACATTTACGCTTCGTTTTTTTCAGAAAACAATTGAAAGATGAAAATAAGGGAAAACTGAATTGAGGTATCGTCTGCGTGTTGTTCGGGCAAAATCACGGTGAGTTAAGGTATTTTATATTGTAAATATCAATTATTTAACATTTATGGTCTTTTTCCTTAAAGTAATTTTGCTTTATTGCATCACCGCTTTTTCCAGTGGAACATACATTCACTCTTGACGTATCATTATTTGCAATGAAAAAGGGCATGCCGTTGCTTACATCTTGGTGTAGACATAGATGTACTTGCAGACAACGCACTTGCTGACCAATGAATTTGTGGTGTGGATATAATTTAGTTTTGTTGTTATTTTTATTTTCTTGTTAACTAAATGGTTTATGAAGGAAAGTACTTTATAAACGTGGTGTTAATTCTTCTTTCATATTTTGTTTTTCTGTCCCTTAATACTTTTGAACGATGTGATTGAATGAGGATTATAGTTTGATAACTGGCTCATTGATCATTTGTCTCGTATTTGAAGCCGTTAATCACCATAATATGTTTAATTAACTCGTATATGTTGATGTTGGACTTTTTTCGAGGATGTAAAACTGGCCATTGCCAATGTCTCAATGTATATCCGTTTTTCGATGCGTCTGTGGATTTATACCAGTGACTATGAGTGTATGATTTTGCTCTTCAATCCAGGCATGAGTAGTTATAACTGAGATTTGAGTTGGTTGGAAAGGCTCCTGCCCCCACAATGAATAGCCACAGCTTTACGTTGGCTGAAAGATTGATTCCTGCCACATACCTTCAGCAGGCAGCAGCTGCGAAGAAATCAAGGGAGAGTCTCATCAGACAACTAATTGAACAGGTATACACTAGTATTCATTCCCTTCCCTCTTGTTTTGAAGGCGACTGACGGATAAAAATATGTGTTTCTAAAGCCGATGACTGCCTCTGTGATCTCAGTAGAGTAGGCGTTAATAAGCTACGTTTGTGCGTCGTATTGTGTCCTATCGATTAAGATTTTCTATTTTTTGTGCATATTGTTGTGAGCTTCTGGCGTTTTTCTCAAGAAAAACATAGTCGTTTTATTCGAGAGACGAGAAATATTAGTATAAATGCTACTTGTAACAGCTTCTATTGTTTAAATGAGGAAATATTTTATTCTAATGAGATCCTTTTGTGATGGAATTTAATTTGTCATGCCTCCCAAGATCAAACTTTAATGTATTTGAGCTCAATTTATATTACAATACCTGTCATTGTCTTAGGTTTGTTTAATATTATTGTATTACTTTTCTTGTGTGTGTTTAGTCTGCATTGTTGATTTTGTTATATATGGGCGATTATATTGGTCATTACTCTATCTAATTTGTTACATAGGATAACTTTAATAGGATTGCTGTAGAGGCCATTAATGTCAGTCAATTAAATTGCTCTTACGGCCATGTCATTCTTTGCAATAACAGTGACCGTCGAGACATTGACCTAAATGAATGCCAGATGAAAATTTGTCTAAAACTTTCCCTAGAAGTGTCATATCTTAAATTACATAATCCTTATGTACATATGTAATTGAACGTGAATGTGTTAAAGTTATCCTTTTTGATGTTTATGCATGGCTTGATCTACCAAGTTTTGATGAGAGTATAGCTATTTACAGATTGCATTACTTGTCTCAGGAATTCCTTTCGGAATGTATTTCAAAATAATTTTGAGGAGAGGTTTTTTATATTACCTTAAAATATGAGTGTGATTTTTTAAAATAACGTTGGATACTTCAGCTCATGGTGGCCGATGAGTTGACCTCAAGGCTGAGTATGTCCTGAGTGCTTCTTGTTTGAGCTGTTCAGCAAAATAATTGATTATTTTTCTCTCAAAGATTGTTCATGTAAGTTGATTAAAGAAGTGAAAGCCTTATCCTGAACTTAATGGTAATTTGTTATGAACTAAGTGAAATTTATCTTCATCGAGTTTCACAAATAGTTTCACATTTTTGTGTATTGTGATTTATGCAAACGTTTATGGTGTAGTCTAAAATCAAATTATGTTTCTGTGTCTGGGAATTTGTGTCAGAGGTTTCCCTCCTTATAATTATGGTGGGTCATTCCATGTCAGTTCATCCAGGCATGACACCCACCGACTCGGATTTTGATGAAACTTGCCAATTTTCATCCTTCCATGCAGGAATGAAACTGTGTAAAATATTTCTTGGCTATCTCTAATAGTTTTTTTTTCACGACCATTTGAAGTTTGGGTGAAACTGCAGTTTTTCAATGGATGCGGTCTCCAGAGGCACTTGTACCTCCAGAGGGAAATAATTTGTCTCAGCCATGGTTTTCATCTGATTCTTATGAAAATTTTCAGGTTTACTAAGGAAGTCATGAGGATTCCAAAAACTAATTGAAAAATATCCTAAGGAATATTGGAAATTCTCTAAACTCATATGTTTCATAAGATTTTAGAAAATTTTGCGTCAAAAACATGGTTCTATAAAACATCAAATTTTGACCTGAGGCAATATATTTTCTGATATCCCTTAAGGAATGACCCACCACCTGTAAAAATAAAATTCATGGCTTTTTGCTTGCTTTGTTGTTAAAAAAAATTTATGCAAAAAAAATCCCTTTTCATGCCTCTGGTAGTCAGTGCTGGGTCCTCCTTCAAGTGTGATGAAATGCTTGTGTTAACTGTTTTCTATATCTAAGCAAATATTTACAACATGAATCTAGTACATAATACGTTCAAAAATTAAAATATTTTTTATGTGCAGGTTGTTTTTCTTCCGATAAGAAAAATATATTTTTGAAATATAATATTTTAAGGAATTCATTGCACTTACCCATCATTGCTGGGGAAAACTTGATTGTTGCTATATAAAACACATCAAAATACAGAATGCATGTCAATACAAGTTAACCTTCTCCATTTTGTATTGACAAAAAACTTCACCAGTTTTTGGTGGATCAGTGAAGTTACCAGTTAACCAGACCGGATGAGAGGTTACTTTTATTCAATATGTGTCCCTGAGAGATCCACAGGTATTTCATCAATATATGCATTTTTAATGCAAGGCTTCAGGGGTAAAGTGAAAGTTCTGAGAATTTCTTGACTTCCTATTGCAAATATTTGAAATTCTGGATATATGAAATAAGAGGAAGAAATCATATGCTCTGAGATGAATTTCTGCATTGCGCATTGCATCCTGGATGGTAACACAAAGTGTAAGGGTTTATATCCATTCATTATAATCACACACTAAATAAATCAAATCTCAAAATCAAATTTGATCAAATTAAAGGGAAGGTATAAATGGTTATGAAACCAAGTTGTTTGCAAATACTACCTGAGGGAGCTAACCTTTTAATGCAGAAAACAAGCGTCATATCCATTGCGTTACTCCAAAGAAACACATTCTGAAGGAGGAAATAGTTTCACATATCCACTTTTGGACTTGGCTTATTTGTGGTCAAGGTGGACATGTTGTCACACACCTGGTGGTGGTGTGCTGAGCCTCATCATCAGCATGAGCACGCGCGTGCCTCTTCTCCCTTGAACCAGCAGCAAGGAGTATAAGTAGCTCTTCCCCCCCCCCCCACCCCTCTCCTGACTCCTCTGCAAATAGTCACTGTCGGAGAAGGTGAACGTGAAGTGACTGTGTCATGTGGGTTGCGTTGGGACCAATTTTGATCTCTAATATCTTGACTCTCAGTCACAAGGGCACATAGAATTTCCAAGGATCCATTGTTCCACTGCCAGCCGAGTTTAATATGGAATCAGGGTGTTACACTTTGTTTTACTGTTTATTTTTGTTAGTTATCTGGGGACCATCTCAAGAGAATATTAAAAAAGAGAGACAGAAAAAGTTAATCGCAAATTAATAAGGTAATCTACTTTAATGATGGGTGGTGTTATGACTTGCAACTTTCATGATTTATTGCCATTTGAAAATTTTTAAGTGCACCCATGTTTCGTATAGCGCAAGGGATGCGTTCCTTGGGGTCTTTGCGCTATACGAATTTGCGTTATACGAGATCGTTTTAACATTGGGAAGATAGGGATGCATTCCTGGTAGCATAGGTCTTGGGTATTGAATTTCCTCTAAAACATATGTATTCCCATAAATAGCCTTAGAAAACATTATTTATATAAATGTTTATAGTTTAAAACATCTTTAAAGATAGTATGCACGCATTTGAAGACTTTTATTCACGTTAAAAATAATTCTTACGTGCTTTTGAAATTCCCTCCTGTCGTGCGGGTGGGCTAACATCTGCTATCTCAGGGGTTCGTAATGCATTGCCGGCAGTTGACGATTTTTCAAACCAGTCTAAAAACAACTATTGTCTCACCCAGGCCCTTTTGTCGCTCATCGAAATGACAGGCAAATGCTACTTTGAATGCCATTTTATAGCTAGCGGAGTTTATGAATGATAAATCATTTTAATTTGAAGTCCTCCGAGTCTTTAGCAGCTACGTGAAACAGTCTTTAAATGCCTTGAAACCTGACCCAGGTTTTCCTTCCCTGAAAATGAATGAACGAGAATGCATTCTTTTCTAAAAGAATGTTGTCTCGTCAACACAAAAAACTAGTTGAGGGGAAAAGGAGCCACTTTCAATCACAGCTTGGAGTTCATCAGAAAATGTTGTGGTGACTGCGCTATCAACACTTGCAGATTCACCTGATATCGCCGCACTGAAAATGCCTGCTTGCCGTTTAAATTCTGGAACCAATCGGAGCTTTCACTAACTGTCTCGGAGTGTTACCACTCTCGTCTTTTTGTACTGATTCACTATGAACTTTCCGTATGTGTAGACCGCTTGGTTGAAGTTGGTGCGGCTGAGGTCACTGATGTTTTAACTTCGTCTTTATTCAGAATAAGGCATCGTGCGTTTAAACTTCCGCGCAATATCGCTTTGACGTTCTCCATTTTCAAAGCAATTGACCTATATCAATTTCTCTTCAAGGTTTATAGTTTTTCTTGATAAATTCTTGATTTTTCTACCCGCATTCCTATTTTTTGTCATTTTCTCTTGGTTTTTACTCTGCATGGCTCCATCAAAATCACCTTCTACTGCTGAACTGTATTCTTGAGACGCCTATGACTGCGGGGAGGGAACGAAGCTATTGTGTTTGAGACTCTATGGCGGACCCTCTTACATGTTGATGCTATTCATGTGCAACTCGGCCACCGCTCCATTTCTCCCCCGTGAATACCGATGACCTTGAAGGCTTTAGCATAGACCCTCTACCTGGAAGTCAATCGCCCCATAACCTATGGCGGTAAAAGTTACGTCTCAACCAGTATTGCTTAAAAAAAATCATGTCCACTAGTCCCACGCTTAATTAATGATCTAAATTAACTCATTCTGTTAAGGAGACGAGATAAATTACTTCGGTAGGCCGGTTATCTGGACCCAATGACGAGTAATACTTTTGGCCATTGCACAGCAATGGATTTCGATTAATATATAAACAAAAAAGAAAATTTGAGGCAAGCAATAATATTATTATGCATAAAATGATAGAAATTTCGTGTGTACTTAGCGCAAGTTCACGTTTTATCACGAGAGCGTTTAAGATTTTTGGCTACACTGCGTTGCAATGTTTCCCCGAGGAACAAATTTGCGCTATATCGAAATTGCGCTAATCGAAATTGTGCTATACGAGACATGGGTGTACACCATACTTGTAATTATTAAGCTTAAGCTGACTTAATTTTCACTAAAGGAACCCAGGCTTTTCTCCTTTATAAAGAAGTTTCAACTAATTTTAACTTAATGTTAATTGATACTTTAAAACACCTTAACATGATTTCCAATCAGTTTATGATGTTATTAATGTGAAACGGACAAAATTATAAAGGGTTGGAGCGGTCAAGTCAAAATTTGTAGTCGTGACGGCTGGTGCAAAATATCAACTACATATGTGCTGCTGCCCTTCCATGGAAATGAAGTTTGTGGAAGTATGATTGAAGATCAGTCGCTGAAGGAAGGAGGGTTTCCCATTTTTTTTAACGGACCTGATAGTTTTGTTTGAAGCTAAAGGATTTATGGCCAGTGTGACATGAACCTTGCACAAGCCATGATCTGGCATATCATGGTGTAGATTAAACTGCACCTGAATTCACGAGGGTGGGATCTAAGGCATTGCACGGTGGGCCAGAGTGAGAATCTGGAAGGACAAAATTTATCCTTATTTCGCATTGAAAAAACACCATACATCCTACGGCTCTTTTGCCATTTGGTATTTATATTTAAATCATTGCATTCATTTTGTTCTCATTACCAAATCTTTCTGTTTGTATCTGGAGAAGCGAGCCATCCTGGAGCGTATTATAATGATAATATGTTGGAGCCAAGATATCAACACATATTTACATAGTTGTTTTTACAGAATTTATACTCATTACATACTATCACCAAATACTGTGAAGCGCTGCTTTGTGGTCAAAAACATTTATTTTCATGCTTCCTGCCCAATGTACTAAGCTCACTGAGGGAACTGGTAGGACACGAAGACATAGGTAATGCAATGGGGTGGATTTTTAATTATGAAGTAATATTGAGTGTTTCAAGCCTAATTTTCGAAGTAAGTAATTGCAAAGTGAAGGGTGAGATGCACCCAGACTTTGGCATACTTCTACTCTTGCAAGCGTACATGTCATATGCAGTGGTTGAAGCGGCAGGCACCCTCTCTGTTCTGCACACTCCCTCTACCAGCCGCACTTAACACTCTGCACCACTGCCATGAAATAAAACTAAAGTGCTCTCATCTAGAAGTATCTTATTGGCAGTGCGTCTCTCCCATGTGATAAAGGATCAGTAATCAACCATGGTGCAGAGTGAGGGACTTAATTAATTTTTACAACATAAAATGATAGGGGACGGCTGTTTTAAATTTAACTTATCCATGCATCATATTGTGGGAGTTCACCGTATTAAAAGAAAAATATAATTGCACACTTCCATGATTATTTTAATGTGTATGACACGTGTTTGCTCACAGCCATCTTGTACTATATGATGACTCTTGATGAGCCAAAACACATTGTGCACATGATAATGATTGTGTATAAGTGCAATTGAATTTTAATTTAGTATTTAAACAGTTTTTTTCATAATTAAAAGAGGTATAAGGATCCATATGGATTGATAATTTAGGAGAGTAACACAAGTAAGGAGTGGTTACAATTGTGTAATTCAACCTTTGTCTATAGTTTACTCTTCCTAATAATTTTTTTTAAGAAGTTCAAAATTCTGGATACATTAATTTTGTTTCCAGTCTTCTGTTGTGTATGGATGTGATACACGTAGAGCTATGAAGTCTGAAAACTGTGATCAAATATATCCATAGATATCATGTCTCTTTCAAACAGGAATGCACCCTTTGAAAGCAATGCCACTTTCAGTCTCCTTTATAACAAACAAACGATTGCACGAAGCCACCTCTACTGTGACTCAATGTGTGTGGTTGTGTCCTTTTCAGAGGAAATGGCCGGAAGAGGGCTGGGATGACACCACGATTGAGCTGTTCCTGGCCGACCTCGCCCAAATGGACAGCAATAATTTCCCTGGTAACTGCGGAATTGGTGAGAGAGAGGCCAGGATTGCCTCAGGTAAAGTCTTTGTTGTTTTCATCCGTGTTCATTTGCTGCGGATATAATCACATTTTTGTTCACCTACGTATGTACTACCCTTGAAGCTATGTTCCTCAAATAGCCAATGGCAGCAGGTGTTTGGACCGCAGATGTTTACCTCTGAGAGAATGCAAAAAATATTTAGGTACCTATGTGGGAGATTTGATTGCCTGAGTAAGATCTATCAAAGTCCTTCACTGTTTGGGAAAAAAATTCCCTTATGTAGAGAAGTTGTGGTAAGAAACGCGTAGAATATGAAAAGGACGGGAGACAATGGGGATCACTGCAGGCTTAGCACAAAGATTGTGATGTACTCACTCTCGTTAAATTTGATTTTTTTTTAAATAATGTGTTCATTAATGGAATGAAAGTACAGTACTTATCCACTTCTGTGGGAAAGATTGATTCACTGATGAGAGAAACTGGAACACATTTTCTTAATGTCAGCATTTAAAACACAAAGTAAATGAAACAGAAAGAAAAAGAAATGACCTTTCACTGCATGAATGCCCTTTATATCCTCTTCACCTTGTCAGCACCACCTTTGACCAACTTTGTGCATGGACAGCAGCAGATGAAAAGTAAGCAAATTGTGTACTCAAAATGCTGCCATACTCCACTATGTTTCTGCCAAAAATATGTCTTCTTTTATCATTTAAATAAGACCTGGAAATATAATGTAGATGTTATATTATGTCCTGCATGTTGCTCTGAAAGATTTCTGTTCTTAATTACATAAGCAATTGAAGCCTCTGGGTCTCCTGCAGCTCCCAACTTAATTCATGTAAAGTATGTGCATCAATCACTCTCTGTTTGCTCGTGGCAGTTTTTGTCGAATGGTGCAGCTTCTCTTTGTGTTATTATTAACTTCATGGGTTAAGTCTTTCTGCTCAGTATCTACTGGCTGGGTAGTTGAGGTGCGGCCCGACGATTATTAGTTGATATTGAATTTCTGGCCATCCAGCATGTGGCCCTAGGTGGCTGTCCTGATATGTCTATGCAATGAGACATGGTGGTGGTAAATCCTCCGGTGTAGCTGTAATAGTGACTCCCAATATCCAGCATTTGTGTGTTCTCTTGTCATAATTTATGTCAGTTCTTGAGTCATCCTCAGTTGGCTTGCATCCTTGGTGTTGTTAACTGCTATGCATTTTCTTTGCAGCCCTTGTGGCAAGACGTCACTACCGCCTGGGTCATGGGATTGGACGTTCTGGCGATCTTGGAGAAGTTCAACCCAAGGCTGCTGGCTCCAGTCTGATGAACAAACTTACCAATGCTTTGGTCTTGGATGTAATTAGATTTACGGGTAAGTCATTCATTTGTGAATGGAAAGAAATAATAATTATATGTAATAGGTTTATTGGGCGTTAAGTAAATGGTTTACAATTGACCTCGTCAGTTCACTGGACATACATATAATTACTATTTACAACTTAAGTAAAGTACAGGATAGTTCAGAAAACCATGTCTGCTGCATGAGTGAAAAACTCATTCATGGAGTATAACGATTTTGATGCCAGCCAAGAGTGTACAACAGATTTGAATTTTGTAGTACTACCTCCTCTTGCAGACACAGGTAAATGGTTAAAGACCTTTATGCCCATGTTTGAAAAGGAATTTAATGTTATTTTTAGCCTCTTTTGACCTGCAAAGAGGTGATTATTATTTCGAGTGTCATGGTCATGTATGTCTGATCTTATTGCAAAAGACTGGAGGTTATCTTTCATGTGCAAAAGTACTCTATATGCATACAAACTGTAGACAGTCGAATTATTCAAGGTTTAATTAGATCATAAAACACACGATAAATCCCACCAAACATGTGCACCATTGGCACTGATATTTTGACTTGATATAGCTCTCAAATGACTGGTTGCAAGTGAAGAGAAAAGTGACTTCTGTGCATGCGTCAACTACTGAGATGGGGATGGAAAAAAGAGAAAGGAACGTATAGAGACATGGTAATCCTCCAATGGCGATAGCTCAGTTGCATAGCTGAAAAGAAAAGGGGAGAGGGAATGAGACCACAGGAGTAAGTTAAATTTTGTGCTAGATGCCACAAACAAAAAGCTTTTGATAAGCAACATTGTTCACCTCAACCAGTCTCCTCTGCTTGATATCAGCCAATAATCCCTAGAAATTCACCCGTACTCACTCGTAAACCCTCATCATGGGTGCCGCCACTTCTTTCTCATTATCCCGAGTTTATTCTACCATCCATAGCCTAGCTACCGTCCTCTCCTCTTAAACACAACACTACATTGAATGAGGTCCCATGGTCGGAAAACGGAACCTGAATCCTCTTAACAGATAGATTAACCACAAGAGCTTTAAGAATGAGGCAAGAATAGATACGTTTGTGAAAAATAAGACTAGTTTAAAGGAGGAGAATGTTAAAAAACAGTATTATGATATGAAAAAGATTTAATTTCGTTGCGAGTGTAGAGTGAGTGGCAGCGATTCATGGCCCAATAAAGCAGTATGCTATCCCAGTTAAGCGGAAAAAACTCTAGTATATTATTATTCTATTGGGTTCTGTTCTTCAAGATCTTCTCCATTTAAACGGCTGTTCCAAGTAACTGGTGGACCCACTAACACATTCAGCACGGGGCATGTCAATTGACGTGGTCCTGTCCAAGCCGAGATACGGGGCGCGTGAATTGACATTCTCTGCCAGTCGGTCTGGGAGCCCTTTCTCCGCCTCCGTATGTGACTAATATCCACTTCTGAGTCTTCCAATCGTGTGCATGGCCATGAGTAAGCTTCCCTCTTTCGAAGCGTGTGCGCCATTGAGAGGATGAGAGAACAACCATGTCAAGGCACCATTATCAGTGTGCAAGGAAAATGGTTTGAATTGTAAGAAAACAGTGAATTTTTGAATTCAGAAGTGAATAGCATGGCACTCCAATTCATAAGAAGAAAATTTACATTCATGTTCCAACAAAGCCTTACTGGCAAAAGCCACAGTGACAGAATCACCATTTACTTTGTAAATTAAAACAGCACCAACAGCCAGTTTACTAGCTTCGACAAACAAATGAAATTCCTCGTCAAATTGAGGGAAAATCAACACTGGCAGATTTGTGAGGGCTTTCTTCAACTGACAGAAAGCCAGAAATTTTCAACAGCTGTCCATTGAAAAGGAACATTTTTATGTTTGATATGGTTAGGTCTCACTCTCTCAGGATCAACTCGAAGGGTTCAATTTATGATGAGGAGGCCCAAAAAATATAAGTGACTGCCCGCTAAGAAGTAATAAGAAAGAAGGACATAAGAAATAAGGTCTTCAGCAGACTTGAAATAAATACATAAGTCATCAATATATGGATAAACACGAGAATGTTTCAGATCACCTAGGACCTCATTGATGAGACGAGTGAAAACCTGTGGAGAACCAAACAGCAATCAAGTATACTGATATATTCCGAAAGATGTAACGAAGGCAGTTAATTTCTTAGAATTCTCAGATAAAATGATGATGCGGAATGAAATGCGGCACTGAGATCAAGAACAGTGAAATATTTTGCATCAGCAAGATATTGAAAGGTATGTTCAACCGAAGGAGTTGAAAAGCCATCCGACTTAGCAACCTTGTTTAACTTATGATATTCAACCACTAGTCTTTCAGATCCATCATTTTTAGGCACTAGAAAAGCTAGCAAACACCAGTTCGAATTAGAAACCTCAATCACCTTCTTATCAAGTAGTAACTAGATATGTTTCTTCATAAGAGTAGTTTTAGATGAGATCATATTGGAGTTGAATCTAATGGTTCAATTTCATAAGTCAATACAGACGTGACACCCAAATCATGAGAAATAATGTTGGGATGCTTTGACATTAAGCCCTTTAAATTACCTTTAAATGCATTTTTTGTGGACAGCCCCACAGGTGATTCGGATGAGTTACTGTCTGGTGCTGGGCTAAATGCTTTGCATTTGTCCGAAAAAGAAAACAAAAAATGCTGTGCATTTTAAAAACTCACATTTGTTGCATGGACAATCATGTTTGATTAACGAATGAAATCCACGCCACACAGGAAACGGATTTTTTTTTGCTGAGTAAAATGTATGGTTCCAAGAAAACTTCCTGATTTGGACCTTGAGAGAGACAGATGAATTAATATGAAATGGCTGGCCTGGTACCGTAATTAACTCGATGCCTACATTCTTTCGATTTATCTTTCTCCAAAAACATTTCAGAGTAGCAAAGAAATCTTCATCACAAAGAGAAACTGAACACCTAATATTGATTTAAGCCTGGCATAACAATAAATGAAGATTAATGGATAATATTGGCAATCTATTCACACACTTGTCAGGGATACTCATCAAGCTCAAGGCAGGCTGGCTTAATCGTCATCTTTTGCGACACTCGTTCACTCTGTGGCCAAGTTTGACAGTAAGAACATTAAATAGGAAGTGGCACTTCACTAGACACACTAGAAGAGGGAACAGAAGAGATATTTTGAGAGGTACGATGAAACATGTTGGAATATTCAGTACAACCCATCAAATGCTTGGATGCCTGCATGATAACAGTGTCCAATTCCTAAAACATGTTGGGCTGATTTAGGAACATAATGGCAGATGTAGTTACAGGATTCAGCCCGTGAATGATGAGTCATACAATGCAGGACTAACTCTTGAATAGCATTCATATAGAACGCATGAAATCGTGGGGCGTCTCGCTAGGAAATTGTAAATGCTTAACTTTGGTTGTAATTAGATGATCAAACTCTATCTCCTTAACAATTCTAGCACAAACTCTTTCTGTGATTTGAGGCCACAAGAGATTCAAGTTTAACATTGATAAGAAATGAAGTGAACTGGCAGGAAGTTTAGAAACTACAAGATACAATAACGTTGATGGAGGAACCAATGATAAAGTAACGATTTCATTAATCTTCAACATGAAATTAAACTAATTCTCAGTGTTAGAAACTTCAAATGATGGAAAATCGCTGAGTAATTGCTTGACAATGATCAAGTCTTCAGAAACTGGCAATTCCTGAGAAGCAGACTAGTCTAGGGAAAGGGGGGAATTCCTCGACAAATCACGTAACTGCTGCCCTGATTGTCACTGCCATACCGTATGTTAGGAGGAAAAGCGGTATTTATTTTTCATGGTGAAAATGCCATTTTGATGAGGAATGGCTTTCACTTTGTTGAAAGCAGGAGTTTGTTGTAAGTTGACTCCTCTGCATGGTCTTTAGTGACTTGGTGGTCATCCATGTTCACCATAAATTACCGGATAGTTAAAAATATTTACTGTCTTTGATTTAGTAAAATTTGATGGCTATCCAGTTCTTATTGTTAATGTTCATTCTGATTCATTATTATCAATCATGGTGCTCCTGTTACTCTAATTTCTTATCCATTCTCTTGGTGGGTGAGGGAATATCATCTGTGTTGGCATTATTCGATATAGGGTAGTATTTAAAAAAAAAATCAACTAATCCTCTTGCTAATGTTTTGCCTGTTTTATTTTTACATCATCAGGTCTATTAGTGACATATTTATTATGTTATATTTAAAGGAACCCATGCAATAGCATAATCAAAAGCAAACAAAATATACAATCACCATGGCAATTTTTAGAAACAAACATGCTGATGGAGAGGTATAGATTTGTCATGACAACCAAACAATTTTTTCCATCACTCGGTCAGTCATCATTTTGCTGAATTTCACTTGCAAACAGCCCTGATGATGATGATGTTGATGCATATAAATGAATTTACGAAACATATGCAAAATAATTGGTTGATTTAGAAAAACATTAATTTGACATTCACCTCCATTATCCACATTCTCCTCTAAGGCAAATATGAATTTAAAAAAGGTTGAGAAATATTTATTCATGAAATACCATTCTGCATCATTGTTGTGACTTTTATTGATTTCTTGTGGCTTTCTCTCGTTAGGTGTTAAGACATCGGCTGGATGCTTTGTGGTGCCCATGGCGACTGGCATGAGTTTAGTGCTTTGCATGCTCACCATCCGGCAAGAAAGGCCGCAGGCAAAGTACGTCTTGTGGTCACGTATTGACCAAAAGGCATGCTTCAAGTGCATTGTCACTGCAGGTGAGTGCAGGGGAAATTCGATTGCTGATGTGTGTGGTTCAAACTATGAATGTAAGGATTTAGAATGGGGGTGGAGTCAAAATGTGGGCACTAACAAGGTTAGGCCTATTTGATGGATTCAATGAAAGGGGAGAGTGGACATGAATTAATTGGGGACCCTTTGAAAATGCGAAAGTTCAAAGAAAACAAACTGTGGTTATGCTGGGTATCAGTGAAATAATTAATTGGTAATAAAGCAACGACCATTTGTTGAGTGGAACAAAAGCGTGGGCGGGCTCGTGGGGATGCTCTGTTTGGGGCTCACGAGTCTGTGACGTCAAGGCAGGGTGAGGGGAAGGAAAGAGGGAGGAGGAGGTGGTGCCACTGTGGTAAAGGCCAACGCCTAATCTTGGCATTGGTTTCAGTGCGGAAGGCAAAGCATTGAAGAATATCAGTCGTACAGTCCATCCATCAGGGCGACGTGGGCCACCACTATCAAAATCAGATTCACTGTTTGCAAAGAAATGGGTGATCATATTATTTGAAGAATGATCTAGAATTTTTTTCTGGATAATCCAAATGATATAATAATAATAATAATATTTTTTATATGTCCAGAGATCTGTAGGTTGTACACTAAATTCAAATATAGGACACGCCTACTTAGATACATCATCATCATCATTGGTCAACAATCCTAGGATTGGTTTGACGCAGCTCTCCACTCTATTCTCCTTTCAGCTAATCTTTTCACACCTACGTATTTCTTCTCTTTCACATCTCTCTTCACTTGTTCCATATATTTTGTTCGAGGTCTTCCTTTTCCATTCTTACCTTCCACTTGTCCTTCGACGATTGTCTTCATCAGGCCATCATGTCTCAGGATGTGGCCTATAAGGTTGTTCCGTCTTCTTATTAAGGTTTTCATGAGGCTTCTCTTCTCTCCTACTCTTCTTAGGACTTCTTTGTTACTAACTCTGTCGATCCATTTGATTTTCATCATTCTTCTGTAGCACCACATTTCGAAGGCCTCTATCCTTGCTTTCTCCGCTGCGGTCATTGTCCATGCCTCACTTCCGTATAGGAGCATACTCCAGATGTAGGATCTTATAAATTGTTTCTTTACTTCCATACTTAAGTTTCCTGCTGTAAGCAGGTCTCTCTTTTGGTGGAATGCTCTCTTCGCCTGGGCTATTCTGCTGATAATTTCTTTCTTACTTCTCCCGTCACTAGTTATCTTGCTTGCCAAATAACAGAATTCATCCACCTCTATCAGTTTTTGCTTCCCTATTTTAATGTTAGTCTTGACTTCTTCTCTTCTGCTGCATACTAAGATCTTGGTTTTCTTTGTGCTTATTTTCAGTTGATATCTACCCATTACCCTACCCATATTAACTAGAATATTTTTCAAATCCGTCTCTGTTTCTGCTATAACGGCTATGTCATCGGCAAATCTTAGCATGCTAATTTTTTCTCCATGAATATTCACTCCCAATGCATTTTCTTTGATTTCATTAATGGCTTTCTCAATGTAAACGTTGAAAATTACGGGTGACAATGTACAGCCTTGTCGCACTCCTTTCCTAATTCTTGCTTCTTCACAGCTGGGCCCTGATTTTATCACGGCTACTTGGTTTTTGTATAAACTGTGGATGATTCTTCTGTCATTATAAAGAACCCCGATTTCCTTTAGGATTCCGAGCATTGTGCTCCAATCCACGTTGTCAAATGCTTTCTCTATGTCCACAAACGCAATGAACGTTGGCTTGTTCTTTTCCATTCTCTTCTCTATGAGCAGTCTTAGGGCCAATATTGCTTCTCTTGTGCCTTTGTTTTTTCTGAATCCAAATTGGTCCTCATCCAAGTACTCTTCTGCTTTTCGTTCTATTCTTCTATAGATGATCCTTGTCAGTACCTTTGACGCATGTGTAGTAAGGCTTATGGTCCTAAAATCTTCGCACTTCTCCGCTCTTTTCTTCTTAGGGATAGGGATTATAATGTTCCTCTCAAAGTCCTTTGGTATCTCACCTATCGTATACATTTCACAAATGATTTTGTATAGCTGGTTCAACGTCTTCTCTCCTGAATTTTTAATTAGTTCTGCAGGAATGTCATCAATGCCAGACGCTTTATTTATCCTGAGGTCTCTTACAGCCGCATCAAATTCCGATCTTAAAATTGGGGCTCCCATGTCATCGTTTTCGATAGCATTCCTTCTGAGGCTGCTTCCATTGTACAAATCTTCCAGATATTCCTTCCATCCTTTCCTTAGATACATAATCAATAAAAATTAAATTGGAATATATAAATTATATGTTACAAATGCAGAAGATCATTAACCGAATAAAATAGATTTTTTTCAGAAACTTCAGAAGTTTCTTCTTAAAGACCGAGGTCATTTTCCGCCTCTGGAGGCAAACCATTAAAAATCTTCACGCCCATAGGTCCTAGTACCTAGGGCAGTATTTTGAGTCCTGATAAAGTTTTGATGCAGGTCTTTGCAAGTTCTAGTGTTGTGGCCGTGGTATAGGTCATTTGATGTGTACTGAAGAATGTTATATTTTACATGCATTCTAATGACATAGATATACCGTATAAGCGTGTGTAAGAGGCACACCCCTATTTTGAGCATTGGAGCTATGAAGAAAAAAATTTTGCTGCTTTTTTTTTTATACTATTGCGCGGTGTTGCAGACGTACGCCTGGAATTTCGACAGTTATCGAACTTTCC
Source organism: Ischnura elegans (assembly GCF_921293095.1). Lineage (NCBI taxonomy): Eukaryota > Metazoa > Arthropoda > Insecta > Odonata > Coenagrionidae > Ischnura > Ischnura elegans. The sequence continues at coordinate 5,429,116 of NC_060248.1, read as the reverse complement.
TCTTTCAATTAATATTGAAGGAGGAAATTTTGATAACTGCGGCGGTAATAGCGGCACAAGAGGGAGTAGAAAGAGTTCCGATCCTCTCTTCGCATACGCCGTTGCTCTACGATGCTTGTCCTATTCACGAAGAATTTTGTTAAAATGCTCTCGCAGGAGTATTGCAATAGAATTGCAGCCGTGGAAAATTTTAAGGCAAAACACGACAGGCACATAGCATGAGCCTTCCCAAGAGCTTGGACAACAATCGGGGCAATCTCAGCGCCATAGGATAATAACCACGTCGTAGATTTAACGGAACCAGACTCAGTCCTCCATCAGCCAATGCCTCTGCCGTTTTTTTCCTTTCCGAGACCCCACAGGAAAATAGGAAAACATCAAGTTACAGGGGAACAATGGAAACGTGTTTCATCCCTACCCCGTCTCACCAACTGACCTTGATCGATCTCCCAGTTTATGGAGGCCTAATGCTAGGTGAGTCATCTACTGAGCCCGAAGATATCTCAATAGCTTTCAATAATTGTATGACACGCACGAGGTTCAAAAAAAGAAAGAGATCTAACGGAACGCATATCTGACAAAATTTAAGTTTTTTAAGCTCTAATTGTTTGACACAAAGATTTATAGTTACAACAAGGCCACTAATATTCAAAATAGTCCAAACAGGACAATTTCGGAAGAAACAAGCATAGCATAAGCGCATTCAAACAAGACGAGACGGACTGGAAACTTTAGGCAACGCAAACTGCGTATATCAGATTGCTGCGCCTTCGCCCCTTCGCTTTGAAGGCAACGACGTCACGTGCAAGATCAGACGTGTTCTTCCCGTGCTCCTTCGCTCATAGCCTCGTAGCTTGAAATACGGAGGGGAGGGAGCGCGCTCCTTCCCCTCCGTATTTTGTTGCTTGCTTCGAAGACGGGATCGCGCTCCTCCCCCTGGAACTCTCCTTCCGCGCTCTTCACTTCTAAGCATTGCGCTCCCTCCCCTCCGTATTTCGTTGCTTGCTTCGAAGACGGGATCGCGCTCCTCCCCCTGGACCTCTCCTTCCGCGCTCTTCACTTCTAAGCATTTCTGATTTCTTCCATCCACAATTTAGTCCAACAATGAACACATTCGTTCGAATTTTTTAAAGCGCAGGTTTTGACACCAATATAATTTTCAGTTGCATTCATCTTCATATTAACATCTGAAGATGATTTTTGGAAAATCAGGTCCTCAGCATAATGGAAATTACTTGGCAAGACAGATATTGACTATTAACCAGGTATGTCCTTCAAAACTATGCGTTTCTCTACGTTTGATAAGTGATTACTATATGCAGTATAAATGCCGCGGGATGCCCACTTGTGGCAGTAAATTTAGCGCACCCTCCGGAGCGAAAAACCCCGCGCGATCCCTTCCGTGTTCACCTCTGGGGTACCGACGTGACGGCGCGATGCTTACAAGAAAAGCAAACAGGAGCATTTTAAAAATACATCACTAAGGGAGAAACTCCCCTGCCTGCCACTTGTTTTTGACCCAGGATTACAGATGACTCACACTAAAACCAAGGCCACTCAGTTCCCCTTAGACTTGCGACCAGTGAAGGGGAGTGGGGAAGATAAGAAGTTTGTGTAAGAGGCGCACCCTCATTTTCGGCTGCAATTTCTGGGAAAAAAGGTGCGCCTCTTACACGCGCTTATACGGTATATGCATGAAAGTGGCAGGATACACATTTTTTTGAAAAGTGGAAGAAAAGGGGGGTGCATCATAGGGGGCATTGCACATCAGCCTTATAATGCGCTTCTGAATTTTGAAGATTTCAGTAGCAAGGGGAGAGGAACTCCAAAACAGGATACTGAAAATAATGTGAGAATAAAATTCACTGTGGTAAATAGACGATAAGTCATCATTATTTACAGTGTGCCTGATGCTTCTTATGAGAAAGCATGTTGAACTAAGCTTGTTGCACAATTTACTGATGTGCTCGACCCATGTTATATCTTTGTTCAGGGTAACTCGTAGGAACTGTGAACTGGAAATTTGTGGGAGTTGTTTCCCCTCTACAACAATTGGTATTGCTTCAGGTGCTTTATTTTGTTACAAAAATAAATAAGGCCAGACTTGTCGAGGTTCAGTTTAAGAATATTATTTTGACACCATTCATATAGGAGTTAAGTGGCAGTGACTGCTGTAAGGGACAAGCTATTCAATGATGGGGCTGATACAATAACATTAGTATCGTCAGAGTATAGGTTTGACACCTGTGACAGATTTAAGAGTACCTGGTAGATCATTTATATACAGCAGAAATAGAACAGGGCCCAAGGCGGAGCCCTGTGGCACACCAAGTAGGACTTCTTTACCAGGGGAGATAAACTGAGTGCCATTTTTGTATAATACAACATCTTGGTGACGTCCACTCAGGTACAATTCAATCCACATATAAGGAGTACCTCGTATACCATAATAACCCAGTTTCAGCAGGAGTAGTTGGTGATTGACAAGATCAAAGGCTTTAGAAAAGTCAAAGAAAAGACCCAGAGTCTCCGTACTTTTGTCCAGATTTAAGAGTATATGGGCCACCACTTCATAGGTGGCTGTGGATGTGGATTTAGATTTCCTGAACCCATTCTGAGAAAGGGACAAGAGACTGAATGACTCAAGGTATGATACCAGACGGTTGTAAAAGACCTTTTCAAAAATTTTTACTGAGCTGGTTCAACAGGGAAATCGGAGGGTATGTATTCATGTCCTGTTTGCTTCCTTTGCCTTTGTAGAGAGGAACAACTTTGGCAGTCTTGATAGAGTCCGGGAAAACTCGCAGCCTTAAAGATTAATCAATGAGGAATAGAACTTGATCCTTGATAACAAGGACAGATCTTTTTACAACTCTCCCTGGTATACCATCTATCCATGACTATTTTTATTTACTGGGCAATTTGTTAACAATATTGGTCTGTTCAGATTCAGTACAAGGAAACAAGTACAACGAGTTGCTTGGCGATATTATGTGGAATATTATGTGGATATTATGTGGAAAGCAAGGGAAAACCATCTCATTATTATCCTGAGGAGTTACAGCTGCTCCAATCATTAACATAAAAGACATGATGACTTTTGTCTTGAGTAAAATATTCTGGAGGTAAACTAGTCCCCCATTCGTACAAGAGGTTACATTGGTCAAAGGTGATGAGATTTTAAGGATATACTAACGTGGAGTGTCAAATCACTTTGAAGATGCAGATGACTGGAGAATTAGAAGGTGGAAAAACAAAGAATGAAGCTAGGCATTCCAGGAATCAAGAAAATTAAGTGAAAATGAGAAGGGGGAGACTCATGGGGTGGAAGCAATCAGAATTAATTAAACACTTTGCATCTGTAAAAGGCAATGCGGGAGTCAATGGGAAAAAAAAGAGAAGAGAGGGAATGAGAGTGAAAAGCTTTCTGCAGTATATTGAAAGGAAAATCATGGTTAATATGAAGACCAAACCAGTAGACACTGTTGTAGAAGAGTTTTACATGCCAGTGTCAAACTTTGAAGAAGAAGAGGCAGAGTACGTGCATGAATATATATTGCGAAAATAATCGAACAGGTATGAGGGGAACAGAATCTTATAATTTTATGAGATTGGAACACAGTTTTAGAAGTAGTTCAAGAAGGAAGAATTACCAGAGAATATGGATTAGGCAAAAATAATGAAAGAGAAGAAAGTTTACTGAAATTCTGTACAGAGTAGAATCTACTGGTTACAAGCACTTTATTTAAAAATCATAACCAAAAAAGATGTACGCATGTGGAAATGCAGGAGGGGTGAGAAGATCTTCAAGAAGCTGTAGAGTGTAAAATAAAAGACTTATTTACTGAAGTTACCGAGAAATCAGTGAAAAATCGCTGGAAAGACATTAAAAGCTGACTACAGGAGGCTACTCTACTACTAAGAAGTTCTTTCGAGAGGATAAGCTTTAAAGAAAAATCCTTGGATTGCAGATGAAATCTTGGAAGTTCTTACCCATAGGAGAAAAAAACAAAATTCAAGATAGTAGAAACCGAAGGAGGAACACTGAACAGCAAGGAAATGGTGACTGAAATTTGACACATAGGTGGAGAAGCTAGCAAAATTTGGATGAAGAATATCTGCAACGTTGTGAAAGTTGTGGAGAACAACCCACTGTTCACGATGATATGGTGGTAATATGAAACTGTTTTTGCATTCGAAATTCTCACGTATTAACATTCATACATATTTGTGCACAAATGTGAGTAGCAGGGATATTGTGGTTGGATACAGGTAAATATGTATGTAACTATTTATGTATGTAAGGAGGAGCTTGTTGTTGCTACTACTGAAGCATTTTTTAAGGCTTTATTTAGTGTAGAGAAACTTGGCAACCCAAAAATTCTGGAATGGCTCTTGAAGTACATATACACATATGTATAAGGTAGTGGGGATTTGCCGTTTGCCGATTGTATTCACCAAGACTACATACTTGAACTATTCATATACCTTGAACCAATATAAGTTGAACCATTTCCTTCATTTAATTTTATCTGAAATTTTGTACAATCAAAATTGTGTTAAATGTTATGTAAAATGCTTAATAAAAGTATAAGTATTCATGAAACGTGTACCATAAAATAATAAAATGCCTATAAACATGGAAAATTGTAGCATTATAATAACACCACCAAGATTTTCTATAACACCGAAATCTCATAGTTTTAAAACGAATTTTAGCAAAAAATAAAACCACTTTGACGGACCTCTACCAATTGATAACATTCCTGGAATCTCACAACCTTTTTTATCCACCTCCCAGCATGGATTTAGAAAATCCATGTCACTGCCACTACTACCTACCATAGTACATATTAACAAATTACTGTCTGACTTAGACAGTAAACTAGAATCTATTGTTTCATTATTTGATTTCTCCCCTTTGATTGTGTCAATCACCACGCATCACTGTCGAAACTTCAGCAACTTGGCATTAGAGGTACTCCATTTAATTTGATAAAATCATTTCTGAACAACAGACAACAGTGTGTGTGTGTGTTAGTAAAGAGGGAATAACACATAAATCACCTACATGTGGCAATCTACATGTGAACTACATCAGAACCAGTAAAACCAGCTTTTCCCCCCATAACCTGGGAACCCTTCTATATAACAAGCTACCTAGAAACATTAAGAGTATAGAAAAATGTCTAATTTGGAATTATAGGTGAAGGAGTTCTTAATCGTACACTTATTATATTCTGTTGATGAATATTTGACAATGTATATATGTTCTGTGTGGGTATTTTTTTATTTTATATAACTAAACATTGATGTTTTTATATAACTAAACATTGAGGTGTCAACAACACAACTATCAATTTCAATCATCAGTCCACATCTGATCCCCATGTTATTGCTAATTGTTTTAATGAACTCTTTTGTAATTCTCCTCGAAGCCCCACCATAAATTCTGCGGCCTTCACATCTCGCACCCCTTTTCCCTGCTCAATGTACTTACAGCCCACTGATGCACATGAAGTCATTAAGATTGTTAACTCCTTCCCCAACAATTGGTCCTCTGGAATTGATGACATCCCTATGCCGATCATTAAAACTGTAATCCATTATATAGCAAGTCCACTAGTTAATATTATTAACACCTCTTTCCTAATGGTGAATTTCCCTCTCGCATGAAACTAGCCATAGTATCTCCTATCCCAAAAAAAGGCTCATCTTCAGACCCCAACAATTATAGACCAATAGATTTCTGTCCTTACGGATTTTTCCAAAATTTTCGAAAAAGTGTTCTATTCCCGTATCATTTCTTATCTTGAATCAAAAGATATCTTACATGATTCACAGCATGGCTTCAGAAAAGCAAGATCGACAATTACTGCCGCATATCAATTGTTAAATTCTATCTATAATGCCCGAGACAAAAATTTACACTCACTTGGAGTGTTTTATGACTTGTCAAAAGCTTTTGATAGACTCAATCATGATATTCTCTTACTTAAGCTGGCCAACATTGGAATGAGAGGAAAAACCTTGGACTGGATAAGATCATGTATTTAACAGGTAGAAAACAAATTGTGAAATATACGTGCCGGTCACAGTATAGTAATGATATCTCATTCTCTTCTCCTTCAGATATTAATACTGGGGTCCCCCAAGGTTCCATACTTGGCCCCCTCCTGTTTATTATTTTTGTTAATGACCTACCAAACCTGTTTCCTCAACAGGATGTTGTGTTATATGCTGATGATACTTTATGTCTGTCACATTCTAGAAATATTTCTGATCTGGTAAATTCTGTCAATACTTCAATTTCCAGGATGGCTGAGTGGTGCAATACCAACCATTTATCAATTAACATTAACAAAACTGTTTTCTTGGATTTCCGCCCTAAGAGTGTCACACCTATAATTAATCACCAACTTAATCTGATGAATGAGCCCATTACCCAAAGTAACTGTGTTAAATTTTTAGGTCTTCTGGTTTCAGACGACCTTAAAGGGACACCACACATTGAAGCCATCATGAATCGAGTTAGCACTGGTATTTTTATGCTTAGAAGGCTGGCCCCATTTCTATCTCTTTCTACCCTCAAACTTATCTACCATGCTAATGTTCATGCTCATATATCTTATGGTATTATGTTCTGGGGAATTTCACACCATGCAAAAAAATTATTTTCTCTACAAAAGCAAGCATTGAAAGCTATGGTTCAAGTGCCTAAGAGGACTCCTGGTAAACCAATCTTTTTGGACCTAAAAATATTAACACTTCCCTCCATTTTTATCTTGAATTGTGCCACTTTTGTTAAAATGCATCCTGAGCATTTTCCAAGGAATCATGAATGGCATGACTACCACACTCGCTCAAAATGTGACTTTCACCTCAAAAGTCACCATCTATCTCTAGCTCTCAAGGGACCTCATCACACTCCATCCATCATTTTTAATAAACTTCCATCTGAATTGAAAAGCTGTCCCCCTTCCCTATTCAAAGTTAAATTATGTAATTTTTTAGCAGGTAAAGCCTATTATGATATTAGCGATTATTTAAATGATTCTATGTAATTTGTATTATTGTATTTATGTAATTTGTATCATAGTGATTTTTGTGACGAAACCATGCAATGTATATTGCCAGTTCGGTGAATAAAAAAAAAATTATTATTATTATTATTATTATGTGACGTATATTATGGAACATGAATGTACCAAGATCTCTAGGCAATTAAATATTATTATTATTGTCTATTTCCTTGGCGTTAGGGTTGGAACCTGTGGTGATTGAGACGATAAGCGTTGGTGATGAGCTGAGGACGGACGTGGCGAGCATTGAGGAGCGCATCGAGGCGCTGGGTGCCAGCAGCATTGCGTGCATCCTCACTACCACAAGCTGCTTTGCACCACGAGCTGCTGATTCCGTAGACCAAGTGGCAGTGCTCTGTGCTCGCCACGGAGTGCCCCACCTCGTGAACAATGCGTATGGCTTGCAGAGTGCACGATGCATGCACCTAATACAAGAGGCAGCAAGGTGAGAACAGCAAGGACCACCATTGAAACTCTTAACCCATTAATGCCTGACTCATTTATATGATTGTAATTTATCTTCGTTTTTCATAGTAGTAGTATTTGTGTTTAGGGTGCCTCGACAACTAAGGTCATTTGCAATGGTCATTTGTCTTCTTTCATCCAACCATGAATTGTACCTTCAGGAAGACCACACTCCCGAAATAAACTTGATTTTTGATCACCGCGTTTAACTCTGTCGATTATTCCCAACTATTCTTCATTGTTGTATGTTTTCCTTTTGACAGGCATCGTTTTAACGCTAAATCAATCAATAATTGTAATTTACATATCCATGTAAATTAAGCCTTAGGCGGAGGTGAAACTGCACATTCATCATTAAATGCTTGGAGCCTGTGGAAATTGAGTACCTACCGTAGTTATAGCGCCATGGTGCAAACGTACGAAAGAGTACTATCTCAATATACCTCAATCTCAAAAATTATTATAGCCGTGTGACATTTTTGTGAGCTAGAGTTCATTAGAAACACACCCCAATTGGGAGTTGCTGAGTTTTTTTCCTTGGCTGGTTGCCTCTATTTCATTTTCAATGTATTGAATACCTCATTGATGTAATCGCGTGAAGTAGCACTGTTTCTACTGGTAGGTAATTAGCCGAGATAAATTTCTCTTCTAAATTCTCCACCACCACCGATGAAATTTGAGCGAAAGCAAAATTAAAAAAAAAATAATGGAGGAAGAATTCGTAACTGTGTGCACTGTCATATTGTGATGGCTATGATTGAATATCTGTGGCTCGCATTTTCCAGGGATGTATTTAAAAAGTTCCATGTTGTGTGAGACCATTACTACGACAAAATTTTGGAAGACAGATATCTTAAAGTAGTTCCTGAGATGGTGGCATTCTGATTCCAATTTCTGTGGAGATAGTGTTGTTCTAAACATTGTTAATTGTGTTGCAGATTGTGCAGTTGCAATTAAATTTGATGACATACCGATAAAAATGTTTTTAATTGTGTGGAAACATTTTTATTCACATAAAGAGGACTATGAGAGTGCACTGTGATGTGAAACTGTCACGAGGAAGTGCAAAATCCACCTCACAGCAACTGAAGCATTTGCAAGTGAAACACAAGTCAATATGCAATGAAAAATGACAACATTTGGGGGAAACTTATGTGTGGAATATTAAAATTCAGAAAATGGTTTATCCAAAGATTAAAACCTATTTTCATTTTCAAATGCAAGTGTAACAGTTTAGATCCTGAGCTTGTAAAGATTTTATCGTTTTTAAAAAATAACTTGAAAGCAAAAAAAAATGATTTTCAATCAGTAAAAATATTAAAATGTGTATGTAAATCTGAAAAGCATCTCTTTGATTGTGTGCACCCAGAAGAAACTTGAAGACTTCGTTTTATTGCTTGAGCATGAAAATGCATTTGGATCCAAATGCAAATGCAAATATCCGAAGATCCGGCTCCAAAAATCAAGGATCCTAATGGGATCCAGGTCTGAAAATAGTCCTGGATCTCTATACATCCCTCATCTTAAGTGTGGCACGAAAGCACAGCTACACCTCTTCAAGTATATCTTATTCCATTCTAACCTTGCTGTGAGTGTCTTTGCATTTATTACCATTTCCGTTTGCGTTGCAGGAGAGGCAGGGTGGACGCATTTGTTCAGAGCACAGATAAGAACTTCTTGGTCCCCGTTGGTGGTGCAATAATTGCTGGCTTTGACAAGGGCCTTGTTGAGCGAATATCTCGCATGTATCCTGGTGAGTAGCTATTAAACTTTACCCTGTCCATCTGCCTATCGAGTAATCATCCTATAAATGTTTGTATTGAGGTTTACCCAACAAGTAGTCGGCTGGCACATTTTGCCTTTGGGATCGCTGTTGTATAGTTGTTGTTTTTCAGAAAACAACTGGGGGGCAATCTGAAGAGCAGCGACTCTGCAACAGCCATCGTGAAGGGGAATGGAGAAGTCATGTTTTAATTGGTAGCATGCCTTTCATTACCTTCTCTTGGATTTCAAGTTTTTTTTTACAGAGCTTTCCTGATAATTTTCATCTTTAGTGAAATTATGTTTCTTGTGGTTGTTCATTTAAACTTGCCATTAATTCAGATAATAAGAGTTCATCCTTCGAACCAATTGTCGAGAATCGAGAACCGATGGGGGAGAACTGGACTGGTACTGAGAACTGAAAAAATTTAAGAACTCATTGACTCATCCTTACTTGACTTATGAGATGGTGAAGTTTAACCCTTTGGAGATGGGGCTCAGGAGAGCATGACTGCTGCACGGAGCCCCGAGAGATTCTTCCGTCCCCTCTGTAAGGAGCATTTTTGCAGGACATTCGTGAAGAAGGGTGTCGCAGATAATGACACACTCTCAGCACCCTTCCTTGTGGGGACTCCACATTATCTCGGACTGCGAGCGTAGTTGGTCTCCTTCCTTTCGGGGTTTATAACCCTACCAGTGGCATTGGTTCACGGTCAATCATGCTTTATTTATATTAGAGATGTGCGAATAGTATCCGCGAATACTCGAATACCTCGAATACTAGAAAGTATTCGATATTCGAGATCTCGAATAGTTATGCCAAAGGTGCCGTCTCGAATACCTCGAATACTTTGAATTTCGCGTCATTCACTGTCGCTCGCACGTCGTTGGTAGTGACTCGGAAAAATGGAGAGAACTAGTGATGGGCGAAAATAATCGATTATTTGGTTCCGATTATTTCGATTATGTAATCGATTATGGGGTGTCGATTTAATCGTTGAATCGATTATTTAAGCTCGATCCTCACTTGAAAAAATCGGCGGCACTTGTCGTTTTTGAATATATCTCTAATCGCGTGAGAATCAAGAACCAGTGGCTATATTCGTATTTTGCAATTTTATCGCAGTAGATCTGAATTGCTTGTGATAAAAAACATTCATAATGCCTCCCTTAAAAAGTCATTTATGGAAATTTTTTCATAAAAACTCTGGAAAGAGTGCGACATGTCGTACTTGTGGTAAAGTAATCATTACGTGTGGGAATACCACTAATTTAAAAAAATCATATCATGCGGATGCATTCCGATATGATGAGAGATGAGGTAGAGCTTACCATTAGTTTGGCATTTATCTTAATTTAATAGAGCATTTTAATTGCAAAATATTTATTTTATAAATATCCAACTTATTAGGCAAAAGAAAGCTCAATTTTTTCTTGAAAATAATCGTGTTTAGTATTTGAGAATTATGAAGAAGAAGCTAGGGAAACAATCTAATGATTTATCACATAATTAATCACCTTATAGCTGCATTCTTATTAAAGAAGGTGTACGTCAATTTGTTAAACACAAATTCTACTACTTTTAAGGTCATTCGAAGCCAAAGTGGCAGAGTCACCAGAGTTCCTTCTAATACAGTGAGCATACATGCATTAGATGATGAATCTGGGCCTTCGTCTGCTCCTTGTTCAATGCCTTTGGTAATATTTCAATGTCATATACCTATGTCTGATACTTCTCCTGTCATCTACTTAAATAATAATAATAATAAACGTTTATTATCGTAGACCTTCAAGGTCCTAAAGACTTTACAGAAATAAAAATTTAGCTTTTTTTTATATGATAAGAAGACAGTAATAAATAAATAAAAAAATAACAAAGACTTAGGTACAGCAGAAATATTACATAGAATAGAAAAAAATAGTATCTTCCCCATAGCAACAATAACTTCCACTCGATACATAACAAGGCATGAAACATGAAACAGTGTTGATCTGGGGCAAAATGAATTTTTTGAAAAACATAGAGTAAGTTCACAAAGTATAAAAGAACAAGTGACTGTACCGTGGTACATAGTAGCATACAATTGGGACATCCTAAGTCTGATTACTAATTACAGGAAATATATAAATTTACACTCATACACAGGAGGAATTGACATATCGTACATATTATTAATAACAATGAGCTAAATTAAAACTAAATTTAGGATACAATGTGCTTAGGAAGATTCTTCAGTTTTTAGAATTAAGTGTTTGAATAATTTAATTTTGAAACTAGTTAAAGATTGACTTGATTTAATATCTTCCGGGAGTGCATTCCAATGCCTTGATACTGTAGCTACGTAAGATTTATGATATATTTCAGTTTTGTGCTGGGGAATCTGTAGATCAATATGCTGGGAGCGCGTTAAGCGACTTATTATGTTCTTTTTAAAAGTGAAAGAGTTGAATAGGTACTGAGGACAGCTGGATTTAAAAGTTTTAAAGGCAGAAACCATAGACAAATAGAGGCGCCTTTCCTTGACTTTAAGCCATTTTAGTTTTCTGTAAGCATCTGTAATATGATCCCAACGCTTTAGATCATATATGATGTGTAAGCAGTGACACACTTATCTAGAAAGCATATATGTATATCACAAATTTAATTCATTCATTTTTTAGCAGATGGTGAGCCCATCTGCAAACACAGACCAAAACAAAAGTGATCATGCAAGTAGGAGTGAATCAAATACTGTTGAAATGCTCTCTCTGGCTGACACTCAGCCACATCAACTGCAAATTAGAGACTCGTTCAAGTAAATCAGATCCTATGCAGGTAAATGCACTGCGTACAAATTTGTTATCTGATTAGCCTCAGTATCAATCCGTCCAACAGATATTAAAAAGTTTCCATGACATCATTGCCATAGAAGGACTAATAAACTTAACTGAGTCTCCCCAAGACTCAGTATTTTATTTATGAGTTTTGGAAGTACAGTAGAACCTCGGTTATACGACCCTCAGTTATACGATGACCTCACTTATACGCCGATTTTTCTTGGTCCGGTGAATAACCCCATATGAACCCATGTATTTCCAACCCCAGTTATGAAACTCTTCACCTATACGACGACCTCGGTTATGAAACGTATTTTTCCAGTCCAATGTGATAAAATACCTCACTTGTACGACTTGTCAGAGAACTGATCTACGAGAAGATTGCGGTAGGCGCGCCGATTTTAGTCACAGGAGCGGGGGTAGTATGCGCTCATTACATAGATATGTCAATGAAGAATAATAAGTTTTAATTATGAGCGATGCTGTTTATTAGATATTAATTTTAACTGCAGTAGATGATCGTTAATCCGGAATATCTATCTCTAACGGAAGATTGTGTAGAATTTTCCAAGGTTATGCTTCCCGTCGCCCAGCGAAATAACACCTAAATGAGCCGTTAAAAATCCTCGCGTATCAAAATTTTGGCTTCCAAGGTCATCCAAAAAAGATTATCGAATTTGTAGTATGGACGTAAGCCGTTGGTGATTCAACACGATGGCGAAAACAGCATGCGTGGACTCATTCCGCGGGCTAATCCCTCATCCGCGGGACGAATTGAGCCGGAGGAAAGTTGCTTACGCGGCGCGCAGATCAAAACTGACCCAACTTGTATCTGCGGGTTTAAATGAAATATAGTTTGACCTTGACTGCCTGGTGGCAAGCGTTTATTTTGTAACTGAACGAGAGTTAGTACGAAAGCCCTCGGAGAATAACTCGCGTCGTCAGTAGTAACGTAATCATTAAAGTCAAATTCAAAACGCGAGAGATAAGGCAGTTCCTTTCGACTCAGGAATGACTTATAAGCATTATATCGAAGTACAAAATCAGTCTGGTGTTGTTTTCAGATATGGGGAAGCAAAATATTACGTGAAGATGAGTCACACGGCTTGTGAGTCGAAGTTCCCGGCGCTGAATTCGCGGAAGAATGCCGGCAGAGAAGCTATACCCGGTAGATTCAATCTATTATTACTAAAATGTCATGGGAAAATTCTTTTTTAGTGCGTAAACATTATTGAGAGGGGAGATTTTTCCGGGCTCTTAATCTATTTTTGTCCATTCATCACTGACAGCAGTTGCGCGATTATTTCAAATGCTCACTTAAAAGTTTTCTAAGCACCGGAAAAGTGAACTTAGTCACGGAATATCCGGGGTACCAGTGGCGTAACTAGGAATATGCTTTGGGGGTGACGGTAGTACCGGGGGGGGGGGGGGGGCGGCTTCACCCCCCACCCCTCGGAGGCAATGGGGATTCCCGTAAAATTTAAAAAAATGGCATGCCTGTAAATATGTTCTACATCATTTTGGCACATAAAATAACTTTAAGTAGATGCAGTTGCTGTTTATCAAAGCTAGACTTGTGTTTACATTTTTTTTAAATTTCTCTGAGGCTTTGGAGTGGAATCCATCCCCTCATCCCCCAACCATAATTACGCCACTGCCAGGTGCTCCATATTATCTATAGCATGGTATTTAGAGGGAGAAAACCGACAGCTGGGGTCATTTGTGCCATGAGGTAAGAGAGGGAGTATAGAAACCCTGTGTTGGAATTAGCCAGGTTGTAACGATAGGCTTAACCAGGGCTTAATGTCCCATCTGCCGGATAGTGTGTTGCACTGGAAGTTCCGTCCACATTACTCTCAAGCAGGGATAGAGCCATCTCTGAAAACTTTCTGCCTCTGCCGTTAACCCAGGTCCATAGGGTGTGAAGCCTTCGTGATGCATTAGTGAAATTTTGCTCCCTATACCATTTTTCCGAACTGACGGCGGCTGGGTGGAAAATAGAAACTAGCCAATGAGAAGCGCTGCCCCTTCCACCCCTCCATCCCCTTCCCTTTTCCCCTCCATCCGGCCGACCGGCGTTGCCATCCTTGGTAATAACGGTACTTTTGGGGCCGGCAGAACGAGTGCTGTGCGATCTCCAAAGATTCGGCTTGGCAACACTGCTAGCTGGAGAGCGATGTGCACTGCTCGGAGTTCGGAGAGAGACTGCGGGCTCTTCCACACTTTCTCCTGTCGCTCTTCTGTGATTGGCTAGAAGAGTGGGTGGGTTTCGAGCACGCTAAAGGTCAGCCGCCGTCAGTTCAGAAAAATGGTATAATTACGGGGTTAATTTGGATGACTTTTCTCAGGTATTTCATTTCTTCAATCTCCAATCTGGGGTTTGCCTATAGGTGGTAAAATGAATTTCCTGAAAACAGCTTTTTATGAGTCAACTTTTTAAAAAAATTGGCTTCTCTGTGAACATTTAGTGTCATCATTCCGAAATCTCTCCAGTGTGATAGCCTTGCAGCTTAGTACCAGAAATGCTAGTTGTTCAACCGTCGGTAAAGTTGTTCAGGAATGTAAAATTATATTTCTCTTAAAGTAACACATCATCTCGGGTGTTACTTTTGAGAAAATAAGATCATTAGGCTTCAATTTCTTGCCTCCAAATGAGTAATTGCATCCTGGAGACAAACCAGCCCCTATAGGAAAGGATTTCATGCTAAATACCAAAAAACCTCACATATGAAACTTCCTCACTTATGAGACTTTTTTTGGTTTTCCGCTGAAAGTTTCATAAGTGAGGTTCTACTGTATTTCATAAACAACCTTTCCACCTGAAAATAGTTCAAAGTGATGTTTAAATTTCGATGAGTTATTTATTGATTACCAAGGTCAACTTATAAAATATTCTTCTTTCTTACACAGATGGTGGCAGTAAAAATGATAAAATAACGAATGCCATTTTGTATATGATCTGCAAAGACCTTTTGCCATTTTCTCATGTGGAAGATGAAGGGTTTAAGTACTTGATGAAAGTAGCAGTGCCTTTGTATACAATTCCAAGTAGAAGAAAAGTAACCTTAATGATTGATAAAAAATATGAATTTATAGCAAACATGTACAAAGACACATTGGCTTCAATGAAAAATATAACACTCACAACAGATATCTGGTGTGAGACAAAAAACACTAGAAGCTTCCTAGGCATAACAGTGCATTACTTAAACAACAATGATCTAGTCTCTGCAACAATCTCTTCCCAAGCACGCAAACTGAAATTATTCACATTATTCACTCCTTCAAAAATAGTTGGTCAGCAGGTACTGATGGTATACCCATGCCTATAATTAAGCATGTTGCCAAAGTCATTGCTGGTCCCCTTTCTGACATATTTAATACCTCCATATGCTCTGGAGTCTTCCCAGACCTTTTCAAATATGCTTCAATTACCCCAATTCATAAGGAGGGCCCTCTAAATGACTCGGCAAACTACAGACCTATATCTGTACTGTCTGCCTTCTCAAAGATATTTGAAAAACTCTTTTACCATCGTGTAATGAGTTATCTCAAAACCTTTAAAATACTGAAAAATGCCCAACACGGTTTCTGTAAATCCAAATCCACAAGTACAGCCATCTTTCAGTTATTAAACCAACTATGCACAGCTTTTCAGGAACGCAAATTAGCAGCTGGTGTTTTCTTTGATCTAAGCAAAGCCTTTGATCGAATTAATCATGAAATTCTCCTCTCTAAACTGCAGTCGGTGGGCATCTTGGGGAAAGCTCTCTCCTGGTTGTCATCATACCTAACTGACCGTCAGCAATTTGTCAAATATACCTCCAGAACAGCAAAAAGCATTACAGTAGTTAAGTCAAATCCCCTTACTGTGAAAGCAGGAGTACCACAGGGTTCTATACTAGGGCCATTGCTATTCCTAATTTTCATTAATGACTTGCCAGACAAACCCCTCCTCCAAAATGCCATTCTATATGCAGATGACACCTCAATCATTTCAAGTGAGGTAAATAGGAGCGACCTACTTAATACCACACAAAGCAGTATCAACAGCATGTCAGAATGGTGTCATGATAACGCCCTTCAAGTCAACATTGACAAAACAGTTTTTCTTCAGTTCCATGGCAACCGGTCTCCATGTACCTCAAGTATGATCTTAAATGTTGGTCCTCACGTGATTTCCCGGGCACATTCAACAAAATTATTAGGTGTTATCCTCACTGACAACCTTGACTGGTCATCACATATTGATTATGTAATGAATAAACTATCCACTGGCATATTTATTATAAGAAAGCTGGCTGAAGTAACTACCATTGATACTCTGAAGATGATATATTATGCCAAAATATATCCTCACCTAACTTATGGCATCATCTTTTGGGGTAATGCTAGCTGCTGCCACAAAGTTTTCTCTATGCAGAAACGTGCAGTGAAAGCCATGGCCAGAGTTTCTATGCGAGCACCTGGCTTACCTCTTTACAATGATCTGAAAATACTAACATTCCCATCACTGTACATACTCAACTGTGCCTCTTTTGTTAAGAATAACCCTGAATACTTTCCAAAAAATAGTTCTCTCCATAATCACGCTACCAGAACCTCCAATGACATTCACCTCAAAGACTACCATAGCACTTTCTGCCAAAAAGGACCCCTTTTCTCCCTATCAAAAATATACAACAGGCTACCGTATGATATTAAATGTCTTCCACCTACACCATTCAAGAATGCTTTGAAGAAATATTTAATGGAAAATAACTATTATAGCCTGAAGGATTTTATGTTGGGCTCGGAGTAATCTTTGCCCATCAACCACTAAAATTGTAACTTTTTTCTTTTATCTGTAAAAATTGTAAATGTTGTATCACTTCATTTATTTGTAACTATTACTTTAATTATTTACTTTATTTTGAGGACTTCCAATGTCACCGGAACATGTGATCTCTAGGAACAATAAAAATTATTATTATTATTATTATTATTATAACAATGGGTGTCGTAGAATTGCGAGAAAGTCACTCTTCAGAGTATTTAGCCAGAATGCTTTTGAGTGTTTGTGCAGAATGGAACATTGCACCCGAAAATGTTACTGCTGTTGTGACTGACAATGCAGCAAACATGGTGAAAAGTGTAACTGACACATTCACAAAGAAAAAGCACTTGCCATGCTTTGCACATACATTGAATTTGGTGCCAAGCAAGGCAATCGAGTCAACAGTTGGTCTACCGGAGATAATCACTCAAATTAAGTCTCTGGTCACCTGGTTTAGGCAGTGCGTTGCAGGAGCGGATATGCTGCGCAAATTGCAACTAGACATGGGTAAATCAGAAGGGCAAATACTGCGGCTGAAGCAGGACATAGCAACACGCTGGAATTCCACATTTTATATGCTGGACCAATTTGTGAAATTGAGTGCCCATGTCAATAATGTGGTGATCAAGTTCCCCCAAGCACCACCTATGCTAACAGCTTCTCAGCTGCAAGAGGTGATTGAAATAATTGCATTGCTGAGACCAATAGAGTCCACCACAACCGAAACTTCTGGCTCCAAATATATTACATGCAGCAAAATCATTCCACTTGTCCACTGCTTGGAGTCCCACCTTGATGCAGCAAACCCCACCTTTGAGATCAGTATTAACCTAAAGAGAAAACTGCAGGAAGAAGTCCATAAGAGATTCAGCAAGATCGAGGGGGTAACCATCTTAGCTACCGCCACCTTACTAGACCCTCGCTTCAAAAAGCTTCATTTCAAGGACCCACTTCTATGCTCTCAGGCCATCAAAAACATAGCATCCATGATGAGAGAACTAAATGAAGATGAAGGCATTTCAATCGCTGCCGCAGATAACTTGGAAGTAAATATTTCACAAAATGAAAAATTTGACTTGTGGAGCCACCACAAACAACTGGTAGCCACAAGAATCCATGCATCGATAATGGATAATACTGAAGTTCCAAATGAACTCACTCAGTACTTTGTGTCCCCTATTTCCCCATTAGAAAGTGACCCAATGGGATAAATTAAAAGTACTCTATCCTACCTTGCACAAAATAGCAATGAAGTACTTGCCAGTTGTGGCAACGTCTGTGCCATCGGAACGGTTATTTTCAAAGGCAGGGAATATAATAACTGAAAAGAGGAACCGACTGACTGGAAAGAGGTTAACAAAATTAATATTTTTAAATTCTATCACTGAATCACAATGGGGACTTTAAATGCAATGGCTCACAGTGACTAATATGTTTCAAATTGATAATCTAAATAGGAAAGATTACATAAAAAACCTTTTTTTCTCTGAAAAATGCAACAACCTAAAAATGGTATGACTTATATAACTTATTAAACATGTGTTATTAAATGAATATAAATTAAATCATGTTGCATGGTTTAATCACATGAGAGGAAGTTTTTTTTAATTTAAAAAATGAAGCACTTTCACATCAAAACAAAGGATATTATTTACCACAATGGTAATTGTCATGAATCCCTCACTCATCAATGTGCATAATCAAGACAATGAACAGGGGGACTAACTGAATCCCTGGATGGTGATGAAGTTAACTTTAATTAATTAGTATTAGTAAAGTAACATTAATTAATGCACCTAATGCACAGAAAACCTATACTGGACAGGTAGATACTTAGGATCCCAATTCTAGAGAAACCGATTCGAATATCAACCCTGACCAAGAAATAAATATAATTTTTCCAGTTATATTTCATTGTGTACATGTTCATGACCCCGATATTGCACACCGGATTTCCAATCTTAATACTTGCATAACAATTAGCATCATATTTTCGCCAGACCAAAAAATAAAACATTGTTTCCAAACACTGATTTCTTCTTCACCACTTTCCTCAGGGTTAGTTTCATATAGAATTTATATTAATGTAGAGACTCCTTATTTTAAATAATTAAAACAAAAAAATTAACCGATTTATTCAACAGTCAGCATTCACCTGACGACTGTTAACGTTTATCCACGATGATCCGCATGAATCATGATTATTTTGTTGGTACAGATGTTACAATTAAAAGAATCACATGATGGCATAACTCGATTCAATTTAGAAAAATCATACGATGTCTACCGATTCTAAACATGAGAATCATATGATCTTACTTCTGATTTTCTTGAGAAAATCATATGATACATCAACCGATACCCCACAGAAAAAGTTTCAAATGATTTTCTAATAAAAAATCGTATGATATCATCGCCATTATCCAACAGAGAATCGGTATAATCGTATGATTCGTTGCCTGCACATAATCGGTAGAATCATATGATTCGATGCCTACTAAAAATCATATGATTCGATGCCTGCAAAAAAAATCATATGATTCGTTGCCTGCACATAATCGGTAGAATCGTATGATGCGATGCCAGCAAAATATCATATGATTCATTAATCGTTACCTGCACATAATCGGTAGAATCGTATGATTCGATGCCAGCAAAATATCATATGATTCGTTAATCGTTACCTGCACAGAATCGGTAGAATCGTATGATTCGATGCCAGCAAAATATCATATGATTCGTTACTCGTTACCTGCACATAATCGGTAGAATCGTATGATTCGATGCCTGCACATAATCGGTAAAATCATATGATTCGAAGCCAGCAAAAAATCATATGATTCTTCCGATTATCAAAATAATCGATTATGCCATCCCGATTTTTACACTGAATCGATGCTTCGGATCCGATAATCATTTGATACGATTAATCGATTACGGCGGAATTTCGCCCATCTCTAGAGAGAACTCTATTCTTTTAGTGCATGCAGCGCCGTTTTAGGCAAGTTGACGAACTACATCAAATTTGCGGGTTAGAGCGGCGAAAAGATTTCGACGTGGGGAACCGAAATTGATCGGGTAAAAAAATCCGAAAATCCCAGGTGTCCCCCATCAGGAGAACCTCAGTGCCGTGGGATAGCAACATTGGCGTATTTCCCACGATCCGCTATCCCCCTCCATTCAGCATTCGCCTCAGCCACTCTCAAGATTTCAGCTTCTCCGAAATCAAAAAAAAGGTCCCAGCTCGTGCAGGGATCGTATTACGAAGACCTTAGCTTCGAACAAATATCAAGTTACCGGAAAGTAATAGAATCGCGTGTCACCCTTCACTCTTTCTGCCCCACTGACCATTTTCCCGCATCCATCTTTTGATAAAAATAAGACGAGGTGTTTACCATGTGCACTTTGTGGCTAATAACTACAGGCACTTTTGAATCTTCCCCAGGAGATGAAACCACCATAGGGAGAAACTCAGTGCCGTGGGATAGTGACATTGGCGCATTTCCCACGATCCGCTATCCCCCTCCATTCAGCGTTCGCCCCACCCATTTTTTTACATAAACGTAGAAAAAAGTAGACATTGTCACCGGCTTACACTAAGTAACTTATATCATGTCGTTCTTTGAAGCTTCTACATTGTGAATCTAAAGTCAAACCTTGCACCAATTTGCAACCCCGAATTTTAAATCGTTTTTTCGAACGCACGGACGACTCCGGTTCTGGCCGGCGGCGGCGGAGAGTACGGCGACGTGGCAAGCGGGTGGATGCAATATGGATGGTCTCATTCACTTTTATGTGTGGATAACAGATACATTAGTGACAGAAAATAATCACCAGAAAGTAAAATTTATAAATATTGCTACGAATGACTCTCATTATGCAATCGTTGGGCACTGCAAGAGGTGCACTGAAAGGTTTCTTTCTTTGAGTGCATTCCATGGAGAATGGACTTAAATCGCGTTCTTAATGTGGGGAAAGTTCTTAAAGTTCTGCTTCCCGCTGCCGCGAGTGAGGTGACCTTGGAGCGAGGCTCTGAGCGCTAATACGACGCAGGATGCTAGCAGGTAGCCGAGTACCATGCTAGCAGGTAGCGCTTGGCTTAAATAAGGATTATTAATACCTTATCAAACGAAGAAAACTTTCCGAACTTAGTCAGTTTTAATAAGTGATTATTAAGACATGTTTCCCTTAGCTCTGTGCCTCATGCATGCATTGGTAACCTCAGACAATGTAAAACTCCTATCCTCTCGTGTATAAACAAGGTCCCTGTGATGTCACGAGGAGTGGCATCGCATGGGCGCCAATCTGGCCTTTTTCAAATGAGGATGAAATTGACCATTGCCATTGATCTAAACCGGTATTTCTAGAACCAAATAATATGTATATTATGAATACACCAATGGTGGTTAACGAATCACAATCAATGCCTTTCGTATTCTTTAATGAAGGAAACTACCCTATTGTTTGCATAAAATTAAAATATTCCATTAATCAGCTAAATTCTTGTTTGAATCCTTTAAAGGCAATCACAATTACTCGCCAAAATCTCGGGTTTCCTGCTGCATAGGCGACCTAGTCAAACATTTTCACATTCATCGTTTAGTATTCGAAATTCGAGGTATTCGAATATTCGAGCAATGATTTGATATTCGAATTCGATATTCGAATTCGAGAAATCTACTATTCAACCCATCCCTAATTTATATGAATTAGCTGTATGGATAATTGTTGCTTGAAAGTAAATTGCAGACTTCGAATTGAATTCCTCGTTTTATTCTGATAACTGTCAAATTTTGAACAAAGCTCTGCAGTCAATATGAACGCATTTAATGCAGCAACAATTTCCATGTTGATGTTATACTGAAATAGAGATATAAGTTAGTATTTATCATAGAATTTCGTTTAAAAATTGTAAACGCTGCTCAAAAGGCAAATAATTCAATTCTTAGTTTATATTTTTTGAGAAAGGAACAAATATTTATTTCGCAAAATGACTGGATAAACAATTGTATGACTGCGGTCCCTAACCGCTAAGAGGGATAATATAAGACGAGGGGTCCAGGGGTACCTGCCCCCGGATTTCAAGGGTATGGCCTAAGCCCCGCAGTCCTGAAACAAAGACGTATATATATTCGGCATTCATTCACCTGAGTAGGAAAATCTCCAACAAAAATATGTGGCTTTCATCTCCCGGGTCAAGAAACGTCCAGACGCATATTTACGTCTTTAGTAGGGAAAAGTTAATATGGGGCAAGGATGAAATTAGCCATGATTAGCCTCAGGCGGGATTTGAACCTGGATCTCCTGATTGCTGATTTTTTTAATGGCAATTGCATCCTTGGCTTTTATAAATGTACTGTATAAAGTGTATTGCATAAGTATAATTATATAAAGTTGTTTGGTATTTGTAAGAGATAGTGGCATCATATTTTACATTCTTACATTAGTTTATATTTCCCTCTCCATCCGAGACTGTTAAATATACGCAAACTCGTTACTGAACTGTGGCAGAAGTGGTGTTGGTCAGTTCATTGCATTACTTTTTAATTCAAATGTACAATGCACAGTCACTTTTCAAGAGTTTCGGACAAAGTTTGTGGTGCCATTTCTGCTTCTTCATGTGCATTTACTGCTTACTCTCCCTGTTTTTCACTGTTGGTTTCTATCGTGTGTATCATGAGCCTAGTTGGCACCACAAACATTGTCCAAAACTGATGAAATTGATTAAAGGTTGGTAGGGGAATGCAAAGGGAAAAAGAGTGGGGTGGAAAGGAAAGGTGTGTAGTTCACATTTAGTTTTTTTTTGTCTGGGAATCGCAAGTTTGGTGAATGATTACAGTGAGAGAAGAATATTATGAGGCGAGGAGGAATGAGTGTGGGGAAGACGGGTGGCAGTCGAGTGTGGTTCACCATGTCCTCCTCCTCCTCCTCCTCCTTGAATTCTTTGTGGGTGTAACAGCGTCCCTTGCCCATGAATGCAGGTTTTCATTTGTGTTTGTTGGTGGGCGTTCAGATGGTGGGTGATACTTGGGGTTGTGTTTGCAGGGAGGGCGTCTGCCAGCCCAGCGATGGATGTGTTCATCACGCTCCTCTCGCTCGGCGTGAATGGCTTCAAGAACCTAATTGCTCAGCGCAAGGAAATGTACTCGTACCTCAAGGATGAACTCAGCAAAGTGGCCTCCAAGCACGGCGAGAGAATCCTCGAGACAAAGAACAACCCTATCTCAATGGGTGAGTGCCATTGTGACTCATGGTTATGCTTGAGTGACGCTATGAATTGTTCCTGCTCATTTAAGGAACAAATTGACATTAAAACAACTGTCATTAAAAGTTTGATAACCAGCATTAATAATTATGACAATACACCCATGCCTCGCTAAGTGCAATTTCGATTAGAGCAATTTCTATATATTGCATATTCCTTCCTCAGGGAAACATTCAAACACTGCTTAGCCTAATCAAACACTTTTAATACTCTCTTGATAAAATGTGAAATTGCACTAAGTGCTCACAAAATTCAACTCATTTTATGCATATTAATCATATTGCTTGCCTCATATTTTATTCTTTGTTTATATATTCGTCGAAATCCATGGCTGTGCAATGAGCAAAAACATTACTCGTCATGTGTCCGGGCACATCCCACTGAAGTAATTTTTCTCGTCCCAAAAATTCAAGCGTGCCCCAAATTTCAATTGGGCACCTTTGGAGTGGACCGATGCGATGGGTTTGTGGTGTAGAGGAACTCACACTTTGAGTAGAGTCTGACCAAAGCATCAATTAATCTGTTGTGAAGTGAGGAACTGTTCAGTGTTTTGCCCATTCTTCCTTCCTGCGGATACTAAAATTTTTTTGGCTTCAGCCGCTGGATCAGTTTATCACGATCGTGAGTTAACGCAAAATTGTAATGCAGTGATGCACTCCGCAGGTTAACACACTTTTCAATGCCTTGCATAGCTTTATCAACTTATAAACAAGGTCTCCGAATGCATCTTGTTCGTACAGTGAAATATAACGAAATCCTACGGACCGCTGAAATATATTCGATAACTGAAATTTTGTTATATTGAAATGTGCAAAAAATATCGCATGAAACCCATATGAATGAAAGTACATCAAAAAACACTTGATGAAACATCAAAAATACATATTTTGGCTAATAAAATTGAAAATAACTAAAAATCAGATTAATATACATACATAGTAACTAGTGATGGGTCAATTCCAAAATTTTATCGATTCCGATCCCGATTCCGATTCTGACATTTCGATTCCGATTCTACCGATACCGATTCCATCGATTCTGATGCCATAGTCTCCGAGAAAAATATCACTTAATTCCAGGCAACAAGAAAACCACTTTTAAAAATATTACTCTGTGAAAGAGTCAGTTGACAAAAGCATCTTTCATATCATTACTATGTAATTAAAATATAATAGCTAAATTTCAAAACAGAACATACCTGAAAAGTGGTGTTACATGATAGGTATTACTTTAGAATATTGGCACTCATAATATGGCCGACAATATATATATATATTGTGGCATCCCACCCCCGACTCGCCCGGATACCACAATAGAACCGGGGGGAGACATCGCACAAAAAAATAAAAAAAATACAAATCCGCGAAGATCCCTCCCGCATAGGACCTACGGGACAAAACTATGCCACTCACTTCTCGTAATTCAAATAAATAAAGAAAATATTCCCCTTCTGTGAAGATGATTGCGGGTGGGGGGTTCCCGATTCAAACTGATGGGTGACGTTCAGGCGCTGATGCACTCGTCCAACACGCATTTACGGGAAGGAAATCAGACGGGGTGAAAGGAAGGACGAAGGATATTTTCAATGGGGTGACCCGTGGAGGAACCAGAACAAAAACACTCTCTCAAAACACTTTCAATTAAACAAAATATAATTCACACAAATAAGATTGCATATGACAAAACAAACAAAATGAACCCTCTTATACGCTAATGAAATATGAATTGGTGAAAGCCACTTATGAAACATCGATGATAAATTACAATAAAAAAAAAACAACAATATAACTTGGTTTCTAGATGAAAATCGATATAGAGAATGATGATAACAAATAAAAGTTCAGTGGTGAACACGTAAATATGATACAAATTCAGTGATTTGTTGACTGGGGAGGTAAATGATAGTCCATCCCGTCTCTTGTAAATTTGGGGTGCGAACGTTAATTGTACTTGGTGACTGATTTCACTTTCACTAATGTAATGGGTGCGTTCCGTGACTGTTTGTCTTAACTTGGCTTGGCAGGAGACACAAGGGGGCTTTGGGGGGGGGGGATAGCTGCAATCTTACTTTGTCGTAGTCCGAGTCTCGACCAGGTCGGATCCAACACTCTCTCGTTCCATTTACTGCACTCCTTTCTCCCTTGTTGGAGGAAGCTGCATCCGGAACGGAGATAATGCGTCCTCTTCAGCTGGTCCTTTGCTCCTTCGGACGGGGGGGGGGGGGGGATTCTTCCGGATCAATCTTTCTGGAAACGCTTGGGCCCCTTGTCTCCTCCTGCCGTGCGTCGCACTGATTTTGGGCATAGGCTCCGCCCGACAGTCACTTTGGAATTCTCTCGTTCTCTTTCGTGCACCACCTTTTTATCATACCTCAACTAGGGGTGGGGGTAATGCACAATGAAGGGAGGGAGGAGCAATACGCCACTCATTCAGGGAAAACCCGAGCTCCCCTCCTCCCACACACACACACTCACACACAACCATACAAAAATCGACGGAAAACACATTCATCCCCTCTGACTCAACCCACGCCTTCCTCCACGGGCCATGGTTTGGGGGTGGGGTTTTGGAAAGGTCGTGGAACGAGCGGGTAAACAGGTAGGGAAGAAAATGCGCCGAGTAAAATGTATTGTAATGGGGCTTGAACCATTACAATATGTATATATATATACAGTAAAACCCCTTATTTACACTTTTCTAGGGACCCAAGAAAAAAAGTGTAAATTGCGGGAAAATGCAAATTGTGGGAAATAGAGAATTTTCACTTTTATTCACATACTGGCTTTGGAAATGTTAATTTTTCAATTGTTCACTAAGCATTATTCCATAACATTGCTTCCCTCCGAAGCACAGCTGGCAACAAAAATTAAAAAATAATCCTGTTTTGTCTGCATTAAAAACATCTTTTGGGCTGTAACCTTCCAGAAGTCTAATATATATTCAGATTCTTTCCACTGAGTTGCTGTCTCTAAGTTAACATCTTTGCTTTCACCACTCACCATCTTGTATACAAGACTGTACCTATTTTTGAATCTATCCAACAAACCATTATAGATGCCGTGGAATCTTTGATTCCCAATCTTCTGGGGAAATACTTTTTCTCAAGGGCCTTTGGGCCTGTTTACACGATACATTAATGTCTGCTTGCATGAATGATTTTTGTGGACCGGAACGGGACAGGAAATGTACGAATGTAGGCAAGGGCAGATCCAGGATTTTTCTTTCTGGGAGGAGCACAGAGGGTCTGACAGGCAAAAGATCTTGTATTAATTGAGATTAAAAACAAGATATAACATATAACAATGACTTTACTAAATTCTCTTTATTTTTATATCAAAGTTATTCTCATTGAATTAAATGATTGAGCCTCCTTGAGTAAAACACAAAATAAAGCGAACGTAATGATGACCATCAGGAACGGATCCAGGATTTCTTTCTGGGGGGCACAAGCAAGGACATATCCAGGATTTTGTTCTGGAGGGGGGCACAATGATACCACGTTATACAAAACGAACGCAATGATAACTGGACCGTATTAAAAATCTTGCATATTTTTAAAGTGTCTGGGAGGGCACATGCCCCCCCATAGATCCTCCTGTGATAACCGTATTCAAATTTTGTCTATTTTTTAAGCATCTGGGTGGGGCACAGACCCCTAAATACGGCTATGAATGCATGAACCAATTTTAACAGGTTCTATTTTCTGTTCATGCATACGCACAAGTTGGGTGAATTATACACGGTGCATTTTCATGTTCATAATTTAGACATTAACTTGTACGGGTTAATTTACTATGTAAACAGGCCTTTAGATGACACCATTTGCAGGAACATTTGATGATCTTGCACCTAAAAATTACTCTTTTAGAATTCGTTCTATTTCTTCTTACCTAGAATTCTTCACATATACTCTCTTTTTTGATAAATTTCCGCACTGGTTTGCATATTTTACAATGGCATCGCGATTTTTCACCACGAATTTGTTTGAATCGATGCGTGTTCCGGTGTGGGAATCAACTAGCTCTAAAATTTTCATTTTCTCGTCAATTAAAAATGTCCGTTTTTCACCTCGAATTTCCATTTTCAAGCAGGATAAATTCTATTTCCCGTACTAATTGAGAATAACTTGCCAACACACGAGTGTCTGAACTACTCCTCGGCGATCAAGTGCGTAGTACAAACGGTCGTGCGACTTCATAATTTTTTAAAGTTACAGTTGTTTGCGATACGCTGCTATGTGAATGGGATAATTCAAGTTTAAATAAGTTTTTTTAAGTATTTAATTAACCCATCTACGCTACGCAACTGTTGAATGAAGTCAGCGCAAATGATAACAAGTTTTATAGTTCCGGCATTTATCACGTTTCAGCACGTCTGGTTTTCTCTTAAACTCTCGTATCAAATTATAGGCTACATAATTATTGTCAACATTGCTTCAGGAGTTCTTGCATTATAATTATTACATAGCTCGATTGCTCAAAACACCTACTTTCATATCGTGAATCTTTCCGCCGCTGACAAAAAACGAGATGACGTAGTTCAACTTTCCGACGTTAGTGGCGTTCTGTCCCGCCACATTCAAATAGGGTTGTTCACCATATTTTTTTTATTTAAGAAATCGAAAGATCGTGCTTCAGAAGGAGCAATGACAATAATATTATGCTATTTTCTTCATTGTACATGTTTAGAGAAGGCTTTAAACAGTGACAAATTTTACGTGACGCCAAAAAGCCCTACTTCCATCTTGAATTGGTGTGTGACGTCACAAGCCTGTAGATGCCCTACTGCAGTGTTTGAAGTGGCTCAGCAGGGTTATTCCACTTTTTTTAAAGATCTCCAGCGTCTGCCGCCAGATCAGTGTTTAAAGAAAATCCAAATTTATCCTTTAATAAGAGTAATAATAAGCAAAATTACCCTTACTTGTACATATTTATTGCTCATCATATCACAAATAGCACTACAACGCACACATTTCACGAGCTGTCTTTTTGATACGTATAATCAGTATATTCCAAATCAACTGATTCAATAAAAAACTTGGCTCACAATAAATATAAAACACTATTATGTAACACTAATAAAACGGAGCGTGGACACAAATAAATTGGAGCGTGTGCGTCCAAAATGGCCGACCTGTATGCGAACTTGTGTGGCTCCTGCAATAATTCTCTAACATCCTCGGAAAAAGTCATCACGTGTGAACTTTGCCCACGTATGTTTCATCATAAATGTTCAGGCCTCAACGAGCTGATATTAAAAGCAGTAACTGAGTGCAGAGATATATTTTGGAAATGTGCCTCTTGTCGTTCAACGAAGTACATGATTTCAAGTATGGCGTCAGACATTGAGACGCTGAAACGAGAGATAGTTCTCTTAAAAGACTCTATTCTGACCAAACAACAGAAATCGGTGTCATTTGCTGATTCAGTGCGAAAAACTGAGGTGACTAAGACCTCGGCATCTACATCACCTAAAACTACGTTACCCGCCGCTGCTCCCTACGAGAAACCTGTAACACGCCGAACTTCAGCCGGGAATCCCAAACAGGAAACGATGTCTTTTAATAAGACGTCGTTGCAAGCAGCTAAATTCATGGAGCCTACTTCTCATCGTGAAACTACGTCTCCAATGACGCAAAGGGATAATGGGTCGCCGGATCCACTTCTTTCGTCAAGCCAACCGGAGCTGGCAAAGGACCTCAACGCCTCAAATGCTGGATTCAAGGAGGTATCTTATCGGAAAAAACATCGCCGAACGCGGCTATACGGCACGGCCAAAACGGACGACGCGTGTCCTTTTAAAGCTGTGCCAAGGAAAGCTTACGTCCATGTCTGGAGAATGGATCCAGAGACCGACCCGAGTGAGTTGAAAACATATTTAGACGCCAAACTGAAGGCTTCAGTTAATATTGAATCTTTACAAGCCAGAGGTCCCTATGCTTCCTTTAAAATAGAGGTGGACCGTAGACTAGTTGATAAACTATACGACGCTACGTTATGGCCAGATGATACTGGCATTGAGAGATTCAGATTCGCCCAAAGTGATGTTATTAAAAAGACAAATCTCGTAAGAAACCATGACGCAACCAATGACACTCAGGATTCGTGACTAGTCCGCGAACTAGGCTCTGATTGTGGTGGTTTTGTTAAGTTCCTGTACTTAAATGTTCAATCTGTCAGAAATAAGATTTCGGAACTTGAAGTTTTTATGCAAGAAAAAAAGTGTGATATTCTTCTATTGACTGAGCACTGGCTTGTCAAAGACGAAATTCAGTGTTGTGCCATAAATGGCATGAAATTAGTGTCATCATTCTGCAGATCCAAGAGTAGAGGTGGAGGTGTTGCTGTCTATGTGAAATCCTCTATGTCAGCTTTACCTATTTCAATCAAAAACAATATTGAAATGGTCTGTGAAAGTGCTGCTGTGATACTTAAGTTCAAAAAAATTCGTTTGGGCATTTTAGTCATCTATAGATCTCCGAGTGCTTGTTTCCATTCCTTTATGACCGAACTTAGTGACACCATTCAGCATGTGATTAGTGGTAAAATTGATAAATTGATACTATTTGGTGATTTTAATACTGACTTCTTTAGTACTTCTACACGATGTGATGACTTACTTGCTCTCTTCCAGTCTTTTGGTTTAGTCATTATTAATAGTAATCCTACAAGAGTAACTTCTCAATCCTCCACTCTCATTGATCTTGTGGTGACTGACATATCAACCAGCAATATTGCTTGCGAAACTATTTCTCACCTACTCTCTGATCATTGTGCAATCAGCATCGAGATGAAATTGCCTGATCCAAATCCCAACAAAACCAACCATGTCTTTAAAAGGCTCTATAATCCTGTGAACATCGAAGAATTCTTGGCTTGTCTAGCTGCCGAAACTTGGGACGACAGTGGAAATTCTAGTGATGTAGATGCCTGTTTTTCCTCCTTCTTAAACAAGTTTATGTTGATATTTAACCGTGCTTTCCCGGTGAAGTGTATTACCTCTAGGCATAACCACAGGAATATCAAATTTTCTCATGACCTGGTGAATATGGGTGCTGATGTAAGACGCCTTCATAATGAGTGGAAATACTGTGACCCCAAACTTCATGACAGTTACGTCAGACTCCTCAAAGAATACAAATCTAGAGTAAATGAATTTAAAAAAAATTATTTCAGCCAGCGTATCCTTAAATCTAATAACCACACAAAAGCTGCATGGCATGCTATCAAGCAACAAACAAATAATGACATGAACAAAGGTATTCCTTCACCAATCAATTTCAATAATATCCCAGTTTCTGAGCCTTTGGAAATTGCCAATCGCTTCAATGAACAGTTCTGCCAATCTGCAAATCTCAATACTAACCCAATTCTCACTTCGATAAACTGTTCCAACTCTATATTTCTTGCTCCCTCTGATCCCATTGAAGTCGAAAATGTGATTCGAACATTTGACAATAAATGGTCTGCTGGCTTGGATGGAATACCTATGCCAATTGTTAAACAGGCTTCAAAATTTATATCCCAGTCTCTCTGTCATATATTCAATCTCTCTCTCTTGAATGGACATTTTCCTACAGCTCTCAAAACATCTTTAATCCTGCCAATCCATAAAAAAGGGTCGCATAGTGATTCAGAAAATTATAGACCCATTGCTATTCTCCCTGTTTTTTCCAAGGTCTTTGAAAAGCTATTTTACAACCGTATTTTTAGCTACCTAAACAGTTATAACCTTCTACACCCTTCCCAGCATGGCTTCATAAAAGGAAAGTCAACCACAACCGCTGCCTTTCACCTCATTAATAAGATAATCTGGGGACTATCCAATAAGAAAGAGACCATAGGAATCTTTTTTGACCTGTCAAAAGCTTTCGACTCTATTGACCACACCATACTTTACTCCAAACTCAGGAAAATTGGGATCAATGGCAATGCCTTATCTTGGTTAAAGTCTTATCTCTCAGACCGTAAACAATTTGTGCAGGTAAACCTCAACCTCAATTCAAATGCTCGTTCTTTCAGATCTGATGTGGCCTCAACCAATTGTGGTGTACCACAAGGCTCTATATTAGGACCTCTTTTATTCATCATTTTCATTAATGATCTACATAATAACTTTCCAAACAATGAAGTTATATTATATGCTGATGATACATCCACACTGAACATAAGTGACAATTTCCTAGATGCTAGCAGTGCTGCCCGTCAAACCTTAACAACTATGTCCAAATGGTGCCGGTCAAACAACCTACTTCTTAATGAAAACAAAACATGCTTCGTTCATTTTCATAATAAAACAAACCCACCAATTCAAAGCCCTCTTCTCAGAACAGACTCAAATATCACTATACTTCACTGTGACACCACTAAATTTCTCGGTTTATATCTCAATATGAACCTTGACTGGCAGCCTCACATAACCAAATTAATCAATAAAATGAATACTGGGATCTATATGATCAGGAAACTTGCCCAAACTACCTCAACTCAGATTCTAAGTCTCATCTACTTCGCCAAAATCCATTCTTTTTTAGTTTATGGAATTGTATTCTGGGGTAATAGTAGTGCTGCAATAAAGGCATTTTCAATACAAAAGAGGGCTATTAAGAGTATGCTAAGGGTCTCAATTAGGACCCCAGGAAGACCCCTATTCAAAGAACTTAAAATACTTACTCTCCCCTGTATTTATATCTTGAATTGCTGTACTTTTGTGAGAAACAATAGGCACCTGTTTATGCCCAACTCGTCAATCCATAACCACGGGACACGTAGTAAAGACAATGTCCATCTGAACAATCAGCCTTATAATGTAAGCAGAAAAGGTCCTCACCACTCAGCCTCTATGGTTTACAATAAAGTTCCAAATGCAATAAAATGTGCAGTGAGTAATAATACTTTTAAAAATAAGCTAAAAGAACTGCTACTTAAGAAATGCTATTATAGCATTGATGAGTATCTAAATGACAAATTAATATAATTATGTATGTATTTAACTGCTTATCTTTTATTGTAATTTCTATGTAACTTTTGTATAAACTTTCTTCTTTTTTGACTAAATCCTATGTTATACTTGTATAGCCAACAGGAAATTAAATATTATTATTATTATTATTATTATTATTAAACATGACAATCGGTTTTCCAATCACTCTGCACACACAAAAGAATTTGCACTCCTTGAAGTTCGTAAGGATTCTACACACCTCACTTACCACTCATCACTAACGACTTAGAATCAGTTTACGTTCTTTTACATTGACATTACGAAGACAATGAAATGAATAGGCTGAAACAAATTATTAAACTAGCTAAACCAGTTATTGTAACATCAAAAAACTTCGAATTTCACTTTCACTATTACCGTAACCAAAATATGACCAAAACAAACAACAGCGCAACGAAATTCGTGAAATGTAAACACTGACGAATGCTCCAAATGAATTGGCAACAGGTATTAAAATCAAACAGAACTTAGAGGCGAACAAACGAATGAAAATTAATATACGTTCGATGTATCCTCTAAGTACAACTAGCTCAAATATGAAACATATCCTTCGCAATAGTTAGATACCTTAGATCGAAATGTATAGGGTTGATTGAACCAGCATGGAAGAAATAAATAATTTCGTCGAAGATGTTACATTCACAACTCACTTCACTTGTCGCTTCACTCTTTACTTCATCGTCTATATGCAATCAATTCACTCAGGGGTACATTAAGGGCACAAATTTTGTTCACTTGCACTAGCGGCAAAATGAAAGTTCACTGCACGTAGGTAGTTTCCTTGCAAATGCAGCTATACAAAACTTTCAATTCCTGTCAACAATTACACTACATACGTTGCCTGCCTAACTTGAAGAATGGATTTTATGTCGCCTTGATCCATCCGGAAGCTTCATGCACAACATAGGCCATTTCAAAATAAGGAATAACCTTGGCAAATGTCCAGTCGGCATGCAGAGTGCTCAGCTTGGCATCGAGCGATCGAGGGTACAGGCCAGCCGTACAGGCTTGTTTCGTCATCACCTCTATTTCAAGATGGCCGACCGTTTTTGGCGGCGTTTAAAATTGTTCGAATTTTGATTGCTAATAACTCCATCATTACTTTTTCAACGCATCTATCATTCATCCCAATCAAAATGAAATTACATCAGAAGTGATATACATTCGTTTTTTTAGACCGTTCTGATAGGCTTGAACAACCCTATTCTTCCCGAAAATAGTTCTCATTCGCGTCTCTTTCTCTTGGATTTTTAAATACAAATGCGCGAAAGGAAGCCGAAAGATAGTTTTTAAGAGCTGATATGCACGATTTATTGTTTTAGTAGGCAAATAATTTTTTTTAGCCGGCACGTCGTGATGCACATGGCGGGAAAACGAAAAAAAAACGGCGTAAATACAGGGTTCTATTTACATTGGAGAGATAGGAAATATGACGGGACCCAGAAAAAAACTTGCTATTTGCGGGAAAACGTAAATTCCGATAACGCAAATACGGGGTTCTACTGTACATATATATATATATATCCAAACTATAAGGGAGAGCCCTGAGTACAGAAATTTTCATAGCTGTAATAAAGATTACATACTACGTATATGAATCATGTAATATTTGGCCCTTTCAAATTATCAAGCAGAAAAACCAATTATTCTACATGCTCAGCCAGCAGGTTTTGACGTCTCCATGTTATAGTATTACTGCCTGCAGAAAATTGCCTTTTGCTACACATGTTAGTTATTGGGCAAGTACTTTCCCACCAAAATTGCAAGATTTCGGAGACTTTGGAATTTTTATTAAAAATTATATCAACGATTTTTTTGTATCTTGAATCTTCATGGAAGTCAAGTGGACGAAGCGAACAACTATAGAACTAAACTTTAGTTTTGTAGAGAAAAAAAAATGCTATACTTCTCACGTCATTTAATCAACCTTAAAATCTCTTCCTTTTTTTAAGTTCAAGAAAGAAACTAAACGCTACAAATGAATATCACATCGGACGGACGCAGTAATAAAAAAGGCTAAAAGAGCCTTGTGGTGTGAAAACTCCCCCTACCGCGCGACTCACCTCGGCGAAGGTGGAAAGGGAAAAAGGGTATCGGTTGTTGCCTTTCACGGAAACAGTTCATTTTTCTCTCTCTTAAGCATGCTGACTTAATCTCTTCACTTTACTTCAATACCCGAGGCATATTTCTTACGCGTGGGATGGTTCCGAAAAATATCTAATCCTTAGTATTTTCACTCGAGTAATGCGCTAAATGGTCTAGTCGATCTATACATAATCCTTTTAAACATCCTCAGTTTAGTGTTTTAAGTCAATGAAGACGATTGTCCATGCTTTAAATGATGATTTTCAAGACTAATGTTTTAAAAAACCTGAAAAATCGGCCTCAGTTACCGAGCCTTAAGGCCGTTTTACACGGTACACGGAATTGCGCAGGTTAGAGCTGCATTAATTTCTAAAATGGCGTGGAATTGCGCGAATGCATGAACGAAATTAGAACAGGGGCTATTTTGCCGTCTCGCATCCACGCATTCTCGCATGTGTTCTAGCAATTCATCGTTTTACACGACGCAATTTTGATTGCGCCTTCACACGTGCGTCAGACTGCGCAATTCCGTGT
This sequence comes from Ischnura elegans, assembly GCF_921293095.1. Lineage (NCBI taxonomy): Eukaryota > Metazoa > Arthropoda > Insecta > Odonata > Coenagrionidae > Ischnura > Ischnura elegans. The sequence continues at coordinate 5,394,288 of NC_060248.1, read as the reverse complement.
ACCGTGTAAAACGGCATTTAAAGTTCCGCAGCGTGTAGCTCAGCTTTGACGCGCGATTGAAAAATCACTCTTATTTCCTTCGTCGCAAACTTTTTTTCAAGATTTCTTCTTAGTACTCTTTAGAAATCTCTACTTTATATTGTGGTTAAAATTTTCCGAGTTATATTTTTCGTAAACGAGAGATAATGTCTACTTTATGTCAAATTTCACGTGAAAAACGGGTCGGCCATTTTGCGTTGTAAAACCAGACAGATGAGAGCCAAAATCTTCAAAAGTCATTAAAAGTATAGGCAAAGCACCAGATCAAAGGAATATTGCGTTTTTTATTCCACAAAACTCATACCAACGCAAAACCACGTGGATAAATTCAAAGATTTTTTGAGGAAAAACGATATCTCGTGTGGCATTGAAAAATTGGTCATGTTTGCGCCTCTTTATCTCACTAAAGGTTCGTATTTATGAAAAAAGGCATGTAAATCAATATTTGGTAATGATTTATGAGTATTTACGCTGAGTTTCAAGTCTCTATCCCCAAAAAGGTCATTTTGGACTTTATTCCAGCTTTTTCCGATTTCGGACCAGTGTGCGCGGGGTAGGAAGACGATCGGCCGCCGCAGCTGGCGTAAAGGTATTCGGCGCCCACGCCGACAACTATAGTGTATTCGGCAAGCTGAAACTACCAGGCCAAGGCATTAGAATGACTTATCGGCTTTAAAAACTGCATTATTACATGAGTTTCATGATAGCGCTTCCTGTTGGCAGATTGCTGGCCCTACTAGCCTCAAAAGCTCTGTAACCTTAACTATGCCTTAACTACTCGACTTGACATTCGTAATGCTACTCGAAACGCTCGAGTCGAGTACCAACTACTCGATCGACTTGAATTTTCGAGCACTCGTACATCCCAAGAAGATATGTGTTTTGTCATTACGATTACGTGACGCGAAAATTCAAATGACTATTGGAAACGCGGTCGTATATTTTGTTGTTTGAAGTACTACTGGAATCGGAATCGATTTTTCGCCTTTGCAAGTACTCGTTTTCGATTCCGGTTCTTGGCCGAGAATCAAGGAATCGAAGAATTGAGGAATCGAACCGACCCATCACTAATAGTAACCAAACATATCTTGAATGGTGTTTACGAGCGAGGTACAGGCATGAAACCTTTTGTCGTCCACACCATATATATTTTATTATTAATACTATATATTTACATACTACTACTTTGTGGCGAATGTCAAATTATAAACTGTTTTTATATTCACTGTACACAGACCTCTTGAATAACATCAGTTAATTTCGATCATTAATTATGTTTGGAGCTAGTGGAAATGAGTTTTTTTAAGCAATATGGTTTGAGACGTCATTTTTGCCATCATAAGTTATCGGGCGAATTGACTACCACGTAAAGGGTCCACCTGTCCAGCCTTCAAGGTCATCGGGGAGCGGAGGCCCTGTTGCATATGAATAGCATCAATGCATAAAAGCGTCTGAGAGAGAGTCTCAAACACAGTGGCTTCATTCCTTCCCAGCAGCAGTAGGCCCTCTGTGTCTCAGGAATACAGTGCGGCAGTTGTTCAGCTGTAGAAGGTGATTTTGATAGAGCCATACTGTTACAGTACGGATCGGAGTCGGCCCGACACGTAAATTCATTTAATCGCGGCTGTGTTACGTCCGCGCGCACACTCGCATTTTGGCAGCGGGGAGTGAAAAGTGGCACAAAAAGATTTGTGTGTAGTGTTGATTTTATGTTGAAAATATATTATATTTGTCAAATTCAGTGAAAAGTGGCACAAAAGATTTGTTCCTAGTGTTAATTTTTATTTGTTAAGGGTGTTACAAAAGTGAAAAAGTGTTAAGTGGGATTTCCGGGAGAGGCGACGCAGTGGTTCTCTCCCGGAAAGCATTCAAAAACCCGCCTATAAATTGTTTGAAAGAGGGCGTTAGTGGGTGAATCAGAGGTGATCATGGGTAGAGGAGAAGAGATAAAAGCGGAGACACCAGATCTAGCTCTCTCTCTCATATGCTCTCTCACTTATCGAGTTGAATTGTGTTAGTGCAGTGACAGGCAGTCGCAGCCCTAACTTCGGCAGGTGGAAGGAGTTTCACGCGCATGGACGGCTGGCGAGGGGTGGATTGGAAATCAAGGAAGGACGTAAGCTTGGAATTTCCCGACGCCCTAAGAAAATTCCTTTGCAATCCAGATTGCCCCCCTCCGAAAGTGTTCCTAGTGAACTCTCCATTAAAGGCCCTAGTGAATTCGCTGTTTACCTTCGCTCCGTAAATGACGGGCGAACGACTAGTCTTTCCGTCACGGCCCTGCAAGATTTGGGTGCTCGCGTTGAGAAGATTGAGCAATAATTATGAATCTTTGGTAGTTACTTGGCTTATCGTTGAGCCCTGATTTGAGACGGGTGGCCATTTGAACTAACTTATTTTGATTTCATAATTGCCATGAAACGCAACTCTTGTGAGTTTCACTTAACACCATCATATTTGTTCATTGACCAATGCGAATTAGTGAATTTGCCATTGGGAAAGATAATTGTTTTTATGTAATAATTATTGGTTAAGTGCTATTGGTATTTTGAAGGAGAAGACGTGTGGTTAAATTTCATGTCGGAGGTGACGCCGTTGAATTATTGACGAAGAGTTGTTATTTGTGATTGGGGTATTTTTTTCTGTGTGTAAATTTTTGGATCGATGGAATTTAGTTCATTAAAATCAGTTGTAAAAAGGATTTTATGGAATTTGCTGTTATTTGCCATTTCCACAAGTGCCTTCAGTCCATTTGTAAGGGAGTGTGTGCGTGGGCGCGTTCGAGTGGGGGACCTGATTTGGGGCCCTGAAAAGGTAAGCCAAAGTAGGGGCATTATTTTATATTTGGGGAATGGGGAATTTATGTTCACATATCCGGTGGAGATCGAACGGGAGGCGAGCGGGCGGCTCTCGCGGTTTGAATCGTTACAATACCGAGTAAAAATCAAGTGAACAATGGCAAACATTCTTTGACGTACGAACAAAATACGTTCCGAGAACTTGTTCGTAAGTTGATAAACCTATGCAAGGCATTGAAAAGTGTGGTTATCCTGGGTAGTGTATCACTGCATCACAATTTTGCATTAACTCACGATCGTGATAAACTGAGCCAGCAGCTGAAACCAAAAAAATTTTAGTATCCGCAGGAAGGAAGAATGGGCAAAACACTGAACAGTTCCTCACTTCACAACAGATTAATTGATGCTTTGGTCAGACTCTACTCATAGTGTGAGTTCCTCAACACCACAAACCCATCGCATCGGTCCTCTCCAAAGGTGCCCAATTGAAATTTTGGGCACACTGGAATTTTTCGAATGTTTGTATCTTTGAAATTTTGTAAATTGAATATGCGTAAGAAGAGGACTCAGTGTACGGCCAATTTACGAGCGGTAATGAGTGGGTGACCATGATTCCATGGGAATAAACCTTATTATATGATGTTTCATACATACTGAAGTATCTCCTACTGAAATAGAGCCATAATTGATGCTGTTGGCCAATCGGCCAATTTATGAGAGAAAGTAAATGGAAGTTCTGGGTTGGATTTATTATCTATCATGGGCTGCACAATGCTTGTGGTATTAAAAATTATGTACACACATCCCATTTAGATTTCCCTGTAATAATGTAGCTACAAAAATACTGCAGGAGATGGGAATATTGTTCAAATGTTCTTCCTGCTGGCACCAAAGAAAGTACCGAAGCTTCATTTCCAAACTGCAGCAAAAGTGGTGCTGCTCAATTCGTTGCAATACTTTAAAATTCAACTGTACATAAAGGGTAATGTCAGCAATGAATGTGTACTAAGCTAGGGCCCATATGTCTCTCTCCTTTTATCAAACAGCTTAAGCGGTTTTGATGGCCAATTCCTCCCAATTAAGAACTCCTTCTTAATTATAATGATACATATCACATAGTGCCAACAATTGCTTTTGGTATTTTTGTGAAAGAGACAATTTTGTTTGAAACAATGTCTTCGTTCCAAGCTCTCTGAGCCCTGCTATAAGTTCAACAAATGATCAGCCTGTATTCATTGGAAGTGTTGAGCATATTTCTTCCAGTGTATGAAGATGCTATGATCTCATTCTCAAAGGATCTTGACTCAATGAGACTGACCAGTTCACAGGAAGGTGACCATGCCTGACCTACATCATCTGTCATTTTCTATCTGGATAGGACTTCATCTGGAGAGCTTCACTCATCTCACCCTTTTGTCCACTTTAGAACAAGCACAGAGGGTTTAAAGACGATTCTATATTCAGCTGATACTACAAGCATGTGAGGAAGGAAACAATTCATCAGATGCTACTTTAGGAGCATGTTATTGTATGGTGGCGAGGTGAGGACATTGACAGCGGGAGATAAGTGAAAGAGTGGAAGCATCAAAATGCAGTGCTACCAAGGCATGATGAAGACAGATCAACACAGTAAGTGATGAGGAAGTTCGAAGAAGAAGAGAGAAAAGAAAAGTCTTATAAAAACTCTTAAGAAGATGACGGGGCAACTTGATAGGCCACTTAATGAGACATAATGGCTTGATGAAGGCCATTGTCGAAGGACAAGTGATAGGAAGAAAGACAAAAGAATTACCTTTGTGTGTTCCAAAGTGACATTTCATTTCTGGCCTTGGTTTTGATGCTATTATGTCATTGTCAAGATGTCATAACAATGTCTAAATTGTGGTTGCAATTGATTTTTATGGATTTGTACCTTGTTAATTACTTAAGTGTCAAAGGCATGGTGGGAAATCAAGTGCCAATGAGTGAGGAATGTAAGGAGTGAATTTTCTTAATTCCTAATTGGTGGTTCAGCAGAGTAAAGCTGCAAACATAAAATAGAACATATAAATAAGTGGGAATTTCTAGATGATGGAGTAAGTTTATAGCAAGTGATGCATCTTGAAAGGAAGTGAAATTTTCCCAGTTGAGTGGGACTGATGTATCCCTTAAATGTTGGTTGCAATTGAGAGCATTATGTCTTTTTGGACTACGTACATCAGCATGTTCCAGATGAGGTCCAATATGTTTTGTCTGTTGAAAGGTGGAGTTTATCAGTGATTGATTTTTCATTGATTGTGAACTCTTGCAGCCAGCATAGCCAATTCATTTGCTAGTTGATTGAAGTGTTTTTTTCTTCTTCTCACTTTCTGCTAGCCATGACTCTGGGTAGCATGTCGGGCCTTGACAGTAAGAATTTGACGATGCTTGGGTCGATGCTGTTCCTGAGGTGTGTATCGGGCACTCGGGTCGTCACGGGGACGGATGTCAAGGACGTTGTGGGACACAAGTTTGAAGGTGAGAACTGTCTGCTACCCACAAACCAGTGTGCTCACAGTTCACAGGATGACGATGGGAATGTTTTACTGCATGCTATTTCTTGCTAGAGAATAGACTGATGGGTGCATGTGTATCTGATTTCTTTCACTGAGCCATTGTCCCTCAAGTACCACCTGGAACAGGAAGCATCTCACTTCATCAAGGTTCCAGGGAGCATGATAATGGAATAATAAACTTACAGCTAACGATATATGATAAAAAATCATTGATAAAGAATAATCGATATTACTAGCACTTCAATGGAAGTTGTGGGTAGTAGTGGAGAGCAAGTGTGCAAATGAATGCTCATTTGGATTTTACATGTTCTTGTGCCCAATCAAAAATCTAAGGAATAGCAATTCAACTTTTAGGAGTCCAAATGCATGATTGCTTAAAAATCATTTATAAAGGAGCTAGTTGAGAATAAAAAGTAGCCCATGGGGATGTCATACGACATGTAATCCCTTTTTAGTGCCCCATCCTTGTTCCATCCTTACCCTAGGAGATCTCCACCACCTTGTTCTTCAATTTATTCATGGATTCTATTTGAATTTTTCCTCTTCATACTGTGACAGCCAATATACTTCATTTTTGGCTGTCAATGCACTCAGGTGCTGTCTATTATTTCAAAATACCCCCTGTGTCTCCTCTGAGATCAACTTGATTTCAGCCTTATTACCATTAAAGGATCTTTTTTTCCATGAGCGCATTTCACCATTGATGTCAAGTGAATGGTAAAGCGAATGACGAGATCTTCTTCTCCCTCCGCACTTTGGTCCGCTTTGGCCTCCATTGCAACTCTCCCTTCCTCTCTCTCTCTCTCTCTTCCTTCTTGACGGCCTTCTTCTTTCCATCGTCTCGCCCTCAAAGCAGCCACAACTCCCTCCACTCGTCCTTAGGCAAGGCTGTCTCCTTCCTTTTTACATTGAATAACTTACCCTCTCAAACTCTTTTGGTCACTCTCTCCTCTGGCATTTTAATCTAATGTCCCATCCATTTGACTCTCTGTGACTTGACGCATCTCACTATGTCTTGGCCGTCAATGAGATTGTCAAGTTCTTCATTCCATTATCTTCAAAAACTTCATTTTTTTGTATGGATCCAAGCATTTTCCTTAGTATCCTCTTCCCAAAACATCTGATTGCATGTGCCTCTGCAGTTGATAATGTTCAGCATTTACGTATATCTATAAGTGACAATAGGTCTTATTAAAGTTTTATATAAATATTTTTCATGTAGTATTTCTTCTGGCCAGTCCACTTTTCACCAGTTTATGATTTGCAAAGTACGTTCTGTTGCCAGCAATGGTTTAGTATTTTATGCAAGTGCTTATTGAGTTATCCATAGCCACCAATTCTCGTAGCTATTTAAAGGATGAGACACCCTCAAATTTTTCACCATCGATATCAAACATCTGAGTTTGTCTGCGAGCCTGAGATGTGCTCGAACACATGTATTATGTTTGGTCGCAGTTAACATAGTGTCCAATACTTCCTGCACTTTCAATTTGTGGGCCAAATATTTCTTTCAACTTCCTTGGAGATCTGGCTACAATAACTACATCATCTGCATGCGCCAGTGTTTGACTGCTCTGATAGAATATTGATCTACCAGGGTTAACTCCCCTCACTGCGCAGTGCGAGGCCAATAGAACAATGTTGCAGACAAACCATTTCCGTGCTTGACTCCCACGTTAAATGGGAAAGGGCTTCCTATTTTATTGCTGACTTTAATCTTAGCTACGGTTTGCTGCATGGTCATTCTTACCAGTCTGATTAACTTCTTAGGCAACCCTAAATCATTTAATGCTGCGTACAGTAGGGTGGGCCGAAAATAGGTTTTTTTTCCTGATCAAATTTGCCCTCAGCGGGAAAGTTGCGAAATGATATAAGGATCTCGCACACCAAATTTTTTTCAAATCAGATAATATTAACCACTGCCGCCCGAGCTCTAAAGTTTAAAATTTTGTGAAAAATCAGGCTGATTTCAGAATCAAACGGCTATGAAGACGAATTTTATGAAAATATGGGATAATGGATAATATCAAAGAGTGGATACATGTTTATGGTTTATGCAAATGAAATTTGAAGTTTTTTTGACAAAATCTATGGTTAAAAAAATGTCTATGAATTAACAACAAAATTATAGTATAGACCACCCGCACAACACAACTCATTTTTGCCAACATTTCTAAAACTCCATTTTGGGGGCTAAATTTCAGGTAAAATAATATTTTTTTCGATTGATTTTCATTTCTTATCAAATAAGTCATCATATGGTAGTAAATTATCCCACAAAAAGTAATAATAAGGTAAATTATTTGAAATTAACATCAATCATAATGACGAATAACGTACCTGTGGAGCTATTTTCAACAAGAAATTCAGCCAAGGCTGAGAAAAAACAGAACCTTAACACCAAGCATTTCACTAAGTAGCTCTCTGCTAGTTTCGTAAAGAAACTACCCAGAACTCACCACGGGGAAGAGGCTACCATCGAGTTCCACCCGTGTCCCCCCCAGCCAACCTTCCGAAGGACACGATTGTGAAAGCACATCAATTACTCTGAGAAAATTATTCTATTCTATTCTATTATTATGGCTTCCGGTGTTAACCTCAGTTCCATCGCGCACAATTGCTTGGAGTCCATCGATAATGATCATTTCCTCCCCTAGAAAATTCGTTATGGAATCTTAAAGTCCAATAGCTTTTCTGACATATGGGGTGACATGCCATAAGTAGCGTGAACCGGGCTCTTGAACGAGAGTTGCATGCTCCTCACCTATTGTTTTTCACTTTGATTGACTATAAACGAAAGCACAGTCTTTCCTCTCGTCGAAGTAAAGCGCTTGCAGTTTAACAGTTCCCACATTCCTCCGAAGACACGTGCGCAATCTTTCTCTTTCCCTTCTAACTTTGTTCTTGTCAACAAAAAGTACATTGACTCCTTGAGTAACCAAACCCATATCTATTAGGTGCGCAGATGCAAGTGCTGCAGAGGTATGGTTTGACATGCAGAATTATTCACAGGATGATGCAAACCTTGGCAATTTCAAATTACTTACACTAACCTTTTTCCATGAAATCCTCTCCTTCACTTGCATCACATAACTCTCCGTTCAATGCCATTTCATCACCTGAGTCTTCCGAACAGAAGTGTTATGACAAAATAGGGTGGAGCATTCGGGTGTACCTTTGTTCCTTCTAACCAGCAAAGCCTCGTCTTCCTATTTTTGGTCTCCTGCACATCGATGGCGCCTATCTTCATTTTCCTGCCAATTCTCTGTCCTTAGGGAATTCACATTCTAAACAAGGCATTTTCGAAAGAATATGACAAACAGAATCAGTCTCACTAAAGCAATTTAGATGCCGCAACATCAAAAAGCGGACGTGCTTGACGAAGAAAGTCTTGCTTCAGATCAATGAAAGCATTCTTGTTGACAGATCGAAGAATATTTCGATTATTTCCTTGATATTGAATAATTTGTCAAAAAATTTGCCTATATCCAACAATTGGGATAGAGGATCTATGCCAAATGCCTTCAATGGCATAAGCCACTGTCTCCGCGATTCCCGACAGAGAAATAATGGTATTTTAACTTTCTTCTTCAATGTACCGAGAGTACAAAAACATTTTCATCACCTCTTCATAAGTGGGCAAATCATTACCCATGAAATTTTCGGGTGCAACAAATATCACGCACTTCACTCCGCACCTGGTACGCTTTCCCTCTATTCTAACCATTGCGTCAATCCTCCCGTAATCCTTTGGAAGGTTGGCTGGGGGGGACACGGGTGGAACTCGATGGTAGCCTCTTCCCCGTGGTGAGTTCTGGGTAGTTTCTTTACGAAACTAGCAGAGAGCTACTTAGTGAAATGCTTGGTGTTAAGGTTCTGTTTTTTCTCAGCCTTGGCTGAATTTCTTGTTGAAAATAGCTCCACAGGTACGTTATTCGTCATTATGATTGATGTTAATTTCAAATAATTTACCTTATTATTACTTTTTGTGGGATAATTTACTACCATATGATGACTTATTTGATAAGAAATGAAAATCAATCGAAAAAAATATTATTTTACCTGAAATTTAGCCCCCAAAATGGAGTTTTAGAAATGTTGGCAAAAATGAGTTGTGTTGTGCGGGTGGTCTATACTATAATTTTGTTGTTAATTCATAGACATTTTTTTAACCATAGATTTTGTCAAAAAAACTTCAAATTTCATTTGCATAAACCATAAACATGTATCCACTCTTTGATATTATCCATTATCCCATATTTTCATAAAATTCGTCTTCATAGCCGTTTGATTCTGAAATCAGCCTGATTTTTCGCAAAATTTTAAACTTTAAAGCTCGGGCGGCAGTGGTTAATATTATCCGATTTGAAAAAAATTTGGTGTGCGAGATCCTTATATCATTTCGCAACTTTCACGCATAGGGCAAATTTGATCAGGAAAAAAAACCTTTTTTCGGCCCACCCTAGCGTACAGTGTGCTTCTGTCCCTCTGATTAGTGATATTTCCTGTGAATTGATCAGTTTCTGGGATGCAGGCAATGCTACAAAATGGATTTTTTTAATACATTCATTGGCATCAGTAGAAATGATTCATTGTTGGCTAAGAGCTCAAGTCGCGAGAAAATTCCATTAAAATTCATGAATTTGTGGTTATGAATTTTTAGAAAAAGATTCAAAACATTAGAAAAAGTTCTTCATCTGTAAATTTCCAAGGTAGATAAATCACTGATGTCAACGGCTTTTGGAGAAGCTGCGTAATGTGCTTTGTCACGCGAGCTTTCGTAGCCATTGCAGTTTGCATCATCAGGCGATGAATATGAAATTGGAAGATGCTTGTCAGTTAAAATGCAAGTCTGTCTGGTCATCTCCTCAGGTTGGGGCGCTCACAACGCCAACTGCTCAATGCCGTATCTGACGGCTGCAGCCGCCATTGGCATGCGCAAGTCTGACGTGGACTTGTTTGTGCACCGGCTGGACAAGGTGCTGGGGCGACTCAAGGGGCGGCAGGGAGGCGTGGACAACAGCGGCAACACGGCTGCCACCACACCTACGTCCGTCGAGGAGCTGCCCATGTCGAGGCGGTCGCGCGCCGGAGGAAGCCACGCCGGCTCCGAGAGCGGAGGCAGTCGGATGGGCGTGGGGGGGAGCAGCAGGGGGATGATGGGGGGCGCAGGGGGGTCCTCAGAGGCGGGAGGGGGCGCGAGGCGCGGCGGAGGCACGGCATGCATCAACGGAGCGGACGGGGAGCAGAGCGGGGGAAGCAGCAGTGCGGGGACATCGCTTGCGAGCAGCAAGGACAGCCTGCGCAAGTGAAGGGGAGAGCTGTGGTCGGCCCCTCACCCCAGCTGAGAGGGGGGGAGGGAGGCGCAGGGGGGCAAAGCAAGCGAGGGCTGATTCTGAGGGCCAACGCCACTCCTCTCCCCTCTTTGTTTTGCTTTGGTGTGTGGGGGCGGGAGGGAAGTTGCCCCGTCCCCTCTTCTCTCTCTCCCCTCCTTACCCCTCCCTCCTGCCCCTCCGCCGCTGGCACCAGCAGTGGACTGGCACCCTCTTCCTGCATCATGGTTGGTGTGTGCTGCCACATGCAGTAAGTCCACTTGCGATTGATCAATCAAGCACACATCTGCCTGATGATGGCTCGTCATTCCAGGGTTCCATAGTTGCTCCACACGTCTCGTCGTGGGGAGAGCAGACGTTGTTTGAAATCTGTATCCGTGACACACACGTGCCTCCCCACCACCTCATGATCTCATTCGTCTCCAAGCCTCTCTCTAGTCACCGAGGTGGACCATCGCGAGGACCACTAGTGCACTGGACACGCCACCTGTCCCCCCCCCCTCTCTCTCTCTCTCTCTCTTCGTGAAGGAATGACTAAGACTTGATATATACATAACATATACTTATATAAATATCTTAAGGTATATAAATATATTTATCCATCCACTTGCTCCACTCCTTTTGACTGCTTCACAGGAATTCTTCACTCATCCGTTCATGCAGACAAACCAGAAGAGTAGAATCCACAGCAGACGATGACGATGCTGGCATGGGAAAATTTAATGTGCACACAGTCTTGTTGCCCCACAGTTTTCTGTCCTCCGTCTCAGAATTGAATGAGATGCTCGCTCGCAGGGAGTGAGGCTTGCTGTCCCCAAGTTGGCTGACGTGCTCCTCTCGGCTGTTGGGCGACATCGTGTGTCTGTGAGGAGTGGTGCCAACCCCAGAGTCCACTCTGCTGCTGTTGAAAGAAGCTGGAGCAGGGCTTTACGATGGTGGTATGAAGCTTGGTATGCTTTCAGTTGTGCTGAGTTTACGCATCATCCCCAAATTGTGGCATGTGTGTGTAAAAGTGTATAAAATAGTTTGCGGACAATAATGTTTGACGAGGAGGTTGCTGTTGAGATGTTTTGGTTGTAAATATGTTTGTCTCTTGCACATGGAGACTTTGTAAATGAATCCAGTCCGAGTGGCAAGAATGGGTTTATGCTTGCTCTTCCATCGTCCCCCACCCTCCCTCCCCTCTAGTCTCTCTCAACCCCCTCCCCTCCCCTCCTCCTTCAAGTCGTGGAAAGCCGTAAGCTTGTCGTGGGCAAACCAAAGAATGTGGAGTGAATGGATTCATGCATTCCTATCATTCCCCTCTCTCTCTCACTCCACATTTGGTAAAGTCTGCATCTCTCCTGTTTTTGGCTCTCAAATAGCTGTGGGCCATTCTCCTTCCCCTTTAAGCATTTTCACTCTTGAATTATTATTATCATTAATTACTGTATTGATTTTGAAAAAGACACATTGGTCGAAAAATGTGGTCATTTTGCACTTAAAAAGGTATTCATTTCACTAATATAATATAACTTTTTATATGAAACCACTAAATGCACAGATTGTTATATTTTTCAGATCAATCCTTTCCTAAAAACAGTCTCTGCAGACAGCATTTACCCAATGGTTGTATGGAAAAAGTCACTTGACATGCACACATATGTGTGTGTGTGGTCAGTTTGTATTTGAATAACATATTTGCGCATATATCACTCATTGAACTCCACAACATTACGGAGAGAAGGTCCAATTGTTGAAAAATATTAATTTTATTGTGATTTAGGGTGTTCCTTTGAGTAGAAAAAAGGTTTTTGCAGACATGCAACCGGTAGATTTCTCTCTCCCCATGTACACTTTTTTGCAGGACCACGTGAATGACCGCAATAATTCTGTCTCTCTGCATAATTGCATCACAGACAACCGCATGGCATCTAGTCGTAGCCCTCCTTCCCCCTGTCCTGCCCACGTGCCAGCCGAGGCCACTGAAGAGTGTTCTGTTGCAAAGGTGGCCAGGCCGATATTCATGGCTAACCACGCTGACACCTAGGCCGGTGGCGATATATCTATATGTTGTGGAATGCCATGATATTTAAATTTATTGGGAACCCAATATTGAGTTTTGAAAATGGCGATAAAGGATTGTCTGACATATTAGGCCTAATAAAAAAATATCAGGCCCAATATTTATTGTTCTGACAATAGATGTAGTTTTTGCCAATTATGGATGTTTGCCATCAATCGATTACAATCCAATATTGAGTTTTCAATATGTCCCTCCTCTTCGTACTTCCTACCTATTCCATCCATTCATCCATCCCATTGGTACGTCTGGCATGTGCACTTCATCCACATTCCCATAATGCCGTGCGTACATGCAGACGAAAGACCCTTGAGTATGCATTGGTGAAAATGTCAACATGTGAACATGCACACACAAGCGTGTGCGGCCATCACATCTGCAGTCAGTTGAGAATCTCACTTTTAGGTTCTATCGCTTTGGCAGCCCTCATCTCTCCACTCGTGGCACGTTAGTGGCAGAGTATTCTTCTTTGGGTTGTCCTTTGTTTTTTGCTTCATTCCATACATCTCCTCATTTATTGTAGATATCAGGTTGGTGAGAAAATGTAAAAAAACCACATCTCATTGTGAGAGAAATATATGTAAAAAATGAAAAAAGAATGATTTTCTGCACAATCAGACACAGCTTTATAAGACTAATAACCACTCTTCTGATTAGAAAAACACTTGATTAATTATTATATCTAAGGATAGTTATTCAAGTTGATAATCTAGTCTATGTGATGAAAACAGCATCTTAGTTATGTTTCATAGAACTAGAGCAGTGTGTTTATTACCCTCTAATTTTTATGAGAAAATATGTAGAGCATAAATTTACCTTCTCAAGAAAACTGGTTGTGATTTTTCGTATTTTAAGGATATCATTTTGGGTTTGGACATTGGAAGTGGGCAGTGCCCCTTGTGAACATTCACATCATTGTTGTTGTTGTTGTTATGTTTTGCTTTGCCTTTTGTCCAATCATTATGGTGAAATTATCTTATTGGTGGACATTTGTTTGGTGAGGCTCAAATTTTCCGTCATCCTGGTGCACAAATCATTGTTATTCTTGAACTGAGAATTCAATGGCAACTGCCTCAAGGTACAAGGTGATTTTTAATGCATTGCTGTAGTGGGCAGTGCAGTGTAAATTGTTGTCTAATGATAACCTAACAAAATTTGATGCTTATCATGTAAATCTAATGGTTATCCAAAATGTATGTAAAGAGAAAGCAAGCAAAAATGCAAATACTCCCTTGGGTAAGTTTGCATTGTTTTACCTCGTAAAACTTAATTGTGTAGCCGGTTAGAGGCATCTAATCTCTGTGGCTGAGAGGAGTGCATTGCTCATTTAATTGGTAGAGAGAGCATGAGGGTTATTAGTCTATTATTGGCTATTCGGCCACTTGTACGCAACATTTTCACATCTCTTATTTGATATGTGAAATGCTAATGATCGAATTTTTCCTTTGGCCAACATTCCTTTGACTTTGTACAGCGTCTATGTACACAGGTTGTAAATAAAAGAATGAGTGAACCTCGATTGTTGATGTTTTCTTCAAGAGTATTTCCCTAATCTCTTAACGCTCAATATGAACTTGTCTGTAAAAATTCTCTCTCCCCCTAACGCTCGTTCCCGAAAATGTAATAAATGAGTGAGAGTGTGGGGATGGGAGTGCGAGGCAGAAGCCCCTCTGCCTCCCCCCCTCGACTGCAATTGCCTCACAAAGACACCACTCATGATCCCCATAGTAAGGGCTGATGGGAGCCCACTAAAGCCTCGTGGGTTGATAACCTGATGGGGTTGTTCACAGGGCTGTGATGATGGGAGGATACCTGATAATGTGGACAAGCACTCAGTAAAACAGTCACTTGCACAATTCCACACTCAGACATGCGGATGGCTTCTTATATCCAGGAGAGAGTAGCACCAGAGGAACATAGCCAGATGAAACGGGAAATGAGGATGAGTGATGAACGTTAGTGGCCCGAATTTCTTACATAACTTGTTCACTTGTATGCCGGCTATAGAGATTCACATTAATTGCCATGGGAAAATATTCTGAGAGTCAAACCACAGACCTTAGGCCTACCACCGTGCAAACCACACTGCTATCCAAGTCCCCAACTTCCTGTCACAACTAATCAAAGTCCATAGTGCTGGGTGCCAGGCACTTTCGAGAATGGCGATGCAGGGAAATATTGATTTCCGAGATGCCACTGCCGGAGGTGAACCTGTAGTGGTGGCAGATGTGAACCGAAATATTATGCTGGTGTGGCCTGGAAAGGCAATCATCTTCTGTGCTTCAATTCCTGGTCTACAGGAAACTTTTTTCATGAAAATGGTGACTTCATCGACATTCGCATGGAGGGTTAGAAATATCAATAACTTTGAGGTTTTTCTCAATCGACAAAATTTTAAGGAAGCTTCTGTGCTAAAAATAACATAGAATTGATTGTTTAACGTGTTGTCTTGAAAGAGTAATGAAATGGAATTCCAAATTGTCATAATTTTAATATTCAGCTTTTAAAGTAACTGCAGACAATAGAGGAAATTACAATTAAAAGCCTGAGATTTATCAGCACCTTGGAAGATGAGAATTTGCCTAGTCAAAGAGAGATACTTTCGATGAAAACAAAATAAAAATGTACCATACCATAACACCACCTGTTTTAGAAATGAATGAAATATGGGCTTTGAGTAAGGTTGTGGAACTGAAGCTATTACCAACTTAGTTTTTTCTTAAAATTTTACCCTGCTGCTTCAATCAATTATTAATGTTCCAAATGAGTCGTTTTCACTCCAATACTCCTTGCTCTCCTAATGGAAACCTTGTTTTTTTATGATGTGATGATTCCGTACCAGGCTAGTTGTGCCCGTGGAACCCTAAAGTTTGTGGTCTGTGCTTTCAGGGAGTGGACCAGTTCAAATTTATGCACTCCCATACCCTGAGTCGTGAAGAACCACTCATGCCCACGTGCGGGGGAGTTCGACTAATTGGGGCAAAATGCGCCCATCCCAATTAACCGGAATCTTCTGTATTATGTGTAAAATAGTGGTTTTAAGCATTTGCATAATAAGCCGATTTTATTTTTATATCCGCTACACTCCTGCTGGAAATTCACTACTTAATTATTCTTTCATTTTATATTTCTATTTTATAAATATTTTGAATTTCCTTCCCCATAATATAATCACCCACTTAGCACAAAATATCTTATAGACATCTGGAGCATGTCTGCAACGCCTTGGATATATTAAATATCTACTAGATGTCTAGAATATGTCTTTTCTATGAAAGTATGACTAATGCTTAGCCTTCAAAAATGACGGGATTTTAGATACTGAAAGTAATTCCATAAAAAGATAATTTAAAGAAATGATGCATACCTATTTTAAAAAACCTTGAGCCTTGATCACAACCACAATAAGTCTCGGCTTCTGTAGTTGAGGTAGCAACCACCGATTGCCTTTGGCTCAGCCAATATGTGGACCCTCCATCACGAGGTAGAACTGTGCCTGAAGTTGACCTGCCTGTTTTGAGACAGCCTCTGAAATCTTTGTCACTAAATACATAGTAGAATCCCTCCACTAGAATTCAAACTGTGGTTACACCCAAATCAAGCGTCCCACTGAAATGCCCTCTTCACGCTCACTGTGTCTCTGATTTTCATGCAACTTTGAAAGAAATCCTGCACACTATGCCAAATCTGGTCTCATGACAATTATCTGCAGTGCGCCTACTACCTGTTGGTAAGGAAATGTCTGGTCATTTGCTTCTTTCCCTGATTCTTATCGTCAGCGGACCCTTCAAAATTGGATGCTTCAAACGAATGAAGGTTCCTCTTCAAACAACATACTCATCCACACTAATCATGATACACCTCTGGTTGATGCATCAGCATTTCCTCTTCTCATTTGCCATACTAGCCATCAAATTGTGCCTATTCTGTCTTCTCAATCACAGTAATGCTGACAATGGATCTTATATCCCCCATCCTGGCTACTGAACTATAAGTTTGACTATAGTCAACACCTAGATGCTGACTGTAGCCCATGACAATGAGTCTTGCCTTATAGTTGTCAATGTTCCATCTGGATACATCTTTACACAAACAGCCACTCACAAGGAATTCATTTTGTTCCTTTCGACAAAGCCATTCATTCGCACACCTGATTCTTTTAGTGTGATGCCATTTCACTGTCCATGACATTTCCTGATTGAATCCTTTCTGTTCAATGCTTCTTCCACAGTTCCTGAATCAAAAGTTTGTTGACTCCTGCCTCTGGCACTATGATGCTCTGGCTGTAGGTTATTGGTTTCAGTGTCAAGTGATTCCTCTGTCTCCCTGCGATTACGTGTGACTCACTCTTTTCTCGTGTGCTTAGGTCTCTTCCAAATATTCCTACTTGTTCTTCAACTTGCTCCTGTTCACTTCCCTGATCATCCACCTCTTTGTTTCAAGGTGGCAACTTCACTCTCTCAGCACCAACTGTGAACTTTCCTTGAAATTCGACATCTCTCGAAAGAATGATATTATGCTCCATCGACACTCATTGACTTTGCACCTCTCCTCTCCACTGTAACCAACGAGGGAGCCCTTTACTTGTTACGTCCATGTTCCTCTTCATCTGAATGGGTATGTGAGTATCACACGACGATCTGATGATGCAAAGGTGTTTCATTCTAACTTTTTTTCTTCTCCAAACCAAAATTCGTACAGACTGCAACCTTCAACTGATTTACCACTCCTATTATATACATGAACTCTAGTACTTACTAGTTCCGCCCATATCGCAGCTGGAAACTGAACTTCTGGATTGGAGAACTTGAACGTCCTCGTGAACTCCACCAATGTGCAATTTTTGCATTCACTACCACCAATTTGTTCTGGTGCTGTCAGCTTGTGTGTGCTTCCTTACTCTTACAGAATTCTTTCCTATCTCTTGTCCTGATGATGCTATCCCTCAGCTGAAAGAATGAACTATCAGCCAATGTTACTTTTACTCCGAGCTCCATTTCTGGAAGTATCGTTGTGATTTCAGTCTTGCTAAGTGTACCTCTGACATTACACTTTGAAAAAAAAATGGCCATTTATTGATGACTTGGAACCAGCAATTCACTATGGTTGAGTACAGCTGACTTTTCTCACTTCTGTCACGAGTAGCAAGAACAGAAAATAAATTTTTGAAATATCTGGTACATACAGTGTATCTTTATTATGTTTCCCATCACCAAGTTCCACAATGTATTGCCATCCAGCCTTAAGTGGAACATACCAAACATCTTTTAGTCTCAGTCTTTAGTTTCATTTACTTCAAGCAAAATCCTCCAAGTCCCTTTTCCAATAGCAAATAGCTTCTACTTGCTGGCAGCCTGGACTGAACACACAAATTCCTGGAATTCAGTAAAATAAGCTGAGGAATCGGTTGCATGCTTTGCAGCTCCATTGCCAATCCACCAACAATCTGATGAATCTGTTTCATACGCTTACCAGTGGCGGTTTCCCCGTAAGGACTCTCGGACGCCACCCCTCCCAAAGATTTGAAAAAGGAAAAAAATTAATAATAATAATAATAATTTATTAATTTGCCAGACGACAAGTATTGTACATACATTGTATATGGCACGTCATGTATACAAAATCAAGTTATTTACAAAATGGCAGTTTAAATACAAAGGCAGTTACAAAGATAAATATTCATCAACTGAGTAGAAACAATTGGATAATAAAAAGTTTTTACACTTAGTTTTGAATGTCGACAAACTCATAGGAGCTTTTAGGTTCTTCGGAAGCTTGTTATAAAGCCTTAGAGTCATTGTTTTAAAGCCACAGATAGCTTTCTTAGTGCGTACAAATGGGATATGCAAGTCACCCTGCTGCCTAGTACCCTGGTTATGAATATCCGAGTTTAGTGCAAAGTCCTTAAAGTTTGACTTGGCATATAATAAAACAGAAAGTATGTAGACACAGGGAATGGGTAGCACGCGAAGACATTTAAACAAAGGGCGACATGGGGTTCTACATGGTTTGTTTGCAATCAAACGTATAGCTCTTTTTTGGATTTTAAAAATGGTCACTGCATGGGGTGAAGAGCCCCAGTGTAGAATGGTGTATAGTAAATGGGGGTAGAATTCCCCATAGTAAATAATTAGAAGAACATCAATGGATACAGTGGATCTAATTGATCTGATTAGGAAACACTTAGAGCTAAGATGACCAGCTAGATTAGAGACAAGTTTTTCCCAGGAAAGATGCGCATCGATATTCATTCCCAGAAACATGGTGTCGTCAACCTGAGGAATACATGTTCCATTTAGGTCAACATTAAGCAAACTAGGGGTTTTATTGAAATTAGAGAAGTAAATAAGTTGGGATTTTGTGACATTGAGATTAAGACAATTCAATTTACACCAAGTAAGAACCTGATCGGAGACAAAGTTGGCTGCTGTATGTAACCCTTTGACAGTTGAGGACGTTATAATAAAGTTGGCATCATCTGCATATAATACTGGGTGAATACCAGTTGCAGAGGATACAAAGTTGGTGAGGTCATTTATGTATAATAAAAATAGAATTGGGCCAAGAATAGATCCTTGAGGAACACCTTGGGTCAGAAATTTCGGAAGAGAATTGAACTTATGACCATTCGACACCACTGAGACAATTTGAGATCTATTGGAGAGATATGATTCTACCCAGTGATAGGGAATACCTCTTATGCCAAAAGAGGGTAACTTATTCAGCAAGATACGGTGGTTGACACTGTCGAAAGCCTTGGAGAAGTCATAAAATATGCCAAGTACTTCCGTTTTGCGGTCTAGTGCTGTTAAAATTTTGTCGACTACCTGGGCAATAGCAAGACTGGTAGATCTGTACTTACGGAAGCCATATTGAAAAGGTGATAGGAAGTTGTTTGACTCTAAATAAGAGGTCAGTCTTCTATAAAAAGTTAATTCAAAAACCTTGCCAAACTGATTTATAAGTGAAATGGGTCGATAGGAGCTGAAATCGTGGATAGAGCCCTTCTTCTTATAGAGTGGTATTACTTTAGACTCCTTTAGAGAATCAGGAAAGGCTCCTTGTTGTAATGAGGCATTAACAAGGAAAAGAAGAGGTGATTTAATATAATCATAAGACAGGCGTATTAAGTGATATGGTATTTCGTCAGTACCTGCACAAAATTTAGAGCAAGACTTTCGGATAATAGAGGTTAACTCAGTTTCAGAGCAGGGGTAAAGGAATAATGAAGCTGTTGAACAGTTGGGTTGGTGAGATGGACGTCCAGGGGTGGGAGTTGAACCATTGGGTTGCGAGAAATGATCGTTAAATGCTGCAGCTAATTTCGTTGGATCATTAATTAAATTACCAGATTCATCTTTTAACTGGAGGTGGGTGGGTTTCTGCTTCATTTTAGAACTATTTATAATTTTCCAGATGACTTTGGACTTATTATCAGCAGAAGAAATTCGTTGGTCATTAAAGTTATGTTTAGCCTCTGAGATCATTTTTCTGTATTGTTTTTTCAGCTCAATGTACTGAGATTTGAGTTCAGGGTTGTCAGAGTTTTTGCAGGTGTATGCAGTGTCTCTAAGGAGGCGAGAGAAATAACGAATTTCATCGGTTATCCAAGGATTACAAGAAGTGGGTTTAATTTTCCTTCTAGTTACAGGGAAGGAGAAATCAAAGAAAGCTAAGAATTTTTTGTAGATCAATTGTAATTATACATCTATTAGCCAAGGTGTTTTTTTTTAATCGTATACATCGTAAATGTAGGAAAAACACGCAAAAATAGCACGAGAAGTTTGCACTTGTAGCCGTGGGGCGCTGGTCAGAACATCCCAATCCATATTAACATGCAGTTGTGTGAAATAGTGGTAGTGGTGGGGGCTGCTGGTGCCATGACGCAACTAAGGTTGCGCCTTGGCTTGGGACACCACCCGAGCATGTGCAGAGCGACATATCTAGTGAGTTGACATGGCCACGCCGGCCAGTGACCGTATAATCTTGGTGTTGCAGAATGCCTCGTTTTGGTGACTAGTTGACTTATTATGTGTAAATTGTTTTAACGCAAATAGGCCTAGTTGTAGTTGAGTTAATCGAGTTATTTAATGTTAGTGAGTCATAATGGTCTCTAGATTGCCTTAAAAACTCGCTAAAATATTCAAAAATTTAGACCCTCCCGGTGGAGTGTGCCCCTCCCAGCATTTGACCCACGAGCCACCACTGATACTTAACTGCATTAAAAACTCTGATCACAGACAGCTGAGTGCAGTATTTGCAGTGCTTTTCTTTGCGGGTTTTCCATCAGCAGTCCATTTTCTGTAATCCCTCTCCCAATGGTCTATTTCCTTGCAATCAATGAAGGCCTCTTTACTGAATTTCTCAATGTTTGCACTCTTCTGAAAGTCTCTCTCGAACAATCAAAGCTACATTGACAATTCATCACTCTTTACCTCGTACTTGGTAACCATCCAACTATACTTATGGAAGTCTATCACAATGAATAATAATACTTGTGTTTCGAAGAAGCAAAATTTTATGTAGAAAACTTAAATAAGACATCTCATTCTCACTGCTGGCTCTAAGACATCATCGCATTCATTTCATTCCGTAAGCTCATAAATTAATGTAAGTGGAAACTTTTTCTCCTGAATTCCAATTAAAAGTAAAGAAATCAGCGCAAAACTTAAATAACTGATCTTTGAGAGCAATTCTCCCTGACAGAAGTGATAAACCAGAACTCTAATGACGCCATCAAAAGTGGATGGCAACTTTTGCAATTTTATGATTTTTCTAATGAGAGGATGACTGAACAAGGAAAATTTGTTTATCGTGACTTATCTTTTCCTTCCAAGTTACTCTGAAGGAACATCGTACATTCTTTATAAGTATGTCAGAGAGGATGAAGAGCCGTAGGAAGATCTCGAATAAAATATATGGAACAGGTAAAGAAGGATGTGAAAGAGAAGAAATACTTAGGTGTGAAAAGATTAGCTGATAGGAGAATTGAGTGGAGTATGGCATCAAACCAATCTTAGGATTGATATGGATGAGAGATGATCAGAGGCTTAGCCAGGAATTTCGTTCGGGTGGGTCCAAAATCTGGGGCAAACATTTTTGAAAAACAGGGTACTAAGTAGAGGGCTTTAAACTAATTTAAACGCTTTTCATAATCGAAAAAAACTTCATTTGCTAAAAAAATTTTGAAAATTCATGATTTTACAATATTTTGTTATCTTTCATGGAGAAAATTAATTGTGCTTTAATATTTCGGGGGGGGGGGGGGGTCCAGACCCCCCAGGCTACGCCACTGGTGATGGTGAGGCAGTAACATAACTCAGTTATGGTCTTGTTCACTCAATGCATAAAAAGAATTCACAAGATGGAAGAGGTAATGAAAAAATCTTACTCATTCAGCCATTCTCTCAAAAGTTTAAATTAAAAATTGCGATAGTTGCTCCCTACTATCTGTGAGTTTGAGATGTCATAAGTTCTGATTCATTAACTTGTTAACAGGGAGAACCTTTCGTTGATGGAAGGAATCACTCACAAGTGCAAATATCTCAAGCCATGGGAGGACAATACTTGAGGCTGAGGAGTAGCTGAGAAGCAGTAACAGGATGAGTCTGTCATGTCATCCACTTCACTGCAAAAGTTAAAGCCCTCCATTTTATACCATGTATAATTTGAGAATAAAGCAACGGGCCGAGAAATGGAAAAATACAGGTGTCTGTAATTTAGAGTGCATCGCGATTAACATAAGTAAAAGACAAATTGTGAAGGAGTTCATGCAAATGAATAAATATTGAGCGGGTCACTCAGAGTTACAACCTAAAACAAAATAAAGCAAAGCGCATGAAAAAGTTCACTTAGCACAAGGTGAATGAACTTGATTTTGCCTTCACAGTTAATTTCTACTTTATTCAACAGAGCTGATATTAAGACCAATTTATTCCACACGTCTTTTAGGAGTTTATGCACTCTCTCTTGAGATGGAATCCTGAGTTATTTTTATAATTACGGCCAAGAACCATATGAATATTATCTTCATGTACAGCTATTCTTAAGGCCTGTTTACACGGTACATTAACATGTGCAGGTTAATGTCTAATGTATGAACGCCACAATGCACCGTGTAACCACCCAACTTGTGCGAATGCATGCACAGAAAATAGAACCTGTTTTAATTTTGTTCATGCTTTCGTACATGTTCTGTTCCGGTCCACAAAAATCATTCATGCAAACAGACATAAACTCGTATGTGTTAATATATTGTGTAAACAGACCTTAACACAGTTCTGCTGTCAGAACGTAGTGGTACAAGAATTTTACATATGAGGGAATCATATTCACTCTAAGACATTCAAAAACAAAGACAAGTCACTTAATCTACATCAGGTGAATAGTAGCTAATTATATAAGCTCCAACTTTCACAAAGTATTTTTATAAACGAGAATTTTTAATTTTGACAACAAGCAATATTTAAAACTGATTAGAATGGACCAAATATGGACTGTTCAGGGTCCGAAGGAATATAGGCATTGATCCAAGAGGAGTTATGACTAAAAAATGTCACAAGGAAATTTCATCCCATGAGACACATTTCTCCTAAGATATACACCTATTTTTAGTTCCACATTTAAATTAAATAAAGAGATTTTGTGCAATGTTCTATAATGTATGTCATCTGACCTTTTCAAAGTAAATGAAATTTAAGGTGCATTAAATGAGCCATAAAAAACTTACCAAATGAAAATACTAAAAAATATAATCATGGTGAAATAGTGTCATAACTAGGAATATGATTTGGGGGTTGTGATTAGCACTCTCTCCCTTCTCCCCCCAATGCGACGGGGTCCAGGGAAATTTTTTTGAAAAATGGCATGCCTGGAAATTCATTTTACATCATTTTGGCAATAAAGATTTAACTCTAAGCAGATGCAATTGTTACATGTCAAAACTAGAAAATAGTTTTATACACTTTTTTTTTATTTCTATGAGGCTTTGGGGGAGATCTGTCCCCCTAATAGTTACACCACTCCTGAAATATTCTCCACAAAAGGGTTTTCAACTATATAAGTACTCTAAATCACATACAGTGATCATTGAATACTGAATATGGGCATTAACTCAAGTTCATAAAAAATAAAATGCCTTGACAGGAGGAAAGAAGTTACCCCATGTAGAGATTAACCCCCTTGAAAGTAAAAGGCATCCAGAAAAAATAAAAATATTTAGTGGCTATAGGAGTTGTACCACATCTCTATATATAGATAAGTATGTAGAAAGTATTTTACTATATAGAGTAGAATTTGAGGTTTGCTTGAGCATGTATTTAATATAATAAAAACCAACAATTGAGATTTTCATCCCAGTTTGCGGTATCCAAGCGTTGAAACTTTATACTTAGGTAGGCCAATCATAGGTATTTGCATTACAAGTATGCAGTGATTCAATTATCTAGATAATTTTATCATTATAATTATTAGTCATCAAACACCAATAATTTCTGCAATTCTTAAAACTCATCCCTGAACTTAACAAAATTAATGAATTTATTCACTTTACACTGACAAACATTTGCTCCTTGGATAATCTCTTTCGGATTCAGAAGATCAAGAGCCATCATCCCTCTATTCCAAAAGAACTATTAATCAGATTGTTAAAAGGAAACACTCAACAGCAATGGATTTGAAACATCTGAAAGTTATTTTATTACACAAGAATATAGTTGGTACACTTGCAGAAGCAAGTGTAGCATTTCACTGAAAGAGATCAACTTAAAATAAGTCGCTCAATACACGATTATATTCACAATGATAATTTTGAACTTAATCGCATTATGTGGAATTGTTTTAATATAGTTCCTAAATCCCTCAGATTCATCCTATAATTCCAAAAGTGATGCTACAGAATATCAAAGAAATGGAATACAACAAATGCAGTTCAAATAATTCTGAACTTGAAGATGTTAACTAGGATCACTAGGCTGGCATTGCGCGAAAACAGGCCTCGCTTTCGATTTGGCGAGCTCAGCGGCCTTCTTGGCTGTTTCACGAGCAGCATCTTTCAGTCTGCCTTTCCTATCGTCGGTCGTTGCTGCGACCTTCGCTGTTCCTTCAGCTAGGGAAATGCCATCGGTTGAAAGCACACCATTCTTAATTGCATTCGTTCCTAGGAAAAGAGTCTTCAAAATGTACTCGAAACCGGAATTCATTTTGCTGCAATTTTTCCTCAGCCTTTCCAGTCCAAATGCCTCTATGGCGCTTCTGAATCCATATAGTTGGGAATCTACCCAAGCACATCGCCGGGCAACAGTCCATTGCGGATTCTCTCGACTCTCTTGATACACCACTTTCTCCACCACACTCTGGAATCGAAACACAATCAAAGTAATTTCCATAGTTGTTCAAAATTACAAGATAAAAGCCTTTTGATATTTGAAAACTCACTTACCATTACTCGTGTGTACCCTATGTTTCTCGTATAAGTGACCATTACTTTGTTTTTTGGATCAACTATTGATTCTTCAATAATTCTTACTATCCGGGAGCCGACAAAATGCTCTCCCCATTTCGGAACGCGGTTAGTTTTGGTCAGAAGCCTCTTAGAAAATAGCTTATATCCTCGAACTTCCCGGAAAATAGTGTCTTCGGTCAAGACGTGAGTGCTGAAATACAATATATACACGTGTTTACAAAGGGAGAAAATGTATTTGGATCACAAAACGTAATAGACGAGAATCGAATATACTTTATCTCACCTTTCTGGATTCGGGTATCTTTTCCAGAAACCCTGAACCACCTGGTCCCACTTAAATTGGAATATGAAGGAATTTTCGAAGTACTTGACCATTATGTTAATTTAACCAGAGCTTGGATGAGGAGTAGGAATTATGGACCTACGATATACATGACGATACAAGTTAAACGAAAAAATAAACGCACGATTTCAATCTAGATTACTGCCATTGAATGCTCAACGTAGCATTGCTCATTTCGATCAGATATAGAAAGGTATAGCGTCAAAAAGAACATCACAAAAAGATATGAGGAGTGAGGACATGTATTCTCTTTCAAACGATATTAATTTGGGTGAGAAATGAGCAAATTGCCTCAATATAGGTCAGAGAATAATCGACACCTGCCGGCCGTAAAAAGACCAGAGATAGGTTGGTGCGTCCATGTTCATATTTTTAGTCTGTACTCACAGTTACAATTTAGGGAATAAACTTTCGGATGTTTCCATTCCAATTCAAGATAAAATCAAATGCTTAGTGCCCATTTCGGAACACTCCTCAGTAGCGGAGATGGCACACCGCGCCCGCTACAGTCGAGAATGGGAAACTCATTTCAAGAACACTCTCGCCACTCGTCGCTTCCGCCCCCCTCCACCAGCTGCGTTGAACCATAGATCTTTTATACAGATCTGAAAGATCTATGCGTTGAACTGAATGGAACCGGATGTGCGCTGTGACTGCTCATTCCTTATTATTGTCCAACAATTGTTGAATTTGTGAAAATCTTCTGAAGGTGGGCCATATCCAGGTCATTGAAAATCGCTTGTTAGTTTGTTATGATTATCAATTAATTCTCGAGAATTAAAGGCATTAAACCTACGCATTTCGGGTTTGTCTATTTTCCGCTTGCTTTTTTCCTTTGTGATCATTAATTGTTAGGTCTTCGGAAGTCCTTCCTGGGATAATTAGTTATAGACCGACTGTTATTACCGAATGAATAGTCAACGTATTCCTATCAAATTCAATGCAATATCCAGAATTCTTATCAGTATTGACCGATTAAAGAAGCTTTTTTGCTCAGTTTGTATTTAGTTCAGTTCCTTATGCATGTTCATCTATGATTTAAGCAAAATTTTAAATTATTTTTGCAAAAACTGGCACCACGTCCCACCACCAAGTGCTCAGTATTTAATATCACCAGGCCTAAAAAATTAGCGTGTTGACCATATTTCAGGATAAATCCAAATGTTTACGAAGTTTGCAGTGAAGCTATTTGTGTTCCTTTGGCGCTGTATTTTCGTCATTGGTGTCGGGCATCGTAAGTAAAAAAAAACACATTGACTGTGATATAGGGCCACACTGCTCTGAGTTATGCACTCAACATACGACGACGCGAACCGGATCAAATGAAACGAAGTTTATTCGGCAAGAATAACTTATGCTGGACTTACGATAAAATATGGTTTCGTTATACATGAGAATGAATTGATTTCCACCGCTGTTACCTTGATTTACAAGTACTTAAAACTTTTCCAGATTCGGAATTAGTCGAAGAAAACAAATGAAATACGAGCTTCAATTTTATGTACTGTCGGAACGAAAGCCCTCTCCTATATAGCCACCATCATGGGCGCAGCCAAAAATTAAGGCTGGGGGGTGGGTTTTAGGCGCAACTAATACTTTGGGGTTTTGGGGTATTGCATACCCGCCAGGTTAAGTGGGAGTTGCGGGGGCACTCCTCCAGAAAAGTTTAAAGATTGATGGTTCCAAATGGCGAATTTTACGGCTTTACGAAGGATATTTGACCAATCCTAAGACTTTTACGAGGTGTGTTCAAAAAATATCGCGACTTTTGTGTTTTTTCAAAAATTATTTATTTATTCATGAATATCTATGAGTTCGTTGCCACAGGGTAGAACGGTCAATAAGCGAATATTACCTGCAAGTTATGCGCAATTTGCGCGAAGCAATCCGCCAGAAACGCCCGGATTTGTGGAAGAAGAAAAATTGGCTTTTGCACCACGATAACGCCCCTGCTCACACATCGTTGCTTGTGCGCGACTTTTTGGCCAAAAACAACACACTAATGATGCCGCAGCCACCGTATTCCCCAGATCTGGTCCCCTGTGACTTTTTCTTGTTCCCTAAACTGAAGAGACCCATGAAAGGACGACGTTACGCTACGATTGACGAGATAAAGACGGCATCGAAGGAGGAGCTGAACAAGATAAAAAAAATGATTTTTTGAAGTGCTTCGAAGATTGGAAAAACCGTTGGCACAAGTGTATAATATCTCATGGGGATTACTTTGAAGGGGACAAAATAG
Organism: Ischnura elegans; assembly: GCF_921293095.1. NCBI lineage: Eukaryota > Metazoa > Arthropoda > Insecta > Odonata > Coenagrionidae > Ischnura > Ischnura elegans. Next base: position 5,366,474 of record NC_060248.1, on the reverse strand, counting down.
ATATTCATGAATAAATAAATAATTTTTGAAAAAACACAAAAGTCGCGATATTTTTTGAACACACCTCGTATACAAGTAATACTTATCCATTAAGTAAAATGGATTAAATTTAAAAAAATTCTCTGAGCTCTGCGGGGGGAGGGGGGGGAGGAGTTTAACCCCCAAAACTCCCCCTCGCTGCGCCACTGGCCACCATAGATTCTTCAACTATGCACAGATTCTGTCGAATGTAATGCTCTGTTTCTATAATATGGTGAAAGTGCTACACAATAGGCCTAATCTTGAAAATGGGGTCCATAGATGATCTATCCACCGGATTTCTGGCGATGCAGAACATGTCTCACCATCATGTCCCGGATCACGCGATATCCCTGATAAAAATAAACTTCCCCATGGTGGGTAAAGGAAGGTTAGTACCCATCATGGTGGGTAGTTACCCTTGTCCACCCAGTAGCAGATACAGATAAAACTCAAGGGGGGGCGCAAAAGATATCTTGAGTTAACTTTAATTTTATCGTAATAAAAATTAATCAAGTCACATGCAGACCTTAAGAAATTTTTAATTAAAGTGATTACACACATATTCAAGACAATGCCATCTTATGATTAAAAAAGTTACAATTGTGATTCGGCAATGTTTGGCAATACGGGTGGCCCCGCAAATGGGGGGGGGGGGGGGCGGCCCCCATCTGTATCCGCCACTCGTTCAACCCACGCTCAACACACCGTTGAGGGTGAGGGAAGGACAAACCTTCTTTTACCCTTCCTGGGAACTTCTCCGCTTACCATCCGTCTACACTATATCTACCCTGCATTTAGGGAAGGGTAGTCCTACACTTCATCTACCCTTCCTGAGAACCAATTTGCTTACCATTCGTCTGTCCTTCGTCCAGCAACTATTAAGGGTAAGGGAAGAGTAGGGCTATGCTTCGTATACCCTTCCTTGGGGCTCCTTCCCTTACCATCCGTCTAACTTCGTCTAGTAAGGCAAGTCTCAGACTACTCTTCGTCTACCGTTCCTTGGAAAATTTTCCCGTGCCATCCGTTCCAATCGGGGCAAGGGAAGTGTAGCACAACACTTTATACACTTGACACACAAATTAAGCTCCATTTCTTTAAAGGGGCCAATGGGTCCCTCAGCATTTATGGAAGGGGAAAACATATCCTAAAAGTATCTCCTCAGCTATTTTCATCTGCTCAAAGGTATTGAGTTCTGTAAAAGAACATAAGCAGCCTTAGATAGCAAAGATAGACGGGCTGCACCACTATCTTTAAAAGTCCCCAAAGGAAAGGAATAATATACACAATATAGTTGCTATAATTGTGTGAAAAAAAGCTATTTTAGAAGAACTTTTATTCGCATATTTAGGACTAAACGTATGTGTGTGGCTGACAAGGAGACATCGCGAGAGTGATGTTCGGGATTTGAATGCCGATGTTATTTTCTGAAACTAAATAGGTATGGTAGAAAAAATTTACGGCTTTCTTCCACATAGGCCCGGGTTCGAAAGATATGTTCATGTAAAGATTTTGGACGCGATAAATTCCATTGAGTAAGCATCAACCCACAAGTACCTCGATAGCCGAGGTTGTTGAGGCGCAATTCATCACCTCCCAATGGGTGATTCCTTGTTTAAGTCCATGTGAAGGCTGATTTTTTTCCGTCTTATTCTTTTAGAAATCACTGTTACAACTCATCCCCATTCGTTTAATTCAGTTGCTTGGCGATTTTTTTAATTTTCATATTAGTTTATGGATTTTTAGTTTTCATTTTAATCCTACCCTTCCTTTACCCTTCATTGGGGCTAGCCCAACCTTTCTCTACCCTTCCCCTACACTCCAGGAAGGATAGGGCCTACCCAGTGGCGGATCCAGGATTTCTTTCTGGGAGGGGCACAAGCAAGGCCGTATCCAGGATTTTGTTCAGGGGGGGGGCACAAGGATACCTCGTCATACAAAACGAACGAAATGATAATGGGACCGTATTAAAAATCTAGCATATTTTAATGGGTCTGGGGGGGGGGGGGGGCACGCCTCCTGGATCCGCCTATGGGCCTACCCGCCAATGTTCTAAAATACGCTCTTCTACCCTTGTTGAATGGTATAGGAAGGTTAGACCTATCCTTCGCTTACCCTCATTGGAGGGTAGACCTCCCCACAATGGAGGAGTTTATTTTTGTCAGGAATGTTACGAGATAAATAATTATGCATAAATTTCGCATCAGTTCCTCTGCTGATAGGATTTTTCCAGCCCTTCATAAGAGCTCTTTCGGGGACGACTATGGCAGAGTTCATCCGCAAATATGTTTACTTCTTCGACAAATGACTGAAAAAACCTTCCCGTAAATAGGACATCAAAATAATCTTACAAAGTACTCGTGCCATACCTGCATACTTGCGGTGTCATACCTGCTGGGTATTGTCATATTATTCCTACTGCAAACATGTCTCATCGTGTGCAGAGAAAGCTAGTTTCACACCCACTATTTATGTAATCACAATTGCTGAGGGAAAAAGTCTTAAAATGTCAGTGTTGCCAAGCTTCCGCTCCGCCGACAGGCATCCTGACTGCATATGCAACTACACATAATGGAGCGCCAAAATGGTGCAGTTCAAAAAGGAGTTTGGGATCGCACGAAAGACGGCGTAAATTAAGAAATGTTTTAGCGTAACTAAAATACCTTTGCTTCGATATAAAAGGAAAAGCCTTTTGTTATTTTATGTATGTACTTATTCAATGCACAAGCTGAATTATTAATAATCTGTAATGTAAAAAATAACAATAAAGGTGTGGATAATAAAATTTATCGCCACTTCTGGATGCGACAAAATTTCTATTCCTTACATATTATTCAATATTTTTTGCTCTAACCAGTATTACAAGAAAGGCGATGTTGTAAAAGACAAAGATGGTTATATCAGACAGATAATTGGCTTTTAAATGATATTATTAACATTTACTGTAAGCGAAACGTCTATTTCCACTGACGTAAGTTGTAAGACGTGTGCCGTAAGAAAGATGACCTTATTGATACCTTGCTTCTAAGCCGTCATTCGTGCCTTAATTTTCGGAGAAGGCCAATAAAAACTCAAGGATAAATCGAATAGACAATAGACCGTCAGGAATAAGTAGTAGCCGATTCTTACTACTACTCTTCTCCTTTACTCCAAAGATTAACCATGGAACGTCCAACTTGAAAAACCATCCATAATCTATTTGAATATTTCTCTCACATGAGTGTGGATCCAAACATTATCGACTCATGCAAGGAGATAAAACGCAATAACCTCGATGAAAACGAAACTATGATAAATGTATACGTAATTATGTTAGTAAAATAATTCACTACCACCAGAATTATTTTCACCCAGCAAAGGTTTAGGACGAGGTAAGTAAAGAACATTATACTGACAACATTTAATACAAGTATTTTAACGCATTGCCTACACACACACACGCACCTATTAGGGCTAGTGCTAATGTTTTTTAAGCTTAGTTCTCTTCTTCAATTTGTTGGCTATCGTTTGGCCAGCGTTATGATGCAATTTGTGACGCAGATAAATTATGAATAGCAATAATTTTTCAAATCTCAAGGGGATCGGGTTGGTGTGGCGGCGAGAGTGTTGGCTTCCCACCCGGCGGGCTCGGGTTCAAATCCTGGCAGTGGCAGAGAATTTTCAGAGACTGGCCGATCCCTGCTTGAGTGTTGTGTGGAGGACATTTCAAGCGCAACACTCCGTCCGTCGGATGGGACGTTAAGCCGTGGTCCCCTTTGCGCCTTTCGTTAATAGCAGGCTAATGCCAACGCCAGGTTTCTCTTCATCCTTCCTTACCTACCCTTTCCTCATGGCGCAAATGACCTCAGCTGTCGGTCGCCTCCTCCAAATACCATACCATCAAATCTCATTAAATACTCCTTGCCTGAGGATTAATAGTACACGAGCGTCGTAATCAGCAGATACACAAAAAATGAAATAAATGGTGATAGTCCCTCCATACCATCTGGTTTAGGAGTCCGACAGACTTTCCACTCCCTCCATGTAGCGGGATGTGCTCGGCTGTGGCCCTGGCTGGCTCTTCGGATGAAGACGATGTCAACTGACACGATGAAGACGATGTCAGACGAACAATCAACTCCTCTATACATCCTGCAAATTTTCTGCATGCCACATGTCTTCTTCCACTTTCTTGACGTGCTCAAAATTATTTTTCCAGTTGTTCGAAGTAATAGTATCAAAGCTTTCTGCTATCCGTTTTTCCAATTCAGTCTTCTTGAACGTTGTATTCTTCATGCCGACTCACAGTGGGCTAGAATCGAAAAAAGCTGGCCAAAACCTCAAAATCGATTTTTTTTGAGCTAGGAAGTTGAAACTTCGCATACATATTTTCAAAGTAAATTGTGCATATCTTTCCAGATTATTTATTTCTGTGTTTTCACGTTAACAATATATGTGAGGCCAAAGCTGAACAAATTTAGCGAAAAACGACCACCCTCGATTTTTTCTGAAAATTGCCGAATTTATCCTCGTGCAGTGGTTTCATGAATAGTTTTATCGACAAAACTGTTATACCATCTTAATTGACACTTTTTTTTCTTTTATTTGAAGGGTTTGAAAGATTTTGTTTCATCAATAACCATAGATATATAACAAAATGGCGGAGCCTATTTTCAGCCCTTTTTTTTACATAAATGTAGAGAAAAAGTAGACATTACCCCGGACTTCCGCCAAGTGACTGATACCATCGTTCTATAAAGCTTCTACATTGTGGCTCTAAACTAAAACCTGGCACCAACTGGCAAACCCGAATTTTAAATCGTTTTTTCGAGCGTGCGGTCGACTCCGGTTCTGGCATTTCAGATTATCGAAGACCCATGTAATGAAATTTTGTGAGCTGCATGGACACAATTACTTGATGAGAGGGCCTCTTACTCTGACACCACATAATACTCGGGGTTGCATTTTATCCACTTGGCAAGGGTCCTTCTTGCCTCCGAGGATGGTCACCGTATCTTCCTTTTGCATTCGTTTTCCTCCTTTTCGTTCTCTCGATACAACCCTGAAAACATACGACTTGACGTCCACCTGTACTGGCTAAAATAAAGCAACTTGTACATTATTATGCATAAGGAATAGTTGTTAATTTCTTTAAATGAAGGATATAAACGAAATAAACTTACTGGAGAAGAATAATGTACTCTTCAAGCACCATGACAGTGCTTGATTTTTCGGCAAAATCAAGTACTGTCTTGAGCCATTTTCCATCACGTTTTTAGGAATATATTATTTGTTATTGTTATAGAGTTTGTTAGTTAATAAAATAGTCCGTTTCCCCACTTTAAGCACACGATTTAAGTCCATTCTCCATAGTAGTACATGGAATGCACTCAAAGAAAGAAACCTTTCAGTGCACCTCTTGCATTGCCCAGCGATTGCATAATAAGAGTCATTCGTAGCAATATTTATTAATTTTACTTTATGGTGATTATTTTCTATCACTATTATATCTGTTATCCATATATAAAAGTGAATGAGATCATATTGCATCCACACGCTTGCCGCGTCGCCGTACTCTCCGCCGCCGCTGGCCAGAACCGGAGTCGACCGCACGCTCGAAAAAACGATTTAAAATTCGGGGTTGCAAGTTGGTGCAAGGTTTTACTTTAGATCCACAATGCAGAAGCTTCATAGAACGACGCGCAGTGGTCCCAAATCCCAAAAAGAAGGCCAAAATTAATAACGTCATAATTTTACCTAAATTAGAACCAAAAAGGGAAGTTCTATGAAGATTTTGATCGCCTGAATCTGATTTTGGCATTATTTTTACTCTATCTATTTTAGCATTTTTTGAGCTGTTATTATTTAAACAATTTTTTCAAAATCTCGATATAGATGTCATTGCGATTGGCGATAACGTTCTGTTAATGGAGAACTCAAAACAGTATCATTATAAAGTAAAAGATATATAAATTGTAGTTAAAAGCCATGATAGAACTTACGACATGAAATTGTCGAGATTCGAACCCGCGAGCATCAGCGTAGTCGGCGAGATACCGAAATCGGAAAAAAAAAACTATTCACACTTATACATTTTTGGCTTCCATGTATTTGAAAAGTCACATTATATTAAATAAATTGACTGACATTAAGGAAATTGAGGATAATTATGTTTAAATTTCAATAAATTCACTTTTATGTATCCCAAAAAAACGAGTTTTAAAAGAATCATCGTCCGATGTCACCCTAGCTGACTGTTTGTCGCTCTGCGAATCATTTAAAATTAGCAGATTTTCACCTCACCTAAAAGGATGACCTTTTTTTTTTGGAACTTCTGGTGTAAATGAAATGTATAGTTCAGATATTTAAAGGAGTCTTCGAAAGATACCTTCATAATTTAACATTCTTGGGTATTTTCTTGTACAATGCTCTCGGAATTTCCTCATTGGTATGTTCCTGATCTCCAATGCTTCCTCCGTTAAAAATTCAATTGTAAGAAAGGATTATTTGGCAATTGCTGTTCCATGTATCAGCACTTTATGTACCATGGGCAGCATATAATACAGCCATGAAGCTCGATGTACAGCTCAGCTATTTCCATACTATATTGGCTGAAGGTTTCATTATTCATCTCGTAGCCGCAGGAAAGGGATTTAAATATCACTGAAAGTCGAAGGATAAGTCTTTCATTGATACCTGTCATGAAATTTGCAAATCACATTAATAATTGCATTTCATGCATCTTAAGCATCTGTTTAGGCCCAATATTTCTTACTAATTTGTTATAATTTTAAAATTACACGTAATTTCATCTTGTCTGGAATGAAATCCTGAATTGAAACTCCACTTTAAAAAATTTGATGATTGAGGTTAATGAATGGTCATTTTTACACACTGCATATATTCGCCGATTGTGCATGCATGCACGGTAATCATTTGCACTCAGTAGATGGGAGATTGATATACTTCAGGAGGGAATATCAATTCCTTCTGCAACCAGCTTTTGAACGTCTCTTTGAAATGCTCATCTGCCCTTTACCTTTGATTCCACTTTCTCAGGTATTTCGGGAAAATATTCTTCGCATAAAGCGCGTCAGAATATTTTTTGGCATGCTTTATTTCATTCAGTCGAAATATTGTTTCCAAATATTCCACGACATATTCGCTTCTTCGCTTCTTCTTCGCTTATAAATACTCTTTTCTCTCTGTATTTTTATTGTACACCGCAAGGTACGAAAAATTTGCGACATCCATTTCAAATTTAACATGTCAATTCAACATTTTAATACTTCAAATTTAACAGGTGAATTTACGGCTGAAACGATGAATGTGATTTCAAAAAGTTTTCTATTTTTAACCAATCAAAAACAGGAAATTATGAGTTGACATTGAATAGAAGCTTATATAGACTTGCCTCTGAGTTTCTGGCGTATCCTGAAATTTGAATGCCAAACATAGGCAAACCAAGTGCTTTAATTATCTGGACAGGAGAAGTTTCTCGAGTTAGCGTTGTTAACTCAGTTCGGAGCACAGCACTTGTTCACCAAGAAAATCAATAAGTAAAACTGAATGGGAAAAATTCACCACATCCATGCAATGGTCATGGTGAGGGAGGCGGTCATCCTCATTACGTTATTATTAAAAATGCACTTGCAAGATTCATGCACCCTTGGTGGTTTAGACGAATATTTGCGCCAAGACCTTATTGCGGAAGAACGTGCTGACAACGCTGTACAGCATGTAAGGGATCTTTGCTTTATAAAAAATATGAGGAAAGTTGTTCAGAGAAAAACATATAGTGGTTACTCTAAGTTTCTCACATAGTGACTTATGTAGTCGCTTCTGATCACTCATAAGTTTTGTCATTAAGAGCATGACAACCGGCCTTCATTGGCTTCGTGAATATTTGAAGGTGAGTGCACAAACGAGATGCGTACATTAGGGCGGATCGCAAAAATCGATTTTTTTCAAATCCATCTGGCCCAATGAAATAAAGTTGTGGGACCGATCAAAAATAAGGCCTGAAAAATTTGAGACCTGTACGTGAACCCCTGACCCTCGCTCAAATGCAATTTAGGGGGGGAGGGTCAAAATTCGAAAAATATAGTATTTTATGGTCATTCCCTATAGATTTTGCCGAGTTACTGCCCTTTTAGGGCAAATATTTCGTGCATTTTGACGTATCTGCCACCGTTTAGCCACAAAATGCCTATTTTGAGTCCGCGTCCGCGAAGAAAATATTCCAACGCCCACGCAGCGTCGCGGATACCAGAGCCGCAGGCCGATCCCTTCCCCTCCACGCTCGCTTCTCCCCCTCCCGCGCCTCTAATGCAGCAAAATTCATCCCGCGCATGCTGCTAGGAGGTCGTTTATCTTTGATAATATAAATCAGAAGATGGTATAAGGTAAAACGCGATGCGTAGTGAGACGACTTGTCCCTTATTTGGCGCCTCGTCGGCGTTAAACAAATAGATGTTACCAACTTTCAGAGAAGTGATGAAATATTTTTAGACCTGCGCACGCAGGAAAGGAGACTACGGTCTATGAAGACCGCGGTGTAATTATGTGCCTAGATAATGATGATTTTTTAGAGACTTCTGAATTTATTTTGTGTAAAAATGTGATGAAACCTCATTCTGTTTAGAGCAAGCAGTAAAAGTAATAAAAAGTGAACTTTGAGGAATAGGGTGGTTTCCCATTATTTTTTATTGCCTAAATCGAAAGATAGAAAAGACCGAAAATCTAAGAACATGAAATGCGTACTCCTGGAGTACGCATTTCATGCTCTTAGATTTTCGGACGACGATATCTATTTTTCGCGGTTAAATGAAAAGATAAATTTTCAAGCGCGCGAAAACGCGACGACTAAGTATGAATGATGGGAAAACCCCGTGTGACGTCGTTCTGGTTCCCGCTGCCGCAAGTGAGGTGACCTTGGGGCGAGGCTTTGAGCGCTGATAAGATGCAGGCTGCCACCAGGTAGCTGAGTACCCTGTTAGCAGGTAGCGCTTGGCTTAAATAAGGATTATTATTACCCTATCAAGCGAAGGAAACTTTCCGAACTTAGGTATTTTTAATGTGTGATTATTAAGAGATGTTTCCCAGAGCTCTGTGCCTCATGCGTGCTTTGGTAATCTCAGACGATGTAAAACTCCTATCCTCTCGAGTAAATACTTGGTCCCTGTGACGTCACGTGGAGTGGAATCGCATTGGCGCCAATCTGGCCTTTTTCAAATGAGGGACCATTGCCATTCGTCTAAACTGGGATTTCTATAACCAAATAATTTGTATATTATGAATACATTAATCGTGGGTAACGAATCGCAATCAATGCCTTTCCTTTTCTTTGATGAAGGAAACTACCCTATTGAAGTTTTTGGGATGGGGAAATGCGGCGGCGTCGAGAGCTCGTAGTTTAAAGCCACGGCATCAACTTTATTCGCGGATTTGTTTAAAAAATACGGAGGCGCGTTTTAGTCGTTTGAAATTTAAAATGTGGCGAAATGATCAAAAATCCTTTCAAAATCGTGGAAAATTTGCAAAATAGTCAAAAACATTGAAATTCGGGTAAAAACAGAAAAAGCTCCAAAATTCGCGAAATTTCGCGTTCGCGAAAATCAAGGAGGCCTACCAATCATTAATATCACCGCGGAGGCCTCCGCTAACATTCTTCTTTTGTTAACGAAGTTTAAGCTAAAGCTTTCCACAAGGTAAGTGATGATTGAAAATTGCTATTGAGTCTGTTAAACTTGAAATTTTGGTCATTGAAGCGTAATAATATAAAATAATACCATTAACAAATATTTTTATTGCTAATTGCCCAAAAATAAAGCATTAACACTTCAAAATCAATAGGGTGGTTGGTTTCCTATTTTTAATCGAAAGATTATTTTCCTAAATCGAAAGATTATTACTCCCGGAGAACGTATTTCAAGCTTTTAGATTTTTAATTGACAATATCCATTTTTTCCCGATATTATGAAAAGTGTAAATTTTTAAGCGCGCGAAAACGCAACGGCTAAGTGTGAATGCTGGGAAAAGCCCGTGTAACGTCTGGCTGCTGCTGTGTGAGGCCACCTGGATGCAAGGCTATGGACACCGCTACGATGTAGGCTGCTTGCTTCCGAGCAAGGCGGTAGCGTCTACTGCTATAGAGCGTTCCACATTTAGTTGACAGTACGGGCCTTATGGATAACAGTGTTGCCGAGCTTCCGCTCCGCCGGCAGGCATCCTAACAGCGTATGCAACCACACATAATATGGCGCCAAAACGGTTTAGTTCAAAAAGGAGTTAGGGATCGCACGAAAGACTGCGTAAATTAAGGAATGTTTTAGCGTATATTACAATACCTTTGCGGCAGTATAAAAGGAAAAGTCTTTTGTTATTTCATGTACGTACTTATTCAATGCACAAACTGAATAATGAATAATCTGTAATGTAAAAAATAACAATAAATTGAAGGATAATAAAAAATATAGCCGCTCCTGAATGAGACAAAATTTCTATTCCTTCCATATTATGCAATATTTGTTGGCTCTAGCTAGTATTACATGAAAGGCGATTTTGTATAAGACATCATCAATCTTTAATTTTTCTAAATTTTCCCGTACTTGGTTTATTGTTAATTAAAGATCTCTTTTCAAGCTGACATCTTCAAAGCTAATTTCCTTGATGTTCTCTTTCTTTCACCTTGTAGTAGGCAAGGATTCCAATTTCCTTGAGTAATAAGAGGAATTATCTACAACTATAATTGATCCTTCGGGTAAGTTTGCAAGAAGTGAGTGCTCAAACCATCTCTCGTAACACTCGCCACCCACTTCTTCATGCTCATCCATTGAGTTCTTTTTGTACAGAAACACATGCGATGCTCCTTTTATGAACCCATTTTCCGTTCCTGCGTGTATAATTGCAAATCGTCCTCCTCGGGAAGTGGGGGCCAAGCCCAGTATTTAGTCCAGCAAGGAAAGCTTGACGCGGATTTTCTAATTGTTTGTTTCGCAAACTAATGTTCACTATTTGTCCAACATTAATCCAACTTTCGCCTGTTAATACTCTCGTCCTGTGTTCGCGACGATATTTTTTTAGCTGCCTTAAATAATAATTAATTGTGCCACCAACGAATAATATCATCCCTTTCGATAAGGATGATTCTTTTCCCCCTGCGTTCGTACACGAAGCCTATGTCCAAAAGAAGACGATATAGTGTTGTCCTTTTGTAATCTGGGAGAATACTATCCATATTCACCGGGTTTCAGATGGATTTTAAAGTCGGAGGAATAATTTTCACGAAGGATTCATGTACCTTCCTTCTAATTCCCGATCTCACCAAACCGTCGAAAATCACTGCCCTCGAATTTTTGTAAGGCTGTCTAATTTCTTTAGTTTTTGAAGGAGTTACCAATGGACCACGGGAGCTTTCCTTTCTCACTCTGTAAATAGTGAACTCCTAGCACCCAGTAGCCTTCGAAGCTTCTCGGCAGGCCTCACTAATGCTGAGAGATTTCCTTATGTACGAGAAGACTTTGAGCACCAACTGTCTTTCGTGGCTTATGAGCTTCTCACCTTTTCTCCTCTTCTTTGTATCGGACATATTGATTGGGCGTGTTACAGCAGAGATAAGTGTAAAACACACTTCACAATTCTCAAGTTCAATACACCACACAACACTTGTTCACTCCAAAAAAATGCAATGACAAACTGAACGCCTTCGTAAATTCTTCCCTCGGCCCCTTCGGCCTGGGTCGCTTTTGGGGCAGGTTTTATGGTACCCTATGAAAGGAACTCAGAAAAAACCCAAGCCCCCTTTTGTAAATGCGTGCACTGGATGGGGTAGTGTTTGGTACAGATTATGAGATATTCTTTTTCTTGGTTTCCCCGATGGGACCTAAACACCCAAGGTGAAAGAGTCTTACTTCCAAGCCGCTTGCTTACTTTCGTGTATCAATGTATTCAGATAAAAACACTGCTGTTACGACGTATAAGTAGGTACTTAGGATATCAAACGAATACATAAATACATTTCATAGTATGCATTGACAAAAAACTCCTTTTCCGCCCGAGAATTTTCCCTCTGCGCGCAAGAAAAAGCAAGAAGCCCGCCCAGCGGCACTGTAATATTTTTTCTTAAGATCAAAACCTTGTAACTCGCTTCAGAATTGATGTAAGTCAATGATTTTTTCACCAAAAATAACCTTGTAGTTTTCTCCACATTTGGTACGCAGCATATAGGGACCTACGACGTAAGAAACGTAAGTTAGTAAGCGACTACTTTTTACCTTGCAAAAATCAAAATTTTCTTGTCCTAAAGTGTGTTACGTCGGCATAACAACATTAAAACTCAATATTTGTACAATTGGTGAAGATCTTCAAGCAGAAAATAGTGTGAAGAATTTTTTGCAAAAAAATTCAATTCAATACAGTCAACGGTCAGGCAGAAATTGCGAGAAGAAGATAAAGTAAAAAAATACACGTTTCTGACGGAAATTTACGGAAATGTTTTTTATAGCTTTTGTTATAATTTTTATCGAAAAACTATTGGCGCCAATGAATGCAGCACCTTTTTCTACATTAGAATAAAATTTTTAATCAGTGCATAACGCAACTTTAATTTTCGTGCTGTTGTTGACAACACCGCGCTCCTGGCCTTATGGAGATTAACATGGGAAACGATTCTCCATAAGAGCCCATACTGTCAACTAAATGTGGAACGCTCTATAGCAGGTAGCGCTTGGCTTTAATGAGGATTATTAATACCCCATCAAACGAAGGAAACTTCCCTACAACAGGCAATTTTAATAGGTGATTATTAAGACATGTTTTCCTGAGCTCTGTGCCTCCTGCATGCATTGGTAATCTCAGACGATGTAAAACTCCTATCCTCTCGTGTAGAAACTAGGTCCCTGTGGCGTCACGTGGAGTAGCATCGCATGGGCGCAAATTTGGCCTTTTCAAATGAGGATAAAATTGACTATTGCCATTCGTCTAAACTGGGATTTCTAAAACCAAATAATTTGTATATTATGATATTATGAATACACTAATAGTGGGTTTAAAAATCGCAATCAATGCCTTTCTTTTTCTTTAATGAAGGAAACTACCAGAGATGAAGTCAGAAGATGAAGATTCCTCATATGCTAAAATATTTCGCTATTTACCAGAACATTTTTCACCCCCCTTGGTAGTTTTTACACCCAGCGCGGGGAACCCCTACAGAACAAGTAATAAAAGAATCCGGTGTTAGAGAAGCCTGTGGGAAGAAGCCATGGTTTGTGGCAATCCTAGAAACTTTCCTAATGTGTTTTACTCGATGTCTTCTTACATCTTTGGGCCAGGCTTCCAACGCCTCTTCGTAACGCTGTCCAATAGGAAGTATGGTATTTTTATCAATTTTCTCTCCATGTATTCAAACTTTTTAAATAGTTGATGGCATTTGACAGCATGGATAAAGTTTTACATAGTTTAGTTTTTTATGGCTGTAAGCTGAGAAAACCGTATCATTTACTCGAAGTCCAGACGATTTAATTTTTTTTTAATTATAGCATTCTACCGATTAAGGTAGAATACTATAATTAAAAAACTCCATAGAGTATTCAAGATGTATTCTGGGAGCCTCCCTTTCCTTTCAGTACTGCCCTCTTCAATTCACTGTAAGGCCTACTCCCTTTCAATTTATCTAAAAATCCTATTCTATTCTTCCCCTCCCCCGTTTACCCAACATTCTACCCTCTAGCACCGTTTTCAACATCCCCTCCCCTCTAAGTACTCGCTCCATGTATACCTCCTGTCTCCTCCGTATCTCATTCAATAGCTGCCTCTCCTCACCCACCATGTCCAGCACTTCGTCGTTCCTTTTCCTCTCCGTCCATTTCACCCTCTCCATTCTTCTCCATACCCACATCTCGAATGCCTCCAATCTTCTCTCGTCTTCTTTCCTCAGTGTCCACGTTTCTGCGCCGTAGAGAGCTACACTCCAGAGCAAACTCTTCACTAACCTTTTCTTTGAACTCGTACATAACCTACTTCTCAGAAGTTCCTTCCTATCGCCTATTCCTCCAATCTACACCTATTCTCCTGAGTATATCCATTAAATTTACCCAGTTCACCCAATCAAATGCATTTTCAAAATCCACGAAACAGGCACACATGACTTAGTCAAATTAGGTTCATCTCCACGAGGGACCTCATCATTGCTATTGCGTCACGAGTTGACTTCCCTTTTCTAAAACCAAACTGATCTTCGCCCAAATACTCGTTTGCCCTCGCCTCCATTCGTCCGTTCAATATCCGCAGTACCACTTTCGCCGCGTGCGTTATTAGATTAATAGCCCTATACTCTCCGCATTCCACAGCTTTCTTCTTTTTCGGAAGCGGAATTAAAACCGTCTTCACGATATCCTCCGGCCAGCATCCCTACTCATAGATCCTGCGTACTAGATCGATAAACCTTTTCTGACCATATCCTTCCCTTGATTCTTTGGGAGCTCACACGGGATATATTCCACGACCACTGCTTTCCTAGCCTTCATAACACGAAGTGCTCTCCCTATTTCCGAATCTAATATCCCCGGCCCAAGATCGTCCTCCTCCACTGCACTTTCCTCCTTCAAAATCAATCTCTCCAGCATGTTTCTTCCGTCACACAGATCTTCCACGTATTCCTTCCATCTACTCTGTACCTCTTCTCGCTCGGTTAGAATCTTCAGCCTTAATTTTTGACATAGCTTGTCCTGTTTTGCCGCCCGATAGCGACTTAACTTTGGGGTACAACGCGCCTACCTATCCTTCCTTCTGGAACGTCATTTCCTCACGCTGCCTCTTCCTCCCTTGCCCTCTTAGTTTCACGCTGTCATCGATTATTAAGTTCCCTATACATTCTTTTGCCCAACTCGTGTGTCCACGTTATTCCACTTCCTTATGTCCACGTTATTCCTAAAATACCCTGTTATCATGATGGAATCAGTAACAGGAAGCTTGCTAGGATCAGACTAAGAATAACCATATAACAGGGTATTTTAGTGAAACTGTAGACTTCGTCGGCGCGGAAAGTCGATGTCGAGAAATGGAAAGGTAGCTGATGTGCATCTGAAATGTTTTATAGTTCATAACAAAGTGAGACTTGCGTATAATATTGGCGAAAGCGTATACTCATGTGAAATGTGTATTCTTTTGGCAGTCCGGTAGAGTCTTATGGTGAACTTATTTCCACCTCGAAGCTGTCGATGATACTTTCAACTTAAAAATACCTTGCCTGGAGGGCGACAGGAAGCCAGAATATTAATGCTTCAATTTAGTAGCGATAATATAGACGAACTTCCAACACAATCTACCATCTTGTGACTCAAAAACCCCGAAGCCACTTCCTATTCTGCAGAAAGAATCGGTCAATCGCACTTCGATCAATATAATAAACGCAACGTCTTCAGGTGTTAATAAGTTACTTTTGTAATGAAATCATTCCTAAATTAGCATTAAAATTTGAATGTTTTCCAAACAGAGTCTTTAATACATTTTGGGAGCTTTTCTCACGATATCTGAAACCTACTCTAAAGGCGAGCTCATCGTCATTGCGATCGGTTGTCACTTAAAAATTCCGTATCGGAAATCCTAGAGGGATGACCTTCGACGATGACCATGATCACCTGCACTCTCACTATCACTGGAACCCGTGGTGAAAATATCATCCCAATCCAATTTCTATTTGGTTTTAACTGGGGAAAGAGCAACATAGAACTGCACATTCTTTGGGCAACTTTGGGTTTGACTTTCCCTCAAACACCCCATTTCCCCTATGGTGCACATTAGTCCTATCTTCATATGATGGCCTGACAACCTTTAAATGGATCCTTGGTTTATCCTGACAACCAACTAAATGGAAATTGCTGATCCACACGTCTTCCTCTATCTCCACAGTTTCCAAATCAAGGGCCGCGGAACATTCCTCTTGTGACTCAACTTTTTCTGGAAAGCAAGCAACGGCGTAGAATAAAATCAAAGAATGCTGCGATTCATTTTTTGTGACCACCTCTGGATTCCATTCTTTTTCCATCTACAACTTCCTTTATCTTTCGGGGTAAACCGTGGGACAAGATAATGTTTAAATATTTTCATTAATTTATAACAAAATATAAGTTCGAAAAATACCCAAAAGCCATTTTATTAATCCGCACTGATGAGTGTAAATTAATGTGGAAGATGAATGCTGTAAACGTAGTAGTTTTCCTTAGGTTGAGTTGCAAAGTTCATGAAGTTGACAAAACGGCTAATTTTTCGGTGCGCGGAGTCATTTATTGCACTGACCGTGTCTACATTTTTCAATTTTTTTGTAATAAAATAAATCAGAATTTAGGATAAAATTTCCTTTAAAATGACGTATAGTTCATTATTATAGCATGCAGTGAAGCCAGGATATAAATTTGCAAAGTACAGCGGCACATCATTTTGACGCCGACAGTAGAAGAAAACGCTGTCTTCTTGGCTAGCACTCGAATGCATGAGGATCAACGTTGCTCTATATTTTCATATTTCCTCCCTTGATTTTAAGCATCATGGAATTTTCTATGTCCTTCCGTAATTGAAATTGAACAAGTGCCATAAATAATTAGTCCATCGAGAAACGCCTATCTCGATTTTTGTTGGGAAGTTGAGTTTTTATTCTACGGCGGCCGAATTATCGAAAAATCTCAGTTTCAAGTTATTCAGTCAATTAAATATGGAAATATCATTTATATTAAAGTTATCTTCGCTCACATAGCACACGGGTATATCATTCCGATTATTATACTCTTATTTTTCCGTAACGCTCATCCCGACAGACGGCATACATCGAGGCTTTTCTTCTAATTTCCTCCGTGGGAATGCAGACGAAAATTTTTCTGGGGTGTTATTGCACAGAGGAACAATGCACCACTTGTAATTTTTCCTTACTTCACCCATGTTCTCCTTTAAACGCAACGTGGCTCGTCCAAACCTGCAGACACTGGACTTGGATCTTGGACTCCTACTGAACTATGACGTCACGGCCAAAGATTAGTGGGGGCGGTATTTTTTAGCCCGCGAAACTCGGGAGACTTTTGGGCTTTTGGGAGTCATTTTGTAGTGTATAAACTGAATTTTAAGCGGAAAAAAGTATATTGCGGTACTAAGTGTTTACTGTAGTATATCAGCATACTGTTTATAAAAAGTATGCAATTTCCCTAATAATGAACAGTGGCATTTTTCGGCATTGGCAGCGACGAAAAAATATTGTGGCAGTAAAATGAAGACAAAGCCCTTTGTAAACTTCCGCAGATTTTTTTCTTATCTCGTTAACGATCTAGCATCATTCGGAACATCGTTATAAAAACACGAAATCTTGCCCAAAAGTTGTAAACGGGGGGAATTTTAGAGAGGAAAAGGGTCATTGTGTAAAGAATTTGCCGGTCGTCCACGAAGTAACGCGGCAACGCCTTCGCATATAGTAATTTTTAAACGGTCAAATATGCGACGCAAATTGAACTGCGCGCTAGCGCTCCTAAAAAGGGATGTCAACAAATCAGCATTCATATTATTTAGGTAAGTAATTTAGTTATTTTATAAATGCATAATTTTTTACTTAGCAGACAGCTCTCGTGTTATATATATTTTGCGATGGTGGAAAAAGGTCTAGCGCCGGCTTTTCAAGTGACACCTACGATTTACGTACGCTACGGAAAATTCTGGGAATAAATAATACCTATTAGCATATTTATAATTAGAATGAAAGGGAGGATTGGATTAAAATAATTTAAAAAATAAATTTGCTTTATAACAATCAATTATATTTAATATATTGAATAACTTATTAAATATTTTCATGTAATGTTGTACGTATGTACTTACAGAGTTTTCAATTAAAATTTTCAAACAATTTACGACATAATTTTATTTTTTATATTCTTGTCACAATACGTAAGAAAAGAGGATGCGGATTCAAAGATCATCTAAGAAGTGAATCTCATTTTAATTAAAAATCCAGAAGCGATTACTCTGTCAAATGTGTGAAATGTAACGGATAATTTTCTATTTTTCACGGCATTATGATATTTCGAAGCACTTGGAGACGCAAGAGCATAAAAGATATTTAAATACTGCTGCATCTTCCTCCAAAATACAGACATTTTTATTAAAAACAATTTATGGAGACGAAGAAAAGAAACTAGCATTAGCAGAAGGATGTCTTTCTATGCTATTTTTCATAGTCATTCCTTCAGATCTAAGGCTTGTATATCACAAGTTATCAAATCGATTTTGCGGCGCACATGATACATAACGCCGTTCAAACAGCTGCTGTTTTGTTGCCCGCAGATGTGGAAAATATTGTCATTAAAATATATTTCTATTTCTACATTACACTCTGCGTCTTCAAATGCTGAAAGAATTTTGTGAAACTGCGGAAGTCGCATGTATAAGAAAATACTTGGTTACTGTAAAACGCGCTAGTTACCTCTTTCATCAGCTGTAGATAGAATTTTTAAATTATACCACACCATGAATTCCTACTTTCTATATCAGGCTTAATGTCCTAGAATTGTAGAAGAGAGTTTGGAGAAAGAATCCTCAAAGTTAGCTAGAGTTTAAAAACAATCAATCACCTTTTTTAAAAATGCTATTGAAGTTATTGAGGGTGATAAAATATTGGTAATAGAAGTAGCGAATGAAGTTTAAAATATCTGAATCAAAAGCGGTCAGAAAGTCAAAGCGGTCGACTAAAATCTCTATGACCTTTGACCCCCATTATGACTTTCTGAGGTCAAAATAAATTGGTGTACGGATGAATGAGCTGCGTAACCGACTTTGGCACCCTTCAAAACCTATGGTTTGACACGTTGGTTGTCATGATGGCCAGACATTCAACTCTATGACCTTTGACCCCCATTGAGACCTCGGTGGTCAAAAAATCAGCAATACGGATCTATTAACTGAAAAATCCACTTTGGCACCCTTCAAAACATCTGGTTCGAAACCTGGGTGTCACGATGGCCGGACGTTTACCTCTATGGTCTTTGACCTCCGTATTAACCTTGGAGGTCGATTAGTGAATAATACGGGTATTTGGACAATACCAATGACTTGGGCACCCTACAAAACCCATGGATCGACACCTTTGTTGGTATGCTATTCCTTTTGCCACCCTTATGACCTTGACGGTGACCTTACTGGGTTAACGGTTGAATTTTCGTAAATGAAAGTGTTTTTTTTCGGGTTTCTTGTGTCCGTGTTGTTCCTAATTTGTTTGAGTTAATCCCGCCCCATAGAATGATTTTTGTATGTCTTTTGTTTGTTTCATTGAATAGTGGGTAAAAAGAATGTGAATAAGTGAATATAAAATGTTAACTCGTTGGACTAACTGCTAGAGTTTTATTTCTGAAGTGAACCGAAATTTAAAACGTAAAAGTAATGCTAGAGAGGATTCTAGCCTCGTATTTTAACAGTCCGAAAACCCAAGAATTGACATTTTGGTCAATGAAATTCAGACATTTTTCAATCTCGATAACCACAACCACATAAGGCAAATTAAAATTTTAACTCAACAAAACTTAGGACCTTTCCCCATAAGTGTGCCAATTTTCATGAATATTGCTCGGTGCAAAGTTACTAAAATTACGGGTTAAAAATGACACACGACCGTTGGGACAGTCTTAATATTCATTTTCTAGGAATGTCACCGTTAGGTTAATCTACTAGTAATAAGTAATATTTCTAAAATAATTTTGCCTTTTTATGGACCCCTCCCTTCATCCTTTGTGAGATATCGTGGGATTTTGCTCCACGCCTTCTTTCTAATCTCACGTAGGATTTTTCAAAATGCGTATTTTCAGTGTAAATACGTTAATCTAGGCTTCATTGTGTTGGGTTTATAAATAAAACGATTTGTTTAATTATTTTTATTGAAGATTACCGAGATAGCAATAAACTGGTTTTTGCGGAAAAAATTACGTGATATTTGCCAGAACCCCTTCTTTTTACCTAGAGGGGGTGAAGCCATGGTCTAGGGGGAGGAAAGCCATGGTCTAGGGGGGGAAGCCATGATCTAGGAGGGGGGGGGGCAAGCCAAGTTGTGACATTTTAGCATGGAAAAGATGAATGAAACCAACATTATAAGAACATTATAACAGCGCTTTATTAGTTTATGAGATTATTTCCTTGAAAAAATAGTTTTATTTCAGTTACTTAACTTATACTAATACATATCATTTTTCGTTGGTTTGAAGAAAATTTGTTGAATACTTTCATTTCAATTCAATACTGATTTTGCTTAAAGACTTATGCGATTTTTGCTTCCAGGGGGACAGCTGCTCCCCCTGCCCTTCGCTGGGTACGCCCATGTTTACATATGACATTCTTACTCAATAGGGTGGTTTCCCACACAGAAAATAAACATCTATTAGATATCTAGTAGATATCTACAGATAGATAAATAGTTATCTAATAGACATCTATCATAGATATCTATTAGATATATTATTGTCAAAATAGCAGCAGTTCTAATAGATATCTACGGTAGATGTCTATTAGACATCTATACTGTATGTTGAATTAAAACTTTTGGGCTATGTCGCCGCGTCAGATTTTGGGTGGCCCCAACGTTTCCCGACCGATGCTGGTCGCTTTCTCAAGGGAATCTGAAGAGGTGGGATTTAAAATTGGTATATTTAGGTATACGTGTCAGGTGGTGGGGGGAGGGGAGTGAGAGGTTGGAGGAGTAGGTTGTCGATTATTTTTGCCGATTACGGGTTGCCAAGTACGGCTGATTTTAAGGCCAGTGTCTCTGTTAAAGTTGTTTTTCTTCTCTTTAGATATTTCTATTGCTTCTCTTACGAGTCTCTGTTTAAAGCCTTTCACTCTCGCCACAATTTTTGCTTCCTTAAGGTCGATTGTGTGGCCCAGCGCTGCGTGTTCGGCTACTGCGGACTTCGTTGACTGCCCCAGTCGAATTGCTCTCTCGTGCTCCTCTAGACGTGTTTTAACCGATCTGCCTGTTTCGCCGATGTTTTTAACGAAGAATCTATACTGTAGATGTCTATTAGATATTTAATTATCTGTTTTATACTTATCTATATCTATAAAAACTTTTCTCATGTCTATGCTTGATGCAATTAACATTAGTGAAAAAATTGTCGCCGTATGATCAAAATGAAAACTACAAAAAAATACCGCAACGTGGCATTGAACTTATGCTCCCCGTTCCATAGCCAATCGCGCTCACCACTACACCAACTGATCCTGCTGTTTAGTTAGAGCTTTTTTGAAATTATATAACGACTGTTAAAAATACCACTCGGAAATAAATTAATTACAGCCAAACTAAGGCCCATTCAATGGAATCATACATCTATTCATAGATGAAAATAGACAATATATAGATACATTTGGCATAGTCGCCACGCATCGTTCTACGCGTCGCAAAATTTTTCAAGTCCGCCATCACTCCAGTAAGGAACCAAAAAAATTGTCCCTAAATCAAATGTTATATCGCCTCCATAGCTCATGAATCGCGTTTTAAAACACACTTTCGGATATGTATCCAAAATCGCCCCTTGTCACCTGCACATCTAATAGATGTCTAATAGATATCTATTAGATATACATCTATTCATAGATGAAAATAGACAATATATAGATATCTATAGATATCTATTTTCCGTGTGGGTTCCTATTATTTTTTTATTGCTTTAATAGAAAGATTATTACTCCTGGAGTACGTATTTCACGCTTTTAGATTTTTAAATGACAACATCTATTTTTCGCGATTAAATGAAAAGTGAAAAATTTCAAGCGCGCGAAAACGCGACGCTTAAGTATGAATGCCGGGAAATATCTCCGTACGTCGTATTTCTGGTTCCCCCTCCCGCCCGGTGAGGTGATCTTGAGGCGAGGCTTAGCACTGATATGTCGCAGGATGCTAGCGGATAGCTGAGTACCTTGCTGCATGGTAGCGCTGGGCTTAAAAAAGGTTTATTAATACCTTATCAAACGAAGAAAACTTTCCGAACTTAGCCAGTTTTAATAGGTGATTATTAAGACATGTTTCCCTGAGCTCTGTGCCTCATGCATGCCCAGCAAGGAAAAACTGATTTCCATGAGATTTGACACTGATTTCCAACAGGTTTGACGCACTGATTTTCTTCTCCTTTGAATCTGTTTTGAAAATTGAAACAGCTGGAAATCAGTAGGAGGACAGTGGGAAATCAGTTGTGAAGGTCCAACATGGCGGCTGTTTTCCTACTCATTTCCATGAATGTGGTTTGACTCTGGTTTCCACCGTTCAACAGATTTGAATCCGGTTTCCCCGTTTAAGCTATTTCGAATCTGTTTTCCACCTTCATACCTATCTGAATCTTGTTTGCGACTCGATTCTCACCTCCTATGACCTGCTGGTGCATAAGTTAACTTCGGATACATAAATTAACTGCTGATACCCGAGGCGGAAATAATTATTTCCGCCAATTCCAAGTTTCGCAGAGCTGCACTCAACCAACGTTTCTAACTTCACATGCTACATCTCTATCATCAATCTGGATGTAGACTCAGCTGAAAAAAGTTGACAAAATACAGCCTAACAAAATGAACTTCATGTAAGTCTCCCACCACAACAAAATAACACAGGCTCTATTAACGTATTTATTAAGAATGCACAAACTCTGTTGGAAGTACATATTCAATTGAAAATACATAGTCATCTAATTTGGTAAACTTCTGCGGCAGAATACACTTAAAATCTCAATTTCATGCGTTAGAAATAATTTAGGGAAACACAGAATTTACAGATGAAATCTCATTAGAAGGAGAGTTAGACAAACTAGTTGTGCTTTTTGTAATTGTTTATCAGTTCTTGAAAAGTCATCGAAAGGCAAAAGCTTTGCCAAGAGTAACAGAACAGTCACTGCACCAGAACAACAACAACTTGCATGAGATTCCACAATCTTGAATTATCGAGGAGCACAAATTTTTCCGTGATTAACAGAAAAATCACAACACTAGAAAATATTTCAGATGCCTTTATGAAAGAAAGACTTCTTTACGTGACTTATGAAAATAATTCTGGTTCAGAATTAAGCCAACGATATCTGTATGTTACACTACAGAAACTTGCCATTAATGTTTAAATACATGAACACGGTCGTTTCACTTAGCACAAACAAACCAGCAAGATACACAATACTCTGAAAATCCTGGTAGGTTCTCTTCGGCGACGTAACGCAAGTACATATTATACATATTGCATACAAAAATATTAGTAATCGCTCAAAATCTGTTGACACAAGATAAATTATTCAATGAAAACACAAACGATCGAAATCACATCAGGCTTCCACTGTCGCTTGAAGACTGAAGAGATGCACGAATGGCTTAATTCAACACTGCGGGAATTTAGCACTGGTTAAATAATACTGATATGATTATTTTTTCTCCACGCTCTATTACTTTAGCACAAAACAGAACCACAAGCACGTAAACATTCAGAACGGAATCGGCGTATCGGCGTTGCTACTTTGGTTTGCTATCTTTTGTAGTTAGGTGGCAGCACTATGCCCGCTATATTTTTTTAAAAGGCGAAGTCGCAAAGTGAAGTTTAAACGTGCTTAAGCCGTATTAGCCACTTAAATTGCATGCCCGGTGAGCTCCAGCAGGTGAAATGATGCACAATACAAAATGTGGATGATGTACAGTAAATTTTTTGCATCACCCGTGAATTTTTGCAAGACGGCAAAGTACATATTTCCTCTACGTCATTATTTCTGACCATGATTTTGAACTAATTATACTCATTGAAACCTCAGAAGAAGTAATTTTCCAATCAACGCAGTCGTAAAGCCTGTGTGAGATAGGTTTTTATAAGACACTCATTTCCAGAGAATTTCAAATTCATTCTACAATTCAACTCTGTTGGAAAGCACTTGTGGAAAACACTTTCAAGCCAATAAATAAGGAAAAGAGTTTCAAATGACATTCAATTCAGTGTCAATACAGTCCATGTGGAAGACGGCTGGAAACCAGTTACAATGAAAATGAGATTCAAATCACTTCCTTCCATTTCCTGTCCGCTGGAAACCAGTGGAAATCAGTGTCAACACAGAGTCAAATCAGATTTTAAGGATTCAGATCAGATTCAAATGAGGTTCAAAACTGTTGGAAATCAGTTTTTCTTTCCTGGGTGCATTGGTAACCTCAGACGATGTATAACTCCTATCCTCTCGCGTAGAAACTAGGTCCCTGTGACGTCATGCGGAGTGCAATCGCATGGGCGCCAATCTGGCCTTTTTCAAATGAGGATAAAATTTGACCCTTGCCATTCGTCAAAACCGGTATTTCAAAAACCAAATAATTAGTGTATTATGAATACACTAATGGTGGGTAACGAATCTCAATCAATGCCTTTCGTTTTCTTTGATGAAGGAAACTACCCTATTTATTTAATACGATCGCTTCTCGCTTTATCTTGATTTATTTAGCTTTTTGCGCACAGTCAAGGCTATAAAATGCCTTAGGTCATCGTAAAAATATATTTATTAAGTGTATAATCATTTTGCGTGCCCAATATAGTCACTTTTCAGTGACTTTGCAGCGGATGAGCGTTAAAATATCTCTAGCGCGAATACGGAACATCGTCTGCAGTCCCAACCGTGACGTCACGCTCCCTCATCCCACTCACTTCCCCGTCGTGCGATGTTGGCCACAGTGTTCCGCCCGAATGGCAGGTCTACTTACTTAAATGGTCTAAAGTCACCTAATTCAAACAAATGAATACTGTCCTCCGTATCGCAAAGTTGACGAGGTTACCTCCTTTACCCGCAATCCGAGGTTACCAGCAATATGTCAATGTTATGATTGGATACGATGCAATCGGCGATGGATTCCAAGGATAGAAAAGAATCTAATCCCGATGGCAGCAGCTTTCAAAATCTCTTGGCACTATGGGAAGGGCATAGTTGCGGCGTTGAAGTACGAAACAGAGTCATAGCATCTGCCTTCTTAAATATCACTGTGTGGAGCCCGCATTTGCTTACTTTACAGAAATTTATATTTTCAGTTTGGCCTCTATACCTTGGGATTAGTTAGCCTGGGATTAGCACTGAAAACTGTGAGACCAGTGAGTATTAGCGTGTGGTTTTACCATTAATTGCACTTAAAACCTTACCGTTCTTATAACCTTTGGACTGTCAGTTTCTTAGGCTAAGAACACCTCAAGACATTCCTTCCAGCTTCCTGAGAAAAAATATGAGCTTCAATGGTAGAATCATTCGAGTTGAGCCGACTAATGATTCGCCCGTATTGATAGTTCAGCACAACCCTATTTTTCGTCTAACAGCAGGCGAAGATGTGGATTCAGGATTGCCTGTTAAACCTATTGGCACAGATATTGGACCCAACGGACTGGCATGGATGCATTACTTACTAGTTGGAAAGGAAGTGACATTTACCTTGATGAAGAAGAGTCCGGATGTTGTTCACTGCATTGTTACGAGAAATGTAAGTTATCTTCAAAACTTGAGGCATAACTTTTCCTTTTTTAAATCATGCCATATCCATCGTAATGAAAGACCGGAAATTATTTTCAGAGTAATGATGTTGGTATGAATTTGGTTTCCCTGGGATTTGCTTCGGTGTCAGCATTTGACTTAAGTCTATCCCAGAACAGCAACTACAAGAATTACTACAAGAAGTTACTTCAGGCCGAGAATCGAGCAGAGAAACGTGGAGTTGGAATGTGGAGAGGAGGAGGGAGCATCTTGTATATGTATTGGTACAAGTTGTGGTCTAGGCTAAACAGGAAGAAGCTTGTAGCCATCGCTTAAAGCTGAGGCTCACTGAAAAGGGTTGGTACTTGACATTGTGCCTTCAAGTAGTTAATCTTTTCTTGTAAATAAAAGTTAATATTTTTCACCAAGGCTGTAAGTGGTGTGTATTCAATTTTGACAAATTATTAAAAATTTTAAGCTGTGACTCTTAGCTTTATTTCTCATCTTTGGATTATATGACGGTAACAGTCATAATAGTATAGCGAATACATCATTAATCAATAAAATAATAGAAAATGTAGAAAAAGAATACTGAAATAGCCAACGTGTAAACTAGTTTGAATCTAGCAAAAATAAACTATCATGTTGGCACAAAAATTATATATATATATATATAGCTGCAAATATCTCACTGGAAACAGCAATAAAAACATAGTTGCCTCTTTGGAGAATAGGTAAATGATGGTAACGTGAGAAGTCAAAGATCCATTACAGGTACTTAAGGGTGGTGATTACGAGATCGAGGGGACTGGTTCCTTAAAAATAATGTGTGCCTGGATCGAGCGTCACCGCCCACTTTTGAATCAACAGACGTGTTTTTGCAGCTTCTCAACGGAGTTCTCCTGTAATAATGTAAAACGGGGAAAACATCACTCGACTGCCCAATCAGGTCTATTGTCAAATGAGAACGTAACTGTGTGAATGCATGCATGTACCTTAGCGACTGGTGGTGGCATCCGTAATTTCTATCCCGAAAGGAATGAATCGGAGATTCGATGTTAAAAGGACTGTACAGTTTCGTTGGTGTCCGGCCCAACAATTGCCGAGACCTTGACCGAGGAGTGTTTGACGGCGTGCAAGGAGACGTATCATTCTTCAACGGCATTCGGCGTCTTGTTGACCTCCGTAGCTTCTAAAAACAGCAGTGAAAGCTATTAATGCCATTAGTTTCATAAATGGTAGTTAGAAGATTATACTCTCACATTACGTACCTGCGAGAGAGTTCCGAATGTTATTTTCACCTCTCTGAATGTCTTAGTTAGCTTTTCTGCCCCGTCCCGAATGGCTTGTCGCGGCTGAAGACCTACGGACGGGAACGTGAAGTTAGTGATGGTGCTCCTCAGGGTACGTTCACTTTTAAATGGAGTTGGAACCGAATGATTGTTTTCAAATCGATCCTGTATTCTCCTACGAACGCTATGATTTGTCGCCGCATTTTCTGAGCCCTGAAGGCCTGAATGCCATGTGAAGGAAACACTCCTCGCGTCAGGCCTCATTTTTCAAATTGTTTGGTAAAAATTTGAACGACACCGCTGATAAAACGATCATTGGCGCTGCGGAAGTACTTCTCCACCGGTACCAGAATCAAACAGTTGGCTATCGTAGTGCGTGAAATGATGAACGTAGAAAAATCCCGAGGTGGCATTGGGGAATTATACAATTATTGAAATATAAGTGGGCGTTCATGTCAGTTTGCCTCGACTATTTAATTGAGTATATCTCTCTCTCCGCTGTACGTCTTTCATTGATTTTAATAAACTAATGTGAAGGTGTAATTATGGAAACATCACAAGAGGAATCTATGTCTTGGGAAGGTAAATAGAAGCGATGGGTGGTTGTGTTAAGTACATGTTAAACATGTTTTGCTCTTCGAAATTTTAGTGTGTTGCCAATTTAGAAAGAATCGTTTTTAATTGCTAATTACCCTCCTTTTTTTGAAGAGTTGCGGAAAGTCGCCAGACAACTGGAAAATGAAATTGACCTCAAACTGGTTTCCTTCAGCAAAATTGGTGCTGGACACCGAGGAAGTTCTTTTCAGTCAGGAAGGTAACGAAGGATAATTTATATAGCTGTAATGACTGTCAATGTATTGTATATACGTGTCTTAAATGTGTTATTGTATTCATGTCTCAAGTTTTGATGAGAAAGTACAGTCACTTGTTGCTAGTTTTTATGTTCACGTAATGATTTCTTTTGGACTCAAAGTCCTTCGCAGTAGCAATTTTCGAATACGACATTTCTAAGATAAAGTGCTGCAGTTTATAGCGCTAAAATTCAAGTAAATGTGTTAAACCGTGGTTCCAGAAATTTCAACACGATTTTTAATAAGTTAGTAGGGTATTTGATGGTTGAATCTATTAACTATTTATTTCTTTATGGAAGTTTATAATGGCCTAATTGGAAGTGTATAATGGGAGTTCAGTCTGATTAAAAATTCTCATTTTTAACATCAATTTCAAAATTGACTGAAGTCTATTAATATTTTTTTACGTATACAGTAATATCACGGTTGTAAAACTTGAAGTTTGGTAGTCAATTAGATTATGATTCAACCTATAGGTTTCGATAGTTTAGGGTAGGTAGATCTCACCCCCAGATTAATCAATTACAATGTAGGTCTCTGAGCATTGCTCATTCAGGGTAGGGTACCATCTCTTTCACACAGCTGCCTCGCTCTGCAAGTAATTCTTTTGGAGTGTTTTTAATCCGGGATTTGAACCCATGATCCTTCAATCAGAAGATCAGCTCACTACCCCTAGGCTGACACTATAGACTTATACTGATGAATCACATTGGCGTAACAGAGAGAAACTGCCGTTTTTCAGACACTATGGTCTCTGATGGCAGTTGTACCTCAGAGAAGACTCATGAAGAATTGTACAAGCTGCATATAACATTACACTATCCAGGTTCCTGATTTCTTATGGCAAATGTACTGAGGCTGATGGTATTTTTTTAGCTCATGTAAATTTGTTCTCTAGGCAATTCATTTTAATTTTATTGCTGTTCATGCTTTGGAATTGACATATTTAACTTTACCTCAGTGATGGATTCGATAATCAGTTTTTGTATGAATTGTGGAATTGGAAAAATAAATTGAGCCTTATTTTTCAATCTGTCCTCTACTTCTAAGAATTATTCATGGTGCAGAATGTACTTCCGTGACCCTTTCACAGATTGGTTGATGATTCAACAATTCTTTCCGAGTGGATTATTGCTCAACAGCTGCACCTCTCCGCCTCGTATTGTTGTGTAAACTCTTTTGAGCAGTTCCTTTCCTCAGTCAGCAGTTATTCCTCAACCAGTTAATAAATGAACCAATCATCCCTCCAATGACATCGCCAATTCATTATAGCGGGTGGCAACTTTTGCAATTTTTTTATTTTAAATGAGAGAAGTATGGCTATATGAGGAAGATTATTTTATTCTTTTTACATATCTTTCTCTTCTGTCTGCTGATTTCTTTTGATGCATTGCGATTTCATGTCAGAGTTAATGATCCTCCTGAGGCAAAAGATGAATGAGGCTGTAAGATAATGGCTTTTAGGGTTTTCTCATAAACGTGTAAGCAACAGAGAAGCATGTGCGGCGTATCACTATCAACAATAGAAAAAAATGTGGTGATTTTTTTTTTAAGTAGGCTTAAATTAATGACCCCTTGTGTTTAAATGCATCTGATTCTGGTTTGTTGCAGTGATACTGCTCCTCTTCTTGGTGATGACTCTTTTGAGGAAATGCAAGCTGACTTGGAGCAACTTCTTTCAAAGGTATGCTCCCTCCTGATTTTTTTAATGTACGCTTTCTCCTCAGTGAAGCATCAAGCCGACGGAGATAAACTATTGGACACATCCAATTTGATTGGCAGTTAGTGTCCTTTTGAGAATGGAACTTAAATCAATTGAGGAAATTGATGCTTTAAAATTTTTTAGGTTATTCCTGGAGTTTAAAATGTCAGAGAGCCCGACTTGACTGATTCCTTTCACACTTATAAAATTAAAAGTTATTGACAATTTTCCTAAAATACTGAGTACAGTGGAAGCTCGTTTTAGTGGGTGTGGCATATAGTCGAGGAAAGTTAAGACGAGTGATTAGCAGTGTGCCGTCAAGAGGCCAATGATTAGCACGTAAAAAAAATATGAATATAGCTGGTAGAGGAAGTCCCTACCATGGTGTGCACTTGGTATTACGAGGTATATCTCTTCTAAGTGGTGCATAAGTGGTTAAATGTAAAGTAAATGGAGGTCACTCATTTTACGGGTAACGGTGGAAGTAATTACTCTGAAAACTGGTACTCAACTTATATTTTGCTGCCTTTAAATGTCTAATCATTCCAAATGCAATGCACTGAACCTCATCAATTAAATCGATGGGTACAACTTAACTGAATGATTACTCACATTGCGGTCACAGAATCCTTACAAAAGATGTGCAAAATTAAGGCTAGCATAGCATTGTGCAATGCATAGACTCGTGCTGGGCTGCCAGCTGTTGATCGGGGGCGGTGTCGAGGATAGTGTTGAGGGCTTACAGAGAATTCTCACCGTACTGATCCATGCCATGCCAGGCTGGTTAATACTGCACAGGAGGTAGGCAGAG
This sequence comes from Ischnura elegans, assembly GCF_921293095.1. Taxonomy (NCBI): domain Eukaryota; kingdom Metazoa; phylum Arthropoda; class Insecta; order Odonata; family Coenagrionidae; genus Ischnura; species Ischnura elegans. The sequence goes on along the minus strand of NC_060248.1, from coordinate 5,336,343 downwards.
ATCTTGCCGTAAATGTATGTATTTTCTATCTGTACTTTTTAACTACAAGCTAGAATGCAAGATGTGCCACGTCTAAGGTATGGAAAGTCCGAGCATTGCTTTAGTATTGACAACTCGTTGAAGCCATGCTGCTGACTCCAATTGTGCTCTGATGTACTGGTCTACAAGACAATTAAGTAACACATTATGTATGGCCTCTCATGGTTCATAAAATCACAGTCTTAGGTAGTTTTTGAAATCAGAATTCATGAAGTGGGAGGCTGATAAGCATCCAATAAGATGATATCAAGGAGTGATGGTGTGGATAAAATGTGTCGCTTTTGCATGGATGGAGTTGAGGGGTTGGGGAACGATCAATTGGGTGATAATTGAGTTGATATCAGTGTGCACGTTCTGTCCACCAAAAATCTCTGCCGTCAATTGATTTGTTTTTTTTTCCCTCCATATTTTCTCCTCCCGGCTCCCATGTGTTTCAGCTTATGCCATTAATTAAACTAAATGAAACCACAGAAGCATCCTATCTGGGAAGTTAAATCTTCAGACCTGTAAAATAAAAATTACAATGAAACAGGATGTGCTGATTACAGAAGCTGTGTGTGCACCAGCTTGTCTCAGTCCCTCTCAATCCTGGACAGTGAAAAGGAAGGGTGAGCAACACTGGCTTATGAAGAGGGCAAATATGCCCACTAAAAGATCTATGGCCACAAGTGCTTTTATTCTGGAGCATCACATCTGCTGGCTGCATGGTGCACAAATTGTTTCCGATCGTCCTGGACGATGCAGTTGTGCTGCATGCTCATCAAACCGCACTCCACTGCAACTGTCTCTCTCGCGACTTTGTGTGATGCAACTGTTGGTGGAGTATCTAGAATGTGGTTTTTACTATTGCTCAGCAATTTGATGCATTTTACTCATCCTGTATGATCCCAGGTTCACGATTAAGTCGCTACCTATTGTGTGTATTGTACAACCATTGATGGGTGGGCTTCGGAAATGACCTCTGACCTCCAGAATTGATTTATGATATTTTGTGTGCAGAACGATGTCAAATATGCGAGTGAATGCGAACACAGATCTTATTCCTCTGTGAATTTGTACCAATGCAAAAAAAGTAATAAGTAAAGATGAAGGTGGGAATGAAGGAGCTTCACCTCCTGATGTAATGAGTGCCTGATATAGCGAGTCATTTTTCCGGGATAATCGGCTCTCGTTGAACTGAGTTTCCACTGTATATATTTACATTCATCACACACTCTGGGAATACTCTTATTTTCAACAGAGAACGTTCCTCTTCCTTTCAAAAACACATTCATGTCACCCACGGCACTCTCAATAATATCCGACCATCTCCGCAGTCGGGATGGGGTTGCCTCCCCTGGCCTTTCGTCCCTCTCAAACAGCGTGTGCACGCCCCTCGGCAACATGCTCCCCTCCCCTCTGCTCTCGCACAATCCGGCACCAGGCCATGCATCGCCCAGCCACCTCTTCTGGTCTCATGTAAAGCACGTGTTCGCATACCACTTATTGAGAAATTTGTGGGATATTACATGTAAATTTTAATTGTGGATGCAGTAGTATATATACAGTAGACTCTCATTATTAAGAAGATCACGGGACTGAAAACTCAGAGGTTTGTAATAATGAAGTTCATTTGAACGTTTCTTTTAGCAATCGTTGCAAAAAAGCACACCTTACCAAAATTTCATCTCTCTTCAATCTCACGTACTTGTAGTTGCACTGTGGAACAGCTTTAGAGCTATATGTACTATATGTGCGATTAAATATACACATATATATTTACATATAGCATATATATACAGTAGGGTTATGACTTTTTTGTAACCCCATATTCCTGTGCTATAAATTGATGAATATTTGTTCAAAAGTAAAGAAAAAGACATTATTTCTATTCAGTTTTTGAAAAAGGTCACCCCCAACCCAAAAAAAACTATTTCTACCATAGTAGCGTATAAGGTAAAAAAATCATTTTGTGGCAGTTTTTTATTTAATTTACAAATCAAATTATAATGATGCAATTTTATAATGCCTATGTAGTAACACACATCCTTCCAGTGGCGTGGCGAGGGGGGGGTCTGGACCAACCCCCACCACCGAAATATAAAACACAATTACTTCCCCTCGTAAAAGAAAACAAAATATTGAAATATCCTGAATTTACAAAAGATTTCTTTGACAAATGAAGTTTTTTCCTTATGAAAAGTGTTAAAATTAGTTTTAAAACTTGTACTTGCTACCCTGTTTTTCAAAAATTCTTCCCCCTGGTTTCCGACCCCTCCCCTCGCGCACGTAATTCATGGCTACCCCAGTGGATCTGCCCAACTGTTTTAGATTAATCTAAAAGTTCTGAGTAGCGAAGTTCTTTTTTCTGGTAAAAGAATAAATGACAATAGAGCTATTATTGATTAGGAATTCCACCTGGCGTTACTTAAATTGGGTATTTTCTGAAACTTTACTGTAGGAAATCATCGGAAACGGAAAATCCGAGTTAAATGAAATAGAAATTTCATATGCTGACGTTATCCTGCTGATTCAGTAATATCTTCTTTGCCATTCTTGAAATTCATTCATTCATAATTAATTACAAGTACCTGAATAAATGGATATTATCAAAGTTGGGATACGTCTCGTTTTCTCCAAGTCCTAATCCATTACTAAGCGAAGAACTCGATCAAGAACATGGTGCTGACAGGCAATGAATTGTGGCTTTTCTAGTTCCTTTTCTGCAAACACTGAATAACAACTCCATTCTTTCTTCCAGTATTCACATTTGTAGTGTCCGCAACAGTCATGTTTACACTTTTCCATAAAGTTTTCCATTTGTTGCCATTCCAATTTCCATTAATTTTTTAAAATTAGAAATTTTTCTAATTGTGGCATTTTCTTCATTTCTCCTTTCATTGTTGTGGTAAATCAAGTATCTGAGTTATTAATCTGGATGCAACTCATTATTTATTAATTCCATCTGTATATATGGATATTTACTATTGCACACACATCAGCCTCCTTGGCATAACAATCAGGTAATTAGCAACACAAACAAAACAGTTGCCAAGAGGCAAGTTACTAGAGACACTTAGCAACATAAATAAAATAGATATACAACACTCCCACATCAAGTTCCAATTAAATTTACAATAACATTTCAATTTACACCCTTAAATCACAATTACATATTACATAACAATACAATTATGCATTACAAATTTAACCTATCTGGTGGTTTTATAAGTCTTTTTGGTCTACTTGTTGTTGTCATCTCTTCATTATTTTTACACCCAATATTCTTCTCAATCCTGCAATCCAAATCTTTACTTGGACCTTCATTACCCTTAACATCAACAGGTTTCAATAATATTCTACCACTTTCACTCTCAATTGGGTTCATCACTTTGTCATTAGTTTCACAATCAATTGGACTTGAATAAGGTTCAATTCTACCATAAAAAGGTTCCTTGTACAACTCATTTTTAGTGTTAATTTCTTCGAAGTCACTATTCATAACATGCCCTTGCTCCAAACCTGAATTGAACTCGCACGTTTTAATCATCTGATCAGCATGTCTACGCCATATTAAATCTTCATTTTCAAGTTTAACAATATAATTTCTGCAGCCCAACACTTCTTCCACCCTACATTTTTGCCATACTCTTCTGTTAGCATTCCGATAATCTCTAGCATAAACAATTTCTCCTACATCAAAGTATACCTCCCTACCACTTGGTTTCCGAGAAGGTTTGCAATCTAATGTAGTTTCTTTCAGATAATCAAATCTACTTCTAACTTTCCTATTGAACATCCTATAAGAAGGACTTTCATTGGTTATCCAGTGTGGAGTATTTCTATAGCTAAACAAAAATCTATTTATCAGTGTATTTAATGAGCAACCTTTGTGTTTATCATCACTTAACAGTTTACATAAAGAATATTTGAAAGTCTTAACAGCATTTTCAGCAGCACCATTGGTTGCTGGATGAAATGGAGCAGAAGTAACATGTTTAATTTTATTCACAGCACAAAAGTTTGCAAATTCTTGTGAAACAAACTGCCTTCCATTGTCACTCACTAGCAATTTTGGTATTCCAAACCTTGCAAATATGTCTCTCAATTTTTCAATAGTTGTTTCTGAATCTAGCTTTGCCATTTCATATACCTCAGGCCATTTTGAAAAGCTGTCTGTTACAATGAGATACTGCTTACCTTTAATTGGACCTAGGAAATCTGCATGAATTCGATCAAATACCTCTTTAGTTTCTGGCCAATTTATCACTTCACATTTCTTTGGGTTTATGCTATTTGACATACAAACATTACAACTTTTACAAAATTTTTCAATTTCATCATCTAAATTTGGCCACCAAAAATAACCTCTGGCTAAATTTTTCATCTTTGACATTCCCATATGAGTAGAATGCAGCTCAGTTAATAACTGAATTTTAAACTTCTCTGGAATGACTATTCTATAACCCCACATGATTGCTCCATTTTCAATACACAATTCATTTTTCCGTACAAAATAAGGCTTCAATTCCAATGAATCGCAATTATCTAACCATCCTGACTTAATGTAATACAAAACCTTACTAAGAACCTTGTCTTTTTTTGTATCAATTCTTATTTGATCATTATCAATAGGTACACAATTACTAACTAAGTTTATATAATCATTCACAAAATTCTCAGTTTCATCCTTAATGTCATTTTCATCAACTGGTAGTCGAGAGAATGCATCTGCCAAATTACTGCTGCCTTTAATGTATTTTATTGTATAGTCATATTCAGACAGAAACAACGCCCACCTCTGCAACCGATTAGCTCCCATTTGTGGAATACCTTTATGTTCACCAAATAATGCTATCAAAGGCCTGTGATCTGTCTCCAAAATGGATTTTCTTCCCAACAAGTATTGAGAAAATTTTTTTATTGACCAATAAATTGCTAAGGCTTCTTTGTGAATTACAGAATAATTCATTTCAGCAGGTGATAGAACTCTTGACACAAAGCATATAGGTTTTTCCTCACCATTCTCAAAAATATGCACCAACACCCCAGCAATTCCCTTACTGCTGGCATCGCAAATCAATTTTACTGGTAAATCAGGATTATAATGCACTAATATCACATCTGATGACATAATTCTTTTAACTTGAATGAAAGCTCTCTCACAATCATCATTCCATTCATATTTTACTCCTTTTTGCAACAATTTATACAATGGACCTAATACTTTTGACATATTAGGAACAAATTTCCCATAGTGATTGCAGGTACCAACGAAAGATCTAACCTCAGTCACATTAGTAGGCCTGGCCGCCTTAACTATAGCTTTCACCTTGCAAGGATCCTTTCTAATTCCCGCAGCATCAATAATATGACCTAAGTATGAAATTTCTGTTTCAAAAAATTTACATTTATCAAAATTCAATCGAAATCCAGCTTCTCTAAGCCTGGAAAAAACTAACCTCAAGTTATGTAAATGTTCTTCATCACTTTTACCAGTGACTATGACATCATCCAAGAAATTTTTTACACCATCCAAACCCTGCAACACTTTTTCCAACTCTTTTTGAAAAATAGCACAAGCTGGCTTCACACCAAATGGCAATCTATTAGGAATATAAATACCTTTATGTGTACTCCATGCCAACAAAGGTTTTGTTTCTTCCCCTAGCTCTAATTGATTATAAGCATTTGACATATCAAGTTTTGAAAATTTCTTTCCACCTTGAACTGCTTGAAATATTTCCTCCACTCTGGGCATGACATGATTAACATCATCAAGATAACGATTAATTTAATCAAAATTCAATCGAAATCCAGCTTCTCTAAGCCTGGAAAAAACTAACCTCAAGTTATGTAAATGTTCTTCATCACTTTTACCAGTGACTATGACATCATCCAAGACATTTTTTACACCATCCAAACCCCCCAACACTTCTGTATCTGTATATATTAGTGATGGGTCGATCATGAACGATTCGATCAAAAAGATTGAATCACTAGGTGAATCAAATGACTCATGATTCATTTCGTTAAACAAGTCGATCATCAATCATCAATCACTCCGACTTCCGGTTTCATATCAATCATCTCGGTTTCCGGTTTGATTCAAAATTTGGAACGACCGATGCTTAAGCCCGTATGACACTTCCCAATTTATTGGCCAATCCATTGGATATTGGATTGTGGACCCACTGACACACACCAATTTCTAGCCCAATCTCCGTTTCACAATATTGGGGACAATTTCTTGGCCAATCTAGATTTTAGAACGGGTTCTATTTTCTCGGGGCCAATCTCCAATCAGAACTCAGTCTTGTCGACTCCTAGTGGCCAAATCTAGAAGCTCTTTGCAAAACATTTCACCTCTGAATTTTAATATCATATATAAAAACTTTAGAAGCATAGCAATCCATGGAATAGCTCAAATAATTAATATGTACTTTGAGAGAACATAAATTCACAAACATCAACTGTCTAAAGTGGGTAATTTGGAAATAACATTTCGGATATGTAATGAATAAAAACGTCGTGATTCTCCTCGATTGCGTCTATATTTTGTTTAAATTACAATTATTAAACTATTTTTAATGATTTTAGCGCTAAAGTTTCGGGTGAAAGTCCCAATTGATGACACAATCTCTGTTTATTCGATGAACATATTCCAGCCAAAACGAGCCGCTACGTTATCTTGGCTCATCTATGAGATCACAATATTTCCTATCTCTCATCATTCAAGGAACTCACCCGAATGAAATTTCGAGCAATTCGAAAATATCTTTGCAGCCCCTCGAAATAGTTATTAAATTTACAATTATTATGCCATCTCCCATTCTGTAGCTCTTTGGCAATCAATCTGCGTCTTGAGATGCTCTTTCGTCATTTTGTGATTTTGTGTTATGTGGCGTTCTCTAGTGGGGTATTAGAACACTATAACGGCCAATATTGGTGTAAATATTGGTACGTGTCATACGATGCCTAAAGCCCAATATTTTAACCAATATTGCGCCCCGATATATTGGCCAATAAATTGGCAAGTGTCATACGGGCATTAATCTCTTTTCGTCAGGGCAGAAATAGTTGTGATAAAATTAAATACTATGTTATGAAGAACTGAATACTTGTGTAATCTTTTTCTTAAATGTTTTCCAGCAGTTATCAGTATTAATAACACCAATACACGTAAAAGGAAAATATTAAGATGACTCCTGTAGGAGAACGTTAAGAAGTAGAAATTAAAGCTGGTTATATTTTATTGTGCCGTTCATAAAATTATCCTGCAGATCAGATTCATGCATAGTGTGTGGTGTATTTTGTGTTATATTTTGATCAACTATAGTTAGAAATTATTTTATTAGTGTTAAGAAACTGTGGCAGTTTCGCCTTCCCAAATATTTTCATGACACTGCTTCCTTCATTTTTGCAATCTAATTTACTCATCTAGGAATTCACAATTAAAATAGTATATGAAATGATAATATGGATAGCAATCAGCGTTACCAATGCTCTTCGCAGATGAGCCAGTATTTATTCGATTATTCAAAGTGATTTATTACATCCATTGATTGAGTCTTTTCGATCTTGATTCCTTTTGAGTCTTTTCGATCATGATTCCTTTTGAGTCTTTTCAATCATGACTCCTTTGAGTCTTTTCGATCATAGTGATTGAATCTTGATTTGAGTCTTTTCGATCATAGTGATTGAATCAATTGATTGAATCACTTATGTGACTCGAGTCAAAATGATTGAATCACTAAAATGATCGACTTTGCCCATCACTAGTATATATGGATATTTACTATTGCACACACATCAGCCTCCTTGGCATAACAATCAGGTAATTAGCAACACAAACAAAACAGTTGCCAAGAGGCAAGTTACTAGAGACACTTAGCAACATAAATAAAATAGATATACAACAATTGTAATGGCTTCTTTGATTGTGGATCTGTAAGTACCCGATTGTGAAGGCATATCCACATTAATCCCGTCTTGAAATAGCTGTTTACAAACTGCTGATGCTTTGCTGGTTGAAAGATGTTACTGATTTTGTTGCAGTTTTGGTTTCGCTGTACTTCTTGCATGTGCTTGGGGGTTCTTTTTCTTCGGATCTTGATATTAACTCTCTGTCTCTGATACACAAGTTGACATAATTTTTGCAGTTGCTGTTGATGAAATAGATGCCAAAGGCATTTTTTTTTCATTAGGATGGATGTCTAGACTCATTATTTACAGCCTTTTCAGTAGTATACCCTACTTTTCCTTTACTCTCACTCTGTAGATGATATAACTTTCTGTCCTCACTGCACAGCCATTCACCATTTTTATTGTTATGACAAATACTTCACTAAATGAATAGTATTTTCCTCGCTTTACGCCAGGGTTGATAAAAATCATGATTTTTTTCAAAAAAATCATATTTGTTGATTTTTTTGATTTAAATCGGATTTTATTGATTTAAATCTGATTTTTTTGATTTAAATGAGATTTTTATGATTCTCCATCCATCAAAGATTCAGTTAATTACAAAACTAACTATTTGGGCAGCATAATGGAGAATGATCGTTTGCTGAAACAATAAGAGGCAACAGACTCTAAACTTGATACAACATTTAGTCAATCAGGGGAGAGAACTATGGAAATGCAAATGGTATCAAATTACAAATTAGGCCAGCATAGTACAAAATTGTCATTGGAAGTATCAAATGTGCTATACCTATTACGCGGTTCTAAAGCATTTGAAGTTTAGAAAAATTCTGTAATTGCAACTTTGTACGGTGCCTACGCTTAGAAGTTAAATCAGAAAACAATTTTTTTTCAATGGATACACTAGTATTCTAACCAAAGCCTTTGACTGTGAGCCATGAACCAGTAGTATGGGTTGAAATGGCAATGCTCAAGCAGTACAATGTATAGGTAATGTGATCTCAGCAGTTAAGAAATCAAGATGGAGACGAAGTGAGGTGATCTCTGGCCCCAACTAGCTTTGTGATGCAATATGAAGTCTTCACCCCTCAATACCCAAAAATACAAAATGTAACAGTATCTTTATGATTCTCCATTCACCAAAAATTCAGTTATTTGCAAAACTAATTTTTTTGGGCAGCATATTGGAGAATGATCGTTTGCAGAAACAATAACAGGCAACATACTCTAAACCAGATGAGCACCAAGGAAATTCTATTGTAAGAATAATTGAACCGCTTTTCATTTTCCCAGCATCATCAGCTGGGGAGGAAAGTCTTTTCCACTTTTAACTTAGTTCATTCAAAATTGCAGAATAAATTAGGGCACAATAAAGCTGCAACGTTAGTTGTCTTATAGAAGCATTTAAATGATAGCCATCCAATGTAGGTGTCCTCATTGCACAGTGTTGATAGGAATACTATATGATAAGTACATGGTTTTCTTTTTGTATATACGAACTTCTCAATATAAAAACACTTGTTAACCATGATTAGTGAGTGACATGAGGTATTTATTAACATCCTATATCACTCACATTGTCTGTAATTGGCTAAATCATTAAAGTGCATGACAACTTATATTTGCTCTTCATGCTGTAAAATATGCAACTTCGTTATAAAATTTTTGTTTAATCTAATTGTCGAATGTTATCTTTTTCCTTTATTGTGCCTTCATTTATGTGACATAGTGCCTTCCCCTTGTAATTAGAAGAAAAAACAATTTTTTCCTTGATCCCACATGTACTTTGACCTGACAGACCGACTACTCACTTCTAACATTAAAAATTGACGTAGGTCATGGAATTTTTCTAAGAATTAAATGTGGCTCAATTTATTATCTGTCAATTTTACTGATGATTTTCTTTGCGCTAATTGTATTTTCTATTAAAAAACTGAAATGTAAGATTTTTTTAAATTTTCATATTACATGCATTCCTACAGTATCATTTATATTTAACAGCCACCATTGTGCTGATAATTGTCAAATCAATGTATGAATTAAGACATAAAAATCAAAATTATACATGTACAGCTTCCTTTTCTTGACTCTTTAAAAATCAAACATATTGATCACATTATGATTTAAATCACCTGATTTTTAAAAATAAAAATCGAGTGATTTAAATCGTGATTTAAATGGAAGTGATTTAAATCAATCAACCCTGCTTTACGCACTCATCATAAGTTTTAGCATTTGTTCTTGTTTTGATTTTACTACTTGATATGATAATGTTAGGTACTTTAATTTCTTTTGCCACAAACTTATAACTTCTTTCATAATTTCTTTCATTCTTTCCTTCCTTTGATATATGGTCCAAGAGTTTAAAAGCGGCCACCAACGTAGATTTTCAGTGTTACCCTGCTTTTCTTTTCCAGTGGTTGTTCTTCTAGTGGAACAGTTTTTCTTTTCCTATGTGAATTTTGAAATTGAGTAAGACTCCTTTCCCAGATCTTCTTGTTCCTTTCAAAAGTAGTTGCATTTATCTTATGAGACATTATAATTTCAAATTGCAGTTTGAGACTTGGAACAAATAAATTAGAAATTAAGAATAAAAATTACTGAGAAGAGCACCAACTTATAGAGTTATATATACTAAAAAAATGGAGAATTTTCTAGAACTTTCTGGACACTTCTATTAAGAAATATAAAGGTCAATACTGTCATATAAGATTGCAGAGAGTCTTATAAACATCCTGACTCCTCTATATAGTCCCATCATACAGATTGAGATCTTCGAGGAATGTTTGACAAGGCTCAAGGAAGAACAGGGATGTACCTTGTATATGACTGAAATTCCAATTAGCAATTTCTTGTTGGGGGTGACTTTTTTAGAAATGGAACGAAACTAAGACTTCTAGCATTATTTTTGTGCAAAAGTTCATCCTTCTGTGGCACAGGAAATCAAATTTTGTGCAAAAAGTCATAACCCTAATATACAGCATATTCATTTGATTTTATCAATAGAAGAATGCAGCTAAACTATGAACGTCATTTATCCGAGAACTTCCTCAATCATAGCATTCCATTAAGGAAAAACTAAATAATATGTAACTTTAATTAAATTTTAGAATAATCGCATCTACCAGGGAATGCTTGATTGAAATCAAATCGACGTATCCAAAATAAAAAATAGTGTAAGTCGCTAGATCATCTGGGTCTGTCGAGGGGTCATCAGGGAACCAATTAAGACGCCTACACAAAGGGTTCAAAGACTCTCGCTTTATTCATCCATTTATTTATTTATTTTTTCCCACTTCCCCGTAAACAGCACATTGTGGCCTTTATAACGGGTTTACAACATTAACAAAGCACAACACAAAAATTCATGCCCTGGTTTGGGATCACCTACCCAGGCGGGATTCGAACCCACGACCTACGGATTGGCAGGCAAGGACTTTACCCTACCGCCACTGAGGCCAGCAAATGCCGGCATTGCGTATAGTATATCAACCAAGACTCACTCTAGTTCTTGAGCGCACTTCGCAGCTGCTCGGCATCACCACATGACTTCCCCGTTGGCTTCCATCGCTCGTTCGTCGTCTCCTAGTCACCTCATGCATTTGCAACTTGAGTTCTCCTGCTGAGCATGCACTAGCAATTCCTCGGTGGGTGGGTAGAAGAGCTGATAAAGTGGTATGGGACAAACAAGGAATGGGAAGTGGGTGGAATGTGGAGTGGGAAGAAAGGTGCCGAGTCATTGGGTGCACTTACAATAGCTTCTTATCAGTTGTACGAAATTAAGCATTATTGGCACACACTAGAATTTTTTGCAATTAAAGAGGTAAATTTCTTACAAAATAATGTCTTTTAATGTACTGATTTGGCTTTGAAGTCGCCTACTTGAAAAGTGATCCTTGGGAAAACATAATTTTCGACTGCTTAGCTCATGCCCTCCAAATTCATACGGCAGTTTCGTGTCATCCTCTCTTTGACATGGCCATTCGCCATCAAACACATCCATGTGTACGATGTGTATTGTGAACACGCAATTTCCTTGGCTGCTGCACGACACATTGGAGGTTGGATATCTTCCCGATTAGAGAAAGACCTCAACATCCGAAAAAATGCATTGCAAGACCTTTTTCAAGAGTTGATAAACCTATGCAAGGCATCAAAAAGGGTTGTTATCCTGTGGAACGCGTCACTGCATTGCAATTTTGGCTTCACTCACCGTTGTGATAAACCGATCCCTCTGGATGGGCAATGCAGCTGGAGCCGAAAAAAATTTGCTGACCACGGGAAGGAAGAACGAGCGAAATGCTGAACAGTTCTTCACTTCACGACAGATTGTTTAGATTGTGCCCAAATGCTCGATCCTCTGCACCACACTGTGTCGCAGCGGCCAAATTTGAAATTTCAGGCATACTTCAGTTTTTCAAATTTTCATACCTACGAAAGTATGTAGGAAGAGAATTTACTATAAGGCCAATTTATGGCCGATAATAAGTGGGTCACCACATGATTCCACAGGAATTAAGCTTATTGTATGATGTTGTGTGGGTGTAATGAAGTATCTCCTGCTGAAGAAAGAACAATCATTGATGCTCTTGGCCACTGTGCACGAGGAGAACTTGAGGGTAGCGCAATGGTTACAATGTATAGTAGTGTATATCCACCTAAATGCCATTGTTTATCAATGGAACTATGTAATAAAGTTCTTTTTGTATCCGCCAGGACTGGGACTGTGGTTAGTAATTTTGTAATAATTAAAATTCAATAAAAACGTTTCTTTTGCAATAGAATGGAATAGTCTTTTTGTCTGGGCCAACAATTTGCTTCATAAAAACGAGAACTTCAAAATAAGGTTGATCATATTAATGAGAGTTACTGTATTTTAGAATTACACCTGATTAAACCTGTAACCTATTCTCTGTAAACCTGCGCAAGTGTCTCCTTGGCAAGGGACCCCCTTTTGCATTAAAGTATTTCTGAAAACCTAAATCCTTACCAAGCAACCCAATGATCCCGAACTTACCTTCACCATTTCAATGTGCACTGTCTCTGTAGTTCCCGGTTATCATTTCTCAATAATTATTTTATTTTTAAAGTCTAACATTATAAAACAATCTGTTAAACTCATCATCCAGGATCTTTTGCCTATTTTTTCAAATAACCCACCTGCTGGCAAAACTTCCCCAACGCCTCCATTGCTCCTGTTTCTCTTATGCACATCAAGTACAGTCTTTCCAACATGTATTCAAAGCCATCAAACTCTTATTTAAAACTTAAATCCCTTCCTAATTCCCTCACAACCGTGCTGCACTTGCCAAACATATTTTATTCTCAGTACCACCCACTTCTGAGTAAAATTTTGCATCAGTCCTTTCCCCTCTGTACCATTTCCCTCCTGCAGCACTAGCAACATACCATATGTCTCCGAATATAGTCCCCCTCTGAACATAGTCCCCCCCCCCTAATTTTGAGGCCTCAGTTTTGTGAAAAAATAAAAAAAAATATGCTTGAATGTGGTCCCCCTCTTTACTTTTTACACTACTTTGACTATATTCAGATAAATGTGGTGTATAATTTATATCCTCCAAGGCCAAATTTGCACAGTTACGTGAAAAAATTAAAATACCAAAACTTAGTCAGGTGCATCACAATGTCTAATGGATTGGAAACATTTGCTGTTAAACAGGTAACGAAAAAATGATCTAGCTTAGATTTCAGGCTGGATTTTCCACTTTTTCTTTAGTGTAGAAAATAACATTATTTTAACGTAATACATACATGTAAATTTAGTTTGGTCTTAGAAAGGGTTTGCCCTCGAGAGGGAATTACAGGTACAAGAATTTTCATAGAATAAGTCCAGTTCTGCTGTGGCCCTGTGCCAAAGTGCTAATACTGCCGGGAAAAATATTTGCATATCAATTTGTTCTCCTTACCCATTTATTTAATTTCCAAGTATTTATAGTTTGAATGAAATTTCTCTCATAATTATTGGAACTAAAATAGTAAAATCCTTTATTTATGTAAAACTTGAAAAGTTGCATTTTTTCAAATAAAACCACTTAAATGAACTCAGTTAAACTCAACCCTTCAAAATGTGAAATTATGCTTAAATTTTATATTTAGACTTTTGTGGACGCCCTGCTGTTTTAAGTCTATATTAATGATACATATTCTTATAACATGCCTTTGTTCCAGCTATCTTCCATCAACGAAAAAATGGGTGAATTTTCATCGGGTCAAACTCAACGTTATACCCAGCAAAGGCATAAAGAAGTGCTTCAAGACTATAAGCAGGAATTCGCAAAAACCAAAGCTAATTGTTTAGCCCGAAGGGAAAGGGAAGATTTATTAAATAGTGTCCGTAAAGACATAGAGTGAGTATATACATTTGTTGCATTGGCATGTATTCAAAATATGTATTTTGATGCTCTCGTCTGACCATCAAAAGTTGCTTCTTGGTCATAGTCAGTCAATGGGTGAAAGCCTTTGATGCTGTTTGGATGAGAAGGGCTAAGATACCATCCATAGCATAAATGTACAGCTTTTCTTCATAATAGTCATACCAAGCAACTACCAATACATAATTATGGTGCATATATGGCCCCTTAAACATCTTGATATTTGTACACCAGCATTTCCCTTGAATGGACAAATAACATTTTTTGCAAAAATTGCCAACACCAACACTCATTTTTTTCCTTTTGAACATAGAAACTTGGAATTTTATTAAACAATGTGGAATTTTATCCCTATCTGTTTTCGTTAACCAGTGCCAAATTGAATGGCAAGTTGAAATAGTGATTTCAATGGGAAATTAGGGGTGAAGGGATGTTTTTGGCTTTAGCCAAGGTGAAAGTAAGAAATTAATAATTTTTAATGTTTCATAGTTTCAATAAAAAAAGTTAAACTTATTTCGTTAATAGCGAAAGTGGTGCATTATTTAATGCAGATACTTTTTAAATCAAGTTTTCCACCATTGGGAAACTTTACTTTTCCGTGGCTTCGGCAATAGCACCAAAGAATCTGATTTTGTACTTCATTCATGGTATGACATTAAGACAAAAGTAAAAAAAGCATCTTAGAGCTTTTACATTAAATTTATTCAAAGCTTTGAACCTTCTCTGCGTGTATCAGTTTCTGTGCTAAATTCTATTAACTGTCATAATTGTCGAAGGATATCCACTTAATTAACTCATGTCTGTGTGTGGGTGAGATAAAATAAACCTCTCAAATTCTCTCCGAGCTCATCTATTGTTTATTTTACTTTAAGAAGTCTCAGTTTATTGAAAGTATACATGTAGAAAAAATCAATCTTTGAAAGTATGTAGATGTAATAAAAATGTATAATGGTTCGCAGTGCTAAATTGTATTTACAAAGGGATCTTCCATCCAGACATGGAATGTTCTGAGAATCTAATTTTCAATATTAGATTATATTTTTCCAATTATGGTACAATTATAAACTATGTTAGCAATTTCAGTTGTTATTAACAATCAATAACAGCTAATTAACCTACAATACCTTAGATAAGTGCCACATACGTATATGTACTGCATTACTGTTTTAGAATTACCCATGTGATGTTGATCTCATGTTGAAAAGGTCTCATGCATAAGTACGTCTTGATGAGCACGGAAATCTTAGTTTGTTGAACTTGATTGTAATTAGCTGGAAATAATCAATCACAGTTATGCCTCAAATAATTTATGAAAGTCTTGAACTTGGCAGAAAATTAAGGAGGATATCCTTTTTCATAATCATTTGGTGCCTCAATCAGTTGAGTTCACTGCACCTTTTATTAGTTTTTTTTTTAATTTTAAGTTCTAAAACTAGGCTAGTAACACTAGATAAAACTAAAACTCTAAAAAGTCTAAAACTAGATAAAAAATGAAAGAGTCGGAAAAAGTGATAAAAATCCTCCCATTGATCCTCATAATCAGCTTTATTTGTGTCTTTAGTACTCATAGAAGTCTCCCCCATTGCAAGTACCACAATGATTATTCATATTTCCTGAGGAGACCATTGGCCCAGGAGCATTTATTTTCGAACGCACCACTCTTTGATATTGATACATTTCATAATGTCTGTCGATAACCTATGATGAATTTCACTTTCAGCACTATGCACACCAAATGTAGCACTGAGTTAATGAAATGTGTGGTTTTCTGATATCTGTGAAAATTTGTTGATTTTGATGGCAAAATATCAGTCTAGGCAACTTGCATAGCACTCAATACAATATCTGGCTATGAGCCGCCTAGGAACAAATCCCTAATTAACATACTGGAGTAGCCGCCAAGTTATGCACGTGAACAAGTAAGGCCTTCAAATCTACTCACAGACACATACACTTCCTACACTAGCAGGCCCAGGCATCATGTAGCACGACGAATCTAAGCATGTTTTTTGTGCAACTTTGCGTTTGATTTGGCATGGGTTGGAATACTCTGACCTCATTAAAATTTTGAACAGGCATATTGTAGAATGATGGTAACGAAGTTGAGGGCTCAAAGCAGGGATCTGGAGCAGCAGGGTAGCGGAGTGAATTTTCATTGTTGCTCCAAGTTGCTCCCTCCGCTGTGGCCGGAGCTGAGCAGGTTGGTGCAAATAATAATAATAATATTTATTTGCCCAAGGATACAATATGTCATGATAAAATCATTAAACAAGTATATAGGGCACGTCAAAATTAACAAATTCACATATGAAAATGCTACATTTCAGATTGAAGATATTCTTTTATACTATAAAAACACTTCTCTATTAAGTAAGCAAAGACCCTCTTTTTAAAAACATCAATATTTTCTATACTTTTAATGTTTACAGGTAGGTTATTATACAATTTTGTACACATGAGCTCAGGCCCTCTAGATACCAGAGCTAGGTTCGATTGTTTGACATGAACGTCATTACATCTCCTTGTTTCATAGGAATGTATCCTATTATTCATAGTAAAACAACCTTTATACCTTTTTACATATATGACACTCTGATATATATATACGCAAGGTACAATTGGAAGCGGAGCAGTCGGGTGGAGTGGCATTTTGGAGCTCCCCGGAGCAGAGCGAATAATGCTACAATGCTGCTCTGCTCTGATATTTGGGAGTCTCTATGAGATCAACTTTGTTCCAGAAATTATGATGCCACTCGGAAGTGCGTGTTCCCCATAATTAATTACTTACAAATGTAATGGAGGGTTACTCATACATATGTAATTGTAATGCGAGATTTAATTGCAATTCACCTCGTTTTTATACGTTGATCATGCTTTTATGTTTATATTTGGAATATATCACTTTATAAAGAAAAATCGGATTGTTAGCGTAATAATAACCATCTAAAAGTGTACTGATTTTCATCAATATGTCCACAGCCATTTTAACGATACTAGCAAAGATTTAATTTTTAGGTTAAAAATGAAATGAAGCAATAATGTCTGTTGTGTTAAAAATTTAAAGTATATACGTTTAAAGTAGGGATGGTACGTTTGAATAGTCCAATCACTGAATACCTCGATTAATGAGCTTTTACACTATTCAATATTCGCTGATGCAAAGTTATCAATTATTCATATTACGAATACACAGCACAGAGCATCCTCTTTAAATCCTTAGTAAATGGTTGGGTCTTACATGAAGGTTTGTTTGGTTCAATAGGGTGGTTTCCTATTATTTTTTTATTGCTTTAATGGAAAGATTATTACTCCTGGAGTACGTATTTCACGCTTTTAGATTTTTAAATGACAACATCTATTTTTCGCGATTAAATGAAAAGTGAAAATTTTCAAGCGCGCGAAAACGCGACGCTTAAGTATGAATGCCGGGAAATATCTCCGTACGTCGTATTTCTGGTTCCCCCTCCCGCCCGGTGAGGTGACCTTGAGGCGAGGCTTAGCGCTGATACGTCGCAGGATGCTAGCGGATAGCTGAGTACCTTGCTGAATGGTAGCGCTTGGCTTAAAAAAGGTTTATTAATACCTTATCAAACGAAGAAAACTTTCCGAACTTAGTCAGTTTTAATAAGTGATTGTTAAGACATGTTTCCCTGAGCTCTGTGCCTCATGCATGCATTGGTAACCTCAGACGATGTATAACTCCTATCCTCTCGCGTAGAAACTAGGTCCCTGTGACGTCATGCGGAGTGGAATCGCATGGGCGCCAATCTGGCCTTTTTCAAATGAGGATAAAATTTGACCCTTGCCATTCGTCAAAACCGGTATTTGAAAAACCAAATAATTTGTGTATTATGAATACACTAATGGAGGGTAACTAATCGCAATCAATGCCTTTCGTTTTCTTTAATGAAGGAAACTACCCTATTCTTTAATTATATTTTTACGAAAATTTATCATTGTAAGTAAGCACTGATATACATAAAATGCTGATCCCTCCACGAGAATCCCACTACGAAGGATGTGTGCCTTATACGTTCAAATGCCCGCGTGATTGGCTGTCCCTTTTCTGTCTCCCTGTTGCATGATGAAATTCATGTTTTTACATATTTACAATTACAAAGTAATTGTCGATTTTTATTTCGTTTAAGTTTTTCCATTCGTGCAATGAAGCATTACTAATATTATAACTTTCAAAATGCATATGATTAAAAAAAAAAACAAAAGAATTGCGGTACTCCATGCATGCAAGTTTGATGTAATTGTGGATAATATTTGCGTCAGGATTTAGGAGCCGTGTTTAAGTAGAATGACTTGCAAAGTGTATATTCAGTATTCAGTGGTGCAGTATTCGATATTTGAGTGAGGTATTCAGAAAATAATTAAATATTGGTATCCGATTATTATTATTATAGTATTCTACCGATTAAGGTAGGTTTCCATGGAGTACGCAAGAAGTGATCTGGGAGCCTCCCTTTCCTTCCAGCACTGCCTTCTTTAACTCACAGTAAGGCCTACTCTCTTTCAATCTATCTAAAAATCCTATTCTTCTCCTTCCCCTCCCTCGTTTCCCTAACATTCTACCCTCTAGCACCATTTTCAACATCCCCTCACCACTAAGCACTAACTCCATCCATACCTTCTGTCTCCTCCGTATCTCATCTAAAAGCTGCCTCTCCTCGCCAACCATATCCAGCACTTCGTCGTTCCTTTTCCTCTCCGTCCATTTCACCCTCTCCATTCTTCTCCATACCCACATCTCGAATGCCTCCAATCTTCTCTCGTCTTCTTTCCTTAGTGTCCACGTTTCCGCACCGTAGAGAGCTACACTCCAGATCAAACTCTTCACTAACCTTTTCTTTAAACTCTTACATAACGATCCTCTTAGAAGCTCCTTCCGGTTCATGAACGCCTCCTTCGCTAATGCAATTCTCTTCCTAATGTCCTTACTACTGTATCCGTTTTCCTCTAACGTACTGCCTAAATAGTTGAATTGCTTAACCTGCTCAAGTTTTTCACCACCCACCTTTATCTTAAGTCTCACATTCCTCGCTCGTGATGCTTTACAAAACCGCATTACCTTAGTTTTCTTGTGATTAATCCTCATCCCATATTCCTCGCAACGCTCGTATAACGCATCCACTAGAGCCTGAAGCCCCCTTGCTGACTGGCTAATCAGCGCCTGATCATCCGCGAATCTCACTGATTTGAACATCATTCCTCCCACTTTTATTCCAGCTTCTAACTCATCCCATGCTTCCCTTACCATCTCTTCAGCGTACACGTTAAAGAGCAGCGGCGACAGAGGACAGCCTTGCCTCACACCTCGGCCAATGCTTGCCCACCCGGATTCTCCGTCCGCTACCCTCACTTGCGCAGTCTGGGCCATATACAGATTACGAATCAGTCGTCTATCCCTCCAATCTACACCTATTCTCTTCAGAATATCCATTAACTTTACCCAGTTCACTCTATCAAACGCTTTTTCAAAATCCACGAAACACGCATATACGTCCTGGTCGTATTCTAGGTTCCTCTCCACGAGGGACCTCATTATTGCTATTGCATCACGAGTTGACTTCCCCTTTCTGAAACCAAATTGATCTTCGCCCAAATACTCGTTTGCCCTCGCCTCCATTCGTCTGTTCAATATCCTCAGCACCACTTTCGCCGCATGCGATATTAGGCTAATAGTCCTTTAATCTCCGCATTCCACAGATTTCTTCTTTTTCGGAAGCGGAATTAAAACCGTCTTCACGAAATCTTCCGGCCAGCATCCCTCCTCATAGATCCTGCGCACTAGTTCGAAAAACCTATTCTTACCTTCCTTCCCTAGATTCTTCAGAAGCTCACACGGGATATTGTCCACGCCTACTGCTTTCCTAGCCTTCATATCACGAAGTGCTCTCTCTATTTCCGAATCTAATATCCCCGGCCCAAGATTATCCTCCTCCACTGCACTTTCCTCCTCTAGAGTCAATCTCTCTGGTCTGTTCATTCCGTCATACAGGTCCTCCACGTATTCCTTCCATCTACTCTGTACCTCTTCTCGCTCGGTTAGCATCCTCCCATCTTTAGCCTTAATTTTAGACATGGCTTGTCCTCTTTTGCCGCCCGATAGCGACTTAACTTTGGCGTACAACGCGCCTATTTCTCCATCCTTCTGGAACTTTTCCATTTCCACACACTGTCTTTTCCACCAAGCCTCCCTTGCCCTCTTAGTTTCACGTCGTAATCGATTATTCAGTTCCCTATACATTCTTTTTCCCTGTTCCGTGTCCACGTTCTTCCACTTCCTCCTCTCCTCCATTTCCCTTATCATGTTCTCCGTTACCCACGGCTTCTTTATCCTTCTACTGTCAACGTAACCAATTGACTTCTCCGCCGCTTTGACTATTCCCGTTTTAATATTATCCCATCTTTCCTCAACAGTCTTAGTACTTTCAATCTCCCGTATACTAATGTCCACTAGTTCCTGATATTCTCTCCTCATACTCCCCTTCAGGGCTTCTACGTTCCATTTCTTCGCCTTCCTAACTTTCATAAGTCTTTTGAATCTTACATTGCATTTCATGAGTACTAGATTGTGGTCCGAATCCGCATCCGCTGCGGGGAAGCTGCGCGAGTTTTTCACACTATTCCTAAACCTCTGTCTTACCATAATGTAGTCTATTTGATATCTCCCCACATCCCCTGGACTTTTCCACGTGTACCTTCGCCCTTTATGATGATTGAACCACGTGTTAGTGATGAATAATTTGTTTCTCCTACAAAATTCTGCTGCTTTCTCTCCCCTGTCGTTTCGTATTCCTAGACCAAAATCTCCTACTTCGTTTCCATCCCTCCCTTCCCCCACTGAGGCATTCCAGTCCCCCATCACTACCAGATTTTTCTTACCAGGTGTGTCTCTAATTATTTCCTCGAGCTGTTCATACACCTCATCTACTTCTTCTTCCCTATGATTGCTAGTGGGCATGTAAACTTGGACCACCACAAGGTTGGTGGGCCGCGCCTCAATTTCTACCACCAGAATCCTATCGCTTACCTGGTCTATACCTACCACACGCTTACCCATCTTCCCGTTTAATACTAAAGCTACCCCTCGCTGGCTCTCTTCCCCTCCACTATATATAACCCTATACCCATCACTCCAATAGTCCCCCCCATCCCTCCACCTCACCTCGCATAATCCTAAGATCCTCCCTTTATCCATTTCCCTTTTGATATTTTCTAACTTTCCCGCCCTCATCATAGTCCTCACATTCCACGTCCCCACATTTATAGCCGACTTGTTCTTCTCCATCTTCTTGGTCTTCTTTTCTTCCTTCTCCATTGCTGCTGCAGCTGATGATGATGATATTCGAGAAAAATGCTATTCCACCCATTACTAGTTTAAACATATTTTGTACCTTTCAAAATTTAAAATTTCTTCTCGGCATTTCGTCACATGCGACTTCACATTTTTCAAGGACGTGTATGTGGACTTTTTCCCTCCAGTAACAATTGATTCTTTCTAGGAGGAAACACGAGGACTTAAAAGGGGAGGTTTCAGTTGAAGACTAAGTATTGAGGAAAATGATTGAAATATTGAATTTCAAAATAGGTGTTATCAAACACCAGTTAAGACATTGCTCAGTAGGACCTCTGATTACAAAGCATGTCATTCAGAAAAAAAGCTATTGGTTTAGTATAGAATATGTTTTTTTTCACATTGAAGTATATGTTGTAAAATTCCATGAAATTTATTCTTTGCACTCAACAAATTTGTTAGGCACTTATCCTTAGCATTTTAAATTTACACTATGGCATCGTTTAAAAAACACACAATTCCGACCAATTATCGTGATTAGTACTTACTCTGGGTGCAAAATAGGTAGAACTGAAAGGTGAAGTTTGGTGGGCAATGGGCAATTTTGCTAGAAATCCACACTACCAAAATGGTGATAGTCTTTGTGGTTTAAGGAGGAGGAACAATATCAACATTTCCTTGCATGAAAAGTTTGAAAATATTTTTTCTACATAGCATACTTAACTTCACAAAGACTTTGCTGTTCCACAAAATAAGATATATCTTTGGCCTGTAGTGTTTTTTGATGTTTCATTGAGACATGCATAGGGAAAATTCAAGAGAAATGTTTCCAGTATGTGCACATGATGCCGTTGAATGCACCTCTGTCCTATGGATTACTCAGGCTCTGGGTTGAGGGTGACTCAGTGATTGGTCGTGTTTTTGATGGTGAAGAAAGGAGATAGTTTGCCTTGTTTGAATTTCCCACTGAGACTAAAGAATAACAACCCACTGGAAAGGAAACCTATTTTCCCGTGGAGCGATAGTGGTGGCACAACCTTTGTTCGAATACTTTTTCCCCCACATGTGCACAGTACATTTCCAGTAATCCAGAAGGTGTTTCAGAGTCTCATAGGATTGGCGGCGTCGGAAACGGATTCAGTCCGAGTCGATCGGGAACCTATACTACGCTTGTCTTCCGTGCCTTTCACACATACTACCAGGAAGCGTTCCGCTTTTGGTATGACGTCAACAGTTATCCTAAACGGGAAACAATAAAATGTCACAATTTTCAAGAGTCAAGTGAGCAGCAAAAACAACCTCCCGCCAGGTTTGACACTTCACAATGCAGGCGAGAGGTACCTATATACGGGCATACGTAAGTGCTAATTGATAGATTGTCACATAATTGACGTTATTGCGGGGTAAAATTATTTTAAATTTATCCACTTGTAGTTGGTTTTATTGTAATCCCCTGTCGTTCTGTGCAAATTGCGGAAATGAAGGTAAATTTTAAACGAGTTTGTTCTTTCATTATTTGAGAGCACGTTTGATTATTAAGGTCATGTATGATAAGAATTAAAATACAGGTAGTCGCGAAATCCATCCTTTTTTCCGACAACATATGGTTTACTTACTCAATGGTTTAACCAAATTGTCATATTTTCATTGTGTTTCTTCTTTCAATATGAATATTGACCTTCTTTAATAATGAATGCTAAGGCCTTTATAATATGCCCTAAACATCCTACAAATTTTCCGTAAAAGTGGAGGTCGCTGGAAGGAAATACTGTGATTAAATTAGGTTAAATGGTGTTCATTACTATTAATGGCTCGAGTTACCTAGGTTAAAATAATGAAAAATGATGTGGTTAGAATGTTATGTTTTTGCACATATTTGGTTATTTTTATAACTCCATTTTATTTGGTACAAAAATGACTAACAGTTACTATTGTGGCACCTTTTATTATATCTTCTAAACCTTATGTCATTGTGCGAAAATTCAATAGAGAAAAATATAATTGCCATGGATTTTAACGCGTGACCCTGAGAATGCGGAGGAGTGCTTAAAGGAACTGCACCACCGATGCTTCTGTTGCACCCTTGGAAATTTATGAGCTATATTTACCAAGATGGTGTGAGGGTAACTCCGTATAGTGTTTACCGTGGCTATTCCTGTTATGCTTGACCTAATGTTTCATATTAAAACGAATATTTAGGATGTAAACTATGGAATCAATTGTACTAGGTACATAGCCACGTCTAATTTTGATGTAACTACGATGCCAAGTCACGCACACAATCATATCAAACAAGACAAATTGTTATACTTCCAAAGCCACGGACATGTATTCTATGCATTATGCTACCAACATATTTGTAAGTCATTACGCCATGCAATCCAACTTGTTTCTCATTCTTATTGCCATATTACACATCCAAATAACAATGCAAATGAACTTGCACCGACAACGACAGTGATACAGTCTGCGCATTTATTGTCTAATTTACACGAGAATTAAATTCACCTACACCTATCAGTACATCCACCTATACCAGCACTCATGAAATAAAGTGGTATTATTTTATTAGAGCCAAATAATTAATAAGAAACAGCATCATAACATGTCACCACTCGCAACCGGAATGACTTTCCGGCACCTTCTAGCCCAATGGACTTCTATCCTATTGGAAAGCCGTCCTTGGGTCGATAGGAAGCAAGTCTGAAACGCACGGATTGCCTCGCCGATAGTAAGTGACATAGAATCGGCATCAAGTCTCCCGATCTGCTCGGAAAGGGAGACTCTGAAACACCCTCCCGGTCTTGTCATGATTGCATGTTTGTCGCATCACTGAGAATGCTTTGTTCTCATATTTTGAATTGAATAATCTTTAAAAATGGCATTATCAGAGGTTACCTATGAATAAGTACGTTTAATATGATAATTTTAAGTTGGTGATATTTTTCCTTTTTATAAGAGTAGTCTGTAATTGATCTTATCAATTTTATCATCTTTCCCAATTAATCCACAGCAATTATAGGTCAGGACTGAATAGAAGAATGGACTTATATTTGAAAGAAAACGAGCATATCAGAAGGTAAGTTGTGCCTGGATTATCATTGAAGTTGTTATGTTGAAATGATTAACTAGAAAGAAAGAAATGTTGCTTCCAAATCTATGCTACATTTTTGGTTTAGTTGGTTCCCCCTAGAAGCAAACAAGGTACATGCCATTTCATGGGAGTTATACGTAAGCTCTTATAATCTTTACTACTTCAACGACTGGCAACTAGAGAAATTTTTCTTCCTGTGGTGATAGTTGCTGGTGATTATATTAGAAAGTCAGAAGGTCTATTTAAAAGAAGTGTTGATTGCAACTTTCCTTTTTACAAAAAGTTATAAACATTTCATAATAATTTCACTCACTTAGTGAATCAAACCTAATTTTGGATAGGTAAGGGTAGAGCTTGTCCTTGTGTGATTCTAATACGTATTGTGTGCATAATATGATGAGTTGGTTCTGGTGGGAGCACTTGCAATTCTTGGAGTTTTTGGTCCGTGAGGTTGGTGTTGCATAAACCTTGAATCATGCAAGGAAGTTAGATCTATTTGGTTGTGTGTGTCTGTTCTATATCTGTATGTTGCATGTTTGCCGGAAACAAAATACAGTAAAACCTCTATGTAGTGAAACTCTGTACATCGTAAACCTCAATACTTCATACCACCCCTACGGTCCCCTCTGATTTACATGTAAATTTATAGGCAAACCTCTTTGTGGTGAACCCCTTTATATCGTAAAACCTCCACTCATCACATCAAGGAGATACCCCCAAATGGCATAACTACCTCCGCAAATCGCACCTATACAACTAGAGACCATTAATGCAACCGCGATTACGTATATGGAATGACATTTTCAGCAATAAATGCTTCACTCTTTTTGTTTCTTATACATATACCTTTAATATGCTGTCATTTTCACGTTAATCATTAGTTGTGGCCATTTTGTTCCATATGAGAGCATACCTAACGGTAAATAAGAAAAGAGGAATCCGACTATCCCAATCATTTTAAGTGACTGTTGAATTGAGAGAGATTACATCGTTTTCTCTCGAATCATGGTAAAAATCATGCGATAGCGCTCCCTTTCTGTTATTAAATACTAAATAATAAATGTATGTTCACTAATGCATGAATTTTGTTTAAACACATAAATATAATGGTTTAAAAGGCAGTAGTGCCTTTCATTTCCAAAGGATATGTAAAAATGGTGCCTATAACTTAAACCTCTATATGGTGAACTTCCATACATCAAATTGCCCAAATTTTGGTCCCCTCCATTACGATGTAAAGAGGTTTTACTGTAGCATTTATGGAGACAATGCATGTATGTATGTAGCTTACTTATGAATGATACTCCACTTGTGTATGGGGTATGTGGAAATGATATTTTTATGTACAATGTGCCATCATTGTCTTTTTATTGTAATTTGACTTGTAAGTAATTTCTTTGCAAGCTATTGTTTTTCATGGATGTGAAAGTATATTTGCAAGCTTTGCTATCCAGAAAATGTTTTTGAAGAAATTTAGTATCTAATTAATTGGTTTATTATAAATTTAATTTATTTTTGTTGCAAATTAATGTGATAGTACATTTTTAATTTTCAGTATAATAGAATCTTTTCAAAGGCATGAGTAATCTTATTGTTTTACTGTAATATTACTTTATTTCAATTGCAGCTCAGAGAGACTCCTTGATGATCAAATCAGTATAGCTGTTGAAACCAGAGAACATTTAATTTCTCAGCGACTCACATTCAAGAAGTTTCAGACAAAAATGAACGATCTCTCAAATCGATTTCCTCTAATAAACAGTTTAACGCAGAGGATAACGTTACGCAAGAGGAGAGATGCTGTCATATTGGGTGTTGTTGTGAGCGTGTGCATAATAATTCTTTTCTTGTACGCATTTCGTTGAATGGCTCGGAATGAATATCTATGTATGACCTTGAAGTTGTGTAACGCAATGCCCTCAGCTGAAATGCGTTGCATGGTAATTTTTCTGATTGTTAAGTGGAGAGCAAGAGTGAGCCTGTAGATGTGCAACGTTTCCTGTGATTTTGAATGCTCTGGGATCACCACCTTCATCCCCATTATGCACAGGGTTTGCGGGAAGTTTTAAACAAAATATTTATTTTTCTAATAAATGAGTTCATTGGAATATCTTCTGTTGATTCTATCCAATCATTAAATGTTTGATTGAGGGCTGCTGTTGAAAATTGAATGTGATTCATTGCTGGGAAAAGTGGGCACACATGAAGGGAATGTCTTGCCTAATAGTGCGTGCCCTACATTTATGTAAATACACACCAACACTGATTGACTGTAAATTTGTTGGAAATTAAATTTAATATTTTATTTGCTATTAAGTGTGGTTGTTTCTGTTGTTCTTTATATTGAGCTTCCATCAAATGGTGAAGAAATTGTGCCACAAGGGAGTGGAAATGCTCATTCCGTTGAATAGTCCATTCATATATGTAGCATATTTTTTTGTTTGGGTTGCCCCTCTCCGACATTTAATGGGAAGATAATTTACTGTTGATAGTATTTTGTGTTGACTTGTCGGGGCTTCGGTAGAAAGTTGTGGAAGTTCTGCCAAGTGAATGACCGTGAAATTCATACTAGTTGCCATGGCAATGAAGGAACCTGGATGGCATGGTAGCCAAAGGTCTGTGGTTCGTTTCTTGGTCTATGGGAATTTTTCCCATGATATTTAATTTATGACCAATTAGGAGATTTTTCTTTTCCAGACCAAATAGTGCAGGTAGAACTCAGAAAAGTTTTTGACAAAAGAAGTATGAAAATCATATGAGTGAGTTATTTTAGATAAAAGCATTTAAAAAAATGGAAGGACAACTTAGTTTCGCCAAGATGTCATAAACCTGTTTGTTACGGGCAATAGAGCATAGTTTGCTGCTAGAAGGTGTGTTGGGATGTAAAAATCTTATAAGAAGATGGCAATCGCAAGAGTTAGGATCTTTAATGGGTTGTAGAAATTGATATCTCTATTGTAGAGGCAAGGCATTGTACAAAGTGATATTTTATGCAATCCAGTGATGTGTATGATGCGATAACAAGCTAGGTACTACATATTTCCTCATTGCCGCAGGGGGCACTTGGGAGTGTAAATTTTAAACTGCCGTTTGTGGTGGAAATTTTGGATTATGAAAGTTCTGCGACTGCCAGTATAATTTTATCATCCCATCAATCTGAGAGAAAACACTATCTCATCCTGTTGGTAAAGTCTTCTTGGATAACTTCCCAGATGAGTTGGTCAATCCCCTCTGATGTTTCAACAGATATGCATACTTGTCTTCAGGGAACTCGGCATGTATAATTACTTGTATGATGCTCAGTTTGCTCAGGATGGCACGAGAGTGTAGTCATTGAAACATTAGAGGAGTTGGAATGGCTGGTGTGAATGGTTGAACCAAAAAAAACTGCCAACATCATCATCCAGGGAAGACTGAAAGCATCGGTGTACCTGGTTGTCAGCAAGATTTTAATTAGTTTAGGTTAACGTTGCTGCGAAAACCTACCTTCAAAGCCATAGTTTAGGTTAAACCTGATACTATTGAAATTCATTGTACACCTCCCAAATCCATTAGAGGAAAAGTGATAGGTGTTCACAAATTTTTGTAAGCTAGTTTCCCATAGCACCAAAGAAATTGTTGAACAGCTAAAATTTTATTATTTTTCGTCAAATCAAATTTTATACTGACTTCCCAAATGATTTCTTAATAATATTAATAAAAATACAGGGAAGAAATTAAAGATTTTGAGTAAAATATGTAAGCCTGGTCATATTGACCCATCCGGGCATAGAAGGGTGTAAGGATTGGTGCTAGTGTTGAAGGTAACTTCGTCGTGCCAACTGATGTTATCTACAGCTAATCTAACTGTAATGGAAGAGACAGCACAAATTTATATTGCAGTGTATTCTATTGTCACCACTACCCCTTGCACAACTTCCAACCTTCTTCCTGGACACACCTTCAGCTGAAGAAAACTCAAGTTCTACCCGTGGCAGGTGATGGGTTAGGCACAGTTGAGTTTTTAAGGAGAAAGCAAATAATCATGACGAACACTTGGTGGTGTACTTGTGACCTTCCCTTGGAAGGAGGTCACACAAGGCTGGGATGTTGTATATATAATGATAAATTTTTGGACAATTAGTTGATTGATAAAATTTTTGTCTGTTTCCACCTATGATGAAGATAAACTCATATATACGGAGTGAAGTAAGGAAATAAAACTTTGTAAGGTTCACTGTTATTTAATTATGGGCCCAACACCGGGTGGTGGCGGTGTTGGGCCCAACACCGCCACCTTCTTTAGCTCTCGTCTCCTCACCCACTTTAACCCCGCCCTCCCCTGGCTGGTCAGATACCTATCCTCACAGGAAAAACCCTCGTCCCAAATCAAGGCTGCCCCTTTCCCCCACCCCCTCTCCCTATTTCAGTCCTTGTTTAACACTCACCCCCGCTCTTTCAACCAGTCCTTTTCCTTTCCGATAGATGTCCTCACAGTCACTTGTGTACTTTGTGTATAAATGTATGATGCATGCAAGATCAGTCACCTGACGATGTAACCAAGTTACGAAACCGTGCCCATAATTAAATAACAGTGAACCTTACTAAGTTTTATTTCCTTACTTCCAATATGGAGAGGTTTCACAAAGTAAAGCCTGAAGTTATTAGTTATATGGAGTGAGCCAACTTAGGACAAAAGAAAATTAGTGAAACGGCATTATGTATTTTCTTATCAGTAATGTTGTTGGCTCAAGTATATTTCTATGCAGATGAAATTTTCTCCAAGTCAGTGTTACCAAGTTTGTATTCACAGATTCCCATGCTATCAAAATTCTTAAAATTATATGTTACTTCCATTAGACCTTAAATCATAATCAGTAAATGTTGAACATCTTGGGAAAATAATCCATACAGACAGACATTGGGTGGAAGTGTAAGACATGTCTGGGAAGTGAAATATCTAGGTATTCATAGTTACCACTTAAAGCTCTAGTTTCCGAGAACCACACACCCATTGTTGTGTGATGTCTCACAGCATGATCGCTTGCCAGTTGCCTTCTTAGGAGCTCCATGACACTGGTTTCCAAGCAATGTGAATGTTGAGGTTGAGGGGTCATATTGTATATGTAATCACCATTTGCCTGCTCCGGCACACCTCAGAAAATTTCGATGAGGGCCTGTTTTTATGCAACTTATTCATGAATTTTCGCTCTGGGCATTTTTCACAGTATCCCAGCCGATACCTTGGAATGTCTGCATGCCATGGGTAAAAAAAAGGTTTCTCCAGCAAAGGAAATGGTGCCAAAAGAGCCTTCTGGAAAATTAAGCTTTCCTCCCGTGGTCTCCATGTGACTATGGAAATTTAACACTGATGTGCTTAAATGTTAGACTTATACAATCTATTTTATCAACTTACCTAAAGTCATGCCAGATGATTAAGACTTTTCGCCACCGTGGTCTCCTCTCCAACACTGATTTTCACTCCAACGGGATTTCAATGAGTTTTTTTTATTAGGCTAGGTATTTTGCGTACATAGGTATTCGCTTAATTTTCACTGATAGACAGACCTTAGAGTGTTTTTTTATTAACTGCACTGTGTAAATTATATTAAAATTTTATTTTTTCCTCGATTTTTGTCTACCATTGGACGTCAAAGATCTCCCAAGTAGATGGCATTATGATGTTCAAAGGTGTGTGAGTGTAGCCTTGATGGGGAAAACATTCAAAAATAGAGTAAATAAAATTGTAATGGAGGTTTACTTTCACATAGCCACTCCCATTTGATAGGAAAAAATTTGACCCACATTGGAGACAATGCATCAGTTTATTAAAAGGTCCCAATCCAACGGAGGCCTCACCTATCAACATGAGAATTTCAAAGGACTCGGAACTTGACAGTTATTCTCCTTTAGTGAGTTCCTCACGTGCAGCATTTGAGGAGTTGGAGAAGAGCGAATTAGAGCCGATTATTGTTGCGGTGTGATAACGGGAGGTTCCCCCCTGCTCCGCCAAATGGTCTTGTTTCTTTGGGGAGCGAGTTGACTACTTTCTGCCAATGTGGTGGTGTTGATCTGCATCATGTGTTTGCTCTGGTGGGGTGAGAGTGGTTACCTCAGGCTCATGGGTTCAAGGCCTGGTTGGAGCCTCCGAAAACAACCCAAAATCAAATATCCTTTAGGTGCGATGTCAAGGAAATGAACTGCCTCCAGACCTCAAAGTTACCAACCTGTTGCTTAGTTTGAGATGATCTCCACCCTCACCAAATCAAACTCCACGTTGAATCACTGAGTAAGTGAAACAGGAGAAACCAGATTTATATCCATGATCCCGATCGAAATTAATCTGATTTTTCTATTTTCGACCAAGATTAAGGACATAATAAGAGCAATAGGTATTCAGCTTCTGGTGTGAAAAGAAAGCAAATTTGAGAATTCCCTTCTCTCCATCCACCACACTTGCAATCATCAGTCAAATGCAAATTCACCAACAAACAAACTTTTTGCTGTGGAGAAGCTTTTCAGCTGCAGGTAATGGTCTGTGGTGGAAATATTTGTTGATGCGAATTGGACTCCAAAAGTTTTAACCAAATTAGACATTCCTTCACATATCTATTCAAGAGGAAGAATCAAGTACGTGTCCACTGTAATCTAAAACTTCCCTCTGTATTTCAGGGGGATTGGTATATTTTCCTGTGGAGTGCAATCCGTTAATTAAATTAAGCTTTTTAGGCTAAATAATGCTTGAGGGATAGAAATTACTTGCCAGAGGTATCCTTTTCGTCACTTTAATGATAAGCGTAACATCTTGAGATGATAGTCTTAACACATTCAAGTTATCCAAATGAGATGAGATTTAATGCACCGCCTGCATATTATATTAACCTCCAGCTCACAGATTAATGTAGGAGGAAAAAAACAGCACAGAAATGAAATTGCATAATTCAGGTCTTCGCAAAGATGAATGCTCTTCACTTCATCCTCCAAAAGATGTCCACCGTGTATGTTCACTACATGACAGCTAATTTAATACCATGAATTACCCCATACAGTAACTGCTTTGAAATAGAATTGAATTCCATTGCACTAAGGCTGGTTTCTAAATGTGAGCTATAAATAACAAATATTGAGTGGCAGCGATTATAACAAGTTTTGTGACGGAAACGTAGTGGAAGAAGGTAAAGCCATTTATTATTCTAGGGAAATTCAAACAAATATCTGACAAGAGTATTTTAATGGCTTTGAGTGCATTGTGTGTATGCGTCTAGCTTTCATGGGACGCAGCATGCCTCAAGAACAAATTTTCACTTACTACTTGCTCAATTCCCATCTCTTTTTCCAAAAGAGCACAATTCCCAGAGTACTCCAGGTTCCTCCCCAAATGAAGGATTGCACAGATTCACTTTCAACCAGCATGGTCTTTAAACCCCTCGAGTTACTGTGAGACATGGCTACAAGCAGAAGGAATATTTGCCCGTTTTATAGGTTGTAACGAGGTAACTTTTATATGGCTTCATTATTCTGTTCTTTAACAAGCTGTACCTCCATTCCCCATCATACCTACTCCTAAGAATAGGTCTTTTTATTAACTGCATGCATATTTTTGAGTGATTACAACAAGTAAATCATCAATGAGTGATTCTGGTTTTTCTTTGAAGAAGGAAATCGGGAGTTGGTATATGGAATATCCAGCAAAAATTTTGTAACACCATTTGGTTAAGCTCATCACAGCAAGCATGGTTTTAAATAGCAGTTTGATAACTTTTTCGTATATGCTTCTTCATTTGATCATTTTTCATTAACACGCAATACCAATTAGCCATGGAAGGTGCTACTACGTATAAAAATTAACCTCCAGAATTGAGACATACGCAAAAGTAATGTGTGTGACCAAAAGGAACACTTATCAGATCACTTTTATAAAAAAATCCATTTCATCAAAAAAATCACATTTTTCTACAATTTCTAAATACACCCATGGAATTATTTCACTTTTAATGGGGGCTTACATTCGACTTGGCATCCCTTAATTTAATTTCCAACTATGCTTCTGAACACAGGATATTTTGCTAAAAGATCGACCAGTATTACAAAAATGGGTAGTGTTAACCATTATATATTTCCACATTTAAATATTTTAGATTTACAACACTTATTTACATGGCATGTGACAGCTAAAGCACTCAGCACCACTTTCAAAAGATGACATGAATTTGATATCTACTTTAAGTGGTAATATTCACAACTATGACAAATTTGTAATTACAAAAGTGACTCAAAATGCTCTATGTATAATTCAATTAAAAAATATAAATGAGTCCTAACACTCCACTCCAAAGAAAATGCAAGTAGAGATGTTAAAGAACTTAATAGAATGTTTACAGTATTCCAGGAAATTTAATACTTTCACAAATAAGTTTCTGTTACTAAATCTCAGCCTAACCCTTTACTTTCTAGACCCTCACCCGATTTCACCATAACATTACAGAATGATGTATATTACAAACAAATGCATTTACATTGATGAACTAAGTCAATGCTGGACTCCAAGAGATGCAGCATAATTTTTGTGGAGTTCAGGCTTGATATCATAAACCAGCTGAAGAAGGCGTTGAATGACCTGTAGCAATGAGTCAATTTATTCCACATTATATTTATATTTACAGATTCCACAGACTAAATATCAGCTACAATATGCAGACAATCAAATACTAAATAAAAAAAGCAGTCAATCAGATACTAAATATTACAATATTTAGTACCTGATTGACAATCAATCTGATAGACAGTACACATTTAGTATCAGATTGACTGCTTTTCAATGATACAAAGAGATTTAAGACACAAAAATTTACATGAATTTGCCAGTTAAAGGAAAATGACGAATGACTTCGTCAATGGCCTGATATCTAGTCGTTTTGATGGAAGGAATTTCCAGGCTTATGGCCGTGACCAATACGGGATCATTAATTACACTGGCGGTCCTCGCAAATCAAAGGCCATAGCCACTTGTGTTTAGCCATGAGTACTTGGTTTCATCTCAAGAATTAGAAATGATTAAAAAAACAAAAGAACGAAGATTTCATTACGACAGAAAGAACATCTGTACTTACCACTTCTTTATGCTTAACTACAGCTTGGTTCATTTCCTCGATTTTAATTTTTGTGTCAGCTTCTATGCGAGCAGCAACATCTTCACGTGACCCCATGTGCTGGCGAAATGAAAAAGATTAGGATTCCCCTTCACAGTTCCTACATCAGAAAGATGTATTCAAAACAGTGGTTACCTTCGCTTCGAATTCCCGAAATTGCCTTTCACGTTCTTGCCTGTACTTCTCAATTTCATCTTGTGCTTCCTCCTTGGCCTGTTTTAGACGACGAGCCTTCTCTGAAGAAATTAAAAGTAGACGTCAGTACTTTTCACTATAAATACAAATAACTGATTGCAACAATATAAAAATAAGTGAGCCTTAATTATAATTTCCACTTACTCTTCCTGGCCTCGGCCACTTTCTCAGCCGCCCGTTTCTCGGCAGCTAAAAGCTGCTGAATTCCTTGACTTTGGCTGGCCATTTTCACAACTTAACTCGCCGTAGACGATCGATCACATGACAATTGCCCCAGAAACCAGCCCCCGCCCCCCTCCCGCAACACGAGTAGTTACCTCGATCGCCAGGTGGTGGCACTTTAAGTCTAAGCGGGATATTATGAAATAGGAATATTAGCTTTGGCACATTTTAAATAAACTAAAAAACTTTGTTTAGATTGCGAATTCGACGTAAGTACTACTAAGTAAAAGAGCAAATATTTCAGGCAAAAAAGGACCAACTTTGCATTATATATGTACTCGAATAATATTGTAATATTTTAGGCAATATTACAACCATAGAAAACTTCCCAACAGACACAATTTACTTGGTTTCTATGAATACGCTCCCTCTGAGAAGCAATTTAAAGGAGTATTTTGCATGGAAACATTTCATAAAATATAGTACCTATAATCCATAGAGTCACAGTGTATTCAATGTAAATTATGTAACTTTTGATAGATCGTTTTATGGACTCACTAGATGAGTTTTGAGATGGTAATTGAAAAAAATCACAGCAACAAACTTATACTGGTAACTTTTTCTGAAACTTTACTAAAATGCATTTAACTAAGCTCACCTTAAAAATCAATTTTATTTGTTGCTATTTGCACAATAATTCTGAACTAGTTATTCTGACTTAGGAAATCATTAACACCAGAGGCTTGTTTTTTTTGTAATACCTTGGAGGTGCATTAATTTGAGTGCCTTGAGGATACAAAAGGATAGTGGAGCTGACATTCACCAAACTCAAAGTACATTCAATCAAGCTAAGTGATTTTTTTACATGAAAAGCTCACAATTGGGGATCATTGTGTAATTATTTTTCCCATTACTACAGGTATAAAATATAACTGATAACTTCAGGCTTGACCTTGTGAAACCTCTCCATATTGGAAATAAAGGAGTAAAACTTTGTCGGGTTCACTATTATATTAATTTCAGCACGACCTGGGTTCCGTAACGCAGTTACATCTTCAGGTGACTGATCTTACATGCATCTTATATTTATACATACACATTGAATACGACAGTGAGGACATCTATCAGAAGGGAGTGGGCTGGGGTGTGGGGGTTGAGCAGTGAATGGAGGGGGAGGAGGAGCCGCTTTGGTTTGGGACGAGGGTTTTTCCATTGTGGATATGTAACTGACTAGCGAGGGGGTCAAGGCGGGTGAGGAGACGAGAGCTGAGGAAGGGAGAGAGGATTAGCTCGGGCACATTGAGTTATCCAAGTTACAACTGTCTATGGCAGTTCATGAGTCCGGCTGTGGATGGTGCGGGCATGGGATAATGATTTCCTCGGACATGGATCACTGGGGGAATTTTGGTAGAAGCACTGCGTGTTATTCTTTCTTGGAAATGTTAATGGCACACAGGTGGATAGGCACTTAGAAATTTGAAGGTTGTCACTATGGGAGTTCACTAATGGGTATGGAGAACGGAGGGGAGCACTTGTTCGTTAGCAAGGGGGGTGATATTCTTTAAATGTTGGATTGTCTCCAACGTTTCCGAGGCATCGAGTCTCCTCCTGTTTCCTTCTCAGTGGAGGATGTCCAGCCCTCGTCTCCTCACCCGCCTTGACCCCCTCGCTGGTCAGTTACATATCCACACATGAAAAACCCTCGTCCCAAACCAAAGCAGCTCCTCCTCCCCCTCCATTCGAGGTATTCGAAATTTGACATATTCAAACATTTGAGCCATGATTTAATATTCGAATTCGATATTTAAGTTCGAGAAGTCTGCTATTCGACCCATTTCTATTTTTTTGCATTACATCTTTTTTGCAACTGTATTCTTGGATATTGACCAAGGCACATTTTATTCGTGTTTACTATTCCTTCAAATTTATTTGCTGCATTTAGAAAAATATCCTTAAATGGATGCTACTACATACATCCCATCTGCACTATAGCCGAGTCCTGGAGGGAGATTTCCTTTAATATCTTCTATATTATTTCTACTGTATAGATACCTTTTTCGCAACTTATACGCGACCAAACTCTACAAATGAAGTACCAAAATGCACAGAATTTATCAGAGAACATGCGACGGCATATCTTACTTCCTAAATATTGCTATTGTTTTTTAAACAATTAAAAAAAAAACAAAAACCGGTAAATCTTCCTGACGTTAACGGCCCACAAACTGATACATTTGTTCATTTGCAACAATATCTCGCATTCTTTAAATAACTTTTATCAAAATGCGGCTGATTCCACATTCAAGTCTCCTGTTGATACGTAAGTATGAGTCATCGTGTGCGTTTCACAGAGAATTGTGTAATTACTTCCAATGTTGTGGTTAAAGAGGTCCTCTGACCTCAATTTGTACATGCACATTCCAATTAAATTTGTACATAAGACCCTGCCTTTTTTTCTACATTTTAAAATTAGAAACTCGCCTATCCCTTTGTGGACCTGCATTGAAAAGAGCGGAGGAAGCCCGCTGGGAGCGGGCGCAGCACGCTCGTATTAAAATAGTAGTGAACCTTACAAAGTTTTATTCCTCTATTTCCAGATATAAAAAAAATTTTATGGCTTTATTTTGAGGAATATGTGCCCCATTTCAATGTGTCCTGTCTGCCAGTACCAAATATGTTTACTTCCCTATATCTTCAGCAACACCTTTAGACCTGTGCATACAAAACAGCAGCTTCCCTCAGTAAGGGCATCTGCAAGTTTTCTTTGAATCCTGTGGCAACACCAAAACTATTGATGTTGACGAAGCTATTTAATGAAGGTCACTGTAGGCATTTAACTACTAGGGCAACTCCACATGATCATCGGTTGAAAATTAATGTTTTTTCAACAGAACTTGTATTTTCTGATCAGTTTTACTGGTATGTATATTCTTCTTAGTACATATTCAATATATGTTAGTGATTTAGAAAGTACCTATTTCCCACTTATGACCACGTAGTAGTGGACGGGCATGAGCACAAGTCCATGCACAGAAGTCACTGGAAAACTATCTGAATGTTCGGTACTCCTCAGCCTTCTTACCTTAAGTCAAACATTTATTACTCACAGATTTAATTGCTCCTATTTTGACATCGCAGTGAAGTGAAATTGAGGTATTAATTAGATTAGTTCATCTCATTTAGACCCCCTTATCTTGCTGACTGTACGAAAACGTACTAGTGGCTAGACTATGACATAGGCAGAATAGTGTCTGCCTTCTTATTGAGGAGTATACCAGGAGCCTGCCCAAATGAGTAAACATTAGTGTGAGTGTGATTTCCAGGGGATGAAAGGCTTGATAGTTTGTGGCTTTGTTTGGAGTTTGACCT
Source organism: Ischnura elegans (assembly GCF_921293095.1). NCBI lineage: Eukaryota > Metazoa > Arthropoda > Insecta > Odonata > Coenagrionidae > Ischnura > Ischnura elegans. The sequence continues at coordinate 5,298,753 of NC_060248.1, read as the reverse complement.
TTTCCTAATGACAAAAATACTATTACATAACCATAATGAATACGAGAGAGGGGAATTACAATTCGATTGAAGGCAGACTTTAGAAATATTCAATGAAATTCCAAGCTTTTCTAATATAAAGACAGATGGCGGAAGAGGGTTGAGATGAATGTTTGCAAAAACAAACTGGCTCCATATCCGCCACTAACAAATGGAGGCAAATGATACAGTATGAGGGAAGGTGTAACCAGGGTTTTCCAAACCATTACAAACAATTTTCAAGGCAATAATTATTATGGTACTAAAAATGTATTGTAAAATAAGCATACAGAACTTTTGATAACACTCGAAAGCTTATTACAGTACACAACAGAGATGCGAATTACATTTCAAACAAAATAATTATTGGAGATAAATCTTCACAGCCAGCAAGCAAAAATGCTTGCCCATGGGCCATGAGAAATTCCTTCTATAATTAACTTATTTAAGAATCTCAATGGTGTTTCAATTCATTTAAATAATAGTAACAACACACAAATTTTGTGTTGCATCTCTGAATTTGTTTCCCAATAACAGAGATCAAGTACATATCAATGTTATTCAACTCCTACCAGAGATAATTTACTCACAACTATATCAAATCAAAATATTAAATAACAGACGAGCAGATGCCAACGAAGCCTTATTTTCAGTTTCCAGGGCTTTTTCATACAGCTGGATAGTCCTTTTTTTTTTTGGAGTTCTACTACGATCGAGAGGGCTGGAATGCCCTCAAATAGAACCTTCCTTGGGTGTTCACGGACACAATCACACTATCTGCCTTCTTGCTTGGCCTTCCTGACTGTTGGCCCCACTTTCCTCCCAAGCAGATCATAACCTGAGAAGGTTCCTGGGAGTTCATCATCCGTGTTTGAGCTCACGTCACTGTCACTGGAGTCTTGGTAATTGCCCAGCCCAGGAAGAACTCCAATACACTGAAGGCCTGCCTCCACCCTTGCTGACCCCCGCTCCACGAGATCCGAGACTCCTCCTTCACGGCTGCATGCTCCTTCATTACCGACAACCTCTTCACCTGTGGAAAAGTGACATGCATTAATAATAACTCAATGCTCTTCTTGAGCATGTAACCTCAATCACATTCTTAGGAATCAATTTTGATAGCTGTCTTTCCCTTAAACCACATGCTCAATGTGTACTTTCGACAGCTCGACCCCAAGAACCAAGCATTTTCATCTGAGTGATGGCACTGTCGTGGGTCTGGATAGAAGGATAGCAACAATGAGCCAAACACATGAGTCGGGTGAGATATTTGCCTCAAGCAAGCGAGACCCATCAGCTTGACCTGTCAATACTTGTTGTCAGCTCGCACACAAGGCAAGAAGGGGATCATGTGAGGTAGTGTTGGGACAACCCTAACCTTGTTTGTTTGTGATTCTCATCATGCCCCTGAGCTTTAGAGGTCTTTCATGTCAAGTATGCAAAACAGCATCAAGGTGAAGATCAGTGGGGGATCCACTATTTCCTCTAGAGTGATTTGGATGCAAACATCCCAACACGGAAGGATTTTCATTCATCAGAGGAGCCGAGAGGTACGCCACAGGAAGTGTGGAGGACAATTATTAACAGATTGGACGTGAACCGGGTGGATGTCCAACACAGTCAATCACTCAAAAAATACAAATTAGCCAAAAATTACCATTACGTATTTATTACAGTTTCTAAATCCTATTGACAAAAATGAAAGCAGGCACTCACATGTATTTTAAGTAGTACTAAGCGGTATTAATTAAGTAGAACTAAGTTGTAGTAAGGAAATAACTTACATATATTCTAAGGCCACCTCGCTGACCCAACCCCTAGCCAGTTCTACATTTCAGTACATGCACATTACAATATTATACTTCCCAAGCTCTGATATTTAAAAAAACTGCAGTTATCTCAAGTTTATGTCATATTCAATGAATAAAAATTATCCGAGTACGATCAAATTTTTGTGACACTATCTCTTTCCACATCAGAGCAACTTCTGATAATGAAGTGTTATGAATATGAACATGTGCTGACATATATTCAGGCCTGCTTACGCAATAGACCAGTGGCGTACCTATGACAAGGCTTTGGGGAGGGGAATGAATGAGATTAAATAGCACACCATACTGGGAAATAATGACCAGGCAAAGCAAGGCATGGGTTAATTAATAAAGAAACCAGTTAGAATTTGTTAATTACACAAACAATTTGAATCACTAAGAGAGGCAAAAAAATTATTACTGTATTTAAAAAAAGTAGGATTGCTGTGATGTGAGTATGTTTATAATTTTTAGGGATGAGGGTTTAGGCTGGTGCTTGTATTTATAAAAAATGATCCAAAGCCTCAAAATGTGCAAAATTAGAGAAAAGAACTTCAGACAAAGCCCCAGGTTTGTGTGACGATGAATGGCTGTGCCTAAGGAAAGGGAATAAATGCAGTTATTTTGAATGATAAGGTTTTTGAGCTGGAGCTGGATGAGTTTTGGAGCAGGATGGATGAGCTGGAGCTAAAAAATAAGGTAAACATGATATCTCAAAGACCTTTAGGAAAAATTTCAACCGTTTGCCGTATCTCGATTCATGCCAAATCGCTGCTTCCAAGGCCCACACTCCCCCCCAATGCCCTTGCTCGATGTGCACGACACTCCTCAGTCCTGTGGATCTTTCCTCTTTCTCCGTGCACGACGGCAGAGTGGATGTAGAAGTGAATTGGCAAGCCTGGTACAACAAGATTCATTAGTATACGCACCTCAAGTGAAAATGGGGTGATGAGCTAGCAGTTTCAGGGGACCAATGAAATGACCAATTACCTTGAAATAGCTGTACGACATCTCATTACTTTTCATGCTTAACAATCAAAGCTGTCTCTTTGTCATTGGAAAAGATTTTGCGGAGGTTTTATACTGTCAATTATGAATGTTGATTGGACTCTTTTTTCTTGGCAATAGTTCTACATATTATAATCAGTCATAAGTTTCACTGCTCGCTCGGCACGATCATTTGCCTCAAATTCTGCTGCTTCTCTTCACCTCAGATATAGTCTTCCCTTTTCTTCCAAAACTGCATAGGAACATTGAAAGAGGAAGTACTGATATCGAGGATGGAGAAGTAACATCCTATATTTTTATTGGCCAAACTGAGTGACTGAAATTATAATTGCTTATGTAGTAGTCACTTTGATCTACGGCATATTTCTTAGATAAGTCAAATAATTTATCTAAACCATCACCAAATACTTTCACCGCAGGGGTTTTTTTCATTCCCTTTGGCGTGCTTGTAAAAAGTTGCCGGTACTAATAATAAAGACGTATACGTTATATACATATAAATAGCCCTTTCAATAGCCCTTATTCCCTGTATGAGAGGCACCTTTGTTTTCCGCTAAACTTCAAACACCATCTGCACCATTGTTCTGGAGCCATGCCTAACATCACACATCCTCCGGTTGAGGTGGAATAACTCCTTGGGGACCTCTCTAGTTGTTGGAGGGAATGTGTCACACCTTCTGATGCACTTCCTATTACGCTGATTTCACTGTTTTTCCTCAACTTGGATGACATTTTCACTTAGTCAAAAGCTGACTATTCATATTCTATATAAGAACTAACTATTGCAGCTACACATCAGTCACAAAGAGCGTGCAAACCAAACCAAACCAGGTAGAGTTACAGGGGAGGGAGAGGACCATCGAAAAAGCTTTCCTGTTGACATAAAGTCAACTTTGATTGTTAGGCATGAAAATCAACAACATCATCTGTACAGCTGTTTCAATGGATTTACATAGAATCACTGTAAAAATAATAGTTCTCCTCCCCAGTTTCACTTGAAGTGCGCACACTTAAAAAAAAATGCATTAATAAAAAATGAATCAAGTGATCTCATTTTGCCAAAAGAGCTCTAAGACACCATATTTTCCTTAAAAAACATTTTAATTTGAAAACCTCGATATTCAAAATAACTCCATTTAGGCGCTTTAGGCACGACCATCGGTCATTGCACGAACTTGGGCCTAATTTTGTATCATGTTACACTTGGGTGGTCCTCGTTTTTAAAGTTTTTGATTTTCTTTTGAAATTTTTGTTCCATTTGGTGAGAAAATAAATCATGAAAATTATTTTTGCATTCGGATACCGGAAAATGTGCCCCATCGCACTTAAAGCTTAGAAATGTTGGTATTTATGGACGTTTTTTGGACATAAGTGAAGATGATATCACTTTCGGATTATTCTATCGCTTTATGTTTCCTAAAACAACTCATTATACATTTGCAGAGTATCATCTCAAATTTCTATCATTTCTGCCCTTTGGTTCCCAAGATATCGCACTAGTGAGAGCTCTCACTCTAACCTAGTAGATTTGTCTATGGAACAAATCGGGCAAATGTTATCTTTCCTGATAATATCTCATATCTACCTGGAATTTAAAAAATATTCTAGTAGACTGTACTTATACCCGCATTTCTTTGTTGTAGAATAGTTGACAAGAGATCAACTGCAGAATTAAAAAGGGAAGAACAATCATTAAATTCTCCACGTTCTACTCTATGGGACCAAAATATCAGCTGTAAAACGAATGTAAGAATATATAAAATAATGACAGAAAAGGAGATAACACATGGAGCAGAGCTCTAAACGGAAAGAAACGAGTGAGAAGCTTGTGGGAGTGTGTTCTTCTGGTATTTAATCCAATTTCTGTGGCGTTTGGCTGTTTCCCTTTTCTTTTCCAATATCTATGTTGGCCATTATAGAGATAAGACCTTGGGGAATGGATTCACTTATTTCAATTAGGGCATAGCCGTATAAATTTAATTAATTCTGATGTTCTCCGAAAGGTTTTCACTTACTTCTTGCTAAGCGTGGCCTCTTCTCAGGTGATGCCACTGCTTCGGCCAGCGGCCTCTTTTTTACAACAGCACCGGCAAGAAGACGATGCTGGGAATTCTTCTTAGCTCCAATCGAAACCGAGTTTTGCTTCGAATTCCCAGCTGCGAGGGTTGCTGGAAGTCTGATTTCGGCAGAGAGTCTTTCAGAAAGGCTCTGTTCCTGAAGGGTAGAAACTGCTTCCCGAAAATCCCGAATCTCTTTGGCTTCTTCTGCCCACTTGCGCTTCTCTTCTTCTGCCTTCCTCTGCTCAACCAAATCGAGAAACTCGACCTCTTCATCGTCCAATCCTTTTATCATATTTTCTTTAAAACGATATAAAAGTATACAATTTCGTATAATTAGCTACGAAATACATTTATAATTCAAATTCATCCTACCCTACTACTAATAACTATTTTAGACACTGGCATTACTACATTAACCACGACAAAAACATGTTTGAGAGACAAGAAGAGACTTACTGAGCTTAATTGACTCTTGATATTCCATATCTTTTTTCTGCTTCTGTTCCTGAAGCCTTTCAAAGAGGGAACGGTGATCATACTGCTCCTCTGGCGCCTCTTAACAAAAATGAAAAAAATGATCTCGAATATTAGTGCACTTATTTCCCAAGATGTAGGTAAACTTAATACGACCAATGGGTTAACTTACCCATAGGCTCGTCGGGTTTCCTCACTTTCTCCCATTCTTCTTGCCTAAAACGCCTCCTTTCTTCCAATTCTGCCTCCGAAATGAATCCTGAACTCATTTTCACCTAAATTTCAATAAACATAAATTTTTCCCATTAAAATACGACTCGGCTTCGTTCACTCCAAAAACAAATGATCAGCATTTACAAAGTAAACCAAACGAAATTGAGGTCGAATGAAGTACTTGTTAATCAATTGGCATAGGAGAGTAATGTAAGATGATTGATCAACTTCACAATTTTTATCAACATTAATTTCAACACCTTATGGATTTCTTTCAATATGACAGTCAGTGTGCGCGGTATGCGCCGACAGAAAAACAAAGAATTGGCGAAATCTATCGGTTGCCAACTTACCACATTTCTTCTGTACGCCACATTGGGCGATAAGTTAGTGAAAGTGACAAGCGTGACAAGTATTCATCACTTGCATGTTGGTATCAATACTTATGGTGGCCCTACGGTACCGTCGATGTTTTTGTGAGGGAGTGGTAGGGACCCTTTGGTAATGGTGGAAATATTGTGGACTGATCGGTATCTGTATTTAAGCCGAAGTTGGGTACCGTTTTGGTAACACTATACTACTTATTAAGATTTCGGTAAGCTCATTTGTCTACCTTATTTCCAAGCGTAGGTGTTGATGTAGCTATTACCGGTCTCAGGTGGATGCACGACTGCTTATTATTTTTTTCCAATTGCATCTGTGGTTAATGTTTTCACCAGTTTCCTTGTTAATTTAGAAAACCAGTGGATTCATCTAATGATGCAGCTATATTGTGAAATTTGGTGACATTTGGCAATTCACTCAGAAGTGTTAGACGCTCAAGGGGAGTGAGCGCGTGAACCAGTGTGAACACAACCCTTAATATGTCGTCGGAGGAAACGTCCCCTAAGTCCGTGGATGATCTGGTGATGGACGGAAAGAACTGTAAAACTGTTATGTGCTTACACTGTCCTTCCAAAATTCTGGCGCCAAGAAACGGAGAGTATCGGAAAGTTGAGGTTTGTAATTTGGAAATACTGAGGGAAGTGTACATATATGCCATATCATAATGGTGGATTTAGTGGATTGAGTGAACCATTTCTTAATTAACGCTGGATAGACATTCCAATAATTATTTTTTTGTCCCTGGACATTTCATTAACCGAATTTACGAATCTTTAGTGTGATGAACATGTATCTCAATGTGTCAAAGCACTTTTGGGTAGTTCATGCTTGTTTTTAGTGTAAGTAACCTCGTTTATTTCCAACCTTAAAATAGGTTTCCCGCTGTTGTGTTACAAGTCGAGCCAGGTTTCATCTCTTTCAATGCGTCTTTCTCAAGAATTCGGTTCTTTAATTATGACTTGTAAAAATTGAAACCAGTTCAGGTCATTGCGATTGAAAAGTAACGATTTGGTAATCCCTCATGATTTACTCAAAAGACTGTTATTTTGACATAAAACTTCATCATTAAGGTATAAAACGCTGCAGTAGTATATATGTGAGTTAGCATTTTGAGGTCACAATATGGCATTAGCATGAGTTAGACAAGAGGCTGCTATGTTAATAGCAATCTGTACCCGAGCAACAATTACCAAAGTATATAACCTATCTCAATCACAAATTTAACACACTCAATGAAATCTGGAAATGAATATTGAACCTTAAAATGATAATTATTAACTATTTATTGTTAATAATTATTTAGTCAATAAAGTTAATTAATGGACATATGAAATCGGTTAGAATCAAATTAGCCCTGAACACTGACATACAATTACAAATAGCATTGATGATATTCTCCGTGAGCCAGCACTACGCTAATGGGTGTTGCATGCAAACTTAAAAAAAATTATTTGCAATAACTTGCAATTTTGATGTAAGAAAGCCTGATCTAGTATTAACAGTTTATGGAAAAAAAATTGTTTATACCACTGAAATTGATTGATTTGTTGTATATAATGTAAATTTCTGCCAACTTTGAAACCAATGGTTCAATTGAAAATTAATTGGTACTGTTGTGTGCCGCAGAATATAAGAAATGTTGGTGCATAGATCACACATTGTTAAATGCCAACAGTATATTCAATGCCCTTTGATATTTATCATCGTTTTGAGCTCCGGTTGTCACTTTTTCTCTGCCTAGCGAGGCAGACCAAAACAAAGAAGCAGGAAAGAGAGATAGGTCAAAACAAACAGAAAATCGGCCCAAACGGGCTTTACTTTTACGTTTTACATAGGAATAGCACTTTTTCGGACCCAAAGATCTCAATTGAGGGTCCTCAGTACTTAGGGCCCTTGGGGCACGGGTTGCCGTTATTTTAAAGTAACCAAATTTTAACATGTGAATATGAACCTCATTTGGACCATTTTGAGACTAGGAAAACATAAATTTTCTGAATTCTGAAAAATAAGGGCCGGCCTATTGTACAGCATACATCAGTATCAATCAATTTTCTATTGACCCTTTGGATTCTAAGTTATTAGAAATTTGCATTATTGACAACAATTCCGAAGTATTTTAGTGGTATAAACCATTTGTTTTCGTCATTAATACTAGATCAGGCTTTCTTACATCAAAATTGCAACTTATTGGAACAAAAACTACGGGAATACCAAGTGTTCAAAGTTGGGAAACTTGATTTTACGTGCAAAAAACGGGTTCTTTATTGAGAAAAAATGGGTACTTTATTGAGAAAAAATTGAGTGCAAGAAATAATAGGGAGCCGAAGAATTTTAAAAGTATGTGATCCAACGAGGAAATAAATTGTGTTTTGTATGCTTTTTGTTGCATTGAAATTGATTGTTTCATTTAGATGCAAGAGCTCCTCAAACTCGGGTGTCTGGCTTTGTTTTTTGCAGACATTAGCTAAGTTTTGTTCCCATGGCACATTTCATGGCTATTAAAAATTTCAATGTTGGCATAATATTGTGATTTATGTAGAATTTTAAATGTATATCACACTTAGTATTCAAACTGTTACTTTTCTCTCAGTAAATGTGACAAGTATCTGATATTACTCCAATGGAAAGACAATTTCAACGTCATAGCTGTATTATTTTCCAAATTGTAGACATTTGAAAATTGACTGTTACCCGTCAGCTCACCAGAATGGCAATTTATGCTGTTATTTAAAAATGGCTGTTAGTGCACGAACAGCTTCCAGTTTGTTAATAATTCATCTGTGACACATATTTTTTGAAGAAATATTCTGGATGAGGACCTTGTACCTCCTACATGAATTGGAATGGAATGGTTTTTCCAAATTTTTTGTGGCTACAGATTTTCAATTTTATGGTCACAAAAACTTGCAACCATAAATTCAGAATGTTCTATTGCTTAGGTTGTACAGATCTCTGTGCTTTACCATCAGGTAATGATAATGACGATTAAATTATGTGGAACTACCAAGAATTTTATTTTCTAGTAGAAGAATTGGCAAATACTACGCATAATGGACTCACACCTGGGATCGCTAAGTTCTCAGTTGGGGTCAAGTAAATAAATAAGTTTGGAAAGCACAAAGCATGTGTTTTACACTTAAGGGCTTCCTGAAGGATAACTGTACAACAATTGAATTTTCTTCCATTAGTGGGCTCATTGTATTCTGTGAATTATTATTCCAGTTCAGCTTGCCAGAGCCCAGGCGTAAGAAGGTGGTTGAAGGTGAAGCGGACAGTCCCAAGGAAGAGCTCCTGTCCGACTTCTGGTTGGTGGAGGACATGTATCGCTTTGAGAATATGGGGTTCTCCAATTCAGTGGGCAACATCAAGTACTTGGCGTGTGCTGACTGTGAAATGGGCCCTATTGGCCTCTATGAAATGGACACAAAACGTAGCTTTGTAGCCATTGCGCGGGTGCAACACACTGCCTGAATAAGTGAAGGATGTGGCCGTTTTAATCTTGCTCCTCTCACTTGTCTGCCTCGCTCCGTCTATTCCCATCCACAGCAGAGATTGGAGTAGCCATTGGAGTGCTCACCACTCAGTAAAACAGAGTTACTCAGATGGCACCGGCAGTTCCACCACTGAAATGGAGGGGGCTTACTTGCTAGCCTGTCAATGACAGTGACTTGTAAGTTTTTCTGTGACATTATTTGAAGCAGGTGCATTGTCATAGCCTTCATGAGAGCAATTTGATTGTTATCCGTGTTTTGCTTTGAAATAGCTACGACTCATTTCAATGATTGCAATAAATTAGTATGTCTGGTGATTGGGGCAGTCTTTAATAATCAAACAGCTCTCATGGAATCCCCTCTGTCCGTGGGCAATCCTATCCAGCACGGCTCTAGATGTTGGTTGATGTCACCGCTGCATTCTACTACTATGCAGACGTGGCACACGCCTTGGGAGTGAGCCACTTTCATCTCAGCCGCACAACTACCGCTATTAGCTGCTGTCACTCTGTTGATCGTGCAGTGAGCACTCTGGTTATTCCTCTTCCCCTTGCTCTTCCCATGCATTCCTTGTCTCTGCGCTGCGGGACACTTCAGTTGGCAAAGCTTGTCGCTCTTCACTCTAGTGAATAAATTGTGTGCCAAGCTTGTATGACATCTTTCATTATGCCTTGCATCTCAAGGGAAGGCCATTTTAGTGTATGGTGTTTGTGTATGGGAGGCAGAAATCGATTTGGTATCCTTGTTGACGGCTCTTTTTTTGGGGCTGCTTCTGAGGCAGCGCATGGAAATGTTCTTGGAATTAATCTATACCTTACGTGAGAGATATTTCCCTTTGCATCACATGTCATATTGTTAAGAGTGCTCAGAAAACAGGGGTTGGATTTATTCCGCACAATTGTGCTAGCTGGGGTGTAGGTTGAGGGTAATTCTCCCCTAGAAGAGGCTTGTTTATACTCGAGTATTGTTGCGTGATATTTTCTGATCCCTAGGTGACAACTGGGGAAATGGATAAGTGCTCTGCAAGTGGTTTGATGCATTTGTTTCAAAGCAGTCATAGGAATGCCAATTATGCAATGGCAGACTTTCAGCTATGTCATCCACAATTTTCTGGCCTAAGTGCTTTCATTTAGCAATTGGATTAGGGCTTTTGGTTTTCATGTCTGTTTTGGCAAAGAAAAGCAAACTCGGTAGTGGAATTGTAAAACAGTAATTTATAAAAAAGAAATATTGACAGTTTTGGTATTTAAATGTTGAAGCTGAAGGTCATGGAATAACCATGGAATAGGTAAATTAGTGGGGAGACAGGATTTTATTATAAGCCTTCTATATGTATGTATTAACATGGGAGCCAAAGGGTTACATAAGAGTAAAAAAATAAATGTTTCAATATTTTTAAAACTCATTTATAAGTTGCCTCTTTATTTTTGTGATTTTTAGTAGTTAATTAATTGGTTATAGAGTGAATAATAGTTTTGGCTGATTGTGATATGAATTATTTGAGAAAATTTTATTAACAATCATGTATCTAAATACCAAAATATAAATGTCAGAGGAAATGGACATAAAATTATTTAATTGATATTTCTCGGCATAGTTTTGGTTTACAAAAAAAAAAGAAACCTTTGATATGTGACCGTTTGGCTGAGAGACTTGAGGAGTTTTCTGATGTAGGTTATGTAGGCATTTTGGTTCAGAGTGGGGGGTAGACTTCCAGGCAGTGGCGGCTTGCCCATAAGGACTCTCCGAAGATGCCCCTCCCAAAGATTTGAAAAAGGAAAAAAATAAATACCCATTCAATTGTAATTATACATCTATTAACCAAAGTGTTTTTCTCATTCACATACATCGAAAATGTAGGAAAAACACGCAAAAATAGTGCGAGAAGTTTGTATTTGTAGCCATGGGGCGCTGGCTAGAAGGTCCCAATCCATCACCATGCAGTTATATGAAGAGTGGTGCTGGTGCTGGTGCTATGACGTGTCTAACGTTGTGCCTTATGGAAGTCTTGGGATGCTTCCCGAGCATGTGCAGAACGACGTATCTAGTGAGTTCACATCGCCGCGTCGGCCGGCGGGCGTAAAATCTGGCATCTACTTGGTGCTACAGTGTTGCAGAATGGGGAAGTTGCATGAAATTTTTTTCATCGAAATAATATATGATTCTTATAGCAATTTTCACCAGGAATCCATTTTCACCAATCAAACTTCTCGTAAACCATTGATTTTATCATGAAATTCATTTAAAACTGAGAAATGCGTCTGCGAATGCGAAGTTAGCTCTGATTGTTGGTTACGTCATTTCTCCCTACGGCGTTTTCGTTTTGCATGTACGGCTGCAGAAGCTACAATGAAGCAGTTGTTGAGTAAGTGAATATTTCAGTATTTTTTTAATCCGTGTTTTCTCTCAGACATTTTATGACGTTATTTAGTCACAAGTATATTTTATCCATTTTCTGTATTCGTAGAAAAAGAATATATCGAATATTTGCGAAATGGAAGACGGTTTCTTGTAAGGCTGTTGCGATAATCTCCCAAAGGTGGATTCCTTAATGATGGCATTATATTTTAAAAGTAACCCGGGCTTTTTGGCTGCAGAATTTAGAGAAGTGAAGGCTTCGCGGTAAGTTTTTCTAGTTTATTATGGCATTACTGGACCAGCTTTTACGAATACAGTAGTAGTTACTCAGCCTCCGTTGAAAATTTCTGCATGAAATGGTGATGCATCTAGTTAGTCCAAATATAGTTTATATGGTACAAGTTATGATTTTTTGCTTTCTGTATGATATCAGCTTTTTGATTCAGTACGTTGTGAAATGCTTTCTGTGCACAGATTTAAGGTAATTTTTCTGTGCAGATTATGCACATCATACTATGGACAGTTTTAAGGTGTGTTCTGCATGCATACTGTCTGAAGTGTGTACAGGTTTTGACAGGTTTTGCACTTTTGGAGCCGCTTTTATAGTGGATGCTTAACGATAGGCATAAGCATAAGATAATACAGCTTTTAATGTTAGCTATGAAACTTCTATTAGATGCCTACAAAATAATTATAAGCTATTTAGCAAACGCATGACAAAATTCAATAATTTATGTTAAATACCGTATAAGCGCGTGTAAGAGGCGCACCTTTTTTCCCAGATATTGCAGCCGAAAATGGGGGTGCGCCTCTTACACAAACTTCTTATCTTCCCCCCCTCCCCTTCACCGGTTGCAAGTTCAAGGGGAACTGAGTGGCCTTGGTTTTCAGCGTGAGTCAGTCACAGTGGCGGATACAGATGGGTGGCGCAGGGGGCGCGCGCCCCCCCTTTGCGGGGCCACCCGTATTGCCAAACATAGCAGAACCATAATTTTAACTTTTTTATATCATAAGATGGCATTGTCTTGAATGTGTGTTAAATCACTTTAGTTAAAATTTCTGAAGCTCTGCATGTGACTTGATTATTTTTTATTGCGATAAAAGTAAAGGTAACTCAAGATGTCTTTTGCGCCCCCCCTTGAATTTTCTCTGTATCCGCCACTGACTCAGTCATCTGAAACCCTGGGTCAAAATCAAGCAGCAGGCAGGGGAGTTTCTCCCTTAGTGACGTATTTTTAAAATGCTCCTGTTTGAATTTCTTGCAAGCATCGCGCCGTCACGTCGGTACCCCAGAGGTGAACATTGAAAAGATCGCGCGGGGTGATTCGCTCCGGAGCGCGCGCTAAATTTATTGCCACGAGTGGGCATCCCGCGGCATTTATACTGCATATAGTAATATTGGTGTCAAAACCTGCGGTTGAAAAAATTCGAACGAGTGTGCTCATTGTTGGACTTAATGGTGGATAGAAGAAATCGGAAATGCTTATGAGTGAAGAGCGCTGAAGGAGAGGTCGAGGGGAAGAGGGCTCCCTCCCCTCCGTATTTAAAGCTACGAGCGAAGGAGCAAGGGAAGAACACGTCCGATCTTGCGTGTGACGTCGTTGCCTTTAAAGCGAAGGGGCGAAGGCGCAGCAATGTGATATACGCAGTTTGCGTTGCCTGAGTTTCCAGTCCGTCTCGTCTCGTCGCATAATATGCTCAGCAGTCCATACCACCTTGTCCGGTATAGTCCACAAATTTCCACAGGGAAGAATGACGCCTCGGTAGCTTAACTGGCTAAAGCACTCGGCCGGAAATCGAGGGATCCGGGTTCGAATCCCGGTCAAGGCGAATGATTCTCTGTGGATTTTTCGCACAACCGTCTCGCCTTGTTTGAATGCGCTTATGCTAAGCTTGTTTCTTCCGAAATTGTGCTGTTTGGACTATGTTGAATATTTGTAGATTTATTTTAGCTATAAATCTTTGTGTCAATCAATTAGAGCTCAAAAAACTTAAATGCTGTAAGATACACGTCGCGTTAGGTCTAATTCTTTTTATAACCTCGTGCGTGTCATACAATTGCTGAAAGATATCGAGATGTCTTCGAGCTCAGAAGGTGACTCACGTAGCATTTGACCTCCAGTAACTCGGGGAATTGAACCTGGTAGACCGAAAAAGGTCAGTTGGTGGAATGGGGTAGGGATGAATTACGTTTCCATTGTTCCCCTGTAACTTGATATTTTCCTGTGGAGTCTCGGAAAGGAAAAAAACGGCAGAGGCATTAGCTGATGGAGAGCCGAGTGTAGTTCCGTTAGTCCCCTTGCACACACACCGATTTTGGACGGCCGGTAAAATATTGGCCGATATTTTACCGGCGAAGCGATGCTTGCACACGCGCCGGATTTTTACCGGTCAAACGATACGTTGCTAAGTTTTTGAGCCGGCGTCGGCGATCCACAGTGACAATAGCCGGCAGCTAACCGGCATTTTGCCGGTGCCGGCGTGTGGTCGGTACGTGTGAAAGCTCCAATGCTCTCCCATTGTTCACTATTGGAATGTGGACGGCCGATATTTTACCGGCCGTCCAAAATCGGTGAATGTGCAAGGGGCCTTAAATCTACGACGTGGTTATTATCCTACGGCGCTGAGATTGCCCCGATTGTTGTTCAATCTCTTGGGAAAGCTCATGCCATTTGCCTGTCGTGTTTTGCCTTAAAATTTTCCACGGCTGCAATTCTATTGCAATACTCCTGCGAGAGCTTTTAAACAAAATTGTTCGTGAGTAGGACAAGCAACGTAGAGCGATGGCGTATGCAAAGAGAGGATCGGAACTCTTTCTACTCCCTCTTATGCCGCCGCAGTTATCAAAATTTCCTCTTTCAAATAGTACTGAAAGAGGACATTTCGATAACTGTCGAAATTGCCGGCATTCGTCTGCAACACCGCATGATAGGATAAAAAAAATGTCGCAAAATATTTTTCTTTATAGCTTCGATCCTCAAAATAGGGGTGCGCCTCTTACACAAGCTTATACGGTAGTATTACTTAGGTGCGCAACTAATCTCTCGCTGTTTTTTAAATGAAAAATACATCTCTATTTTAAAAAGGTTATAAATGAATCATTCAAAGTATTTTCCGTCACTTCCTAAAAAATTTCCCCATCATTGAGGCAGAGCCCGAATATCGTTATGGTAGAAGTGATTGTCTTTTAAAGCTATCCTCTAATCCTGCTTTTTTGCACCAAACGGTTGTCAATGCAGGAATGAAGGACAAGCAACTTGTATTCCCTGACCTTTCTTATTACTCTCTCCACATGGGTCCTAAAGCTTTCTATTTGCTTAGTTAGCTTAACTTCATCTTGAGAGCTCTTTACATTCTTGGAAACTCTTGGTGGTCTAATTAACTCTCAAATTTTACCATACTGAATGAGTGAACAGTTAGTTTGAACACGCGATCTACTTTTGCCCCACAGCCTTTTAGAATTTGCTCAAGAAACCCAGTCTATGCGAATGACACTATCTATTTCCCGGCCACCATTACCCCTCGAAATGAAATTTTCTAAAGAAGAATCATATGATTTATTTTTTTATTGAGTTTAGATAGAAATATTTGAGCTATAAACAATTCATTGATTTTATAGTAATGTTAAAAATGATTCCTTTTGAAATAATTGAGTTTGAAAAAACATTATTTCTATTTTTCTTCACTATCAGCAGTATAATGCACTGACTAGTACTGTAAAAAAACGGATTTAGTTTCCTTCGTAATTCACTTTTTTACTTTATAACTATCGCAGCGTAATAAACTAAGCGCAATTTGTTATACTGATCGCAGTAAAATTAACTGATCCTTACAATAGGAAATGTCGCTCACTGCAGTGAGTACTGATCTATTTTTTTATGCTCCAATTCAGGTTAAACTTTGCCAAATTGGGTTACCTGGTTTTTCAATGCCTATTTCTAAACAATCAACAGTTGACTCTACATGTGAATTGCGAGCAGGAAAGGGAATTGGCATATTAAGCAACATCTTATTTTTGTCAACCCAAAAAACTAGATTTTTCAAAAGACTAGCCACTGGGATAATGGAAGCAGAGAAATATTGTGCCGCTGTTGAGGGTGAGACATTGAGATCTTCTAGACTAAAATATTGAAGGATTTGTTGAGTCTAATTTTCCTGAACATAGCAGTAACAGGTAACCCAGTCTTTCCTGATAGCATATCGACAATAAAATGATTTTCACAATCTACTCTTAAATACAATGCTGCCTTTTTTTCCAAGAAAAACACAATGTACTTGACCCTTTGGCTACATATCTCCCTGTCTGATTCCATGTCAGTCACTTATCATATTCATAGGAGAAGTAGCAGCATTGGCGGAAACAGGTTTCTTTTCTGCGAACACCAACAATTTTTGGTTCTGGTTTCAATTGGCAGGACTTTTCCTCACCTCGACTTTCCACCACTTCCTCAGGTTGTATTTCCTCCTATGGCTCTAAGTCAGCTGACTAGTTGATTTGAGGAGGTAGTGATTATGCATCAGTGAGTTTCTTACAAATTATACACTGCTAGGTAGCAAATATGGTTTCGAGGGAGTTCAGTTGGAATACTATGCATGTGAATCAATTGATTTCGGAGAGAGGGAGGGTAGCCTACTGTATGCACCCTTTATGTTTTCTTATCATGATTAATCATTGACGAATTCAAAACATACAATAATTATGAGACATCGGGTACTACGAGGGCCGTCAACCTACGATAACTCAGCAAAAACAGCATGCAAGCGACAGGCGGGTACTGCGCGAACAGGGCAACTGCACGTCCTCCGCACCACACGCTCAAGTCATTTCTCAGCATAATTCTGTCGTAATTACTTAAGGTAAGGTGATCTTCACGTACAAATCCCGTCGTTTTCGTCGACAGATCGTTCTTCCTCTTCATCGCCTTAACCCACTTCTTTCTTCTCGCTTTATTATTCGACATAAGGACGATTTATTATAATTTTTTATTAGAATTTCGAGATGTATTTGAACGCATAGGCACCACGCAATATTTATTATTAGATATTATAAACAGCACTTCACGTAGGTAAACATACCGTCTTCCTGGCTTACGTACACCGCAACAATCTCGCCACGCCTCGGACGTTAGCAACTCTGTTTGGGGAGAAATGACGTCACTCCTCTTGGACACTACTTTCGTTCGCACCCCCCACTCCTCCACTTTGACCTTTAACATCTTGAAAACTAACGCTGGTATTGAAATTTCCCCCGGTAGATATTCTTTCCCAGAGGTTTACTACATTTTGACAGAGTTTTCAAAAAATGTGAAAATTCCCCATTGTACTTGTTTTGGTTCAGATTTTATTATTATAAATATTAACGTATCACAGCAATTAAATCCAAGGTAAATATCACTTGACACTGTATTTTTAATCTCAATCTTAATATGCATTCACTTCAAGATGGCTCTCTGCATAACAATCACTTATTTATATCTCATCACCAAAGCCACCACCACCATCAAATCAGCAAAAAGAACTCAAAATAAATAAAAACATGCTCACGGACAAATAAAACACAACAAATTAACTCAAAAACAGAAAACAAACCAAGCACATACAAAAGTGATTTCAGTCATAAATACACATACATCAATTATCCCCCCCAATGACTGAAATCACTTTTCAATTCTCCGAGTCCGAGGCCTCAGACAATACTGTGAGTTTCCAAGTAGGCTTCCGCGGAGATTATGATGAATTCTGCTGGTTTTTCCGGGTATTCTTCCGCGTTTATCCATTTGTAGGACGATATTTCGCCAACGTTCCAGTTGGCTTCCTGACCTGAGGAAGCCAACTGGAACGTTGGCGAAATATCGTCCTACAAATGGATAAACGCGGAAGAATACCCGGAAAAACCAGCAGAATTCAATACTGTGAGTCTTTACGCTCCATCCCCCGGACCCCATTCATCGTTCCTTCCACAGTCCGCTCCACCGCTCCCTCGGCATGTTCGGACTGGACCACTCCACCCTTCATTGGCTCCACGCCATTGTGTACAGCATCCAGCTCACCATGTCCACGAAGAGGATGTTTCACCAACCTCAACTCTGCTGCATGTATTTTAACCGGAGGAGTGGTTTTCAACATGTACCCCCCATGCCCCAGTCTCTTGTCTACTTAGAAAGGTCCAACCCACTTTGGTGCTAGACCCGCATGGAACCGCTGGACCTTACTGCTGACAGGATGATTACGTCGCAGCACTTTATGTCCTGGTTGAAACACCTGATCTTCACCAATGTCTTGTGCTTTAGCCTGGTCAGAAATTCTTTTCGCAACCACCTCACACCTTCTTTGTAACTCTGCCTGCTGATTATTTTTCCAAGTGGGAAGAGAGACTGCACTGCCATCCTGTCCAGGTTTTATCAAGTGAATAGCTTCTTCTTCACTGCACTCTTCACCCCTTCGGAATCAAACTGTGCAATGAATTCTCGTTTGAAGTCCTCCCAATCCAGATTTAACCCTTTTAAATTTTGCCACCAAGTAGCCGCTTGTCCCTTCAGCTGTTGTGACACTATTTGTGTATAAATGTCTGTGGGTAGGTTAGTTCTACCTAACAAATTGAGTGATCCTTTAATAAAACTTATTGGATTTTCTTCCAGTCTTCCATGAAATTCTGAAAGGCGGTCTTTCATCACTTTTAGGTCTAAATGTCCACTTGTATAAGGTAGAGTGACTGATGGTGGTAATATATTCCTCACTTGATCACTTACTTGTTGTTGTAAATGTAAAAATCTGGAGTCAATTTCTTGCTTAACCATCTCCATGTTATGCTTTACCCTCATCATCATCATCACTGGTCAACAATCCTAGGATTGGTTTGACGCAGCTCTCCTATCAGCTAATCTTTTCACTCCTACGTATTCCTTCTCTTTCACATCTCTCTTTACTTGTTCCATATATTTTGTTCGAGGTCTTCCTTTTCCATTCTTGCCTTCCACTTGTCCTTCGACGATTGTCTTCATCAGGCCATCATGTCTCAAGATGTGGCCTATAAGGTTGTTCCCATACAGCACAAACGGTCGCAAGCTGGCATATAGGTCGTGTATTTCACGTGTTTTATCTCGTGTAAAAACAGTTATTACCCGAGTAAAAACGGAATAATTCTGGTGTATATATGGTCTTATGTCCGCCCCAAACCGGATAATACACGTGTATGCACAAGGAACCTAATAACGGGACCATTGTAGTTATTCCTTTCTCCACCAGGGTTAGGGTTTCTAGTTGATGACCGGAAAATGCCAGTGACCACGCAAACAGTGGCACTTTACTAATACTAATCATGTAATAAGACATAGTCAACGTATTCGTTCAAAATTTTTCATTTATTATGTCAATAAAGGGTTCCTCTGTATAAAATAATTCATCAGGAAATACGTACAGGACAAAACACGAGTAGTGATGATGTGACAAAAAAGTGGTGATGTAAAAAATAATGTGAATGACATAATGGATAGGATAATAGCGAATACGAGATGATGGATGAATCTTAAAAGTACTGCCGAATAGTTTAAAAAACCACAAAACCTTGGTAAAACCGCAAGTAGTTTCACTGAGCACAAGCACATCAGGATAAAGAGAATTAGCGAATTGTTGATGCCGTTCATGCTTCCAGTTCGAGGCACACAAGTTATATCGTTATGTGATTGTTTTCCCAGCGTTCAATTCGCGTGGTGCGAGGCATTGACGGGAGTAATTCGAAATTACTGAAAATTTTAAATTAATAAACAGCATCATTCTAGTTGATATTAATGGTTAACTCGTTTGTATCTTGATAGGAGGATATATGTAATCCTAATAAAATATACACCTATAAAATATATGCCGCAAGATGATTCGTAAAATGATTTAAATAAATTTCGTTGGGAAAATTTTGCTGGTACTATGGTTGACGACTTTATTGAATCCTCTATCTTGAAACTTTAATCATGTTCAGATTACTGCTCATATTAGCATCTGCATCACCACATTTTGCTTCATATTTTTGTATGTAAGGGTCAAGGGAGTTGAACCAAATTTACACAGCAATTACACGTGTAAAAATGGGCGAATTCTCGACTTATTCCTTACACCAAATTTCGACTCAATATACACGAGTAAATTTCTCCCTGTGCTGTATGGGTTCCGTCTTCTTAATAAGGTTTTCATAAGGCTTCTCTTCTCTCCTACCCTTCTTAGGACTTCCTTGTTACTAACTCGGTCGATCCATTTGATTTTCATCATTCTTCTGTAGCACCACATTTCAAAGGCCTCTATCCTTGCTTTCTCCGCTGCGGTCATTATGCTTTACCCTGTCCAATTCATTTTCTACTGTTACCATCCGGATTTCTGATGTTTCCACGCCCTGTTCTATTTGGATGACCCTACCTTCAATTTTTTTTAATAGATTCCATGTTTCCAGTAATAGTAGTCATTTGGCCTGACAACTGAGATGTAATCATCAAGATCTTCTTCTCCAAGTCGTGGTGAACGTCGGACATCTGGATTCCTAAGTTTTGTACAAAACTCATTACACTGGCAAGCACCTCTCTGACACCTACTTCCTCATTGTCCGATGATAGTTGCTGCTCCACTTCTTCGTAGAAGCTGTCAGTATCTCTATTTTCTTTCCTCAGATGGTCTCCCAGCCTCAGAGACAAATCTGTCTTTGTTCCCCTTGTAGAAAGTCCAAAGCCATCAAGCTGTTCCTTCAGCTGAACTATGGCTAAATCCTTGAAAAATACTTTCATCTTCTTAATGTCAGCCATCTTCTAATACTGTAGTCCTGTCACGGTCGCCAATTTAACATATCACAGCAATTAAACCCAAGGTAAATATCACTTGACACTGTATTTTTAATCTCAATCTTTTTCCACTGATTTTCTTGGCTTCCACCTTAGAGAAGATCTTGACTGGTCTTTCCATATTAATAAAGTTATACAGAAAATCTCAACCGGTATCTTCATGTTAAGGAAACTAGCCTCGATCACCTCCACTGACACTTTGAAATTAGTCTATTATGCTGCAATTCATTCCCACCTGTCTTATGGAATTATCTTCTGGGGTAACAGTAGTGCTGCAACTAAAGCCTTCTCATTCCAAAAAAGATCAATTAAAGCCATTGCTAGGGTATCTATCAGAGCACCTGGAAGACCTCTCTTCAAAGCACTAAATATACTTACTCTACCCTGTTTGTATATTTTGCAATGTTGCACCTTCGCAAAAAACAATCCCTCTCTGTTTCCACTAAGTTCCACCATTCATCAGCACTCCACTCGCTCCAAGAACCACATTCATCTGCACAGTTATAACCTGACTGCTGCTCAACATGGACCGCTTCACTCTGCTTCCCTTATATACAATAAATTGCCCCAATCAATTAAGTTAATTATATCTCCCCACACATTCAAATGTCAATTAAAGAAAATGTTGCTCAATAAAGTTTACTACTCTGTTAATGAATACTTTTGTGACCAACTCTAATGCTATGATTAGAGTATCTTGAAATATAATATGTGTCTATATTGTGTAAAGTGTATATTTTTATGTTTTCATGACCATGTTCTATGTCAAATTTCCTTGACCAACGGAACAATAAATAATAATAATATACATTCACTTCAAGATGGCTCTCTGCATAACAATCACTTATTTATATCTCATCACCATAGCCACCACCACCATCAAATCAGCAAAAAGAACTCAAAATAAAAACAAACATGCTCACAGACAAATAAAACACAACAAATGAACTCAAAAACAGAAAACAGACCAAACCAGCCCCATGACACTTCCTATCCCACTCCATTGGGAAGTGTCTGATGGTGCAGAGTTGGTTTCCTGAATTCAGGTTTCTTCTTGTGCAATGGGTCACAACGCTTGTTCCGTGCTAATATTTTTTTCTACTTTCCAACTCAAACCATTGTTTGTACTTGATTTATCTTTGTGCCATTTTTTTAAGCAAAGTTTCACCTACTGTTTGCTGGCCCTTAATGCTTGTTAGCAATATTCATGGCCACACTTGTTCTTTGTGTGAATTATTTTATTTTTCTTTTTGAATAATTTTTATTATCTGTATGTTCTGGTTTCCTTATATTTATTCATCCGTTTGATCCATATTGGTATTAAGTGGATGTGGGTCAGAAAATCAATATGTATAATTCGTGTACGAGGGCCTGCAGATACATATGTATATTACATGTAAGGATATTCAGATTTCCAATTTGTAATACGCACGTATACATGCATCCATAGGGACTTCTGAACCACTTTTACGTGAAATATATGTCTATATTTCACGTAAAAGAAATATAAGTTATTTAAGTGGCCGAGTAAGTTTTGTAAGTTCTCAATAGGTAAATAGTACTGTATCATGGTAATTAGAATTCATGACATAGTATTATTAACCTATTGAGAACTTACAATTCATAATGATTCATAACATTCTCATCGATTGAGATTAGCCTGAGTGCTGTGTTCCTGCGCGCTTCGTATCCTATCGTACGTGCTTCGTAGCGGACATTCACATGCTGCGTACGCGCTTCGTCGACAGGCCGCGAATGGAAAGTATCCATTGACGAAAAGCGACGAAGCGGCATAGTATCCCCGTAGTCAATGGGTACTATGTACATACGAATTAGATACGGAGGGTTCTGTGCCGTCTGGGTAATTACCGGAATAAAAGTTAATAAATGCAAATTTATCGATTAATTGAAAAATAATAAATATTTTGGCGGGAATACGAAGGAAAAAACGTTGAAAATGCAATAAATTCTAACTAGAGCATAAAATTCGAAACTTTGAAGATTTGCGTAGGGATCCGCTCAATGTGACATTTATGTCACAGTAACATTTATCTGAGTATATTAAAGAAATGGAAAGCAATACCAAACATATTAATGTATTGTTAATAATATTGTATCATTATGTTGATTCATACCAAAAATTGTCGCTGTAGCGCATATAGTTAATGAAAAAATTAAATATTTACACAAAGCGAACGTCAATTTTTAGTGTCTAGGGAAGGTACCTAAGTACCAGGGGTACTTAAAGGATATGTCTTCTCACTTGACTTGAACTGTCTCACTTGACAATTCTTACCTTGAATTGAAGCACTTAGCTTCCTCTTTCTTATAAGGTATAAAACACAACAATATACCATTCCCGAACGACGCAAGAGCCATTACAGTGGAGCGATACAGGGTGTGACATTTTTGTTACATTGGGCGGATCCAGGTTAATGGGAACAATTGTGAAAAGAGATACCACGTCAAAACTCAATAGGATGTGTTGCTCCTCCAATTTTGTGACTCGGATGATTTCCATAAAGTGTTCCGAATTTTTGACGTAAGATGTTGCACGTCCTGAGAAGGGGTATAGGACTTGTGCCAAGTGCATAGCCAAGAGATTAATTGGTGCGTCTATGGTGCTTATGATGGGGCGGAGGGGTATGCCTTCTTTGTGCACCTTGGGAGGTCCGTAGAGCCTTTGAGGTTTTGCTGCGGAGGATACTATAAAAAATATTTATAGGTTCCTTTTCTCTTCAGGTGGGATAGATGAATATTTGATTAACTCTCTCACTTGTTGGTCAATCTTAGTTGTCGGGTCACCGGATAGTTTTTTATACAAAGACTCTCCTAGTAGGTATTTTGCCTATTACCTATTTTGTCTTCAATCGGATTGCTGCAAAATCACCGTAGCTTTTTATTTTTAATCAGCTGCTAGTTTTAAAATATGGCGTTCTTGTAACTCTTTGATTGCTCACCTCTGCTGCGGAAAACTAGGAATTTTATGTTCAGGGCACATTTTTTGGCAAACATGAAAAGATTGAAATTTGCATAAATCGCAGAAAGTAATTTTTTCAGAAAAGAGTCCTGTGGTTCATATTTAGTTTGTTGTCCTCATTCATTAAAACAGAGAGTTTGATAAAATCTTTGGACACTAATAAAAAAAGCGGCAACCAAATAAGCTCGCCTGCGCCAATGAGACGATCTTCATCACGACGGTCCCAAGTAAACAATCAAGACGCGATTATGAATACGGCCCTAACAGTCAAGCTGAATATCAGTGGAATCCGCCAATTTTGTAATACAAAACCAATTAACTTGACATTGGGTACATAGTTACAGAACGTGTCATCAAACATTGGCGACATAACATCGAATGGGAGTAATAATAACTTAACTGAATAAAAGCTCTGAATTCAATGCAATGCGCACTCATTCATTGTCATTCCAGACCTAATGCTTGTTTATTTGTCTCAAACATAATATCAAATATGTAAAACAACCAATATAAAGTACTGTAACGGGTAAAGTGCGCCTTTCAGGGCCCCACTTGACTGGGGGCCTGCGCACGACGCCTAAAGACCCGGAAGAGGAGGGGAGAGTCACGACGGTACCTACGCCCGCCGTCCGAGAAGTGGCGCCACAAATTTTGTCCTAAAACTTTTGAAAGTGACTGTTGGTACATCTTGTCGTATCTCCTTCATTGTGAATCCTTCATTACGTCGACATTCTTAATGCTTTAGATACTGAAAAATCCTTTTACTTCTGATGAACAGTTTTCTTCGTTCATCCTGGAAATTCGAAAAAAATTAAATTATGTTGTTATTTAGAAGTTCATTCAAGTATTTTAAAAATTATAATGTATATGATAATTTGTACCCAAATGATTTGCCAATTTTTTTGACATTCTATTCCAGTGCCTTCCATTTTAAGTAGTGGTTAATATTTCTTACGTCTTCTCGTAATTTAATTAGCTAAATCGATGTCTGCAATGTATTAATCAATGGAAAACGCCTGGAAAATAGAAGATATGTTCAACTTCCCTTTATATAAATTTTGAATCTGTTGGCTCTCTGTCATTCAATTTTCAAAGCATTTTATGACGCTCAACACCAAAACAATAATGCAAGTTTTTTTCGCACTAGTTGTGATAGGTTTCTTAGGGTCAATTAAGGTTAATTCTGTTGTTTGTTAAAAGTCATAATAGGTTGTACCGAAAGTAAGTTATCTGATGACATGTGTTACTTATCTTTCCATTGCAAAAGAATGAATGAGAAGAAAAGAACAACCGCGCTTAAACTAAAATAAAAAAAACAAGCGACGCCGATCACGTACGTTCCAAGAAAAAGCGTCAATCATCTCATCAAGGGGTTGAACACCAGAGAAAAGTGCCACACTATGAATGCGTAATTTGTAGACGAAATGAGATCGGAAGAAGTGACAGAGTTCTGCTCTTTTGCAACTACGAAATGGAGCAAAATATTATTCTTTGCATCGTTTTCCTTCCAATCGTGCGATCAAGTACGTCTTTGAGCCGTGTTTCTGCGATTAAAATTAACGATTTTGTTTCCTTTGCAAAACATTTGGCTGTTCGACTCCGGAAAATGGCAGCAGCGAAATTAGCTGGCTTGTTTCAGTGAGTTCCGAGCATGATTTGGCCGTCCCGTTCTGGTCATTTACCCGCCGAGGCTTCAGTTTCTTCACCCGAGAAGCTGATTGTGACGAGTGCAGCTACAACAGTTTAACAAGTGCATTTTCCCTCTTGGCTTAGGTGAGTGATGGATTTGTGCCGATTAAATGTTCGTTGGTGTTTAACGGGCATCTTGAAAGTGAGGTGTCATGACTTCACGAAATTCTGCCCTCTGGGTGTGGCTTACGGTGCTGTGAATATACCCCTAACACTGAGTATCCTCTCCAAATGCCTGTTTATAATTTTCCGTTTTTCCGATAAATATTGTCGTTACCTCGTGAGGTTGGCTGCATTTTGGTGCGCATTTTTGTGATTAATGAGGGCACCCTTAGCCGTTGGGCTGACTTTCGAAAGAGGCTGCACCCAAAGCCCAAAGACCCAAAGAGACATTGCATTGCCAGATCGCACATGAACGCGAGAATGAACGCCGAAATTCACCGTGTAAACTATACAAAGAAAATATAACCTGTTCTAATTTGGTTCATGCATTCGTACATGTTCGTTCCGGCCCACAAAAATCATTCATGCAAACAGACATTAACTCTTGCGTGTTAATGTATCGTGTAAACAGGCTTTTCCAAAAGTCTTTTCGGGAGGACTTAATATTGATTACAAAGTGAATGGAGTATTCGAGAAGCCCTTGAAAGTGCTTAATCAACTAGAAATTAAAGGTCATTCAAATCTTTCTTGCATTATGTTTCAGCTCGAATGAAAAAGAAGTTTTATTTCAAACGTTGATAACGCTTTAAGCATTTCTTTTTTTTTTCGAGGTGCCCATTACTAGGCACTCTGCGCACAAGATGTCTTCACTGACAATGGGAACGCGACGTGCGACAGCCTACGCTGGTTTATATTCCCACACTCCTTGCCTTGTTCAAGTAATATATAAGTAAATATCAAATAATCAATATTTATCAGCGTTAGATGGCAAAGACTCTCAATTTTTTAGCGTTAGCATTAATAAAATAAGTATTTTCTGTCATCCTCGCATACTTTCGTTTATCATGCGTATTTACGTCATTATCAATTCGTAATCACCATTGACACATTCAAATATATATTTTTGCAAATTTCACCGATATTTAAAAGGCTCGAGCATCAATTCAACGGAAATGCACAGGATGAGGCTAGAGATATTCCATGCATTGAAACGGAGTAGCATTCACCTTGAACAAGGAGAGTATTGGGAACGCAGGCCAATTATTTAATAAAAGCACCGAATGGTTTAATGATTGCATCGGAAGCAAGTCATCTGTAGAAATAAATATTAAAGCACAGTACTTAAAATCTTTTATGGTAGGTATAAGCTAATTTTGAAAGTAAATGCAAACTTTATAGGAAAAATGAAGGTAAAAAAAATTCGTTTCAATATAATACCGCACAGGAACACATCCACCAAGATAAGAATCCACAGTGAACAAACCACGAAAATCGACCATAAAACTCACAGTCAGAAATGTCATGGTCACTGCAAAGCACGGAAGAGCAATGTTGAGAGCAAGGAAAAGAAGTCTCAAGAGAGAAGAACCATTACTGAAATAATCTATCTATGATATCACAATTTGCTACTTTGGAAAGTAAATATTACATATTCGTAATATTTCAAACCCTGCCGCGTGAACGGCGGTGAAATATACAAGAATTGCCATGAGAAAAAATTCCCCTGGACCGGGAATCGAACCAAGGACCTTTGGCTTTGGCTAACACCTAGTACCAAGCCAAAGGTCCGTGGTTCGATTCCCGGTCCAGGGGAATTTTTTCTCATGGCAATTCTTGTATATTTCACCGCCGTTCACGCGGCAGGGTTTGAAATATTACACATACCGCTTTGCGCGGCTTTAGCGCAGGTTTGAGGCTCTCAACCGGTTGTGGCTTCTTGGAAGTCCTTTCTCCCTCGCGTTGCCATCCTTGATGGACCGCAAGGGCCTAACACCTAGTACCATGAGGCTCGGTATAATTGCCATGGGAATTAAAGAATCTGGATAGCGTAGTGGTCTGCGCAGTGGCCCGGAAAGCCAAAGGTCCGTGGTTCGATTCCCGGTCCAGGGGAATTTTTTCTCATGGCAATTCTTATATATTACATATTCGTTTCAATATTATTCAACTTTTTATAGAATACAAAAGAATAAATGAAATAACATGCCAGCAACATTCACATATTGATAGTTATGAAAAAATATTCGGAAAAAAACAAGTTAAATGACAAAACTTGATGTATTGCATTATAAAAAGCACACTAAGGCACAATAAAAATATTATTGATGGGTCGATTCCAAAATTTTATCGATTCCGATCCCGATTCCGATTCTGACATTTCGATTCCGATTCTACCGATACCGATTCCATCGATTCTGATGCCATAGGCTCCAAGAAAAACAACACTTAATTCCAGGCAACAAGAAAACCACTTAAAAAAATGTTATTCTGTGAAAGAGCCAGTTGACAAAAGCATCTTTCATATCATCACTATGTAAATAAAATAATAGCTAAATTTCAAAACAGAACGTACCTGAAAAGTGTTGTTACATGATAGGTATCACTTTAGAATATTAGCACTCATGTTTAAATTTTAAATAAAAGTATCTCCTTTAATATCTATCTTTCATTGATGATAGCTTATCATCATCAATAATGTCTCTCAAATTTAGTCTCCTTTTACAGACTTTAAATCTTTGCTCAGAAAGCAAAGCATATTCACTCTGTCAGGATAACGTCTGTTGCATTTTACTTCACATATTTTCCTGCATAACTAAATGTCTTTCACTGAACACAGGGGATGGCGGTATGACAAGAAACCTCCTCCCTAATACTTTCAGCCTTGGGTAGGAGATACAAGTCTTCCAGTTTTTCCCAGGGAAGGAATTTGGTGGTGCATTCATCTCTGATAAATAAGCTTCCACTTCAGCTTCAACAATGTTTGCTATGGTGACTTTGGGTACTTTTCCAAATGCATCACTGTATCTTGACCATATACCTGTCACAGGCTCCCTAGTCTGCATTTGCTCCTTCGGAATATAATAGGGATGTGCAAGTAGCACTTTTTGATCTCGAGTCGAGTTGAAAATTACTCGCGAGTATCGAATCGAGTCGAGTCGAGTATGATAATTTCTGAACCAGGCAATACAGCAAAGCATACTACAATATATTCTACTCCAATTTTCTATGATGAATGTCTTGTCTAATGTAAGAAGGAAAATATAATGAGGATTGTTGATGGTTATTGTCAGAAGTAGGAGATGAATGAAAATTAATGTGTCTTCAACAGTTCCATAGGGACAATTGAAATTAATTAACCCCAAGTAATATGTCGACCATATATATGTATCCAAACTGCAAGGGAGAGCCCTGAGTCTAGTAATTTTCACAGCTATAATAAAGATTACATACTACGTATATGAATCATGTAATATTTGGCCCTTTCAAATTATCAAGCAGAAAAACAAATTATTGTACATGCTCAGCCAGCTGGTTTTGACGTCTCCATGTTACAGTATTGCTACCTGCAGAAAATTTCCTTTAGCTACACACTTCTGTGAATGGGCAAGTACTTTCCTACCAAAATTGCAAGATTTCGGAGACTTTGGAATTTTTATTAAAAATTATATGTATCAACGATTTTTTTGGATCTTGAATCTTCATGGAATTCAAGTGGACGAAGCGAACAAACTATAGAGTTAACTTTAGTTTTGTAGAGCCAAAAAAAATCTATACTTCTCACGTCATTTAATCAACCTTAAAATTTCTTGCTTTTTTTGTTCAAGAAAGAAACTAAACGCTACAAATGAATATCGCATCGGACGGATGCAGTAATAAAAAAGGTTAAAAGATGCCTTGTGATATGAAAACTCCCCCTTCCGCGCGACTCACCTCGGCGAAGGTGGAAAGGGAAAAAGGGTATCAGTTGTTGCCTTTCGCGGAAACAATTCATTTTTCTCTCTCTTAAGCATGCTGACTTAATTTCTTCATTTTACTTCAATACCCGAGCCATATTTCTTATGCGTGGGATGGTTCCGAAAAATATCCAATCCTAAGTATTTTCTTTCGAGTAATGCGCTAAATGGCCTGTTCGATCTATACATAATCCTTTTTAACATCCTCAGTTTAGTGTTTTCAGTCAATTAAGACGATTATCCATGCTTTAAATGACGATTTTCAAGACCAATGTTTTAAAAAAACTCGAAAAATCGGCCTCAGTTACGAGCCTCAAGAGTTCCGCGGCGTGTAGCTCAGCCTTGACGCGCGTTTGAAAAATCTCTCTCATTTCCTTCGTCGCAAACATTTTTTTCCCAAGATCTCTAGTTAGTAGTCTTTATAAATCCCTACTTTGTATTGTGATTCAAATTTTAAGAAACGAAACGTAAACGAAAGATAATGTCTACTTTATGTCAAATTTCACGTGAAAAACGGGTCGACCATTTTGCGCTGTAAAAGCAGACAGATGAGAGCCAAAATCTTTAAAATTCATTGAAAGTATAGGCAAAGCACCAGATCAAAGGAATATTGCGTTTTTTATTCTATAAAAATCATACCAACACAACATCACATGGATAAATTCAAAGGTTTTCGAGGAAAAACGAGATCGCGCGTGCTTTTGAAATGTTGGTCATGTCTGGGCCACTAAAGGGTCGTATTTATGTCAAATGGCATATAAATCTATATCTGGTAATAATTTATGAGTAATTACGCTAAATTTCAAGTCTCTATACCTGTGGCATTTTTTAGTGTTCCCCCCCCCCCCAGAAGTTTGAGGGGAGGATTCTGGGTGGTATGCTGTTGACTCGAACCCAGGGGATGTTGTTTTGCGGAACAGCCGGTCAACAGGAGCAGTGGCGCAGCAGTTTAAACATCGCCCTGTCTACCCCTCCACTCCCTGGAAAAATCCCTCCCCTCAAATCCTGTCTCGTCTTTCCGAATATCGGAAACCAAATCACCACTAGCGGCGCTGTCGTCGCTGACGTCATAATCCAAAATGGCCGTCAGTCCGGGTATACTTCTCGTGAATAACAACACATTTCAATTGCAATCTCCGTGATTCTCCTTATTGCTGTGGATTCGATTGCGCATATCGGCACCGTTCTTCGTTTTCGGACTAAATTGTATTCTAAGGAACATGAGTAGCAAAGTTTTTGTGACCTACTAAGAAATTGTGCGATATTTGGGTGGAAATTGCAGCCAACGAAATATCTTTGAAGGGTAGAGCGTATAAACGCGGGTTTGGTGATCACTGTGGGGCTTCACCAAGGAAATGGCTGTGAATTAAAAATTCTTGTTCTTCAAACAAGTGGCCTTACCAAGGAACCGCTTCAAATAAACGGTCTCATTAGCCTAACAATTGATGAAAAAATCGAGATCCGGAAGTTTGATTGTTCTCGCAAAGCGGGAATTGTTTAGGAATAGGTAGAAACCATTCGTAGGCAACCCAGTTACATTAGTAGCTATTAATGGTTAATCATTTTATGCTACATTAATTTAACCTTTAGTATTCATGAATAATAATGCAAAAAATGCCAATCATTTATTACTAGTTTGTGGATGTTGCAGTGTCCATCAAGTCAGTGGCAAGAGTACCATACAATTATGGCAGAAGAAAGCTAATATGAAGGAAAGAAATTTAACAAATAAGCAGTCATAAAGGAGAAATTTCAAGCTTCTTACTAATTTCAAAATAAATTAAATTTACATTAAAATTGTTTTTGGTGGGATATAACTGAATGGAGAAAACTTTTGTGTCAGGTACCTTAAAGAGCTGTTTTAACCATAGACCACGACCACTTTGGGCTACACTGACCTCTTTCTCTGGTACATATCCTTCAATTCTCTATCCTATGCCTCGAATAAAAAAAATAAATGGAGTTACAGCTTCGATCAAAAACTATAATCAAACCGAAAGATAATTAGTTAGTTAGGTATTACCTAAACAATTCACTGGTCGTATATGACTGCAATTATACATGTAAATACTTAGATTAAGGATTAAAATTGGGCCCACTGAAAAATGTACAGAACTAACCTACCTGTATGAAATCATCAATTCATCATAGATTACAGCAATACAACCACATACTGACTCATAGGCGGATTTATCCCCTCCCTCCCCAGACCCATGAGATACCAGCAGCCCCTTTAGCTAAGACCAATTATACCCCCAAAGGTTAGACCAATGCTTTTCCATAATGGCATCTGTTTCTCAGAAAAAATGCGCAGATAAAAAGAAATTCGTATATTTTATGTACGCCCATTGTCCCAGCATGGAATACGTACCTTCTTCCCTCAAAAGGAGTATGGAGTGAAAAGATGTCATTCACAGTAAGCTACATAGAGAACATAAGAAATACATTCTAACATGCGAAAGAGGTAACCTTGGTGACATGGACAGCAAGCAACTGGGGTCTTGAAGGAGTTAAATGAAACAAGATAACAAAATTTATATCAGTCGATATATGTTTTCCAAAGAAGTCGGAGACATCAAATGGGAGATGTATACAAAGATAATACACAAATGACATGATTAGCATTGACAACATTATCATTCATGGTACACTTGATGCGGAAGTACGTGGTTTAAGTACATTATGAAACCATGGAATTAAAAAAATATAGTACAAAGCAATACAATAAGTAAAATATGCCCAAGTGGTGTAATATCCAACAATAGTAGTCATATGTTGGATGATTTACAATGTTCAAACTAGATTTAGATTTTAATAACAGCCAGTTTGCAAAATGGAATTAATGATATTTATCCTTCTTTATAAGGAAGGCAAAAAAATGCAAAAAAATACACTTGATATGGAAGTCTGTGGTACATTAATGAAGGCAGAATGAAAAAATATATAATACAGTGCAATACAATAAGTAAAATATGTCCAAGTGATGTAACTCCCCACAATTATACGATGGTATTATCTGGGCTGATTTACAATGTTCAAACTAGATTTAGACTTCAATAACAGCCGAGTTACACCATGGAACTAATGTCATTCATCCCCCTTTTTAAGGAAGGCAAAACAATGCAAAAACAAATAAAATTACACTTGATATGGAAGAATGTGATACAAGTACATGATGAAGCCATGAAATGAAAAAAATTATTATATACTGCCATACAATGTGTAAAATATGTGCCAGCACGGCAAAGGATAAGTTTAGCTTCATTTTCATGAGCGATAAAATTATTTTGCACTTGTTGTTTAAGATGTACCTCATGTTGTCAGGCTGAAGTTCCGAAAACAAAGTAACTAAACTGGCCAATTGCAGAAAAGAATCGAGACCAGTCATCGTGTATAGGTAATGGATAAGTTTAGCTTCATTTACATGAGCGATAAAATTATTTTGCACTTGTTGTTTAAGAAGTACCTCATGTTGTCAGGCTGAAATTCCGAAAACAAAGTAACTAAACTGGCCAATTGCAGAAAGGAATCGAGGCCAGTCATCGTGTATAGGTTCCTCTCACTGACGATCATGTCAGCCACCGTCGAGTGAAAGTCACCACTAGTTACCTGACACCCAAAATCCCTTGTCTCATTCACACATTGAGTGCCAATACTACATTGTACACTAGGGCGGATCGGAAAAATCGATTTTTTTCAAATCCATCTGGCCCAATGAAAAAAAGTTGTGGGACCGATCAAAAATAAGGCCTGAAAAATTTGAGACCTCTAGATGAACCCCTGACCCTCGCTCAAATGCAATTTAGGGGGGGAAGGTCGAAATTCGAAAAATATAGTATTTTATGGTCAATTCCTGTAGATTTTGCCGAGTTACTGTCCTTGTGGGCAAAAATTTCGTGCATTTTGACGTATCTACCACCGTTTAGCCACAAAATGCCTAATTTGAGTCCGCGCCCGCGAAGAAAATATTCCAACGCCCACGCAGCGTCGCGGATACAAGAGCCGCAGGCCGATCCCCTCCCCTCCCCGCTCGCTTCTACCCCTCCCACGCCTCCAATACAGCAAAATTCATCCCGCGTATGCTGCTAGGAAGTCATTAATCTTTCTTAATATAAATCGGAAGATGGTAGAAGGTAATAAAGGAAGCTTAGTGAGACGACTTGTCCCTTATTAGGCGCCTCGTCGGGGTTAAACAAATCGATGTTACCAACTTTTAGAGAAATGATGAAATATTTTTAGATCTGAGAACGCAGGAAAGGAGCCTACGGTCCATGAAAAGGCCTCTCGATTGGCTATGCGAGTGTGCTAACTTCGGATATGCGCTCCAATATCGGCTTTGTCCGACAGATGTGATTAAATGGATTTTGGGCGAAAGCCGCTCGCGTCCCCTCCCTACAAGCTTCTCCCACGCGCCAAATGCACCAAAATTCACACCAAGTGCGTCTTACTTCGTTAGTCTAAATATTTAATGTTTCAGTATCGTCTGTGGAGGAACAATCACGAAAGAATTTTTCAATTACCTGCCTTCCAATCTGTATTTCTTATGTCAGTGTCATTCCTCGTCTTTCGCTGTTGTCAACAAAGTTTTGGTGAATTTCTTCACGAATCTCTCGTCCGTATCTATAATAAAAAGAAATATTTAACTTCAAATTTGAAAGTTCATCAATAGATTTTTGAAAATCCACAGCACTAAGGTCAGATGTAGCCGGAGGTACTGTGGTCTATCTCCAATATGTCATCAGCGAGTAGTCCTTAAAGTTGATATTAAAATCCAGCACTTTAAAAAATCTCGGATCGGCCGCCAAACGCATACTTGCAACAACGCAAATTCGGTCCTTGGATTGCCCTTCCAATGTTTATGCCGCAAATCTAAGTCAACTTAGTGCAATTAGCAAATAGACCTCTGTGAGTGATGAAATATGATTTGATGCTTTCCCGGCGAATAATGTGGGTAAACTCTTCTAGGGATTCAACGAAATTTATCCCTGATGATGAGCCCCGAGTCGGAGCTTGAAACGTTTGCCATTATGGAAAAATTAACCCGGTGGGAATCCTGAGAAGAGTTTACTCACATAGCAAGGGATGTTGGAATTATGCTTGTAGCATAGGGATGATGCCTCCTTTTTGGGCGGTATTCACCATCGCATTCAAATCCTTTTTATTTTTGTGTATCTAATTTTCACTCGGAAAGGAATCGAGAATCGCAGATTTTATAACTTTTGCTAATCCTCCGAAGGGGGAGGCAAACCCAAAAGTGGGACCCTGTTTCTTCAACTAACATCACACATTCCCCTCTAAACTTGGATTGATATGTGCTCTTGCCTTTTTTCATCAGACAAAAGTATAATGTTTCACTCCATAAAAATGTAGCCCTTTGATGACACCCTTTGATACCTCTCTTTTCGTATTCACAATAATTAGCATCTTTTTCTGTCTACGTAAGTAATCTTGCAAACTACCTTGGATGTTTCTTACGAAGTTATGATTTTTGCGCCAACTAAAGTTGCGGGGACGATCATTGCTGTTTCTTGGTTCTTGCATATACCTCTATCACATTTGGCAGACGCATTTTCGACTCAGAAGTTCCAGTTTGAGTTTAGTCCTGAATTTTTATTTGATGAGGAACGTAGAGATAAAAATCGGATGATTTCTCTTCAGTTTAATTTTCTTCGGATGAATTGATGAAGAAAATTTTTGATACTGTTTTCCCATACAAGAATTGACGATGTCGACTTAACACTCTCCGACGATTCTCTTTTTTTTTCCTCAGTTGTCGAGTTTCTTTAGGACTCAATCCAGCAGCCATCATCTTTAGTTTCGTCCGCTGGTCTCTCAACATACTTCTTGATTGGGGGGACATTATGCTCCTTCTTGCACTTACACGCAAAAATATCGCATAATTTCAAATGTTCTTTCAAAAGTGCTTCAGGTTTGTGCATAAGCAAAAACCCTACTTTTGGCCAATTCGTATTTTCCGTAAGTTTTAGTACTTCCTGTTGTACCGCTAAATCCATTTAGTCACACACATACTAGAAGGGAAGCGTCACCATAGTTCGCACACCTTTATAGCCACTCGAGAGGCCTTTTCATGGACCGTAGGCTCCTTTCCTGCGTTCTCGGATCTAAAAATATTTCATCATTTCTCTAAAAGTTGGTAACATCGATTTGTTTAACCCCGACGAGGCGCCTAATAAGGGACAAGTCGTCTCACTAAGCTTCCTTTATTACCTTCTACCATCTTCCGATTTATATTAAGAAAGATTAATGACTTCCTAGCAGCATACGCGGGATGAATTTTGCTGTATTGGAGGCGTGGGAGGGGTAGAAGCGAGCGGGGAGGGGATCGGCTTGCGGCTCTTGTATCCGCGACGCTGCGTGGGCGTTGGAATATTTTCTTCGCGGGCGCGGACTCAAATTAGGCATTTTGTGGCTAAACGGTGGTAGATACGTCAAAATGCACGAAATTTTTGCCCACAAGGACAGTAACTCGGCAAAATCTACAGGAATTGACCATAAAATACTATATTTTTCGAATTTCGACCTTCCCCCCCTAAATTGCATTTGAGCGAGGGTCAGGGGTTCATCTAGAGGTCTCAAATTTTTCAGGCCTTATTTTTGATCGGTCCCACAACTTTTTTTCATTGGGCCAGATGGATTTGAAAAAAATCGATTTTTCCGATCCGCCCTATTGTACACCCCTAATATCTCCATTTCCAATGGATATCAGGGCCTCAGCAGCTGCAACCTCTTGAGTTTCCATCGAAGAATCTTTAGTGGGCTCATCAATGGGGCATGCAATAATCTGGTGGATATCGGCCTCATCACACTCAGCAACTGCCTCCACAAACCCTCCACTTTGGATCTAAATAAAAAATAACCAGATTACAATGATTCAAAACAGTACTTGGCATTGGTAAAAAACAATAACACGGAAAAGATCCCTCACAGAAGAATGGTAAATGACAAATGTCCTCAGTGAAACTCTTTCCAAATCTCTATGAATTCGGGCAATTGAGACAACTAAAAAGATGAGGCCAAAACCAAAAATTTCCTGTTCCCCTTCCTCATTGTTTAAGTTAAATGACGCGTTAGGGACTTTTAAGTATAAATTCCATAAAATTAATAAAAGCTTTCAATGATCATCATTTGTAAGTAGAACTGAGTTTGTTACTGTGAGACACATGAAATGATAACCATCTTTCAGTGCTGAATTTGGTAATACTTAGCTAAGATGGACCAAAGAAACGACTGAAGATATAGTTCTCTACAGTAATATGTAAACTGATCTTTATCCAAATTATAAGAGATAAAACGATAATATAATATATGAAAACATTTTTTCAATCCGATAATTTGATGCCATAGAAATTTGGCCAATAGGTAAACAACCAAGGCTGCTATTATGGATAAGCGTTGCAAAAAATAGCATACGCTATTCTGCGGGTCATTATAGCAACGACCCCGTATTATGAATGGAGCGTAGTAATAATTTTGTTCGGAATAGCAGCATGCTATTTCTTGCGCGAGCTATTTGGAAGCTCCGCCTCTTCCCGTATGAAAAACTTTCTGAACAGTTTGCGTAACCAATGAGGGAGAAGATATTTTATATATTTTTCTGTATTTTACGGAATATTGACTTGAAATTATAAATAATTGCTTTATTTACATTTAAAAATTATATTAAACCTTGGAAATATATAATACGCTTTGAAAATATCATTTAAGAAATCAGCTGTTTGTTGTGGTTGTGATAATTTCCCAATGGCTTCAGACAGGTGGGTTAGGTCATAATTTCGTTGTTATAATGATGATTTATCGGACATAAATATTCAATGATTTACCTATATCCGATCGGTCCTTTACCGTGAGATATATGCTATGCGAAATAATCATTGAAAGCTAAATATGTTTGATTTTCTTCGTAAATGTGTTAGGCTTCGAAGTCTGTTTGTTGCATATCAGAATTAATATGTATCAACTTTTATTGTATTGCTCGTGACGATATCGTTTTACTGTATGAACTAGAAGCTTTCGTTTCTAATGTTATCTATATATTATATGACTCCCTAATTTCAGTGTTCATTCTCTGTTTAGGAAATGAAGTAGGTGGCAACGTCACAGCTGTGCTTTCATGTATTATGATGGAATAGTATCGATATTTCAGCTGCATATTTGGAAAAAGCAGAGGGAGGTGATGGTGAATTTGAGGATGGATGGAACAGCTGTGAAAAAGTGAATCTAGCAATAGTGAATCGTGTGGAAAGTGCTGTTGTGTCAGTTATCATCGTTTTCGTATCAGCTGATTTTATTATGTGCTCACTGAAATTTTTGATAGACCCTGAACTGTGCCGATAAACTGAAACTTAATTGTGTGAATAACTTACTTGTCTATAGAGGAAACAATTTGTATTCAATTCCACATGATATATATTGCATTAATGATGTAGTGGATGGATATTCCATTAAACGTATGTGGTGAATCATATTTGTTCGGAAACTTTATTGGTGTTCGGAGAAATCCTTTGTTTTCAAGCAAGTAATTCAAGTCGACTGCCCGTGTTTATAATTTAGTAAATTTTTAGTTTTAATTGTAGAAGGCAGCGAATAGTGGGGAAAACAATTTCGACTCGTTGCATGTATTTGTATATACTGTCCAATTGAGGAAATGAACGGCTGATCAAAGTATATGGTATTATTATGGTAATATATGGTTTTCATTGAAAGCTATAACTATTAATATATTTGGCGAGTTAGTGTGTTAACACAAGCTTGAAATTTTTCAAGAATCGACCTGATAGCCTACATTGAGGATATTTTTAGTAGCAAGTCAAGTGATGAAATAAAATTATGAATTGTAAATATGAATAAAACACGTAAAATTTGAGCTAATGGTAGTAATTCTTTGCATTAATTGTTATTGTTTTCGTACTGTCGATGAAGCAAGCTTGTGCTTCATATATTAAGCTCGAATGTTAATTCCTAACCAAATCACTTCACTAGTTAAATATTCATCACTTATGCTACTATTATTTAATTAAAATAAAGCTGATATCATTTTATTTTTGGCTATTATTCCATTTTTCAATGCTTGATTAGGTTACTTTAACCTCAGAAAAACAATTCGACATCGCAATGCGCACGTTTTCTGGTTGCAATACCGAATTGCTCGGCATCGAAGACCGCGTAATATTATAGCAAGCCTACCGGTTGCAATTCGCCGTTCATAATAGTAAATAGCAACGGGCCTATGCTATTCTGAGAATTACGTCTTCCGGTGTAGTAAAAACAGGAATTGCAACCGTTCGTAATACCAAATAGCATAGGCGTTGCAATACGCTATATTATAGCAACATCGGTTGCAATAATGAAGAATAGCATAATGCTATTCCATCCATAATAGCAGCCCAAGTGTATGGCCTTAGTGGAAAATTTATTTTTGAATAACCATAAATACCACAATTTGTTATTTTTCTAACAATATCTCTAGTGTTACTCACGCAATAACTCAAGATTGACTGTTCCCATATTTATCTAAATCA
Source organism: Ischnura elegans (assembly GCF_921293095.1). Classification (NCBI taxonomy): domain Eukaryota; kingdom Metazoa; phylum Arthropoda; class Insecta; order Odonata; family Coenagrionidae; genus Ischnura; species Ischnura elegans. The sequence continues at coordinate 5,260,016 of NC_060248.1, read as the reverse complement.
CATGCCTCTAGTTGTAAACCTAAAATATCTAAATATGGTGGTGGACTGCAAGATTTCAAATCCATATTGTAACCGTACGGACACGTTCCCTCCGGTACAATAAACTACAACTAATATGCCGGGCTAGAGTTGCCGGCGGTGAGCCGTGAAATAGGTTCTCTTGGAGCACGTGGCAGGAATAGGAGCGGATGCACAAGACTCTAAATTTTAGCATAACCATTTATTAATCCAACAGATATCATACGTAACAACGAAAAACAAAAAAACAATGCCACAAATAATCCCCTCATCGAACAAAACTAACCAAATCATGGGGCTGAGCTCGGTCGCGGGTGATTACGAGAGCTAAAGCACGGAAACATAAGCAAAGTGCCATTACGACCCAACAAAATTTAAAGGACGGAAACCCATGCTTCACCCCAGTTCTGTAATCGATTTTCAATGACCCAGTGCGGTAGAGTTTACCAACGTAGGCTGGAAGGTCCGATGGTAAGGTATTGGCTGGAGTTTGGGAGGCACCAGGATGTCGGTCAAAGGTGAGGTGACCCCAGCTGAGGTCTCTGGAGGAACCGTGGAGTTGGTTACTGGCATGCCCGGTCGTCTTGCTGCCTGCCTGTCCAGCGCCGCCGGCACTCATCCCACAGACCTCCTTACTCCTCGGCATTCAGCGATTGAGAGAGCGAGAGAACTGCTCTCCTCGTTGCGGCAACCGGTCTCCTTCTTCCCCTCCATCGCCTCACTCTCTTCTCCCTTCCCCTCCATCGCCGGTCGCACAGCTGATTCCTCTCCGCCTTCCTCGCTTACGCCGGCCTTGGCTAGGTAAACTTTACCGCGCACGGGTCCCGTCTCCTTCCAACCCTTATTTACCGCTCGTGCCCTCGCTCTCGTAATCACCCAGCGACCTCGTGTTGTTACAATATATATTTTTTTCAATAGCTGCATCACATCACGCTGATATAATGCAACCTTTAGCATGATGTATGCACTTTTATTTTTCGGCAACGTTTTTAAACATCTGTAAAAAAATAGGGCTGCACTTCCAAGCCACAATTCATTCGAAAAAATCACAACTTATGTAGTGTCCCAATATACTGCCACAACCACTAAATACGAGAAAGATAGCAAGTTCAGCACTCTATAACCAAAACAGCTAATGACCACTTCCTTGTTACTACCCAGTTAGACAGTTGGCCTACCTATGCTCGCATTAGTTTCAGCCTTAACTATGGTTGCTAATCAATGAATTTTGATTTTTTATATACGGCTGAAAACTACAAGATTAAATAATACATTCCTTTGAAATACCTACCTTAATTGGCTCTCCTCGTCGTCCATGCCGTCTGTGTACTCAAAATGGAGATTTTTCTATCGACGATATTGGTAAATTCATAGACGGGACAGCACATCTCTTCAAAAATCGATGTCTTGCTGGAAAATCTATTGAGAAAGAACACGTTAAAACATAGATAACTACAAGGAGGTTAACATTCGCATCGACTTCACAACGTGATCTCAGCCACGTTGAAACAAATTAAGAGAAAAAAAGTGAAATAGAAAAATGTATACGTATCCGGTAATAAATAATCGTTTTTTATGAAGTGCAAAGAACACACCAGCATGCTCTTCGTCACCTTTTTCCCGATTTTCAGCCGGTGGATCCACAAATTCAGTCGATCGACCTTCTCCATCTCACCCCAATCATTCCTGCGATAGAAAACATCGCCTGGCTTTGGAAATTCGTGAAATCGAACTACGGTGTCCCTACAGGCCTTGGAAGAACACTGTGGCACACAGCAATTCTTGTTAGATTTCCCTTTTCTTGGAGAAAAAGTCATCGGAATATTCTCCATAGCAAGCAAACGACACCACTACTCCTCAGAAGAACCTTTTCTGAAAGAGCCGTGCGCAAAAGTATACCCGGACCAGTGATTCTACTTTCGCCCGGTAGTTGGCGTGTAGTTGTCTGGAACCACGAATAGTCAAGCCCTCTTCTGCTCGTGGGCCGGTCGGGGACACATGTCTAGTGAGACATGGCAAATTTAGAGCAATTATTCTGCTGGTAATGTTTCCTTTGGGATCATGAATTACTATCATTGTTTTCTGTAATACTTCTGATTTTTGAATACTCTATTTTGAATAGATATCGAACGGTAATAACTCGTAAATTATTTTTTGCTACCTTTTTCTTGTGAGCTGTTTTTCTTGTTTGTGGAGTCTTTCCCTGATCCAGCTTGTGACCGACGGTTGGAGTATTTCCCTTGTCTGGACTTAAGTGAAAAATCAACTAGATTTACGACGTTACGTCAGATTTTGGTAGCAGAGACCGTGGTTCGATTTCCTGTCCTCTCGTCGAGGTCTCCGAGTGCTGGACAATGGTGACAATTCTCCACTATTTCTCCACTTTTTGCAGTTTCTGGTTGTTTCTCCTCTTAAAAGTGAGTTCTTTTATGTTCCATTAAGTGCTTTTTGGTTCGTGTGGGATTACGTGACTAGTGCTCTCGACATTTTCCTCGTGGTCATATGCCATTTGACATTTTTTCGTAATGTTCTTGATAGTTTGGATAGCAGCTAGTTATTCTCGCACCCCTTTATCTCTATTGGACTCTTCTAATAATGAGAGATAGTTTTATTTCTCGCTCTTTCTCTCCCTTTTTCTCGTTGTCGTCACTTCACTTTTCAAAATGCCTGGAGGTACTGACAACCCGTACAATAAAACTTATTTAACCACGGGCGAGGATCGTAAGGCTAGGAGTACGGCTAATGTGTCCGTAGGAAGTGAAGTCTCTAATAATGAACGGGAATCTTCTTTAGAAGTGGTTCCACCTCGCCCAACGCACGAGGAAAGTAGTGATGTTCACGTCTCTCACGAAATGTCTGCTTCTCAGACATTGCCAGTTTCTGAAGGGTTAGTAATTGTCAAACAATTACTCAGTGATTTTCCGCCATTTGAAGTGTCAAACAGTGAGAATTGGTTTAATTTCATGTTAAAAGTTAATGAAATCGTTTCTTTGTCTTTGGTTCCTCTGTCAACGTTATTGTACCTTGTAGTATCTAAACTTCCTGCCAGCTCTCGTCATTTTTGGTTGTCTATGTTAAACTTGAATCTCGCATGGTCTCAAATCACAGAAAAAGTTTGGGCTAGAATTGTTAGTGACAAGAGAGTTTGATCGCTTGATCACTACGAAAGTAAAGAGATTTCAGTTCCCTCGTGAAACTCCCCACGATTTCGTGTGTTCTGTGCGTAATGCCACTCAGGTGTTGGGTTTGCAGTATTCCGAGTCTTCTATTGTGCGACTCATTATTCAAGGGTTAAATCCTTTAACAAAATCTGCAATTATGTTCTCAAATCAGCCCAACACTTTTGAAGAATAGGACTCTGTTATCACGCAGGCTTCTAAACATTTAATGGACTGTGCTGAATATTCCAACACTTTCCATCGTATCTCTAGGAACACGTCTTCTGTTGCCTCTCCCAGTGCGTCTAGGGAAGTTTCTTTTCCTATTAATAGTTCTTACTTTCATAAACCTGGCCACAAAGTGAACGAGTGTCGCAAAAGACGACGATTTACTCAGCCTGCCGTGAGTTTGATGAGTGCCCGTGACAAGTGTTCGACTCGATTGCCAATATTATCTATTAATCTTCATTCTATGCCATGCCAGGCTTTAATGGACACTGGGTGTTCAGTTTCACTGTGTGATGAAGATTTCTTTGCTTCTCTGAAATGTTGCCGGAGAAAGGTTATTCGTAAAAATGTTGACGTCGATTTAATCACGGTGTCGGGGCAGCCTTTTCATATTAATTCCTCTGTCTCACTCAAGGTTCAAATAGGCAAGTTTTTTTGGAACCACGTGTTTTATCTTGCCAAAATCCCGTTTCCCGTGTTACTCGGTATGGATTCCACTTGTAATTCAAACATGATCATTCGTGCGACGAATGTCAGTTTTGAAAATGCCCCGCAATTTCGCTTTTCTTTCACGGACAATTGCGAAGCGTTTAAATCGGCGCCAGTTAGTAACTCGTCCGAATCACATGTTCTGTCGTCCACCGAAATTACGTTGTGTGATAAGTTGAAGGGTTTATTGTCTAAGTTTCCTGATGTGATTTCTCAAGAATTGGGGGTCACATCTGTTATGACATACGAAATTGAACTGCTAGATTCAACTCCGATTCGATCCCATCCTTACTCATGTCACCTCCAAAGGCTAATTTAATGAAGAAACACATCCAATCTTTACTTGATAAGAAAGTGATTGAGGTTTCCAATTCAAACTGGTGTTCCCCAGCTTTTCTAGTGCCTAAAAAGGATGGATCCGAAAGACTAGTTGTCGATTACCGTAAGTTAAACAAAGTGGTTAAATCAGACGGTTATCCAACACCTTCCGTTGAACATGCATTCCAATATCTTGCTGAGGCAAAATATTTCACTGTTCTTGATCTCAATTCTGCCTTTCATCAAATACCATTATCTGAGAATTCTAAGAAATTAACTGCTTTTGTGACGCCGTTCGGAGTGTATCAGTATAATAGATTGCCATTTGGTTTTGTAAATTCTCCTCAAATATTCACTCGTCTCAGTTATGAAGTATTGGGCGATTTGAAATATTCCTGTGTCTATCCATACATCGATTACTTGTGTATCTATTCCAAGTCTGCTGAAGACCATGTATCTCATGTTAATGCTGTCCTCAACAAACTACGCAGTGCCGGTTTGACGGTGTGCGAGGACAAGGTTAAGCTTGGTGTGGAATCACTCACTTTTCTGGGCCATCTCATCACAAATGGAACCTTGCAAGTTGATCCTGAGAGAGTGAGACCAATTGAACAATTCCCAGTTCCCAGAAATGTGAAGGAAGTGGCTAGATTCATTGGACTTAGTGGGTTTTACTACAAATTTATTCCAAGGTATTCTGAAATTTCTATGCCACTGAATCGCTTGAAACGTAAAAATGTTCCTTTTCAATGGACAGCTGTTGAAAACGAGGCTTTCTGCCAGTTGAAGAAAGCTCTCACCAATCCACCAGTATTATCTTTCCCTCGATTTGACGAGGAATTTCATTTATTTGTCGATGCCAGTGATTTGGCGGTTGGTGCCGTTCTGAATCACAAAGTAAATGGTGATTTTGTCCCTGTGGCTTTCGCTAGTAAGGCACTCTTGGAACATGAACGTAAATTTTCTTCTTATGAATTGGAGTGTCACGCAATTCATTTTGGAATTCAAAAATTCAGTGTTTACTTACAAGTAAAACCATTTCATTTGTACACTGATAATGGTGCCTTGACATGGCTTTTCTCTCATCCTAAGCAGTTGGGCAAATTAGGTAGGATGGTCCTTGAATTAACCTCTTATAAATTCACTGTGCATCATGTTCGAGGATCATCTAATTCTGTCGCAGATTATCTTTCTCGCATTCAGCCATCCTCATCTACAAATAGTCAATCAGATGTGGAATCAAACACTCATAAGGAGTCAGCTGTTCCTTATTCTTGTGTGTTGCATAAATTGCCTTTGTCATTTGTCGACATTCGAAAACACCAACAAACTGATCTCGTTCTAAAGGATATTTTCAATCAGATTAATAATAATTCCTTGAACGACAAAAACTATTTTCTGAAGGGACAGCTATTATGTTATAGGAATTCTAAAATTAAGCGAGGAAGAGCTGTTTTGCCTACGGTCTTGAGGCCTATGATTTTTCAATATTTTCACTGCTCTAGTCTGTCTGCTCACTTGGGCATGGCTAAAACTTATGATAAGATTAGCCGACACTTTTGGTGGAAGGACATGAAAAGAGAGGTTTATGACATGGTCAGAAAATGCCATCTGTGTCAAACTTGTAAACCCAGAAATGTTCCACCTCCTGGCATGCTATCCTCGAAAAATCCTTCTGAAGTTTGGGAAAGACTTTATATTGACTTTGTGGGACCTTTACCATTGACGAAAGGTGGACACCAATATGTACTTTCTCTTATTGATGGTTTTTCTAAATTCTGTTTTCTTGAGCCAGTTCGTAAGGCTACGGCTGGTTCGGTTGTTTCAATACTCACTCAAAGAGTGTTCAGCAAATTCGGTTTCCGGTGGTGTCTGATAATGCACAAGTTTTTAAATCTCATGCCGTTAAGGAGATGTGTTTGCAACTGGGGGTTAAGCAAATTTTTGTTTCTCCATACTATCCCTGTTCTAATCAGGTAGAGAGATTGCATAGAAATCTAAAATCTGCACATGCTATTTTGTGCAATAATGCTCACCATATGTGGGACACTATGTTGGATGACTTAAATTTTGCCCTGAACACTGCCTCTCATGAGAGCAGTGGTTATTCTCCTGCCAAAATAATTTTCGGCAGAGAACTTTAGCATCCTTTAATTAATCAGTGGGACATTCCAAAATCTTTATTCGAGAATGATCTCAGCGATAATGACAGACAAGCCTGCCTGAATCATGTTATTGCTAATTTAAAAAAGGCATAAAGAATCCTATGATAAATCTCACTCCCAAATCACTTTCTGTGTGGGAGATCTTGTTCTCTGCAAAAACCATCCTGTCAGTTCTAAAGGTGAACAGAAAATGGCAAAACTGGAACCTCTGTGGAACGGACCTTTTGTCCTTAAAAAGTATCTCTCTCCGGTAACAGTTATTCTGGAAGTTTCTCCTGGGAAAGAGAAAATCTGTCATGTTTCTCATTTAAAGGCATATCATGGTGGCATTGCTAACTCCAGTAATTAAAAGGAATGAAATATCATTGATTTTTTTGAAATTTTTTTTCTCAATGAATGCTTATGTTTGCTTTCTCAAATATTATTTGATGCTTGATTCGGTGTTGTATTTCTATTGATTCCTAATAATATTGTTTTGAATAATGAATAATAAGTCTATTTCTATGCTTGTAATTGAAATTTTGTTCTGAAATATTGTATTGTACATGCTTATTCTCACTGCTTTAATCACTCATGTTATTTAGTGTTGGTCTACTGTGGTTGTGAGATGGGGTAAGGTGGAGGAATTATGGGTGCTTGGAGGGAGAGGACGGGAGAATAACTTGGGGGGAAATCCCCGAGATGGCTCGTTTCCAGATAAGCTGTGGAGGTGGCCCCAGTTATTAAGATTCAATTGTGTTTTGTGTCACCTTTCCTCCACCAAGACTTTATGGACATTCTCACAATTCTTGACAGTGATAAGTGTCGTGATTTTGCAGTGTTCGATATTCTATCGATGGCTGAGTGATTGAATTGATCAGCTGATCTTAAGACTGCCTACTGTGTTTTAGTGTGGCTTTGGCGTTGAGTTGCGACCTTCATCGCCCGACAAGTATGAACTTTCATATTGTCGCAAACAGCACGTAGCTCTTCAAGCGATTTCTATTGTTAATTGAATAGTGAAATTTAGAGTGATTATATTTTTGTTGATGCAATATGCAGTTCTCATTTTGTTAGCATCGCCTATGATTCTTTTTTGACTTGTTTAATTAATACTGAGAGATATTTATACACATCATGATTACATTTAGTCAGTACTTGATCAATATCTGACATGAATACCATATGCCTTGTAATTTGTTAATTATTATTGGAAAATCGAGGAAATTAGTGCAATCTATTGTTATTTATGTAAATCTTGTTGAATTTTGGAGGATTCTTTATTGATGATTAATTATGGACTGATAATTTTCGCAAACATGGAGGGTTTAAAGGGAGAATTAATAATGCCAATGTATATCAATTAAGTGAGACACATCTTATGCTGATTATTTTGCTGCTATTTTGATAACCAATAATTATTTAGTGAATAACCGTATATTTGAATAAACTTGTACTTAATGATTATTTAAAATGGGGTATATATTTTGTTGGTCGACCCTAACTTTCTCTTGGGTTGCAATATGAATATGGGTAGAAGTTAAAAATTAGTTTTTAAATTTTAAATTAAAAGTTAGTTTGTCAATCGTTGTTTTTTTGATTAGGTGGTTGAACCCAACTGTTTGGTCAACCCAGGGTTCTCATGAACCCAACCGTTTTGCCAACCCAAGGTTGCCCATTTTTTAAGTGGTTGGTTATTGTATTACTTTACCTGGTTTTAAAAAAACCACAAAATATCTCTGATGAGAGAAGGAACATTTGAGTTTGGTAAAGATATCCTGGTGTTATACCAAAAATAATCTTCCCAGTTCCTTCTTGTCGCTGATGGTAATTATTTGTAATTTTAAATGCGATGGTGGTTGGCGTAACATGGTGAAACTCCTTCATGATGCACAAAGGTTAAGAAAACACTTAGCTGTTTCACAAAATATTTTAGTATTTTGTGAAACAGCTAAGTGTTTTCTTAACCTTTGTGCATCATTTGTAATTTTGATTCACTGTACACCGAAACAAGCATCACATTATGAGATATTGATTATTAACTTTATTTCCTTGCTATGTAATACTAAATATTTTACTCTATATCAATCAGCAATATTTCTTGTCTCACTCTTGTAATTATGCCATGTTACTCACTTAAGAATTCTGTTGAATTCCAAACATCACTCTTGAAGTTATCGTTTACAGAGTGATGAAATGTATATTTTTGTCAAAACTATTATTTGAGTGATATTTCATCTAAACTGTTGTCTTAATCAATGAACATTTTTATATTCAGTTCAATTCTAACAACTGAATCATGTTTTTTTGTGGCATTTATGGGGGTTAAACAGTGGGGGTTCATCCAGTGAAAAACCAGTGGAACTGTGATGTCTTGAAAATTTTTCTGGGCACTAATGTTTCTTGGTGGAGGTGTCTTGGTCCACAAGTTCAAGCAAATTTTGTGGTCATTTTCCCACAGAGGATGTGGCATTTTTTATTGTTCCCCCCCCCCCCCCCCAGAAGTTTGAGGGGAGGATTCTGGGTGGTATGCTGTTGACTCGAACCCAGGGGATGTTGTTTTGCGGAACAGCCGGTCAACAGGAGCAGTGGCGCAGCAGTTTAAACATCGCCCTGTCTACCCCTCCACTCCCTGGAAAAATCCCTCCCCTCAAATCCTGTCTCGTCTTGCTATAGTCAAGCCCTCTTCTGCTCGTGGGCCGGTCGGGGACACATGTCTAGTGAGACATGGCAAATTTAGAGCAATTATTCTGCTGGTATTTAGCTGGTAATGTTTCCTTTGGGATCATGAATTACTACCATTATTTTCTGTAATACTTCTGATTTTTGAGTACTCTATTTTGAATAGATATCGAACGGTAAAAACTCATAAATTATTTTTTGCTACCTTTTTCTTGTGAGCTGTTTTTCTTGTTTGTGGAGTCTTTCCCTGATCCAGCTTGTGACCGACGGTTGGAGTATTTCCCTTGTCTGGACTTAAGTGAAAATTCAACTAGAATAACGACGTAACGTCTCATACCCATAAAGGTCATTTTGGACTTTATTCCAGCTTTTTCCGATTTCGGAGCAGTGTGTGCCGGGTCGGAAGACGATCGGCCACCGAGGATGATCTAAAGGTGTTCGGCGCCCGCGTCGACAACTATAGTGTATACAGCAAGCTGCAACCGCTGAAACTACCAGGCCAAGGCATTAGAATAACTTATCGGCTTTAAAACTGTATTATTACATGAGTTTCATGATACCGCTTCCTGTCGGCAGATTGCTGGACCTACTAGCCTCGAAAGCTCTGTAACCTTAACTACTCGACTCGACATTCGTAATGCTACTCGAAACGCTCTAGTAGAGTACCAACTACTCGACTCGACTCGAATTTTCGAGTACTCGCACATTCCAAGATATGTGTTTTGTTATTACGATTACGTGGAATGAAAATTCGAATGACTATTGGAAACGCGGTCGTATATAAATTTGTGGTTTGAAGTACTACTGGAATCGGAATCGATTTTTCACTTTGCAAGTACTCGTTTTCGATTCCGGTTCTTGGTCGAGAATCGAGGAATCGAAGAATCGAGGAATCGAACCGACCCATCACTAAAAAATATATTGGAAGGCCAAATAAGTTATAATTAAATAAATAAAATTATTCTCAAACACATTTAAAGCGGAGGCAGTGGCGCAGCGATGGGGGTTTGGGGGTTACAACCCTCCCAGGGCTCAGAGAAATGCTTAAGTTTAACTCATTTTACTTAATTGTATTGATATTACTAATAGAATAGTGTAAGGGTTAATAAAATATCCCTCTGAAAGCCGTAAACAAACTCACCATTTTGAACTATTTATCTTAATATTCCGCAATTTATCAATCTCGCACCTACCGCTTATCCTGGTGGGTATTCCACACCCCAAACACCCCGGTATTAGTTGCACCCCCCAGCCTTAATTCCTAGCTGCGCCCCTGAGCGGAGGAACGAAAAAATGCCCAAAGAAAACCCTAAAAACAGAGCAAAACTCTCGTCCAAAACATTGGATAAAATTCTGTCACCATAAATTTTCCTAGTACATTGAACATCCAAAAGTTAAAAGAAAAGGTCAGTGAAGAGTTTGATCTAGAGTGTAGCTCTCTACGGTGCGGAAACGTGGACACTGAGGAGAGAAGACGAGAGAAGATTGGAGGCATTCGAGATGTGGGTATGGAGAAGAATGGAGAGGGTGAAATGGACGGAGAGGAGGAGGAACGACGAAGTGCTGGATATGGTTGGCGAGGAGAGGCAGCTTTTAGATGAGATACGGAGCAGGCAAAAGGTATGGATGGAGGGAGTACTTAGAGGGGATGGGATGTTGAAAATGGTGTTAAAGAGTAGAATGTTAGGTAAACGAGGGAGGGGAAGGAAAAGAATAGGATTTTTATAGATAATGAAAGGGAGTAGACCTTACAGTGAATAGGGTGGTTTCCTATTATTTTTTATGGCCTAATTCGAAAGATTATTACTCCTGGAGCACGTATTTCACGCTTTTAGATTTTTAAATGACGATATCTATTTTTCGCGATTAAATGAAAAGTGAAAATTTTCAAGCGCGCGAAAACGCGACGGCTAAGTATGAATTCTGGGAAAACTCCGTGTGAGGTCGTTCTGGTTCCCGCTGCCGCAAGTGAGGTGACCTTGGGACGAGGCTTTGAGCGCCGCTACGACGCAGCATGTCAGCAGGTACCAGAGTACCCTGCTAGCTGGTAGCGCTTGGCTTAAATAAGGATTATTAATACCCTATCAAACGAAGAAAACTTTCCGACCCTAGCCAGTTTTAATAGGTGACTATAAAGACATGTTTCCCTGAGCTCTGTGCCTCATGCATGCATTGGTAAACATGCATTGCATCTCAGACGATTTAAAACTCTTATCTTCTCGTATAGAAACTAGGTCCCTGTGACGTCACGTGGAGTGGCATCGCATGGGCGCTAATCTGGCCTTTTTCAAATGATGATAAAATTGACCATTGCCATTCGTCTAAACCGGTATTTCTAAAACCAAATAATTTGTATATTATGAATACACGAATGGTGGGTAACGAATCGCAATCAATGCCTTTCGTTTTCTTTGATGAAGGAAACTACCCTATTGAGAGATGGGAGTCAAAAATCTAATCTTAGGGATATTATCTTGACACGCCCCTCGCCTCACGCATATTGAGGGGGCAGCGGGAGAAAGTGTCGGTGTCTACCTTGCTGTAAAATCCAGATATAAAAGCCTTATAAGTGACTTGTTTGCCTCTACTGTAAGGTCAGCGTAATTTTCACAAATTATTCTGGAAATGAGGGAAGACAGGGATGTTGAACATGGAAATTTGATATGAAGCCAGAAATAGAAACGTCGGAATATGACTAAAAAGACTCATTAAAATAATTTCTTTTCGTATTTGTAGCGTTGTGGTCTCATGCATTCTTCTCACTACGTGAAATTCTTTCCAACGGCTTATGCGGAATGTTCTTCCAGGATGCGTTACAGGAAAAAAATCTTAAAGTGGCCATGATGAGAGGTTTTCAATTAGAATGAATCTATACGTGAACCAAATTTACGCTGAAAGAGCAGAGACAAGGTGAACGTAGGACGTGTGGGGAATTTTCTGGACGCAAGTTTGAAACGTTGGAGATGCCCGGGAAATGCTATAGATGTGTTTGCAGTCCTGCGCGCCATTTGACGCGAGCGACAACTGCCATTGTCGTGTGCTACGCTGTGGGAATGCTTCGATTATTAACGTCCGCCTACTTTCACCGTGGCTTTTTCTCCAGAAATAACCCATATCCCCGTGCTGCTTGCACGTTTCTTCAGCTCGGTTCACTCATCTCTGCACGTATTACCCATCTGTTCGTCGCAGTCGCGGACGACCTTCGGCAAGGCAAGTGTGCTCCGACCCTGCTAATAATAATGCGCTCCCCGCTGCGTCTCTTTCCTCGTGCGAGTTCGTTTGTTTATCGCTCGTGCCATTGTTGAAGTCATCCACGTTGCCTACGTCTTCGCTCGCTGATTTTCCTTACTTTTATCAATCCGTTTATTGTGCTGCCTTTGACAAGGCCAAGGATTCGTTTGGCGAAAATGCAGGCTTATTCATTCGCCATTAGACATGCGGCGGCCCGAAATTATCCCGCTTCCCTTTTGTTATTTCGCGCGATTTTATCTTAAGTGAATAGGTCTCTGAACACCTATTTAGGTAAAGACGTTTCTGAAAAGTAGGTGTAATTATTAAGCTAAAAGTTATAACAATATGGCTGTAAAGTCATCTATTTTTTATTATGAGCATTTAAAATACGTCTTACAAGCCATCAAGGAAAAACGTAATTCGCACCGCCGCGGCGCGGCGCGCGGATTCTAAAGCGGCGGTGCGAATTACGTTTTTGCGCGCCGCCATCTTGAATGACGTCTACTCATGCAATAGTGTTGTTCTTAACCACCTTGACCGTGCACATTATTGAAGTTTACAGCGGAGATATTGTGGTTATTACGCCGTATTTTTCGTGCCGTAGTTATTCCTCGATATGTCGCAGCGTATAGCTTCAAGTACTGCATTGTGCCTAAGTGCAGAAATACGACTAGAAATGCTCCAAATAAATATTTTCATACGGTCACCCAAGACTTAGAACGAAGATTGGTTCGGATGAGAAAGTGCCGACGAATGTGAATGAATGAAAAAAATGAATTCTAATATTAACGCATTGTATATCAGATTTGACACAATCCTATACCTACTCATCTTCACCAGTGGAAAGTTTTTTCACTAGCTGGCTTTATCCACTTCGAGGGGATCTCTGTCCGACACTTTTTGAAAAAATTGTATTCCTCAAGGAGACTAATGCAACCATATAGAGCAGCATTTGAGAAGTTTTACTATAAAAAATAAAATATATATTTTTAAAACATACCTTTCTCGTGTACTATTTGTAACTATCCTTACGAGCAAAAACAGGTTAAATATTTTTTAAGATCTCTTAGTTTCCATAAGGTGAGGTGGGGTAAGTGCGACTGCGGGGTAAGTGCGACTCCCCTCCAGGAAAATCGTATTTCCGTTCTCGAAGCAGGTGGCGGTCGTGCAACATATTCCACACATTGTTATGAAACCAGAGCCAACTACTTTGTAATACTTATCCCTTAATTTCTCGTTCCACATGCTTAGGAAATATACCTGTCCGTTCATCTCGTAGTCTTAGTTGGCAGTGAGGAGAGTCTATACCGCAGTTCCCTCTGAATCAACGCATCGGAGGTGTTAGGTAAGAACTATATCTTATTTTCTCTTCTTCATGGATTGGTTTTCCTTGCTTTACTTAAAATTTTGGAACTTGGGTCATTATATTTAGTTTAGATGGGGTCGCACTTTCCCCGTCGTAACCATTCATTCCTACCTTCCGGGGCAAGTGCGACCCCGTTGCCTGGGGTAAGTGCGACCCTATGTAGGGAAAATTCTGGAGATTAATGAATAAGGTGATGCCGTGGTTTGCTTTTTGAGGACATTTTTTGGAACTGAAATAAGTTCCGCCTGTCCATGGAATGAGGATTCCAGCGAAATACCTAGGGAAGGTGTTTTAAAAATATTAACGAAGACCTCTGTCGGCCGTCGACCGGCCGGCTTACAAATGTTTTTTTTATTTCAAAAAGTATTTCAAATACTGTTTTAGATTTCAAACTCCCAAGTCACAGGTATTGTGCATTTCAATTTTGCCCAGCCCTACTTACGTAATACTTGAACTGATCTCAGAACTAGCTATGCAATCATTGCAAGAAAGGCTGTTAACTTCCCCTCACCGTCCTCCTCAAAAACTCGTGCCTCCACATAATAGGTTGTGCTCGGGGCACACACGAGCTCGAACGATACATTCGTTTTCATAGTGCATAATTTGCACGCAACCAATGGCAATCTGAACATATGTTTAGATTGTGCGAATGGCGTCTTCAGCGTAATCTTCTCGTCCGACCCTAATAAATGGAATTTCATTGTTAAATTTCATAAACACATTTAATATGTATTTTACAAGAGCCGGTGACATTATATTTCCATAGCTATGCATATTCACTCCCCGGCTTTCATCATGCATGTAGCAATTTCTGTTGCTTATGTAAGTAAACATTGCTGCCGTTGTCATTTTCGGCTAGTTTCCGGTGTCAGCCTTGGTGAAACCGGGTTCCTAGGCGTTTGTTTTTTACGTAAAACCTCCGACAGATATATAAGAAATAAAACCTCACGTTAAAGTCGTTAAATAAACCGAGAAATTTGGTGACAATGCACAACGCCACTGGATTTCCCACACGATTGCATGAGCTGACGTCACTTTCCGGCTTGCCAATGGAATTACGTTTTGAAATGGGTGTGTTTTTGGAACTGTTTCGGTCATTTCTTTTCTAAATTCTTAAGAAAATATGTCAAATGAGTGCGTTAAAGTGGCCTTTATGACAATTTTACTATATTTTACGATTTTTAGTTAGTATTTGAAGGGATATTAAAATTTTGTCCAGAGACCTATTGTGGGATAATTTTGGGCCGCCGCATGTGTTTCGAATGGAGCATTTTATCAATTTGGGAAACAGCGTCAATGAGTATGCACCAGGTAAAAATACCTACTATCAAATCTGCCGTCCGTAAGAGTTATCGTTAATTTATTATAAACATTAATATCTACGTAATAGCAATGGCGCTAAAACAGGACTTCCATGCTTATCGATACGTGAATTCGGCTTCCACGCGTAACACGGAGTTTGCTTTTTCGCATTTGTTTCTTTGAGTACTGTTTCGCTCCGCGGTATTCCAGTACGAGTATTTATGCACTGCAAAAGGTTTTCGCGGAGGGGCCAATGAATGCTGCGTTAAGAAGAAAGTGGCTTTGAGGTCTATGCCATCTCCATCATGGCATTTGCACATGCATTTCTGAGGATCATTTCAACGTAAGTGCAGTTTTCTCACTTGTCATTTAAACTGCGTTCATTTTCACTTCAAGATATGAAGAATCTATTTGATGGGCGTTGAGGTATGTGAGTGTGAACGATCCAGAAGCAATGCAAATTCAACTTTAAAGTAAAATTTTTATGCTAAAAATAATCTGAATATTTTCAGGGAGGCCTTTTGTAATACTTAACAATATTTACAATTTAGGGAGACACCTCGCGCTCGCAAGACTTATCAATCCGCTCCTCGCGATTCTTCCGCGTATAAGAATAAATGAATCTTTCTGCGCTGTTTTGAAAACGTGTGCGTCCGAAGTGGCAACACTAATTCAAAGGGAGATGGGATGGTTTCCATTCGTCAATTTACGATAAATTGGCCCTCTTCGTTGCCTGTTTACGACACTAGTCAACAGAGACCTCGATGGGTGCTTCCGGAATTGCTCCAAGGTTGCCGCTGAAAGCAGCGAGGCCTCGGCTCAAGAAATCTCCCGCCGACGTGGTAATGGCTTGTTGTTGTTGCTGTGGTCAGCTTGTGGCGTTGCCTTGCCAACGCCAATGTTTACTAATTGTGAGAGGCGATGGCGCGAAGTGAGTGGAGGCAAGCGTACTGCGCCTCGACCCCTGCTGCCATCTCTGATTGGAAGGCCACATCAACAGTAGGAAGGTCAGCCCGTTGAGCAAAATCATTCATCTCCGTGGGAAATGTAAAGAGAACCAATGGCCAACAATGAAAATCCCCATCCTATAAACAAAACCCAATGAAAACTTCCGTATGATTGTGTATAAAATGGATACTGGCTGGCCACACGGCGTCGCTCGGGAAAGATAGTACCCAAAGAAGTGGGAAACTTGGTATTTAGACTTAATGGTCACATGGCAGGCTGATTTTTAGGCACGCTGAACAGCAATCAGTGGAAAAACCAATTTCCGTATGAAGCGCACGGGATCAGCTTATATTTCGCCCCACAACACTGACCGCTATGCGTGTCCGTTCGTGTGTACACCAAAATCGTCTTTGAACTCGCACTCCAGCGAAAAGGTTTGCACCGAGAGGGTACCAGGAGCTGTACTACTGGAGTTGATTCCCTCCCTTCGAGCGTGTCAAGGGGCGTGCCTATCCGGCAGGATATTTGATCACGGAAGCTGGATGACTTGACGTAATAAATTGCAGAGAGAAAAGGACGCGTCAGACGCAGCCGAAAGTAACACTACGCAGGGGTGCAGCAAGGAATTAAGAGCTGGGGGGGGTTTAGGTGCAACTAATACCGGGGTGTGTGGGGGTATGGAATACCCACCAGGATAAGCGTTAGGTGCGAGATTAATAAATTGCAGAATTTTAAGATAAACGGTTCAAAATGGTGAGTTTTACGGCTTTCTTACAGGGATATTTTATTAATCCGTACACTGTTCTATTAGAAATATCAATCCAATTACGTAAAATGGATTAAACTTAAATATTTCTCTGAGCTCTGGGGGGGGGGGGGGTTAACCCCCAGAACCCCCCCTCTCGCTGCGCCACTGGCACTACGTGGTTCAGGAGCACGAAATGCACCCTTGGTCGCAATTCGTGCTGCCCAAGTAGTTTGCACTTTGCGAGTATCAGAAAAGTACCTAAATGCTAAGAAAAGTTCTTAGTAAATGTTAGTTAAGTTCTTAGTGACTGAATGCTTCGCCACAACAGGGAGGGACGCAAAGTGAGAGGAAGTGCGAGATGAGGTGTATTCGAGGAGGTTTCAAATTGTATCTGGAGGCGCTGTATTCGAGATTTAAGCGTTGTCAGAATTCCGCCATCTTGGTTTGACAATTTTCGGACTTAAGTCTCAAACAGTGCACGTATATCATCAAGTATTCTATTCCTTATATCGCCTCTGATTAATGAAATTAAAATGCAACAATTACTCCTTGATTGTCGTCGCAGTTTTTCGATCGTTCGTCATACTACTGTGTGTATTAAACTCTACATATAGTCATGCCGTGGTGATAATATATCGTCGTGAACATACTTTCGTTCTATTATCGCGACCGGCCCGCTATCGTAAGATTTCCATTGGCTGTGCTCTTATTAATTACCAGTAGAAGTGCAGAAGAATGGATATTTTTCACTTGTAAAACGTTATTTTCGGCCAAGCTAGTTGCACAGCGGAACCGTGGTGCTCGACAATAATTTTTTCTTGGGAAAAGATATTCGAGGCATATTTTCACGAAGCCTTCCCATAATGATAGAAAAAAGGTTGACTGTGTTCGTTTGCGATGGTTTATTTTAACGTACCAACGATCATGACCGAATATTTCACGAAATAGTTAGCATTGACTCTTATGGGATTATGAATGTTTTGGTCGTCAAAGTGGGCGTGGCTATCCTACCCAAGCACCCCCATTCCTGCAACACTGCGCTCAACGCTCGGAACAAGTGGTGCCCCCTACAGTGTATTTACGACCTCCTTGGGTATATTACATTTTTGGAAGTAGGGGGGTAGTCCGCAGGGGGGGGGGGGGGGTATGGTAGACAGGGGACGAGATGACTGGGTATAGAAGTAGGGGTAAAAATTGGGCAGGTCTTGCATCTATGACGACCGCAGGGCGAAGGCGTACTATTGGGAGTAGTGGGTGACTTGTGCAAGGGGTTTTTTCGAGCGGATAAAATCTAAACGGTTTGCTGATCGTCTGAAGGTGTTAGTAAGGGGTTTGGCAAAAAGATTGGCTGTAGACTTATTATTTTTAAGAGTGGGAAAAGGTATTTAAGAATAGATTGCAGAATTGTATTACAGGAAAGTAAGTGGTGCAGAGGGAAAGGTCACGTGGTTTGTTTCTATTGCAAGGTTCTGGGGGGCATCTGTACTTGATAATATTTTTATACAGGAGGGATTCTGGGTAGCCTCTCTGGAGGAGGGAACGGTGAAGGCTGTAAAGGAAATTATTCAGCGCATTAGGATTATTACAAATGCGGTGGCCTCGAATGGAGAGGGAAGGGATTGTTTGGTGTGGGAAGGATGACAACTGTTGCTGGTTATTCGTGGGTTTTACAAGGACAGAGGTGAGAAATTTGCTACCGACAAGAGAGATATCGACATCAAGGAAGGTAATTGGAAATGGTTGAGGTGAAAGAGGATGAGGAATTGAAAGTAGCGATAAAATTGTTGAGGGAATCATTAACATGTGGCCACAGGAGGAATATGTCATCGATAAATCTGAGCCAAAGGAGGGGTTTCAATGGATATTGGGAAAGGAAAATTTGTTCAAAACGGCGTAGGTAGAGGTTTGGATAGGAGGGACTGAATCTACTACCCATTGAGCAACCTTTGATTTGTAAATGGTGTTTATTGTTAAATGAGAATGAACGATATTAGCTAGGCCTAAGAGGAAGTCGGTGCTGGGGGTATGAGCATTTGGGATAGGAAGTGGCGGAGGGAGGAAAGACCTTCAGAATGAGGGATGGATGGATGTGTAGAGAGGGGCGACATCTTTGGTGGCCATGGTGATTTGGATGTCGGGAGGAATGGGGGTGGAGTGGAGACGGTCTCGGGAATAGTAGGCATCTTTGATTTGGGAAGCTATAGTGACAAAACTAGTCGTTGGAAGTAATAGTAAATGAATGCAGATATTCTTTCCGTAGGTGAGTCGTAAGATGATACTATAGGTCAGCTCTACGTATGCAGACTAACGAAGTAAATACTTATGCATATATTTTATTTTATAACTCTCATGCCTTTCCTTCGCATGAGCATCAAATGTATCGTAGATAAAATTTCCAATCGAAATAGCTATATGAAAACAAAGCCTTTCGTTGGAATTAACCAATCAGTGATAATGATTTGTTATCGACCATTAAAACCTTGGTTGATGTGCGCTGTTATATTCGCTGACAGTGTGTTCTCCAATTCGTGAATAGAGGCATTGCCCACAGAGAGTATAGACTGCATTCCCCCTTCGGCCCCGAGCAGTTGGACGGAGGAAACATCAAGTGAAGTGCTATCCCAAACAGAAGAATCTTACCACCGAAAGGAGCCGAACATTTTCCTTGTCCAGAATTGACGCCGATTTGTCCCTGTTGTTGAACCTCGCCTCCGCCGAAAGCAACAGCAAACACTCGTCGGGCGTCGATCTAGGGCCTTATTCCCCGAATGCCGGCCCCTCCCCGAAAAGGGTTTTGAGGCCTACGGAGGAAGGATCTTCATGCTGAGAAACCATCAGTCTCCGCTCGCGCGGGTGAGAATTCTTCACCGAGTTCAGAGAAAGGGTTTACTAAAGCTGTCATTTCATCCGCGGAAAGCACTTTTCAGAAGCGCATCCCTTGGCAGAATATGTTAGAATACAATAGCCATTTTTTATGTAACTAAGCCCAAAATTAAACTTTGTTTTCATTTCCTCTTGAAATGTCACGTACTCATAATTCACTCTTCTTTGACTTTTTGTGAAATCTACAAGGTGTGTATCTAATGAAATCAGTGCAGAAATTACGAATGCACCAAGACATTGTTAAGTCCTGCTGCATATATGTGCTCGCTGTAGTAACATATAAAATTCTCAAATAGCCGTCGCTTCGTTATCTAATACATTTGGCCCTTTGCGGCGTCGAACGACATCACTTGGACTAAGGCATTGCACAAAGGACTAGCATAATCGCCTTACTCCGTGAAACTATCCACTTCCCGCCGTTTTAAGTCGATGCATGGGGTTTTTGCTATTGTGTCCTACTGTATCTTTCAGAAACAGGAAAGAAATGAGGCATTCATGATGTTCATTACTGGATTACCTTATTTTATAAATGGCGATATTAAGAACTCTTGTAGTTAATGGACATTGGTAAGTAACACTTGAAATTTGTTTACGATTTTATTGCAGGTGAATAATACGGCGCATTTTCCACCATTATACAAGGTTGACGTGTGATCAGATGTAATCGGTATTAAAAATGATTGATTGGTTTCGATAAAGTTCTAGTCTTATCCAGCTGGCCGAAAATAGACTATTTTAATTAATATTATTGGCTATATAGCATAAATAAAGACAACAAAATCCACATTTTCAAATTTCGTGGTCAAATAAATTTATAGATCGACGTTCCACGGTTGCCTCTCTCTCTAATGCACGCAAAAAATACTTCGGAAGAATAGTCATTTCACATGTCGTGATACGAATATTATCAGTCGAAGTGTCCATTCATACCAATGGCGAAGTTGAAGGAATCTGTGAGGCATATTCTTCCCCATTGGCTGCAAGCAGGATGAAGAGTATGAGGTAATACGCGTGTCATTACAGCGATAATTTATTTTTCGGCTGCGTCAAATAGGCATTTGCATTTTCAGTATTGGTTTCAACACCGGATAAGCCAACTCAAATTGGAAACGATAAGAAATGAACGATATCATATAACGGAGCTAACGCAATAACAGCACGCGTGAGAGTAAGCTACTGTTTAGAGGCCCTTAAAACTTAGTATCCACGTTGAATCGATGGAAATAATTTCATGCCATTTAATGCATCGCGTGGAAGGTAGTTCTCTTGCAGATATATTTAATCCTCCGGGATAAAGTTTACTAAAGCGTTGCGTTAGACGTAGAAAAACGTGAAAAAATCCATCGTCGTCCTTTGTCCTTCTTTAACTGGGTATTATGCTGTTATTGCTTGCATAGTCACGAGGTAAATGCAAGAAAAATGATAGCAGTGAAAAAATATTTTCAGTATGCTGTTAATCGTAGCGATTTTTAATTATGAAGCCTCGGACACGTGTCTCTTTTAGGATAAAAGTATAGGTGTATAGAAAAGGGTATATAGCGTAGGTTAAAAAAAGGCGATAAGCCACGCAAAAATGGCCTTCCTGCAATCCATGAATACGTCCATAATGCACTGCTATTTCTCCATTTTATTTCTGTGGAGATGCGAACAATCTACTGCTATTTTAATACGCTGTGAAACGGAACAATTCAAATGAACCTGCGGCGGCGCGCAAAGCTTCGCCCTTGCATGGTGGCGCCTCTCTGCGGTCAGCGATACAATCACTCTCCGCACTTAATCGTTTACATCCCCCCGAGATACACGAGTGTCCATGCATCGACTCACTTTGAGCCTCTTAACTCACGTAGGTACACGTGACATCTATGAACGAGTCGAACGATGATCCGGGAAAAAACGACAGCGGAACACTTCCTAATATAAGCCCTGCCAGATTTATCGCTTCCTCGGCATTTCTATCGCATCGTAAAAGAAGATTTAAATTGGCCGATGTTTCGCTCGAGATCGTAAACACTATGTTGATGGGAAGCACCGGCTGCGATGACTTCATCTGCAGTGGCGCCATGGGGCTATTCTCAGGAAGGCGCTAAATATAGCGTCCCATCACATCAATCATGTGGACTAACTCTGCCCTCATTCGGGGAACGATTTAGACATTTTCTGGGGTCAAACCTCCACGAAATTAGCGACGTCTCTGAAAACTGCTGTAATCAGTGTTTTATACATGTAGACGCTAATGTAGATGCCTGCATGTAGACATGTAGATGCCTGCGGGCTCACTTATATCAGCCCCAGAATTGCCACCGAAAGTAACTGCTCACATTGTTTCGCCTCTTGACTCCGAAGGTTTCCACGCTGTTGAGATTCCAATTTCTCCATCTTCGGGTCTCTATGTGTCGTCACATATTAACCGACGCGGTAGTAACCGGGAGATTGGGATTGTTTTGGATCCAAAGCAGAGGGTAACCTTGGTGACGAGTGGCGACCGCGCTGGCTGTAGGACAATTGTGACACGAATGAATAGCTATTCAACTGTGGGCCCATGATGTAGGGTGTGCCTCTATCCCCCCCTCCCGCAGAGCAACGACTGGAGCTGGTGAATCGATGTTAGGATGAGGAGTCAAGTTCAATGTAAGAAGTTAGGTTAACTCATTTGGAACACAGAACCGCCATTATATTTTAAATTACACGTACGGTAATGCAAAGGGCAGAGTATCACTGTATATTTGGGTGCATCGAGAGACAAGAATTTTAGCCTGAGAAAAGTAACTGGTTGGGAAAGTTGTCTTTTAGGATCAGTAGTAAGTAAATGAGTGTGCAAAATTCATTATCATCCCGCGGGCGGCGTTTCTCTGCCTTGTGTCATTTTCCGGCTGTGTTGAAAACTATTCCGCAGAAGTACAGAGTTACGATTCTATCTCTAATAGGTTTTTTTTGTTCGTGATGGCTACGTCCCGATGACCGAATGCATTACACTTTTCCATCAAACAACCTCAGCCTCGCCTATCATAGAAAAGCTCTGGCAAAGTTCACATTGGGCCCGACCAAGCAGCACAAAAATAAGAAATTTTAGAGAATGTCGCGTTGCTTAAGACAATTTCATTGATGCAAAGAGCGCGCATGCATTTGATCGAATAGGTAGTATATTTAAGTATTTTTGGATTGAGGAACGAATTTCTGGACGAATTTAAACCGATTACAATGGCGACGATTCCTCAGAGGCGATTGCCACAATGCGAGGGAAAAGCATTCATTGCGCGCCGCTACAGATTCATTTGAATTGTTCCGTTTCACAGCATATTTAAATAGCAGTAGATTGTTCGCATCTCCACAGAAATAAAATGGAGAAATAGCAGGGCAATATGGGCATTTAAATTCATCCGAAAAATCGTTCCCCAAATCCAAAAATACTCAAGTATACGGGCTTTTAAAATGAAGGTCGTGAGATGGGTTTCATGGTTTTGACTCGACTCGTGTTTTTGTGATGCGATGTGGTGAGTGCATTTCGGCCTTCTTCTGCGGAAAGATGAGTCGAATGTAAGGGAGACGATGAAATTTCGAAAAATCGTAAGATAAGTAAGCGCACTCATTGCTGATCCTAATACGCTCCTTTCCAATCTATTACATTTCATTTGAAAATGTGTTTTGATTGTTTTTAGATTCCCCAAATATTCTGATTAAATTTGCGACAGCCACCTCCATGCGCTGACACATTTTTCGTACGACCAGTTCAGACCTATAGTCATCATTTTTCTTAATCTTTCTAATAATTCTAAAATAAGAAATAATTCTCTCGAGTATAATATTCCGGAGGTAAACTAGTCCCCCATTCGGATCTCCGAGCGGGGACTAATCGAGAGGGTGCATTCGTCAAAGGTGATAGAATTTTAAGGATAGGAACATAAAACGTTAGATAACTTCGTACCTGCGGTAGGCTAGAGAACTTGCAGGTGGAGATGCGAAGAATGAACCCCGACGTATTAGGCATCAGCGAAATGAAATGGCCCAAGGAGGAGACTTTTGGAGTGGAAGCTACAGAATGATACACGCAGGATCGCTAAATGGTAATGCTGGAGTAGGCATAATGCTTAGAAAGAGCGCCGGGATGCGTGTCAAAAGCTACCCGCAGTCTAATGAAAGGATAGTAATGGTGAAGATAGATACTAAACCCGTGGCTACTGTAGTGCAGCAGGTTTATATGCCTACATCAGATTATGAAGATGAAGAAGTAGAAGATGTCTACCAAGATACAACGGAAAGTTATCAAGCAGGTAAGAGGGGAAGAAAATCGTATTATTTTAGGTTGCTGGAACGCCGTCGTCGGCGAAGGTCAAGACGGAGGGATATGGATTAGGAAATGAAAATGAAAGAAGAGAAAGAATACTTCATTTCTGCATTTTGTTCCAAAAAAATTCTGCGAAGAAGATACACGCGGAGGATACACATGCCAGGAGACCTCAGAAGATACCAAATGGACTACACTCTAGTGAAACAAAGGTTCAGGAACCAGGTAAAGGACTGCAAAAACTACCCAGGGGCAAATATCGACAGTGACCATAACTTAATTATGATGAAGTGCCACCTAAAATAAAAAAAAAACATTGACGAAAGACGTGAAAAACATACGGCAGGTTGAGAAAATGAAGATGAGTCAGCATCAACTGGCTTTTAAAGATGTAGAAAAGAGAATAGATGAGGATACGACCAATAAATCAGTGGAAGAGAGTTGGAGAACCATTAGAAGTGGTCTGCAGACGGCATCTCTGGAAGTTCTTGGTAAAAGAAAAGTCGTTATGAAAAAACATGGATCACGCAGGAAGTATTGGATCCCATTGAAGAAAGAAGAAAATACGTGGCTGCTAAAACATAATAAGGGCAGAATTTTTACAAGAGAATTAGGAACGAAATATGTCATAAATCGAGGAAGGCTAGAGAAGCGTGGATGAAAAATATTTGTGAAGACGTAAAAAACAATCTTGTACATGGAAAAGAAAGGGCCGCCTATAGGATAGCGAGGAACCACTTTAAAGACAGGGGGCGTAAGATGTAATGCCCTCTGGGACAAAAACGGAGAACTAATGATCGAAAACGAAGAAAAGGGGAAGAGATGGAAGGAATATCTGAAGGAGAGGCAAATAAAAGGCTTCGGGAGTGAATATCCATGGAGAAAAAACATCATGCTAAGATTTGCCTATGACATAGCCTTCATAGCAAAAATAGAGAAGGATTTGAAAAATATTCTGGTTAATGTGGGTAAAGTAATGGGTAAATACCAACTGAAAATAAGCACAAAGAAAACGAAGATGGAGCAGAGGAGAGGAAGTTAAATTTGAATTAAGTTAACATTAACACTGGCGGAGGTGGATGAATTCAGTTATTTGGGAAGCAGGATCACTAACGACGGTAGAAACAAATTAGAAATGATTATCAGAATACACCAAGCGAAGAGAGTATTCTACCAAAAGAGAGAACTGCCAATAGCGGGGAACTTCAATATGGAATTAAGGAAGCAATTCTTAAGAACAATTAATTTAACCAATTTTTAAAACAATTGATGAGAACCTACACTTGGAGTATGCTCCTATACGGAAGTGAGGCATGGACAATGACAGCAGCGGTGAAATCGAGGGTAGAGAGGCTTTCGAAATGTGGTGCTACAAAAGAATAATGAGGATCAAATGGATCGACTCAGTTAGTAACGAGGAAGTCCTCAGAAGAGTAGGGGAGAAGAGAAGCTTCATTAAAACCTTGATTAGAAGCCAAGTTGATTAGAAGCCTAATTAACCAAATTTACTATATTTGAGACACATTGGCCTCATGAAGACAATCGCTGATGAACTAATAGATGACAAAAAAAATACCTCAGGCAATATGTATGGGACTGATAACGAAGGATGCGAAAGAGGAGAAATGCGTGTGAGTGAAAAGATGAGGTGACGAGAGAATTGAGTGGAGAGCTGCGTGGAAACAATCTAAGGGTTGTGATGGACGAGTGATGAAGGGGGTGGTCCATCCCTCTTATTTACTCCTTGGGTGTGTTTTGACCCATCCTAAATGAAGTTTCCGAGTTTGAATAATTTTTATTCGTCATCATTACGTCATCCTGCCGACAGTGAAAAATTCAGACCCCAAACTTTGGTACCATGGACTATAGACTCGAATTCTACGATACGCGATTTTTTGTAAAATTTCGATATATTTGGCATACAATGCAAGTTATATTTTTCTCCTGAGCGAAAATTATGGAACTTGTTGGAATTTTAAAGATATTTGTTGAAATAGAATAAAGAAAACATCAATGCATTGAACCGGTTTATTTTCGACAATGACAGCAAATTTTGCATGAGGAGTGCAGGTACGTACACGCTGTGCAGGCTGAGAAATACAATATTCGTCGATAAAAATTGCCCGCTGGGTAATTGTTTAATCGTCTCTGGCAATTTGAGTTGAGAAAAATGGTAAGGGGCGCATTTTTCGGCGGTCTCGAGCTATTCGCGACAAAAAAATTGACTTCCTTATTCCTTTCTGTCAGCTAAGTTGTTGACGTCACCGACTATTGCCGCAGGGGTCGCTGCGTCTCAGCCACTACTCGGCCTCGTGGTTCGTCGTTGTGAGCGATATCATCATATAAACAGCAGATCTAACCGAATGAGTAAATTATCCGACATTGCTCCTATGATCTCATCGTCCAAGGAGAACTGGGATGCAAATTATTGTACAACGTCCAAACAAGCAAGATTTATTTCTCTCCGTTATATTTTCCTTTTTTCCCCTTTTTTCCGTTTATCTTTGTATGGCTCCCGAAAGAATTGCTCGTTCACCTTTCCAATTATTTTCTCACCTTCGCTCTCATCGTTCCTCATCCCGAACCTAAAAATCAACCGATGAAAAGGCTCACAGAAATATGCCGAATTTATGCATTCAAAATATCCCGAAACACAATGACTCAGCATATTTGGACACCCGCAGACTCTGCTCGTGCCATAGACATAATTTAGCCCGATTTATTTAAACAATAAGCAATAATTATAGGTGTGTACATAAGTACGTTGAATTAGCAGAAAAATGAGCTCAACGGCTTCATAGCCGGCTTTCACGGAAAACATTGACCGAGGACTGGACACCGTCCATCATTCCTCTGCCGAACAATAACAGTTCAAACTGCCGCACATAAGGTAGCATTTAAGTTGAGTTGAGCTGTTGTTTTTTTAATCCGCATCGATATCTTTGCTGGGGTTAAATTTTCAATTCCATACTTTTAATAAATGTTCTCTTTATCATTCCGAGTCTCTTCTTCCACGATTCATGGTTAGAAGTGAAAAATGACGGGCGTTAAACCGCATGATATGAAATGACAACCGCACTGGCCGTTCCGTAGTTTGACGCTAATTTAGCCGTACGTTCAAAATCGTGCAAATTGCTAATGCTAATGCCACCGCGTGCCGCGGGAAAGACCTTCAAACGAAGGCCAACCATTAGCAAAAGATACATGCACTGCAATAGTTACACTTATGTTGAATTAAAACTTTTGGGCTATGTCGCCGCGTCAGATTTTGGGTGGCCCCAACGTTTCCCGACCGATGCTGGTCGCTTTCTCAAGGGAATCTGAAGAGGTGGGATTTAAAATTGATATATATAGGTATACGTGTGAGGTAGTGGGGAGAGGGGAGTCAGAGGTTGGAGGAGTAGGTTGTCGATTATTTTTGCCGATTACGGGTTGCCAAGTACGGCTGATTTTAAGGCCAGTGTCTCTGTTGAAGTTGTTTTTCTCCTCTTTAGATATTTCTATTGCTTTCTATGAGATAAATATATGTTAGGAATAAACTCACCCACCTACAAAGAATGGCCTGCATGGGAATAGCAGGGGCTACGAGGGCCAGGGGCGCAGCTAGGAATTAAGGCTAGGGGGGGGGGGGAGGGTTTAGGTACAACTAATACAGGGGTGTGTGGGGGTATGGAATACACTCCAGGATAAGCGTTAGGTGCGAGATTAATAAATTGCGGAATTTTCAGATAAATGGTTCAAAATGGTGAATTTTAAGGCTTTCTGAGGGATATTTTGTTAATCCTTACACTTTTCTATCAGTAATATCAATCCAATTAAGTAAAATGGATTAAACTTAATAATTTCTCGGAGCTCTGGGGGGGGGGGAGGGGTTTCATCCCCCAAACCCCCTCTCTGCGCCACTAGCGAGGGCTGCTCCAACTCCAGCAAATTAATGAGAACCTAGATCCACTTTATGTAGAAGCTGAAATCCAGCCGAGGATGGTAACTTGCATCGTCTGAATAACGAGAGAGGGAGACAGGCAGATCCTCTGTACGTGGGCAGCTGCCAGACCAGTGGCAAAAACCAGAGGAACGAATCCCGTCCTGGAAATAGAATCAGAATCGATCGTGGGAATTACTGATTCGGCTCGTGATGCAGATGGTGTAAGGAAGGGGGGAAAACAAACTCACATCTACTGCTTATTATGCCAGTGCCCCGCCATTCTGAGGACTCCTGGACTCATCATTTTTGGAGCCCAATGGAGATCGGAGATTTACTTATCTGTGGTCGACCTGATATCTTCCAGCAAGGATATTGGCCTCTACAGGTGATCACTCATTGGTGGATAGCACAATGGGCCACTTAGGATATATCGCCCATCGTTTTGATCAATCAATCTCACCTCCTAGTAACTCGCCACTTTAATCACATACGTATGTATACCCATGACGGGTGGTTCAGGAATTTCTCGCTAATAGGGTAGTTTCCTTCATCAAAGAAAACGAAAGGCATTGATTGCGATTCGTTACCCACCATTACTGTATTCATAATATACAAATTATTTCGTTTTAGAAATACCGGTTTAGACGAATGGCAATGGTCCATTTTTATCCTCATTTGAAAAGGGCCAGATTGGCGCCCATGCAATGCCCCTCCACGTGACGTCACAGGGACCTAGTTTCTATAGGAGAAGATAGGAGTTATGCATCGTCTGAGGTTACCAATGCATGCATGAAGCGTAGAGCTCAGGGAAACATGTCTTAATAATCACTTATTAAAACTGGCGAAGGTCGGAAAGTTTCCTTCATTTGATAAGGTATTAATGATCCTTATTTAAGCCAAGCGCTACCAGCCAGCAGGGTACTCAGCTACCCGCTAGCAGCCTGCGTCGTATCAGCGCTCAACTCGCCTCAAGGTCACCTCACAGGGCGGCAGCGGGAACCAGAAATACGTCACACGGAGAGATTTCCCGGCATTCATACTTACGCGTCGCGTTTTCGCGCGCTTGAAAATTTTCACTTTTCATTTAATCGCGAAAAATAGATATCGTCATGTAAAAATCTAAAAGCGTGAAATACGTACTCCAGGAGTAATAATCTTTCGATTTAGGCAATAAAAAAAATAATAGGAAACCACCCTATTGCCAAGAAGTTATTGCTATTTTTTATTCACACCGGCATCAGGACGCGTTTTACTTGTAGGCACGCACGAAATGATTCAAAATAATGTAATTCTGTTCAGTCTGCAATCATAATTTCGTCCTACATATAGCACTGTAAATCTTTACAACTTCCCATTCAATTCATTTGCACTTTGCCATTCGTTTCCTCTAAGATTGCAACCAATGATTTGTCCTAGCAACGCATATCCTGTTTATGTGGTCGAAACTTCGCCGTCAAATCAACAGAATAGTGATCTTCGTTCAGCCGTTCGTGGTCCGCAGCAAGAGAAACGTGAATGTAAGTGACGGAAAAGGATAAAGAATCGTTTCAAGTGATCTCGTGTGTATCTTAATGACTTTTTGCCTCCCATATTACTCACCGACAAACTGAAACAGCAGGCTTCTCAATTACGTGCTCCAAATGCATTTTACGATGTTTTCTCTCGACCAAAGCAGGCTATATAACGGCCGTGCATTGCTCGCACCGCCAACTCTGTCGCCATTAAAATCACGTCCTCTGCGGCATTTACAACTCAATGGCACCTCACCAGGCAGCAGCACTATACTTGGAGAACAGCATTCATCGTTCGATATGCCGAAAAATTCCATGGAAACAATTGCAGGCTCATCAATAACAACTTCGATTGCGTCATGCCTCACCTTATTAGATAACGCCTCCACTCGCAAAATTAGTTGTTATTTCCATCACAGTTCGCGATTTGGATATTTTACGCTTCGATTTTGTCCCTCAATATTTTCATACGCCTCAGTCGTGTGGGTAGCACCATCTCAAGCAATAAGGGATGGTTTGCATACTTATGAATTAAAACGATGTAATGAAAAGGCGAAGAATTTATTTCTGTTGAACTAAATGGAAAAGGAAGAGAGTTGCCCTAGACGGCCACTCGTAATATCCATCCTCCCAAATACTGCACTTAATAGGCAATTTCCGTGCATTAAAACATATCAAACGACCAGCCTCGCTCTCTATGTCATCTTCTTATATGGTCATACAACGTCATTTGCGCACAATTGTATGCATGCATCGAGGAAGGTGGGGGGTGTGGATGCAATCAGGAGGGTGTAAAGAGAAGGGGAGGGGATATGATTGGAACAATTGCACGAGCGACGAAACAAAAACGTCTCCCTCCAAATGGCCACACTCGCTTTGATTGAAAATTCAGCATTATATCCCTCAGTATTTTATTATATGGTGTCGTTGCGACGAGGAAACTTTTACACGTTATCGCACGTGAATGCTTTACGTTCGGCTAATCTTATCTACTCAGTTCACGGACCGAATCTCGTGACAGACGAAGCACGAATTTGTTTGCCACCAAAACACCCTCTCTAGTTCATTTGAAATAATTTCACGGTGAGTTTTCGGTTTAGTTTGTTTACATAGCACGCTGACATAGTAACACATGTATTTGTTTAATTTTCATTGAAAGTGTAGGTTACCTTGGGGTAGATAACCTACCCCCCAGAGCTCAGAGAAATATTTAAGGTTAATCCATTTTAATCTATTGGATTGATATCACTAATAGAATATTGTAAGGATGGATAAAATATCCCTCAGAAAACCGTAAAACTCACAATTTTGAACCATTTATCTTTAAAATTCCGCAATTTATTAATCTCGCACCTACCGCTTATCCTGGTGGGTATTCCATACCCCCACACATCCCGGTGTTTGCGTTGCACCTAAACCCTCCCAGACTTAATTCGTAGCTGCGCCCCTGCCTTGGGCGCGTTCCGAAATTCACTGGCAGTCTGAAAGTGCTGCCAAACCGTTCCGAAATGAACGGGCAGTACGGCGCAGTAACCGTTGACGTCAGTCGATTGATGACGTTCCCTTCTGTGGACTCTACTGTGGCTACTGCAAACCTAGAGCAGCAGTAGCGGCAGTAAGCAGACGGAAGCCGATGTTCACCTGTTTTTGGAACACAGCAATCGCTTTGTTTAATGGCATATGGTACGCAATTAAATGAAGTATAATGGACATAAACGCGCCCCAGAGTGCTTCCTCATGTTTTTTGTTTTAATTTTATATTAATGACTTGCTTTTCCTTCGCGCACTGCGTCGGGCGTCAGTCATCTCGGTTACTATGACATTTTCTTGTTCGAATTTCGATCTTCATGCGAGTGGAGTAGGAACGACGTGCAACAATAATCATAAATCTTCAACTTCCGCCACTCCATTTCTTTTGAAACATTTTGACCCATAGCACAATAATGTTAAAATCCAAAATCTTTGGTGGCCCAAATTGTTTTTATTACTAAGGGCAGATGAATTTTTTTGTAGTTTTAGTAAGTAAGCCAAGCACCGGAAAACCACCTGGTTCGCACTTCATATTTTTCCCCCTGCCGAATCGCGTTAGTCAATCTCGGAGCCTTGTATTTCATCGACAATAATGCCTGCTACCTATAGGGAGAACCTGTTACTTTTCGAGTTTCTACGATACCATTAACATTAACCATACCGTGAACAATATTCACTATTGCTGAAAATAATTTGTGCACGCATTGAGTCGCAATTGGTCATCACTGTCTCTCACATTCATTATTAGCATGTGCTATCTTCATAATAAACCCTCTGATTGGGGAAATGCCTTCATAGGAAGTGTAATTTGCAATAATGCTGAGAATCTTTCACTCCTGCCGCGTGGACGGCGGTGAAATTCACGCTTCTTACCGCGGGGAAACAACTCCTCTGCACCGGGAATCGAACCACGGACCCTTGAATTTCCTTTGGTTAGTGTCGTGTTTGAAATCATCTACCGATTCGATCGATGGATTTTTCTTCCTCATAGGAAAATCCACTAGGATCGATAGAACATTAATAGCTCACGCTTGGTTTCGCTAATTAGTAGGGCCCTCTTCATTTCTATAGCGTTGGGGTGTTTTTCCCTCGTCCCGTCCCCTCCGTTCCTATCCTTTCCTAGAGGCGTCGGCGGGCTCCCATCGCGGCGGCGCCTCTATCCTTTTTCCTTCCTCTCCAGCACCTCCCCGGGTGATCGGGCGTATAAGCCACTGGCTTGGTTCCCGGCCCCGGTATGTTGTATCCAGCCCCCTCCAACTCGGCTGCTATGTCGTTGGTTGGCTGGTCCCAAAATCCTCCCACGTTATTCAATTTTTTTAGTTCGTTACAGAGTGGCGCTGCGAGCCTGTCGCGCGCCCAGTATCGCGTTGCTGTTACATTCATTTCAATGGTGAACCAGCGAAGCTCATCACTTGGAAGATGTGTTATATTGCTAAAAAGCTATTAAATTTGAAGATGGTTCGTGCATCGCGCTTTTGATATGTGTCTAATAATTCTACAAGATACAGGAAAACCAGGAAGGAATGCTGAGCTGAAAATAAAAGTTTTTTCAAAGCAGTGGTAAGTACTCAAAATGCGGTGGGTTACCGATGTTAGTTTTATGGCTCTATTAACGTTAATTTGGTAATTTTTTCGTGGTTTTAGATCTCAGTGACCTCGTTTTTTAGTTGAAAATATGTGTTATTCGCTAAGAATAAATTAGCGGTGCAAATAGATAGCGGAAATACTGCAGTATCTGCAATGGCGGCTTTGTTTACTCTTCCATGCATGCCCTTTCTCTTGTTTTTAAAGAGGATATGGCAAAGCATCCGATATTTATTTACGGAAATTTTTATTTTTATCTTCGCGGGAAATCAATGGTTCATGTTTTTCACATAATACCGAAATAATATCATGCCATGTTGCCGTGGAGGCATAGTTCCATCAGTTTTTACTAATTGTGTTATTGTACTTAATTGCAATTGTATAACCTCGGTGGTTTCGTAGCTCGCTTTGCAATTAATTGATGGCTTTAGATATTTAGTGAAGAATTTTGTGTCAGTACAGAAAGAGGAGGAAACATATCGCTCCACCACGAATTGAAAACTTGTATTATTTCATTCCTATTAGATACAGTTGTGCAGTGAATTTATGTTTTTATGATCATGGTGAAAGTGTTAATGTGCATCCTACTCTAGTTTTAGGACTTAATGACAGTGAAATTATAATGGTAGCTTCTGTTATCTGGTGGGATAAGATTTATGGCGCCCGAGCGATAGTTATGCTTGCATCCATGCTCATTTTATGCAAGTATTGATGTTGTTTAGCGTACAATAATATACACGGACTAACGGTGATCCGCCTACGGATGTTGAAATATAATTAATTTCATATTTTTTTTACTTCTGTGGATTTGCTGCCATTGCAGTTTAGAAATTGTTGTAGTTGTAAACAAAGTGCAACAACAGTAATGTGGTCAGGATATTTTTTGCTGAAAAGGGGCAGGGGTTACTATCTGTAATAAAAAAGGAAGTCATGAGAATAGAGTAAATGTTGGCAATATTAAGAATTGAAAGGATGAACTTATCTCTTGATATTTGCAATCGAAAATTTGGCCCCACCCTTTCATTATGATATTTTTCTCGTGCCTCAAAGCCTCACATTTTTGGTGAGACATAACCTCGTGTAACGCCATTATTAGCTAACTGTGGAGATTTTTCGTGGTAAAAGTACTGTCATTCCACATTTATAACTGATACGACCTAGGATTGCAACTCATTTTTTTAATATATTTTTTTAAATTTTGCCTAATTTTGAAAAATTTCTATTTCTAGGCGGTCATTCATCTCCAGATCTTTTGGTGGAAGTGATACTGCCACAACCGTGGAAAACCCTCAAATCTTCATGAACTTCGAGATTTATTTACATTTTTCACACTTCCAACCTTTGCCCTTATCCTTTAAGCTCGCCTGTACAGTGTTAATGATAGTGCTTGTGCTTTCATGAATAAATGCATTTTAAATTTAACAACAATCACTTCCTTCAACTACCGTTCCCAGACGTCCCCTTTTCCTTTACATTGGTTGCTGTTTCGGTTGATTTTGTGATGTGTATTTCTGTGACTTTCTTGGGTTAAGAATTTAGCAAGGTGTTTTTGTTGTGCCCAAAGTCTTAATTAGGGTTCTCAAACGTACATTTTCCATTTCAGAATAACCATTAAGTCTTAATCTAATCTTAATATGAGTCGTTATGTGAAGCTTTCAGTAATTAATTTTGGGCCAGTTTTTCTCATTGCGGATCTTGTAATTTCTGAATCGGAGATAACCGTATCCTCGTAGCTACCAGTTTAGGATTGCCTGTTTAAGGTGACCTAATGAGAGTTTAAAGGAGATTTCTGCAGCCAAAACTTATTTCCCCATTCAGCATAATTGCGCTGGAGTTCCTTGGAGGAGGAAACGCCGACTCGATTGTCTGTATCGCCAATTTTTTTTGGGGGGACCGATACCTTGATAATTATATGTCAGGCAGTATGCCGTTAGCGATAAATATATGATGATCAGGACGCAAATAACTTCTTTTTTACGAAGTAGAGCTAATAAAATACGACTGCTAGCAGACGACAACATCTCATTTTCAATTTCTTCTAAAGGCAATGTTTTTTGTACATGGACTTTCTAACTGGCTGTCAATGAAATTAAAAGGCTATTAAATTGCTTCTTAGTGTTCAATTCAGTTGAAGGCATTTTAAATTCGTTGTTCCAGCGATCAAGTATTGTATTTGGTTCAATGCAATTTCGTAATGCTGGACGCGCAAACACCCACTAGCACCATCTATCGGCGATTCCCTCGCACGGAAGCTTTAGGGCCACCTAGCGGCCGGGAGTTGGAGGGGGCTGGTTGTATCCTTCGAAGGGTTCACCTAGAACCCTCAAACTCTTGTCGTCTTTGAAGCGCTTGCGTTGGCATCCATGATAGACCTCGAGCATTAGGTGACTGTACCACTGGTACAGTGTACCATAGGTTTATCTGTAATGAAAAATGCGCACGGCGGCCATGTTGAAAATAAGTAAAATTATGCGGTAAATTCAAACCAAATAGTGCTAACGACTTACCATCCACCGAAAAAAGAGGGTTTAAAATTGAAAGTAGCCTAATTATTTCTTTACTAATAAAGGTAGAGAAAGGAACGCCAAATCGCACCCATAAATCCGGCAGTTATTATGTAAATAACTGATAGTCTTGT
This sequence comes from Ischnura elegans, assembly GCF_921293095.1. Lineage (NCBI taxonomy): Eukaryota > Metazoa > Arthropoda > Insecta > Odonata > Coenagrionidae > Ischnura > Ischnura elegans. The sequence continues at coordinate 5,225,031 of NC_060248.1, read as the reverse complement.
TTTCTAAATCCGACCGACGACATCGAATCACCCATTCCTTGGACCTGCGCCAACACCACAAGTTCTTATTAAACTTTTTCGACAATTTCATTTCGCATGCAAAATAATACTCGAATATAAGTTTAGTTTCTTCGATCTGCAATGTAACTGAGAAAAAATATGAAATTGCTTACCTCACACGGTCTTTAGGGAAACTGAAGAAACTCAGCTTTGCTTCCGTCATGCCCGCATTGTTTTTGCAGATAATGGCTGAACACCAAGCAAAACCTTTTCTTCTCGTCTTATTTTCCACTTCCTTCATTTACCACGTTTCTTTAAAACACTAGCACACTACGTGAAAGCATTGAAGAGTAGAGGAATAAAAAAAATTTGTGCGACAACACTCCACGCCAAGCGCGAATGATGGCAACGATAGCAACCAAATAACAACTCAAGCCACGTTTCCTTATTTAGAACATGGTGAAATGCGCAATGAGCTGATTACCGCCTTCAGCCGTTTTGTCCTCTCTGAATATCCCTACTCTGTGCCTCGAGGGCCGATCATCTCCTAGCGCCATCGTGGACGTTGCCATGAGAATCATTGATATCGTGGTGGTGTGCGCAACGGCTCGAAAAGCCAAAGGTCCGTGGTTCGAATCCCGCTCTGGGGGATTTTTTCCTATGGCAATTAATGTGAACACTATTAAGTTTCACGATGTTTTTAATACTGAAGAAACAATTGATGCAAGACGTCAAGGCAATTGGCCGGTTAATAGAAATAATTAGCAATTTTGATAAATTAGGATTAGCGAAACGGTTGAATAAACATTAAATAATTGAATGAACCGTCACAGCTTTTGGGCGTTTGAAGAAAAAACATTAACGCGTTCTGGGCGCCATCGATCGCATTTCTCAAGAAATACAACAGAAACATATACATAGAGTTGTTGTTATCCTTTCTTATCATAGCATCGAGTTCTTTTCATGTGTTTCTTTCTCTGGTCCGTATTATAAGTATCCAAGCTATTTTCCATTCCAGGATTGACGGTTAGAAATAAAAAAATACGGTTGCGAAGCGCACGATAGAAATGAATGCAACACTCCGAGTGTCTAAGTTTCACGCAAGTTTTCCCGTTAGTTGAAAGTAGTGCAAACCCCTTGACGCTTATTTTCACTTCAGGTGGTAATATCCGCCATAATTGCATTTTCTATGAACTCGGACTTTGAAGTGTGGGTGCTGGAATCCAACGCTAATAAGTGGAATCTCCGTCAAAATAAGTCATTGCTAATTTTCGGTGTGAAGCAGCCTCAACTCGGTTGCTGTGGCAACGACGTTCTTCGTGGATTAGTCGCTGTAGATGGCCCAGGACTTTGCAGAATAAAAAATGACCGTAATAATGATTATTGTTGTTGAGTGGAGGGGAATTAACTGTGATGGGGTCAGGCGTCTTAGCGGCTTAATTTTCAATGGTCTCCCCCCCTTAGGTCAAAGGCCAAACGAGCCAATTTTCACACAGGGCAGTACTTGTTAAAAAGAGTGAGGGAGGGTGTTGGTCCTTGCGGCGTCTTGCTGTCGCGGCAGCCTCAACATGGTCACTACAACCATCGCCATGGATTCAGCATTTTTTATACAGGCTATTAATCATGAGAGCGTTTTAAATATAAGTCTCTCTTCATTTATCAGTTACGGTCGTCCACTTTTCGAGGTATTCGTTGGAAGAAATTGATGACCGAAAAACTTTAGCAGATTCATTGATGATGTCACGGACTCATGCGCAGCGGGCCACTACTACTCCTCGCGCATCGTTCTCGCGTGGTTCTTGGTCGTTTCTAAGTCTAGGATTGAGCGAAATACAGTTGGAAAAAGTGTTTAAAGCCGTGTCTTTCCTTTCGAAAGCGACTGGGCGGCCCAATTGGCAAAATATGCTCTTCTTCTAAACTGATTACAGTTCACTTTCGCTACTTTGCGTTCTCATTCTATCGTAAAACTTTTATTAGGGGAAGAAAAATCACTCGATGTTGGCGACAAAATTTTAAATGAATTTTTAAATACAGTTGTTTAAAGTTTTCAGAGGGAGTAATATGAGTGATGATAAAGCCTTATGAAGTGGAGGCATACTAATTCGCAATGCAGTCTCATTTCAGACTGGCATGTGCCGACTTGTGGATTCCTGGGCACCTACCTGGGCACCTACGAGGCGGCAATATTCGACGCGAAGGCGATTATCTCCTTCTTCGCCTTCGATTCGAATTCGAAGGTTGAATGCAGAAAAGTTTCTCGGGTTTTCCACCGGTTGATGTTTTCCATGTCTCCCGACGTTTCGAGCAGCGAATTTCTGAAACCATCTCATGGAAAACATCAACCGGTGGAAAACCCGAGAAACCTGTCTGCACCTGATACGCCGGGAAAACCTAATATCACACATCGACGATTTAATGTTGGACGATCGGGTGTGCGCGCGCAAGTCCTTCTTCTTAAGGAGGCACATCACTAATCCATCATGACCATTTGCCGCCATTATCGCCATTTGTCAATTGCTCTATTATGACCTTATTTTTGCCGTCTTCGTCATGATTGAAGGAAAGCATTAGTGATAAATCAGTCACACTTGGCGATTAGTCAATGGAGGCGTTTTCAATGACTCGAAACTTGGGTGAGTCAACGTGAAAATTAACGTGGATTTCGACTATTTGAATTAGCGTTTAAGGGAAGTCTAAATAAAGGGTGGGACAAAATAGAACAAATTGGCAAAAACGAGAATTCCAAAATTGGGCGTACAATTACTTTAACAGCTTTTGAGAAATAAATAGCGTGACCGGGACGCCATCTATCATTCTTCTGCAGAACTAAAATAGCAAACTGCCACTGCACGCAAGGTACTACGTATTGATAAGGAGTTGAGCTGTTAATTCTTCGCTGCATCGCCGATGTCTCTTCCGGAACAGACTTCTTAATTCGATAGTTTGTACCTACTTTCCACCGAAGTATTGTAATGATTTTAACGAGTCGTAGTTCAGGAATGGAATTTCTTTTAGTGTCGGAAGGATGGAAATGAGGACAATATTCAATTCAGGCGATTGTTTAAGGGATATGTAAAAGATGTCAGTTTCCTTAAATTGTGCAGAAAACTCTCGTGGTGACATTCAGTACCCCTTAAACTCAATTCATGAACGTAAGATAGGTATGGAAGAAATTAGTCTTGATATGGCTGGGAATAATTCCTCTGCCCGTTGCAGCAAAATGTTTTCTGGTTACACCCGCCGAGTGCCACTTCGTTTCTTCCCTCGAATCAGGGAAAATCGTTTTAAGATTCCTTAGGTGCTGTCATCGTTTCTGACAGCTCAGTGGTCGTGTTGCGTGATTGAAGTTTCCAATATTGTGGGTTCGATTCCTACGATTATGATTTTTACCTTTACGCAAGCAGGAAGCCGCAATAGAATACCCTTTCTATCCACTTATCGCCGTAAGCAACGCCGCCCTTGCGTATTTACAACCAAAATTCGTTTATTCGTCGTAATAGCAGGAATCCGGCCGCACAATGCAGAAGCGAACAATTACAGGGAGTCATTAATTTGGCGTTCGTCAAATGGCACGGAGGGTAGATTGGACGAATGCTTTTCTTTTTCCTATGCGAAGACAAGTTCCTCAAAGTAAAACATGGCTGGATGATGTCTCCATGTTCCTCGGTTTCACCGCGGGGATTTTCTTTGTGACGACAGTTTCACCGGTATTCCAACCGGCGTCTTCAGGTCGATGGTCAGGTCAGGAAACTGTCGTCACAAAGAAAATCCACGCGGTGAAACCCAGGAACATGGAGACATCATCTAGACAACGCCGCAGAAAACTACGCATCAACTAAAACATGGCTGTGTTATTTTTAATGTTTAAAAAGAATAATGAATGCATCTGCGATTGCACGTAGCTTGATTGTGCTGAATGAGGAGGTGCTTGGTTCACGGAGTTACTGCCATACCTATCTCACGCTGTTATCCACTTTGGTGAGATTCGAATAATCACGGAGTCGTGTTAGCAGTTCAAACTAGTATTTCACTTTTCTTTCTTTTTACGTACGATGTTTAGCATATTATGGCCTCTGCGATCAAGTATTTTATTGAAAGTAGGTGGGCGAAATTTTTATGGATCCAGCCTCGACGAATAATTAATTATTTGAAATTGGAAGCAGCAGTGTTTCGGATGTAAGGCGTCATATTCTTAACGAGTGTCCCGTATTCGATTGAATATAATTAGATACGAAGGTCTGCGTGTTGCGCAATTACTTCCAGTCATTATTAGAATTGAAATGCGGGCGGTGGTGTCTGAGAATATTTATCACCTCACTGAAATAGCACGCATTAATTAAACGCAGATCAAAAGTTGATTTGTACTCCACACCGGAAATTTCACCCCTGGACTGTCTTAGATTCAATTTATTTTTTTAATTTGAGAAACAAGCCAAGGTCACAAAGATCTATCTAAGATCTATACTTTGGTAATACTGTACACTCTGATAATCGAAAAGAAAACATATTACCAGAGGGTGCAAGTAAGGTATGATCGCGTCTTCTTCTTCGCACGTTGGCAAAATGTTTATGGCCCCAATTCTACGAAAAATTAATTAATTATTTGATTTTTGCGATACGATGAGTTTTGTGTCCCGCAATTACTTCCAGTTATCATTGGAAGTGAGATTGCGCTCCGATTAGGGGAGACGAGATTATAAAATGGGGTCTCGTGATTGCGATGGTGATTTGTCTCTCTCGGATTCGTGAATTGTTGCGTCGGTTGAGGTGATCTGTGGGAAAGGGAGCTCCCGTCATCCCTTGTCGACGTGAGCGTGTCTTTTTCAACACCTCGCCTCCTCCTCTCCAATCGAGACAAATACGTACTTAAGTTTGCCTCCTTTCGCTCTCCCGTCGATTCCCGGGCTTTTCTAGAGAGGGACAGTTATTATGGATGCAAGGATTTAATTATTTCACCTTTTCGCGCACGATGACATTCATTATAAAAAGTTATAAATTGTAAATACTTTTGACGTAAATAACTCTTACGAAGTTCAATCCGTCAAATTGCAGACATTTCTTAAGTGTTCCATAGCATGCAAATTTTCCTTTCATAATAACTCAAAACTTTAATTGTGAGAATGAAGAATACATTTTAAGTTCATCTATAAATTTCCCGTGCCTCAACAATTTCATTTCACTGATATTGCCAGAATACTGATTACTACGTGAAAAAGATGAATGAACGTTCAACGAATTTAGTGTATATATTTTCTTCCGTCGCACAAAAATACATACCACACATAGTATATCAATATTAATGAAGGTAAAAAGTTCGTTTTATTGCCAATCTGTTTTACCTTTAGTTATGATCTAATGATAATTCACCGCCTTTCATGGTTAAGTAGGTGGGCATCAATGCAGACAGGCCGAGTTCAAATCGTTGTTATTGAACGATTTGTTTTTGGTGGATTTGAATATTCCACATAAATCGTTCATTTTGAACGATTGGGATTCGGTGGATTTGAATCTTCAATCAACTCGTTCATTTTGAAAGGTTCGAGAGGAAAACTTGGATTCAATTCATTCGGTTCATGCCATTGAATCGTTCATTTCGAACGATCCATTCATGAACGACATAGCTTTAGAAGTCTAGTTCTAGAAGCAGCTCGCGCGCTCATTCCGGGAGGACGGTTCCAGCATTTTCATTCAAGAACCCATTCAGTTTGTTTTGTGCTCTTCTCATATCTGTGTAGTTTCATTAAAAGAATAATCCCATGAAACCAAAACCAGCAGTTTATTATTCAACACCGTCCCACAAATATAAAAAAATGACTCCTACCTGTGTCGTCCGATTCACTCCAAATGTGGTTCGGGCGCAAGGGATTGCCACTAGGAATGGACACGTGTCCAGATGGGGTGGAAATAGCTCGACCAATGGGATGGGAGCACTACCGCCACCCATTCCACATTCCCAGCCTCGAAAATCTCCGAGTATAGTCATAGGAGTGCATTATATGGCGGGTGTTCGCCAATCGCTCCTTTTCTTGGCAACCGAGTGTTTTCTCGCACCGAGTTGCTTCCGAATACTAACATAAGTGCCGCGTTGACATTTCTGTGCGACTCGCATTGACTCTCAGATGAGCCGAGTCGGCCATGTTTCGCTCGCGTCATAATCAAAGAAGCGACTCGAGTATGAAAGCTCTTGTCTCACAATCAGTGAAATGTGCTTCGGACGAATATTTTTAAAAATCCTGCAACAGAGTATTTGTTTATTTTTTAATTAAATCATAGAAGCCTATGATGTTTTTGGAAATCTAATTCAATTTTTTACGCGGTGCTTGAAAAACGAGACGCGTTCTTTTGTTATTTTTGCGGCGAAATTTGCGACTTCATTGCCCAATAAAACAATAAAACGTCATTTTCAATTTTTGTAAGATATTCAGTAATATAAAAAATAGTGATAAAGTTTCAAAGTAAAAATTTTAATACTGGATGTGATAGTTGATGAGCAATAAGTAATAAGACCTGTGAGTCCATCGCCGCGGGGAAAAAATAACGGGAGTGTGGATCCATTTCAGAAATAATTCGTCGATATATTTGCCTCCAAAGATCAGTGGATGACGATTGTGGCTGGATTTGATAAGTTTGGAGGCGGGGCTTCGGCGATGGAAGAGGTGGAGGAAGTCGGTGGAGGAGGCATTAGGATTATTACAAATGCGGTGGCCTCGAATGGAGAGGGAAGGGTTTGTTTGGTGTGGGAAGGATGACAACTGTTGCTGGTTATTCGTGGGTTTTACAAGGACAGAGGTGAGAAATTCGCTATCGACATCAAGGAAGGTAATTGGAAATGGTTGAGGTGAAAGAGGATGAGGAATTGAAAGTAGCGATAAAATTGTTGAGGGAATCATTAACATGTGGCCACAGGAGGAATATGTCATCGATAAATCTGAGCCAAAGGAGGGGTTTCAATGGATATTGGGAAAGGAAAATTTGTTCAAAACGGCGTAGGTAGAGGTTTGGATAGGAGGGACTGAATCTACTACCCATTGAGCAACCTTTGATTTGTAAATGGTGTTTATTGTTAAATGAGAATGAACGATATTAGCTAGGCCTAAGAGGAAGTCGGTGCTGGGGGTATGAGCATTTGGGATAGGAAGTGGCGGAGGGAGGAAAGACCTTCAGAATGAGGGATGGATGGATGTGTAGAGAGGGGCGACATCTTTGGTGGCCATGGTGATTTGGATGTCGGGAGGAATGGGGGTGGAGTGGAGACGGTCTCGGGAATTGTAGGCATCTTTGATATGGAATGCTAGTGACAAAACTAGCGGTTGGAGGTAATAGTCAACGAATGCCGATATTCTGTCCGTGGATGGGTTGCAAGATGAGACTACAGGATTACGAGACGTTTGGACACATTCGAAAAGAGATATATATATTTCATCCATCTCTGCAAGAAGCCATTTCGTCCGAACTAATTAATTTGACGATTCAAAGACGGTTCTGTTAATGGACTTTTAAGTACGTGATTATGTTCCACAGAAAATTCATTTAACCTATATAAAAATTCTTAGTGCGTCACTCTGAATTCCTTAAGTTGTTTTAACCCTGATAGGAATGAGTGCAGCAAGATTCGAAATCGGTTGGCTTAAATAAATGTTTCGTGGAAAATTACCAAGTCGTTACATATCCCATCAGCACGACGATATTCGACACTTAACCACGAATGTTTCTCTAAGCAAAATCCGATAATGACTTTAATATCCTTACATTGCGTAAGTATTCTGCAAATTGCGGCATCTTGAATTGTAGAATGTTAAAAAAATTAATAAAGTTTGCGAGTTTATTATAATTATCATAATTAAAATATTCAACCGGATTCGTTTTCTTGGAACGTTTCCCCAAATCGTGGGCTACCGGTCTCACTTCCCAACTTGAACACACTTCAGCGCACGATAATAAAGTCCTGCCTTTATGCCTTTATTAAGACTCTTTCAAATGTCTAAAAATCCTCTTCTCTCCGTTCCTCTAACGCTGTTTACAATATCCCCACTCAGAAATTACTCCATCCATACGAAACCTAAACCAACCATAACTACGAGGGCTGTTTTTTAAGTAAGGGCCGTTTTGCAGTAGCCAGGCAGTTTACCTGTAGCAGTTCGCTCGCCGTCCATAACGAGTGTGCGCGCCCGCCTCCCAGCATTCCTTGCGAACAACCACATGTCAGTTGCAGATCTGTATCTAACCTTTACGCTTTACTGTGGATCTTTAAAATGTTTAAGATTATTGAATCGCCCGCCGCGTGTGAGATTCGGTCAGTGATAAGATTTTTGACTTAAAGAAACATGTCGGCTGCCGACATTCACCTTCAGCTTTCTGAAGTGTATGCTACTAATGCTATGAGCGAAGGTAGAGAGCGGAAATGGGTCGGAGCATTCAAATATGGCCGCGAAAATGTTTTCAATGACGATGATGATCGCTCGGGACGGCCATCTTTGATCACAAATGTTGTCGCGCTGCAAAATCAAGGCAACGGTGTTCTGGGTACAGGCGAAGTGTTTTGCTAGTGGACTTTATGACACGAGGAATGACGATCAACTAGGTAGCCTAGTGTTGTGGCGAGTCAAACAGGAAGTACAACGCACCGACGCTGATCAGCGCGGGCAACCAGGCGAGCCCGGTCAACGCGGCGAGGCTGCCGCATCGAACCAAAAGCAGTATATCCAGCGTATATAAGACCAGCGGAGAAGCCACCGCGAGAGGCAGAAATATAAGAGAAGGTGCCAGCAGAACGCTGTGCTAGAGAGAACTGTGCCACCTCAAGTGTAAACCGATTTTTGTACATAATAAAAATCGTACATTGGAGGAGTATTGTTTGCTTGCAACATAGCCTGGCAGCCGACCTTTACATTGGTGACCCCGACGTGATGCCGGACCCTGGGACTGCTATTGGAGCCGAATCAGCCCCCGCAGGAAGCATGCTGGACCGAGTCGCCGTTCGAGTCCCACCTTTTTGGCCTGAAAAACCAGCCCTGTGGTTTGCGCAACTGGAGGGACAATTCCGACTGCGCGGGATCACGCAAGACGACACGAAGTTCTGGTATGTTGTCTCACACCTAGAGAATAGATACGCCCTAGAAGTGGAGGACATCATTACCGATCCGCCCTCCGAGGGAAAGTACGATAGGGTAAAATCTGAACTCATTCGAAGACTTTCGGCCTCGCAAGAGCAAAGAATCCGACAATTGTTAGAGCGCGAGGAGATGGGGGACCGGACACCTTCACAATTTTTGAGGCAATTACGGACCACTGCCGGCCCTGCAGTGCCAAATACTTTTTTAAAGACCCTCTGGTTAGGTCGCTTACCAGCATCCATGCAAGCAATACTGGCAACCCAAGGTGACGAAGAACTTGAAAAGATAGCTCTGTTGGCAGACAAGGTACATGAGGTCACCCCTAAGCTCCATATCGCTAGCCTACAAGACGGGCCCCGTATCGCAACGCTTGAGAAGAAAATTGACGACCTGGCGAAGCAGCTGGCAGCCCTGACGACCGACACCAGGAAGCCACGCCGAAGCAGATCGCGTTCTCTTTCGCGAAAACGAGATTCGGAGGAGAGGAACAAGGGCCTCTGTTGGTATCACTGGCGTTTTGGTTCGAAGGCTAGGAAATGCTCATCTCCTTGTTCGTATTCTCAGGAAAACGACCAGGGCCCTCGTTTATAGCGGCTAGCGAGCACAGCCCCATTAAATGCCGCCTCTTCATGACCGACGCAAGGACAAAGGAACAATTCTTGATGGACACAGGTGCCGATCTCTGCGTCTATCCGCGGAGGCGCATTAAGGGTCCCCGTTTTAAGACTTCGCACGAGCTAAGTGCTGCCAATGGGTCACGGATCGCAACTTACGGTTTCGTGACGCTTAACTTAGATTTTGGCCTTAAGCGCGTTTTTGTGTGGAATTTTGTTATTGCAGACGTCGACAGACCTATAATCGGAGCAGACTTTTTAAGTTTTTACGGTCTAATCGTCGACATTAAAAATAGGCGACTTTTGGATAACATTACCTCTCTTTCTACTCCCGGTCACCCGGCACAAGGCACGAAGGGGCAGATAAAAGTAGTGACGGGCAACTCTATGTACCACCGATTATTGAGGGAGTTTCCGGAAATTACTCGACCGATAGGAGTTTTTTCGACACCCAAGCACACCACGGAGCATTATATTAGGACAACGCCAGGCCCACCCGTGTGCTCCAAGCCCAGACGACTAGCACCCGACCGTTTGAAAGCAGCAAAAAAGGAGTTCGAAGCAATGATAAAGATGGGAGTCGCACGCCCATCGCAAAGCAACTGGAGTTCGCCCTTGCATATGGTGCCAAAGAGAGGGGTGGAATGGCGGCCATGTGGAGATTATAGAGCTCTCAACGCCAGGACTATTCCGGACCGCTACCCAGTCCCGCACATAGAAGACGTAGCCAACTCCCTTTTTGGGAAGGCAGTATTTTCAAAAATTGACTTGGTACGTGCCTACAATCAAATTCCGGTCGCTCAAGAGGACATTGCCAAGACAGCAATAACAACCCCATTTGGCTTGTACGAGTTTCCTTTCATGGGTTTTGGTTTAAGGAATGCTGCACAAACATTCCAGCGCTTTATGGACGAAACAATCCGCGGTTTGAACTTCTGCTACGTCTACATCGATGATATTTTGGTAGCATCCGATTCGGAGCAGCAGCATGAAGAACACCTGAGGGAATTGTTCGAGCGATTGAAGAAGGAAGGCATTCTGATTAACCCCGCCAAATGTATTTTCGGAAAGCCTGCTATTAATTTTTTAGGCTATGCCATTTCCAAGGAAGGCATCAAGCCAATGGAAGACAAAGTAAAAGCGTTATCATCTTTTCCGTTCTTAATAATAAAACGTTATTGTACTTTTCCACACGAAAAAGACATCGTGTGGAAAAGTACAATAACGTTTTATTATTAAGAATGGATTTTCACAAAGTAAAGCCAGAAACAATCAAGTTTATCTTTTCCGTTACCTGGAACAGCGAAGCAACTTCGGCGATTCTTGGGGATGATCAATTTTTATCGCCGATTTATTCCAAACGCAGCAGCCATCCAAGCGCCAATGACTGAGCTACTGAAAAGGCCAAATTTAAAAGGGCAGGCACCAATTGAGTGGACTACGGAAGCACAGCAGGCATTTGATGCATGCAAGACCAGTCTGACTCGGGCAGCGTTGCTGGCACATCCCGACCCCGAAGCTATTTTGGCGATTGTGACGGATGCATCTGATTGTACCCTCGGCGCCGCCCTACAGCAGCGGAACTCCAACGGATGGCAGCCACTTGCTTTCTTTTCGAAGAAAATGAGCCCGGCGCAGAGAAAGTACAGCGCTTACGACAGAGAATTGCTCGCAGTCTACGAATCCGTAAAATATTTTCGTCACATGGTCGAGGGGCGTCATTTCGTTATTTTTACGGATCATAAACCTCTCATTTTTGCTTTCCGCCAGAACGCCGATAAAGTTACTCCGCGACAATTTCGTCATTTGGATTTTATCAGCCAGTTCACCACCGACATACGTCACGTGACAGGAAAGGAGAACGTGGTGGCAGATGCTTTGTCCAGAATCGACGAGGTGTCTGCAGCAATAGATTATCAAGCGCTCTCCCGATTCCAGACGGAAGACCAAGAGCTACAACAATTACTAGCGTCCAAAACTTCGCTCCAGCTGAAGCGAGTTCAGATTCCAGATTGCGATGAGAGCATTTTCTGCGACATTTCCACGCAGACTGCTCGACCCTACGTCACAGAAGAATTCCGCCGCCAAGCTTTCAACACCGTCCACGGCCTCGCACATCCAGGTATCAAGTCAACAACGAAGCTTGTTACGCAGCGATTTGTGTGGCCAGGAGTCAAGAGAGATTGCAGAGTATGGGCGCGGAGTTGCATCGCCTGTCAGCGTTCAAAAATTACGAGGCACGTGAATTCACCTCTAGGGGAATTTAAGTTACCTTCTTCGCGATTTGAGCATATTCACATAGATCTCATTGGCCCCCTGCCGGTTTCCCGTGGTTTTCGCTACTGTTTAACTTGCATAGATCGTTTTTCCAGATGGCCCGATGCTTTTCCTATTGAAGACATCAAAGCAGACACAGTGGCCATGGCATTTTTCGGCGGTTGGATTTCCAGGTTCGGTATGCCTTTGAGAGTCACAACGGACCGGGGAAGTCAATTCGAGTCATGCCTTTTCAAATCTTTAACCCGTCTGACAGGAACTCAGCACCTCAGAACAACGGCGTTTCATCCCGCAGCTAATGGACTTGTCGAGCAACTGCACCGCCAGTTGAAAGCAGCAATTAAGTGCCATGCGGATCAATGGTGGGTGGAGTCACTTCCAGCGGTTCTCCTGGGAATGCGTGCGGCGTGGAAGGACGACATCGGTGGAACGGCGGCTGAACTGGTCTACGGCGAGACCTTGCGCCTACCTGGCGAATTCCTATCACCGCAGCCGCAGACCGTCGAAACCTCCACGTTCGTCGACATCCTCAGACGGCGAATGCAGAAATTGAGGCCAGCGAAATTGATACGACATGGGGAAAGGCAAACCTTCGTTTTTAAAGACTTGGCCACTTCTCCGAGTGTTTTCGTGAGAAGCGGCTCGGCGAAGGGCATTAAAGAGCCACCGTACGATGGGGCTTTTAAAGTTATAAGGAGATACCCTAAGTATTTCATAGTCCGCTGTAAGGGGAAGAATAGCTCGATCAGCATCGAACGGTTGAAGCCGGCATATGTTTTCGCCGACGACGCGGACCCCAAGACGTCACCTCCAGCGGGCGAAGGTAGCAAGGGCAGCAAGGGCGATCGTTTACAAAGGCAGACAAAAACACGTTACGGGAGAAGAGTCCACTTCCCTGACCGCTATCAAGTCCATTAAACTACTTTTTTTATTTTTTGTTTACCTTGTACATTTTCCTTATGCTTTCTTCTCTCGTTCAAAACATAGGTTTTGTCACTGCCAAGGGGGTATTGTGGCGAGTCAAACAGGAAGTACAACGCACCGACGCTGATCAGCGCGGGCAACCAGGCGAGCCCGGTCAACGCGGCGAGGCTGCCGCATCGAACCAAAAGCAGTATATCCAGCGTATATAAGACCAGCGGAGAAGCCACCGCGAGAGGCAGAAATATAAGAGAAGGTGCCAGCAGAACGCTGTGCTAGAGAGAACTGTGCCACCTCAAGTGTAAACCGATTTTTGTACATAATAAAAATCGTACATTGGAAGAGTATTGTTTGCTTGCAACATAGCCTGGCAGCCGACCTTTACAGTGTGCAACCGTGGCCAGGCTCCGACGCGCCATTCAGAGGAAAAGACTCTCGCGTGCACTCCTCGTTGTCAGGGCAAACTTCTTTAAAGAGTGGTTTCAAAACTTAGTTATAAGGTATAATAAGTTCCCAAACAAACAAGGTAACCATGTGGAAATATAAATAAAAGTATGAAAATTCTAAAAATAAATTTGGTTTATTTTATATAAAATAACGGCCCTTACTTGAAAAACAACCCTCGTATGCAATGGAATGCGTTCGCTAATTAAAAAAACATGATAATCAATGTGATTCACCCGACTACACACGACTAGGAAAATTCAAAGATAAGGAAGTTCTCATTCTGAGGATTCCCATGATCCCAACAGATATGCCTTTCGAGCATAAAAGGGATTCACTTTCCAATTCGTGTTGTATTGGCGGTGACAAGGTGAGTGTCAGTGGTCTGAATCTAGAAAACCATTATCTTCCTAATGGTAAATTATATCTGGCATGTTCACTTCTAGGTAGACCATACACTTCAATCCGTCCCTCCGAGGCACGACCCTCCTCCAAATTTCGGGGTGACGTGACCCCTTCATCGAGAGATGGACCTCGAGGAAGGCTCTCGATCGACCAGCCGCTATTTGCAACCGGGCAAACCCGTGCAGCCCCAGAGGCACGGCGGGCTTTCCAAGAACCATTCCTATGCGCGAGCACGAAGCACAGAATCAAAACAAGCCTCCAGCGATGACAGTTCTGCTTTAGATGGGCGATAGAAACAACCGACGAATAATTTTGTTCCGTTGTCGCCGATGTGGCTAGAAGGGCCATGGATTTCAGTCCAGAGAATCTCACCACAGTCCGTCTCAAGATCGGACCTTCCACTTGCAGGACACTCTGAAGCGATGGCAAATAAAACACCACCCTCACGGGATCTCGCCGAAAATTTTGGTGCGTGAGAATGACAACCGATTCGTTATCAAAAACGTTCGCGTTAAGCCATGTCTCAGTAAATGCAAAAATCTTGAACGAGGCAAGTTCGGTGAAGTGACGCGTCACATTCGAAAGCTTATTTTGTAGGCTTTTAACATTTTGATGGTAAGCGCTACACACTGGCTTGTCACTGTCAAGAAGAATGAGGAGGGCGACGCGGTTCACAGCTGTGGCCTCTCGTTAGCGGGAGAGGCCCCAGAGCGAGCGACGCGACGGGCCCACGGCGATGGCGGGTCGGGAGACCGGGGACGGCGGCGGAGCCATTCCAGGGAAAATGCCAATTTCCTGCATCTTATCCTGTTGCATCCTGCATCTTCGATCACATCGATAACTGGGGAACTTTCACACTACAGCGGAATCCACTGATACGTCCATGACAGAGAAATTACCAAAGTTACGGCAAAAGCTAATACACACCAAAGGAAACACATTATAACACCGGCAGCCATTTTGGATGGCCTCTTAAACCTTAGGCTGCGGGAGTTCACGATTTTAGGTTCCATAAGCCATTGCAGAAGAGCAGGAGGCATCCCCTGCCACAAGGGCTGGTCTGGTAGATTAGTTAAGTCCCTTAGCGATCCTTATGGCGATGGAAAGTGCCCAACTGCAAGATATCAAAGGTAGCAATAAAAATTTTGGGTTAAACTGCAGTCATGAGTGCAAAACGTATACAAACATTCCCGCACTCGAAAGATTAAAAATAAAAGTGTTTGTCCTGAGAAATACGAGTTGGTGATGAAAATATTTAGTTTGATATTATTTAAAAGAATATTAACATAGATATATTATTTTTCTCCACCAATAGAGCGAACTGCGAAATATTCCATCCACATGTCGCACTCCAGATTTCGTAAACTTTTGCTCCACTTTGACAGCTACTATCGTTTGAATACATTGATTGAAGACACTTGATAACGCTTTTGATTAACACTTGATGTTTTGATCATACCCGGCTTCAAGCGTGAAAGTGGAATTTTGGATTTCCGACTGATTTTCGTTTGTTTTATTTCCGTGCGTGCGTTGTGCGCAGGGATGGAAAGTGAAACGAGACGAAAATGTTTCGTCTCGCCCTGGAGCGAAACGAAAATACGAGTCCTGGGTTTAGTTTCGCTCATGCACGAAATTAAAATCACCGAAGAGCTTAGAGTCGACCCGGGACGAAACTTTTAGAGGGAATAGTTTCCACCGTGTAAAGAGGTTAAAACATTGAGCGTAAAAATCGAATGGCCCGTTTTCGTTCACCGTTCTCCTGTTAGTGGTACAAATATGAGTGCCCCATGCTTCTAATGGCGGTAGTCCGAACCTCTAATTCATTTAAATAATATATATTCAACCATACTTCGTACTCGATGTGTTGGTCGAAACTTAACTATTCAAAGGTGAAGCACGTGGTCCCGTCGGTGCGGATCATTATCTGCGTTTCGTTTCGTATCAGAGTTAAGTTTCAACCCAATGTCGTTTTATATCCGATTTCGCTTCGACCCTGAGTTTAGCTCTCTGGGATTAAATCCATTTCGTTTCGTTTCCACATTTCGTTCCCGGGAACGAAATTATTGAAATTTTACTTGAAACTTAACTTTCGTTTCGTTTCACTTGCCATCCCTGGTTTGTCGTCACGTTTGTCTCCCCGCTCCACTCGACCTATTCGCGATGCATCCAATTAGTGCGCGTTCTCCCATTTTCTCCCATCCTTCCTTCCAGCCACATTCAATTCCCTCTTCCACTCTGCGTCATCATTGCCCCCTGGCGGCATGCCCGCGAAATAAGTCGCCCCTACGTATTAGCGGGTGTTGCGCAAGAGCGACGAGTCGTTCGCGCATTTTGACCTGCGCAGCATGGACACATCCGCATTAGTTTCGCGCCAAGCATGCATTAAGAGAGGGCGGCGCTCCCCCGTAATTTCAGGAAATATTATAAGGATGGTAATCTTTACGGTGGTTCTACGTTGGAAGTTTTTATTTCACCAGTTTATCAAGAAGTGCTCAGTAGCAATTGATGACTATCTAACGGCTACTTTCATACGCATAACAGACCACATACTATTGTCGCTGAAATAATTTCATTGATAGCTGTATAACCCCAATGTGAGGGATTAGCCAAACAAATGCGACGTTAAAACGTCTGCACCCAGGAATGTGAGTTGGCGAAGAATTTCCCGTTAGGATAAGGTTGTTGATGATGCCTAGTGTTGCCTATTATCTAATTCAAAGTAGAATCGTCATGGTTATTAATTCCGAGTTGTGAATTTACACTAACAATAAGTCGGCGTATTAATACGTTCAAGCCGTATCGTATGGAGAAAAATCGTCGTCT
This sequence comes from Ischnura elegans, assembly GCF_921293095.1. Lineage (NCBI taxonomy): Eukaryota > Metazoa > Arthropoda > Insecta > Odonata > Coenagrionidae > Ischnura > Ischnura elegans. Next base: position 5,208,434 of record NC_060248.1, on the reverse strand, counting down.
ACATTTCTCACAAGATTCTATGGCCCAGCAAATTTCTCATAGGTAAAGCCTGAATCACACGATCATTTTTTTTTCGTCGCGAAAGTAATCACTATCGCGATCACTTTTCCCGTCGCGAAAAGCGATCGCTCGAGTGATCATTTTTCTGAATCACACGGTCACTCCTGACGTCGCTTTTCGCATCATTTCCGATATCACAGCTCGTTGTCATAGGACCCGAATCACGTAAATATACAGCGTGTTTGTTTATCTATGTCGTTCCCACAATTGTCAAACGTTGCTCTGCAATAGCTCCATACGGGCATGCGTTCCGATTGGCTGATATGGGGTTTTAGGGACGGTTTTAGCGACGGAAAAAGCGACCGGACTAGTGATGAAAAATAGCGATGGGAATCCTCATCGCGATCGCGAACGCGAAAAACAACTGCCGGCGACGATCATTTCGCCTAGTGATCGCGATAGTGATCACTTTCGCGACGAAAAAATAAATGATCGTGAGATTCAGGCTAGAGCTATTCTATTATTTGAGGGATGACTTTTACTTACAAGCTTACTTCTCCCAACATTTTCGTGTGCCCTGATATGATGTTAGGCTTTGCAACATTGATATCCTAACTTCAAATATCATTGTGATCATCCCACGTAAGATACCTACCTGAGCCAGTGGCGATCATAAATCCTGATTTCGGGGGGAGGGGGATGGAATCCCTCATTTTATCTCATTTAAAAGACTGCCATTAGCAACTCCAAACATTGGTTTGGTCCAAGTGCAGAGCGTAACCTTGGTGACGCGCACATCTGTTATGGCATATTCGTCGAATTCGGTTGCCAGGCGCTTAGGCCCATATTTGTTTTGCCTCCGTATCTCGCGCGAGCTAATAGATGCGAGGAATAACTGAAGATTGTTGTTGAGGATTCAAAGATGATTTACATATAAGGTGTTAGGCGAATGCATTTTGAACCACTCGGTGTCTCAACTCGACGGTTCTTTTGGGTAGGTGGAGGTAAAGCTCACCCCGAACTAAGCAACGGGCGTGTGAATACCACGCATTCGGGGTAGGGTGGGGGGACAACTCCTTTCCCTCGTAAGTATAATGCCCACTCGTTCTACGATGATGTTGGAAGGTTTTAATCTTGGTTTGAACCCGGTTCCATTCGATCTGCAGCCAATCGCTCCATCCACCAGCATTGGGCTAACTGGCACACCGGACACCCTTGTTTGGAACACTCTAGCACAGTAACAACTCATAATTAAATACGCATAGGTACGAGTTATAATGATATATGTACTTATATGAAGGAGAATCACTGCATATGTCGCGGCCCGATGTATTTTTTTTCTCTTTCCCCGGCTTCTGATGTCTCACAGAGATGCATTACGTACTTGGCGTAATGAAGTTGTCTCCGGCCAGCCCGAAATTAAATCACTCAGTCGGGAGACTCATATGTTGTTTCGACCGTCAACTCATGGAGGGCCATGTGATGTTGCCTCTCAACTTTAAACAATCCACGTGCTAACCTAAAACCCTCCCCAAGTGAAACCTGGAAATCACGCAAGTTGCCATTTGATTGGGGCATCCAGAGTTGCGCTCCATTAAAATGTATCCACATGAAATTGGAACTCGCGCAATTTCGACTTTTTTTCTCAGTCCATAGTTATTATTCGGATTAGGTTGCGATTTGGAAGATATATGAATTGGATCCCAAGCACCTCAAAATACTCTTTTCTTACTATCGAATATTGCATATTTTTCTGTTAAAGGCAGTGGTTGGGCGTCGGCCATGTTTGGAAGTCAACTGCTCCCATGGTGCATAGCGGCCACGTGCATATTCCATTGTTGTGAGCTGCGTGGCTGGAGCGTCTCTTTCATCGAGTGCACTGCGCAGAAGACACTCGGGAGGGAATGAGCTAGACCGCGCGCCGGCTTCTGCGCATAGGATGGCAAAAACTAACATCACGTGATGCATCTAATGGGTCTGATTGGCTGATGACGACAATAGCGATTCATTTTATTTCCGTTAACTTTAATGGTAACGGAAAAGATAAAGTATCAGGATTTTAAAATATTCCATTCGTAAATATTTCATTTGTTAGCATTATCCAGTGTTAAAAATTGACTATGATGGATATTTAAGTCGTTTTTCTCGAGGTTATTCATCCTTGTTGGAGGTGATCGGGAAACTTAAATATAGTGGAAAAGCCCTAATCTTGTTCACTTACTTACTCCTTTAATTTCGGCGCCAAAATTAAACGTTATATAAAACTCATGTGGATACTCTCAATTGGGTAGTTTCCTTCATCAAAGAAAACGATAGGCATTGATTGCGATTCGTTACCCACCATTACTGTATTCATAATATACAAATCATTTGGTTTTTGAAATACCGGTTTAGACGAATGGCAAGGGTCAAATTTTATCCTCATTTGAAAAAGGCCAGATTGGCGCCCATGCGATTCCACTCCGCGTGACGTCACAGGGACCTAGTTTCTACACGAGAGGATAGGAGTTATACATCGTCTGAGGTTACCAATGCATGCATGAGGCACAGGGCTCAGGGAAACATGTCTTAATAATCACCCATTAAAACTGGCTAAGTTCGGAAAGTTTTCTTCGTTTGATAAGGTATTAATAAACCTTTTTTAAGCCAAGCGCTACCATACAGCAAGGTACTCAGCTATCCGCTAGCATCCTGCGACGTATCAGCGCTAAGCCTCGCCTCAAGGTCACCTCACCGGGCGGGAGGGGGAACCAGAAATACGACGTACGGAGATATTTCCCGGCATTCATACTTAAGCGTCGCGTTTTCGGGCGCTTGAAAATTTTCACTTTTCATTTAATCGCGAAAAATAAATGTTGTCATTTAAAAATCTAAAAGCGTGAAATACGTACTCCAGGAGTAATAATCTTTCGATTAAAGCAATAAAAAAATAATAGGAAACCACCCTATTATAGAATTGTTTTTAATTATAATTTTGTAAATCAGCCATTTAAGTTATTTTTGTACGCAAATGACGTTTCATTCTGTATTAATTAAATCTTTTTGGCGAAATCTTTGCCTCCGTAACTAAGATAATTGTGAACAAAAAATACGTGGGAATTAATTGATACATTTAATGTCAATTTCACCAGGAAATACCTCGGCGAGCATTTGACATTCGACGCCGAGAGATTTGCGAGCAAAGAAAAATTCAAAGAACAGCTGCGTCAGAAACATCTAGGAGCGAATAGTGGGAGCTACGCGTAGATGTGAATGGATTTAGGCCGGTAGTTGTTTGAGACTCGGAGGCATCGCTCTGTGCTGAGAGTGCTTTACCCAACTGATAGCTTTCAGAGGCACACGGAGGACATTATCTCATAATCAAACCTCGATAGTCCGACGTGTGCCTCGATAGTCCGACAGAAACGGTAAAATAAGAGAGAAAATTAGCCACACGGATAGGAATTCGCTTTTCCCCGGAAAAGGACTCATTTCAATAAATACAAAAAAACTCCATCCCGTATTATTTTCTTTGTTCTAGGACCCCCGCCTCCCGCCGGCAGAGGCGGCTTTCGGAGCAGTATGTAAGACTTATTGAAAAATGTTTGTGGGAATAGATAACATACATAAGAGTATGTATTGAGAGAGGGTTGGGTTGCTGTGACAACAGTGGTAGATTGGAAATGTAATGCATAATTGGAAGTATCTGTCCAATGTGTGGGTGCCGCTGTAAATTTATGGGAGGGGGTGGAAAGTTAAATGGGGGTGGCGGTTGAGATTCCGTGAAATGGGAATGCGGAAGAGAATATCATGCTTCTTCATCTTTGGAGTGGAGGGGCGATCAAAAGTGGACGATAATGAAGTTGAAGATGAAGTGGAATGGCGTCTAATGCATCTTGCATAGACGCCATGCTTCGATTAAGACTTCCAAGATCAAGATGTGAAGAAGAAGACTTAGGCGGGTGGATGCAAGCGGTGGGGAGAGGGGCACGAGGTTGAGTAGGTATGCAGTGATTCGCGAATAGGGGCATGGGGAGTGGGTGAGGTTGACGCCCTCTTTGCGCATGTGCGCGTGTCGACTGTTTAGTGACGTCATTGCATGTTTATGGCGGCGGGCATTTGGGCTGCTATTCTGGATAGAATTACACCGTGGTATTCGCCAATAGAGCGGGAAAAGCGTAATAATATTGCGTATTTCGACCATGTTGCAATACGGCAATCTGAATGGCGTAATCGATGCTTCAATTCCATCGGAAGGCGTAATTCTCAAAATTTCTGTGGCGCCGGTGCAATTCAGTATTCTGAACGGCGAATCGCGACTGAAAAGGTCGGAATAATATTACACCGACTCCCGAAGCGGGCTATTCGGTATTATACCCCGCAACAACGTGCGCATAGCGACGTTGAATTGTTTTTCAGAGGTTAAAGTAATCAAATCACGCATTGGATAATTGAATAATATTTAAAGATTAATCGTCTTTATTTTAATTAAATAATCGTAGCATACGTACTGAATATTTAACTAGTTAAGCGAATTGTGTAGAAATTGACATTTGAGCTTAATATGTGAAGCACAAACTTTCTTCACGGACAGCACGTAAGCAATAAATATTTTAGAATAAATACGAATAGCAAACATTTTCCGCAATGCATTCATATTTACCACGCATCATTTTATTTCAATATTATATGTGCGACGAAAAGATCCTCAACGTAGGCCCTCAGATCAGTTCTTGAATGTTTCCAAACTTGTGTTAACCCACTGTCTCGGCAAATAAAATAGTCGTAGCTTTGAATGGAAACGAATAATACCATATATTTGATCAGCGGTTTATTTGCTCAGGTCTACAGTACATGCAAATACAATCTTCGAGTCGAAATTCTTTTTCACACATCATTCGTTATCCCTCTACAAAACTGAAATTTTATTAAAATATTGTAGACTTGTACTACTCTGTAGGCAGTAAACTTAAATTACTTACGTTCAAAAAAAGGATTTCTCCGATTATTAATAAAGTCTCCGAACATATATGGTATACCAAAGAAGTTTAATGCAGTATTCATGAACTACGTAGTGCAACATTTATCATGTGGACTTCAATACAAACTGTAGCGTCTATAAGCAAAGTAGTTTTTCACAAAATTAAGATTCAGTTTATCGACACAGTTGAGGAGGCTCTATCAGAATTTTCTGTGCGCACATTAGAATCAGATGATATGAAAACAATAATGAGAGGTGACGTAACAACACTTTCCATACGATTCACTGGTGTTACATTCACTTGTTCACAGATTTTCCATCCATCCTTGAATTCACCATCACCTCCCTCTGATTTTTCCACAAATGCGGCTGAAACATCGAGATTATTCCATCATAGTGCATGAAAGCACAGCTGTGGCGTCGTAATACACTACATTTCCGAAGCAAAGAATAAATAGTGATATGCAGGGAGTCATCTAAATATGTAAAACAAAGTCGAAAATCGTGTTAGTTACACCATTTGTAACTCGAGAACGGCTGAACCGATTTTAATATATTTTTTTGCGTTCATCTTCGCCCCGGATAACACAATAAACATAAAAAATAATAACAGTTCACGAAAAAAATTCTTGATCTTGGGGTTATCTTTTTATGAGTTGGTAACTCTGAAAAAGCTATCAACCTGGTCAAAACCGGATAATTTGTTTTATTTTTACCAATTTAGTGACTGAGCTGGTTAACAATGTTTAAAACATATTTGAAATATTACAATAACATTAATTTAATTTAATTAAAGCTAACAACAAGCCCAGCTCGAATTGAGTTGTCAACAAACACGTCTCTACGAGTGTGTAAAGAAATCTCCAAGCAATTGTTGACTAACAGGAATGACCGCGTACCTGTCGACAAATCGAGCGGATTGATATCATTTCCCCGGAATATCTACAATTTCGTATCATCGAAAGATGAGCTAATCAAGGAAGTGTTCCCGAACATGATTGATAACCACAAACACAAATGTTTGTTTCAGAAAAAAATTTTGGCGTCTAAGAACGAAGACATGGATGACTTCAACTTCGTAATTCAGAATCAAATCGGTGGTACTCTGTATTCACTCAAATCAATTGACTGTGAAACAAACGAAGACGAAGTCACCAGCTATCAATCTGAATTTGTAACTTCTTGCCTGTGCCTGGCTTACCACCGTTAAATTTATTGTTGAAGGTCATGATGCTTCGAAAGCTAAACCAACCAAAACTATGCAATGCAACGCGATTGGTTATTAAAAAACTAATAATCAATGTGATTCACGCGACTATTTTCAAAGGAAAATTCAAAGATGAAAAAGTTCTCATTCCAAAGATTTCCATGATCTAATTTGATATGCTCTTTGAGTTAAAACGAATTCAATTTCCAATTTGTGTTGTTTTCGAGATGACGACTTTCAAATCACAAGGTGAGTGTTTATGCTCTGAATCTAGAAACGCCACGTTTATCTCATGGTCAAATATATGTTACAAGTTCACGTGTTGGCAAACCATCCGATTTATTTGTTATTCCGCCTGATAACAAAACAAAAACTGTTATATAGCAGAAGGTACTTAAGTGAATAAAGTCGAACACGTAGGGTAGACCTGGGCACGTTTACGCACTGGGGCAGGTTTACGTAGGGCACTTTTCTGAACCGAGTTATGTGTATGGCGCCACAAGTTATGACATGTTAATGCTGCTCTATAGGGGATGTTTTCACGAGATATTGAGCGTCAGTCAATCATCAGTCTAGCTTTGTGTAAACTTGCCCCAAGAACGGGGCAAGACTTGGACCTTAAAAACACTTTTTTACGATTAAAAATGACAATAGGCCAGCAACTGAATGCATAAAAGCTTGGCTTTATTAACTGCTTAATAAAACCACAATGTCTAAAATTTCCTAAGTTAAGACGTAAAAATCATTGAAATAAATCCGCATATGCGTGCAACGGTCTACCGTATGTAGATTGAACAAAGAAAATATGCTTCCAACAATTCATTTTAATGCTTATTATTGTAGTTTTATCGATTTTTTCTTGATTTATTATAATGAGTTTAAATTATTAAAATAAGTACCGTCTCTCTTGATTTATTAATGGTGTAACTAAACTTTTCATCGATTATTAGGCGGTACAACTTTATCCGGGCCAGATAGTATAATGTAAAGCTATAATTAGAAACAAAAGCAAGGAGATTATTCGATCAAGCCAATTCGTCACGAGTAACACTGTCGAAGTAGATATTTATTTTGTCATGCAAAAAATAAACAGATGACGAAGCCTAACACAATGGGGTTATTATTATAGTATTCTACCGATTAAGGTAGGTTTCCATGGAGTACTTGAGAAGTGATCTGGGAGACTCCCTTCCCTTCAAGCATAGCTTTCTTCAATTCACAATAAGGCCTATTCCCTTTCAATATCTATAAAAATCCTATTCTTTTCCTTCCCCTCCCTCGTTTACCTAACATTCTACTCTTTAACACCGCTTTCAACATCCCATCCCCGCTAAGTACTCGCTCCATCCATACCTTCTGTCTCCTCCGTATCTCATCTAAAAGCTGCCTCTCCTCACCCACCATGTCCAATACTTCGTCGTTCCTTTTCCTCTCCGTCCATTTCACCCTCTCCATTCTTCTCCATACCCACATCTCGAATGCCTCCAATCTTCTCTCGTCTTCTTTCCTCAGTGTCCACGTTTCCGCACCGTAGAGAGTTACACTCGCAGATCAAACTCTTCACTAACCTTTTCTTTAAAATCTTACATAACGATCCTCTCAGAAGCTCCTTCCTGTTCATGAAGGCCTCCTTTGCTAATGCAATTCGCTTCCTGATGTCTATTCCTGATCCTCTCTTGTTTTCATTCGCACAAATTTTCAAAGATGCCGACGCAACAACGAATATCATATTTTCAGATTGTAGGTATAATGTAAATTAATTCTGTAATGATGCCGTTTCTGAAGTAGGACTACACAATTCGTATGGGGAGATGAGAGCAGCAATACATTCGCATACGTTAATTACGTTTCATTTGCCGATCCGTCTTATTAGTGCAGTGAACCCTCAGCTAAACGACTTTCAGTACAGTTCTGTCGGTTGCTCGACCAAATTAGTTTCGCCCGTTTCCTGAACAACAGTACATGCGAAGCTATTCTCAATTAGTTGCACGACCCGCAGTTGCGCCACCACTTTCCCACTCGCAGAACAGTCGCTCTCCCACGCTCTCCCAATGAGGTAGGTGCTCGTGAATCAATCCGACAAGTGGTGCGACGCCACGCCAATAATCCGCTGACAAACATTACATCTTTTGCTCTTCTTTGGCTTAAATGTAAAGTAGCCCTTGTGCGAACTATCCCTCGTCGCGTTTAAAGCCAACGGTCGTGGATTGTTTTAAACAGGGTTACAAAAACCTTTGTCTTTCAATTAAATCCAATAAATTTTTTCAAATTATTCTTTAGATGCACTGATTTAGCGGAGAATATGTATTTATTCTATCAAAAATGGAAGGATAAGATATATATTTTCCATTTATGCTAAAGAAGAGCGAAAAATATGTTCCTTTTTCTATTATTTGGTTTGAAGAAAAAAAGAAGTACCAGTATTTCCTAGATGACAAAATTGGTTGTGTCATAGAATGCAATAAAAAAAATGGTTGTGTTTATTTGGCAGATTTATTTATAAACCCCAGACATTTGAAAATAGAATATTGGATGTGTTTTATAATGTGGATACCTTGAAATTATGGCAAGTAAGCTTCCTCAGGCGATACTTCTCATTTTTACGACGTACTCACTTGCACTAAGTTTTTTCTTTGAATCTGGAGAGTCGCACAACTGAGGTTCCTCTGCAAATAGTCACTTCCAATTCCTCCTTTGCTCTGACGAGCACATCTGAATGGCTTCCTTTGAGCATTATCTGTTTAAACAGCCCTTCGGCGATTGCATTCTGCGTTTGGCTCATCTGCATAATGCATGTCGACGATAGCGAATGCATTCTCGGTCGCAAGGGGCTCTCCGCCACGTGTGCACGACGATAGTGTGCTGTCTGCGTCACTTCCGGCCCCCGCAACCAATGGACGAATGAGTAGATTGTTGCGTGCGACCGAAATATGAGCGCGTGAGTGGATATCAAAGGGATTCCATTGCGTCTGCGTACACCGGAGAGCGAATGCTTTTAGCATGCCCTGCGCATATTCCCGTTTGGTGAGTGGCGGGCGAATCCGAAGCCATGGCCTCGCTCCATCCGTCCGTCCGTCCGTCTGCCTGTTGTCTCTTGGATCCGAGGCCTAAGGGAGTGGTGGGCAGCGAAAAGATGATTTCTGTCCTTCGTATGCGCTCCGTGCCAACTAATTGACCACAGCACACACGTAGAATGGCGTTGACTATATTTTCTTCCGCTGGCTGTTGAATCCATGGGCTCCACCATAATGTTCTTACCGATAGTGAAGCAAAAATGTAAGGCCTTTTAAGAAAAATATGACTCATCGAAAATTCTCTTTATATATATCTTCTCCAATGACTCCGCGAAAAACCCTTTTCAACGCATAGGTACGCTAAGAAGGTAAATTGGTTGCGTAGCCTAAAAATATAAATGTTTTCATTGCTTACTTAAAGTAATATTTATGTTACGCGGTGGATGGCGATGGCGGCCAGACCATCAATAAACAGACTACTTCTTCTGCAATTCATTTTTTATTGTACACTAACGCCCTCTACAGAGACTCTAAGGAGGGGGCAATTAGTAGACAGTAAAATAATGACTTTTTTCCAACTCTGAAAAGTCTTATCTATACATCTCCACTATACCAAAGAATTAGTGCACCATCCAGTAAGAGAGAAAGCAAATGATACTGATGATAGGGTTGGGATGAAACTTCAAAGCTTTACTGACTTACATTTCATTGGTGATAATTTTTTTCGGTGTGATTTCTGGTGAATAGACGAATGAACGTCTGAGGTCACGAACACTCCCGGCACTCTGCGGGAACACACGAATGACCGGTGACGTCATTTCCGTTGATTCGGAAGATGGAGTGTTTATTTGTGGTCATTTATGGATTTCGGCGGTAAAAAATTACGTGTGAAAACTATCGTGTTGCTTTCTAGAGAATGTGAAGGGAATTTAAGGCTTACGGATGATTTTTTATGCCAGGGTGCTCAAATGAGTCCTTCAAACCTCCGAACTATGCTTTAATTCATCTTCTATGTGACGAATATAGAAGGATCTATCAATTGAACGTGTTGGCGTATGATCAGGGGTGAATGGACAAGAGAAGAAAGTGAAACGCGATCTCGTCGTTAAGGAGGAGGGCGCCACTTGAGCTGGAGAGAGCGGACGATGGAGTAGACATTCGTAAACGCATATCGTGAAAAAAAGGAGCGGAGATAGGCGCACGCTCGCACACATATACAAACTGCACAATGAACAATTGCAAACTATTACCTACGTTCGAGCATTTGAGGGAAGCCGAAAGGACACAATTGGTTATCTGCTCATTTAACTAACCCTCACGGAGGCGAGGGTTTTTTCGGATGATGGGTTGAAGGAGAGGCACTCGCGCCCTCGAATAAGTGTCGAGCATGCGGGATCCGTGTGAGCGATGGACTGTGAACCCAATGAAATAGAAATGAGAGCTGCGCTAGTCGTCAAGAACCTATAAGAGCGAACGGAGTGCGTTAAACAGTGTTTTATGAATTAGTCTAGGAGTCGCTAGACATACGGAGACAACGTACTAGTCTTAAATTGCTATGAATTGTTAAGATTAGATAAATTTCGGAGGGGTACGAAGGAAATCATCTTATTATCGCCCTATATTTCCAGGTCCGAAATATAAGATAAAATAAAAGAGTTATTTTGGCGATCGGACAGTTGTAGGTAGTTGAAGTTGAAAGAATTCGTTTTCCCCAGAACATTCGAAAGGAGCTGGAATAATTTTAGGTTTTAACTTAAGGATACTTTTAATTTATTTAAAATAAATAAATGTCCGTTGTCCTAGCACCCTCTGCCACACTCCTATTTAGACTGCTCGAGGGGCAATGGTATGAAGTTGACTTTCATTATCGTATCTCAGAATTCAGTGTGGACATCAAAAAACCTGCAGATGATCTCTCCGTCACCAGCATCATGGAATTCTCCTTTTTTATTATTATTACCATAACCAAGGTAATTTTGGGGTTAAGGTAGGTCAGCACGCAGAGAATTGTGAATTATTTCCGGTCTATCCACCCCTCCCAACATGTACTTCCCTCTTGAATTCTAAATGTCCCTTTCATTCTACATCTTTTAATACTGTTCTCTTCCTTCCCCTCCTTTCTCGTTTACTCGACATTTTCTTCCCTCTAACACTGTTTTCAACATGCTCAGTACTCGCTCCATCCGTACATTCTGTCTCCTCCGTATCTCATCTAAAAGTTGCCTCTCCTCACCCACCATTTCCAGCACTTCGTGGTTCCTCTCCGCCCACTTCACCTTCTCCATTCTTCTCCACACTCACATCTCGAATGCCTCCAATCTTCTCTCGTCCTTCTTCCTCAGTGTCCAGAAGCCGAAAATAAAAACGCACATTCCTCCATGACATACTTAAATCGTGTAATAGCTATTGTTAGACTGAGTCATTTGGAAGTGATTTATATCCATTATATTATTATTATTATTATATTATTTATATATTAAATAAGGTCAAGAAAAGGAAAAAAAATAATAATCATTATATTATTCCCATGGTATGCTGGCCAGGGTATGCTCTCGTGGAAGAGGACACGCTATTGCTTTGTAGAGAGACTAATATACGGAGGGGGTATTTCCCTACATATTCGCCCCTCAGTGGACTGCCATTGCCAAAGCATGCATTTCATAATTCGTTAAGCCTCAATTCAGAGCAACATATCGCTTAATCTGTTGGTTACCAAAAATGTTTTCCAAAGTAGAGTTACACCACAGGAATTTTTAAATGATAAAATATCATTTTCGTATAAATTTGAAAATTATGTTATAGAATATTAGACACAGGTATCTCGGAAGTACGAAATGGAGAGAAGAGCAATGTATTAGCTAGTGTATCCGTTCAACAATCTCCTTTTATGATAGAGGTTGAAGTAAATGAACGGGAAATCTAATTACGTCACCAACTCTTGGAAATTATGCATTTTTCGCGTTTCTTTCACGCTAAACTTTGCGAAGAATGGCGGCACGGGGAGTGGAGATGCATATTTCATTTCGTCGGAAATTATCCTTCCCTTCCATCGGTGCATTGCGAGCTTCCGTGAAGAGCGACCCAAATCACCGTCCTAATGGAAGATGATTCTGCCAACATTGCTACCATGGAGCATCTTTCTCCTTTGGAGATTCGACATGCCTCGAGCAATGTCCCATTTCTTGCATTCCTAGTGCTGATGTGAATCAGTTATTAATCTGAAATAGCCATCGCCATGCTTTCCCGATCCGCCAGCAAGAACGCGGCCTCGAGACCACACGATGATGGGGAAGATGTCGACGGTGGCGCCGCGTGGTGCGAACCTCTCTTGTCCGCACATCGCTCGTCTGCTGCTCGTTCTAAAGTGGAGCATATGAAGTGCTAACAGCGCTGTCTTCATTGAGGTGGCCTTGCGTGCGGACGAGAGTATTCCTGTCTCTTTTTAAGGCCCCCAGGCGCCAGCGCCCTTAAAAAAATGATAAGCAGCTGGAGGCCTGAAAGAAGGTTGTGAAAATATAAAGCACATGCGCGGAGGGGGGGGGGGAGGGGGGTTGGGGGTTGGGGGGTCAATGGGGCTAATTTGTTTGAGCCAAGGATGGAGAGAAAGAAGGAAGAGAATGCATTTGTTCGTCTTCCTCGATGGATTTCCTCAGCAGGAGCAGCGCTTGCATGGGCTCACGGACAAGGCGTGGCGGCTGCCCACTCGCCCATGACATCTCTCTCTAGTGGCGGTTGCGTATTTCACGACTTGTTCAGGATGTGTAAGTAGCAGTTGGAGGAGGAGGGATTAGCCTCTGAGTGTGACTGAGGAATGTCGAGCAAAGACTTCCTCCCGAGAAATAGAGGTCGGCACTTGAGGAGACGCCGTAACTCATCTTTTCTCCCTAGGCGTAATAATTGTAAAGTTAATTTTTAATAGATTTAAAGTTGAGAAGGCGTATCCCAGTCGTCACAAACAACACGAAAACATTCCCTCGCAGTACATTACACACAACGTGAGCCTCTAACTTCTGAGTGAGTTGATACGAGGCGAGAGAGATTTTTCAGAGACTGCCCGATCCCTGCTTGAGGAGACCTCAAGAGCAACACTCCGTCCACTAACGAGGTTTTGGTCGCCCGGAATTTTTTTGCTACGTCCCTAGGCTCTGCACTGGAGGACAAAGGTATCATCCAACCAAGTTAGTGTCGTCACTGCCACTGTCTGCGAGAAAATCGATTATCATTTTGATGGAATATTTGTCTTATATCCAGCTGACGACGAGGAATATTCAATCACGGAATCACGCCTTCCTTTGTTCCACTTAGACGTGATATCGGTAGCCCTGATAGAATTCGCGCTGGCCATCGCAATGGTGGCACATGAGATAGATATTTATTTAACGCTTTGAATCGTTCTCTTCATCTCTCTATCACGGAAAATTCTCCCCGTCTGAAACCTTTCTACTATTTCTCCTCACATCATATTCCCCTCGCACTTTGGCGACCACCATTGCGCATTGCGCATTGCACATTGCTGGCTCCCGAGCGTCTGTTTTACGTGTCTAATAATCGTGGTTTGTAAGAAAGGTGCACTCCGGGAGTGCCGACAGAAGTGAAAATTTGAAAAAAAAAAATTCTCCACGTGTTTCCTTTTTTATATTTCTACAATATATAATTGTAAACACTTCACATTTATAAATTAATTTTATGGCACAACTTTCGAATAAGTTACTAAAATTGAACGTATAAAAAGAAATCGTGTTATATTGTAATAACCTTCAATATTCTTGTATCGAGTGCACTCTCCTGCACGAGTATGGACTGATGACGATGATGCGAGTCTAATGGTTTGTGCCCCTCCACAAGTACTGTATATATAGCGAGTATACTGTGTGTATACAGAATATACACAACTATACGTATGTGCAGTAGCGGTGACGGTGTCGCGAGTCCAATGTCTTTTACCCATCTACAAAAGTGCTCAACGCGCCATAAGAAGTTTTCACTTCAATAACGTTATGCGCTGGGTGATTTCTCATCGATAGAACTTTTGCAGCGTAGTTTCACATTAAAAACTTGCGTCGAGTGGCGAGGGGTGGCTCTCCAGCTTCCGCGCATAGACTCAGGACTGGGGATGTCCTGAAAGCCCCGGTTACCAGGCGCAGACCAACATGATGGACCATTGATAGCGGCTTCAGGTATGAGTCGCGTCCCGACGAATAGACAACGGACCCGTAATCTAACCGTGAGCGTACAAGCGCGCGGTGCAGTAAAAGCATGGAGGAGCTATCCGCTCCCCACGTCCTTCTCGGTGAAAACCGTGAACGAATTAAAATCTTGAGGCACCTATACCTTAAGTCGCTAATGTGATAACGCCAGTTTAGACTCCGGTCGAATGTCATCCTTAAGAAGCGGACTGATTCTACGAATGGGAGTTAAGCATCACCCAAACGTAGGTTTGGATGTATACGAATACCTCGCAAACGGTGAAAGTGCAGGCGCTTAGTTTTCTCGGCCGAGAACTGAAATCCATTACGCCGAGACCTTGAGTGCAGCCTTTGGAGGGTCATCTGCAATAAGGTGTGTCCTATTATTTTTTTATTGCCTAAATCAAAAGATTATCACTCCTGGAGTTCGTATTTCACGCTATTAGATTTTTAAATGACCATATCTATTTTTCGCGATTAAACGAAAAGTAAAAAATTTCAAGAGCGCGAAAACGCGACGGTTAAGTAGGAATGATGGGAAAAGTTCGTGTGACGTATTTCTGGTTCCCCCGGCCGCCTTGTGAGGTGACCTTGGGGCGAGGCTTGAGCGCTGATACGACGCAGGCTGCTAACAGGTAGCAGAGTACCATGCTAGCAGGTAGCGCTTGACTTAAATAAGGATAATTATTCCCCTATCAGACGAAGGAAACTTTCCGAACTTTGGTAATTTTAATGTGTGATTATTAAGGAATGTTTCCCTGAGCTCTGTGCCTCATGCATGCATTAGTAATCTCAGACGATGTAAAACTCCTATCTACCCGTATAGAAACTAGGTCCCTGTGCCGTCACGTGGACTGGAATCGCATGGGCGCCAATCTGGCCTTTTTCAAATGAGGATAAAATTGATCATTGCCACTCGTCTAAACTGGGCTTTCTAAAGCCAAATAATTTGTATTTTATGAATACACTAATGGTGGGTTTAAAAATTGCAATCAATGCATTTCGTTTTCTTAGACGAAGGAAACTACCCTATTGCCTTTCTGCAAACGCGACCAGCATTATTTAAAAAGTCTTGCCTATTTATCATATATGGAGACATGAAAGCAATTTAACCAAGGGAAAGTATTATTTGCAACTCAAAAATATTCCGTCCGTCACTATTTCTCGAAAATTGAGTAAAAAACGGCGAATATTCATCACGATCATATTGACTCAGTCTTAATTATTCATGACAAGAACAGGTGGAGCTCAAAATAAACAATTTTAGTAAATCTATTTTTGTCCGCGAGAGTAACTCCTCTGTCTAGAGACCACTTGACCTCTGACCGCTCTGCTGCGGCGGCGGCATCTGTGAGCAAGAATGAAACTAGGGCAAATTATCAACAACAACATTCTTTCTCCAACGGAGTTAGAAAAATGGAGACATGCTGTATTGCGGGGACAAATGTAACTTCAATAGATTCAATGCAATCATTGATACGCTTGGCCTCAATGGCAGCGAAAAAGACGTCTGGAAAAAGCTGGGATAATGAGAGGTGAAACTCCTTCAACTTTCCCGCGAGTTAGGAATTCAGACAACTGAAGATCGATAGCGCATCCAACGCTCGAATTACATCAAAGAAATGCGTACGACTCAACTCCACGAGAACAAGGGAAACTTTCCACTTAAATTCCTTTATACGGAGAGTCTTCGTTTGTTCCTTTTCTTTTAAATTACCGTCTAGAAAGTTCTTATCCACATTGTTTCCTCGCAGGCTACACAAACAAGAGAATGGCGTTATTATTGCGACCGTAATCATTCAGAAAGAAAGTTGATTGGGAATGAAAAGAAAAATGAAGAATTTTAAGAAAGAAATCATAAATCTTATTTTCTTATAAAACTATGCTTAGACATTAAATCATCTACAAACGATGGAATATGGGTTACCTAGCCAGTATAAATAATACTATATGCATAAATACCTCTTAAATGCTAACATATGTAATTTGCAGCCAGCCATTTTTACTTTCCATAGCTTATGTCTTCCGTTCTCTGATGACCTGTAGTCTTCACTCGACGATAAACAAATCGCCTCCGTGTTACCTGTGCTAACTCCAAGAGTTCCGACTTCAGAGAATTCATAAACAAGAGATCGCGAATATCTGATTATGAAGACGATATAGAAATGGAACGAAACCCATATCACGCGATGGATCTGATGGGTCTGATTGGCTGATTACAACGAGAGCGTTTGATTTTCTGCTGCGTATCTCATTTGGATATTTAATTCCTGTAAATTGAATTCTCGCGGGGGAGGAAAAGTGATGAGATTTTAATTCAATTTTTTCATTGGTATTGGCCGTCCGCTTCCATTTTCCATCATACGTATAATATGGATATTTGGGGCTTTCATTGTTGGCCTCGGCTTTTGTTTACTGCGCAGCCATCATTCGCACTCCATTGTTTATGTTTATCCACTTGAAGTATCGAGGTGAGACCCCCCTGGTGGCCATGATGGTAAATGCTGCCCTCTCCGACTTCGGCTGTCTTCGTGTGCACTTGACCCATTTAGGTCATCGCGTTGCAATCGCCGGCTATAAAATCCATCGCTTTCCTCCTCGGCATCTACACAAAGGGACACCGACATCGTTAACTCCCGCTCTCATCTGGAGCGCTGTCTCCATGGCGACGGCGGCGTGGATAAACAAATAAATAAATCCACCAATGGTGCAGCGATTCGATTGTAGCGCGCTCATGACCCGTCGTCCAGGACAGCGTCTCATTGGCTGAATCGTCACCGATGATGCCAAGTGCCCACTTTAGTGGTCTAGTGTTCCTCAAGGGACGTTCCTTCTTCTTATTCTTCTCTTCGAAATGCCGCCAGTCCTAGGAAATCTCATAAATAAGAACAATCATTCTCGCGGCTAGATCACAGAGACATCTGGCCGCGACAAACAAAGCAGGATTTGCATGCATTGGCAAAAGATGCGCGATTTTTCATTTATGTGCTACTCTCACTTTAGCAGACTCAATTCCGGTATTGAATATTGAAAAAATTAAAGACACCGTCGAAGTGAAAATATTTACGAATCGATATCGAAATTTCGAATCCTTAGAAACTAGGAAGATATACCAGCACGCAATATTATTTGATTCTGATGTTTAAGGGAATGTTTAAAGAAATTTAAAATTAAATTACCTTTCTGGTAAATTAAAAATTTCAAATGGATTTTGAACGATGTAACCTCAATATTTTTTAATTTTTAAAAATTCATTGGCATTTATTCGTTTGTGGATTTCCGCTCAAATAATACCTCACATTTCAATGTACCTATCATCCTCATTTGCAGTAAACTTCAACGTGCTGAATCAGCGATATGACCACTAAATGAACAGTGTAAATCGCTGGTCGCTAAGAAACCGCGGACGTGAACAGCTTGAGCCAGGCCAATCCGGACTCAACAAACGCCTTCGACTCCCATGCGCATTGCATTTGAAATCGGAGAATCAAGCGGCAATCCGATTGAAGGGATGGTGCTCTTTGTGGTGACAGAACTATCTCACGATGTCCAAGTGATTTATTCTCAAAGTCGCAATCTTATCCGAATTATAACTGAACTGAAAAAACTCTAAGTCGCGCGAGTTCTCACGTGGTGTTCCGATGGTGCGCAGTTCTGGAGGTCATTCTATAGATGGCCAGATGCGAAATTACAAGTCTTCTCTTGGGGATGGGGGTACACCTACATAATACCCTGCAGTTCACCTCAACGGTGTTTGGCAGGGGGTGTGTGTTTGTGCTTCGGCATACAGTATGCAATATGTGACGTCTTCGTAGTCATCAGAAAAAAAGGCCATAACACGTTACGTGCACATGCCATCAGGCAGAGTGAGCTCACGCATTGCTCCGTGCAAGTTGACATTAATGATGCATAGATATACGATATTATTGAGTAATTAATTATCCAAGCAGTGCATGAAACTATTTTGATTTATCTTCTACGGAGAGCAAGGGATCAAAATTCTATTGTTTAAAGTTAAGTAATTGTGGCGCGGATTAGTGGAAAAGTCGGCCATCAACAAGAGTGATAATGATTATAATAATGATGATAGTATTAATAAAGCTTATTGGTGGGTGAAATACCCATTCATAAAATATACAGTAAGTTAAAGAAAAATCATTAAAATGATGGTTGAAATTGCTAGAGACTCATAGTAGTAGAAGATAGCGTCATATATAATTTTCTGCAAAAAACAACTTCTAATGAAAATAAAAATGATAAAAAAATACAAGTGCATATATAATTTATGAAAAGTAATCTCTAATTGTAAGACATATACGAGCAATGAGCATATAATATCCATAAAATAATAACAATGAAATGAGATCTTACAGTCGCACAACGAAAATAGACCCTATTTTTAAGCTTATGAGCAAATTATCAAAGTTAATGCACAATCAAAGACAGATTCATTTATAAGTTTCCTGCCTATATTAAATAGGTCCATGTTACTGCATTTCTAGGTAATGTTTCACATAGTTCGGACTATGGGTGAGTTTAGAATGTAATTTCTATTCGAATGAGGGAGTGCAAACATGAATGTGTGTGTCTCACAATGGAATCCAACCAGACGGATGGAGTCAATGTCTCCAGAATGCAAGAGACTGTCAATGCATCTTAAGTGGGCTTCGGACCAGGGGTGCAGCCACGAATTAAGGCTGGGGGGGTTTAGGTGCAACTAATGCCGGGGTGTGTTGGGGTATGGAATGCCCACCAGGATAAGCGGAAGGTGCGAGATTAATAAATTGCAGAATTTTAAGATAAACGGTTCAAAATGGTGAGTTTTACGGCTTTCTGAGGGATATTTTATTAATCCTTACACTATTCTATTAGTAATATCAATCCAATTAAGTAAAATGGATTAAGCTAAAAAATTTCTCTGAGCTCTTGGGGGGATTTTATCCCCCAAACCCCACCCCCCCTCGCTGCGCCACTGCTTCGGACAGCGCCACTTTCAAGGGATTTATTAAAACATATGAGGAGCACAGGAGAAAGGGGCGTACCCAGGATCAAAAATTGGGGGGGGAGGAGAAGGCCATGGTAAATAAAGCTTAAAAATTTCAGCAAGGAAAAGGGGAATGAAACCAACATTTTAAGGAAATTACGTATCAAGAGCGCTTCAGTAATTTTTAAAATTGCTTGTCTGAAAAAGTATTTTCATTTTAGTCAAATGTCTTATACTTTTTTGTAGGTTTAAAGAAACTTCTTTGAAAACTTTCGTTTAAACGTTCTGACGTACAACGTTGCAACATTCAGTCCTGATCGCCCTTAAAAAACATGCATATTCGATTTTTACATGTAGGGGAGGGGTGCAGGCTTGATACGCCCATGTCAGGATAGACTGAGGGATGATAGCAACTTCTTTAGGCAACTGCGTGGATATTTTCCTAGCCAGTTCCCTTTCTTTAGATTCAGATGAGATAGTCGAGCAATAATGCCTTCACAATAAATGTAAAGCCTGTATAGGTTGAGCATTATTTGATAGTTCGGTATGACTGAGTTGTCGGGCTCTTGATTGCTGTAAACTTTGACAAAACAAGGAGCAAATAGGTCAAATATTTCTTTGTAATTATCAGCAATCATATTGTCATAAGCCATGTGGTGCGGTAAAAAAGATTATATAAAATGATGTTTCCTGGAGTTTAGGTCAATAACTCCAGGAAACATCATTTTATATATTAAAATAAGGTCAAGAAAAAGGAGAAAATATAGTAAAAAAGATTGTCCATCTGTTTTGTATTATTTACAGAAGTCCAGAAATATTTATTATTATGTGAAATGGATGATTGAACAATGTCCATGTACCTAGGGTTGCACTATTCGATAAAAGTTTGTGCTTCCTTCTTATTTCAGCAAATTTTACATGGTGTAAGTGATTCCCTGTACTTTTAAATGTTTGATGATGCAGCTTCTTCTTAAGACAAATGAAATGCCCGAGTTCATCTGAGAAACATTTTGGAAGCCCATTACTTTTGATATTGATGATAGGGGTGTGTATAGGGATGGCATTATGGTGGACACTGTAAAATAGGTTATTCGCATTATCAAATTTTGTAGATTGAAGACTATTTGGGGTCAATTAAAATTGGCCAAGTAGTTATCAAGGCTTAAAAAGACATTCGCTTTGAAATCAAGTAATTGAATGCAGTGAGCTCAATTGCTTTGTTCAAGCACTCATCAAAGTGACGGACGTGATGATAAGTATCGCAGGCAGTAAATGGATCGCACAAAACATCACAGCGCAATTTGTCTGAGGATGTGATAACCAAGTCAAGAATTGTTTCGTATTGATTGTGAACAGAATTCCTTTGAGATAGGCTAAGGAATGACATACCGTTGATAAAAGTCCAGGATTGGGGATGGGATGGATTATTATGCGTAATATTTTGCCAGCTTACATTCGGCACACTATAATCGTAGACAACTACTACTTCCGCATGTCTATTTTGAAGAATGTAACACATATTCCAACATTGGTCAACCTCTAGATATAGAGGTTAGCTGCGATATAAGCGAGTTTACTTGCCGAAGTCGTGGACAAAAAGCGAAGGTGTTCTGGGGGTGGGGGGTATTGGCCTGTCCTCGGGTAAGGTAGACCATTTTAATGATACCGAAACAAGTATGTGGGAGAGGGCTGCATCTCTGCTGTATATGAGTGAAGGTGGAGAACATGTTGGTCGCTAAAGCGAAACACATTTCACTACAGGTGGGGTAACATTTATTTTAACGGCTGTAGCACTGCGATGTGGAAGGCAAGGGGAAACGACCACATTATCATCCCGAGGAGTCGCAGTTACTCCACTCACTTTATTTCATGACATGATGGAATTCCGGAGGTAAACTGGTCCCCCATTCGGATCTCCGGGCGGGGACTACTCGAGAGGGTACATCGGTCAAACGAGATAGAATGTTACGGATAGGAACATGGAACGTCAGATCACTTCGTACCCACGGTAGGCTAGAGAACTTGAAGGTGGAGATGAGAAGAATGAACCTCGACGTATTAGGCATCAGCGAAATGAAGTGGCCCCAGGAAGGAGACTTTTGGAGTGAAAGCTACAGAATGATACACACAGGATCGCTAAATGGTAATGCTGGAGTAATAAAGTAATAATGCTTAGAAAGAGCGCCGGGATGCGTGTTGAAAGCTACCCGCAGTTTAATGAAAGGATGGTGAAGATAGATACGAAACCCGTAGCCACTGTAGTGGTGCAGGTTTACATACCTACGTCAGATTATGAAGATGAAGGAGTAGAAGATGTCTACCAAGATATCACGGAAGGTTATCCAGCAGGCAAGAGGAGAGGAAAATCTGATTATTTTAGGTGACTGGAAAGCCATAATCGGCAAAGGGAAAGATGGAATGATAACTGGGAAATTTCGATAAGGAAATCGAAATAAAAGAGGGGAAAGGCTGCTTCATTTCTGCACTGAAGATAGGCTGGTGATTGCCAAAACTTCGTTCAAAAATCTTCTGTGAAGAAGATACACGTGGAAGATGCCAGGGGACCTCAGAAGATACCAAATCGACTACATTCTAGTGAAACAGATTCAGGAACCAGGTGAAGGACTACAAAAACTAGCCAGCTTTACTAAACTTAGACTATAACTTAGTTATGATGAAATGCCACCAAAAATTAAAAAAAAAATTGAAGAAAGCCGTGATAAACACGTGGCCTGTGGAGAAATTGAAGGAGTTTCAGCATCAACTGGTTTTTAAAGAAGACGTGGAAAAGAGAATAGAGGAGGATACGACCAATAAATCAGTGGGAGAGATTTGGAAAACCGTTAGAAGTGGTTTGCATGCAGCAGCTGAAGAGGTCATTTGTAGACGAAAAGTCGTTATGAAAAAAACATGGATCACGCTGGATGTATTAAGGCCTGGTTACACGATGCATTAACACGAACGGGTATGAACGCGTGAATGAACACGAAAATGTACCGCGTAACCACCCAACTTGTGCGAATGCATGTACGGAAAATAGAACCTGTTCTAATTTGGTTCATGCATTCGTACATGTTCCGTTCCGGTCCACCAAAATCATTCACGCAAACTTAAATTAACTTGTACGTGTTAATGTACCGTGTAACCAGGCCTTTAGATCCCATTGAAAAAAGAAGAAAATTCAAGGCTGCGAAAACAGATGAAGGGCAGAATTTTTAAAAGAAAATAAGGAAAATATGTCGGAAAGTGTGGAAGACTAGAGAAGCGAGAAGGATGACAAATACCTATGAAGAGGATGAACACAATCCTGTGCATGGAAAAGTAGAGGCCGCCTATAGGATAGTGAGGAATCTCTTTAAAGACAGGGGGCGTAAGATGTAATACCCTTAGGGACAAAAACGGACAACTAATGATCGAAAATGAAGAAAAAGGGAAGAGATGGAAGGAATTTCTGGAAGATTTGTACAAAGGAAGCATCCTATATACCAAAGATAAATCCTTATAAGAACAAATACTATCGAAAATGAGAAGGAAGTGGATGAGGATGATATGCACTCAAAAAAAGGATTGGATGAGACATCCAGTTTTAATTGGAAAAGTGAAAGTTGGATGCAGTATCCACTGTAACAGACACGGCAACCAACGCGATTAGGTGGTATATCTAATTAAATTGGACAATCATAACTTGGTTGTAGTGTCCAAGTGTTGGTCCCCACACCAATCTCGAACATATCCCTCATCCAATAGTTGGATCCCACAGCCAACTCGATGGATAAGGCGACTATTATCGCTTCTGCGTCAGTCATCACTATAGCGACGGACTCCCAAACAGTTCTTATAATAAAAAACTCGTAAGTGAGCATGTTTGGCGTGCTTTGTGGTAAGTAAATAGCTTTTAAGTTTGCTCTTGCAAGTGAGAAAATATTGCCATTCAATGCCAATTTTAATACTTTTTTTAATATCTTCGAGCACTTTAATACGAGGAGATGACCGTGCTAAGGATTTTCTTGATGCTTTGGGCCTGAACCTCCTCGAGGAAAAATTTACCGGTAAGCTTGCCTATTGTGTTTCGTTATTATGCATAACTCTTATTTTATTTCACCGTCCAAGATTTTATCTTGTGGGTTGATATTATCCTTAGGTTGGATATTGTATTTTTCAACCCATACGTTTTCTCGAAAGTACTTCCGGTCAATTTTGATGGCTACCATATGAATTATACATTTCGTTACTAAATAAATGAATGCATTTTAACTTAATACATGTGTATCACAATATCGCTTTTACTGAATGAAATGTTTGTATTCTCAATTAATCCATTGATGAAAAGTTTCAAGTAGTTTTCCATGAGATTTCAATTTCCATATGATTGGATTGCAATTTCATCCACACCGGATAACCTGAGTTCCACTGTATGTACAAGTAGAAATACAGACATTTATGCACTAATTATGCAAAGGACTCTACCCTAAATTTATATAATATAAAAGTGTAATATCAGACACTAGCTTCTTCCAGAGACCTCTTTATTCATTTCATATCACAATTTCTTTTTCTCCTCTTCTTCCTTCCAGCTCCTATTTAAATGGCTTCCCTCTCAAAAATTCCCTCTCTGTTTTCAACAACTCATTGGCAACAATCCAAATATAAACATCAAATAAATAATAGAAATCAAAACATAAACATAATATCAAACGTTACAATGCGTATGAACTGCAATATAGAGCTGTGTATCACGAAATTTAGAACTCAAATCGAGGATATATAGACCTATATACTATGGCATCCATATTGCAAGGTGTAACATACCACAGAATTTTTAAAATCATTTTTCTCCTGATCTAGCTATTCTTGATGTTTACATGACAAGAAGTTACGGCTGATTTATGTACTGTATAAATAGCTTAAGTTATGAGTAGGGAGTAGCTTCCTTTTCATTTAAAACGTTGGTAACTAATTGTAAGAGTATAACTAATAATCATAAAGGCTAATTTAATTATGTAAATATTTTATATATTTATTTCAGTTCCTTAGTGGAAGATTGTGAGGTGTTGATGGACACTGTGAACTTATAGGAAAATTCCCCGTGAGTTTGTGTCAGCTTGCCTTGAGGTGCCTTGGGTGAAGAGGAAGTTCACTCGTTACCGAAGAGGAAAATGTGTTGCAGTTGGTTTCGACGATTTCAGCCTTCCTGAATTTGGAAAATTGGACAGAATAATTTCCAACGAAAATGACTGAGTGTTTCGTCTACAAAGCCCTGTACACCTTGGATTTCGACAAATTTTTTATGTTTACGAAGTTCTTGAAACCAGCATAGTAAACTACATCAATGTTGAACACTTAATATCTTTTCAGCCTGTAATTTATGTGAGAATGCCGGACTATAGCAGCAAAATTGTATGCAGCCTTCAGATATTGTGTAACAAAATTTTTCAACTGAAAGTATGTTTCTTTTTAAAAAGTTGCTTCATTTTTTAATAAATACGTTTTATAAAAGATTACTGCTTTCTTATATCTGTTGTGTTGTAAGCCTGTAAAGGTGCTGTAACCAAAAACACTTAAGGGTTGGCAGCACTGTTTTTTGTATGTCTGACCTGCTGTGTTCTACCCGGTCTCAGTCTGTAACCCGCCCTGCTACGAAGTAGTTGCTGTCCGGCAAATGTTCTCCTGCTGTAATCTAACATTCCATTTTACGAGGCAATAAATAGCCTTATGTACATCGTAAATGAAGTCAATTATTTACGACTGAAATCCCAACAGGTTATGGGTACCAGGCCTTCGAACTCTCTTTCGATGCTTTTTTCGTAAAAATCATTGGGTTGGAGATTATCATATCGCGGATGAATTTGACTAACATTTGTGCGATTGAAAGAGCACTATGGGAGAGTGTTGGAACAAATTCTATTTTGGCGAGTATTCCGAGATTGAAAGGTGTGCAAGATTTTCCAGGACTGGAAATTTCAAGTCAAGAATTATCTTGAGAACAAGAACTTATGGGTAGCGGTTGTTCCGGACACCGACAAGGACGGTAATGAGTTGCCGTTGAATGCAGATAAAGACAGACTAGCTCGTACAACCATTTGCATGCTGTTAGAACCTGTGTTTCGCCAAAGTACGAAACGCAACTTCAGCGAAAGCAGCCTGGAGGAATCTCTGCGACGCATATGAGGACAAAGGTTGGGGCAGACGCTTGCGACTTCAACGAAGTCTGTGGCATTGCAAATTGGAGACATCGCGATCGATGGACGATTATTTGACAAAAGTAATGAATCTTGCTCATCAGCTGGAAGACATCGATGCCAAGGTTAGTGAAGATTGGCTCATATCGATAATTCTAGGGGGGCTAACTGATCATTACGCACCGTTTATCATGTCCATTGATAATAGTAAAGAAGTTGTTAAAATCGATGAGCTAATGAATAAACTTTTATCTGAGAGTGATCGGCAGCAATCCAGTGAAGTCCAGAACCGTGATGACGTGGCCCTGTTCACCGCAGCGAAGAAAAATGCCTATGGTAAGAGATTAGGCAAAGGGCGCGGAGGTGAATGCAGGACTGTTAAACAAACTGATGGGAAGAAGTTTGTATACAAATGCTTTAAGTGCCATGAGCAAGGTCACAAAGCGTCCGAATGTCCAGAAAAGGATGACCACAAACGGAAAGAATTCTTTGGAGCGAAGAAAAAGAGTGGACGAGAAACTGGCCACGCTTTAACGGAACATACTGAGCGGTTAGTTCCAGGACATTGGTATGTAGACAGCTGCTGTAGTCACCATGTATCACCCGAAAAAAATAAGATGCTCAATTTTTCTTCTCGGGGATCAGATCTTGAAATATCTGTTGCTAATGACGACATCATCAAAGCTGCTGGCAGTGGCAACATCCTCATTAAATTGCCAAATAGTCGCGAAATATCGTCAATATCAGATGTCCTGTATGTCCCAGAGGCAACAGCTAACTTGTTGTCAGTCAGTAGTACTGTCCGCAAAGGGTTCTGTGTGTTTTTTAGTGAAGATGATGGATGCCTGATCTTCCGCAAGGATGGATGCAGTATTACCGGCGATTTGGTTGCTGTGGCCAGGGATATCGGTGGGATTCATCGGCTGGAGGTGGAGACTAAAGAGGATGTGATAGAGAATGAGAATCCGCAAGTCTGCTTTATCACTTCCAGTCCAACCACACGGCATGAACAGGAGAAAACAAATCCTAGTGCTGATGCTGAAGCACTGTGGCATCAGAGACTGGTACATCTAAACAGGCAAGATATGATGAAGTTAAAGACATTGGCTCATGGTGTCCATTTTACAGGTGCTATGGAGATAAGTTGTACTCCCTGTATTGCCGGAAAAATGAGGAGAGCTCCATTTAAGGAAAGCTTTTCAAGGGCAAAAAGGAAATTGGAACTTGTACATGCTGATCTCTGTGGGCCAATGGAGGCAATATCATTTGGAGGGTCAAGGTATTTATCGCTGTTGATGGATGACTATTATAGAGAGTTATTTGGATATTTCCTTAAGAGTAAAGGTGATGTGTTGGAGTTATTTAAAGAATTTGTGTTGCTAGTTGAGAATCAGATTGGTGATAGTATTAAAATTCTGCGTACTGACAATGGGACTGAGTTTTGCAATAAACCATTTGCAGACTTCTTAAGGAAAAGTGGCATAAGGCATGAGAAAACTGTGCCATATTATCCAGAACAAAATGGTCGGATCGAGAGAGGTAATCGAACAGTGATTGAAATGGCACGAACCCTACTCAATGAAGCTAATTTAGATAAGCGCTATTGGGCTGAAGCAGTGAACACTGCAATCTATATTAGGAACAGATGTCCTAGCAGAGTTTCAGGAAGTGTACCAGAAGAACTTTGGAGTGGCAGGAAAGTTAACCTTTCTTATTTGAAGGTATTTGGTTGCTTAGCTCATGTGTATGTCCCAAAAGAGAAGAGGCATAAACTAGATCCAAAGTGTGAAAAGATGATATTTGTAGGCTATTGTAGTGAGACAAAAGGATATCGTCTTATGAGCCTGAAAGTACCTGGAAAATTAGCAAAGGCTAGGGATGTTTTATTCTTTGAAAGTGTCTTTCCAGGAGGTGAGACAAATGAGCCAGAGGTGAACCCTACTGTTGTGACAAGGGATTGTGTTCTCTCGGAGGCAGTCTCCAAAATTGGTGATGGTGAGGCAACTGAGGAGGAGGACACTGAGGAAAGGGAGGTGTCACTTAGTCTTGAACGCAGGTACCCATTGCGAGAAAGAAGGCTGAAGGAATTCCCTGATCACATAATGTACAGTTCGGTATGTTCAAGTGTGGAGCCAAAGTCCTTGTCTCAGGCTCTGTCTTCTAAGGATAAGGATAAGTGGGTGCAAGCTATGCATGATGAGTTAAATTCCCTGAAGGCAAGTGATACTTGGGAACTAGTAGATTTACCCCCAGGTAAGAAGCCAGTGCAAAACAAATGGGTGTTTAAAATTAAAAGTGATAATGAGGGTAATGTGATTAGATACAAGGCAAGATTGGTGGCCAAAGGTTTTACCCAAGAATATGGTGTAGATTATTTTGATACTTTTTCCCCAGTAGTAAGGTACTCAACGTTGAGGGTGCATTTTGCTCTATCAGCTCACTTTAGCTGGGACATGGACCATTGGGACATTAAGACGCCATTCCTAAATGGAGTACTGAAAGAAGAAGTGTATATGATGCAACCAGAGGGTATAAAAATTGCAGAAGAAGAGAAGGTATGCAAGTTAAAAAAGGCTTTGTATGGTCTAAAACAATCATCTAAAGTATGGAATGAGGAGTTACATTCTGTTCTGTGTCATCTTAATTATAAGCAGTGTAACTCTGAACCATGTGTGTGTAAAAAGGTGAGAGAGAACTCTATTCTTGTTGTTGCTATATTTGTTGATGATATTTTTGTTTTTGGTAATGATTGTGTTGAAAAGGAGATGCTCAAAAGTAAACTTCTAAGTGTGTTTGAATTGAAAGACCTTGGAGCAGTAACGAATGTCCTTGGTATGAGAGTGACAACTACCAGTGATGGCATTTTGGTAGATCAAAGCAAATACATTAATGAAGTGTTGACCAAATTTCAAATGTCAGACTGTAAACCAGTTGATACACCTATGTCAATGGGAATGAAATTATCAAAGGGTAATTGTGATAGTAATTTCCCTTATCAGTGTTTAATTGGATGTTTGATGTATATTGCTATTTGCACTAGACCAGATATTGCTCATGCTGTTAACGTATTATCCCAATATAATACGTGTTACAGTGATGAACACGTAAAAGGGGCAAAAAGAGTGTTGCGTTATTTAAAGGGAACTTATGATTACTGTTTGTTTTTTAAAAGAGGTAATCAATCAATGCTAAATATGTATGGTTATGTAGATGCATCTCATGCTAATGATCTTGAAGATCGAAAATCATATACAGGGTTTGTTTTTATGTTAAATGAAAGTGTTGTATCATGGGAAAGCAGAAAGCAACAAACTGTAGCTATTTCCAGTACTGAAGCAGAGTACATGGCTCTCTCTGAAGGTACAAAAGAATGTATGTACTTAACAATTTTTCTGCATGAATTAATTAGAAAGATGAATCGTATACCTATTATCTTTAATGATAACCAGTCTGCTCAGAAACTTGCGATGAATAAAAGGGTAAGCCATAGAACTAAACATATTGATGTACGTTATCATTTTGTAAGAGAGGCTGTAGAATGTAAAAAGGTTGAACTTAGGTACATCCAAACTGAAGAAATGATAGCTGATATCTTAACGAAACCTTTGAGTGCATTTAAGGTTGCAAAATTTAGGGAAAGGTTGAATGTAGCACAAAATATTATCACATAAATATTTTTTCTTTTTCTTTTGGCTTGAAAGTGTGTTTTGGTTAGGGGGTGATGTTGTGTTGTAAGCCTGTAAAGGTGCTGTAACCAAAAACACTTAAGGGTTGGCAGCACTGTTTTTTGTATGTCTGACCTGCTGTGTTCTACCCGGTCTCAGTCTGTAACCCGCCCTGCTACGAAGTAGTTGCTGTCCGGCAAATGTTCTCCTACTGTAATCTAACATTCCATTTTACGAGGCAATAAATAGCCTTATGTACATCGTAAATGAAGTCAATTATTTACGACTGAAATCCCAACAATACCATTTAACCTATTTGCATTATTTATGGCATTCAATTCCACATGACAGTGATCCGAGGTGAGTAAGTCTTCAAGGTAACAAGTTGCAGTGAAAATGATGAACCCAAAAATTTACGGTAAATAAACATTTTATTTAAAAAATTCATTTTCTAACTCTAATGTTCGTCGTAAGTGGTGGAAATAGTACGACGAAAGGATATTATAATGTTACTTTCAAATGGTGACACTATTAATAATAATATCCGTTGAAATATTACCCATTCATTAAACGCTACGGCAACAATTTCGCAAGGTTGAGGCATCCAATATAGATGGACGTAAGGCCCAACGACGCTGGCTGTGGTATCCAACGAGTTGGTTGTCACAGCCATTTCTCACCCAGCCATTTAAAATGGCTCCCTCATCCAACTAACTGGATGGGGCCATAGCAACCATTTAAATTGGATGTGGGATCCAACTATTGGATACAATAGCCAATTTTTTCTTTCAGTGTGGGATCCCTAATTTTGAGTCCAGAATTGGATGCGTCTGTAAGAGACCTTCAGATAAATAAACCATCTGGAGTTAACGATATTCCGGGAGATCTAATCAAAAATGCTGGAGAAAAGACGTTGAAGCAGCTATACAAAGTCATTAGTGAAATGTATTCGGCAGGTGAGATGCCAAAGGACTTCGAGAGGATCATAATAAAATCGATCCGAAATCCTAAGAGGATGAGAGCGGAGAGCTGCGAAGATGTTCGGATGAAATCAAAGAACAGGCTTCGGAAGTGAATATCCATGGATGCTAAGATTTGCCGATGACATAGCCGGCATAGCAGAAAGAGAGCTGTGCGTATCGAACGAGCGTATTGAGGCATAAATGATTAATTTCGCGAAATGAGGCGATTGAATCAGATCATCAGCAAAGAAGATAGCAGGGAGAGGGAGAGGCCAATTAAACGCAGATCTCTGGCGAGCCGTGAGACGCAAGGGACGATGGGTTGGAGCGGATGAAGCGGGAATTATGGGAAGGAGACGACGCGACGCTCCATCGAGCCTCTGATGATGTAAACATATCTCACGATTGCTTCGACATAACGAAGCTATCGAATTTTGTTTACTCGTCGAAGCTGAATGCGATAGCAGTCGATAGTTACGCTCGTCTCGTGCCGCGTGTGGAATAGCGCTGCGAAGAGAAGACGAATCGATTGAGGATGTGGTCGATCTACAATCGATCTATTTTGTGAAAAAGAATAATTTCGATTTTGAACGCAGCGGAAATCGATTGCCACGAGTGTGCACCGAAAGTGGCAAACGTTGATTGAGCACCGCTGGCCATGAATATTACACGCAGATGGCTCTTTTCCAATCTATCACTTATCTTTTCTTGACCTGAATTATTTAATGATGGCCAACGTCTCGGAGTACTCTCTCATCAAAATTCTTAAATCTCTATTCTTTTTCATTCAGATACAATTGAATCATGTTTATATTTTTTATTTCATTATTGTAAAAAAAAACGATTCTAACAACCTTTCTTGTCTTCATGTATCAATTTATTGTATTTTATTATTCCATTAGCATTCATAATGAAGAAATAAGAAGATGATATAAGAAATGTATCGAAACATTGGCCAAATATTTTGCATTACATTCTCCGACCTATAATCCTAGACATTAATCGTGATTTATTACTGATGAGGGATGAATGGTAAGCGGATGGCTGATCCCCAATGAGTCGAATCCCTCACCCAATCTGGATATCTGCTCCGAGAGCGTCCCGAGAGATCCAAATGCGCTTTGTGAAGAGGAAATGACGGAGGAGAGAAATAATTTCAACTCTTCTTTGTGATATTTGACGTAAACGTGAGAGATCTAATGTAAATTTGGCTTACCATTGATCTTTTGTACAATTTATAAATTGAAAACAAGCAATATTCTTTGTCTACATCGTTCAATCAACGTTTGCAGCTCACGTTACATCCATTGCTATCGATTCCTACAGGGTTAGTGCCTCGTTCACATTACGATTGTCCGAGCGATCGTTCTAACGATAGTTGGCCGAACTAGCCGTGTGAATGCATGTCCTGACGATAGTTGACGTAGTTCCGAACGTCGCCACTTTACGATGGTTAGGCGCTGGGAGACCGAAGAGGAAGCGACAGGAGAGAGACGAAAAGTTCGTGAAGCTCTCTTCGCTCTATTATTTTTCATAGATTTGTCCTAGGAAGGAAGAATGTGGGCGGAAGAAAAATTATTCGGTAAATGGACGTTGAACACAGTAATCTCTTAACCCTGCATACCTCAACAGCTTTGCTAACCGTCAATTTCCCGTTCACTTTAGATGTCAGCACTAGAGGGCAGCACAGGTTTTAACCATCGTTTTGTAAATACACGATAGTTCCAACGATTGCTAGAACAATCGTAATCTGAACGAGGCTTTACAGGAGAACTGCTTCGACTTCTCGAATAACTAGATCGAATCAGGACCGACCGTGCCCTCAATCAATTGGCAGTACAGCACGCAAAGCAATTGAATTCAGGTCGCCATGCACGGGAGCAGTTTATGCTACGCCCGAACACCACCGATTGTCATTCATTGTTTTAAATTGGAGAAATTTTGTTTGAAACGAGAGTGAAAGGCGAATGGCGGCAGCACGAGTGCCTGAATACAAATTGCGCATTCATTTGTTTGTGCAAGGTCCCATCGATCGAGTGTGAATACCATATTATCCGATTCGCGTTTTTTTTTTATGCGTCGCCAAAGAGGCAATAGTCGCGTTCAGCAGATACTCACCGGGATCTAGAGATTCCTCACCGGTGAGCGACCGGTTGTAGCGATCTGCTGAACGGCTGCTGAGCAGTGATCACTGATCAGTCACGTGACCAAATAGCAGAAACAATTCAAAATGGGCGGTAATGTAATGCCTGTTTAAGCTCTGGCGATTTTAATTGTCTAAGATGATGAAATTATGAATAATTTATTAGCTTTAATGCAACGCGAGGCTAGGTTTTTAAGAGGAAATCCGAAAAAGAAATGAACATTTCAATCTCATTATTATGACATGAAGTGACCGTACACAATCATAAACAATTAGGAGGTTAACTCAGATCCGTCCGCGCCTGTTTTTATTATTGGAATCACCGATTAAGAAAACCGAGGGAAATAGTGCAAAATATTCTCAGATTTGAAAACATTTGTAATACAATTCGTGACTTCAGCTACATCTTATTAGATAGTATATTTCAAATGATATACTTAAGTAACCAATTCTTTTATTTAGTTGATGTAAATTTGAAGCCGGTTTTACAAGTATGTCTTCAAAATCTAGTATTTAAAACGTCACTCCTCCATAAACATATCTTTTTGTGACCCTAGCAGAAGACGTAATGGGCGCAGCCATATTGCTTTTTAACATGTTCCAGATCGCAATCGGAGATTTTCTCCGGTGTAAAAAAATGGCGTCTGATCAGTAACACCGGTGGGCTACCAGAGGGCGTTCAGCAGAAAAATCTCAGCGGTTCCGCAACTGATGAGCCTGCTGAACGCGGCCAATATGTTAATCCGTGGCGTAGGGAGGTAGAAATGGAGTTCAACGCAGTCAAAGCTGACTCGTGCGTGTGTGTATGTGAGACCATGGATTTTAGCGCCTTCATTGCTCCCATTCACGTCAATAGCCACTCGCTTCCTCGAAAACGCCAATTCTGGAGTGTACTCGAGGTTAAAATACGAGGAAAAATGAGTGAAAATCCAATATACTGCATTTCCTTCGCGTCGTCGCCATCAATTGTCTCAATTTGGCATCACAAATACCCTTTTGGTTTGCTCTGTTTACTCTCCGTCTCCATGGCGACCTCCACAGTCGACCATTCCTTCCGATTGTCGGAATAGCGGAGGCCGTTCACGCGCCAAGTCGTGCACTGTTTCCCGATCGACTTCAAACAGCAATTCAGAAGGTCCACGGCCACGGCCGTCTTTAAACAGGCCGGAGTGACCGATGTGGCAACGTCGCTTGCCCGTCATCTAGGAGGCCTGCGGGATTGCTCTCACCTGCGACCAAGTCTATTGTTTCGGCGTAGAATATCGGCAAAAGAAATCGTTTTGCGGCAAGGAAATCCACTAAAAAACTGCTGTTTTACTTACCTCGGCATAATCGTGCATCCATTGCTGATTGTGAAGCAGGAGCAGACAGGAATGATACAAATTAGTTATGTATAAAACAGATGATTTTATTGAAATATATAGTCACCGAATTGAAAGCAGTCACATAATTGTAGAGTGTTTTCTCTTATTGGAAGTGTGTCTAGCGACATCCAATCTGTTATTCCTCACTTTAGTATAATTATTTAGAAATACATTTGTCAGAGTTTTAATAAATCTTGCAAAATAATAACTGTTCGGTACATTGCACTGAAAACAGCTGTCTTCATAAATTCCTCTTAAATTATCGTCAAGGAGGATAATTTTAAGAAATGTAGCCTCATACTTGGGTTCTGCTAGAGTCATCATAATGACCAATGCATGAAGACCAACACTTATTACAGACATACAAGGAGAAATAAGTCCGTTTTACACGGTACACGGAATTGCGCAATCTGACGTACGTGCGAAGGCGCAATCAAAATTGCGTCGTGTAAAGCGGTGAATTGCTAGAACAGATGCGAGACGGCAAAATTGTAGCCCAATATCAGGAAATCCTGGGTAAGAAACTAGAAGAAGGAGCAGAGAACCTGAGTGTAAATGACTCGATAGAGAGAAAAAGGCTTAATATAAAGAAGGCTATGGAAGAGGCTGCAAAGGAGACCATAGGAGAAAGAAAGAGAACAAGGAATGAAGAATCGTTTGATAATGAGTGCAGAAAAGCTATAGAAAGGAAGAATATGGATCGAAGAAACACCATCCAGAAAGAGACAAGACAAAATTTCGAAAGATATAAAGAAAGCAGATGACAAGCAAATAAAATATTACGAAAAAAGAAAAAAAACAGTACTTAAAAGGGTATGTGGAAAAGATTGAGGAACTGAACGCACAAAATGAAAGTAGAAAGTTATACCAGGCAATCAAACGGATGACAAATAAATTTCAACCAAGAACAAACGCATGTAAGGATAAGAATGGGAGGTTGGTTGGAACAGAGGAAGAAGTAATGGGAAGATGGGCCGAGTACTTTCAGGAATTGCTGAATGTCAATGAGATAGATGAGGAGGATGGAGAAATGTTGGACATGAGGGTGGACACCAGTATTAGTAGGCCATCAATTGAGGAGGTGGAGGAGTCGTTGAAACGGCAGCGGAATGGGAGAGCTTCAAGGGGAAGATCAAATTGTACCGGAGTTAATCAAGTATGGAGGTAAAAAATAACAAAGAACCTACATAGACTGATATGTGAAACATGGGAGAAAGTAGAGATGCCTGAGAAATGGAAGATAGGTTTAATTTGCCCTATATTCAAGAAGGGAGATAAATTGCAATGCAGCAACTATAGGGGAATCACATTACTAAATGTCACTTATAAGATACTTCCTTATATACTGCAGAGGAGACTTAACACGTATGCTGAAGTAATCCTTGGTGAATACCAATGTGGCTTCAGGCCGGGAAGAGGAACAACAGACCAAATCATTGTAATGAGACATGAATGCATGGAGAAATGTTATAAGTACAACATTGACCTACATATATTTTTCATTGATTTCCAGCAAGCTTTTGATAGTGTCAATAGAAGAAATTGGAGGCATTGGAGGGATTTGGAATACCAAAAAAACTAAGTTGGTAAATATGACTATGGAAGGATCTCAAGCTAAGGCCTATATCGGGGGCAAGACTAGTGAAGCCTTTAAGATAACAACTGGAGTAAGAAAAGGAGATTCTCTTTCAGCAGTACTATTAAATCTGTGTCTACATGAAGCCATGAAAGAACTGGGGTTACAGGGGACAATTGTGCATAAATCTACTCAGGCATGTGCCCATGCCGACGACATAGTTCTAATGGCACGGAATATTGAATCTCTGAAAGAAATATTCAAAATCTTAGAACAGAAGAGTAAGAAAATAGGGCTCAGAATCAATGAGAGAAAAACGAAATACATGAAAATGTCGACCACAGAAGACAGAAGATGGACTCAAAACGTTACATTTGGGCAGTACAACTTTGAAAATGTAAAATATTTCAGCCACCTCGGTACTAATTTAAACTGTAAGAACTCAATGACAGAAGAGATCAACAAGAGGATAATGGCTGTAAATAGGGCTTACTTTGCTAATTTTAAGCTCCTGAAGTCAACTCTTCTATATAAGGAGATGAAATTCAAGATCTATAAGACACTTATCAGACCGGTCGTGACATATGGAGCAGAAACGTGGAGCATCTCCGCTGGAAACGAGCAAGCTCTGCGGATATTTGAACGGAAGATTTTGCGAAATATATATGGCCCCGTGACAGATGAGGTAACTTGGAGGATAAGGACAAACAAGGAAATAGACAATATTATCTGACGCGAAGACATAGTGAGATTTGTGAAGACCCAACGGCTAGCTTGGCTAGGTCATGTAAAAAGAATGAGTGAAGAAAGGATGCCTAAGAAGATTCTACATGGAAATATGGATGGAAAGAGAAAAAGAGGAAGACCGAGGAAAAGATGGTTGCAGGATGTGGAAGAAGACATAAAGGCTATGAGGATTGTCAGATGGTGGGAGCAAGTGCAGAACAGGAGAGAATGGACAGGCGTCTTAAGGGAGGCCAAAGCCCATACCGGGCTGTGGTGCCGAGGAAGTAGTAAGTAGAGACGGCAAAATAGCCCCTGTTCTAACGAAAATAGAACATGGGCTATTTTGCCGTCTCGCGTCCACGCATTCTCGCATGTGTTCTAGCAATTCACCGCTTTACACGACGCAATTTTGATTGCGACTTCGCACGAACGTCAGATTGCGCAATTCCGTGTGCCGTGTAAAGTCTATGAAATAGGCATCTTCACTACCCTCATTTGAAATACATGAACATGCACATATATCAATGGTTAAGTGCTGCAATGCCTTCCTGACAGCATACCCACAAACGTAATGAGGAACTTGCATGGGTCGTAGATTGCTCTAAAAACTATTTTGAATAAGTCAAATGGATACATTAGCTCGCAAAAATACCTTCAGTTTCTCCATTCAACATCAAAAGAAATAAAAAAATTGCATTTAAAATCGAGAAAAATTTCTCTGAGCCGACCACTGCGCGAAGACACCCGAGCGTTGCCGAGGCCAGGCGTGACGTCATAGGTGCCTAAACAACCGTAGGGAGTAGGGAAATAAGGTTAGCGCATGGTGTAAAATTTGTTTTGAGGGAGTATTTAGCCGCTCATCGTCACTTTATTTTGTGCTGTTATTCTTGGGCAAGTTTTCCTATTGATATTGTGCCTAGATTATTACTTGGGATATTAATAATGCGGCATCGGGATGATGAAGTACAAGCGTTTCACTTCGTGTGTTTTGGTTATCAGAAAAATGGATGATAACGTTGCCACTCGTTCGAATAGTACACCTGAAATTCATCTACGTCTACATAATACCCCGCAAGCCGCCTAAAAGGTGTGTGGCATGGGGTGTTAGGACACCAGCCTTTTTTTAGGACACCAAAATTGATGCCACGACCCTCATGGAATTTGTTAAGACAAATTATTGCTATACGTCGGCGGCAAATCGAGTTGTAAAAGAAACTTGTATTACTGGAGGATAACGATCGTAAGCTGTGCTGTTGACATTAGAGTAAGCTGTGCTGTTGAATTTGGCAACGCCGAATTAACGGAGAAGGTATCCGTCCTACGGTACGAATTCACAGCAAAACCGTCTGCACACAATCCACATGTGAGATCGCGAATCGGTTCCGCTGCCAACACACACACAAGCTACAACCTATTTCAATAATATAGGTAAATCCATAAACAATATACTAGCATATACCATAAAAATATAGTGGGAAATAGGCAAATACTCTTATCAAAAACTGGATGTCACTGTCACATTCTTATATTCATCACGTACAACTTACAATTACAGAACTCGTTATGATGAAAACAACTATTTATTCACTGATTTAAACCCTTAAATTAGCCCACACAAGTGACACAGGTGACTTTTCTCACTACTATTCGTTGAAATAATGGAATAACAAACTTCACTCACAGTTTTTATTTCAATAGCGTGATCGTGAAATGTCATATCTACGGTGAACAACGGAGATAAGCACGCCACTGACAATTTTTACACTACTGTTAGACATTTATCGATAGCGTAAAAGCACTTTTTACAATTCAATTACGATGGAATACTGATAACTCTTGGCCGATATTTTTCAACCTTGTCAAACTTTGTGCATTACAACCACTGGCACTGTGATTATTAGCAGTAGCTTAACGGGAGATGTCACGTTGAAAATAACACTATTTTGGCACAAAAATGTTCCTAGATGTCTCCAATCAGCGAGCAAAAGTTGCATTGACTGGAATTCACCCCATAATACAAGCACAGACAGTCCTAAACGACGAATTCTCCGGTACCTACGAATAAACGGATGAAGTGATTGTATATAAAAGCTAAGCGGACATTAGTAAACATCAAAATCGTTCTAATTACATACTTAAATGAATGATATGCCGTCGATAAAATCAACTTACAATTAACATATCCCCCTTCCAATGGCCGTGGCTCAGACTCCTACAACGATGTTATTTAGGTATTATCAAATTTTTGGTTTAACTGCTCCAGTTTTATATTTTATGCCCTTACTCAGATATTAATATTATAAATAATGCAAAATACGAGGGTTTCCAAGCCTCTATCGTCGGATATTTATCTTTAAATATAAAATAATCAACACGTCTAACAAACGAAGCTCTCACAACTGCTGGCAACTATTACAAACAATCACAACAATAACTTCGCGTGATGTTTAGGCACCTTTGACGTCATCGAGGCTTCGTCGGCAGTGGCTTGGGGGGTGAGGGAGTTTTTCCCGCGCTTTAAAATTCGTTATATTTATCATTAAATATCTCGCGAAGGAAAACACAGATTTACATGCGGTTTTCTTTGTTGTATTCAGAAAATAATTTTCTGTCCGCCTATGAAATAAAAAAAATTCATGCAAGTTCCCCATTGAGACCCGAATATTCCTCGGCAGTGATTAATATTATTGGTTTGCTCATAATTTCCAGGAGGTCGAACTGATTGAGTATGAGCTCATCATCTTCCAACGCTTCAACTTACAAATAAATAACTTACCCTCGACTACAGCTAATATGATAGTTTAAAAAATAAATTTTCTAACGTCATCTCCTGCAAAAATAGGGTTTAGAGGAAGAAAATTAACTTCAAACGAGTCATGTCGAGTATCTTATTCACCACGAGTCCACTGTTGTAGAATGATAAACAAATAATAAACAGGCCTCCTCCGCGTTGTTGCCAAATATCATCCCTCCGGCCTGTTTAGAGACGGCCGTGCCACGGCCGTCTTTAAACAGGCCGGAGTGACCGATGTGGCAACGTCGCGCGCCCGTCATCTAGGAGGCCTGCGGGATTGGTCTCACCTGCGACCAAGTCTATTGTTTCGGCGTAGAATATTGGCAAAAGAAATTGCTTTGCGGCAAGGAAATCCACTAAAAAACTGCTGTTTTACTTACCACGGGATAATCGTGCATCCATTGCTGATTGTGAAGCAGGAGCAGACAGGAATGATACAAATTAGTCATGTATAAAACAGATGATTTTATTGAAATATATAGTCACCGAATTGAAAGCAGTCGCATAATTGTCGAGTAGTTTCTCTTATTGGAAGTGTGTCTAGCGACATCCAGTCTGTTATTCCTCACTTTAGTATAATTATTTAGAAATACATTTGTCAGAGTTTTAATAAATCTTGCAAAAAATAACTGTTCGGTACATTGCACTGAAAACAGATGTCTTCATAAATTCCTCTTAAATTATCGTCAAGGAAGATAATTTTAAGAAATGTAGCCTCATACTTGGGTTCTGCTAGAGTCATAATGGCCAATGCATGAAGACCAACACTTATTACAGACATAGGAGAAATAAGTCCGTTTTACACGGTACACGGAATTGCGCAATCTGACGTACGTGCGAAGGCGCAATAAAAATTGCGTCGTGTAAAGCGGTGAATTGCTAGAACAGATGCGAGACGGCAAAATTGTAGCCCAATACCAGGAAATCCTGGGTAAGAAACTAGAAGAAGGAGCAGAGAACCTGAGTGTAAATGACTCGATAGAGAGAAAAAGGCTTAATATAAAGAAGGCTATGGAAGAGGCTGCAAAGGAGACCATAGGAGAAAGAAAGAGAACAAGGAATGAAGAATCGTTTGATAATGAGTGCAGAAAAGCTATAGAAAGGAAGAATATGGATCGAAGAAACACCATCCAGAAAGAGACAAGACAAAATTTCGAAAGATATAAAGAAAGCAGAAGACAAGCAAATAAAATACTGCGAATAAAGAAAAAAAACAGTACTTAAAAGGGTATGTAGAAAAGATTGAGGAACTGAACGCACAAAATGAAAGTAGAAAGTTATACCAGGCAATCAAACAGATGACAAATAAATTTCAACCAAGAACAAACGCATGTAAGGATAAGAATGGGAGGTTGGTTGGAACAGAGGAAGAAGTAATGGGAAGATGGGCCGAGTACTTTCAGGAATTGCTGAATGTCAATGAGATAGATGAGGAGGATGGAGAAATGTTGGACATGAGGGTGGACACCAGTATTAGTAGGCCATCAATTGAGGAGGTGGAGGAGTAGTTAAAACGGCAGCGGAATGGGAGAGCTCCAGGGGAAGATCAAATTGTACCGGAGTTAATCAAGTATGGAGGAAAAAAATTACCAAAGAACCTACATTGACTGATATGTGAAGTATGGGAGAAAGAAGAGATGCCTGAGAAATGGAAGATAGGTTTAATTTTCCCTATATTCAAGAAGGGAGAAAAATTGAAATGCAGCAACTATAGGGGAATCACATTACTAAATGTCACTTATAAGATACTTTATTGTATACTGCAGAGGAGACTTAACACGTATGATGAAGTAATCCTTGTGAATACCAATGTGGCTTGAGGCCGGGAAGAGGGACCACCGACCAAATCTTTGTAATGAGACATGCATGCATGGAGAAATATTATGAGTACAACATTGACCTACATATGCTTTTCATTGATTTCCAGCAAGCTTTTGATAGTGTCAATAGAAGAAAAATGTTGAAGGCATTGGAGGGATTTGGAATACCAAAAAAAAGTAATTAAGTTGGTAAATATGACCATGGAAGGATCTCAAGCTAAGGCCTATATCGGGGGCAGGACTAGTGAATCCTTTAAGATAACAACTGGAGTAAGACAAGGAGATTCTCTATCAGCAGTACTATTTAATCTGTGTCTACATGAAGCCATGAAAGAACTGGGGTTAGAGGGGACAATTGTGCATAAATCTACTCAGGCATGTGCCCATGCCGACGACATAGTTCTAATGGCACGGAATATGGATTCTCTGAAAGAAATATTCAAAATCTTAGAACAGAATAGTAAGAATATAGGGCTCAGAATCAATGAGAGAAAAACGAAATACATGAAAATGTCGACCACGGAAGACAGAAGATGGACTAAAAACGTTACATTTGGGCAGTACAACTTTGAAAATGTAAAATATTTCAGCTACCTCGGTACTCATTTAAACTGTAAGAACTCAATGACAGAAGAGATCAACAAGAGGATAATGGCTGCAAATAGGGCTTACTTTGCTAATATTAAGCTCCTGAAGTCAACTCTTCTATCTAAGGAGATGAAGGAATATTTCTCGGGTTTCCCACCGGGTGTCGTATCGGGCTGTAGTTCCCAACGTTTCCATGACTAAGTCCGTCATCGTCATCAGGGGTTAATGTTGAGCCAAGTTTTTTCTCCGGTATTTATACACATGAGGGCCGTTCAAGTGGGCCCTGATTGGTCCTTTCTGAATTGGGGTGATTTATAGTGATTGATCACTGACTTCCACGTATTACTTAACTGGAAGCCTTTGTCTCTGTTTAGGTTCTTTTGTTGTATGTTGATTTGTATGGCTTCTTTGACAATTCGATCCCAATAGTTGTCTGTGCGGCATAGCACTTTGGTACTTTTAAAATCCACTCGGTGACCGAGGTCCAGGCAATGCTCTGCCACCGCTGATTTCAGTGGGTGGAACAAGCGTATGCATCGGTCGTGTTCCGTCAGCCTTTTTTCTATGGTTCGGCCTGTTTCCCCAATGTAAACGTGGCCACATTCACATGGGATGCTGTATACTCCCGACGTCTTGAGGCCCAGGTCATCTTTCGGTGTTCCGATGCAGGTCTTTATCTTGCTGGACGGTTTGTGTATCGCTTCTATGTTATGTCTCTTGAGTATTCGGGATATTTTGTTGCTGACACTGGAGATGTAGGGGAGACAGGCTCTGGCTACCGGTTTTTCCTTTTCTTCTCTGTTGTTCCGTTCTAGAGAGGTCCTTTTTAGGGCCGCCTGGATTTCACGATGGTTGTAGCCATTCTTTCTGAAGGTGGACTTAAGATGTGAAATTTCCTGGATTAGGTGGGCGTCATCCGATATGGCTTTGGCTCGATGGAAGAGGGTGTTCAGGACGCCTTTCTTCTGTGCCGGATGATGATGGCTGGAGGCATTTAGGTACAGCTCTGTGTGTGTTGGCTTCCTGTATACGCTGTGTCCAATATTTCCGTTTTCCTTGCGTTCTATTAAGATGTCCAGGAAAGGAAGTCGTCGATTATTCTCCACCTCCATTGTAAATTTAATGCTGGGGTTTACACCGTTCATGTGCTCCAGGAATGTTGGCAAAGTTTCTATTCCATGTGGCCACACTATGAGTGTGTCATCCACATACCGGAAGAAATATTTCGGGCGGAGCAGGGCTGTTTCCTACGCCTTCTCCTCGAAGTCCTCCATGAATAGGTTCGCGATGGCAGGCGAGAGAGGGGAGCCCATTGGAACTCCTTCGGTCTGCTCGTAGAATTGCCCGTTGCACAGGAAGTATGTTGATCTCAGTACGTGTTGGAATAGCTCGACTGTCTTCCGATCGAACCGGGTTTCCAGGAGTCTGGTGGTTTCTTCGACCGGAATCCGTGTGAAAAGGGATACCACGTCAAAACTGGCCAGTATGTCAGTCTCTTCAAGTCTTATGGATTTCAGCGTCTGCACAAATTGCTTGGAATCCGTTACATGGTGTTCGCATTGTCCGACAAATGGTGAAAGCAGGTTGGTCAGGTGCCTGGCTAAGTTGTACGTTGGGGACCCAAT
Organism: Ischnura elegans; assembly: GCF_921293095.1. NCBI lineage: Eukaryota > Metazoa > Arthropoda > Insecta > Odonata > Coenagrionidae > Ischnura > Ischnura elegans. The sequence continues at coordinate 5,165,641 of NC_060248.1, read as the reverse complement.
GGCGCTCACAATTGGCCTTAGAGGAATGCCATCTTTGTGAATTTTTGGCAATCCGTACATTCTCGGGGGCACTGGTGCCTGTGGCATGAGGGTCCTGGTGTTCTCATTCTCCGGTATACACCTCTTAATGAGTGCTGCGGTCTTCCTTACTAGTGAATCCGTTGGGTCTCGTGTGATGGGCCGGTACGTCGAACCGTTAAGCAGCGATCGTAATTTTTCTTGGTAGTCAACCGTCTTCATAAGTACCGTTGCGTTGCCTTTGTCGGCTTGCAGCACCACGATGTTTGGGTTCTTCTTGATGGTTGTCAGGGCTCGTTTTTCTGCAATACTGACGTTGGATTTGGGTATAACGGCCCTTTTGAGGGCCGCGGAGACTTCATTGCGGATTTCTTCTGCCTCCTCCTGGGGTAGTTTGCGAATGGCGCCCTCTACTCCTCCTATGATATCCATGTATGGTATTCGTTTTGGTGTTGGCACGAAATTAAGTCCTTTGGAGAGTGCGGCGGTTAAATCCTTGTCGAGTTCTTCTTCTGTAAGGTTGACGATGACTCGTTCGGGTGGTGCAGGTGGTGGCGTCTTCTGCTGTCTGGTCAGATTTTTAAATTTCCTTTTCTGCCTTTCTGTGTTTCTATTCAGTAAAGTTTCGCCTTGAGCCATGGTGGTGCGATCGACAAAATCCCAGTCAAAAGGTGTGAGACGGGCTGCCAAATCATAGTGGAGTTCCAAAAGGCCTTTGGCGTTGCTATCCAAACAGCTGCGATGGTAGTGAATTCTTTCTCGCACAAGGGCGAAGCTGGTCCTTTTGGCAATGCGTTCAGCTGCCGGTGAGTGAACCGGGAGTTTAACGACTGCAAATCTGGGTACGATCTTCTCGTCCCTGCATCTCAAAAGAAATGCGAGGTGGCTAAGATGGTTGGCTCTATCCTTTCGTAGTTGCTCGAGTCGACGAATACTGCGGTGCATCTCCTCCCCGTAGAGGCGTACGATGTAGAATCTGAGTTTTTCCCGGCGTATGCTCTGCAGGAATATTTCTCGGGTTTCCCACCGGGTGTCGTATCGGGCTGTAGTTCCCAACGTTTCCATGACTAAGTCCGTCATCGTCATCAGGGGTTAATGTTGAGCCAAGTTGCTCTTGGCTCAACATTAACCCCTGATGACGATGACGGACTTAGTCATGGAAACGTTGGGAACTACAGCCCGATACGACACCCGGTGGGAAACCCGAGAAATATTCCTGCAGAGCATACGCCGGGAAAAACTCAGATTCTACATTATAAGGAGATGAAATTCAAGATCTATAAGATACTTATCAGACCGGTCGTGAAATATGTAGCAGAAACGTGTAGCATCTTCGCTGGAAACGAGCAAGCTCTGCGGATATTTGAACGGAAGGTTTTGCGAAAGATATATGGTCCCGTGACAGATGGGGTAACTTGGAGGATAAGAACAGACAAGGAAATAGAAAATATTATCCGAGGCGAAGACATAGTGAGGTTTGTGTAGACCCAACGGCTAGTTTGGCTAGGTCATGTAAAAAGAATGAGTGAAGAAAGGATGCCTAAGAAGATTCTACATGGAAATATGGATGGAAAGAGAAAAAGAGGAAGACCGAGGAAAAGATGGATGCAGGATGTGGAAGAAGACATAAAGGATATGAGGATTGTCAGATGGTGGGAGAAAGTGCAGAACAGGAGAGAATGGACAGGCGTCTTGACGGAGGCCAAAGCCCATACCGGGCTGTGATGCCGAGGAAGTATTAAGTAGAGACGGCAAAATAGCCCACGTTCTATTTTCGTTAGAACAGGGGCTATTTTGCCGTCTCGCGTCCACGCATTCTCGCATGTGTTCTAGCAATTCACCGCTTTACACGACGCAATTTTGATTGCGCCTTCGCACGTACGTCAGATTGCGCAATTCTGTGTGCCGTGTAAAGTCTTTGAAATAGGCATCTTCACTACCCTCATTTGAAATACATGAACATGTACATATATCAATGGTTAAGTGCTGCAATGCCTTCCTGACAGCATACCCACAAACGTAATTGAGACCCGAATATTCCTCGGCAGTGATTAATATTATTGGTTTGCTCATAATTTCCAGGAGGTCGAACTGATTGAGTATGAGCTCATCATCTTCCAACGCTTCAACTTTCAAATAAATAACTTACCTTCGACTACAGCTAAGATGATAGGTTAAAAAATGAATCTTCTAACGTCATCTCCTGCAAAAATAGTGTTTAGAGGAAGAAAATTAACTTCAAACGAGTCATGTCGAGTATCTTATTCACCACGAGACCACTGTTGTAGAATGATAAACATATAATAAACGGGCCTCCTCCGCGTTGTTGCCAAATATCATCCCTCCGGCCTGTTTAAAGACGGCCGTGGAAGGTCCCACCCACTGTTACCCAGAAACAATAAACACATTGCGTGGAACTCACCTCTAGCGGAATACGAGAGACATCAACTCCCGATTTCTGATTGGTCACGCCACGCCAAAATATCTATGTGGGTGGTTTGCAAGTTCTGATGGAATACCATCACCTCTCGGGTGGTTTTTGTCGACCATTGATTGGTCCGAGGCCAGATGTGACTCCCGCGCGCTGCTTCCAAGTCCATTTCTGGGATACACCTCCGCGTTAAGGCCGGATCATGGAACAAAATAGACGTACATGATGCATACGAAACACTCTGTGTGTGATTCCAGAACGCGCGTGATATGGAATTAGCGTGAAGAGGGCGAGGTTTCGCTCGATTAAGGATGGTAAATAGCGTGAAAGTGTGGAACTCGCTATGCCGAATTATTGTTGCTTTGAGTTTGCTTCATAAATATTTCGTGCGCTTTACATCCATATTTTTTTAGTTCTGACCGTGAATGTTGGAAGAAAACACATTGGAAGGAACGGAAAATAACATGGAATAGGTTAAGGGAGGATCCAGGATATTTTTCTGGCGGGGGAGGTTTGACAGGCAAACAGTCTTTATCATATGTCAGATAAAAAACAACGAACAACAATTACTGTACGAAATACAATATTTATTGCGTATGCTGCGCATAATAATAGCTGGAATCTGATTCACTGATTGGGTGATTGACCATAATTCGCAGCCCAAACTACCAGGCCGATCGAGGTGAAATTTTTTGGGGTAAAACTAAAAAAATGTTCATCGGGAGAAAAAAATCTGAAAATGCCAAAAAGTGCGATACTTTTCGAGATATATCGATCTACTTTAACATGGGCTCTTATGGAAAAAAAATAAATTCGCGATATGACCCACTTAAAATCGCCGCACGCGGACGAGATCCAATTGGGAAACATAAGTTTTTTGGCCGATTTTTTTGGCATGGGTTAGAAGCTCCCAAGTCGAGCCGATTTCGAGATATCGATTAACACGCGTTCTTATGTGATTTCGATTTGAGAGCTGGCGAACAAAACTTAAGCTATGTAGCTCGCGAAGTTGTTGGCACAAGCCTATCTAAGAAAACCCTAAGTCTACCTATTCGGTAGACTTAGGGTTTTATTTTTTAATTAGGTATCCTAATAGTTAATGAATTATTTAAATCCGAAATTTTCCCAAATTATTTTTTTGAGTCCCCGGCAATCGCCGCCATTCCTTCCCGGCAAACGTTCGAGGTCGGGCTCCGTAAGAAATACTGGCATCGCCTTATACGAGGGAGTATGGCAGTAGACGGGAGAAATATGATAAGTATGGGACGATACCCAATCAACCATCGCGGTCCATTCTTCGAAATGCATTGCTCTTTTGTTCTCAAATTATTATCTTATGCCTCATGCCACATGGATATGTATATGAATTTAATGTAAGGGCGGCCATTGACTGTTTCGCTGACCTATACGGCCATTGAAAAACGCAAATTAGCACAACTTGCTTAGTGTTTCGGATAGACCAATGAAATTTGGAGGAATGGTACATCTTGGTATTATTCACTGATCAATGTTAAACGGACTGCTGCTGGTGGAATAATATTCGATATATATCGAATCTACGTTTTATTGTATTTTATCGAATGGTAATAAGTACTTGGAATATTCATCGCTGGCGATAGATGTGCCGGCATAGCATGTAGAATTACCAACTAATGAAATTTAAACCAACGGAATTGCGTATTCCAGCGTACCGGGGTCAGTATAATCGAAAGTTCGATTCGATTATTACACCAAATAAGTATATTGGTATAACTTGATAAGTATTTTTGTTGGAGTAATGAAATTTGGTGAATATGTACATCTTAGTATTCCTCATAATACACAATGGGAAAATGTTTTGTATATAGTCTCACATTCGATATATATAGAATCTGCGTTTTCTTAAAATATATCGAATTGCGATACCACATAGGATTTAACATCCACGGACAAAGTTGATATGTAAATATGTAGTGGATAACCATAGAATGAAATTTGAATAAAGAGCATTGCGAATTTTACTGTGCAGGTGTCGGTATAATCGAAATTTCAATTCGATTATTATACCAAATAAGTAAATTGGCATAACTTGATAAGTATTTTCGTTAAACCAACGAAATTTGGTAAATGAGTACATCTTGGTATTCCTCATGATGTACACTGGGAATACGAACTGTATGTAGTCTCACATTCGATATATATCGAATCTGCATTTTCTAAAAATATATCGAATTGCTATACCACATAGGATTTAACATCCACGGGGAAAGTTGAGTAGGAAATATGTGGTGGATGACCAGAGAATCAAATTTGAATCAATAGCATTGCGCATTTCACTGTACAGGTGTCAGTTTAATCGAAAGTTCGATTCGATTATTATACCAAATAAGTAAATTGGCATAACTTGATGCGTAGTTTTCCGCGGCGTTGTCTAGATGATGTCTCCATGTTCCTGGGCTTCACCGCGTGGATTTTTCTTTATGACGACAGTTTCTCCGGTATTCCAACCGGCGTCTTCAGGTCGATGGCCGAACGACCTGAAGACGCCGGTTGGAATACCGGAGAAACTGTCGTCATAAAGAAAAATCCACGCGGTGAAGCCCAGGAACATGGAGACATCATTGGCATAACTTGATAAGTATTTTCCTTACACCAACGAAATTTGGTAAATGCGTACATCTTGGTATTCCTCAAGATGTACATTGAGAATACGTACTGTATGTAGTCTCACATTCGATTAATATCGAATCTGCGTTTTCTAAAAATATATCGAATTGCTATAGCACATAGGATTTAATACCTACGGGCAAAGTTGAGGCTGGATTTTGTTGTGGATGACAATAGAATTAATTTTGAATGTATTCAAATGCGAATTTTATCTTACTAGCGTCCGCATAATCGAAATTTCGATTCGATTATTATAACAAATACGAATATTGACATAACTTGATAAGCATTTGAGGTATATGAATTAAATTTGGTAAATGGGTACATTTTCGTATTCCCCATAACGCACAGGGGAAATATGCTTCTTATGTAGTCTCACATTCGATATATATCGAATCTGCGTTTCCGTAAAATATATCGAATTGCTATACCACATAGAATTTAGCAACCACCGGCATGGTTGAGACGGTAATAGATAGTGTACGACCATAGAATGAAATTTTATTCAATAGCTATAAGCATTTTACTGTACATATGTCAGTATAATCGACAGTTCGATTCGATTATTATAACATGTATGAATGTTGACATAACTTGATAAGTATTTGAGGTAAATGAATGAAATTTGGTAAATGGGTACATATTGGTATTCCTCATAATGCACACGGTAAATATGTTATCTATGTAGTCTCACATTCGATATATATCGAATCTGCGTATCCTTAAAATATATCGAATTGCTATACCACATAGAATTTACCATCCAAGGGCATAGTTGAGAAGGTAATAGATAGTGGATGAATAGAATGAACAGAAATGGATAACATTATAAAATTGAATAGAATTGCGTGTTTTTCAATACAGATGTCACTTTATTCATACGTTCGATTCCATTATTGTAGCCAATATTCAAATATACATATTTTCATAACTATATCAGTTAGACCAATAAAATTTGGTGTGTGAGTATATATTAGTATTCCACTTACTGTTCAATAGAAATCAATGCAGAGTATGGGCCAACTTTCGATAAATAACGAATCTGCGCTATCATAAAATATATCGAATTGCTTTGACATTACGTGGTGGAATTCTAGAACTTTTCAACAACTTATGGACACGAGACTCAAAACCACGCGACACAAATATTTTTTCTCTACCCTCTCCAACCCGCTTGAAGAATTCAAGCACCCATCCACTCGTTTTAATATAAAGGTCACAAATATGAAAATGTTAAAAACTAGCATGTCTAAAAACGAGAGTTTTCGAGCCTCTTTCCCACATAGGCGATGTTTTTTTTCGACCGCTGAGTAGCGAATGACCCGTCTTCTTGACTTGAGCTCGAGGCTTAAATGTTCCAGGTTCTGTGGTAAAGATAGAACGTAATGATAACGGGACCATAGTAAAAATCTTGTCCATATTTTAAGCGTCTGATTATCGGAAGTTTGATATTTCCGGAGATATTTTGGGCATGCGCCCCCCTGAATCCTCCTATGGAATATGGTGTGACATGGAATTGAGAAGATGACTCTGGAAAAGAATGGATGCGGCTGCTTAGAAACAGCCCAAAACAATTTCAATTATTTCAACGAAGATCCTTCCATTATTTGAATGACAGTCTCTCTAAGGGCGTACCCAGTATCAAAACCAGGGGGGGGGGGGGTAAGCCATGGTTGTTCAAGTTGTAGGTAAGATTTAATTAAGCATGTAAAAGGTGAATAAAATCAACATTCTAAGGAAACTGTAATAACAACTCTTTATTAGTTTTTAAAATCATTTGCTTGAAAAAATATTATTTTCCTTGAAGACATTTGGGATTTTTGCTTCCGGGGGGGAGGGGGGTGGCAGCTGCCCCCTCCTGCCCCTGGCTGGGTACGCCCATGGGTCTCCCTTGGAGAGAGATGTCTCCATCCCTCTCCATTTGATCCCATCGGCTGATTTGCGTTAAGTTTGATATTTCCGGCGAAAGTAGTAATGTGAATTGATGATCCAGGTACGAAATGATAGAAGAAGGCCATGACATAAAATTACTCGGAGACACCAAAGTTTTCAAACGGCACTCATCTCAAATAGAAAAAGGATCACGCTGGTCCTGGTGATGAGGGAGTGACGTCATCGCATACTACGAGAAAGGAGGAGACGCTCTCCATTCCAGATGGGAGCGTGCTTCCCGTTGGAATGTGAGGGGGGGGGGGGGGGACTGTTACGCGCGCCAGTTGGCCACATTAAGACGGACACTCGATGCAGGCGCCGCCGCGAGGACACTACGTGTGCGACGCATTGATAAGCTCTAGATTGAGACGCGTCATATCGCCATGACTGATCCTGTTGCCACAACAAGAAGAGAAGTTCAAACTTAGGTCGCCAGAGGACCAACAAGCGCGTAGGAAGCAGATGAGTTGTCTTTTCTGACGAAGTTAACCATATCTTACGGACGCCAACATACTACGGAATATCAGATCATATAAATAAAATAAGAGATATAGATTGTAGAACAGACAGATTCCGAATGTCATTTTTTCCACGATCAATAAGAGATTATAACGGCTGCAATAGACCTCGTAAATAGATTGCATGACTTGTATTGTAGCCTACTAACCTATGTAAAACTTAATGCATGTTTCTTCATTCAATTATTGTTTCGAACATCATATGGTAGTATGGTTTGTTATTATGCGGGACGTTTTTTGGACGGTGTGGTGTGCATGCGGTAGTCCAAATGCATGCTGCATGTTGGTGACTGATCACCCCCTGCCAAACACCCTAGAGGTGGCTCGCAGGGTATTATTTAGATGTCGATGAGAATCAAACATTATCTCCGCAACTCGCACGGGCCGAAACTTATTAACAGAAAATGTGTCAGTCTATCTTATTATGACGATGATCGCGGAGAGTTGCTCGTTTCCATGGCAATCGAGAGACTCTCTCAACAAAGCCATGCAAAATCCAGAGGTCAGGCGGACGGCCAAAAAAATTCAATATTGTGAATAAAATGCTTTTTTTATTTTGATTAATTCAAATCTGGCATATTAAGTGCTGTGGGCAGTCTATGAGTCACAGTTTAGAAGAGCGCTGTATTTTAAAATTGTCGTTACAACGGCCCAAACAGCCTCGCCCAGTCACACGGAATGAGTTTTTTTTGTCTCCGAGCGCCATCCGCTAACTTCTGTCTCTGTCTCTAGCCTCACTCCTCCCAGCGACAAATCAATCAATCTGTACTATAGTAATCGAATGATGTGTTTTTAAGATTCTAGTTATTCCCTAATCATAGATCCACAGCTTCACACACGGTCAGCCCTAACTATGTACCGATGGATAGCTGTTGGCATCTTTACGTATGCCTCGATTATCAAGTTAAATTGACGTCGAGTTCACTCATGGTGACGAAAGAATAACGATCTAGTATGACAATTTACGAACTGCCGGGTACGGAGGAGGCATCAAGCGATCATCGCCATGTTAAAAAGATGACCATCTTATTTACAATAGTACGTACGGTAATGAAGTCATTTATGACCGATAAATGTCTCCTTAGTTTGAGATCGTTTTTATTCGTCATCGTGAGTGAATTTGGAAATCAAGTTATCTTTATTAAGTATTGGCGATTGTGGAAACGGCCCAACTTTCCATACTTTTGCGTTCTACACATTGTCTTCTTTGGACTAATGGACGTTTGCTGTGGTCTGGTAACCAATTATATTTCTTCGGTTGGCTGCGATCAAGTTGGATAAATGAGGGGTATTTTCCCATTTTTATAACCGACGCCAACTCCTGGAGCAGTTTCGATTAAATCAAATGAGGACATGGAGAAAATGTACACAAGCATCAACATTATTTTTACATGATTTGTCGTTCTAATTTTTTCCTTGTGATTATTTGCTCTTTCTTAGAATTCTATTTAGTATTCAAGCTCTTTGTACACTCTCTTCATATACGAGACCGGTTATTTTTTTCAACCTCCGAAGGCCATGAACAGAAGACGAAGTGATTGATTGTAAATAAAGTCATTGCTAAATATTGAGTGCATTTGTGGAATCCTTTCGACAGAATCGTCTCCGTGATTGAGGAATTGGTCGTGCCAGTAGACAAGCTTTACTGTACCTTCTTCTTTGGATATTGCCACCAATGACTTTCAATGAATTTTGCCTGAAGCTCATCTCCTTTTTGAAAACGCCCCCCTCCCAACCAAATCTTCATTTCAGCATGGAGATGGAAGTCATATGGCACAAGGTTGGCATTGCATAGTGGGTGATCGAAAATGTCCCATTGAAATCGTACAAGGAGCGGTTGGGCTGCATCAGCGCTGAGATGACGGGCGTTGTCATGGATCTGAACATCTCGAGAAGTCAACATGTCCCTTATTTTGTTTTGAATTGGAATGGGCGTAATGTTTCACACTGAGCAGCTGCGTTAACACAAAAATTATCTTTTATCCGCGTAAAGGTGTAGATATGTCAATGCCGATGTCATTCGGCGAGTTTTCTGCCTGTCTCTCTGCAATGCTCGCTTAGTGGGAGAATCAATTGAGACAGTGTAGTTAATCAGATTGTCACTAACCACATACTAACAACTTACGGTCAAAAATGACTTGTACGTGTGGTGTGGAGGACGCGCAGTTGCCCTATTCGCGCAGTACCCGCCTCTCGCTTGTATGCTGTTTTTGCTGATCTATCGAAGGTTGAAAAAAAACGCCCTCCTATATTCTGAAGACTTTCTTTGAGTAAATTTTGGTAATATTTTTTCTACATTTGCTGGATGATTGGAAGAGTAGTTCCAGTCATAATACATTGCACCAAAATATACGAAGTCTAGGGGAATATCTTGAAAAAATTGTGTTACAATGGGGAAGTTGCATGAAATTTTTTTCATCGAAATAATATATGATTCTTATAGCAATTTTCACCAGGAATCCATTTTCACCAATCAAATTTCTCGTAAACCATTGATTTTATCATGAAATTCATTTAAAACAGTGAAATGCGTCTGCAAACGCGAAGTTAGCTCTGATTGTTGGTGACGTCATTTCTCCCTACGGCGTTTTTGTTTTGCATGTACGGCCGCAGAAGCTACAATGAAGCAATCGTTGAGTAAGTGAATATTTCGGCGTTTTTTTAATCCGTGTTTTCTCTCAGACATTTTATGACGTTATTTAGTCACGTCAAGTATATTTTATCCATTTTCTGTATTCGTAGAACAAAAATATATCGAATATATGCGAAATGGAAGACGATTTCGTGAAAAGGCTGTTGCGATAATCTCCCAGAGGTGAATTCCATAATGATGGCATTATATTTTAAAAGTAACCCAGACTTTTTGGCTGCAGAATTTAGAGAAGTTAAGGCTTCGCGGTAAGTTTTTCTCGTTTATTATGGCATTACTGGACCAGCTTTTACGAATACAGTAGTAGCTACTCGGCCTCCGTTGAAAATTTCTGCATGAAATGTTAATATGGTACAAGTTATGATTTTTTGCTTTCTGTATTATATCAGCTTTTTGATTCAGTATGTTGCGAAATGCTTTCTGTGCACAGATTTAAGGTAATTTTTCTGTACACATTATGCACATCATACTATGTACAGTTTTAAGGTGTGTTCTGTATGCATACTGTCTGAAGTGTGTACAGGTTTTGACATCTTATGAACTTTTGTAGCCGCTTTTTTAGTGGCTCCTTAACGATAGGCATAAGCACAAGATAATATAGCTTTTAATGTTAGCTATGAAACTTCTATTAGAAGCCTACAAAATAATTATAAGCTATTTAGCAAACGTATGACAAAATTCAATCATTTATGTTAAATAGTATTAGGTGCGCAACTAATATCACGCTGTTTTTTAAATGAAAAATACATCTCTATTTAAAAAAGGTTATAAATGAATCATTCAACGTATTTTCCGTCGCTTCCTAAAAAATTTCCCCATCATTGAGGCAGAGCCCGAATATCGTTATGGTAGAAGTGATTGTCTTTTAAAGCTATCCTCTAATCCTGCTTTTTTGCACCAAACGGTTGTCATTGCAGGAATGAAGGAAAAGCAACTTGTATTCCCTGACCTTTCTTATTACTCTCTCCACATGGGTCCGAAAGCTTTCTATTTGCTTAGTTAGCTTAACTTCATCTTGAGAGCTCTCTTTACTCTTGGAAACTCTTGGTGGTCTAATTAACTCTCACATTTTACCACTGAATGAGTGAACAGTTAGTTTGAACGCGCGATCTACTTTTACCCCACAGCCTTATAGAATTTGCTCAAGAAACCCAGTCTATGCGAATGACACTATCTATTGCCCGGCCACCATTACCCCTCGAAATGAAATTTTCCAAAGAAGAATCATATGATTTATTTTTTTTGATTGAGTTTAGATAGAAATATTTGAGCTATAACAATTCATTGATTTTATAGTAATGTTAAAAATGATTCCTTTTGAAATAATTGCGTTTGAAAAAACATTATTTCTATTTTTCTTCACAATCAGCAGTATAATGCACTGACTAGTACTGTAAAAAAACGGATTTAGAGTTTCCTTCGCAATTCACTTTTTTACTTTGTACCTATCGTTGCGTAATAAACTAAGCGCAATTTGTTATACTGTTCGCAGTAAAAAGAACTGATCCATACAATAGAAAATGTCACTCACTGCAGTGAGTACTGATATATTTTTTTATGCTCCAATTCAGGTTAAACTTTGCCAAATTGGGTTACCTGGTTTTTCAATGCCTATTTCTAAACAATCAATAGTTGACTCTACATGCGAATTGCGAGCAGGAAAGGGAATTGGCATATTAAGCAACATCTTATTTTTGTCAACCCAAAAAACTAGATTTTTCAAAAGACTAGCCACCGGAATAATGGAAGCAGAGAAATATCGTGCCGCTGTCGAGGGTGACACATTGAGATCTTCTAGGCTAAAATATTGAAGGATTTGTTGAATCTAATTTTCCTGAACATACCAATAACAGGTAACCCAGTCTTTCCTGATAGCATATCGACAATAAAATAATTTTCACAATCTACTCTTAAATGCAATGCTGCCTTTTTTCCAAGAAAAACACAATGTACTTGACCCTTTGGCTACATATCTCCCTGTCTGATTCCATGTCAGTCACTTATCATATTCATAGGAGAAGTAGCAGCATTGGCGGAAACAGGTTTCTTTTCTGAACACAAACAATTTTTGATTCTGGTTTCAATTGGCATGACTTTTCCTGACCTCGACTTTCCCCCACTTCCTCAGGTTGTATTTACTCCTATGGCTCAGTCAGTTGATTTGAGGAGGTAGTGATTATGCATCAGTGAGTTTCTTACAAATTATACACCGCTAGGTAGCAAATATGGTTTCGAGGGAGTTCAGTTGGAATACTATGCATGTGAATCAATTGATTTCGGAGAGAGGGAGGGTAGCCTACTGTATGCACCCTTTATGTTTTCTTATCATGATTAATCATTGACGAATTCAAAACATACAATAATTATGAGACATCGGGTACTACGAGGGCCGTCAACCTACGATAACTTTGCAAAAACAGCATGCAAGCGACAGGCGGGCACTGCGCGAACAGGGCAACTGCACGTCCTCCGCACCACACGCTCAAGTCATTTCTCAGCATAATTCTGTCGTAATTACTTAAGGTAAAGTGATCTTCACGAACAAATCCCGTCGTTTTCGTCGACAGATCGTTCTTCCTCTTCATCGCCTTAACCCACTTCTTTCTTCTCGCTTTATTATTCGACATAAGGACGAATATTTTATTAGAATTTCGAGATGTATTTGAACGCATAGGCACCACGCAATATTTATTATTCGATATTATAAACAGCACTTCACGTAGGTAAACATACCGTCTTCCTGGCTTACGTACACCGCAACAATCTCGCCACGCCTCGGACGTTAGCAACTCTGTTTGGAGAGAAATGACGTCACTCCTCCTGGACACACTACTTTCGTTCGCACCCCCCACTCCTCCACTTTGACCTTTAATATCTTGAAAACTAACGCTGGTATTGAAATTTCCCCCGGTAGATATTCTTTCCTAGAGGTTTACTACATTTTGACATAGTTTTCAAAAAATGTGAAAATTCCCCAATAGGTATGTTTATTCACAAACCTCACGAGATGATTCTTTAATTCTTGCATATCCTTTGTATGTTTGTTATTGTTGAAAGTGGTAATTTGTAGGATGAATTGACTTATCTCAGTGAGGATACTGTAAGTATATTCATCCTTACGATTCAGATTTGTGAAGAATATTATTCAAATCGAGAAGTTTTTCTTGTAACAATAATAGGATAATGCATCAGAACATTTAGCAGGGGTTTAGAGCAAAAGAAGAAGTTTAAGAGCTAATTTTGACGTGTTTTTTAAATTACAGCTTGAAAATCTAAAGTGCAAGCCTCGCGTAATAATTTAGTCAGAAATATGGATAAATCAGCATGGAGTACTGGCTTGTACGTCAACTGTATATACAAGAGTATTTTGTTAAACGTATTGTTAATCATAGAATTGGAGGAGTGATTGTGTATGCACTTGAAACGTGATTCTCCCTCTGAAATGAGTTACCTGAATTTTTATCTGCCGATATTGTAAAAATGACTGTTGCATGTTTCTAACTGCTATCTAATATTTCACTAACTGTTATCTACAGAATTCAGTCTCATCGAATTAATGATTTCTTTAAAGACTTGCAAATCGTACTACTGTCTGTAAAAAAAGCAAGATACCCGAGTTTGAGGAGCTCTAGCGTCTAAACGAAGCAATCGATTTCAATGAAACAAAAATCATGCGAGAGATAATTTATTTTTACGTCGCATCATGTACTTTTAAAAATCTTCGGCCCAATAGTTTTTCCTGTACTTTATTTTTTCTCAAAAAAGTAAAGAAGCCACATCTATTATTGGCAGTTTGCCGAAAACAAATTGTTTATACCACTAAAATTAACGGAGTTGTAAACAACGCAAACCTCTGCTAACTTCGAAACCAGTGGGTCAATTGAAAATTGATTGGTACTGTTGCCTTCCGTAGAATGTTAGTAATGCAAGTACATATAAAATGTTTATTAGATAACAATAATAACGTCAATATCACTTATTATTTATCTGGATGTTTTTATGCGCATACAGGCAGCTCCGTCGTGGGACAACCAGACAGGCGACAGCCAGGCGGCAAAGGCGACAACCAGAGCTCAAAACAAAAATAAGTACCAAAATATATTGAAAATACTAGTAAAATTAAACGAGTATGATCCACGTATATGCATGCAGTTTGAGTCATCCACATCTTTGTTATATGCCGTCAAAATTGCTCGCTCCATCAACCATTTGTGATTTAATAGTGATCGATCATATTCTGTAGCACTTTATTCATGAGCTCACCTTCCGATGAAACTAATTTGCAAACATTCCGAGGAAGTGAAATCAAACTGCGCGATTCGTTTACAGGAACACGGGCATTACCGACTGTCAACAATTGCATTGTTATAGTTTATAATTCTTTAATTTTCTTTTCTCCTCTATTCCGCTCTTGTACAGCACACACACATCTGAATATCAAAATTGTCTTCGAGCAAAAAATATTTATTTTTAAATTTTCACTGATTTGCACCAACCGCTGCTCTAACAGATGGTGCTAACCCCAATTCACTTTTACCTGCGGCCTATTTATTTATACTCCTCTTTAACGTTTTATTTATTATATATATGCATTTTGTAATCTATAAAGAAGTGGAATACATATTATTATTATTTGCGGTGAAAAATCGACGGCCTCGACCCTTTCGAAATTTAGTCGATTGCGTCACGAACTCATATCGAGTAGGTCACCGCTTCTCGGCTATTCACTAGCTCTTCTCATTATTTTCGCGTGGTTTTTTGTCGTAGATTTTTCCTTTTCGTTATTTTTAGCATAAGATTGGTTTTTTAGGGTTTATAAGTGGGAGTCATCAAATTATTTATTGAGCATTAATTGAGCATTTTTGCTTTAGATAAGTGTTCCTTTAAAATATTCCAAGCTCTAAATAAGTATTTTTGTGAAACTTTAAGACATTTTAAGGGATGGTTTTTAAGGGTTGAAAAGTTTCAATATGTCGTACATCATGTTTGAGAACATTGAAATTTATTGACTCTTAATGTTTAAACTAGATGTTTGTTAATAAATTGCTTGAAATTCGATTTTTTTCATTTTCGCTTTTTTCGGTTTTCTTTACCCTCGAATTACTGAAGTAATATTGTGATTCCTCAAAATAGTTGTCCTATAGTGAATCCGCATCATTGCATGCGACGGTGCTGCTGGGACGTGACATGCGGGAGGGGCAAACACTAATATCGGTCTGCATCGGTGACCCCTGGCGACATTGGGGTCTTCGCGGGGCAGCTGGACGCTGTGGCTCAGCAGTGCGCATCATGGCGATCGACCTCTTTTTGTCTTTTAATTCGTGACACGCAGGCTCAAAGATGCACTTATTTGCCGTGGACGATTTTCCGGAAGGTCAAAAGGGGTCTGCTGGAAGAGCACTCACTCATAAGTGCTGCTCGTGCCCTCACTATTGCATTCTTTACAACTACTGCACTTTTAACTCGGTTCATCAAACTATTCCTTCAAATCACTCTTCATTATTATCATTATTTTATGCTTATCGCATAGAAAAGTATTTTGGCGTAATCAGGCATGACGGACAGGAGCCCATTCATATTCGGTGTGTTGTTACTGCGGTGGTCCATGAAATTTATATATTTCATGTCTTTAAGAAATTACGTGTTTGTATTATTGGATGGATTTTTACGTTGAGAAGAAGGCGGTTGAGGTTTTCCTTGAAGTGGTGCGATACCAGTGACCGTCATTATTAAACGTATAAACTATGAATGCTTCGTTTTGCCTCCAAATTATTTCTTACTCTATTGCGACGTAAAAAACTTTTGAAAAACGTTTTTCTTCATTCGAGCTGAAAAAAAACGCGAAAAGTTTTTTCTTGGCACTTATAGATTGAATTATTTCCATCGTTCCAATGAACTTTTATTGTGATTGATTACTTTTCCCTCTATCCTGTATCAGTATCTCATGTAAAGAATACATCCTTCTCTTTTTTTACACAATGTTTAAAGATTATCCAGTTCTTCCATTCGCTAGACAGGTTCACACGTTGGTCTTCTATGCTTAGGGAAGTTCACTCGGATTAGGAGATGCTGATCTTCGCGAAAATTTAAATTGCTTCAAACTCTATATACTTGTTACCGATGTACTTTTAAGACTCCATCCACTTTTTTATCCACTCGCAGAACTCCCAAAGAGACTTGTGAGAGACGTCGCGATGCAACGATGAAGCAGTTGAAGACCCATCGCAATTAAGGGGCCATATTCTGTATTTCGTCGGCACCGAACCGATCGGTTTCCTTTTCAAGCCCACCGACTGGACATCATTCCGTACCGACAACTGTTTCCGTACCGACGACGGCACTTTCAGCGATTCCCAAACAGGGAAAATCCGAATATATCCGAAGTTAGAAGTCATCTAACGTGTCTCCACCAATGAAAGAAGGGTGAAAACACGTTAAGGCTCATTGGTGCAGTTTATTGTCGTCGTTTTAAATCATTTTATTTGCGGAAATTACGACTCATTGTTAGATTAAGATAATCGATATTGGATAAGTTGTTAACAATGCTTATATAATGTGTGGTAGTAATTTTGCGCCTACAGAATCGAAGGAAACAATATTACAACATCACAATATAGTTTGTATGTGATGGAGATTGTTGTTGCTGGAATTAATTATTGAAACTATCTTGGAGATCGTAGTTCTTTTTTTATGTATTGGTTCCGCATATTGCTATTTATTCTTGATTTGGTAATATAGTTGTCATTAATTAAGTTCCGTCTAAATGTTATCAACGGAAGGTTATGCCATTGGCATCGTAGCAGACGAAAATCACATTCCATGGAACGTGAACGTAGGATTCAAATGCAAATGTAAATGTCATATTAGTGGAACAAGTAAGGAAATTGTTATAAAAATATGGAGCTTGGTGTAATTAAAAGAAGTTTAAAGACGAGTAAGTAAAGAAATTGTGATTGGGTGAAATACATATGCATAAGTTGCGCATTCCAAGTGAGAGAAAATTATAATATAGCGGCAAACCTCATTCTTATTAACAAATATCTTCTTTTATCGTCAAGGGAATCAATGGCTGACGGAAAAACAAAATATAGGTGCCTATTACAAATGAAAGTAACTGATACCGTTGCGACAAACTTCATATTTAAATAAAAAGATCTTATTTCTATGTCGAGAGAAACGCCAACTGATGATTGAGTGAAATAATAATTGCCTATTCAGAGTGAGATAAAGTGATAACATTGCGGCAAAACTCATATTTAATCAAAAATATCTTTTTTATGTCAAAGGAGCAAAGAAATGATGATAGAGAGAAATAAAACCTATTACAAGCGAGTGAAAGTGGTAACATAAATGAGAGAAAGTCATTATATGTTGGCTAACCTCATGTTTTTTAACCAATATCTTATATTTATGTCAAGGCAATCAATATAGATGATGACACAGTGAATTATAGTGGCCTATTCTAAGGGGCAGAAAAAGATAACATTGCAGCAAACCTCATTATTTACTCGGTGATGAGGTAAAAACAAAATAAAACGTACAATGCGCACCGGGGAGTTGATGAAACCCACTAGTCGGTGGCCGTACCGACACCTTTTTTGCTGTCATACAGAATACGGCCCAAGATCGACTCACTAAAAGCCACATGTCACGAATAGCCCTATGAAACTTTCGAATGTTAGTCCCACGTGGTCCATTGGTGACATTGAAGTGTCATTTCGCCAATGAGTAGGCAACAGTCTGAGATGGGCGCTCGGGAATAAAACAGAACCTTATAAACGATATAAACCTTTGAAATAAAAGTTTTGTTCATTGGATTCGCTAAGAACGAAAAAATCTTTTTCATTCATTCGATTGATGGAATGCGTTTTTCAATTTAAATACGATTAATTTAGCTCCATTAATGGCTTATGTTCGCCCCATAGATCGCCCTACCATAAATTTCGCACCTCACTTGTATTGTTTTGCGTGATTTTTGTACGTTTTTGTTTCGTTTTACCTTTTTACACATGTAAGAGATTATTTTGAGATGATTTGAAATTAGAATGAATTACTGGTACAGTTACAATTGCTCAACATGGAGATGCACGATATTCACCAGTAGGTATTGCGAATCATCCCACCCTCTTCTCTCCTCAATTCGCAATAAGCACTTCCGTCCCTACATCCCTTCCCTCTTCCTTCCTCTCCCTCGCCTACACACTCTTCCCTGTGCTATAACACTGCTCTCACCAACCGCTCCATCCAAACCCCCCGTCTCCTTCCCAATCCTTCGCAATATCCTCTCCGATACACACTTCCTTCCTTACTTTTCGTCGCCTCTTCCTCGTCACATCAATCGTCGCGATCAGTGGAGCTCTCGACCCAATCCCCCCCCCATCTTGCGCTCGGCCGCTGCCGCCCTTCCGTCAGTGATAAGCAAGCGGCCCTCGTCATTCGCATTTTTTCTAGAGTGGGCGTCGCCATGGCAGCAGCCACCTTGACCTCCAATCCGCCCACGCCTCTCTCTCTGTCTCGTTGCCACGGCAACGCTGCCGCCAATGCGCCGCCGTAAACAACGAGCAAATTGTTGCGAACAGCAACGATGACGAAAACTTGATACTTACACTGTTACATGCATCTATTGTGCAGGTATGCATCTACAAAAATGAAATATACACTATCGAACATTATTTTTTATCTCGTCGATTGCTTTTTTTTAAACAACCCTATTTTTCTGGAATATATTGCCCCTGTTCTTAAAGTCAAAGTCTTCCGTAAACAACCTTGCACAAGAAACAATGCAACAGTGCTTCTATCTATCTTTGACTCGTCCATCACAATAAATTCATTACACCTTCATCACAATACAATAATTCCGTCCAAAGATTATGATTGCTAATGTACGGACTGGCACTTGAGTCGATTTATTTGTATAATCTAGAATATTCTCGATAAAATATACAATTTTAGTCGGTGAAATGTAGAAATATCCTTTCATGTTTTTCATCGTATTTTTTAATCCTCTTTATCTAATTAGGTATGTGCATTCGAAAGAACAATCAGCTCCTTATCATTTGTTTGAATAAAAAATTGTTAATGGTAGGGGCTGAAAAATGTAAATTACCCGCATTTTTCTGTTTTATTTTTCGAATCATCATCTTTGTCTATTTTCCGCTCGACATTGAATGCCTGCATTATTTCGCAGATGAGACGAAGATGTCACAAACTCATGGCGAGCGGGTCACAGCTACTGCTCGGCCTCCTTGTGCATCTGCCTCGCGTGGTTCGCTGTTGCTCTTCACTCTCTCTTGAACGCTTCAAAGCCCGCATGAATGGCCATACCTGTGTAACGAGCACTTATTCCAGAACTCTCAACGACTTTGACTCATGCAAATAATGGCAGTGACAACGTTCGCATTTTACAACTTCTTATTGTAGAGGGATTTTTTTTTAATTTTGCCTCTTGCCTCCCGCGCGGTCGTTTGCACTCTCGAGAAACGATTCCTTCCCTCATCCCTGTTGTTCCCCCAGCGTAACCATTGAATGAGCATGACGTCACCAACTCATTAAAAGGGGTTGGCAACTTTCACGTCTTTTTTATTTGAAACTTGTGAGTAACTAAGATAGGCTTGTTTTCATCGTGAATTATGTCACTCAGCAATTATTTACGAATTATTTGGATGCAATGAAAATTCGGAAACTTCCTCTTGATCTGTACGTGAGTGTTTTGTGGAGGGAAAAGTTCAGCACTCCGTCCGTCGGATAGGACGTTAAGCCGTACTCCCCTTTTCACATTTCCTTTAGAGCAGGCTCACTACAGCGCCGGGTTTCTCTCCTACATTCCCTCATGTCTCAAGTGACCTCAGTATGTCGTTTTCCTCCTCCAAATACCATATGCAATAGTTTAAAGGGGAGTGCTTGATACAGTCCATAGGTATTTTGGTACGCTTTCTTCCGGCGAAGGTAGTTATCGGCTTTCTTTATCTTGGATTGCGGTCGGTGGAAACACTTAAATTTCTAAATTTCTCGGATGTTTCAATTTATCCAGAATCTCTGATCGCAGAATCAGAATACACGGAGCTGCTTTGCGTATTCGAGGAGCGTTCTGAATTCCTTGCGTATCTATTCCTTGCGCTGCGCTCCTCTGCTTTGTCTCACTCACTCGATCGCCTTTGCACGAGACCCCCGAGTGATTTGCCTTTCGTGGAATGCCGACGGGATGCGCCATTCGTGCATTTGAGTCTTCCGATCACCATCAAGAGGCCTCAGCCCCGAAATACCAAGGACCGGAGACTCACATTGACCATTTGCCAATCGCAGATATATAAAAGAAAGTCGAAAATCGTGTTAGTTAGAGCACTTATAAGTCGAGAACGGCTGCACCGATTTTAACGATATTAGGTTATTTGGATTCGTCTCAGCCCCGGATAACATATAGGACATTAAAAAAGGATAATTTCACAAAAAATTAATCTCTTTCTTAGTGATATGTTTTTAGGAGCTATTAACGCAACAACAATTGATAAGTCGGTCAAAACTACAAATTAAATTATTTAATTTGTTTTTACCAATTTAATAACTGTAATTCGTTGCAATATAACATTTTAATTACTAAATATATTCAAAATATTGAAATCGTATTTGAAAAATTTAATTCGAGCTAATTGAAAGCCCAGCTCGAGTTGACTCTTCACTGAGTACTATCCATTCATGCGATCATGAGTCGACTAGTGTCGACTCTCGGTAACTGTTTATAACTCTCCTATTCCTGCGCATTATCGTTTGTTGACTTGTGTCACAACAGTCGGCGACACACATAAAATGGAACACGAAAACCGCGACGCAAGTCGACTTGTGTCGACGTGTGTCGATGAATGGAAAGCACCCACTTCCGTGTTTGTAAACAAATCTCCAAGCAATTGTTGACAAACGGTAATGTCCGTGTTCCTGTGGAGGAATCGAGCACTTCCTCGGAATATTTGCAAATCAGTTTCATCGGAAGGTGAGGTCATCAACAAAGTGTTCCACAATATGATTGATCACCACAAAAATCAAGAATGATCGATGGAGCGAACAATTTTGACGGCCTAGAACGAAGATGTGGATGACTCAAACTGATTGTAAGTAAATCAGGATCAAATAGTTGGTACTCTGTATGAATTCAAATCTTTTAACTGTGTAACAAACGAAGACGAAATAACGAACTATCTATCTGAATATTTTAAGTCCTTGGACGTACCTGGCTTACCAAGGTACGATTTATAGCTAAAGGTAGGCTCTGTGTTCATGATCTTTCAAAACCTAAACCAACCAAAACAATCCAACGGAACGCGTTTGGTGATCTAAAAAAAATCGATAATGAATGTGATTCACCCGACTTTACTCAAAGGAAAATTCAAAGATAAATTAGGAATTTCTCATTCCCAAGATTTCATGATCCCAACTTTTATGCCCTTTTGAGTTTAAACGTATTCAATTTCCAATTCGTGATAACGATTAACAAATCGCATGGTCAGTCTTTCAGTTTTTGTGATGTTTGTGCTCATGTGCTCATGAAAACCCATGATTTTCTCATGGTCAATTAAACAAGGTATGTTTAGGAGTAGGTAAAACCTCCGCTGTATTTCTTCCTTCGCTTCAAGGGCGCAGCTAGGAATTAAGGATTTTAGACGCAGCTAATACTACGGGTCTGTAGGGTATATGAAACTCACTAAGTTAAGCGAGAGGTGTGGGGGCTCTCCCCCGGACATTTTTTGAGGTAAATGGTTCAAAATAGTGGGTTTTGCGGCTGTGTGAATAGTTAAATATGTTTTGTTTGTTACTCATCCGTCCCCCTAATATTAGCAACAAAAGTTTTTTATAATAAATTATCTGTGCTCTTGGGGGGGTTTAACCCCCAAAAAAAACCCTCGCTGCGTCACTGCTTCGCTTCTCTATATTTAGTTAGCTTCATCCGCTTTATCTTGCGCCTGATAACAAAACAAAAACTGTTATTTATCAGAAGGTGCTTGACGCAAGACATTAAACCCGAATGTGTAGGGCACACCGTGGTGCGTTTACGCATGCAGCACGTTTACGCAGTGCATTTTTTCCAAACAGAGGTTCTATAACTGGTGCTCCGAAAGTCATTTGATACGAATACTGCTTCATGGGGGCTTTTCTTACTCGATTTTGGGTATCAGTCAAGAGTCGGTCTGGCGTTGTGTTAACCTGCCCCGTGAACGGGCCAAGTTTACGCAACAGACTTGGACCTAAAAATATTTGTTTACGGTTAATAACACAAATAGCCAACAACTGAATCAGTATAATTTTTATTTCATTAACTGCTTTATAAAACCACAGTGCCCAAAATTTCTTAAGCTAAAACGTAAGAAAATTCATTGAAAAAAATCCGCGTAAACATGTTCCGATCCACCGTATAGATTCAATAAAGAAAATGTCTTTCTGACGAGCAATGTTTATACTCATTTTCGTAGTTTTATTGAATTTGTATCCTGATTTTATTATAATAAATTAAACATGATTAAAAGCGATACAGCCGCTCTTGATTTATAAATGGTGTAACTATGCTGTAAGTTCATTGATTGTTAGGCGGTACGAAGTTCGCCGGGTCAGCTAGTAAATATATAAGCCCGATTGTTCCATCCCTGCATCGAAATGCCTTGAAGACGATGAACGACGTGCTCTTCGAAACGTTGCCGACGACGGAGTTTATAACGCGAACGGAGACCCGAGAGAAATCCCTGTGTCACGTACGCCGGGAAGGAGTCTCTTCACATGTGTGCCACCGAACCAACATTGTCTAGCAGTGGCGCCGACTCCATGGGGCCTGAGGGGGCTCGAGCCCCCTCAAAGATTCGTTCGGGGGGGCTGAGCCCCCTCAATAATTCAAGAAAATAATTAAGTTATATTATGCTTTGTGAAATTGCAAAAATATATTGGCAATTTCCCATGTTTGACGATAGATATCTTTTAAAAAATATTCAATAATGTGTTAAAACAAATAATTTTAAGGTAGTAAGCAGGTTAACTGAAAACAAGTGGTGTGAATTATGATAGTGTTACGGTGCTGCGACACACTTTGAATTTTACCTCTTCCCGGGGTAAGACCCCGAACTGGGCCCCCCCAATATTTTTTATA
The DNA here is from genome assembly GCF_921293095.1 of Ischnura elegans. Taxonomy (NCBI): domain Eukaryota; kingdom Metazoa; phylum Arthropoda; class Insecta; order Odonata; family Coenagrionidae; genus Ischnura; species Ischnura elegans. Next base: position 5,142,323 of record NC_060248.1, on the reverse strand, counting down.
AGTCGGCGCCCCTGTTGTCTAGAGAGTTTCCAAGTATGGCCTCCTTAATCGTCTCGTTCGCTAAACTTGCTGTATTTTCGGCTGCGACATAATTTGGATCGAAAAGGCACTTCGATCCGTCGCTTCGATCTGTTCGCTGCGAAAAATCGACCTTCGACCCTTTCGCACTTGACCCGATGTAATCCATCCAAGCGGACCGCCGAGGTGGGCAGTTTCCAATTTTGTATCGCATGCATAGAGAGTTATTCTAACGAGCTCTTTTCATGTACGCAGTCCGATGATTTGAATCAATTTGTCTGGACCTCTCCCTGTCCTCACGGATTTATAACCAGAAGCAATCATTCCATTCCCAGTGTCATTTTTATTTGCACACTGTACCGACAAAGACGGCAATTCTTTCTGTGAAGCGTCACTAAAACTCACCGCCAATCCACTTCTAGCACTTCCAATCGATTTCTTGTTTCGTAAGGATAAACTCCCTTTGTTCCTAATTTTGCATCAGCAATAAGTCTGTTATTAATGTAATTACTTTAAAAATACTTTATATTTTCTACATCATTTAGAACTACGATATTCTCAGTCTTAAAAACGTACATTTAAGGACGATGGAAAATTGCTCATATTTATTTAGTTTACAGACTATGTTATGCCAATTTATCTTTGACGTCGACTATGAAGATTTCACGCTGCAACTTTCTTTAAAGATGAACGCATATTGATAAGTCATAACGTACTGCGTTTAGACGGTGTTCACACGACTATTTGATTAATTGGGCACCACCGGCGATACTAAAACAACAAACCGCCATCAAGAGATTTGAGCTACAGAGAGCGGAAAGAGTTTCTCCTGAGAACTGGGGAAGGCATTCCATTGAATTGCCACTGGTTGAGTGGGGATTGCGAGTCTAGTGGATGACGGAAGGAGGTGGAGGAGGAGAAGAAGCGGTTGTTCGAGTGAATTCCGAATGCGTCCGTGCGTTGATTGAGGTGTGCGTGTGTGAGCGCATAGTGGATCTCCGTCATCTTCCGCGAATAGAGGGCCTCTGATTGTGAGTGTCGTCCGTGCCAGCCCAAAGGTGTGACACGTCATCCCCTCCCCTCGCCCTCTCTTGCGTCACTCCTCTCGTCGCCAACGCCTTCGCACTTTGCGACATTCCGATCCGCGCGCCAAGACTTCTTCTTCTTCTTCGCCCGTGACATCATCCAATCGCATCGGCCCAATCACTCGAAAAACAACGCCCTCAAGTGTCTCTTCCTTGAATCTGCCTTTCAAGTCCAAGTACCTGCAGCGAGGTTTAGCTTTGTTTATTTTTCTGCAATCAATTTTTTCATGTTATTGTTATTTAAAACGTTTTTACAATTAAGCCTGGGTGGCTTACAATTCGGGTGGCCACATGAATTGGTTTTACTCTAATTTAAGCAATTAGAAATTGCAATGTTACACATGTAGAGCGATAGAAAAGAACTTCATAATTCAATTTCATTTGACCTTCTTTCTCATGGAGGTCTTTAGGTGACGTGGGAGGGGATCAGGAAGTAAGGGGCCGATACTGTTCCAAATACTTATTGGAGGCACAGCAGAATATGTGTTGAGTGACATAAAAGTGCCGCAAGCTCTGACTACCCTCCTTGCGACGACAAAATTCACGGTGTTCAGTTTTGTTTGAGGTATACATTAAAATGCATTTGAATTAGATTTAAAAATGATAGGAAAATATATAAATTACCAGATCGGTATTAAAAATTGATAAAATATTTGAAAGCTTAAGAAATATATATTATTATTATTGTTCTGGTATTCTACCGATTACGGTAGGTTTCCATGGAGTGTTCAAGAAGTGATCTGGAAGCCTCCCTTTCCTTCCAGCATTGCCTTCTTTAATTCACTGTAAGGCCTACTCTCTTTCAATCTATCTAAAAATCCTATTCTTTTCCTTCCCCTCCCTCGTTTCCCTCACATTCTACCCTCTAGCACTGTTTTCAACATCCCCTCCCCGCTAAGCACTAACTCCATCCATACCTTCTGTCTCCTCCTTATCTCATCTAGAAGGTACCTCTCCTCACCCACCATGCCCAGCACTTCGCCGTTCCTTCTCCTCTCCATCCATTTCACCCTCTCCATTCTTCTCCATACCCACATCTCGAATGCCTCCAATCTTCTCTCGTCTTCTTTCCTCAGCGTCCACGTTTCCGCACCGTAGAGAGCTACACTCCAAATCAAACTCTTCCCTAACCTTTTCTTTAAACTCTTACCGAACGATCCTCTCAGAAGCTCCTTCCTGTTCATGAAGGCCTCCTTCGCTAATGCAATTCGCTTCCTGATGTCCTTGCTACTGTGTCCGTTTTCCTCTAATGTGCTGCCCAAATAGTTAAACTACTCTACCTGTTCAAGTTTTTCCCCACCTACTTTTATCTTGAGTCTCACATTCCTCGCTCGCGATACTTTACAAAACTACATTACCTTAGTCTTCTTGTGATTAATCCTCATCCCATACTCCTCGCACCGCTCGTATAACGCGTCCACTAGAGTCTGTAGTCCCCTCGCTGACTGGCTAATCAGCGCCTGATCATCCGCGAACCTTACCGATTTCAACATCATTCCTCCCACTTTTACTCCAGCTTCCAACTCGTCCCACGCTTCCCTTACCATCTCCTCAGCGTATACGTTAAAAAGAAGCGGCGATAAAGGACAGCCTTGCCTCACACCTCGGCCAATGCTTGCCCACCCAGATTCTCCGTCCGCTACCCTCACTTGCGCAGTCTGGGCCATATTCAGATTACGAATCAGTCATCTATCCCTCCAATCTACACCTATTTTCTTGAGAATATCCATTAACTTTACCCAGTTCACCCTATCAAACGCTTTCTCAAAATCCACGAAACAGGCATATACGTCCTGGTCATATTCTAGGTTCCTCTCCACGAGGGACCTCATCACTGCTATTGCATCACGAGTTGACTTCCCTTTTCTGAAGCCAAATTGATCTTCGCCCATATAATCGTTTTCCCATGCCTCCATTCGTCTGTTCAATTCCTCAGTACCACTTTCTCCGCGTGCGATATTAGGCTGATAGTTCTATAATCTCCGCATTCCACAGCTTTCTTCTTTTTCGGAAGCGGAATTAGAACCGTCTTCACGAAATCTTCCGGCCAACACCCCTCCTCATAGATGCTGCGAACTAGTTCGAAAAACCTTTTCTTACTATCCTTCCCTAGATTCTTCAGAAGCTCACACGGGATATTGTCCACGCCTACTGCTTTCCTAGCCTTCATATCACGAAGTGCTCTCTCTATTTCCGAATCTAATATCCCTGGCCCAAGATTATCCTCCTCCGCTGCACTTTCCTCCTCTAGAGTCAATCTCTCTGGTCTGTTCATTCCGTCATATAGGTCCTCCACCTATTCCTTCTTCCTACGCTGTACCTCTTCTCGCTCGGTTAGCATCCTCCCATCTTTAGCCTTAATTTTAGACATGGCTTGTCCTCTCTTGCCGCCCGATAGCTACTTAACTTTGGCATACAACGCGCCTACATCTCCATCCTTCTGGAACTTTTCCATTTCCTCACACTGTCTTTTCCACCAAGCCTCCCTTGCCCTCTTAGTTTCACGTCGTAATCGATTATTTAATTCCCTATACATTCTTTTGCCCTGCTCTGTGACCACGTTCTTCCACTTCCTTCTCTCCTCCATTTCTTTTACCATTGCCTCCGTAACCAAAGGCTTCTTTATCCTTCTGCTGTCAACGTAGCCAATTGACTTCTCCGCCGCATTGGCTATTCCAGTTTTAATATTATCCCATTTCTCCTCAACAGTATTCGTACCTTCAATCTCCCGTATACTAATGTCCACTTATTCCTGATATTCTCTCCTCGTACTCCCCTTTAGTGCTTCTACATTCCATTTCCTCACCCTCCTGCCTTTCATGAGTCTTTTGAATCTTACGTTGCATTTCATAAGTACTAGGTTGTGGTCTGAATCCGCATCTGCTGCTGGGAAGCTGCGCGAGTTTTTCACACTATTCCTAAACCTCTGTCTTACCATAATGTAGTCTATTTGATATCTCCCCACATCCCCTGGACTTTTCCATGTTTACCTTCGCCCTTTATGATGATTGAACCACGTGTTTGTGATGAATAACTTGTTTCTCTTGCAAAATTCTGCTGCTTTCTCACCCCTGTTGTTCCGAATTCCTAATCCAAATTCTCCTATTTCGTTTCCATCCCTCCCTTCCCCGACTGACGCGTTCCAGTCCCCCATCACTACCAGATTTTTCTTACCCGGAGTTTCTCTAATTATTTCCTCGAGCTGTTCATACACCTCGTCTACTTCTTCCTCCCTATGATTGCTAGTGGGCATGTAAACTTGGACCACCACAAGGTTGGTGGGCCGCGCCTCAATTTCTACCACCAGAATCCTATCGCTTACCTGGTCTATACCTACCACACGCTTACCCATCTTCCCGTTTAATATTAAAGCTACCTCTCGCTAGCTCTCTTCCCCTCCACTATATATAACCCTATATCCATCACTCCAATAGTCCCCCCCATCCCTCCACCTCACCTCGCATAATCCTAAGATATCTATTCTCCCTTTATCCATTTCCCTTTTGATATTTTCTAACTTTCCCGCCCTCATCATAGTCCTCACATTCCACGTCCCTACATTAATGGCCGACTTCTTCTTTTCCATCTTCTTGGTCTTCTTTTCTTCTCTCTTCATTGATGCTGCTGCTGCTGATGATGATAAGTCTCTGCAAGGATTTCGCATGCTGACGACCCCGAGGTCCTTGCCGACCTCGCTGCCGTGCCCGACACCCGCCCTTTGCGGACGGGCCCCGGGCGATGAGATTCCGAGGCTCATTTGGTTGTACTCCAAGTTTTCAGGGAAGAGATAGTTGGTAGGGTTTCCCACTTCCATTCCAACAGTGTTTTCACGTGACACCATCACGTGGGTCTACCTTTCGTCTGGCTCCTACCCTTCGACCTATCTGGCATGGGTGGCCCTACCGAGAATAATTTAGAATTATTCCCGCCAGTGCAGCTCTAGGGGTCATAGGAACACGCAAGCCTTTCCATCGCGACAAGGTTGTAGCCCAAGGGAAAGGAAATATATATATTAAGATATAAAAATGAAAACATTCCAATTGTAAATGCTTTTATAGTGTTTATGCGAAGAAAATTGTTCGATCAATGTCCGAAAATGTTTGTTCTTAGTTTCTTGTTTCACCTGAACTATACGCTAAAACGACATATGACCGTTTTTATGAATAAATTAAGGGAAATAAAGCTCTACGGCCTCTAATCAATACAAAACGAAAGAAGTGTCTCCAATTGCCGTAAAATTTGGCACCAATCGTCAAACCAAACAACTACTCTACCAGAATAACTCTCCTGTGGAAGATTACGGGAGTTTTACTGCCTCGCCAGGGACAGCCACAGCCGAAGACACACCAACCGAAATGAAACCTTTGTAAGGTTGTAGAGAACTCGCTAAGGTAACCTTGGGTTGTAGCATGGGACCATTGACCCCACTAAGGATGCCCGGTTCATTACCACAATCACATTACCATTGATCATTAGCAAAGGTAATTGGACCCGGCTAAAGATGGCAAGTGTTCACACAGCCACACTCACAAGCACTTAAAAGAGTCACTCACTCACAGCAGGGCACAAATTCGGGGAGAACCGCTCAAAAAGTGCATAGTCAAAGAAACACGAAGGAACGAGTTTTTTTATCGTTTTTATGACAACGTTATTATGACTATGTGGTGTGCTTGTGGGAATCCTCTGTCATGCTGGTGATAGATCACCCCCTGCCAAACACCCTAGATGAGGCTCGTAGGGTAACATGCAGATGTAGCTATACGCAAGGAGTTGCAATCCCCAACTTCCTTTGCAATCTGTCTGGTTTGATGAATCAATGGACGCTCCGACACGACAAAGACATTCGCGCGGCCAACTGGAGCATAGAAGGGAGTGCATCGCAGCTGTTATGAAACGTTCAAGACATGCTCTTGTAATTGTCGGCGCAGCGTAATCACCCCCACCTACCATGAAGCAGATACCACCAGATAAAGCAATTCCCAGAATTTCGCCTGTTTGAACAGAAAACCTATCATCATCTGTTTGTTAAAAATCCCTTCTCTGAAGTTCCCAGAAGAATTATGAAAATAAAATTGATCCATTTATTAAGAGCGATGAGGAAGTTCTAGGAAGTAGAGTACGAGAGAAGTGAAACCTCGTGAAAACGTCGATACGTAGGAAAACCAGCCGAATCGGAAATGTACATCTTGAGACATGATGGCCTGATGAAGACAATCGTCGAGGATGTGCTTGGAGCATTTTCCGCCATTATTCGTGCTTTTATTCAGCGAATCGTGAATACCGGATTGGAAACCCTGTGACATCTTCCCGTGGGGATTCGTTAAAGGCAATGTTTATGTAGCACCGCTCCCTCGGAACCTGGAATACGATGAAGAATAGGGTGGTTTCCGATTATTTTTTAGTGCCTAAATCGAAAAATTATTACTCATGGAGTGCGCATTTCACGCTTTTAGATTTTTAAATGACGATATATATTTTTCATGATTAAATAAAAAGTGAAAAATTTCAATCGCGCGAAAACGCGACGCGTAAGTAGGAATGATGGGAAAACCCCTGTGGCGTCATTTTGGTTCCGCTGCCGCAAAGTGAGGTGGCCTTGGGGCGAGGATGTGTGCGTTGCTATCACGAAAAAAAAAGATTTGATTAAAGCTATCGAACTGGTTTGATAGGGAGTATTTTTGTTAAATATAATTAAACTTTGATGCAAATTATTAAGCACTTGATTTATTTTACCAAACGCTAGCGTGAGATCTTGATATATTTCATCAAACATTTTGGTATTGCATAATTTGGTCAATTGTACGGAAGAGTTTCGTAAAAATAACCGAATTAATTCAATACGATTCTGAGTTTGATAACTTTTATCGAAGTCGTGATTAATTTTACGAAGGTGATTACTTGTTTGGTAAAAATTATCAAACTCTACATTGCTATGCAAATTTGGTTTGATAGAATTTACCAAGTGTTTCGTAATCTATCGAACGGTCTATCGTTCCTCTTATGTTTATACCAATACGCATTTGCAGTTGAAAGATTCTTAAACAGGCCTCACATAAAAGATAAGTTGGTAGAAATGATTTTGTTTTAATTATTTGTGATGGCGATAACGTTTTAATTTTGTTTACGTTCATTTTTCTGTTTTTTTCCTGCTTTAAATTGCAATACTACCCGTTAGCTGGTGCATCAAAGACATTGATTGAATCGCATATTATCATAGATATTAAAGCTGTAAGGAGATGTTTGTGTATTTCGACACATAAAAACTTTAATTAGAGGTATTCCTGAGGTATAATCACTCGCGATCATGTTTAATAACGTGATAAAAGCGGTGATATACTACACCCAATCCATGCGAAGGATATCATCCAGCACGTTAAAGCCATCTCTATATCGATGTAATAAGCCTGCAAATAAAGTTTTCTTGCGCATCTGCACTAGATATTCATATGGAGTAACTACGTAATGCAATTGTGTGCATCAAGTATTCCTCTTAAGCATACAAAGAGAAACTGTAGTCACACCTTATTCACATTTCAAAACAAAGGTTAAATACTTACAATAATAATATATTATAGCGTTTAAGTCAGCAATTATTATGACAACCGATTTAGTCTAGTTGTTAGTGTCCGCTGCTACCACGCGGAGGGCCCACGTTCAATGTTTCATGCAGGCTTGTTATTTCTCCACTTATTTTTGTATTTTTTTTGCAGAAACTTACGCCAAACCTCTAATTTTATTATTTTCAATCATAATAGTGTTTTCTGGGTTGAAAAGCTTTCACATGTGCACGCTTCGTCAATTTTATTACCCTTTCGATTTTGATAGTTTTTATCGAACTGCTGTAGCCATTTCGGTAACAATTACCAAATCAGTTTGATAGAATTTATCAAACTGGTTTGGTAATAATTACCGAATTTTTCAATGTGCCATATGAACCCAAAAGTTTGATAAATTTCATCAGAATTCGATAGTTCTAACAAAACTTTTTTTCCGTGATACGATGCAGGCTGCTGGCAGGTAGCGCTTGGCTTAAATAAGGATTATTAATACCTTATCAAACGAAGGAAATTTTCCGACCATAGGCAGTTTTGATAGGTGATTATTAAGAGATGTTTCCCTGAGCTTTGTGCTTGATGCATGCAGTGGTAATTTCAGACGATGTAAAACTCCTATCCTCTCGTGTAGAAACTAGGTCCCTGTGACGTCACGTGGAGTGGCATCGCATGGGCGCCAATCTGGCCTCTTTGAAATGAGGTTAAAATTGACCATTAGCATTCGTCTAAACTGTGGTTTCTAAAACCTTACAATTTGTATATTATGAATACACTAATGGTGGGTAAGGAATCGCAATCAAAGCCTTCCGTTTTCTTTGATGAAGGAAACTACCCTATTGGATCCGCATTGTTATAATATCAATGACGAAGATCATACTTGCCTAGTATGGGAGGAATTTGAGTAACGATGTGATATTGTTGGTATCACTGATAGAGGACATATTGAAAATCTGTAATCTGAACTTGAGAGACTCGTAAATAAGTGTACATGAGTTTCGCATTCGCGTGTCTTAAAATGTAACAAATATATGCATTCGAAATGCGTTTATTCTTTTTGGAGCACCCGCTATTATTTATGATCAGCGGTCGGCTTTTCTGTTTCGCATTTCTAAATGCGTGATTCGAGAAGCGTGTGGTAAGCGGAACCAGACGAGGCATTTAACACGTCAAAAGAGAGATAAGCGTGTGTCGTGCGCGCTGACCTCTCGCGCCCTGCACTGACACGCGCGCGGATATTCCATGAATGCAGAATCGAAATTCTGCGGAGAGGACGATAATAAGAAACACTGGATTAATGTTTACATATTAGGAAACCGTAATATTTTCATTATTATTAAATCTTTATTCTACATAAAAATTCACGCTATCATAATTTATTTGCGTAATTAACTTAATAGCATTCATTATAATGCTTAAAATTAATTTTCAACGTGTCAAAGCCGTTTCCACAATTCGTAATCACTTGTAATTATATGTTACAATTTGAACTTGCTAACCAATGGAAGTAATTTTTTAATTCACAATGTAAAAATGGAGACCAAAACTTCCACAAAATGTTACGAGAATCTATAGTAGCGTACTCTTGGCTGATACAGCTTAATATAAGACTGAAGAGCAGTTTAAAAAAAGGATATTTGTTTAAACGTGTGCACAGTGGCAGAAAGAATTATCGCAAAGTTCAATGGCGTCTGAAAGCGGCCGGCTCAGGAACTATTTGAAGACGCATGTCTTCCAAAATTTTGTCCTCGTAATGCTCTCATACTTACGGGAATTTACAAACGATTAATTTCTTATCCTGAGAAAAATGAATCATGTTCGTCGTGGTATACATTGACGCTTTCAAGACCCAACTACGGATTCCTCCCCTTATTCTCCGAAGTGCACACGTTTAATGGAATTCACTCTCGTCGGGGCATCTGTTAACGCAGCCGACATGTTGAGCATTGAACTACTTGAAAGCACGATAGTTAACAAGTATAAAAGGTCAAATTTGATCTAAAAAACATTCCGCTCGTATGAAGGAATTGATCCAAGAATCGATGGATAATGTCTCACATTTATATGGAAAATATATTAGTCCATGAGATTTATGTTGTAGATACCCAAGTTTAGCTAGGCAAGTGATAAACACCTACGTATAAGTCGATTTAATCGGCAAAAAATCTCCTGTTTACTCAATAATTGAGTCAAATTCCATCAAGTTACTTCTACACCTAATTAAATTTCTACAATCTTTGGACTTTTCTAAACAGTTTTGCCATAGACAAAAATCATAACTAATTCTTTTTTCTAATTCTCATTTTATGTCAGGTGATAGTACTTTACTTAGTCAAAAATGCAATGAAAGCTGAGCTCACCAAGCAACAAGCTCCATTTTTGAAATTACTGTTCTGATTCAAATATGGGTTTGTATTTATGTGAGTTAATATCAAGCATTCTTTTATTATGTGGTTAACAAATGTCATTATTACACGCGTCATTTGAGTACACATATTACCAGAACAATGAGTTGATGAACAAATTCATGAATTCTTCTCACAATATTCAATGCGAAAGGAATTATTGAAGCTCAAATTTGGCATCCAAATTTTCCTTAATTTATATTAATTCGGCTTCGAGTTTCCTCCCAATTGCTGAACATTAAGTTATTCCAATGTAATCTACGGAAGTTATCGCTGGAATTAGAATAGTGAGCAAGGCATTGCAATACTGAATTGAAAATAGAAAACAGATTTCTCTGAGGTTTCAGGATTGCATGAGAATATTACGACGAACGTCTGCACGTAGGTAGGTCCTGAGTTGGCGGCATTCAGACGCCAATGAACTTTGCATTGATTTTTTCCGCCACTCTGCATATGAATAGACAAAATAATAAATCTTTATTAATAGAAGCAAATTCTACAAAATTAACTCAGCATTATTTACAAATATTTGCTAAATTCATCAGAATCCAGCGAACAGAAACGAACTGCTAAGCTCTAATGTAAAAATAATCTTATACGTTGGTTAAATTTTTCATGTACAAAATATGTATGCAGTATTAGAAAATTGAAATGGTAGGTGCGGTGTGAAACATTTTCATGGGAAGGCGGACACTTTGATTCGTCAAATGACTCCGCCAATCAAACCCTTTGCCGTTGATTTCGTAATTGGGAGTCGGAAGTTCTGATTGGCTGCTGCCGATGCACATTCAGGCGTAACGGAGAAGTGTGTGCTGGAAACTGTGGAACGAGATGAGGCACTTCACGTCACTTGCGGTACACGTGTCAAACCTGCGTCTGGTCAGCGGACTTTAACTGTCAAAGTATTGAGTGTCTTGTGATTGCATCGGCTTCGTCTTAATTTATGTTACGTCTTAGTTTTACGCGTCTTCTGAATTTATCTGTCAACTATCAATTTTGGAATTGTTTATCAAGTTACTATGTTGAGAGTAAGGCATTGATCTGATATGTATCACTATATTTTAATGCATTCTTCCTAAAAAATGATTCTATATTCCGCGGAAGATTTCCGAAGAAGTTTAAAGAAAAGAGAAGCCAATTATCCCCTTAGTATTACATATGTTCTGGAAATTTTAATAGTTTCTTCACTGGGTTTTCCATTGCCACTGAAAATCTTTCCCGTTGGGGAACCCGAGATGAATTAATGCGACTAGCTCGCCGGGAAACCATACCTACGATCTGTTATTCATTGCTCATGATATCATTTGTGATCATTCATGATCTACGAATTTTCGCATTTGTTTTTTTATACTATTGTTATTACCACCGTTACTTTGCGAAGGCCATGGTGGCGTAGCTAATGACATATTAACAAATTTCGATGACGTGCGTATACACAAGGCCATTGAGGTTGAGAGTAAGGCATTTGGATCACTATGACTCATTGATTAGCGATGATTGGAGCGAAGACTCAATGACGATTATTATCATTAGGGTCGTTGCGGATAGGTCAGCCATCAAAGCGATGATCGATGGAAATGATCTCACGACTTATTTGCACTCATTGCGCGGAACGTCCAAGATGCGCGCGCAGCGGTGACCCATTGCGGAAATGTCAACGCGCCGCTCGACTCGGGTCGGAATCGAAAAAAATGGGCACGTTTTCATAGTATAATAAAAGTAGGTGGCCAGCTGATTCTTCGAGAAATACATCCATTGAGATATTAGTGAATACGCCCGCCAAATTGACGAGTTAAATTGTGTGTTGAAGACTTCATTCACTTAAGTGATCTCTTTCCTTCTAAAACCTCTTAATTTTTTGGGAATATTGTTTGCATTCGTATTATTCGCCTCATTGGAATATTTTCATGTCTTCTGCTTCTCCGAATACCCATATCCATACCTTCAATTGGCCTTGAAAATAACACAACATCTCCCCATTTCTCCGTAAGTCAAAGCGTTAAGTGTAAGGCGTTAATCCTAACAATGGCGGACGCCGCCATAATGGAAGCGACGATTGAGTTTACTTAGTGGAGGAGTACCTTAGCGAGTACTCCACACCCTCAGACACCCCAGTGTTTTGCGCCTGAAACCCCCCCTAGCCTTAATTCTTAGCTGCGCCCCTGGACTGGAGTGCTGCGTCAGTCCAATCTTAGGATTGACGTCTTACGTATCTGTCTTATTTTCTATCCCGATGCTTTTTCCGCCATTTGTCCCACTACGTGCGCTAGACGGTGTACTGCTATAGTCTGTCATTCGTGTCACGTGATGGAAGGTTTTTATGCCATGAACGTGCATTTCCAAGGCACAGCGTCTAGTTATTTTCATCCTTCGTCGAACTGTCTTCTCCTTCAATGCCCTTCCTTTTCATCCACAGATGACTTTCCCCCACCCCCTCTCTTCTGTATTTGGCCCTCAACCACACGCTATTCATACATGTGCACTTTGTACGCGTCCCTTTTTCCTTAAAGCAATAACATGATGCGGAAATGCAATGTCGTCCCTTGTATTTCTTCCGCGGCCAGAAGTGAAGAACACTGTTCGACAGTTTTCATGTCAATGGCATCAATCAGTCTCTTCGGCTGCAGCTTTTGTCTTTCTTTGTCCTTGCGACTTCGTCATCCTAGAACGCTGTCTGCGTCTTTCTACTGCACTTCATACGGCATGTATCACATCTGCTCACATAATTATTGGCAAAAAAAGATTAGTATTGTTCAAATGCCATGAAAACCATTTTATCGTTTTTTTTCAAATCATCGTGGGATGATTATTCATTAAGTACTTACCTTTATTCTCATCGTTGGGAAAATAACTGCTGCGTCAGCAAATCGGTTGTAATTAAAATAGCGTGAGCACATTATAAATGTGATCTATGGCGATATGAGGTGTCGTGTACGATGCTATCGGGTCTCTGAGGACGTCCTAAATGGCATAAATACATTCTGGCCATGAGTCATTATAATTTGGGGATCAAAGTGGATTGAATCGCTTAAATTAGTCCAAGGAACAACTGCACTCCCATACCATGCCATCTTCGTAATATGGTTAAATTTGTCTCATTATCGCCTCGTGCCGCCAGGACTAGATATTGTATTCCCTAATTGTAGCTGTCTTCGACTGGGTACTCGGTCTTTCGTCGTAACTTCTCTCTTCTCCCACCGCCTCTGATTCGCAATCAATCGTCGTGCCCGCCTTCAGCATCACCACCGTCGTCATCTAGTTTCAATGTCGGTGAACAGTGGCATGCATTGGGCCTGCGAGTTGAGTCGTGGTTGAGTTCGTCCCCGTCCAGCTGGTTGCCGCGCGACCACCATGAAGGGACATTGTAAACAAACAAATGAGGGCGGTCGGACGTGCCTCTGATATGGATACGCTCTGTTCAGCCCCCTCCAACTCCCGGCCGCTAGGTGGCCCAAAAGCTTCCGTGCGAGGGAATCGCCGATAGATGGTACTAGTGGGTGTTTGCGCGTCCAGCATTACGAAATTGCATTGAACCAAATACAATACTTGATCGCTGGAACAACGAATTTAAAATGCCTTTAACTGAATTGAACACTAAGAAGCAATTTAATAGCCTTTTAATTTCATTGACAGCCAGTTAGAAAGTCCATGCACAAAAAACATTGTCTTTAGAAGAAATTGAAAATGAGATGTTGTCGTCTGCTAGCAGTCGTATTTTATTAGCTCTACTTCGTAAAAAAGAAGTTATTTGCGTCCTGATCATCATATATTTATCGCTAACGGCATACTGCCTGACATATAATTATCAAGGTATCGGTCCCCCAAAAAAAATTGGCGATACAGGCAATCGAGTCGGCGTTTCCTCCTCCAAGGAACTCCAGCGAAATTATGCTGAATGGGGAAATAAGTTTTGGCTGCAGAAATCTCCTTTAAACTCTCATTAGGTCACCTTAAACAGGCAATCCTAAACTGGTAGCTACGAGGATACGGTTATCTCCGATTCAGAAATTACAAGATCCGCAATGAGAAAAACTGGCCCAAAATTAATTACTGAAAGCTTCACATAACGACTCATATTAAGATTAGATTAAGACTTAATGGTTATTCTGAAATGAAAAATGTACGTTTGAGAACCCTAATTAAGACTTTAGGCACAACAAAAACACCTTGCTAAATTCTTAACCCAAGAAAGTCACAGAAATACACATCACAAGATCAACCGAAACAGCAACCAATGTAAAGGAAAAGGGGACGTCTGGGAACGGTAGTTGAAGGAAGTGATTGTTGTTAAATTTAAAATGCATTTATTCATGAAAGCACAAGCACTATCATTAACACTGTACAGGCGAGCTTAAAGGATAAGGGCAAAGGTTGGAAGTGTGAAAAATGTAAATAAATCTCGAAGTTCATGAAGATTTGAGGGTTTTCCACGGTTGTGGCAGTATCACTTCCACCAAAAGATCTGGAGATGAATGACCGCCTAGAAATAGAAATTTTTCAAAATTAGGCAAAATTTAAAAAAAATATATTTAAAAAATGAGTTGCAATCCTAGGTCGTATCAGTTATAAATGTGGAATGACAGTACTTTTACCACGAAAAATCTCCACAGTTAGCTAATAATGGCGTTACACGAGGTTATGTCACACCAAAAATGTGAGGCTTTGAGGCACGAGAAAAATATCATAATGAAAGGGTGGGGCCAAATTTTCGATTGCAAATATCAAGAGCTAAATTCATCCTTTCAATTCTTAATATTACCACCATTTACTCTATTCTCATGACTTCCTTTTTTATTACAGATAGTAACCCCTGCCCCTTTTCAGCAAAAAATATCCTGACCACATTACTGTTGTTGCACTTTGTTTACAACTACAACAATTTCTAAACTGCAATGGCAGCAAATCCACAAAGTAAAAAAATATGAAATTAATTATATTTCAACATCCGTAGGCGGATCACCGTTAGTCCGTGTATATTATTGTACGCTAAACAACATCAATACTTGCATAAAATGAGCATGGATGCAAGCATAACTATCGCTAGGGCGCCATAAATATTATCCCACCAGATAACAGAAGCTACCATTATAATTTCACTGTCATTAAGTCCTAAAACTAGAGTAGGATGCACATTAACACTTTCACCATGATCATAAAAACATAAATTCTCTGCACAACTGTATCTAATAGGAATGAAACAATACAAGTTTTCAATTCGTGGTGGAGCGATATTTTTCCTCCTCTTTCTGTACTGACACAAAATTCTTCACTAAATATCTAAAGCCATCAATTAATTACACAGCGAGCTACGAAACCACCGAGGTTATGCAATTGTAATTAAGTACAATAACACAATTAGTAAAAACTGATGGAACTATGCCTCCACGGCAACATGGCATGATATTATTTCGGTATTATGTGAAAAACATGAACCATTGATTTCCCGCGAAGATAAAAATAAAAATTTCCGTAAATAAATATCGGATGCTTTGCCATATCCTCTTTAAAAACAAGAGAAAGGGCATGCATGGAAGAGTAAACAAAGCCGCCATTGCAGATACTGCAGTATTTCCGCTATCTATTTGCACCGCTAATTTATTCTTAGCGAATAACACATATTTTCAAATAAAAAACGAGGTCACTGGGATCTAAAACCACGAAAAAATTACCAAATTAACGATAACAGAGCCATAAAACTAACATCGGTAACCCACCGCATTTTGAGTACTTACCACTGCTTTGAAAAAACTTTTATTTTCAGCTCAGCATTCCTTCCTGGTTTCCCTGTATCTTGTAGAATTATTAGACACATATTAAAAGCGCGATGCACGAACCATCTTCAAATTTAATAGCTTTTTAGCAATATAACACATCTTCCAAGTGATGAGCTTCGCTGGTTCACCATTGAAATGAATGTAACAGCAACGCGATACTGGGCGCGCGACAGGCTCGCAGCGCCACTCTGTAACGAACTAAAAAAATTGAATAACGTGGGAGGATTTTGGGACAAGCCAACCAGCGGCGTAACAGCCGAGTTGGAGGGGGCTGGCTCTGTTACTGCTTAGAGAGCGTGCTTTGTGTATGCGGAGACGGGCAAATATTATTGAAGCCTTTGCCAGAGCTTTATTATAGATGGATTAGATAGTCATGTTAGGATTAATTCATCCCTTTGCTGCAGTACCTCACATTGTTTTGTTAGGTTATTTCCCAGTAATAAAGTATTTGCACGTTTTTTGAATGCGATCTCACATAAAAATGTAAATCAAACCTTACAGCACGCACTTCATAAGCTTTTTTCGAAGTCCGATCGGTCATGAAATTAAAACTATAGTGAAAATTAGAAATGATTTTTATGCGAAACAATTAGCTATCTCATCCACCTACTCCTCCGCTAATCTCCGTGGAATCATTTTTCTTCTACCCCCGTCATAGAAGGTGTAGTCACTCTGCTCTCACACTGCTTATTAATCCTGTAATCTGGTCCAGAGCTCGTTGTCTGTCATTAATTTCTGTCGCCTCTTCTCTCGAGCGTTTCATTTCAGAAAAGAGAAGAGAATCGGAGGGAGAGAGAGAGGTCCTCGACGCAAACATTATGAGCCTTCTCGAATCACGTGATCGCCCAACAAGATCAAGGGTTGAAACTCGCCTTCCGCAACGCCGTGTACACTTGGCGGTATGAAATGCTCCTTTGCTATTTTTTTCAAATTTTCAATTTTCTCTTGCCATTTTCAAAACTGACCTCAAATATGGCGGAATCTTTAGGTTTCTTGGTATTACTAATTCATTCCACCATTTTAGGTAGATTTGAATGGATCCTGCAAAACTTTTGACAACACCCCCCCCCCCCCGCTAAGTACTCGCTCCATCCATACCTTCTGTTCCCTCCGTATCTCATCTAAAAGCTGCCTCTCCTCACCCACCATGTCTAGCACTGATTATTATTTGCCTGCGCCAAATGAATTTAACGCCCCGTGAATGTCTGATTGATCTAAATTCATGTGAAATCGGAGCTTCTGAATGGTCCATAGGCACTTTCCGCCGTGCTTATCGTCAATTTATCCTGATATTCGCTATCAGTTGTCTCATTAATGACTTTTCTGAACAAGCCTCAATTCTCCGAGGGAAAAGACATCGCGCGAATATCGCCGCTTGAAAAATATGAGCGCCGAAACGCCGATGGCACCTTATTCAATTATTTTGCATTCGTTCATCTAGTCCGCGTTCTGGCATTTAACTGTGGTTTACAAGGGCCAGAGGACTGTAGGACAACCTTTGATTGATACCCGGAGTAATTCTATCGGGAATAATATGATTCTCGATGCTCCTTTTTTTAACGCGGGGATGTCTCTTCCGTCAGAGGTAGCTAGTTCCAATTCGTTAATCATAGTTAATTGGAAGGTAGGCGGATAAGACTAGGAAGTGCTAGGCATGGTGGGTGGGCGAGGAGAAGAGGAGGTGAGTGATCGACCGTGTTTTGCTTGTGCTTGCGTTGGTTGCCACCCACCAAGGTGCGTATAATAGGCACCTATTATACGCACCTTGGCCACCCACAATCAACTGCCTTGTATGGCGATGGATGGACTGTTGGGTGCGCGCAGTAGATTTCGGAGCCCAGGAGATAACTGAAAACAAATTCGTTCGTATCTTTCCGAGATTTGCTTTTATTTGCGCGTGGACGCCGTTATCTTCCGACATTCGGCGACGTTTTTTTATTCCAGAGATCCGTTTCGCAACTTCCATTGTCTCCCGTCGATACATCGTCTCCGTCTCGCAACACCTTCTCACGACTACCTCCAACCGAGGAGACATCTTGCGGTCAAAGCCGACATGACTTCGGTACTTAACGGAACTATTAGAAATTTGTTTCTTAATATTCACGTGGATATTTAGAATTTCACTCGTTTTTGGCCTCTTAAAACCCATTAATTCTTATTCATGCGTAACTCAAATCCTTCAAATTCATTAGGGACACATTTCACGACGGTTAAAAAAGCTGCTGGTCAAAA
This sequence comes from Ischnura elegans, assembly GCF_921293095.1. Lineage (NCBI taxonomy): Eukaryota > Metazoa > Arthropoda > Insecta > Odonata > Coenagrionidae > Ischnura > Ischnura elegans. Next base: position 5,124,258 of record NC_060248.1, on the reverse strand, counting down.
ATTTAGCGTAAATTTTATGTTATTGAAGGAATGTTTAAACGCCTTTGAATGCCTTTGAAGATATATTCAGCTGAGAAAAGTGAGATGCTAATGGAAGTAGATGATCGCTAATTTTCGGTGACGATGAAGAGGGCACAATGTGCAGTACCTACCTACGGACGGCTGCTAAATGTTTGTCAATAGGGTAGTTTCCTTCATCAAAGAAAACGAAAGGCATTGATTGCGATTCCTTACCCACCATTAGTGTATTCATAATATACAAATTATTTGGTTTTAGAAATTCCAGTTTAGACGAATGGCAATGGTCAATTTTAACCTCATTTGAAAAAGGCCAGAATGGCGCCCATGCGATGACACTCCATGTGACGTCACAGGGACCTAGTTTCTATACGATTAGATGGGAGTTTTACATAATCTGAGATTACCAATGCATGCATGAGGCACAGAGCTCGGGGAAACATGTCTTAATAATCACACATTAAAAACACCCAAGTTCGGAAAGTTTCCTTCGTTTGATAGGGGAATAATAATCCTTATTTAAGTCAAGCGCTACCTGCTAACAGGGTACTCTGCTACCTGCTAGCAGCCTGCGTCGTATCAGCGCTCAAGCCTCGCCCCAAGGTCACCTCACACGCCGACATCTGGAACCAGAATGACGCCACACGGACTTTTCCCATCGTTCCTACTTAGCCGTCTCGTTTTCGCGCGCTTGAAATTTTTCACTTTTCATTTAATCACGAAAAAAAGATATCGTCATTCGAAAATCTAAGAGCGTGAAATGCGTACTCCAGGAGTAATAATCTTTCGATTTAGGCAATAAAAAAATAAAAGGAAACAACCCTATTGTGCCTTCGATCGTTTCACTTTCTCTGCATATCAACTGTTTCCACGAACACATTGCCGAATTACACATTCGAAGATTCTCCAGCTAGTCACTACTTAATACACGTGTTGTCACTCAACTCAAAGAATTTACACGAAGCCGCCACTCGCGTCGCTGCCGGGCAAAGGGATCCTAATTCCAGTCTGGGGGAAATAAGCAATCATCCGAAGGGGCTGTTTTCCGAAATTCATATTCCTGGCGGAGTGAGTTATCGAATCCATGGTTTTCCAGTGTGCTTCCTTGCTGGTGCAAATACTTAATCGCAAATATTGGGAACGAATGAATCGTTCTGCTCCCACCCCCGCTCAGCGAACATTTGAAGATTGAAATGCGCTCGCGTGAACCAAGGGCGATGCGAATTGAATTGCGGCCTCTCGACTCCCTTTGCAGACAGATTCGCTGGTGGCAGCCGCACGGTTTGCAGAGGGGCGTCTTTTCCCCCCAACCAAGTATGTAGTTCGTGCGAAGCGTCTGTTGCATCTGCTGAGGTGCCATCGGCATATTTCCTTGAAGGGAGCGATGCTCACTTCTTATCGCTGTCTTCTGACCGTGAGGAAAGAAGCTGTAAAAAACAGGTCATAACCTGAGCGTGCTGTGTATTTACTCGTAACTTTGAAGGTCTTCGCGTGAACTTCCGAGGGATTAATAGGAGTCATTGATAAACCGAAGCACATACAATCGATCTATGTTCGAGGGAAAGCTTTCGCGAGAATTATCGGGAAGTGAGGTCGACTTGTGGGGAGGGGATGGTAGGTGGGGGGAGGGAGTCTTTCCTCTCGAGACCACCTATCGCCAGTGCGAGATGCATGAGGAATCCGTGAAAATACGCAAATCTAAGCTTCCTCGTCGGGGTTGGAATGGAACTTAGCTCGCAAATTACCATCCTATCATCACTGTGACTCAGGATATCGCTTTTAGGAGCAAAATGATACCAGTTAAGGATATATTTAAATTTTGTTTATTTCAAATCGTTTAAAATCGTCGTATAGCGTGGAATAAAAATCATTTGAAGGTTGGGAAATTGTATAGTGGATTGAAAATGAAAGGCTCTAACCCAATGGCCTATCTAAGGGTCACTCCAAGCACAGCTCTCCTGAATCTGAAATCGAATTATTCTGAATATTTTTTACAATGCAGATTTCCTCGGAGCAGACGTGTGAAAATTATAGACACTCTAATAATGTCAAAATATGTACAAATTTGAAATACTTTTTCCTGTGATATTGGCTGTTGTTGTGATCTTGTGTTGTATAGCCGTCATAAGTGGGCAGTTGGTGGCTAAGCAGTCGGCATGAGGTTGGGAAGTGCTACTCCGCAAAACAAATATGGCCTCTTTTGTTTACATCCGGTGATGGTGTCAACGTTGCATAGTTTCTTTTACTTTATTGGGATTAAATTGATGTCCTTACGTCGCCATTGCATGACCGCAACAACTTCATGACGTACCCAATGAAGCGTAGATACTGCATTTCATCTCGCATTACTGATAATACCTTTCATGATATATTCCGAGTGTACGCCGTTTGATAATTATTTACGCTATGCGAGAATCCATTTCGCAAGTTCTTTCAATAATGCTGCCACTTCTGATTGTCCTGATGAATCTTAAATAAATTAGGAATTTGCATTCTTGACCATCGAAGAGAATTTAATGAGCGCGCACCTGTGAGCCAGGTTGGAATCGTCTTATGCGTGGGGAGTGGCAACACCTTCTGCAGGAAATAACCTATCATCAAATATGCATTAAGTTTCGACGGCAGCGCATTCCACTGATATTATATGATTGCAGTTCTTTGCAGGATCTTTACAGCGGATGCCCCGTTCAATGTTCATACATCGCTCTCCAACTTCGATTACTTTATTTTAGGTGCTGTTTTGTTTTTCTTTGTATCCTTCCCTATCGCATACCTTTCACAATTATCTATGGATCGGACTTCCAGTGATTAAATTTTGAGCAGTTGCCGAGGATGACAGATGAGTCCAATGCTTTTTATCATCCGCACATTGGTCGTTAAATTGTTGTCATTACCTTGCAAATTAATGAGAAAAATCCCTGCTTGACGATATTTTGTTTTGGAAGTTATAAAGATGCCTATCCTCGTGACGATGGTCGTGAAGAGCGATCACACTTTGTGGTAGACGCAATTTAAATCAAATAGATGTCTCGCGGGACGTGATTTATTACGATGGGAATATAATGTTACGCCTTCGATATTTGCAGATGATCCGATTATATTTACGTAAACACTTTACGTTTTGTCTCTGAGCTGAAAGTCAGTACACATTTTCTGCACTGAAATGCGTATTTTAATGGATGATGTGAAAAAATAATGGAAATCATGATCGCTTCGATTATTACCCATTAAAAACAGGATAGACCTTACGAGACGTTTGTCGTGACCGAAGACCGTATGCAACACAGCATCCCATTGGTGCAGGATAGGTTTAAGTGCTCAAGTGCCTACTTATGATGGTCAGAGAACAGTTGGTTTATTTTAAAGAGTATTTTCAGTCGGTACTTACTGTTTCTTTCATATTTAGTGAATTAACAGCGTTTTGATGAGCTAAGTACGAATTTTATGTGTTTCAAACATCTCGCAAAAGAGTAAAGGATATTCGCACAAAACTCTGGCACTCGTTGTTAATTCTAAAACTCAAAAGGGGGGTACGAATCCGACAGGACTGTTCTCTTTTGCAACCTTATTTTTTATCTTAATGTTTTGGATCATTAAATCCTATCCAAAAATAGTAAAAGCTTCAATTATTATGGCGTTATTTAAAATATTTTTCGGTGAACAGCCTTGAGGGGTAGGTAAGCGTTCAGAAAATCCTCCGAAATTTCCCTCTTGTCCGTGAGAGAGACTGCCTTCCGCGCGAAGAGAAAAACTTTTAAGTTCATCGACACGTTCAGGTGAACATGAGTGATGTCAACGGCGAGTTGTTGAGCCATGGAACACCAGAACAGTCTGTCCTCCCGGGAAAGTCTATAAATTCCAAGAAAGAAGTCCCTAAAGGTATTTAGATAAAGCTATTAAAACACATTCTATTTAATGAAACTAGTGGAGATCTGCAGTGAATTAAATTACCAAAATTAGTCGTTTTTTTAAAAAAATGTCGCGAGAAATATCAGTCACGTTCAAAAAACGTAATAGGCATTAGGATTTAGCCATTGCAATTGGCGTCATGGCGGAATGGCAGACGAATCTGTGCTGACAGGAGGCGTATAGGGAGAAGGAATTAAGATCGTATCGTCAAATCATTCGGCGATTCGGTAGATGCCCATATAATCTCCTGTCTCATGGTGGGTAAACTCCCGTCCTGCTCCCTCTTCATGATTGCCTTAAACATTCGAAAAATCTGTATCGGAGTTACTTATTTTTAAGTTAGATGTGCATATGAATTGTTTTATTGTTTTTATTCCATATTTCACCTACGGTACGACTAAAAAAGTATCTGTGGGAAAGTGCAAAATGTCGGCGTAACAATGAACCGGAATTACGATAAATTAATGATGCGAATATTTTTAGTCTTAGGAGGGAGTCTCCTCCGAGGAAAGGTGCATTAATTTGTCTAATTAAAATTTTAAGGTTGAATTCCGCTTCGAATATTTCACTGTCCAAAAACTTACTTCCAATTTCTGAGAAAAGCGAGAGGATGTGTAAAGAAAGGAGGATCATTGCCATGGTAACCACGCCCTGATTACGAACAGAGAATATTAATTTATTGATACAGTTGTCTGTAATGTCTCAATCCCATGTTGGGTATACACGTTCTCACTCCTGCGTGATATTTGTCCGAGGGAACTCTTTTGTCGATGGGATATCGGTGGACACAAGGCAGCCATCACACTTTCACCATCAGCTGAAAGTGTTGCGGATTAAGGATTGTGTGTAGATACGTTTAACGTCATAGGTGCCTCATTGAAGTGAACCCTATGAATGGAAATGCACTGGGGTACAGAATCATCCTCTTAATTCGAACAGCTCCTAAACGACATTCTCTTCGAAGAAAATAAACCTTTTGCTATTTATAGAACAGCTTCATTATTTATTTATCTTGTTTAATGTTCGTCCAACACATGCATAATTATAGGGCGAACAATACAAGAATTTAACTAAAAAAATTGAAAATAAATTTATGTAATATATTTAACGCATCACAAGAATTCCTTGTACAAAGGTTAAAATACAGTACACCATATAAGCTTGGTACAATATTCAGTATATTATTTCGAGTGAAGCACAGTAATGTGGAGTGAGGACTGGTGAAATTGCGATGCGTGAGTGTGGGGCGTGTAACGTAAGACGAAGTGACGTCTTGTTGATTTACGAGGTCGTGTGCACTGCGCACTCTCTTTATTCGTTCTTCCGTTTCAAACCGGCTGTTCATTTACTATTATTTCGGATCGTCCGAACATGGTTTGGTAGTTTTAATTAGTGGAACTCCCGTGTACTCCACAAAGGATAGTAAAGGCTTAAGTTATTGGTGATATTATCAAATTTTCTTAATTCGCCATTACATTCGAATCCATATATTTTCTGCCCATCCGCAGATAAATAATCTGAACTATTAATGAAAACACATAAGTACGGTATGTTTCAGACCAATTTGATTGATTTGCAAATTGGTTCGTTTTAATAATTTTCCTAGTCATTTTCTTTCGTGAAGTTACATGCATTTGGAAAACGCCCACAAAGGCCATTCTGGGGCAGTGACAGGGAGAACTCATCTCTCACGCATTGTGAGAGAGTGACCCTCAGATTATGTCCAATAGATTGTGCCCGAGCGAAGAAAAGCGTGTGTCCGTGTCTCGCCTCCGCCCCCACCGAAGAATTCATGCACAGAGGGGAAAGAATTTGCTCTATTTACAATGTATGTTCAGGAAATTATTACCGGAAGGCAATAAAAAGTTTCGGCTCTTTCTTTGCAATATTCATTCGTACGGTAGAGAAGCCCGAAAAGCATAAGAAATTTTAAAATATTCGTGCGGTTTATTTTATGTGCCACCTATGTTTCGTTTAAAAACGTGAATGCATTATTCTATTCTATGGAAAAGCCATTAGCTAGACAAATAACGAGTAAAAAACATTCCGAGCGACGCGTCAAAGAAACACGTCGCGACGTGTTTCTTTGAGCGAAAGGTTAATTTTTTGGATAAAATGGTAAAAAACACGCCTCATCAGCCATCGGTAGCGATTGATAGATAAATGCGATGATTGTTATAGTGAAATGGGTGGTACTATCCAAATATTCAAAGTCAAAACGGCGTTGAAATGTGAAAATGTCCACAGTAGTCAGGACATAAACGGACGCACTAATTTCAAAGAGATTCGGATGCGCATTTCGCAGTGTCGCTGTTTCTGCTCTGGCTGAGAGAGGAATGGGAGTGTCCGCTCCCCCTCCTCTCTCTTTCACCTTCGTGTTCGCTCCGCGGCCCACTCTTTCTCTCAGCACGGAGGCGTATCTGTGGAGGGAGGGGGTGGGGGAGATAGAAGAAGGGAGGGGAGGGGTGTTGGTGTGGCGACGAGAGTGGGATCATCTTTTGTGTCTCCGTGTGTAGATAGAGTGCGAGTAGAGCGTAGAGTGGAAGTCTCTCTTCCCCTCCCTCCCTCAGAGAGGGCGTGCGGCCACCACCACCATCTTCATCCCCCTCAGACGACGAAAGGCAGTCCTCGTCGGGAGTCCGCCGTCTGCAGACGTTTTAGCTCCGCTCCTGCCTGCTGCGTCTCCGCTCTTGATCTCCGGAAGGTGCGATCATGGCACCGCCTAGTCTTGCGGTGCTCCTCTGCTCCGCGGTGGTGCTGGTGTTAGCGAGCCGCGCTCACGGCATCTCCGTGCACTTTGCGCACCGCTTCGGCGGCCGGGTGGACGACCTGCAGGGCCGATACTGCGAGGGACGCAATTGGGGGTCGACGGGCAGCCGGTGGTGGGCCGCTGGCAGATCATCCGGTCAGTCCACTCTCATTAACACTGTGTGGTTGTTAGTGCTCGCCGTTGACCTGGAGAATCTCTGGGAATCGGACGGGTGGTCTGTTAATATCGGCTTTTGGTCGCGTACGGGGAGACGCGAGTACGTCCGAAGGAAAGCAGGAATGGAAATAATATGAAGAGGTTGTCGTTCTAATTTCCATTTCTAAATGAAAAACACCTGCGGTGGCTTCTCACTTGATATTCTTCTATTATTCGCTTTATTTAGAGGTCGCAATTGGGCATTAGGTAGCAAAACTGTTTTTGTATTGGAATTAAGGTTAATGTGATTATTGCAGCGCTATTTTTATCTTTATATGTTGATGTGAGAGATGGAGTTACATAGAATATGTCGACGGTTTACTTAATCTCGTCTAATTGGAGTGTTATGCATGTGAAGATAAATGTTTGTCTTCTCAAGGTGCATTAAAATGGTTTGACAACTATTCTTGTTGTCATTAACTTGTACCCCATCAGCACTATATGGCCAAATAGTTGAGACTCGATGTCATCCCGATGGAAAACTAGAAGCAAAATCATTCGCTCTCTCTCTCTCTAATCCAAGGGGATTTGTTGAGTGTCACTCAGTCGCAGTGGGGGTCCCGAGTCCATCTCGATATCTCTCGTATTTCGTCTGAGGCCTATCACTCCTTCTATCAGTATCCTATCACATAATGAACAGACCTCTGTCAAAATTTTCCCGTTTCTCCAATGTTTAAAATTTCATCCTTGAGATCGATGACATTAAATTTTCCAATATGTGCTGGGACAAATATTGACCAAGGTCTGCTTCAACACTCTTGTATTTTGCCTACCGCCAAGGATTTTAATTTGTTCATCGACCCATAAAAAATAATTTATTTCCATTTCGAATTGAGTAGAGTCAAAACAATCCCAGAAACTATTTATCTGTAGATATTTTTATAACCGGAAGTATACTTTAGTGATATTAATGAAAGTTTTCGAATGAGGTGAGACATGCCTTGGGATCGTCAGTTCGCGGTCACAGCTCCTCCTCCCCCCCATTCCATTAATTCCATTCCGCCCCAACATGCACCCATTCCTCCTTCCCCCTGGACACTCTCCTCCCCTTCGCCTCCCGGCATTCATCCTCGCCCAGTTCCCATCAAAAGAAGTTCACTCCAACATCGGAACTCATTAATATTATACCAATTACAATAGGTTTGAATTTAACATTTAAGAATTATTCCAGCAGTCTGCCCTCCCTTCGTGGACTTTCCTCTTCAACTCACAATATGGCCTTACTGAAGAAAATTTTTTAGGGCCTACTCCATTTCATCCTACATCTAAGAATTCTCTTCCTTCCTCTCCCTCGTTTCCCTAACATTCTACCCTCTAACACTGTTGTCAACATCCCCTCCCCACTAAGTACTCGCTCCATCAATACCTTCTGTCTCCTCCGTATCTCATCTTTAAGCTGCTTCTCCTCGCCCACCATATCCAGCACTTCATCGTACCTCCTCCTCTCTGTCCACTATACCTTCCCTTGTCTTCTCCACATCCAAACGCCTCCAGTCTCTTCCCGTCCTTCTTCCCAAGTATCCACGTTTCCGCAGCGCAAAGCTATTGGACATTGATAAATGTCCATTCCCTCGATACACTTTTTTTTGAATCGTTAGTGCTGCGTGAAGTTCTTGAGTTCGTAAATAAACATGTCTTCCGGGCTTGACTCTTCGTGTTGGAGGTCCATATCTTTGGTCAAGTGTTACGAGGGGATTTCAGTGGCCTCCTTCGTCTAGGTGACCTGGCCCGAAGAAGCCGAATGCAACCTCGGCGAAACTGTATTAATCCCACGAAATGAACCAACGCGGCGTCGAGCCAGGAAGAGCTCTAATTCACGAACCACCATCCACGGCGGCCCCAACGGTCTTTTAGGAAGGACTAAGAGTTTAGTCCTAATAAGCCCGGCGTGACAGTGTCTATCGGGAGTATTTGGAAGGTAATTTGACGACGGATTTGGCACAATCATTAGCTATTTTTCAGTTATTGATAACTCCCACCGGGCATGTTCATTACGTCCTCGGAGGTATTTAATTTCATATCAACTGCAAATAAATCCACTTCCATTATCTCGAGCTTACGTCTTAGCGAATGGGAAAGAGCTTTTCCTCAGCTCCGGAGTGTGCCACCGTTATCACGGGCTTGGATTCTATTCTTCGAAGTATGATAAAAACTCCAAATAACTAATGTGGTATTATTTCAGAGGTGAAGAAGTAAAATACGATCTATTATGCATGAACCTTGTAATATCAAACTTGGTTATCTCTTATAATTATTTTTTCAATTGATTGTGGCTAATATGCTTCTTGCCCATTATCTCTTTGATACCTAGTATCTATTTTATTTACCATTTCATCGTTTCACGTAAATTTATGGGCCTCGGTCCGAAAATTCTCTGACCAATGAATCATTTAAAACTCCGCAGGAATAGAAGGATCAACAGATTTGCTATTTCCACATGGTTATTTATTGAGACCGACCATGGTTTCGTTACAGAGTAAAATGATCACCCGTACCCTTTAGGTGCCAACAACCCGTGCGATTTAATATCTAAATGTATGAGCACGTGAATGAGCCCAAAACTTTGTTAATCACCCAAACTGTGCGGATGCAAAATGTAATATGTTTGTCAGTTTGGTTCATGCAATCGTACATTTTCCGTTACGCTCCATCAAAATCGTTCATGCATTTAGGCATGAACTCGTTCGGGTTAATATACCGTATTAACAAAAGGAGGCCAAAAGAATTTGCAGGTGGGTGAGAGTAGGGGCAGAAGTGGCAGAAGTGAGAGTAGGGCGAAGGTGTTCGGTGCGCCTTTGTTTTCGTCATGTGGAGAGCGCGCTTGCATTGGATGAAATCAGAAACGCATCTGCCTAGCCAATGAGAAGTAAGACAACCTTAATGATGTTTCTGGACCATCTCCAGTGCATACTCATTACGTCGGAGGCCCACCGGACACGCAAAGGGATCGTTGAAGACGCTTTCCCCCTTTCTATCAGTACTTTGGAGGGTGAGTTTACTGTACTAAGCACTAAAATTGCACTCTACAAACTAAAGACGTTGAACTATTACTTCACAATTCGAATCTGATTTCGCAGTAGTAACGTTTGTGCCTTTCCTTGGTGAATTTGACACGCTTATCCACCCAATTTTGCACTTCCCGTCATTTTCGAGGGCTCTTCGTCGATTGTTGTTCTCTATACCCTATGCTTCGAAGATGAACATGAAGTTATTCGCCATTTCATAGATAGTGTGGGCAATGAATTGATCGCAGGAGCTGCAGTGCGGCTTAGGATGGCGGCAGAGAGAGACTGAGCGCGCAAACTGATTCAATCGAAGGAAGGGTGAGATAGCGAGGTCAGTGTCGCACTCTTTTATTCCAGACATTTTCTTCCGTTTGTTAGGAGCATTTAGAATTAATGCATATCTGTCTGCACCAGCTTCCCCAATGAAAACCATTCCGTCGGCCAATCTAATCCTGCATTCCCGCCTTTTCACTTTTTTCCCCATTGACTTATGTTTGACCTTACTTCCAAATATCATGGCGCTCACAATTCGCCTTGAGGAGCCTCAAATCACTCCTAATCTGTCTCGCGACCAAACCCACTGAGCACTCAACACTAACACTCTCCTCACTACTATCTAAAATGCCATGCGTCCGCTCTTATCCGACACCTGTGTAACCGTGATATGGCCAGATTATCCACTCCATCGATGGAAACAAATACGGAATGAGCACACATGTCGACGAATGGTAAGACGAGCTGAATGCATCATCATCGACTTTGAAGCGGACCGTTTCCAAGAAGTTAATAATAATACGACCATCATCTTACATCTTCACCCAACATTTCCTCCTTTTCACAATGCATACAGAGGGCCACGTGACCAAAACCCATCGAAATTGCATAAGAATAGGATCAGACACACTCACACACGTCCGTACTATATAACGAAATTAATTATCACTATGTATAGAGAACTCTTTCTTTTTAAGTCGTCGATATTATTTTATTCGAATGGGAGGTGGGCAGTCCGGGACAAGGCTTGCCGTACGACAGCAAGGTCAAATAACGAAGATTTCAATACATTGAAATGTATGAGAGTGTGGGCTGGTTACGGCGATAGCATTTGCTTTCATGTTGTTTATTTCAATTGGAGATTCCATTTCTAATTAATGCAGGAATCTTGTCTCCGTTGTCACATACTCTCGCACTTCCAGCAATGACGAGGGACTTGATTGGTGGCCTCGGCATTTGGTCTCCGCACTCATCTGTTTACGAGGAAAGGCGGCCCATTCAATCCCTAGGTTAGGTGGCGCTCTTCTGTTGTTTCAACAAGCGGCAGCCGTCCGCGTGACGAGGCGTGCGATTTTCGCATCGGTCGTGACCTGCTGTCCACCGCGTGCCTCCTGGCCTTGGCCGTCTCCTCCCATACGGCACGCCCTCTGTCACGTGACCCCATCCACACGCCCCTTCGCGCACTCCTTGTTTTATCTTTTAGAAATGGTATGAAACCGTTTCGTAGGAATACGGTCGTGCCCGCCTGCGTTGGTTTGTGTGCTGGTCCCGTCAAAGATAACGGTGAATATTACATGGCTCCAAACGTTAGCCAGTATGTAAAGCAATTGTTCAAGTGTGTTAATACACATCTCAGAGACTTGCATTTTCTATGCTAAAAATGATTTTATCTCATTAATAATGATTGCATTGCATAAAGACATAAGTTCAGTCTACGTTCAACTTCACTCGATTTATTTGGCCATTTTTGTCATTGAATCATGCAATCGAGTATCAGGGGTATCTAACCGCTTTTTGCCATGGCTGTTATAATAAAATCTGGATACTATACATTTTGGATTATTCTTTTCATTAATTGGGTGTACTCCCCTTACAATTTTCCGCATTTTTATTGGATTTATTATTGGCTAAATCCACATATATTGATGAGCTTTCAATATTAAGTAGTTGACACTCAATGTATTGGAAATTGGTATTATGGTCGTTATGATCGTTGCACAAATTGAACGAAGATACGTTACAGTATTACTTTGTGAGTAGTTAGCAAATTAAGGCTACAATTTAATTGAAAAAAAAAAATGGCGTCACGGTCGGCTCGTAATGACCGACTTTCTTGTGCTTGGTATGGATTCAAACAGATAATTACAATCATACAAATAAAACTTGTATTGATATGAACTCCTGGTAAAATAATAATCTAGCCATTAGAAGTTACACTACTGTGTCATGTACGCGTCAGGGTTGTCGTGAGCGAGACGTCTTACATGCTACGGTTCTCCTCCCCTTTACACTTCGGTCCGGTTTCCTTCGAATATATTCCCTAGACGCCTTGCAGCGCTTCCGCTGAAGATTCTGAAGGCTTGAGGCGTGTACTCATTGTGCAATGGATCTGACTCTCAGCTGCACATCACCTGCTCCACAACTCCTGCCAAACGTTCGTCTTCCACTGGCACGGTTTCCTTATCCCCCGCATTCTTAGCTGAGGTATTGGACGATTGGCTGTCTTGCGCCCCTGCCAAACACTCCACGATAAATGCGTGCCAGCACAACCTATCCCTATGTTACTCATCCAACCCAACCCGCGCGCCCTCTCTTTCCTTCTCTCGAACCTTGAATGCATATAAATTAATCAAACGATATTGGCCTCGCACAAATCATCGTAAACTCTCAACTTCTTACCCATGGACTTGCACAAGGTCTCGTATCTTTGGATTCAGAGTCAGTTTACTGGGAATCCTCAATCGTCACCTTTATCACCGTATTTAATTTTTAAGGATGCTGTTTTTTTACCATTGAAGCTACCTAAAGCTCCTTTTATTCGTGTTGTTAGAAAAAATGTGTACATTTAAGTTTGGAGTAATGAATTCGTTCAAAATAATGGGCTCGTTTTCATCATTGGCTCGGATCCAGTTTCATTGTTGACACAAGTAGAACCTTTTGTAGCCATCGACCAATCAACGTTGCTCTTTTGCGCAGCGATCGTTAATCGTTTCCTCTAAGAAATTAATTAAATATTTCGAACCCATGGGTCTCGTATCTAATGTTATTGTTTCCATTCTCTTATGGAAACACCGAAGTTTCTATGGTAACTTGATGACAAGCCCGAACAAACCTTGGGTAAAAGAGCAATTATCTTGTGTTATTATAGGTTATTATCATCTTGTGTTTCCGATGAATAGGTTATGATGAAAGGGAATCGTATTTCGATATATATGGAAATGCATTCTATGTATGAAGAGAGGAATAGGAGCGTAGCGCCGTTGTCCTCGCTCGTCCTTTATCTATTTCCTATCCCTATCTTTCCTACCCTATGTTATTTATTTATTTGTGTATGTACATAATATCGATTTCCCACAAATTTTATCAGATACAATCGATTTTGAAATCCCATATCACCAAACGCCAGTGCCGATTAGGAGATAAATCATTGAAATCTCCCCAATATTGAACTTACTGCCAAGATATCCTCTCGCGTTTTTGCCAAGATTAAAAAAATTATTCCATAATCCCGTGTGAAAAAAACTTGAATCTACTTAAAACTTGTAAATCATATCATAGGTTCGAATAAAAACGCGAACCTAGAAATGTTTAAAACTTAATTTTAGAAATGCCGCATGATAAGTATAAAATGTTGTGGTGGACGCCGATGGCGCATTTGCTCGTACGAAACCCTCACTTTCAAAGCGTTGCATTCGAAGGGTTGACCCGACTCGATACTTAACTGTCCATATCCACAATTTAAACCTCAGTAGTTTCTATTAGGTGAATGTTTCGCTCTGAAAATGTTGACTCGGCTTTATTCTGGGATACGCCTGGAAACTTACATGATGGAAGCGCTTGTTTTAAAACAGGTAATGATTACGTTGCATTATTATGGCCACTTTTATTCGGTCACTCACTTTAACTTTTGGAACGCCGTAAATACCGAAAACGCTCTATTGAAAACACACTATGTTGCCTTATTAACTCTAAAAATATGTCGTTTAGGTACATCGTTGATGGAGTAAGCAAAAAAAAAAGAACCCCTTCGCGCCATGCCAACGTACACTGCAAAGCAGTCGCCAGATGGCGCTAACCCTCATTCGTTGCATCATTTTTCGATAATAACCTGGATTGGTTCAAAAAGGTAAAATAATAATAAGCCCATGTTTGGTGGGTGGTCTTCGTCGGTTTGAATCTGCTCCTGGGGGGGTGTGCTCGAAATCTTGCGGAATAATTCCGCTCGGTCTTCATTCCGCACTGTTGATTCCGACAGGTTAGCAACGCGACCGGAATTTGGTGTGCTTGAAAATTTTTATTCCGGCGACGAAATGAGCCTTCGCGATGAAATGAGATTCCGTTGAATGGATATGGCAACACTGCACATAATGCGCATTCATCACGTCTTATTTTTCTAACTGCCTTAAATAACTAGTGTAAACAAATTCAGTTGCATTTGTCACGGATATTATTATTGGCATTTGTACTTGGTGAGAGTCGCAGGTGTTGAAGAAGTAAGTTTTTACGAAGGGGAAGTGCGAGGTTGGTGTGAATTTAAGCTTCATTCGTATAAATAAACTAGTTTGCCATAGAGAAAACCTTTCTTCAAAATACTGTGGCATGTTTTTAGCCATCATTTAAGTACAATTCTGGCAAGTCGATTGCCTGTAATTGCATTGTCCAGTATGTTTTGAATATTAATCAAATAACTATGAAGTGACTACAGTTCTTTGCTCAATGATTACACTACGTTACGAGAAATTTATGACATGCGACTAGCTTTCCATAAAAGTTTGGAGAAATGTGATACTGTAACTTTCTAATTCCTCGTTTTAAGTATCAGTTGGTGAGTTTATATAGTAGTAGATATAAGGAAGATTTCAGGAATATTGTCTGGTTATAAGAGTCTCCTGGTGAAGATTAACCTTAAGATAGATTAATAGTTGCGAGTTATTTTGTTCATTAATCGCTTCCGATTGACAGTATCTTAAGATCATGATAGCGTGGACATCAATTGATTTAGCGTACCTGGTTAAAGGAATGCTCGCCACTAAATACGTCAAAGATTTATTGCGTGTGGAGGCATAAAATACTTCTAAATATTATGTATCATTAAATAAATTGTGCATAATAATGAAATAAATTTGATTAAATAAGTGCATGGTAACATTTGATTCAAACTGTTCTTCAGATTTACTGGTAAGCTTCTCTCTCCTTCGCCTCGGATGTAGATCTTTCAATAGCTTACACATTTTATTGATAAAATTTCAACTAATATCATCTTCCTATGTGTAGGTGAAATACTTACAAAAATCATGAAATTGACTACGGAGCAGAAGAGAATACTCCTAGAATTTGTGGAAGGTACACCTATCAGCGATTGTAAATAAGAAAAAAATGTTAAATTTTCCCCTAATATTTAATATGATTGTAGGAAATGATGCTATAGCAAAGAATAGACTGAACATTAAATTCACCGCGGAAGACTCCAAAGCTATGTGGATGGACATAACCGAAAAGCTAAATGCATGTAATGGACCAAAAAAAAATTGGAAAGGTTGGAGGAAAGTAAGGAAATACTACATACATAACATTTCTAATTTCGGGAATGAGAATAGATTGTTGGTACTTAAAATTCATTGGTAAATTATTGAGAAGTATTGTGTTAAGCTGTAGATTAGATATATGTAATATGACAAGGATATAAATGGAAAGAAAAACAGTGTTTTCAGCATGGAAAAATCTTTATAACCATTTCATAATGTTCACAGAGCTGGTCGGATATAAAAACATTTACTAAAGCAAAGGCAGCTGCCTATATGAAAGAGGGTAGGAAGTCTGGGATAGGGAGCCCCAAGGAACCAGAGCCGAATTCTTTCCATAAAAGAGTAATAGCCCTAATTGGACATAATGCCATTAGCGGCCACAGTGATATTCAGGAATCACCCATAATAGGAGCTTATGAGGTAAAAATGATGGTGAATCAATAATTATTGCTCATTAAAATTTTTTAAAAAATGTAACATCAATAATTTACCTTAATTTCATTAAGTCACAGGAAACTCCAATGCAGGTGTCAATAACCACAGACTCCCAAACGAATGTGCAAATGCCCAACAATCCAGGATCATCCAATACTATTGCAGAACCTTACTTACAACCATTGCCATCCACTTCCTTTACCCAACATAGAAAACACCCATTGCCACCCACATCTGCCAGCCATTCGCACTCACAGCCAACACCCCCTTCCTCTCTCATGCAATCCTCTTTTGAGTCTGAATTTCGCATTTCTGCCTCTATCCCAAACTTGCAGCCAATACCATGCACCTCTACCACCAACTTTCATGCACACACTATGCCATCCTCCTCTGTCATAGAAAACAAGGCTTGTTCCATACCCTCTCTGCAACCAATTTTACAGCCAGCTCCCACAACTGTAAACCCAACCGGCCAACAGATGACCTCTGATACCCAAAATGTCAATAGAGGTACCATATCCCACACATCCACTAGAAAAAGTAAGTACTGAGCTAATTACCTAATGCAAATACACCGCCATTAACATGATAAGTAGGTAAAAACTTTCTTACTGAATCAACTTACTTACTTTAGTCAACTGAATCGCATAGCGTTACTTATTAAAGTATGTGCATAAAAAAATTTAAGTCATGAATGGGTTCATATCATAAAGTAATTTGATTTTAAACACCAGTTGATAGAAATACCTTGCAAGATTTTGAAAAAGTTTTTCTTTTGTGCAGAAACTGGACAAACTTCACAAGAAATGAGAGTAAAAGAAAGGGATGAGTCATTTTTGGAAATGCAGCAAAAGGTGCTAAAATTAAAGGAAAAAAAAATAATGATATTGGAAAGAAACCTGGAGGCAAAGGAGGCTATGAGGAAGGAGATGATGAAGATAGAGAAGGAAAAATTGAAAATTAAGAAAAGAAAACTCAATG
Source organism: Ischnura elegans (assembly GCF_921293095.1). Classification (NCBI taxonomy): domain Eukaryota; kingdom Metazoa; phylum Arthropoda; class Insecta; order Odonata; family Coenagrionidae; genus Ischnura; species Ischnura elegans. Next base: position 5,107,426 of record NC_060248.1, on the reverse strand, counting down.
AATTAATTTTAATCCGGAAATGCCTCCAGAAAAATAATAGAACATAAGAGAAACATATTTTATCAATTCTTTTAAATAGTCAATTAAACAGTCTTTATTTAAAATGAAATAAAGTATTTATTTTTAAGGTGGTTATTCAGTCCACTCAACAGGAAATATAAAAGTTTAGCAATGGCTGCAGACTTAAAAGTTATTTGGTGCTAATATTCTTTCAGATTAATTCATTAAGAGATATAGGGACCGCCAATAACTAATGCATTTAAATACCCTTTTATGCTGCTGAATTAATGCCATAAATTCTATAACACATCAAATACATACCAATAACTAGTAATTTTTTGTGAAATAATAAACAAACATTTTTTAGAACTGTTTATTCAAAATTCTGAAACTTCAAAAAACTTCATCCTGAAAAACTGAAAAACTTCATCCATGTTTTATACACATTTGCAATGGCATAAGATTTCCATTTTTAATTTTAGTTGATAAGGCAACTTAAGAGGTAAGTTTAGCAATACATGCCATTACAATTTCCACCAACTTAATTATTGCTCTGCACAAGCCAACTCATGAGGAATCATCAATAAATCAAGGAAACGACTTGCCCCAAAAACTTCAATATTCTATAAAACCAACGTGCTTCATTTTTCTAATGGTCTTGCCTTCTGATCACCATGTCACATTTTTGATAGAATGAGCCAACTAAGTACAAAAAAGTATGCCAAAAGAAGGTTTTGGCAAAAATTTTCTGACTATGAATCTAGATACTAGCAGACATAAAACACCTTTGAATGATATTTCATTGGCTGTTAAGTTCATAAGTATCTGTGAATGAGTAACATCCAAATTCATTCTATTTTGCAAACAAAATTATCTCAGTTTTCAATGAAACAGCTTTTTATAGCCCAGGGTTGGTTCTGATGTCAGAGCAAGTCCAATTCATTTTATTGTCAACTTAATGTGGAATGAATGCTGTCTCATTAGAGTCACCTGTTAAGAAGTTTTCTAACATATGAGGCTTTCCGAGTGCAGGTAGCTACACTTGGTTATGAGACTAGGACTAAACCTTTACACTTACAAGGCCCTAAAGTATTATTAGAATCATTATAAAACATTATCTGCCATGACAATAAATTACTCACTATGTGCTAAAATAAATGGCAGTTGGAATGACTTGGAGGGGAGGTAGCTTCAGCTTAGTCATATGAGTTCTTCATGACCTTGAATCAATTTGCCAAGCATAATTATATAGTTTCTGCCACATGCAGACACTTACATCTACAAACTACCCCACAAGCATAAGTAGGAGTGTGTTAGGACACCAACCACCACAAAAAGAAAATGGAGTACAAAATAAAAAAGAAGAAATAAGGGGTTAAGGGGTATACGAGTTTCTACCTAGCGTTTATTAAAGTCCTTTATTTTTTGGGGGAAAACGAATTCCAATACCTATCCGTTTGGCAAGATATCTTACTTAATTTATCGATTCTGTTGGAGCCAGACATATAATGTGGTTATCATATGATGTCTTTCATATCAATATGATCATCATCATCAGTCAACAATCCTAAGATTGGTTTGACGCAGCTCTCCACTCCCCTCTCCTATCTGCTAGCCTTTTCATAGCGACGTAATTTTTCTCTTTTACATCCTTTATAACTTGTCCCATGTAAGTCATTTGTGGCCGTCCCTTTCCTTTCTTCCCTTCCACCTGTCCTTCTACGACTGTTTTCATGAGGCCATCATGTCTCACAATGTGGCCAACTAAGTTGTCCCGTCTTTTCCTTAGGGTTTTAAGGATACTCCTCTTTTCTCCTACTCTTCTTAGCACTTCCTCATTGCTTACTCGGTCAATCCATTTTATCTTCATCATTCTTCGGTAGCACCACATTTCGAATGCTTCCAATCTTGACTTCTCTGCTGCTGTCAACATCCAAGCCTCGCTTCCATAGAGAAACATGCTCCATATGTAACATCTGATGAATTGTTTCCTTACTTCTATGCTAGTATTCTCAGCATATCAATATGAAAGATAATTAATCTTAATTGCTCCAGCAACGTAAGACTAGCGTGTACCCTAGGAGGCTCTAACGGCTCCCACCATAAGTCATTTAAAAATTGTTTAACTCTGTCAGGGAGCCACCTCACACTATGAGAATTTTTCTTTAAGAATGTCAGATAGTACCCAAGCACTACCTACAAGGCTATCAAGCTAAGGAAAGAATGTCCTCAGGAAAAGTGGAAGCCGTAAAAATCAACTATAAAACGTATGTGACAGCCAGGAAAACAAACTGAGGAACTCCAGTCATAAACAAGGAGAAATCTTAACAAAATGAAAAACTATAACAATATTTAAACCATACAAAACTCAAAATTAAATAATTCATGTCATCATTAACCTTAAATAATTAGGAAAAATGAGTGGCAATGACTCTATTCCTAACCACCCTCCCTTCACGTTGATCACCTTCAATATTTGGTTGAGGACCTTCTTCAACATCTATTTCTTCTTCTACTTCTTCCTCAAGTTGCACATTTCTATCCAAACACATATTGTGCAGGACAGCGCATGCATTTATAATTCTACTTGCCTTGTTGGGCATGTAGTGAAGAACACGGTGTTTCAATAAGCACCTCCAACGACTTTTAAGAAGTCCAATGCATCGTTCAACAGTATTTCTAGCTCTCCTCAGGGCTCTGTTGTATCTATCCTCAGGGGAATTCGGCATCACCATCCCTAAGACAGGCGTAAGTAGCCAAGGCTCAAGCCTATATCCACTATCACCTGAATAAATGAAGTATGTGGTTACTAGATTTTACGCTCTTATATCTGAAAAATATGAATATTTCTCAAAGAAACTCAAACTATCATATTTATAAATTAATCATCCTTTAAATTGTAGAATATCAAGCTGCAGAAATCTTATCATCTACAATGGTAGTTAAAGTAAAAAAGTATATTCTGTCAATGCATTCCCTACAAAAGGTGTTATAAATGTAAATAGGAGCTCAATATATTCAATTAACATGATGAGACATCACTTGCAAACATATTTTGAAGGATTGCAGAGCTACTTATAGAAATTGAAGCAGTTTAATTAGCACACTTGCTGCTGTTCTAACACATGTAGGCAGAATTAATTATGTCTGACTGTGCATTAATACCAGCAAAAACTCATGCTGGCCTATTCTCAACTTTACCTATTCTCAAATCTGACATAAATTAAGCCTGCAACATGGTGATATTTTGAATTGGATGTGTGACAAGGACATAAATGATATTATATGCACAAATATACTGATTTCTCAATGATAATAATACACAAGCATCTACAATATGATTGTACCTCAGCATGGTGAATGAAGTTCTTAGTAATGTTATTGATAGCACAATTTATCAAGTGATAAATAGCGAAAGACCATTAGTTAGATTAATTAGACCATTTAAAAGGGTGATTTGAAGGAGGACCTACAATGGCAATATGGGTACCATCAATTACTCCAATAGTGCCTGGGAAACCATATTTCTCAAAGAATCTGAAGAAAACACAATATTAAAAAACTAATGCGTTGAGCAAAAGACAATGTAAACATCACTAAGTCGACATTGATGACCTCAAATCTGCTAGTTCAAACTACCCTTAAATATTTATCATTCTCGATAGTAAAATTATATAAGAATAATATATTATGTCAAAAATATTAGGTTATGGAACCATTACCGAGTAGCCAGACCTTTGACCTCTGCTGGACATCCACCATGGCCTGCCTCAAGGCAGAATTTCCAAATATATATGCATCATTGGTGGCACCCGGGTACTTGGAATTAATATTTAATATGCGTAGGTCTGCATCACATACCTCATGAAAGAATTTGATAGTGCAGTAAATTTTATAATAGATTTCTAATTACAAGCTTGCAATAATTACGAGATGCTTCTGAATTACTTAAAGGAAACTAACTTAATGCCGAAAATTAGAAGTTTTTCACCTAGGAGGTGAATCACACTATATAGTATGGTAAAACTGCCAAACCACACAGGAGTTTAGTTTCAAATCCTTATAATAATTTATAATAATTCAGCAAATTTATCAAATGGTAAGCCTCCAAGATAAATAGTATGACTACTTTATATTATTTGCTTCTATTATAGGTTTTTATATTATTTGCTTCTATTATAGGTTTTTATATTATTGGCACATGCACAAGGTAATATTATGCAAGCAATTACCAACTGCACATTCACCGAGTGGTATCTTTTATAGTTATAGTAGTCCCTTTCTCTGTAAATAGGGTGATTTGAAGGAGGACCTACAATGGCAATATGGGTACCATCAATTACTCCAATAGTGCCTGGGAAACCATATTTCTCAAAGAATCTGAAGAAAACACAATATTAAAAAATTAATAAGTTGAGCAAAAGACAATGTATAAATCACTAAGTCGACATTGATGACCTAAAATCTGGTAGTTCAAACTACCCTTAAATACTTATCAATCTCAGTAGTAAAATTTCCGAATCATCATACACATTAACAAATACCTCTGTCTTAAGGAAGCTATTGAGTTTGGTGACAGGTCAAAGGTCACCCAGCGGGGAAGAAGATGGTCATTTATTAAATTCGTCACCTCCTCTATACTTCTGCTGACGGAACTACGGTTCATTGAAGTAAAACAATCTTCTGCAATGTTAGACTGGTATGGTCCACCTGCGAAAAATCTTAATGCTGCTAACACCTGAAAATAAATGACTCTCCAGATTTAATGAAAGGAATAAACCACGCCACTAATCACTCTATAATTACAGTCAACTAGTCAAGCGAAGTTAAAATAAATCTCATTCCCTCATTTTTCCGTGCGTAAAATACATGTTCACTAAAATGAATTTATGGACACACTCGAAATGAATACCATCCACAGAAAATGTACGAAATACTCATCAATTTCCATTGACATTCGATAAATTAAAGATTTCTTATAACATCGCTTGTGTGTAAAAAGTTTGATAGAATTCATATTAAATAAATGGGTCAGTCACAAGATTTTGCACATCATGATATGCAAATAACTGCAAAAATAGTACTTCCCCAGATGCGAATTCATTCAGCAACCGAATTAATAAATCTGCACATATACACAGCTGCAGTGAATTAATTGAAAGTTTCTAGATTTCACAGCTCTACTTCAATTTCATTCTCAAAGAGAGGTACATCTTCAGCTATATCACTTCACGCAGCAGGCCGTATTTACCAACTAGACAAACATTTCTAAACAAAAGGTTCACTGATATGCGCGTATCGCGGTGAGAATTTTATTTTGGCAGCATTTTCAAGCACTCAAAAAAGAAGATTTTCATTTCTGTTCACTTTCTATACGCCACACTTGCCTTATGAAGCTTTTAACTTAACTTTAAATTGCCAAACTTCTAGTCATATGTTTTTCCCATCTAATATAGCCATTCAGATAGCTTTTGCAAACAGTATAAGCTATCTCACAGCGCTAAAAAGGGTGTCTCTCTCTCATTGATATATCTTCACTTAAAATCTTACAAAATTACTCACAGATATTATGAAAAAGTGAGTAAAAAAGCCAACTTACCTTTGTTTGCATCGTAAGGGCCGATTTTCGTGGCACTTGAGGCGAGTATCCCTCAAGTTCTTCAATTAAATTTCTCGCTAAATTTTTGGTTAGGCGATATAAACTTTTAAATTCATTATCGCTCAACAAAAATGGATCTTCTCGTCTCCTATATCTTCTTTGCCGCCCTTCATTCAAAAGATCTTCTTCATCAAAATTTCGAAGCCTCGCAAAATTAAGCATAGCGTTCGCCATCTTATTTATCTTGTTGCTAATCGGAATACCCATTCCGGACTGTCTATCCCGGGTGAAATAATTCCGCCCGTGGATACCGGGTGGAATTATTCCGATAAGTTCAAGCACACCAAAATTCCGATTCCGTCGAAATCAGACGGAATTGTACCACGTGACCCCTTGGTTACTGGGTGGAATTATTCCGCAAGATTTCGAGCACACCCCCCCTGGTATTCCTAAGCTCGTTGAGTTTCGTTGCCTTGGGTAGCATCGTTGTAAACAACGTTTGGATTGTGCACTCGTGGCGGGTTTTTGTGGATTGGCCGGTTGATTGAATTCTGCGAGACCATTTTCCGACACATCAGGGTTTACAAGTTAAGAGGTTACTTCCGCATCAGAAGTGGGTAATCTTCGGTTCTATTCTAATTGGTTAGATTCCATCACTGGTTTTATACTTCATCGCTTAAATTTACGATCAAATTTTATTTCATGGCTGAATCGACCCTTTATTCCCGTGTTTAATATTATATTGTTACCGTAATGGAAAGTCTATGCAATGTTAAATAGAAGTCAGCATTTGTTTAAGATCCGATCTTTCTATTATCTGTGAAATTGTTCGTCGTCGTCTCTTGCCTATTTATTTTGAATATACTGTTTGCAAATTTTGTTGTTTTTCCTGAGTTAGGGCTGCTGTTGTTGATCACTGTTTTTTGATCGTGAGTTGGACGCGGGACGTTTGAGTATGAGCTCAAATAAATCGATTTTAATTCATAATAAATAATTATTACCGCAATCAGTCAGAGGACTTAATACAAATAGCATTTACGACTTTTTATGTTGATAATTAAAATGCAAACTCCATTTTTCAGCCATTTTGTTTTGATTCTGTTCATCATACCACGTTTCGTGAACATCGGAGTAGCTATTTTCGAGGAATCGCTGATCGGCCTGACTGGGCTAGTGGATGTTCCTAACCGGCCAGCAACATTGTTTGCTGAACATGTTTCGTGATGAGCATCTGGGAACTTAAACTAAGTAAGAGTGACAGTGGGAATCTAAGTCACTTGGTTTTTTCTAGTCGGTTCCTCTCTTTCGTCTAACTCCTCGTTACGTAAGGGCTTCCTGCCTTGCAATGCAGCCCTAATCGAATTATTTTATGTACCAGTGGTGTCTACCCCTATGCATGAGTCTTCGCCCGTATGTGCGTAGATGAGTATGTATGTATGTATATCGTGTGTTGGGTGTATATCGTGTGTGGTGATGACATGAATTGCTGCTTTGTCTTCGTTAGTGTCGTTGAGTGAGTCACCATTCTACCAACTGACCCACACCAGTAGACACGACGCCGCCGTTCTTAATGGAGCGAATAAGGCGCGATCTGGTGGGTGGATTCCGAACCCCAAGCTGCCCCGCCTACGCGAACTGCGACCCAACCCAAGCAAACGGTTTCTCAGAATCCGGATCTCAAGAGTGCAACGATGACCACGATACGTTCATATGGTTTCTATCGACCGGATAGCGAGCCTGGAAACCTCGTTGTCCGGAATGACCCACGACCCCGACATGAACAGTTCTACTCCGACGTAATACCCTGCGAGACACCTAAAGGGTGTTTGGCAGGGGGTGATCAATCACCAACATGCAAGAGGATTCCCACATGCACACCACACGGACATTAAAATTATGACGCATACTAACATGTCACACTATCACATTCATTCAGAGGCATCAACTACACATGAAGGAAATCTACCAATGAATCTAGAACATGCAAAACATGCTATTAGAAATAATAAGAAAATTCAGAAACATGCATTGAGGTATACGTAACGTAGTAATCTGCGATAGAAGTCTATTTGCGAGTTTTAACGCTGCCGTTATAATCTATAATCTCTCATTGATCGTGGAAAAAAAGACTTTCTGAATTTGTCTGTTCTACTGTCTATCTCTCTTATTATTTATCTCATTATTTATATGATCTGATCTACAGTAGTATGTTGGCGTTCGTAATATATGGCTAACTTCGTCAGAAAATACACTGCTATTGAATTTATTTAAAAGTTTTATTCTATTTTCCAGTCTACGGAATGAGAGAGATTCTCAATCGAGTTTACCCAAGAGGTCAATTTCACTAACAAGACTATCGTAACGGCTTTTCACCTTACCTTCTTTGCACGCGTTCTAACTCTGTTATTCAGCCTTTTTCATGAGGGTCCCCAACTCTGGCAGCGTATTCTAAATGGGGTCTAACGAGGCAGAAGTAGTTAATTTCTCTCACTTTGTCGTCGCACTTTCCTAATATTCTTTTAACAAAACCCATTTTACGATTACCTAGGTTGACCTGTTACTTCCCGAATATGTTTGTTCCACGATAGGTCATTCTCATAGCTCCTAGATATTTCACGGATTCCTCAGTCTCTAATTGGGTACCCTGAATGAAATAGCTCTGTTGTGGGGAGTTATTTTTTCCAGAAATTCATTTTGCATTTTTATCCTGACTAATTTGCAAATTTAATTCTACTACGCTTGGATAGCAGCAAGGTCGTTCGTTAGTTCATCCCTATCTTTACTGTAACAGATATCCGTGTAAACTACAGCGTTCAAAACAGTTCCGTTTCGAAAGGTCCCTGGTCCTTTACAATTAATTAAAACTATTAAAGCTGAAAACCAACCGGCAGCTTCGTTCTTTCGTTCGTTTCTTCGTTCTTTAAAACTGAACAAGTTTCCATAAAATGTTGCACATGATTAGGGAAGGTGTGAGCTGACGTCGATTGTCTCGATTCCACGCCACCACGGGGGTGCTTTCCAATAAAAAAGGTACTTTCCAACAGAAAGGTGCTTTCCCAACCATATGCCGTTACTCCATTCCCATTCTATCATTCCTTTTGAAACGGTTCTCTTTGCTTTTGTAAGCGGCATTATTTTTTATACTTACGGCATACTTTTTGATATTAGGCGTAGTGTTTTTAGTTATTTGTAAACAAAACCGTTTGAAAGCGTGGCTTTTTCCATAAAAATGCTGAGTTTATATAGACTTGAAAAACTGGAAAACTGTTTATTATTTATAATAAAAACTTCAATGTACACGTTTAATCTATTTTTTTTAATAAAAAAGAAATGTCCGCCCCTAAGAAGAGTGAATGGGCACTATGTCTTCTGACTCACTCCCTGACCGTGTCAATACAGAATTTCATGCGAATTGGTTTAGTCTCAAATAATTCAGAAGCAATTCGGACTGTAATAGTCACTTAAAACTCAAAATATCATTTCATGGAAAGGAATCGATGGAAGGGAAAGGAAAAATAGGAGAGATGACTACATCTCTCCAATTCAGCCATTCTCCCTTCAGCTTAGAATATGTCAGCCTCAATGGCCTCCCTGACAGTTGCCCACCTTATTCTCCCTTCAGCTTAGAATATGTCAGCCTCAATGGCCTCCCTGACAGTTGCCCACCTTATTCTCCCTTCAGCTTAGAATATGTCAGCCTCAATGGCCTCCCTGACAGTTGCCCACCTTATTCTCCCTTCAGCTTAGAATATGTCAGCCTCAATGGCCTCCCTGACAGTTGCCCACCTTATTCTCCCTTCAGCTTAGAATATGTCAGCCTCAATGGCCTCCCTGACAGTTGCCCACCTTATTCTCCCTTCAGCTTAGAATATGTCAGCCTCAATGGCCTCCCTGACAGTTGCCCACCTTCTTTTCAAGAGTTGGTGGCGTAATTAGGGTTCCGGTCCATTGCGTCGTAAGTGAAGATGAACCACTCGTAAATGAGGTGAGGATTTGATCGAGAGTGGAAACAACAACGAAATAAAGAGAGGCCAGCTGGGATGGGGTGGCATGAGTTTGTGACGTCATCAACTGATCTGCGAAAGGGTTTATACAATTGATTTTTCGTCATGAATGTCTTGAGGCGAGAGACAGATTGGAAAACAGAATAATGCTAACTTGTCTATTTATTGATTGACTACATCACATTCGTCAATGGTAGGAAATTGGTTAATTGACACCTATAATAGCAGGTAGCAGGTTCAATGTCCTCTGGGTGTGTATGTGGCGGGTCGTTGAGTGGGAGAGGTCCATGAGAGAGAGAGAGGCGCAAGATGATGACCGTGATGAACGAACGGTCTTTCCCCCACTTATGTCACTTATCCACTTGGAAAGCCCTCGCCGCACACCAGTTTGCGTGGTCGCGTGGGACGCCACTAGCACTATCACTACTGATCCATAAAATAGCGTCGCTGGGGCGTGGTAGCCGATCGCTCGTAATGGCTCTAACCTTGTCCCATTTTCTATTTCCCTTCTCTATCTATCTTTAGCACACTTCTCTTTCTATGGCTTACTAACACGCGTACGGCGCGATCCGATCGCTGCATTCCTACGCGTAATCATAGCAGTCGGATTACGCGATTCGCTTAATTTCCATGGTGAGACACGTGTCGACATCTACATGCCTCCTAAGGAGTCTGGCGAGGGTTGATCAATCATCACCACAATTCACCAGACGCAATGCGTGTAGCAAATGACGCAGCCAATTACAGTAAACAGAATTCAACGTAAACCCATTCCATCTATTATTATCTGCTGTAACTGAACACCACCACGTAACTGCTGCGGAACACAGAGGCCAGGGAAAAGACAGCGCAAGGGGAAATGCCTCGACTCTGCAAATGGATAGAAACACGATGGGATCCACCGATCGGGACCGAGTCCTCTTTTCATCTTGATCACAACTTCTTATAGTATGTTCTCCTTCTTCTTCCCATCTTTATTCATTCATTTCCACACACATTCATTACATACATTCCCTCCTTCCTCTCTCTCTTGCTATCTCCTATTGACATGCCAATTCATGTGCATCCAATTGGCTTGTGTTGGGGCAACAGAAAAAGGAAAGCTAGTTCCACCTAGCACTCCTTACAATCCCTTATTGTTCGGGGGAAGAAGAAGCAATTCCCACATCTATCCGTTCGGAAAAAATATCTCTCTCAATTCATACTTTCTGCCGAAACTGTCACGATTGAGGAGTCATAATATGATGCTCTTTTAGTCGCTCTGTAAGATATCAATTCTTCATTGCTAGATTAAAGCAATCTAGTCCTACTTAGTGCGCAGGCGGTAACAGTGTAACACTTTCTGTACCTCCGTATTAGGCTTTGGCGAATCGCGCTGCTATCCTGGTGTTTTATTAAGTTCAAGGACTTTGTCTTTCTGCGCTGGATCCCATGTGCTCGCTGCATAGTCAAGGTGTTGCAAAATAGAGCCCCTCATTTATACTTTTCCATCCGGGAACTTTCACATTTCACGCTAGACGAACCCCAGCCTCTTCAGGGCTCTGCATCAAACACTCGTAGCGTGCGTTCCCCACGATAGGTTCAAAGTTATTTTCTCTGCATTCGCCATAGTTTTCATTTGTAGATAGATACTCCTTCCCGTATGTAAAGCAACGCATTCGTGTCAAGCGCACTGAGAAAGGATATTTCTGAAAAACAACTTTAGGGATTGTTTTCAACCCCAGTAATGTTAACTTCAATGAGAAACGAATTGAATTCCGTGCACACCTTTGCTATTTTTTACACAATCCACTTACTCTCGATATTGTACTGCCTGAGGTGCATATTTTTGGAAAGGAAAAGGACTGATGTAATTAATTCTTTTGTTGATTTTTTCACATTTACATCTGCAAAATACCCTGTAAAGCATCATATTCCTTATCTACATCCACAAAATACCCTGAAATGGCCACCCACAAAATACCCTGAAATACCCACATGCACACCGCACGAACCAAAAAACGTCAAAGCATGCTAACAAATTATAGGTACTACTATATGCTGTTCGAAATAATGAAAAAATTCAGAAAAAAGCATTCTTATCATCGCATTGATTTTTATTTCCGGATTTTTCCTCTCATTTCCGTATTTTGTCCGCGTTATTTTTCATTCCGAGGGCTCTTCTTCCACGATTCACGGATAGAAAAAAACAAAATACAAATGCGAAGCGCGTGAAAAAAATGACAATGGCACTGCGAGATCCAAATTTTCACGTTAATTCAAAATCGGCCAAACCGCTTTCCGCTAATTTCACTTTAGGTGGTAATATCCGCGCTAATATTTTTCTGTGAACTCGGCCTTTGGCGTACGGGTACTGGAATATCACACTAAGTGGAATCTCCGTCATGATAATTAATTGCCTTTGTATTCTGTGAATGCATTTCTTTCGGGATCCTTTCGGGATTCGGGATCGCATCCGTTGGTTTGCGCTGGGAGCACGAGCGTGTATCGGTTGGGCATTTCGAGTGTCGCCCACGCGCCGCGGCAGTCGTTGACGGCGTAGGTCGACCTCTCGATAGGAACTCAAATCGATCCTTATTTGCACTCTGCTGCGACTCAATGTCTGCGTTCGTGCGTGCTTGCGTGCGTGTGAGTGAAATATGGGTTCTATTGAAGTGGGCCACCCCAAAAATAAAACACGCGAATATTCGTTCGAAACGGCGAAGTGTTGTCGAAAACTCTCTCGGGCACTCAGCCGGGTTGGAGTGCGTCCAACGTGAGTGTGTGCATGTGTTCGGATGGGGTCACTGAGCCCCGAAATTCCAACAATTCATCTACGCCCACGTATTACCCTGCGAGTCACCTACAGAGGAGTTTGGCAGCGGGTGAATCATTACCGACGCGCAACAGAGGATTACAATTTAATTCCACAAACATGCACTACACCTCGCGACATTCTAAATCTGTCTGTTCCACCGTTTATCTCTCTCTTATTTTACTTTTATGATCTAATCTACCGCAGTATGTTGGCGTCTGTAAGATATGGTTTATTTCTTCGGAAAATAAACTGCCCTTGAACTTACAAAATTGGTTTAGCTAAGTTATCAATCTACATTCTGACAGAGATTCCCATTCGATTATTTTCCAAGAGGTCATTGCCCTAGCAATACTATCGTAACGAGTTTCACGTGCCTCGCAGCTCTTCTCTGAAAGCGTTCTAGCTCTCTTATTAAGCCTTTTTCATGAAGATCCCAAACACTGGCCGCGTATTCTGAATATGGTATAACGAGGGACATGTAGCTAATTTAACTCACTTTGTCGTCGCCTTTTCCGAGTATTCTTTTTACAAAACCCATTTACGATTAGCTTTACCTGTTATTTTCCGAGTATGTTTATTTCACGATAGATCATTATCGAGTCGAACTCCTTGATATTTTACGAAGTCGACAGTCTGTAATTGGTCTTAATCTTTAGGTAACCTGATTGAAATAGCCCAATGGTTGGGAGGTTTGGGAGTTATTTTTTCCAGAACTTAATAATATCTACGCATTTTTCAAATTTAATTCTAACTGCCATGCTTGGATGGCAGTAAAGTCGTTCGTTAGTTCATCCCTATGTTTACTGGAACGAATTCCCCTGTAAACTACAGCGTCGTCTGCAAATAATCGTAACTTACTGTGTACTACTTCGCCAATGTCGTTTATATAAAGAAGGAATAGGAGTGGGCCTATGACACTACCCTGAGGAACGCCAGAAGTGACTCTTACTTCGTTGGAGACTGCACCGTCTAATACTACTCTTTGCACGCGGTCGCTCAAAAGGTCTCTTATCTATAAAATGACGTCATCTAGGTCATTAGATTTCAGTTTTATTAATAACTTTCCATGGGGCACCTTATCAAATGCACTTTTGAAATCGAGAAAAATCGCGTCCACTGGAATGTTGTCCTCTCCAGAGATGAAAGTATAGTGGGAGAAAAGCGCTAACTGGGTTTCGCACGATCTACTTTTCCTGAATCTGTGTTGAGTTTTCATTAAGAGGTTCTCGGTTCATCGTTTTGTTTCACCGCGGGTGCACTGGCGAGGGGGAGTTACCGCTTATTACTACGCAGCTGTTATGGGCGTGCCTCTTTCTCTGTCGTCTATATCCGCGTGCTTCGTCAATAAGGCCATTCTCCCGCTCTCATCGCCGTCCGCGTTGTCAGTCACGCGTGTTGTTCACTCCCATTCACACTCATCCCTCACGTTTTGACTGCAATAGGACGAGCGCCAGGGAAGCGTCTCTTGAAAACGGACACGGCTGTCTCTCTCTCTGACAAGGGCCTCCGCTTTGTCGTCGTCGTTTGTTTCTCATTGTTTAAAGAAGTTGAAGTGCGAATGGTCGAGTGGGGCGCCGCATACGCCCTCACCAACCCTACATGCGAATGGGTTTACGGAAGTCGAATTAAAAAAAAAAATAACCTACCTACTGCCTATTTTTCCTTGAACTGATCGTGTGCCTGAACGTGCAAAATCGAGTGGGTAAAAAACAGGCAGAAGCCTGTTTCCTCTGGGTGAGTCGGTGGCAACGCACATATATTAGGCGGCGTGCTGTCGTCGTCTGGCGATTGGGAAGAAAGCCGATCCTCGGTGATCTTATCTGCAGCCTCTCTGGACCACTCTCCGTCCTCACTCAAGATGAAGGGATTCAAGTGCTGGCGACCACTCGGAATGCCGTCCCATATTAATTGGGACTCTCTCTCTCTATGCAGACTTTTCCAAGTTCGCGTATGTTTAACAGTTCGAGAGCTCGCTTTATTGAACCTCGAATTCAGGACCTGCAGACAGAGATTAAAACTTTGTACATTCCGCGCAATTTTGTTCCTACTTTATGGAGAGATTTGCTTTAGACTCACTCTAGTTTACTTGTAGCGTATTATTAACCTAACGTTTACAGGCATTTTACATGAATATCCCGCCAATACGGATAAATTGCCTCCGTGTTCTAGTTTACTTGTAGTGTATTATTAACCTAACGTTTACAGGCATTTTACATGAATATCCCGCCAATACGGATAAATTGCCTCCGTGTTCTAGTTTACTTGTAGTGTATTATTAACCTAACGTTTACAGGCATTTTACATGAATATCCCGCCAATACGGATAAATTGCCTCCGTGCGTACTCACTAGGGTCGCTCACAAAAAAAATAAGTGACTTGTTGTGGATTCTACTTTGATGATTCCATTTGGAGCTTTTAATGGAAGTTTTGGTGTACACGTAAATGGAGTGGGAATGATTTGCAAATTTCCACTCGTATATCCTTTTCACTAGGTAATGCGAGAGCTCAGAATTGTTACAAATAAATAGTTTCGTGTGGAATTCACAAAGTTTCTATCTATTTCTTTAACCGTTTACGAAGTTCGTCCAACGCCACTGAAGCATCGGTCATGTAAACAATATATGCGTTGTTAGGGGAAAATATTGCTCCCAATTAGTCGGTGGAAAATGTAAACATTTGAGTGCGCAGTGAAACTTGGCAAACAGTGGGCTTTTAATTACCCGTCTTTCATTAACTTTCACCCGTACAAACGAATAACTTTGGGCACTCCCAAACCTATTTCCACTTTAAAATATAAATGCTTTTACTATCTACCATCATTGCTTCTTCAACGATTTGTAAACCCTGCTTTTTTATGTATCTACGTGACGGCGTCAGACGTGACGTCAGTGCCTCTCTGAAATCTCGACCACGGGAAGAACTTCAAAAGAAATGAAAAAGGGAGGACAGACATCTCGTCGGTCGTTTGCATAACGAAGGGCAAAGGGCGTAATTAGCCGCCGAAGGATCGCACACATCATTATTCTTCTTCCCCGGCCGATCGTAAATCGAGAAAAAGAAGAGAGGCGCTCGCCCGAAACCCCTCGTGGTCTGTAATCACCGCGTTTCAACTCGCGGAAGGTTTAGCCAAGAAACCAGTTTGTCTTGTTCCCAACCCGAGTTCTGACCGCATAGCCAGCCGTTTGATTTGTATCGCCAATTATCCTATCCTCCTATCTGTGCATATATTATTCATTTATTCATTCGCTGCTCTCAGCGCCTCGGGCTTTGATTTTCGCTCAACCGTCGGCTATTTATATTATGTACGAAGTCATAATTCCCTCGCGTTGTCGAAGGCCGCTACACATGTTGAGGAAGGTCACTGAACGAGGTGGCCTTGACCGCTCACGGCTTTCCCTTGCTAAGGTGGCTTCACACTTACCATCTTTGGACCAATGAGTCGTTTAACCAAGCACACAGAGCTCACTTGAGTCACGAAATGGCTGAAATGTCCAGTACAATTATAATCAGGAGAGAGAGGCACAGACTAACATTATTCCTTAAGGAGGCGTTAAGGGCTATCCCCTTGGATCGACCGCAGTGCACGAAAACCTCTGGATAAAACCACACATACAATCGTGCGAAAGATCCACAGAGAAAAAATCATTCGCCTTGACCGGGATTCGAACCCGGATCCCCCGATTTCCGGTCGAGTGCTTCAGCCAGTTAAGCTACCGAGGCGTCATTCTTCTCCGTGGATATTTTCGGACACTACCGGACAAGATGTTGCTGGACTGCTGAGCATATGATGCCACAAGCAGTCCAAATCGTGCGCACAGCGCCACAGCCGGAGAGCAGGCTCGGACATAGAACACAAAGAGGTGTTCGCTCTAGACTAGTTCAAAGTATACCGGGACTAGCCGCGGTGATAACTTTTACGGGAGTCACCAGCAATGCACAATCGTGCGAAAGATCCACAGAGAAAAAATCATTCGCCTTGACCGGGATTCGAACCCGGATCCCCCGATTTCCGGTCGAGTGCTTTCGAAAGCTTTCCATTTTGAAATAGGTTCTGAGGTTTCCGTGGTGTTAGGTGTAAGTTTCGTGGTTTTTTGAAGTAACAGTAGCAGGCTTGACTTGGGAACAACAACTTTGCTTTTTCCACATTCGAAATTTATTTTGTCCGACCATCACCATCGACTTCGTCGCCGCGTACTACCTTCGGACCTTGAAAATGTTTCGCTGAAACGAAACTGTGGTCGGAAAATATAAATAAAAAATGTGGGAAAAGCACTTTTTATTCCTTCAACTTCTAGTATGTATAACTTTGGAGAACTAGGCCAAAAAGTTTTAGCAGCGTAAGTAACGTTGTAAGAGGAGTTTTTTTTCATAGTATCGCTGGAAGGAAGGACATGCGCAACAAAACAGGCCTACCAATTTCAAACAGATGAGAATCGAAATGTGGACGTGCGAATCTCGGAGACTGCGACCACGTAAGATGCTTCGTAATGCGAGTGGATGCCGTAAGAGAAGAAGGGCGTTGGCGGTCTTGCGCGTAGGCGTGCCTCTTCTCCCCTTTGAATGGACGGAATACTGTTTATTAGCAGCGAGTCGAGAGGCGCCAGCCAATGACCTCTCTCTCTTTCTCTGTCTGCACTACGCGCGCTCTTTGCTTACTCCGTGACTCGGCCTCCCTGATGCGTACGCATAAATGTTGTAAGAGTCTTTTTGAGCTGCTCACCTTCATGGATCTTTTGGATGTTTCTTAACGTAGGGCATTAAAACATTTCTTATTTTTGACCGTTTAACATCTTTTATCGGAAACTTATTTTTTACATCAAATAGAACAATAAAGGACGAGTGCATAGTAACCTGTAAAACAAAGGAGTTTTAAAATATGCAGTTTGCAGATTAAACAAAATATACACTAAAATTAGCAAGAATTTTATTCTGTTTGATGTATGTATGATAAATTCCATTTTTTATTTTAAATCCATGAGTACTCGTTGTCTAGATGAATCTATTGATCAAATTACGTATTCTTGACAAAAATAAATATTCACCATTATGGAGCACACAATTCAATTAAAAGGGTGAAACTATTTTGAATACTTTTAACCTTGCTGCAAAATTTGTGCAAAAATGTTGTCGCAGCGAAAATCTCTCAAAGTACTCTAACATTCAATGCGAAGCCAATGAATTAACTCTGGATTTGCTGCTGATTGTTTTATCATAATCGCTTGGAGAGAAGTGTACGATGAATGAGTGACGCAAAAAGAGAGGAATTCAAATCGAGCTCGTGGTTGAGACGCGGGTTGAAGTCAGGAGATTAATGATGTAGATACCACCTCTCCAAAGGAAGTGACGAGACTCAATGACAGCAAACCAATAAAAAACAAGACAGGCTAGCGGAGCGAATACGAAAGCAAGTACTAATCCCATTCCACTACAAAAAGCCACCCTCATTGCAAGAGACTGTAACTAAAGGCAGGTCATTTTAAAGAAAAACTGCAAAAAATATCACATGAATATGGTGAAGAATTATTTGCTTTTCGACTCGAGAGCGTTTGCAAAAAATGCTATGCCTACCGGGCGTCACCTATCTTTCCTCTGAAGAACTAACAGCCAACTGCGGCAAAAAATATAGAAATAGGTATTTATTTGAGTTGTTCCTTAGCTTCCTCGATGTATTTCTCTGATCTCATTTCTCCATTCCATCATTCTATTAAAGCTATTTTTTCTTCCGAGGTGTTTTCTGCCATGATTCACATTCAGAGAAAAAAACACAGAAGATAAGCGAATGAAACAAGTGACTGCGATTATTTGCGTTCCAAAACTTTCACTCTAATACAAATTTGAAATAACTTAACGCTAATTTCTCCGTTAATTTACCGCTATGCTTGGCACTAATGCTTGCTATGATCCTCACGCTTAAATGCACCCTTCGGTCAAATTTGCAATCGCATTATGGTGTGTGCTTGTTATTTGAAAACCGTTAAACTCTATGAAAGGTAATATGTGAGCGATTGAAAAATTATTGCTGTGTAATTATTCACCTTTGAGAAAAAGTGTTTGGATCCCATGATAACTCAACAGATCTCAATTATTAGAATTAATGGAGGTAATCAATCATTCTTTTTTCAGGGGTAGCTGCAAAATGCCGCACAATCCATTCAGAAAATGATTTGAGTTGTTTCTTGGCTTCCTTCTTGGCCTTGGCTCTCTCCCTCCTTTCACGGAGACGTCGTCTCCTTTCCATCATTAGGAACCTTCGTTTTCATTTCGAGATGTCAAGTGAAAGGTTTCAACATTTTCAGTCTTGCGTTAGTTTATAAAAATTCTCGAGGTAATCGTTTGAATATTTTATTTTTGATATTGGTTTTCATTGTGATAAGGTTTTAGTTCTCTACTTCACTGGCATATAGACCTGATGCTGATCCACGAATAGCATTTGCGACACATATCTAAACTGTGATTATTTTCGCGTGTGCTGCCGCGAGGAATGAACTTCCAATACTAAGCGTTTCGTTGCACTTGCTGGGAACTTCGTCAGGAGACTGACTGAGATTTATCCGTTGTTATGCCGACAGGCCAATCCATAAAAAAAACGGTTGCCATTCCAACCATTGTTGTCTTGGATTTGAAAATTAATGAGCTACAAAACCCGATGAGTAACAATCAGTGCATGTAATAGCCGAGGAAGGATGAAGGCCAGAATGAGGCAGGGGAAAAGGTTGACATTTAAAAACTCTGACTCATCTCCAATAAAAGAAATAAAAAAATAAATCTTAATTTACATTATCGCTAATTTTTAACCGCTGCTGGGCAGCCATTGTCACGAAGTTGTGCGATGTGACGATGGCTCTTGAACGAAAGAAACTTGCACTGCTGACTCAGTGCTTCGTAGTTAGCCTCTTGCTTAGGCTTTGAACGCGAGCTTAATTAGACCATTACACATGCATTTGAGATCCCCGCGGTGTCTAATAACAGGTAGCCGCAAATGTTAATATTATAACAGTCAGGAGAAGGAGGAGGTTCAGAGGCGTGGCTGATAGCACTAAAATTGCATTCGTCATAATATGTTCTCTATTTTTGCCTCGACAGCAAGGATAAACTCCACCGCTTCGAGCGTGGTTCTAAGCGCGCACTTTGATTAATCAGAAGTCCAGTCTCCCTTCTGCCCTTTCAAACGGAGAAGGCCAGCCATGAGACGCAGTGATGAAGCTTGCCGGTGAAACGCTGTTTGACATTACGAGTGTAGGGCCCACCCGAAGAAGACGACAACTCAGATTAATGACTCCGCCGAGAATGCGTATGTGTGTTGGGCTTTACTGTCGTGCTGTACGTGGGAATAACTGGTGAATGTCAATGGATATCATAATCAATAGGAGAGGCACCCAATGACATTCCAAATCCATTCGAAATGCGAAGTAGTCTCGTAGGATTAAATTGTCCATTTTCTTCAGCATCTGTGGCCATGAGTCTCCGCCCAACTCACGTGAGTCTCAATACACTTCCCTTTGTCCCGTTTCCTTTCCACCCTTTTGTGTCAATGAAGACACCTTTTTACCACAAACTTTGCACGATATACTAACCTATGAATTGATATTTGCCGATGACGCCGTGAAAACTGCAGCGAAAAATCTTGAAATATCCGTAAGCATGTTTTAAATTCGACCAAAATGGACTAAAGTTTGTATCTATTACGCGATTTATTCTTCGTCGATGGCTAAAATTTATCAATGTGTGTTGTGACATTGGGGGAATTGTTAATTTTGCCCTGACCGATACCCTATGAAAATTTTACGAAGATAATTTCATATTTATATGTTAAATGGAGAGCGAAAGAGACCGCGGCAATCGTCCAGGGGTGAAGTCCGTATTCTTAACAATGTGTTGTACTGAAAGGCAGAAAACTGAAAGAAAGGTGAATGCGGCTCCCGAAACTATTTTTATCGGATAATAATACTTTTAAGGGAGGACAATCTATTGGGCTAAGTAATAGCACCAGACCCACTAATTCCGAGATCAACCAATCGCTGAGAGCCATTTGTCCTCTATGTTTTGCTTTAAAACCTTCCGCTACGCTGAATTCATTGCTGTGAATAAGTGTTCAATCATTATGGAGAATACATGAGGTAACGCATGCTCTGAGTTTTGGCGATGACGATTTCTTTTCGTCAGTGGTGCTGTAGGTGCATGCACCACACCGGAAATTATGATGGAGGCACGTGTACAAAGGAACTAGTGAAATCGTGAAAAGAAGCTTCTGTGAGTAAAGTATTCCATATAATTCTGTCGAGTGTAAGAGTTCGATGTTAACTCCCACGACAAAAATATCTATCCGCAAATCGTAGATGAGTTGAAGATATTATTATCATAATTACGTGTGTGTTTGTACTTACATATCCTCATTTATATGATTGGAGTTCGCGATATTTCGGATTTTTTCAATCGCAATTTTTAAATAGAACATACCGCCATGGGAAGCCGTGATGATATTTTGGCACATATATAGCGTGAATGAAGTAGAAACACATTTGCAAAGGAAATTGATAAGCACGTTGACTAACTCTCGAGAGGAAATGACCTTTGGATCGCTTTGAAGGTGGGGCTCGAGTGGGCCAACTGTAAAGGCGAAAGGTCAGTGGACGAATCGGAAAACGGTGACCTTTGAAGAGGCGGAGCACGTGTGGCTAATCGCACGGGGTAATGGGCCCAGTCAAGAGGGAGTGAGTGGGGTAAGTGCGCAAGGTGGCTGCGCAGTAGTCAAAAACCGGGAGCAGCATTGAAAAAAAACACGCAACTACAATTATATTCTGTCAAATGAAAATGTTAGCAAAGTATGTCACTATAAATAGATACTCTTCAAATCAGAATCTTAACGCAAGCGTGCAGGGGTTGCTGCGCGGTCGTGTTTAGAATTGCTGGGAGAAAAAGCTTGGACAAAAATGAAAGAGCAACTATATCATCGTGAACAGCCCACACTAGAACAGGGGGTCTGACCGGGGCTGCCCCCATTAATCTCAAGTTTTTACGTCGTGTCGGAGATAATAAGCAAAAAGCGAAGAGTGTTCGCAGTACTAGGGACGTAATCATTCTCAATCAATGCGTACATATAATAAATAATCCTAAAAATATTACCACTACTTTTTCATGCACACTGTTGCCAAATGGGGAGCATAGTATCTTATTGGTTTGAGTACGTGGCTTAGGGTCCTGGGTTCAAATCCCAGGCGAAGCCATTGGTACACCCTTATTAAAAAATCATCCAAGTTGGAAGTCAGGGAAAAGAACCGACTCCTCCTTAACCTAAATTGTGTGTGTTAAATTCGCACGGCTGGGGGTTAGTTACGGGTGAGCTCACCGCTCCAAATGAACCTTCGGTTTGAATGGCAACCTGAGTGAGCGAATATTGTCTTCTTTTCTAAACCATTGATTGATTCTTTTCTTGAACCATTGATGAAACAGTTGATACGCTCAAGTACATACTTCTTCTCGGGTTATCCACGGTTTCAAATGGCCGGCATCTCCATACTCGCCTCGGACATCGAAACGGCGCCACGCATTATAATTTTACTCGGTAGATAATCAGAGAAGAATTCCTTCAACTGCTTCGATGCGTTATCTACGGAAAATCGTAGAAATTTCCTTCCTCATAGGAAATTCTTTTCTTTCTGAAGAAACATTAAACCATGGTTTCGCTAGTAGTTGGACCTAGGGGCGCAGCAGGGGAATTAAGGCTGGGGGGATTTAAGTGCAACTATTACCGGGGTGTTTGGGGGTATAAAAAACCCACCAGGGTAAGCGGTAGGCGCGAGATTAATGAATTGCGGAATTTTAAGATAAATGGTTCAAAATGGTGAGTTTTACGGCTTTCTGGAGGATATTTTATTAATCCTTACACTATTCTTTTAGTAATATCAGTTCAATTAAGTAAAATGGATTAAACTTAGAAATTTCTCTGAGCTCTGGGGACCCGTGACGACGGTGCTGGGATTCCTCGTCCCTTCCATTCCACTCGTAAACACTCGTTGGAGGCCTCCTTGTCTTCGGGCTCCTATCCCACCCTCCTTGCCCTCCCCCTTCCGTGGTGCAGGAGTGAAAAGCGAGAGCTTACAAATCCTGTGCCCCCCATGAGTGTAACTCCGCGAGCCCGCCGCGCCGTGGAGTCTCGTCACCACTGCTTCGCTGGGTAGGCCTAGGAGCGCAGTTAGCCCAAATCCATGGGAGTGCTCAAGAGAAGAATCAGTGGACAGAAGGTGCTATGCGTAAAGAGAGATGGATCACGGTAGATTCGGCAACGCTGCAATTCATAAGAGGGCCAATGGGAAAGTGGATACATTTAAGAGGACTTATCAGAGAGAGAGAGAGAGAGAGAGAGAGAGAGAGAGAGAGAGAGAGAGAGAGAGAGAGAGTGAGCAGTAGCACGCGAACATTTTGATTTTATTTTCAATTCGTCAGCAGATTCTCAAACAGTGGAGTTGATCTTCATCGTCTTTGATTATCCCTCCTTCATCGGAGGCTTAAATTTGGCCACAGTCCTCATTTTTATATTACAATTGGATTGGAAAATTACAATGACCGGAGAGGACATCTTATATAGACTCGAGATCTATCCATGTGTTTGATGGGCTGGTGATGGTGATTATCATCATCAGAAATTTCAATCCGTGAACGAGCTAAACGCCTAGGGTTATATCGGCTTCGTCGGCATAGTTTGTGTGAACCTGATCATCATAATCCTTCAGTCTTCGTGTCCTTCTGCTTGTTCTTCAATGGAATTCTCGATCATTACTTCGTCGACAATGTTTTCATTATGAAATAACTTTGCCACACTTCAAACTGCTCACATTTATAGCGATACGGTGTCTCAGTCTATTGATTCAACCTACGCCCTCTTCTCAATTATTTTCTACATGCAAAACTAAATAAAAACACTGATTGACTAACTCAAAGACACAAAAGGTGATCGGCTAGTTTATATATACATATCCATATAAATAGATTGGTACATTTATACTATGGATTTATTTCATTGGACAGATTTCCCTGGCATCTTGGGATTGTATTTATGCCCCTCCTTAGCTCTCCTCGTCCTCCTTCTCAAAGGTGCTTGGGAGGGAGTCAACGCTTATCTTGGCGTTTCCTCTGGATCTTGAATGCAACAGAGCCTCCATTGTGTCCTTATCTCTTGGATTGAGGGCCTCCGTTGCTATCTCATTCCGTCTCCTGCGCGCATTTTACGAGGACGGCCGTTGGAAGCCGAATCTCAAGCCATCTATCCGAATGTAAGTGAATGAGCCCGAAGACAAGGAGATCCCGATGCTATTCAAAGTTCTGCGATGCCTGAAATCTGATCGGGAAAACGCCGCAGTCGCCCTTGCTCACTCAACATGAACTGCGCACGAGTACTTCCCGAGTGAATCTGAGGGTGGAGACCCACACCAAAATATGAGCGAATTCACGGCAGTGATTTTATCAGCATTTGATGTCCGACTATTCCCATCCATACGTTGGATGGAGTCGACATAAAGGCAACAGGCGATTAGAACATCTGGAAGTGACGAAAATTTTACACATATCGTGGGGATCACGTGACATAAATATTTGTGCCGGAGTCCTGAAGGAGCTAGGATTCGTCAATCTTGTTGTGGCTTCGGATGGGAAAGTGGATTATAGGTGCTATTTCGCTCTCGTCCGGCCGCACCTTGAACGTACAGGAAGCATATGGGATCTGGCCCAGAAAGAATTGATCAGCGAACTGAATAAACTGTACAGGAAATTTTCGCGATTCGTTCAGAAAGCGTCACACAGATTTTACAGGAATAAGGCTGGTGGCCGGTTGAAATCCGGAGGTTAAGTTATGATAGGAGAACCTCACTACGCTTCCAGTTCCGACAGAAACGATAAATTGAGAGAGAGAGATTTTGCCGAACGGATAGAAGTGGGAATTCGTATTTCCCCACCAGAAATAAGGAAATTCTTTAATAAATGCTAAATGTTGAACTCAGGCGATGAAATTACTCCAAATCGGACCTTCTCAGATTACTTGCTGACGGCTGGTGTCTTAACAGCCCCTGCCAAACGTCTATTGAGGCGGTTTGTAGAATGTAGATGAAGATGAGCAAAGATGCTCACTTCGAATGCCTCGATTGCAAAAGAGGCATGCGTCAATATTCGTGCAAATTCGCTGGCTGAGTGAAGCAGCCCAAATGTAATGTAAGCACGGCCTAAAATAAATGGAACCCAACTTCAAATGACAACATCAAGTGATTGTTTGAAAATCGAGAATCCCAAGGTCGCTATACTTGGATCGTTTACTCAATATCGTTAACTGGGAATCATAGTGAGGCCAATCGTTTCGAATACAAATGCCCGCTCGTAATGAGCTAGGCAAGTGGGCCTCTTACGAGTGGAAATACTTTAGAATCGGGAGAAATATACGGAATGAACAACAATACAAACAAACGGAACTCAAATATCCTCTCTCTCTCTCTCACGCAGAAATTGCAGGTACAGCATTCAGACGCTGTGCTCCTTGACGACACATCCAAAATCGGTCCTCAAAAACATCTTTGCAGTAACTATGAGCATAGGCACTGAAATCCTGATATTTGCATGCATAGATACTGCATAGCACTCCATCCAATGGCTCCCTATCTTTTTTTTCGATGCCAGGTCTTCTTTTGCATGTACCTTCCTCAGGCTCATAATCCCCGCATCCTACCTCTTGATATGTCACGGGCAATCGTCCCTTCTGTCTTCCTCTAGGGACTTCCAATCAATTACTCATTCCGTTATGCTTCCCACGGAACTGCAGCGTCTTCTCCTATTCTTCTACATTCGTACTTCTCTTTTTCTGATCCGTCTATTTTATCTCCAGCATCATCTATTCTTTTCTGATTACTTTTTCCGATGGTCCAATCACAGAGGTCCACTGCCCACACGAATGTCTTCACACTCTGTTTCCTCGTATATGGTCTTATTCTCTTCTAGCTGAGTGGCGATCTCTTAATGTATTGTTTGGAATGTGAAATAAGTAATGATTCTTTTCGATATGTGGCGATATGACAATTCCTGTTGATTCGATATAGCCCCGATATCGTTCCGCACCCCACCACTCCCCCGCTTGGCTTCTCTCTCTTTTCCTTTGCTTCACGCAAATAGATTGCGATCCTTCCCAAAGTGTGTCGGCTCGCTCGCACCCGCCCTCAAGACGGCATTCCTCCCGCTGTTTACGCTTGCCTCCACTCACTTGTTTACTCTTCCGCCCAGACGCCTGTAATCTCAGCGGCCGGCCACCTGCGGAGCCACTGTCACCATCACTCCCTCCCCTCCCTCGCAAATACTCCAAATACACGCCGACCCACTCTTCTTCCCCTTCCGCAGCCACCCGAATCCAAATTACGCTCTCCTCGAAAATATCGCCGATTCTCTCGCTGAATTTTTTTTATTATTCCTTATAGGAACTCGTAATTTTTATATCGACCACTTTTTAATCGATTGTTAAGTCGAGTGCGATAAGTCTTCTCGGCATTTAAAACGGTTTAATTCGTTTTATATGACGATTACGAAGTTGAAACGTTGGTGAACTTTACGCAAATGATTCGCTGCCATCATGCCATATATAATGATGAGTATATTTTGTTGTTATGCAGTGCCATTTTGATAATTTAATCTGATCCAGAATTTGGTCTCAGTAATTCTTTGATTTTAAGAGCTAATAGTAAAGTAAGGCGAAGGAATTGTAAATATTTTTATTTTATTTTTTAAATTGTTAGTATTGTTCATTATTAGCTTTAGCTTTGTACTTTTGTATCATCTTGTTAAATTTTTAATATTGTTACTTATACTTCTTATGGTTACCGTTGTTATTCCCGAAAATGGCGAGTATAATCGTTGAGACGTTGGTTTCACTCCAAATAAAAAATGCTTCCTCGACCTCAACACCGGAAAAATACTCAAATTAATAATTTGTCTTATTATTTACTCTCGTTACGATGGAGTAAATTGAACACCGCGACGCGCGAGACTATTACTCGTTAGGTTCATGCAATGCACTTCATCTACGAACCGTGATTCATTAAAGAGGAAACAATTTGCTCGCCCAAGAATCTCACTTGCAAATTCTCGGTCCATTATGCGTCGCGTCGCTCGGCGTTCAATCTGTTTGCCCGATCGCAGAGCGGTAGGAGATCTTTTAGCAGCTTCCCTCACGTTTTCAAATCGTCTCTTAAAATGTATCTCAGCTGCCACCATCATCTCGTTGAACTCCTTGCAAAATCACCGGACACGCGATTACATCAGCTCGGGAGCAACATTCCACGGAAAAGGTAGCGCGGTGCGAATGGGAAAAAGTGGATAGCTGATGTCTGGAACGTCGTACTCACGTGATTACATTCTTCTCCCTCTAGTGGTAGAAATCGGATAACCATTGGGTACAGACGGGAAAGCGTCTTCAACGATCCCTTTGCGTGTCCGGTGGGCCTCCGACGTAATGAGTATGCACTGGAGATAGTCCAGAAACATCATTAAGGTGCCCTTACATCTCATTGGCTAGCCCAAAGGGAAGATCCGTCTCTGATTACATCCAATGCAAGCACGCTCTCCACATGACGAGAACAAAGACGCATCGAACACCATCTCCCCTCCGCTCACCCACCTGCAAATTCCTTTGGCCTGCTCACATACATTTTTAACGCAAATTACTGTGCGATAAACATAATCATTTCTATGTTATAAAACCTTTTTTGAACATTATCAACCAATATTCCCACATTTTATTGAATAAATATCCGTAGTTTAATTTACTTTAAATGTCATCTGACATTTTCACGTTTTAATTTCTGTTGGGAGTATATTGAATATTTTTGCGGGTAAGTAAATGGAACTCGCCCGTTAGATATTTGGACATGACCTGGAAAGTGGAACATTGGATTGAAGGATTCGCATTTGATGGCTGGGTGACGTGCGAATTAATCGATTTCAAATGTTTCGGCGAACGGATTAAAATAAGAGCTTAAATTATACATTGGGGATCATTATTCAATGCGGATGCATGTGGTGGTTCGCTC
Source organism: Ischnura elegans (assembly GCF_921293095.1). Taxonomy (NCBI): domain Eukaryota; kingdom Metazoa; phylum Arthropoda; class Insecta; order Odonata; family Coenagrionidae; genus Ischnura; species Ischnura elegans. Next base: position 5,079,969 of record NC_060248.1, on the reverse strand, counting down.
TGGTCGGTTGGCAGATGCCGCCCGTTTTTTTTATGTGCAGCGATGGTCCATTAGTGTCCGTTCATTGTTCGCAGAACGTGGATACGAAGGGAGGGAAGACGCAATCGAGACGGGAAGGGGCGATAGAAATCGAGGCTTAATCGCGACGACGACGACGCTCCCTTGGTGAACGACGGGGGAGTGAGTGAGTGCGGGAGGGAGGGAGTCTTTATCTTGATGTGGGAGGCGCTCGCTCGCACTGAAACAGACATGGCGGCGGCCGCACGGCGCTGATCGCAAATAAACAAAAGCGATGAGCAGGTCGAGTGGTGATGAACTAGGCGCTGGCGACCGAATCGTATCGAAGGGGTACTACGACATGTGTCCCCCTTGAAAGTTGTCCTTTAAGTTACCACTGGAATGGTGCTTTTCAATCGGTTTTCAGAAATTTCCGCAGTGTGGCGTTAAGCGCAGAGCGATCCATTTATCCCCAATGTTCGCATGAGGCTAATGGCACTCTGGAGGAAATCGAAAGGGATTTGGTGGATTATGTCGCTACGACTTTGAGGGTTGATTTCGACAAATGATAATAGAGCTCACCTCGAACTAAGCTTCAGGGTTGCGTATATCACTGATTCAGGGTAGGAGGGCCTATTCCTTTCCCTGATATCGCACTTGCAGCAATTCACTCGAGTGTGTTCTCTTCCGGGATTTGGACTCGCGATAAGTGCTCTAACCACGCACCCCAACTACGGCTTTTGCTCACGGTGAATTCGGACCGCTCCCGGCTTCAGCGATGCGATTGGTGACTTTGTGAAACTTATTATTAAAATGCGGAGTGGGTCTCTTGAAGAATGTGTTGTGAATGTGTTGGAGGGCTGTGAGAGGTACAATCCCCCGGCGGCGAAAGTCGAACCCGGGTCATCGGCCTCCGGGGAAGTGCGTGCCTCTTGGTCGGCTGACACGCCACGCCATCGTCACGCCCTCGCGCGTGTTCTGCTCGCGACAACAGTGAACTCCCACGAGGAAACATGTAGAGCGAGACATAAGCAATGCTCTTGTTTGTCTTGAGGGCTCTTGGTCAATGCAAGCGTACGTTATCCTGCCCAGGGGCGCAGCTAGGAATTAAGGCTGGGAGGGGTTTATGTGCAGCTAATACTTGGGGGTATGGAATACCCACCAGGATAAGCGGTAGGTGCGAGATTAATAAATTGCGGAATTTTAAAATAAATGGTTCAAAATGGTGAGTTCTTACGGCTTTCCGAAGGATATTTTATGTATCCTTACACTAATATATTAGTGATATCAATCTAATTAAGTGAAATGGATTGAACTTAAAAATTTCTCTGATCTCTGGGGGGGTTATCCCCCAAATCCCCCCCTCGCCGAACCAGTGATCCTGCCCACTATAAATGGCATTGCCGTTATAGATCCCCTCCAAAATTTCGAACATAATTTGCAAGAGGAATCAAAGTAGCTGACATCTGGTGGCCAATTTGAGAAATGAGACAGAGGTGATCTGCATCTACATGATACCCTGCGAGCCACCTCTACGGTGTTTGGCAGGGATTGATCAATCACCAGCATGCAATTGGACTCCCACATGCACACCACACAGTCCAAAAAACGTCACGCATACTAACAAATTATACTAGCAATCGGTTGGTGATCGGTCGGTTTGTTTACTAGTGCTTCAGCCTGGCGGTGAGCGAAACGGGTGTGTTTTCAGCGATGTTGTGAAGCGAATACTGATTTATATCTCAGTTGTGAATAATGGATGAAGACATTTTCTCCACATCCGACATTTTGGAGTTCAATAGAGACTTCAAGAGATCCTTCGCTGAGGGCTAGGAAGTGGAACGCGGTATTCAAATGTTGGAAGTTGTCGTGATTGAAGCTCTGGAATATTTGGTTCTTGTAATGGGATTTTACATACAAACAAGCGTTATTAATGGCATGTCACACGAGATGCACGTTTTTCGGAAGAAAATTGGCGCTTCTTTTTCTGCTGTCGTGTTTAATGTTTGACGATTTTCTTAACCATCTATTACAATAGATCATTATTAAAATCATCGAACAATATGATAGGCATCTCCTCACATAAGCCATCCGTTCTCAATAAGCTAATATCTTTTAGTGATCCAATCTGTATCACTTAAGTTAATGGAATTCCCACTCAGAAATCCTCATTGACGCAATAATTAACCAATCTCCCTTTGTCCTGTTTCTCCTGTTCTGCTTTTGAATCCCTATGCCAGACTATCTTGCTATTTATGTTAGAATAAAAATTTAAAACTTAATAATCAAGATCTGCTCCTTAGCCTACATTGAATGTACAGATGCGTGGCATTTGTGGTACTTGAGCATAGTATGCATGCTAGGTTTTGGAATACTACTACTACGAGGTGTTTATTGCTCCTAGGCACTTCACATCATTCTCACGCGAAAATATTTTAAGTAGGCATTAAATAATACATTGACGTTGTTATGCCCTTAATATATTTCTTAATGACCCATTCTAATTTGTTCTTAAGTGACCTAGCTAACTCTTGCCCATTCTCAAGACGTGATCCCACTTCTTTCTCAAATTAAGGTTTTTGGGGAATCTATGAGGAGAGATGTCTTTTGTCTCACACTGGTTGGTGAAATTTTAAACGCCGCATATTTTGTTGCTCATGAACTTCTCCTTCTATGTATTTCGTCATAATTCTATTGATATTCGGCTAAGAGAGTATGTTGGCATAGTGCTGGCTGGCTTTCGTTTCACACGAACAAACGCACTGACGAACCGATCACCTCTATTCGGCCATGACACCCAATTCAGTGCTGCCACCTGGATTCCCTTCCGGATGCCAAAATTGGACGCCTCGGGGCTCGGAATTTGTTCTAGGAACTGGGAAGCGAGGATAAACCATCCAATGTTCACACATAATCATGATTTGTATTCAACTGAATAAAATCATTATGGGATTGACTTCTTTTGCATTTACCTACCCATAAAAATAATTTCCTCAGTTATTTTTATTAAAAAAAAATAGTTGTCTTCTATTGACATAGTCGTATTCGTAACAGTGAGGAAGTGGAAATAAGTTAAATAAGGACAACTGGAACATTGGCAAAAGATTTCTCATTCTGTTTCAGACTATTCGAGGACGTGCGAAGTCAACATTTACTATGCTAGAACGGAACATGTCACGTGACTTAAAGTTTTAAAATATCGTCTCCCCCTTCAACCCTCTTCCTTCTGATGTCTCCATTGAAACTGTTGCAACTTTCATACATCTACATATTACACCTACAGAGGTGTCTGGTATGGGGTGTATATCGACCAGCAGCACCATTCACGTGGATTGAAGTTTACTTCCACGATTATGAATGCACTTCGCAGCATACGCGCTGCTGCATTAAGGGAAGGAAACGTGACTTTGTAAGCTACACTATCAGCCAATTTCGAAGTCCTAAAGCTGCCGTTTTATGGCATCATAAATTTATCATGGCATTCATGATGGCATTAAAATGGCATCATAAATCTATCTGCTCTTCAGTCTATATCTCTTATTTTATTTTTATGATCTAATCTACCGTAGTACGTTGGCCTTCACAAGAAACGGCTACCTTTTTCAGAAAATAAACTGCCCCTAACTTACGTAATAGGTTTATTCTTGTTTTCAGTCTACGGTCTAACAGTGATTCCCGTGCAAGTTGTTCTAAGAGTAAGTAATACTAACGAGTGTTACGGCTTTTCACGTACCAACGGCTTTACTCTCACCAAAGCGTATGTAGAGCGAAGCATTACCCTTTAATACCTTTTGCTATTACCTATTATTAAGTTTCAGTCTCTAGAGAATTCACCCTCTCCAAAATTTGCCTTATCTCAAGTGTGACAAAAAAGAATGTGAGAAAACAGCGTAGCAGGTAAAATCTTCAATGGTATAGTATTTGATTTGGAGGAGGCGACCCACAGCTGTGGTCATTTGTGCCATGACGGAAACGTAGCGAGGGAATAGTGGAGAGAAACCCGGTGTCGGCATTCGTATGCTCTTTACGAAAGGCGCCAAGGGGACATCGGATAAACGTCCTATCCGACGGACAGAGTACTTGGCTTGAAGTGTACTCCACGAAGCTCCCAAACAGAGATCGGGTCCTCCGTGAAAAAATTCTGCCACTTCCCGAGTTTGAACCCCGAACTGCAGGGTGGGGTGCCAGCAATAGTCACCACACCAACAAATTCACCCAAATATTTTCAAAAATTATGCACAGGAGAAGGTTGGCCAGGGTCAAATTAATTTTCCCGAAATTTCCAGACGAGAGAATAGTTTGAAATGTGGTCACCAGAGGGAGAGAGGTCGAGTGAAAGGTATGCGTCGCATTAAGCGTGCCTCTTCCTCCCAATGATCGCAGGTGGTCGGATCGGATATCTCGGATCCAAATATCCGCGGATATTGCCCATCATCGGATACATCGAATCCAAAGTCGCGGAAGACATCGGATCTGGATCCGAAATTTTGAATAATAAATTCAGTGAATGCAACGCCCCATAAGGGTGGAAGGAGTTTCGATTCTCTCTTCAAATGTACCGTCGCATGCGACACTTGTCCTACGTCACTGGTCAGTGATTTATCCGAAGATTTTTCCTATTTTCATTTCCAAACCCAAGCGTAAAAGTTTAGGTCCTGAGCCTGTAAAGATGTTAAAAAAAACTTGAAAGCCTATAAAAATGATTTTTAATTTATAAAAATATTAAAATGTCTATGAAAACCTAAAAAGCATTCCTTCAATTGTAATAGAATAAACTTGACAAATTACTTCGTATTATAACAGGAATTGCAGGAAAATGCATTTGGATCCAAAAATATCCGATCCGAAAGATCCGGCTCCGAAAATCAAGGATCCGATCCGAATCCGAAAAAAATCCTGGATCCGTCCATCCCTAATCGTGGGCGATAAATATTTGTTTGCTGTGTTATTCAAAGCCCTTGTTAGACGAGGTGGGCAGCCAAGCAATGCAACTGGCCACCGAACTGATGTGAGGGGACAGTTGAGTGAGATACGCGCGTAAAGTCTGGGAACGTTTGGCAATCCGCGAGGGTCACGTGATGGTGCCCCGTGATTGGTCTGTGATGCAATTTCAAACTGTTTATTACGGAAATATTATAAAATGACACGGTATTTGCCCCTCCCCTGCGAAAGATGACATCTACATCTACAAATTACCCTGCGAGCCACCTCTAGGGTGTTTGGCAGGGGGTGATCAATCACCAGCATGCAGCATGCATTTGGACTCCCACATGCACACCACACCGTCCAAGAAACGTCCCGTATAATTACAAACTATACTACTATATGCTGTTAGAAATAGAATATAGAATAGAAATTCAGAAACATGCAGTAAGTTTTACATAGGTTAGTAGGCTACACTACAAGTCATGCAATCTATTTACGCGTTCTATTGCTGCCGTTATAATCTCTTATTGATCGTGGAAAAAATGACATTCGGAATCTGTCTGTTCTGCAATCTATCTCTCTTATTTTATTTATATGATCTGATCTTCCGTCCGCAAGATATGGTTAACTTCGTCAGAAAAGACACTGCTCTTGAATTTATCTAAAAGGTTTAGTCTATTTTTCAATCTACGGTCCGACAGAGATTCCCATCCGAGTTTATGTAAGAGGTCAGTTACACTAACAAGACTATCGTAACGACCTTTCACATACCTGGCAGCTCTTCTTTGCACGCGTTCTAACTCTGTTATTAAGCCTTTTTCATGAGGGTCCCAAACACTGGCAGCGTATTCCAAATGTGGTCTAACGAGGGAAAAGTAGCTAATTTCTCTCACTTTGTCGTCGCACTTTCCTAATATTCTTTTAACAAAACCCATTTTACGATTAGCTTGACCGGTTATTTCTCGAATATGTTTATTCCACGATAGATCATTATTGAGTCTAACCCCTAGATATTTCACAGATTCAACTGCCTTTAACTGCGCGCCCCGAATGACATAGTTACGCTGTAGGGAGTTATTCTTCTTCCAGAAATTCATTACGACGCATTTTTCCAAATTTAATTCTAACCGCCAAGCATCGCACCAAGCTTGGATAGCAGCAAGGTCATTCGTTAGTTCATCTATATCTTTGCTGGAACGAATTTCTCTGTAAACTACAGCGTCGTCTGCAAATAATCGTAACTTACTCTGCACTACTTCGCCAATGTCGTTTATATAAAGAAGGAATAGGAGTGGGCCAATGACACTACCCTGAGGAACGCCAGAAGTCACTCTAACCTCATTGGAGACTGCACCGTCTAATACTACTCTTTGGACGCGGTCGCTCAAAAATTCTCTAATCCAGGAAATGACATCTTCGTCTAGACCGTAAGATTTCAGTTTTAATATTAACTTTCCGTGGGGTACTTTATCAAATGCCTTTTTGAAATCAAGAAAAATCGCGTCTACTGGAATGTTGTCTTCCCCGGAGACTAAAATATCGTGGGCGAAAAGCGCTAACTGAGTTTCGCACGATCTGCTTTTCCTGAATCCATGTTGATTTCCCATTAATAAGTTTTGCGCGTCTAGGTGTTTCATTACCGAGCTGACTACGATGTGTTCAAGGACTTTGCAAGAGATGGACGTTAAAGATATCGGCCTGTAATTAGATGGCTGTTCCTTGTCTCCACTTTTAAATATAGGCGTTACATTAGCGATTTTCCAGTCATTAGGTACTTCGTGTTGCTTGATGGATTTACTGAATATTAACTGCAAGTAGGGGGCAAGTTCTGAGGCTAGTTCTTTATATACGCGAGAAGGGATTTCGTCTGGACCAGGTGATTTATTTGGACTAAGCGATTTCAATATATTTTCTATTCCGAGCGTACTAATGTCAATAGCTGGCATCTTATGATTACAGGGATTGTCATCGGTCTCGGGTGAGTTTTCGGAAGGCTCCGTGAACACGCTCTTAAAGTAGGAATTTAATAAATTGGCTTTATCGTAACTGCTTGTCAACACATCTCCATTGTCGTTTCTCAGCGAACATACGGTAGATCGTTTACCTTGAACTTCCCTAACATATGACCAAAATGCTTTTGGGTTATCCTGTAACTGCTCTACTAGTGTTTTTCTTTTAAAATTCGTGAACGCATTCCTGAACGCTTCCTTTATGGCGGCTTTAGTCATCCTATATTTTTTAATTATTAGCTCGCGTTCATTAGCGGATAAATCCGTGCTGACTTTTTTCATTTTAGCATGACACGCTCTCTGTCGCCTCAATGATTTTCTCACTTCCGCGTCGTACCATCTCGGTTCGCTGCCTTCTTTTACTATTTTACTAGGGATGTAGCTATTTATTCCCGAAGTTACGAGCGAAAGAAAAGCTTTCCAAGTATTCTCTACATTTAACTTTAATACTGATTCTTGAAACTCGGGGAAAGCATTTTTCATATGACTCTTAAACCCATCAAAATTAGCTCTTTTAAAAATGAAAACTTTACGCTCTTTTTTAAAGTTTACAGCGGTATTTAGAGAAAACTTTGCAGTTACTACCCTATGGTCACTTATTCCTTCGACAGTGCCAACGTTTATTACCTGATGTGGTATATTTGTCGCTAATAAATCAAGAATATTTTCTCCTCTGTTCGGTGCGGATGCTATTTGAAACAATGAATTAGATGTGAAGGTGTGTAATAAAGCCTCGCAGATCACTTTATCCCTCCCACCAGGAATGAAGCTATAAGTCTCCCAATCTATAGAAGGTACGTTGAAATCTCCACCCACAATCAAGTTTCTTTCAGGATACTTGGATGCTACGCTGTTTATTTGATTTTGAAAATCCAACATTGACGTTATATCTGAGTTAGGTGGTCTGTAATACGAACATAATAAAATAGTTTTGAATTTTGGACATTTAATTAAACACCACACAGATTCAACGCTGGTCTCAGTTACGGTTATCGCTTGGCTGACGATTGAATTCTTTACAGCTATAAAAACTCCGCCCCCAACTCGATTAATTCTATCTTTCCGATAAACAGTGAACGATTTTGGGAAGATCTCATTGTCTGAATCATCATCTGTTAGCCAACTTTCTGTTCCAAAAATGACGTTACACTTCGTACTATGATTAAATGGTGGAATTCGGGAATCTTATTTCTTAAACTACGGCAATTAACCACAGCCACGATTAAAACTTCGGAACTAGTATTATTGCGATTCGGGAATAATTCTGATTTGCTTTTGTCGAATAGACTATTCACAGGCTCTATACCGCTGATAAATGGAAATGCATGCCTTATTGACACACTATCAAAATGACTTGAGCCTTGACTGCCTTTGAACGTGTTGCTCGACTGACGCTTCTCGTGCTTAAATGTAATACCTGAAACGCTGATTTTTCTCTCTACTTCTCTATTCTCATTTCTGGAAGAATCTTTGTCTGTGAAAAGTTTTGAACTTACCCATTTATTTTTCAACCCACTAATATATCTACACTCTGCCCTACTCTCTACTCTAAAAAAGACCTACAGTGCTCAAATATGCTACTCGCTACACGACTAGCCGACTCGGCCGTGTAATGGACTCCCGAACGGTTCAGAGGGATCCTACACGATCGGATTGCCGGCCTAAGGTCCACGAAGGAGGCTCCGATGTCCGTGCAGAAACGACGCAGCCTCTGGTTTATGCCTAAATGATGAGATGAGATTCAAGTCGCCATCCCCCCATGCCTCAGGAGAAGAACCTAATTCATGGACTGGCTACACTTGGCCATGGTGGAGATGAGGGAAGAAGACTAGTGAGTTCTCTCCTTGTTAAGAGTACTTATTCAACTCAATTTGTCGAGTGAAACTTGTCCAATGTTTACTTCTCACAGGTTCAAAGTGGCGACTTCGGGTTGCCACCATAGCCACTTGTACAAAGTGTGAGATTCCTCGCTTTGGTCAGACTACGGGCGCTAATAGATAACCCCTATTTCAGGAATTGTGTTGACCAATCCCTTAAATGTACATGGGTTGGAAAGACAACCGTCTGAGGAAATGAAATACTTGGAAGGGGAGGTTGATGAGGGACTAAGTGAGTCCGTTGGACACGAGACTCCAGCAAATGCAAGCGCTAACGGAACGACGAAAAAGAACCCTCCCCGTCCATTCTCCATTCTTTTGCAAGTTTAAAAATTAGGAAATGAGGTTAGCCGCCCATCTTTCTTGAGCCGGTGACGTCACCACAGTTATGTTTCCCTGGTGCGAACAGAAGGAACCTTTCACTGATGGAAAGAACCGACATCTCCTCGAGTGTCAACAGCAAATGACCCCGTGAGAGCGATGCGTGAGGACTGAGGGCGAAGGCTGAGACGCGGTGACCCTATCGGCAGTAGTTCGTGACGTCATCAAATAATCTGCGAAAGGGTCAAGGCCGTCGGCAAACGTTTTGGTGAATGAGTGAGTACAACGGGGCAAAGAAGCTCCCACTGACGTCACAAGAGACTCGCTCAATAATTGTCTTTTTCACCATCATCATCTTCCTCTACATTAGAGTTTGAAAGTGGAAAAGACCCGTTTTTCGACCCGTCTTCTCTAGCCATTAGAGGCGACGGCCTTGACTCTTTCTCGTACAAGTTGATGACCGACTCTTGCCGAGTTCGTTGCAACGCTTTCTAAGCCCTCGCGTGGTTCAGTGACGTATGTAAGGAATATTTGCCGTATAGCCCTGAAGAAGTTAGGATTCGTCAAGCGTATTGTGGGAATATTTTCGGATGAGAAAGTAAAAGAAAGGTGCTATTTCACACTCTTCCGACCGCACCTTGAATATGGAGCGATCGTATGGGATCAGGGGCTGAAGGGCGTTATAAAATACAAAGGAAAGCTGAGCGAGTCGTTAGAAACTTCTACGGGCGCAAAGAATGCGTTGAGCACATGTTAATCGAATTAGGCTGGGCGCCGCTAGAGACTCGGAGGCTGCGCGCTAGGCTTAGATTGCTTGAGCAATGGAGAACAGATATCTTTAAGAGCGACTCGGAGAACATAATATTACAGCCGTACTATATTTCCAGGTCCCACAGAAGCGATAAATTAGGAGAGATATTTTGGCGAATGAATAGATATGTTTTTCTCTCGAACCATGAATGACTTTATTAAATGCTAGTCGTAATGTCCTTATAGCATTTCCTGTTTATGTGCAAATGGCTGGTGTCCTTACACCCCCTGCCACACGTCTTTTTAGGTGGCTTGTTGTGTAGTATGTAGATGTAAATGCACTCTTGTGACACAATGTTCACTTCAATACGTGTTTTTTCTTGGACTTTTTAATGACCTGAGCCCCTTGTGACGCCACCAAATCATTTTAAGTGGGCGGTAACTAGCGCGTTTTTTTGCGTTTCAATATTTCGAGAGAATGAGGGAGATATTTTTTTCGATGTATTTCCCTTGACCGTGTAAGGAACGACGAAGTGCTAAAAGAGAAGAGAGAAGTCTTTAAAAACACCATAGGAAGAATAGGGGATAACTTAGTCGATCACATGATTAAGACGAGTGGAGGCAAAGAAATGCCAAGCAGCAGAATGCCTAGATGCGCTCACCGAATGGTCCTCCGCTGCACACCCACTTCACCTTGATCACTTTCCGTGCTTTGCGAAACCGCATGGCTTCGGTGTTCGTGCGGGACCCGTTCGTTGGATGCGGAAACATTAGAGCATCGGGAGGTGGGCACGCGGCCATATTTGGCGGCAGTCCACTACACTCGAAGAACGTGCGTCTCCTTGGCCTTGGCATCGCCGTGATCTCACTCTTCCACACATTCCGTGGCATCCGAAGACGACTCCTCCTCCTTCCGTCATTCCATTCCGCCGTCGCCGCCGCCGCCTTGGCTATTACTTACGCTAATCCACTTGAACTCTCACTGGCTGATGTCACTCTCTCTCCCTCCCTCCCTCCTCGCTGCGACATCTTCCAATGTCCTCGACTTCGCTCTCAAAGCAACCCACCAATTGGGAGACATCGAATCAAGGGTATCAACCAGCTGAGGATCGAGAAGCGATGCTAATTAATGTAGCAATTCGGGGTACATATCATTTTTCACTTTAAAGAAAATAATTTAGAAATAAATATAAGTAAGGATTAACGATAAAACTATCACCACAGCTTCGAAGGAGCGTTCAGAGAAAAAAAAATAGTGCGGGCCATCCATCGTTCATCTGGAGAGCTGTAATGGGAAACGGCCGCAAACAAGCTCTTGATACTTGGTGGATCTGTTTCTTATCACTACATCGATTTCTTTTCATCCGCGATTCCATATTAAATCGACGTTGTTTTTCATTCTGAAGTGACACACGGTTAGAAATAACAAAACGCAGATGGAAAGCGCACAAAAAATTGAATAGAGCGCAAAGAGAGCGTCACAAAGTTTCACGCTGATTTCCGAGTTAATTCAAATCGGAACGCGCTAATTTCACTTTAAGTTGTGATATCCGCGCTAATTTGTTTGATTTGACGCATATGTACTGGAATATCCGTGAGGATAATTTATTTATTTATGTTTTGTTTAACGCGGCGAATTTCCTATCATGCTTGAGTTTCACTTTACGACTTCATTTTTGTTAGAATTTCTCTTCAGGAAAGTTATACACAAAATGTATTGACACCGGTCATGAAGTTAAATCTTAGCATTTTTTAGAATCTCTTCAGTGACTGTTAATACAGTAATATCTTATAATTCCACGACATTTGGTCTGAAACAACTTACATTATGGCCATTATTATTATTATGCAGGATCGCCAATATAGGAATGTTTTTTCGATGCACTTAATGTGAGCTCCCTTCTACTTTGACTCTACAGCCAAGCATTTTAAACATCTCCGTAATCTTCGAGTCCTCGGCCAGCACACAATGTTGTGCTCAAGGAACGAGTGATAAAACCTTGGCGAAGTGATTACAGCAAATGCCGCAAGGGTGAAAAAATAAACAATTTTTATCTCCCGAGGAACGCGATTACCGAACATTTTATCTCTTTTATCGTCAGAAACGCGTCCGAAGTTATCGCCCTCTAAGTACGTACCGATGCTATTATTGTCGTCGACGAAAATAATTCTTTTGTAATGAGAAGAGGGAAATATAATACCAATTCGTGCGCCGAGAGACTTGTTGCAATAAGTGAGGTCTATATTGCACATGCGTGTTCATGTTTATTATTACCATGGGGACCTCGCTCACTCCTCGATCAAGTAAATGTCATAAGCACGAACATTACTGTGACGTGAGATTCCTCAGTCGGCTTCTATGAAATGTGCTTTCACGAACCGCGTCTTCAAATGCGTGTTCAAAAGTCGCCACTTGAGACGTTGACGGCGGGGCGATCCGAATTCCACGGATGAAGAAGATACGATTTGAGCTCTAAACTGAAACTATTATTTGAGATAATAAGTGTTATCCATCGAAATGCTTAATATCCTCCAGTTCAATTCCTCCGGAGTGCAAGGACAATACTACAAGCAGTGTGAAAACATGGATCGCTCTGCGCTCAGCGCGGCGCTGCGGTCGTTTTTGAAAATCGATTCAAACGCGAACAAAGTGGCAACAAAAATGAAGATCCCTTAGGACAGAGTGGGGCCTCCCATATGATGTGATTCCATTGGTCGAAAATTTGAAAGATGATGCAGAGGGTGGTTTCAGGCTTAATCTGGTGGAATGCTTGCCTAGTAAATTCGCTTAATAGCATCGGTAAAAACATTTCGATCCAATTCAAAATCAATTTAAATGCATTTTGAATCATCTTCAGGTCCTTCAAGTGAAGTGAAAGTATTGGTGGAAATTTGCTGTTACTTTATGGTTTACAATTAATAGGCGGTGTTCGGTGGCCTAAATGAGAGGCTGGAGGGATCCTAAAAGCTGATGAAATGGGAATAGTATTGTGAATGTATAGAGGAAAATCGGATTTGAGAGGTTTTCTTACTGATATCAATGATAGTTAATATGATTAGTACTTATGCATTGACCTCAATTTTCAATATTCAAAGCAAACCACTTGAAGAATTACGGGAATGCTTTGATAGGAGTCATTTGTCCCGATAATATTCCGGCTACTATGCATTCATAGTACTGCAATCCTGATATTTGCATGCATAGATACTGCATAGAACTCCCTCCAATGGCTCCCTATCTTTTTTTCGATGCCAGGTCTTCTTTTACATGTACCTTCCTGATGCTCTCAATCCCCGTATCCTTCTTCTTGATATGTCACGGGCAATCGTCCCATCTTTCTTCCTCTAGGGAGTTCTCAATTAATTACTCATTCCGTTATGCTTCCCACGGAACTGCTGGGTCCTCTCCTATTCTTCTACATTCGTACTTCCCTTCCTCTGATCCGTCTATTTTATCTCCAGCATCACCTATTCTTTTCTGATCACTTTTTCCTATGATCCAATCACAGAGTTCCACTGCCCACACGAATGTCTTCACACTCTGTTTCCTCGTATATGGTCTTATTCTCTTCGAGCGAAGTATTTGCCACTAATACATCCTTAACTTGTGCTATTTGGCATGTACTGTCTGTTGTACGTGGGATGCGAAATTATGCATATTCAACACATCCCTTTCTCAATCGGGCGTGCATTAATTTTATAGTTAGAAGTGCGCAAATTTTAGAATTAGGGGCTTGCCTATTTTGCACAACGAGCCCATTGATTTCCGATTTTGTTCTTGTAGTTGACACCTTTACACGATGCGTTTTTACATGCATTAGGCTTTACAGTTAATCTGTGCAATAGCTCGATGAATAGCACAGGTGAAAATTAAATAATAGTGCGCACAATGGCTGCGCAGTGAGACAGAAACGAGGCCAACAATGAAACAACAACAACAACATTGCAGCGTGAAATGGATACACTTACAATTAGCAGAAAATGTATTTTTATGTTTAGATTTTATGAGATTCCAAATTTTTTCTTATTTTGTCCAATGGCAATGAACTTCGATCCAGTCGGAATGCAAACAAACGATATCGTCACAGTCAGCCAATCACATTCATCGAGTGATCTACGATAATTTCCATTGTCCCCATGCGCTCATGTCCATACCCGCAATCTTGCTTACGTCTCTACTCTGCGTGTTAAACGGGCTTTAAATGGTAAATTTTGAGCTGCTGTTTGTCGTCTCCATGGTTTCGGTGGTGACAAAGGCGCAGCGGATCCGTCTTTTGGTCGTCTCGCGGGATTTGACCGCGGATTGGGGTGTGACGTCATGTCACTTTAATGCGCTATGGCCTTTATCACCTCTGCATTCTCCATCGAATGCAGAGTCATCTGGCGGGTGGAGAGAATGTATCTCCGTGAGAGAATTTCGTTGGCATTCCTCCGTGCCGGCTCAGGTAATTACCAATTCATGCATGATCGATTCTCGAAAATGCAAATGACTGCACGGAACAAACAGTTTCAACCGCCTGAGGGAAAGGCTTTCACTATCGATGACGTTTACACGAGGTATTGCAATCTATAGAGGGCGTCATCTACACTTCCCACTGTTGGCAGGTGAAACAGGGGTCCACATTATAGTCAGGTGGGGAAGAAATATACTGGCTCTTGTGATAAATATGGAGACTAAAACTTAGTAGTAATTACTTCGATGACAGTATCACTATTCTATATACGAAGAAAATTAATTGGATGCTTATCCTTAAAATATTCATAGTGTTAACTACTTTACAAAAGTGATATTTATCCACTTTGTGGATGAAATGCATAATGGTAAAGTAGTGCTTCGGCAGCCTCAGATTTCAGAAAGGGACGATTTCTTCAACATATACGCTTCCACTGGAAACAAATCGAACGCGCGCAGCGGATATCACTGTAACTGCCCCATCAATGAACAAACAGCCTTCTGCACTATGCACTAACGCCCTCCGCAGAAACCCCCGAGAAACACATACAAACTACGGGACATGCACACTTCATAGAAAGGCATAATATGCGCAGGAAGTTACTTTTGTAAGTGACATTGATGATACACGATTTGTCGCGGGAAAACAGAAAACGAAATGATTCTATGGAGGCTGATTAAAATTCAAGGAGGAGGTTCCTACAGTCATGTTTATCTCTTCAGTTTTTTAATATTTCTATTATCTCTATGCATTATTTTATTGTGTTACTGATACGTACATCGATGAAATATTTACCTCTTGGGTGTATCTTATCAATTAGCATTGCATTTATTTCATCATCTTTCCATTGCACCTTCTGCTATTGTGGCGCGGTTGCGAGCGGATATTTTGTTCGATGTTTCAATCATTTTTCCAACAATTGGAGTGGCGCCACAATCGCTCAATTTGAAAAATTAACTTCTCCTCCCGTTGTTCGTTGTTTATTATTCTCGTTGAGTGGGCGGGAATTTGAGTCCACTTAAGCGCCTGACGGAACTACTTCCGATTCAATAAACTCTCTATGGGGCCCACCCGAATGTACACCCACTCAGTGCAGATCGTGAGTTTTGAGGCATTTTTTAAGCCGAAGAATGTGAATTATATTTATAACAATGCGAAGGGGAGAGGTAGATTCGGTTTGGAAGGCGCCAAAAACATCCCGCCATGTTTTTATTTTCCTCGTGAATACAAATATATTTTATCCTCTCTCGCCATGGGCCCTCTGGCCGATGATACTATACTGGGGATACATCGACTCTTGAGGCCTGCATGCATGTAGGTGGACGAGTTTAAAGGAAATGGACGCCGGGCGTGTGGAATACCAACCCCCCCTTCCATCAGTGGGGTGGGCGGATTTTCACGTAATTTGTAGAGAACTCATTGCAGATCGTGAGTTTTGAGGCATTTTTTGAGCAGAAACATGCGAAATAAAAACTGAAGTAAATATAGATCTTTACTCCCAACACCATATCTATTTGTAAAACGATAGAAACGAATTAGAAATCAAAGATTTGTTAATTAATAGGTACGAAGGTCCTAAACGTGACGTCTCGTAACCGTCGCGTCATTACTAACAGATCGATCACGATCGGTTATGTCCGCCCATCTTCGCTTTGTCTCGGGCGCTCGTCGGTTGCGCGCGGACGATCAGTTCTCCCGCGAACATGGATTTCCTTATCGTTTATTCATTCCTTGCATTACTAAATGCCTTCAAATGGGAGCAGCTGGAAGTTGCGATTGCTGGACATGCTTGGCGCGCAGAACAATATTTTCCCGTGACTAAGACGAGGAAGGATTTCGATAGTCGCAATGGTCAAATTAGAATAACATGTAAAATACAATCCTTCGCTTTTATTATTTTCATTGAAATTTGCAGGTGGGGAGGGGAGGGGTTCAGGGGCACGTCCCGGATAAGGCAATGCGGGGTCACCATCGCAAGGGAATTGAACTGGTTTACAAAGCAGGAGTAAAAGAGGTGTGTTTGGCAAGACATGGGACAACCCGCGCGTGTGGCAACACTGTGCACCCCCCGACCCCCGATTATAATTATAACAATGCGAAGGGGAGAGGTAGATTCGGTTTGGAAGGCGCCAAAAACATCCCGCCATGTTTTTATTTCCCTCGCGAATACAAATATATTTCATCCACTCTCCCTCTGGCCGTTGATACTATAACAGCGGTCCCGGCATTCCTGGCTGGCATTATTCTTATCGCGGCGCGCCCGGGTGGCCAATAGGTTGCTTCCCAGCGGAGCCGTGCGATTCTTTAGCAATGCGTCAGCAAATAGATGGATGGGATTTCTCCAAACTGCGTCACCCACTCTACGTTTGGGGTCACTTTCGACGACGAGGCTCTCTTTCTTGCTGTCGCCTTTTTCTCTCAGTTTCAAGAGAGCCTATGCAGATTCGAAGCATTCATTCAATGGCCACATTTATTCCCTTCGTTTTCATTTCCGCGCTGGTTCATGTTTTGATGGGACAACAGGGTGGCATGCCTCCCAGCTGGAGTCGTGCGTGAATCGATTCCTTATGCGGGCCTTAGTTAGGCGCGTGCCCATCATTCGCATGGAATATCAAATTCGATTTTTGGAAGAGCCGTTTAAAATGTCGAAGCTAGCGGATAACCGTCACCTCTGCGTTTTTCACTCTTTATCCATCAATCGAGGCGGAATATCCGTGCGGCCAATGAGCGCGCGCCCAACTGAAGCACGCACGAGGAATTGGTCTGCATTTCACACACGACTCCAGCTGCAACGCGGGCCAAACGAACAAATAATTATATTTGTCGTTAAAGAGAACCTTAATTTATCCTTGTGTTTCATTTCCGTCGCCTGCTATCCGAGGCAAAAAATCGATTCTCCGAAATATTTCGCAGATAAGTCGATGACGTCACGTACTCATGTTTCCGTTTCTAAGTTACTCCTCTTTTTGCAAGGGCCGTTCGTTGACTTTTACCAGCGATTCCCTCTCTCAGAGACCGGGTGGAATTTTACCTCCACAAGTTAATGAGGCAAGACGTGTTTAATGACGTCACCAACTCTTTCGCATTTTCTTATTTAAAAACTACGAGAGAATTCGCTGCGGAGGAATATTTTTTTCGCCGTAACGTATCATGTTTTCTTCCGTGTCTGCGGAATTCTCTCAATGGGTTGCGTCAGTTGGCGAGTGTGAAGATGACTCAATGTTCCTCAAGTTCGTCGATCGCTCGAGTCGTGCAATCTGCGAGTGTATTCTCAAAAATAGCAACTTTTCAGAAGAGCAAAAAAAGATTTTTTTAATTGTTCATAATTTTAATTGAAATTACAAACCAAAAATACATAAAACTGAAATTTAATCACACATTTGCAAAGAAAGAGTTGTTTTTTGCTTGTGAATTTTATTTTTTATTGACAGTATTAGCAGTATTAACTCAGACCGGCCAAATTTTGAGATTCGTGTGGTCAGAACTATTGATATAGTCGTGTGTGCTTCGTTTTTGCGAGGCGGGTGGAAGGATTTTAAGGGGGGGGGGGCTTTGGGAGGTCATAACACAAACTCATTGGGATTGGCCTTATACTTACCGGGTGGTGGAGGGGGTCGCCTGCCGTGCGATGCCCGCGCCCTCGGTGGATACATTTGCGAAGCTGGAGGAGCCGGTTGAATTGGAATTCGAAGGCCTCCCTCTTCTCCTTGCTTAATGGGCCCAGAGTGTTCCTGCCGCTGCTGCTGCTTCTGCTGTCCTGTTGGTGTATTCAGGAATTCCTGATGAGCAGAAACTCCTCTCCTTCCCACAAGATGGAGGACTTTTCAATATTTCCTTCGGAAGAGACTACTTGGAGAAGGCTTTTGCCGAGTAGTATTTACACTCGCGAGAAATAGCACTTTAAATTAATGAATTTGATGGATTATGCCGTTTAAATTTCAGTTTCGCATGGAGCACTAATTATGCTGTATTTCTCTTGATTAGTGAAATTCTAATGGCTCCACTCTTTCTTCAGCGTCGGAGCGATAAGCGATTTTAGTGTTCCCGATAGAATGCACGGCGGTTCGCAGCGCACCAATGGAGAGGACTACTGCAGAAACCACTTAAATCACTGTTATATTTGTGAATCGCTCCGTCTTCCCCTGCTTTCTCGTCAATCGCCACTGGGGAACAGCGGAAATTAGGAATCTAATCTTCAAATTTGCCAGCCCACCACCTGTGCAAAACCAATTTGATTGTCGACCTCGCACTACTTAAATGAGGGAGAATCAACATATGCCTGGATGTAGCTTTAATATTTAACATCATGTTATCGACCGTGAAATGAAGTGGAGTGAGTAGTAAGCTATTATTACATTTGCGCCGTTAGAAACTTGCGAATGGGGGGTGCCGCTCCTGGGGGGTTATGTTGCCAGGGGTGGCGATGAAGCTTTCGTTGAAACAGTTATGGAAGAGTAATTTTGTTGAAAAGGACTTCTTTGGTTTTTCTTCTATGTAATTTTCCCGTTTCTAAGTACATTCTTCATTTTCAAAATACAAAAGCAGTCGGTGAAATCGTCTCCCATATATTTTCATTTTTCAGGGGGGAGGTGACCCCTATACACCCCTGCCCCCCCTGACTGCGGAGAACATTTCGCGATGAAAATCAGAACGTAACGTTTCGCTTTTGATTCGAAAAAAATCAGAAAGAGAGACGAATGGATCTTAATGACTTGTGAGTGTGTCTATTTATTTGTGCGTAGCAGGTGATAATCCTAATTGGTATCTATCCATATTCAGTAGTGTTTAAGAGACCTCTCTTCAAAGAGCTAAGTGTACATACTCTGCCTTGTTTCAATAATTTACAATACTGCACATTCGTAAGAAATAATCTCTCACCGTTTCCACCAAATTCAACCATTCATTAGCAATCCACTAGTTCTAAGGTAAACATCCCCCACATATGTAGTTATAACTATAATACTGAATAGAAATAATCTAACTTGCATGAATTCCCGTGTATGCAACCCAGTGTCATAAGGGATTGAATTGATTTAATTTACTGGCATATTTTAATGTCAATTTTAGAAACTATTGTTCAACATCAGTCATTAAACCACAAAATAATATTTTTCTGAACGACTATAAATTAGAGTTCTGAATTATGTGCGTCTACATTGTGTTAAAATGTATCATAAAGAACAATATGTTTTTATGACCATGTCTTGTGGCAATTTTTTGAGCCAATTCATATTTGGTTTTGTTACTGTTAGTGGTCTGCGAAATTATCAGACAACATTGCATGTCTAGAATAGAATATGTGCTGGGATTATTGGATGGATTTTCATGTCGCAGGTGATGTCGCAAGCGGTTTGCCTTAAAGTGAGTGATATACTACGTAGTCCGTTATGTGCCATTGCTATATCTGTGTAAATCGTCTGGTCGCCCTTTAATTTATATTCCCTGTTTTCTAATTATTCCTGTAGGATACTTTGGTACATTCTATTAAATTGTGCCCATTAATACTGCTCGCTATAATTATTTTAGCTGCATCATTTTGGCGTTAGATACAATTTTTCATGCCATTGATGTTGGTATATCGACGGCTTCTCTTAAGGAATTGCCTTTTCTGCATTTTTCATTTTATTATCTATTATTGTTGAGGATGTATTTTTTTGGAGTTCCTTGCACTTGACCTTGAGTGGCGATGAGAAAGCCGTCTCCTTCGGGGAGAAATTGCAGCCATCCGCGTCTCCCTCGCTTACATTTCGAACGCAGTGAAAATGCTCTCCGTGTCATTTCTGTGACATCCAGCTTTCTATTTTCTCTTCTATGATTTGATCAATCTTGAATTTATCAATGTTAACTCATGTTTGTTTGCAGATAATTTCATGGGGGTGAAGTTCTTATCAGCTCTCAATATTCCTCTATGAATATGCGTGTCTATGCTGAGAAAGCATTTCCTTAATGATTGAACCTGCATTAGACCCCTACCCACACTTTTACAAAATACTTTATCGTTATATAGTGTTATCTTTGTGTAATTTGGCATTTACTAGGCAATCAATTTATACTATCTGTTATATCTTTGCAGGTAAGTCCAAATGGATTCTCTTCCGAGGGGTTGGCTGGTAGAACGAACGAGTTGGCCACTGCATGCGTCGTCGTCATTCCATTGGTTTCTCTTGGGCATTACTTCGACGTCTTTTTTTGTGTCTACTGGGTCCGATTGCTTTGCTGAGAGTGAATCCTGGTCGTGAGTAATTGGAATTTTTCCTGCCTATAATTAGATATATGTTCAAGTATCTGTAATCGCTACAAAGAAATCGATGTACGCCTCTTCGGATTGTGCTTCAGGTACACTTTAACTCCAAAGTCCTCTTTCCTTGATTTGCCGCCTGCTCTTCACCAATTCTCCATTTCTGCGCTCAATCGGATGTCTACTGTTTTTTCGCCGCTGTTTAGTTTCTTGTCTTCACTATTGTGTGGAAACCATGTTTATATTTTCATTGGACATTATCTGTTCCCATTGTAGATTATTCAAAATTGCAAATTTCCTGCATCTCTCCTTCTGCTGCCGCCTTCACCGTTTTGTTTTCGGCAATTCGCAGCCTTAGATTTTTATACTCTTCACAGAATTTGTTGCTTTCCCGCCATCTTGCACTATTGACATTTATTTTGTTTTAATTGATGTTAATATTGGGACCCCAATTGTAGCATATATTTCATTTGTTCAAATGCTGTATTCCATGCCTTTATAATCGTACAAATAAGAAGCCGGAATCATTACAAAATGCATTACGGAGGAAGCGGTAGGTAATAATCGAGATGGTAATCAGCAATATAAATCAGCGCTATTGTTCAGGGGTTTAAATTCATGAATATTGAACTGAGTACCCTATTGCCCTATCTACCTATTGCCCTATCTACCTATTGCCCCGTCTCAATAGGTGTTTGACAGATAGGGGGGTGTTTGGACATTTAGAAAAAAGAAAAGAAGGTTAGCGTTGGCGATATTTGACTAATAAGTACCACCGAACATTTAACGAAATAAATGATAGTTAGTGGGCAAAACGAATTCCTCTCCGTTGGGAAATATATTATGTACATATCTCTAATGTTTTCACTTCCGATGGACCTCTACTCAGAGTGAGGTCCGGATGCCCTTACATACCTGCGTTCCCTGGACGACCCTTTCGCTCTTAAACTGCGTTCACACTCTCGCATTGGAGGGGACGGCTGTCCCCCCAAGTCTCCATGGCAACCGAAATAATAAGTGGAGCTCACATCACGCATCATATTATGTAATTTCAAGATGGCTGACGCTATCACATTGGGAATTATTAATAAAACACGTCTCTTTCAACGATTCGTGCACGCGAAATTCCATTCCAGCTACGCCATTTTTTAACGAGCGGAAAGTAATAAATGTTGCCGTAAAATCACTTCGTAATGAGTGTCATGTTGCCCCATAACTTCTTCGTAGAGTGCTCTGCATCTTAGTAAATTTCAAAGAAATGAATCCCTGCACTGAATTTAAATTTGAGTTATGAGTGCGTATAAATGAATTTTAAGCATCACAGCGCAAAGATTATATTCAAGTAAATTTAATATTTCCAACGAAATTAACCGTTACTTTGGAAGCATGTGTTTACTACGGATATAATGCACGTATTTCTCTAGCTTACGGTAGTGAAAAGGGCGAATGGATTACAATGGCTCCGGTCCCATTAATGAGTTTCTCATAATACTTCGGTGCAATATGTTAGAGGCTTACATTTATAAAGAATATATTATTAATCAACATTGTCGTTTACGTGGAGTGTTTTTCGTGTTAGCTAAGCCCATATTGGACTTCCTCTTCAATTCACAATGAGGCATATACTCCCTTTCATTCTATCTACAAATCATATTCTTTTCCTTCCCCTCCCTCGTTTCCCTAACATTCTACCCTCTAACCCTGTTTTCAACATCCCCTCCCCGCTAAGTACTAACTCCATCGAAACCTTCTGTCTCCTCCGTATCTCATCTAAAAGCTGCCTCTCCTCGCCAACCATATCCAGCACTTCGTCGTTCCTTTTCCTATCCGTCCATTTCACCTTCTCCATTCTTCTCCACGCCCACATCTTGAACGCCTCCAGTTTTTTCTCGTCCTCCTTCCTAAGTGTCCATGTTTCTGCACCGTAAAGAGCTACACTCCAAATCGGACTCTTCACTTTAGACCTTTTCTTTAGACTCTGAGTTAACGCTACTCTCATTCAAACTCTCCGTCCCTCCGTTCATGAACGCCTCCTTTCCTAATGCATTTCTCATTTCTCTTCCTGATTTCGCCCTTATTTTTGCATCTTTTTTCTTATAATGTGCGGCACAAATAAATGAGTACACATAGCTTCTATCTACTCAAGTTTTTTCCTACACAACTGTATCTTGAGCCTTCGATTCCGAGCTCTCGATGTTTTACAATGCGGCATAACTTGGTTTATCTTGTTATCAATGTCCATTCCATTAGCATCGCACGACTGCAGTCAACTCAGAAAAGAATATTCCGTGAAATGCGTGTGAAAAATAACTCGAGAAATTTTTGCGATGCTGGACACAATGTCCTGGCAACCTTTCCTTCCACGTCCTTCTTTTCAACACCGCTAAGTGCGCTCGACAGAAATACATTCTTAATTAATCCGCCCAAATGGTCGCCTGAAGTCATCGCCCCGATTATCACACTCCCCTCTCCTCACGGTGTGCGTACCTACTCACTATAAGCAGTGTCGCCGTCATTCTGTTGGCACACGAGGACTTCGCGCCATTCCGTCGATATAAATCCCGAAGAATCTCTTTGAATGTTTCATTAAAATGTTTTTCTCTCGCAAAATGAGATCCATTGATTTTTAACGATTGAGATGCATGGAGAAGGAGGACAAGCAGAAGAAGAATTTGGTGATTGTGTCGAAAGGTTGGATGGGAGATTGAGTGGAAATGAGCTGCTTCGAACCAATCCTAGGATTGATGACTGCGATGATGATGATAATGTTTCATTTGTTTCTTGGTGTAGCATACTTGATGAGGAATATCCCTCTTTTCCACGAGGCTTGACGTTGATATTTGCGGCGTATTCTTTCTGAACTCACTCATCGATTCAACCTGAAGTTTGGTTTGGATAGGAGAGGGTGGAGCTCAACCCTAACTAAGCCTCTGGCGTGTGAGTATCACACATGAAGGATAATAGAGGGTCAATTCTTTTCAATGATACGTCACTTCTGACTAGGAGGATTTTTCAATTGGGGTTTCACCTGGGATTTGAATCCGGAATCCCTCGATCAACGGCCCACCCCTCGAACCACATCTCTTCCGGTTATAAAGCGTCCCTCTTTCCTGAATATGATTTCAAACTCACTCCTGCGGCGTTTGCGTTCGTGTTCGTCCAGAAGATGTCGCAAATATCCCTGCACACGGGTCACTTCCAAGAGTTATAAAAGTTTAGGCATGTTTACGATGCTCGGTTGTTTCCTCGCCATCGAGGCAACAAGCGGAGACCGGGTCGTAAATTTCTTTTATCACTTTTGGAAACTGCCCCTCCTCGGATTTCTGCGATGTTTTCTGAATTTTAATATCGGCGCCGGTCTTTGGAACGCGTTTTGTAAATTCGGGTTCTAAAAGTCAAATGTCTGCCTTTGGTGCGGCCATTCTCACTTACGACTCCACGAATGACGAAGGAATATTGTTCAGACATCGGTCGCTCCTTTTCCCTCGGAGTACGTTCTAACGAGAGCGCCATGGTAACGAGTGTATTTGTTTACCCTTCATCCAAAGCGTAGGATACCGCAAATTCAATGATTTCGTATTATATGTAAATTGACTTGCTTTTTCTTCAGCGGTGGAAATCGGGTATTTATTTCAATTGACAGTGTTTCACGTTGCGACGAAAGAATTTTTATGTATTGGTTGGGCGTGGCCTTGGAGTGACATAGACCAATCGGGAAGAGCACAACTCGTCCGCAAGCGTAGGCCAAGTGTGCCTCGTTGTTTGGGATACTTTTTTGGCCCACAGTTCACTCGATGACGTCATCTGCCGCAGATTGTTATCACTGACGTCGCACTGGTGACGGTGTTTTTCTTTTTTTTTCCAAAACTCCAGTTCAGAAAAATGTTTTGCAGGCACATACCGTGCGAGTCGAAGCTGAGGCTGAAGTGGGTTTCTTTGGCAATGTTCCAATGTCTTTTTAATGTTACTTTTTGCGTCCGTATCAGTCTCCTGCGAAGAGTTTCGGCGGTGAGGAATGTTTTTAGAAAGGACGGAAAGTGAGACAGGAAAGCAGTCCAGTGTCCTTAGTCAGTCAGTCAGAAAGTGTCCAATAGCCTTAACGCAAAGGGATCACGTCGTAGGAAGGAAGGAAATGAGTGTGTTCGTTTGGTGGGTGGGGGGGGGAGGATTCGCAGCAGTTCTAACGGAATACCCGACTCGGATTTCTTCTTGAATGTTTGATTTCGGAACCGGTCCTTCACACATTCCTTCCTATAACTAGGACTAGCAGGACGAGCTTTTTCTCCCAAAGGAGTTTAGACCGAGGAAAGAGTGTCGTTTGCACGCGTGAGTGTGAGTGTGACGTCTCAACCAATCCCCTCCCACCCTCGAAAAGTTTCCTCCAAGTCGAGGGAGTGCTCGCGAAGAGGTTTCAAGGTGAGTAGAGGCTGTCACTGCTGCGAATTATCCCATTCCAGAAAAGAAACAACACGGCATGCAATTTGTCTCGTACCTATGAGCACGTGATCCATAACATCGTGGCCATTGATGACTAATGACATCATTGCCTGTTGCACCAGAAGGGGAAAGTCAATTTGTGCAGCGGAAACCGCTCGGATAAAATCACTCTGAATGCAGCATGTGGAGGTTACACAAGTACTTATACTTGTGATGCTTTTGAGCACATTGATCGTTAAAATATTTTATCATAAATATGCATGTGCAATATTATTACAAAAATATCAATTGGACTTTCCCACTGTCATTTGTATGCTTTCGACGCCTGAATCGGTTGAATTTATAGGCAACTCTTCTTCATATGAAAACCGTTTTCAAAACTGTAGGTATGTGCACATGAAGTTATCGTGTCTGTAGTATTAAGCCTCCTAATTGTTATCATGTCATAAATAGCTAGTTATTTATGCATGTAGCCATACGGGTCGGATCATGTAAATACTCCTTGTTTGAGGTGGATGTCGTTGGCGCAGAGCCATTTCATTCACGACTGTCCGTGAACGTCGTGTTTCAATGATGGTGATGATGATGATTTCAATGATGCCTGGAGTTTTCCCGTCTTCCCCACCAACCATCGAGTTACACACAATAATGATTGAGAGGATAAGTGTTGAAGGAGACCGACCAATGGTCAAGTGGATTGAGTGTTTGGCATTCAATCGAAGAATCCCGGGATCGAACCCTGGCTGAAGCTCCCATGAGAAATTGCGAGAGGACCCGAGAACAATTGACTCTCTTGTTCTCTCTATTTTTTTCTCTCATTTTTTCAATCATACAGGTGGACGAGAAAATTTTCTTTAGAATCGTCGACGCTTTCATTAGCCCTGCTCTCACACAGGTCTACATGGGTCACGGTCGTTCCAAATGTTGAAGTGTTTGGAAAATTACTAAATGAGTGTTATTTCCTTCCTTCCGTCGACATTGGCCGCGAGGAGTTACATCAACCACCAAATCGCCGACGAGGTTTTGACTACTACCTAAAGATGTCTCTTCTTCGCCTTTTCGTTTACATTCGATGACGTCATCTTCTACAGGTCGTGTGCGCCGTTTTGATGGCGTGGCGTCGTAGATGGCGCGGACTGTTTGAATATTCGACGGACGGCGATATGCGTCCTCCAAGGTTGGACCGAAAAAAAACGATCGCCTTGGTTTGTGTGGGCGTCGAGATAAGATAAAAGAGAGGCGAATCGCGATGCCGGACCAGAAAAAGAATCTCAATGCTGATCCGAGGGGGCTGACTGATATGGCGCCTGTTTGTCCGATAGGCGCCCCCCCTCCCTCCCTCTCCCGATGGCTATCTCCTCACTCGGACGGTATATTCGCAAACGGATTTGGTCCTGGGCAAATATTAGTGCATCCCCACCCACGCAACACACAATTGTGCTTCCTCTGTCTGCGACGATTGATGCCATACGTACACGAGGCAGATGCACTCTGGAAAATTGAGTGAGTTTCCTTCCACGGACATGAGAAGCCGGAGGTCCGCCATATTGGTTTACTGAGATTTAAATGATGCTCTTGATAAGAAAATCACAGACTGTTGAGTCGTATTTATTCTCGAATCGCGTAGAGATGAGTCCAATTATAATGCTGACCAGAATTGGATTCCTCTCGGTTCCCAATAGATAACTCTTTCCTCTTTACTCTCTTCCATAATCGGAATCCTGCCTTCGTCTATGATCGATCTATTCGCCCCTAGAAAAAGACTTTCCCTTCAATATCAATCCCATCCCCCCCTCCTCCATTATCCCAAGCAACTACACAAAATACCAATGCTGCCAACTTTTGCAATTCGCTTCACTCCTATCTTCGATTCCCTTCATCTGTTCAATCTCTTAAAGCAAAAGTCTTTTGGTATTTGAAAACATTGAAATAAAAGGAAATTTGAAATTTCATTTTATCTGACTACATATCTCTGTATTACTCATTTTTATATGAATTGACATTTCTTTCGTATAAGTTTATGGGTAACGTTTGTTGAGCAGAACATGCAATTTGTATAATTTTTCTCCGTGAGTTACCTCCGATCACAAATGAAGGTTCCATTCTTTCATATTGGTAAACCTCGGTTGGAGCTGAGATATAAAACCGCCTGTGATGATTATGGTGAATCGAAAACTCAATATTTTCCCCCACATGCTCTACGGCTATACGTCGAGAACGAAATTAGTTGGAGACGTGGCCTAAAAATGGGTGCACATACTTGAATACTGATATGCACATACTGATGGATGAATTGCTCATCAAAGTTAATTATAATAATAATAATAATAGATTTTGTTGAAGAAATTTGTTAGTGTAACGCACGTCATCTGAAGGGAAGGGACCAATTGTTCTCCGGGAAAATATATCACACCTTCTGAATGCTTCTGCAGTCTCAGATTACGGCGGAATTGATGATTCATTCAATCT
The DNA here is from genome assembly GCF_921293095.1 of Ischnura elegans. Classification (NCBI taxonomy): domain Eukaryota; kingdom Metazoa; phylum Arthropoda; class Insecta; order Odonata; family Coenagrionidae; genus Ischnura; species Ischnura elegans. The sequence continues at coordinate 5,052,491 of NC_060248.1, read as the reverse complement.
TAATGTAACAAAAAGAAATTAATAATTGATTTCAAGTTAAAGAGTGTAATGCATTCAGATGATTTCGATTGCTTTCTCCCTATACATTATCATAAACGCTACTGTTGAGGCCAAGCGAACATCGGGAGATAACTAGCCGATGTTTTTTCTTTTGAATGATGGTCACTTCAATTGGTTAATGCTAAGCTTGTCCTCAATTCCACGAGCGTGCTTTCTCCTATCACCTCCGTACTTTTCTTACTTACGCTAAATAGGCTCCAGGCGTTGAATTTTTTTTAAGAAAACAGAAATCGCAAAAAATTGAATCTATTTAAGAAATTGGTTTTGGTTCATAGTTGGGATCAACTATTTAATAAAGTGACTATAAAAATTGATCGTTGAAAATTTAGTTAACTATTTAAATATTTCCCACTTTTTATAAAATTAATATTTTGTTCGTCAACATTTTACAGAAACTCTTTCAAAACTAACTTGATTAAATTCGGTGAATCTGTTCGAATTTGTGCACGAAGCTTTTGAACCAGACGAAGGAGGAAAAGAAAACGGTATAAATAAGAATGCAATACATCTAGCAGCCCAAGAATCCAATGAAAGTAGACCCAAACTAATGCATAAAAAACTGCATTCGTCACTCTTGTCGTGATTTTATTAAAAGAATCCAGTTGGTTGAAGGAAAAAGATAAGTCAAGTAAACTGTAAAACAATCTTCCCCGTTCACCCATTATTTAATAATTTTAAAACTTAAAAAGAACGCGAATGATGAGCCCCCCATTTTACGTGAGTTAGTGACGTCATCAGAGTTCCGGTTCTTCGCCTTGTCCAATTAAAATGTTTGATAGAGGGGAGGAATCGCAGGCGTGGCGACAACCAGTCACATCCGGCATCTCCCAACTCACCTTTCCCCTTTGTGTCGGCTACACCCTGCCATACACCCTCAATCAAAAGACTCATATTATATGCCCACTACGTTCATCTTCACTCTCGCGCGACATTTCAAAGTTTTGGCATTTGATGCGAAGGCCTCAAATACAAAATTATCATTCTAATATAAGGATAACTATTACTACTACGACGAAAACCTTAAGTTAATATTTTTATCGAAAACATTTATCCTTCCACCGATCGCACGGCGTGTTTCGTTGTTACAACAGACTTTTCAAGTGTCGTTTCACAATGCTGTTGTGGCAACGAAACCCTGTTGTACTGAAATAAATACAGTGAAAATATTGCGATGTCTAATTTCACCATGATATCAATGACTTCCACCGCATCCAACCACATAACAAATGTACATGATATTACGCAAACGAAGTCTACGGTTTATTTAGTGAAATTTATGGTTTCCCGATGCGTGGGAATGGACGAAAAATAAACGTGGAGGCAAGCAATCCAAATGGTCTGGCTGTCTCCGAAGCAAAGGTCCCATCCACGCATCCCATGGCATTCTGGGAGTGGATCCCTCCCTATCGAAGTGTGTTGAATCGCCATCGACACACTGCTCGCCTCTGTTTCTCTGATCAGCTGAGAGCGGTTCCATTTCAAGGCGACCAGAAGAGAGCTATTGTTGGCCACTTCGCCCCCCCCCCTCCACCCCCACACCCTCGCCCCCTTGCCGCCACTGCCCTGCAATTCCAACGCTCTCGCGCATGCGCCGAAATGAGACAAAAGAACGCGTTCACAGAGGTTACGAATCGTAAACAGCGAGCCAAAATTAATGCCGCTGATGTTATTACTTATATTTTTCATAAAAAACATTCATTTCGATAGTTTTTGATCCACTAATTCTGAATATTCAACTACTCTTGTGTATTTTCAATACTTTTATTTTTATTTCACATTTTGTTTAAGCAATTAACAGGTCAAGAAAGCCAATGGAATTAAAGATTATTATCACTTACCGCATTAACTGGAAAGACATTTAAGCACTTTTCCACAAAGCTTTTTAAGATAGTTGTTGTATCAGCGTCAAAATCTATCTCTCAATTGTAATCCAATACGTATTGTTTCTTAAACGACATGGGTCATTTCGCAAGAATTTTTCCTAAGAACACGTGAAATTTCTCTTGTCCATTGAAATCTAAGCCGAATATTTTGAGGTAAAAACAACTTCAACCCTAAAAATAACTGCATCAAATGTCATTAAATTGCACCAAATATAATCGCAGAATTGTGAAGGGGCATTCAACTACGCTACTCCAAAACTCTATGTCCTCTCTTCTTCAATCCTTCAGTCTTCTTCTCAAAACGTCGAGAAAACTCGACTTCATCCATGCTTGAAGTAACTCACTTTCACGTCTTCCTTTGGACAAACTCTGAGGAAAACTGACGTTTAGCGCGAAACTTTAGGACAAGCGACGTCAAAAAGTAATTTGGGTTATCCACTGGCTGAGGTTCGTAATACTTTATTTTCATTTTCCAAGAAAATTCGCATGTGAAGGGTGAAAAGGCTTATCCCGTTCATTGTTCAAATTGTATTATTTTTACAATTTTAAGGGTAACTTGTTTAGTTATAAAAATATATTAAATATAAAAATTTGAACTAATAAAAATTAAAAATTTCACGCCAATTACCTAATCGTCGGGAAAAATATGATATAAAATTTGTAAAATTATTTTTTGCGCTTATCTTTGAAAAATATGGAAAAATAAAGATTTGCTCATAGTTTTTGATAGCACCATTTTCCAATGTGCATAGAAATAAAATACTGCATTGAATAGGTAGAAAATAAGATACAACCAAATACGGTGTATTGCGCGTTGAGAAACAGTCCTAAATTGACATTTTGGAATCGAATAATGGCGCCTCAATGTAAGGGAAATAACCTTTTCGAGCACTTCGTACACGACAGAGTTGGAGCCCCGGGAATGGCTCTTCTGCATTTCAAAAATCTCAGCCCTTGTGTAGAGAACTTCACCACTTGTACCTATGAGTAGACATAATACATATGGAATGCAAATTTGATTTATTACGATGTAATCTTAATGGACACTGTTTATATTATAGTTTACCCGTTGCCATGTGGCCTTAGCGGTCGGATTGGATGGATTCCCTTTCAGCTTGTCATGCATAGCTATTCTTTTACCGTAAAACTCCTTTTGCAAATCCAATGCATATAATTTATTTTACGTTTATTAGCTCATTTTTCAATGAATAATGCCTCTAAAATCACAATACGATTCCATTCGATTATTTAACCTTTCTCTAATTAAATATAACTTTTCATCGTGAAAAGTCAATGACTTTCCATTCATGATAAATAATTCCTCCACGGTTATTTTCTCCTAAATACTAATATTAAAAGCATATTTATATTTTCCATGCTAATTCCAATCAATTTAAAGTTAAAAAAATTAAATCAAGAGGACCATTATACTGTAATCGTAGTTTAAAGACGACCGTCCATGTAGGCGTCTGCGTCTCCGGGACCAGTGCTTCGCTCTTCTCTCACTTTGACACTCATGTCTACGTTCAAGTGCACACTTACCAACACGTGAGTATACCGTTATGCAGTTCAAACATCTAGTTACCCAACCTAATATTTAAAAAAAACATTTCAAACTTTAACTTTTGGACTTTTGTCCACTTCAATTGGGGTTTGGCCCCACTGTGCGCAGCCCGCGATAGCGCATTGCATCATTGTAGTTAAATCAATACTGAGGTCAGGGTAGCTATTAGTAGCAAAAACATTTTTTACTGCTACGTTGAATATGCTATCCACATTGTATTCATGAAAAAGACAGCGCGACAGAAAGTTACGCTCAAACGATATTGTACATTTTATTTGAAAATTCGGGTAAAAACGCTATAAGTTTAAATATAGATAAGTAAATTAGTAAGCATAATAAAACTCGAAAAAAGTTATATTCCACTATGCGCTAACGTTAATATGTATTAGTAGGTATAAATGTTTTTGGCTATGTATTAATTGTGTTAAGTTTCATTACCGCGAAGCTGAACGTCTTCGAAATCGTCCGACTTCACGCAGCCGTCATTTTTACTCTGAATGCTCCATGTTTGGCGGGTCCTAGTTGCCTCCCTGTACAACGAACATTTCTAATAAGTGGCGTACTTTGTAGACAATATCCTGCAGAATCCGAATACAGCATTCAAATATTCCTTGTAAAATTTCAACAGATTCAGGCTTCAATTGGTGGAAGTGAGATATATTTAAATAAATAAAAGAAACAAGCCGCACTTTTCCACAAAATCTTTTACTATGCTCATATACTCTTAGTCCTGGTCTTGTACCAGATGATGGATCAGTGAACCGAAACACGTTGCGCGCAGTAAAAAATTTTGTGGAAAAGTGCTACGATCTTTTCTTTATTCAAAAATTCCTTTCAAAAAATCGAAAAAATGATTTTGGCCAGCTTTTTACGATTTGGGACCACTGTGGAACGCTGCTCACGAAAGTAGCAACTCAGCGATATTGTCAGCTCATGGCACTAATGCAGGCTGTATGTTTTAAGTTATGGGAATGAATTCCTTGGAAGAAATTAACCAGAAAAATAGAGCTGTGAAAATGTATCAGTCTTCTCAAGTATGCTCCTCAAGCATCAACCAACTTCCAAAATCAAGCGATCGTTTTCATTCACACTTTTCAAACATTCCCCAGCTACATCCAGGGTCACCTTTTGCAATAAATGGCTCCTTGCGCCCTCTCCATCGGTCTTCCCCCAGATGGCTGACTTTTATCCCTCCCTCTCCCCCTCCCTCTCTCTCTCTTCCCCAACGGAGAAGATAAGGACTTTGAACTGGAAGGAAGACTGTCAAAGCGAGTTTCCCGCACGAGACGAGGCCCAGCTCCAATTGAGGCCCTCTTTCGGCCACTTGACATTTTCAATTAGTTTCAAAAATTCCCGCTGAGCGATGATCCATTCCTCCTCAAAGCAGCATTGGACCGGAATAGCTCTGAGAAGTTGTGAATTTGACAGATTGTATCATCATTGATATAAAATTCTGTTCAGAGCGCCAATCATAGTTTATTTCCCCCTCGGCGACGTGAGTGAAAACTTATGTATACACATTTAAGTGCACGGCGGGCAAAAGCACACGCAGAGGCAGAATGGAAAATACTGATTCATATAAGTAATACACGCGCTCGTATGATAGCCCAACATGGCCACCCCTATGGTGATTGGCAGAGGGTGACCAATGACCAGCATGCAACGTCATTAAAAAAAACAGCGGCATGATGACGAAAAACAAAACGAGCGCATTCACGGAGTAAGTCGACCATCGCTCCAACCACAACACAAACACACTCTCGTAGAAAGACAAAACTTGCCGACGCTTCGCGATTAATACAGTATATCCATGCAAAGTAATGCTAAAAACACTGGTTAAACATGACATGATGGAAAAGAAGAAAAACACGCAATATATCCAGAAGGAAGAAAAGAGAAAAAAATGGAAAAATGCAAAAATGCGATGAGTTGCGAGGGACGCCATTGATTCTATTGATCGAGACTCCGTTGCTATCCTTGATTTGTAGTACGAGGAAATAATGCCATTTTAAATATCTCTCCGTTTTGGGCGGCGGAAGGACGACGGTAAACGAAGGATATTTTTCATTTCGTCTGAGAGAAACTCTTCCGCGAATTCGCCAAGAGAATTTAGCCTTTGCTGGGCGCAATGCACTTGCAAAAATTCCAATCATAACTCGCCTAGCATATTGTAAACCCTGAAATTTTAACCGTAGTAACTCAAGGGCGTGTGCCTCGTGTTTACCGCGTCCCCTTCCGATCGAAGTGTGCCATTGACACACTCACCCCCTGTCTCATTGACTCTCTCTCTCTCTCTTTAATCAGCTGAGCGCCTTGGAGGCGACGAGAGAGGTTGACACTCACCCCTTTCCTCCCGCTGATTAGAGATCCGCCCATTCACCCACTTTCCCCCTCCCCCCAGCCAAATGCAGCCCCTCCCAGCCCCCTATAAATACGCAAGAGAGGTTCCGATTGAGTGTATGCATAATAGGAGGGCATGAAAACAGAGGCGATGGGATGGGAGTCTTGCAGCGGATACAGAGCAGACGGAATGGAAAGAGGATTTGCGCGTTGTGAGTTAAACTCATCGCTGGTTCTTTCCATACATTATTAAATGTGGCAATATATATATTTATCGGAAAAGGGGTGTGAAATAGATTATAAATGCCCATGGGGCTTTTATGGTCTCCTCAGCTTATGTATCGCGGGTAGCCACTACGAGGGAATATGAATTTCGGGTCGAGTGTAAGTCTCCCCCGGCTACGTGCCCAGTAGAGTACATTTCATTTGAGTGATAGATAACGTGATAGTCACGGCATCCGAATTCAAACGACGTGCGTGCTCACTTCACGTCTGCGTGAGTGGCCCTCGCCGCTCTGATTGTGGGCGCTGGGTTTTTTTTTAGTGGTGTTGGTGGGGTGGGGGGGGGGGAGGGAGGGGATGACAAATTGTTGTGTGAGTAGGGACCATTTGTGTCATCTGGAGTTCTGCGACGCCCAAATTAAAAGAGAGAGAGGAATCCCACCCCACCCATGCTTTAATTTTTATTTGCAGAATGTGCTCTAACTCATAAGTATTTCGGAAACGTTCCGCCCGATGACTATCAGGCAGAAGTAGACTTTGTTTTTAACTAACTGCTTAATTTTTAGTCGTTCAGTTGTTTTTCAATAAACATCGATGCTCTTCACACGAACACTCTCGGCTGCCAAACTTAAGTCAAAATAATGCAGTCTTGATGAAGCAGCGAACCATTTAAAAAAATCTCCAAATGAATGGCGTCATATCATCTCTTTGACTTTGAGAGGAAGTGAAGAGAAAGCTTCGAATTAGGTTCTGCGTTAAGTTCGTAGATGGCGTTGAAAAGAGGGAGAGAATGGAAGTCACCGCGATTACGTGAGGAGCATGTTGGGGAGGAAGTCCACCGGGACGAAGAAGGTCTTTAGCGACACTCAGCCGGGCGCACTCAGAAATTTTATAGGGGGTGGGGAGTTGTAGTAAAGATAATTGCTTGCTTAGGGTGAATTATTTTAAATGAGAACATCCTAATATGACATTTATATGAGACTATCGGTGAATTTAGAAACAAATACATAATCCGATTGAGCTATTGAATGAGTAGGTATAAATCGATATTGTCGGCCTATCTTCGACATTTGGGACCCTCGCCTTCTTTGACTCGTTGATTTGTCCCTGAGCACTCGTAGTGTCGGGTATTGAGTATGCCGCCCGTCATGGCCTCCGTTGGGGATGACATCCTTGCCTGTTTGCTTCCTGCATTTCACTTTGCTACTTTTTTCTCCTCATCTCCTCGTCACACGTTGCATATGTGTGTGTTCTCCTATTTGTCTTCTCTCCTTTGAACTCTCCGCCCCTTTTCGTCCTCTTAATTATAGCTCCTCCCGCCGTCGCTGCCCAGATGCGTGTGTGCGCGTGCGTGCGTGTCACCGATCCCAAAAATAAAGCGTAACTAATGACGACGGCATTGCTCCTCCCTTCCCACCCCCACCCCTCCTCCTCCTCCTTATCTCTGCAATCAATCGTCTCGGATAAACGCTCCCGCGGCTCACTTTTTTAAGCAACGGTCACCTCCACCCCTGGGGCATGTGCGCTTTTCCGGTCCAGCGATTCACTTCTCTTCGGAAGTGTCGGTCGACCTGTTTGGGATCAATCGTTCGCTTCGAACGGCTGAACCATTTTTCCCCTCAAAAGCCGCCGCACCAGCGCGTGTTTTCGAAATTAAAATGACCTGAGCGTCCTCGTTGCGAATGCCAATCGAAATACTTGCTCATTCCTGAGTCGTCAGTAGAGAGCTGTTCCCACTTTCTGAGGGAATATTCTGATGAATTTCATTGGATTCTGTAACTATTTAAGGTTTATCATGGAAAAGATTCGCTAATTAAATTTCAGCATGGATAGTAGAATTAAACGGTTCATCAGGAATAAACCAGCCCGGTTCAGGATTTCCTTTTCCCTAACATCCAGACACCGCACTCGGAGCGTCTAAAAAAACAATTGACTCATGTCTCACTTAAATGGACTTTTCTATCACGTACGTTATTATCCAAACTTTTAATTGTATGAAAATAATTTGGGGTGCCAAGGGGTAACGAATGATGTGCATCAGTGACGAAAACCAAGCTGTCCGCTGGAATCGAATTAAACAAAAGACGGAAGCATGGCGAAAGAGGTGAGATAGCAATGAAAATATGAAAAGCAATTCTGAGTCACTCTCAAATGAATTCTGTGATGAAAAATCACGGAAAAACGCCGCAAAAAATGCACAAAATAATTTTTTTTGGTACTATTATTCACAGTTTATGTTCGATTGAATTTCTTGCGCTGCGATCGTCAATTCTAGATTTTATACTAGATTAAAATGGTCAAAGTCAGAGTTTTCCCTCTCTCCAGAGAAAAATGATGTTTCCTTTTGTAGTATGATGAAAAACCCACGCTGAACAGTTAAAGTGTTCTGTGTTGTTGGACCGACTCGAGTGTTCAACTTTTAGGTAATTCTGTAATTGCAGGTAATACTTGGTCAGTTATAGATTAGCTAGATAGATTAGTGAGTGAGATCGGAGTACTTGAAACGATTCTAAAGAGAAAAATTGGCAGTGTAAATGACTCATTAGTTGAATAGTAATCAGTGGTAATTTATTGAAAAGAACGATGACGTAGAATTGAGGCATGGACAATGACCGCAGTTGGGAAAGCGAGGATAGAAGCCTTCGAAATGTGGTGCTACAGAAGAATGATGAAAATCAAATGGATCGACCGAATTAGTAACGAGGAAGTCCTAAGAAGGGTAGGAGAGAAGAGAAGCCTCATGAAAACCTTAATAAGAAGACGAAACATCCTTATAGGCCACATCTTGAGACATGATGGCCTGATGAAGACAATGGTCGAGGGACAAGTGGAAGGCAAGAACGGAAAAGGAAGACCTCGAACAAAATATATGGAACAAGTAAAGAAGGGTGTGAAAGAGAAGAAATACGTAGGTGTGAAAAGATTAGCTGATAGGAGAACTGAGTGGAGAGCTGCGTCAGTCCAATCTTAGGGTTGTTATGGACGAGTGATAATGATGAATATTTTTTTAGCGGTTCTCGTGCGTGGTCGAGGTATAACAAGAATGGCTCTTTTTTTTCTCTCGAGCATATTTCTTCTCTCCAATATGTTCTATTTCAGAGCGCCATACTGATTTGTAGAAAACGGCGATTTCTGCGCATTCTTAGTCAAATGAATCACCACCACTTCAATCAAAGAGAAAAGAAAATATTTTTTCGCTACGCTAATTTAAATATATTCCGATTTCATTCAAATAATGACCTATAGAGGGCGCGCATCTCTCGACCGAACGTATTTTGTATTTTTTTGGAGACGAGCATCTCATTTCACAGTCATTTAAGTTTTCGGTTAAGCAAAAGAGGAAACGCACGCGCGGCGCCCAGAAATACCGCGTCCGCCGAGAGTCGGCGATTAAAGATTGAAGCTAGGGTCGATTTTCTTCACGAGGCGGAGAATTCGATGTAGAGCTGGCCCGTTGCGTCGAAACCCAATCTGATCAGGGGGGATGATTTTACTAGCGGTGGAAAATTATTCAAGCCCGGGGGCTTTCCGATCTCTCTGGGGTTTTGGAAGAAGAATTACTTTAGCTTTTTTCCAAGCGTTAAGAAATAAATGTGGTTGAAAAGATAGGTAGAAAGAAAAGAGAGAAGAGAAAGGAATTGGGAGCATCGGCTGGCATATCTTAACTGAGATCATTATATTGTCCAGGCTAAGAGTTTTTTTTAACGGAGGGTGAATCAAATATATTTCGAACACCAGAAGAAGTTAAAATTTGAAAAGGAGCAGGAATATGCGGTAGAATGTGGAAAAATCGCGGAGTGTTTGTTCTATCGGTGAAGAAGAAGTTTTGAGATACAGTTTTTTGTAGATTATCAGCTGGGATGTCGAATTTCTTTAATGCAAATGACACAACAATAATTGTAGCTATTATTGGCCATCTCTCTCTCCCCTTGAATACTGTGTGGCATTTTTTAGTGTTTCCCCCTCCCCCAAAATTTCTGGTACCCCTCCCCCCAGAAATTCTTCGAACTTCCTCGAACTTCCTCCGAACTTATCCGCAGAACTTCTCCCGCAAGGACTTTTCGCGCTAAGATTTTTCGCGCAAAGGATTTTCGCGCAAAAGGCCTGTAGCAAAAGGCCCTGTCTCGCAAAATCCTGTCTCCGGAAAATGCTGCCTCCGGAAAGCAGCATCCGAAACCAGCACCGGAAGCCAGCACCAAAGCCAACACCAAAGCCAGCACCGAACCCAGCCTACCTGCAATCCAAGACTTATATAGGACTACTGCGGAGGAATACTTACTCCTTGGCAAGCAAGGGGAAATCGGTGCTAAGTCCATAGTATTGCACTTTGGAGTGAGAAGTTTTACCATTGTCCTATCACAACACCGTCTCCCTCCAACACCTCACCCCACTATCTCCTTCCCCTCCATGTGTTCCAATGAATATCCCTCTGATTCGACTGATGTCTCAAACCCAGAAGTTGAGGGGAAAATTTTGGGTGGTATGCTGTTGACTCAAACCCAGGGATGATGTTTTGCGGAACAGCCGGTCAACAGGAGCAGTGGCGCAGCAGTTTAAACATCGCCCTGTCTACCCCACCACTCCCTGGAAAAATCCCTCCCCTCAAATCCTGTCTCGTCTTGCAATAGGGTCATTCCATTTCAAATCAACACAGAAAAGTACAATTTCCAACCTGACCCTCTTCGATTTTCATGAAATTTGGTGTGTTCATTACACATAACAAGAGAATGAAAAATACCAAATTACAGATTTTTATCACAAGTATCATGAGAGTAATGGCCACTTGAAGTTATAAAAATGTGCGGAAAATTTGGCCAACACCCATGACAGAAATGGCTGTAACTTCCGTTCTAATAATGATAGAACAGTGAACCAGGTGATTTTGGAAAGGTCTTAAAACAAGCTTTCCAACGATATGCAATTTTGTCATATTAGTGGAATTCTCATAGTTAAGGTCAGTGACCTTGACCTTTGACCTTGAATATCTCAAAACATGTCACCTTCGAAATTAATGAAAAAAATATATTTGATTTATCATGATATTCTTTACAAGTTAGTAAAAATTCAAGTTGGGATGACCATGGGATCAGGAGATATAAATTAATGAGTACAGCAATGCGTTGCATTATTTCCCAATTAAACGTATTCAGATACTTACAATGGGAATAGAAGCACTGAAAAATGTTTTGGTTAGAAAAAAATGGTAATTTACCACAGCACAGTCAGTAAGTGAATCAACGGGCCAATAGCAAGAATTTGTAATATGGGAGGTCACATGCACTGATATAAGACTTTCAATGATGCAAATCATGGTTTTGGCCTCCCAGCATAAAATATGTTTTGCAGGCATTCAGAATTACAGATAAAAATATGAAAAATAAATCACCTGACTTCTTATTCTTCAGTAACGGGAAGCAGCATATAATACTCTTTGTGCATCTTTTGGTGAAATCAAATAAGTTTGACCGGTTGCTGTTCTCACATCAACCTTCGCAACAATGTCCTTCTTGTCCACAGTTAAGATGTCAGGTTTCTCAGGGTATACATATGAAGGTGAAGGCCCATGAGGATGTAGAAGGCTAATTGAAACCTCATTGGTATCTTCATTAACATTTAAAACACATCCAAGCCACCAGTGACCTTCATGCATACATGCAACAAAACCTGTGATGTCATCAAGGAACAAGTCTCGTTGGGTCCTAGTTAGGGATTCATTTCTGATGTCGAGAGAATCGGAGAAAATTTTCGTTTGAATATTGTAATGGCCAATGGGAATAACGCAATGTATTTTGTGGGTACCTGCGATTGTGTGACTTTGTGCAAACCGCTCTTGAAGGAGAGATAATTCTTCATCATACTCGCTGTTGGTTGTATAACAAAAATGACACACTTCAATGTTCTTGGAGCACCATTCAAACAACTGTCTGGGTGTCATTATCTGCGAGTTGTAGATGCACTGCAGACTGGCACGAGCAGCAAGTCTCTTGACAGTACCAGCCACACCATCACATGGTCCTTTGCCATGTGATGTGGCAAAGAAATGCCACTCTGAAGAGACACTGAAATCAGCATGATGAAAAGTTATGTTTGTAAAATTTTTGTGATTCTTATATTGGGCTGCAGCACCATCTGAGAAGTAGTACACGTGTTTGGGTGTTCTGAGGAAGTGGGATTTCATGAAGTTGATCAGGTGACGCTGAAAAAGATGAACACTCACTGTGTCATGTTTACGGCATTCTGAAATTATAACAAATGAAATGTGATCTATCATATGGTTTTCTGGATGTCTGTAATAAATAACAAATGGATGAATTGTGGCCTGAGCATTGTTCCAATGAAATCCCTGAACCTCATCTTGCAAGACAAATGCATAATTTTCGGCAAAATCACATATTACAATATATTCATTGTCACTAAGTCTCTCTTTCAGATGCTGTAGAAATTGAGATTGTTGTGTGGCTATGAAGGAATGCAACAAAAGCTTTTTTAATTTGTCTCCAAGGTTTTCCAAAAAGTCTTCCACGGATGATACACATGTCTGGAGAGTTGTTCTATCTGTAGATATCCACTGTTTGTATGTTATTTCATCTATTCCATTTTCATCAAATAATTCTTGTAGGTGTGTCATGATGGAATGCATACCTGGGCAGTTTTCACAAGTGGAATTATAACATTTTGGATGTGCAGGATTACAAATAATCCAAGCAAGACACTGTTTGTATGTGCTAAGTTGACAGTCTGCATCACGTGTCAACTCTTTTAGTCTGCAACCTTCCAACATGAGCTTCACATTTTGGTGAATACTACAAACACAAACACTATGGGTACCAGCTGCACCGGCCAAAACGCAGTTCCTGGGTCGCAACTGGCAGAATTTTGATAGCCCTACTTTCAGTCCTGGGTGTTCATCCTTAAATGCCTTATACAGTTCGTGCAGGTTTGCTAGCACCAGTCGTTTTTGTTTGTGAATCCTGGAACCATTTTCTTTGACGGAAACAAAATCCTTCTTTCCAGGCAAACAGCGGCTTATATCGTCTCTATTGTAGAATTCTATGACACTGTTCACTATTTGTTCGCTTAAGGAACGTTTAGGTCGTGGATTGGGAGTTGCTAAAATACCGAATTCTTTGACTAATTGCTTTGCTTTTCTTACTAAATAGTTTGAGGCTCCAAATTCATTTTCAATCATTCGAATGCTCCAACCTTTTGGAAGTAGTGTCAGAATTTGTATCTTTTCACTGGTTGTGGTGCTTGTTCTGAATTTATCTTTCAATTGCAATATTATTTGAGATTCTAAATTGTTTTCATGCTCTGTATTTTTTTCTACACTAGATACATATTTACTTTTGAAAACCTCAGACACTTTCTCAAACTTCCTCTGTGCATAAGTTTTCTCACTCAGTCTCTTCTTTTTCACTGGGGACTCACCAAGAGATACCAAACTATCATTTAATGAATCTAAGGCAATTTCTGGGGCTACGAATGTGTCCGACTCTTCTGAGGAGCTATGCCGTTTTGTGGAATCCACTTGTTTTGATGTAGCTGGGTGAGTCACAGGCCGTTGTCCCTGAGATAACTTTTTTCTACATTTATCACATATTTTGTGGTCACTGGTTATGCCACCAATCATGTCAACCATCCACATTTGCACTTTACGTAGATTTTTCTTGTATCTATCGTGTCCATTTTCCCCGAATGGATTACAGCAATAGATGATCTGCTCAAACTCCATCTTCAAGGTAACTTTGTCAATACACAAAACCTTTTCAGTAAATATTGGTGTATATGCACCACCCACACTGTCATACAATAACTTATGCCAAACACTTCACTTATGCACAGTATACTATATTTTCACAGGTGGATAACAGAACCAAATGAGGTTTACATGTGACCTATTCCTGCTCCTGGCGCACGTAACAATGCTTAACCCCTCAAGCGTGACTTTAAATGCCCGTGGTCCTTCTCTCAGCATATACGATGCACTGACTGCATCTTCTGAATGCGCCTCAAGCGTGCGTGACACACATAGGCGTCCGAAGGTTTCATCAACAATTCCTATCTCTTTAGCTTCCATATATGTACTTTAATGAGTATATCTGTGAGAAATATCTGCCTGCTTTCTTTCTGCACCTCTTAATTGCCTTTGTTTGAGTGCTCGTATTTTTTTCGAATATTTTTCCTGCTGATGCTTCCTGATGCTGATGATGATCCAGGATGCTTCCTTTAGGAGCGGTGCCTGGTGGATGTTCATGGAAGATATTCCTCCACTCACGCTCCGATTTATGTGCTTTCTTAGCGATTGTGTGTTCTGAGTGGGGTCACTGAATGCTTTCCTCTGTGGTTCATTATCATCTGCTTTTCTGCCTCATCGTTTCCTTCCTCTTTCACCGTGGCAATATATAGTGAAGTCATGGACCTTCCAGGCCTTGTCACTCAATGGCCCTCGGAACCTCGAAGACCTGCCAGCATCTAGTATCATATTTACGACGTTTGAAGCTTAGGATTGGGGTTTTTCACGCCTACGTTGTTTCGCTTTTTTTTCGGCCTTGGGTCCCTTCCGTATCTGAACCCCTCCTGCTATGGGGTTCCTCCTGTGGTGAAATAATGCAACGCATTGCTGTACTCATTAATTTATATCTCCTGATCCCATGGTCATCCCAACTTGAATTTTTACTAACTTGTAAAGAATATCATGATAAATCAAATATATTTTTTTCATTAATTTCGAAGGTGACATGTTTTGAGATATTTAAGGTCAAAGGTCAAGGTCACTGACCTTAACTATGAAAATTCCTCTAATATGACAAAATTGCATATCGTTGGAAAGCTTGTTTCAAGACCTTTCCAAAATTACCTAATTCATTGTTCTATCATTATTAGAACGGAAGTTACAGCCATTTCTGTCATGGGTGTTGGCCAAATTTTCCGCACATTTTTATAACTTCAAGTGGCCATTACTCTCATGATACTTGTGATAAAAATCTGTAATTTGGTATTTTTCATTCTCTTGTTATGTGTAATGAACACACCAAATTTCATGAAAATCGAAGAGGGTCAGGTTGGAAGCTGTGTTGATTTCAAATGGAATGACTCAATAGGCAAGCTCTCTTCTGCTCGTGGCCTGGTGGTAGACGCATGTCTAGTGAGACATGGCAAATTTATAGAAATTATTCTGCTGGTATTTAGCTGGTAATGTTTCCTCTGGGATCATGAATTACTATCATTGTTTTCTGTAATACTTCTGATTTTTGAATACTCTACTTTGAATAGATATCGAACGGTAATAACTCGTAAATTATTTTTGGCTACCTTTTTCTTGTGAGCTGATTTTCTTGTTTGTGGAGTCTTTCCCTGATCCAGCTTGTGACCGACGGTTGGAGTATTTCCCTTGTCTGGGCCTACGTGAAAAATCAACTAGATTTACGACGTAACTTCACAACTTTACAATTGACTAACACAATCTAGCCTCTCAAATGCTGAGAGTACGCCAGCTCAATCTGTTGCACCTCGATGGCAGCCTCGCGAGAGGAAATTTCGTGCTCATTGTGTACAGCCTATAGGGGGGAGCGTTGCATCTAGAATTTTTCCTCGCGGCGGCGTATTGTATTCTCGCTATAGTTTACCCACGATTCCTCGAGTAAAATCTACACTGAACACGTACTAGAGCTAGATTTTGCTCCAAAGTGTACACGCACTTACCTTTATTATCAGATCCGTGATTCTACTTCTTCCATTTCGAGTCAATTACCTCTCTCTCTCTCTCTCTGGCAGCAGCTATATGTGTTTGGTGAGTGGGTTGGGGAATTGGGGATTGGCTCCTTGCATTGTTGCGTTCCGCTGCTGAGCAGCCGACCGCCTTCCATGTGCCAAACGTCCAAACAATCGCGAAAGACGAGAGTCAGCTGTTGGCCCAAGTGGCGCCTACGAAGGAGATACAAGATGCGCAGTCCCTTCGTCTCGCGTGGCCAGAATCACAAACACACTCATTATACACGCATCTGATGAGTCTTTTGTCATTATTTTGCTTCCGCAGACAAAAGCATTCACTCCAGCAGGTGACATATTCTGCGGAACACATTATTACGTCATTCTTTCCTCGCACTGTTAGGAACAGCAGTAATAGAAGCTGTTTCTCGTTGAAATTATTGGCGGCTGTCCTCGCTAAGAAGACTCATTGCACGATTAACCGTTTCTATCCGTATTATTTTTTTCCTCTCTCTCTCTGTTTTCACTGTATCTTTTCTTCCGATTATGATTGTTCAGTCTTTTAGATCTATTTTGTAAATTTACAGATCTTTTGACCTTATTTCATTTCACTCTTCGTTTCGTTCTTACCTTGCCAGGAAAGTACTTTTTCAATTACTAACCTTTGGCATATTTTTTATTTCTACGGAAGCGTCAGTTTCTATTTCCGTTATATTTTTGTATTTGATGAAAATTCCTGTTGGGAGCTCACACCATCGTCACTAATTTTTACGCCTTTTTAGCTACAAAGCATGTGCGGTACACCCATTGTAAGCTGGTGATTGATCCCCCCTGCCGATATTCCTAGTCGTATTTTGCAGTATAATGTGTAGGTATAGTCTGGGGGAGGGGGAAGCGTTGCATCTAGAATTTTTCCTCGCGGCGGCGTATTGTATTGCTCGGCAAACGATGTCAAACCGTTTCGGTTTATTTACGAATGCCTTATGTTCGAATCAGTCAATTTATCATTAGTCTCTTTGTTGTGAGCCACTTTATAATTTCAAACTGATCCGAAGGTGACCTCACATCCGCGTGTCACCCCGCAATGCACAATGCAGGCGTGTGGCGGGGGTGTTAGCCGATATATAAGAAATGAGAATGCAGGCGTCGGAGAAATTTCTCCATTGAGTTCCACCCGAGTTGAGAAAGTTTTAAATCAATTCATTGTTTGGACGAAAAACAATTTCCTGGAGCATGTAATTTATATCTTATTGTTAGCGACCACTGTGCCCCTGTTTGATGACGAAATAATGGTGAAAGCTGCTTGAGCGATTTGCGTGTGAGGGGGAAAGAAGTGCATGTGTGCGGTCTGTAATATCATATCGTGTGGCGGGAAATTAAGCCGTGTGTGGCATGTGCCAGTTCATATCGAGTAAAACGGCTGTCCTCCATTCGAACGATAATTGACAGGTGAGGCGAAGCGGGGATACGACGAGAGCAGCGGTGCATTGTGGGAAGGGTCACATTTCACTCGCTCTCCACTGTTGTGGCATGTATGGCGCTATGTTCTTGCTTTGTTTGGCCTGCTCCATTGACTGATAATAATACGTATCGAATGAGCAAAGGGAGGAGAGCTTCCTGCCTGCGAGGGCGTTGGTTTACTAGAAAAGGGAGGTCTCCTGAAGTCTTGTTTATTGACGCGGTCGCCATGGTGATCTTTCGCGTTTGCTGAGTTTCCAGTAAGTGTTTGTATTATGCAAATTGTCCACATTGCAGTAACCCGAAGCTGCAAAAGCATCCATTATAGGATCGTTACAATTATAAATTACATCGGTATAAAGGGGATTTAATATTTTGACATGCAATCAAAAATCTGCATACACATTTTTGGTAAAGCCCCTGAGTCACGTGACCATTTATCCGTCCCATCCGAATAATAATAATATCTCTCCAGTGATCGCTCCAATGGCGACCCATGAAAAATGTCACGTGCACGCTATCATTCTCCGCGATGTCTCCAGGGATGGAGAATCTAATCCCTTATTCCGCCACTCGGCACGGCCCTTTGTCCGACGCTGGGAAAGCCATCACCGCTGGTGCCTTCTGCTTTCAGCCAATGAGAACGCTCGGCCGCCAACAGCGATTGCAACGCCGCACTTGTCTTTTAATTGAACGACAGTTGTAAATATGGAAAGTGAAGGAATAAGGGATGGAAAAAAGGACGGTGTGAATGATTCATAATAAATGATGGGTCAATGATCGATCGCTCTTTTGCTCTCTAAAAAACCTGTCGCTGTAGCTATCGCTCAATATAGGGACGAGAAAAATGATCGCGTGTCTCTGGCTTATTCCAGCTCACTGTCTTCGCGCGTGTGCTGAAAAAGGATAGAAAATCACGAAGCAAGCTCCCAAGCTGATATGCTTTTGAAAAGGTTCTGTTGTTGGCACAAATATTCATCCCTAGCAACGTATCTACTGTTAATTTGACTGAAGGTTCAGTCAATGAATCCTAGACGTCGCCTTTGGTGTGTCGAGAGATGCGGTCGCAGAGAAAAAAACAGTTGACGGTTGATGTTCCGTCCGCCGATTAGAAAGATGAAACTCCCGCTTGCCCCTCGGCGATTGACCACAATTGGAACGATTCATATATATATATACATGTGGTCAATCGATGGCGCTTCCTTGATTGTTGACCGGCATCTGAGGCGTTGCTAATGGCGACCATCGTCAGCTGCGATCATTTTTTCAATGAGAAGAATGGATGCAGGGGAAGACAAAGGCGATGATGGAGACATCTATGGGAATTTAAACAAAATTATATTGTCTTGAGAATAAATTCCTTATTTTAGAGCATCTCGCATCTCCACCGATCGTGTTTTGTCTTCCTTGGTGCCGCATTAAAAACCGAGGCCATTGTCACAGTCTATCGTCTTCAAATTATCAGAGTAGGTATGTGACATCAGTCTTTGCTAGCATTTGCCAGTCCTCAAAAATATGATTTATGAAAAAATGTGGTATTTTTTAAAGTTATAAAAAACAAGCTGATACTGAAAAAGGCAGGTAAAATAAGTCATATTTTCAACATGGCAGCACAGCTTTGAAGCGAGTATTCTTCCGCCAACATAATTTGCCAATTCCGCAATGGACGTGATTGTCTTCTCGAGGAGGTGCCCACATGATGTTGGCCACTTTTAAGGAAAATGTCGCAATATATACTCTCCTAATTGCTTCCTCCCTGTCGTGTTCAGCTGAAAGAAGCTTCATTTTTTTCTTGCAATTACGTTTAAAATTCATGCATGCAGGCTATCATGACGACCTTTATCCAGCATTTGTACTATATGTAGCTTCTAATTGGGATTGGGGGGCTCTCTCTATTTGTTTCCCCTGATTTGAACTCACTCCCAGTCTCGTCGCCTTGGCGATCAACAATTCCCAAACAACCGAGCCGCCAATCGCGTTTCATTCAGCCCGTGACATTGTGGCGTCGTAAATCACGCCTCTTATTCTCGACCTTTCTCCGGAATCTGCAGCTGTGGAATCAAAGCATTTGATTGGCCGCAGGCATTTCAGCTGTTGACCACTCTGCGATTAACACGTGCCTCAACTCGTCTCGGAATGTCAGCGCCGCCACCGGACCGCCAAAGAAATAGATATGTATGCATCGACGCATTCAATCGGCCAATCTCTCTCTCTGTTGCGAGGATTGTGTCCTGCCATCCCAATGACAAGTTCGTTAGCTCCATGTGCCTGTTGGCGCTTCGCTGGCCATTGGGTGAAACTACGAGGTCATTCTGCTTCAGGTGGAGCTGACGCTCCTGTTATAAATATGGCTACGACGAAAACTCGATATTTCCTCTGATGACAGTGTGACAATCCCCTTTTAACGCGAACGCAACGAAAGCCAGTTGGTTATAAATAATGCGTAGCCAAAATATTTCTGATTGCTCAATTGTCCGTCGAAAGCAATAATTAATTATCCATCAGTTTGACGAATTGTGTAACTGTAACGTACAACTTGTGAATGCTTCGGCCTCAGATTACGGAGGAATTATTTGACACGCAGGCAAACGGGAAAGGCAATGACAGGAACGTATCTTTACAGCGCACAGTGGTCCCAATTGCGAATCTCGCGGGACAAAATTATTTTTCCCAAAAACTTAGAGCTTTTGTCGTGAAAACATTCAGAATTGCCTAATTATAGACAAAAACACAAAATAACACTATCATACGTCTTTTCAAGGTGGTTTTTATGAAAAAAATTAAAATTTTATTTATAAAAAAATTTCGTTTTACTCAACACTTAGAAAAATATGCAGAAAATCATTTTAAAAATCTATAGTAATGCGCTTTTCTTAATTTAATGAACTGATTACTTTAAAAATATACTCCTAAACACTGGAGATACACATAAAATCGTTTTTCACCGGATGTGAACCGCGGAATATTAGTCACCTTCATCATTATTACTCTCCCAACTACCTTCATCTCCGAAATTTACCGACTCCACGTCCTCCATCTCTTCAACATTACTCATTTCATTAGGAACAGGTAACATTGGTTCCCTGAGAAGCTGTCTGACATCCATCGAGAGGGAATAACAATGCCTTGGGTGCAGCGAACTAATATTGGAAACAAGGATCAGATGTGACTAATAGTAGGTTAAAAACATCTCTAATTGTGTCCTTTCTTGATTATTTTTGCGCGTGATTTTCTTTGAATTTACGAATATGCTTGCTTCTTGGGCCTCTTCGGAAAGCATTCCAATGTGAACTAATGCAATGCAATGGGGGTAATCAATCACTTTTGTATCATGAATTAGATTTCATGTACCGCGAAAGGCATATAATACCATGAGTATGACGCATGTATATTTTTTCTGTTTTTTGAGCATACTTCTCAAATACACTTGTAATTATGGAGAAACCACAGGAAAGTGCGCTATGAATTGCTCCAAACCACTGAAATAATTCCACCCCTACTCCATTAATGCCTGATGAAATGTCAGGATTCTTTTAATGTCAAAATTCTGATACTATGTACAATTTCTTCCCGTTTATTTCGATGACCAAGGGCATCAGTAGAGAGATCAGCGCCTCTATATTTTGCACTCCTTTCACAGTTATCTCCTAACTTTGATCTTCCAGAAATAATTTAATGGGTCTACAATACCTGATCGAAGATGGCCTAGTATTCCGCTATAAGATGTTGTTTTTATCATTTGATTTTAGCTGAAGAGGCAACATAGATATGGAAAACATATAGGAATCGTCCACTGGACCTGATTCCTTCAGAAATACAAATCTTTGCTTATATTGCTTGTGCCCACTACTCCCATCTTAACCCCACTTAAATGTCATCGTTAGTTTGAATTCATTACCAGACCGAAGGAAAGCGGCGACATCTTTCTGAGCCAAAATAGTGTTATTGACTAGATCCAGTAATTTGACCTCGGCCGAAGTATCAGTAATGGTCAGTTCTTGTGATGGGGGATAGCAAGACAACTTTGAGTTCAAATTTATCTTCCACAAGGGATAATTATCGCACCGTCTCTGATTGACCTCTCTTCTGATGTTTACGCACTTTTGCTTCGTAGGTTTTTTTATGGAAAAGGACAAAGCTTCTAATGATGAATATGGAATCAAAGGTGAAGACAATTAAGCCTTCCTATAGTTGGTAGCTCTCTTTGGTATGTTTTCAGTTATGTCTTTTATAATTGCAGCCGCATATTTTTTCCCAGAGCTTGGCAATGAAATCTGGCTTGCAAAACAAGGTTCTACCTTCGATATATCCTTCAAAAGAGACTGTTCACATCTACCAAAATCTGTCGTATTTTCTGGAGCACTGTTTTTACTTTTTATCAAAATTACTTTAAAATAGCATCACAATTTTCCTGATGTCCTTTGAGGTATCTTCATTACGACTTTCAAATCCTAATTTATGTTCTACGCATTTAATAAATCATCTATAGTCTTTTTTCCCTCAGCAATTATAACAATTCCATACGATTTACCGCCGGTACCTTGAATCGCTCTGAATGCGACATGATTTTCCCTATCGATATAAAAATGTAAACAATTGTAAGCCATGTAATAACTATACCATAAATATTAATAAAAATTTATAGAGTACAAAACTGCAATAGTTAAAATTACAAATATTTTTTCTCTATAATAGCGTAATTAATTCCGATATTCCAGGCGTCGTCCGAGGAAATGCCCCCAGTCCCGCGTCTCAACGGTTCTCGTTTGTCAACTTCATGGAACAAAAAGGGCATTATTGTCAAAAAGCGCAAGTAGGCGCAAAATGTGATTAAAGTATCTATAACTATAAGGACGTTTCCACATGCCTTTGAAGGTTTCGCAATCCTACCTCGACATATATTTTTTATAAGTCAATTTAAACAATTGAAGTCGATAAAAAACGAGGTTTTAAAGACTGAGAGATTGCCATTTGAAATCTAGTATTTTAAAGCAATTATATTTGAAGAAAAATCACTCTAAATAATGCTATATACCGATGGCTATAAGATCCCGTTAGAAATTGTCGTTCCTTGCGTTATTGCTATCTAGCAGGTACGTGTTAATGCTAGCGAGTCAGCCACCGTCTGGGTGTAGGCGGATGGTAGGCAATCTCAATGCGTGACTTTGCAGCTGCATAACATTGTTATAACTTATATAAACGTTGTAAAAGTTACCAATCATGATGAAGAATTTAATTGCGGATATCGCGACACCTACGGCGACTTTATTTTTAAAAGTTGCAAAATTGACTTTTGTCCCGCTAGATTAGCGATTGGGACCACTGTGCAGCGGTTTCCATGTCAACGACGCCACGTAGTCATTTCCTGACGTCTCTTCCGTTGCGGTGGATGGCCATCTTTGTAATTTCCGAATATTATATATGATTTTTGTTTGTTGAAGCTCCCGCTGGTCATTACAGCTGTTTTATTTTTAGAGTTTTTCGGTTGTTCCCCGCGTGCACATATTCCGTCTGAAAAAGTCACCAGCAACGGCCACGAAACGTCGGGAAACATCATTTAAGGGATGTGGAGTACACCTGAAATCACTGAATTTGATCGGGTATTTCTCAAGTTCATTGGAAATGTGAGCTAGAGGGTTCAAGGTCTCGGAGGAGCAGTCAACCATTACTGGAGTAAACTCCTACATTCAGTAGTTATAATTTATATGGATAATGGGAAGCGTTAGGCGATTAAATAAGTACGCGTAGATTCTGTTTATCTTATTAGGTGCTTTCCTTATTTCTGAGTGTTAAATTTAATGAAAAATAAATATTCCAAGGCGAATCAACAACGTAGTATAACAGCATAGGCCATCGTCGGAACGTGACTATCGGATCCATCGCGTGGTTTTAGACCCTAGCATCGAAGTCTTGCTCTAATGCGAAGAGCCGCTCTTTCTCGTTTGCGCTGGGGTCCTCGCATCATTTAAACTCAGCTTTATCAATAGTGTAAATGGAATAATTCCTTAATTGAAAAAAATAAATGAAAATGAATAAATAAAAAATAAATTCCTAGTGAAGTGTCTGATGTTGAGCAAAGCGCTTCACGATGCGGGAACATACTAAACAGTGTCCATTGGGCGGGAAGGAGGACGAGAGAAGACTGGATGAGTTCGAGATGTGGGTGAGGAGAAGATTGGAGAAGGTGAATTGGACGGAGAGGTGGAGGAACGACGAAGTGCTGGACATGGTGGGTGAGGAGAGGCAGCTTTTAGATGAGACACGGAGGAGACAGAAGGTATGGATGGAGCGAGTACTTAGCGGGTAGGGGATGTTGGAAAAGGTTTTAAAGGGTAGAATTTCAGGTAAACGAGGGAGGGAAAGGAAGATCATAGGATTAATAATTGTAGAATGAAAGGGACATGGGCTTTACAGAGATTTTAAGTCCATTTGGAGACTGCGAAAATAACGCCCTCCATCCAAGCTTACCTTAATAAGTAGAATACTTGAATAAGTAGAATAATTGAATGATAGCTTTTCGCGAGCCGCGACGTCGTTATCACACACGTGAATGCTGATGCATTTATCTAATGAAGGTTTACTCATTGCATCCTACGCTCCATTTATGAATAATATGATTATAGGATTCAATAATCGTCGTCAATTAAAACCCCAATATTTCATCCTCGACTTAACATATTTACGATTTCCACTCTTCCACAAAAAAGTTTCAGCAAAACTATTACTGTGCATACAGGGCGTGCATTTTAAGGAAACAAATTAATTTTACGTAAAGAAATGTATTCATGTCGATTTACACGAGGCATGCCATTGCGCAGGTTAGCACTGAAAACATTTGTGAAATTGCAAGAATGCAAGCTCGGAATCAGAACAGGGGCTATTTTGCATGCATGCATTCTCGCATGTGCTCTAGCAATTCACCGCTTTGAACGACGCAATTTTGACTGGGCCTTCGTGCGTACGTCAGATTGCGCAATTACGTGCTTCGTGCAAAACGGCCTTCAGAGATATCGCCACGAAACTCCATGACAATCGCCTAGACAGCATCCAGGGTTCGTGGAGGCGTCTCATCAGGACGGTAATCACTTTGGGAATAGAGAGAAAAAAGGTCTGCTGGGGCACGATCGGGAGGCCCCAGGGAGGAATGCCATTTATTGCAGAAGGTGACCACGAACAGTGGATGGTGTGAATTGCTCCGTTTGATGTTTCGCTTGTTCTCGTGCGCAGGGGGCGCTAGACCAAGCGAGGAAAACTCGCACGCCGAAGAGCAAATTGGAAAAACAATCGATTCACTTGAGCTTAGGAGCGATATCACAAACAAATTTCATTTAAGTTACTTGTTCTCATTAGTTGGAAAACGCACCTCGCATCTACGTCCCGACTTGTCGAGCTTTTGATTTTTTGAGATTGAAACGAGTAGATGAGTAATGGGTGGGTCAGGAATGTTGGGAAGTGATAGCTGTTGGCGTGAGTGGCTCCATTTGTGAAGAGCCGACGAGAGAGAGACCCACTCAAAGCGGCCGATAACTAATAGACACACGAAAATCACTGACTCACTCCGCCACGAATAGAAAATAAAGCGTTTATATTCGTTTTTGCTCCAAAAATAGTCCTTTGTCTTATCCCTCAAGCTAACACGATACAATCCTTCCCCTCTCTTTTCCCGTGATGCCCTTGGAGCGAGAATAACAGACGAATCCACCGTTCGAAGCCTATGAATGCTCACCCTGTAAGCCACTCGAAACCATTCGACTAGATCAAAATTTTTAATATTTGCGAGCCATTTAAAACTCTCTCTACGTGCGTGAACACCAAGGGATGTGGTTTCTTAAGGCTGAAGAAAGTGATGTTGTAGTGTTCAATTTTAAAATCATACATCACCATGTGATGTAATATTTGCGTGCTCGAAGGGCTTCCACAAAATCTACTGCAATGGGTGGAATGTGGTTTCAGAAGGCCTCCTCGAAAATATATCCATGTAATTTTTACAATAGGTTGTTGATTTAAATGTAAACTTTTGATTTGCGTTGTTTCTGCATCGCTGACCTTGATGCCTGAATGTCCAGCCATTGGTTCTTCGAATCGTGACGTCAACTTGCTCACAACTTAAATGTTACCTAAGTGAAAATAGCGCGGAAATGACCTTCACAGCAGCGCGAATATGCAAGCGATGGATATGGCATCGGCTTCAAATCCCTGACAACGGTTTCTTCGACCCTGGAAGCGGAAGTTGACGAGAAAAATCCGGGAAATTGAATTGGGATACATCGCCGTTGAAATGCTGCATCGCTGGTTGCATAAATACAGGCGTTTTTATTGTTACATATTTACTATCACTAATATCTCACTCCCATTGGACATACGAGAGCAAAAACACGACTTTCTTATGATATCATTTCCCATCGCACTGCCATTCTTGGTCGGAGAGCATCTGGTGGCGACACAGGAGTGACTTCCCCTGTGAACTCATCAATTAAAAAACAATTGAATGCTGTTCGTCCCCAAACAGTCGCCGCAGTGCACCATGGGAGCAGTTGAGGGCGGGTTGAATATCGTCTGGGCCCTTCAAACTTGGCCGACTGCCATGTTCTAAAATATGGGATAAAAAACTGGATTGAAACGAGAGTGCGTGCATTTTGAGATGAATAAACTGCCATTTGGGATTTCTCACCCAAGTGGCAATGCCATCCGAATGATATGAGCTGAGGAAAACATTTTCAAAGTTGCGCAATGTTACTAAATAGAGGTCCTTCTCAAGATGGCGCGATGCGTAATTTTTAGGCTTCACACGAGGTGGAAGGGGGTATCATCATTCCGTACTTTATGGTTCAATCCACTTGGATCTAATCGATATATCGATTTGATCAAAAGTCAGCCTCACCTAAATGGTGCCGAATAGCCTCTATCAGAAGATCCCTTTACCCTTAGATCCAATAATAACTCTAACTAAGTAAGAAAAGATGGGAGGATTTATGGAGGTGGCTGAAAGATAAGTATGCCTCGAATTCCGGGAATTTGCAGACGGCAGCGGAATGTCTTGTGCATGCTATTAGGGCTTCCTCCTTTCTCTCGACTCCTTCATCACTCCAGACTTATCCTCGGCTGCCGCCGACGTCAGCGGACGTCCTTATCTACGAGCCAGTAGGTGCGAAATAAAAACAGAAGACACGGGAAAATACATGTTTGAAATTCGTGAATATACCCATCTGCTGATTGAGAATTTGCCAAAATGTCGCGATAGGACAAAGCAATTACAAACACAGCAAATATTTTTATATCCCGGCAAATTCTAGTTTGTTACCGGTGCAAACGTTATCCGTACTCTGGATCCTGTTACTCTAGCCAATGAATTTGTAAACTAAGTTATCGAAGCTTATTGTTGATCGCAATAATCGTCGTCATTTATTTTCATCAGCGGTTCACCGCTTGGGAAGAAGAAGTGAGCAAGTATTAACGATTTTCAAAAACCGGAGAAAGGCATGCGGTATGTGTCCGTACAAAATAAGGGCATCGTGCTATGATGTGTTACTAGTGCGTAAATACCCAGTATCATTGATTGCTTTTCTATGAAAAGTATATCAAGAGTGTATAAAGATGAGCGTAAGTCTTGCAGAAAAGTTGAGGAGATGGGGAAATAGTAAACTGTGCAAGGGACCAGTTGTGGTTGTTGTAAGTGGTGCTGAAGAATAGAGTATGTGCACATTTTTGGGAAATGATCTTAAAAAAGAATTTACACCTCAATTAGGCTAAATTCCGAGTCTGAGAATAAAGAGGTACTTTTTAAGCGAGATATTAATTATTAAAATTTGCAAAATTAATGATGCGCTGAAACACCAGTCGGCCATATTCTCAAGGCTGTGACGTCATTTTGTTCGACTTGTTCTCAGGCATTCCTTGTTCTTTAGGGTGAGCCCCTCTACAGCGTATACTGAGTTTGGAAATAGCCATGGAATGCCTTATGAACTAGATTTAAAGTGTGTACATGCCATCATCTACATCTTTTAATTCATTTGTTTCTCGGTTACGCTGACGACGAGAGACTATCAACTTTTCTACCGCGAACTACCTAATCGTATTTCTTACTCTTCGGTTCTCGCATTTGCGTTCGTTTGCAGATTTATAGTGACATTAAAATTAAGAGGCACTTAAACAGTGATGATCCTTGAAAATAGTACGACTTAATTCGTGAAAACTAAGTCACTAATTAGTAACAAACTTAGTAACTGTACCCGTATTACTAACTAAAAAACGGAAAATTAATTTTCGATAAAAAGTGATAGTTTGGGTATTCAAAATGTTTGCAATTTAATTCCAAACACAGTGATGCTAATATTTTCCAAATCGGATGTGAAATAAGCTCATTATTACGTATCACAAGTCGGGACTACTTTTTGGAAATGCACCGCGCGCAGGGATTCCTCGCTTAATGGATAGTCATAACAAGACACTTGTACCTTGAAAACCAATAAACTTATGCTGTGAAGAAATATAAAATGAACCAATTATTAAATTGTGCTAACAAATGCTTCGAGAAGCATATTGAAACCGAATGAATGAAAAGTAATCGTCTGATCTAACTATCAAACATTTGATTTCCAGCCCGAGAGATTTCCGTCATTCATCCGGACCAAGTTTTCAATAACCAATTTTTAGATATACCTCACAAATGCTATTCATAAACCTCAACCAAGCAAATGCACATCTGACTGACATATCTATGTTAGCGAACTGAAAATAACTTGTAGCAACATTGTAATAATCAGAACTCTGCTTTTGAAAACATTAATTCTACGAAAGAACAAATACGTCGACTAAAAGTGTGTTTTTTTTTAAGAAATTAAGATCAGATTACTGCTTAAACTGGACCAAAATGTAACTTCAGTTATTTGTGCTTACGTTTAAAACCTTCAATAGCCCAGAAGAAGAAGAACCCAGCTCAGTAACGGCAATTTAATAATTAACTATGGATATTCATCCAGTCACCACGGGCCATAACTGAATATGAAAAATTATTTTTCGCGAGTCAGTAGGTTAAATAATAATAGAATAGAAAATAGTTAAATAGATACGTTAAATTATGATCGGTATTTGAAATGACAATAATACAAATATCGATAGTTATCTACCTACCGGCACTTTTAGTTCCGTAAACCTTCGAATCGTGCTAACAAACTTTTGGCCAATTACCTACTGTAAACAATCTTACTTAATTCACTTATGTTAGACCTAATTTCCGATGAGGTTTCCCGTCCATTTCTCTTTATTATGAATGAGACAAGACAACAAAAAAGCTCCAGTTCAACATTAAAACTTCGTGCCGAGGCATGTAGGTATAGTCCAACATAATCAGCACGGTCAATCATTGAAGCATCCACCTTCGGGATATTATTTGAAGAAACCCTTACGAAACCTGATTCCATGATAAGCACTTAAACGTATTTCCCTTTACACAAATCAGATCCACCAACTTTTTCCAATGCACACGTAGTTTATTGAATCATTAACACGATCATAACACGATAAACACCTTGCACGCTGATGAGATAGACCAGAATGACGTCATATACCGAGGAGCCAATAGATGAGCGTTTTCGTCTGCCTAATATCGTTGCGAAAACAATGCATATTAAATAGTAATTATTAAACAAACTAAGCAACAATTAATCCCACGTAAGACACTGCCTCCAAAAGACGCCTTGAGGGCGCCTTTCAGGTGCCTAGAGCAGGCGCTAGTGCCTTGTGCCTTTTTCAAGGCGCTTTAAAGGCGCCTTTCAGTTGCCTTTAGCAGGCACCCCAATGAAAAATTTGTGCATAATTTCTATACATGGTATAAACAATGTAAAACTTTTATATACATATGTATATGGTTGTATAGGACGTATAAAATATGTAAATTCTATAGAAAGTACACAATTGCCATACGGAACGTACACATTTTGTGCAAATCTGAGTACAGTTGTATTACCTGTATAAAAATTGTGCAATAAATTTACAAATTTTATATAAATTTTTAGAGCCATAGCAATTTACACATTGTGTAACAAACGGTATACAATTTACACAAGTGAATACAATATGCAAAAATGTATGGGAAAGGGCCCGTTTAATCACTAAAACAGTTACTTTCATTTTCACAATAAAACTGGAAGCTTGGTTATAAAATGTTAATAATATACACTTAATCAGAATATTAGTAATACATCAATATAATCGCGTTTCACGCAATTCTCTTCATAAGTGATCCACCACAATAAATCCAACAAATTACTTTAAGCAACAAAATGTGCAAACAGGGACTAGCAATTATTTGCAATACTTTTTGTATTTACAGAAAATATATATTTGCCATATAAAAAACTCAAGTTACAAATTTTTGCCCATGACGAACTTATTTTAATATTTCGGATAAAAAATCGTACTTTGAAACTTGCGCCAAAACGACCGGCGGCCATCTTGCGTACCCAACAGCCATTGCTACTCTTTTGTTTACTTGTGTTTACTTCCGTAGCTTCCGAAGCTGCTCTATTTAGTGACTTAGAGAGTTTAGCTGTGCTATAAAAACTTGTTTTGCTAGCTAATTTACGTTGAAGTACGCTGCGGAAGAGGAAAATAATCCGTATTTCGCAGTGAAGTCTGGCGAAAAGGGATACGAAGAATATTGTTTCCTGCACAATAAAATCTACGTCGGAATAGGTTTCTGTGTACAGATTTCCCTGAAACAGTGGCTCTTAGTGGGACGAAGACATATAAGGAGATGCTTCTGTCAGCATCAACCCATCTCTGCGGTGCTGATCATGTAAATGTAAGTAAATGGAATATTTTTTTGTAAATCACCGAACTTTGAATGTACCCTTGTGTTCGATTGTACGATTGTGTAGTACGTACTATGTATGGCTAATGAACCTCTAATTACATTCAAATAATTATATAAGGTTATTCATAATTATATTATCAGTGTAATTACAATTTAGCACGATCTTTGCTTTCGCTGGCATAGTAAAAATACAATCTACTTAGACGGATTAAGTGGAAATATCAGGGCTCTCGCAGTAGAACCCACTTTGATAGCAGTTCTTTATGACATTAAAGCATTAGTCTCAATCTCAATTAACAAATGTACATGAAGGGTTTTTATTGAAAATGAATAACCATTGGGAATATGTCGAATAATCATAGTAATTAATAAGATGTTCAAGACATAGCCATCAATTTAACTCTCTCCGATCATTATCTTTTAGGTATCGATTTGTGCTTTTGTACATTTTTCACAAATTCCTTACAGTTGGAAGAGGATGCAGAAAACTACATAAATTTGGAATATGATGCGTGGCCCTTTGAGAATAAAGGAAACATAGTGACGCCTCATATACTAGAATGCCAGGATTATGAAATCGCAGCCTCTCCAGATCGACCCCTAATGAGGATCAAAGAACATTTATCGAGGTCCTGGACATGAAGAGCCCGAGGAGGTGAAAAAGGACCATGAAAAAGGATACATAATTAGAATGCTGCTTTGATGCTTTTACGGTCAGTCAATACTTTTAATAGGGAACTTATGTTAACCGCCTAATGCCAAGTTGCAAGTACTGTCTTTCTTTTACGATACTGGCTTTCAGAAATTAGCCCTTATCATAGGCGTAGCCTTGTCCATACTTTCCCTAAATCGACTTTTCAGCATTGCTTTTGCATTTCATGTGTACCAAGGGACAATACAACTTAAATGGCCTATGCATGTGGTGTAACATGGCTATTTTTCCTATGCCTAAAGACCCAAGAATGATTTCTGAACCAGAAAACCCTTGTAACCCCATCCCACAGCCAAACTTGTTCCACTATTATGATTTTTATGTTTTTGGCTAAAGAATCTTGAAATGGTGTCAATTAACACCATTGTCAATTTAAATACATAATAAAGATAGCAAAATAGTCTGTTAAAACAGTTAGGAAGAGTGTTAACTAAAATAGAGATTCATTGATATATTTGCATGTTATGCACGCAAATTTTTCAGTTCAATATTGGAGCGTATCACCAATGAATGAGGTATTTTTAATCAGTCAATCTTTAAACTTAATTAAACCAGAGATTTTAGTGGAAATCAACAATACCATGGCTCAATTTCACTCATTTTATGATTGTTAAAAGGCCTCGTTACACGGTACATTAATGCGTACAAGTTAATGTATGTTTGCGTGAATGATTTTGGTGGACCCAAATGGAACATGTACGAATGCATGAACCAAATTAGAACAGGCTCTATTTTCAGTGCATACATTCATAGAAGTTTGGTGGTTATACGGTACATTTTCGTGTTCATTCACGCATTCATACATTTAGACATTAACCCGTATGTGTTAATGTATCGTGTAACCAGGCCTTAAGGCAATTATAATCGCATGTTTTCACCTGACCTTAATTATTAATTGACCTTAAAACTCCCGAGTACTAAATAAAATCTCAAATGGATGGATAATCAATAAAAACAGTTTTAATGGTGTTTAACTGTGCCCCCTATTCCTATTTATTAATGTCTAATGCTGGAATATATTTTCAATGCAGGTGCATCATTTCAGCAGAGTTGGGGGTGACAACTGCAGAGAAATATGTTGGCCCCTAGTGAGGAAAGTGTTCACAGTAGGGCTTTCTGTTAGTTAACATTCAGTCACCAAAAGGGCAAATAAAAGGGCTTGAAATCTACAGAAACTTTAAATTTCATTCAAGGTAATTCTTTCTATTTACTACTTGGGCTAGTTTTTTAATTTTCATATTTACCATTGAAGTTTCTTGTTAATTTTGAAGTAAACATTCAAAGTTCTTATTTGGAAATTTCATTCTTTATCCCCTAGGTGCATGGTGCAGATATTTTCAAGATTATCATTTTGGTACAATCGATAAAAAGGCTATATATAAATGCAATTGGGAAATGGCTGAGAAATCAATGTCCATAGAAATCTTGTCTTGAATAAATGACATTTGTTATTTGGATAATTTTTTAATTTACTTATGTCTTAGGCTGCATATAGAACCATATTATAGTAGATATAATGGTGATAGATTGCATAATTGTTTCAGAGTCAAGGGGTCATTGAAGGGGTAAGTGCTCCAGTTATATGTCCTGAAAATTGAGTTAGTCATTTTTTATATTTTGCTGTATTAATATCTCGTGTGTAAAAGCAAGTAATATTATTTTTTTGAGTTATGCTTCAGAACCCTGTATTTATATGAATTGGAATAATTGTAACTGGTGTAGCCGATATTTGTACTGGATATTGGTTCATAAATGCAATTCCATTGTACAACCTTTGAAGGCACTGTCGAAGTAAAATTTTTACATGTGCCTTCAAGTAGCCTTTTTGAGGTGCCTTCTCAAGGCGCCTAAAAGGCGCATTTAAGCTAGAAGATGATAGGCACCTTATAGGCGCCTTGTGTGTGCCTTTTGAAGGCAGTGCCTTGCCTTTAAAAAGGCACCTTTAAGGCGCCTTTTGGAGGCAGTGTCTTACGTGGGATGCTGTTAATCGAAAGTAATGATATTTACGTTACACTTTATCGAATAAACTGCATTTCATTCGTATTCCTCCCGAGTGCACATACTCTATTGTGCCCGACGTTTGCTGAGCTTGGATTTATATTGGTAAATAGCAAATTTTCATTTTTCATCTCTGCTGAACTGGGGAACTTGGGAATGAATGAGAATTTAGTAGCCTATGATGTCATTAACTTGGTTCGTTTGTTTGAATGTTGATTGGATCATCTACCACTGTATCATATACAAAATGGAGAAAGATATGCGTTCTTTAGGCGCACCATTGATGTGTAACTAAGTATTTCTCGCAAATACTTGTCGTTTAAATGCAAGTGCAAGATATGCAATAGCGAGAGAAATATTGTGTGTTGTTGATGCTTCATAATTTTCTCTCTTGGTAATTTCATTTTGTGTCATGTTTTTGGTTAAGGCTACGATTGAAAACCAATTACTAGTATCACTAGTATAGTGGCCATATCCGACAAGTGATTCCACGAATGAATTTAATTGATTCGGCTTTTACTTTGTGAAAAGCCATGTTGAAATGAAAATACACGACCTTGGTAACTTTTCACTGGAAAAGTTTTTTTTTGCAATTTTCCAGTGAAAAGTTACCAAGGTTTGTGTATTTTCATTTCAATTGATTCCACTGTCAATCATGTTTTGCGATTTGTTTTTAAGTTTCTGTCATCAAATACCAGGTATTCCATGATTTTTCTTACTAATAAATGCAGAATTAACAGAAATATCAGAAAATGTATCATTTACAGCGTAAATTCTATTACGAATTCAGCAGAAACATCATCATCAGTACCGATAATTTTCTGCACTAATAATACCAGCGCAAGATTATCATTTGTGACGATTGCAAACCCCCTTGATGTATCCCAAACTATGGCTCTCGGGGTCTCATCCGGCGCAACCTGTAATGAGGAACTTGCATGGGTCGTAGTTTCTCCATTCAACATCAAAAGAAATAGAAAATTTGCATTTAAAATCGAGAAAAATTTCTCTGAGCCGACCACTGCGCGAAGACACCCGAGCGTTGCCGAGGCCAGGCGTGACGTCATAGGTGCCTAAACAACCATAGGGAGTAGGGAAATACGCTGAGCGCATGGTGTAAAATTTGTTTTGAGGGAGTATTTAGCCGCTCATCGTCACTTTATTTTGTTCTGTTATTCTTGGGCAAGTTTTCCTAATGCTATTGTGCCTAGAATATTACTTGGGATATTAATAATGCGGCATCGGGATGATGAAGTACAAGCGTTTCACTTCGTATGTTTTAGTGATCAGAAAAATGGATGATAACGTTGCCACTCGTTCGAATAGTACACCTGAAATTCATCTACATCTACATAATACCCCGCAAGCCGCCTAAAAGGCGTGTGGCATGGGGTGTTAGGACACCAGCCTTTTTTTAGGACACAAGCCTTTTTTTAGGACACCAAAAATTGATGCCACGACCCTCATGGAATTTGTTAAGACAAATTATTGCTATACGTCGGCGGCAAATAGAGTTGTAAAAGAAACTTTTAATACTGGAGAATAACGATCCGTAGCTGTGCTGTTGACATTAGAGTAAGCTGTGCTGTTGAATTTGGCAACACCGAATTAACGGAGAAGGTAGTCCTATCCGTCCTACGGTACGAATTCACAGCAAAGCAGTCTGCACACAATCCACATGTGAGATCGCGAATCGGTTCCGCTGCCAACACACACACAAGCTATAACCTATTTCAATAATGTAGGTAAATCCATAAACAATAAACTAGCATATACCATAAAAATATAGTGGGAAATAGGCAAATACTCTTATCAAAAACAGGATGTCACTGTCACATTCTTATATTCATCACGTACATAACTTACAATAACAGAGCTCGTTATGATGAAAACAACTATTTATTCACTGATTTAAACCCTTAAATTAGCCCACACAAGTGACTTTTCTCACTACTATTCGTTGAAATAATGGAATAACAAACTTCACACACAGTTTTTATTTCAATAGCGTGATCGTGAAATGTCATATCTACGGTGAGCAACGGAGATTAGCACGCCACTGACAATTTTACACTACTGTTAGACATTTATCGCTAGCGTAATAGCTCTTTTTACAATTCAATCACGATGGAACACTGATAACTCTTGGCCGATATTTTTCAACCTTGTCAAACTTTGTGCATTACAACCACTGGCACTGTGATTATTAGTAGTAGCTTAACGGGAGATGTCACGTTGAAAATAACACTATTTTGGCACAAAAATGTTCCTAGATGTCTCCAATCAGCGAGCAAAAGTTGCATTGACTGGAATTCACCCCATAATACAAGCACAGACAGTCCTAAACGACGAATTCTCCGGTACCTATGAATAAACGGATGAAGTTATTGTATATAAAAGCTAAGCGGACATTAGTAAACATCAAAATCGTTCTAATTACATACTTAAATGAATGATATGCCGTCGATAACATCAACTTACAATTAACGTATCCCCCTTCCAATGGCCGTGGCTCAGACTCCTACAACGATGTTATTTAGGTATTATAAAATTTTTGGTTTAACTGCTCCAGTTTTATATTTTATGCCCTTACTCAGATATTAATATTATAAATAATGCAAAATATGAGGGCTTCCAAGCCTCTATCGTCGGATGTTTATTTTTAAATATAAAATAATCAACACGTCTAACAAACGAAGCTCTCACAACTGCTGGCAACTATTACAAACAATCACAACAATATCTATTTGATGTCGTATCTCTTTTTACACGTGTGCCAATCATGGATACGATGGAGCTATTGAAGGGAAAATTTGACCATGACACAGTGCTTCTCTTTCATCACGCCCTTACCACGACTTACTCCAAGTACAACGACACCTTCTACGAACAAACAGATGGAGTTGCTATGGGTTCTCCTTTATCTCCCGTAATAGCCAACTTTTTCATGGAGTCTTTCGAAGAAGAAGCACTTTCATCTGCAACCCTCAAGCCCAGATGCTTCTATCGCTATGTCGACGATACCTTCATCATTTGGCCTCATGGGAGGGAGAGTTTACAACATTTCCTGAGCCATATGAACAGTCGACATGCAAATATACAATTCACGATGGAAATCGAGGAAGACAACCGAATCCCGTTTCTGGATATCCTTATCCATAGAAAGAACGACGGTTCGCTCGGTCACAGCGTCTACCGCAAGCCGACCAACACGGACCTCTATTTAAATGGGCGAAGTCATCACCATCAGCCATCACCGAAGCCAGCCCAACGGAGAGCAGTTTTGTCCACCCTTTTCTATCGAGCCAAAGCCATAGCGGACCAAGAAAGCCTGCCAAAAGAGATAAGACATCTGAAAACCACCTTCAAGTAAAATGGCTACAGTAATGAGGAGATACACTCGGCCCTAAAAAGGAGCATTAAAAATCTAGGCTCTTTAAAGGAGGAAGAAAGACCAAAGCCCATCGCTATTGCCAAAATTCCCTATGTGTCTACGGTGTCCGGGAAAATTTCAAGGATCCTCAAAAAACAAAGTATTGACACCGTTTTCCAACCATGCTCCAAACTAAGAGATCTACTTCTTAAAGCGAAGGATCCTTGTGGTTTTGAAACTCCAGGGGTCTACCAAATTCCTTGTGAGTGTGGGCAGGTTTACGTGGGGGAAACGGGGAGAACTATCAATACAAGGATAAAAGAACATAAGAGACACCTTAGGCTCTGCCAACCGGAAAAATCCGCGGTTGTAGAACACGCCATTGAATCCGATCACAGGGTAAAGTGGGATGACGTGAAAATTCTATGCCGCGAGACTGATTTCTGGAAAAGACTGGTTAAGGAATCCATCGAGATCCGGCTGGCAACTAACACCCTCAATCGTGACACAGGGTATTCACTGAGTAATGCATGGAAACCGGCACTTAAGAAAATAAGATTGGCTGCCTCCGAGCCAATCACGTTAGACCTCACAACCAACTGAAAAGTAAACAAGCTGGCAAACTTCATCCACTCACCATTAGCCCTGAGGATGGAACCCGACTCGTGTTCCGAAACGTCGGCAGAATGGAGGGAGACCACCCGGCTGGAAGCCCGAATAGCCTTTTTGAACATATTCGCCGGGAAAGCATCAGATTTTAAATCACAACAATAGCTTCGCGTGATGTTTAAGCACCTTTGACGTCATCGAGGCTTCGTCGGCAGTGGCTTGGGGGGTGAGGGAGTTTTTCCCGCGCTTTAAAATTCGTTATATTTATCATTAAATATCTCGCGAAGGAAAACTCAGATTTACATGCGGTTTTCTTTGTTGTATTCAGAAAATAATTTTCTGTCCGCCTGTGAAATAAAAAAAATTCATGCAAGTTCCCCATTTCATCAGGCCCGCCAAATAAATGTACGTTGGCCTTAACAAATTATCGTACGGCTGGCGTCGCTGAATTATTCAAAGCTAGGGAATTATTCAGAGCCATGTGAAATCTGACTATCGAGAGAACTTGTCTCGTGATTATTTGAAATCAATTCTTACAATTGGCTCATTTAATCTGGAACTTGATTTTAATAAAAATTTGAAGTCAAGACGACAGTATCATTCATCTCAATGATTTGGTTGTATTAAACGTATTCAAAATCTATTTAGTTTACCCTGAATTTTTCCAACAAGATATTCTTTCATTCTTATACCCTTATTTTTAGGAAATTAATTGACTGGAACTGGTTTGTTTTTATTTTATTCCTAGGGCTCGCATGAATGTGGGAAATAGATAAAGTGGCTCTTAACATTGAAAAATTTGGAGATCCCTGATGCCCCTGATCCAAACTACCAACTGAACGCCGATATAACGAATGAAATTGTTTCCTCAGCAAGGAGGTGTGTGGTGTCGATCGCAGTAAACGGAGCGCTGTTGAACGTCTTTTGTTTGGAAGCATCTCTTGTTTAGTGGTTCCGATCGTGTACGTGAACGATTTCCTTCCGATTACAAGCGTCAACATAGGAGCGTTTGATCTCAACATTGGCTCCAATTAGCACGCTGTTCTTAATATTTTCATTTCGATCCCGTGAAAATGGTTTTCAGCAGCGATTTGTTTTGGGACCGCTCATGACGCTAGTGGTCCGTGACAAGCCCTTCATGAAGTAGGTTCTGGTGTTAGGATCGACGTGTGTTTCCCTAGCAATGCCGTTCCCGCTATTTACGTGATCGAAGTGATGCGCTTGTCTGGAGGGTCTAAGGGTCTAACACGATCGTCAAATGTTTCAACGGGCCGTAACTTAGGGCTCATTCTCAGTCACCAATATCATCGCAATGGGTTCAAACAAACCCACCACTAACGATTCCACATCCTGCCACCATATGGGAGTGTCAGGGGGAAGGAGGCTAAGAGATTTTTTTGATGGCACTTACCTCAATGGTGTCAGACGTAAGGGGACCATCGCAAGAAGATATCTCCCCCAGATTAACTCCATTTTACGGGAGATTTCGTCCTGAAATTCATGGAAAATGCTTCACTGAGAAGAAATCGTTGCATTCGACGCGAAATCCAGCACGTCGGAACTTCACGGATGTAGTATGTGCTATGACTGGCGGGCGCGGACGAGTGTCAACCGACCAGGAATATCAGTCTCCTCAGTTATGACGAAAGTAATGGGTTAATAATATTGTCTGAGTGGACAAATAATCTTTGAGCTTAAGTGAACGAGGGCTTCGAGCGAGTATCAACAATGGGTTTGCGCAATCCCACCCACTTTGAGATTAATTGTTTTGGACAATTGTAATCGCATATTTTCTCCCAACCTTATTTATTTAATGTCCTTAGAAATCCGGAGTATTAAATAAAATGTCCAAGAGGATGGATACTAAATAAAACCGTTTCCATGGTAACTGATAAGTGCGTCCAAACAAATGCTTGTGTTGCCATAGCTCATTAACTAAGGAATGGCGACCCCAATGTTAATAGGACTGTTGAATGATTTTTTATATAGACTGCGTGACTTTGCGTTCACAGCGGAAAGCCAAAATTGTTTGCTTTATATGTGGAAAACCTGGCCACATTGCCCGAAATTGCAGGAAGAATAAAAAGACGGAGAAGAAGAAGAAGGAAGAAACAGGATCTGGGGATTCTGTGAGTGCTTTTGTTGCTTTCAGTAAAGATTCTACTCATGAACGCAGCAAATCTGTAAATGAGGTAAAAGATGTGAAAGATTTTATCTCACGTAGTGAAGTAAGAGAGACCTGGCTCATGGACAGCGGTGCGTCTAGGCATATTTGCTACAGACGTGAGTAGTTTAATGATTTAGTTGGATGCGGAGATATCTCAGTTACTTTAGGAGATAACACGAAGTGCACAGCTGTAGGAGTTGGAACTGTTGTAATCCGCAAGTACGCGAACAAAAAGTGGGAGCTTGGGAGAATTGAAAATGTTTTGTATGTGCCTCAACTTCGGAAAAATCTTTTCTCAGTCGGCGTATGTACTTCAAGAGGTTTTGAGGTTAGGTTTGCAGGAAATAACGTGATGGTGTGTCAAGATGGCAAGGTGCTAGCTACAGGTGTGAAACAGGAGAACGAAATATATAGAATGTTATTTGTTGTAGTCACTGATTGTCAGGCCAATCTCGCGTCAAGAGATAGCTTCAAAGTGTGGCATGAATGTCTAGGACATCTGAATGCTGGAGCGATGATTCAATTATCCAGGTTAGGCATTATCGAGGGGCTGAACCAAGCAGGAGGTGAAAAATTCGTTTGCGAGGCTTGTCAGCTGGGGAAATCTCATCGTAACACATACAAGAGTGTACCTGGAGACAGGAAATGTTAGCCTTCTGACATAATACATGCTGACGTATGTGGTCCCATGCACGTTGAATCCCTTGGTGGAGCAAAGTATTTTCTTTGGATAAAGGACGAAGCCTCAGAGTTCAGGTCCGTATATTTCTTGAAACACAAGTCTGATGTTTTCGAATGTTTTAGAGAGTTCAATACTCTTGTGAGAAATCAACGAGGTCGATTCATTCGAGTATTAAGAGTTGATCGTGGCACTGAATTCCTGAATGAAAATATGAAGACTTACTTAGTGGGTCATGGAATTGTACTGGAAACCTCTGCGCCATTTACTCCTCAGCAAAATGGTCGTATAGAACGAGACAACCGCACAATTATGGAGAGTGCGAGGTCAATGTTGATCGCAAGAAATCTTACACACTACCTATGGGCTGAGGCAGTAAATACAGTCGTTTATTTGAGAAATCGTACCACAATAAACAAGGATGGTATCACACCATATGAAGCTTGGACTGGAAAGAAGCCCGAACTATCTCATCTGAGAATTTTTGGAGTAGATGCTTATGTTCATATTCCAAACATGTTTAGAAAGAAGCTGGACCAAAAGGCGAAGAAAATGGTTACGGTTGGTTACCAAAGTCAAACAAAGAACTACCGTCTCTATGATGCAGAAAGAAGAAGGATCGTAGAGTCGAAAGATGTCAAGTTCAATGAAGCAGATGAGAAAGTGCAGATTAGTAAGCAAGAATTCCACTTTCAACTGCTTGGAGAAGTAGGAAATGAAGAAATTGATGGGGAAATAGGCCAAGATTATCCAAAAGTATGTAGTCAAGAAACTCAGCTATTACAAGGAGAAGAAGTAGCTCAACGTTGTTTAAGAGATAAAGAACAATTAAGAAAACCTCAGCGATATGGTATTGATGTAAGTTTCGCTGAGTGTGCTGAGCCGATCAATTATAGGGAAGCTGTTACGGGGCCTGAGAAGGAGAAGTGGAAGAAAGCTATCGAAGAAGAACTATCAGCTCACCGGGTTAATGGCACTTGGACTATTGTTTCGAGAAATGGAAATGAAGTGATAGACTCGAAATGGGTATTTAAAATTCAAGACTCTGAAAGTGGCACACGCTACAAGGCTAGGTTGTGTGCAAGAGGGTTTAGTCAACGACCAGGGCTTGATTATGAAGAGACATTCTCACCAGTTGTGAGGTATGACTCTTTGAGAACTCTCTTGGCAGTTGTAGCTGAAGAAGACTTGGAGATGGTCCACTTTGATGTTAAAACCGCTTTCCTGTATGGGGAATTGAAGGAAGAGGTATATATGTCAATCCCAGAAGGCATTGAGTTAAAATGTAATGGTAATTGTGAGCTTGTATGTAAGTTGAATAAGTCATTATATGGTTTGAAACAATCTCCAAGAACCTGGAACCAAACATTTGTTAAATTCCTCAGTAAATTTCATTTTGTTGCCAGTGATGCTGACAAATGTGTATTCACTCAAATTAAGTGTCCTAATAGAATGATTTTAGCTTTATTTGTAGTTGATGGTCTACTGATTGGGAGCAATATGGAGATGATTCATGGTGTTCTGGAAGCTCTTGGTAAAGAGTATGAAATAAAAGTTTCAGAGGTTCGGAACTTTTGTGGCATGGAAATTATGAGAGATCGAGCCGCAGGTACTATTCATGTTCATCAGACAACTTATGCCGGAAAAATCCTCAGGCAATTTCAGCTATTTGATTCTACTCCGGTGGATGTTCCTGCTGTTCCCAGTGTAAGGCTGAGTGAAGCAACCGATAATAGTGGTATTACAAAATTTCCATATCGCCAAGCTGTAGGTTCACTTTTGTTTCTTGCTGTTGTTAGTAGACCTGATATTTCTTTTTCTGTTAATTGTGTGAGTAGGTACTTGAATAATTATGATGAAAGCCATGTTAATGCTGTAAAAACAA
Organism: Ischnura elegans; assembly: GCF_921293095.1. NCBI lineage: Eukaryota > Metazoa > Arthropoda > Insecta > Odonata > Coenagrionidae > Ischnura > Ischnura elegans. Next base: position 5,011,019 of record NC_060248.1, on the reverse strand, counting down.
TTTTCAAATATGTCAAAGGTACAGTTAATTATGGTATATTGTACAGTAGTGGTAGTTCAAGTGAAGATTTGATATGCTTTAGTGACTCAGATTTTGCAGGAGATCCTGATACTCGTAGGTCAATGACTGGATTTGTGTGTTTGCTGTCAGGTGGTCCAATCACTTGGGTCTCTCAACGTCAGAAAATGGTGACACTCAGTACCACTGAAGCTGAATATGTATCTGCATGTATGGCTGCCAAGTATGTAGTATGGTTGAAGAAACTGTTATATGATATTGGTTTTAATTGTGTGAGTTCAACCCCACTTTATGTGGACAACCAAAGTGCTATAAGGCTTGTCAAAAATCCCGATTTCCACAAGCGGACTAAGCATATTGATATTAGATACCATTTCATTCGTGAGCAGTATGAAAGGAAAATTGTAAATGTTGAATATGTTCAAAGTAACGATCAGTTAGCAGATATTTTTACAAAACCTTTGTGTAAGGACAAGTTTGTTAGATGTAGAACATTATTGAATATTGTGTCTTCTATTTCAAAGTAACAGTGAGTTATGCTTTTTCTTTGTGTTCTTACTGTTTTTTAAGGAAGAGTTATCACAAATAGTGGGAGTGTTGGAAAATATGAATGCATAAATTTGGTAATGTATATATTACATATGTATTTGTGATACTAAGTGTATCGATACTATCGATTGTTAATTGTCGGAATAGTTTGGTTGGTAACCGGAAATAAATAAGTTGGTGTTCTCGAAGTTTGACTGTTTCTCTTTTCCGCTTGTGTCACGTCGATGAACGCAAAGTCACGCAGTCTATATAAAAAATCATTCAACAAGGACAAAAATGCTTAAAGTTGTCTCCCCTCCTGAAAACTATTGCACATTCTAAATATCACATTCTAAATATTTCGCGGCCGTTTGTAATTTGGGAATTGTACTCTGATGAGAGAGCGAATAAGTCAGCCAGGAATTGCAGCTTAAAACTATGAGAGAAGGCGAAGCAATGCTCCCTGGAAATGGAGCGGAGCCACTGGTGCACTTCGGCGTGACGACATTTGACTTTCTCCTATCTTGAATGTTGTCCCAAGGCCACGCGCATGAAGCAGGCTAACGTATAATAGTAACATATATTTTTGGTTAACTTTTCAGTCTGGCAGTAGTAGTCTAACTGGGAACACACCTTTCGAAATATTTGTGTGCATTATCGATCGTCTTGTGGTAAAGAAATGATAGCTATTTAAATTTTACCGTTTTCCTTGCTTTTCCTCGACAAAAAAATCTAGGGGTGACAGCATATGAGATGGTTGGTAATGAAAATCATTTTGATCTTCTATTCCACGGTATAGCATTAAACAGACGGAAAAGTCAAATTCTATTTCCAAGAGAACATGTGGCAATTTGTGGAGGAAACTTCATCTGACGGATGGTAATTGCCCCCGCAGTTGGTCATATTTATTATCATCTTAGGCATGAGCAAAGTGGAGGATCGAAGTGGGGCCTTCGGGCGATGACGCCATCCCACCCGAGAACAACCTCGCGCTTTTAGCCCTGGCAATGAGGTCGGCGTGGCCTTGTGCGCACCCTCGCATTTGTGTCTATACCTGGGTGGCGGCGCTCCGTGTGCATTTGGCTGCTGCGGGCGAGATATCGCATTTCTGCGGCGGCGTTCCTTTTTTGTTTTTGGCATCGCGTCCGCCGATTGACTCATTCACTCGCTCACTCCCACAAACAGACACTCTCTCTCACACTCACTCAGAGAGAGGGCAGCCAAACTATATGTACAGCTTCCTTCTTTCCCGCTTTTAGGCGATGGAAGCAGCCCCCCGGAACTAGGGCTTCAGGCATGTTCCTATTTTGAAGCCAGTTCAGGGCTGTGGCCAGTAGAGGCGCCACTAGTCGAAGAGCCCATCGGGGGCATTACGTTGCTTGGCTCAACATTGGATTTTTTCGGTAATAGATACGGGATATAATGTGAATACCGTCTATGTAATACGTTATTTTTAATTCAAATAACATCCAAATCAAATGCTCGAGTTAAGGTGTATCTTAAGGAATGCAATTATTTAACTAGGTGGAGTAAAGGGATAGCTGTTAGGGCGATGAAACCGGGAATGAAATTATTATATTCGCTTCAGCACTGTGGTGAATTAGGAGTCAAAATAAATTGAGAAAAGAAAGGAAAACGTACCATCTTTAACTGTGGACGAAATGGGACAATTGCTCCGTTAACCAATAAAATTATACCAAGTACAGGCACTTCTTAAAACTTTTATTAGGGAAATTAGCAACCATGAATCATGGGCGTAACCAGAAGGGAGCGGCTCCCAGCCCCCCCCCCCCCCCCAGGAACAAAAATAGCAAATTTTTTAAAGGAAAATCAGGACTGAATTGAAACGAAAGTTTTGAACAAATTTTCTTCTAACATACGACAAATGATATTAGAGTAAGACATGCCACTAAAATAAAAATAATTTGTTTTCATGCAAATAATTTAAAAAACTAATGAACCGCTATTATAATTTTCTTTAAATATTGGTTTCATTCACTCTATCCGTGCATCTTAGTGGTGGATATGGATGGGAGCGCCCCCCCTCCCTTTGCGGGGCCACCCGTATTGTCAGACATTGTAAAACCACAATTCTAAGCTTTTTTATATCATAAGATGGCATTGTCTTGAATATGTGTATAATAACTTTAATTAAAAATTTCTGAAGCTTTGCATGTGACTTCATTATTTTTTATTTCAATAAAAGTAAAGGTAGCTCGACAAGATATCTTTTGTGCTCCCCTCCCTTTTTTGTGTTTTCTGCGATGAAAACTCAAGGGGGGCGGGTAAGATTGGTTTTCTCTCTTCCCCAAATGCACCAGTAGCGTACACATCTGTATCCGCTACTGATGCATCTTGAACGATCATAGATTGCCACCACCCCCTAGTTTTGATCTTGGGTAAGCCCTTGGCATGAATTCAGTTAATATTACTACCATCTAATTGCAAATTATTAGCCCAAATCGATTGGCAATAAGAAGCTATTGTCAATTACTAAATCGGGCCTTAGGAATAGTGGTAAGGAGGTGGAAAAATGTGAAAATTTTAAGAAGTGATGCAACCTAGACTCGTTTAAAAGGAATGAGCCAAAAGGAAAGTCCTAGTATAAAAATCACAGCAAGGAATCAAAAGATATCATCCATCTATTCAATAGGAAAGCAAAAAAAATCCTAGGAGCATAGTAAAGAAAATACATTGCAGTTACAATGGCAGAGCAAGACTGCACCCAAGACAATTAAAGATACATTTAAAGAAAATTAAGACCCTTTTAAGAAGGCTTTTACACAGTAGGGGTGAAGAACAAGTATGAAATTGTTATCAGTGAACCAGCCCAAGTTTTGAAAACTTGGAAAGAAAACTTAACTGAGCTCTTAAACTGCGAAGAAAGTATAGATAGGGAAGAAAATAAAAAGGAGAGGATATAAATGTTTAAGTTATGATGCATGGGCGTACCCAGGATCATAACTAGGGGGGGGGGGGCAAGCTATGGTCTAGCGGGGGAGGGGGGGCAAGCCAACTTGTGACATTTTAGCACGTAAAAGATGAATGTAACCAAAATTTTAAGAAAATTATAACAGTGCTTTATCAGTAATGCAATTATAATTCCTTGATTAATAGATCCGAGATTAATCCTTCAAGATTATTTCCTTGAAAAATAGTTTTATTTTAGTTACATATCTTATACTATTACATATCATTCGTGGGTTTAAAGATAATTTGTCGAAAACTTTCGTTTCAATTCAGTACTGATTTTGCTTAAAGACTTCTGCGATTTTTGCTTCTGGGGGGGGGGGGGTGGCAACCCATTGATGATAGTTACCCACGCTCTGAGCCAACAAAGATGAAATAAAATCCGTATTACAGATTTCTGTTTCAAAAGCGGCAAAGCTGTTGGTAAAGATGCCATGATGCTTTTTTAATAAAAATTGTCACAAGAGTATGGTCAAAAGACAGAACGGGAGGAATATAGAGGGATACTTTATCAAATAGGAATAAAAAAAGTCGGTTTAAAAGTCAATGAAGACAGAAAAAATGACCTGAATATTATAAGAAATGAATACGAAGACAATTCTATACCAGCGTTACATCATTAATTTAATCAAAACACCAATTTAAATATCCAGCGGAACGACCGTAGTGAATTAGACTGTAGAGAGCAGTTAGAAATTATGTAAATTATGGAAAACCAGGACAGCACTCTGATAAACGAATATCTTTTATCCATCTTTTTCCCCTGTTCTGGCGTTCGACGGCACTTCAAATATACAATATTCCGTCTTCGAACTGCCATAGCCGGTGGAACAATTCGGCACAACATACGACCACGGCATCCCTCCGAAAGAAATTAATAGTAGGAATTTTTACTAAATAAAAATGATGTTTAGGTTCAATAGAACAAACGAATCATACTACAGCGGTAAATAACCTCAGTAGCTCGCTCAATCTTCAAATAAGAGTCTTAAACACATGTGTTCTCAAGAGAAATTCAGGCTGAATCATATGCTCAGGGCTTTTAAGCTTGGGCTTTTCTACAGGTGGCGCCATCCCCAAACCAAAGCGGAGAACGCAGGAACTGGCTTCAAAAAAGGAACATGGATTCCAATGGGCAGGGATAGGGAGTTCTAGGGGGCTGCGATGGAAGTTACGACTCCCTTCTTGCGCCATCCGCCATGTTACGGCCACCACGTGTCTTTATTTCTCCCGTGAGGCGGCGCTATGACGACGCCTCCTCCTCTTAGCTTGTGAACAGAAAAGAAAATTAGCCATGAATCAAACGTAGGGGGGCATAAAGGGTGAGGTTTCGATTGAGTCAATGTTGGAAATGATCATTGGAGCAAATTAGAGGGATACGCAGGCAAATTGGCTTAAAGTTTGGACAGTTATGAATTAGCGTGAAATATTGTCGAGTGCGGAGTTTCGTAGTCATTTGTTTCGACGATTTACCTCCGTGTTAAGTCAACTCAAACCATGAACTACGGATATTGCAATGAAGAATTCAGTCGGCAACTAGATTTTCATATTACATTATATTTTTGACATATATAGTGAAATTTAGTGTTATTTTGATATTAATATTTGTTTTAGTAGTTCGAAAAAATGTTTAGGTCACCTTACTCTCTAATTATGGATATCAAGATGTCCTCGTATTCATCGGATATATGGAAAAAATAGAAGTCACGTTGATGATTCTGCTATTCCAAGTAGTTCCTTGTGAACCCTCATTATTTCAAATGTAGAAGCCCCTCACTCAGCGATGACTTCTCTTCAAGTCGGTACTGAGCTTAGAATGCCAACTGCAACCTTAAACTTTCAATCACTGGAAAGATTATCTTGCCACTAAATCATCAACACTAAGGCCAGTGGGGCAGCAGCCGGCTGCCATTGGTGCATTATATAGGGTAGGGCCAGCCTCTCCACCCACCCTCCACTCCCGTTTAATGCTTGGAAACATTCAAATGACGCTACTTTTTAAGGGAATTCTCAAAAGGAAGTTTTTATTTCTCCAGATCAACAGACAATGTTGACAAATAATTGATGAATATCTCAAAGCCATGCATAATATCACAACGCAGACCCATTATCGCGGAGAGATATTGCCTACCACCAAGGTAAGTGGAGAACCCCAAAACAACCTTTTATAACCCAATGTTGCTTCTAAGCAGCATCATAAATGTGTAAAATTTCAGCTCTATTCAGGAAATATCTAAACTAAATATTATTTTGTAGTGTAAAATTTAATGACGAAATACTTAGCTGCCAAATTCAATTATCATTGAATGCAAAATTTTCAAGTTTTCGAAATGAAAAATGGTGGATTTGATTTCTCCGAGAAACAGCTGTGGGCTAGGAAGGGTTGACCCACATCGTGTTCCTTCCTAGACGTTGGCGCTGTTGACGAGGCAAACACCAAAGCAACAGAGTAGCAAGACTTACGCTTTTGCGGAGACATAAAACGTTTTCCATTGGCTCAATTTACGCTTTCAAGTTGGCGAAGTGCTGAATTGGAACCGAAGCCAAAGAGAAGTCACTTTCTTTGAGTTGACTCATCTTTCCCGCTTCGCCTAGCTGTTTTGGTAATGGCTCACTCGTTTTAAACGTAACAATTTGTTAGATAAATCACATTGAAATATTCTTGGTACATACCCTTGGGAGCATACCCTTGGCACCTGTGCCTTAAGTGTTAAACTTTTACCATAGATTTTACCTGAGAAGTAAAATTCTTATACATATTTAAGAAACAGAAAAACGGCAATGAAGATTTACTTTACTTACTCTGTATATTTGAATAATATATTTTTTAAATTTTAAACGAACTATAATGGACGAAATAAGAAAATAATGCAGTCGAGCGCGAGAGAATTGTTGGATGGGCCTCTGCGTTCATTTCCAAGGAAAACTGAACACCGCCATCGTACGGCAACAATTTTACTCACAAAAAATCTACTTGTCAGTCTTAATTTTCAATCGATACACCGGGTGAGATTGATTAAGACGGGGAACTTATTTCCATTACATCGGGGGCTGTCGTTTCTTACCTTGTCCACGCCCCTGCCAAATTCAATGCTCGAATTCCATCCGAAATTCATCCACGTTCACCCAAAGCGTCTTCATTCGCAACAAAGCCTAATAGTTAAACTTGCACGAACCCTTCATCCTTTCCCCCTTCCCCCCTGATCTTCCCCTCTGCATCACACATTGCAGCATTCCCTCTCGAAGGAGAAATATCAGCATTTTTATAAAGTAGTACTTATTATTTCCGTTTGCATGTTAATGCTCCCTCATTTACGCAATGTGTCCTCAGATGCTGTATTGTCTTCTCTTTCTATATCTAATCTTCAGAATCTCAGACTTGAAACGGACTTCAACTTTCTGCACAATATCTTATACTCGACTTCAGACTGCCCTCAACTCCCCTCTCTCTCTCTTGAATTTTAGAATACCCACTGGTTCGCTCTCCCTACTCCATCTGCCTGTTATTCCCAGAATCTCCCTGACCAAGCGCTCACCTTTATATCGCCTCTAAATCCTCCCTTCTTAACTCCCTCCTTCCATCCATCCACCCTTTTCACTTTTAATGCAAGAAATTCACCGCGCAAGCTCTGTCCATTCTGTCTTTTCCAATTCAATGTTTTCCTTTCTCTAATGGTTAAATATTTGTTGGTTTTTATATTGTTATTGCATTGTGTCTAATTCATGTCATTGTTAAAACTTTTCACTATAAATTGGCGTCACGGCTGCATGTGAAAAAATTACTCAAATAAATAAATAAATATTGCACTTGTTGCTTCCAATGTTGGCCTCAGTGCTCTCCTTCGTTCATATTTGGTGTGTTTGAGTGTTTGCACAACCCTCTGCCATCGCCGTTTTTCAAACCGCAGGCGGTGTCGAGGGCGCCATACAGACAGGGCCGGTTTCAAACATTTTTCTAGTGCAAGCGAACAGCATTATGTATTTTTTTAGAGAAATGATTTTGATGCCCAACAGTTTTTTCTTGATGACGCAAGTCACTGAAAATTGCTTATTTTAGACTGCTAGTTCTTTTCACCTTCTCTAAAAGGCAGGGAAGTTTTTTATACAAATTACACTTCAAATAATTATTTTACCAAAATACCTCATAATTGGCCAAAACCTCTGTTTGAAACTTGGAAATTCTACCCACTGAACACTAGGAGAGAAATTATAATTGTATTATTGCTGGATCAGTTGAAGAAGATACTATAAGCACTTAAAATGTCTCCGATTAGTACAGCCTTTTTTGAAAGGATAGAAATGTTTTGGAAAATAAATGTTGTGTGCGTCAAGGAGAAGATAATGTAAACAAGTGACGAATGAAATGCTACTCATTAGTGCTCTTTCGTGGATCACTGTTCAGTAGTCGATCACGGGTTTTCCGCCGCGTCGATGACTCCATGATTCCCAACGTTTCGCCTGCCCGTTCGCGCACTTTTTTCAGGGAAATGAGTGAATCTCTGGCCGATATCTCCCGTCCGTTCGGTGCTGCGCGATTGGCTGTCGTTGCATTCGGCGAGCTGATGCTAGCGATAGTTTTTTCCATCATGTAATGGCGGGAAAAGAGTTATGTGGCGATCTATTGACACCCTATTAACGAACTTCACAGTTATTTAGAGTCGATAGTTACCCATCGAAAACCGGTGTCGGAATGCGCTGTGCAATAGAGAATTTCAAATAGTGGTTCTCTTTCATATTGCTCCACCTTTTCCCTTTGCACCGTACTATTCAATGCATAGTTACTATTCCCCCTGTTTCATACGCCCAGAAGCAGATGTCGTGAATATCTGAAGAAATCTGGACAAGACATCTGGGGCAATGGCGCGCATTCCTTCCTCTGAGAATTCCTTTCCTCTCCGAACTGACTGATTAATTAATCTTTCCATCTCCATGTTTGTGTGTCGCCCATCTTCCTATCCTTCCCTCTCATTTTTCGCCTCGTTGCCAAGGGTGATACGTATCTTCTCCCAATTTTCCGCTTCGTCATTGTCGGTGCGGGCGCCCCGGTAGCTCACTGTTGCGACACACCGGCACACGTGGCGCCACTCTCGCGGCTGATTCCTCTCTTCCCGTGAAACTCGGTGCCCAAAAATAATGGCCCGCCGCGCCGCATTGCTAAATTTAATCCGTGAACTCCATCCACACAATTCTAAGGAGAGCAAACTACCCTACAAAAATACCGCTTCGTAAAAGAGTTATGTCCACAGTTATGTAAGAGAAGGTACTATTCTAAGTTCAAGCACACGCTCCTTTCCGCTATTTACTAATAGGTGTGCTTGACGCGAGCAAAATTTAAGAATGATTAGATGCTCTCTCTCTCTCGGGAAAGATACTTTATTACACTATTTTTAAGTTACAAAAGAAAGCAGTCATGAAGGATGAACAGAGGGAAACTCACTATCAAGGCCTAGGAATTAAATGCCCTGCCTTTTTCATGCATGAATATTATGGTTTTAATGCTGCATATTAAAAATAATGTTGACCATTATTCCCTTAACTGTAACCATCACCACTATCACTACTATCATATCTCTATGAATGGCATCATAAGAACCAAAGCAGTAAAGTCAAAACCTACGGAAATGGCTTTTAGACTGAATAAATAATAAACTGCCCAAAAGCATCAAAGATATTAGGGGAAATATTAACTTTAAAATCGGTTTGAAAGATAACTTTAAAATAAAATGCTATGTTCCATAGAGGAATATCTTAATGCTTCTTCTACTGACTGACTGAGGCAATTGAAACCCATTTTTACGAACTATTATCGAATTGGATATAACTATGCACAGTTTCTGCGCTTTTTTTTATAATTGACATGGTCATGGTGAAGACTACATGGTCCTTGGGCAAGAAGAGCAACATCGTTATCGCTAAGGATGAGGCGATGGACTGTCCCATCATGAGTGTTGTGTGTCTTAAATCACGTGCAATTTTCCGTTTCTTAAAAATCAATTTAATGAGATGAGAGTGGTTACGCACACACGCTCTGTCACTTCCGAATCTCAGCCACCGTGCTTTCACAGACATGCAACACATGCAAATGTGGGTTGAGATGCGGAAAGTCTTAACGCTGACTGAACATATGTAGGTACCCCAGTTCTGGCCATTTTCAATACATTTGTGCCATTTCGTAACAATTTCTACTTCTTAACAACCGACATTTGATGCGAGGAGTAGATGTTTTATTGTGCGCCCGTGGCGGAAACCAAAAGATTTGAGGTGGCGTCGTAATATGACGCCCAAAACGCGCAAAGTGTCGAAGTGAATGGGAGCGTGAGATGATTTTGGAGTGAGCACCGTCACGAAACCTATGCTCAGATGATTTTCGCATCTATTCACATTCGCGATTTGACATTTTGGTCGTTCGGCAAATTGATTTCTGATTGCGACAGAGTTGAATGGACATGAGAGCACCTATTCGATGATCGATCCTTCTCCCATTTGACTATAGAATTTTTAGACAACTAATTCATCTCTTTTCCGCAATTTAGGGGAAAGTATTTTTTAAATGAATCATACTTCAAGCAAATATTTTGCTGTAAAACCGCATAATCGGCCAAAATTCCTGTTTGAATCTTGGAAAATCAAAACAGTGATTACAAAAACAGAAACAATAATTATATATTTGTGGAAATATCGTCGACCACATGCCTTAGTAGATGCATTGAATTGATGACGACACAAACTCCTTCCGAGCAGGGGACCGCTACTCGGCTTGGCCCATTGGCATTCCTTGCACTTTGCATTCTCGTGAGCAACTGTTCCGTAAAAGAGCGCTTCTCCCTGAACTAATGAAAGCACTGTTATATTTATGACGTCACCGACTCATGAAAATTGGGCGATACCTTTCGCCTATTTTAAATTTCAAACTCATGTTAGCAAGTGGAGCTAGCGAGGAAGATTTCGCCCTAACTTAGGCTGTCACCATTTAGTATCCGCGACCCTTTTGAAACGAGCCAAAGCTGGTGCTGTGACGTGATTGGCGAAAAAAGCCTTTCGGCTACCAGCGAACGAGGTGTTTCTTACGTGTGTGTCGCTTGCAAATTATCATTTTTTCCGTCCCTCTTGTGTTTTGTCGTTTGTGGAAAAGGTGACTTTTTTTTCGTCCTGTCCTCGTACTCCAACACCGGGATGATGAATAGCTCTGCTTTCGATCCCAGCTCCCTCTTTTGTTTTCCCTAACGACGTTCATGTGTTCAAGACGACTTAGACAAATGCGACTCTTGAGTATTCACAAATATTTTCTCACTTCGGTTGGAACACATCATCGCCTGCTTTGCAATCGCCGCAGTTTCTAAATTTCCTGGTGACGTATCTTATAATGGCGTGACTATTTTTTTTATTCTTGAGCCAAAGGAAGAAAGGATATTGAAAACAATTATTAAGGACTCGGGTATTGTGTGAGAAGGAATCAGAATCAAGAGAGCAGGATATTCATCTACATCTGTCTACATATTTCCCCGCAAGGCGACTCAATTGGTGAGTGGCGGAGGGTGACAAGACACCAGCAGTGAAGAAATAAAAAGGAAATGCGCCCACGCCGATGCATTTGTTTCAGTCCATCATTGTTTATCGGGGAAAATACGAATTCCCATACTTATTCGTACAAAGAGATATCTCTCTTAATCTATCGTTTTTGTTGGGCCTGGAAATATGTAGCAATTCTAACATTCTGCGTGTCGCTCTAACAGACATGTACTCTCAATAGCTCAAGACATCTAAACCTAGTGCGCAGCCTCCGAGTCTCCCAGGCTGATTCGTTTAAAATCGGTGTGATTCTTTCTGCACGGAATTTTCTGATGAATGCGAAGCTTTCCGTCGTATTTCTTTAAGTTCACGAATTGAGACTTTCTGCGCCAGATCCCGTATTCCGGCTGCGTATTCAACGGGCCTATTGAAGCTGGATTTGAACGTCGAATTGAGAAGAAACGTTGATATTTATTATATTCAAGGCGTGCGCATACCGCTTAAAATATTTGCTCATTGTCAGTCCTGTTGCATGTTTCAGGCTGCCTGATTTGGCCATAACCTGTTTTAGATGCAAGTATAATAGTGCAGCCTCAGTACGGCCACAGAGGGCAAATTCTTCTCTCTCTCTCGTATAGGATATCTTTCGTCAAGTGCTAATAGATATTTATGGCTTTATTTGTTTAAATATTTCGTTTTAACTCTGCCGATCCACCTTGGGTTTATGTCTTTCATTCGATCTAACAAATGCTCCTCGAATGTAATGTTGCTGATGAAAGCATCGCAGAATGTGATGCTGATGCATTCTGGGAAGTTCACCGTGCAAGGGATGACACCAAATAAAGATTTCATTTATCAATCATTTGTAATTATTATATATGTACTAGTAATTTCCAGTTTTCATCTAAATTTAGGGCTAGTAATCTTGTAATTAGGAACATGTTTCATGCATACGGTTAACATCACGTACATGAATTCAAAAAAATTGCATCGACACGCTCCTTTAGCCTTAAATTTATGAATTAATGTTTCTGAAAAAATTTCGTTGGCATTCCTTTCGTCAGCCCTGCAAATGAGGAGGATGGTAGAAATGTCAGATTGTCTTTATTTGCATTGCATGCGGAATTCCTGTAATTTCTGCATTTAACTCTGGGCCGTGAGAATTTAATTTGTTTACAATCTTTCCTTTCCTAGGGTCAGGCGTGACTCGAAGAGGCTATTTCTGAAAATATTCGTGGACTTCACTGAATCACGAAATACTGGGATCGGTCGAATGATGAAAAGTCTTTTTTACAAAGACTGAGAAACGACAACAATTCCAATATTCGTACTCATATTTTACAACAACAGTTTTTTATAAACTACCGACTCATTCATAGCTATTTATAATTTTTATCATGCAGGAATTTATAAAATATGTGAATATTTTAGAATTCTGCAATTATTAATTTGTTGGCGAAATAGCAAAAGTTTCACCTGCTAAAATGCTGGATCCTACAGGCTAACATAATGTAAGGTTAGTCTGACGAATCAAGCTGTTGAGCTGCGTTAAACTGCTGTTCTTTCAATGGTTTAAAAAAATCGCCGAAATCCAAAAACATTTGATTCGTAAATCGGAAATTATTTGCTCTTCATTATTCATTGAACAATTTAGATGCAGTAATCGTAGGAGAGGAGCAGAAACATTTCATTTTTCTCTTTTTACTGCCTTTTCAAGCGGGAAGCGAGAGTACGGATGATGTATCTTTGCACTATAAATGCGTATTGACAATGAAGTTTGTTTTATGTAAGGTTTTTATGCAAATTAACGATAGCGATATTTTCGAAAAATTAATTTCTCGCTTAGACGGAGTGGAGTTCATCTATAAATAAAACTAGTGTTTACTTTTAATTCTCAGAGCACTCATGATGATGCATATCAGTTTAAATTGCATAGCATCCTTGCATGACATTAGTCAACCATTACGGCCACTGGGAACTTGCAAATTAAGTCATGGTAGCGGTTGTCTTATCCAAATATTCAGTTAATCTCTCGAATAAGTCTCACATAAAGTGTAATATCAATAGCATAGATATTTACTTAATTGTTCATCGTCGAAGTTATGTATTGGTCATTTTGCTATTTTCTGGATCACTTATTCCGCCAATTGACTTGTCTCATGATTCTAGAATAAGTGTGTATTTGTAATGGAGAGAGGGAAAGACGCGATGAAAGCCAATGTGATTGACGAAATATTTATTCTCTATCCTTTTATTAGTTTGCTGCTAAATTTGATTTTTTAATGCGTAGTTAGGCAGATACTTATTCCTAAATTTAAAAATGAACGTTTTGGCCAATCCTGACTATTTGATAAAAGTTAACCTGCTCTTTTTTTAACAATCAAATATTTTGACATTTATTATCGGCATCTAACCAATATTTTACGCATTGAATTTCATACGTAAATTCTTAAGCCTGAATCACACACCATCATTTTATCTATCATTGCGTAGTGATTACCATCGCGATTAATAGAGTGATCACTCGCAAATTATCGTCGCCGGCAATTGTTTTTCACGATCACTCCAATGATGAGGTTTCCCATCACTATTTTTCATCACTCGTCCGGTCGCTTTTTCCGTCGCTGAAACCGTCACTAAAACCCCATATCAGCCAATCAGAACGCATGCCCGTATGGAGCGATTGCAGCGCAACGTTTGACAAGCATGGGAACGACATAGGTAAACATGAACATGCTATATATTTTCGTTATTCGGGTCCTATGAGAACGAGCTGTGATATCGGAAGTGACGTGAAAGGCGACAGCGGGAGGTACCGTGTGATTCAGACAAATGATCACAAAAAGCGATCACTTTACCCGTCGCGAAAAGCTATCGCTCTAATGATCACTATTCACGAAGAAAGAAAATGACCGTGTGATTTAGGCTTTAGATTTAAAATAAATCGTAAATCATGGGTAAGCGACATCAGTGGAGTAGCTAGGATTTTGAAATGAGGGGGGTTTACCGGAGAATTCGGGTTCTCTGCGGGGTGTATGGGCTGATTGGGGTCCTACTCCGGAAATTTTTGCGATTTTTGATGCTGAATGCTGGTGCTTTTAAAGGCCCGGGGGGGAGGGAGGTTGTATCCCGGACCCCCCTTCCCGTGGCTACGGAACTTGCCGACATTTTATGGAGAAAGAAATGGAATTGCATGCTTCAAGGTGTTTTATCGCGAATGTCTGAAAAATCAAAATGCTCATGTTATACACCCATTATTTTTCGCAACACGGTGTGGGAGGGCACAATTAAAGTGAGACAGATGATGAAAGAGTCCAAAGAGAAACGTTCATTGAAGTGTGGTGAGACCCGCGAGGAACTAAGACTTGCAATGATCCCATGCCTGAAACTCAGTACGCTCAAAAAAATGTTTAAAGTGTTTTTAATAAAATTTATTCAACCGCGAAAATGAATACATGGAATTCCATAATATTTGTGTATATTAAGTGTTTTATATTTAATATTGATACTTTTTTATACTTTTGTATCTTTCAATGTGTGTGTAGGAAAGGAAATATAACGAATTTTTTCCAAGGAGAATAAAAAAACATTATTATTATAAAATTTGGTTTGCAAGTTGAATCTAATTGTTGAATCGTACTAATTACGCTCCTTTCCCTTGTTTGCAGTGTGCTGCAATGGTCGCCTTGACGACTGCTCCGTGCCGATCCTGGGCACGCTCTGCTACTGCGACCAGTTCTGCGACCGAGGCGTGACGCACGACTGCTGCCCCGACTACTGGGACGTGTGCACGGACACGCCCCGGCCGCCAGTCACGCCACCGCCCGAGCCCATCGCCAGTGAGTCCACCCTCTTCTGAACTGAGCTTTCCGGGTGTCCTACGCGTCACTCCTCCCCAAGGGAAGCCAAGAGATCACGCATCTCGCCATCTTGACGGGGAGAATTGCGCTCCACATTAATAACATACACGGGAGATCGCGCCACTTTGACATTTTTTCTCGGCTCATACGATTCGCAAATCGGAAGATGAATGACTAGGCTCTCATAAGAAATATTTTTCACCTCGCGCACTTTCCTTTCAATCAATTTGCGCTCATTTTCCAAACTCAAATGCATGCATGGGATGTTGGGAGGTGCTTCAACTGCTCCCATTTTTTATAGTCCAGTGTCCTGCGTTCTTATTCCATGCATTGCACGACGTTGGCCGCTTTTTCAGAGGGAATTAATCTCTTCGTATTTATTAGCGTTCACGGAGGTGAGGGTGTTGGAGTTGAGAGAATTCAAAGGAAACTTCAATGCGGCCTTAAAATCAGCAAAGGGTTGGGACTCTCCTTTGAAATCTGATGAATAGAACGAAAAATCCTCATACCCCTCCCTCTCTTTCCATTAATCAACATCATAGTTATGTGCCCCATACGCTGAAAATTTTACTTAATGATACCCCTAGATGGAAGAGTCACCAGCGACGGCCGCAAAACGCAATATGGATCGCAATAAGCGGTCTTCCAATAAGCAAAACGCCGTAAGCGGTCTTCAACTCGGGAGACAGTATTTTGCAACGGTTGGTATACAACACGTATGACAACTGGGAATGTGTATCCTGTGAGCATGCAACCTTTATCAGCATTAATGTGTTTCGTGTCCCATAAGATTGCAGGAGACTTATTTTTCCAGGCCAGTCCATTGCGGCCAAATAACGGAAAAAGTTAGCGAAATTTTGAATTTCATTGTTCGATTTCAATTATCTTCTCAGTCGTTTAAAATATAATAATACTGGAACGTGCATTTATAAATTAAAGAATGAAAAGCTCCATTAACGCCTACTTAGATGCCATCTTTCACACTCTTATGCAATTGTCAGCTATCTGCCGAACACATCGTGTAAACATTGGACTGAGTTCAACGGTACAAGGCCAAATTTTGACGACGACCATGACGATATAAACAAAATTCCATTGCAAATTTCCACTCTAATATCAAAAAGTATCTCTGTTTTCGACTCGTTTATCTTCCATCGCTGCAACTCTCATTGCTTCCGGGCGATGAGATTGAATATACGTAAGGAAATAGGGACTGCACAATGTAGCCATGTAAGCTGCGATTACTCACTTTTTGGACACATTGTGAGTAGAATTTCAATCCTTGAAGCATTTTTCATAACGTGGAATTTTGGGCACATATTTCGCTTTCAAATAATTTCAAAATTTACCATTTCTTAGGCTTCATTATGGGAATTATTTACCCCTGAAAGGATGATTGAGACACCAAAAAAAGGATAACATTTGAAAAAGTAGTAAATTTTCCGCAAAGTCGGCTTCCAAAAGGGCAAAATTTGAAGTGATTCCGCTCGCATCCAGACATTTAGAGTGGTGGTCTACACTCAACATTTGTTAATCATTCTCAAAAACCATAGTAACTGACAATTGCCCAGTTGCGCTCTATCGCAGTGATTTATTCCTCAAAGGTTTTTGTCTTCAAATTCAGTCCGAATTTTATAAAACTTATAAACTTTCTGACTCAGGCGGCAGTGGCCAATACAAACCGATTTTGTACAAATAATTCGGACTTTTGAGGTTGTATAATTTATTTCATTTATTTATTTTAACTGCCCCTGAAAAAAACACAATTAGGCTTTTACATCGGCAGTTTAAGCAATCAACAGCAGACGATCTCACACACCCATGTCCTGGAAGGGGAAACCTATTCCGGCGGGACTCGAACCCGCGACCTTCGGTATGGTAGGCGAGGAATTATCCCCGCCGCCAACAATAGGCGGACAAAGTAAGAAAAGTCACTTTCCGGCTCACCGTCGGTGGGAATGGGTATGAAAATTGTTATTATGTATGTATTTAAAAGTCTAAATATTCCATGATGGTGTTCACCACCAAAGACCACACGTGCAGTTTCGACCCAAACACACTCAATTGGAGCGGACGTGTACTGAAATCATGCGTACAACAGGAGGATTTTCTTGTTGGCTAATTGGTCCACTCCATTCAAATTCAATTGAAAAGTTTTTCTCAAATATTCCTTTTGACATTTTTCATGCTAATTATTAAATGTCATTGTTATTTTCTACAGTGAGGTTATCTTATTTAATTATTGTTTCTCCTACTAATAAATATGAATATATTTAGGTGCACTTAATCTGTGTATCTATGTCATGACTGACAAAAACAACTATGCAGGAAGCATTCCTTTCTCACATATTTTTTTTTTCTTTTTGGAAATGAAAAATCTTTTTCTATTCAACAGTAGGTACAAGTAATATCAAAATTGTAAACAATTGATCAATACCAACAGTAACTAAGCGTGCCGTCAACATCAAAGTTTTAGTTTGCCAGAGTAACACCTTGTCTCTGGTACAATGAAATGACTATGAGCACTTTTTCTTTTGCAAACAATTGCTCATTACTAATTACATATCACAATGAGTGGCTGATTGTGTTTTCCTCCTGACTCTTTTTTGTTTCTTCCAGGGTGTATCCACAATGGTCGTGAGTTCAACGTCGGCCAGATCATTCAAGACAACTGCAACACGTGGTGCGTACATCATTGCATGTCACCATTGTTTATTTCCTCTCCTTCTTCCTCCACTCTTCCTCCAAATGTACGCTCTCTCCTCTCCACACACTACTGGCTGTTACATCAGTATTGCACATCGACCCCTGTGAATGCAATACCTGTCCACCCCACCTCTCCCTCCCTCCCTCCATGCGTATTCATTTCTCCATCCCTCCTTCCCACCATGCGCTCCACTAGTAACCGCATTATTGCCCTCTTCAGATTTCTCTTCTTGTCACCTTTCTCTCTCCAATTACGTTTGGGTCTCCGATGAATTTAACATATTCCCATGGTTCCGAGTCGCCTTCTGGTCGTGAGAGCTTCTCCTCTTGGTTCCCCTGCATATGTTGGGAATGGTATGTCGACCTCCATGACCTAGAAGTATATTCTGCTATTTGTCTTCCCTAACTACATACTAGTTTATTTTGCCAGACTGTAGCACTCAGGCAGCCAGAAATTCTGTTGGCCTCATTTTCACTCCTATTTCTCTTCTAATTACTTCTCAATATAGTCACAGTTTGACAGCTCAATCCTCAGATATGTATTTAAATGGCATTGCTTTCTGAATGACTTCCATTCAATCAATTTTCATTTTATGGCGGAGGCATTCTCTTTATGTAGTCATACATTTAACTTTTTTCAGCGGAGATGACCATATTTTTGGGATATTTACCCAATTCAACATGCCCCAAACTGAAATAACCCAAAACAATATAAATTACCATGACTGCCATCCACCAAAGAAATATCAGACTGCTGATCCTATCCTCCTGAGACAATAAGTTTATGGAAAGTGCACATGTCCCAAACGTGTCTATTGAGCGTCGCTTTTCCATGGATTGATCAGTGCTCAGTGTATATTCAAAGGAAACATCCACAGGCAAAAGAAAACTAAGTTTGGTATTGGAGAAATATTTTTTCATTAAGATAATGCTTTCATTGAAACAAACAAGGGTTGTTCAGGTTTCTCGGGTTTTCCACCGGTTGATGTCGTCCATGTCTCCCGACGTTTCGATCTGCGACTTGCTGATCATCCTCAGGGGATCTTCCGAATGCCGTTCTTCAAAAATTTTCAGTATATATACACTCCATCCGAGTTCAGGTGTAACCTGATTGGTTCACGCTTGTTGAGGTTTTCCCGCCATTTTTGTCGTATATAATAGACTTCATTATTGGTCTCCAAGCATTGCTGATTTGGAAACCAGTGTCCCTGTTGAAGTTGTTGCGGTTGACGCGGATCTGAATGGCTTCCTTGACAAGGCGGTCCCAGTAGCCATGTGCTCGGCATAGCAGTTTCGTCTCCTTCCATTGTATGGCATGATCTTCATTGATGCTATGCTCCGCCACTGCAGACTTTTCCGGTTGCCAACCGGAAAAGTCTGCAGTGGCGGAGCATAGCATCAATGAAGATCATGCCATACAATGGAAGGAGACGAAACTGCTATGCCGAGCACATGGCTACTGGGACCGCCTTGTCAAGGAAGCCATTCAGATCCGCGTCAACCGCAACAACTTCAACAGGGACACTGGTTTCCAAATCAGCAATGCTTGGAGACCAATAATGAAGTCTATTATATACGACAAAAATGGCGGGAAAACCTCAACAAGCGTGAACCAATCAGGTTACACCTGAACTCGGATGGAGTGTATATATACTGAAAATTTTTGAAGAACGGCATTCGGAAGATCCCCTGAGGATGATCAGCAAGTCGCAGATCGAAACGTCGGGAGACATGGACGACATCAACCGGTGGAAAACCCGAGAAACCTTTCTGCAACTGATACGCCGGGAAAATCTAAGATCATACATAAGGGTTGTTCAAGTTGCCGATACATATTTAAATGCATAAAGTTAGACTAGCAAATGTCTATATGTGGTATTTTTCATGGCAAATAAATGTTGCAAAAGAATTCCCTCGAGTGTTGGTTCGCTGAGTAAAGAAAGCTTGTAATAGTGGATGTTCACACCAAGTTCGCCATGAAATGAAGAAACCTCATCCGCCCAAAGTTAAATTGAAGCAATACTGTGGATATACTTCCATGCTGCAGATAGTTACGCCTATGAAATTAGTGGCTATTGACAAGTTATCTTTTAATTATCTCTTTGGTTTGTAACTAAAGAATATGAAAATCTCATAATATTAATTCACTTCATTAAGAAAGATAAGAAGGAACAGATAAGATGTATGTATTGAGATTGAGAAGTATTTATAGCTTCTGATTGCACCGTATGCTGATTTTTTTGTTTAGTTCATTGCTGTACGGCCACTGACAGTTTCTTCATTTAATAAAATTTATTATTCTCTATTTTACTCTCCATTACTAAGAAATTTCATCAACACTTCATTCATAATAATTAATTAAAAAAACAGACAATTTGTAGAACTGTCATAAATAGAAATATGTGTTTGCTGGTGATACTCGGTTGTAAAGGGTTTGATAATGAATAAAGTAGAGGCTGGCCAGGAGGAGCTGTTAAAACAATAAAGATTTGAACACACAAGGACCCGCTCCACCTATCAGCAGTGCAATTACAGGGCCAGGACGCTACCTACTCAAGTCTTCTTGATCTTGACTCAAACTCCACTTCATTGCCATGTTGGTACCACAACACCCCACTGGAGTCCCAAAGATCACTTAAACTGAACTCCACAGTTGAAAAGTTGAGTCCAAACTCAAATTGAGTGGCCAAGTTCCGGAATTTCTACTGCCTTAGCATCATATGTATGTATTCGAAATCGCTCGTAAAAATATCTACTTTCACTTGTGATATTTTACTCTAGTAGTGCTGGTTTTTGAAGAGCAGGGGGCCATGGGTGACAATAGTTTTGAGAAGTTATTGTTTTGTGAAATTTAATGGTGAATGTAACCACAGTTACTTTCGATCAAGTAGATTGAGTTGAAGTTAGTCTCTGAAATACAAACTCTCACTCAGCTTGAGTTTGAGGTCTGAGCTAATGAGGAGGACTATAGTTTGAGTCAGTGTCTGGAATAGACGGCCCTTAATTTCAGCCCATTTCTACATCAGCCCATTTTAGTTTTTTTCTGATTTGTTGTGCGCTTGTAAATTATCTCGTGAGCCAAATGGCCAAACGATAGTAAATTGATTAATTGAAATCAATTCTCTCTCTCTCTCTCCATCTGATGTCTTTGTCTTTCCATGTTCAGCGAGTGCGTTCCTTCGCAAGGGGCAGCACCCAGCGCCTCTTGCACACGGAACAAGTGTCTTCTCGACCCGGCTCTGTCGAGCGCCCTTCGTCGCGAGCCGGCCCTCGGCTGGACGGCGGTGGAAGTGCCCATGGGAGGTGGGGGAGGAGATTACTCGGAGTTCTGGGGACGATCCCTCGCCGACGGCATCAAACTCAGACTTGGCACACTTGAACCAGACCTATCAGTAAGAACCGCCTACTCACATTATTAGTATTCCTTAAAAGTTGATAGATTCCGAGCCATAAACAAAAAAATTAAAAAAGTAACCATGTTCGGCCTTTTTGTTGTTTTTGCGATGCTGCGCAATGAAATTTTGTTGAAAAATCTCAGATGCTGATTTAGTTTACCTAAATCAAGAAAAGAAGAAGAAATCTGAACTGCAGCAAAACTCTCTGAGCAAAGGCTCTCTTTGATGGAATCCTGATTGATTGGGCAATACATACATCCAGTGCAGTTCAAGAGTTTTTGTTATAATCATTAATTTCTTTCCAGTTCCTTCGAAAATAAATGTGACCCAGTTTATTCACCTTCACAGATACGCGCATTTTATACCATTGAGACTAAGTCATATTAAAGAATAATTCACAGTCAATTAGTTAAGTATATGTGATTCCTGAATATTTCATTTACTTAAAAACATGTGAGTACTAACTCTTCAAATGGTATCTCCTTGTCTGAGGACTTTGTCTCATGTCCTCTGCTGCATTTTTGTCATCCTCATCGCACATACAATGTCGGCACAGACATCCACTGATGACATTGGGTGACGTTCGTTGCCCTCTTGCATAACGAAGAACCCTCGCAGCCCCTAAAGGAACCTCCTTGCATCCTGAGATGTCAATCAGCTAAGCTCAGGTGCGATTTCATATCCATCCTCATCTTCAGCTTCACCTTGTTGCCTGTATAATATGGTTCGAAAATATGAATAATATAATATGAAGAGAAAAGTGACTTCAGTGCATGCGTCAACTACTGAGATGGGGATGGAAAAAAGAGAAAGGAACGTAGAGACATGGTCATCTTACGAAAAAGATTTAATTTCGTTGCGAGTGTAGACTGGCCCAATAAAGCAGTATGCTATCCCAGTTAAGCGGAAAAAACTCTAGGATATAATTCTATTGTGTTCTGTTCTTCAAGATCTTCTTAACCTTTCGTCAGGCACAATATTGGAATCGCTGAGTTCAGGCGCAATGTGCATCACAGGCACTGATGTGAGAAAACATTATGTATTAACTCTTAGCATGGCTCAGCGGTACACTTTTAATGTCTAAAGCACCATAATTAGTGTAAACGAACACTTAAATGAAATCTTATTTGCTATGCATTTAGACACCTTTAAACAACGTCTTACAGCTCTGGACCGATCCTCTCTTTTAGCTGCAAAGCAAACATATATGTAATGTATTTAAGCATGTGAACTCCAAAAGATGTGTTTCTTATTTTGCTATCTTATTTATCTAATAATGATTTTATTTTGCTTTTTTGCGCCATTATTTTGTTATACCATTTTTTATTTATATAACACCAAAAAACAGCACTGAGGCCTTTATATTGGGTTTATAAACAAAATAAATTATGTAAATATAATTAATAAACATGTATAAAAATAATTTCATAAATAACAACCATTTTCAACATACACAATATGTACAAAAGTTCGGTGTCAAAAGGATCATCTTTTCAATTGGTTATTAAAATTGGTGCGGGAGGCAAAGAGGCAAAGCCATGCTAAATATGTAATCCGCTACTGATTTGTTGGCATAAATGTGCAAAGCAAAAGGCTGCAAAGAGCGTGTCAAAAGAAACAGCTACTATAAGCACCGAGGGTCTATGTTGTCTAGTGGCACGGAGAAATGAAAAAAAAAACACTCCTGCTGTGCCTGTCAGATCCATTGTGCCCGACAAAAGGTTGAGCGGCTGCCGCAAATAACCATTGGACCCATGAACTGGAATGTACTGCATTAGCAATACATGTTTTCCCCACAATAGGCTTCAAATTATTGCAAATGATTGACTTATAAACAGAGGCCTTTCTATTCCCAGCATGCACTCTGTCTACCGATGTCTATCCTTCCGTTTCGTATTTGATCACTGAGTTGTTTGCTTTCACGTGATGATGCAGGTGCAAGGAATGCAGAAAGTGCAGTTCTACGTGAATGAGAGCGTCCCGGAGACATTTGATGCCCGTCGTACGTGGAACGTAATCTCGCCTCCGCTGGACCAGGGGTGGTGTGCATCCTCTTGGGCCCTATCCGCTGGCACAGTCATCTCGGACCGTGCCTCCATCGCAGACCGCTCAGTCGGGGCCCTCATGTACGAGCACCTGTTGGAGTGCCAGCCAGCCTTCTCTTCAAGAGACAAGTGCGCGGCAGGGCACTTGCATCGCGTCTGGAAACTGCTCTCTGACTACGGGTATGCTCATTAGTGTCTGTCCATGGAGTTGTGTTGCTATAGGAGGGAGTGCCATGGGATGTGTGACCCACTTGCATGTAGGTATTCCCTATAACTGCCACGTCTGCTTGACATGAGAATTTTT
Source organism: Ischnura elegans (assembly GCF_921293095.1). Classification (NCBI taxonomy): domain Eukaryota; kingdom Metazoa; phylum Arthropoda; class Insecta; order Odonata; family Coenagrionidae; genus Ischnura; species Ischnura elegans. The sequence continues at coordinate 4,987,684 of NC_060248.1, read as the reverse complement.
GCACAGAAGTGGCTGATCAATAGAGATACGTCAAAATAGCACTTTCAATTGCAGTTTATGGCATTTTGTAGCATCTATTTTTTCCTTTATTTTCGTTATGTATCGTCAGCAGCTGATGACAAAGTGAGATGAAAAGCAATCATTTGAAAAAATACGGGATTGTTTGAATAATTATGGGGTAGAACAATAATTACTTAAGGAATAAGATATGAAGTAAATAATTAAAAAATGATATTAGTAACCTGAAAATCATTTGCACTAGTTGTACAACAACACTGAACAAGTTTCACCACTTTCTTCCTTCAACTAGTCCCACCTGTCAGTCATAACTAGATTGTACTGGCTGAAAAACCTCCCTGCTTTCACAATGCTAACTGGTGCCCAGATTATGTGGAGTGCAGCATTACCTTACTCAGTTTTTTCTTGGTAGAAATATTTGCTTAGTATCACAGAAGCGACCAGGGTTCTCTCAACCTCTCTAGTACCCTCCAATGCAAATACATATAATAATCTCTGAAATAGTAAGGTCCGATGTCCGGTGGCGTAACGAGGGGTCTGGACCCCCTCCCCGCTCTATGAAAACACAATTACTTCGCTTCATCATAACTGAAAAAATAAAACATATTGAAATATGTACCATGAATGTACAGAAGATTTATTTGAAAATTGAAGTTTGTTCGATTGTGAAAAGTGTTAAAATTACCTCAAAACCCTCTTAGCTTAGCTTAGTACCTCGCTTTTCAAAACTTTCCCCCTCCACCCCCCAACCTTATCCCCGACGAAATTTAATGATGTGCCCCTGACAACGTCTCGCAACACCACTCACGCAAATTTCCTGCGAGACCTCCACACTCGAGGTGAGAACTGAACGATCACTCTGTGTCCTGGTTCACGCGGTGCCTTCTGGCCTCCTGCCGCGCGCTGCCGTCCAAAACCAGAGTCCTCTGAATTGTTGATAATATGTGCACTACATAGTTATGACCCTATGAGGGAGCAGTGTGGAGAACTGCCATCCTGAGGACTCTGACCAAAACCGTTGGTGCGTTCTCCGATCGATGAGTTTCAGTCTGGCATGCATAAATACTTTACGTGCGAGCAACTTGTGTGAGAGGCGACTACGTGGCATAGTGCCTGACTGTAGTTTCCGACGTTGAGCAGTGGTTTTGAAGCAATCGTGCAAATGACTTTTCTGTATCCGTGATCCCACAGCCACGGATGTGTGGTTTTTGAAACCAGGCCATACATGGAGCAATAATGATATGAGTACAACCATGTTATTGCCCCTAAAAAACATCGCAAACTGGAAAAGAAAGCTCTCAATGATCCCGGAGAGCACTCTAAAATAACAGAATAACTGCATAAATAATAATATAATATTTGTTTTACGTCAATTGTGAACATTACAAGACATTTAAGTCAAAGGTTTGGGTTATCCGTGTTTTCTGATTATTCGTGCCGTCTCTCCCCCAATCATTAATTAGTCCATTAGGATGATCGGGAGTGTGCTGTATGTTAAGATCAGGGACGCTGACTTTCAAAAAATATTGGGGGGGCTCAAACTGGGGATCTTGCCCCGGGAAATTTTATAAGTAGTGAGTTTTAAGTTTTTTTTAAGCATTTTAGAAGAGTTATATGACCAACATTAGAACCCTGATAACTCGAATCTCGATATCTGGACACTCCGGGGAAAATCGACAAGCCTGACACATTTTTTCCTCACACCCATAACGAATTTTTGAGGGGGCCATCAGGCCCCATGGAGTGCAGGCGCCACTGGTTAAGATTCCATATAATTAAGCTGGAAACGACTATCTGTTCAGGCAAAAACTTATTTAACAAGTTTTCTATTAATTTTTATCATAAATATTTGTTTGATAGGAAAGCAAACACTAATTAAACCCATAGTGAATGAAAAATTAATATCACGTAATACTCAACACTTAAGATATTTATTTTGCAGTTTTACTGTTTACTATAAAACTAAACTAGGATGCAGCCACTCAGTGCTAGGGGCACAGCTAGGAATTTAAGGGTAGGGGGGGTTTTACACACGACTAATACTGAGAGGTCTGGAGGCAATGGAATACCAGCTAGGGTAAGTGGAAGGTGTGGGGGCCCTTCTCAGGAAAATTTTAAGATAAATGGTTCGAAATGGTGTGTTTTACGGCTCTCAGGGGGATATTTTATTAATCCTTACACTATTTTATAAGTAACATTAATCCAATTATGTAAAATAGATTAAACTTAAAAATTTCTCTGAGCTCTGAGGGGGGGGGTTTATCCCCCAATCCCCCCTTTGCTCCACCACTGCTTAGTGCTACATATTTTATTGGTCAAATTGGTTGCAGAGTTGCCAATAAGTTGAGATAGGTATGTAGAGTAATACTAGTGTCTGCAGATTCACCATGATTTTCTAATCCTTCCACAATGTGACACCAGAAACTTGTCCTTAACCCTTTCAAGACGGCACAGTTTTCGTCTTAGCATGACTGCTGTACTGAGCCCCAAGAGACTCTTCTTTCTCGTGGTACGGAGCATTTTTGGAGGGCATTCGTTAAGAAGGGTCTCGCTGAACCTTTTTTGACCCCTCCACGCAGGGAATTCGCATTATCTCGGACTCCGAGAGTAGTTGTGCCCCCTCCTTTCTGGGTTTACGACCATACCTGCGGCATTGGTTCGCTGTCAACTTATGTAGTGCTTATGTGTATTGAGCACATGGATAATTGTTGCTTGCACGTAAATTGCAGACTTGGAATTGAATTCCTCATTTTTATCTGAGCATTGTCAAATTTTAAACCAAGTTCTAAGTCCATTATTAACGCATTTAATACAGCAACAATTTCCATGTTGATGTTTATACATAACTCGAGATACAAGTTAATATTTATCGTAGAATTTCGTTTAAAAATTGGAAACGCTGATCAAAAAACAAATAATTCAATTCTTAGTTTATTTTTCTTGAGAAATGAACAAATATTTATTTCGAAACGTGACTGGTTAACAATTGAATGACCGCTGTCCCTTACTGCTAAGAGGGGTTATAAAGTACGAGGGGTCCGGGTACCTGCTCCCGGATTCCAAGGGTAAATCCTAAACCCCGCAGGGTTGGGTCCCGAAACAAAGACGTCGTAAACCCTCGACCTTCTGAAAAGGGGGAGAGCTAGAAAACGTATATATTCGGCTTTCGTTCTCCTGGCTAGCAAAATCTCACACGTAAATATACGGCCGTCGTCTCCCGGGTAAGGAAACGTCCACACCTATATATACGTGTATAGTAGGGAAAAGGTTAAATGTCCTTGAAATGAGATCTGTTAACATTTGTCCACTTCAATTAAGATGACCAAAATGCACAGAATACAGTTGGAAGTAGGGTTCATGGCTCATGGCAATGGAATATGATTAGATGAGGTTGGGGGGGAGCGTGTTCCCCTCAAGAAGGAGTTTTTGGGGCCATAGCGATATGAGATTGGGCTGGGAGGGAGTCAGAGATGGAGCCGAGGTAAGGGAGGGGGTTGCATGCACAAGTGCTTTTCTTCCCAACAGTGTTTTCCCTTGCACATTCACTCGCGTATACATATGTACATTATCTATGTATGTACTACATTCCCAGCAGCCAAGGTCCAATATAAGGGTCACACACACACACGTAATGTGTTTTCATTCCGACAGAGCACCTGAGAGGGAATGTATTGTGAACCGAGCACCAACAGAGGCAACGTGTCGCCCGCGTCCACGGCCAACCTGCAAGAGGGAGCGCTCAGGCCCAGCCTATCGTCTTGGAGACATGCTCCGCATACAGGACAACATCCGTTGGTATGGACCCATCCAAGGTAAGGAGACGCACATGTTGCTTTTTTGTGGTGTGTCAGTTGGCAAGCCTGAACCACGGAATAATGGTATCGTCCCTCCTTATGGTGCTGAGCTGTGAACAATGTTGTTTGGTGAGATTCAGTGGAGCGCTTCAAAGGTCATAAGCTGTCTCTGAAAGAATCAGTTAACTGGTTAATCATATTAACAAAGATTTGGAAATGAGTGAGAAAATACAAATGAAGTATTGACCTCCACAATGAAATCCTTGTTTAAGCTGTCATGGGGCCTTTTAAGATTTGCGCAAAATAAGCAACAGTGGTCAATGTCATGGTTGGTTCAAATGTACTCATTCACAGAGACGGTTTAAGCACCAAAAACTTGTTATTATGCTCAGTTGCAGTTACTTTCTATAAATAGTAATCAGTTAAATTTTCTAATTACAATTATAAAGAGTAAATATAGTTAAAGTAATATGTAGTAATTAACTACACATGTAGTTAAATCTACATAAGTATGTTTACAATTTCCCTTCAGAAATTTTTTTTGAATGTCACACTAGGTGCGTGCACCACTATTGGATGAGTCATGTTCCATTCATTACAACTTAAAGATTACATATTTTAAATGAGGCAAATTATTCATTTTACCAATAATTCACAGCCTAAGCATTTTCAAGTACCTACCTTTCCTAAAGGAACCTCCACTGAGGTACATGTTTGTGTTCTTTTCTCCAAGTTTACTGCTCTATAACCATAGTTCTTACACATTAATGGATAAGGCATAGTTGGAGCCAACAAATTTTTGCTATCAGCAAAATCTCAGAGTTCAGTTGAATGATTTGTGTTTGCCTAATTGTGATCAAAACTATATACATGGCAATATTATGCATACCCTTTTCCATCTTTTATTCTCGAATGTCATACAATATAATTTTTTGGGGCTCATCCCCTCATGCCTCCAAGGTGTTCACATTACAAAAACGTGCAATTAGAATCATTGCAAAAAAACCTTTTGATGCTCCCTCCAAGCCTATTTTTAAAGCACTTAACATTCTTCCACTCCCGTGTGTATATTTATTATCAATTTTAATTTTTGTACGTTATAATCTTGATTTGTTTATGCTCAATTGTGATGTTCACAAATATGAAACTAGGAATTGTAATAACCTTCATTATCATTCCATTAGGACTAACAGATCAAAGCTGGGCCCACGCGAGCTGGGCCTCAGAATTTATAATAAACTTCCTGCGCATTTGAAATCAATTCAGTCGATGGAGTCATTCAAAAGGAAGTTAAAATCTTTTCTTCACGAGAAGAATTATTATTCTGTTAACGAATACCTACAGTGCAACCTCGATATAACGACACCCCACGGTGTACTAATAAACACTCGCTATAGCGAATTGTCGCTTTACCGGAGGTGGAGCAAATAATAGCCAATATACCTGTTGCGAACAGATATACAGGAACAGGAGTGGTGCGGCGACAGATAAACATCTATCCGATAAACGTAAGCATAAATCCAGACGATAGGCTTTGTTTTTTTTCATCACTAAATTTCCTTACTCAAACAATGACTAACTACTCAAACAATTTATAAGCGCCGCACTGAATAAAAATCATGGAAAGCATTGTTTCGTCAATCATTATGCCAATGCACAACCGACGAAGCCATTTTTTCTATGCACTTAATTAGTTCATTTACCTACGTGATCATTCTATTATTTTGGTATTTTCCACTGAAAATTCAAAAATTAATTGATAAAACAGTATCGCGGTTATTTAATGCCTCAAATGTTTCCATTGGTGTACGTTTATTGTTTCTGTACGTTATGCGGCAGTGAAGTGAAATAACGCATTACATTTGTTTCTACATGCGAAAACGGTGGAAGGTTTTATAACGTTCCCGCCTTGGTAGACTTTTTCTATCAAATAATGTAATACCTACATAATCTACGGTAAAAAGTTTGCTAAGCTTGGAAAATGATGTGATTAAAATTGCCGTTGCTGAAAAAAAGTTTCTTTTTGAGTGTTACGCTCGCGACGTATTTGAAGTAATACACCGAGTTTACTACGGCACTGCAAACGAGAGTTAATTGTTCTGCGAGTTCTTCCAGCGGCCACCAGGGGATGCTCGGCTACCCACGTGACAAAAGAGAGCGCCAGTACGACTCCGACCACTGACGCGAATAGTTCACCCTTGTAAATCCGCAACTGAGAATAAACACGTCCATCCGGGCAATTCACGCTGAGTATCATTGCTTCGTACATCCTAAATCATCGCTAAGGCGCACTACCTACCTTTAGAGGCATCATTGCAAGAAATACCTCATACTGCAAGGTTTTTGTCGAGGAGTTGTATGTAAAAAAGTTCCGTTTCGTCTATGTTATATGACGCGGGGAATACTTCTAAAGATACTTACGATCGGAGTCCTTTCTTCCACGACTTCGGGTTTACACCGCAGGCATGACCAGCAATTATGAGGGGAGATAACGCTTTGGTGCTTCGCATTAGTATAATCAACCTTCTGCACTCTTAAAATTCTCGATTCGCAATCTATCCCTGAAATGTTCCGCTTTAGGCTTGGGCGTAGCCCCTTTCTCAGAAGTTCCCGCAGATTGGAATGGGCAAAACCACCCGAACAAAGCTCCTTATAACTATTCATCGTCTGCATTCCTTGGGCGCTTCTGTGTTTTTTATAATTTTGCAGAGCGAATAGGAAGATAAATTAATTTCGACACTCTCATATTACTCCTTTATTTTTATTTTCTCACTTAGACGTGTTTGGTGTTTTTTTGGCCATGGTGACTGCCATCAAATGCTTTCTATTCACGCAACTCACGGACGTGCGGGTATGCTGCCGACTGCTTTCTGCCGTCCGAGGAACAAAAGAAGATGAAGCATTCGCGAATGCTAATGCCACAATATTTTCACCAAAATTAACTACTTATTTATCGAACGACAGTTTACCACATAAATTTGAGACTAAGAACTCCATTAACTTCATATCTAACAGATCGCTAGAAATTACAGAGGTTAAGAAGTCTTGATGAAAGTCTTCCGGCGGTGAAACACTCGCTATGGCGAGAGGCAGCACCAAAAGGGTGTCGTAAAAACGAATTTTTTAACACGCTTATTATAGGGTCAATTGACGGTGCATCGGCTATCTCTCGTTATAGCGGGAGTGTCGCTATAGCCCGTACTCGCTTTAACGAGGTTCCACTGTATTTCATTCCTCCTATTAAGCATTAATATCCTGTGAACATACAATTATTTATAATCTATTATATATATATATATATGCATTTTTTTCCTTTTATGACGTGTCTTATATCTTTTGCTGTAAGGTCTCTAGACAAAATAAATTATTATTATTATTATTATTATTATTACCCTGAAGACATAGTTAGCACATTTTGTTGCAACTATGGGTTCAAATATTGTTGAAATTAACTGCACTTATAATTGCTATTCATGGATATCTGGTCCCTTTAGGTATACCAAATCAATACATGAATTAAAATTAACGGTAGAGATGTAGCTAATGAATATTCAGAACTAACAATCTGGTAAATCACACAAAATTCTGCGTGCAGCCTCAAAGAAGCCACCCTCCCCTGTCAAAAATAATCCTATTTTCTCATGGCTTTTACTGAATAGAATGCTAAGAGCAATCACTGAGAGAAATCAAGTTTCTTCTGAAGACAACAAGTTAAAATGGGATAACCTGAAAAAAATGCAGAGATGAGGGAACTATGATTATAAAATATCCTGAAGTGTATGTTTGGACAGTTTGAACCATGTGCCCAAGTATGGTTGGTCCTCTAAAAGTAATATTTTTATTTTGGGAGCAAGTAGTACATATAAGATAACAAGTAGTAGGTAGTAACATTTTTTAAATGTTGCGATTATAAGTAAAAAGTGAATGAAATGTAATCATTACTGGTCACTCCACTCATTTGTGAAGCTGTCTAACGTTTTGTGGCGACTGCAAAGCAGAAGAGGAAATGCAATGAAGAAAGCTCAATATATAGTTATAACTATAATAAGGCATTGTCCCGCTCAAAATGGCAGTCTCTTGCTCGGATTCTTCTCATCCCCACATCCCTCCATCGCCCAATTTAAATAAACACCCCCAAAAGCTACTTCAGAAGAAAAAGTGATCTGAAATTGCCATGACATATCCTGCCAAACAATCTACTGGCAGATGGTACCTGCACACTGAAATTCATTGGGGAAAGTAAAAAAGAAAAATAAATTCAACGATAAACTTGAATTTATATAGGATATCTAGTTTGAAAGAAGTTTAAAAAATTAATGATGTACGTTTACAGGGAAATACCTATCATTTCGTTTATTTTATTTGTAATTATTTTTTACATTAATTGGATAAAAACAGCCTCAAGTATTTTTTTGCCCAGCATCATTTCATACTTTGTCTATGCATTAAATCAAGAATATTTTCAGAAACTTTCAAAATTGTATCTCTTTGATTTATTTTGTAAAAAAATTAATAATGGAATACAAGTGAACTCAATGAGTTACTAACTTTAATGCTATCTAAATGAATCCTTTAAGTCTTATTGAGGATTTATGCTGAAACTTCCATGATATTATTACCGCAGTACTTTGCCTTTTAATGCATACAGTAAATAATAACATGTAATATAATAAAAATCCCCGAAATAATTTCGCATAAAACTCCTTCGTTGGTGTGCTGACGCATCGCACAAGGAACATGGCCTGAGAAATTCATGCGTGGTACGTAGTTTTGTTATTTTTGGTGAGGATCACTGTGCCTTGAAGAGTGAATGGATGAGTCAGACTGCAGACATCTTGCTTTAAGTGTACACTATAACATAAGGATGCTGGGTGCACCTGCCAAGAACAATAATAACAGCCGCTGCTTCATCCAAGTTAAGATAAGCAGTTGGTTCCCCCCTCCTTCTCCTTCAAAACCTCATATCCTCAACTGCTTTTTCATTTCTTTTTATTTTGACTGTTCTAAGCATTGGCATTCAACAGTGATTTTTATCTTGTATTTGAACCTCCAACAAAACGCGACGACCGACTTTAACTCCCTCTTCCATTCTGAGGTGAGGTTCCCATGTAACAATACCTCAATACTCACTCTTTTTAGACCCTTGATAATAGCACTGCATCATGGAATCTGGTTGGGTTACAAAATCTTTTTGGAACACTTAGTACAGATCTAATTTTTTTGTAAAATATTTTTTGCTGTGATTTTCATTTTCACTGGCTCTTTATGATATGTACTGATTTATGCATTATGATTCTTGTTTTGATTCCCAAAAAATTCTCTCCCCACTCACAGCTACCATGCGAGTGTACCAGGACTTCTTCCATTATCGTGGTGGAGTGTACAGCCGTCCAGCCGGTTCTGACAGCAGAGAGAGCCATGGTTACCACTCTGTCCGGATAATTGGTTGGGGAGAAGACCGCAGCGACCCCAGGAGGGCTCCCATTCCATACTGGGTAATGAGATTGAGACCATGAGCAATTGTCAAATGTAGGTCATAAGCGAGTCTAACGTCAGCAAGTGGTCCATATGGTATGTGGAGGTGGCGCCTGATACATATACTGAGGCTGTTTGCACCTTGAGGGAAGGACACGAAAAGAATGATGCTGAGAAACCCAGCACATCAGCGTAAGCCTGCTCTTAGCAAAAGACACCAAGGTCCTATCTGATAGACATCTGAGTACTCTGCACCTGAGTAATACCTCTACAAAGTACTCAAGCAGAAATTGCACAGTGTCCCAAAAATCTCTCCACCTCCGGCTGGACACTGGGTAGAAAGTCAGCTCTAGGCAATCCACTAACCCAGACCATTTTTTTGGACATGTGTCTAATTTCCTGTATTAGGTCCCATATGCTTCGTGTACATTGATTACGACTGACAGAGCCTTGAAAACAAACTCCAAATAGTAGATAGCATTCAATAATAATAATAGTATACAGCATATCTGTCAGGATATGTGATGCAAACAATATTCTACTACAAATGTATGAAGTTTTTGCCCAAAGCAAATGCAAGTCCATAATGGATGCCCTAGCACACTGGCACAATCTCCAGTGGTTGCAAAAGTATCCTTGTAAGCCCAAACTATCTAATTAAACTTTAAACTGTAATCCTTGAAACCCAAATAAGAAAAAGGTAAAAGCCATGACATTTAACCCTTTCGAGACCGCTGAGTTTTCGTCTTAGCATGACTGCTGTACCGAGCCCCAAGAAACTCTTCTTTCTCGTGGTACGGAGCATTTTTGAGGGCATTCGTTAAGAAGGGTCTAGCGGATTATTACACCCTCCGAGCTCCAACCTTTTTCGCCCCCTCGCAGCGGCGACTCCACATTATCTCGGGCAGCGAGGGTTGATGTGCTCCCTCCTTTCCGGGTTTACGACCATACCTGCGGCATTGGTTCGCGGTCAACTTATGGATTGCTTATATGGATTTTTCAAATGGATAATTGTTGCTTGCACGTAAATTGCAGACTTTGAATTGAATTCCTCATTTTTATCAGAGCATTGTCAAATTTTAAGCAAAGTTCTACGGTCAATTTTAACGGATTTAATGCATCAATCCTTTCAATGCCAAATATATGCTCCTAAAATTTTTCTTATCGAATTCAACTCCTTCCAAAAATCTCATTAGCTATTTCTCCGAAATGCATTACTCGAGGTAAAAAAAAATCCTTGCAAGAAAAGCTCTTTGTCTGTCACAGGGCAACCTTGGTATCCTTTGGAAAGTACGCTCCACTCAGGCATTCAGAACACCTGTGAAGCTTCTTTGGAATTGCATCCATCAGTATAATTATGTTTTTTCTCGGAATTTTTGAAATCCCTCATTTTGTTTGGAAAATACGCTCCACCACGGGCTGAAATAACTCATGAAGACCTTCTCTGGAATTCCACCCATCAGTATAGAAACGTATTTCTCAGAATGGGTAAAGTTCATTCTCGTTCACATACCCACAATTCTTTTTGATTATAAAGTTTCCCTTCACTTCTGTCTCAGTCGTTCTTGGGTTCAGACGTTTGTGGTTCTCATTCTGCAAGTGATAACTTTACTGTATTCGTCGTGAGAAATTGGCAGTGTACCGCCAGTGTGTTTTTAATATCTGTTTGCTGCGGCTGGAATCATGGCAAAGAGATTGATAACGGATGAACAGATATTGGAGATTTTGACCCGCAGTGATAGTGAGGATGGAGACCTGTGCTTCGATTGCGAGAACGATGATCTGGGAACGGAGGTTGCCGGTGAGTTGACATCTATATCGCTACCCTCGACATCCAGGATATCGCGGGAGCTGCACTTCTCCGCGGCTACGTCTGATGATTCCTCGTCCGATGCGGAGGAAAATGCTCCCAAGAAAAGGAAGATGAGTGATTAAGGCACAGTTTGGCCAGCCAAAGATGCAGGAGGTATTTCACAGGAACATTAGAATAAAATTCAACAAATTACGCAAAAAAATATTTAAAAAATTTCGGGTAATAATTATCAGTCGTATTATGATAATTACACTGAAATCGAGATATAAGTTAATATTTATCGTAGAATTTCGTTTAAAAATTGTAAACGCAGCTCAAAAGACAAACAATTCAATTCTTAGTTTATATTTCTTGAGAAATGAACAAATATTTATTTCGAAAATTGACTCTATAAACAATTGTATGACCGCTGTCCCTTACCGCTGAGAGGGGTTATAAAAGACGAAGGGTCCGGGTACCTGCTCCCGGATTCGGAGGGTTAATCCTAAACCCCGAAGCGTTGGGTCCCGAGACAAAGGCGACCTAAACCCACGACCGTCCTGAAAGGGGGAGAGCTAGAAAACGTATATATACAGGTTTCGTTTTCGTGACCGGGAAAATCTCACACGTACATACACGCCCGTGGTCTCCCGGGTCAGGAAACGTCCACTCGTATATATACGTGTACGGTAGGGAAAAGGTTAAATTGTATGTATTAATGTCTTTTACATTCATTTTTTCCATAATCATTCATTAGTCATTCATACAAGAGACAAAGCACAGAGGGGTTCCTCGTAAATACCTTCTGAACCCACGCAAAGAAGTCATGGACACACCTTTGGTGAAAGATTTTAATAAGATTTAATGATTTTAATAAGACCGTGATAGGGATGAATAGTTTTTATGGTACATATTTCCAAGTTAATTGAACAAGATGAATGGATTTGCTTCAAGATATTTCTGAGGCGGTACAGATAGACCATTTTAAGATTTTCTCTTGCACTAGTTGGTACTTACATGCTTCATTGTTAATTCCAAAATACCAAAATGCTGTATCCACAATTCTACACCTTTGATGCATTTTTAAGTTTAAATAAGGGTTATGCAAAAATACTCCTCACTGATATTGACATAGAAATGTTAACAACCTATATATTTGCCATAAAATGTTTACCTACTGAGTGAGTGAGAAAGATTGTAAGTTTGTGAGTACAGTGGCAGATACATATGGAGAGTTTGGGGGGGAGGGGGAGGGGGGTAATCCCCCCCCGTTGTGGGGCCACGCGCATTGCCAATGAGTCATTTCTTTCCCATGCTATTCGTTCATTTCTTTTGTCGGTTGACTCTGAGTCAAGTTACTAAGCAGTTCTACTTTTTTATGCTGCATGCACACATGTCTGCATCATAGTAATTTATACATTTCTGTCTGCCACATTGTTAGCCAATCTACTATGTGGTCATGGCAATTCCTGTGAGTCTCGCTCCCCCCTTGAGTTTTTTCTGTATCCACCACTGAGTGAGTGAGTACAACCCAGCATTGTAGGTGTTTATCCTTCAGATTGCAGCAGAGGGCCACTATGCTGCCAAAATAGGTACGTTCATCACTCATCCTCATTTCCCGTTTCATCTATATCTTGGTTACGTTCCTCTGGTGCTACTCTCTCCTGGATATAAGAAGCCATCCGCATGTCTGAGTGTGGAATTGTGCAAGTGACTGTTTTACTGAGTGCTTGTCCACATTATCAGGTATCCTCCCATCATCACAGCCCTGTGAACAACCCCGACAGGTTATCAACCCACGAGGCTTTAGTGGGCTCCCATCAGCCCTTACCATGGGGATCCCGAGTGGTGTCTTTGTGAGGCAATTGCAGTCGAGGGAGGAGGCAGAGGGGCTTCTGTCTCGCACTCCCATCCCCACACTCTCACTCATTTATTACATTTTCGGGAACGAGCGTTGGGGGGAGAGAATTTTTATAGCCTTTAAAGTTTACATTTCATATTGCATTTGAGAGATGTTGATGTGAAGCCACCTTAAACCTTTTGCAACTATACGGGGTAACTCAGTTACCCCAAATTCTATTAATAATGTATAATATTTTATTTTCATTTTGTCCCTTACATTTTTTTTATATTTGAGCGCAAACACTCAGCTGCTATTTAGGTGATGAATGAAATATTTTTACATCTAAATTGTTTTCAAAACTTTAATTTTTATTGTTGGTGTTAGTCAATCTACAGTTACAGTAGCCAGAGGCGCAGCTAGGAATTAAGGATGGGGTGGGGGGGGTTTAGGTGCAACTAATACCGGGGTGTGTGGGGGTATGGTATACCCACCAGGATAAGCGGTATGTGCGAGATTAATAAATTGCAGAATTTTCTGATAAATGGTGAGTTTTACGGTTTTCTGGGGGATATTTTATTAATCCTTACACTATTCTATTAGTAATATCAATCCAACTAAGAAAGATGGATTAAACTTAAAATTTCTTTGAGCTCTGGGGGGATTTTATCCCCCAAAACCCCCCTCTTGCTGCACCACTGACAGTAGCGAAATATGAAAGATCCCTGCTGTTTCACACAAAATATATGTCAAATCCTAATTACAACCTTTAATGTATTTTTAAATTATACAAAAATGTTATAATATCATTAAAAAAGAGCCATGTCGCTGAATCACAAGAAAGACTAAAATGCAACAAATAATTTACTAGGTATAAATGGCGTACCTGAGATATCTACGCTGTCATTTGCGCAAGTTTTCAAGGCACAGTCACAAAACGATAAAGCATGGCACTTATGTATTTCCTTTTTTGCAGTTGGCTGTCAACTCTTGGGGCACATGGTGGGGTGAAGGTGGCTACTTCCGCATCAAGAGAGGCGTCAACGAGTGCGACATTGAGAAGTACATGCTGGGCGCTTGGATACAACCAGAGCTGAGCTCACTTTCGGGCCCGTACCGCCCGAGGCCGTCCTCGAGGAGAGGGCGCTAGTGGAGCATCCATTTTGTCTGTTGGCAGTGGTTGTTGACCTTCCTCCCCTCCCCTCCTCCCACCCGTGAGGGGCCAGGGGTCATCCGATGCAAACGACGCACACAAAGGACATATCTCGACGCAGTGCGCTGCTCCTGTTCCCACACTGCCATTGGGCGGAGAGGCATCGAGAGTGTTTGTGTCTGGCTGCTGCCCTGCATCGGCTGTGGCAGAGGGACATCTGATAATGGGAGAAAAACGACACATAGCTACAAGCCAAGCCCAGAAAACGAAGCACATGAAATGTGCGTGCCTTAATTAGATAAATTAACTTTTATAAATTTATGATAACAGTATTTTAGGGGAATTACTGTAACATATGGTTGAATAATTGTTGTAGATTTTTTGAGCATATCTGATGAGGGGATGGTCAAGTATTACGTAAGCACCTCTCGCAGTAGTGGAGTGGTAAATTCGCGTACACTTTTGCTGGCGGATAGGAGGGAGGGAGTGAGGGAGACCGCATTGCTTACATGGAGAGACGGGAAGGCCTCACTCTTCTTTGTTGAAGGCAGGGACTGGGACTGGTCAAGATGGGCATGTTGTGCAGAAAACAGAACTCCCAGATTTCACATACCATTGCATGTGTATGCAAATGAGAATTTATCGATGAATAATATTTAAGAATTTTAGTGGCTTACTCTCTTGTGGCACTCATGTGGCATCATTAAAGAAACACATCAAAAACAGCATAAAAAATTTAGTTTACCTTACGTGAAGAAAATCAAAAATTATATGCAAGAAAGGAAGAGAGTTTTGGCAAGTGTTCTTTCATTTTTGCTTAGAAGGGGGAAAGGAGAGTCTAGAATGGCTGATGCTTACGTAATACTTGAATGCTCCCTGGATACCTGGATGAAAAAAAAAGAGAAGAAAGTCAAGAATTTGAATGGATTTTAAAATTATAGCAAGTGTTTGTTTAACTTAAAAAAAACTTTAATCACAATGTTTGTAAATGATTGTGCCATTCACTCAATACTGCCCAAGGTGTTTCAATTCTAATGATAGAATGCATTTTGCATTGATAAGAATGATGACCAATCAAAAAAGTAAAGTTTAATGGCAGACAACAAGGTATTGGGTGTAAACAGTAATCAGAACATGGGATATTGTGGACATCCACAGAACTGTCATCGATGAAAACTACAAGTATCAAACGCTCACTATAATGTTAATGAGATGATGAAAAGTGCCATTAATTGATTATTAACACTTAAAGTATCATTCAATATGATTCCTATGAATTAAAAAAAAATGAGTGCTGAACTGCCATAGTTTCTACTTAATAATTGAAGAAATTAATGATATACTCTTACTGTGATTGACAAATGGTTTTATACTAATGTAAAAAAATGCTGCCATTGAATAATTTATTTCGTATTCTCAATGTTTTCATGTTTATGCTGACATAAATACTTCCTTTACATCATAAAATCCTTCAATAGCAATCTATGTGGTTAACCGTCCCCAATCCTCTTCTACAAAATGACTGAAGTGCTTCACCAGTCACATACAATGCATTTCTTATTCTAATCATAGCGCATCCTTGGTCATTCAAGGCTAGATGCATTTTCAACACAAAATTTTCATCCCAGTATCACACTTGTTTCATTGACATCTTTCATTTACCTCCGCCATATGTTCGTTGAATGAATTTTTGGGCACTCCTTCATAGGTACACACCATCAAAATAGAGTTTGCAAATTTAGATTTCCTTTCCCATATAAAAATTCTGTATTTGAATAAATTAATTTTATACACTATGTAGAGAAGTGGCTAATTGAGGGTCTTCTTTGTCTTCATCGCTACTTTGCTCTGATCCATCCTTGGCCCACCAAAAGAATGCAGAGAAATTTATCAAATTTCTATGGAAAGTCAAGAATTCCTGGGCAAATTATCCTATCAAAATGAGGAAGAAATGATAGAAGGGATAATAAAAGAATGAGGGATGAGGAGAAGTATCGGTGAGGTGACAGAGAAAGGAATTAGGTAAAAGCAGGTTAAAGGTAAGGAAAAGAAATTGGGAAGGATCAACACGGCACAAAAAAGCGAGCGAAGACTACGGACATTTGGCAACACAGCTAACTTACTCACAAAGCGTACACCATAATGGAGGTCTGAAAGGGACTGAAATTCCCAGAGTCAAGACACAGCGAATTGCATTTTGGTTTGTTTTCAGGGCGTGACGTGCCCTCCATACTCACACCCCAAAACACTTTGGCCTGCCCCTCAGTCGCAAAGATATTTGAAATGAGCCATAATGACGATAGATGCCAATGACATCTATATGATTTACCAATTGGAAATGGGATGAGACAAAAGGACATGATCAGGCAATAAGAGCTGTGCATGAATTCATTGCAATGTAGATCTATGGGTGATCACTTCCAGCACCTTTTATCTCTGTCAGGTGGAAATAGATTCTCCTAAATTAACTTGGCTGTGGCCATGCACCAATGCCCATTTGCCAGAATTACTAAGATGGGCAAAAACGTAAGATAAATGGTGAAAACAAAGGCAAATGGGTCAAAATGCTGCTTCTCACTTGAAACCCGATATGATAATGATATTTCATCCTCAAGAAGGAGTATTTTTTAGAGACGGCACATGGAGGCATGCCCCCAAAAAATTAGCAATAAAGTGACTGTCATCCTCTGAATAAATATAGTGAATCTTGCTCGAGCGAGAGCATGGCCGCAGCACACAGTAACTCCATCAAACACGCATTACCATTATTTGTTATGAATTTATATACAATGTATATATTTGTATTGCATCATGGGATGTCCTTATCTAAAATGAATTAGACTAACCTTATCTCAATCTTACCCATCTACTATTATCGATGCATCATCTCTGGTTATTGCTAAAGCCTGAGTCACACCATCATCATTTCCATCCTTTTGGAGGGACAGCTACAACTACCGCTCCAATGATGGCGGAAAATGACCGTTTTACGAGATAATCAATTTCTGCGGTGTCTGCAGGGATGGAGAATCCAATCCCTTTTTCCATAACTCGGCATATCCCTTTTACCATCGCTGAAACTATTGCTGTTAATGTCTTTCAGCCAATAAGAACGCATGGCCACCAACAGCGATTGTAATACCATCATTGGCTTTTAATTGAACGATAGTTATAAATATGGAAAGTGACGTAGTAAGCGATGGAAAAAAGGATGGTGGGAATGACCAGGTGATTAACCCTACACTGCATGGTGTGCCATATATGGCACAGCTTATTTAATGGCTTGCACTGCGGGTATTATTCTAGATACTGGCTTGAAATTTTCAAGCCCTATTGCCTGTAGTCTGCTGAAAACCATGAAGTCCAATGGCTACCGCTACTTTGCAGCACCTTTGTTTCATGTACTCATATCCATGTGAATGCATCAAAATGTTTTTTGCAATTTTTTTAACATTTTTACTTTCTTATAAATTGTAGTTGTAGCAAACACAGGCAGCCAAAATAATTTAATTATTGATAAGATATGTGTATACTATATTTCTGGTAGTTTTAATAGCACCAAAGTATTTGTTTGATGCGTAAAAGTTCTTATAAGTATCTGTGCCTGATATGGCACACCATGCAGTGGTGGTCCTTTTTAGTTTTCGAGTGATTTCTTCGTCACTGGCCTAATGATATGTATGCTACCTTTTTGTTCGATAGTGACGGTCTGATACCAGCACCGTGATTTAGTGCACTTCGTTGTATAGCTCTGAAATATATGTTCTGCATAGTTTCTGCTTTATTTTCCCATTGAAGAGTACTTCCCGTGGGTACAAGTAGCCGAAGCATATAAGTGAGGTACCTCAGTGAATACTGAAATAACGTTGATTTGAATTATTCAAAAGTAATTTTTTTATGCATGGGCAATTATTATAACAGTGAGTGCACATATTTGTTGCCATTTAATGTTGACAATTTTTCGGATGGGCGAGACTTACATGGACCTGCCAAAGGTGGTTTTTTTCATGGTACCAGTGGGCTATACCTTTATTATGTTACTCTTCCAACTCCATTATGGATAACAGTACTAATTTTTCCTATCCTACCCCTCCAATGTGTAACGCTGCCTCTAAAAATTAAATCAGTTCAAATATCTTTGAACGACATTCCCATTACATCGAGGACCCCTGTGACGTCACCAGATAGCTATTTCATCTGCGAGATGGATAAAAAAAAAGTAAATTTTGTTGCATAACTAATCGTAACATTGTAGATGCAGTGGTTCAGTTACATTGAATTAAAATTAGAGATGGGTCGAATAGCAGATTTCTCGAATTCGAATATCGAATTCGAATATTAAATCATTGCTCGAATATTCGAATACCTCGAATTTCGAATACCTCGAATACTAAATGATGAATGCTGGAATGTTTGACTCGGTTGCCTATGCAGCAGGCAACACAAGATTTTGGGGAGTAATTTTGATTTCCTTTAAATGATTCGAACAGGAATTTAGCTGATTAATGAATATTTTAATTTTATGGAAACAATTGGGCATATAATTAATTCTACTAACATCGCTTTACCCCCACTCCTGCTGCCAAGTGCTAGCTGACAATCTGAGGCATTTTGCAAAATACAAGCTCTTTTCCACCGGATTTTCTTCAATTATTTTCAGTCCATCTTTGGGAGTTCTCACGAGATAAGAAGATGAATTGGAATTGCTATCAGGGAGAAACCAAATATTCTGAGAAAATATCCCTTTGTCTGGGACTGTAACAATAAAGATTTATAGCACCACTCATAAATTGTAACTTGATATATGTTTTCGGAAAAAAAGACCGCATCAACTTCCGAGAAGCTCTGCTGCTCATATCGAGTTTCGCCAGAATGCTAAGTCTCCGTCGTATTTTGACATTTATTTCTTTGCGTAAAATGCTTAAATAAACTCAGAAATACGTCGTGTTTGGTCTTATTCTTTTTGAAATTACGCGCACATTACAAATATTTCAATTCAATAAAGGTGTAACATCAATTGACGGAAGTCATTCTTAGACACCTTTTGTGCTAGTAGATGACTCATGCAGCGGTCGAACTCCACAGAAATGGGGAACTTCGACGCTGGTATGAAAAAAAAGGTCAGTGGGGGGGAAAAGGGAGGGCCGGAAACACGTTTCTATTGTTCTCGTGTAACTTGGTATTTTTTCAAAGCTAAGGGCTTCGTAATATGATCCCTGCGCAAGCTGTGACCTTTTTTTTATTTCGAAGAAGAGGAAAGCCTCAGAGGGGGGGGCTGCTAGTGCTGAATGGAGAGGGATACCGGATCTTGGGAAATGCGCTAATGTAAGTATCCCACGGTACTCACACAGCAGTTGACCTCCAGAAATGGATAACTTCGAAGCAGGTAGCCAGTAAAAGGTCAGTGAGTGAGAAAAGGGGGGAGGGCGTGAAACACGTTTTTATTGTTCTCGTAACTCGATATTTTTTTCAAAGCAGGGGTCTTCGTAATGCGATCCCTGCGCGAGCTGGGACCTTTTGTTTGATTTCGGAGAAGAGGAAAGCGTCAGAGTGGTTGAGGCGAGTGCTGAATGGAGGGGGATAGCGGATCGTGGGAAATGCCTTAAGGTTGCTATCCCACGGCACTGAGGTTCTCCTGGTGGGGGGAATCAGGGATTTTCGGAATTTTTCACCCGACCATTTTCGGTTCCCCTCGTCGAACTCTTTTCACCGCTAAAATCCACGAATTTGATGTAATTCGTCAACTTGCGTTAAACGGCGCTGCGAGCACTAAATGACTACAGTTCTCTACATTTTTCCGAGTCAACTACCGACGACGTGCGTACGACAGTGTATGACTTGAAATTCAAAGTATTCGAGGTATTCGAGGTGGTACTTTTCGCATAACTATTCGAAACCTCGAATATCGAATACTTTCTAATATTCGAGGTATTCGAGTATTCGCGGGTACTATTCGCACATCTCTAATTAAAATAGAAGATTGGCCAACATGAAACACTCCTTTCACCTTTTTGTGTTCAATTTTACAGTATTTATTACGCTTGGCGAGCAAAAATCTTAAACAGGTGCATTGTAAATTTTATGTAACTTTTAGTTGATCCCATCTCTCCATAGGTTTTTAGATGACGTCCTCCCCCAAGGTTGTATCCAATGCCTTCAAGGTTATTTGATAATACTGCTGATGCAAGTATTTTTTACAGAATCAATTACAAATTGATACAGCAGCTATTGTTGATGATTTAGCAATCCCTAAAGATAGCGAGGATGGTTTATATTTCTCTAATGATGAGAAAACCGTACCGTAAAAAACCGTAAAAAATACCGTAATATACTGTAAAAAAAGGGACGAAACCAATCGGCGTGCTGAAGAGCTTTATTTGGGTGCAAGTGCGAATGTAGTAGTGCGTCTCTGGAGTTATATTCCACAACATAAATACCATAAGGTGTTCTTTGACAACTAGCACATATCATTGCCCTTGGTAGTTTACGTAAACAAATGAGGAATTGAATCACTGGGGACATTACGAAGAAACAGAGTACAATGCCGGAAGCTCTCTTTGGAAATAGATTTGAGAAAAAAGGGACGTGGAACTTTAGAAAAATGTACCACGACAGAAGAGGGTGTAGATGTGTCAGCTGTGCATTAGATTTCACTCTGCCCTCAAATTCATTGGCCAGCTGTCACTCAATCAAGTCAAAACAAAAGAAAACAAACAAAAAAAAACAAAAAGACACGAGAAAAAGAAAACATTCTGCCCACAAATGATTATGATATATAACCATCACATGGGAGGAGTAGATCTCCTAGACAGCATAATAGGGAGATTAAAATGTAATAAAAAAGTGGTACTTTCGCCTATTCTACCACCTTCTTGATGTCATTGTGATCAACTCACGGCTATTATATGGATGAATGCTCATTCATAAGCACATCGCAAAATACACATCTCTAGCAGACTTCAGAACTGAGCTGAGGATTACTCTGTGCAAAGGGGCAAGAAAATAACTTTTTGCCGGGGTCCTCCCTAGGTCACCATTCCTGACATTGCTTGCACAGAAAAGCAAGAGGGAAAAGGCAGTAATCCTCCATCCAAAGATGGAAAAAAATTCTGAAGTTATGCAATCCGCAGCACAACAATACGCCATCAGTGCTCTTCATCATAGCGAGGGTGTAGAAGGGCCCATTATTTGGATTGCGGGGTGCATAATATGCAGGAGTTTTCTGGTACATACTTCCCGTTACTAATATCTCGAAAAGTATTGAGCGTTGGTGGCGGAACAAAAACTGCACCTCATGGGTAACCATTTCCTATCACCTACCCAAATTTGAACGAGATCTGGTGGTGACACTTGAATGACTTCCTTTGCAAGTCAAGTCGTACACTATTTGTATAATTTCTCTCCTTTACTAACAATTACTGAGTGATCAGGGCCGGCGGCAATGAGAGACAGGTGGGGGTATTCGCCTGGTGGCCTGGATCACAAAACGATTTAATGATAAATTTGACTGAAAGCAAGTATTAAAAAACTTATATAAGGTACGTATGAAATAACCTGAAAGTGCCTATATCTCGTCTAAAATGAGTAAGGGGTGGGGGGATTTAGGATAGGATTTAGTGGCTCACATGCATTAGTAATCCAGGGGCCCATGAAAGCCATCACCGGGCATATATGCTATCATTTAGTCTTTTTAAGAGGTAATCTGTGCTTTACATAGGTTTTTGAAAGCACTAATAAAATTGGGTGACCACTGCATGGTGTGCCATATATGGAACGGCTACTATTTTGCAACTTTAGTAATCAAAATTTTGGAAAAAAATTTTTTCATTATTTTTTCCATGAACATAAGCTTAATGTACGTACCTATGATTTATTTCATCAATTTTGAAAAAATCATGCAGTGAAGGGTTAATGACGGGTCAATGAGCGATCATTCTTTTGGTCCCGGAAAACCTATAATTGGAGCTTTTGCGCAATAGGAACAGAAAAAAATGATCGTGTAATGGAGGCTTAAGCAGCGTTTGCAGAAGTACACACCATAGATAGAGAGAGGCAAACTAAAATTTTTGAACACCACAACAAAATCTGCTTGTGTTGGCAACCAATCAGAATGATTCCAAATATGCCTTAAGACAGCTAACGTTATTTCTGCTGTGAGGGAGGCAAGACTGAAGAGAGAAACCCACTGTAAGCCTATTCTTATTGAAATTGTTGTCCCACCCGATGACGGATACGGACATGTGTCGTCCCAAAAATTTGAGTCACATTCTTCAAGATTCTAATTTGCCATAAATCAAGCTGAAGACTTGTTCACAAAATGAGATAATATAGGCCGATTGTTTCCAAAAGATCACTTTCCTTTTAGTATGCAACTTTGGTGGGATTCTTTCCCATTAGCAATAGGCATGCCAAGAGTAAAAATAAATGGGGTGCGAAGATGAATACAGAGTGTGTTGGTATGGTATGTTATTTGGAGGAGGCGACCGACAGCTGAGGTCATTTGCGCAATGAGGGAAGGGTGTGGAAGGAAAGGTGGAGAGAAACCCAGCGTCGACGTTAGACTGCTCTTAACGAAAGGCACCGAGGGGACCACGGGTTAACGTCCCATCCGACGGACGGAGTGTTGCGCTTGAAATGCCCTCCACACAAACATTCAAGCAGGGATCGGGCAGTCTCTGAAAATTCTCTGCCACTGCCGGGATTTGAACCCGAGCCCGCCGGGTGGGAAGCCAACACTCTAGCCACCACACCACCGCGATCCCCCAGCAGAGAATGTTTTTCCACCTTAGCCCCACATGGAAACTGATATCAAAGATGATTGGACAAGGTAGGATTGCAAATCAGAGATTAACTCTGTGTCACCACGAGGCACAAGCATGCATAAGTTTCTTACGCTACATGCAGTTCCTTGGAGAAAACAACAAAGTATAGTCGTCGAAACATTCGAGGAGATGGAAAAACTGATCTGGAAGGTAACCTGAGAAAACTCTCCAAACATTATATCCACCAGGAAGTCTGAAAGCATCAACAACTTCCTCAATTATAAACATGGTGGGAGTGGTGAACAACAACTCTGGACTTATGATGAACTCCAATGTTTACCCTGACATGATGGTATTCTTACCTGCTTAAATAATCTCATGGGCAGAAGAGGATTTCATCATGAATGTGATATATAATAAGACACCTTCCCCTCTCTTTGTGATCATGCAGACTGCCCAGTAATAGCAGGAACCTCTGTCTCTTGGTTTTTCAAAGCAAGTGGGGTCATTCAAAATTTGCTCAGGCTGAAAAGTCTAAGTGACCACAAGCCTCGCAATCAGACTGAAGTCAAGCAGAGAGTTTGAAGGCCAGGGGAAAAGCGTGTTGTGGCTTGACATAATGCGGATAGAGGCATCATTTGAGGTGGGGGAAGACTTCTTGTAGTGTAAGACAATACATACATAGGTGCACAAATTGTGCTTAGATATTAAATGAAAATTTTAAGATCCCACAGATAAAAAATTTTGCATATTCAAATTTGGAATTTAAAGTAACAAAGATGGATTCTACTTTTGAGGAAATCTAGTGCTTTAACCTTCTGCTTCTGCATACGGGCTTTATCAAGGCCAGACTACATGCATGCACAGACAACTATGGAAAAAATGTTACCGTAAGTTCGATCGTTTCTCCAAACAGCTTTTTTATTATGTAAATACTCTCCCAGGGTTAAATCCCTTCATTTTAGTCTTATGCCATACTATCTTGTCATCTCCACAGAAGTCAATAAATATTCATGGATCCCATGATGTTTCGTATTGAATCAAGGAGATAATTATAAAATCAAAATAATTGTTTTTTATAGATCTACCTGCCAAAAGAAATTGATCACTGCTTCAGTGGTTCTCCTATCTGTCCCCTAATCGCTGCCGGCTGTCCCTGGAGAACCTCATGAAAAGTGTCTGGATTGGATTGCAAGAGTTTAGCACAACTGAAGGAGGACAGCTTTGGCACAAGAGAGGAGATTAGGCACAAAGCTAAGATGGTTAGAAGAGGATGAAAAACTAGTGAGAAGATGTACAATCATCTCATACAGGAAAAAGTGGAAGCTGCAGACAGAATAGTGAAAAACCATCTCAAGGAAAAGTTCAAGATGTTCCCACAAGGGACAAGGATGGGAATCTTCTGAAGAAAAAACTTGAAGACAAAGACGAAGGTAAGATATACACCCCAAGGATGAAATACACCACGAAAAAACTCTATTGGCTTAGCTGGGATTTGAACCTACATCTGCCAATCAGATATGCTACCAGTTATATGTAACACCCAGCCGACTGAAGCACATCTGATTGTCAATTGGGAGATTCAGGTTCGAATCCAAGCTAAGCCAAATGATTTGTTCATGGTATATTGCACCGTGCTTGTAACTGCGTGCAAAGTCAATTGTTTAATGCAGTGCTTTAAATAGGGAAGAGATGAAAGAAAGAATTTCACCATGGGAGCAAATACAATGCAAAAATAATGGAAGAGGAGAGTGAAATAGAAAAGGATGACAAAGGAGTCTACGTCTTTAGATTGGAATTGGACACAGCAGTAATTAGAGATCTGCAAAGGAAAAATATGTACTTCAGGAATAAATGATATCCCTGCAGAGCCAATAACAAATGCAGAAGTGAAGACTTTAACCCAGCTCTTCAAAACAATCTGAGAAATGTACTCAACAGGAGTTAATAAATTGTATTTATTCCAGGGCGTGATTAAACGTACATGGGCAAGTCAGAAAAGTATACAAAATCTAACAAAAATAATACTTATTATTAAGATAGCAAAAATTCATTCACAGAGTGAAAGGCATCCAATAGTTAATATTTTTTAAAGTTTGCATAAAACCTGGGGAGACTCTTAGCACCTTTAATATCAGCAGTTAAATGATTATATAACTTGCATCTCATGCATGATGACCCTTTAGCGCACAAGGAGAGACTGTGAGCCACAATTCTGAAGTCAAATCTACTTCCTGGTGTCATGCATGTGGACATTACTGTTCATAGTCAGACCCAAGGATGAGTACTGCTATTTCACATATGTAATCATGTTGTTAATAATAGGGATGAGTAGATTCCACTTTTCTTTCAATTCTGATTCTTTCCAATCAATTCTTATTCATACTAACAGGTGGGATAATTTGTACGTGGCATTGCTGTTATTAACATTTTAAGAATTGAATGGAATAAAATAACAAAGACAATTAAGCGGCCCAAAAAGAATACTTATTAAAAATAGTGAATTAGTATTATATTCTCAGCTTAAATGAAACAGTAGACTCTTATCTGTTTCAGACATAAATTGCTACCTTAATAATGCACAGAGCACTATGGGTCCGATGTGTGGTGGCCTTCATCCCCCAATCTTATACTTTATACTCAAAATCTTCTTGGAATCAGAATTGACAATCAACATCTGGAACTGACTCATCTCTAGTAAATATTAATATGTACTGGAAAAAGTTAAATTCCCAATTCTTTGAAAAAACACTCTACAACTTGCACTATAATTTTTTACACCAGCTAAAATCCTTATTTCCCATTTTGAGACTCTAAATATTGTAAAGGAACCACTAGCACATTCCCAGTCACTAACACATGGTCACTGAATATATTAGCATAGTACATACATGTGCAAAACGGTAAAAAGACAGAAATAAGAAGGATCCTCTGTAACACGTAACGTCCAGGTGCTACAGGAGACAGGTACTAAGACACCAATATTTCATCCCAAGTTTCATTGTAACAAACACCCAAGAATTTGGAAGAAGAGGAGGTTAAGAGTGATTTGCATCCTAATCTTATCTCAAAAAAGGAGATAGCAAGATTTTCTTCTGATACGGGTGGAAGAGCATACAGAAAGACTTCTTGTTGTTTAGAAACATTTTGTTCTCAAGCAGCCATACTGTTTACTTAAGCCTGAGCTACCGCAGACAAATCCTAATCACAGGAGATTAAGTGGTGCACACAAATTGACTCCTTCCATTCAGATAAGATCTCAGCCAATCATTGGCCATGCCAGAAATGCAGTTTCTCCAACAGAATTGAATGATCAACACTATAAAATGCCTTCCTTTAGACATAGAAGATTCCACAAACAAGCTCATGTTTATCTAATCCATGGAGGATCTGATCAGCAATTTACAGATATTTGTTTCCTTACTTTTCCCACGCTAAGAACCATGCGGAGATAAGAGAAACTGTTACACTTTGCAGTAAAAGATGAAAGTCTGCACAAAATCCCTATTCCCAAGAAGAAGATAGCAGGGAAGTGTGAAGATTTTAGGCTTTATGGCACATAATAGAAGATACGGACAAGGAGAATAGGATGGAAAGCAGGAGTTTCTGAATAAATACCAGTTCATATTCAGGATGAACAGGGCTACGGGAGAGAAATGTCAGTCCTTTGGCTGCTCATCGGGAAGAGAAGAACAAACCAACGTTCATCGCATTTATGGACTTAGAGAAGACCTTTTACATGGTGTATTGGGATTGTTCCCTGTCTGCATAAAATCCAAGCAGCTGCTTTGAAATCAGCAATCACCTGTCAAGAAGCAAGAATAAGCAAATAAGTCTTACAAGAATGTGCACTTCTCAGCAATCAGGCCTCACTTTTAACCTCTGATTTCCAGCTTCTGCCGCATCACCAATGTCTTTGCTCACTTTCAGTTTCGCATTCCAATCCCTATCTTTCCCTTTCTCTGAATTTACATCAATTCATCAT
The DNA here is from genome assembly GCF_921293095.1 of Ischnura elegans. Taxonomy (NCBI): domain Eukaryota; kingdom Metazoa; phylum Arthropoda; class Insecta; order Odonata; family Coenagrionidae; genus Ischnura; species Ischnura elegans. The sequence continues at coordinate 4,960,865 of NC_060248.1, read as the reverse complement.
TGCATGAAAAAAATACACAAGAGGAATAAAACAAACAATTTGCTACAAATATTTTATTGTGCTAATGACTACAAGTAAATGGTTGAGATTCCACCTTGAAAAAGGCATTACTTATTTCATTTGTACATTCAGAGAGCTGTTCATGCAAATATAGAGGTAACATATCATTACATATTTTCGGCAGGGTAAATTTGCATTACAGCGAGCAGCCTAAATCTCCTCACAACACACACAAACACAACAATGAAACAATATTCATTCGTCAAATGCACAGTCATGGTCTCAAAGGTATACCATGTACATACATACATATATCCTCATTTCCAAGCACACTTTTTTCTTAAGCAGTGTCCCACAAGAGGGTGTTCGGCATACATGAAGATGTAACCCCTGTTTGGCCTCATTTGACAGACTCTAGTACATCACCCAACTCAAATTATCATTTCTTTCACTGCTGTCATAGGAAAATGGCAGAATATTGTTTTAAAATCACAATGCACGTACAGTAGTATACATTTCCTCTTAATTCTCATCAGTCACACATTATTTGTGCTAATGTTTTTGAAATTATTTTCTTTTCTCCTAAATTCCTTGCCCAAAAAATAATGCCAACACCCTGAATGGGAGTGCGTGAAACTGTATGGAAATTAATCACAAAAGCAAGATAAAATGTTCCCAAATTACATCTATCACAATGCCCACAACAAAATACACACTTCAAAAACTCAAACCACTTTCCACCTTTATAAAATATATAAATAAAATAACAAAATTTACAAAATAAGGTTTCAATAAAAATACTGATAGACAAAGGGAGGCTCAACAAAGACAAGTTCATAGTAACAAAAAAGAAAGGACTTGGAACATTCATATTATGGCAGTCAACACCTGCATCACTTAATACATAATATTTGATATGCTTAAAATAGTAACAATGCCATCATGGGAGCCCTATAACGTAGGACTCGATCACCTCAATCGCAGATCAGTCTGAATCTCAGAGGGATTGGTAGAGCATTCTGAGGAATATCAATATTCCAAAAATGCCTGTGAGAGCATACGAGAAATCCATGCTGCGATCACAGTGACTCCTGCAATTAACAAAGGTTGCAATGAGCATAGGTTCCATTATAAAATTAAAAATGGCCCACTCTAATGGAATATACCATTAAACCTCTTCACAACAGACCTCAGCACAAAAAAAAAACACTTTGGCAGAGCAAAAACAAATTTCCCCCAATTAACTATGCATGTAGTTAGTAAGAGGACAATGGGGTGGTTTCCTATTATTTTTCTATTGCCAAAATCGAAATATTATTACTCCTGGAGTACGTGTTTCAGGCTTTTAGATTTTTAAATGACGATATCTATTTTTCGCGATTCAATGAAAAGTGAAAATTTTCAAGCGCGCAAAAACGCGGCAGCTAAGTATGGATGCTGGGGAAACTCAGTGTGACGTCGTTCTGGTTCCCGCTGCCGCAAATGAGGTGACCTTGGGGCGAGGCTTTGAGCGCTGATACAACACAGGATGCTAGTACGTAGCAGAGTACCCTGCTAGCTGGTAGTGCTTAGCTTAAATAAGGATTATTAATACCTTATCAAATGAAGAAAACTTTCCAACCTTAGCCAGTTTTAATAGGTGATTATTAAGACATGTTTCCCTGAGCTCTGTGCCTCATGCATGCAATGGTAACCTCAGACGATGTATAACTCCTATCTTCTCGTATAGAAACTAGGCCCCTGTGACGTCACGTGGAGTGGCATCGCATGGGTGCCAATCTGGCCTTTTACAAATGAGGTTAAAATTGACCATTACCATTCATCTAAACCAGTATTTCTAAAACCAAATAATTTGTAAATTATGAATACTCTAATGGTGGGTAACGGATCGCAATCAATGCCTTCCATTTTCTTTGATGAAGGAAACTACCCTATTGTTACATACACACATGCATTTTCACTCTCCATGTAGCCAACCTTTTCACGACAAAGAGTTTGAGGGTTCTAGGTGAACCCTTCGAAGGATACAACGCATCGGGGCCGGGAACCAAGCCAGTGGCTTATATGCCCGATCACCCGGGGAGGGGCTGGAGAGGAAGGAAAAAGGATAGAGGCGCCGCCGCGATGGCAGCCCGTCGACGCCTCTGGGAAGGGATAGGTACGGAAGGGAGGGGACGAGGGAAAAACACCCCAACGCTATAGAAGTGAAGAGGGCCCTACTAATTAGCAAAACCAAGCGTGAGCTATTAATGTTCTACCGATCCTAGTGGATTTTCCTATGAGGAAGAAAAATCCATCGATCGAATCGGTAGATCCTTTTCACGACAATCATTTACATAGAGCAAAAGATTATTTGTCTCTTTAGAATATAATTGTAAGATTCTGTAACTGATAATACCAATTTAGACATGTGCCATTATAGTGCATGGTGAAAATTGCCACAGTGGCGACAGAAATACATATATAATGCTAATTTACAACACATGTCAGCATTTGAATAACTTTTAGAGGGGGAATTTAACCAAGAAATCCCTTCCCTTTGTTGGTAGTTGTTGCGGTGTCACTTAATTTATCGCACTGAAGTTCAATTAAAAATGTAAACAATAGCTCTAGTGAGTCAGAGTAGAGGTCCAGACGTCACCTCAAATTTGAATTTTGGGCATTCGGAAAAGTGTATGAGGATAGCCATGAACAAACAAACACCACAAGCCACAAGTTTTTAACACCCAACCTTCAACGCTGTAATCAATTCCAGTCATATTTAATCATTTGGGCATGCCAAGCACCGATGGGAGCTTTTTGCATGTGCCCATATGGGAACGTTACGTATTTTAAGTGTAGAGTAAGTAAAGGATAGAGATACTAAAGGCTAGTTAAGGAGATGAAATGAGTGTAACACCATTCATGGAAATATTGAATATACTTGATGGAAGAACTTTGTATTTTCCAAAGAAGAAATTTATTGTAGCTAGCAAGATACATTTTTAATTCAGGGTCATTTACAGCTTATTTAAACAAGCAACAGGGGTCATTTTGGCCGAGAGGATATAGTGCAGTGAGTTAAGGATAGAATGGGTCCCAATATCACAAGTCTTAGGCAACAAAAATCTTTAAATAAAAATTTATTCGAGCATCTATGAATTTCCCAGATCAGTACAAAATGGCCACAATAGGTATAAAAGAGTAAGCCATCATTGCATGAGTGTTCACCTCCAAGCACCCGCCAATGGTTATTTTAAAGGGAAGTGAGGACGACGTGATTGACCAATCCATTAATCTACCGTCTTAGAATGAATTTAAATGGAAGAAAATAACCAAACTGAGGGCCATAAAAAATGATACACTTCGTTAACAGGACAAAAGAACCAAATGCTTACATAATACTACGGCTAGCGAAGGATTTCTTTAAGACCTTAACACCAGACCATATGGTCTAATATAAGTCAGCTTCTTAAAAAACAAGTCAACTGTATGAATATTTCCTTAATACATACCAATACTCACTGATTACCTAACTCTAGTGCAAATAAATTCAATATACGCTGAAACCTCAAGCTAACCGATAATTACCTGTAATTAGACGGTGAAAAAGGCGTCGGAGGGTTGACTCCTGGGATATTACTGTCTTTGTAGAGAACAGCCCATGAAAATCCAACAAATGCGGTAGAAAACAAAGTTGGAACTAAAATCCACTGCAAACGACACACCAGACCCCAAGCGAGGTGGAAGATATTCGCTATTAATTGGTAAAATGAATACGATACATCGATATCCAGCTCCACGGAACTTTTGTATACGTAAAATATCCCCATACCTGGATATAAAAAGGAAAACTTTAAGTTGAATAATCACACATATATGCAAACTAAAAACTTGAATAACTCACCATAATCACTCAAATATTTTAAAACAATTACGGCAGAAGAAAGGCATAGAAGTATAAGCCATAATCTACTGCCTGGTTTTAATTCTTCATCGAAAATGGCTTGTTCTCGGCAATCACTTTTGTCACTGTATGGCTTGCGTATGACGACACGTTTCAATCGTTCTTTTATCTTCACTAAGAATTCCATATTGAAAATGAAATAATCCTAAAATCTGGATTTAAACCAATAACTGATGCCAATCACACAACGAGTAAGTCTTGGCATTAAATAGAAATGACGCGTTAGACATTGCACAAAAATTCCACATCCACTGTCATGTACTCACTGTAAACAAACCGGGGTATCGAAGTCGAAAACTTCGATTATGCCTTTCGATGTTCCTAGGATCGATATAAATCGCAACCATCACCGAAGAAATGGACTTCAAAAAGGGACTCCCATTACACAAAGTATCACGCAAGCACCCTATCAATGATTAATCGTTATGAGATAGTTAATTGTGAAAATTTCCAATTTCAGCGATAGCCCATTAAGGAAAGATACTTTGGACCAGCAAGATTTCGCTCTTGAGTTCGTGCAAACATCACTGTGCCGCAAACGCGTATGCTATCCTTCCGATCCGTGATGGCTAACTACGTGCATGAGTCACGTTTCGGTTCTAAAATAGTATCAGTCCACTCTCTTCGTCACGAAACTTGCTCGCCTCTTTCAACGTAACTCGTGATACATTCACAACCCTCCTTCCGGGAGAGGAAGATTTTAAAGTACTTTTCGGGCCACTTAAATATTGCACTTAATATATATTAGAAAGAAAATATAGTAACACTTGAATTTTATAAAAGTGTTATTCATTACGCAATAATTTAAAAATTATTTTATTTCAACTCCTACGAAGAATGTGTGAATATAATGAAAGTAAGGTGCTAATTTCCATAGGCGGATCCAGGGGGGGGGGGGGCACGTGCCCCCCCCCCCCAGACCCTCAAAAATACGCAAGATTTTTAATACGGTCCCATTATCATTGCGTTCGTTTTGTATTACGAGGTATCCTTGTGCCCCACCCAGAACAAAATCCTGGATACGGCCTTGCTTGTGCCCCTCCCAGAAAAAATCCTGGATCCGCCCCTGCTTATTTCTATATATCTAACTAGAATTTACAACAATCCTCACGATCTTAAATTTTACGTCTTCTGAACTATTCTACCATTCTGAATGAAAGGGCCTCACGGAGTGATTCCATTGGCGACCCTAGAAAAAAAGCAATACAGTGACCTTGTAGAATGGGAAGGGATAAGACCCAGGTATACGGGACCATAGATCTTTCATATAAGATATATATATAGAAGATAAATATATAATATATATTTATCTGTATAAAAGATCTATGCAGTGGCGGCTGGTGGTAATTTATCTAGGGTGTGCATTAGAGGAGATATAGGATGATTTAAGTATGTTAATCCTAATCCATGAGCGTCATATTTCGTCGTAATAGAATACATAGCAAGCAAAACATATCACTGGTACACTCTACCCTTAAAATTGCATGAACAGAAATAATGTTAGCATGTATGAAAATAATTATTCTCAACACACCACAAGTGACGGTAGTTGAAATTCATTCTCTTTTCCTTACACCCTACGAGGAAGTAGTGTAGAAAACGGCTATACAGATGGCTCTGTAGACGGTCTAGGATCCTGGGCGCAGGTAGTGTAGGTGGCGGCTACACCACTACACTACCTGCTAGTCAGTCACCAAAAACATGTGCGTGCGCATTCGCATGGTTTTGAGCGTTTTGAGCGTTTTGAGTCTGTTCCCATCGCCCCTTTGGACAGCACATACCCCCCCGCTTACCTCGTCCCGCCAGAGCTCCCTCAAGCGATCGCACAGACCGAAAATGCGCCCGGCATGGTGCCACGGGATCGCACACTTGTAGAGCGGTGAATTCGAAAAGGAGATAGCTGTAGCGTTCGGAGGCTCATGTTTCTTGCATATGCAGACAGTACTTTTATCCTTCGCGTTGCAAAGGAATAGTTTTCTTTTATAATTTATTCATCTTTGGGTGTGCACTTGCTAACATGCGTATACGCACGCGCCGCCACTGGATCTATGTACGGGACAGCCCCCGCTCCCTCCAGACCTCCATACACAAATTAAACAAAGGAGTTGCATCCCGTCACCAGCTCAGCGTCCAGCTTGTGACCTGTTTTTGCTTTTGATGTTTCTACACATGGTTTCTATGAACTTTGGGACATAATACAATCACACTACCACTTTTGTAACCTAAGAACCGCAAAATTTTTGCCGCTATACCCGAGCGTCGCAATATTTGTTGACGATATAAACGGGTTTTCGTACAACATAAAATGTTCAATTTTGGCTGGTCCGTATAAAATGTGACGTTAAACCCGAGTTGACGTTACAGCCGATGCCGTTATAACCAAGTTCCACTGTATATTGATACAGGAAGGTATTTTTCTGTCATTCCGTCTATCGATTTCTAATGTAAGTTCTAACAACACGTATCTCAACAACAAATGACAACTTTTCAGGAGAGCAAAAAAACGATTCACTTTTATGATTGTATATAATCTTAACTGAAATTTAAAACCAAAACTACGTAAAAATGAAAACGAAGCATGCATTTGCAAACAAAGAGTTGTTTTTTTGCTTGAATTTAATTGTTCATTAACAGTATTAAATAACTCAGAGCGGCAGAATTTTGTGATAGGTACCTGCTGTTAGAACTTGGCTATCGATGTGCTCCGTTATTATTGCACCCATACACTAATAAATGAGGTATCATTTTAAACGTTGAATCAGCGGCTCCCGGCGAAAAATACAATCTCATTCTCAAATTTCACTATTTACTCATTAATTTGAGGGTTCTTGACATGGAACTTATATACCCGTATATACAAGGACCATGGTTCTTGAATTTGACTTTTCGGTTTTTCCATGTCGATTACTCTTTCGAGGAATAATGAATCCACATATTTTTTTATTCTAAACTTCAAAAATAAGCCTGTAAGAAACCCTGTTAAATCCATAACTAAACCAAAGAAACGTAACATGATCGGGCAAAAATATTGAGAAAAAAATTTGATTGAAGCGCGAAAATTTCTTCTCGCGATGGCATTGTCTTGCATATGTGTTTAACCAGTTAAAAAAAACTTTCTTAAACTTTGCATGTGACTTGATTATTTTTTTATTACGATAAAAGTAATCGTAGCTCAAGAAATTTTTTGCGACCCCCCTTGTGTTTTTCTGTATCCGCCACTGAGTAATACAAAAATCTTTAAAGGGATCTTCATTTATATAGTTTCCAAAAAGATCTATATGAAAAATCCTCTTTCAATTATCATGAAAACACGATCAACTTCACCCATTGGCTCACAAATTTCACTAGGGATTGTTCATGCCATCATTTTTCGTCAATAGGATGTGTGGACTCACATTGACTTCTAAAGGCCATTACACACGGTGAATGATCATACGGATGCGAGGTTTCGATCGGCAGAGCCGATCCTTTGAGGAGCGTAATTGTCTTCCTTGTTATGCTGTCAGTGCCGATCGAAACCGTCAAGAACCTGAGGCCACAAGCACCGGCTCCTCCGAGGCTCTATGGATTGCCGAAAATCCATAAACACGGAGCACCTTTGAGGCCTATTGTAAGTGCCATTGGATCACCCACCTATGACCTAGCGAGACATCTCGTCGGCATCCTCTCTCCATACATGGGACTATGTGAACATCACATCAAGAATTCCGCGGAGTTTGTGCAAACACTAAGTGAAATCCATGTGGAAAAAACAGACCTACTAGTTAGCCTAGACGTAGTGTCACTTTTTACCCGTGTTCCTTTGACTGACACTCTATGTCTCTTGGAACGCAAGTTTGAACCCGACACAGTGAAATTATTTCACCACGTTTTAACTTCCACCTACTTCCAATTCAACGGTGAATTCTTTGAGCAGGCTGAGGGAGTTGCCATGGGGTCCCCTCTATCCCCCGCCGTCGCCAATTTCGTCATGGAGGATTTCGAAGAGAAGGCCTTAAACTCAGCTCCGCTACGCCCGAAGTATTTCTACCGGTACGTTGACGATACCTTCATAGTGTGGCCACACGGGAGGGACAACCTTGACCAGTTCTTGGAGCACATGAACAGCCGGCATCCCAACATCACCTTCACCATGGAACTAGAGAAGGATGGCCGGCTACCGTTCCTGGATATTCTCATCCAACGGAAGAGCAATGGAACTCTTGGCCACAGCGTTTATCGGAAACCGACAAGTACCAACTTGTACTTGAATGGAGGCAGTCACCATCATCCTTCGCAGCGCTCAGCTGTACTGACAACCCTGTTTCATAGAGCCATATCCATCTCTGACCAAAACAGTTTACCCTCGGAGTTGGCACATCTGAAGAAAACCTTTGCACAAAATGGTTACAGTGGACACCAAATTTCCATGGCCCTTAAAAGGACCTCCGAACCACGGGATAAGCGCCATATAGAGGACAAGGAAAAGCCGGTTGCAAGAGCGTGCCTGCCTTATGTCTCATCAGTTTCGGGGAAGATTTCGAGGATACTCAGGAGGCACAACATCGAGACCATCCACAAGCCTCCCATGAAATTGAAGGAATAGCTGGTACGAGCGAAGGACCCAGCCGGTCTCAAGATTCCTGGTGTCTACCGTGTCCCCTGCGAGTGCGGTGAGGCATACATTGGAGAAACTGGCCGCACCATTGAAACCAGGCTTAAAGAACATAAGCGGCATCTGAGGCTTGGTCAGCTAGAAAAATCTGCCATTGCTGAGCATAGTGTCGAACACGCCCATAAAATTCAATTTGAAAAAACAGAGATACTTTGTCATGCCAAAAGTTTTTGGGACCGTCTCACCAAAGAAGCCATCGAAATTAAACTGGAGAGGAAGAACTTTAATCGCGATTCAGGGTATTCCCTTAGCAGCACTTGGAAACCCGTTCTGAAAAAACTGACCGAATACAGGGAAAGGACGATACGACGGACAGACCAATCCGGAGTCAACCCCACCAGGCGGGAAACTACCAGCCAATCCCGAGGAACCTGACCGGAGGAGGGCAGCATATAAGCAGGCCCATTCCCGCATCACAGCATCCAGTATCCCTGATGATGAGCGCCGAGTCGGAGCTCGAAACGTCGGCCATTATGAAGCCTTTAACCCGGTGGGAAACCCGAGAGAAGTTTACTGTATTCATAATATACAAATTATTTCGTTTTAGAAATACCGGTTTAGACGAATGGCAATGGTCCATTTTTATCCTCATCTGAAAAGGGCCAGATTGGCGCCCATGCGATGCCACTCCACGTGACGTCACAGGGACCTAGTTTCTATACGAGAAGATAGGAGTTATACGTCGTCTGAGGTTAACAATACATGCATGAGGCGCAGAGCTCAGGGAAACATGTCTTAATAATCACTTATTAAAACTGGCGAAGGTCGGAAAGTTTTCTTCATTTTATAAGGTATTAATTATCCTTATTTAAGCCAAGCGCTACCAGGCAGCAGGGTACTCAGCTACCCGCTAGCAGCCTGCGTCGTATCAGCGCTCAACTCGCCTCAAGGTCACCTCACAAGCGGCTGCGGGAACCAGAAATCCGTCACAGGGAGAGATTTCCCGACATATATTCATACTTCCGCGTCGCGTTTTCGCGCGCTAGAAAATTTTCACTTTTCATTCAATAGGGTTGTTCAAGCCTATCAGAACGGTCTAAAAAAACGAATGTATATCACTTCTGATGTAATTTCATTTCGATTGGGATGAATGACAGATGCGTTGAAAAAGTAATGATGGAATTATTAGCAATCAAAATTCGAACAATTTTAAACGCCGCCAAAAACGGTCGGCCATCTTGAAATAGAGGTGATGACGACACAAGCCTGTACGGCTGGCCTGTACCCTCGATCGCTCGATGCCAAGCTGAGTACTCTGCATGCCGACTGGACATTTGCCAAGGTTTTTCCTTATTTTGAAATGGCCTATGTTGTGCATGAAACTTCAGGATGGATCAAGGCGACATGAAATCCATTCTTCAAGTTAGGCAGGCAACGTATGTAGCGTTGACAGGAATTGAAAGTTTTGTATAGCTGCATTTGCTAGGAAACTACGTGCAGTGAACTTTCATTGTGCCTCTAGTGCAAGTGAACACAATTTGTGCCCTTAATGTACCCTTAAGTGAATGATTGCATATAGACGATGAAGTAAAGAGTGAAGTGAGTTGTGAATGTAACTGCTTCGACGAAATTATTTATTTCTTCCATGCTAGTTCAATCAACCCTATACATTTCGATCTAAGGTATCTAACTATTGCCTAGGGGATATGTTTCATATTTGATCTAGTTGTGCTTTAGGGATATATCGAACGCATATTAATTTTCAATCGTTTGTTCGCTTCTAAGTTCCGTTTGATTTTATTACCTATTCATTTTGGGCATTCACGAGTGTTTACATTTCACGAATTTCGTTGCGCTCTTGTTTGTTTTTGTTTTGGTCATATTTTTGTTACGGTAAGAGTAATAGTGAAATTCGAAGTTTTTTGATGTTACAATAACCGGTTTAGCTATTTGTTTCAGCCTATTCATTTCATTGTCCTCGAAATGTCAATGTGAAATAACGTAAACTGATTCTAGGTCGTTACCCAGCCAGCACAGATTTGAACTTATCCTTGGAGAAATCAGATATTGTGGGGATAAGCTTATCCTCCATGTGTAATATCCCTTTTTTCCACGATTTCAAGCGTTTGGGGAGGGGATGTCATGGTACCATATTGCCAAAATTGGCCGCATAGCAGCGCTGAAGTCCTCCATTACCGTTAAAGCCATTATAGTGGCTTCGTGTTTACATTTTTGGTGTTGTGTATAGTGGTGTTTGTGAGTAAAAATCGTTGATTATTTTGTGAATACAATAATAGTTAAAGTGATAATGCGACCTAAGCATCATTTTTGTGTGCCTGAGTTCGATGTAGGCTACGACGGTACGTACAGTTGTGGCGACACATCAAAACATCCCGTATTGTCGTGGATATTAATGAAGGAATCATCGACAGTGCTGTGATTTGTTAACAAATGCGAGGTATTAGTGATCGTAATTGCCAAATTCTTGGGTATAACGGTAATGGATTTCGAATTTGTGCTTTTAGAAACCATACGTAAGGTAATTCACCAGTCTCCTCTATAATGTGATGTAAGGAATTGAACAGTAAGATTTATGGTTTACCGATGAAGGTATAAGGACTGCTCCGTGTTCTAGTGTATTGTATATCGTTTCAAGATGAATCATTCTTTAAATATATCGTTTTTAGAGCAATAATTTTTTTATTTTCCACCTTCTTCTAACGGATTTTTTGGTATGTTCCTAAACTTGCACGAATGTGTAACATAGTGAAAAAAAACCTCATTGTGGAGACTAATGCGGTATTGGCTTTCGATGGTGAATGATTCAGTGCATTATATTTCATCGTGTATGTTATTATACAGTATTGTATTGCAGTATCCCATGTAGCATCAAATATCTCAGAGGCATCTCACGAGATATGATCTCATAGGCATACAGACCTCATAGACAGAGTGGTCATATATGCCTCGTGAGATGTCTCTGGCATATTTGATGCTATAAGGGATACCATAATATAATAAAATACAATGATGAAAAGTAATGCATTGAATCTTTCCTCATCGAAAGCCAATTTATGTTATTACGGTTATTACATTATTTTCACGTAGTTCTCATGAATCTCGCGTGGCAGCGCAGCGATCGTACGCGAAACAGCTGCCACCTAGCGGCAATTATACGGCGTAAGGATAGGCATATCTCCAAAAATGCGGAAGTGCATCTCCGATTTATCCCAAAAAACGGCGTGGATTATTCATACTTTATCTCTGCTTTCAGATAGGTTTCGTCACGGTATATATGTATAATATCCTCGTATTTAGGGATAAGGCAAAATCTGTGCTAGTTGGGTAGTGATAAGTGAGGTGTGGAGAATCTTTCGAACTTCAAGGAGTGCAAATTCTTTTAGCGTGTGCAGAGTGATTGGAAAACCGATTATCATGTTTTATTAGTGTTTTATATTTATTGTGAGTCAAGTTTTTCATTGAATCAGTTGATTCGGAATATACTGATTATATGTATCAAAAAGACAACTCGTGAAATGTGTACGTTGTAGTGCTATTATGATATGATGAGCAATAAATATGTACAAGTAAGGGTAATTTTGCTTATCATTACTCTTATTAAAGGATAAATTTGGATTTTCTTTGAACACTGATCTGGTGGCAGACTCTGGAGATCTTGAAAAAAAGTGGAATAACCCTGCTGAGCCACTTAAACAACACTGCAGTAGGGCATCTACAGGCTTGTGACGTCACACATCAATTCAAGATGGAAGTAGGGCTTTTTGGCGTAACGTAAAATTTGTCACTGTTTAAAGCCTTCTCTAAACATGTACAATGAAGAAAATAGCATAATATTATTGTCATTGCTCCTTCTGAAGCACGATCTTTCGATTTCTTAAATAAAAAAAATATGGTGAACAACCCTATTGCGAAAAATAGATATCGTCATTTAAAAATCTAAAAGCGTGAAATACGTACTCCAGGAGTAATAATCTTTCGATTTAGGCAATAAAAAAGTTATAGGAAACCACCCTATTGACTTTTTTCACAAGTATTTTTATGCTAATGACGTATATCGACTCACAGAGCCATTATCTAGCATTTTTATTATAATTTGCCACATTAGGGATCGTATCCAACCAGAGCATTTCATTATCTTCTCCCTACTCCCCCATCTCATTGCAAGATGCCAAGTTGGCCCTATATCACCCTACCTATACTATTTGACCAGTGGCGTTGACAGGAATTTTGTTCGGGGGGGGATTCATAACAAGGGGGGACAATTTTTTTAAATAGGGAGCTAAGTAGTGGGTTTTAAAATCGTCATTTCAACACTTTCCATAAGCGAAAAAAACTTCATTTTTCAAAGAAATCTTTTGTGAATTCATGATTTTTCAATAATTGGTTTTCATTTGTGATGCAAAGTAAGTGTACTTTTATATTTCGAGGGGGGGGGGGGGGTCCGGACCCCCCGGACCATTCCTAACTACGCCACTGCAGTTGACGAATATAGAGGTTGAAGATAATGATAAGGGCAAATTTCTATTCCTATCTTAAGTTGGCTTAATTGTTGAGTACATCCGAGTCAAATCATACTCCTTCCTTTTTTCTTTTGCGCAGCTCCTGCCCCTAATATGGCTTCAAAATATATATTTCCAACTCAGGAAATTTTATTACTAATATAACTGCTAATTTAGCCTCGTGGCAACAAAAAAACTACTAAAAAGGTATTGTGTAGGATCTAATCCAACCATATGTTTAACTTTAATTTTGTCCCTCTTGACGGGATCACCCGGGGTAAAAATTTCTGTCTTATGAAACCAATTCAAATTATGTCGTTATTTCTTCTAGTAGTTTTCGGAGGCCCCCAAAGGGTTGGATTCTGTCAAAAGTTTTCTTGGTGGCATTTACAGGGGGAAATTCAAGCATCCTCTAAATTTTTGTATCTACAAATAAATCAGGCTTTTTAGCGTGTGCGGACACAGTGCTTCGGAAATAATGGTTGATATTAGGGCTAAAATACATTTAAGTAGATTGATCAGTTGGCATTAATATGAATATTTACTCGCAACCTGATTGCAATATCTTTTTTGCTTTCCAGTTCAATCACGTTAGCGATATTACTTAATTGCTAAAAAATATCATGGGAGTTACATATCATGTTAAAATGCATAGAAGCACGTTAAAATTTACCAATGAAATATTTTTCTCCGAAAATCTACCGTTTTAAGGATATTCAAATGCATTCATTAATTTAAGAGCGCTATTTAGCAGTTTATTACGGTTATGCCCTTTGTATTCAATATAGAAACCATGCTCTTCCACATTTAAAATTGGCGCTGAAGAATATCGGTGCTGTTTGTTTTCGAATGGGTTCATGATTCACGCACTAGGTGGCTCTTATTTACCTCCACAGCAGCCACGTTTTTTCCTTTACCAGCGTGCGGGAGCGCCAGGATTAGAAAGGCAAGTAATCATGGGTGTGAAAAATGTGTTTTATACGATAATTTCAAAGTCGTTTTACCTAAGATATTTTGGTTATTGTTATTAATTAATACTGATAGCGTTAAGTGGGTTATGGTCAACGGATGACTTGTAGATCTACGGATATTCAGTGGATTCGACCTCAGTGCGGTTCACCATATTCAGTAGTCACATTGCAGTCGTGTAGTATTTGATTGATTTTTTAAGGTATCAAAGGGGTATTAAGATTTGAATTGTCTTTGATTGTTGGTTCTGTTTTGATTGTGATTTTTCTTGCATGTGGAAAGCGTCGCAAGCTCATTGTTATTTTTCATCATTTTCCTTTAGATGTTTACGTCAAGTGCAAAAATAGTGAAAAGTGGAGGAGCCGAACCAGATGTATTCGAAAGCTCTATATCGCAAGCTCTTCTCGAGTTGGAGATGAGCAGCAGTGACTTGAAGGCGCAGCTCAGAGAATTGTATATTACTAAAGCGAAAGAAGTTGAGCTCAATGGTAAAAAGGTGAGTTGGGCCGCGTTATTCGAACATTTCCATTCATAACAGTGCCTGTTCCCTGCCTCTTCGTAAACGTTGTTGTAGACCGATACTGTGATTTGATGAATTGGGCGTAATGTATTTTATCGGAATTCGGTGCAAAGGCTGTGGTTCATCTACATCCACATAATACCCTGTGAGTCATCTCAAGGGTAGGATTAGATGGGGTGATCAATTAAACCCTGTAAAATCCCTTGTGGTTGAGTTAAAGCACAAATATCTTGTTTTAATGGTGTTTCGTTTGGTGTTCGGCAAGCTTGGTATTCACGGACACAAATATTTGTGCTGTATTTTATTTACTTTTTTGTGAAATGTGGAAAGGGTCAATACTTCTGCCATGTTGTGATGCGAAAATTTCGTATTAAGTTGTCGTTGACTCTGGTCATTAATCTGAAGTACCGATGCTGTTTCTCTGGGTTACGTGCAGTGTACCGCAATGATTCCAATTTCCTTTGGATTTGACGTTTGTGCTCGTGGTTCGCCGTCGTTCATGGTTAAGTAAATGATAATTGAAAGCGAAGACGCTCTGGTGCTTGTCTTAGTACAGTACGTAATGATTTTGACTGATGACGTGTTGAGTACTACCACTGCAGATTGGTCAGAACGGTCAATGTCCTTCTAGGGTATCGGTTTTAGTCCTATTTTGCACTTGAAGTAATCAATAGTATCCCATTTGCCTTTAGAGTATGTATATGAAGGGTCGTGTGATGGTGCTTACATGTTAGGTCGTTGTGCATCTAGTTGTGACGTCAACTGAAGTATTTTGTATCGAACATGTGTGTACCAATGGCTTGGTGGTCAAGGAATGTTTGTTACTTTTAGTTCATTTTTATCCTCCACTGATCGATCTACACTGTGTGTGGATCTGTGGGATGAGTTAATTTATTTTATGTTATTTCTCATTCAGAATTAACTGAAAGCTACGTGTGATTCTATGTTTAGAAGTGTGGGAACACAATCTTTATGTTGTGTATGTATGGTCATGTAGTGGTTACCCCATCTCAAAAGATAATTGGAGAAATGAAATTTTTCGATATTTAATAACCTCAGATAGTTACTAATACAATGAATGGGTAAATTTCCACACCGGGTTAGTGCCTAATGGTAATGAATGAAGAGTTTGAATTGTGCTGGTAATGGTAATGAGAGAAGTGAAAATTGGAATTGTTGTGATGCAGAATGGTAACATAATGTTGAATGGACATTTTTGTGAGAAAGGAGTAATTCATTAACTACATATCACAGTAGCTTTGAGGGGGGTTATCAATGCTTGAATGTTGAAAACTGAGGTTAGTGTATTCTCAACTTGGAATGAAATTGCACCACACTTACAATCAACCGCACATAAAAATATGCATCACAAACACTTAGTATTTGTCAATTTTGTGCATTTGTGCATTAATTTAAGGCATACAGATGCTTACATACTGCCTTGCTTCCTACTATGGAATTCTAATCCATTATAATTAGGTTAACATTAAAATCTCAACCATATGCGGAGTGATAAACAACTCTGGTTCCAATGCGTTCAACATCATTAATGAGCAATGCCCTAGTGAATATGTTTATTTCTGCTTATAATTAAGACTCACTACTTGAAGGGTGCATTAATCCACTTAAACCAATTAAATATGTATAAGTAGATGTACCTTAGATTGTACTCAGTGCCATGAAGGCATTTTAACGTAATAAGAAACTAAAGTGTCAACAATTAGCAGTGGAGAGGAACGGAGAGGCTTGCTTGTCACACAATTCAAGAGCTTAACAGACTTGTTTATTATAACAAGTAGAACACGGCAATCCACCTACCAACCGCCAACACACAATACTGGTGACAATTCTCCGGTGCATCAGTGAAGCATGTGAATAACTTAACACCCCAACCCTGGAGACTTACTTTTCCATATCCAGAAAGGAGGCTTACACATAAAATGTAGTTAACTCCAAATTCTCTTTCTTGCAATCCACATTTGTTGATTTGGTTTATCTAAAAACCTACTCAGAAAAGATAAGGCATTAGCTGTCTGGTCTACTGGCATTTGCATTAATAATGAGCCAAGTCAATCAATTATCTTTATGGCTCATGAGCTATCTTCTTATTTTTATCATCTTGAAAGTTATTATCCTTAGGGGTTAAAGATCCTTCACATTCGCTTGTATTTAGCCTAATTAACACTTTATAATGTTGGCACTTAGTGGAAATGTGAGTTATACCCATGCTTAGCATGATATTTCTTAGGAAATGTTTCAATTGTAGAATTATTAAGCTTTTCATATCACTCCCATGGGGCTTCACCCAAGGCAAAAAAATGTTTCTTCAGCTTGAGTGCATTCCCTCAATGACCTTTAACACGCTGAGAGATTTTAATGTAAACATCACCATCTAAGCTCCCATTTAGAATGGTTATTGATTGGTATATCAAGTTGCCTAACATGCCAGTTAATTTGAAGAGCCTTTGAAAACATCACCTTGTTGATATCCGACCAGAAACATCACCGAGTAAAAGTCTCCTCCAACTCTTAATGACCTTGGCTTAGTTGCATTTATAAAAGGTAGTCCCACAGCCTCTTGGTGTATTTGTAATCGTAAGTCTTTCTTCTCATAACATAAACACCACTGTCTATTCTCACATTCAGTTACTGACCCTAGCCAGTTCTGCCTCCTACCCTTCAAGGCCCTTCAAGTACAATGACCCTGCTCTCCAGCAGCCTGCTCAAGCCGTTTTCGCAGTCTTATTTGTGTAGCTTTCTCACCCGTTTTCACACAATTGGGCCTCGGTGCCTCATTCAGGGATTATCGAGGGCCAGCTGTGGAGGGAGGGTTGTCGGGACGGAACTCTTTGAAGGACACTAGAAGGCAGGTCATAAGGGAGACATGGTGAGTAGAAGGATATTCTGTTTTAAAGATTGAGATTTGTTGGGAAGACAGTGTGTGGGCTGTGGAGAAAATCTAATGGAGGGGAAGCCTAATGGAAATGGTATTTTGAATAAAAAAACGAAGTCGAAAAATATCGGAGTTCAGGAATGGAAAAAAGACACTGAAAGTGGAGGCACATGCCTCAAAAAACTACAAATGATTGATTAATGTGTGCACGATTGGTTAATTGAGACGAGGTAGAGGTGTGAATCGGTGCCAAAGAGTACTTCTCGGGATTGGGCACTCTCAGCGGTCAATCAGCATATTTACCTGATTTTTTCGTTCGCAGCGAGTTCTACTTGGGTAACCTCTATAAAAAAGAACATAAGGAAAGAATTAAAGGAAAATGGTTTTATGAGATACTTGGAAGAGGTTGCACAACAGGGGATGTGAAGACTTTGACAGAGTATTTGAATTCAGGCGTTGTTTATTGCCCTGGTTGTGGTCAATATTAGTCATCAACAATTGAAGTCATCAGATTGAGTTGTCCTTGTTTAATAGGTATTGCTATTTAAATTCTGCCTGAGCTCTTAAACTTTAATTTTGGTTCTGTGCACCATCGAGTTCATGACGCTCTTGTGGGCGTGTGTGATCCACAATGGTGCTACATCAATTCCAGTGCATGGGTAAAGGAAGTGACACTTTCTGTGTCTCTTTCCTTCTAAGCTCTGGATACACTTAATACATTGTGTGTGTTGCATTCCTAATGTCATGGCTGTTGCCAATTTCACCATGGGAGTGGACTTCAAATTTTTCTTAAAATCATTAACATTATAGGCATTAGACTTGTTAGATATGATGATATAGGCTGAGGCCAATGGCTGCTCTGTGATGGGACCA
Source organism: Ischnura elegans (assembly GCF_921293095.1). Lineage (NCBI taxonomy): Eukaryota > Metazoa > Arthropoda > Insecta > Odonata > Coenagrionidae > Ischnura > Ischnura elegans. Next base: position 4,942,550 of record NC_060248.1, on the reverse strand, counting down.
TTCTGTGTTGTTCCATGCCCAGAAAGCATTTGATTAAGAATTCATGTGATTTCTCTTCATGAGGTGTCAATTTAAAGAAGTAATTATTACAAACCTACATGCAGTGAGGTTCGTTACTAGGTGTAAGGCATGTTTTTAGAGTACCAAAGGTTTTTCAAATTCATTGCTCAAATGATGCCAAGGTATTTCTTTATATATGAGAAAATTTTAACAGAAGAAGAGCATGCAAACTTTCCTCAACAACAGCTTCACTCAGGCAGCAAAAGAAAAAATGAGAAAAAATCTTAGTGATGCACATTTTCAATGCTTATGCAAGACATTGACTATTTTTCGCTTAATCAAGGGAAAGTCTTAAAAATTGTATCCTCTTCACTTTTTGGTAGTTGACAATATAATTTAAGTCCTATGACCAATAAAAGGATCTTAAGAAAAGCATGAGGCTCAATTAGGGTCAGTATGGACTCAGTAGCCTCTGCTATCTATCTATTTAATAAGTAATATCTATTTCTTTGGTCATATTGCTTCTGTATGCATGAAATGTTTTTGTACTTCATAGCAGTTCATTTTTCTATGAGCAAGAACTCTTCAATTAAGTGAAATGGGGAGGAGTATGCTCTCTCGTATTTTTCAGGAACATGATTTTATTTTTTTTGCAATTTGATAGCAGCCCTAATTATATTTTAATAAGATCCTCCCCAACAAGTTAATCTCAAATCTAACTTTCACTGAATAAGGGAAGAATAATTAGTTAAATGGATATGGAGTGGATTTCTGGAGAAAATGAAATGCTAAGCTATTGTATAGGGCAGCACATACATAGGAAATGTGGAGATCCTACTTCAGTCAATTAGTCAATTATCCAAAATAGTCAATCCCAAATATTTGATCTCTTTGTATGTGCAATTGCTGAGCAGTTGCAATCATTACACAATGTGATATGGCAGAACAAACTAAAACCTTGGTGATAGAGATCAAAGCACTAAAATTTAGTTTTTCTTTCATTTAATTTTAAACCAGTAAAGTCAAACCACTGCCAAAGTTTAAGTAGATCACATATCATGTTGATGTTAGACTGGACTACAGCAATCCTAAGTGTAGGGTAAGGCCACATCATTTGCAAAAGCCATTTGACTTACAGTGAGTCCTCGTTTAACGTCACCTACCGTTCCTGAAAAATGTGACGATAAACGAAATGACGTTAATCGAAGCATAATATCCCATAAAAACAATGTAAAAATTGAATATCGGTTCCTAGACCTCACAATTCCTATGCGAAAAAATTTTACCGTATCTGGGGCATTTTTTACGATGGGAATGCCAAACTATGGCATAAATAAAAGAGTTCCTGTCTTCATCAACGACAATAGCAGCAGTGACGTAAATCCTTCTCCATTTTTGTATCTTCCCGCATCTGCTTTTCGGCTTCGCGGTCCAATGAATGCTACCAGACGCTACAGACCGGGGATCCGGTGCTCCGGCCCAAAGGCCTTACCTCGGCCTTACCCTCGCTACGAGAATTTCTTTTCGGACCGGTCAGGAGCGAAATCAAAATGGCGCAAATGAGCGAGAGTGGGCAAACTGGGATTATGAAATCGAAGAGATGATTTCAATTGCGAATTGAGGTGGGCGGGCGTCGCTTAGGCATCATCATCGCTGAAACATCGTCGCAGTAACAGGAACCAAAATTATTGTGAACATTGTTTTCTTGGATATTGTCGTGGAAATGTCTCTGATGCTAAAATTTGCCAAAACCGTAATCGCAATTAACAATATACACACCGTTTTACACTTTGAATAGACTGACCGTATTACCGCCCACGAAACAAACAACCTGTAACGCCTGCCAGTTCGCCTTTTTTCTCGCGCGAAATTTAAAATACGTGACGTTATCGCAAAGCGAAGGGGTGATACACGAATAACGGTCGGAAAATTTTCGTGACGTTATCGCGAAATGACGTTAAACGGGGTGACGTAGAACGAGGACTCACTGTACTTTCACAATGTACTGTGCTAAATTTTTCCAAAAATTTTTTTGTACACATGCTTTACTATTTAAATTAAGCAAAATTTTAAAGTTGTCACTGGAGAACAAAAAAATTAAAGAGTGGAGAGTTTGTAGGAATCCTGTTTGCAAGTTGTGATTCTTGAGTGTCAAAATTGATGATGGGTTCTGGTTTGAAGAATCAACAGTTCGCATTATCGTATGAAGTGTCTCATGTATTCTCATGAAAAAGAAACCTAAGTGAACTAGGTAATCTGAAAAAATCAGCCTTCAAAACCTTAAATTATATTTAAAGGAGACATAACTAATGAGTTTCTCGAGGGTGCTTACCTGTCGGCTTGCCTCGATGCTTTAAATCACATGAAGAATCACTGCTGTTGCTTGTCAATTTCATGGCCTTAACCAACTCCTTTTCCCCTTGCTTGGCAGTCGATCATCATCTACGTTCCAGTGCCTCAGTTGAAGCAGTTTCAGAAGATTCAGACTCGCCTGGTGCGTGAGCTGGAGAAGAAATTCAGTGGGAAGCACGTTGTGTTTGTTGCTGAGAGGAAAATTCTGCCCAAGCCAACTCGCAAGACTAGGACTAAGAATAAGCAAAAGAGGCCCCGCAGGTGAGCAAGTTTACACTAAATAGCTTTGTCTACATTAAAAATGGAGTTGCAGACGTAAGAGTCGGTCAGAAGCCATGCTCAAATTTCCTTGAATTACTTCACTTAGTTTTTCTTAATCATTTTAAACCAATTAAAATTGGTATTACTCGATGTGGTCACAAATGCCATCTTTGGTGGTGGTGGGGTAAAGTCCTGTCAAACTGAGGGCTATGGGTTTGAGTCCCACCTGGGTAGGCGGGTTGCCCTTGTCCTCTGCTTGGGTGTCTGTGGCAGTCTTCCGTTGTTGTTCACTGGATTCCTCCAATGTAATGTCCTTAAATGCCCTGTTTTTGAGGCATGGGAAGTTAAAAATGCACCAAATTGGAAAGGAATATGAGAGAAGGTTTACAATATTACTGTTTGTGTTGAGTTGATGTGCAATGATCTAGTTGTCGCTGTTGAAAGTGGGATGCTGTGCTTTGTAAGATCAGACTCCTTTTGTCCAACCATTGTTGCCGTTAGAGTGGAGCGTAGATTTTGTTTGTGCGTGTGTCCAAGAGTGTGCATCATCACTGTTTCTTTGGCTCTCTTGGGGAAACTGAGAAATGTTGGGGAATTTTATATTCAATGGAAATATTTGGGAAATATCAAATTGACTCTGGAATTTTCTGTGACATAAATGTATACAACTGCCACTGATGTTCTGAAGGTTTCCCACTCAGCCTTGAAAACTTTAAAAACGTGGAAAAAGCCGTGAATTTCGTCTTAAAGCCTTAAAAATCTGTCTTGATTTTACGATTGAATAGCTAAGATTGACAGATTAAAAGAAAAATTGATATTTTGATCATATTTCAAGGTCAGTTAGTCAGACCCTGTCCATGCATGTATCTGCACGCGTACATTCGAAGCAAAATTATTGGTCCGTGTGCCATGACGAGACACATTCACCTTAAGCTTCTACCAAAGCCAGAAGACTGGTAACCAAAGTGTTCATTAACACTTACAAAAATTCAGACACTTCTTATCTTCCCTGGTCCCTCTGTTTTCCCACTCTCAACCCTTAGCCGGAGTTGAATAGGGTAGTTTCCTTCATGAAAGAAAACGAAAGGCATTGATTGCGATTCGTTACCCACCATTAGTGTATTCATAATATGCAAATTATTTGGTTTTAGAAAAACCGGTTTAGACGAGTGGCAATGGTCAATTTTATCATCATTTGAAAAAGGCCAGATTGGCGCCCATGCGATGCTACTCCACGTGACGTCACAGGGACCTAGATTCTATACGTGTAGATAGGAGTTTTGCATCATCTGAGGTTACTAATGGATGCATGAGGCACAGAGCTCAGGGAAACATGTCTTAATAATCACCTATTAAAACTGGCTAAGGTTGGAAAGTTTTCTTCGTTTGATAAGGTATTAATAATCCTTATGTAAGCCAAGCGCTACCAGCTAGCTTGGTACTCTGCTACCTACTAGCATCCTGTGTCGTATCAGCGCTCAGAGCCTCGCCCCAAGGTCACCTCACCCGGCGACAGCGGGAACCAGAACGACGTCACACGGGAGTTTTCCTGGCATCCATACTTAGCTGTCGCGTTTTTGTGCGCTTGAAAATTTTCACTTTTCATTTAATCGCGAAAAATAGATATCGTCATTTAAAAATCTAAAAGCGTGAAATACGTACTCCAGGAGTAAAAATCTTTCGATTTAGGCAATAAAAAAATAATAGGAGAGCACCCTATTTTGCAAACGAAATGCGACGTCAGGAGAGAGAGAGAGAGAGCACTTTCATTGCTGTGTTTGCATCCACGGTGTCTGTCACGTTTGTTAAATTTGTAGTTAACGTGTGACCGATGATTGTTACGTGATCAGTATTTCTGCCTAAAATTGGTCGCGTTCAGCAGATACTCACCGGGATCAAGAGATCCCTCACCGGTGAGCGACCCGTCGTTGCGATCTGCTGAACGGTTGCTGAGCAGTGATGTCACGTGACCAAAGAGCAGATACATTCAAAATGGGCGGTAATGCGATTCTTTTAGAAGCGCTAGCGATTCTAATTGCAGGAGACGATGATACTGTGAACAATTTGTTCGGTTTAATTCAACGCGAGACAAGATTCTTTAGAAGAAATCCCTAAGCCGTACGCCTCAGAAGAAAGAGGCTGCGGAATGAAAACTATTACGAAAGGATAGTCCCTCGTTTTCAGGACGATAGCTTACTTAGTCGATGACAAACCTGAAGCCAGTTTTACTTGTTTTTCTTCAGTATCCAGAATTTCATATGTCATTCCTCCGTAAGCATATCTTTTTGTAACTATAGCACCAGACGACGTGCTAGTACTGGGCGCAGCCATATTGATTCTCAACATGTTCCAACCAGTGATCGGTGATTTTCTCCGGTGGAAAAAATGGCGTCTGATCAGTAACACCGGTGACCTACCAGAGAGCGTTCAGCAGAAATTGTCTCACCGGTTCCGCAACTGTTGAGTCTGCTGAACGCGACCATTGTTTGCCTACTAACTGTGAAATTGAAGACATTTAGAGCGTGAAAACCTGGAAAAAATGTGAATTTTAAAATTTATATGGAGTGGGAACCCTGGTTGTGTGATTTTCTTTTCAAGTTCCCAAGTCAAAATTCCATTGTGTTGTTGTGTTTTGCATTCCCCATTATCACAGCAAATGATTGCAATGCATTGTGTATGGGTATATCTTGTTCTTATAGGTCATATTCTGTAAATATGTAGTTTGAGGAACATGCCTTTGTTGGTGAGCTGTGAAGTTAATTTCCCTTAGTTTTTTGCATTGTTTTAGCAATTAACTGTGAGAGCCATGTTTTTGGAATAACTGTAATTGGGTATTTTCCTATTTCCACACCCTTAATGATTAAATCAGAAAGCGTCCATTCCGGGTATTCAAACTTATCTCGAGATTCCATGTGGGTAAGTTTTTGTAAGAGTTTAAATATTCTGTTTGCCGGGAAAGTGTCACAGCCATTGCTGATGCTTTTTTCTGCTGCTTATCCTTTCTCATCATTACTTTTGGTGGCTTGGTTGCATTGCAGCAATGCTCCTGAGTACTAGCATGCCCAGGTAGCAGCTCGAATTTAGATCTGGCAATTTACTGGGCATGCAATCATGACTCAGCGTAATTTTGAGTGCTGTGAGAAATTTATATTTTCTCTGGAAAAAAATAAAATTATTAATTGGTGAAATGTGGATTTTTCAGGGAATTTCCATATTCTTACAAGGAGTCATTGTAAGAGTGATGTTTTGAAACTAATTAATGTCTATGTTTCTGAAACTATTCCGATAATTATGAATAAAAACTTTTGGGCGATGTCGCCATGTCAATTCTTGGGTGGCCCCAACATTTCCCTACCGATGCTGGTCACTTTCTCAAGGGATTCTGATGAGTTGGGAATGTAAATTCTTAATTATCTGTGTCAGGTGGTGTGTATGCTGATGATGTAGGAATGCAAGTTTAGTCGAGGGGAGTCATGGTGCTCTAAATCTTTACTTGCAGTTATCTCTCGAACCGGGGCCTTTGGGGAAGAAAACTACAACACTCTTTCTGTATTGCCGGTATAGTTTCATAAAATAGCAATGGCATTTATATTCGGAACATCACTCTCACAAAGTCTCCATGTTTGCTGTTGAAAACATTGAATGATGATGACACCGGAAACTTGTTGTGTGGTGGACCAATAAGATTACATTCGAAATTCACAGAACAGTTGGTGCGTGAAATGTGATCGTACTAATGGTTTCCCTTTCTTATTTGCAGCCGAACATTGACTGCCGTGTACGATGCTATTCTGGAGGATTTGGTGTTCCCTGCCGAGATAGTTGGCAAGAGGATCCGGGTGAGGCTGGACGGCTCTCAACTTATCAAAGTCCACCTTGACAAGAATCAGCAAACGAACATAGAACACAAGGTCAGTTGGGTGACTTTCATTGCAGCTCAATTGGGAGGGTCAGACCACCTTATTTCTAGGTGCTCTCTCTGCATTTTTATTCCATATTACGTCAAAGTGAATTGCCATTTTGATTGAGTGTGAACTGTGAAATTTTGAGTAGTTACTTGTAGAGATGCACGAATAGTATCCGCGAATACTGGAATACCTCGAATACTTGAAAGTATTCGATATTCGAGATCTCGAATAATTATGCTCTAACAAGGAGAGGTCGCCAAAGTGATGTTCAGGATCTGGACGCGGATGTTATTTTCTAAAACTATATAGGTAAGGTAGAAAATGTGTCACGGCTTTCTTCCACATAGGCCCGGGTTCGAGAGATATTCGCACGTAAAGATTTCGCGCAGCATTATCTCCCTTGAGTAAGCGCCCCCTCTCATTAACGGCCGTGGCGGTGCGGTCTAGGGCGTTAGTCTTGTATGATTAGTTAGTGTCCCGAGATCGAGACCCAGTGCCGGCAATTTTTTTTTCTCTCTTCCAATTTTTGAAATCACTGTTACATTTTACCCCAATTCGTTTTAATTAGTTACTTCGCGATTTTTAAAATTTAATATCAATTTATGGATTTTAAACGAAACTCCGAATTGTGCCTTACCACGCGAATTAGAGGACGTATATAATTACTTACACGCAAATTTCCGGGGAATTTAATCATCCTCGCCCTAGCCATTGGTCCCACAGCCTCTTCGTATATTCGTAATCTCAAGTCTTTCTTTCAACAAATAAACACCATTGCCTATCCTCACATTCAGTTACTGACCCTAGCTAGTTTCCTCTTCCACCCATCCAGCACAATGATCCTGCTTTCCAGCAGCCTACCCAAGCCGTTTTCGAGGCCTTCTTTGTTTACTTTTCGCACCCGCTTTCACACAATTGAGCCTCGGTGCCTCGTTCAGGGATTATCGAGGGTCAGTTGTGGATGCAGGGTTGTTGGGACGGAAGTCTTTGAAGGACACTAGAAGGCAGGTCATAAGGGACGTATGGTGAGTGGAAGGACATTTTGTTGTAAAGATCGAGATTCGTTGGGATGACAGTGCGTGGGCGGTTAGAAATCTAATGGAGAGAATGCCTGGTGGAAATTAAATTTTGAATAAAAAACGTTTAAGCTGGAAAATACTGGTGCTTCAGGAATGTAAAAAAGGTATTGAAAGTGGAGGCACACGCGTCAAAAACCGGGGTACGATTCACGAATGGATGTACAATCGGTTAATTGATGCGAGGCAGAGGTGTGCATCGGTGCACATGATGAGCACATTACACGGAAATTCACGTGTAATTATTTATATACGTCGTCTAATTCGCGTGGTAAGGCACAATTCGGAGTTTCGTTTAAAATTCATAAATTGATATTAAATTTAAAAAATCGCGAATTAACTAATTAAAACGAATTGGGGTAAAATGGAACAGTGATTTCAAAAATTGGAAGAGAGAAAAAAAAATTGCCGGCACTGGGTCTCGATCTCGGGACACTAACTAATCATACAAGACTAACGCCCTAGACCGCACCGCCACGGCCGTTAATGAGAGGGGGCGCTTACTCAAGGGAGATAATGCTGCGCGAAATCTGTACATGCGAATATCTCTCGAACCCGGGCCTATGTGGAAGAAAGCCGTGACACTTTTTCTACCTTACCTATATAGTTTTAGAAAATAACATCCGCGTCCAGATCCTGAACATCACTTTGGCGACCTCTCCTTGTAAGTGCAGTATCGAATACTTTGAATTTTCTGCCATACACCGTTGCACACACGTCGTTGGTAGTTGGCTCGGAAAAATGTAGATGACTCAAGTCGTTTAGTGCATGCAGCACTGTTTTAGGCAAGTTGACGAACTGCATCAAATTCGTGGATTTGAGTGAGGAAAAGATATTGTTCGACGTGGGCAACTGAAAATGATTGGGGAAAAAAATCCGAAACTCCCCAGTTTCGCCCACAAAACCCCTCAAAAAAGTTATATAAGGCAGGAAAAAATATAGATTTTTGGAGTACCTTCTGTTATGCATTGAGCTACTGCTCCCAAACCGTTCCACTCATTGGAAAGATCATCAGGAATTTGAAGACTACAAGGATGCTGCTTTCCCCCGATGTCAGTTTTTTTTTAAATGCTGAACAATGGCTCCGCAATGATGCTTCAAAGTTATTTACAGATCAAAATTTTCATTAAAGTAATAGTAAAAACGGCATGTTCGTGGGCCCCTGGCTGAATGCATAAATACACTTACATTCAAAAAATTATTTTTGCTACTTCTCATTCTATGCTCATCCAGGATGAACCCACAAGATGGAACTCCCTTTTTCAAATGATGAGCCGTCTTCCAGAACAGAACCAAGCCATAACATTAGCTGCCTCTAACCTGAGTTTTAATGTAGACATAACTCCACCACAGTGCGATGCTATCAAGCAATTGATTGATGTTCTGGATGTTTTTGAAGGAGCAACATTTCTTGCAAGTGGAAGTGCAGTCACACTTTCTCAAGTTATCCCCCTCGTGAATAGCATTAGGGTCATTCCATGTCAGTTCATCCAGGCATGACACCCACCGACTCGGATTTTGATGAAACTTGCCAATTTTCATCCTTCCATGCTGGAATGAAACAGTGTAAAATATTTCTTGGCTATCTCTAATACTTTTTTTTTCACGACCATTTGAAGTTTGGGTGAAACTGCAGTTTTTCAATGAATGCGGTCTCCAGAGGCACTTGTACCTCCAGAGGGAAATAATTTGTCTCAGCCATAGTTTTCATCTGATTCGTATGAAAATTTGCAGGTTTACTATAGAAGTCATGAGGATTCCAAAAACTAATTGAAAAATATCCTAAGGAATATTGGAAATTCTCTAAACTCGTATGTTTCATAAGATTTTAGAAAATTTTGCGTCAAAAACATGGTTCTATAAAACATCAAATTTTGACCTGAGGCAATATCTGAATCAAGCTAAATTATTTTTTCTAATATTCCTTAAGGTATGACCCACCACCTGTAAAAATAAAATTCATGGCTTTTTGCTTGCTTTGTTGTAAAAAAAAAATTATGCAAAAAAAATCCCTTTTCACGACTCTGGTCGTCAGTGTTGGGTCCTCCTTCAAGTGTGATGAAATGCTTGTGTTAACTGTTTTCTATATCTAAGAAAATATTTACAACATGTATCTAGTGCATAATACATTAAAAATTCAAACATTTTTTATGTGCAGGTTGTTTTTCTCCCGATAAGAAAAATATATTTTTGAAATAGAATATTTTAAGGAATTCATAGCACTTACCCATCATTGCTGGGGAAAACTTGATTGTTGCTGTATAAAACACATCAAAATACAGGGTGCATGTCAATACAAGTTAACTTTCTCCATTTTGTATTGACAAAAAACTTCACGAATGTTTTTTACCTCATTAATGTTGTTCTACTTTGAACAAAAAGGTTTTCAAAGGACTGGATAAAGATTTCCTTCCAGAGCATGATTCAGAAGTTCTTGATAAAGCGAGTGATATGGATGTGCTAGTTGGGTTACTAAAAGAAAAACTGGTGACAGCAGGCAGTCAGCGAGAGATAATTAAGCTACTAACACTAGCTCCGACTTGGTGGAGTAGGAAAAAAGTAGCCACCGAAATTAATGTTAGTGAATATACAATTCGGCATGCTAGGGAATTCTACGAATGAAAAGCATCATAGCCATACCAGATCCAAGGAGGGGCAAAAACATAGAACAAACTGCAGTGGACTTAGTTCAGTCACTTTACCAAAATTACGAGTATTCACGCCTTATGCCAGGAATGAAAGATAAGGTCTGTCCAAAAATGTCCACAAGCAAAAGAGGTTACTTCTAAGTAACCTAAATGAGCTGTATGCAGCTTTTTAATTTGTATTCCCACTTGTAAAAATAGGGTTTTCCAAATTCTGTCTGTTGCGGCCTAAATGGTGCGTGTTGGCAGGCTCTTGATATTTTGTAATCTGTGTTTTGTGATTCTTTTATGTCTCTCTGAATCTTGACGAAACCCATGGATAATTGTATCCCTACGGAGTTAATAAAATATTATTAATATTATTATCCTCTGAAACCCATTCTGTGTGTGTCTGTGCTATCCATCAGAATGCATCACTTCTTCTCCACGGATGCTCTATAGAGGAGACCTAAAACAACCTATTTGACTGCTTGGTATGTTCCAAAGATAACATGGATTGCATGTTACGGCACTGTTCAGAATGTATGTCTGACAAACGACTGAAGGAGCATCTGAAAAGTAAATTTGAGGAATGGGACCCTGAAGATGAAGTGACATACAATGGGTGACAACAGATCGGACCCAATAAATTAGGTTAACAGTGACTCTGGATGAATACATCAATAGTCTGGTGAACAATCTGGAAAAACTTCTCCCACATTCCTTCATAAACAAATCCCAGGCGAGATACCTAAGAGAACTAAAAAATAACCTACAGCCAGATGAAGCCATTGTTTTGATGGATTTCAGAGAAAACTACCATTATGTAATACAAGATGAGGTTCAGGGTCATCACTGGAATCAGGATGGTTGTTCCCTACATCCAGCGGTAATTTATTCTCGTGGACAGCTGAAGAAAGATCTGTGTGTGTCAAGTTTGTGTGTGTTTTCTGACGATCTAGAACATGACGTAACTTTCGTATTTGAAACGCAAAAAATAGTCACTCAGTTTTTAAAGGAAAAGTTCCTTGAAGTAAAGAAAGTGCAATATTTCAGGGATGGTTGTGCCGGCCAATATAAGAACTGTAAAAACTTTATAAACCTATGCCATCATCACCTGGACTTTGACTTGCATGCTTCTTGGTCTTTTTTTTCAACTAGTCATGGGAAATCTCCATGTGATGGGATAGGTGGAACAGTTAAGTGCATTCTTACAAGAGAAAGCCTTCAGCGGGATCTGGGTAATACAATGACTTCCATTGTAAAGGTGTTTTGAGTTCTGCAAGTACAAAGTGGATAAAATTTCATTTTACGTTTTAAAAAAAGAACAATTATCAATGATTCGGCAACAATTAGAAACTCGCTGGTACCTTGTAAAAACAATCCCAGGTACTCGTAGCTACCATTCTTATATACATTATTGCGACAAAAAAAATTAGCTTTGATACCACATACAGTTCTGTCCACAATTTCTTGACAAAGCCAAGTTGGGAAGAAATTTTAACAAAAACTTGTCCAAATTCTTTTGTGGCCTGCTTGTATGACAATCACTGGTTTTTTGGGCTACTTATGTCAAAGGATGTTGATCCATGTGATATAAAAGTGAAATTCTTTATCATTTTACTGGCCAAAAGAGAAAGAAGATATTTGCAATGTTCCTGTAAATAATGTCATTTGTTACGTGGAAACTCCTACCACAAGAGGCTCAGGACGAATGTATTACTTCTCGGAGAAAGACATTGAACGTGTGAACCAACGGCTGTTGGATTTAAAAGGAAAACTTGGAGTTACCACTACTGGGAAAAAAATGTAACTCTAGTGTAACTGAAATATTAGCTTTCTCAGAGATAGGCCTTAGTGAAGACCTTGGATACTATCCTATTGAACTACAAATTGATGCACAGACAAAAGTGACTATATATTGTGATTGTTCATTTATAAGTTGTGCAACATTAATGAAGTAAAACACATTCGTGAAGTTTTTTGTCAATACAAAATGGAGAAAGTTAACTTGTATTGACATGCACCCTGTATTTTGATGTGTTTTATACAGCAACAATCAAGTTTTCCCCAGCAATGATGGGTAAGTGCTATGAATTCCTTAAAATATTCTATTTCAAAAATATATTTTTCTTATCGGGAGAAAAACAACCTGCACATAAAAAATGTTTGAATTTTTGAATGTATTATGCACTAGATACATGTTGTAAATATTTTCTTAGATATAGAAAACAGTTAACACAAGCATTTCATCACACTTGAAGGAGGACCCAACACTGACGACCAGAGTCGTGAAAAGGGATTTTTTTTGCATAATTTTTTTTTTACAACAAAGCAAGCAAAAAGCCATGAATTTTATTTTTACAGGTGGTGGGTCATACCTTAAGGAATATTAGAAAAAATAATTTAGCTTGATTCAGATATTGCCTCAGGTCAAAATTTGATGTTTTATAGAACCATGTTTTTGACGCAAAATTTTCTAAAATCTTATGAAACATACGAGTTTAGAGAATTTCCAATATTCCTTAGGATATTTTTCAATTAGTTTTTGGAATCCTCATGACTTCTATAGTAAACCTGCAAATTTTCATACGAATCAGATGAAAACTATGGCTGAGACAAATTATTTCCCTCTGGAGGTACAAGTGCCTCTGGAGACCGCATTCATTGAAAAACTGCAGTTTCACCCAAACTTCAAATGGTCGTGAAAAAAAAAGTATTAGAGATAGCCAAGAAATATTTTACACTGTTTCATTCCAGCATGGAAGGATGAAAATTGGCAAGTTTCATCAAAATCCGAGTCGGTGGGTGTCATGCCTGGATGAACTGACATGGAATGACCCATTATTAATTTCCTAGAAACAGAAGTTTTCGCATAGTCATTACAAGGTTTCGTTAACGATTTGCTGTTTTCCAATAAAAGTTATATGAATTTCTGGAAAAAGAACAATTTTCACTTTTTCCACATTTCTTGATGTACGATTCAAAATCAGTGATTTCCAAGATTCAAATAAAGTTGAGATGATAAAAAATTAATTGGCTTTGGAGATAAGTCTGTCTAAACAGTGTCACCCAACAAAGGAAATGGCTGATGTAAAGCAACAACAATCAATGTGAGGAATTTACTCAAAATAAATAAGTATATTTTAAAAATGTATTTGATGTTCACCTCTTTGTTTATGCATTCATCAAGTGAAATAGAAGAAAAAACGTGTGTTTAAGCCTTTCGCTGCTGCTCAATCTTTGAAAACCTACCCCTCGCATGCGCATGGCTGGGGGGAAGAAAAGGACGTTCACTGCAACAAAAGGGTTAATGTGCTTTGCGCAATTCTAGTTTTCGAGGTACAGTAGATTCCGGTTAATTGGGGCATATGGAAACTTGTGCATTTTGCCCCAATTAAGCGGCTGCCCCAATTAGGCGAACTCTCTTGTATATGGGCATAAAAAACTTTGAAATGGTAGAAAGAAGACTAAAGAATGTTTATAATGCAACAAAAGTTTATTCAACTATTAATTTAATTAATGAATCAGTGAGTTTAGTTAATTTATTGTCATTTTTCAGAATTATAACATTTTTGTTAAAAATATTTTCCATGGCCATGGGCGACGCTGAATGAATGTCTTTTACCAAGTCCTATTAAAGAAGAGTCCTATTCCCTTACGGATAGTATAACAACAAGAACATTCAAAATAGGGCAAGAATAGGAACATTAGTGAAAAATAAGAGTAAATCAAAGGAGGAAAATATAAAAAAATAGTATTCTGAAAACAAAAAAATTTAATTTGGTCGCGAGTATAGAGTCTATGTTGCCAACTCATGGCCCAATAAAGCGGCATGATGCCCCAATTAAGCGGAGAATACTCTGGGATATTCCTCTATTGGGTTCTGTTCTTCAAGACCTGCCCCAAGTAACCGGTGGACCCATTAAACGGAATCTACTGTATTTGAGTATTCGAGCAATGATTTAATGCTCAAATTTGATATTAGATTTTGAGAAATCTGCTATTCGACCCATCTCTAGTACAGTGGAACCTCGTTAAAGCGAGTACGGGATATATCGAGACCCCCGCTATTACGAGAGATAGCCGATGCACCGTCAATTGACCCTATAATAAGAGTGTTAAAAAATTCGTTTTTACGAGACCCTTTCGGTGTTGGCTCTCGCCATAGCGAGGGTTTCACCGCCGGAAGACTTTCATGAAGACTCCTTTACCTCTGTAATTGCTAGCGATCTGTTAGAAATGAAGTTAATGGAGTGCTCAGTCTCAAATTTATGTGGTAAACTGTCGTTCGATAAATATAATGATTACGAAACAATGCTTTGCATGATTTTTACTCAGTGCGGCGCTTATAAATTGTTTGAATAGTTAGTCGTTATTTGAGTAAAGAAATTTAGTGATGCAAAAAAACATCGCCTTTCGTCTGGATTTATGCTTACGTTTATCGGATAGATGTTTATCTGTCGCCGCACCACTCCTGTTCCTGTATATCTGTTCGCAACAGGTATATTGGCTATTATTTGCTCCACCTCCGGTAAAGCGACAATTCGCTATAGCGAGTGTTTATTAGTGCACCGTGGGGTGTCGTTATATCGAGGTTTCACTGTAATATGTTTAGGTGAATGCCCCTTTGACTCTGCCTTGCTTGTGGTTAGGTTTTCCAGTACACCCATGCCTCGTATAACGCAAGGGATGCGTTCCTTGGGGTCTTTGCACTATACGAATTTGCATTATACAAGAGCGTTTTAACATTGGGAAGATAGGGATGTGCTCCTGGTAGCATAAGTGTTGGGAATTGAATTTCCTCTAAACTATATATATATATTCTTTATATAAACTATATATATTCCCACAAATAGCCCTAGAAAACCTTATTTGTATAAATGTTTACAGTTTAAAATATCTTTTAAGATAGTGGGCACGCATTTAATGACTTTAATTCACGTTAAAAAAATTCGTACGTGTTTTTGAAATTCCCTTCTGTCGTGCAGGTAGGCTAACATACTACTCTGTCCCATTTCATAGCTAGCGGAGTTAATGAATGATAAATCATTTTAATTTGAAGTCCTCTGAGGCATTACCAGCTGCATGAAACGGTCTTTAAATGTCTTGAAACCTGACCCAGGTTTTCCATCCCTGAAAAAGAATGAACGAGATTGCATTCTTTTCCAATAGAATATCGTCTCGTCAACACTAAAAACTAGTTGAGGGGGAAAGGAGCCACTTTCAATCAGAGCTTGGACTTGATGAGAAAATGTTTGTGGTGACTGCACTATCAACACTTGCAGATTCACCAAATATTGCCACACTGAAAATACCTGCTTGCCGTTCAAAATTCTGGAACCAATCGGAGCTATCACTAAATGTCTCTGAGCGATTACCACCCTCGTGTTTTTGTACAGATTCACAATGAACTTTCCGTATGTGTTGACCGCTTGGTTGAAGTTGGTGCGGCGGAGGCCACTGATGTTTTAGCTTAGTCTCTATTCAGAATAAGGCATCGTGAGTTTAAACTTCCACACAATATCGCTTTGACGCTCTCCATTTTCAAAGCAATTGACCTCTTTCAATTTCTCTTCTAGGTTTATGGTTTTTCTTGATAACTTCTTGATTTCTCTACCCGCATTCCTATTTTTTGCCATTGTTCTCTTGGTTTTTACTCTGTACGGCTCTATCGAAATCACCACCTACTGCTGCACTGTATTCCTGAGATGCAGAGGGCCTATGACTGCTGGGAGGGAATGAAGCCATTGTGTTCGAGACTCTAGACTCTATAGTGGACCCTTTATATGGTGATGCTATTCATACGCAACTCGGCCACTGCTCCATTTCTCCCCCGTGAATACCGATGACCTTGAAGGCTTAAGCGTAGACCCTCTTCCTGGGAGTCAATCGCCCGATTACCTATGACGGCAAAAATTATGTCTCAAACCGTATTGCTTAAAAAAACTCATTTCCACTGGCTCCACACTTAATTAATGATCTAAATTAGCGATTGTCACTCTGTCAAGGAGACGAGATTATTACTTCGGTAGGCCAGCTATCTGGACCCAATGACGAGTAATGCTTTTGGCCAATGCACAGCAATGGATTTTGATTAATATATAAACAACCAAGATTTGAGGCAAGCAATACTATTAATATATGTAAAATGATAGCAATTTCGTGTGTACTTGGTGCAAGTTCATCTTTTATCATGAGAGCGTTAAAGTTTTTTGATTAGGCTATGCTGCATTGCGATGTTTCTCTGAGGAACGAATTTGTGCTGTATCGAAATTGCACTAATTGAAATTGCACTATGCGAGGCATGGGTGTACCTCCATCCTTCTTCAGTAGCAGCTTTTTTTGTGAATAGAAACAGTCCCTTGACCCCTGGTAGCCAATAATTGAAGGGTGTGTATCGAGAATAAAGCTATTTTGGCCACTGCTGTTTTTGTGATCTTTTCTGTGTGTCTGGTGATCTTTGTGACTAGGTCTTCAATCTTAATGAGAGGCTTCCAAAGAAAATGCTAATATGAGTTCTTTTGACAAGTACATTTTTGAAGTAATGTCTTGTGATGGCATTTGTTAGGTGTGCACTTGGTGTGGGCACCTTCTTATAAACATAACACACAAATCTCATCCGGGAAGGTGAAGGCATGCTTCAATAAGGCTTGGAAGATTGAAAATTGAACCTTATGAGGTTTTCTATTGAATTTAAGTTTGTATCTCATCCCTTTTGACAGATAATTCTGCTACTCATCCATCCCATGCGCCACATTTAATTAATTTCATGATTGAAATTGTGCCGTGTGAAGGGATGGTAATGCTCTGTGTGTGCCTGTGGCAGGGTTTGACAAATCGAGCAGCTCGGCTCTACTTCGTGTATTATATTAGTTCACAGATTATCTCTTTTGAAGCAATTTTTAAGTCAACATGTTATTTTCTGTAGAGAAAGAAATTTTTGCTGTGTGAAATTTGTGGAGATGACATTTTACGGTCAAATGAAGCTCCGTTGCATTAGTCATGAGGGAGTATGATTTCTCACTTCACTGGCGAGCAGAATATTTAAACTTTTCTCGGGTTTCCGCATGGGTAAGTTATTTGAAGGCACTCTTCGAATATCTTATCCATGTGGAAACCCGATAAAAGTTCAAATAGTCATGAGGGAGCTTGATGACTTGAATGTTGCTGTTTTCAGGGGTCGTTTCTTGTTTAACTAATTAGGAGTGTTTTTTTAGAGTGAATTTTTGGGGTCTATTATTTATTAGCCAATACCTGCTGTGGTAAGATTTGAATGGCCTACTTGAGTGTGGAAAAGGTGATTAATTATGACATCTATGCTACAAATTATGCAACACTCGCAAGCAATGTGAAGTGGTATAAATTCAAATTTGGGATATCAATGGAGCTTATTGGTCGGACCTACATCGTTTATCATGGTAATTTGTTGGTGAGAGCATCTACCTTGGAAGTAGAGTAAGCATTGTTACAGTAGACTCTCGTTATTACGAAGTTCACGGGACCGAAAAATCGGAGGTTCGTAATAACGAAGTTCGTAAGAACGTTTCTTTTAGGAATCGTCGAAAGGAATAGTGTATTATAAACGCGATTGAATTACGCGGAAAGAAATATAAACAGGAAAATGCGTTTCAGTTTTTCAACAGAAGACTGCGCCATGACGCAATCGAGGGTTGATATCTTCCCGAATACATGAACTCCGATATTCAAACTCGATGCGTCCCAAGACCTTGTTCCTAGGTTGATAAAATTACAGTCCAACCACCGAGAGTTGTCCAATTACAGACCAAATGGTCTAGGTCCGTGGAGGGGGCAAGGCTGCCAGGTAAGAAAGGGAAACGCTTACAAAGTGTTCCGTGAAGAAAAGATCCGGAAGGGACGACGAGCGTCAAGGACCTAGAGGAATAATCACTTGTTCTGTGATTCGAAGAATGGGCTTATTTTGGTGGATCAGGCTTATTTCGGTGTTCGTTTATGCATTTGACAACGTTGTATGACTAGGCGAGGGTGTGAGGTGCGTTTGGGGGACAGCGGTTGGCTTTAAACCGTGCTGGCGCAGGATTATCCGCCCATCCTATTGTGCCGTAATCGGACAACCCTCGCCAGCCGGACTGTATGTAATTTATCGCAGAGTAAGGTTATCCTGCGGGATGCAACACTGCATTACACGTATGCGCTTCCTCACGCATGTGGCGAACTGATCTAGCGGGGCCTGCGATGCATTCGGAGCCGAAAAAATAGCTCCCCGCGGTGACGAAGAGCGGGCGAAACGTTGAACAGTTCCTAAATTCACTCCATTTTCATTGATTCCTTATTCAGATCATGATCACAGTGAGTTTCCCAGCGCCACACCGCGTCGTATCGGCCAAATCGAAAGGCGCCAAATTTGAAATTTGAAAATTTTGAATGCTCGTATCTCTGAAAATTCGTAAATCGAATGTGCATAGGAAGAGGTCTGACTGTACATCCTGTTTACGAACGGTTGAGTAGGGCACCCTGACTACACAGGAATGAAGCTAGTTATATGATGTTGCGTGTAAACTGAATAAAGAACCATAATTGACGCTCTTAGGCACAGTAAACGAGAATAACTTAAACGTGGCGCAATTATTGAAACTTAAGTGTAGTGAATATCCACCTAAATACCGTGACTTGTGCGTGCAACTTCGTAATAAAGTTCATATTGTAACTGCCGGGACCGGGACATAGGTTCGTAATTTCGTAAAAACGAAAATTTCGTAATAACGTTTCTTTTACTATAGCTTGGATAGGCCTTTTCGACGGGACCAACGGTTTGCTTCGTAATAACGAGAACTTCGTAACAACGTTGTTCGTATTAACGAGAGTCTACTGTATCACCATGTTTATTTAATCAATTTCTTGATGACGAGACAGTGTAACTGGGTTTTAGGAAAATTAGGACATCTGAGGGACTTGCATTTTCACTGTATGTATTGGGGAAATAAGGAATTGACTTGTGCTGTCCTTATGTATACAAGAACAATAGAAGATATGTGCCTTTCTTTAGTTCACCAAGTGAAATGACTGCTTGTGCAGGCACGTTAAGTATTCCTTGAATGTGTGAAAGAAGCCTTATGTAGAGTGCATCGATGCAATTGGGATGAGGGGGTCCTTTATCATTTCTGAATTCAGTTGTGTCAAAATGTGTGTGGAAGGTCATGAGTCACGAGGTATGGAGAGTGAGTAAAGGCTCAATGAAAGTGGTCACTTGCTCAGGATTTGTTCATTTCCATTGTGTCAATGCCATTGCCTCAAATGATGAATGACTCATGGATTCATCTGGAGATCCTAAATTTGGATTGTGGTCGTTTTAATTTGGATATAACATGATAACCTCTCACTGACGCCATGGTCACAACTTTTAAGCTACTGTGGCTGTGGGATTGTTGGTTTGTGTGTGCTGGGTCCCTTGCGTAGCGCTTGCGTTGACCTCTCTTATGTTATTATTTGAGTGCACTGTCATGTCGAGTGAGAGTTCACCATTTTCCTCTCTCCTCAGGTGGACACCTTCACTTCTGTCTACAAGAAGCTCACCGGCCGAGAGGTGACGTTTGAGTTTCCTGAACCTTATTTGTAATTTAAGCATGAATTCCATTGAACTGTTCAATAAAAAATAACAAGCAATTGCTTTTTCATTCCTATGTACTTTAACTACACTTACCACATTCCTGTCACTATAATTTCTATGTTACTAGTATGTGGGTCACAACATAGTATTGGCAGCCATTGAAGTATTTCTTTAAATGCAATTTTGCATTTTTTTTAACAATCAGTTTGTCTTTTTGTGCATGGGAAATACTACTTCTCGATTGGGTTAGATGACAATCATTTTTTACGCATTGCGTATTAATGTATTTCAAGGTAAATAAGAATCATATTCAATTATGAGTTATTACTAGTGATGGGTCGGTTCGATTCTTCGATTCCTCGATTCTCTGCCAAGAACCGGAATTGAAAATAAGTACTTGCCAAGGTGAAAAATCGATTCCGATTCCAGTAGTACTTGAAAGTAAAAATTTATATGCGACCGCGTTTCCAACAGTCATTTAAATTTTCGCGCCATGTAATCGTAATAACAAAACCATCTTCTAGGGATGTGCGAGTACTCGAAATTTCGGTTCGAGTCGAGTAATTGGTACTCGATTCGTGCGTTTCGAGTAGCATTACGAATGTCGAGTCGAGTAGTTACGGTTACAGAGCTTTCGCGGCTAGTAAGTCCAGCAATCTGCTTGACAGGAAACGCTATCATGAAACTCGTGTAATAATACAGTTTTTAAGCCGAAGAGTCATTCTATTGCCTTTGCCTGGTAGTTACAGCTTGCCGAATACACTATAGTTGTCGACGTGGGCGCCGAATACCTTTACGCCAGCAGCGGCGGCCGATCGTCTTCCGACCCGACGCACACTGGTCCGATATCGGAAAAAGCTGGAATAAAGTCCAAAGTGACCTTTTTGGGTATAGAGACTTGAAAATTAGCGTAAATACTCATAAATCATTACCAGATATAGATTTATATGCCATTTTACATAAATACGACCCTTTAGTGAGATACAGTGGCCCAAACATGACCAATTTTTCAATGCCACGCGAGATATCATTTTTCCTCTAAAAATATTTGAATTAATCCAGGTGGTGTTGCGTTGGTATGAGTTTTATGGAATAAAAAACGGAATATTCCTTTGACTTGGACAAAGTCTCCGAAATCTTGCAATTTTGGTAGGAAAGTACTTGCCCATTCACAGAAGTGTGTAGCTAAAGGAAATTTTCTGCAGGTAGCAATACTGTAACATGGAGACGTCAAAACCTGCTGGCTGAGCATGTAGAATAATTGATTTTTCTGCTTGGAAATTTGAAAGGGCCAAATATTACATGATTCATATACGTAGTATGTAATCTTTATTATGGCTGCGAAAATGACTGTACTACTCAGGGCTCTCCCTTTTAGTTAGGATACATATATATGGTCAACATATTACTTGGAGTTAATTAATTTCAATTGTGCCAATGGAACTATTGAAGACACATTAATTTTCATTCATCTCTTACTTCTGACAATAACCATCAACGATCCTCATTATATTTTCCTTCTTACATTAGGCTAGACATTCATCATAGAAAACTGGAGTAGAATATATTGTAGTATGCATTGCTGTATTGCCTGATACAGAAATTATCATACTCGACTCGAGATCAAAAAGTGCTACTTGCACATCCCTATTATATTCCAAAGGAGCAAATGCAGACTAAATTTGTGAGACATTGTTGATAATGATAAGATATTTTCAATATAAGATAAATATTAAAGGAGATACTTTTATTTTAAATTTAAACATGAGTGCTAATATTCTAAAGTAATACCTATCATGTAACACCACTTTTCAGGTATGTTCTGTTTTAAAATTTAGCTATTACATTTTAATTACATAGTGATGATATGAAAGATGCTTTTGTCAACTGATTCTTTCACAGAGTAACATTTTTTTAAGTGGTTGTCTTGTTGCCTATTTTTCTTGGAGCCTATGGTGTAAGAATCGATGGTATCGGTAGAATCCGAATCGAAATGTCAGAATCGGAATCAATAAAAATTTGGAATCGACCCATCACTAGTTATTACTTTTATTTTTTTTGCTATACACGTGCCTATATAATGTGAAGTATTTAAATTTCTTTGATTATGGAATATCCCTAAAACAAAATGAGGGGGTTATTGCTTTGCTGATGTGCTGTGCTCAGAGGATGTTAGCTTTATTTTAACTGTCATAACTGCTGTGAGGTATAAATCCCTTTGTGCCTTTTGCAAAAGTAATTTGCTCGCAAATGCTCTGGTGATTCTTGGGAGTTTAGACAAGGAGATATTTGAAGAAAGATCTGAGGTTTTCCCGGCGTATGATGTTGTTGAAGTTTATTCGGGATTGCCACCGGATAAGGTTCTCCATCTCGGCCATTGAAACGTCGGCAGAGATGGAGAACCTTATCCGGTGGCAATCCCGAATAAACTTCAACAACAAGGAGATATTTATTTCAATCCTCTCCCTACGAAGGCCGTGAATGCATGGTGTGACTTTTTCCAGTGCAAAAGAACTAGGGTCGTGTATGCACGACCTGAATTTTTCAATACAAACTGGCAAAGGCTGTATAAACTCAGCATTGCGTTGAAGCATACCACAAGGGTCCCAAGTGCCATTAGAGACTCCGCATGCTTGAGTCTCGACCCTTAGGTGCTCATTGTGCATTTGGGGATTACCTCAGCCCTTTCCAACACTGCATACCCCCACTCTACGAAGATCCCCTCGGTCAGTTATTTGTTCATAGGTTTGAAGCCTAAACTATTAGTTACATTTATTGGCAATTGATGCTAAGAATAGCATTTAAGATATTTTTCAGTTCAGTTACAAATTTAAAACTGAATTACATCATTTATATTAAACAGTTAACGAGTACATCACCTTTCCAACTGATTTTGGAGACGTTAAGGTTTCTTGTTAAATTGTTGTTGGTAGACTATTTGTTGAGCTAATTTATGGGAGCATTAACTCGACACAAGCTGTGACTAGCAGCACACGCCATGACTGGAAAGACGTCACCCAAGTAATTACTCTCATACCTTGGTTCTCTGGTTAGAACTAATTATGGAGCTGGACTGGTCTATGTAGCACCCACGTTCACATGGGGTCACATAAGTGCATTACTGTCTTCTTAGACAAATTGATAGTCTTTTTATTTCTGTCTTCTGTCATTTTACCCCTCAAATTGCATACCCAAGAGTAGATCAGTGCAAGTAGGCTTCTACTGAATTGTTCGAAATAAGATAGCTTCACTCTTCTCGTTATAACTCATTGTTGCAAGTGTGGGAGAGAGTGGATTTGCATTAGAATTTCATGAATCTGAAATGTGTGAATGTCTGAAATGTAAATACGTACCTAAAAATATGCGAGATGAATTTAAAGGTCATCTTCCCCTCATTCTCTTCTTTTGTTTTGTTGGTCTTTGATGCAATGTCCTTTTGCTGAAAACCCCAAAAATAACTGGAACTTTTAAAGAGTTCTAAAGCCAGTCCAAAGTAAAGGCATACATATGTGCACTGACACTTGCTGCATAAGCAGCTTATAAAAAATTCAAAGATGCTCTGGTTACACTAACCTCATAAATACACTGCGATGGGGTACTTTTGAGAAAGGGTTGAGAACTACATCCTGCCAGTTGTGGAGGAGAGGATCTGGAATAGCTTTTGGTGAGGTCATGAGGGACTCGCAGGATGATTACTTGCTGCAAAAGAGCTCACAGTGGAAATCATCATTCCATGTAAGAGTCTGGCAAGAAAGGCTTAAGGATCTGAGTAAATTGTGCGGAGTATTTATTTGAGTTAATTCTCTTGAGTAGATAATTGACTGTTGAGTGAACCTATTGGTAGATGAGTGTCAGTTAAGCTGAAACTTGGCATCAATTCCTGACATGTAGGTGTGTGTGTCATCTTTGCTGATGGGGGAAAAAGGTGAGTGACCCCTGCGGGCAGGGGGATTTAGAATTCTGCCGCAGTATCCCTGCTTGTCGTAAGAGGCGACTGAAAGGGTTTCCACATGCTCACTGCTCGATTGCATCTGTGTTTGAGGAACGTCGATGTGGCTTGGATGATGCAAGACTGTGGCTCCTCTTTATGCTGCAGTACGTTTTTTAATATTCTGATATAAAGAACCTATAAGGCTCCTTGCACACACCGATTTTGGACGGCCGGTGATATATCGGACGCCCACATTCCAACAGTGAACAACGGGAGAGCATGGTGGGAGCTTGCACACGCACCGATCACGCGCCGGCACCGGCAAAATATCGGTTAGCTGCCGGCCATTGTCACTGTGGATCGCCGGCGCCGGCTCAAAAACATAGAAACTTATCGTTTAACCGGTAATAATCCGTCGTGTGTGCAAGCATCGCTTCGCTGGTAAAATATCGGCCGATATTATACCGGCCGTCCACAATCGGTGTGTGTGCAAGGGGCCTTAAGACATCAGTCTAGTAGGCAAGCACTATGCCTTCATAAGAAAAACTCTCCAATTATACATCCTTAAATACCTCAAAAATATCAACTGGTATTAAGTACAAATTCTTTGGGTGACACTCAGACACAAAAATACCTTGGCCCACATTCGTAAATCAACCTTTCAGATTGCAGTTTAAACGAGAATGTCCTTAGCAGTGAATGCTGAACAGCAGATCGTACATATCGTGAGGGAACAAGATGATGTAAAATTCCTACGTTCTATGTCGGCTGCGTTATGTGAGCAAAATAATTGGCAGTACATTCGAGCATCTAAAAACTGCTGAATTCTCAGCAGCAACTCTCCATGTGAAAGATCGGGACTTGAGTTTTTTGCCCTACCCCACCTCCATAGGATCGCAAAAATCTGTGATTGGTCTTGAATACAGCCGGCGAGGAGGGCTATTTGAATTGATTCACATATGGGTTCCACAACTTTCCACCAATAGAAGCACTTTCATCATATGAATTCTGTTAGAGGAGTAATAAGGAGAAGAGAATGTAATGAAACAAATAATAATTTGGCGAAAAATTAATTTATTTTGGCAACATCGGAAATTACCACATCCACGACAACTCCTCGCAAACTTACTTGCAAAAACATATAATAAAATTACCGCAGTAATTGAAATAACGAATCATGAACAATATCAGCAACAAATATAATATCAATACCAAACTATAATGGACGACAATGATGTCATTTAAGAAATGAAAATTACTGAACATCACATGGAAAGTAAAATTCAGAGAAAGTTACATGACTACACACTACCCAACATTTCACTGTCAGATAACTACTATTAGACATATTATTACATGTACATTATTTACCTCTTGTAGTTATTCAACGCAGTATGAGTATAAAGCAATTACTCGATGTAATATAGGTTCAAAGCTGGATAAAATAATTACATAGCAATTTCGCTGTGTATACTTCGGTAAAATGTGTGGCAATTGAGATTTCTCAGGTTCAAACCCAGGTAAGGTGCTCCATGTCTCCTTCCAACATTTTGTTGAGCAACTGATTCATAGCCCTCTGGGATTCAGGAATCCAATGGCATTCTGTTTCTCAAGACGCTGATGGGGCAACCACGGCAATAAGTATATAAATCTGGGGCACGAACAGAATGGCAATGGATTTCCTTATCTCCGAGGACCAATAGGGCGAGTTGCACATCGAAATGCTGAAAGGAGATCCATGATGAAAGAACACTCGTGGTAAATTCGTCAATTCCAAAACTCAACTTGTGTCATTTTCAATTCTTGGAAGTGACAATGCTTTGAAATCTTGGTCGATTGTTGAGTTTTGGAATTAAAGTGTGAAAACTACCATGTGTGTTCTTTCATCATGGATATATCGAAAACGCAGAAACGATTTTGTAAGCTGGAAGGACAGGTGGAGCACACTACCCAGTGTGAAACCGGAGAAACATCAATTGCCATTTTTGAAAGGGAAAAATTAGAAATAACATCAAATATGCATCTGTTGACCATCCAAGTTAGTCCATTATGGAAACTATGGAATTCTGTGCTTTATTACAGCATGCAGAGCAATATACTTATTGAAATTGAGCTTCAGTGGAAACCCTCAAGTGGTGAAAGTGACAAAACCTTGGAATGAAACAGAACTTTTAGTGCATTATCACATATCAACAGCATGACTTGCAAAAGACAAAAATTAGCAAGATGCCACTACTACAAATACTAGATTCTCAGAAATCTAAAAACACAAGTACAACTTACTTCACTCCTATTTTATGACATACAGGGCTGTTTGCGCACCGTCCTCCACCTCGCAAATAGCCTGTCCTTCGCGAAATATTCTGTAGGTGGCCTCCGAGCCATTACACATTGCTTCAGTCGCAATTTTGATGGTCACCCCAGACACATAACCGGGTGCATTCAAAAGCCATTCCAGTGAATCCCTTAACTCTTACCGGCCAGTTTAAGGTACATTTAATTTTGGGCACATTTTTATCTTGTGAGTGTAGCGAGTTATTTGTGTAAGCAGGAAACTTAAAATTAAACGAAGATCAATTGTCTAACGTATGCAAACATAATTTTTCACGTTATTTTCATATATTTTTGTTGACTTTTTTCGTTTTTCGTAATCATTTTTCAATTTTTTGCGAGTGGCAAATTTTCTAGTTTTTTTATATTTTGATTGACACGATTTAACAACTGAAACCACTAAAACTGGAAGAAAAAAGGCATAGGAAAGATTCATGGAAGAGAAACTTGGCGAGGCAGCGTGTCCGTTGTTGGGGCACTTAAATCATATTCCAATGTCTTAAAGCAAGCTCTTTATTATTATTATGCGGCCATTGGAAATGCTGACAGTTAAATATCACGGTCATCATAAGAAACAATTTAAATCCTAATGAAGTGATGTTGTTATCGAGGAAAAAGAATAAATGGATAATTCATTATATAACTTACTTCAAAAGTGAAAACTCGACCTCCATTAAGAAAAGAAGTGTTAGTTCTTCGTGTAGTTAACATTTCCTCTCTCATTGCGAAAGTATTAAAGAGCGAAGGTATGAATGACATCCATAGCCTCCGTTGGTTTTCCACGCTTACTGGTAATTGCACCATGCAACGACTGGTATTGACCACGTGTCTGCAGAACTTCTGCCCATAGTTGACGCATGCATGGTGTTGACTTTGCAACTTACTCCTTATAATCGACCCGGCACCAAGCCCATGGGCAAGATCTGGCAAGTACTTATAGAGTGGTGACTAATTTATTGGTATCTGAGAACTTCATTGAAGAGGCTACGCGTCCCTGAAAACTGGGATTCCAGGCAGTGGTCCTCTGTTTCGATACACATTCAGCACCCTGAAAAGATCCCAATTTCCACAAGAGATCCCCGGCCGATTTGCCCGATATGGTAGAATCCACAGTTGAGGGAGCTGTGAATGCCATTGGTTCATTGATAACACCTTCGCAATCAGTGCTATCAATAGGACCACGCAAATATGATGTGCTAGGGCCAGATGACACTGAAGGGAAAAGGTCATTCTTCAGGTTATGCAACACCTCGTTATCATCTTAACAAGTTGCTCCCACAGAGTGAGACGCTGCCATATCATTCAAAATCTGAGCACCCACGAAGTTGGTGCACGTCGGAGAATAAGTTCATTAATATAGATTCCGAAGTAATTCTGTGACGGAGAACTTATTATCCGACATTATACCTTTACCCAAACTTATTCTCCAACGGTCCTGATAAAAGTTTCGGAGGGGAAGATGTTTCATCCTCTGCTCCCTTATATTGACCCGCAAATCCCGAATGTTACGCAATGTCCCGACCCAATTAACTAGGGAAGGTGGCCTCCTTTCTTTGAGGGTTAGGTTCTGACCACTGCAAGTGCATTCCATGGATTCCAAAGTCTGTAGTGCCCAGAACTCCATGTGTCCCGAAGGTGATGATACTGCTCACAGGAGAGGCTTCTCAGGAGGTTGTCCTCTCGACCTTCCATTGACAATGTCAAAGAACGACAATAACTCGGAAGTGTCGGCTGCTTACGGCTCAACACCACTTTTAGCAGAAAATAATTAAGGGCTTAATTAGCAGCGATTCACCAACTATTTATTTACGCACATCATGTAACCAGTTTATTCTGAAATGACATGTCCTTGTACAATTGGCCCAAAACTAAGCACTAGCATAACTATTTAAATAAATGAAATCGTAGCACTTTCCCACTTAAGTTTTTTCACTGCGTTCGACGCGTTTCGGCTCACTGAGCCATTATCTGGTACAAGACGATGGCTCAGTGAGCCGAAACGCGTTGTACGAAGCAAAAAAACTTTTGTGGAAAAGTGGTACGATCTACGATCATTTATTTAAATATGTCTGACTTCCAACAATTGAAACAATCTGTTGAACTTAATGACAACTCTTTTCAACTCAAGGTGTATCGCAGATGACTGCCGCAAAGCAACTGAGAGCCGGTCACTGAACACCTGAGTGCAGTATTTCACCTTCATCTCATCTTCTCAGGGACCACATGGAAGTCCGATAGCTTTGGCAAGTATTGGTTCTGACCACAATCCATGAAATGTACTTAAAGCACATGACGCCAGGAAGCAATTCCAGAGACACCTTGGTGAGAGAACTTAAAATTTTGGTGAGGAGGCCATTTTCAATCCCCTTTAACAGATGGGACATAAAAAGAGGTAATTTTCATGCCGTTTACATGAAAATAATCCCTGTATTCCTCTGTAATTCTATCTTCGGTGCCGAAGGTGAACTGCTGCAGGCTGGGGAAATTCCTCCGGTAGTCTTCCTTGGTGAAGTAGTGGGGGTGGAAGAGGGAAGGGATTGGGGGGATAGGGTTTTCTCTGGCGGTAAATATGCAATATTTAGCCTGGGCGTTTCAAACGCCTTTTCGACCCAGATGCGGGCCATCTCCCTAGTTCTCACCTCGATGGTAGTTGCCCTCTCTGGCAGAACTTCGATGAAGGTTAGAGAAAAACATTCGTCGAAACAACTGTTGTGTGAGGCAGTGTGAATGCGGATGGGTTCACGAAAGGAGGGAGTTTTGCAAGAGTGCCTGTGGTTATTCATTTTGATGGATATGGGTGTGGTACATTCTCCTATGTAATAAGAGGGGCAAACATTACAAAGCAGTCTGTAAACAACGTTGAAGGAAGTACAAGACGGTGTGGAGGAGGATGTATTGATGACTGGTGAGGTGGTGGGGCGTTGCAGGGGGCAGCACTTACAACTGGGGCGGTTGCATGGAGACAGGGAGGAAGGTGGGGGGGAGTGTGGATCTTAAAATGTTACCCAAGTTCGGTGCTCTTCTGTAGGCAATGAAAGGGCAGGATGGAAGAAGAGCGGCTGTGGTTTTGTTGTTACTGATGATAGGGTACAGATCTTTGAGATAGGGTAGAGATTTTTTGAGTCCCCGCTCGGGGGGAAGGGGGTGATCCTTTCCTTTGGGGAGCCGCGCCCCCACGAGCCCACCGAGGAGACAACCTCGTTAAAAAAACCCGTCGCTCGCTCGGATAGTTTTCAGACAGCATGTGACTCTGCCGTTCTGAGTAGCCGTAACATCTGGCGTCCAGATTCACCCACTTGTTTGCCGTGCGTGGAGACCCGTACATGGGGGAGAAAGGGATCCTGGTGGGTGAGTTCTCCGGCACCCGGCTGGGCGTCGGAAACCGCCGTATGGGCCGGTGTTCAATACCCCACTTCGGCCCTGGATTCCCCGAAAAACGGGCGGCCGAGAAGAGCCCAGCTCGGTCAATCGGCTCCTGGCGGCTGGGGAGCTTGGCGGCTCCTTCCGAGCGTACGCCAGGACGGGTTAGTGCTGGAGATATGGGGGTCTCCGTAGGGTGGCCGAAGGCGTGTGGGTTGGAGGTTCCCCACGCTGGAGGTTCTAACCCAAAAGAGACCCCCTATCGAAGGTCCCTATATCCCTTGGTTAGCCCTGACCTCTATTCCGGCTTGCGGGTGACGTCCCAAATGAGTGGCACCGTGGTGGGAGGGGAGCCCAGGGGATGAATAACGTTTCTGTGTATGGATAGTAATCTATCTCCCCCTCGAAAAAGATCCCGTTCGGAAACGGGTGGGGGAGAAATGAAATGTACTAAATTCCTGATAATCGGGACGGGCCATTATTAATTGAAACGGCTAACAAGGCACAAAGTGGGAAGGTCCTGAGAATGCAGTCACTGAATGATATCCCAGTGACAGTGGAGGTCCACCGAACCTTGAACACTTGTCGGGGTGTCGTGAGTCACTATGATCTACTCAACGTGGAAGTAGACGAAATTAAGCATGAGATGGCTTCTCAGGGAGTGTGTGATGCTCGTCGGCTGACAACGAAACGAAATGGAGAAATAGTCAACACCACCTCCGTAGTGCTTACATTTACGTGTGACCGGCTCCCCGACAAAGTGTTCATAGGGTATGAATCAGTGCCCGTGCGACCATTCATTCCAGCCCCGATGCGCTGTTTCCAGTGCCAACGCTTCGGCCACATCGCAACGCGATGTGAGGGCAAGGCCACCTGCCCACGCTGCGACCTATATGCGCACGGTGACTCAAGCTGCTCCAGGGACCCACAATGCCTGAATTGTGACGGCGATGACCCTGTATACTCCCGCAAGTGCCCATAAATGATTGAAGAAAAGAAAATAATAGAAATCAAGATCACGGAGAAAAGCACATACTTCGAAGCAAGGAAGATATACAGATCAATGACTGCCACGACCTTCTCGAAATCATTCGCTAGTATACTCGAATCAACTGTTGCGAAGGCTTCAATTGATATACATACGGAAAACATTTCCAAGAATGAATATAGTACAAGAGAACCTGCCAAACCGGATAAGGCATCTAAACCGGTTCCCCTAAAAGGAACCCACCCAACCAAACCACTGGCGTAACGCAAAAGAAGCGTGAGGTTACGCCACCCCCAAATACCTCCGGCGTCACAAAATGTAAACTGAACCAACCGGAGTCAATGGAGGAAGACGAAAGTCTCTCAGAGACAGAAATCCTCCAAGCCAAGAAAAAGAAGAATAGACTTCGGCGTTGAACACCCTTCACGCAGTTAAAGTTTTTATATACCTTTTACTTATTTATTTATCTTTAATCATGGCTTTTATTTTGCAATGGAATTGCAATGGTTTTTATCGGCACAAGGAGGAGCTGGCCATTTTACTGCGTGATTTTAATCCAACGTGCATTTGCCTGCAAGAAACACATTTTAAAGCAAAGGACAAGGGTATTTTAAGTGGTTTTAACGTTTTTAGATTTGACAACACGAGTGGCCAACGGGCACACGGTGGTGTTATGATCGCCACTAGGGAGACCCTTCATGTCTCCCGGGTGGCGCTTAACACGCCTTTTCAGGCGGTAGCGGTAACGCTGCACGGCCCCCAGTCGGTGACCTTATGTAACGTCTATCTTCCAGAGGGGGCACCGGTGACCCTTTTTTACTTACAATTAGACGCCCTTATCTGCCAACTTCCCAAACCCTTTATTATAGTAGGTGATTTTAATGCCCATGATACACTATGGGGTAGCTCCAGGGCACAGTGCAATCGTAGAGGACGCACTTTTTCGCACTCTTTAACAGTTTCTATCCTGGTTTTATTAAATGTCGGAAAGAAAACTAGGTTTAATAGTTTTAACGGCAATTATTCGACTATTGACATTTGTTTTACTTCAAGCACATTAATGGACAAAGTTCAAATGACTGTCCACGACGATCTATGTGGGAGTGATCACTTCCCTATTACTATCATCTAATAGAGAGGAAGATTTTAACCCCAATATTTTACGTCCTAGCAATTTGAGTATCCGGAGAGCCGACTGGGCTCTTTTTAAAGAATCATTCCATTTTACATTTAACGAAGGCCGCTGTGGTATCCAGAATATTGATTTTTTGACAAACAGTATCGTCGAATGTGCAAATAGTAGTATGCCAAGGTCAGGGCACGCCCGTTTGAGGCCTACCGTTCCATGGCTGTTCAGGCACGCAAGACAGCGCTAAGAATTTCCAACAAATACCCATCAGCCATCAATTTGGCTTCCTTTCGCCGGCTTCGAGCCAACGCCCGAAAGGTGGTCAAAGAGGGGAAGTGGGACTCCTGGATGCCTACTATATAGGATACTTCAATTGCCGCGTATTTCGAAAGGGAAAATGAGAACCCAAAATAGCATGTACTTATTTTATTGCTCAAAAATCGTACCATGTAGTTACAAGCAGGATACCAGTAAAAGTTAGTAACATTCTTTAGGAAAGTTACATTGCAATACCAGTCATAAGATATCATTTATAAAATTCAGTAATATTTAAGGAAGGTTCATCATTTAAGCCATAAAAGCATGTGAATGTGTAAATACAAGGAGGTTTCAGTGTTGGAAAGTCACATCATAACACTCACTACCAGTGCAAGCCATCAAAGCATGGATATTTAAATACAAGGAGACTTCAATTTTGCAAAGTGGTATTTGGATAACACTCAATACTAAAAAGTAAGTAGCATTCGAATGAAGGCTTATAACAGTAGCATCACGAAGTGGTTGTGAAAACACGTGCAACATGCAGGCTTGAGTGTTATTAGCTCCAAGTAACTCCTAACATTATACATCACCATGTGAACAAGGGATGGCCAACCTATATGACAAATTTGTTGTAACTCATTGAATTACAAAAATATAATTAAAGTACTGGCAAAATCCGTCAGTACTGGTCAAATCTTACGAGTAAATGGGAATTATATTGGATATTGATCATTTTCACCAGTAACAGGTAAATGTTTTGAGAAAACTGATTATCTGTTCCAGTTTTTTTATCAGTTAATTCTTCTGTGATTGATCAGTTTTTGGGTTCAATTAAGTACCACCACTAAAAATACATGTATTAATGATATAAGGTTAGCCACCCATATTCAAAATTTATAATCCTAATTATGGATGTGTCGATGCCTAAATTAATCGATTCTCGATACCGATTCCGGACCTTAAAGATAAATTCTCGATTCCTAATACCATCAATGTTTTACTTATAGTTTTTGCTAAAAGCACCGACTTTTATTAATGGCTTTTAAAACATATTAGATAAAAATATCGTCCTAAGATGTTCCAACTTATTAAAGGAAAAGGTCCTACAAGGATTTATAGAGAATTTGCCTTTACTGAAGAAGGAATTACTTCGATAAGAACATTTTTCTAAGGATATTATAATAATAATAATAAGTATTAAAAATATAACTATTTATTACTGATGAACAAAATGTGATTAATTCTAGTCAGACATCTATGGCAAAAAACCGGTGGTAGTTCAATAGTTTCATTACTAATGAGCATAAAAATACATAACAATGAATTTTGCATCAGAAGCTTTAGATCCTCTATTGGATAACATCGCAAATTTGACTGTAGAGTCAATGTAGGAACTAGGTATATTATTTTTCTCTTGCTTATCTTTCTTCACTGTTTTCCTATCAAGAAAACACTGGTGTACGGTGTGGAAGAAAGAATATCTGCCTTTTGTTGCTTTTGTCAAATCAGCATTTTTAATGAGACAAGAAACAATGCTAGGATACAGGTAAGATGATCCAGGTAGTGATATCTCAGAGTCAGTAACTGGCCAACTTGAAAACTGTTCTGATCTTATAAGATTCCAAGTGCTACTAGGAAAGACCATAGCAATTCTGGGCAGTGTGATAGCTGATGGATCAGAATTAGCTTGAGATTTGACATCTAATGTGGTCAAGCTCTTTGACATCTTCTCAAATGTTGCCTTGTCTTGACAGTTCTTTTCAGAAAGTTTTCCCATTATAGGTCCTCGGGATACGTAGATAACTAAGCAGTCAATAACTATGTCTGCTGCTCCTTTGCTATCTCTTTGAGGCAGCTAGGTCAACAACTTCTTAAACATTGCATCTGGACTGAATCCATTATATGCGTAGTCTGAAAACTTACCTTTAATGACTGCTGTTTGAACAATGCTGTCTTGCAAATATTTATTGAAGTCATCATATGAAGTTTCAGTGGTAATGGTTGTCATGATAAATTGTATTAAAAGAAAATTAAGAACTAAGAACAATGCAACTAGGATCAATAACGAAAAACTTGAGATAGTTAAAGTAATTAAACTTAGATTTTAAAGTGTCTGTTAAAATGAAATGTAAAGTTAAAAAAATAATATTAGATTTAAAGGTAGACATATAATTATTCACTATTCCCTTTCGGACACCCTTTCCAAATTGAGTCGATTTCAATTTGTGTTAGCCCTCTCCGACTTTGTGTGCAGCAAACGGTTCAAGGCAACTGCATTTCAGCTGTGAACACCCATCAAAATTCCAAGTTAATGAAAAAATATTTGCATATGACCTTTGGCAACCCATCATTAACATATCCCATTTTATCTGCTGGCCAAATAAATGACGGCAATTAAAATAATCTTCCTATGCCTATTTAAAAGTAAATTTGGGATTATCATTCAATTTATACATAGTCAATGAGGTTGATGATTTTCTATGCAATAAGATAAATCCATACAGGCAATTTCACATTTATTTCTTCAGAAAAATACAAGTTACAATTTATAATACTAATATAATATTCAAAAATACATACGATATTGAAAGTTAGTTAAGATGTAAGAGAAAATCCAGTGTCCATCATTAATCATGGAAAATGAGAAATGTAGCATATTATTACCACTTCATGCATACTCCAAAATAAATTTTCTCAATTCTTTGTTTTTTTTTTAATATAGCAAGATAATTTAAACACTTTCATGGCCAGTAACAAAATAATGACGAATTATTCTCACCTCTGCTTGCGAGGGTATCGCCAAATCCCCTCTTGCCATCGTTGGTGGCGTCTTAAATTCTTTGAGAGGTCATTAAACGTTTTCTTTATTGATGGAATGTTATTGGTCCCCTTAAACCTGTGTGCCACAAAACCTAAAAAATGAATAATATCAGTGCTATAGTTACATAAATCAGACAGAAATTGGAGTTTCAAGAGAAATATACTGCGTCCAAACACTTCACTAATGGGTTACTGTCATAAGCTCCACATTGTGCAATACAAAGAGTGAAAAACTAGCTGTCTACACAGACTAGAAGAACTGCAAATTATATTTCAGATGCGTGAAAAAGGACTAAAGGAATAATATTGTACAACGTTAAAAAGTTGCCATATATCAATGCACTTACATGTAAAGGCTAACGAAGCACATGAAGATGGTAATCTGAAATTATTTGCATTTCTTTAAATGAAAACTGGCATAAGAAATTCCCATAACTACAAATACGATAGGTAGTTTTACTGTACACTTTTCACCTTATGTAAGCAAGACAATTCAGGACAGGTAGGCAATGACCCCTTCTAACACTATCCAACATTTACAATTCAAATAGTGACAGAAACTAGGTTACTGGGGAAGAAGTTTCTTGAAAAGTTTATATAACAAGCAACGCAGTTTTTAAATAGGAAAACTTACACTGGATGGCTGCCAACATCTCTGTCGGCACCAGGATTTCCTTTTGAGGATTTTCTTTGTCCCGATGCACTGTGCCCCTTAATATATTCGTCCCCCAGGGTTTCCCTTTGTAGGATTCTCTGCAGTTTCCCTGCATTCCCTTTGCAATCCTGCGGGGCACAAATCTTCTCCTGCTTACTGATTTGTACATCGTACCCTGGGAATAGTGTTACCTGAAAAAATAAGCACTTTTGGTAATAACTGTGTCACTTAAGCCCATAGGAACCAAGTGAAGCAGGACCTAGAAATTTTTATGCATAACAAATACTAACCATACTATCCGCTTGTGCCCCCTTGCTTAACTCGCTAAGCCGCCTCTCTAAGAAGAATATTTCTTCTCTACTTCCTAAAATAAATCAAAAAGTATTTATTGCATACACATCTATTGAAATATCCCAGAGGATTACAATAATGAAATAATAACTTACTGCATTGCATGATTTCACTTGTGCCAGAAGCGCCATCGGTGGAGGACTGCTGGTTCTCACTACCTCGCCCTTGATTTCGAGTGTCTTCGGAATCTGCAAGGGGAAAACTAGCGATTAATTCAAGTTTGTCCACCATGCCGGACTGGAAGTGCATTCTTTCCCAGCCAAATATAATTAATTTCATCATCTTATGTAATCAATTTACCGGTCGTCTAATAAATTTTGGATTACCGATTTCTCTCCTCTCCCCATGACGGGTAATCTCCTTCGCCAGGTTGATTATTGGCGGCAATTGCGCCCGAGAGGTGGTGACTGAGGGTTTCCACCTTTTTGCTCTTTTTTTCAGCCACGCTCACCTCCTCCACATTCATTAGCCGTAATGGCTAACTCCCAGCTGGTGGCTTCAGGGAACGACCGTTCATGCTATCAAAGAGCCTGTCGAAGAAGTCAAGGAGCTCAGCCGTGTCGCCGGCTTTGACTCCCAGATCTACATTTGCAACTGAAAAAATGGCATGGAAATTGCCATAAAAATTAAGGGAAATTGTTGTCTATCAAATAGATATGAGGAGATAGGGTCATATTTAGGGTCAGCGGTCAATTGCAAGTTCATCAGTGCACTCATGATTGCATCTGTATGATAAAAAATTAATTTTATAGATTTTAAGAAAATTTTGTGATATATCACAGTAGTCAATATTGTATTCAACGTTCATTAAAACAAAGTGATTGTGGAAAGCACAGACTAAAGGAGGATACTATCACGTTGACTAGGAGAACAAACTTATTTTGTCTTTATTCTTACCACAAATCTTTATGGAAACCAGATTGCTGTGACGGAGTATTGGACATGAAATGTGGACAGATTTGACCTACAATTGTTTTTTCCACAGTTTTCTCCTAGCAAGTAGGAGTACAAATACAAAGATAGGACAGAGAAACTTAGGTCTTCTTGATAGCATGTCCATCACAGAAGCCACCCGCTGACTAAACACCTGTGTGCAGTATTTCGCCTTCATCTTAGGGATTTTGTCTGCGTAGACATGAGCATTGGTCAATTATATGTAATAATATTTCCTAGAGTTTAGGTCAATGTAAAACAAGTTATAGCCAACGTTTAAAAGATTTATTTTAAATCATCATCAGGGTAATGAAAGAAAAAAACATGAATAATGTAAAATACAAACATAACAACGATATACCTCTCTTTTACATAAAAATTTTACGATCGCGTTCTTTTTTAAACAATAATATAATTTTATATTATTGTTTATATATATGTTTTAAAAATTATATTTTTGTATAAAAAAGAACGCTATCGTAACATTTTTGTTATCTTTGTATTTTATATTGTTCATGTTTTTCTCTTTCATAGCCCTGATGATGATTTAAAATAAATCGAAACATTGGCTATACCTTGTTTTACATTGACCTAAACTCCAGGAAATATTATAACATATATTAAACACGGTCAAGATAAGAAGAGAAAAAAAAAATAAACAATTATCGGTCAATTATTGGAGAACCCTGATTCTTCTACAGTCATTGCTGTACACCTGGATGATGTGGTGCCAAGAAGAAACAGACCCCATCCGAAAAATATTTAAGATCCTTTTTGAGAAGACCATTCCGGACTCCTTTCATTAACCCATTTCTTCCCAACGTTGCGTGAACGCAACGCAAACTTTGCGATTTTTTTTCTCCGTATTTGTTGTTGATAAGTAGTTA
Organism: Ischnura elegans; assembly: GCF_921293095.1. Taxonomy (NCBI): domain Eukaryota; kingdom Metazoa; phylum Arthropoda; class Insecta; order Odonata; family Coenagrionidae; genus Ischnura; species Ischnura elegans. Next base: position 4,905,094 of record NC_060248.1, on the reverse strand, counting down.
ATATTTTTAACATAGGTAGTTAAATGCTTTCTAAAACGTTATAAATTTTTCTACGGAAGAAATTTAATAACTTTTGTTTTTACAATGGCCTTTTCATTTATATGTAAGTCGTTATTCTAGGCTATCTTCTAAATTTATATATTATGTTAAATCTGAGGCACTCGATGATTATATCTCTCTGCAAATACAAAGATGCATTTGTATTCTAGGCCATTGCAACAATTTGGGTGAATTTGACTAAGTGGTTTTTAAATTATTTAAGAATAAAGGAAGTGTTGCGTTCACGCAACGTTGGGAGAACCCCGGTAATCTAGGTAAACGGCGCGCCGCGGCGGTAGTCGTTTAGAGTGTTTCTTTTTGGACTGAAAAATTATTTGCTTATCAAGAATAAGTTACCTTTAATGGTGAAACTTCAGTTTTAGGCAATTGTACAGTATTTTGTCCTTTTTTAGTCCTAAATATACATTTACATAAGTTTTGAAGGGTCCTAACTAGGATGTTTGGCAGGTGGTGAGTTTTCACCGAGTTGTGACTGTTAGATGTTTTTAACTTAACGTATCGAGCAAGATTAAATCAGCGTTTACTTGCGCTATAGTAGGAATTAACTGTGACCTACATTAAAAGGTGCATAAAAACTTTGCTATAGAGTTGTCCAGAAAAATTTCCAGATTTCTGCAATTTCAAGATATACTGGCATCCTCAGGTAAGAACGATCTGCTTACCGCAGTTGACAAGTATGCTAAAAGCAAGTGAGTATGTGAGGGTTAGCAAATAGATCGTAAAGTCGTATTTGCGTGGTGTTGTTGACTAGGATTCATACGGAAGGTAGTGGGAGGGTAAAATGCATAGTTAGGCTGGGCGGGGATATCCCGGCACCAATGGGTCTCCGTGCACAGCGGGGGTTGGCGAGTGAGCAAAATGAATGGAGAGATAAGAGGGATCACACTATCGCAGTATTTTCTGAGAAATTCATGCCCACTGGCCGCTGACGATAATGAGATGGTAAGGCTCCAAATGAGGGCGCAGGCCATTTCGAAAAACTTTTTTTGAGAACTATGAGTGACGATGAATGCACTGGGATTCCAAGAAAAATATTTCTTGGTATATTGACTCAGGTAAAGGGCTTTATGGTTATTACGGTATCTAGAAGGGGCAATGTTCTGTTCCATCTGCTTTTACTGTATTTGTGGTTGTCTGTTGAACAATTGTTCCCTCCAAATGAGCTGAACCCACATTTGCAGCCTGAGTTGCTCACTATCGCCAATGATCATAGTGCGTGAAATTCTCAGAAAATATTACAATAGTGTGGTATTTCTTCCGTTCTGATGTTTAGTGGTTCACCCCTTAGCTACAAAATATTACTGGAGTAAGGACGCTGATAAAGGCGTTCCTCTTGTGCGTCAAACGATGTCTCTGAAGCGTTTTGTTGAACCTAAAATGTTCATACGCCTGGTTGGTAACAGAAGTTTGGACAAGGGGGATAAGTTTTCTAAGATACGTCCATACTTTGCGAGCTCAACCAAATATTTCTATGGTTTCATGCAATTTCTCATAAATTATCTTTGGACGAGAATATGATACCATATTTTGGCCGCCATTCAGTTAAAATGTTTATAACAGGAAAACCAGTAAGATTTGTGGAGAATGATATCTTCCTTGGGAAAATTTTCTGTCTATGGATGAGCATCTGAAAAAACTGATACCTTTGAGTTTAGTGGAAAGGGTTGTAGTTGGCCTGGCAAAAGTTATTGAAGTTGCAAGGTATCACTTATTTAATTTTGAAAATAATTTCAAGTTATTTTTTACTGATACTTTTGTCTCAAATGGGATTTTTCCCAATTATGACTAAAGAATCCCTTGTAGTGTGAGAGAAAACAGAGTCGCAAATTGCCTTCCTCGCACTCAAAAGGAACTGACCAAGGGAAAGTAAGGTTGTTTTGATTGTATGATCGGTAAAAAGAATGCGTTATTCTTTGAGTTGGCTTGATATGTAACTAAATATATTACTGAATTTCGGTATATTGAATCCATTTGTAAATTTGAGGTTGTAATTGGATCAACCATCAGTCAGGCATATTTTTGTTCAGAAATAGTGTTATGTTTCCTCAAGAAAAAAGAAAACAGTGAAGGAGAAATTACTCATTTTCAATAGCTGACACTTTGTTACTATCGCGAAATAAAAATTCCTATTATTTGACCGGTTGCTTTATATTTTCTGTACTTTATATTGGTGTAACAGTCGAAACCGGTCAAATACTATATTTTTTTATAAATACTTTGTGGGTGACATAAATTGTCTGTTAGTGATAATATGGAGCCTTCCATCACGTGCAAGCTTCAAGTTTTTATTTAGGCAACTACCCTTATAGTAACTAAAATTGCCATAATATAGGACATAACGGAATAAATAGTTAGCGAAATGCAGTAAGGAAAGACAAGGTTGGCCACAATATTGATCGTGACGAAAACATTCACGATGAAGATGCCGAGTTTGTAGCAGGCAGAAAATTAGTGATTACCAAAAGTGCAATATTCATCTACATACTGATTGCTCTTCTAAATTTCATGATCAATACAAAGTTGAATCAATATTTTCGGTTAATTATGTGTTTGGGTTATAATCAAAAAGAATTATTTGCAAAAATAAAAGTTCCCAAAAAAAAAGCAAAACGGCTCATTTGACCCGGGGAACTTGAAGTTTCTCCTAAGGCCTCTCAGCATAAAAACGGAGGCCTTATCTGCAAATATCTGTGATCTTAACTCCCCACCCAAATCTTCAAAACCTTCAATTGATGCTCTTGAAAATCTAATGTTAGGAGTCAAGCTCATCTCATCGAGCATGAAGATGCAATGCCGATCTATTTCCTTAACCTTTTTTTGCACGGTAACGGGCAAATGATGAACTAATCCATCATTAATGCCCGTTGAGAAAGATAAGCTAGATAAGAGTCTTAGTAATGTTCGCCTGGAAGGAAGTGCAAACACATAGGACAAGAATCTGTAGGCTCTTCCACTTCTTTTCATAAGAGAAAGAGCCAATATCTTATCATCCAATGTAAACCTACGGCCTTTACTTTTCTTGGATGTCTGAGTAATTCGCATTGCAGAAACGATAATACAGTACGTGAAAGCCTACAGAGTTAAAATATTTTTCAGAAAGCCTAAGCCTCTTCCCAATACTAACCAGTTTTTTTTTAGAAGAGCGATACATGATCTTTTTCAAACTCTGATTAGTTTTATACATAGACCTAGCCTTTGAAGTTAAGTCCGTTAGCTGCTTGACCCTAAGTCCTTGTAGGATCCCCTCCTTTCTGGCACCTCTGAAATACAATGTGAGAAGACAAATAATTGTAAGTACCGGTTAAAGGTTATCTTCATTTTGAAAATATCTGTGTATGACGGGAAATAATTACATCACTGCATTCAATCTCAAAATCCTTACCGTTCCTTTGGGTTCCAGGGAAGGGAGACCTCCAAGGAGGGAGAGTTGTCCCACTCGAGGTGGAAGGGACTTCCTCCATTATAACCTCCCCTGTGGCATCCAATGGGGAATCTAGGAGAAAAGGCAAACAGCAATTTAGTAGGCTTCCCCACTTAATTAAAAAAAGTATGAATCGCGTTCGCCGACGGTGAAAGGGTTCGGGGGAAACAAAGCAGCGGACAAGTCCAAATGCTCACACAAAGCAACTCCACTTTATTCAGCCCAAGTCTTACACTTCTATCCCGATGCCCAACTGCGACTGCCTCCCCTAGCCGTCGTCAGCCCACGCCCGTGGAGTCGTCCAAGAGTGATCGTTTCTCAAGCAACTCTTCCGATGACAACAGGAACGTGCTTAATGGCTGGGTTTCAAACGAAGTCCGTTCGAGGCGGCTCCCCGTCATCTCGCAGCTTTTAATGAACTTAGTGAAATCCGCTTTTTAAAAGACTTTATTTATTTAATCCAGTCCAAAACAGCGCGAAGCCAATTACAGAGGACTACCATAACAGGAGAAACAATTTAATAACATTGAGCAACGTAACCAATAATGAAAAAGAATTCAAGAGTATTTACAAGTAAATAACAAAGAATAGCAAATTTATCGGCTGGTGTGAGGAAAAGGGGGAGAATTATAATTGTAATGGATGAAAAAAGTGTCGCGACCCGGCCCCGGGGTAAGCCGGGACTCGAATCCGAACGAGTTTATCGTGGGCTCTTGCCCTTGGCGTCGGCTATCAATGATAGCACATGGATTGCATTTTAATAAAAAGAAAAAGGAACTACCTTTTACAGCAGCTGGCAAAAAAACCCTCGGAGAGGCTGGAGGCAGGAGAATGCGGCGTACTGGGCGGCGGCTACCGAAGTGTCGTATCCTTCGCTTCCGGGTCGTTGAGGGGATCCTCATGAGTGAACTGGGAGAAGACAAGCGTAAAGTAAACACAGAAACTCCAATTGCAGTTTGACCCCGATTTATTGGTCTATTTGTAACACAGTGGCCTTACTCCATGTATGGAGTAGGTTAACACAGACAACAAGACAATGCCTGAAGGGCGTCAGGCGGTGGTCTGCAGGGGCCTAGTTGGTCCTGGGTGCTGTTCTTGTTCATTGGCGTGGTGTCTCCCTTCTGCCTCTCTTAGTTTGGTACTTGCGTAGGCGATGATCTTCCGCTCCTTCCCTTTTCCTTGCTCGTATAGTACTGCCCCTAGACCTTTGTTAGAATCGTCCGTCTGGAGGACGAACGGTTTCGTGCGGTCCGGGTGGGCCAACGGTCGTATGTTGCGAAACGCCTCCTTCAGTGCTGTAAACTCCTTTTGTTCCTCCTGACCCCACTTCCATTTTTTTGTTGGGCTGAGTAATGCTGTGATGGGTGCAAGGATTTCCGCCATATGTGGAACAAACTCCCGAAGCCGGTTGACCAATCCCACAAATTGTCGTGTTTTCTTCCTATTGGTCGGCGGTGTGGCGTCCAGGACGGCGCGAACACTTTCTGGTTGCGGCTGGTTCCCCTCGATGGTGATTTGGTGTCCGAGGTATTCCAGGCTCCTTTTTCCGAAATGACATTTTTCGGTTGCGCACGTCAGGCGGTGGGTCTGGAGTCTTTCTAGCACTTTGTCACATGCTGCAGGTGCTCTTCGTATGTTTTGGAGTATATTATGGTATCATCCAGGTACGCGATACAAAACTCCCCGATATATCCTCGGAGCACTTCTTGGGCCATCAGGCGTTGGAATGTCCCTGGGGCGTTCTTCAGGCCGAACGGCATCACTCGGAACTGGTACGTCGCTCCGTCAGGTGTGCTGAACGCCGTTAGTGGTTTCGATTCTGGGTCCATGGGAATCTGCCAGTATCCTGTCTTCAAATCCAAGGTGGAGAACATCGTTGCGGGTCCTAGGTCCCGTAGCGCATCGTGGATGTTGACCATTGGTTGGATTACCTCTTCCGTAACTTGGTTTAGTCGCCTGTAGTCCACGCAGAACCGGGGGGTGTTGTCTTTCTTGTTTACGATGACCACTTGTGATGCATATGCCGCGATGCTGGGTTCAATGATGCCGCGGGTGAGCATCTCCTTCATCTGTTCCTGGATGACTTTCCTTTTCTCTTCACTGTGCCTGTATCGGGGGGGCACTTCGGTAGTCCACCTTTCAGCTTTATCTGGTGCGTGACTGTCCGCGTTTTTCCGGGGGCCATGTTGGCTGCGAATACTTCCCTGTATTCCCACAGGATCCGTTGAAACTGTTCGTGATGGGTCCGGGGATATTCCTGATGTATATTGCTGGGGGGCTGCCACTCCTTCTCTTCCGTGACGCGTTTTTTCCAGGCGACGGTGACCCTGTCTGCGAGCGGGGAATATAGCGCGAGGAATTTTCCAAGTTCCCGGAGGGGGAAGGGATTATGAATTCTAAATTTCGTAAGCAGCGGAGGTTTATGGCTAATGTTGCTCACAAGAGAGGGCCTAAAAGCAAGGAACGAAGAGAGTGAAAGCAAAAGAGCCCGGTAAGCGGGTACCGACGAGCCAAGTAGGCGCGAGACAAGAGTTTAAGGTAATCACGACGTGCACAATCACGCCTTCCGTGATCAAAACTTCACCCCGAAGTAGTAAGTAGACCAACTCTTCTTTTCGGTTTACCTTTATATAGTGTCTCTCGAATGACGTGGAGACGTTCAAAAAGCCCAGGTGGGGGTATTACGTGGAAACATATCTTTTAAACTAAACCCCCCTTTGAAAAGTTAGAACCCGCGAGCATTCTATTAATGGTGTTTATTCCTATTTGCCAGTCTTTCGGTCATCGCCTTCCTTCTCCATCCTCCCGGATCTTCCATTTTATGACTAACAGGGCTGTTTGTGCATCGTCCTCTGCCTCACAGCCCTGTCCTTCGTGAAATATTTTGTAACTGGCCTCCGAATTTCGGGCCATTACAATACTCCCTCCTTTCGCGAAATCGAGCAGCCTCCGACGAGGCTACTTGCATTTTTATGTGCCTGTAGTCGCCGTTTTTGTTCTTAGGTAGGTTTCCTTTTTCATCATTTTATTGACACTCATTCGTCTTTTAGACAGTACAAAACAGAGAAAGAAAGTATAAACAAATAGAAAGACGAGTTCCTTAATCGGTTCCCATGAAAGGGACAGCCAAAGAAGAAATAACATGGCCAGGAGGAAGAAAACATTACACCAAGCTGTCCTCCACGGCGTCACCGCGCCGAAGGCGCGAATAAAAAAACTGTACCGGTGAGCCTAGACTCACCCCAACCAGTCAGTTTACAAAGTAATTTAAAATGGCGCACGTGTTCTGTTGCTAGTGTAATGTATGTGAGAAAGAGAAACTTAAAACTAAAAATACAGATTAATTACTGATGACAGAATAAATTAAACATGTATCAAAATATTAAATTTTGTGCTTATTGTTATTTTTTATTTTTTCATTATTATGATTCTTTTTTATTTTTATTTTTTATAGTAAAGAACAATGATCTTTACTTTTTATTATATTTTTTTTCTTTATAATGTTTTTTTATTTGTAAGTTTTTTTTCTTGTGATAAAGCACACTTTTTTGATATTTTAATGCACAAATGAAAGTTTAATCTTGCCTAACTAAAATTAGAAGAAGGAAAAGACATAGAAAAGACTCATAGAAGAGTAACTTGTTGAGGCAGAGTATGTGTCGTTGGGATACTTGGATCGTAATCCCAGATGTTTTCAAGGAGAGTATTTTTAGTGCCCTTTAGCCTGGACTTTGTTTTGCACTAAGTGCGAAATAAAGTCGTTCATTGATAGGAGCTTATGCGCTTTTAGCACGTCAGAGATTTTGACCAAGAGGGAGAGTTGGGAGTAGGTGTCTGATTGATTTATTTTGAAACGGTTCAAGTTTCCTGCGAATTGTTCTATTTTTAGCGTAGAATTCGCATGCGTAAAGTAATACCGGTCGGACTATGGATTTGTAAATACGAATCCGTGAACTGTGGGAGAGTGAAGTGGAGGGAGTGGAGAGACAAGAAATGGCCTGAACACTTGTCGGGGAGTTATAAGCCATTTCGACCTACTATATGTGGACGTTGACGAAATCAAACAAGAGATGGCATCCCAGGGAGTGGGCGACGCTCGTCGGCTGACAACGAAACGGAATGGAGAAATAGTAAACACCACCTCTGTAGTGCTTACATTTACGTGTGACCGGCTCCCTGACAAAGTGTTCATAGGGTATGAATCAGTGCCCGTGCGACCATTCATACCAGCCCCGATGCGCTGTTTCCAGTGCCAAAAAGTCGGCCACATCGCACCGCGATGTGAGGGCAAGGCCACCTGCCCGCGCTGCGGCAAGGACAAGCACGATGGGGACAAATGTACTGAAGCGGCCTGCTGCGTGAATTGCGAGGGTACGCACGCAGCTTATTCTCGCGATTGCCCGAAAATGAAAGAGGAACGGAGGATTATGGAAATTAAAACTGTGGATATAATATCTTACCTAGAGGCAAGGAAAATGTTCAAAGCCCTTAGTGCCCCCTCTTTCTCGCGTTCCTTTGCCGCAATCGCCTCAGCTCCAGTTAAGAAATACACCATTTCTACACAGACGGAACCTGAAAGGCAGATAGATGTATTAAAAAACACAAATGCGAGTAACAGTAGCAACAATAAAAAAAAACACCCCTAACACCTCCGTAGTGTCTCCCAAAAGTACAGCAAAGAAAACCACCAGAAAACCTGACCAGCGAGAGAAAAATCCCTCTCCTGGTCCCTCCGGCAAAGGTATGGAACCGATGCAGGAGGACATAGACGAAGATCTCTGTATTTCGGACACAGAGATCGAAAAAGTCAGGAATAAGGGAAGGAAAAGTCGCTTGAAGCGATGATTCCACAGATTTCCGGGCTAATGCTGCTCCAAGTTTCATTATTTACATCAATTTTTTTTTCTGTTTTTCTCTTTCACCCTTTTTAAACCTTTTTATGACTTTTATATTACAATGGAATTGTAATGGATTTTATCGGCATAAGGAGGAGCTGGCTGTTTTAATAAATGATTTTAACCCTTTATGTATATGTCTACAAGAAACGCATTTTAAATCGACAGACAAGGGAATTTTAAAGGGATATAGTGTGACTAGGTTGGATGACTTGAGTGGGCGAAGAGCCCAAGGTGGTGTAGCAATAGCGGTCCGGGATACCCTACACACCTCCCGTGTGCGGCTAACCACCCCATTCCAGGCTGTGGCCGTCACCGTCCATGCACCCATGGAGGTAACGCTGTGCAACGTGTACCTCCCGGAAGATGCTCCGGTAAATGACAATAACCTTCAAGCCCTCATACGTCAATTGCCGCGACCCTATATTTTATTGGGTGACTTAAACGCTCATGATCCTGTGTGGGGCGGCCCTTCTGCCCAACGCAACAGAAGGGGACGGATTTTAAGCAGCTTTTTCCGAGATTTTAACCTCTTTTTATTGAACAATGGCGAGAGGACACGCTTGAACTCCTTTAACGGAGAATATTCCTCCATTGATTTGTGCTTATGCACGAGCAGCATTTTTACAAGACTGAAACTGTCTGTCCATACGGATCTCTGTGGTAGTGAACACTTCCCGATTTTAATCAAATCTGACGAGATAAACAATACGAATTTTAACCGCGAGGGCAACTGGATTGTCCACAAAGCCGACTGGTCTGTTTTTAAAAATTCTTTTAATTTCACGTACGATGCTCTTCGGGGCGGAACAAAGAACGTTGAGGTGCTAACCGCTGGCATAGTGGACGTAGCGAAACGTAGTGTCCCCTTATCTAAGGGCGCAATCCGTCGACCAGCGGTACCATGGTGGAATGAGGAATGCGCCGAAGGTATTAAGAAACGGAAACGTGCCCTCCGTATTTTTAATAAGTTTCCAACTGCCTCTAATCTTGCCTCATTTCGACGACTCAGAGCAAAGGCTCGACTAATTATAAAGGAGTCAAAGAAGGCCTCCTGGATAAATTATGTATCCTCCATCAACAACAGGACTCCACTAACTCAGGTCTGGAACAAGGTGAGGGCTATATCGGGAGCACGGCATGTTCACGGCGTTTCGTGCCTTGTATTTCAAGGTGTGACATTTCACACACCGAAGGAGATATGTGACGTTCTCGGGGAAGCGTTTGCCAAGACCAGCATCGACGAGAACTACTCAGCAACCTTCCTGTCTATTAGGGAACGCTCCCCAAACTTGAACTTCGCCGAATCGCACGCAGCAGCCGGATACAATGATCTTTTTTCCTTATGGGAACTGAAGTCCGCCATAGCGGATTCCAAAGACACCGCGCCAGGAGTGGACGGTGTCCGAAACATATTTCTTCGGAATATACCGGAGAACGCGATGATGGATATTCTCCATACCCTCAATCAAATTTGGGTTGAGGGAAGTTTCCCTACAGCGTGGCGGGAATCCGTAGTTGTCCCTATCCCCAAACAAGGAAAGGATAAAACAGACCCAAATAATTATAGGCCAATATCCTTGACCAGTTGTCTATGCAAGACCATGGAAAGAATGGTGAACCGTCGGCTCGTTTGGTGGATGGAGCGTCGGAACCTTCTTTCCAATATCCAGTGCGGTTTCAGGCGAGGTAGATCCACCACAGACCACCTCGTGAGAACCGAAAATTTTATCCAGGAGGCTTTCCTTCTGGGCCAGCATGTTATATCCGTGTTCTTCGATCTGGAGAAGGCGTATGACCGAGTCTGGCGCCAGAAGATTCTGAATACGTTACACGAGTGGGGCCTAAGAGGAAATCTCCCAATTTTTATCAAAACTTTTTTTAGCAGACCGTGTTTTTAAAGTAAGAATAGGTAACCATGTATCCGGACCTTTTACACAACATAATGGGGTACCACAAGGCTCTGTACTCAGCGTCACACTCTTCGCCATTGCGATAAATGACGTTACAGAATGCGTCAGAACACCAGTGATGGGCTCCTTATTCGTGGACGACTTGGCCATTTTCTGACGATCATCCACAATTACCAGTGCCGCACGGGTCATCCAGCTGACCCTTAACAGACTTGGGGAATGGTCGAATCGAAGTGGATTTCGTTTTTCCGTTGAAAAAACGAAATGTGTCCACTTCCATCGTAAGCGGGCACAAGTTCCTCCACCAGAACTTCGCCTGAGCGGCGGTCTTCTACCTTATACGGATTCAGCCCGCTTTCTGGGTTTGATTTTTGACCGCCGCCTTAATTGGCGTGAGCACATTGAGTTTTTAAAAAACAAATGTTTGAAAGTTTTAAATATCCTGCGATATCTATGTAATTACTCGTGGGGTGCCGATCGCTCCACGATGCTTTTATTGTATAGAGCATTGGTGCGCTCTAAATTAGACTATGTATGTTTTGTCTACTCCTCTGCCCGTGAAAGCTATTTGAGACCTTTGAACACGGTTCACAATGCGGGGCTTCGATTGGCAACTGGAGCTTTCAGGAATTCTCCGGTCTTGAGTGTTTACTCAGATTCTGGGGAGCCCCCGTTGACTGCACGCCGAAACATCCTAATGTGCAACTATGTTGCTAAAATTCTAACAATGAGAGGGCACCCTAGTTTTAATATAATTTTTAACCCACGCTTTATAAATATTTTTAACAGGCGGCCTAGGGCAACTAGACCCCTAAGTATTACTTTTAATAATTTTATCCTGGACAGTGAGTTTATACTCCCAGAAGTGTACCCCATTGGGAATTCGGAAAATGCACCTTGGCAGGTACCTTTTCCACAAGTCAGCTTTGTCCTCCACAAAAATCAAAAGTCTTTGACAACTGCCGCGGAATACCAGCATAGCTTCAAGGAAGTAATGCACCGCCACCCCGACTTCATTCCTGTTTACACGGACGGATCGAATTCGGAGCGTGCGTGCGGGTGTGCAGTGATCTCGTCTCACCATGGAACCCTCAAGGCCAAGCTCAGTCCGCTGTGTAGCGGCTATACGGCAGAACTGTTCGCCATAAAGATGGCCCTGGATGGTATTCAGTGTAGCAACGCGTCCTTCATGGTCTGCAGCGACTCCATGAGCGCCCTGCAGTCCATTTCCAGTTTTTGTCCCAGTCACCCAATCGTCCAGGAAATTCAAAATAGACTACTTTCCCTTGCTCGGGAATAAGTGAAAATCTGTTTTCTGTGGGTTCCTGGACATGTGGGTATTGCTGGAAATGAGAAGGCCGACTCGGCCGCGAAGGCAGCCAGCGAGGACGACGTTGCTGATTCTGTGCTGGTACCATATGAAGATTTGAAGGCGACCACAAAAAAGATAGCCTTAGAAAAGTGGAAAGAGACTTGGCGCTCTCTTACCGGAAATAAACTGCGCGCAATCAAGCCGGTAATTTCAGCGTGGCCCACGTCTGTCAGGAGGAATCGCAGGGAGGAGGTCGCAATCGCACGATTGAGAATTGGGCACTGCGCTCTGACCCACTCGTACCTCTTCACCGAAGAGAGAATTCCACCCCTGTGTGATGTTTGCGACTCTCCCATTACTGTGAGACATCTCCTGACTGAATGTGAGAAATACCGCTCTGTGCGTCATCGGCTGAACATCGGAGGAGACCTAGGGCACATCCTAGGAGACGACCCTGATAGTGTCAGCCGAGTGATAAAGTTTTAAATAGAGACCGGGCTAATTAAGTGTTTGCATTCCAACCTTTTTATAATTTGACAACCCCTTTTATTTCAAAACTTTTATGAATGTTTAAATGTTTTTTTAATGCATCTTTTAAAATTTTAGTTTTTATAGATTGTCTGTGGTGCAAATGACCTTAGTTGTCGAGGCACCCTAAACACATATACTACTACCCATGGCTTGTACAGCAATAGCATTACCGGAGCAATTAATTGGATGGGGAATGAAACTCAGTCCACTGTCGAGAATTACGCCGAGGAATTTGTGCGTGGTTCCCTAGGTATAACCTGTTTGTTAAAGTATGGAGAGATTGTTGTGTTGAATTTTCTACGTAATGAGAAATGGACGTTAGTACTTTTAACTGCGTTTATTTGAATTTTCCAGGCAAGAGTCCATTTTTGTAAGCGTTTTAGGTGAATGTTTAATTTGTTGATATTTGCGTCTCCGTTACGTGAAGTGGCTGCGATCGCGGTATCATCAGCGTACATATGGATGGAAGTGTTTGGTGTAGATGGCATATCATTAAAGAATAAAGAGAAGAGAAGTGGACTTAGAAATGAGCCTTGCGGAACACCTGCCTCCATGGGCCTTAATGATAACAAAGTTTGCCCTTCGGCGACGCAAAATTGCCTATTTTCGAGATATGAAATGAGAAAATGAATGTCGGAGGGAGGGAAGTTGAGGTGCAATTTGTAAATTAATCCTTTATGCCAAACACGATCAAAAGCTCGTGCCACGTCAAGAAAAACTGCGTCAGGTGAATATTTACGGTTAAATGAGTGGCTAATCTTCTCCACGAGGCGGAGAATCTGGTGTATGGTGGACATTTTGCGCCGAAAACCAAGCTGATCAGGCCGAATGATTTGATTGGAGGAGGAAAAAGATTCGAGTCGCGAAAGAATGATAGATTCAAAAACTTTAGGAAGATTGGAAAGAAGTGAAATGGGACGGGAATTACCGGTAATTTTCGGATCTTTTCCCGTCTTGGGAATAAGAATGATTTTGGCTTGTTTCCATTTGCCGGGAAAGTATGGGAGGGAATAAGCGTTATTGAGAAGGTCTTGAATTTGTTTAATCTGCTGGCAAATTTAAGTTGAAAGTTTGAAATTTGGTCAAGACGGGGAGCTTTTTTTGCAGGAAGTGCGGAGAGAATAGTGCGAACGGAAGAAGGAGAACAAATCGGAAATAGTTAGAAGTAGGAGGTAGATTGTTGAAGAATGTTCTAATTTCTTGATCTTTGGGGGAAGAAGAGGTATCTAAAACATGAGCTTTTGGAGATGATCGGCTTGGAGTTCGACTTTCCTGATTGGATCAAAGATATGACCGGAGTCTGTAGCTATGGGAGGGTGAGAAATTTTTTGTTTATTTTTCAAAGCTTTTATTGTCCGCCAAATAGAGCAAAAGTTTGAATCATGAGAATTTTCTGGAGAGTTTTCGAAGATGAGTTTGCTGACATGGTCTTCCCATTGTTTGAGGCTAAGTTTATGGATTTCTTTTTTGACTAAATTGGCTAGTTTATTGTACGAAGATTTGTCAGACTTGTCATGGGAAGATTGCCATACACGGCGAGCGGCATTACGCTGTTTAATTATGGAAACTAGGAATGCAGGGAATCTGCGAGAATTTTTTATCCGGGATGGGAAAGATTTCGTGGCACAGTCTTCGGCTGAATTGAGAGCCGCAGTAATTCTTTCAGTTTGCTTATCTATGGATTCTGGAGATGGGTTGCTAATGAATGGAATATTTTCTATTGTTTTTTCAAGAATTAAGGAGAATTTTTCCCAGTCGGTAACAGCAATAGTGCGGTTTGGGCAGTGGAGTGTGGAAAGGGGAATAGGGAAATGAAGTGGAAGATGATCAGAAGTAAAAGAATAAATTACTGAAGGAGTGAAGCAGAACGGAAGATTGAATGAGAGACCGAAATCGATGGCGTCACACGAACGTGGAGCATAGTGGGTTGGTTACAAAGGAGCTAAAATGGAGAAATTGTTTTTCGGATGTAAGAGTATAGCAGTTTACCATCTGCGTTCGCACTATTGCTGTTCCAACTGGGGTGTTGCAGTTCCAGTCGCAGAAGAACAGGCCGTTAGGATAACTGGTGAACAGGCGCTCGAGAGAGACTATGCAAAATCTTTTTGAGAGCATGTGGTAGACTGAAAAAATATGAATGGGACCGGCTTTCGTGTCGATGGCAATACCTAGAGCTTCGAAGGTGTCTGGGTTCGGAGAGTTTAGAAAGGAATGGGAAAGGTTTTTACGGACCAACACTGCTACTCCTCCCCGTGTGATGCGGTCCAGTCTGTAGACGTGAAGTGTTTGTTGTATAAAGATTGGTGTGGTGATAAGTGGGTTTCTTGTAATAAAATGATGTCTGTGTTGTTGTCATTGGTATATTGGAAGAGTTCTTGTTTTTTTAGCCAATATACCATTACAATTCCAAGAGATAACGTTAAGCGTAGATCTGTTGGCGTGTGTATTCATGAATCGGGTTGGAGGAGCAACAGTTGTTGGATCAGGAAAGCTTTCTTCTCATTTACTGAGTCGAGAGCGGAAAGGTTTGAGGAAATGTTCGAGAACCAGGATAGAAGATTTTGATTTTCGGCGGAAGTGGAAGGAGTGGGTTCAGGTTGTGGTTGAATGGGTGGAAAATCGGAATTCACAGCTGCGGAAAACGATCTGATTAGCGGACGAGGTGGAGGTGCCGGATTCTGCTGTGTGGTGGCGCGACGTGCGAGCATCGCAGATTTAGCTTCCTTGATTTTGCTGCAGCCGCGGTAATTTGCTGTGTGGTTCTCGTCACAGTTGGCGCAAGTTGCCGGTGTTTCTTTTGGCTTGGTACATTCAGAATGAGAGTGATCTTTACCGCATCTAACACATTTCGGCTGCAGGGTACAATGATTTTTAGTATGTCCAATGCCCTGGCAGCGGTGGCATTCGACAGGGACAGCAGGTTTTTTGAAATCAGTGATTTTGACTTATAATCCGGCAAGGAAATGAATGTTATGAAATGACTGAATGTCAATGGAAGGATCTGCCGTAATATGGCAAACCCTCGTTGGATAGGGAGACACTGCATTGATGCCAAGCCGGCGTTGAGCGTCGGTTGGCCTAGTTGATTTGATTCTGTGGACTAAGAGGACTGGGAAGCCTTGGGCGTTTGAGTTCCGCCAGAATCTGATCGTCTTCGATTGAGGGAAGGGTGCCACGGAGAGCAAATTCCCTACGGCGATTCTCTGGCAGTTGGTAAGTTCTGTAGGGAATGTTGAGCTTATTGAGAATTGATTTAACGGATGTGAAGTCGTTCACAGAAGTTCACTTAATTATTGCCGAGGTGGTACTTGTGGCATGCGATACCGGAGGCGAAGAACAAGATCTGAGAATTTGAGGGTAGAGTTGAGAATGTCCATTTGGAGGTGTCCGCCACGCAAATTGGCGGAATTTTTTCGTGGGAGTATCAGGAATTGAGTTGCTTTGAGAAGCTTCTGAGGAAGCATTATCTGATGATACGGTAATTGAAGCCGAAGTGGCTTCGTTTTCGTTGGTGGTCAACAGCTGGTATTGATTTTTGGTCACAATAGGAATGTTAGCGGGTACTCCTTTCTTTTGTTTTTGTCCCTTACTACGGGTGACAGCAGGGGAAGCCAAAGTGAAATTGTCCTGGCTATTACAGGGGGCGTGCGCTATAGGAGACTGATTGGTTGGAGAGGCAGGAGTTGCCGATTGCTTGGCTGAGGTGGAGGCAGCTGGCTCCGGGTTGGCGGCTTTGGTGGAGATGATTGGCTTAACGGATTTTACTTTTGATTGGTTAGCCTTACGAGAGTTTGACTCCGGATTAAATTGAGTGGCAGTGTGTGCGTGGAGTGCCGGACAGGGCGCCGGCGTCTTGTAGGTAGTTCTTGCACGGGGCGCCTCCTCGCTAATTCCAAGCTTACGCCCTTCTTTGATGTCCAAGCCACCCCTCGCCAGCAGTCCACGTGCGTGCAACTCCATCCACCAGCCGAAGTTGTGCTACCACTGCTTGTCACTGCACTCACAATTCAACTTGCTTAGTGCCAGAGCGTAGGAGAGAGAGAGAGCGAGACCTCACGTCTTTGCCTTTTATCACTTCTCTTTTACCCATGAACACATCCGATTCACACACTAACTCCCTCCAGAGAGTTGGGAGAGAACCACAACGTCGCCTCTCCCGGAAATCCAACTTAACACCTTTTTCACTGCATTTCACTTTTGTAACACAAATATTATTCATTTAAACATAAAATTAACCCTCCACACAGATATTTTGTGCCGCTTTTCACTCCCCGATGCCAAAAATGCGAGTGTGCGCGCGGACGTAACCCAGCCGCGATTATATTACTTTACGCGTCGGGCCGACTCCGATCCGTACCGTTACAATACAAAAGTTAAATTACAAAGTCATACTCAAATTAATTGCACAACACTATTTTAATTTTACTACTAGGTAAACATTGAAAATACAAGGTGATACATTTCGGGTATCTAATATGGAAACTTTTAATACACATACCAATACAAAGCAGTTAAAAAGCAAAGAATGAATAATTAGTAGCCACATCCAAAGGTTAAATTTCAAAGTCATACCCATATTTATTTACAAAGTCATGCTCAATTTAAAATCACAAAGTCATACAAAACAATAAATCACAGTCACACTCAATATAAATTGATGTCATACCCAATATTAAATTACGAAGTCATACGCTACATTATCACAACAAAGCAATGCTGCCAAGTCCATGACAAGTGAATTAAGCCATTACAAACTCCTTATTTATCACATCTTCACAACAACAATGTAAGCCTCAAGATAGCGATGTCTGCAATGGCGACATGTCCTTGTCCATAGCTCCGTGCCAGGGTATTGATGCCATGAAAAATGGAAAAAATGTTAGTGATGATTCTTACATATTAATCCTATATTTCCATTCTACCACCAGAAATGAACAACTAGAAATGACTTAGTAAATAGGGAAAGGAACTTAGAAGAATGAAAAGATTGTTATTTTCAGATTAGTTAGTACTTAGGTAACTCGGTTATGGAATAGAACACCTGTGCTTCATACATAAAAAGAAATGTCGAAAAAGGAAAAGAAGGTACATGCGGAGCATGGAATTAACTTTTAGGAAGAGACGTCACGGAAATGTAATAACAATAATGGGTGATGCAGTTAAGGAGACTCAAATTGGATACACAAAAAGCAATTGTGGCAGAGGAATTATTGTTTAGAATCCAGGAGGGAATTTATCAAGCCAAAATCATGTGTGTTCAATCAGTTTGTGCACACAATTCTCTAAACTATGTCGCTCAGTGAGAGGGTTTTAACTTTTCAAAGTAGTATTTTTCGAGTAAAAAATTGATCCTGAGCACTTTGCAGGACACTTGGTACAATCCAGGAATAGAGATGAAGCAGCATTAGAACAATGACTGGAATGTATATAAATATGTAAATAAATAAATATAGATATGAATATATAAATAAAGTATTTAATATAAAATTTTTAATAAAATATACGTAAAATACAACAAAAAATACAATAAATACCATATACAAACGTAAAAGGTACCATTATTAACATCACTGGGGTATTTAAGAAGCTGCCACAAACATTATGCAGGGAAGAAGTATAGAAAAAGAGGACAGTATTGAAGAATAGCCATAAAACAATTCAGAAATAAAGCATAGAAATAAATATGTATGTACGCAGAAAAATATACATGCGAAAGAAAAGAATGACGAAGGAGAGATTTCAGCAATGAAAAACATGAAATAGTATAATTTCATTTCTGTGGTTAGAGGCGCCATGATTTGTTTTCTACAGGGCCATTTTCTACAAATATTATTAATCTAAAATATGTCCAGTCAGAACGTTGTATATATATTTTCTATATTCGCTGGGATTGAATGGCTCAGTTAGAGACTCTCCCAATAAAATTCTCTCAGCATACCAAGATATATACACACCACAACTGTGACTATCTTTTTGAGTAGAATGGTCAGGAAAGGAAACATTCCATACCTGAATAGTCTTCCAGATTGAATTTTAAATGATCAATCCACCGGCTAACAAAGTAACTGTATGTGTTATCTATTTTTACTGTTGTGGGGTAATAAAAAAATTGTCTTTCTGCCCTATCAGCTACCAACAATGTCCAATGAGAATTATTTGCATTTAGAGGAATAATGAAATGAGAGTAGCCTTTAAGATGGAGCTTACGAAATGATAACTTTTGGGTTTCAAAGGAAACACCCTGCAACAAACTGAGAAACTGCAGGATCAATACAACAGTATTTCTCGTCAATGGCACATATTTTATATATAAGAACGCTCCTATTATAGTATCATACAACCAACCCTTGCGGAAATCTTTCGCCACTGCCTGCAAGCGATTAACTTCAGTATCTGATATGAAATAATCGAGAGACTTTAGATGAATCATATTTATAGAAAATGGTCCTGTGGAAAACAAAGTTCGAGAAAGGTAACAATCATTCATAATGGGATCAGTGAAGGAACCACCAGTTCCCTCTCCTAAAAGATTTCTTCTAATTTCACTTCTTCTAGTTACATCCGGCTTTGTAAAACGATGTGCAGTAGCTTCTCTATCCTTAATAGTTTGAAATAACTTACACTGAGGACTCAGCTTAGAATTTAGAGGGATTGTTTCATGCTCTATGCTGACAGGGCAATTAACATTTTTGGGCAGAAGAGACTCACATTTTTCAATAAGCAATTGTAGTGAATTATTAAGGTATGGCAGAAGAATAGCTATTTCTCCATTACCACCCAGAGCTTTGAGTCTATCTGAAAGAAAGGTGAATCTACGAAACATTTCTTCACTTGAGTCAACTTCTTCGTTAGAATTAAAATCGATCCCTGGATTCTTCATTCATTGTATACACTAGCAAGTGAACGGCAACAGCATCATCTTTATGGAGACGCTTTTTTAGATTTAGCTCATAGTTCATTTTATTTATCTGATGAGTGGTAATGAAATGTTCTTTAACTGGTATTATGCCTTCAAAATCTGAATTTGGAGGTTGATAAGTTTCTTGTATAGTGAGGCAGGCAAACTTTGCTCTAAAAGATTGTTTATATGGATTTTTGTTGATTTTTCCCACCTATAGAAAAACACATTTTTAAATTCCAGGCCATTATTATGGGCAGAAATGTATTTTACATGTACTTCGGACCCTTTCTCCTTAACTATCATCCTAGAAGAGCAGTTAGTATTTGGCGTAAGGCCATATTTCATCTTTCTGCTCGTCTTGTTACTCAGTCCTTTTTATGATTATTATCAAATTTACAAATGAAGTATTGAGTCGTGCATTCCTCATTAAATCTTCCCCGAATGCTTAACATAAGAAAGGTTATTTTCTCGCACTGTTCTTTCTTCCAAACCAAAAATTCAGAAATATCCTTGAAAGTAAAATTTTGGACCAATATATCTTCCTTATGATAAGATTGTAAATGATTTACCAAAGCAGAATGGGTATGAAACTGAATTTCACATTCGAAATGCGGACAACTTAAGAATTTTATTGCCAAGGGCTGACACGTTTTCTTATGCCTACTAAAGTTACTTTTGTTCGAATAAGAAACGTGACAGATAGGGCACACCATAGGATATACAACACATTCATCCACCTTCCCACATGTTCTTTTGTGCTGAAAAAATAAAGACCAATAAAAGACTAATAAAATAATAATAATTTAAGGTAGACCTGGATAGATACGTTTTGCTACAAGTGTCACACATTCGCGGGTAAATAGAAGTTTGGCAACTACCTTTCCCATCTGAGCCGCCATTACTCTGACGATATTTTGAACAGTTACCCCTAGTAAGATAGAGAATTTTTGAGTCCAATTATGAGTCCCTTTGGGTTTTAAAGCAATGACTATTTTCAGAAAAACCATGTGACCGTGAGTCACACACAAGAAAAGCAAGCAAAAGGTCGATTACAACCAACCCACCAGTAAATTTTAAATACGTAGGTTAAGAATGAGCACGCTAAAACCACAACCAAGATTAGCAGCAATGCAATAAGAATAAGCAAGCAAAAGAAATAGGTAGCAACAGTTACATCACATAATTTATTCACCTCGATATAAGATGACCATGAGTAAATTTTCAATACGTATCGCCATATAAAGTGACCATGAGTAAATTTTCAACATCAACCGCCAAGAAAACTCAAGCTTACAACTACCCACAGCCTTGCTCCTGGAAGTCCCGCCACAGAGTGAGAAGGAAAAGTTGAAGAACGATGATATGCAGTAGTTCCATGGGCGCCGCGAAAAAGGCTGCGGCGCTGGCGTCAGGTATGCCAAAAAGGTTATCGCTTCCTCCGGTCTCTAAAACTCCTTCGAGACCTCCTCCGCTCGCGGCGAGACGCGTTGGCTGTGGTGTTGATATGACGTCAGCTCCTGGCCCTCGCTGTAGGCAGAGCAACCGTCGTTCAGCTCCACGATGCCCGTCCCGGCGAGGAAGGTCTCTGTGACGTTGAGTGACTCCTTCCCCGCGGAGCATCGCTGCAGGAGGCGGCTGCGGTGCGGCACGCTGAAGTCCCAGCGGTTAGTACCTCTGCTTCGGAAGAATCGGGGACTGGGGCGGGTGATAATCGGGTGTCACAGTTCGTCTTCCCCCGTGTAAATACCGTAGAGGCATGATGAGTACGGATACTCCGTCACTTGCTGTCTAGGGGGGCATATGGTCAGGGGGGCATAAGGTAAGGGGGGCATAAGTACAAGCATTCATGTCTCCCTCGTACAATACCGTATGTCTTCTCAATCGATTTTCAGAAACGGCTAAATAGGGCGCGTCCGGGACTTTTACAATAGAGGCGTTTACGTTTGGTAATCGGACAGGGAGTGGCACTACTTTGAAAAGCCTAAATAATTGATTTCCCGATTGCATCGGGATTTCCGCCATAATTTTGATCTTTCCTGCCACAATTTTGATCTTTCCTGCCACAATGGCGTAAGATACGCGTGCCAATGCGTACTACTTATAAATTTCAGCCGGGGTTAGGGGGAAGGGAAATTTTGTTCCAGTCGCAAGGTGTGGCTGTATTTGTTTTAATGAACTTTATAGGTCAGCGGGGTTAATGAAGTAAGGGCTAAGCAGATTGTGTATCGTGCTCTCCCCTGCGTGTTCTCCCTGATCTCTGCCAACGCGGCTTCTAATTGACGGAAGAATGCTGAAATGGCAAACGTAGTTGCTACGCGATGTGTCATGACTCGCAAATCTTCGCCCACATCAATTTTAATTAACGCAATTTCTCTCGCCAGTCGTTCCGTTATTGTTCCGACCTTTTCTATGGTACCTTTATTCTTTTTACTTAAGGCGTATGTAGAATTTATGAGCGTAGTTTGGAGTTTAATTACATGTAAGTTTTTATTGACTGCGGACTGGAGGACGCCTTCCTCCCTTTTGAGGTCTTCTAAGTCCGCGTCTGTCAACGTTCCAAATAAAAATTTTAGGACCTCCCCTCCTATGCTGGGGAGACCTCTACGCTGCCTTTTCAACGAACTTTCAAATTTCCAAAGTTTAATTAGAATATTATTTACGGCCGTTTCCAACCTGCTACCTTCCGTTATTATGATGTCCTGTACAATAGATTTGAAATCGATCGTCAGAAGGGTTTGGTTTCCAACGTCAGTCGGGGCGGTCCCCTTACCCTTCGCTAATAGCGTCTGCACTTCCAGGTTGGCCAACAGGATGCAGAGGAGCCGGAGCAGATTGTCCTTCGTCACCAAGGATTCGGCCGCTTCACCTGGGGATGGACGGACAGGGCAAGATAATCAGTTAGGATGTATTGGCCAGCCCAGTCGGTTCCGCCGGGCGCACAAAGCACCTCGAGCCCCCGGCGTGATGCCCTCTTCCGCAGTTGGCGCATTTGAGGATCTCCGCTGTGCAATCTGCGGAGCGGTGTGCCGCTCCGCATCTCGCACAGCGAAGATCTCGCCTGCAGCCTTGTGTTGGGTGATCGAAATCCAAACACCTGCGGCATTGGGCGGGCTGGCAGCGTGGAGGATGGGAGGGTTTGACAGTATATCGTATCCCGTATAGATAAAGCCCTTCGCTGAGCAGCTGCTGGGCTAGATCGGCGTCACGGGTGACGACTCTCATCAGTGTTCTTGGCTGGCCGTCTCTCCTGGCGATGATCCTCGTCACCTTGGCCTTGTCAGTTGACAGTAGTCCCACGCCCTCCTGGATCTCTGCCTCCGTGGTGCCGCGGTCGACGCCTCTCACCACAACTGAAAAAGAAGGAGAGTTTTTTATTAGTGGCCGCCGGCTTGGCGGCCGGGCGCCGCACTACTGCAGTGCACGGCTCGCCAAGTCGGTGGTCAAGCATCATTCTTTCGTCTGTCTTCCCGAACAGATAGCCAAACGACGCTGGGATGCGGAGCCTGGCCTTCCTATCTGCCGAGAAGACAGACACATCTGCGACGGTCCTAAGGGGAGGGAAGGCAAGCATTGGCGCCTGAAAGAAAGATTTTTGTGTTATGTTGGCCGGATATGATAGCCAATGAACACCGAAGTGTCCTTGGCGTAGCTCTTCGGCGGTGCTGTTGACCTAGGGGGAGAGATGTGGGGTTGACGGGTAGGGGATTGGTCGAAGGATAGGGTGGAAAAGGAGCCCGATTCGGAAATAGATCCTTCACGGGAGGAGGCTCGGGAAGAGTGAGGGGTTGGTTCGGCAATGTTCCCCGAAGGGCCGGCGATGGTGCTGGTGGCGGCGGGGGTGGTTGGCGTGGTGGCGGCGGCAGGAGCGGGGTTGGCGGGCTTCTTATTGACGACTCCGGTCACTTAGGCTCGTCCCTTCCTTCCTGGGGCTTTCATCCAGGCCACGCCTTCGTAAGGGTCTTTAGACGCCTTACTCCGGTCGTGCCCCGAAGTACTCATCCCGTTTGTCGCTGATGCTTCCTTCCTTCCTTCCTTCCATCCCTCCTTCCTTCCCAGGCTGCTTGGCTGCGCCTTCTTCTAGGCCTCCCCCCGCTCATCCTTATCGCGTTTCTTGCGATCCTGCGTGGGTAGAAAGGGGGGCGACGAGAAGTGAGGGGAGATCTGGAATTCCCCTCCACGTGGCTTGGTGATGTCGGTCGGCCGCCCGTTCTCCTTCCGTGGTGGCGTGGTGTGGGGTAGAAGGGGGAGAGAGAGAGCAGGGGAGAGGGTGACGGGAGGGTCTTCTTCGTTGCCGGGAGATTCGTCTCGCTCGCTGGAGCTCGTAGCTTTGGCCATGTCGTAGGGGCACATCAAGGTTAGATCCCGTGAGCGTTCTGTTAATGGTATTTATTCCTATTTGCCAGTCCTTCGGTCATCGCCTTCCTTCTCCATCCTCCCGGATCTTCCATTTTATGACAGACAGGGCTGTTTGTGCATCGTCCCCTGCCTCGCAAACAGCCCTGTCCACCAAACAAACTCAATACAATACACGATTCCGGGTAAATGTATTGTATTAAAATTTCTTTACCAGGTAGGTTTTTATTGGGCATAGCATTCTTCTTCAACTTACTCTCCCCACGAATGTAATAAATGGGAGAGAAGTGCTGTCGCCACACTCTACTCCGCTCATAAATGAGCTGGGGAGCCAACTCCACCAAATCAGGATTACCCGTTGCCCGCAACCAGCCCCGTAACCTCTTGAGAGCATCGGTAACGGGATGGGGGAACCTAAAATGAAAATAAAAGTATTGTGTTAGCGCGAGGTTTCCGTTGGGATGGCACTCCAGAAGAATTATCAGAACAAGTAATTAAGTGAAGGAATTTATTGATTACTGTATACATTGCGTCGCGCGCACGCCCGCCTTCCGACTTACACACTCGAGTATCTTCCGCCGACGGCCTATGGCGTCATCCACCGTCCTTTCACCACGTGGCCCCCAGCTTCCTGCAAGGTGCTGATGACAGCATCGCTTCCCACGCAGGCTCTTTTCATAAGTGCCTATGTATAGGGATCAGAATATCATGAGGCGTCTTAATGACCCCATCCGGTCTCACGTCCCGCAAACTCAAGTTGCTCCGCTCACAACTGTATGTATTTATGAAATAATAAGTAAAAAGGCCTTCCATCTCAAAGGCCACTGACATAACCCTAAGAAAATGCACTACTAATTGATAAATCAAGCAAACTTTGCAAGTTATTATAGCTCACGCAAATGATCAACGTAAGAAAACCACAGGAGTTGGGTTTAATAAATGGAGACATTAATGCTCACTTTAAAAAAATATCACCATTGTGATGCAGCCAACAGTATTCCACTAGCACTTACCGATGCCGCTTGCTGACCTTATCCTCACACCCTAGCACAGAGCATTTTTGGCGGTTCATAACTGCAGTATTTCTTTACAACGTTCACGATGGAAACTATCAGAGAAACTGAATTCTTTTTGGAGAGGGCAGAGCACCTGCTGAAGTTCACAGCCCTCCCCCATCTCCTTTACATGTATCGGTCTGTTTAGCGAAATATAAAAGTTCCTACTCATTTTATGTAAATAAATGACGCACATACGACCCTTTGAATGAACGATTTGGATCAAATGAGTGAGCAGTGGTGCAGACGCACCCGAACACCCAATTCTACCACTACCCGTAGCCTGGTGGAGGTCATGAGGTCCAGACTCCCGGTTCCTGGAACTTACGTACCAGCAATAATGAAGCTGCATCGAAGGAAGAGATTGCAGCCGCCAATGGCCAGGTATTACCGAAGTAAAAAGTACTCAGAGCAGTGTTAATTTTAATGGTTGGCAATGGCATCATTTGGAAATATACTACCATTTTTTTATTTTTTTAATTTTTTAATTTTATTCCCACGCCTCCGAATACAGCTCTCGTAGGCCATTTGAAATCGGGGTATTCAACAATGAAACGTACACGAACAACCATGCCCTGGATAAGGGGAACTTACCCACGCGGGACTCGAACCCGCGACCTCATGTTTGGCAGGCGAGGACTTTACCCCGCCGCCACCGAGGCCGGCTATTTTTCATCCACAAATATCAAAAGCTAAAATCATCCCTTATAATCCTAAAAATTACCACCCTTTAATTCACCCTCGACCCCCTACTAATTTCAACTGACAACCCCTGCCCCTATAAGCAAAAACATCCGGGCTATGTTATCGATGCACTTTTGTTAAGAAAACGATGTCTGAACTACAGTGGCTACAAGTCGATGAACTTAGAATTCCTCACCGCAAAAGTAAGGAAAATATGTAAAAATGTCATGCTCCCTGTAAAAAATTCAATATTTACATAGAAGGTTCATGATTGGTGTATATGGAAGTAAATATTTTATACTGCACATTAATTCCTGAAAAAAATTAACAAAGCATGCAAAAATAATTAATCGCCAAAAATAAAACTAATACTACCAGCGAACAGATGCTAGCATTATAATGTCGCTGTCATTAAGTCCAAGACAGTGGCCAAAATGGTTGCCAAAGTTACAGAACTACTCCCTGGATTTATGTTAACTTATCCTTCAAGATGTTCAATTGCCACTAACTACGGAAACATACTATGAAGTTGGTGAGAAGAACGTTAGTTACCTCAATAGTCAGTGCATTCTCAAAAAAAGTTGGCCAGACAATATCCACGAGATTTTTCATATGGCCTTCTCTTTGTAAAATAGCTTTAACAGCATCCACAACTTCATGCTCCATCGAAATTAATCTAGAATAAGTACCTATTTTCCCCTGTCCAGTCCCTCCCAAAGGAATGGGAGGTGTAAATCCTCCATTGAGGACTCATTCTCAAAAGGCATTCCGGGCATGGATATTCCTTCAGGAATGAATTCCCCACACAAGAACTTATGCTCATGAGCGAGGTAACGTGCAATTCTCTAAGGGAGACGTGGCTCTTTTAGGGGGGTTTGAGGCTTAGTGGTGGCACTTCCATCGGGAAAGAATAAATCAGAAAGATTTGACAGCAAGGAGCATTTATCTTCTTCGGTGTTCCCAGGAGTGTGGTTAGATATGAGGTTATTTATAAGAGCTGTTTTGAAGGCAGATTTGAATTGGCTAGCATTGGGTGGTGATTTCCCCCACAATTCTGTCTCAAAACATTTTTTTTAAATTCCAGTGGATCCTGGTTCACATTTTGGGACGAAAAGTGCAGAAACCCTTAACTTTCTAACCTTTCCCACAGCATCCTCATTCCTTTGATGCTTTCGGACGAAATTCCAGGATTTTAACTTCTCTTCCATTCCTTGCTAAAATGCCAGGTGCGAACTGTCTCTGGTGACGGCCTGCTTTAACTCCTTCTGTGGAAATGTCTTGGTGCAGCAATTCATGCAGTCAAAAAGCATGTCCATCTCCATTAGAAAATTTGGGCAGTCGCCAATCCGTCAATGCCTAAGATATCCGAGGGAAAAGAAGTATCAGTATTACTCAGATGAATTGGGCAAATTACAGTTTTAAATGTAAATGAACAATCGAAGTACTTCCTTCTTCCGACAAGCATGTGCACACCAGCAGCTACATGCCTACTAAAGACTTAGGCTGCCAATCCCACATTCATGTTTTCATATGATGAGGGAGCCAAGTGCTTTTCACTTAAATGAAACATCCTGAAATGAGATAGATGATGCTAATGTTCAGTCAAAGTAATGATATTAAATTATATTAAGAATGAGAACAACTCAAATAAGATGGTAGTAGGAATCAATTATTGCGCTTGGCTGGTATGATAATATGTGGTAGGGGATATATTAAGAAATATAAAACAATATAGAAAGAAACAAAGGTACCACAGTAATGCAAAATTAAACTCATCTCAGGGGTAGAACCCTCAAATGACTCCATTTCACCACCAATTCCCGCCTTTCACCGAGAAAAGTGACGGGGACCTGAACATAATGGGTTAGGAACAAGTTCCTGGAGTATTTAAGGAGGTGAGGGGATGAAAATTAGTGATAATCCTCTGCTCATTGATTCCAAATGTTGGATTTTCGAAAGAAGCAGCAAGCAGCTGCAATGATTTAACATTATTTGTGCCCATGTCACAAACTGTGCACGAAACTTTTTGGCCGATTTTAATTAATGAAGTCCTCACTTCTTTAATCAACTCTGCCAGAAAAGCAGCAGGTGTTAATCCGTGGCTAAGGTAAAAAACGGAGGCTGCTTCCATCTTGTCCTTAAGCCACGAATCATGAAAACCAGGGCTTTTATTTGAAGCAATACCCTGTCGCCCCTGGCTCCCTCGGTCCACATACCCCGTAATTTCATCTTCTATGGCATGATAGACAAGATTGGGTATGATGGCCATCTCATGAAAGTAAGGCGTAGAATTTATCCTTGCCATTTTGTAATATTTTGACCACAGACGATAAGTGCGACAGCACATCCTTATTTAGGCCAGCAAACTTCGGCTTTTGGGGCAAAAAATTGGGGCATCAATTCGAAACCCATAGCTTCGAATGTTCCGGAACTTATTTTCAAATGGATCTTGATTTAAATACCTTAGAGCAAGGTTCTTAAATCCAATGCTCTGTAAGTTTTACCAAAGGGCCTTAATATTACCTATGGTCATACCCCAATTAATTAAGGAGGGGGTCCTACTCTCCTTCTGTCCATGAATGAACACCATTGACTGCAGGAGTTTCTGAGCCTCACCCCAAAAAGGGCACGTGCTGAGATGAAGGTGACACTGCACACCGTAATGGCTTCCCAGCTGGTGGCTTTAGGGAACGACCATTCATGCTATCAAAAAGCCTGTCTAAGAAGTCTAGGAGCTCAGTCGTGTCGCCGGCTTTGACTCCTAGATCTCCATTTGCAGCTGAAAAAATGGAATGGAAATTACCCTAAAAATTGAGTTAGGGTGAATGGTCGCATATGGCAAACCTCTCCGTGATTGAAAGCGGAAAATCTTTTCCGACGGTCCGTCATCCAAATACTTCTGTCTACTTTGAAGCGTTGTAGACATCTGAGGTTGAAATCTATCGTCTGCGGTCTTTCTGCTTAAATTTTCAATGAAATCGCCCTCCATGCGTTCCAATAATTCTAGTGACTCTGGTGCATCCTCATCCTCTTGGTCTGCCTCATATTTATATCTTCAAACTTTTGGTGTATTTTCCTGGGATAAAAACGTTTTGACGCTTTTTTCATAAAGAATGCACACTCAACTTTCCAAAAAATTTAATTCAACTTTTCTATGCCTTCATTCCTCTCAATTCGTAAATGATTGAGGTGGTTGTGATAATTACTTACCAGGACTGTAACCACCACCTGTTAACACCACCTGTTACCAGACCTTGTAAATCCTCCCTGGAAAATGCTAACAGGAATTCAGGGATACGACTGGAGAATGGCATCGGGTTCCAAATGACATACTTTTAGCATAGTTAATGACTTTTCCATGTAAATATTTCGCGGCTACGCTGTTCAACGTTTATTAAAGATCCCATATTCTACATGGGCAAAATTAGCCAAAACTCGCCAAAAATATCGTATACTCCTTATCGGAGGCAATTTCTCCTTCAAACTCTTATCAACTCCTCTAACGTGCCCGTTGGCAGACAATGCCTAGACTTCATTTCAGGGGGAAATGAATCAGTATTTGAACCGATCCTTGCAGATTTCAATTGAAATGCTACAGCATTTTTAGCCTCCAAGACCTCTGCTGTCTTCGCTCATCTGCCTCTTCATTTCTTTTTTCATGTCTGCTATTTCATGTCGTATGAAAGATTTTATTTCGGCTGTGGAAGAGAAGAAATGACAATAACTATGCTATGTGTCGTAAGTTCCTATTAATGTAAGGAATGCTTACATTTCTGCCACTCCATGTTAGAGAATTTCTTACCACTCAAATAGACATTATTTGTCTTCATTGCTGCTGCAATGTAAGAATCAACTGCCTCGGCCATTGACGAATCTACTTGTTCGTTATGTCTCTTGGCTGTATCCCGAACCCCCTGAAAGAAAAAAGTGAAGGCCTCAGAACAGCTTTCTTTAGAGCTACCATTGAGGAAATATAGGATAAAATGAATTTATCAATGCACTTAAAGGCTAAGACAAGTATTGTTAATCCCTTAGCCTTCTAATCTCAATACATGTTTTTGATATTGAGGTACTCACTCCACCACACAGAGAAGTTCGAGGTTTTGGTACAGGTGGCACTTCCAATGGAAAATCGCGTTATGACTTTACAGCGGTAAAGAAAATAAACTGCTCATGTACTATCAATTACCACAGTAGGAAATATCAATACTTTTTGTTTTAGCAGTACCTGAAGGTGAGGGCGGGTTACTTACAGTATCCACATCAGACTGGTCACTCTCAGTCCATGGTTCAATGGGATAATGAAAGTCCTTCATTTTCCTCTTTCTTTTAGTTGCCCCTTTCTTCAGCATAAAAAATCTTTCGAAATCAGTCCTCACAGTCAGCCGCCTCAATTTCTAGATGTGTGGAGGCAAGTATATCATCTGGAATAATGACAAAATAAAAAGAGAATAAGGATACAGTAAGCATGGGGCTATTAATTACGATGAAATGAAAAATTAGAATGATTGGAAAATTATATGAAGAATGTACAAAGAATATCCTACCAAATGCAGTTGTCACAAACTTCAATTTTATTTATCCCAAGATTTTTTGGGACTATGCTGCTTCCTTATCATTTACTGTACCACAGGATCAGGAATTAAATGTCTCTGGTGGTTACAGGGCATATGATTGGGATGCATGACGATACACCCATCTCTCAGGAATTGCCTGCACTGTGGCTTCTCAGAATTTCTGATGGCGAAAAAAGTCTGCAGCCACCCACGGCATACTGAAAGAAAAAATGAAACATAGATCCTTAAATTACTTTTGAATAATTCACTGGGTCACTTTAATAAATAAATGGAATCAATCAATACGAGCACTCACACCTTATGGACATTAATGATGAAGGAGCTGAGCAACAAAGCAATGATTAATTGGAGCAACCAATGGAATCATCATTGCTTTACTTTTCACATCTGAGACAGGAAATAAAGTTTCTTGAGGCATAGGACTTGCTATGTATATTCCCACTCAGTCTGAAGGAGCCGGCTTGTTATAAAATGAAATATTTTCAAAAGCCTTCCCGACTGTGAACACCTGACCATCCCTAGATGCAATAACTTCAACTGCCACAATATCTCCACATGTTGTGATCACACAGTTGTTAGGGGCTTTATCAGAAATTGTCAGGTGATCAGTAACAGCATATTTTGAGTATTGAGGATACTTTTGAGCTAATGTTAATCTCTCATGATGATGTTCATACTGATGGGTCCCCCCGCACGGGGGGAAGAGAGTAATCTCTTCCTGTGGGGAGCCGCGCCCCCACGGACCCGAGCCCACCGAGGAGACAAGCTCGTTAAAAAACCCCGTCGCTCGCTCGGATAGTGTCGAGACAGCATGTGACTCTGCTGTTCTGAGTAGCCGTAACATCTGGCGTCCAGAATCACCTACGTGTTTGCCGTGCGTGGATGCCCGTACATGGGGGAGAAAGGGATCCTGGTGGGTGAGTTCTCCGGCACCCAGCTGGGCGTCGGAAACCCGGTATGGGCCGGAGTTCATTTCCCCACTTCGGCCCTGGATTCCCCGCAAAACGGGCGGCCGAGAAGAGCCCAGCCCGGACAATCGGCTCCTGGCGGCTGGGGAGCTTGGCGGCTCCTTCCGAGCGTACGCCAGGACGGGTTAGTGCTGGAGATATGGGGGTCTCTGTAGGGCGGCCGAAGGCGTGTGGGTTCGGAGGGCCCCCGCGCTGGAGGTTCGTGTGGCGTTCCGAATGTGTGGCTCCGTGGTGGGTGGGGAGCCCAGGGGACGAATTTTGTACGTGCGTATGGATAATAACTTCTTACCTCCAACGGAAAGATCCCGTCCGGAAACGAATGTGGGAGAAATGAGAAACAATAAATTTCTTAATATGAAATGTCATAAGGAAGGGGAAACACTAAAAAAAGTGTCCCCTTTCTTAATTCGTAAAGTCCTCTCTGGTACGGACCCAGGTGATATACAATCGGCCAAAAAGTTACGGGATGGATCCCTTTTGATCGAAACGGCAAACCAGTCGCAAAGTGAGAAGGTTCTCAACATGAAACTGATGAACGACATCCCAGTGACAGTGGAGGTTCACCGAACCCTGAACACTTGTCGGGGAGTTATAAGCCATTTCAACCTACTATACGTGAACGTTGACGAAATCAAACAAGAAATGGCATCCCAGGGAGTGTGCGACGCTCGTCGGCTGACAACGAAACGGAATGGAGAAATAGTAAACACCACCTCTGTAGTGCTTACATTTACGTGTGACCGGCTCCCCGACAAAGTGTTCATAGGGTATGAATAAGTGCCGTGCGACCATTCATTCCAGCCCCGATGCGCTGTTTCCAGTGCCAAAAAGTCGGCCACATCGCACCGCGATGTGAGGGCAAGGCCACCTGCCCGCGCTGCGGCAAGGACAAGCACGATGGGGACAAATGTGCTGAAGCGGCCTGCTGCGTGAATTGCGAGGGTACGCACGCGGCTTATTCTCGCGATTGCCCGAAAATGAAAGAGGAACGGAAGATTATGGAAATTAAAACTGTGGATAAAATATCTTATCTAGAGGCAAGGAAAAAGTTCAAAGCCCTTAGTGCCCCCTCTTTCTCGCGTTCCTTTGCCGCAATCGCCTCCGCTCCAGTTAAGAAGTGCACCATTTCTACACAGACGGAACCTGAAAAGCAGATAGATGTATTAAAAAAAACGAATGCGAGTAACAGTAGCAACAATAAAAAAAACACCCCTAACACCTCCGTAGTGTCTCCCAAAAATACAGCAAAGAAAACCACCAGAAAACCTGACCAGCGAGAGAAAACTCCCTCTCCTGGTCCCTCCGGGAAAGGTATGGAACCGATGCAGGAGGACATAGACGAAGATCTCTGTATTTCGGACACAGAGATCGAAAAAGTCCGGAATAAGGGAAGGAAAAGTCGCTTGAAGCGATGATTCCACAGATTTCCGGGCTATTGCTACTCCAAGTTTAAATATTTACATCTTTTTTTTCTGTTTTTATCTTTCACCCTTTTTAAACCTTTCTATGGCTTTTATATTACAATGGAATTGTAATGGATTTTATCGGCATAAGGAGGAGCTCGCTGTTTTAATAAATGATTTTAACCCTTCATGTATATGTCTACAAGAAACGCATTTTAAATCGACAGACAAGGGAATTTTAAAGGGATATAGTGTGATTAGGTTGGATGACTTGAGTGGGCGAAGAGCCCAAGGTGGTGTAGCAATAGCGGTCCGGGATACCCTACACACCTCCCGTGTGCGGCTAACCACCCCATTCCAGGTTGTGGCCGTCACCGTCCATGCACCCATGGAGGTAACGCTGTGCAACGTGTACCTCCCGGAAGATGCTCCGGTAAATGACAATAACATTCAAGCCCTCATACGTCAATTGCCGCGACCCTATATTTTATTGGGTGACTTAAACGCTCATGATCCGTATTTTTAATAAGTTTCCAACTGCCTCTAATCATGCCTCATTTCGACGACTCAGAGCAAAGGCTCGACTAATTATAAAGGAGTCAAAGAAGGCCTCCTGGATAAATTATGTATCCTCCATCAACAACAGGACTCCACTAACTCAGGTCTGGAACAAGGTGAGGGCTATATCGGGAGCACGGCATGTTCACGGCGTTTCGTGCCTTGTATTTCAAGGTGTGACATTTCACACACCGAAGGAGATATGCGACGTTCTCGGGGAAGCGTTTGCCAAGACCAGCATCGACGAGAACTACTCAGCAACCTTCCTGTATTAGGGCACGCTCCCCACACTTGAACTTCACCGAATCGCACGCAGCAGCCGGATACAATGATCTTTTTTCCTTATGGGAACTGAAGTCCGCCATAGCGGATTCCAAAGACACCGCGCCAGGAGTGGACGGTGTCCTAAACATATTTCTTCGGAATATACCGGAGAACGCGTTGATGGATATTCTCCATACCCTCAATCAAATTTGGGTTGAGGGAAGCTTCCCTACAGCGTGGCGGGAATCCGTAGTTGTCCCTATCCCCAAACAAGGAAAGGATAAAACAGACCCAAATAATTATAGGCCAATATCCTTGACCAGTTGTCTATGCAAGACCATGGAAAGAATGGTGAACCGTCGGCTCGTTTGGTGGTTGGAGCGTCGGAACCTTCTTTCCAATATCCAGTGCGGTTTCAGGCGAGGTAGATCCACCACAGACCACCTCGTGAGAACCTTTTGGGCCAGCATGTCATAGCCGTGTTCTTCGATCTGGAGAAGGCGTATGACCGAGTCTGGCGCCAGAAGATTCTGAATACGTTACATGAGTGGGGCCTAAGAGGAAACCTCCCAATTTTTATCAAAACTTTTTTAGCAGACCGTGTTTTTAAAGTAAGAATAGGTAATCATTTATCCGGACCTTTTACACAACATAATGGGGTACCACAAGGCTCTGTACTCAGCGTCACACTCTTCGCCATTGCGATAAATGACGTTACAGAATGCGTCAGAACACCAGTGATGGGCTCCTTATTCGTGGACGACTTGGCCATTTTCTGTCGATCATCCACAATTGCCAGTGCCGCACGGGTCATCCAGCTGACCCTTAACAGACTTGGGGAATGGTCGAATCGAAGTGGATTTCGTTTTTCCGTTGAAAAAACGAAATGTGTCCACTTCCATCGTAAGCGGGCACATGGTCCTCCACCAGAACTTCGCCTGAGCGGCCGAATTCTACCTTATACGGATTCAGCCCGCTTTCTGGGTTTGATTTTTGACCGCCGCATTAATTGGCGTGAGCATATTGAGTTTTTAAAAAACAAATGTTTGAAAGTTTTAAATATCCTGCGATATCTATGTAATTACTCGTGGGGTGCCGATCGCTCCACGATGCTTTTATTGTATAGAGCATTGGTGCGCTCGAAATTAGACTATGGATGTTTGGTCTACTCCTCTGCCCGTGAAAGCTATTTGAGACCTTTGAACACGGTTCACAATGCGGGGCTTCGATTGGCAACTGGAGCTTTCAGGACTTCTCCGGTCTTGAGTGTTTACTCAGATTCTGGGGAGCCCCCGTTGACTGCACGCCGAAACATCCTCATGTGCAACTATGTTGCTAAAATTCTAACAATGAGAGGGCATCCTAGTTTTAACATTATTTTTAACCCACGCTTTATAAATATTTTTAACAGGCGGCCTAGGGCAACTAGACCCCTAAGTATTACTTTTAATAATTTTATCCTGGACAGTGAGTTTATACTCCCAGAAGTGTACCCCATTGGGAATTCGGAAAATGCACCTTGGCAGGTACCTTTTCCACAAGTCAGCTTTGTCCTCCACAAAAATCAAAAATCTTCGACAACTGCCGCGGAATACCAGCATAGCTTCAAGGAAGTAATGCACCGCCACCCCGACTTCATTCCTGTTTACACGGACGGATCGAAGTCGGAGCGTGCGTGCGGGTGTGCAGTGATCTCGTCTCACCATGGAACCCTCAAGGCCAAGCTCAGTCCGCTGTGTAGCGGCTATACGGCAGAACTGTTCGCCATAAAGGTGGCTCTGGATGGTATTAAGTGTAGCAACGCGTCCTTTATGGTCTGCAGCGACTCCATGAGCGCCCTGCAGTCCATTTCCAGTTTTTCTCCCAGTCCCACAATTGTCCAGGAAATTCAAAATAGACTACTTACCCTTGCTCGGAAAAAAGTGAAAATCCGTTTTCTGTGAGTTCCTGGGCATGTGGGTATTGCTGGAAATGAGAAGGCCGACTCGGCCGCGAAGGCAGCCAGCGAGGACGACGTTGCTGATTCTGTGCTGGTACCATATGAAGATTTGAAGGCGACCACAAAAAAGATAGCCTTAGAAAAGTGGAAAGAGACTTGGCGCTCTCTTACCGGAAATAAACTGCGCGCAATCAAGCCGGTAATTTCAGCGTGGCCCACGTCTGTCAGGAGGAACCGCAGGGAGGAGGTCGCAATCGCACGATTGAGAATTGGGCACTGCGCTCTGACCCACTCGTACCTCTTCACCGAAGAGAGAATTCCACCCCTATGTGATGTTTGCGACTCTCTCATTACTGTGAGACATCTCCTGACTGAATGTGAGAAATACCGCCCGGTGCGCCATCGGCTGAACATTGGAGGAGACCTAGGGCACATCCTAGGAGACGACCCTGATAGTGTCAGCCGAGTGATAAAGTTTTTAATAGAGACCGGGCTAATTAACAGTGTTTAAATTCCAACCTTTTTATAATTTGACAACCCCTTTTATTTCAAAACTTTTAATAATGTTTAAATGTTTTTTTAATGCATCTTTTAAAATTTTTGTTTTTATAGATTGTCTGTGGTGCAAATGACCCTAGTTGTCGAGGCACCCTAAATACAAATACTACTACTACTACTCCATTGATTTGTGCTTATGCACGAGCAGCATTTTTACAAGACTGAACCTGTCTGTCCATACGGATCTCTGTGGTAGTGACCACTTCCCGATTTTAATCAAATCTGACGAGATTAACAATACGAATTTTATCCACGAGGGCAACTGGATTGTCCACAAAGCCGACTGGTCTGTTTTTAAAAATTCTTTTAATTTCACGTACGATGCTCTTCGGGGCGGAACAAAGAACGTCGAGGTGCTAACCGCTAGCATAGTGGACGTAGCGAAACGTAGTGTCCCCTTATCTAAGGGCGCAATCCGTCGACCAGCGGTACCATGGTGGAATGAGGAATGCGCCGAAGGTATTAAGAAACGTAAACGTGCCCTCCGTATTTTTAATAAGTTTCCAACTGCCTCTAATCTTGCCTCATTTCGACGACTCAGAGCAAAGGCTCGACTAATTATAAAGGAGTCAAAGAAGGCCTCCTGGATAAATTATGTATCCTCCATCAACAACAGGACTCCACTAACTCAGGTCTGGAACAAGGTGAGGGCTATATCGGGAGCACGACATGTTCACGGCGTTTCGTGCCTTGTATTTCAAGGTGTGACATTTCACACACCGAAGGAGATATGCGACGTTCTCGGGGAAGCGTTTGCCAAGACCAGCATCAACGAGAACTACTCAGGGAAAATTTTTAAAAATTCTTTTAATTTCACGTACGATGCTCTTCGGGGCGGAACAAAGAACGTTGAGGTCCTAACCGCTGGCATAATGGACGCAGCGAAACTTAGTGTCCCCTTATCTAATCGAGATTCCAGACAAGAGAGACGCTATCTAGCGGCCGAATTCGCAAGTACAGGTTGAGGGATACCCCTATCAGCATTCAGAAGGAGCACGTTGTGATATAATGGCGTTGAGCAGTTTTTTGAGATTTAAAATCTTTTTCATTGACTTTAATCTCTATAATTAATTCTTTAGTCGTATTAGAGATATTTAATTACATTGTAACATAGTTTTAGCTGAGTTAGTATACCATCTTAAAATATTAATTAAGTTATTAGTTACGAGGCTCGCGTGGCCCTCTTTTTTTTCGGATTTTAATTTATTATAACCTTAATTGTGATTGTTACTATTACCTTACCTTAATTTACCTTAATGAATCCTGTGAAATATTGCATGCTTGCTTATCCTATAATGGAAGGTAATTGTAATGTCAACCATGACCCATTATTACAATAGTTCATGATTAGGAGTATTTCGGAAATGCTTTGCAGTTACACAGTAACTCTTCTGCAATGCCAACCACATCTTCTTTGACTCATTGAGAAGACCTTTGATTATTACCTGCTGATATTCTTCTCTTACAGTCTAAATCTACCCTTAAATTTTATGCTCCATATGCCTTGCAAGCTCCATAGTTATGGCTATCCCCAACATGGTTGCTTAACTTCCTTTCAATTTCTACGACTACCATGAACTACAAAATCAAAAGCTCTCCACAAAAATCAAAATTCTTTCATTCACTGCTTGTTTCATTATGAAGGAGTTCCATCCTGTTTCGCCTGACACTACTGCCATCGTTAAAAATCCACATTTCAAAAAGAATTTTCATTTGGGCAACTTTGGGCATACATTAAGGATCCGACTTAGAACCATTACTTTTTTTTACATTTATTAATAAATATGTTCTTACATTCCCCCCCCACAAAATGTATCCAATATGCTGATAATCTAAAAAATTACCACCCTATTAATGCACTGAGAATGTCAAGAAAATTCAACATTTCTTTAACATTTTACTTGCTTGGTGATGTTCTAACCAAATGCAATTAAATTTTGATAAGTGCAAGGTCTTTTTCAAAAGTAAAGCCGCTGTCATTATGATTTAGCTAGTACCCCTTTGAAGAGAGTTGGTTGCTTCTCTGACTTAGGAATTTTATTTGAAAATAATTTAGGCTTTTTAATGCATATTGAATAAATTACTTACAAAATGTTGCCATTCATTTACTGAATTTGTAGAGATTTTAAAAACTGATTATTACTGCTCTATGCTACGCTTGAGAGATCTGTTCTGGAATACTGTACTGTGATATGGAATCCATAGTATGAGGCACTCCAATGCTTCAGAAATGATTCAAAAGAAATTTCTTAAAATAATGACTATAATATTAAGAGAAAGTCACATAATGACCCAGGACTCAATATTTTTTAACAAAATTTGAATTTGCGAATACTTTCAAGTTGTAGAAGACAAATTGGAATTTTCTTCCCGAATGATATGCTAAAAAATAAGATCAAATCCCCTGATATATTGTCCTTACTATCACGCAAACAGATTCCAAAGAAAAGGTATGATGCTAATGATAACAAGCACCAGTTATATCAAAAAATTAATTATAAGGTACTATTCTAGAGCATTAAAAGTATGGGAATAATTTAGCATGAAAATTAAGCTATTTCCAATGAAGTTAATAGGTATTTTTTCATTTACAAGAAGATCACCATACATTGCAAGTTTAAATATCACTTTTGAAAGCATTGCTGTCTAGCCTATCATTGACTTTTTTGAAACATAAGACAACTAAAATTTAAATAAGATACCTTACTTGCCTGTTGGGAACTGAGTCAATCAATGAGAAGGCACGTTCTTTGGTAGAAAAATATTTATACTCATAGAGATATTTCGATTACATCTAAGAGTGAGCAATAATGCAAAGGATAAAACAATAGGTTACTTATCCTCAAATTTTATGCCAGTTCAAAGCTATATACAGATTTATTAATAATTAGAGAGAGCCAAATTATAATAAGCAATATTTTACTAAAGCTAAAAACATTTCACGTTGGTCCAATCCTTACCAAAACATTAAAAATATCCAAAATTATATTTTTTACATATAGCATATTACAGTAAAAATATTACAAAACACTATGGTAATAATGTAAAAGCAAAAGAAAATGAGCAGTTGCTCTTTCTGGAAGTTTAGTCCTCCACTTCTTGGTCACTCCATCATATCAACATCATTCACTTCAGGGTCAAGGCAGTTGTCCTGTTTTCTCCCTACCCTACAATGAAATAATTTTCAATAAATTATTACAGATAGAACTTCAAGAAACTACAGGTGTTCAAAACTATTGGCACTGATTATCCTTAAATGCTTCATGATCTCATGCAAATCCAATAGCAAACTACAAGTAAAGATAGAAAGTCACTCAAAAACTCATTATTCCCCATTAAAATATTCTTTAAACTCTTGTAAGTAGTTTTATCAGCAACAAACAATGTAAGGATTTTTTTCGGGTAAATTTTCTGTTGTATTTTTAGACCTGGAAAGCTCAGACTCCATTTTGATATGTGCAA
Source organism: Ischnura elegans (assembly GCF_921293095.1). Lineage (NCBI taxonomy): Eukaryota > Metazoa > Arthropoda > Insecta > Odonata > Coenagrionidae > Ischnura > Ischnura elegans. Next base: position 4,866,240 of record NC_060248.1, on the reverse strand, counting down.
GGTCTTTGTCAAAAGTAAAGCTGCCTTTCTATGTCATTAAGACAAAGAATTGGATTCACTTGAATCCTTCCATGTCCTTCAGCAGTGAGAAGAAGTTATTGGCTGAACATTTTCTTATTTTCTTGATTCAAAACGATTTTTCAATAAGTTCCTTTGCCGGAAACATTTCAACATAGGCCAATTTGTATGATTTCAGTAACACGACTTATTTCCTTACCACTTGAAAATATGAAAATTTCTGGGGATGAAATGACAGGGTAACCATAACTATATTAACTGCCGTCCGTTGAAATATGGCAGTACTCCACGGTATTGAAAGTAAATTGATAAAAATAACGTAAAATCTTAATGAAAAGGTGGCAAATCTTACCGGTGAAGTGCAAGTGCGGGATCCGGGCATGCTGCTAATAAGGTCTTCAGGCATAAATCTCCGAAGCCTTGGGGCGTACACTTCTTCTCTCCACTTCGCATTACATGGTAAAATTCCTTTATTTTGGTGGCACCATAATTGGCACTAGCGTCCTTCTTCTGCCGCTGCGTCCAGAGGCATTTCACGTCTGTGGACGACAGTTCTTCTAGACTTTCAATATCATTCCTAGTGCAATAAATAACCAGTTATAATAATAAAAGTGGTATTTATAACATCACAATCAACAACAGTAAATGGTTTTAGGTACAATTATTGCTAAATAAATTAGATATATCCAAAACTTACCGATACAAATACCATAATGTGGCACCGATACAAATACCACAATGTGGCATTCTCCGAGTTCCCCGCTTTGCACGAACAACTCATTACTCGCACAGACAAATCTCCCTCCTCGGTGACCTCTAATGAGCCAGAAACTTGCACAGGATCTTTAGAAAGTGCACTTGTTTGCAATACAAACGATAAAATATTTATTTTGCCTTCTTCTCTACTTCCGCGAGTGCCCACTACCATCACGAGCCCCGCATTAAAAACACATTCGCCGTCAATCACACATCGCGATCCTACATTCCCTCCCAAATACCTAACCATCCCCTCAAACTTTAAAATCACTCTGGCAGACATTTTTCCCTTTCTCTTCCCTACAACAACACTACAAAGCACTTCCAAAGCACGACTAGCCATTTACCACAACTTACAGCTTCACAGTTTATCCCGCTTTCGTCGGCCATATTGGAAAATTACGTCACCGACACTAGCGCCGCTAGTGGTGACTTGAGTCTCGAAAAGGCGCAATCCGTCGACCAGCGGTACCATGGTGGAATGAGGAATGCGCCGAAGGTATTAAGAAACGGAAACGTGCCCTCCGTATTTTTAATAAGTTTCCAACTGCCTCTAATCTTGCCTCATTTCGACGACTCAGAGCAAAGGCTCGACTAATTATAAAGGAGTCAAAGAAGGCCTCCTGGATAAATTATGTATCCTCCATCAACAACAGGACTCCACTAACTCAGGTCTGGAACAAGGTGAGGTCTATATCGGGAGCACGACATGTTCACGGCGTTTCGTGCCTTGTATTTCAAGGTGTGACATTTCACACACCGAAGGAGATATGCGACGTTCTCGGGGAAGCGTTTGCCAAGACCAGCATCGACGAGAACTACTCAGCAACCTTCCTGTCTATTAGGGAACGCTCCCCACACTTGAACTTCACCGAATCGCACGCAGCAGCCGAATACAATGATCTTTTTTCCTTATGGGAACTGAAGTCCGCCATAGCGGATTCCAAAGACACCGCGCCAGGAGTGGACGGTGTCCGAAACATATTTCTTCGGAATATCCAGCAGAACGCGTTGATGGATATTCTCCATACCCTCAATCAAATTTGGGTTGAGGGAAGCTTCCCTAAGCGCACAGTGGTCCCAATTGCGAATCTAGCGGGACAAAATTATTTTTCCCAAAAAACTTAGAGCTTTTGTCGTGAAAACATTCAGAATTGCCAAATTATAGACAAAACACAAAGCAACACTATCTTAGGTCTTTTCAAGGTGGTTTTTATGAAAAAAATTAAAATTTAATTTACATAATAATTTCGTGTTACTCAACACTTAGAAAAATATGCAGAAAATCATTTAAAAAATCTATAGTAATGTACTTTTCTTAATTTAATGAACTAATCACGTTACAAATATTCTCCTAAACACAGGATTTACACATAAATTCGTTTTTCACAGAATGTGAACTGAGGATATTAGTCACCTTCATCATTATTACTCTCCCAACTCCCTTCATCTCCGAAAATTATCGACTCCACATCTTCCATCTCTTTAACATTACTCATTTCATTAGGTACAGGTAATGTTGGTTCCCTGAGAAGCTGTCTGACATCCATCGAAAGGAATAACAATGCCTTGGGTGCAACGAACTAATACTGGAAACATAAGGTCAGATGTGACTAATAGTAGGTTACAAACATCTCTCATTGTGTCCTTTCTTGAGTATTTTAGCGCGTGATTTTCTTTGAATTTCCGATTATGCTTGCTTCTTGGGCCTCTTCGGAAAGCATTCCAATGGCAACTAATGCAACACAATGCAATGGGGGCAATCAATCACTTTTGTCTCATGAATTAGATTTCATGTACCGTGAAAGGCATGTAATACCATGAGTATGACGCATGTATATTTTTCCTGTTTTTTTTAGCATACTTCTCAAATTCACTTGTACTTATGGAGAAACCACCGGAAAGTCCGCTAAGAATTGTTCCAAACCAATGAAATAATTCCACCTCTACTCAACTAATGCCTGATGAAATGTCAGGATTCTTTTAACCCTTAGGCTGCGGGAACGTTTTTAAACGTTCTGCATGGTGAGTGCGGGAAAAACGTTTTTCTACGTTTGACCAGATTTTCTTACCACTGGCAGACTTTCCTTAGGATTTTATTGCCGTCCTTTCCGCGGTTGCATGAACTCGGCCCAACCTAGTGGCAGAGAGCACAAAGGCGTCTTTCGAGGACTGGATACCCTCACCACGGGGAGCGCTACCCAGATTATCCCTTCACCGAGGGAGAGAGCTCCCAGCTCTCCGCGGCACATTCACGAAGAAAACAATTCCAATGAATCCTTACATTTCCTAGGAATTTTTTAATCTTGTCATTGTCCATTAGCCGGGGAAACTTATTTGAAAGCATTGGTTATTCTTTCTTATACTTTCGGTGGTGGGTCAGTCGCACCTGCGTAATTACCATGAACATTTCTTTCCTTTGAGTATTATAATCTCGTTCTGGATTTCCCACCGAATAGGTTTCCCTTCGAATATCCTGTCTTTTCCACATGCTCTATTGATCTTTGCTCAGTTTTTCCAGAGTTTCGGTGGTGTACGTTTGCTCCTAATCAAGTACCTACTCGAGTGACTACATATTGTGAATCTCTTCATTTATTTTCACTATGGATAGTGAAAATTTGCCATCTCGGCCAAAAAGGAGAAACGTTTCTCTCCAGGATGAAGTTCTCAATATTTTATTCGACTCTGATTGTGAGAGTGAGGACGGAAATTTTTCCGATGTGTTTGTGTCTACCAGGGATACTGAGACGGATGAGGATGATGCAAATGATTCCGGCGATGGTGGTCCATTCAATTTGGCTAAAGACATTGAATCCGCATCATCTTCTTGGTCCAGGACGGTTGATTTTACTCCTCCGATTTTCCAGTTCGACAGCTCCTCATCTGGTGTAATATCGGACCACCTTCATGAGAATGCCTATTATAACCTTTATTATCCATTACCTTTACCTACCGCATCCAAACATACGTTCCAAATGCTCCCCAAAGTTCAAATCGGCTGAAGTATGGTTGAAATATTGAGAAATATGGTTAAAAATCAATGGATTTTTTTACTGTTTGATATCAAATCGCTCATAAAAATGTCATGCTGTCCAAATTTGAGGAAAAAAAAATCATTTACATCCAATTTAGAAAAAGTAACGTGATCAAATATTTCAATTCCAATTGTTATTCTTTGAAAGGGCTCAATTGTATTCATGGTCTGTCGTCAGGGGGTAGGGTGGGTAGTCCCGGATTATGAGGGTCCACTACCTGCTAGACGCACGCCCGGGGTCGACGGAAAAATATCTTCCCCGTTCATGTCCCGCACACAGTGGCAGAAAAATTTTGACGCTCCCGCAGCTAAAGGGTTAACGCCAAAATTCTGATACTTTGTACAATTTCTTCCCGTTTATTTCGATGACCAAGGGCATCAGTGGAGAGATCTGTGCCTTTATCTTTTGCACTTCTTTCCCAGTTATCCCATAACTTTCATCTTCCAAAAATAATTTAATGGGTCTACAATAACAGATCGAAGACGGCCTGGTATTCTGCCATAAGATGTTGTTTTTATCATTTGATTTTAGCTGAAGAGGCAACATAGATATGGAAAACATATAGGAATCGTCCACTGGACCTGATTCCTTCAGAAATACAAATCTTTGCTTATATTGCTTGTGCCCACTACTCCCATCTTAACCCCACTTAAATGTCATCGTTAGTTTGAATTCATTACCAGACCGAAGGAAAGCGGCGACAACATCTTTCTGAGCCAAAATAGTGTTATTGACTAGATCCAGTAATTTGACCTCGGCCAAAGTATCAGTAATGGTCAGTTCCTGTGATGGGGGATAGCAAGACAACTTTGAGTTCAAATTTATCTTGTACGAGGGATAAATATCGCACCGTCTCTGGTTGGCCTCTCTTCTGATGTTTACACACTTTTGATTGGTAGGTTTTTTCCATGGAAAGGACAAAGCTTCTAATGATGAACATGGTATTGGAATAAAAGGTGAAGACAATTAACCCTTCATACAGTTGGTAGCTGTGTTTGGTATGTCTTTTATAATTTGTAGCCGTATCTTTTTTCCCATAGTTTGGCAATGAAATCTAGCTTGCAAAACAAGGTTCTACTTTCGATATATCCTTCACAAGAGACTCTACAGTGTACACATCTAACAAAATCTATCGTATTTTCTGGAGCACTGTTTCCACTTTTTGTCAAAATTACTTTTAAATAGCATCACAATTTTCCTGATGTCCTTTGAGGTATCTTCATTACAACTTTCAAATCCTAATTTATGTTCTAAGCATTTAATAAATCATCTATTAACTTTTCTTCCTCAGAGAGGGTGATCTCTTCCTTTGGGGAGCCGCGCCCCCACGGACCCGAGCCCACCGAGGAGACAAGCTCGTGAAAAAACCCCGTCGCTCGCTCGGATAGTGTCCAGACAGCATGTGACTCTGCTGTTCTGAGTAGCCGTAACATCTGGCGTCCAGAATCACCCACGTGTTTGCCGTGCGTGGAGACCCGTACAAGGGGGAGAAGGGGATCCTGGTGGGTGAGTTCTCCGGCACCCAGCTGGGCGTCGGAAACCCGGTATGGGCCGGAGTTCAATACCCCACTTCGGCCCTGGATTCCCCGAAAAACGGGCGGCCGAGAAGAGCCCAGCTCGGTCAATCGGCTCCTGGCGGCTGGGGAGCTTGGCGGCTCCTTCCGAGCGTACGCCAGGACGGGTTAGTGCTGGAGATATGGGGGTCTCCGTAGGGCGGCCGAAGGTGCGTGGGTTCGGAGGGCCCCCGCGCTGGAGGTTCTAACCCAAAAGAGATCCCCTATCAAAGGTTCCTATATCCCTCGGGTAGCCCTGGCGACCACACCGGATCTCGGTGTGGCGTCCCGAATGTGTGGCTCCGTGGTGGGTGGGAAGCCCAGGGGACGAATTTTGTACGAGCGTATGGATAATAACTTCTTACCTCCAACAAAAAGATCCCGTCCGGAAACGAATGGGGGAGAAATGAAAACAATAAATTTCTTATAAGGAAATGTCAGAAGGAAGGGGAAACACTAAAAAAAGTGTCCCCATTCTTAATTCGTAAAGTCCTCTCTGCTACGGTCCCAGGTGATATAAAATCGGCCAAAAAGTTACATGATGGATCCCTTTTGATCGAAACGGCAAACCAGTCGCAAAGTGAGAAGATTCTCAACATGAAACTGATGCATGACATCCCAGTGACAGTGGAGGTTCACCGAACCCTGAACACTTGTCGGGGAGTTATAAGCCATTTCGACCTACTATATGTGGACGTTGACGAAATCAAACAAGAAATGGCATCCCAGGGAGTGTGCGACGCTCGTCGGCTGACAACGAAACGGAATGGAGAAATAGTAAACTCCACCTCTGTAGTGCTTACATTTACGTGTGACCGGTTCCCAGATAAAGTGTTCATAGGGTATGAATCAGTGCCCGTGCGACCATTCATTCCAGCCCCGATGCGCTGTTTCCAGTGCCAAAAAGTCGGCCACATCGCACCGCGATGTGAGGGCAAGGCCACCTGCCCGCGCTGCGGCAAGGACAAGCACGATGGGGACAAATGTGCTGAAGCGGCCTGCTGCGTGAATTGCGAGGGTACGCACGCGGCTTATTCTCGCGATTGCCCGAAAATGAAAGAGGAACGGAAGATTATGGAAATTAAAACTGTGGATAAAATATCTTACCTAGAGGCAAGGAAAAAGTTCAAAGCCCTTAGTGCCCCCTCTTTCTCGCGTTCCTTTACCACAATCGCCTCCGCTCCAGTTAAGAAGTGCACCATTTATACACCGACGGAACCTGAAAAGCAGATAGATGTATTAAAAAAACGAATGCGAGTAACAGTAGCAACAATAAAAAAAACACCCCTAACACCTCCGTAGTGTCTCCCAAAAATACAGCAAAGAAAACCACCAGAAAACCTGACCAGCGAGAGAAAACTCCCTCTCCTGGTCCCTCCGGCAAAGGTATGGAACCGATGCAGGAGGACATAGACGAAGATCTCTGTATTTCGGACACAGAGATCGAAAAAGTCAGGAATAAGGGAAGGAAAAGTCGCTTGAAGCGATGATTCCACAGATTTCCGGGCTATTGCTGCTCCAAGTTTAAATATTTACATCTTTTTTTTCTGTTTATATCTTTCACCCTTTTAAAACCTTTTTATGGCTTTTATATTGCAATGGAATTGTAATGGATTTTATCGGCATAAGGAGGAGCTGGCTGTTTTAATAAATGATTTTAACTTTTCATGTATATGTACGTTCTCGGGGAAGCGTTTGCCAAGACCAGCAGCGACGAGAACTACTCAGCAAACTTTCTGTCTATTAGGACACGCTCCCCACACTTGAACTTCACCGAATCGCACGCAGCAGCCGGATACAATGATCTTTTTTCCTTATGGGAACTGAAGTCCGCCATAGCGGATTCCAAAGACACCGCGCCACGAGTGGACGGTTTCCTAAACATATTTCTTCGGAATATACCGGAGAACGCGATAATGGATATTCTCCATACCCTCAATCAAATTTGGGTTGAGGGAAGCTTCCCTACAGCGTGGCAGGAATCCGCAGTTGTCCCTATCCCCAAACAAGGAAAGGATAAAACAGACCCAAATAATTATAGGCCAATATCCTTGACCAGTTGTCTATGCAAGACCATGGAAAGAATGGTGAACCGTCGGCTCGTTTGGTGGTTGGAGCGTCGGAACCTTCTTTCCAATATCCAGTGCGGTTTCAGGCGAGGCAGATCCACCACAGACCACCTCGTGAGAACCGGAAATTTTATCCAGAAGGCTTTCCTTCTGGGCCAGCATGTTATATCCGTGTTCTTCGATCTGGAGAAGGCGTATGACCGAGTCTGGCACCAGAAGATTCTGAATACGTTACACGAGTGGGGCCTAAGAGGAAATCTCCCAATTTTTATCAAAACTTTTTTAGCAGACCGTGTTTTTAAAGTAAGACTAGGTAATCATTTATCCGGACCTTTTACGCAACAAAATGGGGTACCACAAGGCTCTGTACTCAGCGTCACACTCTTCGCCATTGCGATAAATGACGTTACAGAATGCGTCAGAACACCAGTGATGGGCTCCTTATTCGTGGACGACTTGGCCATTTTCTGTCGATCATCCACAATTGCCAGTGCCGCACGGGTCATCCAGTTGACCCTTAACCCATTATTCCCCAGACTGCACATAGGGCTTTTAACTCCGGTTATTTCGTATTTTACGGTTAATCATGGCCTAATTAAGATTAATTTTCGGACAAAATTAATATATTCAGCATAATATATGATTTGCATAATGTTGCGTTTACGCAACGCTGGGAAAACTCCGGAAAATAAAAGCAAAAAAAAATTTGAAAACTTAGGTTGCATATTTTATTTTTCATCATCTTTTCTGATGTAATGTTCAATAATATGCTGCTCGGAATTAAACGTAGCGCTTTGAACTACATAATTATCCTTGATTTGCAAATTTGACATCTTCGCCGGGAATTACATGTAGCCTGCGGATGAAATGCCGTATTCTCCCTTGACAGGCATGCTGCGGTTAGCCCCACATACATGTTATTTTTCCTAAGGTGTCCCGCATGTGGACACCAATTTTTATGCCAAATGTCATCAGCCATTGTATTGGAAACTATTTCTAGTCTCAGTAAAGTTTTACGATCTTGGACCGAAATTCTAACTGAGGAATTGCTTGGCCCGTGACTTAGGCGTAAAATCACCACGGATTCACCACTGCACTGTCAACCCCTTTTTGGAATAGAGGCCACCTCCATTTTTCGCTCATAAAGTGGATACGGTAACATACAACATAATTATCGAGAAAATCTACCCATCCCATTCCCTGATTGTAATCGTTGATGATATTTCGATTTTCTACGGGAATCTCCGGGAATATCTTTTCGTCCTTACTATGGGTACCATATTCCCATAATTTAAAGCAACAGCGATGACAGAGTTATCCTGCCATCGCACTAAGAGAATATTTTTTGACCTGTCAAACGAATAGTAGAAATCCCCGTTAGGTTTTTTGTCAAATCTCTCGAAGACATGAGTGCGCAGTATTCCGTTCGATTTCCTCTTGCTTTTCCCGTTGAAAAATAACAGTTATCACTTAAGAGTTGCTAATAGATTGTAACTGATGAAGAAATTATCAAAATACTTGGCAAGAATTTTCGGAGACTAACAAAAAAATTCAGCAAATTTATTACAACCCTTTCTTCTAATGAACTTACAAATCCTTGGCATATCACTTTCAAGTTCCACCTCTCCATATGGCAAAAACTCATATAGATAGCCTGTAGATGAGGCCAGACACCACAATGTATAACCTACTCTAAATTGTTCCCCACGAATGAACATCTTAGCTGCGTGCTTCCTGAAATATGAAACCATTTGTTGGGAAAATTCCTAACTGAATGGAATTTTGGTTAAGTCTATTGAGAAAAAGTCCAACTTTTAAAAATTATCACTTTGTGTAGTTGAGAATTATCGGAGAGCTGTCGATATTTATTTAATTCATCAAACCAAATTCTCGTCATAAATTGCCTCACAATTGCGACAGACATCTCCTCTTGGCTTGTCCAGTACAACTTAGTGCGTGGTAATACATGATACCCCGGCAACATTACCATTCCAATTATTTTTATATCTGCCTCACTCTGAGTAAATGTATGGATATTTATCTCCTCAGCGTAATTATTGAGTAGCTCAAAATTAATTCAATTAATTTTCCACTGAGAAATAAGTGATGGAGCTCAATTGGTGAGTGTCCTCCATACTGAGTAATAAGTGTTTCTATTCCCTTTTTCACACAGAAATTCGGGACTCCTACGGAGGTAGATTCTATTTTTTCACATTTAGATGAACCGCTGTTTGTTATCTGCATCTTTAGATCTGTACGGCGTATCTTTAGGGCGTGCGCGTTTACTGGACGATTTTCCTTTTGATACTGCTTTAGTAAAATATGATTTACCTTGCAGCACCTCCTGCAATATTCGAAATACTGAGAAGATGTAATCCCCATTGTAGTTCCAAAGTTAAGAAAATATTATAAATCGCCTCTCCAGTCAATTTATATTCTTCAGTTACCTTCTTGACGCTTCTTATAAAGTATACGCTTGAGGCGTAGAAATAACGAATAAAATTTTCTTCAATTTTAAATCTGAAGGAAACCCCTGAATAAGTTATTTAGCAAAAAGCCGAGCAAAAACTACTGCGGTATGATTGATATAATTACTGGATGAGAATTAAAGATGCATTTCAGAGGACAATTTCACTGATACGAACCCAACTGAAGCTAGATTATTAGCCTTGCATCACCTAAGCGATAGAAGAAAAAATAGTTAACTCAGGATTGCACGGAGAAATATCCAATGAGCGGCTAGAGGAACGCTCCACCTTCCATCACAAACCTGCTTCAACTAATAGGTTTCTCACCCTCTCATTCTACCATCTCTGAAAATGAATGCATCTGAAGCTGAATTTAACGTCAACGAAGTAATCCTTTCACTCAACGACATGGGAATGACTTTGCCCTGTATCGGTTCCACGTGTGCGCGCAACAGTTTGACTCCACGAAGTACCAGAGTGTTCGATGTAAAATTCGTACCGATGGCCATGTTGGAATTCAAGATACCATTCACCCTTTACTATGCAAACTCACAACCTGTGAGTGCCACAAATGCATCTAAACTGCCTCCAAAAGACTACGTTGTCGATTAAAAGCCATACTGACGATTTTCGTTATGCTTTGAGACAAGCCCTCTGGTCTACCAGAGAATTCCCATCGTTGCGTAAACGCAACATTATTTACAACAACCATATTTATACCAGTAGCGATGAAAGTTCGTGACAAAAATAAACATGATGAATAAAGAAGCTTAGAACTAAGAGAAAACATTACCTCTTGCAAGATCGCCCAATAAATCTTTGTAAAAAAATATTTACAGTTTGTAGTACTTCAGCGCTTCGAAATAGGCAAATTTCGAAGTAAAATAAAAATTATTATTTTAATGAATATTTTTCCAAAAATAACTGAAAAAGAGCGAATGGTATTTCAGGAATTCAGAAACCCTGAGAAAAAATTATCCTGAAGCAAAGGTTTTTTATAATAATTTCAATTCAATAATGTTGCGTTTACGCAACGCTGGGGATTAATGGGTTAACAGACTTGGGGAATGGTCGAATCGAAGTGGATTTCGTTTTTCCGTTGAAAAAACGAAATGTGTCCACTTCCATCGTAAGCGGGCACATGGTCCTCCACCAGAACTTCGCCTGAGCGGCCGAATTCTACCTTATATGGATTCAGCCCGCTTTCTGGGTTTGATTTTTGACCGCCGCCTTAATTGGCGTGAGCACATTGAGTTTTTAAAAAACAAATGTTTGAAAGTTTTAAATATCCTTCGATATCTATGTAATTACTCGTGGGGTGCCGATCGCTCCACGATGCTTTTATTGTATAGAGCATTGGTGCGCTCGAAATTAGACTATGGATGTTTGGTCTACTCCTCTGCCCGTGAAAGCTATTTGAGACCTTTGAACACGGTTCACAATGCGGGGCTTCGATTGGCAACTGGAGCTTTCAGGACTTCTCCGGTCTTGAGTGTTTACTCAGATTCTGGGGAGCCCCCGTTGACTGCACGCCGAAACATCCTCATGTGCAACTATGTTGCTAAAATTCTAACAATGAGAGGGCATCCTAGTTTTAACATTATTTTTAACCCACGCTTTATAAATATTTTTAACAGGCGGCCTAGGGCAACTAGACCCCTAAGTATTACTTTTAATAATTTTATCCTGGACAGTGAGTTTATACTCCCAGAAGTGTACCCCATTGGGAATTCGGAAAATGCACCTTGGCAGGTACCTTTTCCACAAGTCAGCTTTGTCCTCCACAAAAATCAAAAATCTTCGACAACTGCCGCGGAATACCAGCATAGCTTCAAGGAAGTAATGCACCGCCACCCCGACTTCATTCCTGTTTACACGGACGGATCGAAGTCGGAGCGTGCGTGCGGGTGTGCAGTGATCTCGTCTCACCATGGAACCCTCAAGGCCAAGCTCAGTCCGCTGTGTAGCGGCTATACGGCAGAACTGTTCGCCATAAAGATGGCCCTGGATGGTATTCAGTGTAGCAACGCGTCCTTCATGGTCTGCAGCGACTCCATGAGCGCCCTGCAGTCCATTTCCAGTTTTTGTCCCAGTCACCCAATTGTCCAGGAAATTCAAAATAGACTACTTTCCCTTGCTCGGAAAAAAGTGAAAATCCGTTTTCTGTGGGTTCCTGGACATGTGGGTATTGCTGGAAATGAGAAGGCCGACTCGGCCGCGAAGGCAGCCAGCGAGGACGACGTTGCTGATTCTGTGCTGGTACCATATGAAGATTTGAAGGCGACCACAAAAAAGATAGCCTTAGAAAAGTGGAAAGAGACTTGGCGCTCTCTTACCGGAAATAAACTGCGCGCAATCAAGTCGGTAATTTCAGCGTGGCCCACGTCTGTCAGGAGGAACCGCAGGGAGGAGGTCGCAATCGCACGATTGAGAATTGGGCACTGCGCTCTGACCCACTCGTACCTCTTCACCGAAGAGAGAATTCCACCCCTATGTGATGTTTGCGACTCTCCCATTACTGTGAGACATCTCCTGACTGAATGTGAGAAATACCGCCCGGTGCGCCATCGGCTGAACATCGGAGGAGATCTAGGGCACATCCTAGGAGACGACCCTGATAGTGTCAGCCGAGTGATAAAGTTTTAAATAGAGACCGGGCTAATTAACAGTGTTTAAATTCCAACCTTTTTATAATTTGACAACCCCTTTTATTTCAAAACTTTTATGAATGTTTAAATGTTTTTTTTTGCATCTTTTAAAATTTTTTGTTTTTATAGAATGTCTGTCGTACAAATGACCTTAGTTGTCGAGGCACCCTAAACACAAATACTACTACAAAACACAATTGAATCTTAATAACTGGGGCCACCTCCACAGCTTATCTGGAAACGAGCCATCTCGGGGATGGTTCCCCAGTTATCCTCCCGTCCTCTCCCTCCAAACACCCATAAATCCTCCACCTTACCCCATCTCATAACCACAGTACACCAACACTAAATAACGTGAGTGATTTAAGTATTTACATTGTACAATACAATATTTCAGAACAAATTTCAATTACAAGCATAGAAATAGACTTATTATTCATTATCCAAGACAATAATATTAGGAATCAATAGAAATACAGCACCGAATCAAGCATCAAATAATATTTGAGAAAGCGAACATTAGCATTCATTGAGAAAAAAAATTAAATAAATCAATGATATTTCTCTCCTTTTAATTACTGGAATGCCACCATGATATGCCTGTAAATGAGAAACATAGCAGATTTTCTCTTTCCCAGGAGACACTTCCAGAATAACAGTTTCAGGAGAGACATAATTTTTAAGGACAAAAGGTCCGTGCCACAGAGGTTCCAGTTTTGCCATTTTCTGTTCACCTTTAGAACTGACAGGATGGTTTTTGCAGAGAACAAAATCTCCCACACAGAAAGTGATTTGGGAGTGAGATTTATCATAGGTTTCATTATGCCTGTTTCTAGCCTTTTTTAAATTAGCAATAACATGATTCAGGCAGGCTTGTCTGTCATTATCGTTCAGATCATTCTCGAATAAAGATTTTGGAATGTCCCACTGATTAATTAAAGGATGCTTAAGTTCTCTGCCGAAGGTTATTTGAGCAGGAGAATAACCACTGCTCTCATGAGAGGCAGTGTTCAGTGCAAAATTTAAGTCAGCCAGCATAGTATCCCACGTATGGTGAGCATTATTGCACAAAATAGCAAGCGCAGATTTTAGATTTCTATGCAATCTCTCTACTTGATTAGAACAGGGATAGTATGGAGAAACAAAAATTTGCTAAACCCCTGTTGCAAACACATCTCCTTTACGGCATGAGATTTAAAAACTTGTGCATTATCAGAAACCAAATATTTTGGGAAACCATATTTAGAAAACACTCTTTGAGTGAGTATTGAAACGACCGAACCAGCAGTAGCCTTACGAACTGGCTCAAGAAAACAGAATTTAGAAAAACCATCAATAAGAGACAGTACATATTGGTGTCCACCTTTCGTCAATGGTAAAGGTCCCACAAAGTCAATATAAAGTCTTTCCCAAACTTCAGAAGGATTGTGCGAGGATAGCATGCCAGGAGGTGAAGCATTTCTGGGTTTACAAGTTTGACACAGATGGCATTTTCTGACCATGTCATAAACCTCTCTTTTCATGTCCTTCCACCATAAGTGTCTGCTAATCTTATAAGTTTTAGCCATGCCCAAGTGAGCAGATAGACTAGAGCAGTGAAAATATTGAAAAATCATAGGCCTCAAGACCGTAGGCAAAACGGCTGTTCCTCGCTTAATTTTAGAATTCCCATAACAAAATAGCTGTCCCTTCAGAAAATAGTTTTTGTCGTTCAAGGAATTTTTATTAATCTGATTGAAAATATCCTTTAGAACGAGATCAGTTTGTTGGTGTTTTCGAATGCCGACAAATGACAAAGGCAATTTATGTAACACAGAAGAATAAGGAACAGCTGACTCCTTATGAGTGTTTGATTCCACATCTGATTGACTATTTGTAGATGAGGATGGCTCAATGCGAGAAAGACAATCTGCGACAGAATTAGATGATCCTCGAACATGATGCACAGTGAATTCATAAGAGGATAATTTAAGCACCATCCTGCCTAATTTGCCCAACTGCTTAGGGTTAGAGAATAACCATGTCAAAGCACCATTATCCGTGTTCAAGTGAAATGGTTTTACTTGTAAGTAAACACTGAATTTTTGAATTCCAAAATGAATTGCGTGACACTCCAATTCATACGAAGAAAATTTACGTTCATGCTCCAAGAGTGCCTTACTAGCGAAAGCCACAGGGACAAAATCACCATTTACTTTGTGATTCAAAACAGCACCAACAGCCAGATTTTTGGCATCGACAAATAAATGAAATTCCTCGTCAAATCGAGGGAAAGATAATACTGGTGGATTAGTGAGAGCTTTCTTCAACTGACAGAAAGCCTCATTTTCAACAGCTGTCCATTGAAAAGTAACATTTTCACGTTTCAAGCGATTCAGTGGCATAGAAATTTCAGAATACCTTGAAATAAATTTGCAGTAAAACCCACTAAGTCCAATGAATCTAGCCACTTCCTTCACGTTTCTGGGAACTGGGAATTGTTCAATTGGTCTCACTCTCTCAGGATCAACTTGCAAGGTTCCATTTGTGATGAGATGGCCCAGAAAAGTGAGTGATTCCACACCAAGCTTAAACTTGTCCTCGCACACCGTCAAACCGGCACTGCGTAGTTTGTTGAGGACAGCATTAACATGAGATACATGGTCTTCAGCAGACTTGGAATAGATACACAAGTCATCGATATATAGATAGACACAGGAATATTTCAAATCGCCCAATACTTCATAACTGAGACGAGTGAATATTTGAGGAGAATTTACAAAACCAAATGGCAATCTATTATACTGATACACTCCGAACGGCGTCATAAAGGCAGTTAATTTCTTAGAACTTTCAGATAATGGTATTTGATGAAAAGCAGAATTAAGATCAAGAACAGTGAAATATTTTGCATCAGAAAGATATTGGAATGCATGTTCAACAGAAGGCGTTGGAAAACCATCTGATTTAACAACCTTATTTAACTTACGGTAATCAACCACTAGTCTTTCAGATCCATCCTTTTTAGGCACTAGAAAGGCTGGCGAACACCAGTTTGAATTGGAAACCTCAATTACTTTCTTATCAAGTAAAGACTGAATGTGTTTCTTCATTAAAGTAGCCTTTGGTGGTGACACGAATAAGGATGGGATCGAATCGGAGTAGAATCTAGCAGTTCAATGTCGTAGGTCATAACAGACGTGACCCCCAATTAGTGAGAAATCACATCAGGAAATTTTGACAATAAGCCCTTCAACTTATCACACAACGTATTTTCAGTGGACGACAGAACATGTGATTCAGACAAGTTACTAACTGGCGCAGATTTAAACGCTTCGCACTTGTCCGTGAAAGAAAAGCGAAATTGCGGGGAATTTTCAAAACTGACATTCGTCGCACGAATGATCATGTTTGAATTACAAGTGGAATCCATACCGAGTAACACAGGAAACGGAATTTTGGCTAAATAAAACACATGGTTCCAAGAAAACTTTCCTATTTGGACCTTGAGAGAGACAGAGGAATTAATATGAAATGGCTGTCCCGACACCGTAATTAAATCATGCCAACATTCTTACGAATAATCTTTCTCCGGGAGCATTTCAGAGAAGCTTAGAAATCTTCATCGCACATGGAAACTGAACACCCAGTATCAAGTAAAGCCTGGCATGGCACTGAATGACGATTAATGGGTAAAATAGGCAATCGAGACTAACACTTGTCACGGACACTCATCTAACTCACGGCAGGCTGAGTAAATCGTCGTCTTTTGCGACACTCGTTCATTTTGTGGCCAGGTTTATGACAGTAAGAACATTTTATAGGAATGGAAACTTCCCTAGACACACTGGAAGAGGCAACAGAAGACGTGTTCCTAGAGATACGATAAAAAGTGTTGGAATATTCAGCACAGTCCATCAAGTGTTTAGAAGCCTGCGTGATAATAGAGTCCAATTCTTCGAACGTGTTGGGATGCTTTGGAACATAATTGCAGATTTTGTTAAAGGATTTAACCCTTGAATAATGAGTCGCACAATAGAAGACTCTGAATACTGCAAACCCAACACCTGAATGGCATTACGCACGGAACACACGGAATCGTGGGGCGTCTCGCGAGGAAATTGAAATCTCTTAACTTTCGTAGTGATCAAACTCTGTCACTAACAATTCTAGCCCAAACTTTTTCCGTGATTTGAGGCCATGAGAGATTCAAGTTTAACATAGACAACCAAAAATGACGAGAGCTGGCCGGAAGTTTAGATACTACAAGATACAACAATGTTGACAGAGGAACCAAAGACAATGAAACGATTTCATTGATTTTTAACATGAAATTAAACCAATTCTCACTGTTTGAGACTTAAATGACGGAAAATCACTGAGTAATTGTTTAACAATTACTAACGATTCAGAAACTGGCAATGTCTGAGAAGCAGACATTTCGTGAGAGACGTGTGTCTCACTTCTTTCCTCGTGCGTTGGGCGAGGTGGAACCACTTCTGAGGAGGATTCCCGTTCATTATTAGAAACCTTTTCTTACCATCGGACAAATTAGCATAATTCCTAGCCTTACGATCCTCGCCTGTGGTTAAATAAGTTTTATCGTACGGGTTGTCAGTATCTCCTGGCATTTTGAAAAGTGAAGTGACGAGAACCAGAAAAAGAGAGAGAACGAGAAATAAAACTATCTATCGTTGCTAGAAGAATCCGATAGAGCAAACATAGTGCGAGAATAACTAGCTGCTATCCAAACTATCAAGAACATTACGAAAAACCCCGCACGGGGGGAAGAGAGTAATCTCTTCCTTTGGGGAGTCGCGCCCCCACGGACCCGAGCCCACCGGGGAGACAACCTCGTCAAAAAACCCTTCGTACGCTAGGATAGCGTCCAGACAGCATGTGACTCTGCTGTGCTGAGTAGCCGAAACATCTGGCGTCCAGATTCACCCACGTGTTTGCCGTGCGTGGAGACCCGTACAAGGGGGAGAAGGGGATCCTGGTGGGTGAGTTCTCCGGCACCCAGCTGGGCGTCGGAAACCCGGTATGGGCCGGAGTTCAACACCCCACTTCGGCCCTGGATTCCCCGAAAAACGGGCGGCCGAGAAGAGCCCAGCTCGGTCAATCGGCTCCTGGCGGCTGGGGAGCTTGGCGGCTCCTTCCGAGCGTACGCCAGGACGGGTTAGTGCTGGAGATATGGGGGTCTCCGTAGGGCGGCCGAAGGTGCGTGGGTTCGGAGGGCCCCCGCGCTGGAGGTTCTAACCCAAAAGAGATCCCCTATCAAAGGTTCCTATATCCCTCGGGTAGCCCTGGCGACCACACCGGATCTCGGTGTGGCGTCCCGAATGTGTGGCTCCGTGGTGGGTGGGGAGCCCAGGGGATGAATTTCTGTTTTGAGTCCATGGATAACAACTTTCTTCCTCCAACGAAAAGATCCCGTCCGGAAGTGGGCGGGGGAGAAAGTAAGTCTACCGCATGTCGGAAATTCCTGGTTATGAGATGTGCTAATGATGGTGAGACCCTGACAAAGGTATCTCCCTTTCTAATAAGACGAGTTCTGTCGGCAGCGATACCCGGTGACTTAGAATCGGCCAAAAAATTAAGGGATGGATCACTGTTAATTAAAACCAGCAACGAAACACAAAGCGAAAAGTTATTGAAAATGACAAAATTTAACGAAATACCCGTTAAGGTCCAGGTGCACCAAACACTCAATACATGTCGGGGAGTCATTTCGCATTACGACCTACTCTACGTCTCTGAAGATGAGATAAAGAGTGAGATGGCGTCTCAGGGTGTAATAGACTGCCGCCGTCTAAAGACAAAGAGGAACGGTGAGCTGACCAACAGCACGTCCGTCATCCTCACTTTCTGTCGTGACAAACTTCCTGACAAGGTCTATGTGGGATACGAATCTGTTTCCGTAAGGCCATTCATTCCTAGCCCCATGCGGTGTTTTCAATGCCAGCGCTTCGGCCACATCGCTACCAGATGTGAGGGCAAGGCCACCTGCCCGCGCTGTGGCAAAGATAAACACGAAGGTGACGCGTGCACCTCTGCACCAACCTGTGTGAATTGCGAGGGATCACATCCGGTTTATTCTCGAGATTGCCCCAAGATGAGAGAAGAGAAAAAAATAATGGAGATAAAGACCGTGGAAAAGCTGCCATATCAAGAAGCACGAAAGAAATAGAGAACACTCATCGCGCCTACGTTCTCCCGTTCGTATGCTGCCGTAGTAGACAGTGAGAAAACTAACAATACAGACACGCAAGAGAAAAATAAGGAAGAACATACTATTAAGAATGCAAAGCAAACCAAGCCGGATAAGGCTACCAAGCCGGCAACGAAGAAGGGCACACCGCCGGAAAAAAACGATGCTAGTCAGGGCTCTTCAAAGAAGAACCCAACCACAACACCCACCGTGGCCACGCAAAGCAGGCGTGGAAAATCTCAGTCCCCGGGTCCATCTGGTTCGCCTACGCGTAGCCAACCAGAGTCTATGGAAGAAGACGAATATATTTCCGAGTCAGAAATCATCCGGGCGAAGGCTAAGGAGAGAAGACGCATTAAGCGTTGACTCTCCCTCTGGCAGTTTTAAATTAATTTATCTATTTATTTATTTATTTAATTTTTATCAATTTTTAATGGCTTTTATCATACAGTGGAACTGTAACGGTTTTTATCGGCATAAGGAGGAGCTAGACATTTTAGTCAGAGATTTTAACCCGTCCTGTATATGTTTGCAGGAAACACATTTTAAGGACACGGACAAGGGATATTTAAAACATTTTAACGCTTTTAGATTGGACGATACCAGCGGCCAACGAGCCCATGGTGGAGTGGCGGTTTTTGTTCGGGAGGCACTTTACACCTCCAGAATAAATCTTAACACACCGTTCCAAGCGGTAGCGGTGACGGTGCACGCTCCCGAGGCGATAACGGTGTGCAACGTTTACCTGCCGGAGGGTGCACCCGTCACACGTTTTAATCTAGAATCCCTTGTTCACCAGCTACCTCAGCCTTTTATTTTACTCGGAGATTTGAATGCTCACGATCGGCTATGGGGAAGCACCCCGGGACAGTGCAACCGCAGGGGACGTATTTTATCAAGTTTTATTAGTGATTTTAACCTTTTTTTACTCAATAACGGCGAGAAAACCCGTTTTAACTCTTATAGCGGCGATTCTTCCTCCATTGACTTGGGTATTGTATCGACTAGTTTGGTCAATAAACTCAAACTCTCTGTGCATAAGGATCTAAGTGGGAGCGATCACTTTCCCCTTTTAATCAAAAGGGAGCAAAATGTAAACCCCGATTTTATTAGACCAGGCTGTTGGATTGTCCGGAAAGCTGATTGGCATCTTTTTAACTCAAATTTTAACTACGTGTGGGATAAAAACAACGACTGTGTAACAAACGTAAATCTTTTGACATCCAGCATCATTCAAGCCGCCGAAATTAGCATACCACGATCTCGAAGCATCCTTCCAAGAAATGCTGTGCCATGGTGGAATGAAACCTGCGCAGAAGCCATTAAAAAACGTAAGAAAGCTCTCCGAATTTTCAACAAGTATCCTACAGCAAATAATCTCTCCGCTTTTCGGCGACTAAGAGCGAAAGCGCGTCAGGTAATAAAGGACGCAAAGAGGATTTCTTGGATGAATTTTGTCTCCGGTGTCAACCACAGGACTCCACTTGCACAGGTATGGCGTAAGGTGAGGAGCATATCGGGTAGCAGCCAGCATCTAGGTATATCCTTCCTAGAAGTCGAAGGAAAGGTTATCACTTCTCCAGCTGCGATAGGGAACGTATTCGCCCAATTACTCGCCAAAGTGAGCAGCGACGAATGCTATGAACCTTCTTTTGCGATCCTCAAGAAAAGGCTCGAGAACGTCCCTGTATCCTTTATGGAGCCTAAAACAACGGCAGACTACAATATGCCATTTACCATTTGGGAGCTGAAATCTGCCATCCATGACTCCCACGACACGTCCCCAGGACCCGACGAGATCCACAATGCCTTCCTCCGAAATCTATCGGAATCGGCGTTGCTGGAAATCCTTGAAACTTGAAACCAGCTGCCTGTGCAAGTTAATGGAGCGAATGGTAAATCGACGTCTCATTTGGTGGCTGGAGCGTCGAAAACTCCTCTCTAGGATACAATGCGGATTCAGACGGAACCGTTCCACAATGGACCACTTGGTTAGAATTGAAAATTTCATCCAAGAAGCCTTCCTTCTCCGCCAACACGTAGTCGGTGTATTTTTCGACTTAGAGAAGGCTTACGACCGGGTCTGGCGACGTAAGATTCTACGCGTATTACGCGAGTGGGGTTTTAGAGGCTGTTTGCCCATTTTTATACAAAATTTTTTAACCAACCGTGTTTTTAAAGTAAGGACGGGACAGTTTTTGTCAAATTTTTACCCTCTTGACAACGGAGTTCCCCAAGGCTCCGTTCTGAGCGTGACGTTGTTCGCTATTGCGATCAACGACATAGCTCACTGCATCAAGGAGCCAGTGTTAGGGTCACTGTTTGTGGATGATCTCGCGATTTTCTGCAGATCAGCTAGGGTCGTGAATGCATCGCGTATGGCGCAACTCACCATCAATGAACTTCACAAATGGACCCAAAATAACGGCTTCCTATTCTCTTTGGAGAAAACAAAGTGCGTTCACTTTTCTCGCACTCGGGGCGTCCATGTAAATCCCACGTTACACCTAGGTGGTAGAAACCTCCCATTTGTGGAATCAGTCCGTTTTCTGGGGATGACCCTCGACCACAAACTCAACTGGAAGGAGCACATTAATTCTGTCAAGGTAAACTGTTTGAAGTCTTTGAACATTTTAAAGTTTTTAAGCCACGCATCTTGGGGAGCAGACCGTACCACCTTAATTTTACTTTACCGCACACTGGTGCGGTCGAAATTAGACTACGGCTCATTCGTGTATGCGTCCGCTCGCGAGACGTATTTGAAAGCACTTAATTCAGTGCACAACGCAGGTCTGCGACTATGCACTGGGGCGTTTAGGACCAGCCCGATTCCCAGCATATATACCGACGCAGGCGAGCCTCCCCTATGCTACCGAAGGACCTGGCTTCTTTGTAGCTACGTTTCCAAAATTTTAGCAATGACGAGTCACCCATGTTATAGTTTACTTTTTAAACCCCGTTTTATTAATGTTTTTAACCGAAGGACTAAAGCAACCAGACCAGTAAGCGTTCGTTTTAACGATTTTATTCGCGGATGCGAATTCACGCTACCTGAAGTGTATCCTGTTTCATTCTCGGAACACCCCCCTTGGATCACTCCCACTCCGGTGGTGAATATTCTCTCACGATCTCGACCGAAGTCTTCCACAACTCCCTCGGAGTACCAGCGTTTGTTTGCCATGTTCCGATGGAATCACCCCAACCTGACCCCCGTTTACACTGACGGTTCGAAAGATAACTCTGCTTGTGCATGTGCAGTGTTCTCCCCTATCCACGGGAACATCAGAGCAAAGCTTCACCCGATGTGCAGTGTGTACACGGCGGATCTTTATGCCATAAGGACAGCTCTAGAAGCCCTGGGTGACCACGGCGGCTCCTTTGTCATATGCACTGACTCCAGGAGCTCGCTACAAGCCATCTCTGGCTTCTCACCCGTGCACCCGATCGTGCAAGAAATACACTCTCTCCTGCTGACCCTTTCGAGAAAGGGTTTGAATATCCATTTTCTGTGGGTACCGGGACATGAGGGGATAGCCGGGAATGAGATAGCAGACGCTATGGCCAAGGAAGCTCTGAATAACGAAGTTCTTGTCTCAACGCTGGTTCCCCACGAGGACTTACGAGCATCTCTAAGAAACGTGGTATTTGGAAAATGGAGGGAGTCATGGAGGATTCTAAATAATAACAAGCTCCGTGGCATCAAGGACATGGTAGCAGCGTGGCCCTCCTCAGCTCGTAGTAATCGGAGAGAGGAAGTAGTACTTACACGATTGAGGATAGGGCACAGCCCCCTGACCCATGCGTATCTCTTTACTGAAGAGAAGGAACCTCCCCAATGTGGGGATTGTAAATGTCCATTAAGTATTAGACACATCATGCTAGATTGTGTTAAGTACCGCGAAGCGCGAAGACGAAGTAATCTAGGGGGAGACCTAAAAACCCTTTTAGGAGACCACCCTACCAACTTAATCTGTACATTTCGGTTTCTCAGAGAAATAAAATTTTTTAATAAAGTCTAATTATATACACTTTCAACGAAGACACCAGATGCAGTAGATTACTTTATACATAACTTTTGTAATTAAATAGCACAGTAGTGGTGCAAAATGGTGCCGTCGACGCACCTTAAATCCTAATACTACTACTACTACCATTACGAAAAATACAAGATAAATGTCAAATGGCATATGACCACGAGGAAAAGTCGACAACACTAGTCACGTAATCCCACACGAACCAAAAAGCAATTAATGGAACATAAAATAACTCACTTTTAAGAGGAGAAACAACCAGAAACTGCAAAAAGTGGAGAATTGTCACCATTGTCCAATCTCGGAGACCTCGACGAAAGGACAGGAAATCGAACCACGCTCTGCTACCAAATATGTAGCGTTACGTCGCTAAATCTGGTCGATTGTTAACGTAAGCCCAGACATAGGAAAAACTCCAACCGTCGGTCACAAGCTGGATCAGGGAAAGACTCCACAAACAAGAAAATCAGCTCACAAGAAAAAATTTACGAGTATTTTTGTTCAAAATCTATTCCAAGTAGAGTATTCAAAATCAGAAGTATTACAAAAAACAATGATATTAATTCATGATCCCATAGGAAACATTACCAGCTAAATACCAGCAGTATAATTTCTCAAAATTTGCCATGTCTCACTAGGCATGCGTCCACTACCAGGGCTCGAGCAGAAGAGAGCTTGCCTATTGTAAGACAAGACAGGATTTGAGGGCAGGGGTTTTTCCAAGCAGCGGAGGGGTAGCCAGGGCGAATTCATCCGCTGTGACACTGCCCCTGTTGACAGGCTGCTCCTCAAAACAACGTCCCTGGGTTGGAGTTAACAGCATACCAGCCAGAGTTTTCCCCTCAAACTTCTGGGTTGGAGACATCAGTCGAATCAGAGGGATATTCATTGGAACACAAGGAGGGGAAAGACATAGTGGGGCGAGGAGTTGGCGGGAGAGAGAGTTGTGATAGGATTATGGTAAAACTTCTCACTCCAAAGTGCAATACTATGGACTTAGCACCGATTTCCCCTTGCTTGCCAAGGAGTAAGTATTCCTCCGCAGTAGTCCTATATAAGTCTTGGATTGCAGGTAGGCTGGTTTCGGGCGCTGCTTTTGGGTGCTGCTTTTGGGTTCGGATGCTGCTTTCGGATGCTGCTTTCCGGAGGCAGGCTTTTCCGGAGGCAGGCTTTTCCGGAGGCAGGATTTTCCGGAGACCCCGCACGGGGGGAAGAGAGTAATCTCTTCCTTTGAGGAGTCGCGCCCCCACGGACCCGAGCCGTCCGAGGAGACAAGCTCGTAAAAAAACCCCGTCGCTCGCTCGGATAGTGTCCAGAGAGCATGTGACTCTGCTGCTCTGAGTAGCCGTAACATCTGGCGTCCAGAATCACCCACGTGTTTGCCGTGCGTGGAGACCCGTACGTGGGGGAGAAAGGGATCCTGGTGGGTGAGCTCTCCGGCACCCAGCTAGGCGTCGGATACCCGGTCTCCCATATCCAACATCTGGAGGAAGATTAAAAGCATCTCTAGCTCTAACCACAACCCTGCAATTTCATCCCTGAAGGAGACTGACCGAGTTCTGACGACACCTCCCGAAATAAAGGAGTGCTTCGGACGTCGACTTGCGGAGACGAGTTGTAACGGCAGCTACGACGAACCATTTAGAACACTGAAAGAGCAGAATGAGACGATACCTCTTACCTTTAACCCGAGAGACTCTGGCGAGGTTTACAACGACCCCTTTTCTCTTTGGGAGTTGACCTCCGCCATCCTCGAATCCCGTGACGGCTCACCAGGAATAGATACGGTGCATAACGCTTTTCTGAGAAATCTTCCCGAAGAAGCACTCCCCCATATGCTGCGATCCCTTAACCAAATTTGGTCAGAGGGTAGTTTTCCAGACCCTTGGAGGGAGTCCATAGTCGTACCCATCCTTAAACAAGGAAAAGATGGATCGGACCCAAACAACTATAGACCGATATCTCTCACCAGCTGCGTATGCAAGGTGATGGAAAGAATGGTCAACCGTCGTCTCGTTTGGTGGTTGGAGCGGCGGAACCTTCTTTCGGATATCCAGTGCGGCTTTCGACGAGGTAGGTCAACCTCCGACCATCTCGTCAGGACTGACAATTTCATTCAGGAAGCATTTCTTTTGCGGCAAAACGTAATTGGCGTGTTCTTCGACTTAGAGAAAGCGTATGACCATGTTTGGCGGTACAAAATTCCGAAGACACTTGATAAATGGGGGTTTAAAGGAAATCTACCTATTTTCATTAAAAATTTTCTGTATGCGCGAGTTTTTAAAGTTAGAATAGGTGAATATCTATCTACCTTATATCCACAAGAAAATGGAGTACCCCAGGGGTCCGTACTGAGCGTGACCCTATTTGCCATTGCGATAAACGATGTGACCGACTGTATCCGCTCCCCAGTTATGGGCTCCTTGTTTGATGATGACCTCGCTATTTTCTGCAGGTCATCAAAATTAACGAATGCCTCTAGGCTGATCCAGCTGGTTCTGAATAAGCTCTCCGTTTGGTCTCAGAGGAATGGATTCCGTTTCTCTACGGAGAAAACGAAATGCATTCACTTTTACCGAGGACGGGGTGTACAAGCCCCACCGTCCCTATATCTCAATGGTAATGAGCTTCCTTACGTTGAGAACGCCCGATTTCTGGGTATGACATTGGACCGGCGCCTGAATTGGCGCGAACATTTCCGAACTCTAAGAGACAAATGCTTCAAAGTTCTGAACATTTTACGGTTTCTGTCACATTCGACATGGGGCGCGGATCGTACCTCAATGCTTATGCTGTATCGAGCATTAGTACGTTCAAGGCTAGACTACGGATCGATTGTGTACTCATCCGCCCGTGAGACCTACATGAAACCGCTCTCGACGGTTCATAATACTGGACTGCGTTTAGCAACCGGTGCCTTCAGGACCTCCCCTGTCTTGAGCATTTACGCCGATACAGGAGAGCCTCCCCTAGTCAATCGTAGAGAGACGTTGATGTGCAATTATGCCACAAAAATTTTATCTGCGCCGAACCACCCCTGTTTTAACATTATTTCTCACCCACTGCTTTTAGACCTTTTTAACCGAAAGACAAGATCCACTAAACCTCTAACCCCGCACGGGGGGAAGAGAGTAATCTCTTCCTTTGGGGAGTCGCGCCCCCACGGACCCGAGCCCACCGGGGAGACAACCTCGTCAAAAAACCCTTCGTACGCTAGGATAGCGTCCAGACAGCATGTGACTCTGCTGTGCTGAGTAGCCGAAACATCTGGCGTCCAGATTCACCCACGTGTTTGCCGTGCGTGGAGACCCGTACAAGGGGGAGAAGGGAATCCTGGTGGGTGAGCTCTCCGGCACCCAGCCGGGCGTCGGAAACCCGGTATGGGCCGGAGTTCAATACCCCACTTCGGCCCTGGATTCCCCGCAAAACGGGCGGCCGAGAATAACCCAGCTCGGTCAATCGGCTCCTGGCGGCTGGGGAGCTTGGCGGCTCCTTCCGAGCGTACGCCAGTACGGGTTAGTGCTGGAGATATGGGGGTCTCCGTAGGGCGGCCGAAGGCGTGTGGGTTCGGAGGGCCCCCGCGCTGGAGGTTCTAACCCAAAAGAGACCCCCTATCGAAAGTTCCTATATCCCTCGGGTAGCCCTGGCGACCACACCGGATCTCGGTGTGGCGTCCCGAATGTGTGGCTCCGTGGTGGGTGGGGAGCCCAGGGGATGAATTTTTCTGTACGCATTCATGGAGACAATCAATCTTCCTCCAACCAAAAGATCCCGTCCGGAAACGGACGGGGGAGTAAATATAGCTTCCTCTTGTCGCAGATTTCTTGTGATGAAATGTGTAAACGAAGTGGAGACCCTTACTAAGGTGTCACCTTTCTTAATACGTAGAGTCCTTTCAGCAACGGTGACGGGTGACCTAAAATCCGCCAAAAAATTAAGAGACGGAACGCTCCTAATACAGACAACAAACGAAGCACAAAGTGAAAAATTACTCGCAATCGAGAAATTTAATAATATAATAATAAATAATAAATAATAAATAAATAAACTTTATTGGCTCTAGGAATCCTTTCCTTTGGAGCCTAAATAAATACATAATAATAAACACTCAGACTGAGAAGGTTAACATAAAAAAAGAAGAAATCATCAAACACTAAACCAACCAACTCAAACAACCACCTTTATATAGATTTCCAATAACATGAAACAAAATCAAAAACCATACAAAAAACATACAAACCAAAAATTGCAAGTTGCAGACGCTTATATAAATTCAGTTATCATAAAAATAAAAAGAAAACAAAGACTTTTTGAAATTATTGAATCCTGAGATATTTTTTAATTCTTGGGGAATCGAATTCCATACATGGCATGAATTAATATAAAATGAATTCTGGTACATGGTGGTTTTATGAATAGGTACAATTAATTTATTTTTATTTCTTGTTAATCTTGTTTTTTTCATTAAGTTATCTATGTAAGGCTGGAAAATGTAACAAGGAGTTTCAGTTTTTAAAAGTTTATACATAAAGAGACCCATTTGAAATTTTCTTCTTTTTTCAATTTTTAAAATTTTCAATTCCTTATAATATGGAGTGACATGCTCATAATATCCAATGTTACACACATAACGCAAGATACAATTTTGTATTTTCTGTAATTTAGATATCTGGCATTTGTTAATGTTCGACATCACCAAAGAACAGTAATCAATATGAGGAATCAACAAAGCATTCGCTAGTTTGAGTCTCAATGGTATTGGCATTAGGTTACGGAAGCATTTTAACTGGTGCAAAGATTTAATTACCTTATTAGAGATGCATGCTATGTGTTCGTCCCAAGTTAGTGTTTTATTTAGAATAACGCCTAAATTTTTAACCTTTTCAGAATAATCTATTTCTACGTCATTAACTTGAATTTTAGGCAGTGAGCCGATGTTTATGGAAGACAAGACCTTGGCGTTGCCTATTATAATGCTCTTTGTTTTCTGTGAGTTTAGTTTCAGACAATTTTTAGACGCCCATTCACATATAATTGAGATATCTTCGTTAACTTGAGCAATGGCGCTAGAGATCGCATTGCGATCGCAGTCAATATAGATCTGCAAGTCATCAGCGTATAAATGGTACTTACAATGACGTATCTTATTTGGGAGGTCCTGAATGTAAATGACAAAGAGCAATGGCCCCAGTATTGACCCTTGGGGGACCCCATGTTCGACAGGGAGTAATTCAGAATGTACATTGTTTTTCCGATCATTCACCGCCTGGAAACGTTGACTCAAGTAAGAACGGAACCATTGTAAAACAGAAGTAGATATTTTCAAATTAGAAAATCTTTTTAAAAGTATACTATGGTTAACACAATCAAAAGCTTTACTAAAGTCGAAGAGTACCAATATTGTTATTTTCTGCTTATCCATTGAAAGTCTAATGTCATCTGTTATTTTAATCAATGCTGTTTGAGTACTATAACCTTTGCGAAACCCAGATTGAAAATTATTTAAAAAATTATTTTTAGACAGATGTTCAGTAACACAATTAAACACGAATCTTTCAAGAGGTTTTGATAAGGCACACAGTATTGCAATAGGGCGGTAGTCAGACATTTCTACAGGATTCGGCTTCTTTTTAATTAGTTGAATAAGAGCAGATTTCCACAAGGAGGGGAAGTTAGAGTAATCTAACGAGCAATTATAAATTGAAAGCAAAATTGGAAGAGCTAGATGAAGAATCTTTTTAATTACCTTAATACTGATTTCATCTACCCCCGAAGAGTTTGAATTTACCATTGAAATGTATTTAATAGTAGATCGGGGGTAAAATGAGGGAAATAAAGATTTTCATCGCTAAATTCACGCTCAATGCAAGTATTGACATCGAGACGCTCTTCCTCGTCTATACAATCAGACGATGTGGAACCATTTAGAAAATAGGTATTAAGCTCATTGAGGGGGAAATTAATATTGGTGGGTTCATTTCTGGAATTTCCCAGACCCAATCTTTTAATTTCTTGCCACAGAGAACGAGCATCATTTTTATCTGATAAGCAAGAAAAGAAGTAGTTAACTTTTGCATTATGCTGCATTTGCTTCACTTTATTTCGGGAGACTTTATATTCATTGTATTTTTGAGCAGACCGAGTTCTTCGAAAGTGCCTACGTAAAGAATCTCTGTGACTCATGGCGTTTTGTATTTCTTGAGAGAGCCAGGGACATGGGTTACGTCTTAATTTTATTTTTTTAATGGGGGCGTGTCTATCTAAAAGACAAGTAAGGTGGGAATTGAATATTGCCACTTTTTCATTGACATCACGCGTTAAAAAGAAATCCTCCCATTATGGACCGTTCCAGTCCATTTCAAACATAACGTAATCAAGTTTAGCCAAATCCCGGAAACAGATTTCAGGAGGTTTATATGGTGTCGGGTTGAAAATATAGTTCACATACACTAAGTCATGCTCTGATAGAAAGTTCACAGATTCTTGACCAAAGTCATCCACTTTTCTGGCATCGTCAACAATGATTAGGTCAAGCAAAGTCTGACTTGATTCCAGAATATGTGTGGCTTGAAAAGAAGGCAGATGAAGATTATAACTAAACAATAAATTCTTAAGATAAGCACTCTTACGTGTATCTTTAAGCACATCAATGTTGAAATCCCCACAAATAATGACATTTTTATACATAGGTATGTACTTACATATTAAGGTTTCAAAATCATCACATACATAGCAACTATTTGGTGGTCTATACATGACTACAAACAATAACTTGCCATTAGCATTAGAGACATCAATAAACATAAATTCAGGTTTTCGAGGAGTACCATCGGACTTTTCAAGGACTTAACAATTAAAGCGATCATGGATATACGCAGCCACACCACCACCAACTCTATCGAGTCGATCATTCCGAATTAACTGATAATTTTGGAGGTTTACCATATTATTGTTTATATGTTCTTTCAGCCAGGTTTCGGATATTCCAATTAAATGATAACTTTTTGCATAAAAATAATGTCTAAATTCATCAATGTGCGCAAATAAAGATTGAGCATTAACATGACATACACTAAGTTTTTGTGGCTCGCGTACAACAGTAGCTTTGGTGCTTAAAGGTAATGTGTTGATTTCAGAGTTTAAACGTGCACATGTATCCTATTTGACCCTCTGTAGGTCTTCTTCGGTGTTCACCTGGACTCGATCGGCACCTTCACTTTTTCTTACATACACTTTTCCATTTCTTATCCAGACAAACTTGATTTTACCCTCCTTTCTTAGGCTGCGGGCTATGCTGTGTAGTTTTCTGTTAAGTGGAGTCAATGATTCATTTACATAGATGAGGGGATTTAGTGAATAGGGCTTCAAATGGGGCACATCTAAGTCCTTCAAGTATAAATTTCTTTTCCTTTTACGTAGCTGGACAAATTCCTCTGCAACACGGGACCTCATGAAGCGTACTAAAATTGCACGGCTTGAGTGATCCACTGAGCGACTACCAACGCGGAATGCATAGTCAATATCATTGATGTCAACTTTTAACCCCAAAGATAATCCCGTTGCAATAACGAGGGAATCAACAACTTCAACGTCAGACGTAGGAATACCTCTTATCTCTACCACATTCCGCAATTGCTCCTGCTCAATTTGGTTTAAGCGAACTTCACAATCGGACAGTTTGCTAGTGAGAACTTTATTTTCACTCAAGAGCTCATCCAGCTTATTACTTTATTTTGAGAGGTTATCGTTAATAAGCTCAATAGACTTCGCGTGCTCACTCACAGATACCTGCCATGTAGAGATGGTATCCTTAAATGCAATCTGCTCGTCGTGGATGGAGTTGACTCGCAGCAGAAGGGTCTGCAACAGCTCCTTTGTGGTTTCCTCCTCGCCCGGAAGAGTAGGAGACGCAACACGGATGCCTCTCACGGGGGTTTCCTCTCTGCGGTCTAGGCGATGTTTCCCAAGACATTTGCTGCACGTCCACGGCTTTTGCAGATCTAGGATTGTCCTGAAGTCCTCCTCAGTTAGAGAATTGCAGGACGGATGTTGCAAACTCTTGCATGCACTGCAGGAGAGGCTAGAGCCGCGTTTTGTCGGAAGGCCACATATTACGCAATTGGGCATTACGAGGCGAGCGAGAATAGGTCTCAAGCGAAAACCGAGCGACCGCGAACAACACGACCGTTCACCTTCACTGCCTGAGCGAATATCCCTGTCAAGGTCCAAGTGCACCGCACCCTTAACACTTGCCAGGGTGTAATCAGCAACTATGACCTCCTCTACGTGTCCGATGATGAAATTAAGACGGAGATGGCTCCACAAGGCGTAATAGACTGTCGCCGATTAAAAATTAAAAGGAACGGCGAGCTGATAAATAGCACTTCTTTAATCCTAACATTCTCACGCGACACACTTCCCGAAAAGGTATATGTGGGCTACGAATCTGTGTCACTCCGACCATTCATCCCAAGTCCTATGAGATGCTTCCAATGCCAGCGTTTCGGTCACATCGCTACAAGATGCCAGGGCAAGGCCACCTGCCCACGCTGTGGCAAAGATAAACATGACGGTGATTCCTGCACCTCAGATCCATCCTGCGTCAATTGCGAGGGTGCACACCCAGTGTACGCCCGTGATTGTCCCAAAATGATGGAAGAGAAGAAAATCATGGAAATCAAGACTGTGGAGAAGTTACCCTATTTTGAATCCCGCAAAAAATTCAGAACATTAATGGCACCTACCTTTTCAAGATCGTACGCTGCAGTAGTAGACACCTCAGTTAATAATAATAATAACAATGTAAGCCAAGGAAACAAAAAGAACGTGAAAGTGAGCAAAGCAACGGACAACAGCAACAACCAAGCCAAACCGGATAAGGCTACTAAACCGGTAACAAAGAACATTCCGACAGAAAAAAATGACGCCGTGTTGGATTCTTCAAAGAAGAACGCCAACTCAGGCACCACCGGGACCACGCAAAACAAGCGTGGGAAGTCCCAGTCCCCCGGTCCATCTGGTAAGGCTATACATAGCCTACCAGAATCCATGGATGAAGATGATATCTCGGAGTCAGAGATAAACCGGGCGAAGGCTAAGGAGAAGAGACGCTTTAAGCGTTGAGTCTCCCTCTAGCCTAGTGATCGAGTTTTAGTTTATTTATTTAACTTATTCCCTATTTTAATGGCTTTTATCATACAGTGGAACTGTAATGGTTTTTACCGACACTGGGAGGAGCTTACCATTTTAATTCGTGATTTTAACCCTAGTTGTGTTTGTCTCCAAGAGACGCATTTAAAAGCTAAAGATAAAGGAATTTTAACGGGTTTTAATGTTTTTAGACACGACGACACCAGTGGTCAAAGAGCCCAAGGTGGAGTGGCAATTGCTATTCGGGAGACCCTTTACACCTCCCAATTGCACTTGACCACTCCATTTCAAGCAGTAGCGGTGACAATCCATGCTCCGGAGACTATAACGTTATGCAATGTTTACCTACCGGAGGGTGCGCCGGTCACGCGGTGCAACTTGGAGAACCTTACCCGCCAACTACCTAAGCCCTTTATATTGCTTGGAGATTTTAACGCGCATGACGCCTTGTGGGGTAGCACAAGGACCCAGCAAAACCGACGAGGAAGAATTTTATCTAATTTTATTATAGACTCTAACCTTATTTTACTGAACAGCAAGGAAAAGACACGTTTTAACAGTTTTAATGGTGAGTACTCCTCCATAGACCTTTGTATTTTATCAAGCAGTCTTATAACGAAGACTAGACGGACTGTGCAAGATATCGTACTGCGCGGGTGAATCACAACCTCGGAGTCAACCTAGCTGAGGTACTAGGAGACACTCCCGAAAACATTTCCCGACTGATAGCATTCCTACACTCAACTCGACTTTTCAATAAAATATAAATGATACTCTTGTAAATTATTGACACGTTAAATTCAGGACGGGCCTAATCCCCTTTATCAATACCAGTCAGTGAGTGGTGCAAAATGGCCTTAGCCGCCGACGCACCCATTAAAAGAAACACTACTACTACTCCCCGCACGGGGGGAAGAGAGTAATCTCTTCCTTTGGGGAGCCGCGCCCCCACGGACCCGAGCCCACCGGGGAGACAACCTCGTCAAAAAACCCTTCGCACGCTAGGATAGCGTCCAGACAGCATGTGACTCTGCTGTGCTGAGTAGCCGATACATCTGGCGTCCAGATTCACCCACGTGTTTGCCGTGCGTGGAGACCCGTACAAGGGGGAGAAGGGGATCCTGGTGGGTGAGTTCTCCGGCTCCCAGCTGGGCGTCGGAAACCCGGTATGGGCCGGAGTTCAATACCCCACTTCGGCCCTGGATTCCCCGAAAAACGGGCGGCCGAGAAGAGCCCAGCTCGGTCAATCGGCTCCTGGCGGCTGGGGAGCTTGGCGGCTCCTTCCGAGCGTACGCCAGGACGGGTTAGTGCTGGAGATATGGGGGTCTCCGTAGGGCGGCCGAAGGTGCGTGGGTTCGGAGGGCCCCCGCGCTGGAGGTTCTAACCCAAAAGAGACCCCCTATCAAAGGTTCCTATATCCCTTGGGTAGCCCTGGCGACCACACCGGATCTCGGTGTGGCGTCCCGAATGTGTGGCTCCGTGGTGGGTGGGGAGCCCAGGGGATGAATTATGTTCTTACTTTCATGGAGACGATTACTCTTCCTCCACCAAAAAGATCA
Source organism: Ischnura elegans (assembly GCF_921293095.1). NCBI lineage: Eukaryota > Metazoa > Arthropoda > Insecta > Odonata > Coenagrionidae > Ischnura > Ischnura elegans. Next base: position 4,832,763 of record NC_060248.1, on the reverse strand, counting down.
CGCCCGGACACGGGCGGAGGAGAAAAGTCTTTTGAAAGCTCGAAGCGTTTTTTGTCTATGAAATGCGCCAAAGAAGGTGACACTCTGAAAAAGGTGTCTCCCTTTTTCATAAAAAAAGCTATGCAATCGATAATTACTGGAGAGCCAAATTCGGTGAAAAAACTAAGAGATGGTACCCTACTAATAGAGACTGCGAACAACATCCAAGCTGAAAAATTGCTTAAAACTGAAAAATTACACGACATCCCAGTTAAAGTCGAGATCCACCGCACTCTAAATACCTCTAAGGGAGTAATAAGTCACTACGACCTTCTTTACGTGGAACCAGAAGAGATCAAGAGAGAGATGGCCCCCCAGGGCGTCATCGACTGCCGCAGACTGACTACGAAGCGAAACGGTGAAGTGATAAATACCACGTCAGTAATTCTCACGTTCGCTCTAGACAAACTGCCCGTTAGAGTCTTCTTAGGATACGAATCTGTAACTGTGCGACCATTCTTCCCTCAACCGATGCGCTGCTTCCAATGCCAAAAATTCGGCCACATCGCACCGCGATGTGAGGGCAAGGCCACCTGCCCGCGCTGCGGCAAGGACAAGCACGATGGGGACAAATGTGCGGAAGCGGCCTGCTGCGTGAATTGCGAGGGTACCCACGCGGCTTACTCTCGCGATTGCCCGAAAATGAAAGAGGAACGGAAGATTATGGAAATAAAAACTATGGAAAAAATATCTTACCTGGAGGCAAGGAAAAAGTTCAAAGCCCTTAGTGCCCCCTCTTTCTCGCGTTCCTTTGCCGCAATCGCCTCTGCTCCAGTTAAGAAGTGCACCATTTCTACACAGACGGAACCTGAAAAGCAGATAGATTTATTAAAAAAAAACAAATGCGAGTAACAATAGCAATACTAAAAAAAACACCCCTAACTCCTCCGTAGTGTCTCCCAAAAATACAACAAAGAAAACCACCAGAAAACCTGACCAGCGAGAGAAAACTCCCTCTCCTGGTCCCTCCGGCAAAGGTATGGAACCGATGCAGGAGGACATAGACGAAGATCTCTGTATTTCGGACACAGAGATCGAAAAAGTCAGGAATAAGGGAAGGAAAAGTCGCTTAAAGCGATGATTCCACAGACTTCCGGGCTAATGCTGCTCCAAGTTTCAATATTGACATCCTTTTTTTCTGTTTTTATTTATCTTTTACCCTTTTTTAAACCCTTTTTATGAATTTTATATTACAATGGAATTGTAATGGATTTTATCGGCATAAGGAGGAGCTGGCTGTTTTAATAAATGATTTTAACCCTTTCTGTATATGTTTGCAGGAAACGCGTTTTAAAGATACAGACAAGGGATATTTAAAACATTTTAACACTTTTAGACTGGACGATACTAGTGGCCAACGAGCCCATGGTGGAGTCTCGGTTTTTGTCCGGGAGGCTCTTTACACCTCCCGAATAAATCTTAACACACCGTTCCAAGCGGTAGCGGTGACGGTGCACGCTCCCGAGGCGATAACGGTGTGCAACGTTTACCTGCCGGAGGGTGCACCCGTCACCCGTTTTAATCTAGAATCCCTTGTTCACCAGCTACCTCAGCCTTTTATTTTACTCGGAGATTTTAATGCTCACGATCGTCTATGGGGAAGCACCCCGGAACAGTGCAACCGCAGGGGACGTATTTTATCATGTTTTATTAGTGATTTTAACCTTTTTTTACTCAATAACGGCGAGAAAACCCGTTTTAACTCTTATAGCGGCGATTCTTCCTCCATTGACTTGAGTATTTTATCGACTAGTTTGGTCAATAAACTCAAACTCTCTGTGCATAAGGATCTTAGTGGGAGCGATCACTTTCCCCTTTTAATCAAAAGGGAGCAAAATATAAACCCCGATTTTATTAGACCAGGCTGTTGGATTGTCCGGAAAGCTGATTGGCATCTTTTTAACTCAAATTTTAACTACGTGTGGGATAAAAACAACGACTGTGTAACAAACGTAAATCTTTTGACATCCAGCATCATTCAAGCCGCCGAAATTAGCATACCACGATCTCGAAGCATCCTTCCAAGAAATGCTGTGCCATGGTGGAATGAAACCTGCGCAGAAGCCATTAAAAAACGTAAGAAAGCTCTCCGAATTTTCAACAAGTATCCTACAGCAAATAATCTCTCCGCTTTTCGGCGACTAAGAGCGAAAGCGCGTCAGGTAATAAAGGACGCAAAGAGGATTTCTTGGATGAATTTTGTCTCCGGTGTCAACCACAGGACTCCACTTGCACAGGTATGGCGTAAGGTGAGGAGCATATCGGGTAGCAGCCAGCATCTAGGTATATCCTTCCTAGAAGTCGAAGGAAAGGTTATCACTTCTCCAGCTGCGATAGGGAACGTATTCGCCCAATTACTCGCCAAAGTGAGCAGCGACGAATGCTATGACCCTTCTTTTGCGATCCTCAAGAAAAGGCTCGAGAACGTCCCTATATCCTTTATGGAGCCCAAAACAACGGCAGACTACAATATGCCATTTACCATTTGGGAGCTGAAATCTGCCATCCATGACTCCCACGACACGTCCCCAGGACCCGACGAGATCCACAATGCCTTCCTCCGAAATCTATCGGAATCGGCGTTGCTGGAAATCCTTGAAACTTTTAATCAGCTCTGGGCCAATGGGGATTTTCCTCCGTCCTGGCGGGAGTCCGTCATTGTCCCCATCCCAAAACATGGTAAAGACCGAGCTGACCCGAATTCTTACCGGCCGATTTCTCTCACCAGCTGCCTGTGCAAGTTAATGGAGCGAATGGTAAATCGACGTCTCATTTGGTGGCTGGAGCGTCGAAAACTCCTCTCTAGGATACAATGCGGATTCAGACGGAACCGTTCCACAATGGACCACTTGGTCAGAATTGAAAATTTCATCCAAGAAGCCTTCCTTCTCCGCCAACACGTAGTCGGTGTATTTTTCGACTTAGAGAAGGCTTACGACCGGGTCTGGCGACGTAAGATTCTACGCGTATTACGCGAGTGGGGTTTTAGAGGCTGTTTGCCCATTTTTATACAAAATTTTTTAACCAACCGTGTTTTTAAAGTAAGGACGGGACAGTTGTTGTCAAATTTTTACCCTCTTGACAACGGAGTTCCCCAAGGCTCGGTTCTGAGCGTGACGTTGTTCGCTATTGCGATCAACGACATAGCTCACTGCATCAAGGAGCCAGTGTTAGGGTCACTGTTTGTGGATGATCTCGCGATTTTCTGCAGATCATCTAGGGTCGTGAATGCATCGCGTATGGCGCAACTCACCATCAATAAACTTCACAAATGGACCCAAAATAACGGCTTCCTTTTCTCTTTGGAGAAAACAAAGTGCGTTCACTTTTCTCGCACTCGGGGCGTCCATGTAAATCCCACGTTACACCTAGGTGGTAGAAACCTCCCATTTGTGGAATCAGTCCGTTTTCTGGGGATGACCCTCGACCACAAACTCAACTGGAAGGAGCACATTAATTCTGTCAAGGTAAACTGTTTGAAGTCTTTAAACATTTTAAAGTTTTTAAGCCACGCATCTTGGGGAGCAGACCGCACCACCTTAATTTTACTTTACCGCACACTGGTGCGGTCGAAATTAGACTACGGCTCATTCGTGTATGCGTCCGCACGCGAGACGTATTTGAAAGCACTTAATTCAGTGCACAACGCAGGTCTGCGACTATGCACTGGGGCGTTTAGGACCAGCCCGATTCCCAGTATATATACCGACGCAGGCGAGCCTCCTCTATGCTACCGAAGGACCTGGCTTCTTTGTAGCTACGTTTCCAAAATTTTAGCAATGACGAGTCACCCATGTTATAGTTTACTTTTTAAACCCCGTTTTATTAATGTTTTTAACCGAAGGACTAAAGCAACCAGACCAGTAAGCGTTCGTTTTAACGATTTTATTCGCGGATGCGAATTCACTCTACCTGAAGTGTATCCTGTTTCATTCTCGGAACACCCCCCTTGGATTACTCCCACTCCGGTGGTGAATATTCTTTCACGATCTCGAACGAAGTCTTCCACAACTCCCTCGGAGTACCAGCGTTTGTTTGCCATGTTCCGATGGAATCACCCCAACCTTACCCCCGTTTACACTGACGGTTCGAAAGATAACTCTGCTTGTGCATGTGCAGTGGTCTCCCCTATCCACGGGAACATCAGAGCAAAGCTTCACCCGATGTGCAGTGTGTACACGGCGGAGCTTTATGCCATAAGGACAGCTCTAGAAGCCCTAGATGACCACGGCGGCTCCTTTGTGATATGCACTGACTCCAGGAGCTCGCTACAAGCCATCTCTGGCTTCTCACCCGTGCACCCGATCGTGCAAGAAATACACTCTCTCCTGCTGACCCTTTCGAGAAAGGGTTTGAATATCCATTTTCTGTGGGTACCGGGACATGAGGGGATAGCCGGGAATGAGATAGCAGACGCTATGGCCAAGGAAGCTCTGAATAACGAAGTTCTAGTCTCAACGCTGGTTCCCCACGAGGACTTACGAGCATCTCTAAGAAACGTGGTATTTGGAAAATGGAGGGAGTCATGGAGGATTCTAAATAATAACAAGCTCCGTGGCATCAAGGACACGGTAGCAGCGTGGCCCTCCTCAGCTCGTAGTAATCGGAGAGAGGAAGTAGTACTTACACGATTGAGGATAGGGCACAGCCCCCTGACCCATGCGTATCTCTTTACTGAAGAGAAGGAACCTCCCCAATGTGGGGATTGTAAATGTCCATTAAGTATTAGACACATCATGCTAGATTGTGTTAAGTACCGCGAAGCGCGAAGGCGAAATAATCTAGGGGGAGACCTAAAAACCCTTTTAGGAGACCACCCTACCAACTTAATCTGTACATTTCGGTTTCTCAGAGAAATAAACATTTTTAATAAAGTCTAATTATGTACACTTTCAACGAAGACATCAGATGCATTAGATTACTTTATACATAACAATTGTAATTAAATAGCACAGTAGTGGTGCAAAATGACCTTGCCGTCGACGCACCCTAAATCCAAACACTACTACTACTACTACTACTACTCATTACAACTGACATTTTCCCATGATTTCATTCGGCTTTTTAGTGGTAGATCAGTGGAAATTGCCAAAGCATTTCCATGTCTATTTGTTTCATCCACAATGTATGACATCAAATCAGTTCCAAAAAACAACAGGAAAATGTCTACCCCACTTCTTCCCTTATGAAGGTGGTCAGATGTTACTTCAGATGAGGAGCTGTTGAACTGGAAAATCTGAGGAGTAAAATCATCAGTCCTGGACCAAGAAGATGATGCGGATGCAATGTCATCAGCCAAATTGAGTGGACCACCATCGCCGGAATCATTTTCATCTTCCTCGTCCGTCTCGGTATCCGTGGTGGACACAGGCACATCGGAACAATTTCCGTCCTTACTTACAATCAGAGTCGATTAAAATATTGAGAATCCTTCCGCGTCAGCTTGTTTGTAGACAATGTGACTACGTAGATTTCCGCGGTGTTCAGGTTCCAATTTCTCCATATTTCCGGTGCAACCGCGTCGGTTTGTTGGTGATGACAACAGTTTCGCTGGCACTGCTGCCAGCGTCTTCAGGTCGAAGATGATGCCGGTCCACGATTTTCGTCCTCCTTATATAGGGGGTCAGTCCCGCCAGTTGTGGCTGCCGCTCTCCTACAGGAAAATCTACAGGAATTCCTACTGCACCTCAATTCCCAACACAAGGATATACAATTCACCATGGAGTTAGAGAAAGACGGCCAGCTACCTTTTTTGGACGTCTTGGTAAAGAAAAGGAGTGACGGTCACCTCGGGCACTCTGTATATCGGAAAGCCACGCATACGGACCGGTATCTAGACTATGCGTCGCACCACCATCCTGTGCAAAAGGCATCCTTGATAAATACACTTTTTCACCGGGCCCACCGCGTTTCGGATGCTGAGTCGCTGGCAGAAGAAGAGAAACATCTAATTGCAGCATTGAAAAAGAATGGCTACCCGGATTCGGCCCTGAAAAGGACCATTAACCCTTTATGGTCAACAATTTTTTTACCCAAGGAAAACATTTTTTCCTTCCAAATCTTAATCAAGGGAGACCATAGGAAGCACACCTACCCATTTTTTAAACTTTTTTGTCAAAATTGATAAAAATTGAGGTATGTGCCAAATTCGGTACATTGGGCATTCCCGTAACAGCTAGGCTTCAACAGTAAGTAGGCAACCCGTCATACATTTTTAGATTAAAAAGACATAATTCCTCATTAACTGCCTCTTTACAACAATTAGTCTTACTAACAAAACATGGGAATATCCTTGGTCAAATTTTACCTATAATTCATTTCAATGCACAATGTGTAAATCATCAATAACATTATTACAGTCAAATATCAGCTGGCAGCATAATAAGTAATATGTGAGGAGGAAAACGGATATTTTTTCAAAAAGTAAACAACAATGTATCCATAATAATATGCCTGATGGCATTTGATTACTTAGTGAAATAAATTTGGAGAGAGTTACACATCATAATCAAACACTTATTCTAAAATGGATGCACTAATTTCTGTTGTCATTTCAGCAAAATATAAAAATCAATGGGGAAGTATTTGAAGAACTGCAGTAGATGGTTGGTAAAAATAACAATGAACCAAGTTATTTTTCATGAAATTTAATAAAACAATTTGAATTCTTGTTCAAGCACAAGTGTACATCGCATTTAGTACAAAGAAACACAGTTTTCCCTGAACAACCAGGGTTTTTGCACCTCTGCCTGACATCTTTTACCTGTGGCCAATGGCCAACACCATCAACTCGGCAAGTTGTTTCTGGTATTGGATTGGCTGGTCCTCTCTTTCTCTTTGCTTCAAATTTTGCATCCACGCTGTCATGTGATTTCCTGCCCCTCTTTTTCAAAAGAATGTCTTTTCCTCGTTTTGTTAGAGCCTCTGCTATTCTCATCTTGAATTCCAGCAAATCATTTTGCTTTTTCTTGGAAATGCCCAAAGAGTCACAGTCTCTCCGGTAAAGAGACCAACTATTCACCACTGCCAAGTCAACAAAATGAAAAAATAGTCTATGGTAATATTTCCTCGACTTGAGAAATATTCTGTATCTTGACAGATTTGCATCGCATAAATCTACGCCACCCATACAATCATTATACATTTTTACCATTCTGGGACACTGAACTTCAACTTTTCCCTTGCCCTTCTTGTCCCATCGTTGTACAGTTCCCATCGGATGAGCACCACCAAATGTACCCATCAATGTAACTGGTCGGTTATCAAACCACTTCACGACCCTGACACTTACTCCATCCACAGTGGCTTCCTTTTCATCGATTGAGCCCCTGCCTCTTTTCTTCAGTTCCTTGTCAGGCAAAAGATTACACCCTGGAATTCTATTGCATCTAACTGTCCCCAGAGAATATACTCCTTTTTTGTGTAATTCTGTCAGAAGCGCCAACGAGGTGAACCAATTGTCAAAATATAATGTAAAGTTTTTGTTGCTTTCTAAAATTGAAACTAAATTCAGGACAACATTACCACTTGCTCCTATGTCCGTGACACCAGGCAAAGGAGTGATTTTACCTGTGTATAGTTCAAAATTGTGAACTAAACCCTTAGTATCACAGAGCACAAAAATTTTATATCCCCATTTGTATGGTTTTTTTGGGTTGTACTGCTTCAATGTAGACTTCCCCTTGAAGGGTACGATTTGCTCATCTACACACAACACTCCACTTTGGGGAATTGCTTGAAACTTTTTCACCACATGGTCATATATAGGTCTAATTTTAAACAATTTATCATGCAATGGATTGTCCTTTCCAACCATATTTGTGTTGTCATTGAAATGAAGCTTGCTCTTGATATCCTCAAACCTATTTCGTGAAATAACTGATGATACTTCATTAAGTTTTGTGTGTACTCCCCAGTACATTCGAGACCGTGGAAAATTAAAAATTGACGTATACATAACACAACCAAGGAATTGCTCAATTTCTTCTGGTGAAACATTTAGAGGTTTATTCACATTGACCTGTAATGCATAGAGGTTGCTCTGTTCCACAATGTGGGTAATAATTTCTCTATCAAATATCTCTAAAAAATAATCAACTGGGGGCTTAACTGATTCTGCAGGATCTATTTGTCCAAGCCATAGGGGACACGTTTTTGGACTGTCAGCACCACAAGTGGCCTTCCAGACTGGCAACCTTTTTATTCCCTTTCTGCCCACAGACTCGACAGGGTGAAGTTCTGGCGTTGTTTCATCTTCAGAAAAACTATCTGAAGCACTTTCGGAGTCATCAGGTGACTCTGATTCCACATCTTCATCGCTTGAGCTTTCACCAGCATGAGGATCATCACTATCCTCCGGTGGTACAATGACATTTTGCACGACTTTCCTCCTCTTTTTCCCATAAAAAAAATCAGGATTCATTATCTGAAATAGGGTACAAATACTATATCTAAAAATGCCAAGAATAAATGTTATAACTAGCCATTTGACTACTCTTTACACTCAATTATATAAATACGACAATATCACGAAGTATATTTATAAAATATTTTATATCAGGTTTCAGAGGCGATTTATTGACTTACATTGATGTATTGCCGTAACAGCCCAGAGGGACGAATTCGTCACACACTTATTCTTCCTTCAATTTCCAATAATCTGAAACATTAACATGTCACGATTACATATTACAATAATTAAAACCATAAAGAATGCAAAATAAATTTTATAAACACATAAACTTACCTATGAAAGCCAAAAACTAAAAAAAAAAACACAGCAAGTGAACTTTTTCCATGTGCTTTGCTTCGACTTATTCCGATCGTCGTCGGAGTTCTACCTTTCCCCGCTTGGTAGCGACACTTACTGCAGCCGGCAGATACGAATGTGCCGAAAACGTCTCAATGGGCTTTTGTGGAATAACTCACTTAGCTACTGATACAAAATGATTCTGGAGGTATGTGCCGAATTCGGCACACCTGACGTTAAAGGGTTAAAAGAAAACCACTTTCAAGTGAAAAAACGGAAGACGAAAGAGCTTGGGCCGTCATTCCCTACGTCGCAGGGACCACCGAAAGGATTGCCAGGGCCCTGAAAAAGCACGGCATCACCACCAGGTTTAACTGTACGACAAAAAATTGGTGACTTGCTGCCCACAGCCAAAGACAGACTACAGCACGACCTTCATGAAGGTGTTTACAAGGTCCCTTGCTCATGTGGAAAAGCATACATCGGTGAGACTTGCCGTTCACTCAAGATACGGATGCAAGAGCACCGAAGGGCAACGAAAAACAGGCAATTCCAGCTGTCTGCCATATCGGAGCACGCCTGGACCCCGGGACATGACATTAAGTTTGACGACGCCAAGATAATAGTGAAAGAAGGCAGATATTTTCCCAGACTCATCCGCGAATCCATTGAGATAGCCCGGACGGACAATTTTAACAGAGACGACGGCTACCATCTGGATGCCCATTGGAGGAGGCTCATTAGGCGGACCAATAGGAGAGCGGCAGCCACAACTGGCGGGACTGACCCCCTATATAAGGAGGACGAAAATCGTGGACCGGCATCATCTTCGACCTGAAGACGCTGGCAGCAGTGCCAGCGAAACTGTTGTCATCACCAACAAACCGACGCGGTTGCACCGGAAATATGGAGAAATTGTTTGTAGACAAGTTTCGCTGGCTATCCTGCCACGTCTTCAGGTCGAAGGTGTCGGCTGTCGGTTTCTGCCTCGCTTATATCCCGTAGGCTGGATGGGAGCTGCACTGCGATTGGCTGTCGTGAATAGGCGCTTCTCTTTGATTGGCTCTCTCTCGACAGCCGACACCTTTGACCTGAATACGCTGGCAGGATAGCCAGCGAAACTGTAGTCTACAAACAAGCTGACGAAAACCCTGGAGAAATGCAGGGATCAAACCATCGCCGCGGAGACCTACGTTCTAGCAAAATATTGAGAACTTTATCCTCGAGATAAACCTTTCGCCTTTTTGACCAAGGTGGCTAATTTTCACCATCCGTAGAGAAAATAAATGAGGAGATTCACAAAATCTGGCCACTCGTGTAGGTACTTGATTAGGAGCAAACGTACACCACCGAAACCCTGGAGAAACTGAGCAAAGATCAATAGAACATGTGGAAAAGGTAGATATTCGAAGGGAAACCCATCCGCTGGGACCTCGAACGGGGGAAGAGGGTGACGTCTTCCTTTGGAGAGCAGCGCCACCACGGACCCGAGCCCACTGGGGAGACAACCTCGTTGAAGAACGCTTCGTAGAGCTCGAATAGCGTCCAGACAGCACGTGACTCTGCTGTTCTGAGTAGCCGTAACATCTGGCGTCCTTATCACCCACGTGTTGCCGTGCGTGGAGACCCGTACGTGGGGGAGATAGGGATCCTGGTGGGTGAGTTCTCCGGCACCAAGTCCATGTTCCGGAGGCTATAACGTTGTGCAACGCATATCTTCCGGAGAATGCGCTTGTCTCATGATGCAACCTGGTGACACTAATCCGCCAAATACCCAGACCCTTCGTCTTGCTTGGAGATTTTAATGCGCATGACGCCCTTTGGGGTAGCGCAAGAGGGCAACGTAAAGACGAGGGAAGATATTATCTGATTTTATTTTAGATTCTAATCATATGTTATTAAATAACGGAGAGACAACACGGTTTAACAGTTTAAATGGCGAGTATTCCTCGGTAGACATTAGTATCTTATCAAGTAGTCTTATGACGAAAATGAGTATGCACGGGCATAACGACCTTTGTGGGAGCGATCATTTACCAATTTTATCGAAAAAGACCGATTTACTAATGATAATTTTAAGCGACCGAAAGCCTAACTCTTTCACAAAGCCGATTTTTTTTGGAAAAATTCAATTACGTTCATGGGAATAATCTGAACGCATCTCAAAACGCTTCAGCCATCTTAGAAGCTGCAACTGCAAGCGTTTCGCGTTCCTGTGGTTCGGGAATGCGACCCCGAGTGCCATGGTGGACCGATGAATGTGCTACAGCTATTAAGCTTCGCATGAAGGCACTTCGAATCTTTACTAAATAACCCACAGCGACAAATTTGTCCTCTTTCCGTCGTCTGCGAGCAATAATAATAATAATAATTTTTATTGTTCATAGAGATCACATGTTCCTGTGACATTGTAAGTCGTCAAAATAAAGTAAATTATTAAAGTAATAGTTACAAATAAATGAAGTGATATAATATTTACAATTTTTACAGTTAAAAGGAAAAAGTTACAATTTTTGTGGTTGATGGGCAAAGATTACTCAGAGCCCAACATAAAATCCTTCAGGCTATAGTAGTTGTTTTCCATTAAATATTTCTTCAAAGCATTCTTGACTGGTGTAGGTGGAAGACATTTCATAACATACGGTAGTTTGTTGTATATTTTTGATGGGGAGAAAAGGGGCCCTTTTTGGCTGAAAGTGCTAGGGTAGTCTTTGAGGTGAATGTCATTGGTGGTTCTGGTAGCGTGATTATGGAGAGAACTGTTTTTTGGAAGGTATTCAGGGTTATTGTGGCGCAAGGTAAAATCCACCCCGCACGGGGGGAAGAGAGTAATCTCTTCCTTGGGGGAACCGCGCCCCCACGGACCCAAGCCCATCGAGGAGACAAGCTGGCTAAAAAAAACCCGCCGCTCGCTCGGATAGTGTCCAGACAGCATGTGACTCTGCTGTTCTGAGTAGCCGTAACATCTGGCGTCCAGAATCACCACGTGTTTGCCGTGCGTGGAGACCCGTACATGGGGGAGAAAGGGATCCTGGTGGGTGAGTTCTCCGGCACCCAGGTTGGCGAGTTCTCCGGCACCCAGGTTGGCGTCGGAAACCCGGTATGGGCCGGAGTTCAATACCCCACTTCGGCCCTGGATTCCCCGAAAAACGGGCGGCCGAGAAGAGCCCAGCTCGGTCAATCGGCTCCTGGCGGCTGGGGAGCTTGGCGGCTCCTTCCGAGCGTACGCCAGGACGGGTTAGTGCTGGAGATATGGGGGTCTCCGTAGGGCGGCCGAAGGCGTGTGGGTTCGGAGGGCCCCCATGCTGGGGGTTCTAACCCAAAAGAGACCCCCTAATGAAGGTCCCTATATCCCTTGGGTAGCCCTGACGTCCATTCCGGCTTGCGGGTGGCGTCCCAAATGTGTGGCTCCGTGGTGGGTGGGGAGCCCAGGGGATGAAATATAACGTAGTATGGAGTCTGAAATTCTTCCTCCAACAAAGAGATTCCGCCCGGACACGGGCGGAGGAGAACAGTTATTCAAAAGAGCAAAACAGTTTCTGTCATTGAAATGCTCCAAGGACGGCGAAAATTTGAAAAAGGTTTCTCCCTTCTTCATTAAAAAAGCACTTCAAGCCATCATTCCAGGAGAGCCAAACTCAGTAAAGAAACTTAGAGATAGTTCCCTATTAATCGAAACAGCCAATAACGTACAAGCCGAAAAATTGTTAAAAGTAGAAAAGTTGCACGATATACCAATCAATGTCGAGATCCACCGTACTTTAAATACATCTAGGGGTGTGATCAGCCACTACGACCTTCTATATGTCGAACCAGACGAAATTAAGAAGGAAATGGCTTCCCAGGGTGTCATTGATTGTCGACGACTTACAACAAAGCGTAACGGTGAAGTGATTAATACTACCTCGGTAATCCTCACGGTCGGTTTGGATAAAATCCCGAGCAAAGTCTACCTAGGCTATGAATCGGTACCTGTGAGACCTTTCTTTCCCAACCCGATGCGTTGCTTTCAATGCCAAAAATTCGGCCACATCGCACCGCGATGTGAGGGCAAGAACACCTGCCCGCGCTGTGGCAAGGACAAGCATGACGGTGAGAAATGTTCATCGGAGCCTTTCTGCGTCAACTGCAAGGGCACACATCCATCGTACTCCCGAGATTGTCCCGTCATGAAAGATGAAAGGAAGATAATGGAAATAAAGACCCTGGAAAGAATCCCTTATTCCGAGGCACGAACGAAATACCGGTCACAGAGAGCCCCAACATTTTCAAAATCGTTTTCGCAAATAGTCGCAACCACCACTAAAAAAACTACATGTACCATCTCTACGCAGACTTATAATGAATTTCGCATTGAGAGCACGAAGATGCCCATACGAGAACCAAAAAAAAAAAACAAAAGCAAATTAATGAAGTCACAGGCAGGAAAAGTCATTCTAAGGCGGTTTTCCCTAAGAAAAACCCAAAATCTACTTCTGAGGATGCTGGGAATAAGCGGGATAAAACACCCCCACCCACATCCTCTAAAGATGCACAATATGATGCCATGGAAGAAGACCTCTGTGTCTCGGACACAGAAGTGTTCCAGGCCAGGATAAAGCAGAGGAAACAGCGGTTAAAACGTTGATCCTCCGCTCACTGTGAACATACGTACATTTCCAGATTTTAACCTATTTATTTATTTTAACAATTTAAACCATGTATTTTATTCTACAATGGAATATGAATGGTTTTTATAGGCACAAGGAGGAGCTGGTTGTTTGAATTAGAGACTATAACCCCGTCTGCACCTGCCTGCAAGAGACGCATTTTAAGCTGACAGACAAGACCGTTTTAAAAGGTTTTAAATTTTTTAGACTTGACGACACCAGTGGTCAGCGAGCCCATGGTGGAGTGGCAATGACTATTCGGGAGGCCCTATACACCTCACGAGTGCAATTGAACACTCCGCTGCAGGCAATTGCAGTGACAGTACACGCACCCGAGGCAATTACTCTCTGCAACGTATATCTGCCGGAAGGTGTACCTGTGAGTCGAGTTAATTTAGAATCCCTCGTTCGTCAGTTACCTCGGCCCTATGTTTTAATGGGTGACTTCAACGCACACGACACACTATGGGGTAGCACAAGAACTCAGTGCAATCAAAGGGGACACATAGTCACAAATTTCATCAATGACCTTAACTTGTTTTTACTAAACACCGGTGAAAAAACTCGATTCAACAGCTTCAACGGTACCTTCTCGTGTATCGACTTAAGTATTTCGACAGGTGGCGTAATGCGTAGGCTTGAGTGGTCCGTACATAAAGATTTATGCGGTAGCGACCACTACCCTATTTTAATTACTAAAGGTGGCGGTTTTATCCACCGTCCGACTCAACCAAGCAATTGGGTTGTCCGCAAGGCCAATTGGTCTCTTTTTAAAAGAAAATTTCATTTTAAACACGACGACAATGTGAATGGTGTGGGGAACATAAAAGTATTCACAGATAAAATTCTAGAAGCCGCAAATTCCACCGTACCCCGTTCTAAATGCAAATCTCACAGGCCCACAGTTCCGTGGTGGACCGAGGAGTGTGCAAAAGCTATACAGGTGCGAAAGAGGGCACTCCGAATATTTAGCAAATATCCTACGGCGACAAATCTCACCGCCTTTCGGCGCCTCAGAGCGAAAGCTCGGCAAGTAGTTAAGGAGGCCAAGAAAGCATCATGGGAGGAGTTTGTGTGTTCTATAAACCACAGGACTCCCATACCCGACATCTGGAGGAAGATTAAAAGCATCTCTGGCTCTAACCACAACCTTGCAGTTTCATCCCTGAAGGAGACTGACCGAGTCCTGACGACACCTCCCGAAATAAGCGAGTGCTTCGGACGTCGACTTGCGGAGACGAGTTGTAACGGCAGCTACGACGAACCATTTAGAACACTGAAAGAACAGAATGAGACGATACCTCTCACCTTTAACCCGAGAGACTCTGGCGAGGTTTACAACGACCCCTTTTCTCTGTGGGAGTTGACCTCCGCCATCCTCGAATCCCGTGACGGCTCTCCAGGTATAGATACGGTGCATAACGCTTTTTTTTAACGCTAATTTTAACGCAAACTGTGGCTAAAAGAACAACCCTTTTTGTCACCACCGAGCAACTAGATGCTCCTGCCTGTTCCGTGGGTACGGAAGCTGGAGGAACTAAGGCCGGTGACTCGGAAACAAAATAACTGTTCGTAGGAAATTGAGTTGTTCCTTGTGTCCTAGGGGGAAAGCACTGATGAAGTAAGGTATGATGTTTCTGATTACACACCAAACATCGGCCAACAGATTTGCAAAGTCTTGTCCCATGCTGTTTAGATAGGCAATTAAAGCAAAGTGAATGTTTATGAACCTGTTCTTTGCGTTCATTTGGCATCATACTTTTAAACACAGAGCAGTAGCTCAAAGGATGCCCATTGGAGCATAAGAGACATCGCAAGGTGCTCTTGTGCGATCGCTTAGTAGATGACGTATGAACTAACGATCGCGTTTTAGATCTTTGGTTACTAGAATAATCACGTCTGGTTTCGCTTTGAAATGCAGAAGTACTTGCAGAATCACTTGCAGAATCACTTGCAGAATCTAACTCCTTCGACGCGTCCAGGGCATGAATTCTAGTCTCCAAAAAAATAGAAAATCCCTCGAATTTAGGAACAGTATTCATGTCTGTTTGTGACAACTCCCACATTAGACGAGTGGACGAATCTAATTTTCTTGTCAGAAGAAACACAAACCATTCGTCCCACTGTTCAACCGGTTTGCCAAGATTTTGAAAAGCTCTTACAGTCTGACGAAACTGATCTAACACCCTTTTTAGTTTAGCGGAGGTGGGCTTTTGCACAGGAGAGAGTTCAAATAAATTCTTCATATGAATATTAGAAAGAATCCTTTTACTCCCAAAGCGCTGCTCAAGATCATTCCATGCGCCCTGATAATTAGCACTGGTAACAGGTGTATTTTCAATCACTTCTGCGGCACTACCACGCAAATGAGTTTTCAAATAAAGTAATTTGTGCACATCAGACAGTTCTGGCACTTCATGTACTAGTTTTTTAAATTGATCGCGAAAACTCTCCCACTCCAACACATTACCCGAAAAAGTAGGCAATTCAATTTTCGGAAGTTGCGAATGAATACTGACACGCGATATATCACCCGATGCGTCATGCTTGACGTCGGTTGGAGCACATAAGGAATTCAAGCACGAGCCTATATTAGAACACGCGTCAATGTAATGCTCTTCTATTTCAGAGAAAATATCTTCAGAAACGTAGGTAGTCTTGGCTACCTCGGGTTTCTCTAGCAGTGCGTAGTGCTTTGACAAGAAATCACCCCAGTACGAAGAAATTAACATTTTTCGCTGTTCTAGGACAGTGCACGAGAGATTATCTACCCCTCGTTTTAAAGTATTAGCCCAAAATCTTGAAATTAATTCTCCTCTCTTTAATTGAGATTGAATAAGTTTTTCAAGTTCCTCAGACATAGCGTTAAGCTAAATTGACACGGTCATTCGGATTAAAGGAACTTAATATGAAGACTGAAGTGAATAGAAAGCACATAAGGTCCCATTGGAAGGCACAATTCAGTCCCGTAGTTCAGAAAATGTTCTCAATCAAGTTTTCAAGGTCGGCATGAAAGTGGCCGTCGACGTTGGTATCATAACTCCCTACGCCAAAAGTGACTCAGAACAAGTGTTGAGAATGAAGCACTTCAAGTCAATGAATAATATTTGATGCAAAAGTTCACACGTGACTCAATAGAAGCAATATCCACGTTGAGGTTTAAATGAAAGTTCACTTAAGTTCACATAAAAGAAAGTTCTTAGCGAAAATTTCACTTGAAATTAAGGCAGGCACACTGCTGAAGAGGAGGAAAGATGATTTCTTTTCTTCGTAGATTCAGGAAGCAGAAGACAGGAACCAGCAATGGTGGATCAGGAACCACGTGGTCTCTTGAAAGTCGACGTTATTAAAGTTCACTTTCGTTTAGCGAAATATTTTAATAGAAATTATTAATCGGCAAGTTTTACTTCTCTCCTACCGCGATCTCAATCCGGCTCGAAGGACCAAAAATGTTGCGTATTACAAAAAAATAAAGGCACGTTAGCTCCTTTCTGAAAAGATTTAATACTTCAACAGTAGAGTAAGGCGGACGAGACGTCGCGGAGTACATGTACAGTTAGGGAGAGAAGAGTTCCTTTCTGCTCTACGGGTCAGGAGAGAGAGAGCGAGCGAGCGAACAGGTGCTCACCGCATTTACGTGAGGTGCGCGGACAATCTGCGCCGTAGTGTTCCCCTAGCGGCGAGAGCAGGGACTAAAAAGCCCGCAAGGGCGCACAATTGAAAACCAAAAAAAATCTGCAACAGGAGCTATACGAGGGTTTCTACCAATTGCCCTGCTCATGTGGGAAATCATATGTAGGAGAGACGTGTCGAGGGATGGCCACAAGGATGAAGGAACACGCCCGAGCCATGAGACAGAAGCAGTTCAACTTGTCGGCCATCGCAGAACACGCATGGAGTGAGCCGGGACATACCATTGAGTTCGACAAGGCAAGAATACTGGTAAAGGAGAGCCGTTACTACCCACAGCAAATAAGAGAAGCCCTGGAGGTACACAAAACGAAGAACTTCAATAGAGACCACGGCTACCCGATCGATAAGACATGGAAGAGGGTCCTGGCCAATCAGCGCCCAGGGGCCTGCCTATATAACTCGGCGGAAAATTAAGCTTCACCACTTCGACCTGAAGACGGGAGCAGGATGGCTCTCGAAACCGTCGTCACTCAAAACCGACGAACGCGGCTGGAGCGCCCGGAAACCCATACGCACCATGATCATCGCCGCGGAAACCTACGCAGTAGTCTCACAGAATTTTGCATAGCACAAATTAGTGATACTAGCACAAATTAGTGATATTTGCCATGCGATGCTCTGCTATAAGCTAAGAATTATGCATAGCTTATTTAAAATCAAAGAAGCTGCGATTAAATCTGCACCCAACTATGAAGAAGCGAGAATAGGAAAATGGTTGAGATAAGGATGTGCACTGTACCCCGTAGTTATTAATGTTTACATTCAGAAAGTTATCAATGAAATCAAAGAGTAGGCTTAAGGTTTCAATACCAATGGATCAACATTAAATATTACCCAGCGATTTTCTGATGATATAGCAGCCCTAGATGAGTCAGAGAATGATTTGAAGAAGAATTTGATGGATATGGAAAGGACAGTGTCCATATATCGACTGAAAATCAACAAAATGAGCACTAAGATAGTAGTATACAGCAAAAAGGAGGAGGCTCAGGCAAACATTGAAGAGTAAAACAAAAACTTGAAGAGGTGAAAGAGTTTTGCAACCAAGGAAGCTGAAAACCAAAGCTGAAATACGCAAAGACCTAAATACAAGCATCCCAGATGGAACAGACTTCATTGTATCTACTTCGCACACTGATAGCAGCTAATGCCAAACGGTATACCGTAGCTCATTGCCACGCTTTTGCGCCAGATACCAACCCCTGACGTAAGGTAAGTTCGTTAGATATCAACGCGTGCTATGTCCGCTACAAGTGGTGGACGATGAGATACAAGCTAGCTGGTGGCGCATGAATACAGCAACGGTTGCATCGAATATATCGACCGATCGATAGCATTACGGTTTCGATATATCGAACCCAAGCCGTCAATTATAGGAATCGGTAATTCGCGACAAATAACCCTTATTCCCCGTGTGAACAATTGCAAAGTGCATACCGAAGCGAAAATTTCAACCAGTGACAATTAAAAGGGCAAAAGTAAAGGCTCGTCATCTTATGGCAGGATTCAAAACTACTATTAGAAAAACTTAACCCCATTACAATATAAAGTTCCTTCACTCCTAGCATAGTTAAATCCCCCAACCCTTTCTCGAATAATATTAGGTTATTCCATCAAAATGATCATGGTTCACCAGCAGGGTAACGTTTTCCATCCATACCAAATGTCAACATTGTAGAAAACGTACACTGCATACATTTCAACACACCAATATAAAATCAATAAGCCATAGGCAAAGGATTTTAAAAATATTTTTTATTTTTATTTAACAAGTCTCAAAGTTATATGCAAGGCCATTCCATTCAAAGCCTGGATTCGTTGAGGCCAGGTACTGGGCCGCCCTTGCCGCCTTTCCCTCCTCCGTCCGCCTTTTGACCTGCCGCAACCATTCTCCCATCCTATTCTTCACATTTGATAGGTCTACTTCACGTCCTGGCAGATCCTTCTCATTAATAGCAACTGGAAAGATAAAATAAGATACAGCCAGGCAATTTTCAGGGTGTTGTAACTAAAAGAATTTTTCAAGAGAGAACCTACCTAGTATAATATCAATAATACATGGAAAAGTAGCTTCAAAAGCCATTTTTCCTGAAAATCTCCCGGTCATGGAGTACTTGACTGCCAACTCATTTGTCATCAACGATGCGCAACAGTCATTAAGGCACTTGGTAGTGGCTGCAGATATCTGGTCACCTCCAGAACGTTTATACATCAAGTTACTTGACCTCTTCTTCAAGTATTCAACCTAACCAAGGAAAAAAAATTATTATCAGTAGAAGTGGTTTCAGTTGTACTTAACAATTGCCACAAATAAGTCACTTCCAAAAATTTGCACATGTTTTCTCTTCTGAATGACCCTGATATTATTTGCTATACTGGAAGAAAATTTGAAAATGGGAAATTAAAAGTATTACCAAAAACTTTCTGTATTCCACATTGGAATAAAGCTCCATGTCAATCGATTTAAGTTCTTCGTGCGAAGTTGCAGGAAGCATATGAAGAGCCTCATACTCCGTATTCCCCAGGTTGGGTGATTCATTTCTTAGGAGCAAGATGCTCTCAATTCTTGCCGTTGGGGACTCAATTTTGTCAACAATCTTGTCGTTCTGGACAGAAATATACCCCCTCAGCTTTCCAATAGCTGTAATAATATCTGAAGTGAAAAAGAGAGAGAGTTCCATTACATCATGATATAATAAATATTCATGGAGCGAAAAACTTAACCATACCAGCACAAACCCACCGCAGGAAATTTTATTTCTTCCTTAAATTTTTTCATGAAAAGAAAATATCACTAACAATAAAAAATGTTCAAATTTCTTAAGATGAGTAAATACTACAGCATCACTCTCAACTATGTACCTACCTTTAAGTCCTGTGCTGCGGACATGATTAAATTTGTCAGCGTTCCCTCAACTACTTTTCATTCCACTTCACCTAAGACAATCTTTGCACAAAAATTCTATGCCCTCTGAATGGCTTTCCATTGGGTAAAGTAATTTAAAATTGATCTCTCTTGGTCAGGGACAAATTTTGATGGCACAAGTAAAAACTACATACACTGACCACTACTTTCAATCATCAAATAAAAAAGTAGGAGTCATCATAAGAATATTAAACTAGATATATAATTATGTTAGGCTACCTGAGGGATGCCCCAACACGGCTCCATCTTCACCAATGTGTCTGTTCATGGCCATATTAGATAGTATGGCTTTAAACACACGTCTTGATGTTCCAGGCACTACGGGTGGGTTTGTCACTCTTTTCTCCTGCATTGCCCGCTTCACCGGGGAAGCAGAAGAAATGCGCTCTGTAGCACTTAAAATTGTTGCTGCACCCGTGGCTAAACCTTCTGTATCAAAAAAAGATGAAAAATTAACTTCTAAGAATTTGAATATAAAATTATGTAAGCCTGCTCTTTTTTTAGAAGAGAAATTTTCTCCTCTAACGAATCTACTATTGCGGAGATATTTAATTTCAAAGAAGGTAAGTAATGCGGTTAAAGGAGATTCATAAGTAACATGAGATTCCAGCATAAACAGACATACCAGGGGGTGAAGGAAGGTCATCAATTGATGAACTCCGCTCCGTACGGACACTATCACTCAATGAGTCACTCGACTCGCCTGGATAGGAAAACCTTTTTGATTTTCTCTTTCTCTTAACTTCCGGTATTGAAAAATTGGAGGCAAAGTCTCCCAAGTCCGTATCCGAGCAGTTTTCCACTTCTGCCTCCAACGCTCTTGCTTCTAGCAGAGAATCTGAGGAAATAAATAGTTCGGAATGAGAGAAAGACAACATAAAAATTTTAGGGCCGGAACTGTTTCACTTATAAAATAAAGAAAAATAGGCATTCTGTCATGCCAATTGCTCTACTTACCAAATTCTCTGGTACAGTATCTTCAGTTTCTCCCAACCTTCCTCAGGAGTTCTACAGGTCCTTACCACTCCTCTGATTGCAGGCTGAGTAAAAGTTGTAGGAGGATAGAATGCAAATAATTCTCCACCATCCTCCCTCACCCAGGAACATGGAATTGTTTCCACAGACATCTCGCTGTGCCGTCTGTGTGGGGAAAATGCAGCGACACACCACTGCATCCTGAAATGTGATTATCATCGTTAACTTTTCCCCAATTTCTTCCAAACCTGCCCACACCACCTCAGTGCCCTTAACACTAATGATGTAGCAACTCAGCTACATAATATTCCTGGCTATTTAGTACCGGTATTAATACCACCTTGCACTTAATGTCACTCACAGGCCACACACTCCGCTCTCCCAATTTCTTAACTCTATATATGCCAACGTATGTAGAGGATGCAGGTTCACCGTAATACTCCTGCACAATGCTGAAACTCCTTCCCATAAATGAAGGCAATGAGTCTTTTGATGCAAAACAATATATCGCAACAATTGCTCCATCGTGTGTTATAATGCAATTGTTAGGCATTTGATCTGTAACTTTAAAAAATTTATTTTTAAATTCTTTGAAACATGGCTCTTCTAGCCCAAATGGCAATGGGCCCATATTCCTTCTCTGTTTCAAGTGCGGTCCTTCATCTGTGGGAACCGTAAGCCTGATTGCTGATTCTTGCAGTCGCCCAACTATTTGTGGGAGAGGCCTAGACGGTTTGCGTACAAGTTTTTTGATTTCTTGCAAATTGTTTTCAAATGGGAAGGCACTAAATGAATCTAATGGCCCAAAGACTCTCGAGTCATCAGCCAAGTGCAGAAGGCCATGCACATTGTATGAAACACTCTCCCTCCCATACACCAATCCAAAGTTTTTCACAAAATACTTCAGCAATGTTGCTGCATATTCCAAATTGCAATGATAATTCCTTGACATTAATATTCTTATTGCATAATGTAATGCCAAGAAATGTTTAAAGACACTTGAGGATACAATGCCTTGCAACACAAAAGGTCCAGAATAAATGAGGAACAACCTGAATTCTGTGGCTTTCCATCCTAGAACTTCTGTCACTGATCGGGGTTTTCGAGAGAACTCGAGTGGAAATAAGTCCTTAATATAATTAATGGAATCGTTCAGCGCAGCCACTTTGCTTGCTGGCAATCGCACATGCAGGCTACCTCTGAGTAGAGAAATCAGCATCTTTCTCATAACTCCCAAGCATACAAGATGAATATAGTCCAAAGGGAATTGGGTGACCATAAGAGTGCCTGGTATGCCTTACAATGGGGAGTGTCCAATATGATGACTTTCATCAACTTTGGCTGAGAAACTTTCATCAGTGCGAAGAGGACAATCAATCTCATCAAATACTACCCTATTAGAGATGTATTCACCCTCAATGGTGCATTTTCCACAGCTAGAATAGCCAGCGTGACATTTTACCAGTGAAATAAACGCACGCGCCGGTGCATCACACACATAACAACTTATTTGGTATACACACTGTTTCGGAAGACAATACCACAATTAATTAATGATGTAGTCTCCTCAGCATAGTCTTCAAGGTACTCTGCACATGTGTGACGTTTCTCAAGACCATGAAAAATTCCCACTACAAATGGCTTAACATCTGGGTGGCCCTCAACACCCGAACGCGGAGTCCCCAATAGCGTACAACCATCTGCTGGGAGGGCTAAAAAACAAGTATGCTTCCTCAGGATCTTTAGCAGTTCATTTAATTTCTTCCACTCCACCAATCCCCCACTCTGCTAAGGCCTCAGAAAAAGTCACTAAGTCATCACCAACAACCTCATCATCGCCAGACTCCTCACTAGAGGAAATCACCATCTCCTCACCAACCTCTACGTCAGACACTTCATCTACAATGCTCAAACCATCTTCTTCAATCACTTCAGCTATGTTCTGCTCAATTTCACATCTCTCAACATTATCCTTTGAAACACTAGCAATAAGTCTACGGCGATGTCTGGATGACATTTCAGATATAGGCATATGTCGTTTATTAGGCATTGCTATATCTCAACTCAATTCAGGCGATCAGGATATCCGGCTCTAACTTCCAGCAAGATCTAATAATTGTAACAAACACCAGAAAGACAACGATTAGCTGAACCACCTACCCATTTAAATTACTAAATATATTATTATATCAATTACAAAATATCACTTGTATAAATATCTTATGTTATAAAAAACTTCACCACGACATCTTCAGGGATATACTATACATCCCAACAGTCTTGTACAACGTCATGCAACGAGTCTATGGAAAGTAATTTATCCTTGACGTTTTCCCTACCAAAATGTTATTCATACGGAGTGAAACTTAATCGCGATAAAGCACCTTTAAAACCCAGGTCCGATTTTTATACGTCTACGGCTGCCGTCTACTCACTTTGAATCAACTTTCTGGAAGAACTAATTTATGAAACTGATCTAAATGATGCGTACTTCTGATTGGAACTACAAGCAATTCTAATTTCCAATCAGTCTATCATACGATCGCACAAGCGTTCGCACACTATTTTAGCTAATAAATATACATTGCAATTAGGTCAAAAGGAAGCATTACTTTGTTTCGACGAAGGATTCACATTTTCTTATCTGATTAATAAGCGATTTAAAACAAATATGATCTTAGTGATAAAATTTCCCAGTACACTAATCCTACTACGTCGAAGGTAGCCTCGATCTCTATAGGCCTGGTTACACTAAACACTTACACGTATAAGGTAATATCTTAATGATTGAACGCTTGAATGAACACGAAAATACAGCGTATAACCACCCAACTTGTGCGAACTCACGAAGAGATAATAGAGCCAGTTCTAATTTGGTTCGTTTTTTCGTGCATTTTCCGTTCCGGTCCACCGAAACCACTTAATTCTGTATTCATATAATAACTCGTCCGAGCTAATGTACTGTGTAACCAGGCCTTATAATACATACAGACAAAACCTTGACATTGAACATCGCATAACAGAGAGCAAATTACTTTTAAAGTATTAGTATGGTAAAAGTGAACTTCCTCGACCCACCAGCGAACACGTGAGGTAATACTTTTAATGCAATGGTAAAGGGGGTTTCACACTGTCAAATTCTCGTCAAATTACGTTCGAGACTCGTTGAACAATCTTTATCGAATCTATATGACGTCATGTCAATCGTCATGACTGCGGACATTTGGTCTTGAATGCTCTTGAATCACTTCGTTTCCATCAAATTCGTCTTGTCTTGAACGGTTCTAATTTCTATTGAATCTCGAATGGTATTGAAGCGTTTCGACCAATCAGTGAACGATACATAACTTTCCGAGCCTTGCCAACGCGACCTTGGAGATAACTATTGACATCATGGCCGTTTGGGAGAGGAACGCTGTGGAAGCCCTCATTAGTTTTTACGAGGAAAAAAGGTGTTTGTACGAAGTAAGCTCCCCAGATTACCACTTGAAGCAGAAGAGAAGTTCGGCGCTGCAAGACATAGCCACTAATTTGTTGCCTGTAAGTAAAATTATAATTATAATTGTTTTGGTTAACCTTGACCTATACCTACCTCGTGAAGATATTAACTAATGCAATATTTATATAAATATATATTACGTATATATTATATGTGATATCGGAATGCTTCGATAATTGTCGTGATAATATTTTGTACGTTTATTTCCTTAAAATTATAATTTCATTCACAAATATACCTACATTTCTGGAGCTAGGGCTTGTTTCGTTCAAATGGTGTTGGATATGTTTTTATTTAGATAAGTGGTGGTCCCTTAGTGGCCTTTATATTGAGTTTTTTGTAATACGAGGTTTCAATGAATCCTACAAAGAATTATTTTGTGGTTACCGCCGATATGGTCTTTTAAAATATATGTGTACTCGATACTCCCAACAGTTTCGACCTGGTACCACATCGGAGGAAGTGAAAACGAAGATAAATGGCCTCCGCACACAATACATGGCTGAAAAAAACAAATTAATCAGGTCGAAGAAGAGTGGAGCAGGAGTGGAAGAGGTTGTAAGGCCAAAATTGTGGTGCTACAACAATTTAAGTTTCCTTGAAAGGCATACGGCACCCAGGAAGAGCGTATCAAACTTGGATCCCGTGGAGCTTAACAAGGTATGCCGATGACACTTGCAAATAAATTCGTCTTTATTACGTATAATTTGTTTTGCTGGAATGTGCATTGTTTGCTTCTGGCATGAAGTAATAACATGAAAATTCAAATTCAAGGGGCATGTTTGGAACGAGTCTATTGTTTGAGATCGTCCATTGACTCCATTATTTACCATTGTTGATCATCTATTTTGGTTTACTGTTTACGGAAATTTGTGATCTTACGTTGAGTGCCCACTTCAACGCAGTTACTTCTGCGATATTTATGTTTTAGCTACACTTGAATTCACGAAGGGACTTCTTTGCACTTCTGAACATTACATTAATTTTTTTGTCTGTAGGAAACGCCCATTGAAACACAATCAGGAGAGTTATCAGATGTCACGGCAGAAGAGCAGCATGAAATTGGTACCATCCCAGTCCCCTTACTCAGTGAAGAGTCCACCTCTGCCAGCGCTGACCACTGCAACATCTCCTCAAGAAGCGGGTCATCAAGAGGAGTACCGACCCCCAAGAGGAGAAGGACTGGGGAAGCAGACATAACTACCTTCCTCTCAAAGGCTTCGTCAGCCCTTGAGCAAGGGACACTGCGGAAAAACACAAAATTTGAAAAATTCGGCTTGTTTGTAGGGCAAGAAATTGCCGATATTAGTGACGAAAAAAAACAGAAAGCTGCAATGCAGAAAATTTTTGATATAGTAATGAAAGCTAAAGATGATGAGAATGAAAGTTAACTATTTTTGTATGTTTTTTATTTTATAATTTTAATTTACATTTTGTTACATTGAATTTTATTGTAAAATTGTTGTTAATTATATAATTTTCTTGGTGGAATCACTGTTGTTTAGTCATTTCTTCAACCCTCAATGGCCATTAGTTAAAAAATCTTGAGTATATTGCATGATTTAAGAATTTGTTTCTACTATCATACCAAATAATCGTATAACATCAGGTAGTACGTAAGCTATATTAGTTGTTCAATTATTATTATTATTCCATTTCTGACAAGGTTGCAAACTAACTTAATTTGAAGAAGTTCTGGAATAAACTTTTGTTTCTGAATCTTAACTTATAGCATTTTAGCCAATAGTCCTTCTATTTCCATGCGATGCAAGGACGCAAATGAGTGCTCTCCTTCTTAACACGATTCATTCCAGCAATTTCCTATTTATTAACCATAGGTAGATAAACCATCATCATAGATTTTTTAATATTCGTTCATTATGGCATAGTAGGCCACTATCACACAAAAAAAGTCTTGATTTGGTTCAAATATAAAAAGCTTTATAGCGCAAGAAGGTTGTGAGTCATCAATAAAGCCAATAACACAAATGAAAAGTGGAATAATTTTTCATAGAACTGCAGAAATATTACAATCTTTACTACCACAAAAATCACCAATAACAAAAGGGGGAATGAAATAGAAGAATTCATTAGCACTACCACAACCTACATGCCATTTCCCAATGGTAGTATTCCATCAGTCACAAAATATTCGCAAAATTCATCCCTAATAGCTCTCGCATCGTTATTGTGCCTATTTCCACCCTGTCTTACCAATGGACCGTCAAGTATTGGGCCCTCCCTCCACACTCCAGGAATTACCCTTCCATCACTCATCACTCTATCTACCAGACCTTGAGGCAAGTAATTAGCGTCCTTCTTTGATCTCAAAAAGTTGTGTAGTACTATACACGCTAGTGTCACAATTTCCACTTTTTCAACTGAGAGATTGATACAGTTTAATAGTATTCTGAAGCGGTTCGCTAAAATACCGAAAGCATTCTCTGATGTCCGCCTTGCCCGGCTAAGGCGATAATTAAAATTTCTCTTCTGCAAACTCAGTCCCCTATCTGGATATGGTTTCATTATGTTATATTGTAGAGGAAAAGCATCATCTGCCACAATCACATGAGGGACACACGTTGTTATGAGTACGGGTTTCTACGCGCTTTATCAGAGAATAGAACGCTATACGTTTTTCCTTTGTCGATCATGTTGACTATCGGTATTCAAGTCAATTCAAGCTTTCTGGAACAGTCTGAAAGAACGTTCAACTCGATTCAATGTGTGTTGAACAATCACTCTTGAAAGACCGTCTCGAATGGTCTTGAATCTTCATTTAGCGTTCAAGACGACTTGTTCAACGTTCCTTGTTCATGACATCTCGAATAGTGTGAAAGAGGCTTAACACTATCATCTAATTCTGCCTTGAGAAGGGCTTATTCTCCATTAATCCCAAGCAACTATTTACTACTATCACATAGAAAGGTGCATCACTGTAAGGACTCCTGAAATACTACGCTAAAATCACGCTCCTCCTCCATCATGGGCGAAGTCTAGGATCTACGCAAGGCATGGTTACTCATAGTGATATTTCCAAAAGAATTACATTACATTTACTCACCTCAAGGCTTCTCGATGGGATGGCAGGAATCTTCCTCCCGATGGCGGCACTTCCAACGTTGGTTCAGATCGGCCAAACCGGTCGCGATCAAAACGTGCGAAGCTGAATCCCTTTATATCGTGGGAATCGCGTAAAATTAACAATATTTTGCAAGATAGGACAGACTTTATAAAACGTGGTTACTTAGTACCGTCCGCTCGACAGGAAAATAGCCACTAATTGTGATCGCGGTGAACAATGCGTGGAGCACGCTATCACACAAAAATCAGTGAAAATGAATATTGATGGTAAAAAAATGAAAATGATAGTGAAAATGGATGATGATAATAATGAATATGACAATGAATGTTCTTAAAAGAACAGTTAAAGGTGGAGTACGAACCACTAGAAATTCAGCACGAAGCGAAGCGATCAGAAGCACAAGTAACCACGAGGGAGAGCAGGGCGAATCTGAGACCGGTACATAGGGTAAGCCTCCGCAGGTACCGTTACCCCGGTATCGACAAAAAATAGTTCCGCGTACGAATCAAGGCAAAACAAGATACAAGGATACCATCGGAATAGATACATTTTATCTTGTCTCTTAATTTGGTCATTAACAAAATAATTGACGCCACTATACATCGATTGCTGTCATATTCGAGATATGCATGTTTCTTCTTTCAATATACGATAATTCATCAATCAAACGATGCATAGTATTCCAATAATCTTAATGCAAACATCAAATGTGAGAATTCTTGTACCCCTATTGTCCCCAGATACAAAAATCCCAAGTAAGCACCCGTACCATCTGGGATAGTAAGGAAAAAATTCATCAGATGCTATATTTGGAGCAAGTTTCTCTTATTTGACAATGTTTTTTTTTTTTGGGAGCGATGCTTGGATGTTGACAGATTCGAAGAAGTCAGGAGTAGAAGCATTCGAAATATGGTACAACAGAAGAATGATGAAGATAAAATGGATCGATTGTGAGAGCAATGAGACATGTCCCGCTAAGCACATGCTAGGCAGTGGGTGCAAATGACAAGCAGTCAACGAGAATACCATTTCTGTACATGACGGATAGCTAAGCGTGATATTTTAAACACATACGATGGTGCAAACTTTATATGCAGACAACAGGTGGATTTAGGGATGGATGAGCACGGGGCCACGTGCCCCCAAGACGCTAATATAATATAATTTTTATACTGTTATCATTGTGTTCATTTCTGTTTTGTGTATTACGAAGCATCAACCATTTAATTTCATATTAGTAATTTTCATGTTAAATTAAAGAGAATATTTCGTCCTGTAATTTTTATGCCTTGTTTTCAATCTCAAGTACGAGACGATCAGTAGCCTGTCTGACCCCCAGAAAAAATCTAGATTCGCCCCTGAGCATAAACACTCATTAGCGTAGAAAAAAATCTCAGTTAATGGCATTGCTTGCAATGAAAAAAATAATATGCAAATAATCAATTTCAAAATACTGGTAATAGACTACTAAGATGCAATTATGTTAAAAAAGATAATGGATTTAACAGCAATATAGGAATTTAAATGTTGGACGTCTCAATTTAGTTATGCATTTTTTATTGTTCTTCCATATGTATTGCATTATTATGTTTTTAACACTTGAGAAAATTAATGATTTCATATACATACACCAATGTTGCCAAGGGCCTGGCTCACTGATCATGCGAATGTCACAGCATCGTTTAAGGAGCCAACGACAACAAATTTGGTTTTCTTGAAGCAGTCACCTTGTCTTATTATGTTTCTCATCACGGTATAAACTAACGGGATTCACAGGCACATAATTTCACCTTTGTATAACCGTAGCATCAGCAATCACCTGATGAATTTCACCGAAAGTCCACTATTTGTGTTTTAAGAGCTCGGCAGCACTCCCTATAAGCAAGAAAACACTATGGAGTCCACATCCACACATGAACAAAGCAATAACCACATAGTAGCGCAGAATGTGGTCAAAATAATGATAAACACGGGTCACCGTATTGTAAACACACAAAAAGATCCATCCATTAAGGCAGTAATCCGAGTGTAACCTATATCGATAGTATGATCGACTATCGATAGTGAGAACCTCTATCGATAGTGAGAACCTCTATCGATCGTGAGAACCGCAATCGATCATGAGACCTACTATCGATGGCTGCCAAATAAGTCCGAGCCAGATGTCTCCACCGTCGAAAGAGAGACAGAGAGAGAGCCAAAAGCTATACTATAGGGCCTTACGGGAGTGAGCGAGGCCTGGGCCCAGCAGTATGATCCTCTCCTGGGTCTGGTGTGGCTCCTTGGGTAGGCCCAGCAGCAGGATCATCTGCTTCTGTGAATACTACACAAGCTCCTTCCCTTGCAGGACCCTGTTGTTAAAGCCAATTAAGGCCCCTGTGTGACTTACAGGGGAAGATATGTTCTCTGAACACCACATCACGGCTGATAATCACCCTCTTTAAACTCCGATCCCACAGGCGGTAGCCCTTCACTCCCTCAGGATACCCTAGCATTAAGCACTCCGTTGCCCTTTCCCCTAGATTGCCCTTCTGCTGGTTTTTCGGTACCCAAGCCCATGCCTGGCATCCAAACACTCGCAGGTTTTCCAGATCACTCCTCTGGATTTCCTTTCCCAGCCATTTCTCCAATGAACATGAGAAGTTTAGCGGATTTGATGGGGTTCTGTTTCGCAAGTAACATGCTGTCTGAAGAGCCTCAGCCCAAAAATATCTTGGCATTCCTACATTAATTAGCAAGCACCTAATCACGTAACTCAGTGTCTGATTAGTCCTTTCAGCAAGACCATTTTGTTGGGGTGTTTCTGGTACAGATCAGCGATGCAGAATTCCTTTCTTCTTAAGGTAAGTCTCGAATTTGTCTCCAATGTATTCCCCTCCATTATCACTTTGTAACTCCTTTAAACTCCTGCCATGAAGAACTTGAGCCATAGCTCGGAAGTTCTTGAATTCTTCAAATACATCACTCTTGTGTTTTATGGCTACTGCAGTCACAAACCTTGATGCTTCGTCCACGAATGTGACCATGTACCTCTTGCCTCCTATTGATTGGGGTGTTATTGGACCCATTACATCAGAGTGGATACGTTGAAGAACTTCCACTACCTGATCTTCACGATGCGGAAATTTTTCCCTCTTCATCTTCCCTTTAATGCACGTTTCACATTGACTATTGTCCATTTCCACTGAATGATCAGTTAGGTCTTTGAGTAACTTTGATTTCTTCAAGATCTCTATGCTTGGGTGACCCAGTCTTTCATGCCGCTTAGTTAAAGTTGCCATGTTCGCAGTCCTGATCTCATTAATCGCAGGATGTTCGTTTTCCTCCTTAATTTCCTTCAATGTGACTCCATTCACGGTAGTAATATAATACAATCGCGCCACTCGATAGGCTTGAAACAACATTTTCTCACCATGGAAAATTCTCGTCGCACTTTGGAACGAGATAAATTTCAGTCCTTTCTCCTCAATCTGTCCCTGTGAAAGGAAATTATCTTCTAGTTCTGGGAAATAAAGGACATTCGATAAGGTAATGTCCTTCCCATCACATTCTTGAGATAAATGGAGAGTCACTCTACCTACTCCCGCAATTTTAAGGGGTGCTCCATCCCCAACCTTCACGATGCCGCTATAACTTTGGAAGTCTTGGAACAGGTCTCTCTTTTGGGGGACATATGGTCCGATGCTGCGGAATCAAGAGTCCACACACCGTCGTTCTGCGGCAAATTTCTCCTCGTGCATAGCGCCACATGCTCCCTTTGAATAACGGATGCAGTGGCCTCCAACGCCTTTTCAACATCCTCCGTTTTTTTTGGGCATACGGCCGCAATATGACCCTCTCCCCCACAAGCATAGCACCAAAACTTCTTGTTTCATGGTGGCTTGCTTTTCCGATGTTTGGGTCTCTGTCCAGCATTGTTATTTTTGCCCTCTTCAGCGCTGCTGCCAGGGGAATACCTTGATTGGTGCGGCTGTACAAATTTAAAAGATGTTTTTAGAGCAAGATGCTCCAACTCGTTAACATCGATATGCCGCTCTTCCTCTTCCAGAATGTACTGTTTCACGATTGCCAACTCCATGTTATTAGCTTCATGGAGTAGGGTACGTGCCATTTTAATCACTGTTCGATTACCTCTCTCGATCTGACCATTTTGTTCTGGGTAATATGGCACAGTTTTCTCATGCCTTATACCACCCAGATAGCATGCTAAACTTGCTGCAAGCTCGTCACGACAAAGTTGCAAGTTTGCAGCGACCTTGTCATGACAACCCTGCAAATTTGCTGCAAGCTTGAATCAAACCTCCTAGTTACGCTTTTTCTAACATGCAGGAAACTTGTCGCGTCAAAGCTGCTGCAAACTTGTCCCATAAAACTTGCAGCAAACTTGTCGCATCAAACTTGCAGCAAATTGTCACATCAAACTTGTTAATGTTTTGATAACATTTGTTTAAAAAAACAAGGATGCAAATTGGCTTTGTGGATGTAAAATTAATGACTTTTTTTGAATTCTTGTTTATTTACGTACATAGTTACATATTTAGAGATTGTCTTCATCGGCCTGAACCTCCTGTTTGTTCATCCTGCCAATCCTTGAAGAGAAAATAGTAATTACTACACGTGAAATGATATATCATGTATCATTTGATTAAATCAGGGAGGTAAATTGAGAAATTATTAACTGATATTCCAAAATGAATAAGCAATCAGATTTAATAAATAAGATGTTCATTGTACCCCCACATTCTCATAATGGCGGTATGTGATTCAACTACCGTGGAACATTATAGATTAGTGTATACCTAATGAAAGAGGGTATGGAAAATACGAAGAAAATGTCTGATGATGATCGAATTAATGTGGCAGAGAAATGGGAAGTGACTGCTTACTTTCTTATTTTCCTTACTTTAGCCTACTAGTTGATCACTCGGACACTCTTTCAGCACCACATCTGATGCATCAGGGCAGACCCTTCTGCATACACCTATGAAATAATAAAAAAACATACTTCACTTAATGTGATATGTTAAAAGTTCATTTCAATGATCAATTATTATAATAATCTTAGAGTATCTTATTGGATTCACTCACGAAAAATAACGGGACGCACTTAAGTGCTATAAAATGATTTTTTCATTGAATTCTTTTGAAGTTTGCCCGTCAGAGAATATAGCTCTACTACATCATCATTTATGAGACGACGCAGCATATTTTGAAGCAGTGCTCGTTCATTTCTTCCACCAACTGCTACCAAACATTGCATCTAGAGATAAAAAAGACCAGATCAACGAAGAGTTTACAGGTAATACAAGAATATAAAAAATCATGTTCACAGCCAGAAGAAAAATTGACTAAAAAATTCACAATTGTCATGGTCAGTATGCACATGTAGTACGTGTGCACAAGTGCGTATGAAATGACAAAAATCCATTTATACCATAATTGTTTAATGTTTCATTGGAAAATAATTCATACACACTCCAAAATTATGTTGTACTTGAGTATTTTTATAGCACTTTCAATTGCAAACACCCACGAGTGTTTGGCGAGCTCAAGATTTACATCGATTTTGAAACTTTCTCACAAATACATCAGCTAAGATAACTAAAACTTAATCGTTCTTTCACTTAAAAAATCATACACTGTTTAAATCAGGATGGCAGCACCCAAATGATCATTATTCACTTACCAACTTTGGCTCAAATGAGGGATCTTTACTTATCCTTCGGCAAGTTCGATAAAATCCTCATCTGCTGTCAATGGCAATTGGCTAAAATTCATCTCCTCCACAGAAGCATCCTGTCGCTTTGGGTCACGTGCTAATTAAGTATCTATTTTGCCCTCCAAACGAGAAAAGACAGATGCCATCTCTCCCATCCACATGAGCAGCTGGCTATTCTGCAGCTTTAAATTACTGCAGCTTGTAAATATAAAATTGTTATAAATACACTAATACCAACTGATTTACTTGTATTACACTACCTTAGCACACTTGGTACTTAATCATTATAACTCCTGCATAAATGCTTATCAAACAGATGCTAACCATAGATTTCAATGTACCTCTAATTTTTCTGTCAACACATACGAGCAATTGCTAACTTTACAAAACAAAAATTTTAAGGATTGCAATCTTATTGCATAGAAACAGCTTAGGAATGTGTTACTATGCCCTAAAGTGCAACACGTCTGTTAAAAATGTACTCTATGAACTGAACATTACCCGAGCGCTCAGAAGTTTTTACGTGGCATGTATCAGCACAATTCTCTGATGCATGTTAACTTTTCCCAGATGTAGACCCTGGTGGCACAGGATAAGGCTCCACCGCAAATGTGCCTTGAGGTCGTGATGAGCCTTGAGAGCCAACCTCTCTGCCTTTCCTCTGGCATTCGCTCTCTCTCTTATGGCTGGCTCATCATCACTCTCCTCCCCAGGCAAGTAGACTCCCTTCACTTTTTTCCGCTTTCCCATCAACTCCTCGTCGGAATCAAATTCGACGTTTCCTCTGCTCTCCTCAACTTAAGGCAGCTTGTGAATACGTTTCTAAAAGATTTTAAATGGCATAAGTATCAAAGTATAGGCTAAAATTTGGAGTTGATACTTATGTTAAAACTGTACAATATCTAGGATTACATATTCTATTCTCTTAAAACGAAGATAATGCGAACTGTAAAGATGATGGGATATAAATCAATATTCCTATGGATAAGTGGTATAGACACTCAAGTATTTACATGCTATCAATCAAATTTATGTACGTCAAAGGACACAGTAAAATCAGTGAAATTTACTGGAAATTACTCACCATACTCTGCCAGAACTGCTACTTGGCAAGAATGCCAGTCTTTTTCAGGAGATGCGTGTGTCCTCAACAGTCTGTCTCCAGTGTTCCACATCATCCGCTATATGGGTCAGTCCATGGAAGTTGTGGGTTATGTACTGTGGCCCATACAACTTCGTACAAGTTTTTACAAAGTCAAACAATAGGTTCTTTGCATACTCTTGATGCTCAATACAACACTTGGGGCTAAGCAAAATCCTCATTGCAACAGACATAGACAAAAAATTATTGTAAACAGATACTCCAATTTCATCTCCGTAAACAGAACAACAGGCCCAGTATATAAAAGAGACTGGCGAAACTCTGTAGCTTTCCACTTTCGAATCTCATCCAAACCCCGTGGTTTCCTGCTAAATTCACAGGGTACATGTCTAGCAAGGGAAAGAAGATGCATTGAAATTTAATTCATAACCCTATGAGGAAACTTCAAAGGGACTGGACCAGAAACCCATATAAAAATCAGGGTACGCATTACACCCTAGCACACTTAAGTGCATATAGTCCAGTGGGAAATTGTCAATGAAATTTAAGTCAGGAATTCTGGTTAAAATAGTGTTTGTTTCGTGAAATTCACCATCTTCTTGAAGAAGAAAGCCCTGATTTGTTCTTGGAATGCCATCACAGAGAGAAAAGACATCCTGTGGTGCATCCAAACACCTTCTTGTTTGCACTTGGTGCACGATGAATATCCTGTTTGTCCCTTGATGCCTAAAATGCAGGCCTTAGCTGGCGCATCACATATGAAGCCTTTTGTGTACACGTTGACTTTTCTACCTTTCACCATTGGATTATATTTGGGAGGATGGTTAGGATGCGTAAGGATTGACGGTGACCGATTGCAAAGGACTCGACTGCAGACGCAAAGACTCGAGACGCATGTTTTCTTAACGGTGGCGCTTCAATGACTGCCTTATACATTCCAACATGGTCTAGCACCAACAAAACAAAACACATACAAAAACAAAACACACACAAAATGCATGAATGCAAAACACACAAATAATACAACCATCATACCATTTCTTAATAGTTCTACCGCCTCTGATACGAAGTCCTTTAAGAACTCACTAGAGTCCGGTTTTCCTTTACCCAAATAAATCCCAATGGGAAAGACAAGAGATTTCACTGATGGCAAATTTACTATAGTGGCAAGAATCGGCCAAAACTCACTTGAACCACTCTTAAACAGTGGGTAACCATCAACACCAATTAACAATAAAATGCTAGAGAAATGAAATAGGTCCACTCCTCCCATATACTGATTATAAAACTTGATTTAATTTGGCTGAGTAACTTGTACCTTTTTTTCTGCTTTTGAGAATAACGACTGACTGTTGCAAAGGATTAACACCGGCACAAGAAGATGCACCAGTCACAACACTTATCTTTCCATCTGCAAACAATATTCAAACTTAAAGTCGGTTTTCAAAGTTAAAAGCACTAAAAACATCTAGCGGCCCAAGGGACTTAACATTAGAGGTGATGTGAATCAAGTTGTGCACATTATGTGAAACACTTTCCTCCCCATAAAGTGCAGGAAAATTTTCAACGAAGTAGAGAAGTAGCTCTTCTGCATAATCAACATATTAGAAATCAACTCTTTACTTATCAAAATTCTGACAGCGGAATGCAGGCAAAGAAAATGCTCAAATACTGTACTGCAAACGGAGCCATTTGGAAGAAATGGGCCAGTATAGAGGAGACATTGTCTGAATTTTGTAGCCTTCCAACGTAAAAGCTCTTTTAAAGATCTGGGCTTACGCACAAAGTCTGAAGAGACAAATGGCACCAGACGAAGGTTGATTAGATTCAGGTTTTGAGAAGAGAGCTGCACAGAGTAGCTGCCTTTGGTGAATGCCAGTAAATCTTTCCTTATAACACCTAAGCGGATCAAGTGCATATAATCTATTGGAAATGCAGCCACTATGTCCAGATTTGGAATTTTTAGAAGGGGAGTTGTGCCAACATGATTAATGTCATCTCTTTTTTCCCTGAAACTTTCATTGGTCCTAAGACTAAAGTAGCTGTCTAAGAAAGACACTGTTTTTTATGTAATCTCCCTCAACAGTGCATTTAGGGCAACTACTGTATGCCGTGTGTGACTTAATTTGCAGCAGAAATGCACGTGCTGGAGCATCACAAGCAAATGAGTGAACAGACACCTTAGTATTCCTACTGCTGACATTAATTCCCTCATCAAGAGTGAGGCACAATTCATCAATGAAATTGCCCATGAAATCATCGCAACTTTCTGGTTTCTCTTTCCCATGATACACCCCTACAGGAAAAGGGATGATTTGCGGTAATTCCACGATGGCAATTAGTATAGGCCATAACTGACTTCCACTCCTCTTAGAAATAGGAAGACCATCTACATTTATTTCCAAACTGATGCTGTCTACAGTATAATTTTTTTGAAGTATGTCCAACAGCAAACACCGCAAGCCTAGATGAACATAGACCCCACACCCCATTTTCCTCACCTCTATGTATCGTGGTGTTTTAAGCAACGTTCGACAGTCTGATGGCAACAGTTAGATTAGGACATGACTTCAATATTTTTAGGAGACTGTTTACTTTGCTTTGAGGAATATCACTAGCCCAAATTGAAAATTCATTCCTAAATGTGGAAAAATCAAAATCAATTGGCAACTGCTCAACCCCAGAATCTGAAAGTGGTTCTAAAATGTCTATGTCTTCATGCTGAACATCACTCATATCACTCTGAAGCGAAGAAGTATGTCCCACATTGTACGCGACACGACACGAGAGAATATTAAACGACAATAAAGTGGACTGTATATATTATTATTATTATTATCCGCCGGGAGTCCCACACCATCCAAAATCACCACTCACCTGAGTGTCGAGCTCCCGTCGATGTCCTCCTCAGGCGGCGTCGGCTCGAGATGCTTCCTAGGCGATGACACATTCATGACTGCCGTTCACGGC
Source organism: Ischnura elegans (assembly GCF_921293095.1). NCBI lineage: Eukaryota > Metazoa > Arthropoda > Insecta > Odonata > Coenagrionidae > Ischnura > Ischnura elegans. Next base: position 4,795,357 of record NC_060248.1, on the reverse strand, counting down.
CAACAAACACGAAAACAATACTTAAAACAATTAAACTCTCGCCCACACGAGCGCCCAACAAACAACAATCAGGCGAGTGGTGACTATAGCATAGGACTCCCTATGGCGCGAACACACATTTTCATTGAAGATGTGTTCTGGTGATAATCTAGGTTTCTCTGTGACACCTGAACAACAAAGGGAACCATCAACTCTTTCACCCTCTCTTTCCACTTCAAAATCATCATTGGAAACAATTTTCGCTTTCTGAAGCAACCTGCGCTTGTGTCTCTCTCAGAGACACTTTCTATATTTTTATACCTATATTTTGGCATTGTCAAACTGAAGATTGAACTTTTGGTTCTCCAATTGAAAAGGGAAATTACTTTAATATGCCAAATAAAATTAGGATTTAAGTTAATTTTACTTAATTATAGCTTAGCCTATCACAACATGCTTGAGTAACTCTATGTTAACCTATGAAGTCTTTCTTTTGATGGCAACAGAAATTTCATTTTCCACTTCCCATACGCATAGCAATTACAACTTCAAACTATTAGCTAGAACAATTTTCCAATACTTGCATTATTTTTTTACAGTACCTTCCATGTCACTTAGGTGCTACACCAGAAAATGTAGGGGCGGATTTCATTGAGATATAGGTTCCTATACATGCATTCCATATTAACGGGTGTTACGCTCTGACACTTAAAATGTCCAAATAACCCAAAATAAAGAGTAAAAACTATAAGTTATGTGATAATGGGGTATAAATATAGTATTATAACGCATTGCGTAGTTTAACTTTAAAAGAATTATTTAATTTCCTCTTGTAAAACCGAATTACAACAGTAACGGGTGTTACACACATTGGACTTTCTCCATGCGGTTAGTCCAGTTTTTGTTAAAACTGTGTGAAAATATCCTAATCCTATCTCTAAAAATATCCTAAAAGAAGTAAATACATTATGTAAGGTAATAACATCAAAGCTCCCCCCCCCCAATAAGTATACCCCGCAATACAAAACGAATGCAATAATACCAGGACCGCATTAAAAATCTTGCATCTTTTTTAAGGGTTTGGGGAGGGCACGTGCCTCCCCACCCTTAGATCCGCCTATGCATCTATGGGTTTTCTGTTTTCACAATTTATTTAACATATTTAAGGGGAAACGAAAAGTAACGGGTGTTACAGAGTTGGGATCATCCTTCATTCTTAACGAAAATAAATGACTTAAATCTTAATAATGCATGTACAACATTGTTTTTATGTAAGTAGGTGGCATTTTCTGTGAACAGATGTTGCTCATAGTAGAAAACAATGGGTATAAAATAAACCCTAGTTTTCTTTTTCCAGGTTTAAATACACATCTTTCAATTCGTATAAAAATAAGGTATTAGTAATATAAAAGACAAAATTCAGTTGTACCAAAGTTTGTAACACCCATTACCACATTTTTTGTAACACCCGTTACCACATTTTCACCAACTAAATTTTAATATTCCTAAATTTGTTATAGGTATTAATGTTCCAATATAACACAACTTCACTCTTCCAAAAATAAAAAATCCCAGTGTTTTAGTTTAATTGTGAGATAAACTTTTCTATGTTTTTGTAACGGGTGTTACAGAAAAATACACTGAACAAAAACAGCAATTTCTTCTAATAGTGATAAGAAATCACCTTAAATTATATGATGTGGAAGCAAAGATTTCACTGGCAATCCATTCACTCATAACAACAATCACTAACTGATGTTAAAACAATGAAAAGGTATTTTTAACCTGACCATCATTATTGCTCAACAAAGACAGTGTTGTTCGGTGCTTAAAGAAGCAATATAAACTTAGAAAAAATAAAGTGTTTTTAAAATATCCATTTTTATGAAGGTTTATGCATTTCACAAACATTATTCATAATGTATGATATTAAGTAAAACTAATAATTTTTCACCCTTAGGATCACTTTAATATGGAATGCATGTATACTTAGTTTAGGGTATTCGGTTTTCCTCAAAGAAATAAGTCATAAGATGAAGTTATTCCATGCGGTAACACTATTACCTAAAATTTCGTTGCATTTCAATCATCTCAATATTTCAAAAAACCTCCCCTTTCATTTCATTCACTCATGCACCACACAACTGCATCAGGAGTTTAACATACATTTAATAATTAAAAGGGCACTTCTTCAAGTCGTCGCAAGGTTGGGTGCCTCTTAAATTTCACAGATCTCTATAACATAGATATATCTGTAGGGATGAATAGTGAATAAAACGAGACAGCAACACGTCACTATTACAATAATTGCATTATCAATAGGCGCCTTAAGGTTTTACAGAACAACCACTTCCCAAGCTTAACCCATCAAACATTTGTATGCATGCATCGATTAAACCATATATTGCCATAACTTACCTGCAACAAAAACCGTAGGTGCTGGATCTGGCAAGGGAGCTTGTAGCAACAGATGAACTGAGAACTTATTTAGTCTCAATAAATATTGCAAACTGGTAGCGACAGATACAGGTATACCGCATAGATATAAGGCAGCCGTAGTTTCACAACCAAAATAAAAACGGAGCCGGGGTCAAAATCGGGAGGATATTCCAAACCAAACGAAGCAGGGGTCAAAACCGGGAGAAAGAGAGTCCAATGCGGTGCAGGGGTCAAAGTAATCTACAAAACGAATCAGAAAATGTGCGCTAGAGCTCTCTCGACCTTCTCAAAACGAGGTATCAGCAGGGCTATTCAGTAACTGTTTACGCGGTTGCGAAGACGACAGATTAATAATAATAGATATGTAATAATAAGGTTTAAGTATTTATTTGCTCGGAGATCTGATATATCTAAATTGATCTACATGCATAGATATAAGGCACGTCATAAACACATCGAATACATATACATATATTATGTATACAATATATCTCACAAGCACAGTTTATTCATCATTACATCTGCATCAAAACTGGTGACAATCACATTAAAAAAAAAAAACAAACATTCTGCTACTTAGTAACCGGTATCCATTTACATACATCACATCCCTCCAACACTAGCTTAAATAAAAATCAATGTTAAAATAACCAAGTATGGAGAACAAGAAAATCAAAGTCAATAACCATTAAAACAGAAGGACTAATACAGCATGTCACACTTTACGAATTAAGTTTGTCAGGTGGTTTAGACAGTCTATGGGGCCTACACAAAATATCTGTTTCACAACCATCTTTAGTTTCACAGTCATTGTAAAACTCACCAACTTTTATTATTTAGTCTGTATGCCTTTTCCAAAGTACCTTATGTTCATCAGCAACTTCACACAAATATGTCTGGAACCCCAACACCTTAACAATGGTTGCTTTTACCCAAGTCGTCTTATTTAACACACGGTAATCTTTCACATACACAACCTCCCCCACATTAAAATTTATATTCCTCTGGCCATGGTGGTATTCTATCTGTTTTCTGTTATACTTAGCAACAAAGGATGCTAATAAAAAATATGACCTCGTCTTTGGTTCACGTCTAAACATCAATTTGGCAGGAGTCTCATTAGTAGCACAGTGGGGTGTGGTGCGGTAAGAAAACAGATACTTGCTTACTAGGGAACACATGCTTAATCCTGCCTGACTCACATCCCCTAACAGCCTATTTAAAGCCTCCTTGAAGGTTTTAACACAATTCTCTGCAGCTCCGTTCGTAGATGGGTGGTAGGGGGCAGACAACCTGTGTACAATTCCATTGTTTGCACAGAAATTTTTAAACTCAAGGGATGTAAACTGACGGCCGTTATCGGTGATTATGACATTAGGGAGTCCAAAACGGGCAAAACAGTCCCTTAGCTTTTCAATCATGGATTGTAAATCAGTTTTTGTTATTTCATAAACCTCAGGCCATTTAGAGAAAGCATCAATAATTATCAAGAACATTTTACCCTTAAAAAGCCCCAAAAAATCCAGGTGAATTCGATCAAATGCATGTTAAGCATCATCAAACTTAATTAAAACTGATTTTTCAGGAGACCTGGAATTACTTTGACAAGGATGACAGCTTCTAACATAATGCTCAATATCTTCATCCAGCCCTGGCCACCAAAAGTACTGACGGGCAAGCATTTTCATTTTAACCATTCCACAGTGCGCCCCATGAATTTCATCTAATAGCTGCCTCCGGTATTTAGGTGGAATTATAACCCTGTAACCCCACATTAGAAGACCATTGTCAAGGGTAATCTCATTTAAACGCCTAAAATATGGCTTTAACTCTTCAGCCACCATACTTGGCCAACCATCTATACAGTATAGCGCCACCTTACCCAAAAGTTTTTCTCTTCGTATTGCATTTCTAATCTCTGTTGAGGTTATTGGAAGTTTATCTTCAATGAAAAAATTAAAATAGTCATAATCATTATTTTCAAAGCTAGTAACATTTGAAGGCAGTCGGGATAAACCATTGGCTGCCGAATTCATATTCCCTTTGATATACTGGAATGTATAGTCAAACCCACGAAGGCTACAAAGCCCATCTTTGTAGCCTTCCTGCAGCCATTTGGGGTATGCCTTTTTTTTCGCTGAAAAGGGCTAAGAGAGGTTTGTGATCTGAGCAAAGTGTAAATTCACGGCCCATCAAGTATTGATAGAATTTATTAACCCCCAATAAATAGCCAAAGCTTCCCGGTGTATGACTGAGTACCTTCTTTCTGTAGGGTTTAAGGTTCGTGATGCAAAGCATATTGGCTTTTCGCTTTTATCAGGATAAACATGAAACAGAACTGCTCCTAATCCCACATTGGATGCATCACAGACTAGCTTAATATCAACACTTGGGTCATAATGGGCCAAACTTTGATCAGAGGTAATAATAGCCTTAACTTCCCAAATAGATCTTTCACAACCAATCGTCCACCTAAATGGTGTATTTGCCTTAAGCAATCCATGAAGAGGATTTAATACAGTTGCTAATCTTGGCATAAATTTAGCATAATAATTCACCCCCCGCACGGGGGGAAGAGGGTGATCTCTTCCTTTGGGGAGTCGCGCCCCCACGGACCCGAGCCCACCGAGGAGACAAGCTCGTTAAAAAACCCCGTCGCTCGCTCGGATAGTGTCGAGACAGCATGTGACTCTGCTGTTCTGAGTAGCCGTAACATCTGGCGTCCAGAATCACCCACGTGTTTGCCGTGCGTGGAGACCCGTACATGGGGGAGAAAGGGATCCTGGTGGGTGAGTTCTCCGGCACCCAGCTGGGCGTCGGAAACCCGGTATGGGCCGGAGTTCAATACCCCACTTCGGCCCTGGATTCCCCGAAAAACGGGCGGCCGAGAAGAGCCCAGCTCGGTCAATCGGCTCCTGGCGGCTGGGGAGCTTGGCGGCTCCTTCCGAGCGTACGCCAGGACGGGTTAGTGCTGGAGATATGGGGGTCTCCGTAGGGCGGCCGAAGGCGTGTGGGTTCGGAGGGCCCCCGCGCTGGAGGTTCTAACCCAAAAGAGACCCCCTAATGAAGGTCCCTATATCCCTTGGGTAGCCCTGGCGACTACACCGGATCTCGGTGTGGCGTCCCGAATGTGTGGCTCCGTGGTGGGTGGGGAGCCCAGGAGATGAATAAAGACCTAGGCGAACTAAGGCCTAGTAGTTAACGACCCTTTCGGCACATATCCGCATTTAATGGTGAAAAATTTCCTAAAAGAAAAAATTAATTAATACACGCAAAAAACTTTTAATACATCCTAGAAATGTACAAAATATGAAAATATTACACAACTAATGTAAAATCATTTTTATTTATGAAATATAATTACATTAATTGAATTTCTCATTTAGAATAAAACATTTTTATTGAATTTTTTTTGTGATAGATACAAAAACACCTATCATGAAGCGGAACCTTGCACTTGAGGCATGCTTTTACGGTCTTACTCTTGCACTCAGCACACCGTCTTCTAGCCTGACCGGTCGCAATTACATGGCCACCAAGTCCTGCTCTTGCTGGGTTTTGAATTCGGGAGGAGAAATGCTGGGGACCAGGCGTTTTGGGTGCCACGCCGTATTTCTGTATAAGAGCTTGTACTACTGCTCGGCGGAATGCAAGGGAGTCCAGTGTAAGCCATTTCTCCCGGCTTAAAATCCAAGCATTGCTCATGGAAACATCTAATAGCCACATTACTATTGGCATACACCATTTTTCCCCCTGATTCCTATTCTGTAATTGGATATGTTGTTGTCCAATAAATCAACACCCCCCATGTTCTTGTTGTAATTCGAAATAAAAAAGGGCTGATTGATTTTTATTTTGCTCTTAATCGAAACTGAGTAACGCTGAGCCTGTTGAAGAGGGAAAACCCCCATGTCGTTCGACAGCATGTACAATAGGGTGTTGCTTATTTTTTATTTTTTTCTCGGATTTTTGATTTCTACCTCTTAAAATATGCTATGGGGTGCAGAATGGATATCCTAAAAATTTCAGCTCAATTGTTTAACATTTAGAGGTCGCTCAAAGAGAATAAATGCAATAACATTAAATGTTCCCGATTTTTTTAAGTAGCATCATTTTCAGGGGTAATGAACGATTTTGCAGCCCTTAAGGGCCTAAATTCGCTCCATTCTAACGTCCGCTCAACAGTTTTCCAGGAATACAATACTTTTCCGCGAGCTACAGCAGCGCGTCACACCCCTGAAGGCGAGCTGGTCGCTCGCAGGCCTCATTCACTGTCAGCGACCGTCATTGCCTTACGCAGTGCGTAATACGCACCCGTCGTGCCTTCCCTAACGAGAGTCAGTGGAAGAAGGGAGCAGTTACCTGTATTGTTTTACATTGTTATAAATTCATGAGACTTTCGTTGAGATTAAGCAGAATAGATGGAACCATGGAGAATGATGTTTAGAGACAACTATGTGGATGTTTTCTTACCCGAGTTTTCGTGTTTCACACCCCCTTTAACCTCATCGCAGTTGGATTTTGAATGGCGTGGAGTAAATTTTCGGAGTCGAGACGCTATTGATAAAAACAATGTCGTTTATCGCGCGCAAGTCTATTGAAGTATTCCTAATCGGCGTCCCAGCAGCTATAGCCGCTTGTTTCGTGAAAAATAAGCTGCCTTTGATTCGTGAAGTGCTGCAGGTGTTCTATCACCACCACCAACCATGAAACAGGGAGTGTGTGCAAATACGAGACTAACGATGAGGTTTGTGATTCCATTCCGGACCATTATGTCGAGAATTCAAACTATTCAAGAAATACGTGGAATATATAAAATAGAGACACTGTGCAGTGAGATGTAATAATTCAAGATTTATTTTTACGGCGACCTATGCAACAGCTAAAGAATGGCATGGAATTGAATGAAAAATTGGATCGGTTGTTTGACATTGCCGCGGTAAATGCTCTGGGAGTTATTCAAAATGATTTGGATAAAGTGCTCTTGAAAATACAGAGGCGAGCACAATACCTGCTTCAAAAGATACTAAGTTAGCACTTAGAGAGTTTTCAAAATATTTTCTTTCTGAAAAACTTCCTTACAATTATTACTTTCAAGTTTCTACTAGCACCAAAAAAATAATCTCCCACATCATAGACAAATGCACATTATATGAAATGCATTGTAAACTGGCTGATTGGGGTGGACTTGGTTTACCGGGACAGCTATAACGCGCCTTTTGCTTGCCAAATAATGAGATCCTTATCTAGCACTTAATAGAGAGTGAGGAAACAGAGAAGTCAGCGCGTCGATTGGAGAGGAAGAGAAGATATGACGAGAAGATAGAAGAGAAGATAGATGGGTAGAAAAATCCTAATTACACCCCAAAATGCACTGATCTTTGATGACTTTGGCATTAGCGCGAGAGGAGCGGCAACGGTTCTTGTTGCTACCATGTTGTGGTAACAGGGGTTACTGTCTACTAAAGGAAATATTTACTAATTCGTTGAATCAAGTAAGTAGATATTATTTTGCATATTACGTCGTTAAATGGTTCTATAAATCTCATGGCCGATTGATGAAATAAAAACAACATTAAAGATTCCATAACTCACTGGAACTGCCAGTGGCTGGGCCACTGCTGAGATTGTTCATGACTGCGTTGAATAGTGGAGATTAGCGAACATAAAGCATTTTCAATTGATTCGACATCGTATATAGTGTTAACTAACTACTTCCATATCTTAGGTTCTCAGTCTATCGTATTTTTTTTGGATTCTTTACATAAAAATTTCTTTTTTTATCATCAATTAGGTTCGAAGAACAGTGATAGAGTTATTTTAAAGGATAAACTACAGCAAACACTCGGTATGGAAAACGCCAACATAGTATTCGACTCCTCCTTCCTTATTCGACTCCGACTTTCGCCTGCAAAGGCGCGAGGGGCGTAAGGCAATGACGGTCGCTGACTGTGAATGCGGCCTGCGAGCGACCAGCTCGCCTTCAGGGGTGTGACGCGCTGCTGTAGCTCGCGGAAAAGTATCGTATTCCTGGAAAAATGTTGAGTGGACGTTAAAATGGAGCGAATTTTGGCCCTTAAGGGCTGCAAAATCGTTCATTACCCCTGAAAATGATGCTACTTAAAAAAATCGGGAACATTTAATGTTATTGCATTAATACTCTTTGAGCGACCTCTTAATGTTAAACAATTGAGCTGAAATTTTTAGGATATCCATTCTGCACCCCATAGCATATTTTAAGAGGTAGAAATCAAAAATCCGAGAAAAAAATAAAAAATAAGCAACACCCTAATGTACACGACATTATTATCTTTCCATGCAACAGCGGCCAAGTTATTCTTTTTGTCAACTACGGATTCAAAGGAACCTCTTGATCTTTTCTTCATGATGTTTTTTTCGGGCAATGGACATTTGTCCATTGTGTTTACCCTAACTGTCCCTGTCGCCTTCATACCTTTTCGTCGCATTCCTGACATGAGCTTTACGCTAGTAAAAAAATTATCGAAATAAAAACAAAACTGTTCCGGGGAAGTTTTTTTCTAATACGTCTGACACCTGGTATACCACTAATTCACCCAGAACTAAAGCGCGAGGCCTCTCAGAAGTCCCGTTGTATCGGCAACCCTGATACAAATCTGCGTGTAGACAGTACCCTTGACGCTGCGCAAGCACCCAAGCCTTGTATCCGAAAAGGATTGGCTTACCGCGGATGAATTGCTTGCACCCATGTCGGCCGAAATAAGGAATCATCGATTCGTCGACGGAAACATTTGTTTCATCAGGTGCATTAAAAATAAATATTTCGTTTAGTTTGTCTAACAGCGGTCTAACTTTAGCCATTTTGTCGCCAGCCTGTAGGTTTTCATTATCACAAACGTGTAACAAAGTCAAGATCTTTTCAAATCGATCCCTGCGCATGCAGTTTGAGACCATTACATTGTGTACATCGTCTGTGGTTTCCCAAAACATTCGGCGACGCGGGAGTGGGACATAACCACTAAGGTATAGGATTCCGATGAACACATACATTTCATCTCGAGAGAGTTGTAGTGATTCATTTTTCTTATGAGCAGCGTAATTGACGGTATATTCAATAATTGCGTCTATAACCTCTTTGCTAAGAAATATTTGGAGGAAATCGAGAGGATGGTCACTCTTTGAGATAGTGGCAGCATTTTTCTGACAAATATGAGCGTTTTGAAAAGTATGAGAGGACAGATCACCAGATTCCCATTTCCTCACTGTTGGATTTGATCTTGTACTGCATCCCGTCGTCGGATTAGGCTCACCGCATTCGCTGGTATCCCCATCATTTTCATCACAGCTACCGCCATTATCCAGATCTAGAGTAACCAGCTCCGCTTGCGCTTGCAGTTGGCCCCGATTGAAACTGTCAGGGTTATTTCATTCTTCATCCCCTGAGTCCTCATCAGTAACCTCACCATCGTCGTCTGGAGCAGTGATATAAATATATGCACCAGAAAGAGGTATTTGGTCGTCATCCTGTTCCAATACCTCAATTATCTCGGCAACTGTCATATGGACTGAACTGTGGTTATGAAATATATTTTCAGGCACAAAATCAGAATTGATCTAAACTATTGTGACGTTACGTCGTAAAAAATCTCGTTGATTTTTCACGTAGGCCCAGACAAGGGAAATACTCCAACCGTCGGTCACAAGCTGGATCAGGGAAAGACTCCACAAACAAGAAAAACAGCTCACCAGAAAAAGGTAGCCAAAAACAATTTACGAGTTATTACCGTTCGATATCTATTCAAAGTAGAGTATTCAAAAATCAGAAGTATTACAGAAAACAATGATAGTAATTCATGATGCCAAAGGAAACATTACCAGCTAAATACCAGCCGAATAATTGCTCAAAATTTGCCATGTCTCACTAGACATGCGTCCTCGACCAGGGCACGATCAGAAGAGGCTTGCCTATTGCAAGACGATACAGGATTTGAGGGGAGAGATTCTTCCAGGGAGTGGAGGGGTAGACAGGCGAATTCAACTACTGCGCCACTGCCCCTGCAGAACGGCCGCTCCGCAAAACACCATTCCCTGGTTTTGAGTCAACAGCATACCACCCAGAATTTTCCCCTCAACTTCTGGGTTTGAGACATCAGTCGAATCAGCGTGATAATTCATTGGAACACATGGAGGGGAAGGAGATACTGGGGTGAGGTGTTGGAGGGAGAGAGTGTTGTGATAGGACAATGGTAAAACTTCTCACTCCAAAATGCAATACTAAGGCCTTAGCACCGATTTCCCCTTGCTTGCCAAGGAGTAAATATTCCTCCGCAGTAGTCCTATATAAGTCTTGGATTGCAGGTAGGCTGGTTCGGGGCTGGTTCGGTGCTGTTTCGGGGCTGTTTCAGAGGCTGTTTCCAGAGGCTGAGTTTCCAGAGGCAGGGTTTCCAGAGGCAGGATTTTCCAGAGACAAGATTTTGCGAGACGGGGCATTTTGCTACAGGGCCTTTTGCGCGAAAATCCTTTGCGCGAAAACCCTTAGCGCGAAAAGTCCTTAGCGGGAGAAGTTCTGCGGATAAGTTCGGAGAAAGATCGAGGAATTTCTGGGGGGGGTACCAGAAAATTTTTGGGGGGGGGGGGGGGAACACTAAAAAATGCCACATCCTCTGTGGGAAAATGACCACAAAAATTGCTTGAACTTGTGGACAAAGACACGTCCACCAAGAACTGATTAATGCCTGGAAAACTTATCGAGGCATCACAGGTCCACTGGTTTTCACTGGATGAACCCCCACTGTTTAACCCCCATGAATTTTACAAAAAAACCATTATTCAGTGGTTAGAATTGAACTGAATATAAAAAAGTGTATTGATTGAGACAATAGTTTTCAAGAAATATCACTCAAAAAATAGTTTTGAGAAGAATATACATTTTTATCACTCTGTAAATGATAACTTCAAGAGTGATGTTTGGAATTCAACAGAATTCTTAAGTGAGTAACATGGCATAATTACAAGAGTGAGACAAGAAATATTGCTGATTGATATAGAGTAAAATATTTAGTATTACATAGCAAGAAAATAAAATTAATAATCAATATCTCATAATGTGATGCTTGTTTCGGTGTACAGTGAATCAAAATTACAAATAATTACCATCAGCGACAAGAAGGAACTGGGAGGATTATTATTGGTATAACACCAGGATATCTTTACCAAACTCAAATGTTCCTTCTCTCATCAGAGATATTTTGTTGTTTTTAAAACCAAGTAAGCAATACAATAACCAACCACTTAGTAAATGGGCAAAATTGGGTTGGCAAAACAGTTGGGTTCATGAGAACCCTGGGTTGACAATCGAATTGGGTTCAACCACCTAAACAGAAAACAACGATTGACAAAAATGGGTTTTTAACTTCTACCCATATTCATATTGCAACCCAAGAAGAAGTTAGGGTCGACCAACAAAATATATACCCCATTTTAAATAATCATTAAGTACAAGTTAATTCAAATATACGGTTATTCACTAAATAATTATTGGTTATCAAAATAGCAGCAAAATAATCAGCATAAGATGTGTCTCACTTAAATGATATACATTGGCATTATTAATTCTCCCTTTAAACCCTCCATGCTCTCCATCTCCCGCAAGGACTTTTCGCGCTAAGTTCTGCGGATAAGTTCGGAGGAAGTTCGAGGAATTTCTGAGGGGGGGTACGAGAAATTTGGGGGGGGCACACTAAAAAATGCCACACTATTACACGCAAATGAGGCATTCGTTAGATTGAAATGCAAAAAAATCAGACTGTGAGAGTGAATATGAAATATATAAATTGAGTCAAATTGTAAGAAATAAATATATACTGAAAAAATATCAAAAAAAGCGTTTCAACATGTATTCATGTGAGTTATCTATCGGATTTGTGGTAGCCAGCTCCAAAAACGGGAAAAATTGCGAATTGCGGGATTGTGCCGAAAGGGTCGTTACCGACCCACTATTAGTATCATAAGCAGTAACTCCACCGTGAGCCAAAATATTACGATAAAATTTCATACTTGTACACCCTCATATATTAGTCACTCTTAAATGTGCAAAAATTGCAAATATGATTATTACATATTACGCTACTTACGATTTAGCGCGACGAGAACGCCGCTCTTTTTCCATCCTGAATGTGAGCGTCCATACCAGAGACTAGTTGAAATGATGTGCATTGAAAGGTACGAATCCCTCGAAATATCTTTCTGCAACATTGTCCATGCAGCCAAATTTTTCTAATGTGATACTTTGTCTCGGTGTGAATTTTTTTCTGAATGGGTCGAAAACGACCCGTTTGGCATAAATGGGTTAATCCGCAAAGTGTTATCTGCAGCAGTACCGGGAGACAAAGTCTGCAAAGAAGTTACGCGACGGGACCCTTTTAATTCAAACATCGAACAAGGCGCAAAGCGAGAAGATCCTTAAAATGGAGCTGTTGAATGATATCCCATTGACAGTGGAGGTCCACCGAACCCTAAGCACTTGTCGGGGCGTCATTAGTCATCACGATCTACTGTATGTGGAAGTCGATGAAATAAAGCATGGGATGGCATCTCAGGGAGTGAGCGATGTTCGTCGACTAACCACAAAACGGAACGGAGAAATTGCAAATACCACATCCGTAGTGCTGACGTTTTCGTGCGACCGGCTCCCCGACAAGGTGTTCATAGGGTATGAATCAGTTCCCGTGCGACCATTCATACCAGCCCCGATGCGCTGCTTCCAGTGCCAGCGCTTCGGTCACATCGCAACGCGATGTGAGGGCAAGGCCACCTGCCCACGCTGCGGCCAGGATGCACACGGTGATTCCAGCTGTCCCAAGGGTCCGCAATGTGTGAACTGCGAGGGCACACATCCCGCTTACTCCCGCAAATGTCCAAAAATGTTAGAAGAGCGTAAAATAATGGAAATGAAGACAACAGAGAAAATAACATATTTCGACGCTAGAAAGAAGTACAGATCAATAACTGCCCCAAACTTCTCGAAATCGTTTGCTAAGGTTGTCGAATTAACTGTCACTAAGGCCTCAATTGGGACACAAACCGAGACTATTACCAAGAACGATAACAACACCATAGAACCTGCCAAACCGGATAAGGCATCTAAACCGGCTGCAAAACATAATTCCACCGCTGTGGGTTCCCCTAAAAGGAACCCACCCAATCAAGCCACTGGCGTAACGCAAAAGAAGCGTGAGGTTACGCCACCCCCAACTACCTCCGGCGTCAACAAATGTAACATAATCCAACCGAAGTCAATGGAGGAAGACGAAAGTCTCTCAGAGACAGAAATCCTCCAAGCCAAGAAAAAGAAGAATAGACTTCGGCGTTGAACACCCTTCACGCAGTTAAAGTTTTTATATACCTTTTACTTATTTATTTATCTTTAATCATGGCTTTTATTTTGCAATGGAATTGCAATGGTTTTTATCGGCACAAGGAGGAGCTGGCCATTTTACTGCGTGATTTTAATCCAACGTACATTTGCCTGCAAGAAGCACATTTTAAAGCAACGGACAAGGGTATTTTAAGTGGTTTTAACGTTTTTAGATTTGACGACACGAGTGGCCAACGGGCACACGGTGGTGTTATGATCGCCACTAGGGAGACCCTTCATGTCTCCCGGGTGGCGCTTAACACGCCTTTTCAGGCGGTAGCGGTAACGCTGCATGGCCCCCCAATCGGTGACTCTATGTAACGTATACCTTCCAGAGGGGACACCGGTGACCCTTTTTTACTAAGACGCCCTTATCTGCCAACTTCCCAAACCCTTTATTATAGTAGGTGATTTTAATGCCCATGATACACTATGGGGTAGCGCCAGAGCACAGTGCAATCGGAGAGGACGCATTTTATCGCATTTTTTCACAGTCTCTAACCTGGTTTTATTAAATGACGGAAGGAAAACTAGGTTTAATAGTTTTAACGGCAATTATTCGACTATTGACCTTTGTTTTACTTCGAGCACATTAATGGACAAAGTCCAAATGAATGTTCACGATGATCTATGTGGGAGTGATCACTTCCCCATTACTATTAGTAGAGAGGAAGATTTTAACCCCAATATTTTACGTCCATGCAATTGGAGTATCCGGAGAGCCGACTGGGCTCTTTTTAAAGAACCATTCTATTTACATTTAACGAAGGCCGCTGTGGTATGAAGAATATTGATTTTTTGACAAACAGTATCGTCGAATGTGCAAATAGTAGTGTGCCAAGGTCAGGACACGCCCGTTTTAGGCCTGCCGTTCCATGGTGGAACGACGATTGCGCCAAGGCTATTCAGGCACGAAAGAGAGCGCAAAGAATTTTCAATAAATACCCAACAGTCATCAATTTGGTTTCCTTTCGCCGTCTTCGAGCCAAAGCCCGAAAGGTTGTCAAAGAGGCGAAGAAGGACTCCTGGATGTCATTTGTATCCGGGATAAACTGCCGGACACCAGTGTCGCAGGTGTGGAAAAAGGTGAGGAGCATCTGTGGTGACCACCATCAGTTTGGAGTCACATGCATTAAAAACAACGGCAACATCGTAACCTCACCGTCCGCCATCAGCGAGATATTCGGACGGCAGCTAGTTAACATTAGCGGCAACTCCAACTATGAGGACTCCTTCCTATCCTTGAAGAGATCAGCAATCGCAGCTTCCCGTGACACGTCTCCAGGGATGGACGAGATCCATAATGCCTTTCTCCGGAATCTTCCAGAGAGAGCTTTATTGGAAGTTCTTTTATGTTTCAATCAACTTTGGGCAGAGAGAAGCTTTCCACCGTCCTGGCGCGAATCTATAGTTGTTCCAAATTTAAAACAGGGCAAGGATAAATCCGATCCGAACAACTATCGTCCAATATCCCTCACCAGCTCTCTGTGTAAGGTAATGGAAAGAATGGTGAACCGACGACTCGTTTGGTGGCTGGAGCGTCGAAACCGTCTTTCCAATGTCCAATGTGGCTTCCGACGCGGCCGATCGACAGTTGACCACCTTGTCAGGACAGAGAACTACATCCAGGAGGCTTTTGTCCTTCGTCAGCACGTTGTTGGTATTTTCTTCGGTCTAGAGAATGCTTATCACCGGGTCTGGCGCCGAAAAATACTCCTGGCGCTCCACAAATGGGGATTTAGAGGCCATCTGCCAATATTTATTGAAAATTTTTTAAAGAACCGATCCTTTAAGGTCAGAATAGGCCGAGACATATCGCAATCTTATACCCTGGAAAATGGGGTACCACAGGGTTCCGTATTGAGCGTGACACTTTTTGCGATTGCCGTCAATGACGTGGCGGATTGTGTTGAAGCACCAACGACGAGCTCGCTGTTCGTGGATGACCTGGCAATCTTTTGCCGGTCGTCCAAACTTTTATTGGAAACCAGACAACTACAGCTAGCATTAAATAACCTAGGCAACTGGTCGCGGATGAATGGTTTTAAATTTTCACCGGAAAAGACCAAATGTGTGCATTTTCACCGGAAGAGAGGTTACTTTGCCCCTCCAGTTTAAAAACTGGATGGCAGACCCCTTCCGTACGTGGAGTCGGCTCGGTTCCTAGGTATGACCCTAGACCACCGATTAAATTGGCGGGAACATATTCAGTTTTTAAGAAATAATTGTCTTGGGACCCTAAATATTTTAAAGTTTTTAACCCACTCCTCATGGGGCGCCGACCGCAGCATGATGCTTTTACTATATCGCGCACTTGTTCGGTCCAAGCTGGACTATGGGAGTTTTATTTACTCGTCTGGCCGCGAGTCAATTTTAAGAACCTTGACGACGCTGCACAACACAGGATTGCGGCTCTCAACTGGAGCCTTCCGCACCATTTATGCAAACGCTGGAGAGCCGCCTTTGCAGAGCCGAAGAAACATCCTGATGTTGAACTTCGCGGTAAAATCTTAGCCTCAAGAGGTCACCCGTGTTTTAACATTATTTTTAATCCAAAGTTTTTAAGAATATTTATTATAAGAACGCGAGCCACTAAGCCACTATGTATACGATTGAAAGAGTTCATCGAAGCATCCGGAATACAACTCCCGGATGTAGCTCCAATCGTTTACCCCGACATCCCGCTATGGATAATTCCACATCCCAAACTTTATGATGCTTTTAAAGGACTCCAGAAAGAATACTCCACTACCTCAGAGTATCAGTGTCATTTTAAAGAATTCGTCAGTCGCCATAAGGGCAGTCGACTCGTGTATACAGACGGATCCAAGTCGGAAGCCGCCTGTGCCTGCGCAGTGTCCTCGGCATACCGCGGCATCATGCAGACGAGACTCAGCCCGTTGTGTAGCCTTTACACAGCGGAGCTCATCGCCATTAAGAAGGCGTTGGGGATGGTCGCCGACGATTGCAACCCTACCACCATTATATCGACGCACCCTATTGTGCAAGACATTCAAATCGCCCTATATAATATCTGTAAACGAGGACGCAAAGTGTCGTTCCTATGGGTTCCCGGGCACATGGGAATAACAGGAAACGAAAAAGCAGATGCAGCTGCAAAGGCGGCACTCACGCTGCCGGCGCAGGCTACGGCTTCTGTAACGTATCAAGACTTACAGACTACCATGCGCAGAATAGTTCTACGGCAGTGGAGTGAGGTATGGACGAACGTAACGAATAACAAACTAAGAATGATCAAACCCGTTACGTCAATGTGGCCCTCTTCTGTTGGGAGGAATCGTAGGGAGGAAGTCATCATTACTAGACTGAGAATCGGTCATTGCGCCCTGACACATTCCTATCTCTTCACCGAAGAGAAGATCCCACCTCGATGTGGCTATCGTGGCTGTCCCCTGACTGTGAGACACCTCTTGACGGAGTGTGATGAGCATCATATTACGCGAGACCGGACAGGCGCCAGGGGCAACCTAGAATGTATTCTGGGCGATGACCCTGGCCGCCTATGCCGCGTCATAGAATTCGTTAAGAAAACTGGTCTTTTGAATTCGATTTGATTGGCTCGAAGTTTACATCAATATTGTCAATAGTGCCGCACTAAACTGAAATTATAGTGTATGCTTTTGTCGCAATTTGATTGCGCGTGGTGCTAATGACCTTAGCTGTCGACGCACCCGTAACCCCAAACCTACTATAATAATTCACTATACCTATGAAGACCTTGACTTCAGATACATTACGTGGTCTAGGCGCTTCAACCATAGCTGTAACCTTATCTGGGTCCTTATGCAAACCTTCCTTGTCAATCACACGACCCAAATACTTAATCTCACGCTGGAAAAACTCACATTTTTTCAATTCAGAGTAAATCCTGCCTTAGTTAGCCTCTCACAAACTATATCCAGATGATTAAAATTTTCTTCTCTACTTTTTCCAGTAACCACAATATCATCCAAAAAAATTATAACACCTGTCAACCCTTGTAAAACCTTTTCCACACTTTTCTGGAAGAGTGCACATGCTGGTTTTGTACCAAAATGGAGTCTATTAGGAACTAATATTCCCCTATGAGTGCTCCAAGCTAACAACTTTTTAGTTTTGTCTGTTAATTCTAATTGATCATAAGCCTGGTAAAAATCTAACTTATTGAAGTACTCCCCACCCTGCAGAGCAGCAAAGAGTTCCTCGATGCGAGGCAAAGGATGTTTAATATCACCCAAGTACTTATTTACTGTTACCTTGTAATCAACACACAGTCTCAATCGGCCATCTGGCCGCATCATAGGGACCAAGGGTGTTCCCCATTCTGAATTAGTGACCAAGGAAATAACACCTCCCTTCTCCAATCTGTCCAGTTCCTCATCCATTTTTGCTTTAAAAGCAAATGGTACAGGACGAGGTTTAAAAAATATTGGCTAGACAGACCCATTAATTTTTAGAGAAACCTTTTCATATTTAAACTTACCCAGCTCGGATTTAAACAAATCCCCATATTTCTTAATTAGTATAACTAAATCTCTATCGCAATTCATGGCATTCACTGCATAGTTTAATAAATTACCTTTAAATATTTCAAACACATCCATTAAATCCCTCCCAAACAAGGAGCGGGTACCACCATCAACCACAATAAGCCTACAAAGTTTGCGTATGCCATTATAGCATATTTGAACATTAATCCACCAGCAGGAACTACAATATCATTGTCATACATTCTTAATCGAATATCAGTTTCTTTAAGTCTACACATGGAGAAACGCTCATCATATACCGATTTTGGAATTACCGAAATCCCTGCACCCGAGTCGAGCTCCATACACAAAGGCTTATTATTAATGACTACACTGACAGTGAAAGGCCTTATTACCTTACTGTTTTCCCAATAACTCATCTGAACAAAATTCAAACAAGACTCAGACTTGTCGCTAATATCAACAGAATGGTTACCCAAAATTTTACATGCCTTGGCTAAATGTCCTATCTGCTGACAATTTCGGCACCTATATTTCTTAAACTTCCAACTCAGGAAATTGTGGTTACCTTCACCACAACTTCTGCACCTGTTTACTTCTCCCATAACTTGCGAAGGGTGGGTCTGAAGGTCAGTTCCCTTTAGGTCCTACTTCCTATATTCATGGCCACTTGAAATGCCCGGTCTGGGTTGTTGACACTGCTTCCTCTTGAGATTAATATAATCCATTTCCCCAACGGCTGCTGTCATGGTAGAAAATGCCGCTTCCCTCTTAATGGCCATTTCCAGGATGTTCTGCAGTGGTGTAGTGTGGTCTTCTTCACACAGCTTATCCAGAATCGGTCCTCTTGATAGTCCACAAATAAATTTATCCTTTAGCATCTCGTCGAGCATAGTTCCAAATTTGCAGTCACCGGCCTTCTTCTTCATCCGTGCATACCATTCCCGAAGAGTCTCCTGCGCTGATTGCTGCAACTCATAAAATTCCTGAATACTGATATCCTCTTGCTGTAATGCTGCTTTAAAATGAGACACAGCTGGTCATAAGATTTCTCCCTGGGAAGTACCGGGTTGCACAGGTCTTTCAGTGTCTTGTATGCCTCTTCACCAACCAGAGTCAGTAAAACTGCCACTCTTCTTTCAGCATCTATATAGTTTGCCACAAAGTACTGTTCTAATCTCTCTTGGTATGTCTCCCAATCATCTCCATTCCGGTATTCATTCATGGAACCAATGCTGCTAGCAGACAAATTGACAATACTCAGTTCCTTTTTGTGGATTAGTAAGGCCTACATCATCTCCAGCTGTTGAAGTCATTTTCTCAACCAAAGTTTTACTCCGTATATGATTTAATTAATTTTCCTCGTCGCCAATTTATAATATCTCTCACAGGCACAGTTTATTCATCATTACATCTGCATCAAAACTGGCGACAATCACATTTTTTAAAGAAAAAAACATTTGCTACTTAGTAACCGGTATCTATTTACATACATTACAATATACAATTGAATATTTTAACATTAAGATTCAATGAGATATTCATAAATGGAATAGAATAGGGATTTCGTGACGGGATCGCGAAAATCACATTGTTGCTATTCACTAAGCCATTTCGAACATTCCGCCGCATAAGTTTCGTGCTTCAGTTAACGCGACGAGAGTTGTCAACGAAAACTCAGTTTCCGCCGCGTAAACAGCAGACCGCAGTGGACGACTGAGCCACATACTGTTAATATTTGTCATATATTTGCTTTGCCATGTAAACAGCGGTGTTCATTGTAGTTTTGGACGTAATTTCATTTCGTGCAAGATAATATCTTTGCACATTTAACTGTTAATTTCATGAATTTTTCTTGTCTTGTTTATGCTTCTCATATTCTCTTTTCGGAATATATACCTGGTGGAGTTGGAAGTGTTGTTATCTGTCATTGAGGAAATGTTTTATATTTTAAAGAGTTAATGAATAGCCCTGCAGGAAAGGAAGTTCGACGATACCACGATACGTATTTCATCATTGTTTTATTTTCCGGGCGGTTGAGGCATATTCTCCTGGTGATACAAAGCTTCTACCTATGTGGTATTTCCCTTGTATTTTGCCTTTGTATTACAACTGTTCAGGTTTCTCGGGTTAACAGATTTGAGTAAAACTTAATTGATTAAGTAATCAGGCTTTATTGCCAACAAAGAAAATACATTCCCTCACTTCACACAATGGCCCCCTGGGCCCATGGTAACACACCAGGCTCACATACCAACTTACTGAGTGACTACGAGAGACTGACCGAGACTGGCTCTCCCGCCAACTAACGTAACGTACGTCACCAACGTACGCACACCAACGTGCGCACACCAACGTGCGTACACCAACGTGCGCATGCGCATCAACAGTTTTGCGCAATATAGATGTACCACATATATCCAACACACCTCCTTACATCTATATTGCACTTACACTAATTCAAACCCAACACATTTCGAAAACTTTCAAACTTTTGACGACACAAGGATTTAGTAAATACATCAGCAACATTATCCTCTGAATTTACCTTGACAATATCAATCATACCTTCCCTAACACATTCATGCACATAATGGTAGTGTACCTCAATATGCTTTGAATTTTTAGTAAAATTACCATACTTTGCAATATCAATTGCACCTGAATTATCTTCATAAACCTTCATTGGCTTTATTAATTGTACATCAAATGTACTCAATAACTCTTTTATAAATTTTAATTCACTCACTGCTTCTGACAAAGCCACATACTCTGCAAAAGTTGAAGCTTTCGTCACAGACTTTTGCTTTTTCGATTTCCAATATACAACATTCCCAAATAATCTTATAACATAACCTGTTGTGGATTTCCTATCCAAATAATCACCTGCCCAATCAGCATCAACATAACAATCAATAATATTTACACAATCATTCATTTTGTAACATAATTTCAAATCCTTTGTTAAAATTAAATATTTCAAAATTCTTAAAGCATACTTAAAATGCGTTTCATTATAACAATTTTGATATCTACTTAAGTAATTAACGCTGAAACTTATGTCAGGCCTTGTAGCTGAACTTATATATAATAAGGCACCAATTAAATTTCTGAATTTAATGTTTTTGTCACAGATATCCGCCTTCTCAATTTTTAAGTTTACTTCCATTGGTGTATTGTACAATTTACTATTTTCTAAATTATATTTCTTAACCAATGATTCAATATACTTGGTTTGATTTAATTTCAATTCATGCTTGTGGGACTCATATTCAATGGTAATCCCAAGATACTCTTTAACTTTCCCAAGATCTTTCATTTTAAATTTTTCAGATAGTAAGACTTTAACTTTCTGTATTTCTTTCTTATTTGCACCACAAATTAATAAATCATCAACAAAAATTAATAAATAAATAGAATCTTTTCCATTTCTAAGAGAATATAAGCAGGAATCAATATCACTTCTTTTAAAACCTAAATTTGCCAAAAATTCATCAAGGCATTCATACCAAGCTCTTGGACTTTCTCTTAAACCATATAAAGCTTTGAACAATTTACATACTCTTTTTGTACCATCTTCATAGCCTTTTGGTTGTTTAACATAAACTTCAGAAGTGACCTTGCCATTTAAAAAAGCAGTTTCCACATCCATTTGGTCGACTTCTAAACCCATCTGACAACAACATGACAAAAGAATTTTTAAAGTCTGCATTTTTGCTACGGGAGAATAAATATCATCAATTTCATCGGTTTGCTGGAAACCTCTCACAACTAATCTGGCCTTGTAAGTACCATCAGTTTTTTTTTGTATACACCCATTTAACATCTAAGACTTTATTTTTAATATTTTTGACCAATTTCCAAGTGTTATTTTTAATTAAACAATCAATCTTTTTATTCATTGCCCTTTTCCATAATTTACTCTCGTTGAACTCAATCGCCTCCTCAAATGTATTTGGTACATCCGTTCTGCACATATTTACAAATATACCGCTATTGTACACATAATAATCATCAAGTTTCTTAGGAGGATTCCTGTCTCGTTGAGATCTACGAATTTCAGCTTCCCTCTTAGTGTCTGACTCTAATGATTCATTTTCAGAACTATCGTTAATTTCATCTTTCATATTACTGTTTTCATTGTCCTCATGATCAGATTCATTCTCATTTAATCCAATACATACAACATTTTCTTCTACAATATCTACATGCCGTGCTACTATGACTGTACCATTTATTAGTACCCTGTATCCAACATTACTATAACCAATTAAAATACCCATATCTGCCTTTTTATCCCATTTTGAAGATCTTTTCTGTTCTGGAACTCTAACAAAAACAGTACTTCCGTACAAACGTAAATTGGAAACATCTGGTTTCTTACCGAAAAATATCTCATAGGGAGTTTTTCTTTCAATAGTATTGGCTAATGTACGATTTTTCAAATACGTTGCAGTAAATATAATTTCTGGCCAATACCTTTTGTGCACATTTGCTTCTGCTAACAAACAACGTGCCATATTCATTATGGTCCTGTTAAACCGTTCCGCTGTTCCATTCAGTTCATGTACATATGATGGACCCCGCACGGGGGGAAGAGGGTGATCTCTTCCTTTGGGGAGTCGCGCCCCCACGGACCCGAGCCCACCGGGGAGACAACCTCGTCAAAAAACCCTTCGTACGCTAGGATAGCGTCCAGACAGCATGTGACTCTGCTGTGCTGAGTAGCCGAAACATCTGGCGTCCAGATTCACCCGCGTGTTTGCCGTGCGTGGAGACCCGTACAAGGGGGAGAAGGGGATCCTGGTGGGTGAGTTCTCCGGCACCCAGCTGGGCGTCGGAAACCCGGTATGGGCCGGAGTTCAATACCCCACTTCGGCCCTGGATTCCCCGAAAAACGGGCGGCCGAGAAGAGCCCAGCTCGGTCAATCGGCTCCTGGCGGCTGGGGAGCTTGGCGGCTCCTTCCGAGCGTACGCCAGGACGGGTTAGTGCTGGAGATATGGGGGTCTCCGTAGGGCGGCCGAAGGCGTGTGGGTTCGGAGGGCCCCCGCGCTGGAGGTTCTAACCCAAAAGAGACCCCCTATCGAAAGTTCCTATATCCCTTGGGTAGCCCTGGCGACCACACCGGATCTCAGTGTGGCGTCCCCAATGTGTGGCTCCGTGGTGGGTGGGGAGCCCAGGGGATGAATTTTTCTTTACGCATTCATGGAGACAATCAATCTTCCTCCAACCAAAAGATCCCGTCCGGAAACGGACGGGGGAGTAAATATAGCTTCCGCTTGCCGCAGATTTCTTGTGATGAAATGTGTAAACGAAGGGGAGACCCTTACTAAGGTGTCACCTTTCTTAATACGCAGAGTCCTTTCAGCAACAGTGACGGGTGACCTAAAATCCGCCAAAAAATTAAGAGACGGAACGCTTCTAATACAGACAACAAACGAAGTACAAAGTGAAAAATTACTCGCATTAGAGAAATTTAATAATATCCCTGTCAAGGTCCAAGTGCACCGCACCCTTAACACTTGCCGGGGTGTAATCAGCAACTATGACCTCCTCTACGTGTCCGATGATGAAATTAAGACGGAGATGGCTCCACAAGGCGTAATAGACTGTCGCCGATTAAAAATTAAAAGGAACGGCGAGCTGATAAATAGCACATCCGTAATCCTAACATTCTCACGTGACACACTTCCCGATAAGGTATATGTGGGCTACGAATCTGTGTCAGTCCGACCATTCATCCCAAGTCCTATGAGATGCTTCCAATGCCAGCGTTTCGGCCACATTGCTACAAGATGCCAGGGCAAGGCCACCTGCCCACGCTGTGGCAAAGATAAACATGACGGCGATTCCTGCACCTCAGATCCATCCTGCGTCAATTGCGAGGGTACACACCCAGTGTACGCCCGTGATTGTCCAAAAATGATGGAAGAGAAGAAAATCATGGAAATCAAGACTGTGGAGAAGTTACCCTATTTTGAAGCCCGCAAAAAATTCAGAACGTTAATGGCACCTACCTTTTCAAGATCGTACGCTGCAGTAGTAGACACCTCAGTTAATAATAATAAAAACAATGTAAGCCAAGGAAACAAAAAGAACGTGAAAGAGAGCAAAGCAACGGACAACAGCAACAACCAAGCCAAACCGGATAAGGCTACTAAACCGGTAACAAAGAACATTCCGACAGGAAAAAATGACGCCGTGTTGGATTCTTCGAAGAAGAACGCCAACTCAGGCACCACCGGGACCACGCAAAACAAGCGTGGGAAGTCCCAGTCCCCCGGTCCATCTGGTAAGGCTATACATAGCCTACCAGAATCCATGGATGAAGATGATATCTCGGAGTCAGAGATAAACCGGGCGAAGGCTAAGGAGAAGAGACGCTTTAAGCGTTAAGTCTCCCTCTAGCCTAGTGATCGAGTTTTAGTTTATTTATTTAACTTATTCCCTATTTTAATGGCTTTTATCATACAGTGGAACTGTAATGGCTTTTACCGACACAGGGAGGAGCTTACCATTTTAATTCGTGATTTTAACCCTAGTTGTGTTTGTCTCCAAGAGACGCATTTTAAAGCTACAGATAAAGGAATTTTAAAGGGTTTTAATGTTTTTTAGACATGACGACACCAGTGGTCAAAGAGCCCATGGTGGAGTGGCAATTGCTATTCGGGAGACCCTTTACACCTCCCAATTGCACTTGACCACTCCATTTCAAGCAGTAGCGGTGACAATCCATGCTCCGGAGACTATAACGTTATGCAACGTTTACCTACCGGAGGGTGCGCCGGTCACAAGGTGCAACTTGGAGAACCTTACCCGCCAACTACCTAAGCCCTTTATATTGCTTGGAGATTTTAACGCGCATGACGCCTTGTGGGGTAGCACAAGGACCCAGCAAAACCGGCGAGGAAGAATTTTATCTAATTTTATTATAGATTCTAACCTTATTTTATTGAACAGCAAGGAAAAGACACGTTTTAACAGTTTTAATGGTGAGTACTCCTCCATAGACCTTTGTATATTATCAAGCAGTCTTATAACGAAGACTAGCGTGGCCGTGCACGACGACCTATGTGGGAGCGATCACTTCCCGCTTTTAATTACAAAAGACCACTGTGTAAATGGCAATTTTAATCGACCGGCTACCTGGCTTCCCCGCAAAGCCGACTGGGACCATTTTAAAGAATGTTTTAAATACTTGCACGATAATAATCGGGACGCTGTACAAAACATCGAGCTCTTAACTTCGGCCATCATAGAAGCTGCAAATGTAAGTGTACCGCGATCTCGAGGTAAGGCAAAACGACCACGGGTACCATGGTGGACTGATGAATGTGCCAGAGCTATCAGTATTCGTAAGAAGACTCTTCGAATATTTAATAAATACCCCACAGCAACAAACTTGGCCTCTTTCCGCCGCCTGCGATCCAAAGCTCGTCGTGTGGTGAAAGAGGCTAAAAGGATCTCATGGATGGAATTTATTGCAAGTGTTAACTATAAAACGCCACTTGCGCAGGTATGGCGCAAGGTCAAATCCATTTTAGCTTCGGGACAGCCTAACAACGTGTCCTACTTGAAAATTGACGGCAATTTATTGACAACAGCGCCCGCCATTTCGGAAGCTTTTGGGCAGGTCCTAGCCAACACAAGCAGTGATGATAACTTCCACGGCTCCTTTCTCCACCGTAAACGCCAACACGAAGCCTCTCGCCTTTCCTTCTTAGAAGGAGATACAGATGCTCCGTACAACGACCCGTTCACCCTGTGGGAACTCAACTCCGCCATCGAAGACACCAGGAACACCTCGCCAGGGTTGGACGAGGTACATAATGCATTCCTACGTAATATTCCGGAAAAGGCATTGGACGAAGTTCTGCTCACTTTAAACCAACTTTGGGTTGATAGGGATTTTCCACCGTCATGGCGGGAGTCAATAGTGGTACCTATCCCTAAACAAGGAAAAGAAAAAGCTGACCCGAATAATTACAGACCCATTTCCCTCACAAGCTGCCTATGTAAAGTCATGGAGAGAATGATAAATCGGAGACTCATGTGGTGGCTGGAAAAGCAAAAGCTTCTCTCAAACATTCAATGTGGCTTCCGCCGAGGTCGATCCACATTAGA
The DNA here is from genome assembly GCF_921293095.1 of Ischnura elegans. NCBI lineage: Eukaryota > Metazoa > Arthropoda > Insecta > Odonata > Coenagrionidae > Ischnura > Ischnura elegans. Next base: position 4,768,929 of record NC_060248.1, on the reverse strand, counting down.
TCACCTCGTCCGTGCAGAAAATTTTATTCAGGAAGCCTTCCTCCTTCGACAGCATGTCGTAGCAGTCTTTTTCGACCTAGAAAAGGCGTATGACAGAGTCTGGCGGAGGAGAATTTTAGACAGGCTTCATGCGTGGGGTTTTAGGGGGAACTTGCCGATTTTTATTCAGAACTTTTTAACCGACCGAGTTTTTAAGGTACGAACAGGAAGGCATCTGTAACAATTTTATTCACTTGACAATGGCATACCCCAGGGCTCAGTTTTAAGCGTGACTCTCTTCGCCATTGCTATTGACGACGTAGTCGACTGTATTCAGGAACCGGTGATGGGTTCTCTATTTGTAGACGACTTGGCCATATTTTGCCGTTCGTCTAGAGTTGCAACAGCAGGACGGCAGTTGCAAATTACTCTCAACAGGCTGAACGTGTGGTCCAAGCGAAACGGATTTCGATTCTCTGCGGAGAAAACTAAGTGCCTGCATTTCCACCGTATGCGTCGGATTCATTTCCCACCAAACCTTCGCCTGGGCAATGCTTTACTCCCTTTCGTTGAGTCATATCGCTTCTTGGGGATGATATTTGACCGACGGCTAAACTGGCGTGAACACACGAAAGACTTGCGGGAGAGATGTCTGAAGATTTTAAATATTTTACGGTTTTTAACTGGAACGACTTGGGGAGCGGATCGCTCCTCAATGATTTTATTTTACCGCGCACTAGTACGCTCCAGATTAGATTACGGGTCCATAGTCTATTCGTCTGGACGTGACTCCTACCTGAAACCACTATCAATCGTACACCATGCTGGCCTGCGCTTGGCAACTGGGGCTTTCAGGACGTCACCCATCCTGAGTTTGTGTGCTGAAGCTGGAGAACCACCTCTCGAAACGCGACGGAAGTTTCTAATGTGCAACTACGCTGCAAAAATTTTAGCGACGAGAAATCACCCAGCACATAATGTCATTTTCAAACCACGATTTTTAGAAATATTTAACCGACGACGGAAAGCCACCATACCAGTAAGCGTACGACTAAGAAACTTTTTAGACGAATGTCCGTTCAACGTTCCCGTATTATTCCCCGCTACTACTTCTTGACTACCTCCATGGGAGAAGACGAGACCGTTATGCGATACGCAACTCCACAGACGTCTCAAGAGTTCCACCTCGGCCGCCGAGTTCAAGCAGCTCTTCAACGAATTCTTAGCCCTCAGTCCAGAGTTAATTCCCGTGTACACGGACGGGTCGAAAACTGATTCGGCGTGTGCATGTGCCGTGGTCTCAAATCACCACGGTGTCATCAAGCGGAAGCTCAGCCCTCTGTGTGGTATTTTCACGGCTGAATTGATTGCTCTGTGGATGGCCCTTCAGGGAATCCATCAAAACGACACACCTTATGTCATCTGCACTGACTCAATGAGCTCTCTGCAAACCATACTCCGATTCTCTCCGTCGCATCCCATTGCAAACGAAATTCATGTTGCCCTCCACTCCCTCCAAATGAGGGGTGTGAAAATCAGTTTCATGTGGATACCAGGGCATATGGGAATACGCGGAAACGAAAAGGCAGACAGAGCGGCGAAGGAGGCTCTATCCGATATAGAATGCAATACACTTCCAGTACCTGCAGGTGATCTCCAGGTAGCGTGGAAGAGAATCGTTCTAAATCAGTGGAAAGAACGCTGGTGTTCCCAAACGGGGAACAAACTCCGTAGTGTGAAACCTGACGTGTCAGAGTGGGCCTCTTCGGTCAGGAGTACTCGGAGAGAGGAGGTAGTCATCACACGACTGAGGATAGGGCACTGCGCCATGACTCACTCCTATCTATTCACAGAAGAGAAAATCCCGCCCCATTGTGAGGAATGTGACTCTATAATCAGTGTGAGACATATCCTGACGGAATGTGACCTATATCGGATATTGCGATATAGGATGAACCTTGTTGGAGGACTAAACGATATGCTTCGTGACGACCCTGAACGTCTTAGTCGGGTAATAAAATTTCTGAAAACTATTGGTCTGCTGAATGAAATCTAACCTCGTTACACAATTTGTATTCACGGACACACCTTTCTCACCTATTATTTTATATTCCGAGGAAGTAAATATCCAGATTCCTTCAGGTTCAGGTTTATGACGTGATCCTCCCAAAATGAATTTTTACGAATGGAATGATGCGGTGCAAAATGACCTAAGATGTCGACGCACTCTAAAAATAACAATAACTAACTAACATATGATGGACAATTGTTAATTACAATACCTCTCTCTCTGGTAAAATTATAAATGTCACCATTCAAATACTCCTTCCCATTATCACATCTCAAAACTTTTACCCTTTTACCTGTAAGATTTTCACATTCATTCACAAATTCAACAAGACAATCAAACACATCAGTTTTAGATTTCATCGTATAAACTTTAGCAATCTTACTATAATCATCAATGAAAGAAACAAAATATTTTTCACCTTTAAGACCCGTGGTTTGGAAAGGTCCACAAACATCAGTATGAACAATTTCTAAAATATCTTTTGCTCTGTTCCTATTATTCTTAAATGGAACATTACTCATTTTGTTTTCAATACATAATTTACATTTCAAAAAGTCTGATTCAAGTTCACTCGGAATACCGTCCAGCAACTGATTTTTCACCAAAGTATTTAAATATTTAAAATTTACATGTCCCAATAAACGATGCCATTTTTCCTTTAGAGTCATAGAATCAACACTTTTATTTGCAACATTTACCAAAGTTCCTGATTTTACTTTGCTTTTCATAATGTATAAACCATTCACTTCCAAAGCTACTGCTGTAACATTACCTTTAAAATCAATAATTTTGGTCATTTTGCCTTTAGAAACAATTGTATTACCCACAGTTATTTTGCTGTAGCTAATCAGGTTTGATTGCATATCTTTAACATACAATACATTCTTCATATTAACTAAATTCTTCTTGCCAAATGCATCAAAATAACTTAACACATTTCCGATTTTTGTGGCTTTTAGAATTTCATTATTACCCAAATGAACATTTATGGGTTGCTTCAGAACAATACATTTATCAAAATATCTATCATCATTAATGATGTGGTCTGTACAGCCACTATCAAGAAGCCACTTTATTTCATTACGATCTACATTACTTATCTCAGTGTTATGCACCGCACGATGAGCAACCGTTGTAAGCCATGCGCTGTATTCTTCATTCTTCTGTCCTTGGTCTGCGCATGCTCCGTGCCATACTCTGCGCTGCCCGCGATGAAAGCTGGCACGCCCCCTTACGAAGCCTCTTCTTCCGGATCCTTGTCTGCATCGTGATGAACGCCATGTGCCTCTGCTACTTGTCATTTGTCCACTACTTCTGCAATCTCTTCGTATATGTCCCACTTCACCACATTGGAAGCATGTTCGCTCTTGCCTATTTCTATCCGCCGCGAATGCGTTGCTTTTCCTAGCCGAAGTCTCGCATCTTTGATTTTTCAACTCAGCCATTTGAATTTTATTCCTCACATAGTCAGCTGTTTGATCCTCTTCTTTTAACGTGTCAATTAAATCACCAATGTAACTGTACGAGTCAGGCAACGTGTTCAACATATAATTTAATTTTTCCTTCTCTGAAACACTCGCGCCAGCGGTTTTCAACTCATTTACCAATTTTTCAAAGTCACTGAAAAATTTCGCCGAGTCACTGTAATCTCTAAGTCTCAGTCTTTCCAATTTATTTCTACACACAATCTGCAGTGCTGTTGACTCTTTCAGATATAAACTATCTAACTTCTTAATTATATCGTACGCCGTCGTTTTATCACATACAAATTCCAATTGCTTATTTGGAATAGCGCCGTATATATAGTTCATTGCCTTTAAGTCATTTTCATCCCAATCCTCTTTGTCCGATGAAACTTTTCCTCTCATTATGACATTGTCACACTTTTTAAGTTTCAAAAATAATGTCACACGTTTCTTCCACATACCGTATTCTTCTCCGTCAAACACCGGTATAACCAAATCACCGTACTTCGCCATTTTACCGTCACTCGTACAATAACCAAGAAACCACCACGTGAACCACGGACTTCTGCTACCATGTTCAGGTTTCTCGGGTTAACAGATTTGAGTAAAACTTAATTGATTAAGTAATCAGGCTTTATTGCCAACAAAGAAAATACATTCCCTCACTTCACACAATGGCCCCCTGGGCCCATGGTAACACACCAGGCTCACATACCAACTTACTGAGTGACTACGAGAGACTGACCGAGACTGGCTCTCCCGCCAACTAACGTAACGTACGTCACCAACGTGCGCACACCAACGTGCGCACACCAACGTGCGTACACCAACGTGCGCATGCGCATCAACAGTTTTGCGCAATATAGATGTACCACATATATCCAACAACAACTGGATTACGAATCATCTGTATACAAGAAGTTTGAATACTACTGTTAAACAGTTGTATTACAAAAATCGGTACAATTTGTAAACGACCATTTGTATACATTAAATGCTTGTGCTGTCTGGGGTAATTATTATATAATGTAATGGATTATAAGTAAAATCCATAATTTGATAAATAATTGATATTATAAGATATTGAAATTAATATTATAAGATATTGAAATTAATATTTACGATCCTGCGTGATATGCATTGCTTAGAAACTCTTCTCCATATTCCTCCTCCACTGTTTGGCTGTCACATCACCTCTCCTATGTGTTCACTTTTATTTACTCTTCTTATTGAGAAATGTTGCTATGATCGTTGAAATATCTGACAGAGACAATGATTAATACTTTTCTTAGCATATCCATGCATAACGTGCAGTTTTCAGTATGTGTGATAGGGCAAGTTTGCAGCAGGTGTTATATAGCAAGTTTGCTGCAAGTGTGATATGGCAAATCTGCAATAGGTATGATATGGTAAATCTGCTATGGATGCGATATGGTATGTCTTCTGCAGGTGTGATACACAAGTCTACGGCTTGTATGTGTTCACATAACTGAAAAGCTTTATTCAAGCTTGCTAATAGCTTTCAAGCCATTATAGGTTTGTCACAGCAAGTTTGCTGCAAACTTGCCACGACAAGGTTTGTCGTGACAAGCCAATGACCACCCTATGACAAGTTTGCAGCAAGTTTTCATGCTATGTGGGCACTTTTCCTTAAGAAGTCAGCAAATGATTTGTTGCAAAACTCAGTACACGCAGAATTTTGCTACCTTCACCAATCTGATTCTCAACTAACAACACAAATGAGGAACTTGCATGGGTCTTCAATTGCAATAAAAACTATTTTGAACAGGTTAAACAGATATATTAGCTCGCAAAAATACCTAATGCTTCTCCATTTATCGTTAAAAAAATACAAAAAAATTGACTTTAAAACCGAGCAAAATTTACCTGAGCCGACCACTGCGCGAAGACACCCGAGCTATGCCGAAGCGAGGTGTGACGTCAAAGGTGCCTAAACATCCGTCGTGAGTCGGGAAATACAATGGACGCATGCCGTAAACAATGTTTTGAGGAGTATTATAGAGGAGCCCGAGGAGAAATAGATTGTCCCATTTTCCAGTAGGCTACTCTGTTTTCTTTCATGAAGATATGTTTTAAGCCAATTTAATTGAACACCCATAATACTTATTGATTCACATTATTAAGTAATATGACATGAGCCACAGCATCGAAGGCTTTGCATAAATCAAAAAAATATTCCCATTCCTTTATTTTCACTATTCATCTCCTGTATAACATTGTCAATGGCATTAATTAAAGCCAACCCTGTTGATTTTCCATGCTGAAAACCGCATTGGTGAAGTGATAATATGTTTTGTCTATAAAGTTGGTCAATGAGACTTTTGCAGAATATACACTCAAATAATTTGCCAAATTGTGGTACTATATATATGTACTGGCCTGCGGTTTTGCAGGTTATTTCTGTCACCTTTATTCTTTCATACTGGGACAACCTTGGATGTCTTCAAGGAATCTGGATACATACCTTCCTACAGGGACTGATAGTAAAGGTCTTAATTATGAGGGACCCACATTCTTTAATTGTATTTCCCATTATTCCATCTAGTTCAGCAAACGTTTTCTTGCCTATCCTGTTAAAATAGGAGCACAGTTCACTCTCTAAGCACAGTTGAAGTACATGGGGCAACATATTTTATAGTTTACCTGAGTAGCTCTTATTTGGGTGGAATGGGCTGCCTTGTAAAGGTGTAAGAACATGCAATTAAATGCATTGGATAGCACAACTGGGTTTGTTGTAGTTTTCTCTTGATTATCAGTGACTTGGTCAGGCAGTATGACGGTGTTGGTATTGAGATCCCCCAGCTAATTTAGAATAGTGTGAGGTATTTCGAAACCTTTGGTCATGACATATTACCTTTTTGCTTTTTTTTTCAATAAATATTAAAAATATTTCTTAAGGAGAGAATACTGATGTTGCAACCCATCATCTTTATTGGACTGAATTTGCATACACAACATTTTTAGCACCCTATCTATATAATTTTTAGATTTCAGTAATAACCCAATTTTTGGTGTCATCCCTCCTGGATTGCTCTGACTGCAGTGGAAAAGCTAAATCAAAGTAATACTTAAATCTATATAAATATTTGTTATAGCTATCATTTAAAGATCTTTTACTATACATGCCTTTCAATCTTCTTGATTCAACAGGACCCAAAAATAATTCGAACTATGCTCATTGAAGAACCTACATTTTCTTAGTGTTTTTGCCTGATGATGCTCCTCATGCACATGGAAAATAGATACTATAGCCGAATGATCTGATAATACTGGTTGGAATACTTTAGTAATAATATTGACTTCATTATAATCAGAAAAAAACATTGACCAGACGTGTTTCTGTGTCAGCTGTAACTCTTGTTGGATTTTTTACCAATGGTTTCATATGATAGGATTGTGACATTTGCAAAAACTGTCTTTTCTCCTACCCATCCTTCAATAAATTGCAGTTGAAGTCACCAAGTACAACAGTTGGCCTTGACATTTGATTAGTTAAATTGTACAACAGGTTATCTAATTTTCCAAGAAGCTGTTAAAGCAGCAAGCAGGGTAATATGCATACTGATAAAAGAATGTAATCACTATGGGCAATAGTGTACTTTACAGCAGCACATTCAAAGAACAGTTCAGAATTTAGGTTTTTCACCAAATGTGACATGTTACTAAACACTGCTGAACATTTTATACCTATAAATATGCCATTACGATGATCCTTCCAACGAAAGGAATCACCAATAACATAGCCTGATATTGTTATGGCTATTTCTTTCATCCAATTTTCACTTACACAGATAAATTCAGGTTTCTCCATCTCTGCTAGTACTTCTAATTCAATTTGCTTACTACTAAGGCACTCAATTTTTAAAACTAGTTTTTTAAACTCTGAACGTCACTTTGAATGATTAAAGTCAATAGACCCTAGGTTGTGGACTAGTCAAGATTCATCAGTATCAATGGTTGCATCACTATTTCCTACAAAATTTGACTTATTAACCACATTACCAAAGGCAAATCTCTCTAAACCTGTAACGTCAGCCCATACGGTTACATCATACAATTTATCTAAGGGCCACCTCAATTTTAAAAGAAGCAAACATATATTAACTTTGTTCATCGTGGGTCTACTTTTGAATGAAATTTTAATTATCTGACATAGGATCTCATTCATTGTATTAGGATGAATATGGGCCACAGAAGAATTTGCATGAATATGATAATATAATATAGGCAAAATAGCCACTTCACTCCCCCATAAATATTTACATTTTACCACCATTATCATGCCAATGATTTCCAAACTTGGTGTCCTCATTTCACATTAGATATCCTCTGAATTGATGGAATAGGCAACCACAAATATTTAAATAATTTATTGGAAAAAAATGTGATATAAGAAAATAAATCAGGTATAGAATTCTCCTAACAGAAATATGAATTTGTGCTTCAGCAAGCTCCTCACTCTTCTCGAATTTCTCTTGCTGCTGATTCCAATGTACTTGCTTTTGCTCATGAGAATTCTGGGTTGTCATTTCATCCAGTGAAAAGTTTCTCTTCTTCATTTAAGATAATCAGCATGTAATTTTGTATTCTACCTTCCCTAATTTAGACCTTTCTTCCTAAACATTTCGGGCTGAAAATATCATAAATGGATGAATATTAACAAAATAAGCAGCAAGCAATTAATGCTAAACCAAAATTGCATCAGATTATTATTAATGCTATCATGAACTTTTTTCTCTCATGAATGTCATTTATTCGCAAGGAAAACATTTCATACAGAACAGGGAAGGCCAGTTATATCGACTGTCCGATAGAAATGGCACTAGAAAAGGCGAAAGGGCCGTGATCGACATAAATTTTTTTGAGATATATCTAACTAAAACGAAGATTTTGACTCGAGAATATTCGTGAGTTTTGAAGGATTACAAGTTATAATGACTGGCATTTAAATCTACCACTTAACATTAACGTATGTCGAAGAAAGAACTACTTAAGAGAAATAATAAATAAAAAACAAGCAGCTGACCATTGTGTTACCTGTAATAGATTGGCACGTTGGAACATAAATCAACAAGTAGCGTGGTTCCAAATGACATTTCGATTCCTCACTACTTAACTATCTCTCAGGGTTTATTCGCCAGTTGCTTTCTTCAGCACGCGAAACCACGTTGGTAATTTTTGTTGACACTGTAATAAAAGCAATACCGTAAAATGCTAACGAAATTGACGAATACATAATACCTACTAATATTTTCGCGATGTTTAACGAACAATAATATATTCGCTGCATATCTATTCACCTCAATCAACCACATTTCTCTTACCTTTCTTTCAATTTATCCTTTATGGACAATGATTTTCGTCATGAAAAGAAACTTCGCTGATTCAGTTGAATTTATTTCTCAAAACGATAATCGGATTTATTTATCCTCGAGATACTGCTTCTTTCTAATATTTCCTGCAATTTTCCTGTGATCTCAAACCGTTTTCACCCACATCTAATGAACTATTCTTTTCTATTTCCGAAAATAAACAACATTCGTTTGGCCATTACCAATATTTTACCAAATTTCAATACTGAAGCACATTGCAAGCCAGCACGTTCTGAAAACCCTATAATATTGTTTATTCTACTCTGGGATGTCATATGGTATCATGATATGAGGATCTTCCTCACTACTTACCGATTTGTTCATCATATAAAAGAAGTTTGTGGGAAGTATGTGCAGATGAAAGTATTGTGCTTATTGTTGCCCTTTCTTCAAAAGCCTTGAAATACTTACTGCAACTTGTATAAAAAGCATATTGCCAATTTTATTAGGAACAATAGCTTCTATGCATATGAAACCAGGAGATGTAATTCTGGTCAAATTATCAAACTTTACTCTGCAATCTATAAGGCCTGAGTTCATGAGTATGAAATTGTACAACAAATGACCTGCATCCATTAAAAATATAAGTAGTGTTAACCTTTTTAAAAAGACAGTTTCAGCATATTTACTAGAGAAGTGTTTTTGTAGGGTAGAAGAATATCAATACAGTGAATTGTATCATTTCCTTCATAAATATATTTTCTTTTGACAGGCCCTATACACTTGATATCATGTATCATGATGTATTATGTCCTCTGAGAAACTAATAATTATTATTATTAATGAAATACTACGGCATAATTCGTCATGTATGATGAGTTTGTTAAGGAGTTTCCATTTATTCTGCCAGTCAGTCAGTCTGTAGTCTTCTCTTAATGCCTCTTAAATAACATTTCTAAACTGTACCAAAAATTTCTGATAAAAAACATGATAAAAAATATATAAATTTCAAGTTGAAATACACTGATAGGATTGGCAATTCATTAATAACACGGTGGGAAGTATTTTTAAAATTGTAGACCTCAAACGAAACATATTTGCCACAGCTAGCAAGTATATTAATCAATTTCATAAAACCCATAAAAATCAAGTACTTACAAAGGAAAATAAATTAAATTAATTGACGTTAACCGTTTGACGCCGGTGATGTTTTGGAAACTATCACTTTTGGCCACGTTTATATTCAAATTGACAGAACAAACGTAAATAGTAGACATTAGAAGCAAGAAAACACTTTCGCCATGTATTTTATCACCATTTATTATTAAATCTGTCAATAATTCATAACAGATAACACTCGCGATGTCGGGTAGTTCTTGCTATGCGTTAATGCACCAAAGTCATGATACGTAGCACTATTTCAAACACGATTCCACCGAAATTTTCTGTTGAAAACTAGTACCTTTACATAAACTTGTGATCACAACTCGTACGAAGAAATTCGGAAGGATTATGAGCATCAAGAAGGAAATAAACTTGCCATCCTGCGTAAAGACACGTCATTCCCTCTACACAACTAAAAAATTCTTCCGTCGACACTGCATATGCCCATATATATCGTCCTGAAGAGTATCAAAAGAGTGTAAACGGAGGTTTCTGGAATTGTTTGGTGACCGATTTCATGAGCGGGAATATATCTGCATCCTAAAGATAGAAACAGAATAATTTTTACACCGTGAAGAAACTACTATTAACATTTAAACTATATCGCAGGAATACTTAAGTATATGATATCATATGAATCATAATAATAGCTAATAAGGTATAAATAAGTATACATAACTTCAAGAGAGCACTACAGAAGCAACTGAGCCTGAAAAACATTACACAATAACACAGTTTCTTCTTCATCTCAAACCGTAGCCTACGTTATAGCGTAGGCTACGCTCAAACTAATGTAGTTCCTGCTTCCACCACTTCGCGATTATGTCGCAGGGCAAGCTTGAATCCTCACCCAGCTTGTTGTGACCGTAGCCTACGCTATATACGAATATATATGAATAACGTAGGCTACGGTTGTGACAATGGGTGTATTCCAGAAGGTTACTATGCGTCTATAAATACCGATTTCGTACTTGGAAGACATGTGGAAGCGTTCTATCGATAGAAGGCTCCCAGAAGCGGGCTATAAATACGGCCCTTAGTCGCTCATTGTCGTTTGTTCCTGTTCAGTTATTCTTAGGTAAGTATTCCTATTGTTATTTGCCACGATATTATTTGAAATTATAGAAATACACCGTCGGGATGATAAAATACAAGCTTTTTACATCCAATCAGAGAAATGGATGATTACGTTGCCGCTCGTTCGGATAACATACCCACGCCTTGACCCTGATAGAGTTTTTGATGAGTAGTGATTGCTATACGTCAGCGGAAATTCGCAACGTAAAGGCAACTCGGTTAGGGAGAGGATCAGTTTAATTATGCATTAATGCCATAGGTTTCCCGGTTTATTGGGATGTTCCATTCTTCGGTGTATTTTCCATCTATCACTGCGTTTATTCCATTTTAATCTTGTTTTATGTTTTCGTCGAAATAATAATTAGTTTACTCACTTATTGATACTATTGGAGGGTTCTTTGGAAAGTACCTAGTGTACAGGGCCGGCACAAGTCAAAATATTTACCCGGGCAAACAGCTCTAGAGTAGCCCCCTGACCGGGGGTTTTGGGCGTTCGGTCGCCGCCTTACTAAAATCGACAGCTACTGGTAGCTACGTCGCCCTGGTTGCCCGGCCCTGGTACTTTAAAGTTTTACTGATGGAAACAGGGCCGCCCAGATTGGGGGCGGATTACCCCGGGCCACAGAGTTTAGGGGGTATTTCTTTTCGGGGGAGAGGGCTCTCACACTCAAAACTCGACCCCGGACTGCAAGAAGTCTGTGGGCGGCCCTGGTCGGAAATAGCTGCTGTTGGCCTCAAGTATCATGTATGGAAACGTATTTTGATGTATAGACTGGTTTATTTTCAAATTTAAAACTTTTTGAACAGCCCTCTTATCTATTTTACTTTCATCATTTCACTTTTTTTACCCAAACATTTTATGAATGCATGTTTATTCTTTCCTTTCAATAGCTCTGTGCGTAAGGAATACGTTAACAATGCCATCGGTTTTGTTCGCCTGAAAAGAGAGAGTGGCATATGCACCGTTAAATGTGAAATATGCCCAGGGCACAAAATAAGGGCAAGTAATTACAAGGCTACAATTGTGGTTGACGAGAAAAAAAGCCAAATTTTGAGTTTGGAATGCCACGACTGTGCTGCATCAACGGGTGAGAATACTCGTTACCTTCTGCATTTTAAAATTCTTTTCTTAATCACACTCGAGGCTTAGGTTTACCATCAATTATATTATTGTTCCATTGGAAAGCATTGATGTAAATGGGAAGAGAATGCTATATTAATTTAAGAGAGAAATTCAGTTCCATATGACCTCACTAATGTGATGTGTAAGATCCTTCTGGACACAATGGATTACTTAAACTATGACCATAGTGACTGCCTCATTACCGGAGAAGAAATTCACATGCGGTGCCACGAGAAGGAATATACAGCGATCTAAATCTCTATTTGTTTCAGCTGTTCTTTCCACGATCCTAAATTTTGGTGGTATCCAACCAATCATTTGTTTGCTGTCATACTAATTTGAAACTCGCCCCACATTTAGTAACTCTGAAATTATAACCAATCATTAATAATAATAATTGGTTATGCCACCACAAGTGTTGAAAATAAGAATGAAACATACATGTTTGCATACAAGTACTGGCATAGTAGTGATTTCCCATGTTATTTCTTGTTTATTGAGATGGATTTAAAGCTTGTGTTAAATTATTCATTAGTATGTTATTTCAAGTATTAGGATTATGTTGAAAGTTAAGTGTTACATGTAATTAAGTGAATTGCGGTGTGAGTTTTGAGATTTTACTTTTAACAGCTGTGATAGGGGCAAGGGGCATACAAGTACTCGTCAAAATTACTTGCATTGCTCAGTAAATTTCTCACTTAAGGGAAAGCATCAAGCCAACAAAATGCGGCAATAAATAAATACAATTTCACTGTATTTATTTTTTGCCGCCTTTTGTCGGCTATTCTCTTATTAAAATGGAATAAAGGAGTTACCCTTTGGACGTGTAAGTTTTGTTTGGGCTCTGTCCATCTCAAGGATATAAAAAGGCTATTAATGAACTTATTGTGTGAATTACCTTGCCGTCACAATTTAGTACAATGTGGTAGTAATTAGGTGAAATTGAAATTATTATCAAAGTTTAAAGTAATCCCTCAGTCCAGCTGAAACTTAGAAATCTAGGTTAGTCAGTGGTCACATTGCACATTTAGTCACTTAAGCTTTTTTCATAAGCAAACCTCAAAATATCAAAACTTGCATTTCATGCGATGCAATTGCATTTCAATCTGTCACTTTGTAACAATTTATTTAACAGTAATTTATATTAGCAAGCCAAAACGTATTACATGACTAAAATAGAATGAATTCAAGGGTAAAGTATAAATATATATTCTGTAACAAGTAATCGAAACAACTAGGTAGGGAAACATTTTTCTCGTCCCTCCAAACATATATTAGATCATATTATTATGCACACCGTGTGTTTAATGATGATTTCTACGTTACAACCAGCAGAAATAAACAACGGTGAACAAGTAAATTTCAAACAAGATCAAGGAAGTTCCAATACATTTTGAGAGTAAGTCAGTTCAGGACAGTATATCACGAGAGATGAATATTGATTTCAGGATAGCTTCATCAGGGTCACAAGCCCCTGTCCTAAAAACAACGGCGTTCAACAGAGTTTTAGACGTTTTAAAGTCTTTTTTAGCGTTTCATTACAGCTTCAACAGATGTTCAAAACATAACACCAATACTCTTAATATAAGGGTCACGATAACGAATTTACTTCGTTAGTTTATGTTAATACGATTCATAAATATGTGCTATACAGAAATGAAAGCGACGCTTATATCCTTTCCAAAAATAATTCATTCGTTTGCAAACAAATATCGCGCAAGGAGATTTTAAGTCTTTACCACTTTAAGACTCAACTTGCCAGCTCAAAATATTCCAACTCGCGCGTTAAAAAGGTATTTTAACAATATCAATGGAAATCGAAGTATTTCTATCAATATTTCCCTGTTTGTAAAGCTAATCACATAATTTGCGTGTATTTTAATATTAGCCTTGAAATGATCCTCACAGATGAATCCTACTGTTTTCTTCAAAATATCTTCAGGATTTCTGCGAATGGCTCTTAACCACAGGCTTCTCCTCCTTGTGTTTTTTGGCTACTTAATGAATAATTTCTTTGGCACCTTTATTGAGGTATTTTCACAGCCAGGTGCTAAGCAATATCTACACCTCGAACTCATTTCACAGACTTTTTGTCTTGCTGGGGAGTTGGACCGATACCTGGAGCAGATGAAAGATGAAATTTCGGGATTTTAAACAATTTTTCCGGCAAATCAAACATTTCTAGCATGGAATTTCAATTGTATAACATTATATGATTACTTACTCAGTTGAAAATCACTTTTGGGTTTTGTAGAAACAATGAAATCACCCCGTGTTGGTGAGCAATTATAGTAGCCCTGCGGGCGGTGTTTGTTGTTTAGGCACCTATGACGTCATGGGGGCTTTGTTGTGATTTCTGCAGATGTGGTGTGATTTTTGGCGCGTATTAAATTTCACTATTTTTAGCATTCAATATCTCGCGAAAGAATCTCAGATTAACATGCGGTTTTCTTTGTTGAATTTAGAAAATTATTTTCTGTCTGCCGGTAAAATTAAAAAAATCATGCAAGTTCCCCATTCTTTAAATGACTCCAACACATCACCTTTACTCTTAAGGAAATATCCAAATAACTCTCTATAATAGTCATCCATCAACAGCGATAAATACCTTGACCCTCCAAACAGTCTTGCCTCCATTAGCCCACAGAGATCAGCATGTACAAGTTCCAATTTCCTTTTTGCTCTTGACAAACTTTCCTTAAATGGAGCTCTCCTCATTTTTCCGGCAATACAGGGAGTACAATTTATCTCCATAGCACCTGTAAAATGGACACCATGAGCCAATGTCTTTAACTTTATCATATCTTGCCTGTTTAGATGTCCCAGTCTCTGATGCCACAGTGCTTCAGCATCAGCACTAGGATTTGTTTTCTCCTGTTCATGCCGTGTGGTTGGAGTGGAAGTGATAAAGCAGACTTGCGGATTCTCATTCTCTATCACATCCTCCTTACTCTCCACCTCCAGCCGATAAGCGCCACCGATATCCTTGGCCACAGCAACCAAATCGCCGGTAATACTGCATCCATCCTTGCGGAAGATCAGGCATCCATCATCTTCACTAAAAAACACACAGAACCCTTTGCGGACAGTACTACTGACTGACAACAAGTTAGCTGTTGCCTCTGGGACATACAGGACATCTGATATTGACGATATTTCGCGACTATTTGGCAATTTAATGGGGATGTTGCCACTGCCAGCAGCCTTGATGATGTCGTCGTTAGCAACAGATATTTCAAGATCTAATCCCCGAGAAGAAAAATTGAGCATCTTATTTTTTTTCGGGTGATACATAGTGACTACAGCAGCTGTCTACATACCAATGTCCTGGAACTAACCGCTCAGTATGTTCCGTTAAAGCGTGGCCAGTTTCTCGTCCACTCTTTTTCTTCGCTCCAAAGAATTCTTTCCGTTTGTGGTCATCCTTTTCTGGACATTCGGACGCTTTGTGACCTTGCTCATGGCACTTAAAGCACTTGCACGCAAACTTCTTCCCATCAGTTTGTTTAACAGTCCAGCATTCACCTCCGCGCCCTTTGCCTAATCTCTTACCATAGGCATTTTTCTTCGCTGCGGTGAACAGGGCCACGTCATCACGGTTCTAGACTTCACTGGACTGCTGCCGATCACTCTCAGATAGAAGTTTATTCATTGGCTCATCAATTTTAACAACTTCTTTACTATTATCAATGGACATGATAAACGGTGCGTAATGATCAGTTAGCCCGCCTAGAATTACCGATATGAGCCAATCTTCACTAACCTTGGCAGCGATGTCTTCCAGCCGATGAGTAAGATTCATTACTTTTGTCAAATAATCGTCCATCGATCGCGATGTCTCCAATTTGCAATGCCACAGACTTCGTTGAAGTCGCAAGCGTCTGCCCCAACCTTTGTCCTCATATGCGTCGCAGAGATTCCTCCAGGCTGCTTTCGCTGAAGTTGCGTTTCGTACTTTGGCGAAACACACAGGTTCTAACAGCATGCAAATGGTTGTACGAGCTAGTCTGTCTTTATCTGCATTCAACGGCAACTCATTACCGTCCTTGTCGGTGTCCGGAACAACCGCTACCCATAAGTTCTTGTTCTCGAGATAATTCTTGACTTGAAATTTCCAGTCCTGAAAATCTTGCACACCTTTCAATCTCGGAATACTCGCCAAAATAGAATATGTTCCAACACTGTCTCCCATAGTGCTCTTTCAATCGCACAAATGTTAGTCAAATTCATCCGCGATATGATAATCTCCAACCCAATGATTTTTACGAGAAAGCATTAAAAGAGAGTTCTAAGGCCTGGTGCCCGTAACCTGTTGGGATTTCAACCGTAAATA
The DNA here is from genome assembly GCF_921293095.1 of Ischnura elegans. NCBI lineage: Eukaryota > Metazoa > Arthropoda > Insecta > Odonata > Coenagrionidae > Ischnura > Ischnura elegans. Next base: position 4,752,383 of record NC_060248.1, on the reverse strand, counting down.
ATTTGCTCCATTTACAATGTACGTAAGGCCGTTTATTTCCTCGTAAATTAGGAAGTTAGAATACAGTTCGAGAACAACTTCTGTGTAGCAGGGCGGGTTACAGACTGAATAGAACACAGCAGGTCACATGAGAACATACAAAAGCAGTGCGGCCAACCCTTGGAAGTGTTTTGGTTACGACATCTTTGCAGGTTTACAACACAACAGTATATTATACATATTTTGTACATGTCTGATGAGATATTATTTGCATATTTTAAAGATTCTGGTATACATCATATACAGATACTCATATCTGTATTGTATATAATTGGCATAACATAATTTAGTCAGATTTTTACATTTTTTACGGAGACTAGCAAATTTTTGATAATCATCTTGATTGTAATTTTATAGGCTTTATGAGACGGTTATCCTCTGATTTGAAAAAATTGTTTAAGGAAAAGAAACTATCTTGGGTACATACTATTTCCCACACGAATTAAAGGCGTAAACATAGCAATGGCATCATACAGAGTGCAGTAGAATTTGTTAACAGCAATATTACAGTCAGGTACAGTGAGTAAGCTAGCCCAATTTATATCATGTAAGTAATTGTTTAAGCTATCAAAATCACAATTTTTTTTAAATCATATAAATATATTGGTTTGATATTACAGTATGAGCTTTTTATAAACATGATATCAAGGTGAAGAGGTGGATGGTAGATGAATAATTTTCAATTACAATTTTGGCCTGAGCACGGACATTAGATGCAGGAGATTCCTCATTAACGTAATACCAATTCACACCCGGTAGATTGTAATCACCCATGATAATTATTTTTCCAAATGAACTGGACAGAAGAATACTCTCTAAACCGAAGAACAATGGATTTCATAGTCAGACACAGAAGAACAGGGTGGGATGTAAACAGAGCCCAATAGGATATTCTTAGAACTTAATTTCACAGATACGAAAACATGCTCAATTTTTTCATCTGGTACCGTAATCTCATATGAACTGAAATGAGATTTGACAGCGATAAGCACACCACTACCACGAGTTTTACCGGAGGTAATTTGATTGCGATCTTTCCTATAGATGTTATAATTGGACCAATTTAGTTCGGAAGAATCAATTTCCTCCGTCAGCCAGATTTCAGTGAAAATAACAGCATCAAGTTGAGAACTGGATATTGCTAAGTGTAAGGCATTTAGTTTGGTTTTCATACCTCGTACATTCTGATAATACACCGAAAAGGTTTTAGACGAAGTATTATCAGTAACTTCGTCAGTGGATATAGCATTATCATGTAACATGTGATTACTTACAGAGAGTGAATTCATAAGTCACAAATTATTAACGTCTTCAAGGCATGTCAAGACATATACGGGTTCGTTCTCAGCTTTTCTCAGAAGAATTTTACCTCCGCGTATCCACAAATACTTATAATGCTTGTTCCGCTTCGCTGCTTTCAGAACTTTCCTCCTTCCCGGTGCCAAGGCCTCGTTGATGTAAACAGGATTGTCTGAGGGTTGAACTCCTTCCAGTGACAGATGCCGTGTTGAGAAATCTCTCTTCACTCGACGTTTAGTCAAAAAGTCCTCCTTGAATTTTTTTACTGAGGAATCGTACTTGTATCCCCCCCGACTCACCACTTGGTTTTGGCTGTGACCTATAGCAATAGTCAATGCTGTGTTCATTAACCTGAAAACCAAGAGCCGCACCAATTTTACCCACTACTAAGGGCAAGTTTTCGTTAGGTCTGCATGGAATTCCGTGTATTTCAATATTATTTTCTAATACACGTTGTTCTAAATCATCCTGATTTTTAACGCACTCGGAAATTTTATTTTTTAGACACTGATTTTCTTTTTTTGGGGTGTCTATTTCTTCAAGACACTGATCAAGTTAAGCTCCCTGAGCTCCAATTACCTTAATACTTTCATCTAATTTTTCGTATATGCCAATTACATTGATACTACCCAAAATAATATAAATGGCAATGTGAAATATTTCTGGTCACATGTAAATAACCTTAAAAATCAAATATGTTACCAAAACTTATGTACCTACGGAATGAAAGATGTGATAATCCACAAGGAATAAGTAATTTGTTTGCTACCCATTTCTCCAAAGTTTATTCTTCTGATGTCCCAGGTAATATACCTTCATTTCAGTTCTCAAATACTTTCAGCATACCAAATGTAAAACTCTCTACCAATGAGATTCTTATAAAATTGAAGCAACTTGACATCTCAAAAAGTATGGGACCAGATGGTATCCCTCCAATTCTACTAAAAGCATGTCTTAACTCCTTATTGTATCCTTTGTATGTTCTTTTCAATATGTCTTTAGAGAAGGGTGTATTCCCAGATCCATTCAAAAATTCATTTGTAGTCCCTGTCCACTAAAGTGGAAACAAGCATGATGTGAGTAACTACAGACCCATAGTAATACAGTCTGCATTGGCTTAAGTCCTTGAAAGCCTAGTCACTGATAAGCTAAGCCCTTGGATAGAAAACATACTAACTAATGAACAGCACTGATTCAGGAAGGGACGCTCAACAGCAATCAACTTAGCTCTATTCCAGCATCATATTACCATGACTTTACGGAACTACTATCAAATAGATACTGTTTACTGCGACTTCTCAAAAGCCTTTGACAGAGTGAATCACTCCATCCTAATTTCCAAATCTGAGGCTTATGGTATTTTTGGTCTTTTATTGTCATGGCTATAAAGCTACATTTCAGACAGAATTCTCGGAGTAAAGATTTGTAACTCAAAATCTTTTGATTTCGTTGCAACTTCGGGTGTACCTCAAGGATCCCACCTTAGACCATTACTTTTTCTCTTATTTATTAACGATGTTTGTCCTTATATTCACCCGGCAAAATGTCTGTTGTATGCTGACGATCTTAAATTTTACCACCCTATTCATTGCACTGAGAATGTCAAGGAGCTACAACACTCCCTCAATAATTTACTCATTTGGTGTGGTTCTAACCATATGCAATTGAATTTTAATAAGTGCAAGGTAATGACCTTCTGCAAAAATAATGCCCCTTTTCTATGCAATTATGTTTTATCTGGTACCCCCTTGAAGAGAGTAAATTGCTTCTCTGACTTAGGAATATTATTTGAAAATAATTTAAGCTTTGGAATGCATATTGAACATATGACTATTAAGGCATACAAAATGTTGGGGTTTATCAACCGAATTTGTAGGGACTTTAAAAATGTAAATTGCTTATTACTACTACTTTATACTACCCTAGTGAGGTCTATTCTGGTGATATGGAATCCATATTATGAGACACATATTAATGCTCTTGAAGGGATTCAGAAGAAATTTCTCAAGTTACTTGAATATAATCTTAAGAAAAAGTCGCATAATAACCCTGGAATTGAAATTGCCAAGCATTTGAAGTTGCAATCTCTCTCACTTCGTAGAAGACGTATTGGTATGTTCTTCCTCAATAATATTCTAAATAATAAGATTAAATGCCCAGATTTATTGTCCTTAGTAACTCTCCGAATCCCAAACATCCACACGAGAAATTTATCTACTTTCTGTGTTCCTTTTCAACCATCGAATTATACAAAAAACTTGATTATTTTCAGAGCAATGTCAGAAATTAACTTATATTGTGATAACTTCGATCTATTCCATCTTCCTATAGTTGTTTAAAGAAATATGTAATAAATAACGTAACAATGTGATACCATTACATATATCTTGTATATATACTTTGTTATTATATTTCATATATTTTTAAATAAAAAATATAAAAAAGTTCTCTGTATACCTATGTATTTTATGTACGTATGTATCTTTTTAATTTTTTTCTTTCTTTGTAAAACTTTCTGTAAACTGGAAAAGGGGTGGAATCCCGTTGTATAAATATTATTATTATTATATATTTATCACATATTTCAAAATCTCTGCTTCTCTTTGAGTATAGTTAAAATTTGAGATTTTTTTAGCTTAACTCAACACTAGTACCTACTGGCAGGGGCGGATCCAGGATTTCTTTCTGGGAGGGGCACAAGCAAGGCCGTATCCAGAATTTTGTTCAGGGGGGGCACAAGGATACCTTGTTATACAAAACGAACGAAATGATAATGGGACCGTATTTAAAATCTAGCATATTTTTAAGGGTCTGGGGGGGGCACGTGCCCCCGTGCCCCCCCCCCCCCTGGATCCGCCTATGCCTACTGGCATAACTAGAGTGAACAAAAGTTAACACAGCTTCCATTTGGTTCAAGATTTGATTAGTGCCCAAGTGGCCACCCAATAACATCATCTGTCTATTATAAAGTCGTTGTGACGTAGTTAAAATATTGATATTTATCAGTAAAAAGTAATACCTTAATGTGTATATGAGCTCATTGCAGTTCTTGTGAAATAAGAACAGAAACTACAATAGAAAGAATTGCATGTGGGCTTCAATTGTATGAAGTACACATTTGGACGTATCCGATTGCGTACTCTAGGAATAACGGGTTTTATCCATTGCTAGAATTTAAAAAAATGAGATTCGCGTCCAACTACGGAAAGGAGGGATTAAACATAAAACTGTCTAAAGCAAAGTAGGAATGGAAAAGACAAATATAAAATCTATGTGAAATCATACCACATCCACACGTAAAAATGCAATATTTAATTTGTTACACCCCAAAGAAACTTTGTATATTTCCAACTTTGTATAAACCCAACCACTCATGAGTTTGTTTGCAATACAGGAGATCCTATTTCTGACCAACTTTCATCACTAACATCACAGGCCATACCTTGCGAACTAACAATTTGAGGTAGCCAGAATTTCACCCTTGCAATACAATCAAGATTACTTGAGAGAATACAACGTTACTAGTGTTAACTATGATTGAAATTTCTTGAGCACCTTTTTCCGTGCAAGTTGCTACCAAATATTATCAGGGTTGATATGGGAAATCAATATTTAGGATATTGGTAAACCAAAAGAAGTTAAGTAAATACTTTTTTATCCTGATACTGCAATATCATTTATAGCATTTGTTAACATCCGCCTTCTCTTAAATCTTCCATTTGCTTGCCGTAGCCACTCCCCAATAGCCTTCGCGACATCCTTCTTCATGGCAGACGAGAACATGACCCTAGAGTGAAGGGCATCTGAAAGAAAATATTTCACTGAAAATTTACTTATTATACTGGATTATAAGTTAAGTAGGACTCCCCACCTTAGGACAACTACACCCCTTCAACTCAAAGGCATGAATAAGGTGATATAAGAATTGAAAAAACTATTATTGATATTTATACTTTAAGCCCCTCTCTAGTACTTAGTCTCTCAGTTCACTGTTAAGTTCTAGGCCTCACCTCGTTCAGGAATCTCTTTCCAGTTCGTTAATCAAACACACGAAGTTCTTTGGAAACGGTTGTCCGCCATGCCACGGGTAGAGGGATCGTGGTCAAGGTGCGTATAATAGGAGGTGGTCTCAGCTGAAACTGCCGTGCGGGCGTGACGTCACGGAGTTCCTAACGTAGACGTATGCCACGGAATAACAAGCAGGAACCCGGACGTGATATCGCCTTTCCGCGTCAAATTCTTATGAGTTACAACAAAAATATCGTTATTAGTCATCATATTACGTTGTATACTCTTCCGGAATGACCCTGTTTCCTTTTCAATCGCATCATAAGACTAGCGAAGTAAGCAGAATTATCGTATTCTACCTAGTTTCATCCGTAAAATATCGTAATGATCATGCTATTTGAAATTCTAAAATCACGAGAGGATTAAGCTACCGTAAAAAAATAGGAAAACGCGTTTATTTTATTTAAGTATATCCAGCTTTAAAATTTAAACTGAAAACCACGACTGCAGATTTGTAGCCACTTCAAAATTGCAAATGGAATGCTATTGCTATCAAGACAAAACATTTACATGTAATGTAAATATGTATCACAACTATCATTTTGGCTTGGCAAAGATTTCAAGTCAACGTACTATCGTTTTCAAAAGTATGTAGACACCCACGAGCCCCACTTAACTGATGTGGTAGGGCCGGTAAAAAATTAAAAGGTTGGCACATGAGGTAGCCTGCATCTCTCACTAGTACACCGACAAGAGCCGACGAGGACGGACGCGGGGGCGACCGGGCTAGCGAGACAGGAGTCAAAATACAGGCTCAAATGCCCTAGCGGATAGAGCACTGAGGAAACCCACGTCCACGCACAGGTTGGGCCGTCGGAGTTTTCTTGTGAGCTCCGTGGCGAGGATTCCTTCGAGTATATAATCTTTGATTCCTTCTCTTCAGATTCATATTTGGACTCACCGTGAACACGGGATGTGTGTGTGGCTCCGTAGCTGAGTAGGATTACTTCACGCGCATATGATGCAGTGAAGTTATGGGTGGATTCGAATCTGAGCAAATTTTAATTTATTTTATTTTGTAAAGGTCAAGTGATAACATCAACATAATAGATATAGTTGACTCAAGAAAAAAATTAACACAACAAATCAACAATTTTTTTGCGACTAATGTTTTAAAATTAATGACTCAATCTGCGTCAACACATGTATTTCTAAGCAAGTTAATGCAAAGAGTGGAAATAAGCAGGGGAAGTGGCACAGGTTGTATTTTATCCTTGCTACTGTCAAATTTCCGTTGGTAAAAATCTCTACTCATATTATGGACAATACTCAATAAATAGCCAGATACACTCGTAGTTGAAATCATAATGATAGCCCTAGATCAACTCAATCGATAACACTGATCAACCAAAAAATAATTATTTCTGTTCTAGCCATGTTTTTGGGTGATCCTCGGGTATTTTTCGGGCTGATTCCGAATCTGGTCCCAGATGATTTCAATCATGTTAAGTTTTTTTAGGATCGGATTCAACGGGAATTCAACGGGGATTCAAGGGAGTTTAAGTAAATAAATTGTGAATTAAAATAATGTGAAAAATGGGTACCTACTCGGAGTTTTCTGGCATATTAAGCTTCTGACGAATCCCTTTTCAGTGTCCACCACTAATCTGATAACATGTTTCTGACCTTTTCTTGGTGCCGTTTGTGCATCGGTAAAATATCCTGGTGGAAACGGCGCCAAGGTTTGTAGGGAAAAAGTCCAGGTGTGAGCCGATGAAGTGATTTGTTTTAAATACGTAGAGCAGCCCATTTTTTGCGCAAATTTATTACCTTGACCACCCGATCGCGATGGTATTTAGCCATTCTCTTTCCTAGAAAACCTTTAACTGCATTTTTAATGCCTTCCACGCGCTTTTTTGTTGAACTCTAGCTTACAAATCCTTCAGCGCTTCTTTAAAAAAATCTGTGGCCCAATAAAAAATTCTTCTATTATCTGTTTTTCACTGATTTTAAGGACATTTGTTTCAAATAAGTAAAACCTGCACCATTTTTGCACATATCTTTTACACAATTTTGAAAAAGCCCTAATTTAATACTTAGAGGTGGCAAAATAATATTTTTAGGATCGTAAAAAAGTTGAAAAGGACATTTTTGAATCCAGGAACGAGTGCTTACGTTATAGCCAATCTTTTTTCAAGTAATGATTTTTTCCGTCTCTGTTATCCCAATCGCAGAAGAATAAATAATATTTCTTGTAGTCAAACTGTATGCCTAATAAAAATGCAGCTATTTTTAATTTTCCACAAATTTTGCGTGGTGAAAAATTTACTGCATATTTTGGTAATGTAAGACCCCTGATCACTCAAAAGGGGAATCAACACCGATTTGGCAGGGATTCTGTGAAGGAAACTCAGAGACACTTTTTACAGGTTTTTATTGTGATCACTCTCAGCGACGATACAATAACTACTGCCACTGCCACGCGCTGTCTCCTCGCAGCTCTCTCTCGGCGCACCCCTCCCCCTGCCGCAGTGCTTGTCTTTGCAGTTCCCCATGGTAGGCTTCGCATGGGAGAGAGGAAACAATGCGCTCCCGTGGAAATGAAGAATGTGATGATTCGGGGAAGGGGGTGAGGAAATAGAAGGAAGGAAGAGGTGTAGGTATCTGATATGCTTACTAGCTCAGATGCTAGAGGTGGAGTGGGTAATAGTTGGGATGGGGCGCAGGAAGGTGAAAACGGAAGCCGAGCTGACAGAGGTGATCCTTACATCACTCCCCCTTTCAAACGGCATTTAGTCAGTGAACTAAATGTCGAACCTGTGAAAATAAAAAAAATGCAACAAACCCTGCGAAGCAATAAAATAATCCCCACCAAAGGTGCTACCTCTACCAAGTACCAATTCACATTAAAAAAATCATTATTCCCCAACTAGACAACATAAAAACAATAAAATTTAAAACCAGAACACAAAAATCACACAAATTTCTAATACATCTTTGTACTTCACTTGTACCATCAACCCAAACCCATATAATAAAAAAATCATTATTTCCCAACTAAACAACATCAAAGCAATAAATTTTAAAACATGGACACAAAAATCACACAAATTGCTGATGCATCTTTGTACTTCATTTGTACCACCAACCCAAACCCACAATCACTCTCACTCCCTCCTTTCATTGCATATGAAAATTCCAATGGAGTCCAAAACAAAATTATAACCAAGTCACACAGTTACTCTAGTCCTTCCACAACTTCACAAGGGGTTACTTTTTCAAAATACAAATAGTGCCATGCGATGAGAAGCACCCACATCAAAATTACCACGCACAGCACCACCCCACACATTTTGCCTCAATTCTCTTCGTTCACTCTCACTGACTATCCTTTGCTCTCCTCACTTCCGCGGCCGCAGCTGATAAGGCAGCGGCTGCGCTTCACCTTCGCTATCTGGAGCACTAGGCGACTCCGTTGAAGGACGGGGATCGACCTCTCGTAATCCCAACGGCTCTGGAGACGTAGGGATAGGTCGGGACCTCAGGAGATAAGGACTTCTCTGTGGCTCAGCTGTTCGGCCTCCCTCTCCGTCGCTCGTCGCCTCGTCGCAAGATTCCTCCGTGCCTTCCTGCAGTGAAGTCTCTTCTGTTACCTCTTCGCTCGATTCTTCTTCTAAATGGGGTCGAGGGGGGGTGGTTCCGGGGGAAGAGGAGGGCAAAGTATTGTGGGGGGGCTTGCTTCCGATCACATCTACTGGCAATAATTTTGCTGATTCGGGAGGGGTGGGTTTCCGGGGCCTTCCTCGCCGGCGTTCTCCACGATGAAAGAATCCACTACTAGGCGGATTCCCTATATGTAATTTCAAGCGATTTTTGTGCACTAGAAGGGACCTATAGGGGAGCTGTATCCGCACATTGCAAGGGGATATTACTTCCGTCACCAGGTAAGGGCCCTTCCATGGGTAATGGAACTTCTTCGCGCCCCCTGTCTTTATGCACTGATCACTTAAATATACATATTGACCACGCTCATACTTTACGTCCTTCGTGCCTCGATTATATACTGCGGCCCTCTCGCGCCGGCTCCGCTCGTCATTAACTCTACATTTCTCCCACATTGTCTCCAATCTCTCTTTCAACTCTCGAAGATACACGTCATTAAACTCTCCTATTTCCGAATTATAGCACTCAAAGGGCGAACGCATGGTACATCCAAAAACAATTTCATGGGGGGAATAACCGGTACTTCGATGGGTGCTTGTATTATATGCCGTGACAGCATACGGCAACTTGACATCCCAATCTGAATTTTTTTCATTTACATAGTGGCTAATAATACCTGCAATAGTTCTGTGTACTCTCTCCACCTTGCCGTTGGACTGGGGATGGTAAGGGGACGTACGAAGTTTGGAAATTTGCAACAGCACACAAACATTTTTGAAAAATTCGGACATATAATTCGCACCTTGGTCTGTCAAGACTTTATCTGGTACCCCGAATCTCAAGACCCACTTCCTTACGAATGCTGAGGCAATTGTCTCCGCCCTTTGGTCCGGTAATGGGACCATCTCAAGATAGCGGGAAAAATTATCAATGATGGAAAGAATATATTTATTACCCTGGTCACTGCATGGAAGAGGGCCAACAGTATCCAACGAAACGAAATCAAACGGCCTATCTGATGAGGGTAACTCCTGCACAGGTGCCCTCGTTTTCCCATAAGGGCTGCGGCGATTGCACGCAACACAACCCTTCAACACTTCCTTCACATCCTTTGTTACTCCGCGCCACCAATACCGCGATCGTACCCTTTCTAATGTTGGTCGAACCCCCAAGTGACCAGATAACGGATGATCGTGAAAGTTTTGTAGTATCCCTTTTCTCAACACTTCGGGAACCACTACTCTTTGTCCACCTTTGGTCTCCTTGTACAAAACTCCCCCTTTTACCAGGAACCCCTCCTGAGTGCGTAATTTTTTACACTCAGCGTCCGAATTCTGACAATCAATTAAGTTGTCATACGGTCCTATTTCAACCGTCCGCACCTTCCGACTTAATGCATCAGCGTTCGAATGAAGCTTCCCTGGCTTGTGAACGACCTCATAGTCAAACTCGCTTAATTTCAATGTCCATCTCACTAAACGGCTATTAGGGTCCTTAAGGCTAAACAACCACTTAAGGGCTGCATGATCCGTCACAATTTTAAATCTCCTACCAAACAAATAACATTTGAAATGGCCTACAGCCCATACGACTCCAAGAAGTTCTTTTTCCGTCGCTGAATAATTAGTTTCCGCGTTATTTAATTGTCTAGAGGCAAAGGCAATGGGGTGTTCCTCTCCGTTTATCTCCTGCGAAAGAACTGCCCCGAGGGCGTAATTCGAGGCATCTGTGGAAACAATAAAAGGTTTACTAAAGTCAGGATAAACTAAAATTGGGCTACTAGTCAACGCGGTCTTAAGCTTTTGCATTGCCTCTTCACAGTCATTCGTCCAACTGAAAGTAACTCCCTTCTTCAACAATCTCGTTAAAGGTTTTGCTATGCAAGCATAACCTCTCACGAATCTTCTGTAGTAATTAGCCAAACCCAAATAGGACTGCAATTCTTTCGTGCAAGTTGGAGAGGGATATTCGCTCACCGCCGAGAGCTTCGCCGGATCGGGAAAAATCCCATCTTTAGTAATGACATGACCCAAATAATTAACTTTGTCATGAGCAAAGTGACATTTATCATACTTTAAGGTCAATCCAGCCACCCTCAACCTCTCTAAAACGCCTCCCAATCGCTTCGCGTGCTCTTCGATCGTGGAACTAAAAACGACCACGTCGTCTAAATACACAAGGCAATGCGCTGGCTTAAGCCCGCGGAGGACACTATCCATAAGACGCTGGAAGCTCGCCGGCGCGTTTCGCAAGCCAAAAGGCATCCTCGTATATTCATAATGCCCCCCTTCCGTATTAAATGCCGTCTTAGGTCGGGACTCCTGGTCCATTGGGATCTGATGGTACCCGCTCGTCAGGTCCATGGTGGTAAAATAGCGGCAGTTCCCGAGATAATCTAAAGTTTCCACTATGTTTGGGAGGGGGTATACATCAGGAATAGTAATTGCATTTAACGCTCTGTAGTCCACACAAAACCTATACGATGCGCTTCCATCCGCCGACTTTTTCGGCACAACAACAATTGGGGCGGCCCAAGGGCTAACGCTCGGCACTATGACACCTGCTTCTAGTTGTTCTTGCACCAACCTCTCCACTATTTCCCTCTGATGGTACGGTGTTCGGTACGCTTTTTTATAAATTGGTTTCTCATCAGCTGTTGGAATATGGTGTGATACTAATTTCGTCGGCGGTGGGAGGCCCTTACGAGAAAACAAATCCTCGTACTCCTCGAGAATCGGCACCAAACTTTCGCGTTCCTGGTCATTTAGATGGCTTAACTTTTCTGAAAAATTAATTTTTTCTTCACAACATCTCACAGCATGCACTCGCGGCCCCCGATCGTCTTTTGCCTCTACTTTAATGTCCTCCCATTCGGTGGCGGAGGCTAATATTGTTCCCTTTCTTAAAGTTACTTCTCCTGCATTAAGATTAGCCACCCTCACCACAATTTCCCGGTTTTTATTCACTCTCGATATAGTCCTCGCAACAACACACCCCTCTAAATCACCAAACTTCGATTCGACTAAAACATCTGTGCCGGCTGGGACATTCAAATCAGGGACCTTAAAATTAAATAGTTTTTCGCACATTCCCGGCAAAATTTCTGTTTCTACCAACCGGATAGGGAATTCCGCGCCACACCACTCTCTCGCTCGCTTCAGCCGCCCCACGCTAACTTCTTCCTTGTGTCCATCCCTCAAATACCACGTATCCTTCCCTATAGAAAGGGTTCCCCGTGTAACGTCTATACAACAATCAAATCTTTCTAGAAAATCTAAACCTAAAATCCCATCGTACCCACCTACCTCGTCCACTACTTGCATACGGCATACATACCGAAATCCCTTAACTAAAAATTCTACGTCCTTCTCCCCTACACTCTTCACCACATCGCCAGTAATTCCCTTCACACGATAAGGAGACCTTTTCACGCCCTTCAATCCGCACACATTACTGCATACGAGAGATACCTGGGCGCCAGTGTCGCAAAGAAACCTGGCCATCTTTCCCTCGACGCTCACCCTCGCCACCAGGTCCGTGGGTCCTCCGCCCCTCTCCACCCTCGGGAGGAAGACATCTAGTAGGGGCCGGAATTGGCGGCGTTGCCGGCCCCGCTGTCGTTTAACCCCGCCTGGCGCCTTGGTCTGCATTCCCGGGCAATGTGGTCCACGCCTCCGCAATTGAAGCACCGCCTCGGATTGCGGCACTCCCTCGCCATGTGTCCGGTCTCCCCGCAGTTATAGCACTTCCCTTCTCTCGGGGTCCGGAAGACGTGACGATTCGCTGGTTCCTCCCGTGCTGGGCGCCTTTCTACCTCTTCAATCCTGATGGCGGCCTCGACAGCCTCCTCAAAACTTTGGGGCGACGCCAACCGGCACTGCCTGCCCACCTCCCCCGACAGGCCATTTAGGAAGGCGTCGAGGGCGCGCTGATCTGCCTCATACCGCGTCGCGGCGGCATGCTCTACGGAGCCAGTGGCGTCAAACGTCTGGCTGTTGACCTTTCGTACTCGGTCAGCGAAGGCCTCTAGGTCCTCCTGGGGGCCCCTCCTCATGTTAGTCAACAGCTCCCGGAAGAAACGAGTACTTCTTTTCGTCCGGTACCTCAGGAGGAGTTGCGCCTTCAACTCCTCGAAAGTCTCGGCCCCCCGGCATTCCTCCTTGCTGCGGTAAAACTCCGCAGCCTCTCCATTCAGTTTCAGCACTGTTGCGCTGAGTCTGTCGCCGTCAGAGAGACACCCCAGATCAGCCGCGCGTTCAATCTTGTCGAGGAAGGCCGCAACCGACTCGCCCGCTCTCCCAGAAAAAGCCTCGACAGCCGAAAGCAGGCCAAAATTCTTCCTTCCCCCTTCCTCTCCCGTGGCTGCCCCTGCCCGTCGGAGCCTTTCATTATCCACGCTCAGCTCGAGGAGTTTCTCGTTCAATTCCGTGATGGCCTGTTGTAATTCCATCTCCTGTCCCCCAAGGCTCACTCTCCCCGCCATCTCGTCTTTGAGTTTCCTCACAAAATTTGCCAAATCCCACTTCTTGACACCAGTGTAAGACCCCTGATCACTCAAAAGGGGAATCAACACCGATTTGGCAGGGATTCTGTGAAGGAAACTCAGAGACACTTTTTACAGGTTTTTATTGTGATCACTCTCAGCGACGATACAATAACTACTGCCACTGCCACGCGCTGTCTCCTCGCAGCTCTCTCTCGGCGCACCCCTCCCCCTGCCGCAGTGCTTGTCTTTGCAGTTCCCCATGGTAGGCTTCGCATGGGAGAGAGGAAACAATGCGCTCCCGTGGAAATGAAGAATGTGATGATTCGGGGAAGGGGGTGAGGAAATAGAAGGAAGGAAGAGGTGTAGGTATCTGATATGCTTACTAGCTCAGATGCTAGAGGTGGAGTGGGTAATAGTTGGGATGGGGCGCAGGAAGGTGAAAACGGAAGCCGAGCTGACAGAGGTGATCCTTACAGTAAGATTCTTTCATGTCAGTTCCATGAGCTAATGCTTTCGAAGGGAGTTCAATTCCATTATGTTAGAAAATAGCCTTTAAGCTGACGTTAAAGAAATCAATGAACCTAATCATCTGCGTTGTATTAAAAATCTAAGAGTATCCATAACAAAGAGAACATCATTGCAAAAATGAAGATTGTTTTCATGGGAAAAAATTATTTAAATTCGTCATTGATAGATCTATGCATAGAAATTTTTATATTTGGATCCAGCATATTCCAACCCTTAAATTGTATTCTTAAGATTTCATTCTGCTTTTTACACAAATTTAAATTGCGCAATAGATCACTTAAATCCTATTGCGTCATAGAATGAGGTCTATCAGATATGTTTGGTCCAAAAATTGGGTCTTTCGAGTTTTCGAATCCACCATTCTCACATAATTTCTGAATATTCGCTAACAAAGGAGCAAAGTCTTTGCCGAGGGAGGGGGGGTGTTGAGGGGAAGTCTCTAGTAAGTGGTGCGGGACATACCTCAGCGGTGCCGTGGTGCGGGGTGGCGCCCTAGGGGGGAGATTGCATTACGACGGGCGATATCTCCTAAACGCTTAGAGATAGATTAAAACAAACAGAAAATCGGCCCTGAAGGGCTTCACTTTTACGTTTTACATATAAATAGTGCTTTTTCGGCCCCAAAAAACTCAATTGAGGGTCCTTAGTACTTAGGGCCCTTGGGGCACGGGTTGCCGTTATTTTAAAGTAACCAAATTTTAACACGTGAATATGAACACCATTTGGATCATTTTGAAACCAGGAAAACATAACTTTTCGCAAATCTGAAAAATAAGGGCTGGCCTAGTGTACAATGTACACCCAAGAGACAATATTGCCCACTTCCAACAGCCTTGGACACAAAATTACGGGGTGTTTTGAGTAATGTTCTCACATCTGAAGGCAGACTTGAAAAACAACTGTGTCCTCTTAATATTTTTAAAAGGTCATTCAACTTTACTGAAGAAATTCCTATCTGTGCCCACTCTGCCAATAAATGTGTGAATTTCTCTAAACCAACGTCATCTTCAACATAAACATCTGAATCTGAATCAGTCTCAAAAAAAGGTTCAACATCATCCGTTCTAAAGTTTTCTAAGTCTCTGTCCTGTATTGACGTTGATGGACCAGATGGATTGGGCTCATTCCCTCCTGACCTTATTTGGGCGAAATTAGGGGCAATATCAATAACTGGACTCTCATTTGCTGTTGAATGAATATCGCCTTTACTTATGCTTCCTGTGGTTGATACAGACCTGCACTCAATCAATCTGCGCTTATGTCTAGAACTCATATCTAGCAATTGTTTATACTTTTTATAGGGCATTTTGCAAGAATATTGGATTACAAACAAGGGGTAAATACCAAATGGATCGTAATAAGGAGTTAGTTCAGCTTCCCTGAGAATGAATAAGAATAATGTCTGCTTACTTCCCCAATGAAGTCCAAGCCACATTGTGGGGCCGCCTGTATTACTGAACATCATAAAACCACAATAGTAACTTTTTTCATCATAATTTGGAATTTTTTCACATGTTTATAATCAGTTTAAATAGAACTTTCTTAAAATCTGCATGTGACTTGACTATTTTTTTAAAACTTCGATTAAATTAAAGGTAGCTCAAGATATATTTTGCCCCCTTGAGAAGCTTCACACTATTTGTAAGGAAATACTTTCTTATAAGGAAATGAATGCTCTAGACTAGTCGCCCAATGCTGCCTGTTCTGCCATCAGGTCTGGCTCAATGGGCATAATCAGTGTTGCAGGACTACAGCCAAATGGCATTGAGAACAGGTGTATAGAGGAGGGTAGCGCCACCCATGTCTTTGAAGGGCAGTGTTTTATATGCCTTTGTGTTATAGAACCTTAATAGGCAATGTAATTTGACCCATGGTTTTTGGCTTCCCTAGTTTACAGCTACGATTGCGTGACTCGAGACCAAATGTTCGCTAGCAGCTAGATCACATGCAGAGCTACGGAATGAGTTATTTTTTCTCTTGAACAACTTGTTTTCTATCTCAATATTTTTGCAAAAAACACCGAAACCGTAGGTTACTTTCTTACGAAATGCTTCTTATTTTACGTCAAATTTTATGCCAAGAAACATCCATTTCGACCACATTTGGATCCAGTTTTTTTTCTGGGGAGGGGAAGTAGGGGGGGACAAAGGCCTGACATACAAACTGTCTTCTTATATTTGAGATTAAAAACAACATACCATAATTACTATGCGAAATATTCTCTAAATTTAACATGAAAGTTATTAATTTGAAATTAAATGATTAAAGCTCCGTGATATAGAAAATAAAACAAATTTAATGATGACCATATTAAAAATCTTGTCTATTTTAAGCGACTTCGAGGGGGCACGTGCCCCCGTGGCCCCCCTCCCCTAAATTCGCCAATTATATCCGCCTAA
The DNA here is from genome assembly GCF_921293095.1 of Ischnura elegans. NCBI lineage: Eukaryota > Metazoa > Arthropoda > Insecta > Odonata > Coenagrionidae > Ischnura > Ischnura elegans. The sequence goes on along the minus strand of NC_060248.1, from coordinate 4,735,961 downwards.
TATTCGCGTATTGTCATCCCGCAACCACGGAAAATGTTAATGTCGATAATTTGTACCGTACCTAAGGTATCACGTACGATTTTGGCGGCTTTTTCCGAAAACCCAGTGAACACTTCTACGAAAGTGTTTGAATTTCACTGTTTTCCGATTACCTCTGTCTTTAGACCAGCTTACGTCCATGGAGTCGGTGGATGGCATTTTTTGCATTTTTCGTCGGATTCCCGCAAATGTTGCATTGAACAGTTTTCACGAAAATTTACCCAAAACGAACGCAATGATAACGGGAGCGTATTAAAAATCGACTTGCCTATTTTTTAAGGGTGCTGAGGGGAACGTGCCCGACCCACTAAAACGGCCAAATCAAAAGGAAAGCCTTCTCAGAAATGGACTCCTAATGATCTGCAAACGCAGCCACGCCCCACCAATATTAAACTCCCCAAGTGGCTCCATCACGTAGAAACTAAATTATAATTACGGCGTGTCGCATGATCGAGTAAGTACTATGTAGTACGGCGTCTAGAGTGCTGGATTCTCTCTCAGTTGGTCTGGGTGCAAACCCCGGCGCTGGCAGAAATTATGCAGACGGTTCGCTCTTAGCTTTAGTGCTTTTCAGAGGGAAATTCAAGTTGAGCAGCGCACTTTGTTTGCCGGTTGCAATGAGAAGCCGTGATCCCCTTGGCTTCTTTCGTTAATCGCAGGGTAATGCCGATGCCCCCCTTCCCTCATGATCGTATCCATAGGCGGATTTAGTGGGTCGGGCACGGGGGCACGTTCCCCCCAAGACCCTTAAAAAAAATAGGCAAGTCGATTTCCTTATATCCTTGTTCTCCACCCCAGAACGAAATCCTGGATCCGAGCCTTGATCGTATCTGTCGGTTGCCTCCGCCAAATACCACATTCACAGCAAGGCAACAATGCACACTTAGTATATAATGAGAAGATCATTTTGTAATTTCCTTTTAATAGCTATATTGTTGAAGTTGTCTGTCATTGTTTAAGCGTGAGCGATAATTGTGCATCGTCCGATCAACCTGGGGAAGAACTATCCAACCTTTTAGAAATCAATAATAATAATTTATGTCTCGTGAGTCGAGCAATTATTTCCACAGTCAAAGTCAGATTTGAATTCAGAGACTAATGTTGACATAAAATTGATAAGGGTAAATCATGATCGGACTTCACTCTATTATATTATAACCCTAAACTGATATATCATACGATTTTGTTACTTGTCCTTACCTGTAAATATACAATATACAACTTGTATAAAATAAAAGTAAAGGCAATTAAAAATCGTTGATACCCTTTACATATTACATCGCAAAACCAGGACCAATTAATCGGCGAAAGGAATTAATTAACATTAACTCTAACCAAGTTTAAAACTCAATGAGTCAAAATTGTGCTTAGGGACAACTTCTCTCGGGATTTCCACTAGGTTACAAACTTCATTTCTGCCGAAGTTTCAAGCTCCGACTCGGGACTCGAAGTGTCGGCAGAAATGGAGTTTCAAACCTCGCGGGAATCCCGAGAGAAGTTGACCCACACTATTCGCCGGGTAAGCAGAAAATATTTTTTCAAACTTGTACTCACATTCTAATAAGAAATTTATAAGAACAGCGGATGCACGAATACTTAGCGGCTTCACGTAATGATGGCTGCTACCAGCCCAATGACACTCCCTATCCCACTCCATTGGGAACCCATGGTCTTTTATTGAAGTCGTTTCCTCAACCTGCCGCACGCTTGCCGGGGCGGCGCCACGTATTCTGGAGGGCAAGCATTAGCGGGTAAGTTCATTTCCTTATCGTTGAGCGCGTACTACAGGTGAGTGGAAATGGTGATTTTTGTAATTAATTAACATTTAATTTTAATTTATTTTCGTATGTTAGTTTTCTGCATTATTTCCTTATTGTTCTACATTAATATTTCGTGGATATATACTGTAGATTTACTGAAAAAAGGAAAATGCCGTGGACGTGCGTGGTACCACGTTGCACCACTGGTTATGGCCACAAAGACTTAAGGAATTTCGCTTTTTAGAGTCCCCAAGGATCCTGAGAAGCGATGAAATAGCTGTACGATTCCTTTTTTTGGTGTGCTAAAGCTCCAAAATTTATACTTATTTGAAATTACAGGTTCTGCTGTTCCAGTGGTCAATGTCATTCACAGTGGAGGAATGAAGTAACACTGAGAATATGCAAGAAGTGCGACGGCTCTCATAAACTATTTATCATTCTCTCTTGCTAAACTGAATCTATTTTAATAGAAATGTTAAATTGTGTGTACTTAAAATTTATTTTCATGAGATTACTTTGCATTGATTGTATAAACAATCTCAGTTTCAATTATAGTAATCATTCTGGAAATGTAGATTTGATGTGTGTGTACATTATATAAGTTGGAAAATGTGAATCGTTTTCATTCTTAATACCTCTTTCAATGATTTCTTTTAATGCGGCTGTTATCGATGGTGCAACGCTCATGAAAAGTACATTTACTGCGTAATAGCCTGTGGTTTCTGTCGTATACTTATCTTATTTTTGGGAGGGATAATATTTCAGATTTGCCAGCACCTAAAATTGATCAGACATTCGCAAATCCCTCTGATTATATCCATTGCACTGTTTTCGTGGAAGTTTATTCGGAAATTATTTGCAAAATCTCTTTCGTTCTTTTCTTTCAGATGGTATTTCACTTGTATGATCTTAGGTTTTCCCGGGGTATCAGTTGCAGAAAAGTTTCTCGGGTTTTCCACCGGTTGATGTCGCCCATGTCTCCCGACGTTTCGATCCGCGACTTGCTGATCATCCTCAGGGGATCTTCCGAATGAATTGTCAATGTCATTCACAGTGGAGGAATGAAGTAACACTGAGAAAATGCAAGAAGTGCGACGGCTCTCATAAACTATTCATCAATGAATTCCCCCCCCCCAGAAATTCCTCGAACTTCCTCCGAACTTATCCGCAGAGCTTAGCGCGAAAAGTGCCAAGAACTTTTCGCGCTAAGGTTTTTTCGCGCAAAGGATTTTTCGCGCAAAAGGCTCCTGTAGCAAAATACCCTGTCTCGCAAAATCCTGTCTCTGGAAAATCCTGTCTCTGGAAACCCTGCCTCTGGAAACTCAGCCTCTGGAATCAGCCTCTGAAACAGCCCCGAAACAACCCCGAACCAACCTACCTGCAATGCAAGACTTATATAGGACTACTGCGGAGAAATACTTACTCTTTGGCAAGCAAGGGGAAATCGGTGCTAAGGCCTTAGTATTGCACTTGGAGTGAGAAGTTTTACCATTGTCCTATCACAACTCTCTCTCCCTCCAACACCTCACCCCAGTATCTCCTTCCCCTCCATGTGTTCCAATGAATTATCCCGCTGATTCGACTGATGTCTCAAACCCAGAAGTTGAGGGAAAAATTCTGGGTGGTATGCTGTTGACTCAAAACCAAGGAATGGTGTTTTGCGGAGCGGCCGTTCTGCAGGCGCAGTGACGCATCAGTGGCGCAGTAGTTGCATTCGCCTGGCTACCCCTCCACTCCCTGGAAGAATCCCTCCCCTCAAATCCTGTCTTGTCCTGAACAGGCAAGCTCTCTTTTGCTCGTGGCCTGGTCGTAGACGCATGTCTAGTGAGACATGGCAAATTTAGAGCAATTATTCTGCTGGTATTTAGCTGGTAATGTTTCCTCTGGGATCATGAATTACTATCATTGTTTTCTGTAATACTTCTGATTTTTGAATACTCTACTTTGAATAGATATCGAACGGTAATAACTCGTAAATTGTTTTTGGCTACCTTTTTCTTGTGAGCTGTTTTTCTTGTTTGTGGAGTTTTTCCCTGATCCAGCTTGTGACCGACGGTTGGAGTATTTCCCTTGTCTGGGCCTACGTGAAAAATCAACTAGATTTACGACGTAACGTCACAGTACAAAGGTATGGAAGCAGACGAAGCTGAAATCCAACGCCTTCCATTTGATTAATACTCACGTATAAGAACGTTTTCAAGGCATGTTTCGCTATAAGATGTTTAGTGCATATGAACTTGTTAACTAGTAACCACTGTCGATGTGTTTATCTTCATTTTTGCCATAAATTAGTTCATAATTACTGAAGTACCGTATACAGATGCGTAGGGAACTTGCCCTTCAGGATAAATGACCATGCTTGGACGGAGAGTTTCCAGACCTTCTCATATTCTAAGACCGTGGCTGCTACAGTTAATTTATAACTATTGTTGCTATCGTTGCTATGCATAATTTGTGCCTTGACAACGCTTAGGGCCGTATTCTTAAGGCCGTATCACACTAGCGACTGCGACCGCCGCTGCGGCTGCGACTGCGAGATCGACTGGCCCGTCGACCAATCAGAGCGAGGCAGTCGCAGCCAATCAGAGAGCTCCATATCAATCTCGCGCGCTTGCGGCAGACGTGTTTGCTTTGGTTACCGTAGCGAGGGAAGTTCAAGAAGGTTGTGTGATAACGCTGAGATATTTCCGGATTTTTAAAGTGAAAATGGAAGCCCAGCATCAAGGAAAAGCACGAAAAAAAATTCTCGGCGGCGCAAGATATCCGTATATTACACGAAGTAGAAAGAATCGGCCAATACCGTGGGATCCGACCATCGAAAATTACAAAAGAGCGGACCTGAAACCTCATATTTGGGCGCCCAACATATTGGACCCAAGTGCACAGGTAAGTAATAATGAAGTAAGTTTTAGGAATTTTCGATCTGTTTTCGGAGTGTCATCTTTGTTATTTGTTTCATTGCCTCGCAACATAATCTGGTCAGCAGTTGAGTTTAGGAGGCCATTTGTCGACACTGCTTCTTCGAACCTGACGGTCAATCATGTTTTTATTTTCACCTGAGGATGTTTCGGGACGTTTTAAAAACCTAAAGGATACCTTCATGCGCAATTGGCGGAGGGTTCAGGAAAGTTTAAATAAGTGCAGTGGAGCCGGAAGAGATGGCATCTATAGACCCAAGTGGAGCCTATATGAAAGTTTTCACTTTTTGAAAAAAGCTTGGTACAAGGTGGACCTACATATAATTTTCCAGGGAGCACAAGAAAGACCACGGAAAGTGCTGAGAGTTCCATCGTGGAGACCGAAATAGAGAACACGGTTCTAGCCTACTACGATGAAGTGAGACAGGAATTCATGGCCATTCCCAGTGATGAGAGCATTTCTGAGACCTCATCGCCTCCTCCAAGTTCCTTGCAATTCCCAAGTGGCCTCCGCTCACCAGAAATCATTGTTCCTCCACGCCCTTCTTCCGCCCCTGTCCGACCAGGTCCTTCAACTGCTGCTCACGGTGTCAAGCGTCCAGCCGATGGAGATCAGCCCTTATTTTCCAAAAAAGGATGCACGAAGATAAGTGGAGCCTTGCTAATGGAGGAGGCTGTGAAGGTTATGAAGGAACTCTCACAACAAGCCCCTCCACTTTTCAAGCCAGCTGCTGCAATGCCGAAGGACACATTTTGTGCCTTCATAGCTAGTCGCCTTCGCTCCATGGATGAGGAGTCAAAGATAGAATGTGAGAATGAAATATTAACTGTGTTGATGAAGTGTTAATTATTGCCATTGTTAGTTGAGAATTATCTCATTTCTTTGTTTGTTCTCACATGTTTTAAAAAATATGTTTTGAAGAATCGACGGGTATATGACAACTTTTATCCTCATGCACTGTGCCAAAAAAGTGGCGCCAAAGTACTTACTTTCACTTATGTTTAAGTATTAATTCGTCCATAATTTTTATGTATGTTTTGCCCCAAAGTATGATTGAATATTACTTGGCTATTAGTATTGTTTATTCCAAAATACTCTTTAAGTGTTACTTTAATTTTCTACGTTAATATTTTATTATTAGTTACCATTGAGAATATTACCAGCAATACTAAAAAGTGTTTTCTTTGTTCTTCATGAGGTCTATTTTTACTTTTGTGTGAGACCATAGAGGAAATTGCCTCTAGTACCCAATGTTATTCTTACTTTTTTCACATAAGATCTGTCATATCTTAATTGATGGTCACAGAAAATTTTCCCTTTGATATTGTACTTCGTTTTCTTTGTCAGTTGCGCTTTTTATTTAGCCAATGCTAACCCATATTTTTTATTTTATAATAATAACTGGTATTTACATTCATTTAAGTTTTGAATAAATATTCTAATTCTTAATTGTAAAATAGAAGTATTACTTTATTTAATCACTATTCACAGTTCAATGAATAAAAAGTAGCAATGAATGGTGCTCAGTTTTGAAAACTGCCATTATAATACAATTCAGTCTCTCATAAAGCACAGTACAACTCAAACATTTAGGTGTGAGGCACACCAATCATTCTGTCCTGCCAGGGTACAGCACCTATGTTATTAAAATATTCACAAAAAATATTTCTTATTTCTAAAGCACACACCGTATGTCTATTTCCCCCTTGATTTTCAAGTCTCCTCATGCCACTACCTTGTTCATGCCGCCAGTCACCAGGTCGTACTGTACCCGTCAGGATATCTTCATCATCCACACGTCGGGGGGGGGGGGTTTACATTCCTCTCCCTCCACTGTCAGTCCGAAGCCAATTATGTAATGCACATGCTGCAAGTATAATCCATTTAGCATCTTCAGGATCATAACGCATAGGAGACCTGAATATTTGGAAACGGGATGCCATTACACCAAAGGCATTTTCAGAGCATCTCCGGAAACGGGACAGTCTATAATACAAAAAGCGTCTTTCAATAAACAGAATAATGAATCCTGGTCGTAGCTTTGACGAGATTTTCATACCTGTAGTTAAAGATCTTTCGGTCCTTCCTGCCACACAAGAGATCCTTGGGGTATGGTATCATGACATGTTCGGACAAGGCAAATCCTTCATCACCAACAATTACATAAGGAACCAGCACATCAAGAGTTAGGAAGTGGTGCCAAGGGGAAGTGAGTGTTTTCAATGTAACTTTTTATAGCACTATATAACATAACAGTGCTTCAAGTTCGTGTATTTTAATGTCTATAGTGATATAGTATTAATCACATGAAGCCCGAAATAGCAACTTACATGGCGTAGCAGATGTTGATGCTTCCGGAGTACTTAGTCGCTCAGGGGCGTCGCTTGTAGCCACTGCTGGTGGATTAACCCAGGCTTCTTTTGAAAAAATTTCCTCCATTTTCTGTGGCAAAAAAAGGAAAGTTGATGGATCAGCCTAATTCACCGATCAGTGAAAATATCAGCGATACCGACCGTGAAAGAATAAAAACGTACCTCATAGTAGGGCCATGAAATTGAACAGTTGCCTGTTTTACCTTTTCCCTGCTTCCCTTTAATTGTAATATACGTTTTTTTCATGCCACTTATTTTACTCTGGCACTGTTTACCATTAGGTGATATTGTGTTTTTTTCGGATATAGCTTTTGCTATTTCCTCCCAAATTTTGGCATGTCTTTTTCGACCTAATGAGAAGTCATTTTCTTGTTCTCTATAGGTCTCTATCAGCAACAGAACCCCCTCATGCGGCCATACCAATATTTTCTCTTGATTATTCCTCGTAGGGTCTTCATTATTACCTTCTGTACAATAGGACGTAAGAATTGCAATAGGTTAATCAAATTCTATAAACAGGACAAAACTGATTGTTAGACACTTATTTTATCATTGAAATATGTAATAGTAAATATAAAGTACACTAGTAATTAAATAATGTGACAGATTGTACTTAATAACTGTTATGTAGACTTAAGTGACGGAATTCCGCATCAGAAAGTTTGACGGTTTGACTCTTTTTGACGCTTACGTTTCTTTGAAATGTTTTGTCGTTTCATCTTTTAACTTGCGTATTGTTTACAAAGTTCACCACGTTGTAAACAATACGCAAGTTAAAAACAGTGCATAAATTCGGCCGGAATCGAAGTTCCGGCACCGCTCAGGTAAAAATGGGTCGTGTCAAAAAATGTCATCGTATTTTTTATATTTGGTACTCACACAATGACAGCCTTTCGCACACAGAAGTCCGGCAACAGCATAGGTTTTATCGTGAATCGCCCCCTCGAGAATTTAAAATAATTTATATGTAGGTACTTCGAAATCTTAGAAATATGCAGAAATAAGTCTTTTAGTACTTTCAGGGCATAACTCGAGTTATGCCAGTTCTAGCTTTGGGTTTAGCTAAAAGAAATCTTAAATTTTAACTATACTCAAAGAGAAAAGATTTTAAGGAAAGAAGAAGAAGAGATTTTGAAATATGTGATAAATGTATGTACAATTCAGATCCGCAAATAATATCCTTATGCCGTAACCAGGGATCATCAGACATGTATAAAATCTTAAAAATATACAGATATAATCCTTTTTGTGCTACTAGGGATGCGGAGGTTCAGGTTCGCGGTCAATTTACGGTCAAAATTTAGCTTCCACTTTCCTCAAATTACTTGTTTGAAGTATAATAAGACATCGAAGGGGAAGCACTTGGTACTCTTCCGGAGAAAGTCTAAGGAGGCATATATCCACAAATATCCAAGGAATGAAAACAAAATGTTGCCGACAGCGATTTTATTTGATGATTATTATATTAGGTTTTGCACGTCGCCACATTGTATGTAATTTATTGTGATCACTTAGCTCAATGACATGAATACACTGGAGAGAGGCTTACTCTGTATTTGCTTTCAATATTCAACATTAAAATATATTACAGAATTCCATGGGTGTAACAGATTCCACAACTTTTTACATTCTACCAAAAGGACAAATTTAGCAATGAAACTGATTATTTCTCACCGTCTAGCTCATGCTTTTATTGACAGTTAATTGCCTTGTTAGAGTGGATAGATACCTAAGAATAGTGAGATTCACAAATGACGTTTACGCGAAAAATAGTTATAAAGAACAGTTAGCTGTGTATGAAAGTCTAATTTCCTCATAAGAGCAGCATTTTAAAACATTTCTGGTGCTATATACGCGAATAATATAACACGTTTTTGACTATTTGTTTTTTTGTTGCTTTCTTTGCGGTCACATATTTTATTGATGTAGATATTTTGTTAGTAGATTTTAGAACCCTTTTCATGAATAAATCTTGCTTGCTAAGTTATAAATGTGTTTTGGGATTTGAAATTCGAGAGCGGAGGTTTCCTTGGTTCCTATCTACCGCTTCATTAGTCATATGTATCCGCTTATTTTTACATCGCCCAACCTTGAGGTATCTTGCTCTAGATTCCGACTGTCGCATATTCGGCGAGCAACGCGCGGCCCGAAGCCGACTGTCACAGTTTATACTAACAAGTCGCATAAAAAGAAGCCTCAGCTTCTTGGAACCATTTAGGTCAAATACCATATGCTGAAAACGCCAGAAAATTAGCCGAGCATTACTTAACAAAGAGTTATACATAATTTCCAAAAAAAAATCTTATAACAATAGGGTAGTTTCCTTGATGAAAGAAAACGAAAGGCATTGATTGCGATTCGTTACCCACGATTAGTATATTCATACTACACAAATTATTTGGTTTTAGAAATACCGGTTTAGACTAATGGCAAGGGTCAATTTTATCCTCATTTCAAAAAGGCCAGATTGGCGCCCATGCGATGCCACTCCACGTGACGTCACAGGGACCTAGTTTCTACACGAGAGGATAGGAGTTTTACATTGTCTGAGATAACCAATGCATGCATGAGGCACAGAGCTCAGGGAAACATCTCATAATAATCACTTATTAAAATTGTCTAAGGTCTGAAAGTTTTCTTCGTTTTATAAGGTATTAATACTCCTTATTTAAGCCAAGCGCTACCAGCTAGCAGGGTACTCAGCTACCCGCTAACATCCTGCGTCGTATCAGCGCTCAGAGACTCGCCCCAAGGTCACCTCACTTGCGGCAGCGGGAAGCAGAACGACGTCACACAGTGTTTTCCCCGGCATTCATAGTTACCCTTCGCGTTTTCGCGCGCTTGAATTTTTCACTTTTCATTTAATCGCGAAAAACAGATATCGTCATATAAAAATCTAAAAGCGTGAAATACGTACTCCAGGAGTAATAATCTTTCGATTTAGGCAACAAAAAATTATTGGAAACCACCCTATTCCTTAGATAATCATCAATTGCCAACTTAAGTTATGGTGACTTAAATGCCTGCCGGATAAAAACCTGAAAGGTCCATTCGCTCACAGAAATCGCTATCTTCTTTCAGTCTATGGATCTCCAGCAAAAATCACCTGCACTTATCCTTTGCTAAACAATCATGTAATAAAAAAGCGTCCAATAATGTTCGGAGAGTGCAACAATATTGCCATGCATATTACGGAGAATACAGCTCCAGCTAACGTTTGAATGGCTTTTTCTCAGAAACGGTAAATCTTAGAGAAAAAAGTGTATTGACAATTTTGTAGATAATTTTCTGATCTACAAGTTTGGTCTGATCAATTTTTATTATGAAACTAACTTAGGCAAAAAAGGAAAAAACCCATTTTGTGACCTTTAACCTTGAATAAAATTTTTTGCACACACTGGATCGATGGGGACTTTTCAGGATTTCATTATGGAGGTATCCTTAAGGTTCATGTAAATTTTCAGCTTGTTGGGAATTTATGCAAGGGTACCCCTATATTTTGGGCTAATTTGACCGGGCTATTAGAGCCCCCGCGCACTGACAGCTTTCACAAAGCCGCTATTTAGTTGCTTTTTGGAAGTTCAGATGAAACACACGGCATCGACTGTGACCTCGCGCACGGGTGACCTTTCAGTTGCGGCAACTAAACCATGGCAAGATGACTAGACAGTCACCACCGAATTCCATCGAACAACAACAATATTCTCATTTTTCTCCAGTGGGAAAGCATGGGGGCCGCGGGGCTGCTTAGCTAGCTGTTTTTTTTTCGATGAATGGAATGAACTTTTGGGTAGTCTATTTCCCCGAACTGTTCCCCCCGACCATATCTTTGAGATTTTGACTGACTTATAAGAGGAAAGATTGTAAATAAATTGTCAAAATAAATGGAAAAGGGAAGATTTATTGCTTGGACTGGTAAATTTTTCTTTTTATAGTTTCAAAGTTTTGTACGAAGCGCTTTACCATGAGCTTCATCTGTGTATTTATCAAACATCCTTTCCCCCTCCACCGTGCCCCTCATTGTGGGGTATGTATACGAGTGGTAGAAAATAACCCTAACAATCCTCATACTAGATAGTTTAAATAAGTAAAACGCATGCACCATGAATAAAAGTGCTTAATAGTATAAAGTATATTTTTTACTAAAAATTAATGGAAATATTACAAAAATTAAGCAAAAAATGTTGAAGTCACTGTAATCGGATTATGTAAAGAAAAAAATGACATGTGGATTAACAGCGTTTTACATCGAAATCATGTGATACCAGATCCAATAACGACGTTTGTAGCCATGAACATCCCACAAATAAGCCCCCCCCCCCCCCCGGCTACCGGCTGGCGTGTCCATTCGGGATCACCCAAAAATAAATTCAAATTTCTTGTCTTTTACGTAAGATATCACGATGCTGGAAAAAGAAACCGAAGTTGACAAAATTCATTATAGTGAGAGGATTAAATAAATAGCCGAGTGCTAAACATTAAAAGGAAAAAAATCGCATTTACTGAAGACGCTTCGCCATTTTTCCTGTTTTGCCGCCTCGAGCAAATAGAGTGAGAAAACTAAACGTGACACAGTCAACTCCTGGTATAAATGTTGGCCATAAAGACACGAACCGAATAAAGTGATATATTTTATTCATTTCTGGCGGAGATAAGCATGCTCTACAATGTTTGGGTCGGAATTTATGTGTGATTCTTTAGACCATTGCAGCTGTGCCAATGTGGTCACGCCCGCCGTGAATGGGGAAGAATGCTTTTCCCGCGCGCGCGCTCAAAAAAAGTGCGTCGTAAGTCTTTGCCTTCGATGATATTCTAAATGTCATTCACGGCAATAGTAAACCCAAGTTCTGTTATTCAAAGGCTACAAGCATTATACATTTTGTTAATAAATTCATTGATAACACTGGACGGCATGAAAATCGGCTCTGATACCATTCCTGCTGATTCTTATGTAAAACGGCCTCCCGAATGCGAATATGACCTCCGTGTTTCCCCATCACCCACCATTTTTGGCCCCCCCCCCCATTATTCTTTTATCAATTTTCGATGATTTGGAGGTATTAAAAGGATTATTTTAGCATTTACATTTCTTTTGTGGGTTTAGAAGGTGAAAATTTTTAAGCATGAACATGTATTACAAGGAAATAGATTTGGGTGGATAAGTCCCCGTAAATATTATTAAATCTCATTAAAATGATCGATTTGGCCGTTTTTTTCCGAAAAGTTCTTGGTATTTTTCTAAAATTTCCACAGCATCCTCTCCCAAATAAAAATTTATACATCAACAAGAAATAGCAGTTAAACAAAGATTTTTCTGCATAGCATAGCAACAAAAAGTTAAATATATACTAATAGTCCGGAAAATTCACTTTTCCATTCTGGCGCTTGCTATGCCTCGCCTACTCAGGCTTGGAAAATAATTGTAATGAAAAATTGTCATTATTTCCCTGAAAAACAAGGAAATTATAGTGTTTTGTAATTCCATTCTAAATATACGATTGATATCTTATATTTCCAATAATGTTGTAGATGTCATTTTTCCTTGGTAAACCTGATGCGATCGCGGAGTCAACTTGCCGGTGATCTAGGTTAGGATTAAGATTTTTTATGTTGTTTACCTTGTATAGCCTTTCCCTTGGGCTACAACTTTGTCGCGGTGGAAAGGCTTGCGAGTTCCTATGACCCCTAGAGCTGGGGGTTGATTGCGTAACTTTCCGCTCAAGAATTCCGCTGCGGAATCGCCGCAATATTGGAAAGATTCCGCGCGGAATTTAACAATGCGAGTGCATAACGCAAAATTCCGATATTTTAATTCCGGTCGGATCGAAGCAATTCCACGTAACAAAAAGCCACAGAATCAACAACGGAATTTTTAGAAATAATAAAATGGCTGCTCGACTGATAGCTGCGATGATTATTGCAGAAGAAATGGAGCGCGAGGGAAGACAAAATCTTATAATCACGAGGAGGAGATTACGAGATTCTATGAATCCTTTCGATGTAGCAGAGGAAGAATTTATAAGATTATATAGGCTTCCTCACGAAGGCGCGAGGCGATTGAGGCAATAAGCCCCCATTTGCAACTGCCACGAAGAAGAACAAGAATTCCCGATAGTATATGGGTGAGTAATCTTGATTTTAATTTTTGAGAAAAATGATATTTAAATATAATTAATGCGTAAAAGATTTAGAAAAATATATGCTTGATGCAAAGAGGCAAAGACATGAAGAAATCATCGGCAAATGATGTTGAATCTCAAAAGTGTTTTCATTAAATTAATGCAAATGTGAGTCATATATATGCGCGTAAAGTGATATGAATTTATATTAGTAAGGCCAAGCAACACGAGTGTAGTAATCATATGCAGTCACAATGAATTATCTTCAAAGAAATGCGTAGAATAGTAGTGACTATTTATTTTATTTCCCTCAGATTCTGTGCTGTCTGAATTTTTGTGCGAGTGGAAGTTGCTAGCGGAGAATTGGCCAGGACTATTTAAATTGTATGAGCCAAACAGAGGTTTGCAGGAGTATGTGTGGTAACCAGAGCAATAAGCAACCACTTATTAAATGAATGGGTAAAATTTCCCACAACAGACCGGGAAAGGAATGGAATAAAAAGAAGGTAATATAAATTATCTTATAATATTTTGATTTTCAGGAAGAAGAATTTGAACTTAAAGTCAGTGCTGACTTATTGATCATATTTATTGAAACCTCGATACAATGAGTTAATATATCCTGAGAACTAAACCATCTCACTAATATGATTACATCAAAGCCCTCACAATAACATTTATTAGTAATTTCATTTTAATATAAATGAAATTTCCATGTTACAATTTTGTAAATGTACTTTCAAGGTTCATGGAAAAAAGCAACCTACCAGGGATTATTGCAGCCCTAGATGGGACACATATTGCCATGGTCCCACCTAATGCAGCCCGGGAGCACATTTACCTTAACAGGAAACATTTTCTTAGCAAGAATGTGCAAGTAGTGAGTATGAATGGATATAGTTTCCTCCAATGTTGTTTTGTATTATACCCAATGAGAAGCTCTCAAAATGTGTAACATGACTAACTTTATACAACAGCCCAGATTACCATATGTTTATTGACAGGTGTGTGATAATGATTTAAGAATTCTGGCATTAAATGCGCAACATGGAGGGAGATCCCATGACTCCCACGTATGGCGCACATCCCGGCTGCGGGAGTACATGAGAACAACATATGTACTGGCTAGGTAGTTCCAGCAGCTGGCTAATTGGTTGGTTCACACTATGAAAATTATTATATTTTCCCCGGTCATTGTAACTTCAATTTGTTTTAATTATTGAAATATAATGCTTGTGAATGTCAAATGTTATAGGGGACTCTGGATACCCCCAGGAGCCGTGGCTAATGACGCCCGTGCATGATCCCCCGGAGGGAAGTCCAGAGGCACGATATAATGCTGCTATCATCCTAGCCAGGAATTGTGTGTGCATTGTTTGTTGGCATTTACTAGTGCATTGTTTGTTGGCATTTACCAGTGCATTGTAGGCTGGCATTTACCACTGCAAAAATTTCCCTACCCCTACAAAAGCCATTGAATGAATCCTCATTCCCACGCTTATTAATCTGTTCGCATGCTTCAACGCAGTTCTCTTCCAACCTCCCGCCTTTCCCCATCAATTATCCAAAGATTAAGCACTGCAATTGGGATTGTTGTAAGTCAGATTGTGATGCGGTCCAATTCATCGAAAGTTTTATGTTTCGAGGCCATGAACATTTTCTATGAATCCTACCTGACAGAATCAGTATCTTCATTGGAATCGGAAGATGATTCTTTGAATGGAACGGAGTCTGCTTGAAATTAGTGTTTACGTTTCCAAGTCTGTGTGGGCGGCTCCGTTCATATTCAACCTAGAAAACCTACTATATAATAATGTGTTATGTAAATATGTTTGTTAATATTTTCTGATAAAGATTTTTAAGTTGTTTTTTTTTAGTTTTGATGTATGATTTTAAAAATTTGTGTGTTTATTCATAAAATGCAGTTGTGTTTAGATAATCCATGGGATGAATTTGAAACGGATTATAACTAGGGCTTGCGTTTGTCTAAGTGAGTGGTCGCTGGCCTGTTCATATTCTACGCAGATTGATTGGTATGCAATATTGTTTTATGTAAATTTCTTGGCTACCTTATCATGTTCCACTATATATTTTTAAGCCATAAGTATGTTCAAGCGTATAACGTGAGCGTTAAGTTACATTTAACATTATGGTAAATTAATTCGTTGATAATGTTTGAAAATTAAAAATAGACATAAAATGATGCTATTTATTTAAAATTATTCATCGATTGCTTTAAAGCTTTGCAATGTATTTCAGGAAAAAATAATTTATAAAATCAGCTCTTCATATTCGTAATATATTATCATTAAAAATATTCCGCCCTTTTTACGGACATAATTAATAATTACTGTCTTATTTTAGCAAAAATTCCAATTTTTTCGGCAAAATATATTTTTTCTTTATATAATTCAATATCTTATTCGGAATTAGCGTCCTCGAAAACTGTTATATTCTAAATTTTAAACAGATTACATAACATATATTAATTATGACCACCTTTTAAGCATTTGGCTCCACTGTTTGTCGCCCAAAACTTTGTATTATGTATTCAAGCTCGAGTCTCCGAAAGGTATACCTGACGTAAGGAGGAATCAGCGCTCTAAAAACTTCTCAACTGTCTCTTTTGAAAATGATTTATGTTACTTTTGGGGAACACCCCTTGCTATAGAAGTGGAGAAAACAGCAAAGGGGCTATCATTTACACCGAGAAGAAAAGGCGTACCTTAGTGATGGAGCAGAGGTGAAACTTATCGGCAATAGCTCTACCATCAACGCTGTCAGCACAAAAATTCAAGACGAGTTTTCAGAACGATTGTCAAAAATGTTAGTACATTCTTTTAACGTCCAAATAGAAGAGATTTTTCAAACGTTTCGAATATTGCTACTCTCAGGTTATCATATCACCCTGTGCCTAGTCTTTATTGTAGCCCATCTCCAGATTGCGCCATCGAACTAGTTCCTCAGTCAGTGCGAAGGAACAGGTTTGGAAAATTTTCAAGGTTACTATCATATAAATTGAAGCATCATGCAGATAATGGGAAGAATGATGGCAAGGATGGGCTATATAAAGTGCGACCTTTCTTTGAGATTTTGAACAAGACTTTTCAAATGTTTAGCGCTGGAGAACACTGTTTGGTAGATGAATCGATCAACCCCTACTATGGTAGATACGGCTGCAAGCAATGTATAAGACGGAAACCAGTAACATTTGGGTTAAAATATGGTGCTTTGCCGAATCAAGTGGCTACCTTTATCATGCTGAACCTTATGCTGGATCTGACACCAACCTTGAGGGAACAGATCTTGGACAAGGAGGAGATGTAGTTTTAGGACTTGTAGATGAGTTTAAATTACCACCAGATACAAAAATATTTGTTGACAACTTATTCACATCAGAAAAGCTGCTTAGAATGTTGACTGGAAGGAGCTTGTGCGGCACTGGAACCCTTCGTGGAACTAGAATCCAGAGAAAAGCCAGAAAAAAATGAATTTCAAAAATCAAAACGGGGGACTGCTCAGGTTAAAGCAAATAGTTTCTAACACATTATGAGGTACAACGATAATAACGCAGTTACCATGATTACTAATTGTATACATATTAAAATGAAAACTGCTGCTCATTATTCTGTCTCCGAAAAGAAAAAAAAATGTTCCAATGCCACTGGCGATCGCAGAATTGTCCCATGGGTGGGGTAGACCAGTGCTATCAATTCCTGACAAATTACCGGACAATGATGAGGAATAAAAAATGGTAGTTCACCTATTTTAATGGGACTAAGACGTATCGATTGGGCGGGGATAGCTTCGGTATAGAAAACTGGGATACGGGGTCATACTGCTGTAAAACTTCAAAATGCAAATATCTATTGTTCATGCGATAATACTTTTTATTATAATACTATAATACGTAATACTCAACATTTAATGCATACAAATTCAAATTCAAGTATAAAAACCCCAGTGAAAATTTTGTATACAATTGTATACAATTTTATACAGGATTTCCTGTATAAACCTGTACACAATTGTATACAAAATGTGTACATTGTATACAAATTTGGCTTCATACAATTGTATACAGTGTATACAATTTGCACATTTTCATACACTGTATACAATTGTATGAAATGTATACAATTGTATGAAATGTATACAATTGCATGAAATGTATACAATTGTATGAAATGTATACAATTGTATACAGTGTATGAAAATGTGTAAATTGTATACACTGTATACAATTGTATGAAGCCAAATTTGTATACAATGTACACATTTTGTATACAATTGTGTACAGGTGTATACAGGAAATCCTGTATGAAATTGTATACAATTGTATACAAAATTTTCGTCACGCGAAGATTTTTTGAAATGTACACAATTGTATAAAATGTATACAAATGTATAACATGTATACAATTGTATAAAATGGATATAATAAGGTGATTTCCTAATATTTTTATCACCTGAATCAAAACATTATTACTTCTGGAGTACGTAGTTCACGCTTTTTGTTGATAACCATTTTTCGCGATTAAATGAAAAGGGAAAATTTTCAAGCGCTCGAAAGTGCGAGGGGTAAGTGTGAATGCCAGGAAAAACTTCGCATGACGTCGTTCTGCTTCCCGCTGCCGCAAGTTGTGAATTAGAATTATAATACAAGTTATTGTTGTGAACTTTACCTTCCTGTGTGTGAACAATGTTAACTGATGGACTATTCAGTGAGCTGGCAATTAGATGACTCTTTTGAGTTCTTAATTTGTGTTCCCATTGATAATTGGTGCTAACTTTACCTTCTTGTTGGTGGACAATATTAGTTCATCAACTCTTCAGTGATCTGGCAATTGAAATATTGTTCTGAGTTCTTTATGTGTGTTAACATTGATCCCAGATAGCATGCTAAACTTGCTGCAAGCTTGTCACGACAAAGTTGCAAGTTTGCACCAAGCTTGTCATGACAAGCCTGCAAGCTTGAATCAAACCTCCTAGTTAGGCTTTTTCAAACGTGCAGCCAACTTGTCACATCACACCTGCTGAAAATGTGTAGTGTCACACCTGCTACATACTAGGAAAACTAGTTCCACACCTACCATTTCTGTAGTGACACTTGCTGAGGAAAAACTGGCTTAAAATTTCTGCTAAATAAAATGCTCTCCTAAATAATGATCAATTTACAGCAACAAAATTTAAAACTTTCCACTCTATCAATTGTTAGTCATTTCACATGCACAGAATTTGGGAGCTAAATTTATTCAATAAAATGGGCAACAAATAAATGCTGAAGAATTTATTTTTCTCATTAATTATGTACATGCTGAGGCAGCGGTGGATTCATCGATAGTTAATCATTATTAATGAAGTGAGTGAAATACTTACAAACTGAATAGGAAACATCAAAGACAGAAACACTTTTAAAAATTTATGACCCCCTAGGCCACACATGGTAATAACTAAAATACAGAAATCTTCAAAAGGTAAAAACATATTGCTCGAATTTTATCAAAACATTCACAAGTATGCTGATTGGCTTTGAGGATGTAAAATTAAAACTTCATTCTTTTGAATTCTTGTTTAGTTATGGGAGTACAAGGTGGTGCATGGAACTTAAATGGTTACATACTTATAGATCGTTACTGATGAACTTATTCAGCAAAATTATTGTCCTCATCAGCCTGATCCTCGGTCTGTTTATTCTGCCAATCCCTGAAGAGAAAATAGTAATTACTCCTTGTGAAATGATATATCATGTATCATGGAACATTATAGTGTATACCTATTGTAAGAGGGAATGGAAAATATGAAGAAAATGTCTGGGATGATCGAATTAGTGTGGCAGAGAAATGAGAAGCGACTACTTACTTTCTTATTTTCCCGACCTCAGCCTGGTTGAGCCAATTACTCAGACACCCTTCCAGCTCCACATCTGATGCATCACGGTAGACCCTTCTGCATACACCTATGAAATTATACAAAACATAGTTAATGTCACTTAATGTAATATGTTAGAAGTTCATTTCAATGATCAATTATTATAATAATCTTAGAATATCTTATTGGATGCACTCACGAAAAGTAACAGGACACACTGGAGTGCTATAAAATGATTTCTTAACCGAATTCTTCTTAAGTTTGCCTGTAAGGGCTTACAGCTCTGGTACATTGTCATCCTAAGACGACACAACATATTTTGTAGAAATTCATTCTCATTCATTTCTTCTACCAACTGCTACCAAACATTGCATCTAGAGATAAAAAAATACCAGATCAATGAAGAGTTAACAGCTAATACAAGAATAACAAAAATCATGTTGACAGCCAGAAGAAAAATTCACCAAAGAAATTAACACAATTGTCATGTTTAGTATGCACATGTAGCATGAGTGCACAAGTGCATATGAAATAACAAAAATCCAATCATACCATAATTTTTTAATATTTCATTGGACATTAATCCATACGCACTTCAAAATTATGTTGTACTTGAGTATTTTTATAGCACTTTGAATTCCAAGCACCTACGAATGTCTGGCGAGCTCAAGATATACTTCTGAAACTTTTTTACAAATGAAACTCTTATGAAACTTTCTTACAAAAACTTAATTGTTCTTTCATTTAAAAAATCATACATTGTTTGAATCAGGATGGCAGCACACAAATTATCATTATTCACTTACCACCTTTGGCTCAAATGAGGGATCTTCACTTATCCTACGGCAGAGTTTGATGAAATCCTCATCTGCTGTCAATGGCAATTGGCTGAATTTCATCTCCTCCACATCAGCATCCTTTCGCTTTGGGTCACAAGCCAATAAAGCATCTACTTTCCTCTCCAAGTGAGAAAACCCAGGTGCCATTCCTCCCATCCACATGAGGAGCTGGCTATTCTGTAGTTTTAATTTACTGCAGCCTGTAAATATAAAAATGTTATAAATACACTAATACCAATTGATTTGCTTACATTATACTTCCTTAGCAGACTTGATACTTAATCATCATAAATCCTGCCTACATGCTTATCAAACAGGTGAAAACCATAGATTTTAATATACCACTAATTTTTCTATCAACAAACACGAGTAATTGATTACATAACAAAAATTTTAAGGATTGCAATCTTATTGTACAGAAACAACTTAGAAACGTGTTACTTATGCCCTTGAGTGCAATATGTCTGATAAAATGTACTAAAGCACAAATCAATGCCTAAATTATAATGATCGGAGAGAGTTCAACTGATGGCTATGTTTAGAACAGCTTATTAATTGCTATTATTCTTCGACATATTCCTAATAGTTACTCATTTTCAAGAAAAATCATTCATAAACGAGTTAATTGAGGTTGAGACTAATGTTTTAATGTCATAAAGAACTGTTAACAAAGTGGATTCTACTGCGAGAACCCTGATATTTCAACTTTAACCGCCTCAATGGATTCTTTTCACTATGCCAGCGAAAGTAAAGACCATGCTAAATTGTAATTACCCTGAGAATAAAATAATGAGTAATCTTAAATAATTATTGGATAGTAATTGGCGGTTCATTAATCATACATAAGTATCGAATGGAAAAAAATGTTCCATTTACTTACATTCACACGGTCAGCACAGCAGAGATGGATTGATGCTGACAATGGCAACTTCTTAAATCTCTTCGTGACGCTAAAAGCCACTGTTTCCGGGAATTCAAAAACTTATTCAGGCGTTGATTCAATTGTGCATGAAACAGTATTCTTTCAATCCCTTTTTGTCAGTATTCACTACGAAGACGGATTATTTTCTTCTTCCATAGCATACTTCAACGTAAATTTGCTAGTAAAACGAGATTTTTCATCACAGCTAAATTCGTAATCACAAAATAACGGTAACAAGAGATGGGCAAAAAATCGATTATACGTAATAATCGATTATTTGCTTTCGATTATTGCGATTATTGAATCGATTATGAACATCCGATTATTTTGCATAATCGATTGTTTGAATATAATCGGCGGGAATAAGAAGCGTGCTCACTTGCGAGATTTTTTGCGAGAAATTTTTTTTTGCGAGAAATTTTCACCCCTTCTATAGTTTTAGAACAACAAATGAATGCTATTTTAAGTTTACTATTGTTTGTAACAATTAACTAAGTTTAAACAAAGTTAGCAACAATACTAAAAACATTTACCAGCATTAACGATTTCTACATACCTTACGGGTTTAACAACAACAAATTAATGACTTATTGTTACATCTGTCTACATTGTTCATAAGAAAATGTAAAGTTTAAATAAAGTTAGCAACTTTTAAAAATTTAACAATTTCCGCATGTTGTACGGTTGAGAAGAGTTGGCTGAGCCTTATACCTTTACTCTTTGTTGATTATAACAATTACTAAAATGTAAACAAATTTAGCAACTTTTACAAAAATTAAGAATTCCCACATTTTATACGGTTGAAAAACGTGGAATGAATGATACTCTTATTCTATTATGTTTATAACGATTACTACCCAGACGGCACAGAACCCTCCGTATCTAATTCGTATGTACATAGTACCCATTGACTACGGGGATACTATGCCGCTTCGTCGCTTTTCGTCAATGGATACTTTCCATTCGCGGCCTGTCGACGAAGCGCGTACGCAGCATGTGAATGTCCGCTACTAAGCACGTACGATAGGATACAAAGCGCGGAGGAACACAGCACTCAGGCTAATCTCAATCGATGAGAATGTTATGAATCATTATGAATTGTAAGTTCTCAATAGGTAAATAATACTATATCATGAATTCTAATTACCATGATACAGTACTATTTACCTATTGAGAACTTACAAAACTTACTCGGCCACTTAAATAACTGCGAGAAATGAGATTCTCAAGGCTAATTCACGCATCCCCAGCATTCTTAAGCTCGTACTTACATGGAAACCTTGAGATGTTAATAAGAGTAAATTCTTATTAATTTTGACACTAAATAAGACATCACATAGCCCACGAGCATTAAAAAGCTTACCCTAAAGCCTGACGAAATAAAATTTTTAAATAAAAATTGCCAATGAAACAGGATTGCTGACACATCTGCTATTAGTACTATCGAATTCATCAAAATGCAAGCAAAAATTAACGTATAGTTCAGTCTCAGCTACTAAAACTTACCCATATCAGGCGCTAAAGTATTTGAAAAATTATTTGGGATGAGTAAAAGTCTCTAGGTCACTGCAGTAAATGTATCAACCTATTAAAAATATGAAAGTCCTGCCAAATCACCAGCATAAACACTTGTAAAATAAAACATGGTATCTCTTATATCACACCTCCGATTTTTTACTTACTTTGCATGAAGTCACCACCACAAGAAATTTTAACAGGCAGGAAAGAAAAAACCCACAGAAATACAATACATATGTTATGTATTTTCTATTGTCCACCACAATAATATTTCCAATTTCCTCTTCTATTCCACATCTAATTTAGCGAAACAATTACTCTTATTCTCTTTCGAATAGAAAATTATTTAAAAGAGGACAGGTCTGTTCAGGTTTCTCGGGTTAACAGATTTGAGTAAAACTTAATTGATTAAGTAATTGGGCTTTATTGCCAACAAAGAAAATACATTCCCTTGCTACACACCATGGCCCCCTGGGCCCATGGTAACACACCAGGCTCACATACCAACACATACAGAGTGACTACGAGAGACTGACCAGACTGGCTCTCCCGCCAACTAACGTGCGTAACCAACGTGCGCCACCAACGTGCGCACACCAACGTGCGCATGCGCATCAACAGTTTTGCGCAATATAGATGTACCACACATATATCCAACACACCTCCTTACATCTATATTGCACTTACACTAATTCAAACCCAACACATTTCGAAAACTTTCAAACTTTTGACGACACAAGGATTTAGTAAATACATCAGCAACATTATCCTCTGAATTTACCTTGACAATATCAATCATACCTTCCCTAACACATTCATGCACATAATGGTAGTGTACCTCAATATGCTTTGAATTTTTAGTAAAATTACCATGCTTTGCAATATCAATTGCACCTGAATTATCTTCATAAACCTTCATTGGCTTTATTAATTGTACATCAAATGTACTCAATAACTCTTTTATAAATTTTAATTCACTCACTGCTTCTGACAAAGCTACATACTCTGCAAAAGTTGAAGCTTTCGTCACAGACTTTTGCTTTTTCGATTTCCAATATACAACATTCCCAAATAATCTTATAACATAACCTGTTGTGGATTTCCTATCCAAATAATCACCTGCCCAATCAGCATCAACATAACAATCAATAATATTTACACAATCATTCATTTTGTAACATAATTTCAAATCCTTTGTTAAAATTAAATATTTCAAAATTCTTAAAGCATACTTAAAATGCATTTCATTATAACAATTTTGATATCTACTTAAGTAATTAACGCTGAAACTTATGTCAGGCCTTGTAGCTGAACTTATATATAATAAGGCACCAATTAAATTTCTGAATTTAATGTTTTTGTCACAGATATCCGCCTTCTCAATTTTTAAGTTTACTTCCATTGGTGTATTGTACAATTTACTATTTTCTAAATTATATTTCTTAACCAATGATTCAATATACTTGGTTTGATTTAATTTCAATTCATGCTTGTGGGACTCATATTCAATGGTAATCCCAAGATACTCTTTAACTTTCCCAAGATCTTTCATTTTAAATTTTCAGATAGTAAGACTTTAACTTTCTGTATTTCTTTCTTATTTGCACCACAAATTAATAAATCATCAACAAAAATTAATAAATAAATAGAATCTTTTCCATTTCTAAGAGAATATAAGCAGGAATTAATATCACTTCTTTTAAAACCTAAATTTGCCAAAAATTCATCAAGGCATTCATACCAAGCTCTTGGACTTTCTCTTAAACCATATAAAGCTTTGAACAATTTACATACTCTTTTTGTACCATCTTCATAGCCTTTTGGTTGTTTAACATAAACTTCAGAAGTGACCTTGCCATTTAAAAAAGCAGTTTCCACATCCATTTGGTCAACTTCTAAACCCATCTGACAACAATATGACAAAAGAATTTTTAATGTCTGCATTTTTGCTACGGGAGAATAAATATCATCAATTTCATCGGTTTGCTGGAAACCTCTCACAACTAATCTGGCCTTATAAGTACCATCAGTTTTTTTTGTATACACCCATTTAACATCTAAGACTTTATTTTTAATATTTTTGACCAATTTCCAAGTGTTATTTTTAATTAAACAATCAATCTCTTTATTCATTGCCTTTTTCCATAATTGACTCTCGTTGGACTCAATCGCCTCCTCAAATGTATTTGGTACATCCGTTCTGCACATATTTACAAATAT
The DNA here is from genome assembly GCF_921293095.1 of Ischnura elegans. Taxonomy (NCBI): domain Eukaryota; kingdom Metazoa; phylum Arthropoda; class Insecta; order Odonata; family Coenagrionidae; genus Ischnura; species Ischnura elegans. Next base: position 4,711,382 of record NC_060248.1, on the reverse strand, counting down.
ACCGCTATTGTACACATAATAATCATCAAGTTTCTTAGGAGGATTCCTGTCTCGTTGAGATCTACGAATTTCAGCTTCCCTCTTAGTGTCTGACTCTAATGATTCATTTTCAGAACTATCGTTAATTTCATCTTTCAAATCACTGTTTTCATTGTCCTCATGATCAGATTCATTCTCATTTAATCCAATACATACAACATTTTCTTCTACAATATCTACATGCCGTGCTACTATGACTGTACCATTTATTAGTACCCTGTATCCAACATTACTATAACCAATTAAAATACCCATATCTGCCTTTTTATCCCATTTTGAAGATCTTTTCTGTTCTGGAACTCTAACAAAAACAGTACTTCCGTACAAACGTAAATTGGAAACATCTGGTTTCTTACCGAAAAATATCTCATAGGGAGTTTTTCTTTCAATAGTATTGGCTAATGTACGATTTTTCAAATACGTTGCAGTAAATATAATTTCTGGCCAATACCTCTTGTGCACATTTGCTTCTGCTAACAAACAACGTGCCATATTCATTATGGTCCTGTTAAACCGTTCCGCTGTTCCATTCAGTTCATGTACATATGATGGACAATTGTTAATTACAATACCTCTCTCTCTGGTAAAATTATAAATGTCACCATTCAAATACTCCTTCCCATTATCACATCTCAAAAATTTTACCCTTTTACCTGTAAGATTTTCACATTCATTCACAAATTCAACAAGACAATCAAACACTTCAGTTTTAGATTTCATCGTATAAACTTTAGCAATCTTACTATAATCATCAATGAAAGAAACAAAATATTTTTCACCTTTAAGACCTGTGGTTTGGAAAGGTCCACAAACATCAGTATGAACAATTTCTAAAATATCTTTTGCTCTGTTCCTATTATTCTTAAATGGAACATTACTCATTTTGTTTTCAATACATAATTTACATTTCAAAAAGTCTGATTCAAGTTCACTCGGAATACCGTCCAGCAACTGATTTTTCACCAAAGTATTTAAATATTTAAAATTTACATGTCCCAATAAACGATGCCATTTTTCCTTTAGAGTCATAGAATCAACACTTTTATTTGCAACATTTACCAAAGTTCCTGATTTTACTTTGCTTTTCATAATGTATAAACCATTCACTTCCAAAGCTACTGCTGTAACATTACCTTTAAAATCAATAATTTTGGTCATTTTGCCTTTAGAAACAATTGTATTACCCACAGTTATTTTGCTGTAGCTAATCAGGTTTGATTGCATATCTTTAACATACAATACATTCTTCATATTAACTAAATTCTTCTTGCCAAATGCATCAAAATAACTTAACACATTTCCGATTTTTGTGGCTTTTAGAATTTCATTATTACCCAAATGAACATTTATGGGTTGCTTCAGAACAATACATTTATCAAAATATCTATCATCATTAATGATGTGGTCTGTACAGCCACTATCAAGAAGCCACTTTATTTCATTACGATCTACATTACTTATCTCAGTGTTATGCACCGCACGATGAGCAACCGTTGTAAGCCATGCGCTGTATTCTTCATTCTTCTGTCCTTGGTCTGCGCATGCTCCGTGCCATACTCCGCGCTGCCCGCGATGAAAGCTGCCACGCCCCCTTACAAAGCCTCTTCTTCCGGATCCTTGTCTGCATCGTGATGAACGCCATGTGCCTCTGCTACTTGTCATTTGTCCACTACTTCTGCAATCTCTTCGTATATGTCCCACTTCACCACATTGGAAGCATGTTCGCTCTTGCCTATTTCTATCCGCCGCGAATGCGTTGCTTTTCCTAGCCGAAGTCTCGCATCTTTGATTTTTCAACTCGGCCATTTGAATTTTATTCCTCACATAGTCAGCTGTTTGATCCTCTACTTTTAACGTGTCAATTAAATCACCAATGTAACTGTACGAGTCAGGCAACGTGTTCAACATATAATTTAATTTTTCCTTCTCTGAAACACTCGCGCCAGCGGTTTTCAACTCATTTACCAATTTTTCAAAGTCACTGAAAAATTTCGCCGAGTCACTGTAATCTCTAAGTCTCAGTCTTTCCAATTTATTTCTACACACAATCTGCAGTGCTGTTGACTCTTTCAGATATAAACTATCGAACTTCTTAATTATATCGTACGCCGTCGTTTTATCACATACAAATTCCAATTGCTTATTTGAAATAGCGCCGTATATATAGTTCATTGCCTTTAAATCATTTTCATCCCAATCCTCTTTGTCCGATGAAACTTTTCCTCTCATTATGACATTGTCACACTTTTTAAGTTTCAAAAATAATGTCACACGTTTCTTCCACATACCGTATTCTTCTCCGTCAAACACCGGTATAACCAAATCACCGTACTTCGCCATTTTACCGTCACTCGTACAATAACCAAGAAACCACCACGTGAACCACGGACTTCTGCTACCATGTTCAGGTTTCTCGGGTTAACAGATTTGAGTAAAACTTAATTAATTAAGTAATTGGGCTTTATTGCCAACAAAGAAAATACATTCCCTTGCTACACACCATGGCCCCCTGGGCCCATGGTAACACACCAGGCTCACATACCAACACATACAGAGTGACTACGAGAGACTGACCAGACTGGCTCTCCCGCCAACTAACGTGCGTAACCAACGTGCGCCACCAACGTGCGCACACCAACGTGCGCATGCGCATCAACAGTTTTGCGCAATATAGATGTACCACACATATATCCAACAAGGTCGATACATAAAAACTATCTTCAATACTTTCTCCGATGAACGTCCACTATCACAGCATCAACTTGCACAAATCAAATCCACATCCACAAATATGTCACTTCTGCCACAATGTCTGTCTTCTTGGCGACAGGTAACAGTGAAGCAATGGTACCTTTCTCCAATCTGGGCACCTTCAATTCAGCAAGAATTTTCTCCTCGTCTTCTCGTCCAAGGCCACAGATTATTTTCTGATATCACAAGGTGCGATGTGAAGCTCACACACCTAAAATTAATAAATAATAAAATACCATGTAACTTATTAGGTCAAATCATTTCCAATTTTTGGTATTTCTGCATGAGAAATCAAATTACTAGGCTCGTAAATACAGTAAATATTTGTATGCCTGATATTTTTATTGTTATAAACTATAGCATAAGATAATTTGAAATGATGAAAGCCGACGTGTATTACACCATAGGGCAAGCTAAGAAGCAATATTCGATCCTATAAACTTGGCAGCTTATTCCTAGTTTCTCCTTTAACCACACGTTTACCGAATGAATTATTACAAAAAAGACAACTAAAATGCAAGAATTTTCAAAAGAATTGCAGCTACAATATTTTGAATCACCATTTTTAGTACTGAATAGTACTTCAGTACTGAATAGTTCGGGATGTTGATGCGGATGTTGATGCATCAACATCCCGAAGCCACTTCTGACTTAAAATTACATCCAAATAATTACAACGAGAAAGAGAGTACATACCTCACAGTTTTTCGTAGGGGTGAAATGTTTTCTTCTTATCGCCCAAATGCACTTCTTCTTCAACTCAGGATCTTTTGGAAAGCTAAAATCTTGAACCATGTCCCGGAGTTTCCATTACATCCCGACAATACACACACGAAAGGCATTTTTAACAAAAATATCTCACAAACACGTTTCTGAAGCCCAGTGAATGAAATTAAAGAATAAGGGAAACTTCACCATTACCAGACACTCTATTTTTCACAAACTTAACCACAAAAATCCCTGAAATGTGGTGAGACGTTACGTAAACGATGCGGGCTCCATCGGCTTGTGAAGACATGTGATCTTTCTAGGAGGATATGGCACGATGGCACCAGATGGCACCACCCGCGAAAGAAAATAGTCCCAGACCGAATACAGTTTTATCGATGAGATACAATTTTATCGATGCATATGAATTTGCCAGTCCTCTTGCATCTTTTTTCGTCATTAAAGGAAATAAAGAAACAAAACCTTTTTAGTAACTTCCTAAGCGCGATTTTTGTATCTTGATGGTCCACCCTCGTATTCAGGTACGAAAACTTCCTGTGCCGTCTGGGTAATGTTTAAACCAAGTTAGCAACAATTTTAGAAACATTTTCAAAATCTTAACCAACAGTAAAGGAATGGTTTATTGGAACTCTATAGTGTTTATAATAATTTCTTAAGTTTAAAAATAATTAGCAACAATTTTAACACCATTTTTTAAAGTAAAAATGCGTTACGGTGTAAAGAATAGAAAAATAGCATAGTTGTGGTGCTGTAACTTCCAAAGCCTGATATATACTCATTGATGTAAGCATACCTTTACATTGTATAAAATGTACAAATTTTATACAGCCTACACAACTGTATAAATTTTCATAAAATGTATAAAATTTATACAATGTAAACATTTTATACAGCTTTATACAAATTCATACAAAATTTGCACATTGTACACATTCTGTATAAAATTGTATACATAGTATACAATTTACACGTTTTATGCATTCTATACAGCTGTATACAATTGTATACAAAATGTGCACACTGTACACATTCTGTATAAAATTGTATACATTGTGTACAATTTACACATTATATACATTCTATACAGCTGTATACAATTGCATACAAAATGTGTACATTGTATACATCCTGTATAGAAATTGTATACAAAATTTTCACTGGGGAATTCACTTGAAGACTTGAGCAATAAAAAATTTAGCATAAACGTGCGTCAACCCAATTAAATGATATTGCACATTTTTTACCCCTCAAGTGCCCAGATGTATCTAAAGATACGTATAGGATTAAGTACTACGCAAATGTTAGAGATTTTTAAAACGTTTTTTCCTGCATTGTATATGATGTCTAATCATAATTTAGGTAAGGAAAGTAAAGTATTTAGAAAAAAATCTTCTGGGCATTAACGGGTTAAAACTAGAATAGTCAAAGCGGCTGAGAAGTTAATTGGCTACGATGACAGTAGAAGGATAAAGAAGCCGTGGAGAACGGAGAAAATGATAAAAGTAATGGAGGAGAGGATAAAGTGGGAGAACGTGGACACAGGACAGGGCAAAAGAATGTATAGGCAAATTAATAATCGATTACGGCGTGAAACTAAGAGGGCAAGGGAGGCTTGGTGGAAAAGACACTGCGAGGAAATGGAAAAGTTTCAAAAGGAAGGTGAGGTAGGCGCGTTATGCGCCAAAACTAAGTGGCTATCGGGCGGTAAAAGAGGACAAGCCATGGCTAAAATTAAGGCTAAATATGGAATGATGCTAACAGTGCGAGAAGAGGTACAGAGTATATGGAAGGAATACGTGGAGGATCTGTATGACGGAAGAAACAGGCCGGAGAGGTTGACTTAAGAGGAGGAAAGTGCAGTGGAGGAGAATAATATTGGGCCAGGGATCTTAGATTCGGAAATCGAGTTAGCCCTTCGGGATATGAAGGCTAGGAAAGCAGTGGACGTAGAAAATATCACGTGTGGGATTATGAAGAATCTAGGGAAGGATAGTAAAAAAAAAGGGTTTTTCGAACTAGTGCACAGGTTCTATGAGGAGGGTTGTTGCCGGAGGATCTCGTGTAGACGGTTCTAATTCTGCTACCGAAAAAGAAGAAAGCTGTGGAATGCGGAGATTATAGGACTATTAATCTAATATCGCACGCGGCGAAAGTGGTACTAAGGATATTAAACAGGCGAATGGAGGCGAGGGAAAACGAGTATTTGGGCGAAGATCAGTTTGGTTTTAGAAAAGGGAAGTCAACTCGTGATGCAATAGCAGTAATGAGGTACCTCGTGAAGAGGGACCTAGAATATGACCAGGACGTATATGCCTACTTCGTGGATTTTGAAAAAACATTTGATAGAGTGAACTGGGTAAAGTCAATGGATATTAGAGTAGATTGGAGGGATAGGCGACTGATTCGTAATCTGTATATGGCCCAGACTGCGCAAGTGATGGTAGCGGACGGAGAATCTGGGTGGGCAAGTATGGAACGAGGAGTGAGGCAAGGCTGTCCTCTATCGCCGCTGCTCTTTAACGTGCACGCTGAAGAGATGGTAAGGGAAGCGTGGGATGAGTTAGATGCTGGAGTAAAAGTGGGAGGAATGATGTTCAAATCCGTGAGATTCGCGGATGATCAGGCGTTGATTAGCCAGTCAGCATGGGGGCTTCAGGCTCTAGTGGATGCATTATACGAGCGTTGCGAGGAGTATGGGATGAGGATTAATCACAAGAAAACTAAGGTTATGCGGTTTTGTAAAGCATCACGAGCGAGGAATGTGAGACTTAAGATAAAGGTGGGTGGTGAAAAACTTGAGCAGGTTGAGCAATTCAACTATTTAGGCAGTACGTTAGAGGAAAACGGATAGAGTAGTAAGGACATCAGGAAGAGAATGGCATTAGCGAAGGAGGAAGGAGCTTCTAAGAGGATCGTTATGTAAGAGTTTAAAGAAAAGGTTAGTGAAGAGTTTGATCTGGAGTGTAGCTCTCTACGGTGCGGAAACGTGGGCATTGAGGAAAGAAGACGAGAGAAGATTGGAGGCATTCGAGATGTGGGTGTGGAGAAGAATGGAGAGGGTGAAATGGACGGAGAGGAAAAGGAACGACGAAGTGCTGGACATGGTGAGGAGAGGCAACTTTTAGATGAGATACGGAGGAGACAGAAGGTATGGATGGAGTCAGTGCTTAGCGAGGAGGGGATGTTGAAAACTGTGTTAGAGGGTAGAATGTTATGGAAACGAGGTTGAGCAAGGAAAAGAATTGGATTTTTAGGTGTAGGATGGAAGGGTCTTATTGTGAAATGAAGAGGGATGCATGATGGAAAGGGAGACTCCCGAAATAAGCACTCCGTGGAAACCTACCTTAATCGGTAGAATACTTATAATGTTGAATAAGAGTACTTATAATAGCAATGATGTTGTTTAAATTTGTAAAACTGTAGTTGTTTTACTCTGGCTCTTTCCAAGTGAATCGCAGTACTTGCGTGAATTTTTATAATTATCGTGATTTAGTATGTAATATGGCACGCATGAACACTTCAGCTGTATTTGCGGTGGATTGATTTTAAAATAGCAGCGAAAACCTTTTTCTATTGTTCTTAAAACTGCGCATAAATTGTATTTCTGGCTGCCAAGTTGACGGTCAGAACAAAGGTTGGGATCCAAAAGTTTGCTGTACTAATTTTTACTGTAGTTCGATGAAATTGGCCAAAGATTCGCGTAAATCAATGCCAGTTTCTGTACCCATTCTTTGGCGTAAACCTCACTAACATCTCACTTTTGTACGACTTCCATCGTCGGGTTCTCCAGGTAAAGTAAGCATGCATTTCAGTCTCCTAATATCCTTTCAGCCGTAAGATCATGCCTCATAGTGAAGTTCCAGAGGCTCACGCAATGGCCAAAAAAAGGCGAATAAGACCAGCCGGGTCGCAGTGAACAACAGCCACGCATCTAACGAAGAATTCGCGTACGATTTAATTTAATCGGCTAGCAAAATAAGTCGGGATGTAACAACATGCTATTATGATTTTGTATGCATACTCGATATAACTGTCGCATGATGCCGATGCTTTGCACTGACGAAAATCTCGAAGCCAATTTTTTACTGCGTGTCATTTAATTTTTCAGTTTCTTGAATATTTCAGTACTACTTATGGCATTACTTTTTTACCTAACGCGACCCGGGTTTCGATGAATAATCATCATCTAGAGGCGTAAATAACCATTTATTTATCTTAAGCCGGTGTCCCACGGTCAAATTTGCATCAAAATTTTTAGACCAAAATTTAATGCAAAAGTTTGTATGCAACTGGGGGTCTCCCAAGATCCATCTCGTTTGATGGAAAACAAACGAAAGACGATATTTATGTAAAAAAACTGTGGAAGCTTGTGAAGTGGAGGAATTCTGTCTTTTTTAGCAGTCGAAATTGTTTGAACAGGCCTCTTGAACATTAAAGAGTCGAAGAAAAGAAAACGATCGTTCGAAGGGAGTGTTGGACTTGAGTGCCAGAAAGGGGATATGAAAGCGATGGAACAGGCGTGCTAAACGTGTTGGAGAAGGAGTTGCTTGCCGAAGTTCCAGTAAATTATCGACATTAATTGACGACCAGTAAATTGTTCCAGAAAATTATCGACATGTTTTAACGTCCCTTATCAGCAACGTTGAGGGCAGAATAAAACGCCAGGATACAAACCTGAGGCGGTTTATTACCGCAAGGAAAATGTTATTAATAATTTATGGACATTGCAGTTGATATAATTTTATGAATAGCGCTGTAAACGTGCATTCAAATCACATTTTTTCTCTCCTAATCGAGGAATCGCTAAAATAAGGTCCTTATCCTATAACCACAGTGATCGAAACTGGCAGCTGTAGTGTTTCACAGGTTTTAGTCATGACTCCAGCTACTCGTTTGCTCGGAATCGCATGCCCTCCACAAAGCTAACCTGTAGAATTCGGCCTCGATACCTTAAGTAAAAGTTTTATTCTTTCCAAAATACCCCTCCTTGTATTGCGAGTCTAAAATAACGCTTCATTATTATTAATCGTTATTACGGATTTCCTAGTTGTGAATTTCCATCGCCTATTGAGACCAATTTTCGCTCATTTTTACTTTCAGAACCATACCAGGCGTTGAAATAAACGATCACGAACGAGTATATTATTTGAAATAATGTTTTGTGAGTTCTCTTTGCGTTATGGTGACATTATAGATTGTAACACTACCAATTAATGTAACACTACTCACCTCCTATTTATTTGGTTTCGTATTGTCTTAGGGTATATAAAACACACTTAATTATGAAATAACATGCACAAAATATCACTTTTACACTTTTATATTCAGAATATCATGAAGTAAGACTAATTGGGCCCAATTTACAATCGATCATTATAACAAACAGATTGCATAACTTCCATTCATATTCCAATGGGCTTTTAACTCATCCCCTTGTGTATTTATAATAGCCATTCAAGTCTACTTATCGGGTTCACTGCTCGCGTCTCCACTCAAAATCTGCCGGATGGTACAGTACTCCACAACTCCACTCTCTGCCGGATATCTTCCTCCACGATCCCTCTCTCGATCTTTCTCCGCCTTTTTTTATTCACGCGTCCTTCCTTCTATCCGTTCTCTCTCTCTTGTGGGCGCCTCCTTTTTCTTTGCGTCCTCTCTTTTTTTCTTATTCTGCCGATCTTATAAAACACGTCTTTTTCGTAGCTCTTTCAACCCACGACTCCCCCTTGTGTATTTCTTTTCCGCGTCCCTCGCTACCATTCTTGCCTCCTCACTACCATTGTTAATTTTAAATTATTTAAACAAACAACATGGTGGCTTGTTTACAAGATTCAAAACTAGATTCTTAAGTATTCCATATAGTATTTATGAAAAAACTCCACCGGTTTCGACCTTTTCAGGTCTTATCAAGAGGTGAACGATATTGATCATGACCTGAAAAGGTGGAAACCGCTTTGATTTTTCATGCATACTGTGTGGAATTCAACAAAGTTTATTTTTGTGTCCCTATATATATACGAAGTTTAACCTGTGTGTCAGCGCTTGGCGATGCTTTTTTGTCTAAGGTCCAGTGATTAGTTGGTTTCATCCAATTGGATGAAAATTTAGAACCTGTCCTATCCATTTGAACAAATCCGAGTTTGGTTCAAATGATAGGACCAAAAGCCAGTTGGATGAAATTTTGACCGCGGTAGACGGTTCGCGTCAGTTGTATCAAAATTTGATGCAAATTTGACCGTGGGACATCGGCATTACTATTGTAGCATATTTGTCTAGCAGAGGAAGAAAAAATTGCTTCAGCCAACGGTTATTCCCAAAATGTAATAGACGAAGTGATATTTAAAGAACAGAGAAGATTGGCGATTAAAAGAGAGTGACATGCATGCCGCGTGACGTAGTCGAGGGGCAATTTCCACTACGTCACGCGGCATACATCCGTGTGTCACTCTCTCTCTTTTAATCACCATGAGCCGAGAAAGCTTCGATCAGAGAAGATTGGCTATCGACCAAATGTTTTCGGCGGACGAGGATAAAAAGAAGCCGTGGTGCACAGTGACGTACCTCGATGTACTTTCTCTGAAAATGGCCCATTCACCTAGATACAAATTCCGCATGGCATTTAAACCTAATGCCACTCTGAGAACACTGCTTGTAAAATGTAGGGATCCTATAGATCTACTAGACAGATGTGGAGTGTATTCTTTGAAGTGCGGCTATTGCAATGCTGTCTACGTGGGACAGACAGGAAGAAGCTTCGATGTCAGGAAGAAAGAACATTTAAGTGCTCACAGAAATAACAAAGGTGATAAAAGTAATTTTGCTAAACATTTACTGTACTACATCGTAATGATTTTAAAATGTATGCAACGACCGCCGCGAATTAGACTCAAGAGAGCTTGTTGGAATTTTTTTAAATTATTGAAAGTCAGGACAGCACTGTGATAAAGGAATGTGTATTACTAATATTTTTTTAATGTGAGACAAAAAAGTCCTGCGCGATGCATAATTTTAATGCATAAAAATAACTTATAAATTTACATTCAACAGAAAACAATCAATTTCGTACACTGGAAGCGAATTCAGAAGCGGCGGCAACATGGTGAGCGGCGACAAGCGTAGGGCTCTCGTCCATAGCAAGAGAACTTGCGCTGCCAGTGGACGTGTGTATTCGTCGCAGACAGACGTGAGTTTAGCTGTGTTTGAAAAACAACGTAATCAGTAAATATGGATTTCGAGGATTGTTGCGCAGGCTCGACAGAATTAAGGCAGACACGAAGACCATCAACGCCAAGCCAGCTGAAATTGTATCTCTAAAATTTGATTCCTTTGAAATACATTACTCCATACCATTTAAAATATAACGGAAAGTGCCTTGTGCCATCCAGTAGTAGTCAAAAAACTTTGATGGTTCATTTTCCAAATCCATATGCAAATGGTTGTACTCGCCCATCATCCTCCTCTTCTGATAAATTGGGCTCATCCAACTAGATCTTTTCTTGCCAGCTGCCATCCGACGTTTTGCGAGTTAAGTACTATCAAGCAGGTATAATTCCAAACGTCCACTGGTAGCGCAAGTTCGCTTGCATTGGACTTTACTTCCTCTCGTAATTTGGCCGATCCGTCGAAGTATGTTAATGTCTTACAACTAACGCTGAAGCTTTTCGAGATAGCGAACAAAACATACACATGAAATATCCGCCGCAATATCACAGCAAATAATGCCACTGAGTGTTAAAATTCAGTTGATTTAGTCGCACCAGAAGACTGGTTCATTCCCTTTCCTGACCAAGCTCGTAATGAATCCCCTTCTGGGTCAACGGGTGAGATGGACTAGTGGTTAAGGAGAAGACCTACTACGGTAGTAATCCGAAGTCGGTGATTCGAACCTCTCTGCAGTAATGGTATGTTGACCTGGGCTAGTGAGTTGAAACATTCGCTCAAACGTACACCTACAGCTCTAAGAGCAATCACACTTGCTCCTGCAGATGGCCTTTCACTCTCCTTTCCTATAATTGTCAAACTGCAGGTACCTACTACCCCTGAGACACTGATAAATCTATAAGTTGCCAAGGTTTTCTACCTTCGTGGTGGTGGAGGTAGTCCAAAAGTCTTGGATAAGCCCCAATAATACTATCTACGAACAAGTACTTCATATGTATTGCCCAAAACAAATGTTATTCTTTTAAAGGCAGCTTTCTTTTCTTGGGACTAAAAATTTGCACTAGTTTGCGAAAAACAATCAAAGAGAGTAACAACATGTATACGACTATGAGATTAACAACATAAATACCATCCATAAGCGAGTGAACCTGGGTGTATACTAGAAAAATATTATAGGGGATATCTAATAGAAGTATTTTCAAACCATATTCCTTTTTTATTGTTAATTACATTTTTTAGTTTAAATTTATTGTGTGTTTCTAATGTATCAAAAGTTCATCTGGAAGGCATTTCTTGTTTCGCAGCATTGCGATTGTATTTCTGAAGGTGATCCCTCCGACAGACTCCAATAGACTCTGAGGTCTGAGGATTGGTTTCACAGGCTCAAATCCAGACCTCTAAGGTCTCCCCTGTCATCACACCACCAACCCTCACCTCACATTCCATATAACATCCCTGAAGTCATGGAACTTCCCTTTCAAGATTTTGAAACGGCATTCATTTGATATGTCTTTCAAAACTAAAGTTATGCGAGCATTTATTGAAAGAACGAAATTTGAGTTGCGATTGATTCGGCACAGTTATAATTTCAGACATTCGAGAGAAAAGAAATCAAAAATTAAACAAAATCATATTTTGTAACAAATGAAAATGACGAGTCACTATCATTAGTCAATGATGACCTGTAATTGATTGAAACATGCTAATAATGAGTGGAAACTATTGTACATCCTTGCATAAATGTGGAAGAAGTGTACTTTGTGACCTGTCCTAGATCAATAAATTTATATCAGTATCAAGAAGTTCTACTTCTTACAGATATCCTTATAGATTGTCTCCTATTTCCTTAGGCAGCAGAGATAAGAGGTCTTAAGCATTTTCACGCCTAATTTGGGGGAAAGGAGCCCTTCTCATGTGTTTGATAACAAGGAAGTAAGTTTTAGCCATGATGAGAAATACGAGAACAGGCCGGGTCGTAGTGCGCAAGTCAGTCGAAGGAAGCTAAAATCATACATTGGGCAAGTAAAAATAAACGGCTCTTAAGACATTTATTTGAATTTAATGCCTACCGACTGAGAAATTGAAAAATTTATCACGAAGTGAAAGGAGAGCCTGGACTGCCCAGCAGTGAACCAAGCACTAGAGACCCACGCCGCTAAGTATTTCGCTGCAGCCCTTATGTAACGCCGTCATATTTGTGTTTAATAAATGATCGTAGTTTTTCCCGGCGAATTGAATGAATAAAATCTTCTCGGGTTAAGCACCGGGTCAGGCTTTTGGAGGCCAACGTTTCAATGAGTACCTCACTCATCGTCTTCAGGGCTGAGACTGAATGCCGAGCTTGGTCTACGCCGGATATTTATAGCGAGCTAGCCAACGGACGGTTGAGGCCCATTGTTGACCAGCCGATTCAAATTTGGCTCAAGGGTTTTGGAGTCTGAATTGTGACCGCGACCGTTGTATTTTATTTATCAGCGGTCTCCATATTTGGCTGATGTTCTGCCCATAGTCTCGGTTAAGCCTTTTGTCTTCGAGACGTATTTCAATTCCCTCCTTCACAATTCGATCCCAGTACCCATTAGAACGGCAAAGGATTTTGGTGCCGTCAAAATTTATGGAGTGCGCCATATCGAGGCTATGTTCTGCCAAGGCCGATTTTTCTGGTTGACAAAGTCTTATGTGCCTCTTATGTTCTTTTATTCTTGCTTCTACCGTACGAGAGGTCTCTCCAACGTAGGCAAGGCCACACTCACAAGGGATGTGATACACTCCAGGCACCCTGAGCCCAAGGTCATCCTTAACTCTTACGAGCCCATCCCGAATTTTCTTCGGAGGTCTATGGATCACCTGTAGAAACATATTTGTGTTTATTGATTTTATGTTAATTGATAAAGTTGTTGCTACGGTTTTTTTGGTTGTTGTGGGTTGTTGACTGTAAAAATGAGAGAGATTGTGTCGCGTTACAAATATACATCAAATAAAAGAGCATTTTAAAAGTTTAGTTGTTGGAACCAATTCGTATACGCGAGTGATATTTCCACTGAAATCTACTAGAGAGCGTTAATAGCAAAGGTGGCGTCACACTTAGAAGGCAAAATTTCACGATAGGGTCAATTACTCAGACAAGAAACTGCAATTCATTATGAGAATTCGGTTGATGAAGCGGGAAGATTAGTTACGAGAAAAAATGATCTTCTTCATTCAGCCATTCTCTGTTTAAAATGAAAAGATACGAGAAGGTACCGTCCACATATCATGAGTTGGTGATGCCATTACATATCTGATAAATCAGAACCGATCAGAGAGGGAAAGCATTTATAAATAGAGAACCGTGTAGTTGCTCTCTTATAATAATAGCCTAACCTTCCAAGACAAATAATTGTTGTATTTATTTTGTAAGCAGTTATTTTTTAACTCTACGCACAGTGGCGAATCTATGGTAGTCCAGGAAATGAAGCTCAAAAAAGTGTAAAACCTTGCAATTTTTTCAAACTGAATCGATTTGCACCAAAATTTGGGATTAGACTAATTATACCCCCTACTTCAAAATCTATATTATGCCGAAGGGCGCTTCTTATTTTTTAGGGGTGAAAACTACCCCTAAAAGCTGGAACTTAAAAAATTATTTTTTAAAGCTAAATACGAGTAAAATTTAGTTTAAATTATATGTATAATTATTTTTTTTGTTTGGAAAATAATTTTAAGGTGTTTCAACCCATAATGATCAACCCTTATTGAGGGTTAATGTAAAAAAAATAATTTACCCTAAAAATAAAAATTATTTTTCACATTGTATCTTCTTATTCACTTTCTTACTCTTTTTATTATGTATTCACTTTTTTCTCTCATGATTTTAATCACAGCACAGAAAAGATATAACAATATGATAAACAGAACAAACTTCGTCATGGTAACATAAACAAATAAATGTACATTTATGTAGGCATTACATGAAGCACAATCAAACGGAGACTGTATGGATTTCAGTCTTCCCACCACATGCATGCTCACAGGTCACTGTGAGCGAGAGCACACATACTCACATATGTGTATGTATATATACATCTTATGGGTATGTGTGTTTATTTTGTATCAAATTTGAGTGTATCGTTAGCTTCTAACGTAAAGTACACAAAGTATATGCTGATTATGAGGAATATTATGCTCTGAATTGTGGATTTCGAATTTTTCGAAAATAAATTTGATTGGTATTTCAAACATAGCTTCTTTATTTTTTATGATAGAAAGTTCATTTAAATTGTATTTTGTAGGGTTTTTACTGACTACAAGGTCATGTGAATAAAATTTTTTTCGAGTCATTAATTTTGAAAGGGGAGGGATTTAAGGGTTTAAATAAGGTGGAGCTCCCTTGGAAATAGAGGTTTTAATTATCAATATCTCACCAAATATTTATTGTATGGAAAATTAAATCACACCAAAATATTTAAAAATAAAGAAGGTATAATTTATTACTCTTGCATTTTTTTCTTATCTTCAGTTTTTTTGGAGTTATTTTGAAAAAAAGAGCATTTTTAAAAAAAATGTAGAAAATGACTTTTCACTTTTTCCTCCATTTTTTTCAAAATTTAGGGTTGTAAATTAAAAAAACTTCTAGGATCAATTAACAATACTTAAATAAAGAGAAATACTGAAGGGCATTGATTAATTTTGTCTAGTGTGGTAATAAGGAGTTGTTTTCACTGATTTTTTCGTACAAAAAAGTAGGGACTGATCTTATTTTTAATCATAACTCGCTCAAATTTCATGATAAAAAATATTTTTTCTCATTATAAGAAAGTTTTTTAAAAACAATTTTAAACAAATTGCATAATGTTTCCTCGAAAATTACATTATTCCCGCTATTTGGTATTGAATCTTTCAAATTTAGCGTATGACAAACAATAGATAACCATAAACAAGTTGTAGCTCGGTCCGAATTGGTCATAAAGAAAATATAAAATAAGATTTTTATTTAATTTTTTATAAGCTACAGTTTTGTAACCCACAATTTCCTGATAACATTAATACTTTTCAAGTTATTTGCCTATAATCGATTAAAATCGTTGATTTTTTCGTCAAAAAACTGTTACTTTCAATCGCAAATAACTCGAAAAATATTAATTTTACGCAAAAAATGGAAAGAACATTTTATTCTTAAAATTTATTTTTCTATCGATTCCTGTGGTCAAAATATAATTAAAATTTTCCACCCCCGAGATGGGGTGGAAACCACCCCCAGGGTAAAAGCGCCCGTCGGCATGATATAGATTTTGATTCTTGGTATATACCCTACTTATTGTGAAAATTTCAAGAAAATCGATTCAGTTTGAAAAAATTGCAAGCCAAAATGCTTCATTTCCTGGGCTAGGGGGGGGGCTATAGCCCCCCCCCCCTTGGGTGTCCAATTCACACTAGATAGAATAGTAATTTTTTTCGGACCCCCGCTACTGCTGGTCGGCTAACCCCCACTCAGCCTCCCCCCTTTTCCCTATTCTGGATCCGCCACTGTTGATCCGCATCTAACTATATTTCTACTGTTTTCGTTCTAGTAATAAAAGTGTTATCGTCGGAACAAATAAATAAAATAAGCAGCAGTGAACTTCGCTTTTTAGGCGAGAGATGCTTGGGAGTATCCAGGGGCGGTGACTCGCTCCGCATTAATTTTTGACGGTATCAAATTTTCTTCCAAAGTCTCGACCCCTTCGATTTTTCACCGAGAATTGCTCGATAAGTGGACGACGGGTTGTAAACGGAAAAATGTGTCAGTGCTATTATCAAAATTGACGTTAAAAGAAACTAAACTGTTCTATTGTGTCAAAAACAAGTATGAGCTCAAATAAAGACGTATCCCTCGAGCTGAGAAATAGATCGAAGTAAGAATGGTGCATAGGAGGCAAAGGGGACAAGTAAGCTGGGCAAATCGCAGTGCGCAAGTCATTCAAATTAAGCTATAATGATGATTATTATTATAGGTAAACCTATTTTTCTGAATGAAGCTGAACAAAACTGTAAATCCTCGCAATGAATTAACAGGACGACTATTAACTTATCACTGTGAAGGTGAAACAAGCGTTTCATTCGTTGATGATTGAAACATAATTCTTATAAGGTTTCTTGAATGTTCTCATGATACATGACCCTACCTAATGCCACCTCATTGCATAAAATTTTTGAGTATATTTTGGATATTTTTTCCTGGGAGTCTCCCTCACGGAGGAACATAGCAGACAGAGAAATCTACGTCGAGAAAAAGTTTACAATGCCCGTGAATCACCAAATGAATGGTCACTACGTCATTAAATAGTTTTACTTTGCGAGTGCTTTGAGGCAATGTGAAGTAAAAGCAAAATATAAACGAAGCAAAGGCTAAAGGAAGCGAATGAGCCACCAAGGATATACAAAATTAAATTGAACGAAAATTTGACTGACTTACCATATCTTAATCAGCACACCTCTCCCATGTGACCTTGTAAGGATTTCCCGCAAAATGTGATTTCACTTCACGAAATCGACAGCGACAACGGATTTGCATTGCTGTAAAGAAAGAAAAATAACAAATTAAATTTCGCCTCGACTTATTGCTCGATTAAAACGATTACTATCCTTTGTAAACCTCTAGTCACACTATAAATATCATCACTAGATAGAAGATTAAAATATGTGAGAATATCTGAAAAAACCATTTTGATAAAATTTTCAGATAGGAATAAACGGAATTTAAGAAGGTTATTGGAATTCGATCCCTACCGACTGAGAATTTTTAAAAATTTCGTGCCTAATAGTGAACCAAGCGCTACTAGTACTTTAGCGTTACTAGTAAGTACTAGTAGTAACTTGCTTTGGAAATTCGAAGAAGATATTTTCTCAGACGACGTGAATCACATCCTTCATTTACCATCGTACTATAGTAGACGCCATTATGAGAATAAAATAAAAGAAATAGACTGCAAAACAGAGAGATTTAAAATGTCGTTCTTCCCTCGTAGGTACTATTAAGGATAGCAACGTTGTCTCAATTGATAGTATTAATAGCGTCGCTCGCCAGGATCACTCATTGCATGTTTTTTTTTCATATTTCTAGCCTTGCATTTATTTGCTCTAGGAATTACTGACCATTAGCAAGTTTTTTAAATGAATAATCATGTATATTTTGCTTGTATGCGTAATATTTCTATGACCGTGCGGTGTGCATGTGGCGGTCCTCTTCCATGCTGCATGTTGCTGACTAGACACCCCCTGCCAAACACCCTTGAGATGGCTCGCAGGATGTTATGTAGATGTAGTAATCACCCACGCTACCATGTATTTCGCTGCAGTGTTTAGGCAAAATGCCACAATAGGGTAGATTTTTCAGACCCGAAACAGCTTTTCATTATACGTATTCGGTAGATGGAAGTGGGGACATTGTATTAGTTACGAGGAAAGTCCGAAGATTATTAAGTTACGAGGAAAAATAATTTTCATAACTCAGCCATTCTCTGTTTAAAATGAAAAACACGCGAAGATGACGCCCACATTTCACGAGTTGATGACATCATTACAGCTCCGGTAAATTTAACCGTTCAGGTGGAACCAATCATTTAGGGAAAGAATTTCTAACTTCTTGTTGTCTAATTTCTAATTCTAATTTCCAACTCCCTCAGAATTATGGCCCAACCTTTGTTTCAAAGAAGCGTTTCATATTACGTATCAATGTACTCATTTCCTAGACCAATCCGTGGAATAGGTGGCTGCAAGGTGGAATATACCAATGAAGATTGACAAAAGATATGATGTTAGAGATTCTGAATCACATCACTACATAGTTATGGAATATACGAATACTTTGATTAACAATTTTTGACGCAACCAATATAATACACCGGTGAAAACTTGAAAAGACTACGTTAGTACCAACTGATTACGACGGTATAGAGCAATGTACAGTAGGGCGGATCGCAAAAATCGATTTTTTTCAAATCCATCTGGCCCAATGAAAAAAAGTTGTGGGACCGATCAAAAATAAGGCCTGAAAAATTTGAGACCTGTACGTGAACCCCTGACCCTCGCTCAAATGCAATTTAAGGGGGGAGGGTCAAAATTCGAAAAATATAATATTTAATGGTCATTCCCTATAGATTTTGCCGAGTTACTGTTCTTTAGGGCAAAATTTCGTGCATTTTGACGTATCTGCCACCGTTTAGCCACAAAATGCCTAATTTGAGTCCGCGTCCGCGAAGAAAATATTCCAACGCCCACGCAGCGTCGCGGATACCAGAGCCGCAGGCCGATCCCTTCCCATCCACGCTCGCTTCTCCCCCTCCCACGCCTCTAATGCAGCAAAAGTCATCCCGCGCATGCTGCTAGGAGGTCGTTTATCTTTGATAATATAAATCAGAAGATGGTAAAAAACGATGCGTAGTGAGACGACTTGTCCCTTATTTGGCGCCTCGTCGGCGTTAAACTAATCGATGTTACCAACTTTTAGAGAAATGATGAAATATTTTTAGATCTGCGCACGCAGGAAAGGAGACTACGGTCTATGAAGACGCCTTGTTGTTGTACAGTCCAGTTGTTGTTGTTGTACAGTTATTTAACATTGTACAGTCCCGAGAATCGCCGATTCAAAAGCTTACATTGAAACCCCGGTCAAAAATTTCTGGAGCACGTCTTACGACCTTGGTTCACGCTTGCCGAGAAATAGTGAATTTAAAATTTGAGAGGCTAGAGAAATTCACCACACAAAAATGGATATTTCATACGTTGCAAGTATTACATACTAATACTAATGATACTAGTTCCGAAGCTTTAATCGTGGCTGTGGTTAATTGCCGTAGTTTAAGAAATAAGATCCCCGAATTCCACCATTTAATTCATAGTACGAAGTGTAACGTTATTTTTGGAACAGAAAGTTGGCTAACAGATGATGATTCAGACAATGAGATCTTCCCAAAATCGTTCACTGTTTATCGGAAAGATAGAATTAATCGAGTGGGGGGCGGAGTTTTTATAGCTGTAAAGAATTCAATCGTCAGCCAAGCGATAGCCATAACTGAGACCAGCGTTGAATCTGTATGGTGTTCAATTAAATGTCCAAAATTCAAAACTTTTTTATAATGTTTGTATTACAGACCACCTAACTCAGATATAACGTCAATGTTGGATTTTAAAACTCAAATAAGCAGCATAGCATCCAAGTATCCTGAAAGAAACTTGATTGTAGGTGGAGACTTCAACGTACCTTCAATAGATTGGGAGACTTATAGCTTCATTCCTGGTGGGAGGGATAAAGTGATTTGCAAGGCTTTATTACACACTTTTACATCTAACTCATTGTTTCAAATCCGCACCAAACAGAGGAGAAAATATTCTTGATTTATTAGCGACAAATATACCACATCAGGTAATAAGCGTTAGCATCGTCGAAGGAATAAGTGACCATAGGGTAGTAACTGCAAAGTTTTCTTTAAATTCCGCTGCAAACTTTAAAAAAGAGCGTAAAGTTTTCATTTTGAAAAGAGCTGATTTTGATGGGTTTAAGAGTCATCTTAAAAATGCTTTCTCCGCGTTTCAATAATCAATTTTAAAGTTAAATGTAGAGGTTATTTGGAAAGCTTTTCTTTCGATCGTAACTTCGGGAATAAATAGCTACATCCCTAGTAAAACAGTAAAAGAAAGCAGCGAACCGAGATGGTACGACGCGGAAGTGAGAAAATCATTGAGGCGACAGAGATCGTGTCATGCTAAAATGAAAAAAGTCGGCACGGATTTATCCGCTAATGAACGCGAGTTAATAATTAAAAAATATAGGATGTCTAAAGTCGCCACGAAGGAAGCGTTCAGGAATGCATTCACGAATTTTAAAAGAAAAACACTAGTAGAGCAGTTACGGGATAACCCAAAAGCATTTTGGTCATATGTTAGGGAAGCTCAAGGTAAACGATCTACCGTATGTTCTCTGAGAAACGACAATGGAGATGTGTTGACAAACAGTTGAGATAAAGCCAATTTATTAAATTCCTATTTCAAGAGCGTGTTCACCGAGCCTTCCGAGAACTCACCCGAGACCGTTGACAATCTCTGCATACGAAAGATGCCGCCTATTGACATTAGTACGCACGGAATAGAGAATATATTGAAATCGCTCAGTCCAAATAAATCACCTGGTCCAGACGAAATCCCTTCTCGCGTATATAGAGAACTAGCCTCAGAAATTGCCCCATACTTGCAGTTAATATTCAGTAAATCCATCAAGCAACACATAGTACCTAATGACTGGAAAATCGCTAATGTAACGCCAATATTCAAAAGTGGAGACCAATAACAGCCATCTAATTACAGGCCGATATCTTTAACGTCCATCTCATGCAAAGTCCTTGAACACATCGTAGTCAGCTCGGTAATGAAACACCTAGATGCACAAAACTTATTAATGAGAACTCAACATGGATTCAGGAAAAGCAGATCGTGCGAAACCCAGTTAGCGCTTTTCGCTCACGATATTTTAGCCTCCGGAGAAGATAACATTCCAGTAGACGCGATTTTTCTTGATTTCAGAAAGGCATTTGATAAAGTACCCCACGGAAAGTTAATAATAAAACTGAAATCTTATGGTCTAGACGAAGATGTCATTTCCTGGATTAGAGAATTTTTGAGCGACCGCGTCCAAAGAGTAGTATTAGACGGTGCAGTCTCCAATGAGGTTAGAGTCAATTCTGGCGTCCCTCAGGGTAGTGTCATAGGCCCACTCCTATTCCTTCTTTATATAAACGACATTGGCGAAGTAGTGCAGAGTAAGTTACGATTATTTGCAGACGATGCTGTAGTTTACAGAGAAATCCGTTCCAGCAAAGATATAGATGAACTAACGAATGACCTTGCTGCTATCCAAGCTTGGTGCGATGCTTGGCAGTTAGAATTAAATTTGGAAAAATGCGTCGTAATGAATTTCTGGAAGAAGAATAACTCCCTACAGCGTAACTATATCATTCGGGCCACCCAGTTACAGGCAGTTGAATCCGTAAAATATCTAGGGGTTAGACTCAATAATGATCTATCGTGGAATAAACATATTCGAGAAATAACCGGTCAAGCTAATCGTAAAATGGGTTTTGTTAAAAGAATATTAGGAAAGTGCGACGACAAAGTGAGAGAAATTAGCTACTTTTCCCTTGTTAGACCACATTTGGAATACGCTGCCAGTGTTTGGGACCCTCATGAAAAAGGCTTAATAACAGAGTTAGAACGCTTGCAAAGAAGAGCTGCCAGGTATGTGAAAGGTCGTTACGATAGTCTTGTTAGTGTAACTGACCTCTTAGATAAACTCGGATGGGAATCTCTGTCGGACCGTAGATTGAAAAATAGACTAAACCTTTTAGATAAATTCAAGAGCAGTGTCTTTTCTGACGAAGTTAACCATATCTTGCGGACGCCAACGTACTACGGAAGATCAGATCATATGAATAAAATAGGAGAGATAGATTGCAGAACAGACAGATTCCGAATGTCATTTTTTCCACGATCGATAAGAGATTATAACGGCAGCAATAGAACTCGTAAATAGATTGCATGACTTGTAGTGTAGCTTACTAACCTATATAAAACTTAATGCATGTTTCTGAATTTCTATTCTATTTCTAACAGCATATAGTAGTATAGTTTGTTATCATACGGGACGTTCTTTGGACGGTGTAGTGTGCATGTGGGATTCCAATGCATACGGCATGCTGGTGATTGATCACCCCCTGCCAAACACCATAGAGGTGGCTCGCAGGGTATTATGTAGATGTAGATGTATTTTGCAAGTCCCAAAACTTGACCAAACGAGAACGGTTCTTGTAAACGAACGATGGAAGCTTCCCTCCGAAAAATATATTCACGATCATCAAATCGATAACAATTACATTACGAATCCTCAAACATCGAATAAAATATGAGAATTACTTGATAAACGTGAAGATCTGGTTCTCAGCACTTCGTTGAACACGATTTTCCACAAAATTAATTTACTTAACGGGTTCCATAGTCACTCGCTACAACAATTATTTTCACATGCCTAAAGTCGAAATCACACACCATCAACACCCGAGAGGAATGTAGAATATCCAAGCTGTTAACTTTTTGGGAACACTCCCGTACTCACCTCTTAACTCAATGCAAGTTGCCGCCAGACTAATGAAATATTTTCACGAGACGCATCGTAGGCCTCACGTGACAACTGGCCGCCACAATATATAGTTCCGATAAATAAAAAAAACAGTACAAAGCAAGCCACAGCATAAAATAAATAACTTATAAAATATTTAAATCTATTCATTTTAATATTTGATGTTGCTTATTAATTTAATAATACGTTTAGGTGCGATTAGAAAATTTATTTGTTACGCGGAAGAACGAATTTTAATTTTAAGTCTTCGCGGAATAACTTTAGCGGAAAACAGTATTCTTACGCGAGGGTCACGATGCAATTTTTCCAACCGTTTTCGCGCATAGCCTTCTAGAAAAAACATCCCATGATGGGAGGGGGAAAATCTGCTTTAAAGGTCATTCAAAGACGTCATCCGCAAGATTATCATCATTTCACGCAAGTATTGCATTATTCCATTGCCTCTCGTAACAGTCTGCTCCACGACGTAAAATTGGGCAGTATTCATGGCTATTTGACGTCGCGCCTGCCTTAATTCGACGGCCTCAGTAACTGCCCTACCCCGCCTCCTATCAAGTCTTACTCCCCCTCTAGTCTAACCGTCAGGAATCTTGGTTTCATTTCAAGAAACTTATTTCTCTATTAGACAGCTGATAAACAAACCAACCCTCTTCGCCAAGATCACCTTCTTCCTCAGCAGTTACGGAGTTGGTGTAAGAAGACAGTGCGAAGGAGACTATGAAAGAAACATAAAAACTCTTCGGATGGCCATTTACGTGAGTACGAAAACGTTTTACAAGCGGTAGAATAATTCATCGGATAAACTTACTTTGAAAAAGTCATGCGGGCTATTTTATGATGATGTTCGTATTTTTGTTACTGGTTGTATCAGTAGAGTGGGAAGAATCGAAAAAAAAGGAATAGGCATTTGTAAAATCTAGGTACTTGAGATGTGATTTTTTCATCGAAATAGCAGTGCAATTAAAGGACGCAAAAATCGGTAGCTAACTGATCTCCATGACAGTGTTGAAAGCATCAAAATTATTATTATATAAATGAGATAATTTGCTGCACTTTTAAGTGGGTGGCTGAGTTGCACGTTAAGATTCAATCGGATTGCTGTTTTGTGTTGCTTATCACTTTCCATATATTTACGGTTTCGAAAGTTCCACATAGTACATTAAGAACTTAATGGTAAAGATCAACTCATCCGCATTTGCGAGCATGTATTTTCGTAATGTTTTTTCAATGAAATAATGGTAATAGCTTGAGGTCATTAGCGTGGTAGCGGTGGGAAGGGCGGTCTCAACTCCTCTTCCTATCGAAATTCTAGAGAGAATGATCATATGCGAAATCCCTCATAATGAGCCCCTCCTACCCGGACATTTTCTGTTCCTCTTCAGACCTGAGATCAAAGTATCGCCTAAAAAAATATTATTTATTGAAATATGGCCATGCAAGGAGTACTGAAAACCAAATTTACAAAAAAAAATTTCATCAGCCTATTTCGGCATAATGGCAGGTCCTCATTTGTGGACCTCAGGACTCTAATAATACAAAGAATGGTCAAAGCAAAATCATGCAGACATTTTATTTTTTGCGTCACTTCTTAGTTCTTGGTTCAAGGATTTTCAAATAATTACTATTTTTTAACTGGCGTTAGGTACCATTTATTTTTTATGATATTTTTCAAAACAATTGTTTTTAAGTATACACAGATAAAAATGACATTTTTTGCACATCGTCCTGGTTTTAGAAGTACAGCCTGGCATTCTACATTTAGAGGCATTTTTTGCTTCTATATAAACGGGTATATGCCCAATATTGTCCATCCGAACTTCTGGAATGGCATGCGAGACAGTCTTTCTCGGTAGCTTAGCCATTGGCTCTTCTATTTCGCCGGTAGGCTCCACATTGGGTGATGGCGAGTTTGATCGTGGTCGTCCTCGACGTCGCTGGGTGTCTTCAGTTCTGTCATACAGGGTCAGTGCTCTTCCTAAATGCATTTTGTAATCTAACAACGATGTTGTTCCCTTTTTTGGAGTGCCTTCCTTTTTGTAGTGCCTTTGGTTCATGATCCAACAGTTTACAGTCACCAAATCAACAAAATGGTTGACAAGTCTCACGGGCGTTTACACGGTCACGGTTTCTAGTGCGCACATTGCATCTATAGTACGACATGTACCTATCGCATAAATCTACACCTCCCATTTTTTCATTGTAAATTTTTATAACGTATGGCTGGGGTACCTCAATCTTTTTCTTCTCCTCCTTACTCCACCTTTTACAAGTCGAGAGTGGTTGACTACCACCGCAGGATGACAGCATTAAAACACATTTATTATCTTTCCTATTCACGAGGCAAGTGCTATCACTCTCCTCTACTAACTCGTCCCATTCTCCTCTTTTGAGGTTTTTGTCACTGTCTAACTTGTTTATCACTGGACCGATTATGTTCCTCAATGTTCGTACTTGGAAGATATTGTTTTTCCTGGGGTATTTTATGGATTTAATGCTGGTAAAAAATCTATCGGTGTAAACACAGTGCCTTCCATCTTGCGGTACACTTTGGGTAATTAGCTTTACCACAGAAGACCCCAGACCCATTTCTTTCAAGTCATTTTCGGGAACAGCACCTTTGCCAGTATACATGTGGAAACCCAACACTAACCCATCTGAGGCTCGGAGTACAAAACATTTCAATACGAGTGGATTCGGTTTGGAAGGGACATACTGTCGAAACAAACATCTGCCAGAAAATGGTACCATTTGTTCGTCCAATGAGGCCTGGGTAAAGTTACACATTTACGCCTTACAAAATCAAAAAACGGATGCACTTTCCATATTTTATCATTGTGGTCGTGCTCACCTTGATTGTCCACAAAATGCAAATAATGTCTCAATTCAAAAACCCAGTCTCTTGACATACAATTAGATATCACTGGAACTTTGGTGCCTCGCTGCCAATACATTTTAACCTGAGGATATCCTAGACATCCCATTATTAAATGTATTCCAACCAAATGCATCAACTCCTCTGCGGTAGTCTTCACAGATTGTAGTTCTCTTTCCTGCACAGAATAGAGACACGTATTTTTTGCTGCATCTTCCCAAAACTCTAACGGCAAATACTCCAGAAAAGACGACAATACACCTTTCTTTTCCTCATGTCCTGTGAGAAGACTTTCGTCTCCGGGAGGCCCTTTCATTTGTATTCTAGGAATAAAGAAAATTTTGCAATAAGCGAAGGAGTATTGATCTGTGGAATAATTTGAGAGAATATAGGGAAAACATATATAGTCAATTAGTACATCCGTTACTCAATTAATAACTATTAAATGAAGCCAGAGAGTTGTTCAAGTTTGATTTCAACTGGCAATCATTCCCACAGAACAGTTTGTGTACAAACAAAGTAGTTGTCAAATATAATTCGTGGGATTAATATTGGAAACTAAGTCTGTCAAAGGAGAGGTCATGAAGCCGTAATCAAAGTAAAGTAAGGGTGGAGAGGA
Source organism: Ischnura elegans (assembly GCF_921293095.1). Classification (NCBI taxonomy): domain Eukaryota; kingdom Metazoa; phylum Arthropoda; class Insecta; order Odonata; family Coenagrionidae; genus Ischnura; species Ischnura elegans. Next base: position 4,685,066 of record NC_060248.1, on the reverse strand, counting down.
GGACATTGGAGCAAAGAAAATGAAGGAGGAGTAGAAGGGAGAGGAAGAGTAATGGTCCATTGTTGCTTGGATTACCGCACCCAAGTGAAAATAATATCTAATAAAAATAGACAAAATATTATCAGATATCCAACCAAATTATTGCATATCATTGATTTCCTTATTGCGACTAGTTCTCAACTTTCAAAATTGATACACAAATTTGTTCCCGGAAATAAAAGTTGAAAATCATCTCCAATAAGTGAAAATGTGTTTAGATCTTCACGGTGGTTATTTCAAAATCTCACTCACCTTGCTCTTTTCCGTAAAACTGGTCTCTCTTGCCCAGAAGGCACTGAAGGTACCTCAATTTGGAATTCATCATGCCGTAAAAAGTTGTCTTCGTCTCCACTCTCTTCCCCACTGGCACTGTTATTCATGCCATGAGATTCCATCTCATCGCCACTAGACCGATCAGCATCACTGTCGTCCAAAAATGCGCGTATTTCCTCGTCAGTTTATAACTTTCGACCTGAAACAAATCCACTTCAAAAATTAAGGATATCTCAGTTGAGACCCGAGGTCCAAACACGAGGACCATTCTTTAAACAACTGGTATGATCGTGAAAATAATTTAAACTATGAATTAGTGGTGAATATTTATTGAACATGATTTAAGTATTTATTATAAAAATCATTATTTTCTGCCATGCGTGAATATTTTCGAGACCGCAACGATTTCAACAAGTTGAGCTAAACGATGAAATTTATAGCGCCTGAGAAGTATTTTTTTTTCTACTGCTACATTCCCCTTGAGCTGCAGCGATGGCTTTTTCTCTCTAGGTTTCCGTCCGGGTTAGGCTCCCCAATTTCTGCCGACGTTTCGATGGACGCGTCTCACTAACAGTATGTCGGAAGTCCGAGAAAAATTCATGGCATATTAATTGCCATTTCCGTAAATGCTGAGGGGCGAAAAAATAAATAAATTAACTGCAGGGGAATGGTGTGGCCAATTTTCTTCAATAAAAACCTTCGGTTTGCGTATGTTTGCATGAAAGTCTTTCAGCCTCGTTTTGGAAGTGCTTTAGGTTTTCCTTCAGCTCGCTGAAGAGGGCTACTTTGGAGCCGAATTACATATACGTGTGTTTTCCTTGTCCCCTTGCCGATCCTCGACGACGCTCTCTTGGAGCAATATTTTTTTCTCCCGCAACATTGAAGCCATTGTCGGTGAATGACTGCTTATTGAGTGCGCGTGTTTCCGCAAATCACTGGCTATCACTAGCAGGTCTATCCTGTGAAGATTCCCGGTTTTTTTGTGGAGCAAGAATCCTTAGTGGAGGTCCCTGTAGCCCCAGCCCCCCACAAAGGATCTTGTTGTGCATGTTTCTTGTGAGTGAATGTGTGTGTGATTTGGACTTTCCGGTTGAGAGGCTGGTGTTTGGTCCCTGGGGTGAATTTCTCCCCCTTCCCGCACACCAACACAGTGACAATTTCGACTTGCAAGGTGGACGAGCCGTGGGAGAATTATGCGGCCATCTGAGTGTTTTCCTTTCTACAGTTTCGAGGCCGTAGAAGCTCAACCCCAGTTTTGCACTTTCTTATAATTGATAAAAAATTCTGAATCCGTAAAATGGCATTTGCAGTTGAATTATTTCACACATTTGCAATTAAATTTCATATTGAGGACATATACTTCACCAATGTCTCATCATAAACTCTGATAAAATTGGCAAAAAATAAAAGATTACATGAGCCAGTAAACAGAAAAAACTGTTAGTAATGGCACATGATTTATTTGCATCAAAGTATTCTTAATTTAGACATTTCAATCTCACTCTAATGCCATAAGTGACTTCGCATGAAGACGTTTCTCACAATAGCAAGCGAGAGGTTAACTCACATCCATCCACGCCTTTTTTTTATAAATAGAGTCGAGAGAAAATTCTCAGATTAAGAAAACCGAGGGAAACAGTGGGAAAGATTTCAACTCTGACAGACTCGGCTACATCTTATTAAATAGTATATTTCAAATGAATTACAGAAGTCTCTAATTATTTTATTTACATAATGACAAACCTGAAGCCAGTCAACATTTTTACATGAATGTCTTCCGAATCCTGTATTTCATACATCATTCCTCCATAAACATATCTTTTCGCGACCTTAGCAGAAGAGTGTTGCGTTCATCCATATTGCTTTTCAACATGTTCCGGATCGGAATCTGTGATTTTTTCTCCAGTGGAAAAAATGATGTCTAATCAGTAGCCCCCTTGAGCTACCAGAAGACGTTCAGCAAAAAAAGTTTCATTGGTTCTGCAACCGTTGAGTCTGGTGAGCGAGACCAATGATTATACGCAGTTTTTGTCGTTTATATTAACCGCATTTCGCGCTCCTCCTTTGCGGACAAATGAGTAACAATATTCAGGTGAACATTACGGCAATGACCCGCTAGGCGTCAGAACATTCGTCAACTTTAGTTTTTTGAAAGTCTTGTTGGTGTTATGAAACGATAGAGAACTATCAATTAGGGCACGATGTCTTTACTACCAATTCTGATGCCAAAGTATTTGTGTGGCCGAGTCAGATCCAGAAGGTTTTCTATTTTATGTTCTCGAGTCTGTTGTCAGCATAAAGTTGACACGGATGAGCGACAAACCCATTTTGGCTTTCAGACTGTAAGAGAAGACGAAAAGGAGCATAAAGGTTGGTCTCTCGATTGAAGAACGTCCTGCATTTAGAATTTTTGTGATCAGGCTTGTTACTAATAGTTGTTATTTCTTTTACAGTTCATCATGTGTTTGAAACAGTGGCAGAGTCTTACGATAAGATGAACGATGCTATGAGTTTTGGAATTCACAGACTGTGGAAGGATGTATTTATTCAAAGGCTTTCACCTACTCTTGATACAAAACTTATCGACGTTGCTGGTGGGACAGGTGATTAATTTAAAAACTACACACTTCTATGAGATATTTGTCGATCTGATGAGATGTTTGGGAGCAGCTCTTGGCTGATGGTGTGCGCTTAAATCTATACTTGCATATAATTGTTTCAATGTTTAAGTAATTTTTTATTCCCCGGTATTAAACCCTTTCATCTCGTCATATGCCGCGCCACTATTCGCGTTGGTTCTACATGTGAGTTAGATTTTGGCAATTGATTTATTTCATTGCATCTGATTTGATTTCTAGGCGATATTTCATTTAGATTCTTGCGGTACCTCCAAGTGATTGGCCAGCAGAAACTAACATCTCAAGACTTAAAGTCATCGCAGGAGTGTGATGATGATCAGAAGGTCACTGTTTGTGATATAAATGAGGCAATGCTTGCTGTGGGAAAGAAGAGAGCTGAAAAGCTGGGATACTTTAACGAAATCAATTGGGTGCACGGAAATGCGGAAAAGTTGCCTGTGGAAAGTGGTAAATTCGACGCTTATACCATTGCATTTGGAATTCGAAACGTCACCCACATTGATAAGGTAAGCACAGCAGTGTAATGACACTAATTGCAGTGTCTAATAATTATAATCACAACATCTCATTCCCTTGCCCAAGTTATACATTCAGCGCGTGAATAGATTAGTTTTTATTTATGTGGGTGAATTTTTGCCAACTATGGTGCGGGCTGTATGCTCCTGTGTATGAAGTGATTACAGTTACTTTAGGTGCATAAATAGCAGCATTGAGCCATGGTGCATGGCAGTCGTATAGCATGGATCGCACACTTCAGAGGTGGATGAAAACCCAGTGTGAAACGATTAGTTTCCCAATGCAGAAAGGGAAGCAATAGTTTGTTATTGTTAAAAGCTGCAGAAAGAGTTGAGGACCTCAAATACGGAAAGCTTGGGACCAATGGGTTTCTGGTTTTTCTGGATTTCTAGTCCTCAGCATGCGGAAAGAGTGTTAAACTTTTTTTTTTGAGAATTTTAATGCAATAAAACCATAACTCAAGAAATTACACATGAAAGGGATTTTAATATTAATTAGCATAAACCTTCTTGCAGTATTTCAATTTAATATGTATAACTTTGCTTTAAGATGATTAGGGAAAAAGTAGCAAGTGATTTAATACTCATACAGCTCTAAACATTATTTGGATTTTGAGCAACAGGCCCCAGATTCCTCAATTAGGTCAGCAGACATATTATTTGCGCTGAACATGTCAAACAAGGTTAATTGCTTCATATGGCTATTTTTGTTTTAATGCAAAACTTCTAGAATTTTATATAGCCCCTTTATATGCTCCTCAGTTATAAAACTTTTTTGTTCCAAACCCTAAATCAATTCTTCAGCTAAAGTTATGCACTTTTGGATGGAAACTTCTTCCCCAACAATGTTTTCCTTCTCTATGTCACCATATTTTTTTTATGTGAGTCAGTATCCATAACCACATCCAATATTTCATTATCTCTCAGCTGAAGATTTACAGGATCATCACAGTCCACATTTCAGTCAATCATTTACTGCTTCTTCATCAAATATTCTTGCTTCCTCGCAAGCTAATTCTTTGGCATAGTGCAGTAAATCAGCCACCACTAACATTTTTGGATGAAATAGCAAAACCTCTAAAACTGGGAGCATCACATTCTTCGCCATCTAAAAAATGAGTGAGAGGCCACAACATATACCATCCATTCCTCAATGCTTCTGGGGAAACACTTGCCCATGCTTTTTTGGCTCTCCGTAAAGCATCTTGTATGTTGAACTTTTTCTGAAAGGCATGAAGTCCCATGCCACTATCACAGACATTCAGCATTGAACATAAAAATTCATTCTTATACCTGAACTGGAGGAAGGGAAGGATTTCTTGGTCTATTGGTTGGATTATCGACGAACAGTTGGGGGGAAGGTGGGCAGCATGTACAGTCTTGTCTTAGGAGTTCTGCAGGTGGATGTGCAGGACAGTTATCAAGGGTCAAAATAATCTTACAATCTCTGGGGAGACTTTTTTCTGGCAATTAGCAATACGATTCAGGAACAAAACAATTTTTAAACCAGTCAAGAAACAATTCGGAGGTAATCCAGGGTCTCTTAGGGCCGTATTAATAGTCGTTCCCCTAAGGGTCCCCTAGGGGCACCCTTCCCAAGGGACTCCAAGGGGAATCTTCAACATCGGTATTAATAGTCGTCCCCTTGGACTCCCCTAGTAAGGGGACTCCGAACGTGGTAACTATGGGCCGTAACGACAACAGAGGTGTTTATTTACTTTATTTTTATAGGTGTTTTTATACAAAGAACTTGAGATGTCGGCGCGAAATGCTTCGTTTTCAGCTACGGAGAAGAAAATATTTTGCGATTTGATTGAAAAATATAAATGTTCCATTGAAAACAAGAGAACGGACAGCGTTCAATGCGAGGCGAAGAAGAAGGCGTGGCTAGCTGTACGGAGTGAGTTCAACTGTCACCGCGATGTTGTTAGAAGAGATGTAAAATAACTGAAAAGGTAAATAAAAAGGCTCTAAAAGTAAAGGTAAGTTCAGAATGTCTCTTTCAGGTATTTATCTGCAGTTAACTGATTTTACGTAGTTGGTAATACAATGTTGAAGTACATCCTCGCCTTGCCGGATTCAGCATTTTCTGTCGATTTCATGATGAGATTGCAGCGTACCTATTTAGCAACAGAATATTTGAAGTAAAGAAAGTAAAATGTGCATTCATTCTTAGAGGATCCAGTAATAAGGGTTGGAGTAATATGTGGAATGTATTACGGTATGAGTTTTTACGTGCTGACGGGCGCATATTTATTTACCTATTCAGCCTGAAAAACGGTGTTTCTGAAATTGGGGTGCTTTTTTTGCTCATGCATTATTTTCTAACGACTATATTAATTTCTTTGGTGTGATTAGATGTGAATTTGCTAATTTTAATGACAATGAATAATAGTCCTTAATATCCCTTGAAAATTAGCTAGGGTAAATAGTGCTAACATTTTGATAGCCAGTAATATTGCATTATTAACTTAAATGATATTAGCCGTTGGACTCAGTGCAAATTCTATCGAAAATTATTTAAATAGAAGCTTTGAGAGGCGGTGGGATAAAATTTATAACCATCTAAATGACATTTTAATGTAAAAGTTTTCGAAAAAATATGTCGTTTAAGTTACAATGCTACATTTTCTGTGATTAAAAAAAATGAAAAATGATCATTCTTTCAGCTCTGTTTATTTATTTTTTCCTACAAAATGATGTATGATATATTGTTGTTAATTTAAAATTGCTTCCTGGATGCTTTCAGCCAATACTTCCATGGGCATTGCTGAGAGGGAGTTAAGGGCCAGGTTGGAAATGATGGAAGAGGAGAGGAACTATTTACGAAGATTGTATGAAATGAAGATAAAAAGATCCCTGGAGAAGAAAAAAATAGCAAAAGATAGACTGAGGCAAGCTGTGGCTGCTAGAAAGCTGGCGGAAGAATATTTTTGTGGGAAACGTGACCCCTAATTTGTAAATTTTATTTTTATAAAATATATTTACATTTTTTTAAATTTGCATATAAATTTATTCCTTCAACTCGTTCATTCCTATCATGAAAGCATGAGATAATGGCTGAACATAAGGAAATCGGTGCCTGTTATTAAGGGAAATGGATTTGGAACAAGTTTTGGTATCTAGCAACAGCCAATAAACATAATAGACTACAAAGTTGAAAAGTGGTAGGTCAAGGTACCTAATTCGCACTGGTGACCAAAAGCTCCAAGATACAAGTTTGTTGTGGAGCAAACACTAAAAAATGAGTCTGTGGAGGTAATGTTGCGGAATAAAAACCAGATAATGTGGCCTTTGTGTTGTAAAGGTTTAAGTAATTGCATTCCCAAGATCGAATAATAAAACTAGTACGCCGTTGGATAGATTTCCTGTTTCCGTCCGCGCTGTCATTTTGATGGCGACGTTTTACCAGCTGTGCTGTAGGTGTCCTCAAGCCAGGCTGATATGGAGAGTGCTTCTGATTGCCCGATGTATATACGGTGGCGCCAGATTGAGGGAGCACTTGCCCGTCGCTGATTGGTCCCCATACGGGACAGGGGGGTCCAGAAACAAGCGTTTCCAGGTGCTGGGAAGGGTGTAACCGTCTTCCCGATTCATATTTTATGGTCTTTTGGTAATTTACACCGATTCTCTGATTATTCTACTACGATATATTACATTTCTTTGGCCAAGATTTTTGCTTTTTTCAAAATTGATTTCATGACCTGGCATTGACAAGACATGTTGAACAATTTCTGATTTCTGTTCTTGTCTATTGTTCAGTGTTCGAGCATGTTCTTTTATTCAGCATTGTATGACCCTTATAGTTTGTCCTACGCATGATTTCACACAGATGTATTGAACCTCGTACACACTCTCTAACCTGAGATTCACTAAGGACCGACGAAATGAGGCTGCACCATCTCAAGCAGAGGCCCTCTCACGGCTTCCTTAGGGAACCGGTACCACTGCAGGAACTCTGTATCTCTAAAAAAATCGAATGGATTTTGCGCATCACTGACGTAAAACTTCTTCAATCTCAGATGTTGGTTCGCCAATCTATCGAGACGACGAACAAAGGCCTCCAGGCTGTCCATCCTCGTCAAAGAATACCCAAATCACGGATAAATGGGAAAATATGAACGTATATTCAGCGAAGTGACACACAGGAAAAGGTTGAGATGAAAGGGATATGGTGAAATTAATGAAAATGGGGAAAAACGAAACGATTTTTGAATGGGCGCATGAGCAATGTGACAGGGTGAATAAATGGTATGGTATGAATTAATATGGAGGTGAATAAAGGCATAAATGGGTAACTTTTTAACGAGAGCACAACAGCAACGAACGTATTTGAACAAGCAGCAACGTGAAGTCAATAAAATACGACAGCAACTAAAGATTTCTGCTTAAAATTCCAGTAGTACCTGTTTTCTCCGCTTCATGCACATGTCGCAAGGTGAGGCTCACTCCGCTCCCATTGTAGGGGACTGCAAGGGGGCCCCTACAGCCTAGGGGACGACTATTAATACCAGATTTGTCCGTGGGGGACTGTAAGGGGATACCTAGAGCTAGGGGACCCCTGGGGGTCGACTATTAATACGGCCCTTATTTGCTTTATAGTGGACTGGAAAAACTTTGGCCCCTGTAAATGCTCTTGGGTTTTTATTTTTGCCAATTTCTGATAATATGCACTGGTGCGTGCCAGATACATTAGCTCAGGCAAGAACAGTGAAGATTCTTTTGAGTCCTTGAAGCCAGATGCCAAAACTTGCCGAATAAGTTGTCAAATCATGACCGTAGCTTGTGCAGCATAAACTATACAGGCTTAATACTGGATGAGAACGAGCAATAAACACATCTTTTTCTTCTCTATGTAGCTTTCGTTGACAGCATTTGCTAGCAGATGTTAGCGATATCTATCGATACGTTTTCCTAAGTCAGGCAGTAAATCTGTGCAAATGCTTCTATTGTGCAGTCCTCCCTCCTCATACCCACCCCTCCCTCCTGTAATAAAAAAGGCAGCAAAAACCAAATCCCAGCATTATTCCCTTGAAGAAGTGACCAGCAGTCGGTCGTGAAACGTCGGGGCAATCTCCTTTACGACACGCGGCATAAACCCGTATGTCATTTATTTTTAATCAATTTCATGTGCATTTTTAAATAAAATTTCAATATCATGATATTCAAACAACCATTTTGAAATTTGTTTTTAAAATAACACAAGTTTTTTCCTTTTCTATATTAGTCCATTAGTAGATAAAATATTTTTGGAGCTAAGTACGGAAAACATCTCTGTAATATAGGTAGTTACATATGTGAGGCCTTGGGGGTAACATAACTAATGGTATGAGGAGGCTTCATTTACAATGCCTAAGCAGTGTGTTATATAAGTTACTGCTAACCTCTCCCCTCTCTCCCCCTATCCCTTGTTCAACACACTCCTTTCCTGCTCCCCATTCACTGCTTGTCAGATGTTGAGAAAGAAGCTACTGCCAGCTACTGAGCTCGAAAGCTCAGAGTTTTATTTTTTCCTGTATGAGAGTGTGTTATTATGTGTTTGTGTTTTAGTGATAGTGACTTGCTTTTGAACCATTAATATATGTTTAATGATGGGAGTAGCACAGAATAATAGTCCACAAGCAAGTCACTTTCTCTAAAACCAGAAACACATAAAGAAAAAAAAAAAACACTCAAACGGGAAAAACATCTTTTACAGGAGCTTTCGAAGCATCTGCTTCATCCTCAACATCCAAGAGGAAACTGTTAGGATATAAAGGAGGCAGAGTCAATGAAAATGTTTGACGAGGGAAGAGGGTAGAGGGTTAGCAGGCCACATTGGGACCATGCCTGGTGGGTTACATGCCTGTAATCGGCAAAGGCATGCTAATTCCAGGGTGTGGAGATTGAGGGGGGAGTCAGTGGGGGGTAGGGATGCAATAACAGAAACTTTGAAACAGTAATTAAAGAGGGAGTCTTGGAACAGTGAATGTGTGGGTACTGGTAGAGATGTGTGGGGGGGGATGACGGACAGCAGGAGGTGCGGTGATTATTTATTCTGAGGTTTAGGGGGGTGGTGCATTTGCCTGCTTAGGAAGTGGGACAGAATTTGCAATGAAGGAGGTAAATGAAGGTGGTGGAGGGAAATTTTGGGAGGCAGGTGCTTTAAAAATGATGCTTAGATTTGGTGTGGTCTTTTGTAAGTAATCGGTGGAATAGTAGGGAAAATCTGGGTGGTGTATTTGTGGTTGGAGAGAATGGGGTGAAAATGCTTCAGGGTGTCTTGTAGGGCATGAGAGCCAGGAAAGTAGGTGGTGAGCAGAGGGGGGGAGCATTTTTTTTATCCCCATGGGGTTTATACGGGATGCATGGTTTTTGTCTAAAATTACTGTTCGATAGTTCTTCAAGGTACCCGCGGCGAAGAAGAGTAAAGAGTGTGTAGTTTTGAGAGGAACTTCTGGAGATTGTCGGGGTTATTTCAAACCCTGTGTCCACGGATGGAGAGAGAATAAGGGATGGAACGTTTGGTGTGTGGTGGATGGCAGCTATTGTAGTGGATGTGTTACTGCTTGTTAGTGGCTTTGATGTGAACCGAGATCTTGAATTTATTATTGCTGGAAAGGTGAATGTCCACATCCAAGAAAGAGATGTTGGTATTGGAGATAAAAAGTGGAAGAAACAGAGGCAGATGAGTGAAGAGAGAAAGGTGTTAAGAGATTTGATATCATGGGACCAGATGAGAAGAATGGCGTTTATGTATCTGAGCCAAAAAGAGGTTTTAGAGGGTAAATTTTTAGAAGATTTCTTCAAACAGGTCTAGGAAAAGATTGGTATAAGAAGGACTACAAATAATTCCCATTGCACAGCCGGACACTTGCAGACAGTAGCCATTGTTAAAAGAGAAGGCACTGTGGATGAGAATAAAATGGGAAAGATCAAGAAGAAAGTCAGTACCAGGGTTTTGAGATGCGGGTCTTAGTGAAAGAATAGAGGCAGAGAGCAGTGAGTCTCTCAGAATGAGGAATAGAACTGTACTATCATTTGCAAAAGTTGTGCAACAAATCGAGCAGTGCCACTTTCGCTCCACAAAGATTGTGACCGGAAACTATATGATTTTAGGGTATATGCAGCAATCCAGTCTTCGTGGTTCATATATGGAGAACGGGTCATTAGGTGGGTGAGGTATTTTCAGTCTTCGATCGCTTCCATTTAAGTGAAATTAATGTTCATGATATTCCCCCAAACACATTGTAGCATTTTATGCAGGAGAAAAGATCGAGGGTAACTCCTCGGAGAGATTTTAAAAAAGTTTGTAGTTTGGCTCTTTTTGAGTGATCTTAGTTCTTTTCAGGGAGCTGGAAATCGCGAGTCGCTCACTGTGAACATAGCGGACTTTTGTTTACATCTATTGACTCGAGTTGATGTTTTTAATACAATATCTATGACATAAGATACAAGGCAGCTTTGATATTCCAAGTGTTTCGTCATATAAATATCTGAGCAAACGTGTAAAATATGAAATTAGTAAAGTTGATCGGCATTTATCGTTGCGTAAATAACAACAGAGTTCTCCATTGTCTGTCAATTGGTAAAGATGTATTACTTTCCACGTATTCAAAGTATGACAAGGAAAACTTAATTCCTGCTATAAGTCCCTTTTTCAATGATTTTTGGATTTCATCAGGTATTGTTTGATAATATGCTCGGCTGATGAATAAGTGTGAATGCATATAATAAATCTATGCTGCTATATCGTTGATGATTATGTAATCATATTTAGCTGCAATCTTTTAAATAATACTCTGATGAATTGAGGATACTTACTTGGCATCATTAATTATATTCTCTTCTTGCATTAAGTGGGCTACATGGTATTAGGAAATGTTTTTGTTGGCAATGCATTTTATGTTTAAGGCAAGATTGAAATCAGTGGAACTGCAGCTCATTTCATAAAACCTCTCAAGTCAAGTAAGAAGGACGTAAGCAAATCCTAACAGAATTTCTGTTTGAAATGAATGTATACTCTTTCTTCTTTAGAAATACAAATACTGAGTTAGAAACATAATAACAAATAATAATAACTTATAAGGACGATATCATGCCGAAGTCCCAGGCAACTCGAGCAACAACATCATAATATTCCTATACTAGCCAGCCTTAACATGAAGTATGCAAAAGCCTTCGTTCTCAAGTTATAATTATATAAACGAATAAAAAGCTAAATTATTGAGAAAGTGATTATTCTGATCAAAATTTGTTCAATTGAGAAGCACAAGACAGCATCTCAGTGTTACAATTAAGATAATTAATCAAAATTGTTGCCTTCAACAATTGAGGTCTGAATAGCGCAGTGGAGGAATACAGTAGAATCCTGATTTAAGGTTTTTCAGGGGGGACAAAATTTAAAACACTAAATGAGGACCTGCCATTTTTGTCAGGTTTTAGGGTCTGTAATGATTGGAATGGCTTTTTATGAATAAAAAATATTATTTTAAGTAACTAAAAGGTGCTGAATGCAGCAAAAAATTCTTTAATGAAATGTTCTCTGCCCTGTGAAGGTTGGATAATACTTTTCAGGAATCAGCTAAAAAAATGGGTAGTAAAAATAAGTAATGAGAGGATGACAATTGTTTTAATGATATATTTTAAGAAAATTATAATAAACATCAACTTAAAAGCATTCCCACACAGATTATTATTATGGACATTAGTGATTCCATTTTTATGCATATTTCAGTGGTCTCGATGAAATTTAGAATTTTTTCTGTAAAAGTGACATGTAGGTGACTATAGCATTTCTAATATAATAAGAAAAGGTGTAAGTAGGTACTCGAAAAATCATGAGGAATGAGTGAAATAAAGGGACAGCAGAAGATCGCTAATCCCGAATTCTCAACTACCGAATATCTAGTAAAAGGGAGGTTTTCTGGAATTTTGCCAACTTAACGTTATCAGTTGCCTCGGCGAAACAAGGGATTTATGAGCCTTTAAAAAGCCTCCTATGCGCACATTTTGGATTTCGAGGTCATCCAAAAAAGTAGAATCTTATTTTAGTATGAGTACAAGTCGATGGTGATTCAACTCGATGATAACACCAGATTCGTTGTCATATATCCGCGGCCTTATGCAGGTCGAATGGAGCCGGGAGAAGTTGCTTACGCGGCGCGCTGATAACCTTGACTCCGACTCGCCTTGTTTCTCGGCAGCTTTTAATAAAATTTGGTTGGACCTTGAATAACAATTAGCTAAACTCTGTTAAGTGAAAAGGTTTAATCTTCAACAGAACTGGATTTCATCCGAAAAATTGTCAGAGCCTCTGGAGTTTGGCAATTTCGTCAGGGTTATGATGTCGAAGTCAACCACCAAGGGATACCTGCCGGATATTCGTATTTTTCCGCGCTCATCTATTCTACCGTGAGTATGCGGTGATTTTTTTTCCAGTATGAGCGATTTATTTAGTCATGGACCGTGATAGTTCGTCAAAACTCCGATTGTCATTCTCTTTTGACATTAATTAGCACCAGATAAATATTTTTGAATCGACAGCGATATCAACCAGCCGCATGTCGATAAATTGGCTCCGAGGTATCTAAATTACGATGTAAAATAATGTTGTTCCGTAGGGAAAGAATGCTCTCACTCACGGTCATGACAGGGGAAACACTTCCTCTGTTCTTTCGCTGTTCCTCCGTAGAAACTGACCTTGGAATGGATTATAGAAAGAATCTTCTAGTGAACTGCGCAATTGATATTGGGCCTCCTCTTTACCCTCTAGAAAACCATTATTGTAGCGGCCCTCGGAGGATAACTCGTGTCATCAGTCGTCACGTATCATCGAAGTCAAGTTCATGAAGTGAAGGATAAGGTAGTTCGAGGTAATTAAGGGATGACTTTGCTCCATTAGATCGGATCTGATACAAAAAAAGCCTGGTGTTTGGATCAGAAGGGGAGCGAAACATTACGAGAAGACAAATCACCCAACTTGCGAGTTAAAGGTCGCAGCGCTGCGCTCGCGGAAGAAAGCAGTTGAAGAAGCGTTCCCCGGTTGATTCTATCGACTCTTGGTAAACTTTCATGAGACTGTTCTTGTTGATGAGCATATAAATTTGAAGATTTGGATGAACCGCCATGAAAAAACGTTAAATCGGGCAAAAAAATCTTGAGCGGGACAAATTTTTACGACCATAAATGCGGAAAAACGCAAAATGCGGAAACACTAAATACGGATAATTTTTACATTGTCCTAATAGGGAATGAATCGGGACCCAAAAAAATAAACGCTAAATGCAGAAAAACGTTAAATGCGAAGACCTTAAATCCGGATCCGACTCTACTTGGTAGGTGATGGGAGGAGCACCGTTCAAGTCGCTCCCATGCCCAAAATTTTTCTATACTCCCCACAGCCATATTTTATTTTGCAGTTTTTTTATTTTTTAGATGTAGGTTAAGAGGGTACAAGATGTTGAATTTGAGCATTTTTACGACAATTTCTAATTTAAATGATTGTACCTCGGGATTCCTGCATTGTTAGCGCGGTACTATGAATCATTGCGTTTCCCTTGAGGAAACTCCAATCAGAATCACTGGTGAATGTGATTCCCAGTGTTATAAGGTTTCCTTTACAGGTCCGTAACTGCTCATCATTATTAACCTTTGGGATGAGAACTATTGATAAAAAGAAAAGTATGAGTGATATTTTGTAAATTTAGCAGCATTTTAAATCATGCTGCCTCTAGCATGTAGTATGCCGTGTAATTGTCATCAACTTGTCGCCATTTCCTACCAAGTTAATTTTTCCTGTAAAGTTTTTCAGATTAATTTTCCCCTTTTCCGTTTCGCAAATGAGCAGTGACGGAAACTTTTCTACACAAATTTTCATGAAGAATTCCCTTGACAGAAAAAGATATAAATTAAGTGTATAATTTTACTTTTAAACTTTAGGCCTCAATATTCTATTTTCAGTGTGTTTTTAAATACAGGAATTTTCATGGAAAGGGACAGAATGTCCAACTGATCTATTTAGTAGAATCCTTGTAATAACCTATGCAATGGTAATCCTTAATTGTGCGCGCACCCCAGCGCTTATTTTTAAATATGTATAGGAAAGGCTTAGCTTCAGGTATTCACAAACTATTCTTCTTGTGCGTACTTTCTTCTTGCAAATTATGGCATCAACATGTATTATATGATGGAGCTACAAATTGACCCTATTTACACTTTTTTGGAAGTTTGTGAGAATCACATGATAAAAATTGTATCAATATTTTGTGCAGTTTTCTGAAATAAAATATTTTATACTCCCCTTGTATTGGCGCTACTGAAATTTTTTTCAACACATTGCCATGCATAAGAACTTATTCATAAGATAAGTTAATGAAGGCCACTATGATATAAATGCAGCAATGAAGACTGATGTCCATTTGGCCATAATGTAGTATCACAACGCAGCTCATATAAACTGGAGCTGTCTTCATGTTTCTATATGAGCGTATGAGTCTGGGTGAAGTCTTCCCTGGTATTCCACTTGGAAAGTTGATGAGGCATTGTCAACATTTTGATGGCTTACACCACCATTGTCATCAGTCAGGCATTGAGTGCTGCGTCAGGTGTGTGGTGAGGAAAAGGACGGCTGAAGAAATCGAGAAGCCAGTTGCGAGAGATGTCCTCCCATTCACATTCAACTTTAACTGGAAAGATATCGAGAATCTTTGTAAAATCAAACATAAAGGGGGTCCACAAACCATCAATGAAATTACAGGACCAAGTCATGCGAGTAAAGGAAAAAGTCTGACTGAATACCCTTAGCATTTATCAGATTCCCCCTGCAAGTATGGGCTAGTCAGCATTGGAAAAGCTGGCTGAACTTATGAGACCCAAACTGAAGAACCCTAGAGGTGCATAACATTGGCCCATTCCAATGAGTCAGCTTTACCTAAACACAGCCTCCACGGAGATACTCTTCCTGTTTGACAATGCCTAGCTTCTGTTCTGATTCAGTGGATGTTGGGAGTGAGTAACCCAACAAGCCATCGAGATTAAGTTGGCGAAAAAAAATATTTACATTCCCGCAATGTGGGATTCATAATGAGGGGAATGTGGAGATGGGTGCTGAAGAAATTCAATGTATGTCTCAGAAACTGGGGAAACAACCGATGAACCATTCAAGTTCCAGATGTGCCCTCAGGCAGAATTATAGAAGCCTCCACACACGTGACTCCACACTCAATGCCCCGAGGATGACGTCAGAGTTAGCCAGTGAAACCAAGGCAGTGTCTGATCAACTTGGAGAACTCTCAAGAAGACTGGAACTTTAAGACTTATTTTCCTTAAAAATTATCTCACATGAGATCTGTAAATGTATTACATAGATCACCATATTTTGCATGAAACTACAACTTTAACACATCGTGACAATAACCCAAAAAAATACGTGCCTTAGTTATTTCATCAAATTTTCCTTGAAGTTCATTTTTGTTCTCCAAGACATTGGATACACAATCAAAGACTCACAAATACTGACAAGTTGCATGCACTTTCTGTAGTTTGAGCATGTGGAACTGTATGTAGTTTGTTTTCTTGAAGTACAAATTTTTTTTAGATAGATAGATAGAAAGATTATTTATTATTCTAGGACTGATGTCCTCTAAGAACAAAACAATTTACAAATATACTTCAATATATTTGCTCAATTACTCATTGTGAGCAATGATACAAGTTTTATACAATGTATACAATGGTAAGACATACAATTTACAATCAAAATTACAGCGTGGCGGTAAGCAATAAGCTATAGACCTTTGACTTAAATAATTTCAGAGACCGAATTTCTTTCACATTTTTAGGCAACTCGTTCCAGAAATTTGACCCAACAACCTGGAAAGATTTCTGGAAAGAAGTTGTGCGATGGGCGGGATAATATATAAAATTTATATCTGATCTCGTGGTAATCGAAGTAGTTTGTTGCTTAATTTTAAATAGCGTATATAAGTAATCGGGCTGTTCGTGACGAAACAGTGAGTAGAGAAAAGCTGCTAGGAAATATTTCCGGCGTTTTTTAGTATGAAGCCAACCAATATTTTTAAGGTAGGGTGAAATATGGGTATCTCTTCGGATGTTGAACACAAACCTTACGCAGGAGTTAAGAAGGCGTTGGAGTTTTAAATCTAGATCATCTGGGATATTGTTGTAAACCAAACAGCAGTAATCGAAATGCAGGAAAACAATGGAGGATATTAATAGTTTCCTCTTTTCGATAGGTAAGACCTCTTTATTTAATTTAAATAGATAAAAAATTTGGTTTACTTTCTTAGAGATATCTTGAACATGATTTAACCGAGAGAGATTATTCGACATGGCTACGCCGAGATTTTTGACAGCGTTAGACAAGGGAACTTTAACATTACTCACTTTGACATTTGGGATTAAATCAAGGTCTATTTTATTTATAAGTTTTGTGGAGCCTAAGATAATGGCTTTGGTTTTAGAACAGTTTAAAACTAGATAATTATTTACAACCCAGTTTGATATTGAGGCAATATCCTCATTCACTTTTTCAATAGTATTTTCAAGGTCATGAGGAAGACAATGTCGATAAATTTGCAAATCATCAGCATAAAGCATATATTTACAATACTTTAGGTTGTGAGGAAGATCAAGAAGATAAATGGAAAAAAGCAAAGGTCCCAATACAGAGCCTTTAGGAACACCACAAGTTACATCATTCCATTTGGATATATTCCCACTAGAGTCTTTGACTGCTTGGCGGCGCCCAATGAGGTAATTGTGGAACCAATTTAGTACTGAGCAGGAAAAATTCAGGCACTTCATTTTTTGTAGAAGCTTAGAGTGGTTGACCCGGTCAAAAGCTTTGCTAAGATCAAATAGCACTAAAACAGTGACCATTTTATTATCGATTGCACCTCGTACATCATCTCCCAGCTAGCACACGGGAGACTGTCTCCCCCGAATCCTTAGAGACTCTCTACAGAAACCAAAGAGACCGTCTCCCGGAAGCGGTAAGCGTCTCCGGAGACAACAAGGAGACGGCCGGACGATACGATGACGAACCCATGACGAAATGTCCGCACTACTCAAGAGACGGTCTCCGATTTCCGATTGATGCGCCATCAAGCGATAAGTTTGCAAACTAGGAACGAGAATAGTGAACCGGTTGCGCCATCTAGTGGCATATTTAAGTACTACTAGCGTTACAGCGACCCCTGCCCCCCTTTTGGAATTAATATACGTAGAAAATTGGCAACCATACCACTTATAAACCGTGGCACATGCAAACTACAACCTCACCTAAAAAATAAGCATATTACTTACGGAATTTGTAACACAGGGCAGCTTTCAGCATTGATGAGAATTGAGAAACAAAAATAACAACATACAATTAGCATAGGAAAAGGCAAAAAATTTATATATTTTCAAATATTGGTTTATTTACAAATACAATGGGACGGATATCCCCTATCTATTGTTTAATGAAAGTAGACAGAGACATGAAATTAATGAACCTGAGTGAACCCATGTCCACCTGAGTCCAGTAAGCAGTTGAACCTTGACGTTGGCAAAGTTGTCTTCCAATTTACTGCCATTAATGTCAGATCATGTAAGTGAAGCTTCAAATGTATCTCCCAATTGGATATCAATTGCATTTCACAAGTAAACTGAACATCAAGAGACTGAATCAAGGCCTGAAAAGTAGAAGCATAATACCAGAATCAAGAAACTCGATGACTCCAATAAAAATATATTAATAGTGGTTTTGAGACAGTATAACATGTACTCCCTCAGGCTAGCAAAATAATAATACAATGCTCACTAGATATGGTTAATACATTTTGAAAATAGTTTGATGCACAAGGAAAGGCTGAGATTTTTCGAGCTAAAAGGACTCACATAAAAGGGCCATTCCATGTCAGTTCACCCAGGTCATGGCACCCACCTACTTGGATTTTTATAATATTTTTGTCACTAGCTACTACAACCAACTTAATGAATGATGTAAAATATTTCCTCCCTTACCCTCATAGTTTGCAAGACATGAGGGGCCGAAGATTGAGATGTTTGCTCAGAAGTGGCGGTGGTGGGATTCAAATTCCTGAGTGCAGGGCACAAGGTAAAAATTCATAACTCAAAAACCACATAAATTTGAATGAAATTTGGACCCCTTGTCTATCCAAGTAGGAAGCTTCCACATAATGTTTTTCATTCCCCATGCATTGCTACTTTAGCCAAAATAATGTCAAATTTTGTTACTTAGCAGATTTTTTTAGATAAAAACATTACTTCATATTTTCAGAATTACCACAAAAATGCAGAGTAAAGGTGAATGTGGCTCCAGTTCGTATTATTTGTTAAGAACAATACTTAACTTGCGGCAGCTGAGGGGAAAAGATCCCAATGGCTTGCACACACTGAAATGATGCTCTTTTCCTGGAATCCACCTATTTTTTAGGTACTTAGTTCATAGAAAAATGGTATAACCATACATAGGACTCTTACTGCACGATAAAAGATAAATGACAATACTAATTTAGATAAAATTACTCAAATAATATGCTTCAATCATTAAACTTACTCTTAAAGAGTGAAATGAGTCCACCTAAACTGGTGTTTCACAAAGTAAACCTTTAAAATTGCATGGTATTTCATCTCACAGAAGATCAACCTACGTCAAAAGGAAAGTAGAGACACATGCAGTAAATTTAAAAGCAGAGTTAAAATAGCTCTCAATGAAAGGTTATCCTCTAAAAAGGATGACCAAAAATTGCCAAAAGAATTACTCCACAAAGTTTGTGATATGGATGTGTACACAGGCTTCAAAAATCAAGGAATCAGTTAACTCATCAAGCACCCATAAGGGAATGGTGCAATTCTTAACAATGGCAGATTTTTTTTAGCAGAAAGAGGGTAATGAAAGAGCTTCATGTGAGTGAATACACGATCCACCAGCAAGATAACTTTTCAGAGACAATGGAATATTAGCTGCCCCTGCAAACATCTCAAACTTCGACCCTTCGTATCTTGTAAGCTATGATAGTGAGAGGAAATATTTACATGAGTAATGAAATAGGTGATAGTAGGAAGAGACCAAAATTTTATTAAAATCAGAGTTGGTGGGTGTCGTTTTGAAAGTTTCCTGGGTGATTTCACATGGAATGATCCAAAAAAAATATTTTAATAACCCACATTTACTGCTTATATTCAGAAATAACCTTCGATTACCTACCCAGATAGCACAAAGTAAGAGAGATAACAGTTTCTTATGGTTTTCTTTCGGAAAGAATTGATAAGCAGCTTATCATAAGCTAAGGGTAAGATGGTAAGCTAATTTAAGGCAAGGGTAAGATGCTAGGGAAGAATAGGTAAGGAATGCTATCAAATGTCCTCAGGCAAGTAAGTCACTTCTGTTGGAGCACCAAAGGCGGCTGAACAGCATACTACATATGCTATGCAGCTCATCCCGACATGAATTAAAAGGCTACTGGTGAAATTAAGTGAGTCTTTATAAGGGCTTAACAACTGATAACAGATTTACCCGTAAATAGAAAAAAATTAATAACGGCAAGCGACTGGCTAGTGAAGATATAAAGCACAATACTAGTACTTTATACTTGTGGCAGAAAGAAAATAACATCAGGGAGAACTGAATGACAGACCTACGTATCTGACGTTCTGTACTCTAGCCACTACACCACAGCAGCTGATGAGAGAGAATGGTGTAGTTACCAGTTTAAAATCCTATTATGTAGAAAAACTTGTTTGATATGTGCACGAAAAACTGAAATTATTCAAGGTCCACACAATTTAACATTTATGAATTTTAATTTATGGCTTGATAACCCAGTATGAATACAGCAGTAAGATGTTATACTTACTCATAGAAGTTCCAAGAATGGAAAAAATATTCCTATACATAAATCCCTTAAATGAATGCTCAAAAATGATGGAATCTAAACAACATCTACGGAATTGCTGAAAGTTTGGCATCCATTTTGTCATTACTCTGGATGATTGTCGGCCTTAGCATGCCCATAAGAAACCCATAACAAACTTACTTGATGAGAGCCTTCCTAATTTCTTCCTTTCACCTTATCTCAATGACTTATAATGTGCTAGCTGGGTACACTATCCAATAAACCTTGTGCACCAAATGGTAACATGGTAGCTGCTAAAAGTCATGTGGCACAAAGCCTGGAAACTGTTCTAGAAAAACATGCATGATTGGGACTCTCAAATAAATAATGCATCACTAGCCACGTGCCACAAGCGAACAAGAAACCTAGACAAAACGGTTAAATTACAAAATAGCTCTCTCTGAACCACTACATTTGAATTTCAATATCATACCAACAAATTAAGCAAAATAATAGTATTATCCACCTAGTTATGCTAAAAAAGTTAAGATTCCTAACATTAACAGTGGATTTAAGAATGAATAATGTATAATCCTGAGTTCAATATCTTCAACCAAACCATAACAGAAAAAATATACGCACATACACCAAGGAATCCATCCACTAATTTCCTTCCCAGTGCTTTCTGCCAATCTTTCAGGACTGGCACAGTCTCATTAAAGAAGCCAAAGAGGATCCATCACCTATTTATCAAGATTTTTTTTTCGACATTGTAAGGATTCCATGCATGAAGATCAGATTCAAGAGCAAATAATTTTCCAGTGAAAATCTTAGCAAGTTTAACATCAAAACAAAGAGGATCCGTCACCCGATACTACTTACATATGATGTATTAATCAGAATATAAAATTGTTATGAATCCATGAATGGAGATCAGATTCAATAACAAATAATATTTCTGTGAACTTAGCAAGTTTAATATCCTCACCCAAACTTAAACTGAGAAACTACTGGCACATCTGCCACAAAATCCATATGTAACATTTCCTTTCACACTGCCTCTTTAAGCACGCCTGGTAAAATGTCACTGGCGAATCATCCTGGTAGTGCATGTTGTCCACCAGCAAAAGAAACCAAATTGGTCCCATCACCTTGCAGCATTCACATTATCATATGCCACCTATTAATCAATAAATAAAAAGATTTGTTATGGATTCTTTCATCAAACATCCACCAAGGAATCCATAAAAGGAGTTCCTTTCTAGCTGCTTTTGCTTAAACTAAATGTCTGGCATAATTTAACTGGAGAATCATACTCATTGTGTATGTTGCAAACCACCAAAATAAATCAAATAGGTTGCACCAACTAATTCCATCCAAATTATTACACATCACATATTAATTAAAATTAAAAATCGGCATGATTCCATGCATTAACATTAGATTCAAGAACAATTAATAGTCCAGTGGGTAACTTACCTAGTTAAACATCCTCACCCAAATGTCAACACAGAAACTACAGGCACACCTGCCTAGAAATCCATAAATAACATTTCCTTTTAAGTTTTATCTGCCAAAACTGCATGTCTGGCACAATGTCACAGAAGAATCATCCTGGTAGTGAATATTACGTTACAGCAAAAACAGCGAAAGAGGTTCCATCTCCTGATAATTAATACACATCACCTATCAATCATGAAATAAAAAAGAAATGTTATGATTTCATAAATTCCAGGTAATCAAGAAAGCAAGGTAGGAAAGCCTGGATTAAATAGAACATCGGGTAATTATAACAGAAAACCATATTGTTGATTTGTAATATTTTCTCCAAAAACATACACGGACTCCTACGATAACTAATTATTGAAGTCCATAATATAACTTCACTGTCCACACATGGCATATGAGCCCTTAGGCGCACGAGCACTAAACGAGATAATTATTTATACATAAGAATTATACGTTCATATTCATGCAATCCAGAGTGACAAAGCGAGAAATCGGCTAGTTCTTTATTGTCAGACCTAATTCGGGATACGCTAGCAGTACATGAGATTCCCACTAAACCTGCATAAATAATGAACAAGAACGTGTACTGCGAAGAACGGCGAGATTTCGGCGATATGACTATAATATCGTAACAAGCCTTTTAAATGAATTGAAATGGGAATCGTGGATGTCGCTGGTAGAGTTTTTATCTAATCTCTCAAAAAATTCCAAGTCAACAGTTTCAGTGATGACTAAGCATATATTGTGAACCCCAGCTTACTACTTTTTTCTTTCGAGATGGTGAAGTTTTGACTACTACCCTACTCCAAATTCCATACATGCATGATATGTAGTGCATAGTCGGTAATAATTCACCCCCACGACACAACATGGTGGCTTGCCGGGTATTACGCAAATGTATTTTAATTGCTTTTAATGTCTGAAAAATAAAGCTGATGTTCACATTGCTCATTGACGGGAATTCAACGGAACTTAACAATCAACCGAGTAACTAATATAGTAAGGTCGAAAGGATAATGGCCATTCTTAGTGAAAATATCAACACACACAAACTAAGTTATTCGAGATAAATACTTAAGCACATCATACAACGAATATTTTCCACTACGAAGAGAATATGTAAAAAAAAATGAAAATATATGCAAATATTAATCATACGAGAACCAAATTCTCTAAGCATTTAACGCCAATATCCAAGTCTTTCGGGCATGAGAAGTATAGCGCACACGCGAAAACAATATGACGATAAACCCACAAACATTGGCAGGGATAAACCATAATATAGTACTTACCTTAAACCGGTGATAGAATATGCAGTTGAATAAGCTATAACAAGAACAGGTACGAGGATAACAACGCTGTGTTGGTATCTTCGAAGTCAGGACGTGCCATGTTCGGCCATTTTCCAAGCGGATGCGTTTCAGCGGAGGGATCCTTTCCGGTGTCGGCGCAATCAACGGTATAACTATATTAATTACTGTTGATTTCGAGTTATACTAAACCGTATTACAGCTATTAAATTAGGGAGTAATTAAAAT
Source organism: Ischnura elegans (assembly GCF_921293095.1). Taxonomy (NCBI): domain Eukaryota; kingdom Metazoa; phylum Arthropoda; class Insecta; order Odonata; family Coenagrionidae; genus Ischnura; species Ischnura elegans. The sequence continues at coordinate 4,661,709 of NC_060248.1, read as the reverse complement.
TATTGATTTGACCATTCAATCTCAGCAAACTGCTTCTGGCAGATAATGTAATTTCGGTAAAGCTAAGCGTTGACCTCGGAAAGAAGCGGAAGTGGGAGGGGGGTACACTCGAAAATTGAAGAAACGCAAGGAAAAGCGGCCGTCTCCTCTCGGTCTCTTACCCTTCTCCAGAGACAGTCTCCCGTGTGCTAGCTGGGCTGTGACTTTCAAAAGAGCGGATTGAGTACTGAAACCTTGACGAAAACCAGATTGAAATGGGTCAAATCTTTTATTCGCAGTCAGGTAATTTGTAGTTTGTTGATGCACAATTCGCTCGGAAACCTTAGATATTGCACATAAAATGGATATTGGACGGAAATCCGAAGGAGAAGTTGGTTTCTTAACTTTGTTGATCGGTCGAACTAAAGCAGTTTTCCAGCATGAGGGATATTTAGAGGAAGAGAGTGAGTAATTAAAAATATCAAGAATGACAGGTATGGTTAATGGTAATGATTTTTTAATAACATCAATGGGAATACCATCAGTACCTGTAGCATTGGATTTAGAAAAAGCAAGGAATTTCTGCAGAACTTCTTGGGTAACGTGTTCAAAGAAAAAGTTGGAGTCACTGAATGGAACATGTGGGTCGGTTACTGAGGCATTACCCCACAATAATGAAGAAGCAGAGGTAAAATAATCGTTTAGTTGGTCTAGTGAGAGGTTTAATGGCAATGAATGCTGCTTATTGGAGATAAGTCCAAGCTGGCGTAGCTGCTTCCATACTTGATTTGGCTCATTAACATGGGATAAACGAGAAGAATAATAGCAATGCTTTGCCTTTACTATCAAAGTTTTAACTTTGTTCCTCATAGTTTTAAATTTATTTTGATAGTCAACATTCCCGGTGCGAAGAAAGGCTATCCTAAGACGATTTCTTTCCTTGATATTATTCCGAATTAGATATTATTAGTAAACCATGGTGTTGGATGGGATTTGGGGTAGACGGTCTTTACAGTGGTTTGTGAATTTATGCTTGCCAGGAGGTTTGCGTTAAATAGCTGCATTTTTTGTTCAATAGAATCAAACTTAAAAAGATCACTCCAATTACGAGTCTGAAGATCAACAAGAAATTTTTCGGCGTCGAAGTTTTTAAAGTCACGAAAAGTGTACGGTTCAGGGGAAGGACGAAGGGTTTTGATTTTATAATGTATAAGAATGAAGTCATGAGAGGAAAGAAAAGGAACAGGGGACTGAGAGCTAAAGATAATTATTTCGAAGTTATCTACGAAGCAAAGATCCAATAAAGTATGACTACTTGCAGTGTGATGGGTGGGATCGTAAGGAACCATGTAGAGATTATTACAGTAGGCTAGATTCATAAGGTAGCGACTATCATAGCTGTCAACACACATGTCAGAATTAAAGTCTCCCATAATAACAACATTTTTAAAAGTAGGGAGAAATCTTAGGAGATCGTTTTCAAAATCAGAAATGAACCCGATCTTGGGTGGTCGGTAAACAACACATAATAGTAAATTGGCAGAGTTGACGTCAGAAACACTAGCGATGAGGTATTCAGGCGTTGAGCAGTAGGCAGGAGGGGAGTGGGAAAGGAGAGTCACGGACAGATTTGAACGAACATATATTCCAACGCCACCACCTTTTTTCCCAATTCTATCATGCCTGATTAAGTGAAAACCAGATAGATTTACCATATCATCCGAAACATCAGGGTGAAGCCAAGTTTCACACATACATATTATATCAAAAGATTCAGTAAGAAAATAATCCCGAAATTCATCAATGTGACATAGGAGGGATTGACAGTTTACGTGGCAAATTTTTACAAAAGGGAGTTCATGCTGCTTAGATTTATGACTTAGATTTACAGAAGTTGCAACACATGAACTCAGATCCTGATGCTATACTAGGGAATCAAGATCACCATTGTTGCTTATGGTAAGTCTTTCACCACCTTCAGCTATACGGGCGAAAATTCGGCCGCCACGCACCCAGAGGAATTTGAACTTCCCTTCCCTTTTAAGACTTCTGGCAGCAGCGTAAAGTTTTCGATGGGCAGGGGTGAGAGATTCATTAATGTATATTGGTGAACTGGCTGAATATCCCGACATCCCGATATGGGATAGGCACATTTTACCTTTAGCACGACGAGCACGAATAAAGGCCTCAGCAGTGCGTGAACGGAGAAAACGGACAAAGATAATAGGTCGGGCCTCACCAGTATTCTGAGACCCTCTACGAGTATTAATTGGGTAGGCGTGGTCAATATCTTCTACAGTTAATTCCAAACCCATAGCCTGGCCAATTTTACATACAAATGTTTCAACATTAGCACCATCTTCTACCGGAACCCCAAGAATTTCCACAGAGTTTTTGAGGGAATCTTGTTCGACACGGTTAACCCGGGCCTCAAGGTCACACACGAGTTTCTTGTGGGTGGCGGTTTCGCTAACTGCAGATTTCAATTCTATGCTAAGCTGAGACACAGATTCACTCATGTTGGTAAGAATTGAAACATGTTCACCTAGAGTAACCTGCGTTTGAGAAACCAATTTCTTAAGTTCACCTTGCTCACTTTGCATAGTTTTCATGCGTTCCAGTATCTCGGACAGCATCGCTGCGGAAGGATCACTTGGGACAGCTGGAGGTTTCAACGGGGTATTCTCTCCTCGCACAGAACGTTGGCTGGCGAGACACGACCCACAAATCCAGGACTGCTGTAGCTCCTCAAGCACTTGCACGTCTTCAGCAGACATTGAAACGCAATCTAGATGGTACAATCCACTACAAGTGGCACAATTTAGGGACCTTTTATCCCGTTTTATGGCCAAAAGACACTTCGGGCAGTTGGGCATTGCGTCACTCGCACTCACATAAACTCGCGAAACAAACTCACACGAGGAGAGGAGCTCTACAAAGACACGTCTGCTCACAACGAGACTCAGATACAGTATACTTCAAAACAGTACAATCCTTGATGATTTCTCCACTGGTCTCTCAAGAGAGCTCTCTAGAATAACTTAAGAGCGTACGGAATTACCGAACTTAGAATATTTTTCAGAGTCTCTTTAAAAGTATAAGTCCAGATCTCCATGTAAATTCCCTATGGTGACGTCAGTTTCCGGTCCCCATCCCACTGGCTGCCTCGGCGCTCGCTCGCTAAATCCGGTATAGATAATAGTGGCCTCTCTCTGTGAGAGAGCTGAGTGTCACTTGTGACGGCAGTGGTGGTACAACATGCCTAAGTATCGTTCTGTAAGAAGGTGGGCTCCTCGGAGACCAGTGGAGAAAATCATCAAGGATTGTACTGTTTTGAAGGCTAATCATGCTGGAGCTGTTAATGTTTGGGTTGCTGATACCATTGGAACTCTTTTTGGTTTTAAGTATACTTTTGCTGTTGGTAATGATCATAATGCTCAAGGTTCATTTTGGCTTACCATTTGTTTTGCAAGGATACCTAACAATGTTACCATGAACATTGGTAGCTTGGAGAGTTTTCCTTCATCTGATGTTTTGTGTTATAAAACTATTCAAATGAATACATCTTAATGTATCTTTCAGTCAAATCTCTACCGTCCACACATCTAGCTAATTTCTTCATTACATCAATACTGTCATGTCCAAGTCTCCTGTGCCAAGCATTATTAGAAATTTTTGCATTGTTTATCTGACCATTTAGATGCAGCTGTAGCTTATTGAGACCTCCTTCCCCTGTACCAACTTGCACAGCTCATTATAGATTAACAGTTGGAGGGTTGAGAAACAAGTTGATATAAGTCAAGAATCAAAGTTTTTCAATAGTTAAATAATAATTCGCAAAGAAGTTGGAATTGTTCTGAGAACTCCCACTATGTGCTGCTGTCTGGCGTTCCAATTTGTAACTATGACTTGCACCATTGTATTTCTTGAACTATTTTTGAGTTGGTTGCGGTATTTTAAAATCAACAATAATTGACTTGCATCAATATGTTTCTCCGCCCTCCAATTGAAAATTCATCATCATAAATGGATATTTTATTGCCTTTGTCATCAAGTTTGGAAATAGAAAGCGTGTTGCCCTTCAGTTGGTCAACATCAAAGGAATTTCCATTTTTTATTTCCTAGTGTGGAAGCATCAATGGTGCATATCTATTCAATGTTTGTAGAATATTTGGTTCTGACAGTGAATAGTCTTTTGGGTTTTTCAAGAACATGGTGTGGGGCTTTTGGGGATAACCCCCTCACCAGAGATCAGAGAAAATTTTAAGTTTAATCCATTTTACTTAATTGGATCGATATTACTAAAAGAATAGTTTAAGGATTAATACAATATCACTGAGAAAGCCATAAAACTTGCCATTTTGAACCATTTATCTTAAAATTCCGCAATTTATTAATCTCGCACCTAACGCTTATCCTGGTGTGTATTCCATACCTCCACACACCCCAGTATTAGTTGCACCTAAACCCCCCCCTTAATTCCTAGCTGCGCCCCTGCCAGAGTCCACGACCTAGTCACATTGGTTGTCACCTACCAGTCAACTGTACCCACATGATACGTAACATGTGTCAAATTCAGTAACCATCATAAGTTACTTCTTACCTATTTATTGAATTTGTTTGATGACTTGAGTTAGCTACTGTTAGCTATCCTATTTGGGAGGCTTGCTTGATGACTGCCTTTATATCATTCATCCCACCTCGGCCACAATAGCCATTTTCCATGATGGACATGCGCTGTTGATTCCCACAGCCTCCCTGAGAAGGATCATATCCATCATTCACCTCATCTGCATCTTCATTGCAGATGCTTCATCAATGAAAGAAATGAAATTTTAAAAAGTGTAAGAAAGTACATGCATATAGCAGTATATTTTTTTATTTTACTTTTATTTTGTATTCAAAATCAACAGGTCAATGCCCTTTTAAGTATATTATGTACACATAAAAATAGTAATCTAAAATGTGAATACAGTTGAGGACCTTAAATCCGGAATCCAGAAACCCGAAAACCCAGATATCCAGAGCGTTTGAAAATTCCTCTGTATAGTGTTTCGACCTCGTGGCACCACTCTCGGAGCCTTGTTCTGGGACGAGTAGGAAGTTAACACACGCTATGAACGTACACTATCTGGGCAGGGACACATAGGGATCTCAAATATGGAGCGCAAGAGCCTGAATACATTTATATATTAATTAATTAACAAAATACAGAAGCATTTGCACGGATTTACTGCCCGACTGAGGAAAAGGTATTGATAGATATCCCAAACATCTGCTAGCAAATGCTGTCAACGAAAGCTATGAAGAAAAAGATGTATTTATTGCTCATTCTCATCCAGTATTAAGCCTATATAGTTTATGCTGCAGAAGCTACGGTTGTGATTTGAGGACTTATTTGGCAAGTTTTTTGCCTCCTTCAATGAAGTGTACTTGAATCTATCTAAGGTGATGAATGTTCTTCTAGGGGATGTTCAACAGACTCTCATGTGTAATTTCTGAGTTATGGTTTTCATTGCATTAAAATTCTCAAAATATAGTGTTCCACTTTTTGAGCATGCTGAAGACCAGACATCCAGAAACCCTCCCTTTGGTCCAAAGCTGCCTGGATTTGAAGTATCGTTCAAATTTACACTAAATTGAAAATTTGGAATTAGATTCCATTTTACAGTGACTTACGTTAACAGTGTGCAAATATCTGTTGATATAAAGCTCTCCTTAAGTCTGATGATGTATTTTCAGCACAAACATTCACTGGTATCAAATCCCAATTTGGTCTAATTGTTAGCCTATTTACAGGAGAAGGAGTTATATTATGTGGTGGAGAAGTCTGCTCCTGAGAGAGTATTAATGTGTTCCTGCACGAAATAAATTACATTCTTCAGTACTGTTAATTAAACCAAATTTTATTTTCTTAATGAAAATGTTATTGTTTTTAAAGTGAAGATGAACAATCGAAGGAAAATTGAAAGATGCACTGTTTTTGAATGAGTTGAATCATTAGAGCTCATTGGTTTTCCACTTTTGAATGTTTAGTATCTTTGCACTTAATGCTGAACAGATTCAAACTTCGTGATAGACCCATGCAATAAAGATGACTAGACTTTTGAAGATCAATAACAAATGTACTTCTGGAAACCTCTTTGTAGATCCATTAATGAAACCTAAAGTACTGAGACTTTTGGCACTGACAGTGCCTATAGTATGCTTAACATGTTAAATTTTTTTATCAGATATGACCCTCAAATTTTACATTATCTATCACTAGTTCAATGACATTAACAGTATTTTTGAAATTAAATTTGTCTTTCAAACTTCTGTTAAAGGATGAAGCCTTACATTTATCACAATTCGAGCTCAATCTGTTTAATGTAGACTAATCAACAATGCTATCCAAATCTTTTGGAGAAAGAATTTGTTCGTAAAAAGATGTTGCATAGTAGAAAATTTTTATGTTGTCACCATAGCTTAAGATCTCACCTGTCTTTAATTGATCATTGTTATTATTATATTGTACAAGGTACAAGTTTGCTATTTGTGTTTTGGTAACACTTAATATGTAATTAAAATGGAATAAATGAAAATTCATCACCAAAATGAAACTAGATCAGCCAAATCGAAAATTTATAATGAACGATGACATTGGTTTTCCGAGATAAATTTTTTGCACCTCTTCTTGAAAATCTTTATGTTGCTAGGATGGGGCTGAAACAGTTCTGCAGGGAGTCTATTCCATTCATTGAGCGTGCTGCTGAGATATGAGAACTTTTTTACATTAGTCCTTTGAGGCCGGCATTTCATCTTGCATTGGTGATCTTTCCTACCTACATAGCTAGGGTTTTCAACCTTATTTCGTTGTTCCCTCCATGCCTTTTCCCCCGTTAGTGTGGGAAAGAGTGCGCAAATCTATTTTTCTTCTCCATCCTAGTGAGTCCCATCCCAGTACTTGCAGCACTTTAGTGACACTTTTGGTCTTTCTTTGTTTCCCCATTACATACCTTGCTGCCTTTCTTTGCATCTTATCGATGGATTCTGTTTGCCCCTTTTCATACGCGTCCCACACTAGTGAAGCGTATTCTAAAATCGTTCAGAATGGTGTTTTATACACCTTTTCCTTTGTAACGTGACCGCTTTCCTTTAGATTTCTGATCACCCATTGTAACATTTTGAACGCCTTTTTTTGTTAACTGCTCCACATTTGTCTCCCATTCTATGTCTTTCATTAAATACACTCATTGGTATTTGCACTCGTCGCTTTCCGGAATTACCAACCCTGAATATGAGGAGTATCTCCCAGCTGCACATAGTTTCCTTCTAAAAGTAATAAACTTGCACTTTTTTACATTAATATCCATTCCATTTTTTGACCACACCCAATCTGCCATTTTGTTTACATCATTTTGAAGCACTTCGCAATAAGTCTCCTTTTTTATTTTCCTGTAAATTATACGGCATATAAAACACCATTAATGAATAGAAAGAAAAGCTAAGGCCCCAAAGGAGACCCTTGTGGCTCACCAGATGTAGCTACAAATGGAGACGAAACATTACCCTTGATTCCAACACTCAACTTACAATTTTCAAATATGACCTCAACCAGCCAATGGTGTGAGAATTGATGCCCAGACTATGGAGTTTAAATAATAGAATATGGTGATCTACATTATAAAAGGCCTTGGAGAGATCCAGATACACACATGCTATCCACCTGAGTTGAGACTTTTAAAGCGTCATAAATATGAAAAATGAGATTGAACATGGTTGATCCACCTTTAACAAAACTGTGCTAGTTTTCAATTATGAAAGAGGCACATTTTGCAGTCAATCCTACGGACATAATATTATGTATGAAGTAATTTAACAATGGATCCAATGATAGTGATAGGTCTGCAGTTTAATAAATCATGCTTATTACTGGATTTAAATTCAGGAGTAATATAAGATTTTTCCAGGTATAAGGCATATGTTGATCATTTGAAGATTGATTGTATAATACACCAAGGGGTTTAGAGAGAGTATTAACACACTTTTTTAAAGAATGTATGAGGCATACCGTCTGGTCTGAGTGAGCTGTTGCCCTTTAACCTCTTCAGTGGTACTTAATCTTAATACATATCATTAATCAATCCAAAATTATGTGCAAAAAGCTCCCAGATACTATTTGTAGTGTAAACTCTCTTGTTTCTTATGAACATTTCAGAATGCATATGGTTAAAATTAGAAAATTTATTGACATCATTCCAAAAAACTACTTCAAAATTTTACAACTTTTCTCTTCATTTTTAACATAAGCAGCTGAATCAGATTTAGATAACTTTATATAAGTAGCCCTTAATCTCTTAAATTCAATAGTCATCAATAACATTATGTTGAAGAAATTTTTATGAATATTCTTTTATAATATTTGCTTTATTGCTGACTAGAAGGTGTAGGTACTCTATCCACACATAGAGGCATAAGGACTTTGTTTTGGCTGCAGCTTGGGGAGCATGCCTTCTTTTTGTGTTTCTTTTCCTCACTGAATATTATCAAATGGGATGTATCCACAGTACTTAAGTTAGCAGTTGGTGGTTGCAAGAGGTGTCAGAACCCATCCAATTCGCTGAGGAACACAATGTAAAATTGTCAGCCATGGGTTAATTGGCTTCTTTAGCCAGTGTCCATTATGAATAATGCAGGAAAACAAGAATTACAGCTGTACGCAGCAGTATGTGAATGGAATTCATGCATAATGCTAATTATCTCAGATGTGCATTGTGTGTTTGAATGGCTACCATCTTTTCTGCACTTAGAGTGTGGCAGACATGTGCTTTGAGCATTTCAAAATTTAAGGAGGAATGACTTCTGTGCGCATACACTCCGTGGTACTCTGTACCTCTGAACCCAGCAAATGCTGTCCACTGTAAATCCATATCTTTAATGTCTTCTTTCTGCTATGGACCTGCTGGTATTCTTCAATTTGCTGTCTCACTATTTCCATCCATTAGTCCTAAGTTGTTGCTACAGTTTATAATGATGTTATTACAGTAAATCATTTTTGCATAGTGTATTATGGAGAAAATATTGGCTTTGATCGCATTTGGTTACTGCTTCATAAAGTTCACTAACAGTCTCATCAAATTTTGTATAAAATTCCTCTATCTCTTTTCTCTCAATTTCATTACCTCTGAGATTTCACCCGCTGGGGTAATAATAATAATAATAATAATAATAATACGTCTTTATTGGGCGAGATTGGGACTAGAAAGTCCCATCTAGGGTAGGTCAATAAGGTGCTACATATTATTTCTCAGTATGGCTGTACCATAATATAGCTGACACCTTTATTGTCCAGTAGCTCCAGTAGTAATTTGACTTAGAATATCCAATTATTTTACCATTAAATTATTATATCTTAAATGTATCTTCTTCCATTTCATAGTGTGTCTGATTGTGAGTTGAAACTGAATGATCAATGTTCCCTCTCTTGAAGACTCCGTGCAATGCACCAGACTTGATGGCTTGGCCCCTAGTCGCAACAAATTGGTGTAAAACTCGTCCTCTCCTATAACATGAATGAGTCCATAATTTATTGCCATTAGCATTTTCTTAAGATTTCATGTTCTTAATAAGTGTATACAGCCACATTCACGGTATAAAGTTTCAATCATTTATGTATATTTTAGCATCACCGTAACTTGAATATGGAAAGACTCAATTATTCATATTTCTCTTTCTTTTGCACGCATGAAAAATTGCTTAGTCCAACACATATATTTACTGGAAAAATGCAGGTAATGTTAAAGTTGTATCCTAATCGTAAAGATAATGCTAACTCCATGAAATAAATTGTAGTTGTCTTATATTATGCTTGAAAATCAAAGAAAGTTATCATATCATATTAAAGTTATGAACATAATAAATAGAAATGCATATTACTTAGTTCAGAAATATGGTGCATTAATCAAAGAAGGAATTAGAAATAATTTTAAGAATTAATTGATACCTTAAGAAGCATTGCATCTTATTGATGTAATCATGCATTGATTTGTCTTCTGAATTCTCAAATCTTGACATTGCTCTCCAAGTATAATGGTAATGCTTTTATTCTGCATTAAATACAATAATACATACTAGATTTGAGTCCTTATCACTAAAAAAATTAATCTCTTCTAATGTGGTTGAAACCCATTATTTATTTCGAATACAACATTAAATCATTTTCATGTTTCAATCCAACATTATATAATTATTGTGTGGAAGAGTATGATTTTATAAAGTACGTCAAAATAGGGATTGATTTCAATCTATCTTTGGTGGAACACATTCATAAATTAACCCAAACAGTGGTTACATATCTCATACATTGAAGGAAATGTATTCATTAAAACATTCTGCCGATTAACATAGGTTTGGCATTGCTGTGGCCCTCACCCCTCTCCCTTGTGGACCTCCCCTTCAATACTCCCTCTCATTCTGTCCAAACATCCTATCCCCTTCCTTCCCTTCCCACTTTTACTTTTTCTTCAATACTTCCCATTTTTCCTCCAATGCGCTACCCAACTAGTTGAACAGATCCACCAGCTTACCTTTGTAGCCTTGCAATTTTTATCTTGAGCCTAACATCCTTACCTTGTGATGCTTTACCAAACTTCATAACTTAGGTTCTTTCTATAAATAATCCACATGTGATGCTCCTCGTACCATTATTCTTACGCATCCAACAGTGCCTGCATCCCTTTCACCAACTGGCTTGAATTTGATTCGGTTGTTCGGATGATTGTGGAGCAGTCAAGGTGTCGATTTGGTGATGCCGCGATTGCTTGCTCTGCTTCTTCATTATCAATTATTTATGGGGAGTACGTTCAGTACTTCTCGTTGAGGGGAGGAGTCGCGCAAAGCAAGACAAGGCGTTTCCTTTAAAGTGTGTGTTTTGTTTCGTCGCAGGTGCTTGAGGATGCGCATCGGGTGCTGAGGCCGGGTGGCAGGTTCATGTGTCTGGAATTCAGCCAGGTCAACAACGCTCTGCTGCGAAGGCAAGTTCCCTCCCCCCTCCACCTGCTCCACCTTGTCTATGTGACGCTTCTTCATTGTGCCCCCATCCTTGATCTTTGATTTCCTCTCATATTTAATTAAGGATTTAATTTTTCTATATTGTTTTGAAATTAGCGTTGTCAAGAATTCTTGTGGCATTCGTTTATTCTGTTCCGATGCATCGTTGCTCCAATGCATCTTCAATATATGTATGCAGGAATACATTTACAAATGGTTGTTGATGACTCCAATAGGTTGCGTGTGGTACTGCGGAGCATTAGACTTTGTTTGAGTTTAACAATACTTATTATTATATCTATATGAACAAATAATCCGGCATTCATGAAAATACCATCATTGTGTGGCACCAACGGTGGGGTGGGCATAATTATTTTGGTACCAAGTGTGTCGTGTGCGGGAATCTACCGCCCACGCCATAAAGACTAACATTTGGCAAAAATTCAGGACGAATTACGAGGCAAAAACCCATTGAGAAGAAATTACTGCAACTGAGCCCATTTCCTAAAGCACTAATGATGATTAAAACTTTTAGCGAGGCATTGTACAGACTGTCCCAAGGATCGTGTGTCACTTTTGACCAGTAATTTCAGTAACTTTTCATCGAGCAATATTCATGAAAATTGGCACACTTATGGGGAAAGGTTCTAGGTTTTGTTGAGTGTGAGCAAAATTTTACAATTTTGACCTTTTGAACTCACAATGTGGGCCAAAACGAAAAATTTGAATTTGCCTAATGGGGTTTCAATGTTTAAAATAATCGAGATAGAAAAAAGTCTGAATTTCATCTGAACCAAGATGTCAATTCCAAGGTTTTCGGACACAAGAAACCCGAAAATAACACTTTTATTTACGAAAATGCAACCGTTGACCCAGTAAGGTCACCGTCAAGGTCATAAGGGTGGCAAAAGGAATTCCTGAAGCTCAATGAAAACTCCATGTTCACATTTCAGTTTATTATCCTATTAATTTTGTCATTTTATGATATTTCCATTTAATCGTCAAAATTTTATCACATTGCATGATACAATCAAAATAAAAGCTGGATTCATCCATTTCTTTTATTTTTTACCTTATGGTTTCGGACATATCCAATATCTTTTTAAACGGAGTTTTGTCTTTCACTTTGGGCGGCAAATCAAAAGAATGTTTAGAGAAATAAATAATCAACTGCGGCGTGAAAATAAGAGGGCATGGGAGGCCTATGTCGGAAAAGAATGCGAGGAAATGGAAAAAATTCGGAAGGAAGGGGGGGGGGGGGGGGGGGTAAGCGCGGTGCATATTTTCTCTACGACCCTTGACCCCCATTATGACTTTCGGAGGTCAAAAAAATCTGTTATACGGATCTATGATCTGAAAAACCGACATTGGCACCCTTAAAAACCTATGGTTTGACACCTTAGTTGCCATGATGGCCCGACGTTTAACTCTATGGCCTTAGACCCCCATTGTGACCCTCGGAGGTCAAACAATCAATAATACGGATCTATGAACTGCCTAACCGACTTTGGCACCCTTCCAAACCTATGGTTTGACACCTTGGTTTTCATGATGGCCCGACTCTTAACTCCATGACCTTTGACCCCCGTGGTGACTCTCGGAGGTCAATTTGTGAAAAATACGGGTATTTGGACAATACGAATGACTTGGGCACCTTATGTAACCCATGGATCGACACCTTTGTTGGTATGCTATTCCTTTTGCCACCCTTATGACCTTGACGGTGACCTTACTGGGTCAACGGTTGCATTTTCGTAAATAAAAGTGTTATTTTCGGGTTTCTCGTGTCCGAAAACCTAAGAATTGATATATTGGTTAATGAAATTCAGACGTCTTTCTATCTAGATTTTTTAAACATTGAAACCCCATAAGGCAAATTCAAATTTTTGGTTTGGACCCACTTTGTGAGGTCAAAAGGTCAAAATTTGTCATGCCTCAATACTCCTTCGGAGGGAAATAATTCTCAAAATGAGGCCTAAAAAATGGTTAATTTTAATTAAAAAATTATTTAATTGGGAAAGATGTGTTCATATTTTTCAAGGATTGGTATTCTTATCGCACCGTGTCCCATACGTTATTGCCAGTTGTGTTACCGCGTATCGAAATGCTATTGGGACAAGTAGTGTAATTGTAAACACGATTATGATGATTGTGTCCCAAGCGGAGAGCTGGCACTCCTCTTATTTCAAAGGGACGATATTCTGATGTGACGGCCTCATCGTGATCCCGGCCCTCCTTAAAATTGATACCTCGAAAAAAATTCACTATCACGATTAATAGCTTTTGTTTTCACCCAAAGATTCGCATCTTACCTACGCCTTCATACCAGCAAGATCATATTTTTTGCCATTTTTTGGAGAAGTTTCATGTGTATTTTCATTTCATATATACAGGTATTACCCGGTGTAACATAACGTTATTTCCTGCTTTGAATGTCTTTTTTTTATAATATAGACGAACCAAAAGACGCTTTGAATGGATGTCTGCATTTTATACTCACACGAAAAGTTCACGAACTTTGTTTTAAAATCCTTCGATGCGACATTGAGATATCTTGTGTGACTAAAATTGAAAGTCTGGTTCATACGTGGCACGGCCAAGCGACGACGGAGCTATTATAAGGGATGCGAGCAATTAACGCCCGGACGTGTAAGGATCGGACTCGCGCTCTCTTCTCTTCTCTCCACACGGAGGAAAAAGTACGGCCCAGCGCCGGACGCCTGTGTTTCGCTAATCAGTGTCTTTGTCAGGCATATCTAAGCGAGAGCGAGCAGTTTTGAGGAAAACACACATTTAACAGACTGCTACAGATAATCAGAAATAATAGCGGAGCAATGTACAATGTGATAAATGTTGTAAAAGGGTCAAACCTTTGAAGGGTCAAGCGGAGTTTGAAAGGCGGAAAGACCTATTGCGTGGGGGCACCCGCGAGAAACCAACACTAACATCCGAGCGATCCCTGGGAACATGCAGCTTGTACTTCACGTCAACACACTACGCCATGAGCCGCCGCCTCAGTGGGCTTGTGGAGGACATCATCCGTTGACGCACGGCGAAAGAACTTGAGGTTGGTAAGATAGTTCGATTTCGGCCTGGTACATACTTCCTTCCTTACTTAAGTCCTTCGAGGGAATGCCTGCACCTGCGCCTGCGTTGGATCTCTCTTACTGCGTCGGGTCTGGAAAGATGAGGCTCTAAGATGATGTCCTCCGTTTTGCTCTTGAAGGTGTACGTTCTGAAGCAAACGATGAAGCAAGCGTCTAGACTCCGAGTCTCCTGCTGCTCCCAGCTTAATTCGTGCAAAAGCTCTTTCACGATCTCGGTTCGCTCGTAGCAGTTTTTGACGAATGGAGCGCTGCTTTCCTTAGTATTTCATTTATTTCACCGATTAAGTGTCTCTGCGCTGGGTCCCATGGGCTGACCGCGCATTCGAGAGGGGCTCTCACTTTTCCATCCTACGTTTCATGCACCTTTCCACTACAAACGCGACGAATCCCAGCTTCGACAAGGCTCCGCCACAAATATATCTTGTGCGTGTGTTTGGATTTGCATCAGCTCCCAGGCATTTTGCTCCAGCCGACGCGTTTGCGTTGACTCCGTCCAAAATATGGATGGGGATATATGCTTTGCGCCGGATGCTCACTTCGAGGCATGCTCATCCTTGGCTCCGCTCTCCGAACGCTGTTGTGGTCCAAAGAGGAGTCCTCGTCAATGTCGCACTGACTTTGTCTTCAGGGAATGAATGAGGTGCACCTGGTGGTGGATGCAATGGCACATCCGCTTTTCTGCTGGCCACGTAGGTTCATTACGAGATGGGATACAGTCGACTTCCAGATGTGCTGTCAACCACCGCGCATTTGAATGGGCTTCCTTAAGTCGCCACTATATATAGTGTCGCTGACGGGCAGAGCGATACGAATTTGACGGAGAAATAAGCTATTATTTCGGATTTTAAGCGAATCAGATTTATCATCGTTGAATTTCTATAACTCGATCTCGCCTTAATTGTTATCCATAACGTCTGGAGATCCTTCATCCCCGGATGGCGAACTCCCGTTCGATAAAATAATTTCGTCACCTATAAATGAAAGGTTTTTCAACACATCGTAAGAATTGATTTCGTTATTTAGTATGGATGTGTTTGTGTGTCTTATCCTATTCTTATTCAATCTCGATGGTGTTTTGGTGACGTGACCCATTGTGAAAAGGAGGCATTTTTAGGTGAGGATAATGGCCGGGAGCGAACGTATTATTAACTTCTTGGAAACAGTCTGCTACAAAGTCGACGTTGGTGCATTCAGCTCGCCTCACCATTCGTCGATATTTGTGTCCGTATTGTATTCGTGGACCGCCATAGCAGTCACTGGTTGGGCGTGCAAACCCGCCTAAAATGCGTGGCGGTTGCATGGGTGTCTGGGCGCTTGTGGTTCTCTTCCAATCGTATTTGCCTTCATCGTTCTCCTCTCTCCATTCAATGGTTTTGGTCGCCGTTAGAGAGAGAGAGAGAGAGAGAACCGCTCTCAGTGAGTTACCCCCCCCCCCATTCGGAGGCGTTTGTGGGAAATGTGGATGCTGAGAGACAGCCCCTGCCACGCGCCGTCTAAATTGAGACGCGCCTATCGACGTTTCCAGCGGCTGCACCGCTCATCGGGTCGTGGTCGCAGCGCAGACCTTGTCTCTCCCTGCCTCGCCACACCATTCAATTAAGTGTCCTCACCGATTCAATCCTACGGCAACGCTCGTAACCAACCTATCTTAAGCACAGCCGCGCAATTTTCAGTATACGTGCCATGTACAGGTGCAGTAAGAAAGGTTGTTTTGCGAGAAAGAATTTTTGGGGTAGTTTTCACTCCATTTTAACTACAATAAGAATTGCATTGAAATCCTTGCAGACCTTTTTCCTTCTGCATTTTAAAAATTCCTTCCGCTAGAGATATTTTTGGAAACGGTTATCATTGAGCGGAATACTTGTTTCGTTTTCTTTGAACCTCTAAATTGTTATTGTTGCAATCGAGAGGTGGGAATAGATTCAGATATTTAGTGGAGTGGAGTTTTTAATCATTTCTTAGCACTTTTACGAAGAGATATGGAATGTGGATAGGGGCTTCTTCAACGGAAATGTTTAGCACGAACAATCACTTTCATTTAAGACGAATGTGAGGCCTTTCAGAAACTTGGTTCATAACGGAGGGATTCTGTTTGGAGACGGTAATATTACAACAAATAGCTGATGACTATGACCAAATATTTCGTATCTATTATTCTTCTTAATTGCTTCACTTTGCCTCTTGGTTGCCTGTATCATATCTCTTGCTTTTGTTTCCCCTCAACGTCTGGCACCGAAGTATAATTTTTATATAATAATGGGAGAAATGTTCTATTTATAATGTCCAAGTATCAGTGATTTAATTAGTTGAAACTTAGATTAGTAATTTCGCATGTGGCGGAAATATCAAACGAGCCTATGAATATAATCTCGCTATTGAATAAGAAACCAAGAAAAATCTTTCATTGATCATAAGACACCTACCGGTGTATCTTATGCGTGGGCTAATTTAAGAAGGAGGCATATCATATTAGGCGGCGATCACATGCGAAAACTTAGTCATACCAAAAAATGACCAAAATCGAGTTTTTATTTGATAAAAGAGTCTTATTATACCTTCAAATAAAATTTTACTCAATATAACCCTCAATTTAGTTGTATTGGTAGTAAAACAAATCAATTGCTATCAAGAGAATAGTGCACGTATGCATGGAGTTTAGCCTGTCAGGAAGGCGGATGAAAGGAGGCCAGCTCCCGAGTCTCCAATGAAGTGCGTTCTTCTCCAGAATGGCCGATCACTGCGGCGTCATCAGAAGTTTCGCGGCGAACCCTCAGGCCTTCTTGGCAGAGGTCTCACTGTTTATTTCAGCTGCTGAGGAGCTCATCAATGGCATTTTCTTGAGTGATTTTCAGTTTTTATTTTTAGGGTTGTGCATGCGTATGTCGGCTCTTACATATGTGAAGCTATAGTTGACGTATTGAAATTATCAACGAGAGCACTCCAGGTGGCTGCTTCGTAACTAACAGCTCCGCATAGCTTGGAAATCCACAACTTTCGTATTAACACGACAAAGGGAGACAGCTTGCAGAAATAAAATTTGAAAATAAGCTGGAAATAAAGTTTGTAGTCCAAATTAAAGAAAAAAAACTTGGAAACAAACGCCGGTGTGGCCAAGCAGTGGAAACAGTTCCATAACATGGTCTGGGACGTCTCAATTATCGGTGAGGATGCGCGTGCAGAAGCCGTTCACATACAGCACAATTATTTTAATGCTTAAGACGCGCTTCGGGTCTCTAAGTCATCATTTGGTACCAGAGTTCAAAATAACTGTGGGAAAGTGCCACTACCTTCATTTCCAAATGTCGATCGACCACTATATCAAGCCTTAATCTTTTGAATTTATTCACGTCTACCATAATGTTTTAATGCCTGCGTTATTTAAGGGGACTAATTAAGGGATGTGAGAAAGGTTTAAGTTTACATTTATCGTGCAGCTCATGCTGGTGAGTCAAATTCCGTAGTTTTACTCACAATCAGATTCATAAATCAGCAGACACTTAAGTACATACGCTATTGTTACTCTCCCAGGTTGGTTCGTTTACGGATTCCTTCCCGTGTGCTAAATCAGGAAAAATCGTTACGAGACTCCAATCTTTTCATCGTTTTCCTTTAGCATAGTGGCAACGTAACACATTCAGGGAGGGATATCTAGCGATTTGGATTCGAATACAACTGATGGCATTTAATTTTTACTTGGACAGAAATCAGTAATGAAATACCCTTCTTATGCTCTGACTTTTTTATTGATGGTATAAATTCGTTCTATTTTTTCGCCGGAATCGCGAGCAGCCAGCCGTGTTCAGGAAGATATTTAGCGCTTACAACGATTCGCCCGCACCGCGGGGAACGAATGTGTCGCGACGTGTGACCGCCATCTCAGCGGAGGCGCCCGTGACCTTTGTGGGGTCGCAAGGTCACTGCCAGGGTGGGTGGGTGGGTGGGTCGGGGGGCCACCGCATGCGGCGCTGGCGTCGGTCGCGTGGCGGCCGCAATGCGACTGGCGACTTCGACTGGCGACGAGCTGCAAGCGCAATTGACGAAAGGCGTGATGCACTCTCCGAGGAATATAATATGTATAAAACCCTTTCGCCTTTACCGGCTGCTTGGTATTGTCATTCTAACGCACATTTCGTGTCTTGGAACACATTTTCACGTGAACAAAGTTTTGAGTTAAAATCGGCCGAAATTCACCGTAACAGATTTATTCTGAATCAAATGTGAAATTATGAGAGTTAAGAAAGTCATGTTATTTTATTGCATTAAACAGTCCTAAAACGGCACCGTTGAAGGAGAGCTTGATTTAGCGAGACTATTTAAGAACATTCTTCAGAATTAGTGCGTTTTTGCCCGCATTGATATTTTCAATGCCATATAAATGGGGAAAAACGATTGTGACGTCGTGATTTCTTCTCAATGAAGAATGTATGGGTCTGTAGACCGCAGTTACCGAGCTATTTAGAGAACACTCTCTGCTTTGATATGAGTTTTTTTTCGGAGTTGTATCTCGCAGCGGCTGATTCAATTAAGAAATTACGGTCGCTGCGAAATGTCTAAAAATTCCATAAATTCGCGATAGTTTTCCGCGTCTGAATAATTGAGAATTAGTCAACTCAGATTTCATAGATTTCGAGGGACGGCATTGAGATGGAACCCTCGACACCGGGTTTTACTCCGCCATCGCCAACGCAGCGAAAAAAAGACTATTCACAGAAATAGTATTAGCAGCCGGGAGGATTACGATTGAAATGCAGTTCATTCGATAAATTACTTTCGGTTAGCATTATCAATTGTTGCTTAGTTTGTGTAATAATTATTACTTGATTTGCATTTTTTTGCATCGATTATGAGCGGACGAAAACGCTCAGCTATTGGCTCTTCGGTATATGACGTCATTTCGTTCTATCTCATCGGCGTGCAAGGTGTTTAAGTTTCGGTGACGTGCGTTCACATTGGAAAATGTTGGTGCATCTGATGGTTGGTTAAGGAAAATGCGTTTGAGTGCATATCATGGAATCAGGTTTCGTGAAGGCTTCTTAAAGTAATCTCCCGAAGGTGGATGCTTCAATCATTGGTAATTTCCTTAGTGGCGATACTGATTATGTTGGACGGCATGCCATGTCACGAATTTTTAATTCTGCTCTGCAAGAATAATCGACGGGAGATCTTATCAGAAATTAGGTCAAATAGAAAAACGTAAGAGTTTTGGAAACAGTAATTGGCCAAAAGTTTGTTAGCACGATTCTAAGGTTTCGCCAAGTAGAATTGCCGGTGCGTAAGTGACTATCGATATTTGCATCTGTAATTCAAATATCGGCCTGAATTTAAATGAAGAATTCTTTTTCTCCACTATTATTAGGTATTTAACCTACTTACCCTCGAAAAAATAATTCTTCGTATTGATTTTTGGCCCATTGTGACTGAATGAATATCAATGATTCATTATTTAATTTTAGCAACTTTGGGCTACTTCAGATTTTAAACGCTAGCACAAATAACTGAAGTTAAATTTAGGTGCAGTCCAAGCAGCAATTTGACCTCCATTTCTTTGACAAAACGCAATTGTTATTGACGTATTTGTTCTGCCGTAGAATTAATGTAATCAAAAGCAGAGTTCTTATTATCTCAATGCTTATACAGTTTATATATATTTCGTCCATATTGATGTGTCAGTTAGCTATACATTTGCTTGGTTGAGGTTTATGAGTAACATTTGTGAGGTATATCTTAAAATAAGGTTATTGAAAATTTGGGCCGGATGTCAATACTTTTGATGGAAATCGATTCTCGGGCTGGAAATCGAGTGTTTGATTGTATGATGAGACGATTACTTTTCATTCATTGTGATTATTGTGCTTCTCGTAGTATTTTCTAGCGCAATTTTTAAGTTGGTTCGTCTCTTCTGCATTCATAGCATTAGTTTATAAGTTTTCAAGATGTAATTTTTTTAGTGTTTTGTCACGACTATCCACCAATTCATTTTAGGATTTAACGATGAATTTAATAGATAATTGTTGTAACGAAATAACTTAGAATATACGTACATATATTTCCGCCTTTAATTTTTAGTTTCGATTCCCGTTTTATGTTAACTCTTAAAATTGAGATTGTTTCCATAAATCATATAATAAATATTTATGGAAGAGAGTCTGGGTAGGTAGCGCTACTCGTTTTCGCGAATTAAGCCGTAATATTACAAGGATCTTCACAGTTAAAGTGCCACTATTAATGTTTATACCAATATAAATCTACAAACTAATGTAAAAGCGAGAAGTGCTGAGCGAAAGGTACAATTAGGTAGTCTGAGGGAGAAAAATTGATAGAAAGTCCTTGTCGTCAAGGTAACCGAAAATAATATAATGAAAAGATGTGGATAATTGCATGTCCACACGTCGAATGAGTCATTCCATGCCTTCTTTCCAAACTTTTCATACGCTATAGAGGGGCTCACCCCAATGAACAAGCTATGCCTGAAATCACAATAGTACGAAATGAATTCAGAGCCCTGAGAATAGGGCACCCTTGTGTTTCAGTGCAACATTAATTTTGCTAGTTTAAATAATTAATATCTCACTTAAAAAGTACCTCTCATAATCTGAGATTCGGGATTTAGTCTGAGGTTTAAATTTTTTTTGTTAAGTCGCTTCCCAAAAACGTGCAAATAATCTACTGTTGCGTGTTTTTTCTTTCGATTTGAGTCACTTGCTATCTAATAGAATCTCTAGTTATTTCTGAATATTTTCGTCAATGTGGATTGAATAGTTTTAGTTTTAAGGTTTTCGCAGCGATTAGATGCACTATTATAATCCATTTTCGGGTGTACGTTTGCGTGCTTAATATTTGTCTCAACGTTTCATTCCACTTACTGGGAACGTCGTCAGGAGAATGAAAATATAAACATCTATCGTACCGTTGGAAAAACTGGTCCATTGTTGTCAAGGTATTTAAAAAAGTAAATAAAAATAAAATAAAGCTGAGCTGAAAGAGCATGAAAGGGCGCTGAAGGCAAGGCAATGGGAAACTTCAGCTGTCGCCGATCATTTTATGTCGGGGCCAGGACACAAGATCCTCCTGGATGAGGCCAAAGCCATTGCAAGAAAATCTGCATATTATCCACGGCTTATTAGAGAGGCGATAGAAATTTCTAAACGACCTATGAATTTTAACAGGGATGATGGATATAATTTAAGCCATGTGTGGAAGAGAAATATTTCGAAAATTTAATAATAATATTCCACTTTTCATCTTCCTTTTTTATAGTAGATGTTTTAAAGAAGTTGGCTTTTATTTTATTTTTATTTACTTTTTTAAATACCTTGACAACAATGGACCAGTTTTTCCAACGGTACGATAGATGTTTGTATTTTCATTCTCCTGACGACGTTCCCAGTAAGTGGAATGAAACGTTAAGACAAATATTAAGCACGCAAACGTACACCCGAAAATGGATTATAATAGTGGATTGAATAGTATTTGGTGGGCGCTGGGTTTCCCTCCACCACATTGGCGCTGCAAATACGCCCAATCACTTTCGCCCACTCTGACTCGAGACGTCAAAGATGGAAGGGATTACGACGAAAAAACATCGTTTTGTTTATAATAAGAGAATGCAAAAGTTACCATTGCCCAATTTTCATGAGCAGGTGACGTCATTAGAGTGTTGGATCATAAACTCGTTCAGGGAGAATCTTATTCGCTTTGGAATCGCTCGTAGAGTGGGAGCGAAAGAATATGCGAAAGCGTAAGTGGACCACATGCGGTGAGGACGGGGGGGAGGGGGGTAGTGGAGAAACAGAGTCCCGCTGGGCATGAGTTCGTGACGTCATCAACTTATTTGCGGGACAGGCCGTCGATTTCTCGCAACGAACAGCTCGACGAGAAGGCGCCGCATAGATTAGCTGGAAAGCACGGGTCTTGATAACTCTCTCGCAATCCATAAAAAAAGGAATCGGTGCGCGAGGCCGCACTGCCGTATCGGATGAAGGTTGCTGCTCAGGGTGGCGCCTCTTCCATTTCCGGCGCCGTCCCATCTCCGGTCGAGCAGAGAGACAGCGGCGGCGGCCGGAACTCCCGCTGGTTGTGGAGTGGTGTCTTACGCAGGGCCATCAGCATCCCCTCGCCATCTTTCTTGTGTGTCTTTTGTATTTACTAAGACCATAGAGATACGATGACTTCAAAGACCGCTCGCCCTGTGGTGGTAGCAGTGACTCAACATGAGATCACACGGCGATTACGGGACGTATAAGCGACACTTTATATTATTCCTCTTTCACTTAGCGTTCGTATTGATACACTAGCTATGCACTTGTCTTGTTTGTATTCGAAACACCATAATTGTGTTGATTTCGTGAAGACATTCTAATAACACAAGCAGGAAGTGCGAGGCTACGTAGAATTTCGTGGAAGAAAAAAGCGGAATTCAGGAACGTTAAGACGTTGGTTAAAATACCTAGTCGGTGCAAAAGCTGAGTCTCAAGTTTAATCGCATTGCAGTCAGAATGAAAACACCACCAATCTGTGGGGCATTCGCAAGTAGTAATTGAATCTATATTGAGATTAATAAATTATTTAAAATTTGCGAATAGACTAGCTGTGATTAAATATGAATCGCCGGAGAACGGTGCATGTATAAGAACTTACGAAATAGCTTTGATAATGATAGTGATGCGTGTCAGTGCAGCTTTAATAAAAGCGGTCATTACAAGGCACAAATGTTGATTTTGAAGTGGTGTCTCATTATGTCCGTCCGTATTAATGTATTAATGCACTTTGGATCGAATAAACTTGATAACGAATTAATATGGCGCCACATTCGCTCCGGCTGAAATATACCCTTCTTCCCTCATGGCGTATCATTCGTAGGTTTCGTTGCAGCGACGCATATTTAACCAAGTATCTAACTTCTATAAGCCTCATTCCGTATTTTTATTCGTTTCGCTTTACTCGTAAAGATGAGAGAAATTGAAAGCCATCGAAATGCTGGCATTCTATAATTTTCCACGAGTTTGTTTACGTATCAGGCTAACCCTTTCGAGACGGCGGAGTTTTCGTCTTAGCATGACTGCTATACTGAGCCCCAAGAGACTCTTCTTTCTCGTGGTATGGAGCATTTTTGGAGGGCATTCGTTAAGAAGGGTCTCGCTGAACCTTTTTCGACCCCTCCACTCAGGGACTTCGCATTATCTCGGACTCCGGAAGTAGTTGTGCTCCCTCCTTTCCGGGTTTACGACCGTACCTACGGCATTGGTTCGTCTTATGTATTGCTTATATGTATTTAGCAAATGGATAATTTTTGCTTGCACGTAAATTACAGACTTTGAATTGAATTCCTCATTTTGTATCTGAGCATTGTCAAATTTTAAACGAAGTTCTAGGGCCATTATTAACGCATTTAACGCAGCAACAATTTCCATGTTGATGTTTATACATAACTCGAGATATAAGTTAATATTTGTCGTAGAATTTCATTTAAAAATTGTAAACGATGGTCAAAAGACAAATAATTCAATTCTTAGTGGATATTTCTTGAGAAATGAAGAAATATTTATTTCGAAAATTGACTGTATAAACAATTGAATGACCGCTGTCCCGTACCACTGAGAGGGGTTCTAAAAGACGAAGGGTCCGGGTACCTGCTCCCGGATTCCGAGGGTTAATCCTAAACCCCGAAGCGTTGGGTCCCGAGACAAAGACGTCGTAAACCCACGACCGTCCTAAAAGGGGGGGAGCTAGAAAACGTATATATACGGCTTTCGATCTCTTGGCCGGGTAAATCTCACACGTATATATCGCCCGTCGTCTCCCGGGTCAGGAAACGTCCACACGTATATATACGTGTACAGTAGGGAAAAGGCTAAAGTGGGAACGATTGCATTTGTTTACTTTTAGTGCTGAGAATGAGGTACTCAGGCTGCGCTTATTATAAGTCACAGCACAGTATGAGGGATATCGCATTGAGATTTTGTTTTCCTCGTTAGAGTTTGACGCGACGGCTGACAGCATGTGCTGGTCCGCGGTCGCTCGTCGTCAGTGTGGCTTTGGAATGACGCATTTTCGAGAGTCGATCCCCGCCAATGAGGGGCGTGTGCTGCATGGCGCGCATTTCGGCAAACTAGCCTTCGGGCCCATCTTGCATCCTTGGCGTGCACAAATATGCGCATTAAAAGGCGCGTCCCACAGCGCTCCCCTGTCCACTCTCTATCGATCGGGAGGCGTCTCTTCTATTTTGGTCGCTTCGCAACCCAACAGCACACGCGCTCAGAGCACATGTATTGTGATTGGCGGGGGTGAACCTCTCTCGAGTATTATCCGAGGAAGTAACCGTGCAGTTGGCGGAGTACCTTTGCGGAGTCCTCTGCAGTTCGTCTGCATTCTACCTCGCAAGTCGCCTTGATATGCGTGTGGCGAAGGGCGTAAGGAAATAATGCGCAGTTACGCTTAGCATTTATTAAGTCCATAATTATTTGAGCGAAAAATGAATTCCCATATCTATCCTTTCGTCAAAATATCTCTCCTAATTTATCGCTTCTGTCAAACCTGGAGTGGGGTGGGGTTTCAATGTGATGTGTCACTCTGAAAAACATCCAATCTTAATAGCTCAAGCAATCTAAGCCTACTGTTGGCGTCAATATACGTAGAAAAATTGCAAATAAAGTAAGAAGTGTTTCTATGAATTTTCTTTTTTCTTTTGGGGTAAACTGTAGGGCTAAATAGTGATTAAACATTTTCGTTACTTTCAAAAAATTATGCGTATTAAATATACGCAAAAGCCATTTTATGAATCTACATCAATGTTTGCAACTTATTGTGGTAGATGGACGTTATAGACGTAGTAATTTTTCCATGGGTTGAGTTACAAAGTTCACGAAGTTGACATAACGGCTAATTTTATGGCGTGCGGAGTCATTAATTGCACTCGCGTGTCTACATTTTTTAAATTTTTATAAAACAAAAAATAAATATGAATTGAGAATAAAATTTCCTTTAAAATGACATATTATTCATTAGTAGGTATGGCATGCACTAAAGTCCAGATATAAATCTGCAAAGTACAGCGGCACATCATTTTGACGCCGACAGTAGTGCGCAGCCCTCGAGTCTCTAACAGCTCCCTGCCTCATTCGTTTGACATTTGTCTGTTCGACCGCGGCTGTTTTTTTTATGAATCGCGCAGCTCCCTTTTGTATTCTATTAAGTTCACGGATTAAGTCTGTCTGTGCCGGATCCCATGTGCTCACCGCGTACTCATAGTGTGGCGGGACGAGTGTTAAAAAGCTTCTTTCTTGTAACTTTCTTCCTACAAACGATTGACGAATCCTAGCTTCTTCAGGGCTCTGCCTAAAGTATTTATTGAAAGTATTCGCCACGAAAGGTTCGAAGTTGCACACTGTGAAGAGCGTGACTGATGCCGTGGTTCCACCTCCTAGGGACGCAATTGAACTCGCAGGAACCTAAACAATCTGGTAACTTTATTATTATCATTATTTTACTTATTTTACAACTGGACGTTGTAAATTGGGGTCCCGTCCGTCGGAAAAAGATAAACAAAGCATGTAAAATTAATTCTACAAACAGAGGTAATAATTTTCCATGAATTCAAGCAAAAAAAGGTATTCGTCTCGAGTGGAAAGTAAGAGGCGAGGACGTGCCTGAAAATGCGAAGAAATGAGCTGAAAAAGGTGAAGGAGTTGTGCTTCTTGGGTGGCCGAGCGACCAACGATGGATACAGCAAGAACGAAATAGATATGGGTAGAAGCGAAGAAGGCGTTCTTACGACAGAGAATATAATCGCTGAAGTCACAAAGCAGTAAATTGGTTCTTACATTTGGATAGTACTACTCTTTGTAAGTGAGGCATGGACGATTACAGCGGCGGAGCAGTCATGGTTTGAAGCTTTCGTGAAGTGGTATTGCAGAAGAATGATGAGCATCAAATGAATCGACCGAGACCGAAGTGAAGAAGTCCTAAGAAGAGAGAAGCATTTTGAAAATCTTAGAGGTAGAAGACGGGAGAATTAAATGGCCACATCACGTGGTCTGATGAAACTTATTGCTGGATGGGGGGGGAAGGAGGGCAGGGGTGGACCACGAGCGAGAGAGATAGATGGCGGGGGATGAATGATGTGGAGAATTTTAATTATTTAAAGATTGGCCGACTGAAGAATTGAGTGGAGAGCCGCGTCTAACCGATAATACGATTGATGATGATGGCGCAACGTCCGTGTTTTCTAATGGAAAGTTGAATTGCAGCCAAATAACGAGACATTTCTTTCATTTCATAGATACGTAATAATTAATTTAAGAAACTATATTTAGTATCGGGAAGGGAGTGGTCATAAGCACTCGTGCAACTTACGACAAAAAATACCAAATACGCCTCACGTGGGTGGTGCACATTACGAGTTCAGAAATAAAATTGAATTACACGGAGGGAAAATGACTTGAGTTGACGGGTTTCGGGGTTCGAATCCTGGTGGAGGCAGATGATATTTCGTCCGTGGATCCTTCCTCCTCTTTTGCTTTTCTCTCTCTCGTTGTCAGTGCAAGCGAAACTCCTTCTCTCTCTCCATTCGTCCATTCGCTATTTTCAATTTTTAAATCGGGAATGACGTTTCATTTGCTCTACGTTCGTGATTATCGATCTTAATGTTTTTCTGGGCATTTCAGGTAATTTCATTCTAATAAACGGCAGTACACGAAGTATTATACTAGTATTTTATGGCATAGAAATGGTAAAAACAAAAGAAGTCATCGATTTTCTAATTTGTTTACTCAGGATAAAACTGAAATGCGTAGCCAATTTCGTCATTGTGAGGAATCTTTGAGTATTTTTCCGTGTGGAGGGTGCGGTTCATTACATTTTTCTTATTTCTGAAATTTATAAAGTTTTTATTGTACTAAATCATAAATAATTTTCAACAAATCACGATGTATCATCTTAGAAATCGTGTCGTCTCCCATTTCTTTGACTACGTTCAGCCAACGTCGCTTTGCTCCACGCTCCTGTCAAGATTCACAAACTAACTAGTTTAACTCATTATAAACGCTTCAGTGTTAATTGTTGTATACAAGTAATGTCGTATTGTGCCTTTTTCAAGGGCGACCATTATTCTTTGAATATCGGTGTAATATGAGTACCTAAAGTTACAATAGTATTCACTCCACCCATGGATATTCCGATATAATTGCCGCTATCCGTGTATGATGCATATGTGCGTACAATCTAGTTCAGTTTAGTTACTCGCACCATGCGTTTGCGTCAAACGACCCATCATCCTGCGCAGTTAGGCGACCATGCTTTACATGCGAGTCTTCGCCGGTTGCCTATAAGTCGAGGATCCTCCTTTGCGCAGCAGTGACCTCCAACGAGAATATTTCCATCTTTTACGCTAGTTCCTCTCTCTATTTACTCGGATTATTTTTATGAAATGTGATCGATGATGCTTTAGATTTGAACGTCACACTGTTTCCCTGTTGTCGTGATCTGTGAAATCAAGTGGAACTCAGACCTCGGAAAATTATTGCTGCCTTTTGTCTTAGTTTCTTGAGGTCTCGTGGTTCATGACAGCTGGTTTTACAGAGTTCTTGGGGTGTATCGATTGATTGCATATGTGCTGATTTGACGTAGTCCCCGAGGTTTCGTGGCCCTTGCAGTTCATTTATTCTGTGGCAGCGTGTGTCTATTTTTCGCGTAACTTCCGGTGTCAGTGAAAATGCGGAAAAAATCTGAGCATGTCGATCGCCTTAAGAGGTGAGGTTTACGTCGCAATGAAATGTGGCTCGATATTGTCGGAGAAATTTGATTATTTGAATCGTTACTCATTGTAGTCTTCCCCTGATATCACATCACATTTTGGCTAGCTAAATTAAGAAGTCCTCGCGTCCCCTTTTCTTACAATCAATTACAACCAAGGTCTGGATGGGGAAAACCCCACCCTTGTGAGATTCGAACGGGCGACCTCAGGGCTCCATCCCATCCATCCTCACCCAATCCATCTCCACTCACGCTAACCACGTGAATCTTGGCGATTTCATTCTCAAAACACTCTATTCACAATGCCAAGGGACAAATTTTCCCGCCGAGATGATTTGTTTCCAATTAAAAAAACCTTTCTTAAACATGAAGTTCATATGTTATGTACCGTGCCTGGTGAAGCGATGTGCGGGCGCGAATGCGACTTGCGAGGAGCGACCGCCGAGAGAGGATTTTTGCTTTCCTTTCCAATTGAAATCGATGGCGGCTCTCTTGTAGTGGTGGTTGTGGCGATCCCTTTGATGGTGACCTGGCATTGCGTTCATCGCTCTGTTGTTGTTTCTGTTACGAGTGGTGCTCACTCAGTCGATCTCGCGCGGCCGCTCAACCGGAAACCCTTTTCGCGTTGGCGTCCTCCTTTGTTTAAAATAGCAGCGCACGCGTCGGGGGAGCGATTTCTTCTGCCGGGGTCGCGTAGGGGGGGGGGGGGGGGGGGAGGGAAGGAGGCTGTTTGGGGTGTCGCTGCAGAAGGCACGCTTCGCGATTCGCTGTCGTTAGCGTCCGATGTATTTGAACCGGTGTGAACGGTACGTGATGGACACCGTTTTTCACCGATCACCACACGAATCACTTTCCTCCGATTTCCGAAAGGCGTTCCCAAGGCACCAAACGTGAGCATGGCGTCCTCGCATCAGATCCGTTTTGTTTTTGGATGAGGTATTCCCACTGACACCCAAAGCTCAAATTTTCTCTTTGATTCATTCCTGAAAACGCATTGTAGGTATCCAAAAGAACTATAGAAGAGTCATTCAAACATTTTCCTGGGACTTGACACGCATCTCAGGGTAACATCTCGAAAACTCTGGTTCGCAATGTAATACGTGTCTTGGGTTACTATGTCGTTGTGTCGCACCGGGAAAGCGCGCGTAAAACAAGTTGCAAAGTAAACTATTGAGCCGATCGTGGCCGATTCAAACGTGATATGAACCGCGTGCGTTCGAGTAGGTCTATTCTTTTCGTCATTCCAAGGTGGAAATCGAATCGAAATCGCATTGAATGCCGAATGGGAGGGTATTCGGTGGTTTGAGGAGCACACGCAGATACACTCGTCCAGTGGAATGCTGAACAATACTCATTGGTCGAAAGCAGAGGGTAGAGAACATATATAGGTTTATTAAGAGGTCGCTAATAGCGCATTTGGCCACGGAAATAAAAAAATCAAAATTTTTGCAATTACTAATATGTTGACATAGCGTTTTGGGAAACTTGAAATCTTGTCGCCTGGAAAGTCAATCAAGTTTAGGAGATTTGTTCAATAAATTCCTTATTGATCCGACAAATGAAGCTTGATGAATGCCAAGCTCGATATTTATGATTTTCTGAAGTGGAGATATCGGCTATATATCTCTAAGCTCCTTGTGCCAACTTACTTGTAATGGCTGTACGCTAGGTACGGAATTATCAGAATTAGAGGTGCGTTCATTTTACAAGCATAGCGTTCGCATTTACAAATCTCTGCTCGGTGCTTTTTCAAGTTTAAACAATGGAGAGTGACGGTTGTTTTTGCAAAGGAAGATGTTGGTAAAACCGCACGGAAATGTTTCCCATGTGATTACATTTCTTTTTTGGTTTTCGATGTTTGGCATCCAATTTTAAATTAAATTTTTAATAATTTAGTTTCAAGTTTTCCGATGGAGTAATATGAGTGATGATATAGCCCTATGGAGTGGAGGCATGCTAATTCGGAATGCGGTCTCGAGTGCGCTCCATTTCAGACTGGCCAATGAATTCCTAGGCACCTACCTCTCACTAATTGAAGGAGCACGGATTTTCCTATGATAACTTGCCCTACTTGTCAAATCGTCGCGTAAGGAAGTTCATTCGTGGCCCTTGGCGTGGCGCTGCTTTGGTCCTGCTCTGTGCGCCCCCTCCGGCACATTTCTCCCTTTTCCCCTCCAGCATTCCTAGAAATAATAATCCCTTTAAAGTTGATGTTTTTCAAAGTGGGAGTGCACCCTCCCAACCAGATCGATGATGAGCCACACTTGCTCGCTCACTAAACTCATCTTGTTCCGCCGTGCACATGATGGCGCATGCATGCATTCATTGGATGTGTTGCGAATGCGGACTGCAGCGGCCGTAATCAGTGCTCTCGGGCCGTTCGCGATTGATTCGAAAAAAGTGATGGAACAATGCCTCTCGAATGCCGTTTGAACCTCGACGACCGTCTTCAGGGAAGGATGACCACGAGGAAGAGATTGCTATGGAGTGGGGATCGGCCTTTCAGATGGACGGATCGGATGCTTTAATTTGGTGTGGGCTGTTGATCGCGTGAAGAAATGCAGGTGTGATTGGTAAAATGTGCATATATACACTCCTAAACTCCTTTACTAATTCGCCAGCGATCCCCGGGGGGGTGGAAGGGAGGGGGTTGGTGGAGTACGAGAAAAGGTCAGGGCACACAAATGCCGCCCCTACGTCCTCTAGTGCGTGCGTGCGTGGCCCGCCCCTGCCTCCCTCCGAACGGGTCAGCGGCGAGGCTGGCATCGGGTCCGAGTCATTCGATCATCGATTCCCCCTCACGATGCTCAGTCTATTAGATGAGTGAATAGTTTCCTCCTTTGAAAGTCAGCGTGTGTGGGGAGGACTATATAATACGACATTGCAATTATATTGAAGCAGTGGCTCACCAATTACATTTCGTTGAAGCTATTACATCCCGTCTTCTACGCATGTCAATGCCTGGATCACAGTCCTACACTTTGGACATACGCGTATTATTGATCCAAGAATTACTTCCTGCCTCCTTTCTAAATCGTCTAATATTTCCGTCAAGGGAAAGAGCGATTGAGATGGGATGTACAAGGAAAGATTTTTTAACTAACTTCCCGGCGCCAAAAATGCTTCGGGCTCAAAAATAGTTCCTTTCGAAATGTTTTGTCTTGTAAAACTCGAAAATCTTCGCCGAAAATTGTGGTTAGCTCGTGCGTAATAGATTAATAACATAATTGGATAGAAATACTGGTGCGTCAGCGAGACAATACATGAGCCGATTTCATAATCACCAAACTTCGACATTTTAAAGTACTCTTTGTGATTTGTGTTCCGACGCCCCCCCCCCCCCCCTACAATGAGGCGCAAAAAAAATGTGCTCAACACGTTTAGAGGTCGCCTTGCATCGCCTTCAAATTATGGAAAATGACGATTCTTAAAACTGTGAAAAACACTTTTGCGTACCTAACAGAAGCAAGCAGCTTGGTCGTGTGTAATATCCACTTGTTAAATGATTCTCCGGAGTTTCATCTATGATATGACGCCAGAAACGTCTTCTTCCGATGAGGGAGTGCGTCAGAGGAAGGTTTAATTACGACAAACAAATTCCTTTGTGCTGGCTGCTTTACTTGGCCTGAAGGGAAGATGAATTCTCCAACTCGGAATCCTCATCCGATCGGTGAGAGTGCGGTAGTGGGGCCTGTTATACCGACACACATCTCAGCGTCGTCGGAGGCTGTTGTTCTGGCCGAGGGGAGAATGGGAACGGCGATTAATACCCTCGTATAACTGCAAATATTTCTAAATATTTTTCTCTTTGATGAAAATAGTCTGTTTGAAAATTCACTCTCAGTTGTTACAGAAAATCTTCATACCAATTACTGCGATGACCTACAATTGATAAAAAATATTGCCTTCGGTTTTCATCTTTGTTTATGGTACTTCCCTTCAGAATCGTGGTTATCTAAAAGCAGCTCCTCTTTCTGCTGATGAATTTAAACTCTCCAGCAGCTCAATCGTGCTTTCCAGTTGTAGTATCGCAGAAGAAGTTGCCAAAATATTGCTACCATCGTGGTAACTTTGAAATGTCATTGCATTCTTCCCGTCTATTTCCGAGCCATGAGTGGTGTCTCTTTCCGTAGCAGTGAGACTGGAAGATGTACTTGAATGCCTGCCCCTGAAAAGCGGAGGAAAGGGGCAGGAGACGAGAGGAAATGCACCTGAAAGAAGGATGGAATCGGCTCGGAGTGTCAGCGTCCCATTCGTTCATCACTTGGCTAAACTGCCAGTTCGTGAACCACCTCAAAATTACAGGTTGAAAAGGATGACAAAGAAGGAGTGTTGACGTCTTGAACTCTCCATGACCTCCTCCCCGTCGCCTCTCAAGGTTTGGCATCGTTGACCGGCCCCTCTTCCCGTGGTGGGGTTTCTCTCGCCCCCCTTCGGCTCCTTGGCAGTACCTTTACTCGGGACTCAGTAACCCATTCTCATCCGGACCCTTGCTTTCGGCGTGGGTGTCACATTTGCTTTTTCCAATGAGTGTTCGCTGAAAGCCGGGAGCGTGCCGTGCACTTCGCCGGCAGGGGAAATAAATCCGCAATAGGGTTGTTCAAGCCTATCAGAACGGTCTAAAAAAACGAATGTATATCACTTCTGATGTAATGTCATTTCGATTGGGATGAATGATAGATGCGTTGAAAAAGTAATGATGGAATTATTAGCAATCAAAATTCGAACAATTTTAAACGCCGCCAAAAACGGTCGGCCATCTTGAAATAGAGGTGATG
Organism: Ischnura elegans; assembly: GCF_921293095.1. NCBI lineage: Eukaryota > Metazoa > Arthropoda > Insecta > Odonata > Coenagrionidae > Ischnura > Ischnura elegans. Next base: position 4,629,065 of record NC_060248.1, on the reverse strand, counting down.
ACGACACAAGCCTGTACGGCTGGCCTGTACCCTCGATCGCTCGATGCCAAGCTGAGTACTCTGCATGCCGACTGGACATTTGCCAAGGTTATTCCTTATTTTGAAATGGCCTATGTTGTGCATGAAGCTTCCGGATGGATCAAGGCGACATGAAATCCATTCTTCAAGTTAGGCAGGCAACGTATGTGGCGTTGACAAGAATTGAAAGTTTTGTATAGCTGCATTTGCTAGGAAACTACGTGCAGTGAACTTTCATTGTGCCTCTAGTGCAAGTGAACACAATTTGTGCCCTTAATGTGCCCCTAAGTGAATGATTGCATATAGACGATGAAGTAAAGAGTGAAGTGAGTTGTGAATGTAACTGCTTCGACGAAATTATTTATTTCTTCCATGCTAGTTCAATCAACCCTATACATTTCGATCTAAGGTATCTAACTATTGCCAAGGGGATATGTTTCATATTTGAGCTAGTTGTGCTTTAGGGATACATCGAACGCATATTAATTTTCAATCGTTTGTTCGCTTCTACGTTCCGTTTGATTTTATTACCTATTCATTTTGAGCATTCACGAGTGTTTACATTTCACGAATTTCGTTGCGCTGTTGTTTGTTTTTGTTTTGGTCATATTTTGGTTACGGTAAGAGTACGGGTAAGAGTAATAGTGAAATTCGAAGTTTTTTGATGTTACAATAACCGGTTTAGCAATTTGTTTCAGCCTATTCATTTCATTTTCTTCGCAATGTCAATGTGAAATAACGTAAACTGATTCTAAGTCGTTAGTGATGAGTGAGAAGTGAGGTGTGGAGATTCTTTCGAACTTCAAGGAGTGCAAATTCTTTTAGCGTGTGCAGAGTGATTGGAAAACCGATTATCATGTTTTATTAGTGTTTTATATTTATTGTGAGTCAAGTTTTTCATTGAATCAGTTGATTCGGAATATACTGATTATATGTAGCAAAAAGACAACTCGTGAAATGTGTACGTTGTAGTGCTATTTATGATATGATGAGCAATAAATATGTACAAGGGTAATTTTGCTTATTGTTACTCGAATTAAAGGATAAATTTGGATTTTCTTTAAACACTGATCTGGCGGCAGACGCTGGAGATCTTGAAAAAAAGTGGAATAACCCTGCTGAGCCACTTAAACAACACTGCAGTAGGGCATCTACAGGCTTGTGACGTCACACATCAATTCAAGATGGAAGTAGGGCTTTTTGGCGTAACGTAAAATTTGTCACTGTTTAAAGCCTTCTCTAAACATGTACAATGAAGAAAATAGCATAATATTATTGTCATTGCTCCTTCTGAAGCACGATCTTTCGATTTCTTAAATAAAAAAAATATGGTGAACAACCCTATTGTTTAAAGGTGTCCTCGCCTTTCGTTCATCATCACCTGGGCCACACGTCCCCGCGCGCGCATTGCGTTGGTCCACCACGGACCAGATCGCGCCCTAAGACGGATGCCCTAAGATGAGTCTCGCAGGCTGCAGCCGACAGAATTGAATGATCTTGCAAGAAACCTTTACTTGACTTGCAATAGATCAGAGCTTGTGGCGTCTGGGCTGAAGCAAAAGCGTCTACTCCATCCAGAAGTCAAGACCACGGAGTGAGTGGTAATGGAGTGGTGTTATTTGCGAGCGCGCGTGTTGTGTGTGGCTGTTGGGGTCGGGAAGAGAGACAGATTGGGGGGTGCCAGTCGCCTTTTGGGGTGTGGAGGGAGGGCCACTTGCTTTTAGAGTGACCTCAAGGGCGAACAGAGCGGAGCGGCCTTCGTAATAGGGCTCGCTGCCGCGCCATTTTAAGGTCATTGTCGATTGCGATCGAGTTAAAATAAGGAGACCTCTATATTTCCCTTTCTCAATCCGTCCCCTACTTCTCGTAATCTATACGCAACGAAAGTTTACGTTCTTCACCCTTTCTCAAACAAGTTGATGACGTCGCGAGGAACAAGTTGCCGCCCGATGTCCAATGAGTTGGTGACGTCATTAGAGTTCAGGCTCAATCCTTCGACTCGGAAGAACCTTTCGCTGAGGGAGGATATGACTCACAAGGGTGTAAATAGCAACAACAACGAAATGCGTGAGATCCATGCACGAGGAGGACGAGCTATAGCTTAGACGCCATTCGAGACTCAAATCACCGATGGCGGCGCTGCAGGCGCTGACAATATGGCCGACGCAGCGAGGTTAGGGTTCTGATAATAGCATAGGCGTAGTAGGAGCACAACTCTGTGGTATTAAGTATCGTCGAGGCATCCCGCTGTATCAATTGAAATATGTCGAGGAAGATTTTTCTTGGTTATGAAGAGGTATATAGATACCTAGGGGCAACAAAGAATGGCGGCTGTGCCACGCAGGGAGAGTGTATTTTAAATTAGGGAATTGTTAATTTCCGTTGGTTGCCTAAGCCAGCAAGGCGGTGAATTGAAAGTATTGGCTTTGGAAAGTATTGGCTATTGGTAACGCATAACATATATTACTTACAACGTTATCACAATACTAACAAAATAACACTGGACGGCATGATTATCGGCCCTGACACCATTCCTGCTGCTTCTACTGTAAAATGACCTCCTAAATCCGAATATGAACTCCATTTTTTCCCATCACCCACCATTTTCGGGGAGCTCCCCCTCCATTTTTTATCACTTTTCAGTCATTTGGAGGAATTAAAACGATTACTTTAGCATTTAAATTTTTTCTAAGGGTTTTGAGGGGTGCAAATATGGCAAGGAGGTAGATTCGGGGGGAAAGAGTCCACTCCGTAAATTGTGTGAAAACGCATTAAGAATTATCAATTTTGCCATTTTTTCGCAAATTTTCACGTATTTTTAAAATTTTCCAGCTGTCATTTCACGTCTTCCTCCACCGAATGATAAAAATAGAAACAGCAGCAATAATAAAAATATTTTGCTGCATAGCAACAATGATTAAAATTTGTATCAATACCTCGGAAAAAACCTAAAACAAGAAACAGCAGCAATAATAAAAATATTTTGCTGCATAGCAACAATGATTAAAATTTGTATCAATACCTCGGAAGGTTTACTTTACTACGCTGGCCCTCACAATGCCTCGCCCGCTTAGCCTTGGACGGCAATACTCTTAGCTTTCGCAGCCAAAAAGGAAAAGTAATACTTCCTTATTCCACGAAAAATATAAGACTAAGATTTTATATTCTCATTTCAGTTAAAAAGTATTCTTTCTCCTTAAGAATGGAGTTGCACAAAGTATCAGCCTCTCAAATCAATTGTGTGTATTGAAGTTGTCGTAATCTTCCCTCGGTATCTCTAGCAATCGCAGAGTCAACATTTTTCGCTGTTTCGGACAAGGATGATCCTTTTTTTCCAAGTAGTTAAAATTGTGCGAAACAGTAGAAGTTCAGCGTGGAGGTTTTCGGGGTTACATAGATTCATCTCTGCAGACAAATCTGATCGCAAATCAATCTACAGAATCTACGCGGTAGTAACCCCGAAAACCTCCACGCTGAATCCTCACCACACCGCGAAAGCCTACACAAGGATTACAGTAGAAGTTGTTTCACTCCGGCTTTTTCCAAGTGAATGTCAGTATATGGGCTTGAGTTGTGATCATTACCGAGATTAAATGTGTAAAAATCATCCTCATCGCTTCTACTATGTTTGCGGTGAATTGACTTAAGCATCGCAACAATTACCTCTTCTTATAATTTTTAAAACTGCTTATAAATTTTACTTTGGCGGTCAAGTTGGCGGTCAGGACTAGAATTAAGCTCCTAAGGTTTGTTGCACCACTTGCTACAGTAATTTAAACAAATATTTGGTCAAACCACTGTAGCATATGGCACATAGTTTCGCGTAAATGAATGACAATCCCTTAGAAAAGGGCATAAAAATCTTTTCCTGTCAGTCAGCACTGAAATTACTTTGTATGGAAGGTAAAGGCTTGTTTTTCTCTGTAATTAAATGCATTATTGATAGAACTGATGATGCCATGTGACCCAAAAAATGGAGACTGTTTATGGATTCGTCAAAGACAAGCTTTAAAGTGTACCTGTTGGCCAATGGGAATGAGTTACCTTCTGTCCTGTCTGCATACTCTGCTGATATGAAGGAGACGTACAGATATTTCTGTTGAATCCTTGAAAGAATTAATTATCGTGACTATAATTGGTAAGTTTGCGCTGATCTGAAAGTTGTCGCTCTACTCATGGGACTGCAATCAGGCTTCACGAAATGGTGCTGCTTTCTTTGTGAATACAACAGCCGCGCCCGTGAAAATTCATTACATAGTACGGAATTGGCCTCTGCGAGAAAGCTTTACTCATGGTTATAAAAATGTTGCTTATGTTTCCCTGGTTTCGACAGAAAATATTCACTTGCCACCATTGCACATCAAATTAAGACAGATGAAATACTTTGTGAAGGCAATCGAAAAGACAGGAGCTGAATTTCAATTTCTAACTTAATTTCCTCGTCTTACAATTAGTGAGGCTAAAACCAAGGAAGGAACTCGTGGACCCCCAGATTAGGAAACTTTTCAAAGATTCGACGTACATGAAACACCTGAATTATAAATAAAATCGAGCTTGGCTTGGATTCTGAAACGTGTGTTAGCTGTGAGAATGAGCTCAGAAACGTGTGAACTGCTGTCAGCGTATTAGGCCACGGGGTTTAACGTGTCACTAAAATGCATTTCCTTCATTCACACCTGGATATTTTCATAGAATATTTAGGAGCAGTTTCAGATAAACACAGGGAATGTTTCCATGAAGACTCACCAAATTTGTGAGGAGATTTTCAGGGAAATTGAATGCGGGCATGTTGATATATAAGGCTTACTGCTGTTTTTGCATGAGAAACTTCTACCTCACTTCACACTGGTTATTTTTCTCTTTGTAGATGCGCGTGTGGTATTGAGGGCGCCAGCATGGTAGCGTACCTACTCAACTGTTGGCACACATTTTCATTATTTTTTCTATGCCGTTTACCTAAATATTTTTATTATTGCTGATATAATCTGTTGATATGTATATTTTTCCATCATTGTAGGATATTTGGGGTAGGGGAAAATAAAATAGGAGCTGAAAAATGAAGAAAATAAGTAAAACAATTGCGAAAAAAGGAAAGGTTCATCATTTTAATGGGTTTTTTAAATCATTAACGGAAATCAATCCCCCCAAATCTACAACCTTACCATTAATTATCATGTTTTAGAACTTTTCACCTCTAAAAAACCTAATAAGAAATATAAATTCTAATATAATCATTTTCATTCCTCCAAGACATATGAAAGTGATGAAAATTAGAGTGGGGGCTTCCCCCTGAAAATGGTAGATGATGGATGAAAGCGGATGTCATGTTCGGATTCAGGAGGTCATTTTGCATAATAATTAGCAGGAATGGTATCAGGTCTCAAAAAAATTGTTTTTGCCGTCGAGTGTAATTAGAGAAAACACAATATACCCAACAATGTCAAAGATTTCTCAACGTGGTTTCCCACCGTCGGGGTTTACCGTCAAGGGGAATGATGAATTGCAGTGATCAAAATCAATTAAAAGACCTCAAACACATTTATATAAATGCATAAAATACATTACTAACGAAGTTATCGAAGCTTAACACTAACAATTTATCCAGAGAAAACTGACTACCTACCCTACAATGCCCATGATTTCGCAACGTGTTTCTATATTACCAACGTTGTGTAGTTAAGTGACGAATGGTAGCAATAAAACCAAACTAAAAGCCTCAAGCACAATATCAATGGATAAAATATATTGCTTACGACGTAATGATAGCTTCATGTTAACAAAATAACTACAGAAATCAGAGAATACCGAACAATTCCAATGCTTGATCAACGTGGCTTACTGCGGTAAATGCCTAGCCACCAAAGGTTCCCTCGAAGCTCTACTTTCGAATTCGGCCGATAGTTAGCGTCTCCCTTGTCTGGATTCTCGAATAGGCATTAGTACGTGACGTCATCAACTTATCTACGAAGTGGTTAAGACGATAGTTTCTTCTTTCCGAGTAGTGGGAGACGTGGGCGTCGCAATCGATAAACTGAAAAATGTGTGTCCCTTTAATGTTATCTCACAATCGACAGGAGGAGAATATTGGCGGAGGAGACCAACACTCAAGGAGATGAGATCCGTTGAAGATTGAAGGCTTGAAGAGTCAAGAAGGTTGCTTCTTTGACGGATGAAGCCAAACGCTTTCGTTTCTAAGTTTTCTCTCCTCACCCACCATGCCTAGCACTTGGTCTCCCTTTTCCCACTCAGTCTTCTTAATTCTCCATTGCCATATATCGAACGCCACCCGTCTCATCTCGTCCTCCTCCGTCCACGACGGACCGCTATACTCACGGTGAGTGTACGGGCGAGGCCCCAGTTCGGTCCCGAATAGAACACATGTTCTTGCTCTTCCACTTTGCTGGCATGCATGCGCATTTTGTCTGGTTGTTGCATGCGCACATTTCGACGAATTTCCGCGGCAGTCCATTCATTTTCAATCGAGCATTTGAAATTGCGAAAAATGCTGCCCTGAAAAAAGCTATGATTTCCATTGAATAAGTAGTCACGAACATACATTTTGGTTGACATTCGTTTTAAGTATAGCTTATATCCCCGTGAAATTCGGATCGCTCTAACGTCAGCGACGCTAGTGGTGACTTTTATAAGTCAATTTTAATTCGCGGTGTGTGCGTTCAGAGGTCGACTGTGTTGTGTCTATCGTGATGTTTTTGGGGTCATTTCGTTCGTAATTTTGACGAGTCGATTGCCATGGGGATGTAGTCTCTCTTGTTTTCATTCGTGTGGGATTCCTGGGTTGCACACTCACCATTGCAGCGAGTTTCCTCGGAGAGTAATTACGTCTGGTTGTTACGAAGGTTGTGGGAAGAAAACATTGCGGCGTCCATCAAACCATTCCACTCGCTGATTTGAGTTCATAGCATAGAGTAATTTAAGGCAGGCAAAGATCGATTAAAGTTGATGAAAGTGTACTTGTCGAAGAGCAGAGTTGTATATGTCATCTAAATCCGAATGAATTTGAATAGATTCGGTTTTAGTCGTTTATTACAAAATTTTCTCGTATGTGACGTTAATTTGCATTTGAATGGAAATTGTGGGCTAAGCAAACAGTCTTCTCATCTCTGTGGCTTGCTCGGACAATGGCAAACGTGATGAGTGTTCATTTGGATGAAAACAATGCCCAAAGAATCGTCACATCTAGAGGGAGTGTAAATCCAAAGGTGTGTTGCAATTTGCTGCTCTGTATCTTCTAAGGTCATCTTCTCCTGCGTAGGATGTCGTTCAATCGTGAAAATAATTGCGATTCCTCTCGTTTGGCGGTTGTTTCGCCTCCGTTGTTGAATCGCGATGTGGTTGTTGTTGCGTGGGTGTGTTTTTGGCGATCGACTCGCGCGTATGCCATGTTCTCCGAATTGGCTGCATCGATTCGCCGTTTCTATTTTGCGCCCTTCCCCCCTCTCCCGCCCTCTCTCTCCCCTCCCCCCCACCCCACCCCCCACTCCCCCGCCTCTCATAATCACGAGTGAATTCGAGCTTTCGTTTTACGAATATTACGCGAGAGTGGATTCCCCAGGCGACTATTATGCCTCAGTGATAAATTTTACTTTGACCTCTTTGTAACAAGGTATCATAATTCGCCACTCGCGACGCTGACGGCAAAGCGATCCGAATTTCTCGGCGAAGTGAGCTGTAATTAGCATTGTTGAACGTGATTTATATTCGTCATGGTCCAACCGGTCGAGTGTTTGTTTTCATTCAATCTGCCTGGTGGCGTACGTGTTTTAATGTTTCCAAGTCGACAGAAAAGACAAAATAGGAGGGATGAAAGTGAGTGAGGATATTGGCAAGAGGCAGTCAAAGCACTCCGACCCTCTTTTTTGTTTTTTTGGCTGGCGTCCTTACATCGCCCGCCACACGCCTATTGAGTCAGCGGGGTTGATGGGGGTGAGTGGATCACTGCCTGCTCACTCTCCGAGTCGTCATCTTTCCATTTTCAATCTAGAAGGGTGCACACTGGTCAGGGAAAGACTTCGAGGACACGAAGGGGCAATATTTCAATTCTTAGGGGTTGACGGCGGAGAAATTTGCATTAGTGGCGATTAGAAAAAAAATCCCTTGTACCGGGAAAGGAACCAAGGACCTTTGACTCTCCGGGACACTGCGCAGACCACCTCGCCCACCAGGTTCGGTTATTTCCCAGGTGATTTTAGCATTCCTGCTTCGATTCCCGCTTCAGGCGAATCATATCCCGTGGCAATTAGTGCGAATATTAGCGGAGGTCCTCGATTAACTGGAAGCGCAGGTATGGGGGGGGGGGGGGGTTGGCCCTTTGGTGGTGGCTTTTCCCTTGCGTTGCATTGCTTAATGGACCGCAGTCACCTCACTTACAGCACATTGGCAACATTGCCGTGAGAACGAAGGAAATGAAAATACACAACCTTGGTAACTTTTCACTGGAATTTTTTTAATGGTACGACGCGTTTCGACGCCGAGGCGTCATTCTCATGTACACTGTTTATTATTCAGACAATCAAATGAATCCTGCCAGAATTTGGGTATTTATTGGATTGTCAGTATTATAAACAGTGTGCTTGAGAATGACGACTCAGCGTCGAAACGCGTCGTACCATTACAAAAAATTCCATTGAAAAGTTACCAAGATTGTGTATTTTCATTTCAACATGGATTTTCACGAAGAAAAAACCGAATCAATTGAATTCATTCACAACGAAGGAATCTGGAAAGCGTGGTGGTCCGCGAAGTAGCCCGAAAAGACACACGTCCGCGGTTCGATTCCCGATCTGGGAAAATTTTTCCGTGGCAATTGAAGTGAACACGGCGTGGGTTTGAAAATAGAAGTAGAGTGAGTGCCCACTGTCGCGTCCAGGAGGGCGGTGTTTTTGTTTTACTTAAGAATTGAATAATACAAAATTAAAAAATATAATAAAAATTAAATAATATAAAAAGCAACGTTTTTATCGTCAGCATTAGGACGATGGACGTGAACTAGACTCACTTTTTTTCCTTTTGTTTTACAGCTGGCGGTTTAGCACCCTCCGCCACTGGCCTATTGAGTCAGCTGAGTATTTTGGACTGTCTCCTCCTCCTCCTCTTGTCCCTCATACCTATCGTTCAAAATCGATTTCCTCCCCATTCCATGTCTCCTTGTGGTCGTCCGCGCAACAGGTGTGCGTGCGTGCGTCTCCCCCCCTCCCCCGCTGCGTGCGTGAGCCTCCTTTACAACGCCGTCCACTCGGCCATTCATGTTCAATGCGCCCACCCATTGAGCTGTGTGAGGGAGGAGCAGAGTTAGATGCTGGCGGGAGAGGCAAAAATACTACACAGGGCTCTCAAAATAAATGTGGACCAACGACAACTCAATATACTCCCCAGCGACACTGCGACAATCCAAAACAATTTAACACACAAGCGAAGGTAGTTAGTTGGATGCTTAACCTATAAATATATGCATATTTTAAATAAGGTGATGAATATCCATTGTTTTGATAAAACGTGTTTAATTTACAATAGACATCTTCATGAAGCTTCGGCAGCCTCGTATCAAGGCAATATCGACGAGAACCAACGTATGCCCATTAAGGGAAACCCATTGAGACAGTGTTGCGCCGCGACGACACAAAGAGTGAATTACAATACATAACATTACGGGGAGACATGTATGTAGGTGCGTGAGGAGGGGGCGGCAGTGCTGGTAGTCCGGAGATTGCATTGCTGCCCTTTCGCGCCCTTATCATTATCGGTTTTCAAAAATGTCCGCGAACCAATTCACAATGTTTGTAGTCACCTGCAATGTCAGTTTCGCATGGAGCGCTAATTATGCTGTATTTCTCTTTAGTGAAATTTTGATGGCTCCACTCTTTCTTCGGCGTTGGAGCGATAGGCGATTTAAGGGTTCCCGATAGAATGCGCGGCGGTTCGCAGCGCACCAATGGAGAGGACTGCACCCCAATTGTAATGATATTCGCGACGGAGACACGGGACTTTTTTGTTGCCGTTAAGGCACCCATTCGGGGCTACTGAGTGGTCAAGTGCTGCTCCTGCGAATACTCCATTGGGGACTCACGAGCACCTATTGTCTCAATTCCCTCCACCGTCTGTGTGCGCCCGCCTCCCTTCTTCTGTTTTGCTGAGGCGTCTTACCTTCCATCGAATCGAGTTGAATGGATCGCGGGCATGCTCCCCATCGCTAGGCCCACACTGAGAAGTGTCGGACATGGTCAATGAATCATTATTATTATTATTATTATTGCGATTGAAGTTGTTTGGGGTTGTAGCTCTGCTCGCACACTCCTCCGTTCGTTGAGGTGAGTAAGGAGGTGTTGGTGGGTGGGGCAGAGGTGGCGTTGCCATGCAACTCCCCTCCTTTCCTCTGGTTGGTTCCCCTTTCAGTCGAATCTCATTCGTGCAGTTGCAGTCGTCGTGGTCCGGGAAGTGGAGGCCTGGCGCGCGCCGGATAATCCTCGCATCGCTGCTCCAAATATTGGCCTTGCCAGTTGCCTGGCAACCTATTTCCCTGACGACGCAGTCTTCCCATCCCCTCCCCTCTTTCCACGTATATTGTTTAATATTCGCCGCTTCGATCCTCTTGACTATAAATATAAGCTTTAAGAGCGGCCATGGTGTCTGCCGAGTTACCAAAAGCTGACGGCTACAAGGAAATTAACAACCTCACCATTATTCTGTTTTTTCTCGTTATCCGCCGATAGGTTTTGGGATTTTGAATATTTTGATTCGTGTAATCTCAAGATGGTTGTTGAAACTTAGCCTAATCACGTGACAATCTTTCCAGTACTCAACTGTTTAACTTCGGAGCTTGCGCTCCAAGCGTTCTTGTGTGGTACTACCTTGCACTGGCTGCTTGAGAAAAATGACGGGACCGCAATTTCGATTCCCCAGAAGATAACGGAGCGTTTTATTAGTTTGATGTGTTCGACTTCGATCGCATCAAACATCAGATGTGTTGCTAGAACTAACTATTGGTCTCAGCACGAATGGGTTTTCATGAGGAGCTTGCTATGGATCATTACCGTCACGTTCTTCATGAGTCGCACTGTGCATATACAACTGGAAATAATTGGCTAATAAGCCACGTCATGTGCGGATGATCCTCGGTTGCTAATATAAACAGCGTGAGGTCATGACTTCTGTTTGATGCTCTGACCGACTCTCTCAAAGGTGAAGAAGTGTACTCGCGAAGGAGCCTTACTTCTATTTCGATGAGTCCGAGGAAAATTTTCATCTGCGTGCACTGCAACTTCAAGTAGTTGGCCAGTGTCGATTTCATAAATAAATTCATTTCGCATTGTGGCGATGACAAGTTACTGTCGGCATTGTCATCCGCATGATTCAAATATTCTTGGCATTACCATGTATTTGATGGGCGAATATGATTAGAATGAACTTGCGCCTCCACTACAGTCGCGAGTGAGACATCATTCTATAACCGCCGCCTCTCAAAGTGAGTGCGTCACGTGATGTTATTGTTCGTTAATTTGATGGAATGGCCGTTTTAAATTACAACAGTATACTTTTGACCGATGGAGTGCTCAGAGTAACTATCAACTAGAGCGCGCACGATGGCTGCGCAGTGAACACTGAAAACCCAACATCTTCATCACAATAGGTAACGGAAACAGGTAGCAAAGTAAATACCTATGAATAGTATGTATGATCTTAGGTTTTCCCGGCGTATCAGTTGCAGAAAAGTTTCTCGGGTTTTCCACCGGTTGATGTCGTCCATGTCTCCCACTGACGTTTCGATCCGCGACTTGCTGAAGAACGGCATTCGGAAGATCCCCTGAGGATGATCAGCAAGTCGCGGATCGAAACGTCGGGAGACATGGACGACATCAACCGGTGGAAAACCCGAGAAACTTTTCTGCACCCATGAATAGATTTACTAGTATTCCGGTAGGTACTTTTCCTTGGTCCAGAGTATTCTGTTTAATGGAAATGATATTTTTAGTAGAGATAAACCACATGTAAACAAATGGTATCGTCGCGGTCATTCAATCACACGAATCACATCAATTATGTACTGAAGGAAGTTTCTTTTTTTGTCGTTTCAATCCAGGCCCCGGACGCGGAAAAGCTCTCTCAAGCATTTCCTCTGAGGATGGACTGATATCGTGTTCGATGGATTAATCTCCAATATGTGTTTAATGCTAATCCAAGACCGTTTTGGTTTGGTTGGGGAGGGAGGCCAGAGCGCAGAATAGGAAACGGGGAGCTATCTGAAGAGAGAAGACCTATGAGTGGCGGTGGGCATTATGCGATTAGCTTGGCTTAGTGTTTGGCTGTCGCGTGCATCCCTGGGCTGTGCAGTGCGGTGTTGTTGGATTTGAGGATGACTTGGAAAGTATATCGGAGAGCGGTCGGCTTATGAGAGGCAGCAGCAGCGGCCCCAATGCGTTCGTCATATGCAGATTGGCGGTTGACTCGAGGCGAGAGATCGACTGTAGATCGCAGACGCACGCGCTTTACTGGATGCATTCGGTTCCTCCGTCTGCCGGTGACAGTTTGGGGATTGACGATTTGCAGGGCTTCGGTTGCGAGACGGAGACGCAAGTTCCCACATGTCCTCTCATTTACTTACTCTCACAATAAATAAAAAAAGTAAAATAGAAAAATTCCGCGAGCTAGGATCGAACCTGCTATCATTACGTTGGACGCCGTAACCACTGGGCTGCCGCCGACAGGTGATATCAGCGTTCAATACAGCTTATATATCGTAGCGTCATTTTTTACGATTTTGAATTGCTTTTTTCTCGAAATTTACGAGATGTGCGTCGTCTCGCTTCGGCATATTAAATTTATCGCCATGATCGACATAATCGCAAAATTCGAGCTCGATGGGCCACCCGACGGCCGTGTATTTCTCTTGTCAGTTGTGCATCGCAACGCAAAGCAAACTGCTCACACGCACTCCACACCAAGGGGATCCATCCGTTGAGAGATGGGGAGGGAATGGGATAGCTGCTCGAAAAAGAAAACGGGCTCAGCGGTGATGTGTCAGATGGTCGGAGGAAATGAGGCTTGGCTGGGACTCGAACCAAGACCCGTCCGTCGGATGGTCTACCAATTATACGTCCAGCATCTCTGGACTTGCTATGATTTCGTCTCACGGTTTAGCTGGTAGGCTCGCGCTCGCTAAGGGGCTCCGCCCCTTAGAAACCCCGGATCCGGCTTCACCGTCTAAGTTTGTGGGTGTTCGAAGAAAGTTTATGTGAGTATTTTATGATTCCGAATGTGGTAACCCTAGGAACATAACGAAGAACGAGGTACGCATGCGAGATGATAAGACAATTGTAGAGGGGGTTATCGATTTCGGCTCACGGTTTAGGAGGTAGAAGAATAATCTTTCCGCTTGCGCGGGCCCGAGGTTGGTGAGCAATGAAAAGCACGCGTGGTCCCAAAACATCCTTTCCCGCCACCCTTTGCAAATTGTCCGGAAGGCGCCTATACCTCAATACCATTCACCGTTTATAACCCCCTTGTACTTTTCTTACGCTTGATCTCCTCGTTATATTATATCTTTTTCTCTTCAAACTTCCATTTACTTATTACAATCCGTCGATTTAAAAGCCTTTTTTGCCGAATTTGATGGGTGAATAATCAAATATGAAAAAATGTGGTTTTTCTGAATAGAACAAATGACGCGATTGAGCCAACTCGAAGCGGGCGATTCAATGACTTCGTTTTTGCTTTCATTTGCAGTGCGAGTCATGTTTCCCAGACTTCTCGGCGATCAAGTCCTCCTCTACGAGGAACTGCTGCTGCTTTGCTGCTGTTTTGTTGTTGTTCTCTTGGCTGCCTAAGCTGTAGGAACCGTGGGAGCGCCTTCGCTTAAAGAGCGGAGCTTCGCCAGTCCGTAACGTCATTTGCGATGGAGGACATTCAACGTGTGCATAGCGATTGACTTTTTCAACCAGTGCTGTCGTGTTTCGCAAGTGCGTTGATTCGCTTAGTCCGCGTTTTTCAGTTCCGTCCTGTGACGCACTTCCGGTGCCCTTTGCGTGTATTTGGCACCCCACCCCCTCATCTTTAAACTCGCGATCACGGAGGCTCACTACGCTCGCGTGCGCAGATGACGTCTCCGTTCGTCCCGTGAATAATGACGTTGATTCATGGGGCGCATTTTAATCGCTTTTCAAAATTGCCCGGATCGCTGTGATGATTGGAGAGCGATCCTCTTAGTTATCCCAATCTTGGAGATTAGCGTTGATTGGGTTGTGCCATCGGTGGGTCATGAGATCGGGAATATTCATCATTGCGTCTTTAAACGTTGAAGCGACATTCGGGTGTCTCCGCATCGAAGTGCGTCGCATTGAAGTGGCCGTTGGGTGCAGACGCATCTGTTGTCGGTGGCCCACTGAAGGAGGTCCCTCTGCAGTGTGTTGAGTGCCTGGTCTGTTTGTCTCGCGATTCTCACCTCGAGAGTCGCATTCGAAAGCGATTGAGCGCGACCGCCTCCCCACTCCCTCGTGTGTGAGCGCAGCTACGTACGTACTACGCGTAGGTACTAATGTCGTGCGTGGAAATGCTCGTGCTGGCGTCTGTGAGCACAACTTGCGGCCGTTATTGAAAATATTGCGATGTGAAATGCTGAAGTTTGCTAATGGATTACTTAATAAATAGGATTTATATGAGTCGTAATACTTCTCCTCATGCGGGAGAATCTAATTTATTGGAAATAATATTTAAAATCTAAAGTTACAAAATGAAAACAAAGGCTGTCGTCGTAGTCAGTCACCTACACGGACAAGGGATCTTCACGGAATTCTTTTCGTGCATTTATTCATACTGAATAGCTCCTTAGTGGAAAAGCGAACCGGGTGTGCAATATTCCGTTCTATCGAGTCCTAGGACCCAAGTTATTGCAATTTGAAGAAAAAATAGTAATATATAAAAGCGGCACATCGCGTTTGAACGCGGGCGGAATGGTCGCGGATTTGTCTTGCTTACGGTCGGCTCAGCTAGCTATGAGCGGTTCCGTGTGTGCTTGTGAGTGCATCTTCGCTTGCCATCAATTTTCTAATAAAGGAGCACTTGGCCGAGGTTCCTTGTCAAACCCGTGGGGAACAGAGCGTGTATGGCATGCGGCGTGTTTGGAGGTGCTCGGGCGAGCAACCAACGTCCGCCATTTACTGTGAGATGTTTTGGGCCATCGATTGATTGACGGGATCTCCGAGGCGAACGTCACTTTCTTCCTGGCCTTATGCGACCATTGGCGTTCGCGATTGAATTCTGTGCCAGTCGCTCATCATCTAGAAATGGCCACCAGTCGTTTACAGTGGAAAACCGTCGCTCTGGAACCATAAGTGCGATGCCTCGGGTAGTCATCGTTTTATGGGATCAACTATGGGATGCATTTATTCTCTGGTTGTCCACAGATCCCACGTAATTTGGCGCCTTGAATGGTACCGGTCGCGATTGATGTGGGTCTTGACCGATTGCTGATGTGGGTCATGACCGACTCCAGTCGTCATTGACATGGGTAGAGACCGACGATCGCTCATTCGCGATTGACTCACTCAAGTTAAAGGTGATCGGTGATCTACATAATAGGGTGGTTTCCTATTATTTTTTTATTGCCTTAATCGAAAGATTATTACTCCTGGAGTACGTATTTCGCGCTTTTAGATTTTTAAATGACAACATCTATTTTTCGCGATTAAATGAAAAGTGAAAATTTTCAAGCGCGCGAAAACGCGACGCTTAAGTATGAATGTCGGGAAATATCTCCGTACGTCGTATTTCTGGTTCCCCCTCCCGCCCGGTGAGGTGACCTTGAGGCGAGGCTTAGCTCTGATACGTCGCAGGATGCTAGCGGATAGCTGAGTATCTTGCTGAACGGTAGCGCTTAGCTTAAAAAAGGTTTATTAATACCTTATCAAACGAAGAAAACTTTCCGACATTAGCCAGTTTTAATAGGTGATTATTAAGACATGTTTCCCTGAGCTCTGTGCCTCATGCTTGCATTGGTAACCTCAGACGATGCATAACTCCTATCCTCTCGTGTAGAAACTAAGTCCCTGTGACGTCATGCGGAGTGGAATCGCATGGGCGCCAATCTGGCCTTTTTCAAATGAGGATAAAATTTGACCCTTGCCATTCGTCTAAACCGGTATTTCAAAAAGCAAATAATTTGTATATTATGAATACACTAATGGTGGGTAACGAATCGCAATCAATGCCTTTCGTTTTCTTTGATGAAGGAAACTACCCTATTGAAACGACCGACTTAGCCCTTCACAAGGAGCATTCTCGGAGCTCTTCGATTTATTTCGGTGATACGATATGTAATATTTGTCCATAGTTGCTCTTTCGAGACCCATTTCTGTTCTGAAAAATGGAGACTGCAATTCATAAACATAATCATGTCAGTCCGTGACGGTTGACATGAATTTATTTCCGTAGATAATTGTTCCGTCATCGTAAATAATTCTCCTATAAAACCCAAATCAAGCATGAGGTGTTCGATAATTTAGGTGCTGAACTGTTTTTGTGGTAACAATACTTACGACTGTGACTGCTAATTTTCGGGTTCTCCAGCCGCGTCTGTCCTTTATGGTTGACAACAGTTTCGGGAGCCATCCTGCTTCCGTCTTCAGGTCGAATGTGAGAAGTTTTCATTTTTTGCCGTCTTATATAGCACTGGCCGATCTCCTCCTGTGCGCTGATTGGTCAGAACTCTCTTCCAAACGTAATCAGCAACGTTCCCTTTCATTCTATCATACACTTATTGATATTGTTCTCTTCCCTCCCCCCCTCCCAACCCTACCCGACATTCTTCCCTCTAAAACCATTTTCAACATCCCCTCCCCGCTAAGTTCTCGCTCCATCCCAACCCTCTGTCTCCTCCATATCTCATCTAAAAAGCTGCCTCTCCCACCCACCATATCCAGCACTTCGTCGTTCCTCCTTCTCTTCGTCCACTTCACCTTCTCCATTCTTCGCCACACCCACATCTCGAACGCCTCCAGTCTTTTCTCGTCCTCCTTCATCTTCGCCCACGTTTCCGAACCACTCCAGATCAGACTCTCCACTCGCCTTTTCTTCAAATTCTTACATGATGCTCCTCTCATCAGCTCCTTATCCATTCTTCTCCACACCCACGTCTCGAATACCTCCAGTTTTTTTTCGTCTGCCGTCTTAAAGTGTCCATGTTTCCGCATAGTAAAGTGTTACTCTCCAGATCATGCTCTTATCTATCCTTATATGTTGCCTCTTACTTGACTAACCTCTCATCAGCTATTTCCAATTCATGGTTGCCTCTTTTGTCTGCGCAATTCTCTTTCAGATGGTTGTACTGCTGCATCCTGTTTCCTCTATCGTGCTGGCCGAATAGTTGAATTGCTCCACCTGCTCATGTTTTTCCCCACCCACCTTTATATTTAGTCTCACATTCCTCGCTCGCGATGCTTTACAAAACCGCATAACCTTAGTTTTCTTGTGACTAATCCTCATTCCATACTCCTCGCAACGCCGTTTTAATACATCCGCTAGAGCCTGAAGCCCCCTCGCTGACTGGATAATCAACGCCCGATCATTCGCTAACCTCACTGATTGGAACATCGTTCCTCCCACTTTTACTCCAGCTTTCAACTCATCCTACGCCTAACTCCCCGGTCAATGTTCGCCCACCCTGATTCTCCGTCTGCTACCCCCACTTTCATTGTCCGAGGTATTTAGAGATTATGAGTGCATGGCGTAAAATCCAATTTATTTCGTGAAAGAGGGAAATAATGCGCTGGCTTGCGTTCTTCCATTTTTCTCTCAATTAATCCGCGTGGTTC
The DNA here is from genome assembly GCF_921293095.1 of Ischnura elegans. Taxonomy (NCBI): domain Eukaryota; kingdom Metazoa; phylum Arthropoda; class Insecta; order Odonata; family Coenagrionidae; genus Ischnura; species Ischnura elegans. The sequence goes on along the minus strand of NC_060248.1, from coordinate 4,611,228 downwards.
TCGCCTCCCATCAGCGCTATTTGCGAAATGCTGATATTTTTCTTTCGTTAATTATCTTCCTCTTCTTCATTATATTTCTTCGGAGTCGTGAACTTAGTTTACGCTGTCAACGATCCAGTAGAGGAATCTGAGGTGTTGAAAGCGGTATTTAATAATTTTGTTATTGCACAAGCCAGTAATTTGGCAAAATAGATCAAGTCCGTAAAAAAGTTTGCGTAGAAAATAAGTTAAGGGAACCAGTAAGTAAGTAAGTGAGCGTCTGCGTGAGCAGACGTGTCCTTTTTGAAGTAACAACTATAGGCCTTCGTATGAGGTTACTCGTATATAACAATTTGCAAATGGCCGAAGCGTTTCATTGCATGTCAACGACGAAATAAAATTTTCAAACCTTACGTTGGCTCGAGAGACTAAATTTTCGATACTACGGATATTTTTAAAAACATTTACGCTTTAAAACGTTATTGCGATTTGTTGTCTTTTTTATCGGTATTTCTAGAATGTTGGTGTAATTTTTTCATAAACTGATGATTAACTAGCATTTCTTTAGCCAACTTTTTTTGTTTATACTGTTGCCATAACTAGAGCTATTTTTTTTCCTCGCCTCAATCGAAGCGTTGGCAAAAGAAACGATTGTTAATAATTAATTAATGAAATAATTTCGACAAAACTTCAAGGAAATAAATAAACCATAAATACCAACCGTTGAATTATGCATCCCAATAGCTATTATCGGTGTCATGCGTACGCAGTCTGGTATGTGTCGGCATGAGTGTAGGCGATGCAGAATCCATGCAAACAACTCCTCATTCGTTGTCTATTTTTTTTCACTTTCACATTGTCGTGCATTCCACAGAGCATTCATTCTGAGTGTGTCCGTGGTGTGACGCGTGCCGGTCGTCGCAGTTTGCGTGCGTTGTTTGCGTCCGTTGCGGTGAAGCGGCAGCGTGCGCCCCTCCCGTTGCTATGGTGACACATATCCGCCCCCTCCCCTCCCCATCTTCGCCGTGGAAGAAGTCTTCTTTCTCATTCTTATCGCATTTGCTGCTCTCGACGCGAATATCATCGATTTCTTCTTGGCCTCCGCGTGTGCCTCTTGGTCGCTTCGTCGTCTTCAGTTGTTTTGTCCAACCGCTCGACAAATGTGCGTGCGCTGCAATCTTTAGGAGCTGTAAGGCGGCGATTCAAAACAAACGAATACGCTTGCCTGTGTTACTGAAAAATAAGATTTGGCATCGGAAAATATATCTATCGCTGTTAAAAACTAAGAAAATAGTTCACAGTGCTCGGATAAATTCTTTTTTGATTGCACGTTGCGCAAATATCATGGGAAGTAAGCGACGGCGTTCGTTGTAGAGCATTGTAAAAATAGCATATAAAATAAATATTCACAAAAATCGATTTTACATTTTCGTCATTGGAAGCATATTTCTTCGTTTATTTTTCCAGCCTTTATATCAACTCACCAACCTGTCTGTTTGTCTGTTTGTTTGTCTGGTACAAATCTTGTAACTCAAATTTGACTCACTTCCTGTGAAGCAAAAACGCTGAAATTTTGCACACTTCTTCATTTCCGATGACGATACATGAAAACATAACTTTTTCTCTCCAACCCCCCTTTAACCACCCCCCAGTCAACCTATAGCCCCCCAAAACATGTTTTTGATCTAAGAAGTTCCAAATGGTCGATTTTCGTGTTTTGCGACCACAGTAAAAGTTATCCACCATAAAATTTCCCATCTTTTGACACCCATAAAATCTCACCATATTCACCACAACTCAACATATTCACCACAACTCAACATATTCACCACAAATCTTACAAATTTTCCTTTTTTCTGCCTTGTGTTGTATACAAAAGTTGTTGGTCATAAAATTTTGCACCTTTTGATACCCATAAAATCTCACCATATTCACCACAACTCAACATATTCAACACAAATCTTACAAATTGTCCTTTTCCTGCTTTGTGTCATATGCAAAAGTTGTTGGTCATAAAATTTTGCACCTTTTGACACCCATAAAATCTCACCATATTCACCAAAACTCAGCATATTCACCACAAATCTTACAAATTGTCCTTTTTCTTGCCTTGTGTCATATAAAAAAGTTGTTGGTCATAAAATTTTGCACCTTTTGATACCCATAAAATCTCACCATATTCACCAAAACTCAGCATATTCAAAACAAATCTTACAAATTGTTTTTTTAACATAGGGGTAGGCATTTAAAAGCATAGGGGTGGCATTTTGAAACATAGGGGGCTTACCATTCACTGAAAATTTAATAAATATAGTGACTTTTTTAATACGTCACTTTTGGTTTTTCGGGGTCACTGAGTTTTTTTGCTTTGTGTCATATATAAACGTTGCTCATCCCCTGTAATCTAAATATAAAGGCTGGTTTAAAAAAAAAAAATTTTATAAGAGCTTATTTCATTCATGCTAACTGCTTTCATAATAATGCGCGAGTCGTGTGCTCCATTGTTGCTCTCTTGTTTTGGGCAGTCGCCATGCGCACTCCTCTCTTTATGTTTCTCCTGCGCTCTGATTGTGAGCCAACGTGCAATCTGGGCAAGTTTTCGTCTCGTGTCGAGTGCCTCTTGTTTCTCGTGCTTGGAGAAGTGCACTTATGCATTCATCTGTTTTGAAAAAGTGACGCTTTCCGTGGAGTTTCCTCGAGGTCACTTCTCTCGCGGTTTCAACCGTAAATATTTCTGAACATTTGTGCATTAAGAGCATAGCAAGCAGAAGTCATTATTTGTTGATTGCACGTTTCATCAGCGTAATGGATATTCATTACCTTTGGCAAACAATTTCAAATATGCGTATATTTTCACGTTTTGCGTCCAACCACCTTTCTTCGTGTATACGTTTAAAAGGAATTGCCATGCTTTCATAGGGGAAATTACTGAGTTTTCCTTTAGCTATGCTAATCATGTGAACATCTCCATTTCTGCTTCAAGCTAGGTATAATAATATGGCGGACCAAAGCAAGGAGGGATGGCTAATGACTTCACCTTCCTACTTCTCTATGCTTAGTAAGATATTTAATGTCACATGTTGTTATGCTTGGAGAAGTGTTTTGTCCTTTTACAATGGATAGTGCTTTACTTTTTGCATTAATTCGAGGATATTTATTGTTATTCCAAGGCAGGAGTTTCCATTTTCGGCTAATGCATCGTCATCGGGACAAGTGAGCTTTATTTGTGCCTTGTATACCATTGTATGCCTGGAGATCACGTTCCACGCGATTGGTCGGCACAGTGGAATGGCTATGCAAGAAGCTGTCACATAACCTCGAGGCGTAGAAGAATGTTTTGCATGCCCTAGATTCATTGGCAGATTTCCTTCATGAGTATTTGGCAAGTTTTGCCTTTGAATGAATATGATAGTGTGACATGTTAGTATGCGTAACATTTTAATGTCCGTGTGGTGTGCATGTGGGAATCCTCCTGCATGCTGGTGAATGATCACCCCCTGCCAAACACCCTTTAGGTGTCTCGCAGGGTATTATGTAGATGAAGAATATAGCTGAATGCATCAAGGCGTTCAGAGGCCTCACTGAGACACTCATCTGCCCTGATGACCATTGCGAATCGAGCATCGAAAGATTGTCCACGGAATACCTGCCCGGTGGAGAACCTGGGAAAATTTCTTGCTGCCAGTTAATTGCCCGGAAGCCTACGATGATCTTATTTCAGGCTGGAGCCTCTCACGTTTGCAGTGAGAATTTATTTTAAATCCAAGCGTCATCCACTGATGCATCACTCCTTGTTCTTTTCCTCTTGCGTTCGAACTGAACGTCGCGTTTAAAATGCTCCACCGCCCAAAATCCATAACAATGGCCTTGCTCCCACTTCGGCCCACAATCCACTACGGCGCCCTTGGTCCCACTGGGGATCCATTCAGAGATACAATCAGAGTCACGCCAACCTCTCATCCGTTTCCAAGGCGTTTCTATTTATATAAATAAATCACGCGGATCGATGCCGTTTGTTGATCCATGGACTGCGCGTGGGCCGATGGCGATTTCCAGTTCGCTGGACCGACCCGCGACCCGTGGAACCAATAATGATAATCGCCATCGGATTAATCTCTAATTCTGAGTCGTCAAAGTCATTTCAGTCACTTCACCGCCGTTTTCCCGCCTTTTGGGTACTTCGCCGACTGTGCTGATGGTTTGCCCGTTCGAATCCCGTGAGTCCCAATTTCTATTCTATCACGTGACCTCGAGGCGTAGCAGAATGAGAAGCAAGGGCACAATAGAAGCAATTTTGGCTCTTAGGCTGCTCGTAGAGAAGAGAATGGAGAAAGAACAAACCGACTTTCATAGCATTTGTCGATTTAGAGAAGGCATTTGATATCGTGGAATGGAATTCAAAGCTTAGCATGGGGCGGGAGGGGGCAGCAGCCCCCCCTAAAAGCCGAAATCGCAAATGTCTTTAAGGAAAATAATATTTTTTCAAGAAAATATTTTTAAAAAATAATAAAGGGCCGTTATAGTTTCCTTAAAATGTTGGTTTCATTCACTTTTTCCATGCTTAAATCTTACCTATAATTTAGACAACCATGGCTTGCCCCCCCCCCCCCCCCCCCCCCGTAGTTTTGATCTTGAGTATGCCCTTGATACTTAGCATTCTGAAAGAAATCGGAGTGCTCTACCATGATCGAATAATTGTTCATAGTTTGTATAAAAATCAAGAAGCTGTGATAAAATGTGGACCCAAGTGTGCAGAAGCGAGAATAAGAAAAGTGGTGACGAGGGTGTGCACTTTCCCCCATTATTTTTTATGTTTACATCGAGAAAGCCATCAATGAAATCAAGGAGGAAGCTTTGGGTGTCAATATGCACGGCGAAAAAATTAGTATGCTGCGATTTGCCGACGACATAGCAGTCATAGCCGAGACAGAGAAGGATTTAAAAAAGACTGACAAATATGGAAAGGACAATAGCCAGATATCAGCTGGAAATAAAAAAAGAAGACTAAGATATTAGTATGCTGATATTAGTAAAAGAGGAGACTGAGACAAATATTAACATAGGAAAGCATTAGCTTGAAGAGGTGAAAAGAGTTTTCTTACCTGGGAAGCCGAATTACCAACGATGGACGAAGCAAGAAAGAAATAGTCAGTAGAATAGCGCAGGCGAAGATGGCTTTCTACAAAAAGAAGAATCTTCTTACAGCTGAGAATACAAGCATAGAAGTATGGAAACAATTCATCAGATGCTACATATGGAATATGTTTCTCTATGGAAGCGAGGCTTGGACGTTGACAGCAGCAGAGAAGTCAAAGAGTGAAAGCATTCGAAATGTGGTGCTACCGAAGAATGATGAAGGTGAAATGGATTGACCATGAAAATAATGAGGAAGCTGATAACTTCAGGCTTGTCTTTGTGAAACCTCTCCGCTTTATTTCCAAAAATGAGGAAGTGCTAAGAAGAGTGGGAGAAAAAAGAAGTCTTTTAAAAGCCTTATGCAGAAAACAGGACAACTTAGTTGGTCACATTATGAGAGATAATGTTCTGATGAAAACAATCCTCGAGATCGAAGTCGAAGAGGTGGAAGGGAAGAAGGGCAAGGGACGGCCCCGAATGAGTTACGTAGGACATGTTATAAAGGATGTAGAGAAGCAAAAAATACGTAGATATGATAAGACTAGCGGATAGGAGAGAGAAATGGAGAGCTGCGTCAAACCAATCTTCGGATTGTTGACTAATGATTGATGATGGAAAGCCAATACCAATTATGGAGTTGTCCAATCGTAAGTGTTACTGTGGCAAATAGAAGTTGGTAGCTACTGAAATACTTCAGAAGAGAAATTATTAAAATCCTGGTACTTTTCTTTGAGAGCATTAAATCCACTGGAAATAAATATCCAAATGAAATGAAGAGCGTGTATCATCGTAATCGGCCAATTAATACTCTGCGGATTCCCTTTGCGGTGTAACGCAAGGGCAAAATGGGCTCTCTCCCGGAAGCCACACGATCCCAGCAACACCAAAGCTACGCATGGCTGTTATATATTAATTCGTGGCATATTTGTGACCAACGGTTGATGAAATTCACGATTATTGGTTTAGAAAAGTACTTCCAATCGGAAGGAAGAAACTTGGAGGGCGTAGTGGTATGCACAGTGGTCCAGTGAGCCAAAGGTTCGTGCTTCGATTCCCTCTTTAGGATAATATTTTCCCATTGCATTTTATGTGGATTCCACCGCCGTTTTCGCGGTCGAGTTGCGACGTTCCATGCATCACAGTGATGTGATATTCGCTGATGTACATGTGTCCTGTGAGATGACGAGGCTGTCGTCGAGTGCCCCTATAGCCATTTTCCTGTGCGTGCGTGATCGGTGCGTGCCCTGCGCTTTGGTGCGTGGGCCGCTGTTCCCTGGCATCGCTCCCGCCGCTCGCTGCCATAGTAACGGTCACCACGGCAACACTCGCCTCAATATCGGCGACCCGTCTTTTCCTCGTCAAGGCAGCGCCCCCGTGCTCAGGTATCGACCTCGCCTCGCCTGCATTAACTGCTCCGTCATCGATAAGTAGGTGCCCATCGCGACGAGAGCTGTCGAAGTTACACTGCCACCGATTATCATAACTTGCTTACTCGTATGCTTCCTTCTCCACTAGGAGTTGTTGGTTGGTTGGTTGCTACCCTATGCAACCACTCGGCTGTTTCATTCTTTGTTCACGTGTGGCTATAAGGTGTGTGTTTCCCAAGTCTATATTTTAATTGTATATGAAATTGTATATTGGGTGGGTATTACAATCGGTATGAGCGTTTCCGTTCGTAAGAGGACGAAATGTTTATAAAATGGTCTGTAAAGGGTGTTATGGAGGGCCAGAACAAAGAAAACAGGACAAATTGGCATATATATTCTTTATTCTTCTTTTTTTCGCGATGTTCTAACACCTAAAAATAATTCCGATACCCTAGCCGAAAGGTATTAAAAAACGCCCCCGGATAACAATTTTTTTCGTGGCCCCCTCAAAAATATTTTATGAAAACATACGTTTGAAATTCGAATTCGTCAAATCGACGCCATTTCTTTTTGTTTTCCGCTTAACATTGTTTAAAACAATTGGACATTTGCTCCGTTGAATAAGCTTTTAAATGCCGCAAACAGCGTTTAAAAATAAGCTTTCTTCACCGAGATATCTAAAAAAGAGTGAAAATCATATTTTCTAGGCCCTGGTGGGCCTCTATAGCGGGCTGGAAGTGTGGGGAGGTTAGCCCTATTTGATCCCAAATCGCACGCCTTAAGTACGGAAAAAACCCCGGAGGGGGGAATTTTCACTCTCTTATTCAGCTATTTCCTCTTCCAGCGACAAACACGATATGAGATTTTCTATTGTTTTGTCTGATTGTGATGACGAATCCCACGCGCTATTAAAATGTTTGAATTTATCGGGAATAATAGTCACAATTTTGGAAATTAACATTGGTTCAGAAATTTCCTATTTTAAAACTTTAAGCTTAAAAACCAAATTTTGAAGTTGGCTAATATTGGTGTGAATGTCCTTACTCTTATCGTATTTATAGCCGTAAAATTCTTGTAACTGCAAGCACATCTCCTGGCCCTAGGACCATAACCTGTTAAATTCTTGGTTATTCAAGGTTTTACAAGTCTTATTATTTGAGAGAGTTAAAATATCGTACCTTGTGTTAAACGGAACAATAATCTTTTTATTTTGTTACTGTAACCACAATATGAATCCATGTAAATGTTTACATGCCAACCTTTATATGATATTATGAAAAACTGTCTTACGTTAGTTCAATAACTTATTCCTACTGCGAAGGAAGAAAATTTCCGGAACAAACTCGACAAGACTAATATGTAGGGATGTGCGAGTAGTACTTTTTGATCTCGAGTCGAGTTGAAAACTACTCGCGAGTATCGAGTCGAGTCTAGTGTGGTGATTTCTGGACCAGGCAATACAACAACGCACGTTCCAACATATTCTCATTTTTCCAGTCCCCTCGTATGTTTTCTGTTCTAAATACTTATCATGATGTAAAAAGGAAACGAAATTGAGGAGTGTTGATGGTAATTGTGTCATAATTAGGAGATGAATGAAAATAAAAGTGTCCTAAACAGATCCATGAGCACAATTGAAATTAATGAACCTCTAATAATATGTCGAAAATTTAATTAAAATGTGTTTCCAAACTAATAGCCCCGAGTAAAGGAATTTGCACAATTGTTAAAAAGGTAAAAGTTGTAAATGAATCATGTAATATTTGACCCTCTCTAATTCTCATGCAGAAAAACCTCTTGATCTATATGTTTAAGCTGCAGATTTTTACGTCTCCATTTTATAGTACAAATGCTTGCAGAAAATTGCTTTTCGCTACACACTTGCGTGGCTGAACAAGTATTTTCTATAAATTCTATTATTTCAGGCTTTACTTTGTGAAAATCCATTGTAAACAATAAAAAGTGATGGTACTTTTGATGATGTCGCCTCTGCGACGAAACCGCTCGTCTTGAATATATCGCGTGAAAAAGTACCATAACTTTTTATTGCTTAAGTATTTTCTAGTAAAAATTGCAAGATTTGAGAACCTAAGGAATTTTTATTAAAAATTATATCAACGATTTTTATGGATCTTTGAATCTTCTCGGAATTTAAGTGGACGAAGCAAACGAAAAATAGAATATAGCTTTAGTTTACTAGACGAAAATAAAAATCATTTATTTTTAACTTTGTTTATTCAACCTTAGCGACTCTTGTTTTATAAGTTGAAGAGTGAAAATTAACGCAGCAAAGGAATAAAAGAAAATTAATATTGGACGTACCTAGAAATCGTAAAGACTAAAAGATACTTGTGATACATAAAACTGGCATTGTCCGCTAAAACCTTAAAGTTACATATTTTTCATAGAAATATTAACAATTTTTGTGTGTCATCTCAGCGTTTGAGTAAAGAAAATAGGATAGGGTAGAACATTTTGGCATAAGTAAGTAGTATGAGCAATGCAGTGGTCCATTCCGATTACTTCGAATGCGCTGCGGAGTCAGAAGACGGAAGAAAATGAAAAGGTATTCGGCGCCCGCGTCGTGGACTGCTATAGTGGTTGTCTGCGATTTATGCAGCAAGGTGAATCTCCAAGGCCAAGGTATTAGCATGTCAATGCCATGCATTAGCATGCCAAGGCCAAGGCATGTTCAATTTTAAAATCGATATCATTACATGGGTTTCATGATGGCACTTCCTAATGGGAAATTTCTGAACTTACTGACCTCTACAGCTTTGTAACCGTAACTACTCGACTCGACATTCGCAATGCTACTTGAAACACTCGAGTCGAGGACCAACGACTCGACTCGAATATTCGAGTACTCGCATATCCCTTCTAATATGAATACACACATTGCAAATATTTTCCACTATAGGCTTAAGTATGTATTGTGGGTAGCATTGGCATAAACGACTCTTTTTGGTGAGCTGCTTCACCGCTCATAACACACTCCTGAGAGCCGCTCGCACAGTGCGACTCAGCAAAGCGCTTCTGGGTTGAGGGGAGGGGAAGAAAGAGGAAGAGGGGAAGGTGGTGAGGGGGGGATTTCTGAACGAACATTTAATATGCTAAATTTCCTAGATCACAATTCCAAATCAATCCCGTATTGCATAGTCACAATGTTTAACAGGTGATATAACTTAGGAACCATTTCTGCCGATACGTTACATGGAGGACAGAACATGTACTGCGTCTCCTGCGCTTAGAGATGGCGACAATTTAAAAAAATTCTGTTGTAACATAATATTCTCTTCGAAACTGCAAGATCACATTAACAAGCCATAATCAATTTCCTCGTTTAATCTTAGTTGTTTGTAAAAACTCTTATCGGGATACCGCGCGGGTAAGATTATATGAGAGCGCCGACGCGTCGCGACGTTTCAACGGTCACTTCAAATGTTCTGTCAGTAGCAGTGAGAATGGGTAGCCAGTCGGTACCCGAAACGTCGGCGCACTCATATAATCTTACCCGCGCGGTATCCCGAGAAGAGTTTTTAGTTGTTTGTGTTTGAGCAAATTGTCATTTTGTCTAGTATTATTTTCGTAAATTTTGTTTTCGTAAAATTTCCGCTGACGAAAAGTATAACATGAGCATCTTCAACCCTTTTTCTTTCACAATGCATGGAAAATGCAGGAGATTATGATAAGGGTCGTAAGAGATTCTTTAGATTGATACCCAGAAAATGAGTCAGGAGAATCTTTCAAGCGGTGTAACAAGGTGAGCCTACCGGCGAAAAGTGCCTCGTCCTCCTTTAGAACCCGCCAAACGTGCGATGAGCCTCACACGGAAAACGATTGTGGAAGGAGTCGTGTGCGCATGGAGTCCGACTTCCACCGCTCACGACTCCAACGCGCACAGTTTGCGCTGAGGGAGTCACGGTCGCCGGGAGTATGACTTTGCCTCGCATAATTCTAGCACCAATTGTGCGCGAAGGGAGTCGTGTGCCGAGGGGAGGGAGTCGCGACTCACCCAATAGTCCTTAGTAGACGAGGTAGCTAGGCGACGTCGCCAGCAACGAAACTGGCTACTCAGCTTGTCATGGGTCATTGATTCTTATGGACCTTATTACACGAGGGTAGCCAGCGACGTAGCCACACTCCGGTCGCCACCGGCTACCCACACTGGCGACTGACGCTGCGTTGTAGCATACGGAGCTTATTACACGAGGTCGCCTGGCCACTCGGTCAGTACACCTCGTTTGGTAGGTACTGCTCAAGGTTGTGTTGTGTTCTGTTGTGAGTGGGTGAGTTGTTCAGTATGTCCACGGCAATTGAGGAAATGTCTACATCTTCTGATTCAGTCGAAGGGATAGGCGGAGAGAAGAAGAAAAAAGAAGAGCCGCCGAAAGACGATCTAAAGAAAAAGCATGTGAAAAAGTGCCAGAAGTTGGCCGACACAAAATCAAACACTGAAGACTTAATTAGTGTAATCGAAAAACGCCCTTGTATTTGGAACTGTGCTGTAGAGGAGTAACAAACACGTTTAATTGAGTGGGCGGAATGAAATTTATACCGCTCATACAACGCACCCCATTATAGTTCACAGCAAACTGAGAGAAAATGGAAAAATTCTGGCTACTCAACTGGCTACTAGGTTTGGTAGCCAGTGCGTCGCCAGCTACTGTCGCTGGCGACGTCGCGTCGCCTGGCTACCTCGTCTAATAAAAGACTCTCTCACCTCACTGCTCAATCTGCTGAGTATGAGAGTACTGGCTCACTCGCACAGTAGTCCAGGAAATGAAGCTCATAAAAGTGAAAAACCTTGCAATTTCAAATCAATCCAAACCAATCAATTCAAACTGAATCGATTTGCACCAAAATTTGGGATTAGACCAATTATACCCCTTACTTCAAAATCTATATTATGCCGAAGGGCGCTTTTTATTTTTTAGGGGTGAAAACTACCCCTAAAAGCTAAAACTTAAAAAATTATTTTTAAAGCTAAATACGTGTAAAATTTAGTTTAAATTATTTGCATAATTATTTTTTTATGTTTGGAAAATAATTTTACGGTGTTTCAACCCATAATATTCAACCCTTATTGGGGGTTAATATAAAAAAGAATTTTCAAACTGAATCTATTTGCATAAAAATTTGTTATTATACTAATCATACCTCCTTTAAATTTTTTTTTCAAACCGAATCGATTTGCATAAATATTTGGGATTACACTAATCGTACCCCCTTCTTTGAAATCTATACTATGCCGAAGGGCGCCTTTTATTTTTTAGGGGTGAAAACTACCCCTAAAAGCTAAAACTTAAAAAATTATATTTTAAAGCTAAATACGGGTAAAATTTAGTTTAAATTATTTGTATAATTATTTTTTTTGTTCGGAAAATAATTTTAAGGCGTTTCAACCCATAATAATCAACCCTTATTGGGGGTTAATGTAAAAAAAATTATTTACCCTAAAAGTAAAAATTATTTATCACATTGTATCTTCTAATTCACTTTCTTACTCTTTTTATTATGTATTCACTTTTTTCTCTCATGATTTTAATCACAGCACAGAAAAGGTATAACAATAGGATAAACAGAACAAACTTCGTCATGGTAACGTAAACAAATAAATGTACATTTATGTAGACATTACATGAAATACAATCAAACGGAGACTGTATGGCTTCCAGTCTTCCCACCACATGCATGCTCACAGGTCACTGTGAGCGAGAGCACACACACATATGTGCATGTATATGTTGTACATCTTATGGGTATGTGCGTTTATTTTGTAGCAAATGTGAGTGTATCGTAAGCTCCGAACGTAAAGTACACAAAGTATATGCTGATTATGAGGAATATTATGCTCTGAATTGTGGATTTCGAATTTTTCGAAAATAAATTTGATTGGTATTTCAAACATAGCTCCTTTATTTTTTATGATAGAAAGTTCATTTAAATTGTATTTTGTAGGATTTTTACTGACTACAAGGTCATGTGAATTAAATTTTTTTCGAGTCATTAATTTTGAAAGGGGAGGGATTTAAGGGTTTAAATAAGGTGGAGCTCCCTTGTAAATAGAGGTTTTAATTATCAATATCTCACCAAATATTTATTGTATAGAAAATTAAAACACTCCAAAATATTTGATAATAAAGAAGCTACAATTTATTACTCTTGCATTTTTTTCATATCTCCAGTTTTTTGGAGTTATTTTGAAAAAAAGAGCATTTTTAACGAAATTGTAGAAAATGACTTTTCACTTTTTCCTCCAATTTTTTCAAAATTTAGAATCGTAAATTAAAAAAACTTCTATGATCTATTGAGAAATACTGAAGGGCATTGATCAATTTTGACTGGTGTGGTAATAAGGAGTTGTTTTCACTGATTTTTTCGTAGAAAAAAGCAGGGACTGATCTTATTTTTAATCATAACTCGCTCAAATATAATGATTTAAAAAAATTTCTCATTATAAGAAAGGTTTTTAAAAACACTTTTAAACAGATAACATAATTTGTGTGTTGTATCCGTCAAACGGACATCCTTGGGCCCTCATTCAATTTCCCGCAGAATTACGACCCAAATTTTAAGTGTCAAAATCGTGTAAAAGGTATTTCCAGGCATGACAGTTTTCAAAAATCATCCCGTTGCTCGGGGGTTGGAGGTGGAGTCGCCCTCCAGACCCCTTCAACCTCCCCTCCAAAACATATTCCTAGTTACGTCTTTGATTTTATTGATGGATGCATTCTCTCTTCTCCGTACGTATCCTATTTCAGTCCCCTGCTTTTTATCCTTTTAAATTCCTCGCATTCAGGCTTGAAAAGAGTCAGTTTCTTTCCCTGATGTGTTCCATCTCGTACGTGGAGGGTTTTATTCGGGATTGTCTGGATCTGAGTGCGGGGCGAGCCTATAGGAACCAAACTCGCTCTGTTCCCCCTCTTCTGCCTATTGTCAACTCAAACTTAAAAGAGTGTATCTTCTGAAGAAGCCAGGTAAAATAGGAACCCTGTTGTCTGTAAATACGGAAAATAAAACAAACTGATTGTTCGCAAAGGAAGTAGCTCAGAACCTCTTCGTCTGTTGGAAATCGTTTTTAAACTTACTGGCTGAAAATAAACAATTGAAATATGAAACACCAAATAGCCGGCGAAGGGATTCGCAATCATCGTCTCGAAGAATGGAAACAACTTTTTATCGAACCATTTTGAAATAATCGCCATTAAATTTGACAATTAGGGGACGGCCGCATTGCGCATGCGCGGTGTAGTGGTCGGTGTTTACACGGATTACGCCTAGTTCTCGAACTGTTCACGGTGAGGATTCGATTGCCGTGACGCTTTTGGAAGTAAGTGGGTGACGTCGCACCCTCATGCCGAGCCAGTCACCGCTCGTCGGCTCGGCCTTTTGCTTGCTGTACTCGCATCTCGAGTGAGCGATTCCCAAACGAAATGTTCTCCCTGCTGAACGAATCAATGAAACGGAGCAAATTTAACCATATTTTTAAGAATATTCATTTACAAGGGGCCCAAGGTCTTCAATGCTTTGTCGGAAAATATATTAAATAGAAAAATATATTCCAGGAAATTTCTTTTCTCTTTGCAATTGTGGCTTTTAACTCGGCATGTTTTTATTCAATATATTAATAATACTTGGCATTACCATAATTGTGTTAACTGATAACTTCAGGCTTAACTGTTTGAAACATTTCTTGCACGAACTGGGTTTTATAGCTAAATTGCATAGTCAGGTGAGTGATCATCATATAAAATTAATGGTTGAATGAATGAATGAGGTGGTGAGAGGGGGAGTTGTGTGATGGGAGGGCTATGAGCAGCAGCGGGAGGGTGTTTGTTGAGGGACGGGGTGAGTGGGGGTGGGGTAGCAGATGAAAGGGAGAGGGGGCACGTTGAGATTTCCCAGCATTTAATCTTTCTGGCAGGCACAATAGTCAGTAGTGGCCTATGGGTCTTGCCTATTGATCACACCAGAGCATTTATTTCCCAACTGCACAATGGTGTGGGAAACACATGCTCACTGGCCAAGGGTACGTTGCTCTTGAAATTCTGGATCATCTCCAACAGTTCTAGTCTCCTCCAATTTCCCTCTGATCGGAGGATGTTGTGATGGCTGCTCCCTAGTAAATGGTTGGAGGAATTCAATCGTTCATGTGAATCCCCGATGCCATCCTGAGTATTGGGAATCAGGAGGAAGCAGAGTGCAAGATGGGAGCGTGCGCCACTTTTTTGTAGTGCTTATGAGGGAGAGGGAGGACAAGGCCAATTTGTGCTGGGCTTTTCTAGAATATTTTCAATGCTTGGTGCTTGGTAGCTATTTAACATTGCAATGTGCTGGTATGGAAATCCACCCAGTCAGCACAAAAGATAATTTAGACGGAAAATTTTCTAGTAATTTGGGGCGAATTTACCCTAGTAAGCTTTACCCCTTCTTTACCACGTTATTACTCGCGTGCAGAATTGCCAACAGCGAAATGTAAAAAATATAAAGTGAGTAATTTATTTCATTGTATGAGGTTGAGAAAAGTTTAAAGAAGAAAAGTAAAGTTCAATATAACCACAGCGACGCTTTAGTGATATTTTGCAAACTATTTTCGATTTATTTTTGCAAATAGTATCACTTTATATACCTACACGCTACCGATGAAAGGCTATGGTCATAAACAAAAATTCAATTACTTAAAAATTACCAGATTATTTTCGTAAATAAATAGAGGAGAGTGCTAATTTTCATCAGATAATTATTTTCGTTTAAATTTTATGAAAGGTCGAGTTCAAATCTTGACAGTTGGCTATTCTGGATCCTCTGCGATTTGCGACTAGTGGACTGTAACGTACGAGTGAACAAGTAAACAATGAAGCAGGAACATGAACGCGACTACATGTGCCGAAGTAACGTGCCTGGTAATTATAATTTCTATATATTACTGGAGCATGAAGTAAGCTAAACTAAGTTGCCTGATACAATGCTGAAAATAGTTGAATATAATTCAGTTGAAAATTTAACCAGAGAGTTGCATCACTTTTTGTTGTGACGGCGTGGTGAGGCAATATACTTTTTAATAACCAATATAACTGAAATTTGGTTCCCTCAACCTCTGCTAAAGTATAGAGCTCTTTATTTACAGTGATTTCATTGAAAATTTCAGGTGAAAAACTTTGGAAAAGCAGTTTTTAGGATTCTCGTTTGGGTGAATCTCGTTTAAAGAGGAATTGCCAATTTGATTTCTTTATAATAAAGAAACAATGTTAAACCTGGAACTAATTTCCTTCCGTTAAGCACTGGGTGACAACAGCTTCCACACCGAACTCCTAATGGCATGCTTACGAGGAAACAATTGTTTCCTCGTAAGCATGCCATTAGGAGTTCGGTGTGGAAGCTGTTGTCACCCAGTGCTTAACGGAAGGAAATTAGTTCCAGGTTTAACATTGTTTCTTTATTATAAAGAAATCAAATTGGCAATTCCTCTTTAAACGTAACTGTTATTTATTTCAGTCATCTCTCTTTCTTCGAGTACGTATGTCCTCGTGAATGTGGGTTTTATTTTTGTTATTATTTCTCTTTCACCAAGTGGTTATTTCCTAATATATGTCGTGTTTGTATATGTAGTTACTTTCCGTCATTCAATAAACAGTTATTTTTCAATATCAATGTCGATTTCGTTCATTTATCGTGCATATGAATACCTATAGCGCATTTCAATTAGGTACTGTTAGTTCACAATAGCACCGATAGAGGGAGTGTCGTCATGTTTACTTTGAAGCTCCACAGATGGCTCTGATGTCGCATCGGGAAGGTTTACCCGAAAAAAGTACGAATTTTACCCGTGTTTTACCATGAAATTACCCGAATTTTACCACTTAAATTTACAGATATTTCACTCGTTACCATGCAGGTTACCCATCTTTTACCACAATTTTACCCGTGTAAAATTTGGGTAATAATGGGGTAAAATATCTTTTGTGCTGACTGGGCAAGGACACATTATTTGAGGAAATTTTTCTCAGTACGCTTCGCTGTGAGTGGGTAAGGCATGGATGATGTTTGTATGAGTATAGCCGCTGTCACCCTCGGAGTATGAGGGCAATGGCAGTTAGTCATCAAAACATCTGCCTGTATCACCTGTTGGTGGATCAAGGAGAACTTCATCCGAATTGTATGCCAGGAAAGGGTGAAGTCTATTGTTACTTATTATTTGATTGCAAATGTCACGCACTCATTCACACATTCGCATTTGCCTCATGTGTAAGCAGCATACCCAAATGATCATATTAAACGCAGCCCTTGGTACAAATACGTGTTTCATACTTGGTCCAATATTGACATCTGAGCAAGGGGAAAGCATTTGTATACCCCCTCAGAGCACAAGGTGGTCACGGAAAAGGCCCCTTCCCTGAATGCATGTGTATATTGCGTGCATTTTGCTTAGTTTGTGGTGAGCTCTACCCTATTTCCCCGTTCCATTGGGTGGGACCACTCTTGGGGTGAAGACAGACGCAAGTCCTCGATAGAGGGTAGGATACCAAGGTGGCACTGATTGAGTGTAGATTGATGATTAGGTTCCCTGAGTGAGTGAGGAATTGAATGGCCAGTCTTTCAATGTGACTGTGGCGATGCCTCCCTCTTGTCATTCATAGCATTTCTGCCCTGATGTTGACCTTGCCTTTGCACCTACGCACTTCAGCCCTGCATGTATCCCCTTCCGCCACTTCTCCTCTCAGCTCCTTGGTGTTCTTCTTTAGAGTGGGGAAAAAATTTTGGCGGTACTCGTAAAAAATTGCCAACAGTTAAAATGTATTCTACATCTGGCCACAATTGAAATGTCAAATGCCAACTCTTATATTAGTTCCAAGTTGTGCCACGTGATAACTCTGAACAAGTAAATTGATTTTTGATTTCTGATATTTCTTTCTGAAATTCATTGGACAATTAACAGTGGGGCTATTTTTTTACATATTTAAAAAGCTATTTTTAACGGTACACTTATGATGAGTTTGGATTTTAGGGGGTACGGCGTACCTGCCCAACTGCAGCACTGAAAATACATCTCCCAATTACCACTCTCTTGGAGATTTGCTCCAGAGATCATCATTGACTTTTGCAGAGGTCTCTTAAACTGTGAAGCACTGTATAATATCCCAGGGACACTGTCTCCTTCCTTGACCATGACACTTGTCTCTGTGAGCATTTGTCATTCAAGTAGCGTGGCTTATAAGGAGGGCCTCGGCTGCTTGAAGCTATCTCCAGGAAAACCACTCTCATCCTCAAGTTTTGTGCACCTATGCAGTAGATCATGGCAAAAATGTTTTCCTAATCTGTTGAATGACACACTCACTCACTTGCTCACTCACTCACTTACTGTTGCAGGTTGACGGTTTGTTTGGATAGGTAAGGATAGAGCTCAGAGGCATGTGAATGTCACGCATACAACGGGTTAGGGTAAGTGATAGATGGTTTGGATGGAGCGAAACTGTACGATAAGGGAGGAATGTTGGGTAAGTGAGAGGGGGGGGGGAGGTGGAGAATAGTAGGGTTTATTAGGGGAGGGAGTTGAAGGCCCAATGGTGAATTCAAGTCCAAGTTGGGAGGGGAGAGAAAGGATTAACTATTTTGCAAAATGTGAGCCTAAGTTAACTGTTAGAATACTTCAAAATAAACAGATGCCATTTACTTTACCTGGGCTCCCTTGCACTTCAAGTATGTTTGCTTGGCTTTTCCTCGAATTTGAACCCACGACCATCACGTCAGAATTAAGCTCTCAGCCCATTACACCGTCATGCACCCCTCATTTTCTTGCAAGTGATCGTGCACAACTCAAAAGACCTTAGTGCACTGTTTCCTTCTACTCACAAACATATTTTGCTCCGAAGGGATTCTCTTGTTGCAAGGGTTTTCAGGTGTCCTACCGTGTTGTGGTCAGCATTTTCCGGGAGACCCTCTCAAGATGCTGAGTGCTGATGATGGCAATATCTGCTGTGGCCTCACATTTATACGCTGGCCTCCTCCTTTGCGTATACATTGTCGCTGATTTCTTTTCCTTTTTCCCTGGATTTCCCTTTTTTACGCGACCATTTGCTGCTAACATGCAGTCTTTGATATCTGTCCATGTTTTTGGCATCAAGCAGGATGTCTAGATTGCTTTGGTTTTGCGGTCCCAATAATTCTATCCAACTTAAAAATTCAGTGCAGTCTTGTTGTAGCTCCCTTTCATTGGTTGTTGTGTTCTATATTTGTACTCTTGAATCCATTCTCAACTTGGAAAACATCAGCTGTTGGTATATTTATTGGAAAAAAATCCCTCAAATCAAGCAAGGTGAGTATGAGTACTCTTGGGTAATCATTAAATTTTCACATGTTATTCCTTTGATATAAACCTCTATGTTTTGAGAAAATAGTTGATGTGTAATTGTAAATTTTCCATCATTACTGTGGATTGCATCTAAGGCATTTCCTCCCCAAAAGAGAAGATGTTGATCTTGGCTTTAGAATTTGGGAGCAAAATCATGTCATGCCTTTTGGCCACTGAATGTGGTAGCTTCTTCTTTCCATTGGAAAAGGCCAGCACAATAACATACATCCACAAGGGACTGAAATGCATGGAGAGAATGTCATTATGTTTCATTGGAGAATCTTGCATACTGGTATGTCCATGTAGGTAAGAAAAAGGCTGAAATGAGGAGCCAGCAATCAGCTCAATAAACCTGATTGTGATGGTGAAAGAGCCGCTTGGCATGAGATCCTCCGGAGTTTACAGCATTCCATTTGGATTGGAAAAAAATGGAGGGCTTTTGAGTCCCAAATTAAAGAACATGGAAAGTGTAAACGACTGCGACAACCAGACAAGTTGAGCTGGGGGCCTCAGAACACAGCCTCCTTCATGGCTACAGGGCTCACTTCGACAAGAACAAAATCAAGTGCAGAGTCAATGGTTTCTGGGATGAAGTCCTGCCGGAGGCTATTGAAATTAAGGAGGAACCAAGAGTATGAATAGAGACAGTGGTAGTTTACACGTTATGCAAACCGATTTTGAAGATGATTGGACTAGGTAGAGCCAATCAGAGAATTTCTCTGCTTCGTCAGGTGAACCAAGATACTTAGACATGCTCAAGAATACCAGCTGCCAAAGCATGTAATGAATGCATTTCACAGCCAGAGCATGGATAACACTGTGTCATTAGCCAGTGCAGTAGTACTGCATGGTGTGATGCTTTTCTACTTCCATGCAATAGAATGGAGTGACTTCCAAAGCATTTCTTTTCCATTTTTTTAAATTTTGATGACGATAGTTTGGAAAATGAAGAGACTTTTTTTTTTTTTTTTGACCTTTCACCTTCTTCTCAATCTATTCCCCTCACAACGTCAATCAATGGCCTTAAACACTTTCACTTTTAAGTTGATGATGTCACGCTCCTGCCAAGCTGGTCGCCGCTTCCTCACTATTTCCAGGCTTTGTGCGTTGGCCCCACGTGCTTTGTTGTTGTGTTCTCTTTTGAATGACTCCTTCCCTTCATTTAAGATTCTCCCTGAACGATTTATTCAACTAGAACTCTAATGTCGTCGCCAACTCATGAAAAATGAGCAGCACTTATTTTTAACTAACTCGATACATAATGCATGACTGGGGAAGATAGCATTTTTGTTGTAACTTATCTTTCTGCTCCAACCACAGAATTCTTTGGATAGCATGACACTTTGGGTCTCGGTGGACATGAGTCAATCCCTCTCTCTACCCTGACTCCCACTTGAGGCATTTGGTATCCCTATTGGCTGACCCTCTCCTGAGAACTGCCACGAGATACTTCCCCTGCCCACTCAAGTGTCATCACCTCCAAAATGGTCTTACCAGCCCTGCAACGTGTACTGATGAGGCACCTTCACGTTGCAGTGAAGGCTATTCCTACGAGATTTCACTGGGGATGCTCAGATGATCACCCCCATATGCCCCCCTAAAACCTGATCAGAGTTCTTTGTATTCTTTGGTGGGAAGATGCAGAAAGAGATCCATACTCGAGTTTACTGGTCCTGCCACTTTCACTTCATAGCATAAATCCAACTGCTTTTAAGAGTTATAAGAGAGCCATTCTATCAACGTGAGATCATTCTGCTGGATGATCACTCCTCATTTGAATGCCTGTGTAAGTAGTAACTTGTTCATTGTAATGCTTCCCTATCATGCTTTACAGTACTTTTAGTTCGCTATCAAGTCAATATATTTGTCCTAATTTGCACGTTGGTTTCCACAGTGATGATCACGATGACTGCCAACTTCTGCATTCTCCTGCCGCGTTTGTTGTTTGTCAATCACAAACGACAAACACGGCTGGAGAACTTTGCAGTCAACATTTCCCTTAAGTTGCTCCACCTGTATTAGCCTTGGCTCATCTGCTGTGGCTCAAAAAATAAAAAGCTGTAATTTTATGTTTTTCCATCCGATGCCTACTCCTCCAGCTACCAATCAACGGCCCTAACCCTTTGCTGATAAGTTGATGACATCTCATGAAGATGGGCTGAAACTTTTCGTTTTACGTAGGGGAGAATGCCTGAATGAAGATGAGGTTCTTCATTGAAACTAGTCTTTCACTTCATTATTCCAAGTTGTTTTAAAGCATTGTGATTTCATGTCTTAGTGAGTGACCCCCTTTTTATCCCCTGGGTGCTATCTGACTGTGGCTGTGGAAAAATGTTGTGCTCTAAGATGTGTTGCGGATGGAAGGATCCCCATTCCATCATGTATGATCCTAATACTATTTAAGTATGCTCATATTAATAATTTTTTTGCAGGATGTATGACGAATACTCGATGCAAGTTATTCCTGCAATGGGGGTGATAATAGCTGGTCAGTGGGAGCCTTATCAGTACTTGGTGGAAAGCATCAGAAAATTCCCAAATCAGGTGAGTTGGTTTCTTTCATGCCCATTTACAAAATGAAACTGAACCAATTCAACCCCTTAAATCAGCATGCATTATTACCAAAACGTGGATGAACTTACAATTCTTGGTGATGTGCAAGTTTAAAATATTGAAGAAGCACAATTTTCAGTTGTAAATTTCCTATGATCACTCACTTAAACCTTAACCACAATAACTTAACACGGAGTGAGGAGTTGAAAACGCAAATTAGTGCCTGTTGATTCACAACAACTTAAAATGAGATAACTCTGACGTGTGACTTGCAATTATTTGAGAAAATGTCATTGATACTTAATTAGTGGAAAATAACCAGTGATATGGAGTAGAAGAGATTTCACTTTCGATGCACCCTTTTTTTCTGCGATTGAATGAAAATGTTGTCCATGGGCATGTTTATAACTGACTGGGTAATGCCAATTAAAGTTGTTGTGATTAAGATTTAAGTGCAGAAAAAAGCTTAGAATTGCAATTTCTCTAATCTTTGGATTATCTTCTTCAGGACGACTTCAAATGCATGATCGAATCAGCTGGATTTCATCATGTGACTTACGAGAATCTCTCTTTTGGCGTTGTTGCAATTCATTCTGGTTTTAAATTATAAATAAATATTGACTGACATTCATTGCTTAGTTATTTACACTACCTCCTTGGCTATAAACAGATCTGAGTTAACCAATGAGTAATGTAAGCATGTATTTTCTTACAACACAGCCTCAGGGAAATAAGTAACACTATGCAATTATGTAGTTCCTCTTTCCCCTTGAGGGAGATGTGTGTGATATAAGAGATAATATGATCCAGAGACAAAACCCATAATATTCTATCATTTAATAGTTTTATTTTAATAGTGTTTTAATAAGTACAGGTTTAACAAAATAATTTATGGTGTAACTGTTAAGGTGGCCATAGGTCAATTTGCACAAGAAAGGAAGGCAGGCGTAATAACTATGACAGGGGGTTATTGGATAGCTGTTAAGGTGGAATTTAGAGGGTGTTAGGATGTAGTTCATGCAGAAGGGTGGGTCTGGGATACACACATGAAGTAGAGATGCTGTGAGATTGTCTGTCAAAAAGTACTTGTGGGGAAGTCCAGAATGAGTTGTTGCCGACCTTCCAAGAGCCAATCACAGCACACACCAACCCTCTGAAGACACCCTTTTTCCAGCCACTTTCAATGAGCTTCAATTTTGATTAGCTAGTCACCCTTTGTGCTACGAATTATGCAAGTCCGAAATTCTGCAAAACTTTCACAACACACTATGTATTTTATTCTCATCTAAAAAGCTTTGTTTTTTAGGAGAGCTGTTTTTAATTTCCGTCAGCATCATTTAAAGCCATAATGTTAAGCGACATGCAGAATCACACAGGAAAGTAGTTACTTGGGCACATCTCAACATACTGCGAGGGGATTAAGATGCAAAATGGGAATGTAAATTGAATTTCACCGAGGTTGGCACCTTAAGACTAGGCTTTGAATATATATACATGGAGTAATTATACTCATTAGAAACTTAAGTACATTACAGAGCAATCTCATTCGAAAGCAAATGAAATGTAACACATGAACAAATACCAACAGCAGACGACGTGACATAGGGCAAAAAAGCAAGCCACATATGCACATTAACCACTTAGATTTAACTCTCTTGATACTTTTAACAACCTCAAGGGTAACCAGTGCAACTATAAGCACCATTTGTGTTAATTTCCAGAATTTACAACATCCGTCACTAAAAAAAATAGTAATATTGAAACGAGATTTATTGTCACAGAATCTTTTGCGACAGAAGGTAAACAAAATTAAGTCAACTTATGTAAACCATTACTGACTTAACAATTTTTGAACACCATAGAAAACGAAGTTTAAGATATATGTACACTGGATATTAGGACATGAATACTGACACAGTGGTTTAAGGAGCACGGATTGGAGTTGCGAACAAAACCTGAAGAAAGCAACAAGGCACTCAAAAATACAAGCTAGTGTAGCATTAAATGAGATTATATAAAAAAAAAGAAAAATGCTGAATTATTTAGCTTGAAGTTCAAAGGGAAATGGTTACATGTATCTCACACAATGACGAGATAAACAAAAAAGCAGTGCATTCCTCTGGACCAGCATCACAGACAAACTCGAAACTTAATTTTTGGCATCACTGCCCTCCTCTGGAGAAATCAAACATCCTTATACACAAAATGGAATCTTGCCATACAAAGCCTGGCGTCCCTTGCGGGGAGGCCAGGGAATTTCTTCTGCGTGTTCCTTCGCCATCGTTTTGTCCTCTCAAGTCCCATCCTCAGCAGTAGCAGCAGCAAAACAGTCTTCCTGGCCCCCTCGTCTCCTCGCAAACATCACCGTGGGAGAGAGAGTGAGCGAGCAGACGGACAAGGGCATGCCGCTCCTCCTTAACCACTCTTGAACAAGAGGACGGCCACCTGGCCCAAGTAGAAGTAGATGAAGTGCCGAGTTTCGTGGGTCACGTAGCTGCCGAAATTCCGGCCGACGATACAGTGCCACGTCGGGTTGTACCTCTTGTCGAACTCTTTCTTGATATACGCCGCTATATCCTGGAAATAGAGGAGATCACCCAGTGAGAGACGGAGAGGGCTGCGATGACACTTCCTCGCCTCGAGGGGCAAGCATTTCACTTCCACGCACCTTCTCAATGTTGAACTTTTCCAAGGCTTGTGTGGCACAGTCGACTGCGTCCTGCTGCATCTCCTCGGACATGTCAGCATTTTTAATTACTGCTTTCCGATCAGACATCCTGCTGGACCTGGGAATATTAAACAAAGGTCATTCTGAAGAATATACTCAGCCAACTTCACCTTTAAATCTACCAAATGAGGATGCTATTTTCGCTGACTGCCCAGTTTTACTTCACGAAATAAAATCACAGCACTTGACCGCAACTGATCCTTCCAATGAACGCACAAGCAAACACTACTACTCCGTGGTCGCCAGCGCCTGAGGTCTCCGGCTCTGGCCCGGTCCAAGCTAGACATTCGAGAATCTGGGGTGGTCCACGAATGCTTAAGAGTATGCGATCCGCGGAGGATGAGCTAATGGGTGTGAATGAAGTCCCGTGGCTATCTGCAGTTAACGTCGGCGCCAGGGATACACGCCGCGCAGCATCCCAGCCCACGCGATCCACCCACTCGCACGCAACCTGTAGCGCACATCTACACCCCTCTCTCATATTTCCCCGCTCCTCCCATTTCACCCGTCATTATTTATCCTGCTGCCGATTTTAAAGGGCTGCCGCACGCCGAGAGAGGCGTCCACCTCCAACCACCAGGTGCATACATGTAGATTAGAAGCGCTCCCGCTAGGAAAAATTCGAAAGAGGTAAGCATTCCCAGCAAATTCGAAAAAATCATGATTGTTAGCACTACATCCCTAAGTCTAACCATATTCACCAAACTGGGTAGTCTCAATCATTGTTCCTTCATGTTTTAATAATTTAACTAAGCATCTGGCGACAGAATTAAAGCACTAAAGAAGACTATTCAACATACGCGAATCAGAAGTGACCCAGGGAACCTATGTAACGATGGAAAAAAAATCAATACAAATTAATGTGCGGGTAAGTAATAATGACTATAGCGTGCGGTTTCCGAGAAGGTGCCTTAGAAAATGTAACGCTTGGTAAAGCAAACCTTAAGTTTCTACCGCTTCGTACCCGAATAGCTACTTTAAAAGAAACATGCTGCATTTCCTCCGCACTATGTCTGCTAATTACGGATTTTAATCGCAGGACTTCACGGAAGTTCCACCTTGAGCGTTTCAAGTAAATGTGAATCGTTTCTGGCCTAAATTAATATATTAAGTGCACAGATGGCAGCTACTTCATCACGTAGGAGGGGCAACAACCAACCACCGACTACATCTGCAGAGGGAAATATAACAGAGAAAATATATATCACAGCTTCGTTTTCAATACATTTACCTGTATAATAAATTTCCAGTCAAATGGTAAGAAAGTAACCAGGTTTTCCTGACTTAATCACGACAAGGACACTGTTAACAGGACAACTCACCGCTATAGCTTCTCAAAAGTTAGCGGACAACCCAAAATCTTCATTGAAACTCAACACTGGCATCCTATTGGTCGAGCCTCAGAGTCTTCTACCAGGGTCTTCTATCTACCCAGCATGCCTCCTCTCGCCTCGACTTCAGATACGAAAATCGATGTAAACAAAAACGAAACGAAATGTCATCGTGCGTGAGATAACAGAGATAAGCTAGCTCCCTTTATCACTTAATTTTAAGCATAATACCGTCCTAATTTAAATCATTAGAAACCTCTATTAATTGTTCTAATTAAGTTTCTAAGCTCCATGCAAACGTGCAGCCAAATTGTCATTATGCAAAGCTGCAGGTCATGCAATCTATATAACCTCTCGCATCATGCTCTGTAGTCGCAGCGAACACGATATTGAGGTTACTGTACCAATTTATGTTCAACTTAATGGAGTCAGAAAAAGTTGCCTTTATTGTACTGCTCATGGGATGTGTCTAGAAGCATAAAAAAAGAAACATGAGATAAAGCACGTTGACTATGTTGTATATTAGGCAAAGCAACTCAACAATAACGTTACAGAGACCAATCGCTTTCTTAAAAATACATATGCCATCACATTTTCCTGGAGCAATCTCTAACGGAATTTTCAACTAGCATATACGTGGCATTACTTCAACACGGAGCTAGGTTTCAGGAGGCGAGGTGCTTAGCTCTAATTAGTAAATCACTGCTCTAACTCTTTAGATGAAAGTACAGCGTAATCATAAAGAATAACTTCGCTTCATGAAAATAAAAGCTCTACAAATACATCTAATTACCCTAACTTACCTTATTACAAACAGACGAGAAGAAAGGTCTGTTTTACTATGATCTATGCACGAATATTATGATAGCAGCGACTCCGATACTTAATGTATTTGTAATTTAAGAGTTTATAAATCTTATCCTCTTACAAATAACTAAAATAGATATTTTGAAACATAGTTTTATTATTTTGCCAATCAGTCGTAACCCATAATCGGTACTTGTCGTTCGTTTCCGTGAGCGCTGCTGGCAGTCGGATCCGCACTTCGTTTACTTCCGCCACAGCTCGGCTGCTTTCGGAAATATAAGTCGATTTCTTGGAGCGGTTCGAGCGGCAGGAAGGAGGCACGCGTGGGTAACCGCCATTTTAAGCAAAGAGGAGAAAGTGCGATTGACTAACGGGTAGTGAGTGATTGTGACTTTAAAATGTCTTACGGAAGGAATGAATGCCGAATATACGTGGGAAATCTTCCACCTGATATACGCACAAAGGACATACAGGACTTGTTTTACAAGTTTGGTAAAGTAACTTTCGTTGATTTGAAGAATCGACGGGGCCCGCCATTCGCGTTCGTGGAGTTCGAAGACCCAAGGTTATACACCAATAACTGGAATGTTTGTCTTACTATCTTGTGAAGGAATTATTTGATTTAAGTTTCTGTATAAGTGCTCGCTTTAGGAAATTTGAGATTTGTTGATCGTTCCAATATGGCTTCGGAATTTAGTGGGAAATTTTCAGTATGTGTGTTTTTATCTGTATATGCATTAGGGATGCTGAAGATGCTGTGCATGCTCGAGATGGTTACGATTACGATGGATATAGATTGAGAGTGGAGTTTCCTCGAGGAGGAGGACCAGGTGGATTTCGTGGTGGGAGAGGACGAGGTCGTGGGCCTCCTGCCCGGCGTTCGCAGTATCGTGTGCTCGTGACTGGTCTGTCTTTTAATTTGGTTCCTATAGTCCAGATTTTAATGCTAAGGAGGCCTAGATCACATTATTTTCTTTCTATTTCAGGACTCCCTCCATCGGGTAGTTGGCAAGATTTGAAAGATCACATGAGAGAAGCCGGTGACGTTTGCTTTGCCGATGTATTCAAGGATGGTACTGGAGTTGTGGAGTTCCTTCGATACGAAGACATGAAATATGCCGTGAAAAAGTTGGATGACTCGAGATTCAGGTCACACGAGGTCAGTGGAAACATAGTAGTCATAATTTATAACGTCAGTGCTTCGCTGTGTCGCCATTGCGTGGCTCATGCCCGTTTTCATGTTCTTGGTAATTTTAGTGGGAACAGGCGTTTCAGTTTATTCAATTTAAGGAGTGCTACGGTTGATTGTCAGAATTCGCGGCTTTCGAAGTAGTTGGACCATTAGTTCCAATTTGCATTAATGTACCATGGGTTGAACCAGTCGTGCTTAAGGGTATGTCCGTTGAAGTAATTTTTATTGGTTCTGTAACTTATATCGGTGTTACTGATGTTACGTCAGGTTATTTTAGGCAAGTTGTTTCTACCAGTCTTAGCACTTGATGTTATCCTTAAAACATGGCTCATCTAGTGTAAGCCGTTACAGAAATGGGCTGTCTGAAGTAATAATTGGTTGTCAGGTTCAAGCAAATTTAATGTTCACTGAGTGTAAAAGGATGAGCAAATAATCTTTGACGGGCCCATGTTTCGTAGAGTTCCCACACTTATATACTGTTATAAGAAATCGTGAGGTTACGTGCGTTTTTGCATAATGAAGCTACATCATTTAATTTTAGTTTGAGCTTTCTCATTCTTCTGAAGCCAAAACTATATTCGTACTAGTTCGTCAACCTTGCTATTTTTATAACAAGACATTAAATAGCAAGGAAGGGCGGTACGAATGGAGTGATCTAGTTAGTTATTCAAATAGTGACTGAGCATACCCTTTAGCTGTGTACACCACACACATTTTAAGTCATATTCTTAGTGTGTGGGTGTGAGAAGGCCGTTTAGTATACTGGCCAGTCACTGCATTTTTTGTTTTTACGATTTCAATGTTTCAACGATTTCAATAATGAATGGTATACACGTTGGCCTATTCTATTTTTTTGTCGATTATCAGCGAAGCTATCTTAAGTGAAAACTGAAAATTAATTCATAGTCATCTCAATTTTACGTTATATCGTCGGCGTGCATATGCCGTAAATTTCCCTTTCTCCTGTTTTTGTCGTTAAGCTTCAGAATAGTGAGTCAGCTTGATCAAGGTGATACCCTTGTTTTAATAAAAATAGTTACCTAGAGTGTGGGTTATGTTTGGAATTTGTCTTAAGAAATATAGACCTAATTGGAAAGGTTATTTCTCATCTTTTTACATGTGCTTATGTATTTTTAGGGCATGCAGCCAAATAGACGAGGAAACAATAAATCAAATGTAAGTTTACATGGAATTTAAATGAATTGTACAGAGGAATTTAAAGGCTTTGAGTTTTGTAATATAATTCACTTAACACCTTGGGACTAAGGATTGTTCTCTACTTCATACGCGATTGAAAACTAATACAATGCTGAGAAAGACTTAGGTGATTCTTTGTAAATTAGAAATTGATAGTATTGCATACCTTGATGGCGGACAGAGATAGCATATTGTTACATTGCAGATGTAAATTTGTCTATACTCCTTAACTTGTTAGCATTTATCCTGATAGTATTAAAATTTAATGCAATGTAGGACTGCACGGAATAACTCGGACGACTTAATGGATTTTGGGCCCACAGCGAAAGTGTGGAGTACAGTTATCTATCACCCGGGATAATAACCATGTCAACCTATTTAATTTAGTTGTCATGTAACTTTGTTTTGGCCTATCTCCAATCAGGGGTTCAAACCATTTGTCTCATCTTATTTTTTAAATATTGAAGCTTCCCAAAGAACTGTTGACTAGTGACTTGCTTATTGTTAAACATATTTCCATTTAATTGCTTGGAAGCTGTCTCACTGTCCATATTCCGTGAAATCTTGCTGTATGGTGCATGCAGCATGTTTTGTGTGAAAATTCATCTTCAATGGGAAGTATATCAGTTTTTTTGCTTTATACCTCATCATAAATTATGTTTGCAGGATTGCTTGATGAGCACCAATATTTTTGACATTTTTCTTTGATGTGTCTGTGCTACATATCTCTATACTGAGAACAATCCTGTGTGTCTTGGGGTATATCATTCAGTGTTGCAATGCCCTGTTTGTAAACATGTCAGGGTTTGGATTTGGTGATGGAATGTAAAATCTCCATTTATTTCATTAGGGAAACACCTGTCACCTGTTATTGAAATGTTGAAGCATTCTCCTCCTGGTATTCATAAGTGGTAGATTTATGACCGCTATTCCGCTCAAGTAAAATGTTGTGCAGTTCCAAACTTGCATTTTGATTAGAATTGTATACTCGTTTAATTGAATTTTGATATGTTTGTCACAAGTAATTTTTATTGTTGAGAAGTGATTAAGTGTGAGAACACTAACACTGTTGTTTGCTTTAACTTTGCTTTCCTCAGGTGATGACAGACGTTAATCAATTGCATGAGTTACATGTTTTGAATGCTCATTGTGTATATACCTACCCACTCTGTAAATTTATCTGGTGCAATTTTTATCAGGGTTGTTACATTCAGGATAATCAAGCAAGAGGGTTTGAAATGGGTTAGGAAAATCAGGGAACCGTGTTCGTGGCATCAGGGAAAATTCGTGTCATGAAGGGTAAATAAAAAGAGCCACCATGCTATCTGTTGGCTGAGGAAATGCCCCGTGTGCATTCACCATAGGAAAGAGATTAACTCCATTTAGAACCCTTCTTCTTGTTGCTTACCAAAATTAAGATTCTGCTGACATTGCATAGCAATATGCATACTTTTTTTTTACCTTCAACAAATTCTTGATGCAAAAACCTATGCTCACTCCTCAGCTCTCTTATGTTTCTCCATAGGAAATTTGAAGCACAATGTGGTCATTCTGAATAACCCTGTGTACTTTTGGTTTGATGTGTCACTTTAAATATGACAGCATTAATTTCATATCTGTATAGAAATTAAAGTAACGCGTCACTTCTTTTTTATGTTTAATATAAAATAATAGTTTTTTAATGAGTCTAGAAATTTGTACTTTTTAATGAATTTCAAGTTTCAATGACACTTGAACAGAAATGTAATGAATGGTGGCAATGAGAGTCTGAGAAAGCAAATGGGAAATGAATATTGGTCCTGTCTAGGAGTTAAAATTCTGGAATCTTGTAACGACCCTGTCAGTGCACCCTTGATTGGTTTGTATTTAACTAACAATTTCATTTAGTTCTTGCTTACTAAGAAAATCCACTCAATTGCAATAATGCCACTGGTTTTGAATGGGGGGTCTCTGCAATACCTAGGATTTTATTGAAAATTTGTTAGTTTAGTGGGTGTGGGTGCATTTTTGCTTTTAATGCTGAACTCATGTGTAGCTTTATAATTCATGGTTTTATGAGAGGAGTGGTTTCTCTTTTGACCAATTTACCTGTGTGTATGCCATGTGTTTCTTCATCTGGTGCTCTATATGGTTTATGTAGAAAAATTTCCCCTATAGATGTTTATTAAATGAAGTGACAGTCTATATTCATATTTAACATTATACAAAGTGATTGTCTTACATGTGGTGAGGTGATGACATAAGGGAAGCATTGCCAGTTCTTGTTATTTTACCCATTGGAGGGTGTAAATTGCTAGTTTTTCTTCTCCTTGTAACAGAGGATGGATACAGATAAGGTTTCATTGTTCATGGCTCTTCATGATCAGTCCTTCACTGCTGCAGCGCATAAGACATCTATTAATCTCATTCATAGCATTTCATTATTCGTTGATGTGCTAAGGGGGTATTCCGGCCAAGTTTTTGTCACCATGTGTGAGCAAATGTTTTCCTTGGTTATGGCATGCCATTCTTGGAATGAACATTGATTTAGGAAATACACCCATCAAATCCATTTCCTCGACAACCATTTCAGTCAGAAACTGTGGCTCACTTGTTGCCCATCATGTAAATCTCAGTGGAATTTTGGAATGGTTGAATGCAATTGATTGGTTGGATCTTGCCTGAGTGGGGGAGAGGGTGATGGGTATGATGGAAAAGAGGGGTTAGGTGATAAATTCAGGGCAATTTCAGCGTGAGAGTCAAATAATATTGCTTCAAAGACTTAAAATAAGGATAATGCATTATGTCACTGTAAAGGAAGCATTGCAAATTGCACTTGGTGTAGGTAATCAGCTCGTACTTGGTGTCAAAATAGTGTGGTTTTATAGACCATGGATTATAATAATATATTTAAGAGTTTAACCAGTAAATGTGTGTATCATCAGAAAGGAAACTGATATCCTTATTGACTCAGTGGTGCCACAAACTTTGATGGATTGCTTTTACCCCTCAGTACGTACTGAAGTCATTTTGTTGAGACTTGTCGAATAAGAATGTTGGAAGTTAAAATGTTTGTAGCGAATCCTAGTTCAATACTGACTATTGTCCAGAAGGTAGCCCCACTAAGTGAATCTCAAGAAAATTTGCCACAATTGGGCTGTGTCATTCTCGGACGGGAAATTCATGTGTTTTTTCCAAGCTGTGATATTGTGGTTTATTTACCATGTGTGTGTGTTCCCCCTGTGCAGGGCGAGGTGAGCTACATTCGCGTGAAGGAAGACTATGGTGGTGGTGGCGGCGGAGGGGGAAGAAGCAGCGGGGGTGGGGGCCGCTCTCGCAGCCGCTCATACTCCCCAAGGCGACGTGGCACTCCCACTTACTCACCAGTGCGGCGCAGCTACTCTGGGTCACGCTCCCGTTCCCGATCCCGCTCGTACAACTGAAGTGTCCCCCTGGCGAGCAATCGACGACGAAGGCGGTGGCAAGGAGAGGGGAGGAGCCTTCGTCCCCTTTCTGCTCTCCCCCACTACTGTCTGCCCCTCCACCACTTCCCCTCCACCACGCCCAGAAATTCTGTTTACTTTTCAGGCAGAAGGCTCCCCTTCTGAGAGCTGTGCAGAGGAGGGCTGAGTGGATTTGTGTGAGGCTCTTGAGAGTTGTGGAGTGCTTAATCATGCCTGTAAGACTGGTTTTAACTGTCATGCATTGATTTATCATGTACAGCAGGTTATCTCTGAAGTTTCTCTTATCATCACCATTTTAATTGGCTCTATACGTGCATATAGATGCATTAGTACATTTAAAGTTCTTCGTTTGTAATGCTAAAAGATACATCCCATACATTCCTATTTGGAAGTTGAAGTGAAAATTGATTTGTATACAACGCATAAATGTTATTTTTGTCATGTCATAATGTATCATCAATTCTGTTGTGATAAAGGTGCTTTTGAACCACAGCTAAGAACACCTGATAATAAAACTAACTATTTTGTTAACTTCAGTTTGATCAAAATTGGATATTTTACTCGAAATCTTGTGGGCATTTTCTAATGTGTGTTTTCTCTTTTCATATGCGCTCGTAGCATGTAAGGATTCTCCGTAAAACTGAAGTCAAACACCATACGGATTGCATTATGGGATTAAGGAGGTGGTCTTTTTTTTTAAACAAAATGGATTCCTGGATACTCTTTGGAATTTGTCAATGGAATTGGCCCCACTTCTCTCGTGGACCACTCCAACCCTTGACGATGATGTGATTGCTGTTTGGGGGAAGAGGAGGAAGTGGATGATGGATTTGTAGGAGTCGAATCCCTCCGCGGGATGGACGACACACGCATCTCTCGTTAGGATTTGGATGGAAGGAATTCGGGGATATTTCAGGGTGCGTGGGTAGGCAAGTTCCCTCAAAAGAAAGAATACCTTTTTAAGTGTGATCTTCCTATATTTTTGACTTTAACAGGATGTTTCCTGTTGCCATGAGACCATTTTAATTAATTCATTGTAAATAGTAAGAAAATGGTTTTCTAAGGAATATTTCAATCATTACATTGTTTCTGCAAAATGCATTGATGTGTGTTTTAATAAGTTTCCTCAATTATATAATTAATTGGTGGCAGTCATTATCTAACACCTCTTAAGTGGTTTTTTATCAAAAAGCGATTGCTAACAATCATTCTTCTTTCTTAGCCGGAGTCATGAAGTATCAAGTTAGGATCTTGCCATCCCTCGAACCCAAAAAAGGAGGATTGCTTACGAAAGCGGATTCGCCACAGTCCCTGAGCAAAGGATTACACGAGATGATAGGATAATAGATCGCTTGTGGAAGTTAGCCCACATCAGCTTCTGTGAGAAGGTTCTCTTGGGAAGGATGGGCTTTGGAGACATTGAAATCACTTGGTTTGGGTTGGATTGGTTTGGGGGAGGAGGTGAGAGGGGCGGACTGCCCATTCATAAAGGATATGGATACGTAGCGATGAGAGGTTGCAGCATTTGTCTGTGGATGGTATGTGCACATAATGAGAGGAAGGATGGAATGCTGAGACAGGGATGGTGGTGCTTGGTCATTGGAGGATCACTCATTGCAATAGGAAATGGAGGGCTCTCGGTATGTTGCTTAAGTCACATGATTGGGGGATTGCTTATATTCAGTGGGGGTGAGGTTTGGAGAAGGCATCTTGGTCTAGTCTTTTTTTAAGCTAATGCAGAAAAAAGGAAATATTGACAAAATTTTGGGATTATGAGTTGATCTTGAAACTTGTCAAATTGATGGGGTTGCTTTCTCCAATCCTCTTGAGAAACGAATATTTTAGTGAAGGCGGTAATTAGCACACATTACACCCCTATGGCTAAGCATATTTATTCTGATTTGATTTAAACCTTTTAGGTTCTGGACTTCCTGCATGTTATACACATCCCTTTGAGCATGTTTTTTTCTGCTAGAAGAGCGCTAACATTTTAATATTGGTAATTAATGTAACTAATGAGTTCACCCTTCGTCACATCACTTCAATAAATTTTTATTTCCCTTTTCCGGATTGACTGCAATATTGAAAAGCTATGAAGTTAAGCCAGCTGCTCTAAAGGCTTTAATTTTGATGTTTACAAGAATAAACTAATTGTTTCAGGGACCATATTTGTTTCTTAATTTTCATGTAGGTATCCTTAAGTAATGACAGGTCAAGTGTTCAAATTACTTTGCATTGTTTGTAATTAAATAAACAGTGAAATGAATGAAAAGTTGTATTTCTTGATGTACCTTTCTCCCGATGAATGCTCTGGGTTATTGCGTTCTCTGATGAAGACACTGGTTCCATGGCCTGGAAAATGGTAAGGTATCGAGAATAGATTTTGTTATGGATGGAGAAATCTGAAATTACTTCAGGAGAGATCCGGGAGATGGCAGTGTAGACTGGAATGTGAACGGTGTGCCATCTGGTGTCATAGCCATCAATCAATTGACTTACCGCGATAATTATTTCTGTTGTAAATGGAAATTCCATGGTGAATTTGTGGGTCTGGGTATTCTCCCCGGAGATGCCAGTAAAACACCAGCCGCTAGGTACATTAAGAGAATTAGTACCTTTTTATTTAAAGCTGAACGTCACGTGATTGTGTTTACTTCAATGGCCGCCTAGTGGTTGTGAAAGGAGTAGTATTTTTTCCTACCCTTGAAACCGTCGGTCGTTGGTTTTGTGACGATCTAAAAATCCTTGTGCTATATGCGAGAGTTGATGGGTCCTGTATGAGGATATTCAGTATATTGCAAGGTCAGTAATTTCCGAGTTGGTTGTAGTTATTGCGTATTCCATCCGGAGCCCTAATGTTTTGGTTCAATGATATACTTAAAGAAACTACAATTGCAGATTGTAATGCGTGAGCTTTCACCCATCTACTACTACATCTTACTAAGTAAATTTCTGTGATGATCCAAAGTGGTCATGGTTTGTTGGAGACGTTCACTCTCGTGATGTAATCGATTATTATGTAAAATAGCTGAGGAGCGTAAACATCTTGTTGATGGGACTTCTATCCGTGCATAGTGTAGCGGTGTGAATTCCTTTTCCTTCATTAGGGCTACGGCTGTGATGCTTTAGGGTAACGAATGTTTTATTAGTTCGAGTTTATGGTCCTAATTTAATGTTTTCACTGTCATATAATTCGGGAAACACGCTCGTGCATCAAGATTTATTTCTAGTTGCTTGGGTTCACTTTGATATTCCACCAATATTTTTGGATATTTTCCCATGTTGTTCATTATGTAGTCATATTTATTTTATTTCCTAGCTATTTGTGATCCCTGATTGTATTTACTCACTGATGCGAGTGTGTTTGCCGCGATACTGTGTGACTATCCGGTAGTGAAAAGGTGTCCAACGCTCTTAAAATAGATAAATATTTTTACTGGCTTAAAAGTTCTGACCATATGATTTTTTTTCAATAGATCGTGCCGCTGGCTACAGACAATGATATCTTTCAGGGCAGTGACCCAGATAGTTTTCGTGAGGTGTAGAGGAGGGTAGCAGATGCATTGGTGGGAAAATAGCCCACTTACAGACAGCAATCAGCTGACAATGTAAAGCTCCAGGAGGACAAGGCTGGTTGGAATACAACCTGCCCTTGACGAACACTAGGATGATATGGAGAAGGAAAAGAAATGTGTGATGCTGCTGCGGATGGCACTTGCATTGACCTCTCAAATAGCGGAGGAAGTAATGAAAAGCTACAGAAGCCGAAGCCTTCGTCTTCTGTCGTTGAACATTTACATGATTTAGTTTAGTGTACAATCAGATTCTGGAAGTGGATGACCCGTCTGCAGGTAACGGTGGAATCCTCGGTGAATATCGACCGTGGGGTGGAAATAGAGAAATTCTATCACCTTAATAGGGTCGGATTTCGGGATCATCGCACACCTACATGTCTGCTACGGACTCGACCAGAATGGATCCAGAAATTGCTCGCTCCCTGTCAAGGGCTTATTCCATCATGGATTCGTCCAGGGTGTCTACCTTCCTTATCTCTATCCTCTTGATAGTGTATGGCAGTTTCAGGTAAGTGGTGTTACTCTTACACCTGACCACCCGTCCTTCTTACGTGTCTAGCCATGTCATTACTGTCACTGTGAAAATGTTGTTGTAAGGCTATTTCAACAATGTGCCTGAGTTGCCCTACGACTTGGTTTGGAATATATGATGGAGGCGGGGGAAAGCTAGGCATAGGTTTGTGTTGATGGAGGAAATGGCATCTGCATCATCAGTTAATTCGCGCTCTCAGAGCAGGGCTGCTTGGAGTGCGTGGTGCCATTACAATCACATTGATAGTTGGTGTTCGCGCCGACAGGGAAAGTGTGGAATTTGCAATGGGAGAAAGTGGCATCGCGTCGCCTTCGCCGGTGAAAGTTGCTCCCGCTGCATCAGTGGCAGCAGATCGCATCAATGCAGTGAATGTGATACCATTCCAATTTTTCGTTTGGCCTCTTGGTAGAATGTGGAGCGGTTACGACGCGGGGCTGTACAGTTGGCGACAGTGATCATAACCATTATTTCACGGGATATTCCTATTCTCAAAAGGGCAAAATTTCATGGCACATTCATGAAAAATAAAAGTATGTTATGTAGACAATGGTACTTGTACAAAGAGGGCACAAGGTATTACCTCCTCTGTTTGGAGGCATTCAAGGAATCATTTAAGCAAAATATCACATGACTCACCAGTGGGACTTCAATAATTTCATTGATGTGCAAATGTTCATTGGGAAAAATTGATCAGTATAGAAATACAGACACTTGATAATTAACGAAAGAAATGTCTGAAATGGTAATAGGAAAATAATAACTCTAGGGCTTGCTTCGAGGTTAACTCCATTTTATATTGCTATATTTGTTAGAGTGAAGAGTCGTTAAATAAATCTTTTTTGATGATGAAAAAATGGATTGATTCAGACTATGATGTTCCGAGGCTTTCCACTCTGTTGAATGACGTATAAAGTTGTATTTGGGCTTTTTAAAAGCTTGTTGTTGTTTGAATTTTAAAACATTGCAATGCTTGGGTGGGTTCTGTGGGCTGATTGGCTGTGGAACTTAATGTGGGCAATAAAAATACACATAAGTGGGAACGAATAACTTTTATAACCGTCACATGTTACATCACTCGCGCGACCAGTACCAACCGGTACCACATAAAAATGAGCGGTGCCTTCTCATGCCTGCCAACCTTGCTGGCTGATAGCCGACACAAGCATGAAACCCCAACAATTCCCCTTGTCGGATATCAGACACAAAACGAACATAACTACATCAACTAAAAAATAAATTTGCTTCTCACAAACAGAATTATCTTAGTCCCAACTTGGACACAAAATCCTTAGTTTTAACACCAGTTACAGATTTAGTAAACAAGTCTGCCAAGTTATTGTTACTTTGAACATACTCAAAATACACCTTCCCCTTTTCTACACAATCTCTTACAAAATTGTACTTAACCTCCAAATGTTTTAATTTCTCTGAAGCAATTCTATTTTTACTGAAAGAAATAGCTCCCTGATTATCAGCAAATGTTTTACAAGGGGTTCCAGCAAATCTGGATTGTCCCATCTCATCAAGGTTTGATGTTAACCACAGTGCCTCCTTTGTCGCCTCACACATTGCAATATACTCTGCTTCGACAGTAGATAATGCTACCACACTTTGTTTACGAGTCTGCCAACAAATTGCAGCTCCAGCAAGCAACACTACATATCCACTGATAGATTTCCTACAGTCCTTATCATTTGCCCAATTAGAATCACAATAAATCTCAATGGGTGCATTTTTCCGTCCATAGTTCAACTTTAAGTCGCTGGTATGCTTAAGGTATCTCAATATATGTTTAACATCGTTCCAGTCCTCCTTTGTTGGATCATTACACTTTTGACTGATTTTACACACAGCATAACACAAATCAGGTCTGCTAGATCCGGATAGGTACAACAAATTACCAACTGCCTTGCGATACAGATATTGGTCACACTAATCACTGTCTCCTTCTGACTCTCCCTCTCCATTTACTTCGAGGGGTGACACACGACCTTTGCAATCTGACATACCATATTCACACAGAACTTGTTTTACATAATGGTGTTGATCAATAATTATTTCTATATCATTATGTCTCACAACATGCAAGGATAACATCTGGTACATATTACCCAATGCTCTGACTTCCAATACACTAGATAATTGTTGTTTGGCCCACTCAACTTTACATTTCTATCCCCACAATGCCAAATCATCTACATATACTCCTATTATGAGTTTCTTCTCCTCATCACAATACACACATGGATCACTTGTAAGTCTCTTAAGTTTTAAGTCACAAAGTACTTTATCAATATGTTCATACCACTCTCTCCCACTTTGTTTAAGACCATAGATACTCTTATTTAGTTTACGCACACAATTTTGACCTCCCTCCTCAAAGTATTTCGGTTGTTTCATGTATACTTCCTCATGCAATGGACTGTTCAGATATGCTGAGAGAACGTCCACATGCTCTTGAACCCTCCCATTTTCCACTGCTAAAGCCATTAACAACCTAATGCTTTTACGTTTAATCACAGGGGAATAAGTCTCTTTGAAATCTATACCAGGTATTTGGGAGAAACCTTGAGCTACTAATCGAGCTTTATATCGTTCAACAGTACCATCAGGCTTTTGCTTAACCTTCAAAACCCATTTACAACCCAGAACATTCTTACCTGCGGGTTTCTTCACAATTTCATAGGTACACTTCCTCTTGAGATTTTCTAGCTCTTCCATCATAGCAGCTCGCCAGTGTTCATCTTCCCCTCCACTCAATGCCTCTTCCACGCTGCTGGGCTCACAGCACGGCAGGGTGTTGCTGAATATTGCCATTTTGCAACAGGGACAATGCACTGGTTTTGGGATTCTGCTGCTACGCCTGAGAGTCACTTCAGGTTGCTGTACGTCCACTTATCTCATCATTCTCCCATTCCCTTTCTACTCCCACCAGATTCACTTCCTCAGACTCATTCTCTTCTAAACCTTCTTCTTCCCACTCAAAGTCCTCATCACCTCACCATCTACTCTGATTCGACCTTTCGCTTCCTCTCTCATCTGGTCCCTTACATTTTCCTTAACTTGTTTTCCTCAAATACCACATTATGTCCAATTACCACCCATTTCCTTTTCAAGTGCCAAAGCCTTTATCCCTTCACATGCTGCTCATAACCTAAGAAAACACATTCTTCTGCTCTAGATCCGAATTTTCCCTCGCTTTCTACAGCTAGCAAAGCTCTACAACCAAAAACTTTCAATCGCTGTAAATCATCCTCTTTCAGGCTTTCACCAGTCCACAGCTCGAAGGGGCTTCGGTCTCCTATCGCTCTAGATGGACACAGATTGCAGATGTAACAGGCAGTATTCGCGGCTTCTGCCCAGAAGTTTGCCGGTACTCCTGATTGAATAATCAAACAACGAATCATGTCTGCCAGTGTCCTATTCTGTCTCTCGGATACTCCATTCTGCTGAGGACAATAAGGAACAGTTTTCCTGTGCACGATACCATTCTGTTTCAAGAAACTCTCAAATTTGTCACTGCAATATTCTCCTCCACCGTCTGTCTGAATGGACTTCAGCTTGGTCCCTTGAAAATTCTCAGCTTCAGCCTTAAACTGTAAAAATTTATCAACGGTTTCACTCTTCTTGGCAAGAAAATACACTCCCAAATATCTTGAAAAATCATCTGTGAAAGTCAATATGTACTGCGCACCGTCATTTGATGTAGGACAGATTTTACCCATGAGGTCACTATGTACCATGTCTAATGGATATTCCAACTTTCTATCACTTTGTTTTGGGAATCCTTTTCTAGTCATCTTTCCTCGTATGCATACTGTGCACTTCTCCTTTTCATCTTCCTTCACCTCCTTCAGACCAGGTATCTTATTAATTGCTGCCTCATGAAGGTGCCCAAGACGTTGGTGCCACATTTTCGCAGTCCTCAATGCAATAGCTTCCACATCTTCATCAGGATCTTGTGATGTGGTCTCGCTCTCACTTACCGCCACTGCCTCTCATGATTCCTCTTTGCAGTCTAGTAAATACAGTCCACCTGACTCACGAGCAGTAAATAGAGGTACGCCATCATCGGAGCCGATAGCGCTGTTCTTATCAAACGTAACTCTAATTCCATTGTCAGCTAGGCGCTTCACAGAGATCAGGTTGCACTCCATTTCGGGTACATAGAGCACTCTGGTCAATCCCAATGTCCAACCTCCACATGCTTCTGTCAAATTGACGCTAACAGTTCCAACTCCTTTAACGTCCGCTCTCCCCTTGCCCAAAGCTACAGACCCACGCAGTTCCTTGAAGGTGTTGAAAAATCCACGATGCGGCGTCATATAATCTGAAGCTCCCAAGTCCACGACCCACGTAGATTTGCTGTAGTTAGAAGTAGGAGTCCTTAGAATACATGCTCTGAATCGGTCTGTGGCCACTTCACTCTTGTTTTCATTTTCTCCTCGGTTCCTGTTGATTTCAGCCCTCTTTTGATCGCACTCTCTCGCTACATGACCACGGTTGCCACAAGCATAGCATCTAGGATTGTCACAGTTTCTGGCAACGTGTCCCCATTTTCCGCATTCAAAGCACTTAGACTCACTTGCGTTTATCATCTTATTTCCGTTTATGCCACTTCCTCGCATCTTACTGTTTCCTCCGTAATGGTTTTTCTTCTCGCCCCTGTTATTAGGCTGATTTCTGCTGAATGGATGGCCTTTCATCGATGTCAATGCTGTCGGTCCTTCCTCTCTCTCTTTCCGATCATTTTCTCTCTGAACCCTCTTCTCTTCCACAAGTAATCTTGCTTTCACAGCTCTAGTTGTAAGGTTCTCCTCCTGCTCCATCGAACGGATTAGCCCTTCGTATTTACTAAGAGGCAATCCCATTAGGAAGATCATAGCAATTTGCTTATCGGTAAAAGTTATTCCACCTTTGCTTACCTTTCTATAAATATCCTGAATTCTCGACATATACGCCTGCATACTTATATTTTCAGTCTTCTCCACGTTCACCATCTCTTTCATTATCATGACAGTGTGAAGTAGGGTAAATGTTGCATGGATTTCCTCAAGGGTCTTCCAAGCCTCTCTTGCTCGTTCACAATCACCCATGTCTTGCAGATATTCATCATTAACATGTCTGAAAATATGCGCCAAGGCTCTCCTGTTTGTTCGCGCTTGCTCTGCATTCAGCTCTTCCACGTCGTCGAATCCGGGGTCAACCGCATTCCAACAGTTCTTCTCCACTAGTCCCACATGTGTACGAATAGCCCACACATAGTAATTATGTTGATTTAACCTCAAGTAATTATCGTCTTTGCGCACTTTCCCTTCGTCCGCCATTTTCACTCGCTTAACGCCGGCAGCACGAATTCTTCTTCTCAACGTTATATTCTCTCGACTAACACTTGTCACTCTTTGTCAGTTTGAGGTTGATAGATACACTGGGCTTCCATAACCTGTGGGCTGATTGGCAGTGGAACTTAATGTGGGCAATAAAAATACACATAAGTGGGAACGAATAACTTTTATAACCGTCACTTGTTACATCACTCGCGCGACTGCGCGGCCAGTACCAACCGGTACCACATAAAAATGAGCGGCGCCTTTTCACACCTGCCAACCTTGCTGGCTGATAGCCGACACAAGCATGAAACCCCAACAGGTTTGCCTGAGTTTCATGACATCATGATTCCCAGTGGCAGTATTATCTTATCTGAATCAAATAATTGTACTAGTGTTGCACAAGTCTGAGTGGTAGAGAGAGCAATACAGTTCCCAAGCAGCAGACAATATTCATCAGATATTTAAATAAAGTTGGTATATCTGAAGCATGCTGTTGTTACACAATGGATATTTTGACAATGTTACATAGATATCCAATTTGTAGCATCCACGACAAGTTGTAAAAATAACATGGATTATTGCACGGATGTCATATGCTAACAAAGTGGCATGGCCAGGGGGGTAATCATGAATTTATTAAAGATTTTGACACATGAAGTTTTTTCGATTATGAAAAGTGTTAAAATTAGTTTAAAACCCTCCACTTATGTCTTATGAATGTTTTCAAAAAATTTCCCCCTGATTTTGGACCCTCACCTGAACGAAATCCCTGGCTACGCCACTCATGCTAACGCCAACAGTGTTGTCTGGATATTGTTGGGATATTGATTACTTCTTGGGTTAATCTCCTTCCCTCCAACTATGTACTATCATTGAGATGGCATCGTCGAGTCCCTGGTTTACTGAGATGTAAGCCCTTTTCTGAGTGGTGAATATTTTAGTTGCATTAATCATTTTATTGCCTTCTGCTATCTTTTCAGTTTTGTTTAGTTGTCTTTTTCTCATGAATTTTTTCCCAGTCTTTTAATGGTTCAAAACGGCATAATTTGTGAGAAGTATGCAATGTATTATTTCATTATGAGGGTTGTGAATCTAATTTTAAGCGTCGTAATATTTTCGTATTTAGTAGGCAAAGTAGAAACATTGTTGTCTCCTGAGAGGTATTAAGGTTTTGAGCACAGGAGTGAAAGTTAAGGGATACTAGCGCACCTAGAAAAAAATCAGCTAAATAAACTCTACTGTCCAAAAAGAGAAAAGGTGGTGTGGAGCCTCAGAGAAAAATGTATTTTACCTTTCTGAAAAAGTTGACACGCTAAATATTTTAACTACTGACTAACTGACTAATTCTCTAGATTGATATTGATTGTGTTTTATGGTGGATCAGATTTTTAATTGATTATTTTTATTTCTAAATTGTTGTTTTTTCGATAAAGATGATCATTTTGACCGATGACCTCTGATGTCAACTGTTTGTGTATTTTCTTCACCGCTAGGCCCCAGTTATTCATTTGCAGAAATTGGAATGCATTTTTGTCCGTGTGAATTGGTATTTAAAGTCTTTTAACTTTCATTTCGCATTATTTGATGGCGGACCTCCTCCTGCCTTGCTTAACTACAGGAACTTCTCAATTTTTTTGATCAATTTTAATTGCCATTCGCATTGGAATTGGATAAATAGTAGGTCCTTTTCATTCTTTGCATTTTATCCTGTTTTCATTTGCCAAAATGTGTATTAAAGAGGATGCTTTGGTGCAACCGATTCATTCCCAAAAGGAGAGGCCGCCTTCAAAAAACAGTGTCTGTTCTTTTTATGCTCCTCTATGTGTCAAGTCCATCGTTGGCGTAGGTATGTGTCCAGTTCTTCTGTTATGTGTAAAGTATATCTCAAATCCCCTGCTCGTTGCAAGCAACAGGAAATCACTATGTACCAGCACATGGTTGTCAAAGGTGAGGGCATTCAGGGAATATGGGTTGTCTGGGAAAAGTTTGGGAATCTGGTTCATGGCATCAGGAAAAATTTCGGTCTCAACGAATGAATCATAAGAGCCACCATGTTGTTGGTTGACTGATGGCTTACACCTGTGACACAGAAAGATGAAGTAAATTTACCTAAGAAAATAGATCAAGTCCATTAGAAACTATTTTAATAGTTGTGTTAGGTAATTTAAGGTTCTCATAAAATTACAATGCACAATGTTCTCAATAATTGATAGTCAAATTTTTATAAAGTTTTGAGTACCGCCAACCAACAAGGGAAGCATATTCCTCAATATGACGAGTTTGTATTTGTATTCATTGTAAAGATACATTTTATAAAGAATTCATTCAAATAAATACAGAGGTAAGGAAAGAAAGGAATAGGAACATATTATAGAAAAAGGACGAGGACAACGGCACTGTGGTAGATGGAAAAAGCCAGAAATCGTAGGGTAAAAATGCGGCCTGACTGGGACTTGAAACCAGAACCTCCCGGTTGCCGGCCAGAATATACTCACAAATAATTTTGTGTTTTACCGAATCTCTCACAAATGTTACTCTACTCATACAAATATTACGCAATGATCAGAACGAGAGTTTGAAAAAGTCAGAGGAAATGTAGGTTATGTGCGGGAAAAGTGAGAGAATTTCAGCTGTGGAGTATTGTAACAATCCAGGAAGGAGGATGGATAAATACTGCCGAAGCTCTTAACATGCTGGTCATAATGTCATAAATGCTTGTAGGTCATAATCAATCCTCTGCGTGCATGTCGGAAGCAAAATAAATGTCTTTGATGCGTTGCAGGTCGCTGAACATGGAGCAGGAGGCGCAGGAGAGGGAGCGAGAGAAGGAGAGGGCGAAGCTGCTGGCGGGGGGCGGGGCAGGAGGGGGAGGGGGCGCTGCAGTGGCTGGAGGCGGAGGTGGCGAGAGCAATGTGCAGACGCTGGACACGATGCAGGCTCTCTGCCTGCCCCTCGGAGCCTCCATCTCGCTCCTCGTCATGTTCTTCTTCTTCGACTCGATGCAGATGCTCTTTGCCATCTGCACTGCCAGTGAGTATCGCTCATTCTCCCATTTCTCCAATTACTGTTGATTGTCATAGAGTTTGAAAAATTAAGAGTTCCCTATATATTTCCTTTCATTGATCCTTTCTGCTTCTTCAGCTGTTTTCAGTGAGAAACCAGTAGCCTTA
The DNA here is from genome assembly GCF_921293095.1 of Ischnura elegans. Lineage (NCBI taxonomy): Eukaryota > Metazoa > Arthropoda > Insecta > Odonata > Coenagrionidae > Ischnura > Ischnura elegans. The sequence continues at coordinate 4,566,536 of NC_060248.1, read as the reverse complement.
ACCTTAATGTAGTTATGTTGATGATGTCACAAGTCCATTCAAGTGTTTCACCACTTCTTCACCTCGAGTATTTTTCTCGGTGGGTAGGTGATGATGGAGTGAGTTAGTACAATGTAGGAAGCACCCATTATTCGAGACTCAAATCACCGATGGCGGCGCTGCAGGCGCTGGCAATATGGCCGACGCAGCGAGGTTAGTGTTTTGACAATAGCATAGGCGTAGTAGGAGCACAACTCTGTGGTATTAAGTATCGTCGAGGCATCCCGCTGTATCAATTGAAATATGTCGAGGAAGATTTTTCTTGGTTATGAAGAGGTATATAGATACCTAGGGGCAACAAAGAATGGCGGCTGTGCCACGCAGGGAGAGTGTATTTTAAATTAGGGAATTGTTAATTTCCGTTGGTTGCCTAAGCCAGCAAGGCGGTGAATTGAAAGTATTGGCTTTGGAAAGTATTGAATATTGGTAATGCGTAACATAAAGTACTTACAACGTTATCACAATACTAACAAAATAACACTGGACGGCATGATTATCGGCCCTGACACCATTCCTGCTGCTTCTGCTGTAAAGTGACCTCCTAAATCCGAATATGAACTCCGTTTTTCCCCATCACCCAGTTAAATCATATCAGTTAAAAAGTATTCTTTCTCCTTAAGAATGGAGTTGCACAAAGTATCAGCCTCTCAAATCAATTGTGTGTGTTGAAGTTGTCGTCATCTTCCCTCGGTATCTCTAGCAATCGCAGAGTCAACTCTTTCGGTGTTTTGGACAAGGATGATCCTTTTTTTCCAAGTAGTTATAATTGTGCAAAACAGTAGAAGTTCCGTGTGGAGGTTTTCGGGGTTACTACCGCATATATTCATCTCTGCAGACAAATCTGATCGCAAATCAATCTACAAAATCTATGCGGTAGTAACCCCGAAAACCTCCACGCTGAATCCTCACCACACCGCGAAAGCCTACACAAGGATTACAGTAGAAGTTGTTTCACTCCGGCTTTTTCCAAGTGAATGTCAGTATATGGGCTTGAGTTGTGATCATTACCGTGATTAAATGTGTAATTATGTTACCATGTGTAAAAATCATCCTCATCGCAGCAATAACCTCTTCTTTTAATTTTTAAAACTGCTTATAAATTTTACTTTGGCTGCCAAGTTGGCGGTCAGGGGTAGGATTAAGCTCCAAGTGTTTGTTGCACCACTTGTTACAGTAATTTAACCAAATACTTGGTCAAACCACTGTAGCATATGGCATAGTTTCGCGTAAATGAATGGCAATCTCTTAGAAAAGGGCATAAAAATCTTTTCCTATGGGGCTAGACAGTCAGCACTGAAATTACTTTTTATGGAAGGTAAAGGCTTGGTTTTTTTCTGTAATTAAATGCATTGTTGATAGAAATACTGCTGCTTTCTTTGTGAATACAACAGCCGCGCCCGTGAAAAACATTACATAGTACGGAATTGGCCTCTGCGAGAAAGCTTTACTCATGGTTATAAAAATGTTGCTTATGTTGCCCTGGTTTCGACAGAAAATATTCACTTCCCACCATTGCACATCAAATTAAGACAGATGAAATACTTTGTAAAGGCAATCGAGAAGACAGGAGCTGAATTTCAATTTCTAACTTAATTTCCTCGTCTTACAATTAGTGAGGCTAAAACCAAGGAAGGAACTCGTGGACCCCCAGATTAGGAAACTTTTCAAAGATTCGACGTACATGAAACACCTGAATTATAAATAAAATCGAGCTTGGCTTGGATTCTGAAACGTGTGTTAGCTGTGAGAATGAGCTGAGAAACGTGTGAATTGCTGTCAGCGTATTAGGCCACGGGGTTTAACGTGTCACTAAAAATGCATTTCCTTCATTCACACCTGGATCTTTTCATAGAATATTTAGGAGCAGTTTCAGATAAACACAGGGAATGTTTCCATGAAGACTCACCAAATTTGTGAGGAGATTTTCAGGGAAATTGAATGCGGGCATGTTGATATATAAGGCTTACTGCTGTTTTTGCATGAGAAACTTCTACCTCACTTCACACTGGTTATTTTTCTCTTTGTAGATGCGCGTGTGGTATTGAGGGCGCCAGCATGGTAGCGTACCTTCTCAACTGTTGGCACACATTTTCATTATTTTTTCTATGCCGTTTACCTAAATATTTTTATTATTGCTGATATAATCTGTTTATATGTATATTTTTATATCATTGTAGAATATTTGGGGTATGGGAAAATAAAATGGGAGCTGAAAAATGAAGAAAATAAGTGAAAAAATTGCGAAAAAAGGAAAGGTTCATCATTTTAATGGGTTTTTTTAAATCATTAACGGAAACCAATCCCCCCAAATCTACAACCTTATCATTAATTATTATGTTTTAGAACTTTTCACCTCTTAAAAACCTAATAAGAAGTATAAATTCTAATATAATCCTTTTCATTCTTCCAAGACATATCAAAGTGATGAAAATTAGAGTGGGGGCTTCCCCTTGAAAATGGTGGGTGATGGAGGAAAGCGGATGTCATGTTCGGATTCAGGAAGTCATTTTGCATAATAATTAGCAGGAATGGTATCAGGGCTCAAAAAAATTGTCTTTGTAATTCGAGAAAACCAGTGTAATTCGAGAAAACTCAACATACCCAACAATGCCAAAGATTTCTCAGCGTGATTTCCCATCGTCGGGGTTTACCGTCAAGGGGAATGATGGATTGCAGTGATCAAAATCAATTAAAAGACCTCAAACACATATATATAAATGCATAAAATACATTACTTACGAAGTTAACGAAGCTTAACACTAACAATTTATCCAGAGAAAACAAAATATACCCTACAATGCCTATGATTTCGCAACGTGGTTTCTATATTACCAACGTCACAGTTGAGTGACGAATTGTAGCAATGAAAACCAACTTAAAAGCCTCGAACACAATATCAATGGATAAAATATATTGCTTACGACGTAATGATAGCTTCATGTCAACAAAATAACTACAGAAATCAGAGAATACCGAACAATACCAATGCTTGATCAAAGTGGGTTCCTGCGGTAAATGCCTAGCCACCTATGGTTCCCTCGGAGCTCTACTTTCGAATTCGGCCGATAGTTGGCGTCTTCCTTGTCTGGATTCTCGAATGGGATCTATATCATCTGCTTTACTAAAAATCAAGTACAGTTTTGCCATACATCCCATGCCCTAGAATTTGAGGTTTTCCAAGCTAACAGTGGTTGTTTGGCAAAAGCATTCATGCTAGGTTAAGGGTTGGGGAATCGAAATGGATTAGTATCCTTGAAGGGCACTGATGACGCTCGACGTGTGAGAATGACAAATTTTTCAAGAGAAGTAAAGATGGGAGTGGAATCTTTTTTCTTTTCATTCTAAGAGTCGTCCAGGGTAAATAGTTTTATTTTGTGAGTGAATGAGAAAGGACGTGAAGAGGCTGGAGAAGAGTTCATTGAACCACCCTCACCCCAGTCGACTCTTCCAAAATAGCCTTAGTGATTTTTTGATCTTCATCTCTCACAGTTGCTGTTACGGAGCAGCTAAACAATATTTTCACTCCATGTATGTGATCATGTCGGAGACCTGACACTTATTGCTATTACACAATTATTCAGAAAGAAAAATGGTATGCATATTGTGAATCTATCTACGGACTAATGGATTTATATTAATTGGGCTAATGGCTGTTCAGCAATAGGATCTAATCGGAGGCTGGATATCTTATGAATCATTGGTGAGGTAGATCAAGGAGATTTCATTGGAGGGCACAAGCAATTGCTGTTTTGAAGCTGTACTGAGAATGGGGGCATTCAGAGCACTGTGCCATATGGTGATGAATACATAGGAAAGAAGACCACTGAATGAAAGGGAATCCCCTTTGACTGCGTTAGTTATTCCTTCATTGTCTGTATTGACTATTGGTGCAGTGTTAATTTTCAGGTAATGACTGATCTCCACACAGCTACCTGCTCTCACTTCTCTATCGTCACGTTTTTCTTCATCCCATGCACATTATTTTTTCTGGTTAATTTTTCAAACGATCTTTTTTTTTCACTGAGGGTATCCACTACTAACTGGTTTTACCTTTCATTTAGAAAATTTTCTTCCTACAAACAATTTCCACTTGGCATTTTTCTGCATTCTAAATCAAAAGTAGCAATACTTACACTGCGAAAATTTGCATGGTAGAAATCTCATTGTCTGTCCCTTGTGGGGTTCTTATGCTGAGGTTGAGTGGGCAAGAGAGTGCGCTGCCTCCAGAGAAACTGCTTGGAGGGGTTTGACAGGTCAGAAGAGCAGCCTTCAACACCTGAGGTTATCGTGAGTGAAAAATTACCCACTGAAAGATTCCCATGGATGATGTCATGCGAGATACATAGCAAGGCCAAATACGAGCTTGAATGAGGAGAATGCATATTTATTAGCTCGGATTTGAATGAGTGAAGATCATTGGAGGATTCTAACCCAAAAGTAATCTGCTCTTAATGCTGGTCATGTAAGAAGGAAAGTAAGGTGTGTGGGGAAGAGGAAGGAGGCGGCTGAATCGTATACCCCAGCTCTAGCATAGGAGTGGAGTTTGCAGAAGAAAAATGTGGAGCAATTACCGCTGGATCCGGATTTAACGTCTTCGCATTTAACGTTTTTCCGCATTTAGCGTTTATTTTTTGGGGTCCTGATTCACTCCCTATTAGGGCAATGTAAAAATTATCCGTATTTTATGTTTCCGCATTTTGCGTTTTTCTGCATTTATGGTCGTAAAAATTTTTCCCGATCAACATTTTTTTGCCCGATTTAACGTTTTTCATGACGGCTCATGCAAATGATTATCCAAATCTTCAAATTTCCGCTCATCAACAAGAAGAGTCTCATGAAAGTTTACCAAGAGTCAATAGGGTCTACCGGGGAACGCTTCTTCAACTGCTTTCTTCCGCGAATGCAGCGCTGGGACCTTCAACTCGCAAGCTGGGTGATTTGTCTTCTCGTATTGTTTCGCTAACCTTCTGATCCAAACACCAGACAATTTTTGTATCAGATCCGATCTAATGGAGCTAAATCATCCCTTGATAACCTCTAACTACCTTATCCTTCACTTCGTGAACTTCGATGATACGTGACGACTTATGACACGAGTTATCCTCCGAGGGCCGCTGCAATGCTGGTTTCCTCGTAATGTTTTCAATTGACGGCTTATGCCCCTTTCAACTCTACTCTCTACGGGTAGTCGATTCTTAGCCCAATATTTTTCCAGTCGGCAACTTTCTCTTTTCAAAATAGGCCCAATATCATTTGCGCAGTTCACTAGAAGATTCTTTTTATAATCCATTCCATGGTCAGTTTCCATGGAGGAACAGCGAAAGAACCGAGGAAGTGTTTCCCCTGTCATGATCGTGAGTGAAAGCATTCTTTCCTAACGGAACAACAGTATTTTACATCGTAATTTAGATGTCCCAGAGCCCATATACCGACATGCGGCTGGTTGATATCACTGTCAATTCAGAGATATTTATCTGGTGCTATTTTTTGTCAAAAGAGAATGACAATTGGAGTTTTGACGAATTATCACGGTCCATGACTCAAAATAAATCGCTCATGCTGGAAAAAAAATCACTGCATAATCACGGTAAAATAGATGAGCGCAGAAAAATACGAAAATCCAGCAGGAATCCCTTGGTGGTTGACTTCAACATCATAACCCTGACGAAATTGCCAAACTCCAGAGGCACTGACAATTTTTCGGATGAAATCCAGTTCTGTTGAAGATTAAACCTTTTCACTTAACAGAGTTTAGCTAATCGTTATTCAAGGTCCAACCAAAATTTATTAAAAGCTGCCGAGAAACATGGTGAGTCGGAGTCAAGGTGATCAGCGTGCCAGGTAAGGAACTTCTCCCGGCTCCATTCGACCTGCATGAGGCCGTGGATATATGATTACGAATCTGGTGTCATCATTGAGTTGAATCACCATCGACTCGTACACAGACTAGAAAAAAGATTCTCCTTTTTTGGATGACCTCGAAATCCAAAATGTGCGCACAGGAGGCTCATAAATCGCTCGTTTCGCCGAGGCAACAGATAACGTTAAATTGGCATAATTCCAGAAAACCTCCCTTTTCCTAGAAATAGGTAGTTTAGATTTCGGGATTAGCGATCTTCTGCTGTCCCTTTATTTCACTCATCTTTATTGATACAATGACGATTTTTCGACTACCTACTTACACCTTTTTTATTATATTAGAAATGCTATAGTCATTCACATGTCACTTTTACAGAAAAATTTTTAAATTTTCTTTGAGGCCACTGAAATATGCATAAAATGGGATCACTAATTTCCATAATAATATTCCGTGTGGGAATGGTTTTAAGTGATGAATATTATAATTTTCTTAAAATAATTCATTAAAACAATTGTCATCTTCTCATTACGTATTTTTACTACCCATTTTTTTAGCTGATCCCTGAAAACTATTATCCAACCTTAATTGGGCAAAGAACATTTAATCAATGAATTTGTTGCTGCATGCAGCACCTTTTTGTTACTTAAAATAATATTTTTTATTCATAAAAAGCCATTCCAATCATTACAGACCCTAAAAACTGAAAAAATGGCAGGTCCTCATTTAGTGTTTTTCTGCATTTAGTGTTTTAAATTTTGTCCCCGCTGAAAAACCTTAAATCAGGATTCTACTGTATTGAGTGAACATATATTCATAGAGTTAGTGGTAGAGGAGGCATTATTCCAAGTAATGGGCTGGTTTTTACCAACCTCCTTCCCTTCCTTCGTGAATTCTATGTCCATTAAAATTTATATTGCAGCTTGTAATGATTGCTAATCTGCTCATTAGTTCAGACTGTGCTCGAGCTTATCACTCTCAGCCCCAAAGTAAAAATTTTGACTTCACTGTGTTCTGAAAAAATTTTTGTCATCATTCAGGCTCATGAGTGTTACATTTTATCAGAAATTATCAAAATAAGTAGTTATGCTAAAAAATAAATCTATCATGTAAGAATTTTTTTGCCACATCTATGATGCTCAGACATTTATGTAAATCACTCAGTATAACATTTTTAAGCCTGTTTTTCAAACCATTCCACAGAATTTATTTCTGAGGTTGATTTATATTAGTAAGCATATTATAAATTTATTATTTTTCTTTTTTATTATAATAGTTTATGTGTATGATGATTTATGTTTCCGAATCTCTGCAGACATTAAGCAGATTTAATTTCTCTTTACTTCCTATCCACGAATATGGAATGTGTATTTGTAGAGTTTACTGATAAAGTGCAGCAGGCTCCTGATTCTCGGGCTGTGGTCTGTCTGTCTTGCGGCTTATCCGTGCATGAGGTTTACACTTTTTTGCTGTTTTCCACGATCTAAAAAAAACATAAAAATGAAGCCAAAGCACCAGGACATTTGCATTTTCATGCTTGGCTACACCGGACTTATTGTTTCTATTGGAATTCCCTTCATAAAATGGAATTATTTTATTAGGAGGGAAGTAGAATTAGAGATGGCATGAGTCATAGTCAGGCACTCGCCTGCATAGACAGTTTTCCATAAGTCCTGTGGTACTATAACCGCTGCTATGCGATGGCGTGATTGCGTGCCCGTTGCCTTCACGGGGGTTCCGTGTTCCTGTTATCAAAGCATCATGTTGTGTGATCGTGCTCAGTAATCACGCAACTGCATCCCACAGCAGTTGCATCCCGGACAACTTGTGCAAGACGCGAGTGTGTGGCGTGGTACCTGACAGTGTAGTTTCCGACGTCGCACAGTGGTTCTGAAACATTCGTTGAAACCACTTTTCTGAATCCATGGTCTTGCAGCCACGAATATGTGGTTTTCGGAAACCAGGTACAACACGTAGCAGTGGGAATGCAAGCACGATCATGTTTTCGCCTCTAAAAAAGATCGTGGTCGGGAAAAGAAAGCTATTAATGATTCTTTGAATGTAGGTTTTCGCAGTGAGAGGCATCGTTACTAACGGCTTCCGGGTGCAGCTGCGTGTTGTGCTTTGTCGTGCAAGCTTTCGCAACCGTTGCAGGACGCATCATCAGGCGATGAATGAAATCACGGAAATTGGTGGTCAATTAATATACTCGTCCAACCTCCCCCATCCACCGGAGTAGTGGGGGAGGAGGGCGGAGCTGACGTCAGCAGAACTCTCACCCCTGTCCTTGAGCGGCGAGCGGACTCTTCTTATCAAGCGAATAACCTTGTTGGTAACATATTCACCGTCTTCTCTTTCGAAAAATCGTTTTCCATGTCTGACTGAGTTTAACACCGTCCACTCTGTTGAAATTTTGGGGGCATTTTTCAATTTCAATAGCCTCCCGAATTAGTCTTCGATGATAGAATTTTTCTTGGGCTATCACCTGCGTCTCGTCGATTAAAATTCGATGTCCATCTTCCGAGTAAGCATGCTCCGCTATCGCCGACTTCTCCGTGTCATGATGTCATATCGCTCGCCTGTGTTCTTTGAGACGAGAAGTCACGGAGCGCTCTGTCTGTCCAACGTAAGATTTCCCGCATGAGCACGGGATACTATAAACGCCTTCCACGTTGAGGGGATGTAGTCGGTCCTTGGCAGATGGAAACAAGTCGCTCATCTTCTTTAATGCTCTGTGGCGCGTCACGATGCCTGCTTTTCTCAACACACAGGAAATTCTCTCAGACGTTCCCGCGACGTATGGGATGGTGGCATAGGCCACTTGCTTGTTTTTTTTCTCTTCTCTCCGCGCAGTCTTGTGGTAGGAGTTTATTCGGAATTATTGCCTGGCGATGGATGAAGGCTTCCGAATATCCATTCTGTCTGAAGGTTTCTTTCACGCGATCCTCTTCTTTCTTCAGAGCGCCATCGTCAGAAACCACTCTGGCCCTATGAAGGAGTGTTTTCATGACCGATGCTTTCTGTTTAGGATGATGGTGGGAGTGCGCGTGGAGGTAACGGTCCGTGTGTGTTGCTTTTCTGTACACCACGTGTCTCAGCGATCCGTTCATGCCTCTCTGCACCAGTACGTCTAAAAAGGGTAGTTCTCCATTCATCTTTATCTCCATGGTGAATTGGATGGATGGGTGGGTGCTGTTTAGATGATCGGCAAATTCTTTTAGCGTGTATTTTCCATGTGGCCATATGACAAATGTGTCGTATCCAGCAAGATGGTCGAAGCTTGCTCTAGGCCAAGGCGTCTTCTTCAAAGTGCTCCATGTAAAAGTTGGCAACAACAGGCGAGAGGGGGCTCCCCATAGCTGCTCCATCCTTTTGTTTGTAAAATTCTCCGTCCCAAAGAAAGTAGGTGCTCCTCAGACAGAAATCCGCGAGTCTCGGAAAATCCGTCGGAAGCCCGAATTTGGTGAGCCTTTCTATGATGTCAACAGACTCCTTTATGGGAACCTTTGTGAAAAGTGAAACAACGTCAAAACTGACGAGGATGTCATTGTCAGCGATGCTCAGTTGTTTCAGAACTTCGATGAATTCTTTCGAATTCTTCACGCAGGATCCCGTCTGTCCGATGAAGGGTTGGAGGTGGTTGGCAAGATAGCATGCCAATGCGTAGGTTGGTGACCCAATGCAGCTGACAATAGGACGAAGCGGAACTCCTTCTTTATGAATCTTTGGCAGCCGGTAGAGACGAGGAGGTCTGGCGGACGAAGGCAAAAGTTGAAATTGTTCTTCGTTAGAAATGGAAGAGGCGTTTCACTTTCTCACCTGGCAACGCTGCCCCGACGTAGACCATTCTGCCTGTCATTGGGCAATTCTCGGCGGCCCGACCGTAGGTTTATCAACTTAGGAACAAAGTCTTGGAATGCATCTTCTAGTTCGTAAATCGGACTTACTGTACTTGGGAGGATATCAACCCTCGATCACGTCATGCCATATGCCGAAACTGAAACGAATTTTCCTGTTTATACAGATATATATTTCCGCATGATATACAGTAAAACTTTGATTTTACGCAGTTGGAGGGACCGAAATATGGGCACTGTGTAAAATCAAAGTGTGTAAAATCAAGAGTTGGAATTGAGAAGGAGTATAGTTTTCAGGATAACACTTGGTCCTTATTTTTAGAAGGCTTAGGGCCAGTTGCAGGACCGATACATACCGTATAAGCGTGTGTAAGAGGCGCACCCCTATTTTGAGGATCGAAGCTACAAAGAAAAAAATTTTGCGGCATTTTTTTAATCTTATCATGCGGTGTTGCAGACGTATGCCTGGAATTTCGGCAGTTAACGAAATTTCCTATTTCAGTACTATTTGAAAGAGGAAATTTTGATAATTGTGGCGGTAATAGCGGCATAAGACGGAGTAGAAAGAGTTCCGATCCTCTCTTCGCATACGCCATCGCTCTATGTTGCTTGTCCTACTCAAGAACAATTTTGTTTTAAAGCTCTCGCAGAAGTATTGCAATAGAATTGCAGCCGTGGAAAATTTTAAGGCTAAACACGACAGGCACATAGCATGAACCTTCCCAAGAGATTGGACAACAATCAGGGCAATCTCAGCGCCGTAGTATAATAACCACGTCGTAGATATAAGGCCCCTTGCACACACACCGATTTTGGACGGTGGGTAAAATATCCGCCGTCCACATTCCAATAGTGAACAATGGGAGAGCATTGGAGCTTGCATGCGTACCGACCACGCGCCGGCACCGGCAAAATGCCGGTTAGCTGCCGGCCATTGTCACTGTGGATCGCCGGCGCCGGCTCAAAAACATAGCAACGTATCGTTTGACCGGTAAAAATCCGGCGTGTCTGCAAGCATCGCTTCGCCGGTAAAATATCGGCCGATATTTTACCGGCCGTCCAAAATCGGTGTGTGTGCAAGGGGACTAACGGAACTACACTCGGCTCTCCATCAGCCAATGCCCCTGCCGTTTTTTTCCTTTCCGAGGCTCCACAGGAAAATAGGAAAATATCAAGTTACAGGGGAACAATGGAAACGTGTTTCATCCCTACCCCATCTCACCAACTGACCTTTTACGGTCTACTAGGTTCAATTTTCCGAGTTTCTGGAGGTCAAATGCTAAGTGAGTCACCTTCTGAGTTCGGAGATATCTCGATATCTTTCAGCAATTGTAAGACACGCACGAGGTTTTAAAAAGAATTAGACCTAACGCGATGTATATCTGACAGCATTTAAGTTTTTTGAGCTCTAATTGATTGACACAAACATTTATAGCTAAAACAAGGCTACTATTATTCAACATAGTCCAAACAGCACAATTTCGGAAGAAACAAGCGTAGCATTAGCGCATTCAAACAAGACGAGACGGACTGGAAACTTCAGGCAACGCAAACTGCGTAGTATATCACATTGCTGCGCCTTCGCCCCTTCGCATTAAAGCCAACGACGTCACATGCAAGGTCGGACGTGTTCTTCCCTTGCTCCTCCGCTCATAGCCTAGTAGCTTGAAATACGGAGGGTAGGGAGCGCGCTCCTTCCCCTCGACCTCTCCTTCAGCGCTCTTCACTTATAAGCATTTACGATTTTTTCTATCCACCATTTAGTCCAACAATGAACACACACGTTCGAATTTTTCAAACTGCAGGTTTTGACACCAATATCATTTTCAGTTGCAAAAATCCTCATATTAGCGTCTGAAGATGATTTTTGAAAAATCAGGTGCTCAGCGTAATGGAAATTACTCGGCCAGACAAATGTTGACTATTAACCAGATATGACCTTCAAAACTACGCGTTTCTATACGTTTGATAAGCGATTACACTACGCAGTATAAATGCCGCGGGATGCCCAATCGTGGCAGTAAATTTAGCGCGCGCTCCGGAGCGAATCACCCCGCGCGATCTTTTCAATGTTCACCTCTGGGGTACCGACGTGAAGGCGCGATGCTTGCAAGAAATTCAAACAGGAGCATTTTAAAAATACGTCACTAAGGGATAAACTCCCCTGCCTGCCGTTTGATTTTGACCTAGGGTTTCATATGACTGACTCACGCTGAAAACCAAGGCCACTCAGTTCCCCTTGGACTTGCGACCGGTGAAGGGGAGGGGGGGAGATAAGAAGTTTGTGTAAGAGGCGCACCCCCATTTTCGACTGCAGTGTCTGGGAAAAAAGGTGCGCCTCTTATACGCGCTTATACGGTATGTATTCAATGAAGTAATGGGACTCATAAGTAGGGACATGCAAAAGGTGGGGTTATTTTATAGCCAAAAGTGGTGTTATTTTTTTTTTAAAAGCGGTGTTATTTTACACGGAAATCGGTGTTATTTTAACGGCTAAATAATTGATGCTAATTGAGTACCATGCTTCTAGTGGGCCCATCCATTGCCCTGAATTTTGAATGCTCTTGACTAGGGATAATTTAAGCAATAATAATCATTCAGTATTGATTGAATTCACATAATATATATTTTTAATCTTCATATATTCACACAAACTTGCATTAATAGAGTAATTACTTTTAAATATCTGTATTTTCAAATGAAAAAATTGCCATTGTGGCCAAATTGTCTTCTTTAAGATTTGTTCTCCTATCTGTTAACACAGTGTTGTAACTGGAAAGAAATCTTTCCCGAGTCCACATTTGCACAGGGGGTCCAAATTCCTTTCAGGCACTTCAATGCAAACGATGTCTCAGACAATTTGAGCACCTGCATTGCCTTCATTAAATCCACTGGGCCCTGGGAATTTTGCTTTTTTAGTAATCGCTGTAATTCTCCAAACCCCAACATTAACTTCTCTGTCTCCATTGACTCAAGGCCATGAACTTTTTTCAATTTTTATTTTAAAATAAAATCCGGGTTCACCTCCGCAGTAAGGACTTCTTGGGGATCAAATACTGAAATATTTTCAAATACTTTTCTGCTAGGGTCTTCTAACATGAGAGAACTAAGTTTTGTAGATGCTTTTGAAGCCATCTGCATTAGTATTGACTTTACTGCTGCTGCTTTAGAAGTTGTCATTTTTTGCAAGTAATTAGAGGTTTTATCGAAAAAAATACCCCTTTGAATATTTTCGAGACTCATTTTCAACTTCCCTAGCTCTCTATGTAATATATGGGCATTAGGATAGTTTGAACCCTCCAATAATTTTATTAAGTTAACCAGATGTTTCCCATGCTCCATAACAACTGTTGCCTGGCACTGAATTGAATCAATTTTCATGTCATTATTTAAAGTGCAAAAATATCCAATACCAGAATTGCGAATCACTTCCATGTCTTTCTTCAGTGTTGCAGAAGTCAACAATGTGTTGAAAATAATCTGCTAAATAAAAAACGCTATGAAACCAGGAGTTCCATCTGGCGACAACAGGAATAGGGAATAATATCAAATTCTTTTCATTTCTGTCTTGAAGAAATTTCAAGAACAAATGTTTTCTTTTGCTAGTGTGGAGGAATAAACTTTTGGTCATCAGGACAGCTCTATTAAGGTCAGCCATTTGTTGAATCCAAATATTACCCACAAGATTTAATTTGTGAGCTCAGCATTGTACGTGGATTAACTCCTCACCAACAATCAGTTTTAACCCTGCAACACACTTTGTCATATATTTGGCTGAGTCTGTTACAACACTTTTAACATCCGCGTACTGCACATTATAAACCCTCAAGGACTCAAGTATTGCCCTAATACATTGGGTTGCATTAGCACTTTCTAAAAAGTGGACACCACCAACATAAAGCAATGGCTGCTCATTAAAATCTTTAAATGCCCTAAACAGTACCACAAATACACATCTGCCTTGTTTATCTGTAGTTTCATCACAAAAAACATCAATGGGCTTGCCTTGAATAGCGACTTTAACTTCTTCGATTCGGTCCTTGGCCAGATCACTAACATATTTCTCTCGAAGTGTTCGAGCATGCAGTAGGTCACCAGCCCCTGGGTTTAATTGTGGAAATAGAATAAAAGGAGAATAAATCCTAATACATAAAACAAAGAAATTGCAGGATTCATAAAATTTTATCAATATTAATGGGAACTTAAGTTTTTATACTAAGTAATTATTATGTCCACTTGCAAACATGATTATGGAATAACTATGTGTATGAATCACATAAAATTTTCACTTATTAATGTTCTGGAACAGGGGCCGAAGTACATAAATCAATACTAACCTTCTACATATTTGTTTAACCATCTTCTAATGCTTGGATCGTCCACCTTCTCAAGTGGAATGTTGGCTTTTATGAAGGTCTCTGTTGTGTCTTTTGCAAATTCATAGGAGGCATCTTTCTTCTTGGTCGCTTTAAGCAATGTTGTAATCGATGCCTGCCGAATAGTTCCACTTCCACTTGCAGAATTTTTCTCTACGCTAGACTTGTGTTTTTCACTCTCAATATGCTTTGTGCAGCTGTCCTTCCTTTCCCACAAAACAGTTGTATTGCAAAAACGACAAAATATTGTTTTTTCATCAGCGCAATATAATCCGTGGTCCCGAAATAGGTCTCTGAACACCTATTTAGGTAAAGACTAGAGATGGGTCGAATAGCAGATTTCTCGAATTCGAATATCGAATTCGAATATTAAATCATTGCTCGAATATTCGAATACCTCGAATTTCGAATACCTCGAATACTAAATGATGAATGCTGGTATGTTTGACTCGGTTGCCTATGCAGCAGAAAACACAAGATTTTGGGGAGTAATTTTGATTTCCTTTAAATGATTCGAACAGGAATTTAGCTGATTAATGAATATTTTAATTTTATGGAAACAATTGGGCATATAATTAATTCAACTAACATCGCTTTACCCTCACTCCTGCTGCCAAGTGCTAGCTGACAATCTGAGGCATTTTGCAAAATACAAGCTGTTTTCCACCGGATTCTCTTCAATTATTTTGTTAGTTTTTTTTGTTAGTTATTATTATTAATCCATCTTTGGGAGTTCTCACGAGATAAGAAGATGAATTGGAATTGCTATCAGGGGGAAACCAAATATTCTGAGAAAATATCCCTTTGTCTGGGACTGTAACAATAAAGATTTATAGCACCACTCATAAATTGTAACTTGATATATGTTTTCGGAAAAAAATACGGCATCAACTCCCGAGAAGCTCTGCTGCTCATATCGAGTTTCGCCAGAATGCTAAGTCTCCGTCCTATTTTGACATTTATTTATTTGCGTAAAATGCTTAAATAAACTCAGAAATACGTCGTGTTTGGTCTTATTCTTTTTGAAATTACGCGCACATTACTAATATTTCAATTCAATAAAGGTGTAACATCAATTGACGAAAGTCATTCTTAGACACCTTTTGTGCTAATAGATGACTCATGCAGCGGTTGACCTCCACAGAAATGGGGAACTTCCAAGCTGGTAGGAAAAAAAAAGGTCAGCGGGGGAGAAAAGGGAGGGCCCGAAAGACGTTTCTATTGTTCTCGTGTAACTTGGTATTTTTTCGAAGCTAAGGTCTTCGTAATATGATCCCTGCGCGAGCTGTGACCTTTTTTTATTTCGAAGAAGAGGAAAGCCTCAGAGGGGGGGCTAGTGCTGAATGGATAGGGATACCGGATCTTGGGAAATGCGCTAATGTAAGTATCCCACGATACTCACACAGCTGTTGACTTCCAGAAATGGGGAACTTCGAAACAGGTAGCCAGAAAAAGGTCAGTGGGTGAGAAAAGGGGGGAGGGCGTGAAACACGTTTTTATTGTTCTCGTAACTCGATATTTTTTTCGAAGCAGGGGTCTTCGTAATGCGATCCCTGCGCGATCTGGGGCCTTTTGTTTGATTTCGGAGAAGAGGAAAGCGTCAGAGTGGGTGAGGCAAGTGCTGAATGGAGGGGGATAGCGGATCGTGGGAAATGCCCTAAGGTTCCTATCTCACGGCACTGAGGTTCTCCTGGTGGGGGGAATCGGGGATTTTCGGATTTTTTCACCCGACCATTTTCGGTTCCCCTCGTCGAACTCTTTTCTCCGCTAAAATCCACGAATTTGATGTAATTCGTCAACTTGCGTAAAACGGCGCAGCGAGCACTAAACGACTAGAGTTCTCTTCATTTTTCCGAGTCAACTACCAACGACGTGCGTGCGACAGTGTATGACGCGAAATTCAAAGTATTCGAGGTATTCGAGGCGGTACTTTTCGCATAACTATTCGAAACCTCGAATATCGAATACTTTATAATATTCGAGGTATTCGAGTATTCGCGGATACTATTCGCACATCTCTAGTAAAGACGTTTCTGAAAAGTAGGTGTAATTATTAAGCTAAAAGTTGTAACAATATGGCTGTAAAGTCATCTATTTTTTTATTATGAGCATTTTAAATACGTCTTACAAGCCATCAAGGAAAAACGTAATTCGCACAGCCGCCATCTTGAATGACGTCAGCTCATGCAATAGTGTTGTTCTTAACCACCTTGACCGTGCACATTATTGAAGTTTACAGTGGAGATCTTGTGGTTATCACGCCCTATTTTTAGTGTCGTAGTTATTCCTCGATATGTCGCAGCGTATAGCTTCACGTACTGCATTGTGCCTAAGTGCAGAAATACGACTAGAAATGCTCCAAAAAAAATATCTTCATACGGTCACCCAAGACGTAGAACGAAGATTGGTTCGGATGAGAAAGTGCCGACGTATGTGAATGAATGAAAAAAATGAATTTTAATATTTATGCATTGTTTATCAGATTTGACACAATCCTATACCTACTCATCTTCACCAGTGGAAAGTATTTTCACTTGCTGGCTTTATCCACTTCGAGGGGATCTCTGTCCGACACTTTTTGAAAAATTTTATTTCTCAAGGAGACTAATGCAACAATATAGAGCAACATTTGAGAAGTTTTACTTTAAAAAATAAAATATATATTTTTAAAACATACCTTTCTCGTGTACTATTTGTAACTATCCTTACGAGCAAAAACAGGTCAAATATTTTTTAAGATCTCTTAGTTTCCATAAGGTGAGGTGGGGTAAGTGCGACTGCGGGGTAAGTGCGACTGCAGAATAAGTGCAACCCCCTTCAGGTAAATCGTATTTCCATTCTCGAAGCAGGTGGCGGTCGCGCAACATATTCCATACATTGTTATGAAACCAGAGCGAACGACTTTGTAATACTTATCCCTTAATTTCTCGTTCCACATGCTTAGGAAATATACCCGTCCGTTCATCTCGTAGTCTTAGTTGGTTGTGAGGAGAGTCTATACCGCAGTTCCCTCTGAATCAACGCATCGGAAGTGTTAGGTAAGAACTATGTCTTGTTTTCTCTTCTTCATGGATTGGTTTTCCTTGCTTTACTTTAAATTTAGGAACTCGGGTCATTATATTTAGTTTAGATGGGGGGTCGCACTTTCCCCGTCGTAACCATTATTCATTCCTACCTTCCGGGGCACACACGAGCTCGAACGATACATTCGTTTTGATTGTGCATAATTTGCACGCAACCAATGGCAGTCTAAACATATGTTTAGACTGCCAATGGCGTCGTCAGCGTAATCTTCTCGTCCGACCCTATTAAATGTAATTTCATTGTTAAATTTCATAAACACATTTAATATGTATTTTACAAGAGCCGGTGATATTATATTTCCATAGCTAAGCATCTTCACTCCCCGGCTTTCAGCATGCACGTAGCAATATCGGTTGCTTATGTAAGTAAACATTGCTGCCGCTGTAATTTTCGGCAAGTTTCCGGTGTCAGCCTCGGTGAAACCAGGTTCCGTGGCGTTTGCTTTTTACGATAAAACTTCCGAAAGATAAATAAGAAATAAAACCTCACTTAAAGTCGTTAAATAAACCGAGAAATTTGGTGACAATGCGCAACGCCACTGGATTTCCCACACGATTGCATGAGCTGACGTCACTTTCCGGCTGGCCAATGGAATTACGTTTTGAAGTGGGTGTGTTTTTGGAACTGTTTCGGTAATTTCTTTTGCAAATTCTTAAGAAAATATGTGAAATAAATGCGTTAAAGTGGCCTTTATGACAATTTTACTATATTTTACGATTTTTAGTTAGTATTTGAAGGGATATTAAAATTTTGTCCAGAGACCTATTCTGCTACACGTTGTTTTGCGGTAACTGGCCACTTCGGCACTTTTACTTTTTTTTAGAGATGTGCGAATAGTATCCGCGAATACTCGAATACCTCGAATACTAGAAAGTATTCGATATTCGAGGTTTCGAATAGTTATGCGAAAAGTACCGCCTCGAATACCTCGAATACTTTGAATTTCGCGTCATACACTGTCGCACGCACGTCGTTGGTAGTTGACTCGGAAAAATGTAGAGAACTGTAGTCATTTAGTGCTCGCAGCGCCGTTTTACGCAAGTTGACGAATTACATCAAATTCGTGGATTTTAGCGGTGCAAAGAGTTCGACGAGGGGAACCGAAAATGGTCGGGTGAAAAAATCCGAAAATCCCCGATTCCCCCCACCAGGAGAACCTCAGTGCCGTGGGATAACAACCTTAGGGCATTTCCCACGATCCGCTATCCCCCTCCATTCAGCACTCGCCTCACCCACTCTGACGCTTTCCTCTTCTCCGAATTCAAACAAAAGGTCCCACCTCGCGCAGGGATCGCATTACGAAGACCCCTGCTTTGAAAAAAATATCGAGTTACGAGAACAATAAAAACGTTTTTCACGCCCTCCCCCCTTTTCTCACCCACTGACCTTTTTCTGGCTACCTGCTTCGAAGTTCCCCATTTCTGGAAGTCAAATGCTGCGTGAGTACCGTGGGATACTTACATTAGCGCATTTCCCAAGATCCGGTATCCCTCTCCATTCAGCACTAGCCCCCCCTCTGAAGCTTTCCTCTTCTTCGAAATAAAAAAAAGGTCACAGCTCGCTCAGTGATCATATTACGAAGACCTTAGCTTCGAAAAAATACCAAGTTACACGAGAACAATAGAAACGTGTTTCGGGCCCTCCCTTTTCTCCCCCACTGACTTTTTTTTCTCTAACAGCTTCGGGAAGTTTCCCATTTCTGTGGAGGTCAACCGCTGCATGAGTCATCTATTAGCACAAAAGGTGTCTAAGAATGACTTTCGTCAATTGACGTTACACCTTTATTGAATTGAAATATTAGTAATATGCGCGTAATTTCAAAAAGAATAAGACCAAACACGACGTATTACTGAGTTTATTTAAGCATTTTACGCAAAGAAATAAATGTCAAAATACGACGGAGACTTAGCATTCTGGCGAAACTCGATATGAGCAGCAGCTTCTGGGAAGTTGATGCGGTATTTTTTTCCGAAAACATATATCAAGTTACAAAAATATGAGTGGTGCTATAAATCTTTATTGTTACAGTCCCAGACAAAGGGATATTTTCTCAGAATATTTGGTTTCTCCCTGATAGCAATTCCAATTCATCTTCTTATCTCGTGAGAACTCCCAAAGATGGACTGAAAATAATTGAAGAAAATCCGGTGGAGAAGAGCTTGTATTTTGCAAAATGCCTCAGATTGTCAGCTAGCACTTGGCAGCAGTAGTGGGGGTAAAGCGATGTTAGTTGAATTAATTATATGCCCAATTGTTTCCATAAAATTAAAATATTCCATTAATCAGCTAAATTTCTGTTCGAATCCTTTAAAGGAAATCAAAATTACTCCCCAAAATCTTGTGTTGCCTTCTGCATATGTAACCGAGTCAAACATTCCAGCATTCATCATTTAGTATTCGAGGTATTCGAAATTCGAGGTATTCGAATATTCGAGCAATGATTTAATATTCGAATTCGAGAAATATGCTATTTGACCCATCTCTACTTTTTTTTAATACGACAAAACGAAATGAAGTCACGATGCCAATCTCTCAAACGACGGTAAGTACTAAGCTGCTTTTAACCAACTGTAGTTTTCGAGCCTTCTCTGGATTAAGACAGGAGTGCCGGTGTCGCGATTAGAAGTACCTATAATTGTAAGACCCTTGGAGTGATCATTGAGTTTTTCCCTCACGAAATCCCTACCAACTTGTTGGTTTGACCCCATATCAGTACATGGGGCTTGCATAAATGCATTTTGGCCACTTTGTAAACATCTCCTGACAAAAAAGTTGTTTTATTTCCTCAAATGTGTTACTTTGTGAACATGATTTTTTTCATCGTAATTGAATCTTAGGCCGTTTTTCAGACGAGGCGACTTTAGGCCGGCCACCTTTCACGGCTCGGCGCCGTAAAATTCAGACAGTCGCCTCTTTTGAAAGCTGCCTCAATGTAGCAGGGATGCACTCGATGCACTGTATTTCATGCCGTAGACGCGTAGACGGCACTCTGCGGGGCCGGATTGAAATGGGAACCGTAGTGACCACTGCGGCTGTCGACGGCGCCGTGGACAGCCGTCAAAGGCACAATTCAACTCGTTTGAAGACATCCAAAGAGGCCTATGGTTATTTGAAAGCACGGCGCACAGTGGTCCGGATTCGGAAAAAGGTGGACAAAAATCATTTTTTCGACTTTCTTCAAACTCGCTTAGACTATACAAGTTATGTAGTAATATGTCTGGGGTATCACCTTTCATGCTTACTTTTTTATAAAAAAAATTGCTAGCTTAGATATATTGCGTCAAAGTAGCACTATTTCTAAGGAAACTTGATTTTTCCGTTTTTTCGAAAATTACGCATTTTAGATTTATTTTTGGCTTTACGCCGCCAATTATATTCGTAAACTAACTTTGCACTATAGTAATATAGACATTTTACTGTCATAAAATATATATTTCAACCTTTTAAAGATGTTGATGATTGCTGTAGAATTATTTGAAGGGGAGTAATTTTTTTCGGAACAAATCGCATAAATGTTGAGTTATAAAAAAAGTGACGTCGATTTGCGCGGATTCGGCTATTTGTGACAGTAAAATACAGTATCATAAAGATATTAGTAAAGAAATCAGCTGCAAATCTGTGCGAGTTTGCAAATGACAACGATTTATATTCCTAGCCGTAGTAGATGTGAACGTCGACACGCTAGCATCAGCGCAGTGTAGGCACATGGTAAATTGTGTCTCCCAATGTTTCATGGGCCAGAATCACAAAAATAAGAATTTTAGCATTTTAAAACATATTTTATACTTTGTAATCATCCAAATTTTATCTGTATGTGGACCAATAGAATAATTTCGGAACAATTTGAATTAGGTTAAGCGCAGTTGGGACGCTGGGAGAGGAGATAAAATATTTTTTCCGATCGCTTCTCAGAACGACTTCAAGCGCGATTTGGTAATAGATTTAAGTAAATACGACAGGCTACATGCACTGCTACCGGGAAAACCCACAACCGTCTCCCTTTCTTCCAATCCGAAGGGGCAAGAGACCCGTTACCCGAACACGTGTCGGACCTCAGGGAAGTGGGAAGGAGTCTTTAGTCGGGACATTTTGCCATCTTTTGTCATCTTGCTATTTTGCCACTTGGCGCACCACCCAACTTGAGTTTATTGCTTTTCTAGGGGCGGTCTGACCTGTAAGTGAAGCTGCACGTGTTAATAGATGAGGTCTTTACCCTCCACCCGCTTCCTTTTGGACAGGTTTTATTGCAGGTCCGCCGCTAGTATGCATTTTCGCACAAAATCCAAACATTTCACATTTTCTTTACGGGGTCCAACCTTACCCCAACCAGTTATCCTGGGGAATACACACATTTCCATGGGTAAAGATTACTCCTCTTTTAACCCCATCCAAATTTCGGTCGAAACATTTTGGTACCCTTCAGTTTCAACTTTTCTGTCGATGTGAACACACCCATCACTAATTGCGAAGTCCTATTTTGGCTACAGTTTTTGTGATTTACAGTGATCTCGCAAAGAAGTTATAGTGTTGTGATAACTAAAAAAATTGTGATTAAGTTATTTATTAGTTCCTGACAACCACATAAATAAGGATTATTGAGCAGGTGTACTATGTTTAATTTATTTTCGTTTCTTGTTTTCGTTTTTTTTAATTGGTCTGAGACGAGGCAGCGCTCTAATTTTCCATATTTTCCCTTCTATTTGATATTTAACCTTTTTAGAAAGAAGACTGTTGTGTAGCTTTTTGTAAACCTGTGTTTTATATTGTTGACTGTCAACAATGTCATGGGCATTTACGCGGCGAAAACTGCACGAAAAAATGCTGGAGAAAAAAGAAAAAACCATGGATGCTCGAAAAAGGAATTTGAATGCATATCTGGAGAGTTGTTTCAGATTACACGGAGATGAGGAGACAAAACTCGAGCTTAATAATTTTTTAAACATGAAATTATTTTATTCCTACGAGAGAAGATGGCGAGCTAGTTCGCAATCAAAATCTTAAAGATCTTCCGGGGCCGGAGCCTTAAAGATCTTCCGCAGGAGGTTCGTGATCTCTTGGTCCTGCAAGAATCTCAAAATTCTTCGAGCGAATGCGAAGAGGAGGAGGGGTGGGATTCAGAAGAATCTGATGCTGAATAATACATAATTGTAAATTTCTGAGGAATTATCCATGCTTTTATGAGAATAAAAGAGTTACTTAAATGCTATTTTGATACTTATTTAATAATTACTTTTAGTCCATACAGAAGAATCTCACGAAATCTGGAAATCGCACCTTTTTAACGTAAGTCAATGCACCCAACAACCCTACTTTTAGCGTTTTTTTTTTATTTATTGAGTACTTTGAAAGATCATTAACTCATTCTATACAACTAATTATCATTTATTTTCATATTTTATAATGATTACCGTTTATCTATGCAGTCAGCGTTACAATTAGCCCGTTAATAAGTTAAAGTTCCGCGATATCGCATGAAATAATAGTTTTTTCGTAAAAATAACTGCAGAAATGAAAATAGCTCGCCAAAAAACATATAGAGAGCAATTTTTAAAGACATCCATCCAAAATCTGATTTTTGTCCAACTTTTTCGCGATCCGGACCACTGTGCGGCGCCGGTCCATGGACGGGAGCCGGCAGAAAGTCTGCTCGACTGAAAGCGGCCTGTTATAAACTTTCGACAATAAAGGCATTTTTCCAAAGCACTCGTGCGCGTATTATTGTCGTTTGTCATCATTAATATATCAGATGAGTTACTAGTTTTCTTTCGTTATAAATCGTCCATCTTATCCGGGAATATTTTTAATGCAATGGATGAGAGCCGTGTAAATTTTTTAAACTAATGGTGAAAACATTATTCCATGTTTTCTCGCTGACGACTCATAAACGATCGTCGATTCTTATAGCGTAGTACTGTTACTCGACCGCATAATATGGAAAATTTGCTAAGAAAGCTATCCAAATCCTCAGTTTGTCGGAATAATGCAGTATAAACATAAGTCTCGAAAAACTTTTTTGCGGAAGGAGCACGAAGGGAAGAAAAATTACGAAAATCGCATTTGAATCGCTGAAAATCGTGATTAGCACAAAATTCGCGTTATCGCGGGAAAACCTCGGAATTCGCGTTATCGCATTTGCGACTTTTGCATGTCCCTACTCATAAGCCATGGTAACCGAGCAATTTGCGTTGCAGGAATGTTCAATAATATTATGAGTCCCATAAACCGTTCCATTATTTATCGGGCCGAATGAGCGGGGTTAAATTATATATGAGTTCCATAACTTTGTGGGACCCATAGCTATCGGACCAATAGCGGAAGTTTCTTGCAACTGGCCATTAGTTATACAGTGCAGTTCTGATTTAAGCCAGAACCGGAACCAGAAAAGGTCTCATATGTGAGGTTTTATGGTAAAAGAGCATGAAATCCTTTTCAATCACGTTAGTTTCCTGGATTAAATTACTCTTTGGAGGTAAGAAAATGAAGCCTAATAATCTTATTATCTCACAAGCAACACCACAGATGACGTGTTACCTTAAGAGAAACAACATTGCATTCCTGAACAATGTTTCCCATGGTTGAACAACATGGTTGAATTGCTAGCATTTCTGGCACTAAGATTACTTTTGTTACCCAGGAGAAATTTCGGAATGGTGATACTAAATGCTTGCAGAGGAGCTAATTTTCCAAAATGTTCTCATTAAAAGCAGTTTTCAGGAAATCCGTTTAGCCACCTGCTGACAAACAAAGATTGGAGATTGAAGAAATGAGATATCTGAGGATAGTCATCCAAATTAACCCCACTAACAGGGAGCAAAATTTCGCTAATACATCACAAAGGCTAGGCTTTACACCCTGTGGGCCTGGGTTCAAGTCCTGGCAGTAGCAGAAACGTATCAGAGATGGCCGTATCCCTACTTGAGTGTAATGTGTAGGGCACTTCCAGTGCACCACTCTGTCCAGTGGATGGGACATTAAGTCCTGGTCCCTTTTGAGCTTATCATAACAACCTGGCTAATGCCAACATAGGGTTCCTATCCCCCCAGCCCTTACTTCATGGCGCTAATGACCCCAGCTGTCGGTTACCTCCTTCCAAATAGCATACCATAGATAATACGGAGCACACAGGACCCGGGATATTCGGAAATTTAGATTTTTCCAGTGTTTAGATCACTTTTTTTTAAAGTGAGCTATTTAAATAACCGCGCAACTACCGTCATGCCGCCAGTGATGACTAAAAAAATTATAAATAGCCCGGAAAATTTTTCCCTCTTTATAATTTTTACGCATTAAAAAAGCATTTTCCCTTGAATTTTACCATTAGTAGATTGAATCTACCGGGAATAGCTTCTCTGTCGGCATTCTTCCGCGAATTCAGCGCCGGAAACTTCGACTCACAAGCCGTGTGACTCATCTTCACGTAATGTTTTCTTCCCCATATCTGATAACAACACCGGACACTTTTTGTATTTCGATTTAATGGTGCTAAGCCATTCCTGAGTTTAAAAGGACTGCCTTATCACTCACGTCTTCAATATGACTTCAATGATTACATGACGATTGACGACGCGAGTTATTCTCTGAGGGTATTAACTCCTGTTCCATTAAAAATAAACGCTTGCCACCTAGCGGAGTTAAACTAATAGCTATTTATGTTCCAATCATGTTTCATTTAAACCCACTGACAATGTGATACAAGTTGAGTCAGTTCTGTTAAGTGCGCCGCGCAAGCAACTTTCCCTCGCCTCCATTCGTCCAGCAGATGTGGGGTTAGCCCGCGGAATGAAACAATGCATGCTGCTTTTACCATCGTGTCGAATCACCATCGTCTTACGTCCATACTAGAAGTACGACTATCTTTTTTGGATCACCTTGGAAGCCAAAATTTTGGCACGGGAGGATTTTTAACGGCTTATGTCGCCGTTATATTTCGCTTGGGCGACGGAAAAGCGTTGGAAAAATTCTAGAAAACTTTCCGTTAGGGATAGATATTCCGTAGTTCATAATTCCGGATTAACGACCATCTACTGTAATTACAATAAATATATTATAAACAGCGTCGATCAATAAGTCGAATGATAAACGAAAGGTGAAAATATTAATATCTCCAGCGATCATCTGTCTTCATCAAAAGTAGTTATGCATACACGGCGATTGCCGTATCTTTTAGGTTTCGATATCCTTCTACAGCAAATTTGAACTAAGAGCGATATTAGCGTTCATAAAGGAGCCTGAAATATTACTGAGAGGGCATAGGGGGAAGCAATAATTAGATTCTCGATGTTTTTAGTTTCACGCTCAACAGCGCGATGCCATTTCAAACGTTCCTGTATTCATTTTTGTAACTCATTGAGACGAATAAATAACCTAATTTCATATTGTTCCAGTCGGGATTTTCTAAACAAGTCGAAAGGCAACTGCATAAAATCAAGATTAGCAGCCTCTTTGGGGCTTGGGTTGTGCTGTGCAAAATCGAAAAACTGCGTAAAATCAAGAAAAGATGTAAAATCGAAGTTTCACCATTGCATTTCCCTATGCTTTCCGGCCGGACTCTAGTATGGCTGCGTAAAAACAAGACTTAATGTAAAATTGAGGTTTAACTGTAATCGCATTTATCACATACGGTTTTTTTCGACGATTCATAGAAGAAACGTTCATACGAACTTCTTTATTACGAACCTCCGGATTTTCGGTCCCGTGATCTTCGTAATAACGAGAGTATGTATGAATATTGAAAATTTCATGGAATTCAAGTGTAAGTTTGGATTATTCGTGTTTTCCGATTATTCGCATCATTAGCCAATTCGGATACTCGGGAGTATGCTGTATTGTAAAGTGCAGTGTAAAGATGTCAGTTAGTACAAATAAATGATATATTTTTGTTTCACCAGGTTATCAAAGTGGCCTGAGAGTTGAATGAACATTCAGCGCTCACTTCACTGTTCTGAATTTAAAGGAAACATTTTTGCTCACAGCTAATAAGGGGAGACCACGACACTTGCTCTCCCTTTTTCAATGCTGTATTTTTTACGGTATTCGGAATGGCAAACAAATATCTGAACTGGTTGTGGTTCCGTTGAATGGGCCTTAGTAATTAATTATTTTTTATGCGGTACTTTCTACATGCTGTATAACAAGTTAAAATTTCATCACCTCCGTCAAGCGAGGCCGTGGTGTAGTGGTCAGCGTTGACGACTCCCACCGTGGGGTCCTGCATTCGCGGCTCGGTGAAGATGATTTTTTTTCTTCCTTTTTTTCTTCATTTCCCCCCCCCGGCTTCGATTTAATTTCAATTGCAGTAATCCTAGGCTGGAGGAGACATTTTTTTACCTTCGTAATGGTTCTTTGATTTTTCAGCAGGCCTATTCCCAACGCGGAGATAGGAGTGAATACTACACTAGAAAGGGTTGGTGTTCCCCCGAACTCTAATGTTCGGTGTAGCTCATTCTGATCAATTTTAAAACCAAATATGAGTTCAGCTTTTTCCGAGAGCGCTTAAAATTAAAGCTTGGAGCGTGCATAAAAATTTAATTAAGAAGTACACAGAAATGATAAAAATTCCCTTGTCGCTCAAACACTATTGTAATTCACGTTGTTGAAAAAGGAGTTTACTTATACAATCCTAAAAATAATAAAAGCGCCTGAAGGAAATAACGTGTTCCACAAAATATTATAAGTTATGAGAATTATAATTGAAGTTAATTTCGGATGATCCGGCGATTTTGAGTCATTCGAACATATCGAAGAGATGAGACAAAATTAGCTTATTTACTCGTTATCTCTGTGGGATATATGCGCTAGATAATTTTTTAAAAATATTGCAAACAGAAGACTTACTTTCTCATAGACTAATCCAGTTCTTCCCCTCCGGCCGCCAGTTTCCAGTAAATGACTTCCTTTCTCCACCGTATCCAACGACTTCAGGCCTAAAGACTGGGAATTCCCTTCCCCCTTTCTTTTTCACAGTTTTCCATCTTCCGAAGGCATTCATTGAGAACGAAGTTTCTTTATGTCCTTGCCACGGCAAACTCCCCCCACTCCCCTGCATTTCCTACCGACTGCCAAAAAACCAGCGTCAACGGCGTCCACTCTGAAGCCTGCTGGAAGCCATCGGCGACCAGAGGCCTCCTCCCCATCCGCTCCCATCATCGTACGCCCCTTTATTTTCCTGGCGACAATGGGCACCCTTCACCACGGGGTACCCTATTTGCTGCTGTGCGAATCCGTCCCATCTTCCAAAGCGGGAACCTCGGGCAAAAATTTTAGGGATTCCCAAGGGATGAATGTTTTTGAAAAAACCCTCAGCCTATTCCTAATCCCCGACACTGCACTTCATCCCCTCCACTGCCGACCAAAGGTCACTAACAGCACTCCCCCCCTTCATGACGCACCCCTCTTCTCCCAGCAGAACTTATGTGACCGTTCTTTCGAGGATTGCATTGTAATGAACACGGCCACTTTCTTAGGGACTCACTCTCCATTGTAAACAAGGGAAATAAACCTTTTTCTGGAAAACGTCAAACATGACATTGCCAATTTTTTCTCCTTAATTTGGCATACCTTTGTTAATTCGCAGGGAGTTTGTGGGGACAGGTGCTTGGGTGGTAATCATCATAAAAACAAATGAAACACATATTGATCGCGCACCAAGAACATCGAATAAAGCATTGTCCCCCACATACACAATTTGTCCTCGAAACTTCGTCTGGGAAACAGACCTGACGCACATTCTGGAAAAAACTTCTAGTCTGTACAAGTTTTGACGCATACCATGCGTATTGAAGCATGCAGAAGAATTTCGGCGATGATAGTTGGTCGTGCACCAGCGAATGTATACGAATTTCGTCTTCCCTCGAACTTATTTCACGGTTCTCCTGAAGTAAGTAAGAACAATTTTGAATCCTAGAAATGAATAGTTTTACCTGGCGATAAAAATACATGTCACAGGGTTGGCAAATTGGCGTGCATTTCGGTGGAATAATTTTTAATTGACACGTTGACAGGTCATTTTCGTCTATGAATACGTCATCGTAAATTTCAGGGTTTGTTTGTCCCCCCCATAAATCTATTATAAGAAGAAATTTATTTGTGGATACGTACGGCTTCAATACATTTCTTAAAAAGACCTTGTACAAATCAGTCGTCAATTTTCCAGATTTGGAAGAAGTCACGACAACGTTCTTCCACCTTTCCTCCAATTCCTCTACATTTTTTTTCACTCTAGGACCGAATGACCCCCCTACTTCCTGCATACAGAGAAAAACTTTTGGTAAGAGTTTACCGTCTGAGGTTAATGAGTATTGGGCTGTGTAAGAATATGTTACTTTGTTTCTGTCTCCAGCACACAGGAGCACGGCCTTTTCTCCCTGATGGCTTAAAGTCCGTTTTATATCAACTCGATACTCACATCCAGTTTGATCTGTGTTAATAATGTATTCTGGAGCGTATGTAGGCATAAGTTTACTAACTTGTTTCTGGAAAACCTCAGCACTTTTCAATATTTCATCAAAAGACTTTATGTCCCTACTAGAAACATAATTAGTCACTTTTCTCTGTCGAATTTTATATTCTTTTTGAAATTAATCAGCCAGGATCTGGAGGTAGAAAACTCAAATTCTGGTGACATGTGTTGATACGCTACGGCTAGCCCCCACTGCTGCAGTGATCTGGACGTAACATGCTCCTTTCTTTTCCTTGCCTCACAAAATCTATTGTAGGTGCATTTCTTTATCATTTCGCACTTATCTAACGGCGTACCCCCATTTTCAAAGTCTTTATTCCAAGACTTCAGTTGAAATTTTCTCTTCAGTAAATGTGATCCTCGCTTCTGTAGGGTAGCTAGCGACCAATTCGGGTGTTCCTTAGCGAGATTTACCACTTTAATTTTGGTTTCCAAAGAAACCCGCGCGTATTTAGGGGACTTTGGTGAAGGCTCGTAGGATTCACCGGCACTTTGCAACGGGGGCGTGCTGCTTTCTGTTGACTCCTCTTCGCACTCACTGTCGGAAACAAAATCTGCTTCCACGTCTTCGTTCTCCAAAAACAGTTCTTCCTCTTCCACGAACATGTTCTCTTCAAGTATCTCCATAAATTTGATTACAACTTTCTCACCGATAAGGCACCTCCCTTTGCGACACCTCAAGATTTGAGGGGTCCTGAATAACACCCATTTCCCTCAAAGTATCTGTGAAATATCAATTCAAAATTTTTGAAATGAGACGATAAAAATTATTCAACAAGTATGCAAATTTTTAATTGAAGATATCCCTATATTAAATTAATGAATGTCGGACAAAATGTTCTCTTATCGCAAGCATGCTATCGAGAAAAATTATTTATTCAAGTATAAATTATACGGTGTTCGGTGAAAGAAATGTAATGGTGAATCGTTTACTGCAACTGGCTTACCTTGGAAGTATATTACCGCACCGGTTGCGTCTTCTTTGGAGTAATTAAGAAGGCATTCTGTACTACCTTCTCTCTCCGATGGAACTAGAGAACTGGATGTACCTGCTCTATCCATTGTAAACACGCAAAACAAGCAACACTTAACAGTTGATTTCCTGGCTTGCAGGTTATCAAAAATCAGTTGCACTTTGTGTGATTTACTCGAACACTTTATTACTTCTTTAGAACACCACTGCTCACCAGAAAGAGAGAATTACTCGTGAAACACGTCGTGAACACAATAGAACTTTACAGGAGCGGATGCAAACCCAAAGTGAGTTCGCGAAGTCCTGAAACGCGGGCATATTTTTATTGCCCCAGAACAATGCATGCTAAGCTACCCTTCCCCACAACATGCAGGGAGATGGAAGGGGAGCCTAACGGTGGCCTTTTTCGAAGAAATGACATTTGTAGGTGGTCCTCCTGTGTTCACGCAGTAAGGGCTACGGACAATTTGGGATACGGCGAGCGATAGAGACATTTGGCTTAACTCGTTATTTGAAATAACAGGATTTAATTTCCGATTATTTTTTAATGAATAATATTTGGGAATAGTTCTTTTACTATTTAGGTGCTTTATAAGTAAACTCCTTTTTCAACAACGTGAATTACAATAGTGTTTGAGCGACAAGGGAATTTTTATCATTTCTGTGTACTTCTTAATTAAATTTTTATGCACGCTCCAAGCTTTAATTTTAAGCGCTCTCGGAAAAAGCTGAACTCATATTTGGTTTTAAAATTGATCAGAATGAGCTACACCGAACATTAGAGTTCGGGGGAACACCAACCCTTTCTAGTGTAGTATTCACTCCTATCTCCGCGTTGGGAATAGGCCTGCTGAAATATCAAAGAACCATTACGAAGGTAAAAAAATGTCTCCTCCAGCCTAGGATTACTGCAATTGAAATTAAATCGAAGCCGGGGGGGGGGGGGGGGGGGAAATGAAGAAAAAAAGGAAGAAAAAAAATCATCTTCACAGAGCCGCAAACGCAGGACCCCACAGTGGGCGCTTGACGGAGGTGATGAAATTTTAACTTGTTATACGGCATGTAGAAAGTACCGCATGAAAAATAATTAATTACAGCCAAACTAAGGCCCATTCAATGGAACCACAACCAGTTCAGATATTTGTTTGCCATTCCGAATACCGTAAAAAATACAGCATTGAAAAAGGGAGAGCAAGTTTCGTGGTCTCCCCTTGTAAGACATACATATTCCAGTGATTACATTTGCATGATTGTCAAGGCAATTTTGAAAATGTTTTATGTGCCTGCATATAATAGCGTATTGGAAGTGAAGCGTATGGGTATTGCTGTAAATTAAGTGGTTCAATTTGTTAATTACCTAAGTTTGAAAATTTTCACTTTCACTTGTAATGGCTTCATTTAATAATTATGACTATCTTGATTTCTTCTCCTATTCTCTGTGAGAAAATTTTGGTGTCAGAGTGTCTGCATGCAATACTGATATATTTATTGCCAGTGTAAGTTTGTATTTTTGCGTAGAATTTTATTATGAGTGTTACATGATGGTTGATGTTTCATAATATATATTTTATGCTTGGATTTCAGTCATTGCAACGGTTGCGCTTGCATTTCTCCTGCTCCCCATGTGCCAGTATGTGATTCGCCCATGCTCAGATGGAAAGAAGTAAGTCACACTCATTATAATGATGACATTACTAGAGTAGAGCAAAGATGGCTATTGCAAGGTCCATTTAGGTTTGAATAGTGATGCATTTTGAGGGATAGATGGATGCAATCGGGATACGTATAAATGTGTATATATATGCATGTAGTCACTATCCATCAGAAGGAATCAGGGTCATTGGGGATTCCTGCTAGAGTAGAGCAAAGATGGCTGTGGCAAGGTCCATTTAGGTTTGAATAGTGATGCATTTTGAGGGAGAGAGGGATCCAATCTGGATACAGGCCCCAAATTTCACCAAACGTTGGTGAAGTACCTCCTATGGACCACAGCTTAACTGCACGACACCAATTAATATGATGGGTTCTATTCTGGCTAGAGATGAGATACCTGGTATGATGCATGCATTGGTAATCTCAGACAATGTAAAACTCCTCTCTACTCGTATAGCATTTTGGTCCCTGTGACGTCACGTGAAGTGGAATCACATTGGCACCAATCTGGCCTTTTTCAAATGAGGTTAAAATTGAAAATTAACATTCGTCTAAACTGGGGTTTCTAAAACCAAATAATTTGTATGTTATGAATACACTAATGGTGGGTAACGAATCGCAATCGATGCCTTTGGTTGTCTTTGATGAATGAAACTACCCTATTGTCTACGCCTGGCTATGCTGTCTCTACTCCCCCTTCCCCCCCTGCCTCCCGCATTCACCTCCACCATTCCCTTCCTCTCCAGATTGACCTCGACTAGGCTCAGCAGATACATGCCACGGTGCAACAAAATTTCCAGTTCCCTCGGGCCGTATTCAACCGCGTACGAGGCCACGGCAATAATTTTGAATTTGCGATATGAAATTTACTATTAAATATCGTTGATAACATTTCTCTTAATTTACAATCGGTTAACCATTGAAAAATCTCCTAAATTTAATCTAGAGATTTTTTTCCCACCGCTGATGCAATGCTGGAGCAGACGCCTTAGTAAACTTGAAATATTCCTTGTCTGCAACCAAATACATAATTCCATTTTACAAAGAGGATTCTGATGGAAACAATGAGCCCAGTGTAGCCCCTTGCATTGAAATGAAAATATCCTATAGGTGCTGTTGCGCCCTATTTTATATTTTAACACATTTCGAAAACGTCAAACGAGTGTGGACTCATGCACGGATGATCCACAACTCACGGAGAATCGGTAATCTGCTGTTTTATGATATTTATAATCTCAATGAATTGGATCCCATTTGGAACTTGGACACGAATTCCAGGTATGAGAAACAAACGTAAATTCGTCTGTATGTTATTTAAATCGATTGCATTTCAACCAAAAGCAATGTAATAGAATGCATTGAATACCATGTAACTGTATGACAAATGACTGCGATTGAGGAGCTGTGGTAGGCATTTAATTTCACAGGTACCCTTTGCGAGGGATCTTGAGAGTGTTAGTGGCTAGTGTCAGTGGATCGATCTGACGTTTGCTTCAGAGGGTGAGAACAACAGCCTGGGATACAAATGATAATCCCTTTGCTGCTCAAAGCCCCTCCTGGATTTCTTTTCTCTTCCACTCTGCCTCGAACGGCCTTTGTTCTGTTCTGCAAACGGCCTGCTAGTGTTTATGACCCTGTACGGGGGTGGGGTTCAGCTGCGTTATCACTGTGGACTTTTTTTTATTTGTGACTCCATGACATTAATTTTTTTAAACAGAAGTCTATATGCTAAGTAACATGCATTGGTGAAAAATGGATGTTTGTGTATTGAGATGAATATATGTTTGTGTGTGAGGTCAGTGTACTTTGAAGTCAGAAGTGTCTTGTCAGCAAGCTCTGTGATAAGAATGCTTTGGTTTCCTGATCTAACCTCTGTCCTGTTTGCTGTTTTCCTGTTTCAGGATATCCTTTGGTGTGTGTGGTCGCTTTACAGGGGCTGAGATGTTATCTTTCTCTTTGGCTCTGTTCATTGTCTGCATCTGGGTGTTGACCGGCCACTGGCTTCTCATGGATGGTACGTACGTCCTCTGCATTTATTGTCACTACATTCGTTCGCCAATTTTATTTTTTTCTCAATTGTGATAGTATGGGGTGAATAATGAGTTGTATATATTTCTGTTTCTCGAGCTAATACCGGCAAAAAATTGACAGCCTTCACACTTTCACAAATAAGTAAATGATATCACAAATTGGTGCTTCTTTTTAAACCCATCAGTGAAATGCAACCAACCTATCCGCATCTCTTTCACTAGGGCTTGTTGTTATATACATTGTTGTGAGCAAGTCCTTCCCTCATCGAGTGTTTCTCCCGGAACTAGTTAACTGGAACTGTAATGATGTTACCAACTCATCATCAATGGATAGCAACTTTTGCTTAAAAATTATGAGAAAATGGGGGAATGAGGAAGATTTGTGTTTTCATTGTAACTTCCATCTACCAAATTCTTTTGATGAATTGCAAATTTTGGTCTGAGTGAACGACTTAAAGGCTTTTTCCCTCTTCATTCTGGATATTTTCTCTGCATCTATTTGCCATTGCACCACTCTTTTGGTTTTTTCCCTCAAAACGTAATTACAGTAGAACCTCACTTATGAAACTTTCAGCGGAAAACCAAAAAGAGTTTCATAAGTGAGGAAGTTTCATATGTGAGGTTTTTTGGTATTCAGCATGAAATCCTTTCCTATAGGGGCCAGTTTGTTTCCAGGATGCAATTACTCATTTGGAGGCAAAAAATTGAAGCCTAATAATTTTATTTCCCCACAAGCAACACCACAAATGATGTGTCACTTGGGGGGTGGAGGTAGTACCTCGGGGGGTAGAGCTCGGAAAAATCTCCCCTCTTAATGATGTTTATGCACTAAAAAAGAATTTTCCCATGAAATTATAGCAGTAGTAGAATGAATCTACTGGGTGTAGCTTCTCTGTGGGCATTCTTCCGCGAATTTAGGGCCGGGAACTTCGACTCGCAAGCCGTGTGACTCATCTTCACGTAATATTTTTCTTCCCCATATCTGATCACAACTCCGGATACTATGTACTTTGATATAATTGTTATAAATCATTCCCGAGTTGAAAGGAACTGCCTTATCTTCGCGTTTTGAATTTGACTTTAATGATTATGTTACGACTGACGACGCGAGTTATTCTCCAAAGGCATTTGTACTAACTCTCGTTCAGTTTAAAAATAAAAACTTGCCACCAGGCAGACTCAAGCAAATAGCTACTCAAGGTCCAACTTTGTTTCATTTAAACCCACTGAGATACAAGTTGGGTCAGTTTTGATCTGCGCGCCGCGTAAGCAACTTTCCCCCGGCTCAATTCGTCCCGCAGATGTGGAATTAGCCCGAGGAATGAGACCATGCATGCTGTTTTTACCATCGTGTTGAATCACCATCGACTTACGTCTATAATACAAACACGTTAATCTTTTATGGATGACCTTGGAAGCCAAATTTTTGGTACGAGAGGATTTTTAACAGCTCATTTAGATGTTATTTTGCTGGGGCGACGGAAAACATAACCTTGGAAAATTCTAGACAATCTTTTGTAGAGATAGATATTCCGGATTAACGATCATCTACTGCAGTTAAAATTAACATCTAATAAACAGCATCACTCATTATTAAAACTTATTATTCTTCATTGACATATCTATGTGATGAGCACATACTAATCCCGCTCCTGTGACTAAAATCGGTGCGCGTACCGCAATCTTCTCGTAGAGCAGTTATCTGAAAAGTCGTATAAGTGAGGTGTTTTATCTCATTGGACTGGAAAAATGCATTTCGTAACCGAGTTCGTCGTATAAGTGAAAAGTTTCATAACTGAGGTTGGAAATACATGGGTTCATATGGGGTTATTCACTGGACCAAAAAAAATCGGCGTATAAATGAGGTCATCGTGTAGCTGAGGGTCGTATAACCGAGGTTCTACTGTATATGTGAGGAAAATTTTTTCTAAATTTTTATGGCATTCAATATTTTCTCATTTTTTCCGCACAAAGACAGCCTTGGAAATAGGTATCTTTCATTTACACCAAAACAAGATTCATATTTTATTCTGTCTTTGTACTTCATTTCCTTTATTTGGTTCAATTGATGACCAGTTGCAAGAAACTTCCACTATTGGTTCGATAGCTATGGGTTCCATGAAGTTTTGGAACTCTTATTTTGGGTTGCAAGAAACAATCAGTCTCATCCCCTAGTTCCAAATAGTTATTGCTTCGAGCACGTAGTTGCTCAGAAATCCGGTAGATGACGTTACTGTCGCAATGACAACAACGTAAACAAATTTGAAGAGCGAATTTTGAAACGCATTAAATAAACATGCGAAGAAACCTCAGGAATGGGGCAGAGACATATTGTGATGGTTATGTTTCTAATCAACTCAAGTGATTGATAATATGGCAAAGCAAGGGAAGAAATTTAATGATTTTTGAGGGAAGTCTAGTAATTGAACTGGTGGGAGAAAAGAAAGCCATAATTTAAAAGTATTAGGAGAGAACAATTAACAAAATCACTGCTTGGGAGGAGGTAACAAGGCAGTGCTATTCCGTTTGCCAGACAGGATAATTAAACAAGCAAGTAGGTGTATGCCCTCTATGATTGTTCAAAGAAGAAGGCGCAAAATGATCAGCATTATGATTTGGTTATTTTCATTTGCCTTTGACTTAAAAATGTAAGTTATTCTTTATTTCTTAATTTAATTGTTCCTCAGCAGATTGAATTGTATAAAACTGGAGGAGGAAGGTTTACAAGAAAACTTGATAGTGCTGGAGAAAGAATTTTATCAATGTTGACACCCCAATTTAAACCATTGGCAAATGCATACGATTCAAATGCAAATTTTTATAGAGAAAATTATTTCAAAATTTTCCATTTATGATAAAATTGTTTTAATAGTATAAAAATGTTTAAATAAATTATGGATGGCACATTCGAATAGTTGAATCACCGAGTAGCGTGAATAATGAGCTTTTTACACTATTCGATATTCGCTGACAAGTTATCTATTATTCAAATAACGAATTCACAGCACAGATTATCCATAATTCTCTTTTAATCCATAGAAAATGATTGGGTCTAATGTGAAGGTTTGCATATTTGATTGGTTCAATTCTTTTATTATATTTTTATGAAAACCTATCATTGAAAGTAAGCACTGATATGTATAAAATGCTGATCCCTCCGCAAGAACCCCACTAACAAGGATGTGTGCCTACGTTCAAACCTTGATAAAACAAGACCCCACGGAGCTTAAATAAGCACTCGCTACAGCGAATTGTCGCTTTACCGGAGGTGGAGCAAATAACAGCCAACATACCTATTGTGAATACTACAGGAACAGGATTGGTATGGCTACAGAGAAATTTCTATCTGATAAACTTAACACGTTGCGTACCGGGGTACTTCAATTGCTAGGAATGGCGATTCTGGGTGGAGGTGTAATTAGGGCGTAATACCTTCGGTTTAGACATGATTATAAAAGCTAATGTTTAGAATATAACTTCACCCAATCAAAAGTTATGATGCATCAATTCATTATGAATAAGGAATAACAACTGAAAACGTACTAACGAATACGCATTGTACGCTTTAAAATTGTTTAGGTTGACGCACCTAAATGCCAATGAGAATTCTCGCCATCCGTTCGCAACGTGTTAACCCTTTCAACGCTGAGGCTATTTTTTGTATGGCTTTTCCCTGACTGAATGCATTTTTTTGGGTTTTTCAGTAATACTGTACCTAAGAAACAATTATTCTTCAGGAATTAAAAAAAAAAAATTGTTAATGCTAAAAATTTAAATTTTTTCAACGGACGTGAATTCACGTCCTCAGCCATACGCTTGAGGCCGCTCTTAGTTATGCAGGGTAGTATCAACGCCCCTTTACGATCATATATCCCTCCTAAGCTTTTAGCTACCCCTTATGCTGGGAAAAAATGCAAAGCCTTTCAAATATAGTAATGCAATATGATGTCTTATTTTTATTTTTATTTAAAATTCCATAGATTCATAATTTATCAATTTTGTAATTATTTTGCAAATGCTGATATTTTTCTGCTAAAAACGCGATCTGCTAAAACTACAACGGCTAAATAGCTATTTCCCGCACTCGTTCTTCTGTTCTGTGAAATAATAGAATGAAATATGTTGTATGTTATTTTGACATTTGAATCTAATATTTTTTTAAATTTCGTTACGAAATTTTGCAGAAAGAACTAACACAGTTTCTAGCAGGATTTATAAAGGAAAAAAAAACTTTTAAAACAGGTATAATTTATTTTTACATAGCGCTAAACATATAAATAATATACACAAAATGCAATCGCACAAATTCTAAATAAACACAAAATCCTTTCACAATACTTTTTACAAATATATAAACGTAAAAATAGAACAGAAATTACAACTTCATCAGACTGCAGAGCAAGAAAGCATATTAATTATACACAAATAGAAAAATACAGTTTCCATCATTGAAATTATTATGTACAAATATTTACAATCGCATATTTTCATGGAAAGCTATGAAACATGTGTCGACGCAGAGGGGAGGGTGTCCCTCGCAAGCAGGGCAAAAGAACGTTGTGTCTTTTCTTATCCCCTTCTTCTGGCATTCCCGGCACCTGCTTTGCACCGTTCTGTTCCTCTTGCTTTTTTCGTCAATTGGAAGGGTGTGAGGGAAATGCCTTGATAAGCCTACGCCTCTGGAAGGGACTGAAGGGGAAGGGCCTGAAGGGCGAGTGAAAGCAGGTGAAAGTAAAGATTTGATTACCGAAAGCCGAAAGTCATAAAATGAATATCTGGGATGCAATTTCTTATACAAATAATAGCTATTGAGGAGGAGAAGGTGGAAGATGTGAATGCCCAACTTCTTGTACCATTTGAGAGTTTTTCGCTCAATTGGATAATAGGACATCATCTGATCAGTGTGATCAATGCCCCCCATCGCCTCGTTGTATCTTGCAATCGCCTCAGGTTTGGGAATAATTCTCCCTCCCCTTCGGCGGGGGACATCAATCATTTCGCCGCTATACTGCGAACTGATCATCAGTACTTCTTTCTTGTCTTTCCACTTCATGACGCAGACACCGTCACCAGTGTAGGCATTCACAACTTCCCCCTTCTTTAATTTTTTTGAATTAATTTGGGGAGGATTACCCTTCCGGTTAGTTCTCAAAGTTCCGGTACATTAGGTCTTCCACTCCAGTAGTTGGTGGGCCAAATTGACACTGTTGTAATAATTATCCATAAATAATGAATGGCCAGCATCAAGGTGACCCTCCATTAGCTTATTCACAACAGTGTCAGCAGCCTCCGGAGTTCCTCCGTGGAGGTTATTACTCCCTAAGCTGCCATTCTCCTCGACTTCGGTGGAGGAATGTCCTCCGGTGGAGGAATGTCCTCCGTAATATCCTGAGGATCAGAGTGCGCGGGGGACTGACTTGAG
This sequence comes from Ischnura elegans, assembly GCF_921293095.1. Taxonomy (NCBI): domain Eukaryota; kingdom Metazoa; phylum Arthropoda; class Insecta; order Odonata; family Coenagrionidae; genus Ischnura; species Ischnura elegans. Next base: position 4,527,787 of record NC_060248.1, on the reverse strand, counting down.
AAGTCGAGGGTCGAGGACTCTCCCTAAGGGTGGATTGCTCCACACCTCTTTTTTTTCCTCCCCGAGTTTTATTTTAACCATTCTGAAACATGATAAATGAAAGCATAGTATGATGGCATACTTTTATGGACTAAAAAAACATTTTGGATAATAATATAATTTTCCACTATTTATAAGATCTCGATTAAAAAAAGAAAGACCTGATTTTAGTAACATATTGGTTCAATGATGAATGAAGAAATTAGCGAAAATAGCAAAATGATCTTTGTTTATTTATAAAAAACTATGGCGAGTTTGGTGTCGTTTTCCATCATTTTAAAAACACTTTCTAAATATGGTATGTATAGCATTCATTAGAAAATATTTAGCTTGTATCGCTATGCTATTAAATGCCGAAGAATAACTCAGATCTACTCCACTCCCATTGTCATAGGCCGGGGTAGGGTGTTTGCCTGCGGAGGATTATAAGGGTCGGACCTGCAGGTACCCGGAGACCAGCGGCCGTCCCGTTTTACACAGAGCATGGGCAGAGCTATTTACCGCCGGGAGATGACATGCATTCCGAAATATTCTCAGAGGGAATCCCCGAGCCAGTCGGTAGACCATTGAACTCTGCTTCATAATAAGAAAATATCCTCTGACGCCATCCTGCTTGAGGGTTCTTCCGCCCCAACACCCTCATCCCTAATGCTTTTCACGTGGCAATAAACCCTCTTTGTGTCTGCGAAACTTCCGAAAGCAGGGCCAAGAAGGTCGCGCGCCACCCCGGCAATTGATCAAACAAAAGAATATAAGGAGAGAGTGAACCGTATCTGAAAAGAGTGAAATGTCGAAGACTACTAAAGATATTGCTAGCGACCACTTCAAATCCAACTTTCAAAACATCCTTTCCTGAACAGCCAAATCTCTAACGGGAATGACAACACTTCCACGGATAATTATTTTTCTTGATTTCCTGATTATGCAGATACCAAGAACACAAAGTTATTGTCATTCGCAATGAAAAAAGATATTTTGTTACGCAGCAAGCGAGGACCGCAAAATTTTAACAAGAATACCAAAATGTTCTTTGATATCGTGTCTTTTTTTATGTTTCCAGCATTATGATAGTGGTAATTAATCACAAATAACAGCAACAGCACTTTCAACCTTCAGTAATGAAGGCATTATATGCTTATACTTTCTAGTAATAGGTACGAGTTTACGAAGAAAAATTAACAATTTATGCATGAATTTGTAATGCACTGGTCCAAGGATTAAATATAAAAATTTAGGAGCGCATAAGTGTCATTTGAAAAATAAAATAAATGAAAATGTTACTTGAGCAAAAATAGAAAATAGCTACGTTTCGCCAAAAAATATTTCGAAGCAAAAAAAGTATAACATAATTACTCATTGACTCACCCAAATTGAAGGGAGATGAAGGAAACAAATAATATCAAAACACAGGATCGGGATATTTACAGATCCTGAATTCTGCAATCGATTGTTTGCTGCTGCAGTATCTTGTGTAGGGAGTAATAAGAAGAAATAATGAATACACGGTACATGGATGTTTAAAATAAAAATAGGATCTATGCACAATAAATGATAAAAAAAATGCATTCAATGCTTCATCATGCCATATTTCATCGCTAGTTAGTGAAGAATATTCGAAGAATATTTTGGATAACGACAATTTATCGCCGTATAAGTCGAAAAAAAATTAACTGAAAATTTTCATTTTTTTTACTTGAAAAACATATACCTAGTTATCAAAATACATATCTATAACACATATATCAACACACAATTAGGTAAATAAAAGGCAAATCACACATATTTACAACAGCAAATTAAATAGAACAAGGAAAAAAAATGTTTACGTACCTCCAAGTGAAAGCGTCTTCGACCATAATATTCACCCCAGCAAGAAGAACTGACCTTCCCCAAGCGATGGTAGGAGTGTAACTGACGGCTGTGAGCCCGCAAAAGCCCCTACGAACGACTTGGACGCAGTGGTGCCGCTATGAAAGCCGCCGGGTATGGGACGTGAATTCACGTCGGGCCGCCATTAGCTAGGAATCGCTGGACGTGAATTCACGTCCAGCCGCGCGGAAAGGGTTAAGCATAAATCCAGACGAAAGGTGATATTTTTTTTGCATCACTAAATTTCCTTACTTTAATAACAACTATTCAAACAATTTATGTGCGCCGTACTGAATAAAAATAATGCAAATCATTGCTTTTGCAATCATTAGGCCAATGCACAACCGACGAAGCCATTTTTCTATGCACTTAATTAGTGCATTTACGTAATCATTTTATTATTTTGGTATTTTCCACTGAATATTCAAAAGATAACTGATAAAACTGTGTCGCTGTTATTTGATACTTCATATGCTTGCTTTGATGTATGTTTATTGTTCCCGTACTTTTTGCAGTAGTTATGTGAAATAGCATATGGCATTTGTTTTTGCAGACGAAAACTGTGGAAGGTGGTAGAACGATCCTGCCTCGGAAGACTTTTTCTATCATTCAGTGTAATATCTTCATTATCTACCCTAAACAGTCTACTAAGCTTGCATAATGATGCGATTAAAATTGCCGATCTTTTGAAGAAAAGGTCCATTTTGAGTGTTATGCCTGCAACGTCATGGAAATAATACACAAAGTGCATCCACGACACTTCAATAAAAGCAATTTGAATTACAATTGGTAATATAAGAAAAGATATTAACGTGATATTATTTCACGAAAAATATAATGCAGATGTCACTTGAGTGAAACAAAAGCGAGCTGCAAGAAACTGCGACTGATATAGCAAACATGGCTCATATATGTGACAAAGAAACGGAAAGGCATACGTACGTATCTGGTGGACCCTTTGGCCAACAAAACTTACGAGCAAGAATTTATTGATTTAACATTCCAAATAATGACTGCGAAACATGAAAAAGGAATGCATATATTTCTTAATTAAGGAAACTAAATGCGCAGCATCAGCTCTTCACAAATGCCATCGCTAAGGTGCACTACGTACCTCTAGGATCATCACTGCAATTAATACCTCATACTGCAAGAGTTAAGTAAGGGAGTAGGTTGTAAAAGAGTTCCGTTTCGCCTGCGGTATATCACGCAAGGATTACTTCTTAAGATATTCCGCTAGGATCGGAGTCCTTTCTTCCACGGCTTTGGGGTTACACCACCGGCATAATCAGCCATTATGAAGGGAGATAACGCTTTCGTGCTTTAAATTAGTACAACCAACCTTCCGAACACTTAAAAGTTCTCGATTATGTAGTAACGGTGATGGTGATGCGAGTCCAATGTCTTTTAATCGTCTACAAAAGTTCTGAACGCGACATAAGAAGTTTTCACTTTTACCCATCCACAAAAGTGTATTTACAGAATATACAATTACACATATACAGTGGAACCTCTATCTGTCGTTTTTCAGGGGGATGGATGAAAGAAACGATGAATGCGGGAAAACGATCGATGCGGGAATGTTTGCCCGGGTTGCCTATGTCCCAGGATCCGCTGGATTTTTGCGAATTATGATATTCATTAATGGATTCAAACAAGATTTTAGCTGATTACAGGAATATTATTACTTTATCGAAACAATTAGGTCATATTGTTGATTCGACTTATCTCTCTTTCTAATATCCTAAAGGAACAAGCCGCCTTGCTAAAAAAATGTTTGCACTCCACTCGGAATTTTCACTGCTATTATGCATTTCTGTCTGATTTAAAAATTCTTATCCATCAAATGCCATTTCAAGTACACGTATTTACAAGAGAAAGGTGTGTGTTATGCCTCAAACAACTGATTTCGCTGTCGCAGTGATTGGTTATGAGATGGATCAAGAAGGCCAAAAATAGTTTATTATTTGAAATGTTCCTTTCTAGCAATTAAATTTTTAATGTGATTGAGGCAATGTGGCGTTAATCGTCAGCGGCACGCCCACCTGATCCTCGGCTTCATCCCACTTCTTGTTTTCACCAGGGATCTCGCTCTACCCCCACCCCTGCTGTCATGTACTACCGGACATACCGAGGCGTTCTGCAATATTCACGTATTTCTAGCCCGGATTCTTTTCTTCATCATCAATTATTTTCAGTCCATCTTTTAAAGTTCTCACTTGTGTCTTCGGAAGGGCCATGGTCCGAAGACGAATAAGAATAAAACTAATGAAAATGAAACCAGACTCCATTGAACCCACACGGAAAACACTCGCTAGTTTTAAGTCAATCCACCCCGGATAGTACGGAACCACTCGTACGAGGTGAAGTCCGGCATTAATGCTTTCGCGTACGGCGTAGGCAGAGCTTACTGCAGAGGGTGAAGCATGACCATATGACTGCGCAATGAAATTTTTTATCCTATAAAGAAGGCAACTTACCCACTAATTTCTAACAATAAGTAGCGTAGCTCTAGTTGTGCAGATGAATTCAGATTGCCAGTAGAGAGAAACAAAATATCCTGAGAAGAAATCTCTTCGTTAGCAACCCAAACAAGTGAGACTTGTAGCATAACTCATAAATTGTAGCCAGACACCCTGTTTTCGAAAAAAATCTGCATCAACTGCCGTGAAGCTCACTATAAGCTGCGAGGATATCGATATTCGCTAGAAATCACCATGGTATTATTCCAACTATTTCCTTGCTTAAATGCTTAAGTAACGTTAGAAATACGACGTGTTTGGTATCATTCTTTACTGAATTACGTGCACATCACTAATATCTCAATCTAATAAAAGTATAATACCAATTACCAAAATTCATTTTTACACACCTTTTGGGCTAATCGGTGATTCATGCAGCAGTTGACCTCCAGAGGTGGGGATCTTTGAAGCGAGTCAGCTAAAAAAAAGTCAGCGGTCGAGAAAGGGGGAGGCATGAAAAAGGTTTCTTTTGTTCTCGAGTAACTTGATATTTTCTTTTGAAACTAAGGTCGTCGTAATACGATCCCTGCTTGAGCTGGGACCTTTTTTTATTTCGGAGAAGAGGAAAGCTTCAACCGGGGGGAGGCGAGTGCTGAATGGAGGGGGATACTGAATCTTGGGAAATGCGCTAATGTAACTATCCTGCGGCACTCTGCTTCTCCCTATAGCATTTCAATCTCCTGGGGAAGATTCAAACTATGTGTCTGTTGTTATTAGCCATAAATAACACGTTGTAAACACTTCATCTCATTTTTATCAAACGATGAATGCGGGAAAATTATTCGACGGGACTGCAATCTTCAAACGATCAATGCGGGAAAACGATACTTAGGGGAACGATAGATGCAGGAAAAAATTACATTGTCTTTATGGAACTTAATTTGGGACCAGGAGCAGCGAACGATGAATGCGGGAACGATAAATCAGGGTTCCACTGTATTTAGTAGCGGTGATGGTGACGGTGATGCAAGTCCAATGGTTTGTACCCCTGCACAAGTACTGTATATATAGTGAGTATACTGTGTATATACAGAATACACATAATTACAGTGGAACCTCGATCTATCGTTTTTCAGGGGGATGGACGAAAAAAACGATGACTGCGGGAAAACGATCGATGCGGGAATGTTTGGCTAGGTTGCCTATGCCCCAGGAACCACAGGATTTTGGCGCGTAGTTATGATATTCATTAAAGGATTCAAACAAGATTTTAGCCAATTACAGGAATACTAGTACTTTATTGAGACGCTAATGTCATATAATCAGAGGTTTCAGGCGAGATGGAGTGGAAATGGAACATAATGAAGAAGCAGGAGCAATTTCCACAATTTTAAATTTATTGGTACTACCGGTTTTGCTTACAACATCTGATGATGCTTGCAGTACCTGATGATGCTGTAAAGCGAAACCGGTAGTACCAATAATTTCAAAATTGTGGAAATTGCTCCTGCTTCTTCACACTTAGGTCATATAGTTTATTCGAATACCGTATAAGTGCGTGTAAGAGGCGCACCTTTTTTCCCAGAAATTGCAGCCGAAAATGAGGGTGCGCCTCTTACACAAACTTCTTATCTTCCCCCCTCCCCTTCACCGGTCTAAGGGGAACTGAGTGGCCTTGGTTTTCAGTGTGAGTCACTCATCTGTAATCCTAGGTCAAAAACAAGCGGCAGGCAGGGGAGTTTCTCCTTTAGTGACGTATTTTTAAAATGCTCCTGTTCGCTTTTCTTGTCGCCGCTCGCGCAAGTTTTTTTCATCGCGCCGTCACGTCAGTACCCTAGTGCACAGAACATGGAAAAGATCCCGCGGGGGTTTTTCGCTCCGGAGGGCGCGCTAAATTTACTGCCACGAGTGGGCATCCCGCGGCATTTTGTACTGCATATAGTAATCAGTTATCAAACGTAGAGAAACGCGTATTTTTGAATGACATACCTGGTCAATAGTCAATATCTGTCTTGCCGAGTAATTTCCATTACGCTGAGGACCTGATTTTCCAAAAATCATCTTCAGACGCTAATATGAGGATTACTGCAACTGAAAATTATATTGGTGTCAAAGCCTGCGCTTTAAAAAATTCGAACGAATGTGTTCATTGTTGGACTAAATTGTGGATGGAAGAAATGCTTATAAGTGAAGAGCGCGGAAGGAGAGGTCCAGGGGAAGGAGCGCGATCCCTCCGTCTTCGAAGCAAGCAACGAAATACGGAGGGGAAGGAGTGCGCTCCCTCCCCTCTGTATTTCAAGCTACGAGACTATGAGCGAAGGAGCACGGGAAGAACACGTCCGATCTTGCATGTGACGTCGTTGCCTTCAAAGTGAAGGGGCGAAGGCACAGCAAAGTGATACACCCAGTTTGCGTTGCCTGAAGTTTCCAGTCCGTCTCGTCTTGTTTTCGTGAAAGTTCGATAACTGTCGAAATTCCAGGCGTACGTCTGCAACACCGCGCGATAGTATAAAAAAAATGCCGCAAAATTTTTATCTTCATAGCTCCGATGCTCAAAATAGGGGTGCGCCTCTTACACACGCTAATACGGTAATATCTCTTTCAAATATCCTAAAGGAACCCGCCACCTCGCTAAAAATGTTTGCTCTCCACTCTGCATTTACCCTTCTGTTATGGATTTCTTTCTGATGTAAAAATCTATAAAACGCCATTTCCAGTACACGTATTCACGAGAGCAATGTGCATGTAATGCCTAAAACAACCGCTTTCGCCAGCACAGTGATTGGTTGGGAGATGGTTCATATAGGCCAAAAAAATTCAATTATTTGTAATGTTCCTGTCTAATAAATATATTTTTCATGTAATTTAGGCAATTTGTAAAGAGTGACTAATGTTACATTAATCGTCAGCGGCACACCCGCCTGAGCCTCGGCTTCATCCCACTTCACCAGGTAGCACGCTCTACCTCACCCCTATCGTCATGTGCTAGCGGATAGTTCTCCAATATTCGCACGCTTCTATCCCGGATGCTTTTCTTCTTGTTCAATTATTTTCAGTCCATCTTGTTTCTCCGGAAGGGCGATGGTCCGAAGACGGATTAAAATAAAACTAATAAAAATGAAACCTTACTTTATTAAACCCACTCAGAAAACACTCGCTAGTTTGAAGTCAATGGAAAGTACGGAACCACTTGTGCGAGGTGAAGTTCAGAACTGATGCTATCGCGTACGTCTTACACAGAACATACTGCAGAGGGTTTAGCATAAACATATGACTGCGCCATGAAATTTTTTATCCTATAGAGAAGGCAACTTACACATTCTTTTCTAATTTGCGTAGTGCCAGATGAGTAGATGAATTCGGATTGTTAGTAGGGAGAAACAAAATATCCTGAGAATATAGGTATCTGGTAACTTTGAAGCAGTTACGCTGAAAAAGGTCAGTCGGAAAAGGGGGGGGGGCGCAAAACACGTTTCTGTTGTTCTTGTATAACTTGATATTTTTTTCGAAGGTAAGGTCTTCGCAATACGATCCCTGCGTGAGCTGGGAACTTTTTCTTTATTTCTGAGAAGAAGAAAGCTTCAGAGGCGAGTGCTGAATGGAGGGGGATAGCGGATCTTGGGAAAAGCGCTAATGTAACCATCATACGGCACTCAGCTTCTCGCTATAGTAGTTCAATCCCCTGGGGGTGTCTGTCGTTATTAGCCACAAACAACACGTTGTAAATATGCACTGAATTGTTGAGGCCTTTACTTTGTAGAATTCCATATTTAATGTTTGGAAGGAAATTTCTTAGCTTTTCTACAAAAAACACACACTTTATTGCCGACTAGTTTCGGTTACACTGTACCATTTTCAAGACTAGTGACTCAAGACTAGTCTTGAAAATGGTACAGTGTAACCGAAACTAGTCTGCAATAAAGTGTGTGTTTTTTGTAGAAAAGCTAAGAAATTTCCTTCCAAACATTACGTTGTAAATACTTCGTCTCATTTTTGTCAAACGGTGGATGCGGGAAAAAATTACATTGCATTGCCTTTATGGAACTTTATTTGTGACCAGGAACGGCGAACGATGAATGCAGGAAAACGATCAATGCGGGAACGATAGATCGGGGTTCCACTGTATACGTATATGCAATAACGGTGATGGTTTCACGAGTACAATTATTATTATTATTAGAAATTACAATTATTTAGAAGTATTGAATTAATTTAGGGTTTCCAAAATTTATATCAAACACAGTAATCATGTAAGATTAACCTGGAATGAATTTTGTAAAATTTCTCTAGAAAAGTGAAAGGAATTATGCATTAATTGTTTCTGCTTTCATTGGCTGGACACCCTGATAATATTCTCACTATGTATTTATCCCAAATTTGCTAATCGGTTGTTTACAGGCCAAATGGGAAGTAGTTGTAAAGAAATACACTGCAGCAGCTGTTGTTTTGATGTCTTTTTTGTGTTAACTGTTTCTAATTTTACCTGATATGAGCAGTGATTCTCGGACGGCATGCGATGCTGTACAAGTACAAAATTTTGTTGATTTCTGAGGTGTGGATTTCATGCTCTCCCCTTGTAAACTGAAGAATCGCTCCAACACTTCCTTTCAAAATAACCAAGTCTTATGGTAACGGAAGTAGCCTATCCATAAAGATTCTTGTTGTATTCTTCTCTCTCGCTTGAGATCGTGCCATTGAATGTGCTAATGGTCTCCCCCTTCTTCCCTTGCAGCCATGGGCATGGGTCTGTGCGTGGCATTCATTGCGTTTGTGCGTCTGCCCAGCCTCAAGGTATCCACGCTGCTCCTCACTGGCCTCTTGATCTACGACGTCTTCTGGGTCTTCTTCTCCTCCTACATATTCAACACCAACGTCATGGTCAAGGTGCGTCCATCCCTTTCTCTCTTCTCCACTCTGTACTTGCATCGGCAGTTTTGATTCGTGGTGAGAGAGTGTGAGAGGGGAGGAGAGGTTGCTAGATGCAGACTCAAAGCGTGTGTCTGATGCTTAGCCTGTTTTGGTGTGTTACAGGTGGCAACGAGACCTGCGGACAATCCTGTTGGCTTGGTTGCTCGCAAGCTGCACCTCGGTGGAGTGGTGAAGGAGGCCCCCAAGCTCTCTCTGCCAGGAAAACTCGTCTTTCCCAGCATGCACCATTCTGGCCATTTCTCCATGCTCGGTTTGGGGGACATTGTAAGTTGCTTCCTTTTGCAGTCATTTGTCCTTTAAGCCGGTGTCCCACGGGCAAATTATTATGATGCTCATCCAGTGGTAAATAAGTTCAACCTGTGTGTCAGCGCTTGGCGATGCTCTTTTGTCATGCTGTTTTGGCCCTGTGATTGGTTGGTTTCATCCAGTTGGATGGAAATTTAGAACCTGTTTGATTTGGACCAAACTGAGTTTGACACAAACGGTTGGACCAAAAGGTAGTTGGATGAAAATTTGACCATGACTTCACATTGTAAAACTTTGTTATAATGTTGTTCGTATTAGAGATACAGTGGAACTTGGTTAGTACGTTTCTGAAGGGACCACGAAAAATGAACGTACTAACCAGGAAAACGTACTAACGAGGAAAGTAAATAATAGCAGTCGGGGTTATTGCAATCAGTGAAAAAGTCGTCATAATTACAATTACTATCGGTAGTTCTCATAGGATCGCCTTCCTGACCTCTTTTCACATTTAAAATCAAGAAAATGAGCGCTACCATGAAAAACAATACCATGTGAATAAAAATCGCAATTTTTCATGGACATCCCGGAGACGATTTCATGATTACGGCGTCTATCTCCCGTGATTTATCCTATATATATTTACAGAACGAGGACGAGTGAAGCTCAGACAAGCGAAGACAAGTCATTTTTCTTTCTCACAGCGTACTCGGAGAATATAACAACAACCCGGAGTAAGTCAACTGGTTTTTTAAACATCATAAAAATTGGGCAAAATTATATTGACTTTCAAATTACGGCAACAGCCGTAGACATTCGCTTCTAGAATGATACCATTTCGATTGTTATATCGATCGATATATCGATTAATAACACGCAAGAAGATTATATTACGACGTAATTACAAGAAGATTTTATATTATACAGTTGAAATTTACTTTAGAAAGTTGTATAATGTCGTCTGCTTGCGGGCCGAGATAGCTTATTTTTAAGCTAAGCTTCGCGTGGAGATCCAGAGGATCGTCTGCTCCCGCAACAGTAGTCAAGTAAATACGCACGACGTCGAGTTTATGGAGCAGTACTGCTTTAGATAATGTGGGAATTGTCTAATACCGTTAAGACTCATTTCTTCATCATGATAACTCGTGCAATAGCAACAATTGCCCACTCGCACACTTTGTGTGCAGCAGTGGGCACTCCCAAGCCCCCAAGCGCTCCAAAGGCAACAGAAGGTGAGGAGCTCGGGGTGGGGAAAATTGGGGCTTCTTATTGGCTGTTGGTATTGGTAGTTTTTCATAGTCAGACCGCATTTTATTTTTCATCACGTCACAAGAATTCAGAAATGCATTTGGATAAATTGCGGTAGAAGAAAGAGATGTGGATTGAATGGAAGAATGTTAATGGCTAATAATTATAAATTAAATCATGAATTCAGACGTTTGCGACCCTTAAGAAGACACTAGAGAACGAATTGCGGGTTGCGTCACGGCAAGCAATTGAGCGTACTAACCAGGAAAGCGCAATTTTTTCAAACGTACTAACCAAATTCTTTTACCTGTATTTTGTTCGGATGGTACCGGGACCGAGGGAAATCGCCGTACTAAGGAGGAAAACGTACTAAGGAGGAACGTACTAACCAAGTTCCACTGTAGTCTATTGTATAACTACAAAATTGCCAAACTCTTGAGGCATTGGCAAATTTTCACATAAACTTCGGTCCTGTTGAAGTTAAAACTATTTAATTTGCAGAGTCAATATAATAGTAATTCAAGGTACAACGATGTTTCATTTAATCTCTTCGAGAAACAAAGTGGGTCAGTTTTAATAAGCAGTAAACATCCTCCCCTGGCTCCATTTGTACCATGAAGCGGAAGCCCACAAAATAAGTCAATGCGTGCATGCTGCTGTCACCTGTGTGTTGAATCACTGTTGATTTATTTGCACAATAATGAGAATGTGCAAGCACTCGAAAGGTCGAGTTGAGTTGGTACTCGACTCTAGATCTTTGAGTACCGTTACAAATGGTGAGTGGAGTAGTTTTGGATATGGAGGCCAGAATCTAAATCAGAATGGCAAAATTCTAGAAAACCTTATGATAGGTAGATATTAGTGATGGGTCGGTTCGATTCCTCGATTCTTCGATTCCTCGATTCTCGACCAAGAACCGGAATCGAAAACGAGTACTTGCCAAGGTGAAAAATCGATTCCGATTCCAGTAGTACTTCAAAAGACAAAATATACGACCGCGTTTCCAACAGTCATTTGAATTTTCGCGCCACGTAATCGTAATGACAAAACACATATCTTAGAGGGATGTGCGAGTACTCGAAAATTAAAGTCGATCGAGTTGTTGGTACTTGACTCGAGCGTTTCGAGTAGCATTACGGATGTCGAGTCGAATAGTTAAGGTTACAGAGCTTTCGAGGCTAGTAGGTCCAGCAATCTGCCGACAGGAAGCGCTATCATGAAACTCATGTAATAATGCAGTTTTTAAAGCCGATAAGTCATTTTAATGCCTTGGCCAGGTAGTTTCAGCTTGCACGAATACACAATAGTTGTCGACGTGGGCGCCGAATACCTTTACGGCAGCCGCGGCGGCCGATCGTCTTCCTACCCGGCGCACACTGGTCCGAAATCGGAAAAAGCTGGAATAAAGTCCAAAATGATCTTTTTGGGGATAGAGACTTGAAACTAAGCGTAAATAATTATAAATCATTACTAGATATAGATTTATATGCCATTTTACATGTATACGAACCTTTAGTGAGATACAGAGGCCCAAACATGACCAATTTTTCGATGCCACGCAAGATATCGTTTTTCCTCAAAAAAACTTTGAATTTATCCAAGTGGTTTTGTGTAGGTATGAGTTTTATGGAATAAAAAACGCAATATTCCTTTGATCTGGTGCTTTGCCTATACTTTCAATGACTTTTGAAGATTTTGGCTCTCATTTGTCTGGTTTTACGACGCAAAATGGCCAACCCGTTTTTCACGTGAAATTTGACATAAAGTAGACATTATCTTTCGTTTACGAAAAATATAACTCGGAAAATTTGAACCACAATATAAAGTAGAGATTTCTAAAGAGTACTAATTAGAAATCTCGGAAAAAAAAAGTCTGCGACGAAGGTAATAAGAGCGATTTTTCAATCGCCCGTCAAGGCTCAGCTACACGCCGCAGAACTCTAAGGCTCAGTAACTGAGGCCGATTTTTCAAGTTTTTTAAAACATTAGTCTTGAAAATCGTCATTTAAAGCATGGATAATCGTCTTCATTGACTTAACACTAAACTGAGGATGTTAAAAAGGATTATGTATAGATCGACTAGAACATTTAGCGCATTACTCGAGTGAAAATACTAAGGATTCGATATTTTTCGGAACCATCCCACGCGTAAGAAATATGCCTCGGGTATTGAAGTAAAGTGAAGAGATTAAGTCAGCATGCTTAAGAGAGAGAAAAATGAACTGTTTCCATGAAAGGCAACAACCGACACCCTTTTTCCCTTTCCACCTTCGCCGAGGTGAGTCACGCGGAAGGGGGAGTTTTCACACCACAAGGCTCTTTTAGCCTTTTTTATTATTGCGTCCGTCCGATGTGATATTCATTTGTAGCGTTTAGTTTCTTTCTTGAACTTAGAAAAGCAAGAGATTTTAAGGTTGATTAAATGACGTGAGAAGTATAGAATTTTTTTGGCTCTACAAAACTAAAGTTTAGTTCTATAGTACGTTCGCTTCGTCCACTTGAACTCCATGAAGATTCAAGATCCAAAAAAATCGTTGATATAATTTTTAATAAAAATTCCAAAGTCTCCATAATCTTGCAATTTTGGTAGGAAAGTACTTGCCCAATCACACAAGTGTGTAGCAAAAGGCAATTTTCTGCAGGCAGTAATACTGTAACATGGAGACGTCAAAACCTGCTGGCTGAGCATGTAGAATAATTGGTTTTTCTGCTTGAGAATTTGAAAGGGCCAAATATTACATGATTCATATATGTAGTATGTAATCTTTATTAGAGCTATGAAAATTTATGTACTCAGGGCTCTCTCTTGTAGTTTGGATACATATATATGGTCGACATATTATGAGTGCCAATATTCTAAAGTAATACCTATCATGTAACACCACTTTTCAGGTATTTTCTGTTTTGAAATTTAGCTATTATATTTTAATTACATAGTGATGATATGAAAGATGCTTTTGTCAACCGACTCTTTTACAGAGTAATATTTTTTTAAGTGGTTTTCTTGTTGCCTGGAATTAAGTCATATTTTTCTTGAAGCCTATGGCATCAGAATCGATGGAATCGGTATCGGTAGAATCGGAATCGGGATCGGAATCGATAAAATTTTGGAATCGACCCATCACTAGTAGATATGTATTCCGTAGTTTTAAATTCCATACTAACAATATTCTTCTGAGTGTAGAAATTATTTATTAAACATTACCCCTGCCACTAAAGGACTTCAGAGCGAATAAAGGTCTTCATGCTTCAGATCAAGTTAATTTTTTTATGCCCATCAACATTTACACTCACTTTCTGATGACTTCTTCCTTGGTTGAGTATTGTGCAGTCCCATTGCTCTCTAAATAATTCTACTTTAGCCAATGTTATTCAAATGTTCGTTAACCTTTTCCCAACTAAAGACGTAAATATACGTCTGACCGTTTCTTGACCCGGGAGACGAAAGCCGTATATTTCCGTCTGAGATTTTCCTATGTAGGTGAATGGATGCCGAATATATACGTTTCATAGCTCTTCCCTTTTTTATGACAGTCGCAGGTGTGCGATGTCTTTGTTTCAGGACCCAACACCGCTGGGCTTAGGCCGTACCCTTGAAATCTCAGAGCAGGTACCCGGACCTCTCGTCTTATATTACCCCTCTTGGCGGTTAGGGAGTGTGGTCATACAATTGTTTATCCAGTCATTTTGCAAAATAAATATTTGTTCTTTTCTCAAAAAAATAAACTAAGAATTGAATTATTTGTCTTTTGAGCAGCGTTTACAATTTTTAAATGAAATTCTATGATAAATATTAACTTATATTGTGATTTCAGTATAAACATCAACATGGAAATTGTTGCTGCATTAAATGCATTAATATTGGTGGTAGAGCTTCATTCAAAATTTAAAAATTCTCAGAATAAAATGCGGTATTCTATTCTAAGTCTGCAATTTACGTTCAAGCAACAATAGGGTAGTTTCCTTCATCAAAGAAAACGAAAGGCATTGATTGCAATCCGTTACCCGCCATTAGTGTATTCATAATATATTTGGCTTTAGAAATCCCAGTTTAGACGAATGGCAATGGTCAATTTTATCCTCATTTGAGAAAGGCCAGATTGGCGCCCATGCGATGCCACTCCACGTGACGTCTCAGGGACCTAGATGCTATACGAGTAGATAGGAGTTATACGTCATCTGAGATTACCAATGCATGCATGAGGCACAGAGCTCAGGGAAACATGTCTTAATAATCACTTATTAAAACTGGCTAAGGTCGGAAAGTTTTCTTTGTTTGATAAGGCATTAATAATCCTTATTTAACCTCTTCCCTACGCAGGGCGTGATTTCACGGCCTGAATTTTCTGATGCTAAAGAAGGAAGGCCGTGTTTTCACGGTTTCGCGGTCAAGCATGCCAAGTGGGTCCCAACCGCCATTAGGGTCCCTCGGCGCTAGAGGTCCGACCCTTTCCTATTGTCCGTGTAGGGATTACCTCGGCCCATTCTGGCTCTCAGTGTCCCACTCAAGGAAGGTGCTCATGGTCACTTATTTGTTTATAAGGTGGAATAACTAAAAACGTAATTGCTGCATTTTTTTTTTAATCAATGCGAGTAATTACATTCTGTATGTACTGCTGATTGGTTCCAAATTTTAAACGGAATTCTAGCATTCATATTAACGGAGTTGATCATCACCTAGAACAATTTTTGGAGACGCTAAGGTTAGATGTTTAATTGTTATTTTTATAACTCACTAGCAAGTTTATAGGAGCGATATTGTAATGATTTACATCTAAAAATATACGTTACTCTGTTAGCTACATTCTAAGTGTACATTTGCGGTGAAATTCGATACAATATCCGATTTAACTTCCATGAAAAAAAGCTCTCAAAAGATTCTCTCAGTTCTTTGTCGTGAGCCAAAATTACAGCGGCTATTTTTAATAACCTCTTATCAACCTTTAAATACAAAGGTATTAAAAACGAATTTTGCTATAAATACTGATTAAAGCATATCCTAAAAATTCGTAAATTTAATGTACCAATTGGGAATGTTTTACGTAGACACATGTTGTGAGAAGCATTCCATACCATTGCAGGGATAAGAACTGCTCTACCCAGGTAATTACTCTCATATTGTAAGTACTCTCATTGGTGTAAGTATTCTCCTACTGAAATATGTACGTGGAAGATGATAACCTCACTCCTCTCGGAAAAGCTCATTTGGCTATGATATAGTGCCGTTTTGCTGAAAACCCTAAAAATAACCGTAGAACTTCATTTAAAAGTTCTACAGGCATTGCAAAATGAAAGGAATACATTGATGAACTGACATTTAATGCAACAGTAACAATTAAAAAAATTAAAATTGCACTGGCAACAATGAACTGACCGCAAAAGTATGCCGTGATGGGCTGCCTTCGGGGAAAAGGGTCGAGGATTATATTTGTCCAGTTGCCGCGGAAAGGGTCCGGGACCCCGCTAGGAAAGGTCATTAAGGGGAGGAAGCGACTACCTGCACTGTCCCAAGCCAAGAAAAAACTCCGTACGGGGCGAAAAAGAAAATTTCAAACCCTTCGTAGAGCCAAAAGCAACTTCCCGCGAAGGAGCTCGGCGCGAAAAGGTTATGCCAAGTGCTACCAGCCAGCAGGGTACTCAGCTACCTGCTTGCATCCTGCATCGTATCAGTGCTCAAAGCCTCGCCCCAAGGTCATCTCACTTGCGGCAGCAGGAACCAGAACGACGTCACACGGAGTTTTCCCAGCATTCATACTTAGCCGTCGCATTTTCGCGCGCTTGAAAATTTTCACTTTTTATTGGATCGCAGAAAATAGATATGGTCATTGAACATGTTGACCGCTCTGCCGTTCATAATGAGTGGAGTCGAGTGGCTTCCTTCACGCCACGCAAGTCACAGTGGGCGGCCTCCGAGCGACTGTTACAAAGTGGATTTCTGACGCCGGAGTGACCGGAATCTATTGCTAACGTATGGGCCAGGATCGTTGTGGTGTCAGAATAGAAATATTTATTTTAAAGTAAAGTACAAAAACACATTTAATGTTTAATGATCCGGGAATAGTTAACGGAATGAAAAACACCAATGGCGTCAGAGAACATATCTACTACAAACATCATGGCGGTCAACGTGTTAAAAATCTAAGAGCGTGAAATACGTACTCCAGGAGTAATAATGTTTCGATTTAGGCAATAAAAAAATAATAGGAGAGCACCCTATTGCACCATACAGCTAATTCATATAAACAAAGCATGATTGACCGTGAAGCAATGGTGCTGGTAGGGTTATAAACCCCGAAAGGAAGGAGACCAACTACGCTCGCAGTCTGAGATAATGTGGAATCCCTGCTATAAAGGGTCGAAGAAGGTTGGTGCTGAGAGTGTGTGATTATCTGCAAGACCCTTCTTATCGAATGTCCAGCAAAAATGCTCCGTGCAGAGGGGACGGAAGAATCTTTCGGGGCTCAGTACAGCAGTCATGCTAAGGCAAGAACTTCACCGTCCCAAAAGGGTTAAAAAAAATGTCAGTTTGTGTAATGTCTTGCGTGGAACCTGCTTGGTATGAAAGTGCTATAGTTTGCGTCCCTTCAGTTTCAATTTACTGAGATTTTAAGAGTATTTTTTTCCTTGGTCTATAGCACCCATTGCATGATTGGGATTGTAGGTGCGGTGGCCTCTCTCCTGGAATTATGAATAGCAAAGCTGTCGTGTTGTCAAATGTCTTATGGCTTTCCTTTTCAATGTATTTATTTCGACTCCTCTGCTTCAAGGCAACTTGTTAATTCAGGCACGCTGCGATTGACATTGGTATTGGGGGGGAGGTGGCGTAGGGAGTGGGGGAGCACTCGGCTGCTCATCTAAGGATCACCAATCCCAGGTGATGCGTGTGGACGCCTGTGGAATGAAACCCTTGCGGTGCAAGGAAGGTACTCATCCAGGATGTGTGGTGCCTGTGGCTTGGTTTTGTGTGAGCTCTTCTCTCACCGACTCAATACAGCATTTGGGAGTGAGTGATAGTGATGAAGGAACGGCAGCTTCTTCAGCTCTCACTCATTCAAGCTGTTGGGTGCAAAAGTTAACGTTGATCTGTATCTCCTCATAGGATTGTCATTCTGTTTTTGAGAATTATTATTGTCAGGTCACCTACACATGACAACTGTACACTAGTGAGAGTCATCATTTATATTGGGTATAAAAACTTCTGTCCATGTATGATTTGTCAGTGAGTCAAGTGGGTGAGGGAACAGCTACTATGGTCATTAGGTGTAATTTATCCACCGTGGAGGAAGGAAGGTACCGCAATTCCATGTGAAATATATTTATTGGAAGACCTGGCTTTTGTCACAGTGCAGCATCATTTTTGGTTGAATCTCTACTATAGGATATTGTGTGCAAATCATACATATATGTAAATTATAATAAGAATTTGAAAAATGAAGAGACCTCTATTTTCAAATGTTTCAATCCATCACGGATGTACGCCTATTCACGACACAAAAATTGTGCCCTCAAACCGTTCCACTGACAAGTTGAGGGCATCACATGCTTCTGCAGACCAGGTCACGGCTTCTGTGCTGCCCCTCAGCCTCACGCATAAGTCTTGTGTTGTTCATTGTTATTTTCTGGACCTATAAATTCATGAGCTGACCCTTTCATGGCATGTGGTTGAGTTCAATTCATTTTGGGCAGAGGTGTTATTCTCAAACAATTGTAAATGGCAAAATTGAAAGTATAAATCTACTAAATTAATTATTTGTTTTTTTCCGGTTTGTAGTTTTGATTGTCTCAGTAGCTTTTTAACTCTGAATCAGGAACAGCTCTAAATATGCCAAAAATCTTCAATTTTTTGCTGAGAATTCTACATGTGAACCAAGCGTGGAGGTATAGGAATCCAACCATATATGTACATGGAAAACTTAGTATGTTAGTGGAAATATGCAGGATTTTAACTAAGAGAGGATGGAGATTTTTTCGGGAGAATTGATGACCAAACTTAATGTGTGGGAAAACGTTATTGGTTGGACTTAAAACCAGGGATGTACTTTACTGTTAAATGTGTATATTCTCAATAATATATGTGCATAAGATTAGTGTTTCATATTTAGGCCATGAGTTGATTGTATATTTCAGGTCATGCCTGGTCTTCTGCTGTGCTTTGTGCTGAGGTACGATGCGTACAAGAAGTCTCAAGCAATACACTTGGGAGAGACGGGTGTTCCTACACCTAAGCATTTCAACAAGATCAGGTAATATGAACTGAGAAATGTACATATGTATAATGATTTGAGGGAGAGTGCCGTGGAATCTGAGACCCAAGTGAGGCCTATTGCTTCTCTATGGGATTAATCAATAATATTTGAAGCTCTTGTATGTTTATTAATTTTTTTGAGTAGTAGTGGTTTACTGTGCAATGATTATAGTCACCCATGTGTTTACTCATATATTTTTGTAATTTTTCCTTGTATGTGTACGGAATTTAAATTAGGCATTATCTACTTCATTAGGAACAGTTTCACTTAAAAATTATTACTATGATTTCCCGTTCACAGAGGAAAAAAAAATTCACGTTTATTCTCAATAGCAGAAAAATTACTAAAATAAAAAGAAAAAAAAATGAATTAGCAATGCATTGAAGTAACTATAAGATCATGTGTGTGTGTTCAATCAGCAAATGATCTCATTAAACATTGCATTCCTCGCTCATTCTTAGAACACAACAACACTCTTTGTTTATTATGTTTATGTAACACTTGCTTGCATGGTGGTGCACAAACATCCCTTTTTAAATGTATTTGTTTGTGTTGTGCTGAAATTCAAAGACATTATTATTATTCCTGTGAAAAGTGTGATACGCAGCTAATTTCAGGACTAGGAGCACGAAATTACTATTCACAGTATTAAAACAAGAAAGAATTTAAGGTGAGCTATCTTCCCTGAAGTGGTGAATGTGCAATAGGTGTGGGGTGCTTTGAAACCACTGCACTAAACGACGCCATGCCGAGTAGTTGCATCTCACACCAATCCCCGGAATACAACTGCTGTCTTTCCATCTTCCTGCAGCAATCAAAAAATTTAAAATAGGAAGGAAATCACCAAAATTGTGGGAATTAATATTTTTTGTAATGGAAAATATCCTGTTTGTTTCCTCCAGTATTTTATACTCCACCAAATTGTGCCCAGAATTACTTTTTTGCTGTTTACCTTAGTTTAATACCATTAAAACAAAAAATAACTGCAAATACGAATGACTACGAGAATTATGTGGGTTTCTTCAACACCTTGAGGTTGTAACAAGTGCTTGATTTGTGGAGTGATTTCTGAGGGATTATGAGCTCTCATTATACTGGGCTTCCACTGTATATGCTTTTCATTGTTAAAAAATCACAAAATTGTGTCCACTCAGTCTTTTATTCTGCCATGAAAAGTGCTATAGGAACAAAAATTAGGCTAATTATTTATCTGCCACTGCATGTGGTTGCTTTGCTTGCAGTTACTTCCACTGTTCCCTGATTGGTTACTTTCTGGGCCTCCTCACTGCCACCGTGTCCTCCGAAGTGTTCAAGGCCGCTCAGCCTGCGCTCCTCTATCTCGTGCCCTTCACTCTTTTGCCCCTGCTCACCATGGCCTACCTAAAGGTATGTACTATCCTTCTACTCCTCCCATGGATTCCTAATTAACACATTCAATGCAGGCCCGATTTTCATGAAAGTCATCAGAATCGGCCGATGAAATAAGACAAGAATACAGAGGATTTTGTGCCATGACTTGCGTTCAAATGCTGCTATTTACAAACGGCTCACACTGGTCGAAAGAGGGAGGCTTGCTGAAGGCCATGCACAAGATCGGAAGACTCGGAAGTGGATATTAGTCACGTACGGAGGCGGAGAAAGGGCTCCCGGCCCGACTGGCTGAGAATGTCAATTGACGCGCTCCGTATCTCGGCTTGGACAGGACCACGTCAATTGACGTCCTCCACGCTGAATGTGTAAACAAGAGGTCACACCCCTGAAGGAGGATTGGATGTATTCTCGGCGAATGCTGTGTGATATGTTCAGAGGACTGCTGCCTAATCAGGGACTGGAATGCTGCTGATGTTTTGATGACCAATGCGGCCATCATCCTCAAGTTTATATCAAGGGAGGACTTTGATGTGTTCATTTGCAGTTGCCTTTCCCTTGGGCTACAACCTAGTCGCAATGGAAACGATTGTGCATTTCTCTGGCCCCTGCAGTTGCACTGGTGGGAGTAATTGTCAAGTACTCCTGGTAGGGGCACCCATGCCTGTTACATCAAATGGTAGGATCCCAGACAAAAAGTTGTCCATGTGATGCTGTCACTTAAAAAACAATGTTGGAATGGTAGTAGGAAACCGTACCAGCTATCCCTTCCCTGAAAGCATGGAGTACATTCAAATGTGACTTTAAAACTCATTGAACGTGACTCATCTGCAATGGATGTATCTTGTTCAATGAATTTTTGAGGCTGAGGAATATCAGAAAGGTAAGTAAATGGAATGTAAAAGCTCCGAAGGGGACCATGAGAAAAAATTCTAAGAACTAGTGGAGGATAGTATCAGAGAGATTGGAGAAATGCAGATTATAGAGGGATGGGATATTAAGGGTGGGATAAGATTAAGACTGGAATAGTCAAAACAGCCGAGAAGTCAATTGGCTGCTTGACAATAGAAGGATGAAGTAAGTGTGGATAACGTAAGAAACAGGGGGAGAAGGAAGTGGACAGAGAGGAGGGCATGCGGATGGATGAATGGGGAAATAAATAGTGGATTAGAGGGGCAAACCAAGGAGGGGAGAGAGTGGACGAGGCAGTGTGAGGAAATTTTCAGCAAGGAGAGAGAGAGTTGACCACTCTGTGGTAAAAATCACTATTGAGTGGCAAAAGAGGGCAAGCCATGCCAAAAACTAAAGTGAAAGGACGTTAACGGAATATGAGGAGGTGGTGGTGGAGTGTGTGGAGCATGAGTGTGATGGTGGAGATTGGGCAGCAAGGTTGAACGCAGTGAAGTGGTGGAGTTGGGGTGGGGATCGGAGACATGGAAATCGAGAGAGGTTATTTTGGAATGAAGGAAAGTGGTGGGCAAGGAAAATACCCATTTGAGCTTCGGAAAAATGTAAGGGTGGGTGGGTAGTAGGTTTTGTGAAATATTACGGAGGATGTGTTGGATGGTGATGACGAGAGGATTTCGTGGAGACAGTTCTCAATCCACTACCACAAAAGAAGAAATCTGTGGGATACAGAGGCAAAAGGGCTATAAGCCTAATAACGCATTCAGTGAAAGTGGTACTCCAGATTATAAGTAGACAAATGTTGGCAAGGGCAATTGGAGGGCGATCAGTTTGGTTTCAGAAAAGGGAAGTCAACTCGAGATGCAATTGTGATAATGAGGTCCCTGGCAGAGAGGAACCTATAATATGACCAGGACGTGTATGCCTGATTTTTGGATTTTGAAAAATCATTTGATAGAAAGGGCTCAGTAGAGTTATTGGAGACTTTTAAGGAAAATGGCATTGATTGGAGGGATAGGTGACTCATTTGTAATCCATATGGCCCAGACTGCACAAGTGAGGGTAAAGGATGGAGAATATGAGTGGGCAAGCATTGGGTTGAGTTAAGGCTGTCCTCTATTGCTTTTTAATATGTACACTGAGGAGATGGTGAGGCAAGCGTGGGCTGAGTTGGAGCAGAAGTGGTGGAATGATGGTGGCAAAGCTTGCAGATGATCTGGTGTTGATCAACCAGTTGTTGAGAGGCCTGAAGACTCTAGTGGATACATTAGATGAGTGTTAAAAGGAATATGTATGGCAATGCTATACATTTTGGGGGAGTTTTCCCTTCTTTTTCATGTTCCCCTAATGATCTTTACGTACATGTTTTAAGAGTAAGAATTATTGAAGTACAAATTCTTTTAGATACACATTTTAATTCATTTTCAACTGTATTTAATATAATTACATTGAAAAACAGTAACTTATTGCTTGGAGTTACTCACATATCCATTACATTATCTTCAAAAGAAAGGTGGAAAATCTGAGTAATAGAATAGTCCCCTATTTCTGGATGTTAAAGGACTCAATGAATATTTGGAAATGAAGTTAAATACATTCAGTGCTATGCTATGTTATAAAAAGCTTAATTTTCTTCACCATCAAGTTAACTGGATCTATATCGAGTCAATATGCCTGACAAGGCAAAACTTAACAAATCTTTCTGCATGAAAGTAGTGAACCAGCCAAGAGCATGGCAAACTTCATGATTTGTAAGGACAAATGTATCCATGATAATGCCATGGAAGAGATTCCCTGATTTCATTCATACAATTCAAATCACATGACTTTTCCCTGGCCTGCAACAACCCTGAAATATGCATACATGTTAATGGCCTTGGTTTTGTATCTTTCCTAGGGAGATTTGAGGCGCATGTGGAGTGAGCCGTTCATCACTCATCCACCGGCAAAGCACCAGGAGGTCTGACAGCCCCTTGGCGTGCTGCTGCTGAGTTCATAGAGAGAGGCTTCTGGAGAATATAGGCCAACACAATCCCAAACACTGGTCTTCTCACCAATAAGGAGACCTCTGCATTCCTTAACCCTGTGACCCCAGTGTCTCGAAATGGTTCGCCTTTGACCTTGGCATGTCCCTCCAAGGCAAAGGATTGATAGCGTTGTATTTTGCTTTTTTGGTCCTATGCTGTGGAGATCTGAAGGAATTATGGTATTATCTGTGCTGTGATTGAAGCACATTCGCAGATGAACACCTCTTTGGGACCGCAATGAGTGTGGGCGATTGAAGTATGATACTACTGTTTGATGAGGGAGCCGCTCACACTGTGGCCTCCCATCTGTATTTGACGTGGTGTGATGGGAAGCCGAGGTAGTGGTCACGAGAGGTAATGCATCTCTATGCTGCAAAACAGTTGTCTGAAATGATGATTAAGCTACTTGGTAATAGGGGAGCAATAATTTACTAAAAGAATAAATTAGTGAAGTTCATTTTATTGGCGGGCTGTCATCAACTTGCTGCAGCCTCGTCATTCTAATTCAGTGTTTCTCTGCCCTCCGGATTGTGTGTGCATTTGCGTCTGTACGAAGTGTGAATGACTGCGTCTTTTGAGTGTGTGAGAAGAATTGTTTGTTAGATGCGCAAATGGGCAGACTGCGAACAAACGTTGTTGCCTACTCTTCAGCGTTTTAAAATGTGATTGAGATTTGTTTTGAGTGTGTGCTTTAGATGCAAGGTCGATTTGAGTCAGATTGATTTCTCTTCGTCTTATTTTAAAGGTAGGAAATGTTGGCAAATAAATTTTGGCCAATGAATTCAAGGTACCATGGTTCCTGCAGTCATATTTATTGCAGTGATGCTGTCAGTTAGCATTTCTTATTTTGTTTCATAGGATTGTCTTTGACTACTGCACTCTCATTCTTGAAAAGGCCATGCATTTTCTTTTTGGAATGAAATGAAGAGGAGATGCACAATTTTCATACCTCTTTACTTCTGTGTACTAGATGTGTACCTGTTTTTGTTACTTATAGAATGTCCACGTTCTGTCCTTGTTTTTATTGAAAGTATTGTTTATACATTTGCAAATGTCTTTGTTTAAAACAGGAGACCACATTCAATTTTCTCCAGTGCCGTAAATCATTTTACCTTCTCACAAATTCTAAAGAAAATGGTTTAAATATTTGTAATCCCCTATTTTCTCTATTGTTTTTGAAATACAAACATGACACGATGGATTGTTGTTTTGACTCTTGGACAAAGTACACCTCATCTTTATTGAATGAAACAAAGCCAGAATCAGCAAGTCGTTATAGAGTAAACTCCGCCAGTTAAAACAATCAAATTGGTACAAAATTTCCCAAATATTTGACTCTTCCAATGCTTAGATTTTCTTTCCTTTAAATGAAAGGCCAAACCCAGATAATACCATATTCACCACGTACATAGTATAATGTATGTGATCAGTCAGGCTCTTAGATAGTGAGAGGGTCGTTTTGAAGTTCTTGGCTAAGCTGTGTCTGCAAATTGGATAACTTGTTCTTGAGCACCAGAACCCCCATCATGACTATGTTCTCTGGTCGGAGGGATCCACAACTTTCCACATTGAAGAAAAACTTGTTTGGCTTAGCTTCCCACGTGTACGGGGCTTGATCTGAAAAGGAAAAGTGTTGAGTGATAAGGCAAAGGTAAAACGCGATTGTTTTCATTGACTTTGAAACTTCAACTAAGGGCTCCAAGTTGTAGCAGTACCAGGTTTAACCTCCCACGTAACCCATGTGACCTCAAACAAGGTGGTGGGAGGGATAACTGCTCAATGAGTGCCCGGCCAATACACATTAATTGTTGTGGGAAATAATTCCAAAGTACATACCAGAAATCAAATCATTTTCTTTCTGATCCACTGAGCAGACTACTACACTATTCAGGTTCCTTGACCCTCATGGAAATTTTAAAGAGATGTACTGTAATATTACCAACGTCCAACATCTAGAACCATAAATTTAGGTAAAATTGCTGTGGGAAGTGATAAACCTGGATGGGGAGGTCTTTAGCTCACATCGTGTTCAAATTTTCTCATTGAAAATGTCGCCAGAATGGATGCCACACTAGACTTAGGACGACTGTTGCCCAAAAAAACTTGAATCACAAGGGCAGTTGGGGGTGAGCCAATTGAAAATGTTATGCAAAGATGAAGAAGTAGGAATTTGGGTGGTTATGCTCATTTCAGCATCACTCACACTGATCCTCCTCCAACTCAGTGTACTCGCTCTTGGGCCATTCATCCGGTTTGGGGAAGAGCGTGTGTCGCATGGAGTTGTCTGGGTCGTACTCGAAGCACACTCCAGCCGTAGGGTTCCACTTGGCGTGCTCCTTGGCAAAGCCCTTCTTCGCATACGCCCTCAGCTTCAACTCCTGACCCTTTCGAAGCTTCACAATCAGAATCTCTGCCAAGCAAAATCATCAAATATTATTTTACACAAATGAATCACCACACTTCATGAGCACTGGGTTGAATGGACCAATTCTTTCATTCCGTACGTAATTCTATACATTTTTCTTAAGAGATATAAATATACCTCGTGTATTTTTTGAGCCGCCTCTCAATTTACGTCGAGCAAAACCCTTTAGAAGCATTTTCTCTGGCTTCAAAGACTTTCCCAGAGATGTACATAATCTCATGACTTAACTATGTATAAACATTTTTAGGAGCAGCACATTTTGTTTTGACTAAAGAGGGCCAACACAAAGACTGTATACAATGAGTTTGCCCTACATAATCAATATATTTCTCATCGAAGCATTATTTACCAATGATGAGCAGTCATCAAGACCCCATGGTTAAACGGGCACTGGCTGGGAGCATCACGCAGTTTCCACGTCACAACAGAGGAAGCCAATAGCAATCAGGGGGCTGGTAACAACTCAGTAATGACTTTAAAAGCTGCATTGCTTATGCATTCTTCATAAAAATTGATTTGAAGATCTGAAATTTGGATCGTAAGGATTTTAAACACTAATCAATGATTCCAAATGCTTTATTTCAATGTATAAATTTTAGTGATCCTTCCTTATTCTATAATGCCAGAAAAATACTCCATTCCTATAAATGAATGTGTAACACTAAAGGTTGTCTACTGTGCCAATGGCAAAAACTTAATATGCAGTCATCGAGTGTCTCTCGCTCTCCAGAGAAAAATAAATTTTTATCCCGGATACATATTATGTGCCTCCTCCTGTGAGCAAATCCACAGTAATAGTAACGATTCCAAATATTTAGCTTGAGTAAGAATGCCTTGTCTGAGAGGACCACTCAGGGGAGACCCCTGTTGGAAATCGATTTTCGTTGCTGCTTGATGTGCATTTTCATGGCTTTTCAAAACTCTCAGCTGCATGGCAATGAGTGCAAAGCAATCCTTTTATTTAATTTGTCAGTAATAGAATATTTGCCCTCGTAAGGAATACCATTGAAAAGTTATGACTTTGATAGGTTATTTGTTACAAATATAAATATTGGAAAACAGAACATTATCACAGCTAATACTCCCTTTGCTGTGTGGATTGTTCTCGCTGCCGGTGGCATGTGTGGCGACTTGAAAGTGAATCCATTTCTATGCAACAACACAAGGGGCCCACTCGTGAATCCTCTGTTGTGGCATTGGCTTACAAAATAACACTGGTTCACACGTGCACTGCCTTTCCTTTCCACACTCCGCTTGGTTCCATCCCTCAACGTTTACTCTTTAGAGCCTCTCCACACATTTCATCTTCCCAAGCAAACACCAGCCACCAATGATTATCTTAATGCGCCGATGCATGCAACACAAAGTTGAACAAAATATCTTCCCAATGGTGTTACTCTACAGTGGAGAAGTGGAGGGATTGGGCGGAGGATGAGGCTAATGACTCGTGCAACAGAGATGATGACGCATTCCCTTGAATATGAATTGTTTGCATGGCTCAGACAAGCAACAGCTCCATCATGACTGCGGGCTTTAACGCTTATTTAAGTGGCAGCGAAAGGGGTAAGTGTAAAGAATGCCACGGACCGAAGCATCGGATTAGCATTTCCACACAGATCTATCACTTCTCCTTCCAGCATATCACTTAGCTTACGCAGTGTAAATATTGTACAAGTATTAGGAGTGTATATTTGAAAGAAAATTTCAACACATATACGTTGGTATTTTTTAGAATATCCTAGGAGAAACCGCACAAATCAGTCTAAAAATGCCAGATGGAATACTTCCCCGTCAGATACTATTTTTAAAGAGGCCTGCAATAAAGGGTTACTGTGAAGTGACAATGCAGCTTCTGGAGTTCTTCAAACTTGCTATTGAAGCTGGAAAGCGTACCGTGCACTGGGAAAAACAATTATTTTAGCATAATCGCAGCGAAGATAGTAACCACTGAATTAAGTGGCAGGTAGGAACCCACTCACTCACCATCGGTCTCTCCGTACTCGCTGGCGTCTTCTCCTCGGTTTCGAGAGGTCACGGGCACCACTCTGGCGTCGCTCGACTTTAAGTCTGCAGTTGTCACGTGCCGCGTTTGCTCGTCAGTGCATTTGACATCCAACGTGAACTCGACGCTACATTCTTGACAGAAATCTTGACAGGTACAATCCTAAAATGATGTCATTAAGACTAATTCACTTCACTTGATCCATTTCAATTTTGGCCAGTCTAAAATAGCAGCAACGACGCGAAATATATAATTTTATAATCATTAAGACCAATAAGTTTACGTACTCTGGTATATTGCATACGATCAACAACTTCATCCGATGTCAGCGGGATCAGGCCTATGCGGTGGGCAAGAAATTCGTCGCTTAAAACAGTAGAATTGGCTTCCAATTGCACCCAATCAATAGCCATGGTGGGAGTTTCAGCAATAAGGACCCTTCTAATGCTATTCGCCACACTAAAATGCAAATGGAATACTTAAGTTATAAATAGGAATAATGTGAAATAGGATGGACATAATCAAAAAAGCAGAACTTACCTTAATTCTGTATCCTCTACTTGAAATTTAACATACTCGTCGGTCAGTTCACTGATGTGAACCGACGGCTGATTAGCATACGGCATTTCGTCCAATCGTCTGAACACCGATTATCAAAGACAACTACTGCCAGTGAAATTACTCAACTGCAAAATTGTTTACACACTCATGTATACACTCACTTCGAGCTTGATTTCAACTGGAAATGCGCTTTTTTCTCTGTTCATTTGTTTTCTCTAATTTCAGCGTCGCACGAAAGAGAGCCGCGCCAAGTAATTATTTTTTGAAAGCGGTTTAACATGGTTTAACTTTAACACGGTAAAAATAAACGATTCGAAATGTACAAATATGAAATATTTTTATTCTATATAGAAGATCTCGTGTGAATTAGTTCACTTATATTCCCTATTAAAGGATGAGAATGTTTCGATTGCATTTGGAAAAATACTTAACAACTTTTAACGGAAAGAAGTTTTAATAATAATCTTTTTCTTTGAAGTTGTCCAACGACAAGAACGACCTAAAACTCTACAAATGAATATTATATTTCCTAGCGCGAGCTACCTCAGGTGCATATGGCAATGTACGAAAAGGAAAGTAGACGAGATACAAAAAAATACAACGGACAAGATACAAGTTTATGTTGCAATTATTTCGAATAAATCCATTCGGGTATACTTAAAAAAAATGTATATTGAAATAGCATGGTTCCAAAGTAATATTTTCACTACGCACGGAAGGAGTTCACTTTTGAATCGCTAAAGTGGCTGGTGGAAGAATCGAATCTGCTTACTAGTACCAGTAAGCTAGTATTAGCTTAGTAAATGAGGCGGTCTGCTCACCTGTCATTATTTTTTGTTTTTTTTTTATTTGTTAAAAATTTACTACATTATCTTAAAAATTTCTCAGCATACAGGCCAGGCTCTTTTCAATATTTTCCTGTGCCTCAACTTTGAAAATACTGCCTCATTAATTTCTTTGCTATAACATTACTGTATTTAAACCGCGGGCAAATTTTGAATAAGAACTAAAACATTTATTACCGTGAAAGATTTTTGGTGGTATCGTAATTGCGTATGTATGACTGAAATTTGTTTTAAACACGGGGATAGGGTTGGTGTGGTGGCTAGAGTGTTGGCTTCCCACCTCGTATGCTCGGGATCAAATCCCGGCGATGGTAGGCAGTGGTGTCATGGTTAACAAAAGATTTTATATGAGTAAACTTCTCTCGGGTTTCCCACCGGGTTAAAGGCTTCATAATGGCCGACGTTTCGAGCGCCGACTCGGCGCTCGAAACGTCGGCCATTATGAAGCCTTTAACCCGGTGGGAAACCCGAGAGAAGTTTACTCACATCATTCGCCGGGAAAGCATAAAAAAAAGATTTTATAGTCAAATAACGCTTTTATCAATTTTTTGCTTCAAAATTTCTAATATATACATTCGTAACCAAAACAAAGTATAGGGTGGTTTCCCATTTTTTAATTGCATAAATCGAAAGAATATTACTCCTGGAGTACGAATTTCACACTTTTAGATTTTTAAATGACGATATCTATTTTTCGCGATAGTGAAATATTTCAAGCGCGCGAAAATGCGATGGCCAAGTATGAATGCAGGGAAAAGCTAGTTTGACGTCATTCTTGTTCCGGCTGCCGCCGTGTGAGGCCACCTTGGTGCGAGGCTATGAGCGCTGCTACTATGCATCTCGCTCTGCTAGCAGGTAGCGCTTGGCTTAAATAAGGATTATGAATACCCTATCAAACGAAGGAAACTTTCCGAGCATAGGTAATTTTAATAGGTGATAATTATAAGAGATGTTTCCGTGAGCTCGGTGCCGCATGCATGCATTGGTATTCTCAGACAATGTAAAACTCCTACCTACTCGGATAGAAACTAGGTCCCTGTGACGTCACGTGGAGTGGCATCGCATGGGCGCCAATCTGGCCATTTTCAAATGAGGTTAAAATTGACCATTAACATTCGTCTAATCTGGGATTTCTGAAACCAAATAATTTGTATATTATGAATACATTAATGGTGGGTAACGAATCGGAATCAACGCCTTTCGTTTTCTTTGATGAAGGAAACTACCGTATTGTAATAAAATGTAAATAATAACTTGCAATGAAAAACACACAGGGTAACATTTCACTTCTAAAAAAAGTTAATGAAAGTGCGTTCCGGCGCTGCTAATTTTACCGTGACGTCACTGATGGTAGAGAATTTTCAGTCTTTCCGGTCTCTGCCAAAGTGCTTTGAGGGGAGCTCTTCAAGTTCTGCACTCCGTCCGTCGGATGGGACGTTAAGCCTTGGTCCCCTTAGTGCTTTTCGTTAAGAGCAGGCTAATGCCGACGCCGGGTTTCTCTCCACCCTTCCTTCCATACCCTACCCTCATGGCGCAAATGACCTCGCCTCCTCAAAATACCTACCTTGATTGAAACGTCACGAAAAAATCCAAATTCTACCGGTTGAGCTGGAGTGTTGCGTCATAATTTAAGCTGGGTGTTCGCTAGATGAAAAGTGATGCTGGTCCAGGTGGAATAGAGCCTATTTTGTGCACCTGTGGATCCTAATTATTCGGGGGGTAGGACCCCTCCAATATATTCACCCAATGATATTTTGTCTTTAATATAAATATGTGCGAATAGTAGTGATCCATAGGGCTACATGAGTCCCGCGATCATATCCTCGAACATGGTTCATTACATTTACTCATTGTCAGACGAAGGACTTCAGTTTAAAGTCTTAATTTTCCTCATTCGAGGGAGCCCCCCCTCATCTTATGCACACCGCTAAACTCACTTGTGGGAATCGAGGGCTACTTGAGTTTTAGGGATTCTATTTAATTAGCTAATAATTGAGAATTAATTTTACTTGTGATGAATACCTTTCTTAATTGTGGAAAAAACGACGAATTACGAGTACGTCACCAATGCCACGAATCGTACGAAAATCGAAAACAGAATGAAGTGCTGAAAATTCGTCTCCGCGAGAATCCGTCTAATGGGTTAACTTCTCTTACCGGAATGTCCTCTCGCCGCGGCGGGGCCAAATAATCCATGTGCGCGCGTCATCCTTTCTTTTTTATTCGTGGCTGGAGGGGAGGTGGTATTAGGTGCGCGCGCACGCGTGCCATTGTCGGCGCAGCAGTCAGTCTGCGTCCGGGGAGCTAGCGAGAGTTACGAGGAACCGCTGCCCATCCATCGCAAGGCCGCCGCCCCTTACACATCGCTCTCTCAGGTGAGTAGGCTATGAACACGCCTGCCTTTTCCCTTCTGTAGAGAAGGCAGCGTGTGCTATTGTGTCGAATGGATTGCGATGCACTTCACTGCTGATCACACTGTGTGCCCATTGAAGACCACGTCCCCTAGCAGTCCGACAGGTTTGTGGCGGCAGTTGCTAGGCCACCAGCCGTTCAACTATTTGCGCACGAAATCATTAAGGTATGCATTGGCGAAGCGATTTGACTGCGGCCCAGAAGAAAATTTATTGAAGCCGTTCATGGTTCGGGGCGGCAAACGATTCGTAATTCCCGTGTCCTGTTTTTTTTTAAGTGTCACTCCTATTTTATTGTTTCTGTCGGAATATCACTCTCTCAGTGATTGAGGCCGTGGGTTGGATTGGTTAGGTTAATGCTGACCCCATACCAAGCCTCAGGCGTGTGGCTAAGTCCCTAATTGTGAGGGATGCGGATAGGGAGAGAGAGTTCCTTTCGCACCCTAACGAGCGGTGAAATGAATCGGAGGTTATGTTGTGTGCGTGAGGGATATTTCATTGCAGTGCAGTGCTGTGTGTTCGACGCGGATTTCAAGCTGAGAGTCCATCCGTGAATGCGAAGGTTTCGCTAGCCTCGTCTCTCTCCAGACGGGCGGGCACGGGGGCGGGTTGTCTTAAGGGATGCAACCCCCGAAATACTTTTTCCACTTCCCCGAAAATATTTTTTGCGACCGACGAAACGCACGTATAATTTTAGCGCATGATGAATTTTAAAACTTCATTTTGTTGAATAATGCTAATTTCGACATTTTTGCGTTCATATTTCAATAAAATGGACGTCCATTTAAAGGGAATAATTGATTTTTATTACAATCCCGGGATGAATTTCTTTCCGTGTGGCTGGCTAAAGAGGGGGATTTTGCGCGTGATTGAGAACTCAAATGTTGAGAAACATTGAAAAAGAAGTCGCGGTCAGAGGAAGGACATGAGATGAGATGAGCAGCCCTTGGGACATCCCTCTCCGCCCCCTTTTTTCTCTTTCTTTTTTTGATCACGATTCACTCATTTGTGGCTCACTCTATGTCATCATGTTGAAATTGGCTGGACTGGTAGAGAAGACCTCTGTCAACAAGTGCTTCTCACTCTCCGACATATGAATTCTTTATCTGATGAAGCAATGAGTGGACATTTTCGAATTGAAGAAACGGAAAATGCTGCTGTGTCGTGTCGGAGTCAAAGCGGAGTCGATGGAGAGGGAAGTGGCGCTTCGGGATGTGCTCGGCAATATCAGGATGAGAGGCCGCTGCTAGAGGTGGTTAGAGGTGATCAGGGACCCAATCCCTCGCGGAAACCCTTGATGGACTAAATCGTATCTTTCGCTGCGGTTCGGGAGTGACGATCGGCTCTAAATGGAGAATATTTCGCTGGGGAAATTCGCGCCTTTTTCTGCGCAGACATGAAATCCATTTCAAAGGAATTTTCGCTAAGAACTTGGCATTTTAACTAATTGGAATTTTTTCGCAAAGATTTCTATCATGCTACAGATTTAGATAAATGTTGTATAATTGTAATAAATTCCATATAATTTACCAGAAATGAACGATACAGATCCTTAAAACACTCCCTACGAAAGCTATTGCAGTGCAGCTGGAGCTCACCCACCCGAATTGCGATTGCTGCGCAACTTCCTTTTCCGTCTGTTGAATCGTTTTGATGGATTGCAGTTAATATACTTTCTGATTTGAGTGAACACAACGCGACTCCGTCAATCCATTTTATTTCATGATTAGTTTTGTCTCGAAAATCACCATTTAAGCTTCCAAGTTTTCTTCGAAATCAACGGTAACATGTCTTCTTAATAACCAGTTGCAATAATAATAAAGAACAGCTATGCTGTGCCCCTTATATTTAACTGAGCTATTTGCCAGGAATTTGTTACTTATTGTGCGCTACGCCACACATTTATGGGTGCCTACCGCGATGCCAAGTGCACTCCTGTGTTCGTAGATGATAGCTCTCATCGCGTTGACATTTTCCGCTTTTCGGACAAAATCATTCCGCTTTGACAGTCGTTGGACCCAGTTCCAAATGAGGACACTTAAAAAATAAAGCCTTTTCAAGGCCTTCGCGTGCGGAGGTCAAATCCGTCCCTAAATAAAAATATTTGGCAGGTACAGCTTTAAATTTAAGCCCTCTTGAACCCCCCGAAATGTGCCCCCTCTACCCCCAAATTTCTTTTTGGCTACGGCCTTGTCTTCACCTGCATAATCCCTACCCCGCATGCCGCCCAAACAGTATGGCAGATGGCGCAAGGATACGAGCCGTTGAAACAAAATGAGAAGGGAATGCGCGCGGTGAAATACTTTGGTTGAGTTCGACCCAGCATTTAAGCATTTTATTGTTCTAGGGAAAGAGCGAATTTGTATATATATATATATATATATATATATATATGTTACTTATGAAAGACACCACAGGTGATATGAATATAAATAAATGCCATGATAGGCCACAAAAACACAGACACAAATAAAAGAGGACTCACACGTTAGTTTCTTTCAAATTTTCGACCTCTTAGGGTCTTCGTCGGGAGGGAGGCAAGAAGAGACTGAGGAGAAGGACAGAGGATGCCTAAAGGCTGAGGAGATTAGGATAAGATAGGGGAAGGGAGAGGATGGGGGATGGGAAAGAGGAGAAGGCTATGGAGATCAGTGGGCCCTGTTAAGGCCAGGCGGGTAAGAAGATACGTCTCTTTCGGGTAATACACCGCGTGGGTCCATTGTGTATTACCCGAAAGAGACGTATCTTCATACTCATCGACCCGCGGAAGCCTGCATAAGGAATTTATTTGTATGTTTACGCTCATTCACACGGCGCTATATATATATATATATCTTCTAAATAGCTCGAGCAATCTAAGCCTATAGTGGGCAGCCTCCGATTCTCTCTAGCGGCTTCGAGCACAATTCGAGTCTCGCGTACATCAACTTTCCAGCATTAACTATGACTATTATTCCGCTTTGACGCACGAACATCTCAAAATAGGACTCTCACAGTGGACCACTGAATGCGCTGTCTAGTTCATTTGCATACCACCACTGGTTCATTGTGTTCGCTTCCCTCCTCCTTCTCTACATATTCTTTAATCCGGTGAAACAGAAAGGCAATTGTACGCATTATTTCTAGATTTTGAGACAACTTTCGACTTAGTACCTCGCAAGAAGCCCTTTCACAGATTACAGTCGTGTGAATTAAACAAAACAGTGGTAAACTGGATAATCGACTTCCTGAGTGATCACAAGCAAAAAGTAGCTCATGTCGGCACTATCTATGATGTCGTTGAAGTGACATCAGGTGTCCAACAAGGAAGTGTAATCAGTCCCCTTTTCTTCATCATGTGTATAAGTAACCTCTGCTCCCGAATTAGCAGGGAAATACGTTTATTTACTGAAGACGCTATCATCTATTGCGACATTGGTTATGACTTACAGATTCTTTTATCGGATTTAAACAACTTTCATGCGTGGAGCCTAGACTAGAAACTAAAACTTAATATGTGAAAATTCACGGCGGTACATCTCTTCCTGCGAAAGTTTCCGCTATTATGTTCATGATGACCACTGTCATCCAGGTTCTCCACCGCGTTTGTCTGTAGCGAGTGGCGACAGCTTCGAAAGTCATCCTGCTTTCGCCTTC
The DNA here is from genome assembly GCF_921293095.1 of Ischnura elegans. NCBI lineage: Eukaryota > Metazoa > Arthropoda > Insecta > Odonata > Coenagrionidae > Ischnura > Ischnura elegans. Next base: position 4,492,570 of record NC_060248.1, on the reverse strand, counting down.
GGGTCGAAGGTGAGAATATCACCGCCTTATCGCATAGTGAGGAGGTAAGAGGTGGAGGTAGAGGTAACACAAATACGTTGTGTGTTACGGGCGCCCGAGTAGTGGGCAGGTCGAGGTAGAGGTGTACCTCGCGGTTCATCAGGAGGTCGCGCGGGACCGCTTTCAAAGACAAACGAGCGGTGTGTCGCGAGGTATATCGGGAGGCTTCTCCGTGATTGGTGCGTTCAAGGCCCGTTTCATGTGACATCCTAAAGTTTTCCTGAAAATTTTCTGGATAATACTTAAGTTGCAAATGCAGATGGTGAAATTCTCCCAGATCTTATCGCGCTTGATATATGGGATGAGCACTGAATTCGCGATTACTTAGCGACCAATCAGCCACCACTTACATGCGGATGACATGTCGTCATCATCACCGCTACTATCGCTTAACGTTGTAAAAACGTTACAACTAACCAAATAACCTTTATGCTTGATGCCACACAGTGAAAGACTGGCTCGGGGTCGAGGCTATTGGAAAGCTGCGTGCGTAAACATCTTTACTATGCGATACTATCTCTACCTCCACCTCAATATCCATCTCTACCTCCTCACTATGCGAGTACCCTTATCTGGCGCATTCCGTATTTCCGCTGAGCGCTGATTGACTAGCACTCTCTTCCACTCATAACTGATGGTGTAGCCACTGTCTCTGTCAAAGGTTTCTATTTTATGGATTTCCAAGACTTCTCTAATCTGCCTTCGATAGAATCGGCTCTCCTTTAACCAATATTATTAACTTGCCAAAATCAATCCAACGAACTGCCTAGCAACGGCCGACAGGTTTAATTGCTCGTGCGCTTTGATCCCCGATGCCATCCCTCGCCCTATCGCGCATATCGCCCTGACCATGGCACTTTATAAACGCACACGAGTAAATCTCTTTTGTGTCTGGCGCAACGATGTGGATCTTGGCCAATTGAATCTTATGACCACGTCATGTTTGCGATCATCTCTCTCGACACCCACTAAAGGGACGGACCCACACCTCACTCGAAGCGATGACTCGCATCGGCCAACTCCTCCAAACAGTGACCTCTCGACCAGGGAGAATAAGTGCCACTTTGAGATTCAGAGAGAGGCGTGCGATCGCAGCGCCTCCACGCGGATGGTCTCGAGGGAAACAGCGTCCACGCCGCATGCCGCACGAGATTCGTTCTTCGAGTGAAGGGTTGGATTTCGAAGGCGTTCGTTCGGTGGCGAGCGATCCATCACCTCATAACGCGGTGGCAGCGGGTGCCTCCGCGAGTAATGGCACTGAAAAGTCATGAATTCGTTTGAACACCTCATTGTGACTGTGGATTCCGGTTGACAGGCCTCTTCCTTACACCCTTCTCACGTTAACTATCATTAAAAGATCCCGAAATGTCTGACGAAGCGAATGGTTTAGACGGGAAAATAATCGTATCAACTCGACCCCACTCTCCTAAATATTAATTGGAAAAAAATAAAAACGCGAAAGTTGCCTCTGCCGCGACGTCACTTTGATGGGTTTATGACGTCAATACAGTTGCAGTGGATTAACTCAATCGAGGGGGAAAGGGGGGGGGGGTGTTTCGTGAGAGGTTAAAATGCCACCGAATTTGTTGCAACTGATCCTCAATGAGCCTTTCTCTCTGGAGTTGCATTATCAATGTGTTGCTTTCGTGGGACTCATTTCATTTTTTCCTCTTCTTATAACTAGAAGTGAAGATATAAAGCTGGAAATGTTTAAAATGGATGCTGAATAAATGCAGTTTCTAATTAATTCAATCCATTTATTTTTACGGTCAGTAATTTCCTGGAAATCAGTTTCCAGGAGTATCACATTGTTCTCTGAAATCAACAATAACATACTTCCTTGACAGCCAGTGGTAAAATTAATGAGCAGCGTTTGTGGCCTTACATAGGAAAAGTTTGAAATGATAGCATACCTGCCGGGTTGCACTGAGATTTGAAGAGAGCGTTTTAAACAGTTAATTGTCGCCCATGTGTACGTGAAGAGAGCGACAAACTCAGCCCTGCTTTCCATGCATGCACACGTGCTGCTTATTAAGGTTGTGTCTGTCGTAACTTAGCACACTCTTTATCGAAATGCTGTGTTAGTTAATATAATCTTTGGGCCATTCAAACTTTTTGCCTTCGATGATGTTTACCCTCTTTTCTTTGAAGTGACGGTTCTCGAACTGTTTACGCGCCCCTTTCAAGGAAAATGAGTTGGCTCTCTCGTTATTGTGTTGATTGTGGCACATTCAAGTAAACTCCGCCATTTTTAGATCACTGTCTCCTTTTATGGGAGCGTGGTTGCCTAGTGTTAGTGGAGAGTGCGGTTTTCTGCTGATCGGAGGGTGCGAGAGGAAACGACTAACAAGTGCTGGACATGGTGGGTGGGGAGCGGCTGCTTCTGGGTGGGATTCGGAGGAGGATTTGGTTGGAGCAAGAGGCAATTTGGAGGGCATGTATATGTTGAAAAAGCAGTCCTTAACACTATCGCTCCGACAGTAAAACACTCGGGCGTGATTTTGTGTTGTCAGTGACCACCCCAAAGTTTTGTGACGCCTTGCTTGTGCTGTGATTAAGACTGCGCGCTTGTTAAGGTTGGAGTTAATGTGGAAGATTGATGCTTAAATCAGTGAAGTTTGCGGGTGATCAGGCATTGATTAGTTATTCGGCTAAAGGGCCGTATGCACTGCTTGATGCGTAATGTAAAAGGGACGAAGGATATGGATTGAAGGCATTTCACCGAAGAGAAGACCGAAGTCATGTAAAATAGAGCGAGCGAGGAATTTGAGACTCAAGATGAAAGTAGGTGGGGAAAAACTTGAGCAGGTGGAGTAGTTCAACTATTTATGCAACTCACTCAAAGAAATTAAATACAGAAGTTAGGGCATCAGGAAGAGAATTCCGTTATCAAAAGAGACGTTCATGAAAAGGAAGGAGATTATGAGAAGATCGTTATGCAAGACTTTAAAGAAAAGGTTAGTGAAGAATTTGATGTGGAGTGTAGCTCTCTACGGTGCGGAAACGTGGACACTAAGTAAGGAGGACGAGAGAAGATTGGAGGCATTCGAAATGTGGGCGTGGGAAAGAATGGAGAGGGTGAAGTGGATGGAGAGGAGAAGGAACGACGAAGTGCTGGACATGGTGGGTGAGGAGAGGTACCTTCTAGATGAGATAAGGAGGAGACAGAAGGTATGGATGGAGTTAGTGCTAAGCGGGGAGGAGATGTTGAAAACAGTGCTAGAGGGTAGAATGTTCGGGAAACGAGGCAGAGGATGGGAGTGAATAAGATTTATGGATGTATAATGAAAGGGAGTAGGCCTTATTGTGAAATGAAGAGGTAAGCAGTGACGCGTCGAGGGGGGGATTTTGGGGGTTAAACCCCCCCCCCCCCAGAGCTCGGAGAAATTTTTAAGTTTAATCCATTTTACTTAATTTCATTGATATCACTAATGGAATAATGTAAGGATTAATACAATATCCCTGAGAAAGCCGTCAAACTCACCATTTTGAAACATTTATCTTAAAATTCCGCAATTCATTAATCTCGTACCTACCGCTTATCCTGGTGGGTATTCCATACCCCCATACACCCCGGTATTAACGTTGCACCTAAACCCCCCCCCCCCTCCAGCCTTAATTCCCCTGCTGTGCCCCTGTATGAGGTAAATGTATGTAGAGAGGGGAGGAAATGCTGAGCAAAATCGCTTAACTCTCTACGATTACCTACTCTAACTACCAGTACAGTACTTAAATTTAGTAGTCATGATATTGATACCGGGATATTGATATGTGCCGGGAAAAAAGATTTGTTAAAAACTATCAAACTTATATTATAGGGAGTAGTTTAGTTAAATTACTAAGTTTGATGCTAATAATTAAGCGTTTTATTTATTTCAGCATACTTACTTGATGAATTTTATCGAAAATTTCGACATTTCATAATTTGGCCAATTGTACGAAAGATTTTGGTAAAAATAACTGCATAAATTCGATACACCTCAGAGTTTGGCAACTTTCATCAAATTTATGATTAATTTTACGAAAATGCTCGCTTGTTTGTTAACACGCTCTAATGTCTGGTTTAATAGAATTTACTAATCGTTTTGCGTAATCTATCGACTGTCTTTCCTGTTTCCTTTATACCAATTTACAATTGCATCGGAAATATTCCTAAATAGACCTAAGTTAAAAGATAGGTTGGTGGAAATTATTTTATTTTCAACATTTGTAATGGCGAGAAGGTTTTAATTTTGTTTACGTTCATTTTACTGTTTATTTCTGTTTCAATGTGCAATGTTATCCATAAGCTGGTGCATCAAAGACACTGAATCCTAGAATACGTAGGATGAGTGTAATTATAGGTATTTCATATTCGATTATTTGTAATACGAAGGTCACGTTTCATTGAGTGACTAAGTTATTTAGCTTTTAACATTTTCAGAATCATAACTTTTGTAATATGTTGTTTATCAAAAGTTGTCATCTGCTACTCGCGGGATAACTTAATGGCGTATTATCATGGATATTAAAGCTGTAATGAGATTTTTGTGTATTCCGACACTTAAAAACTTTAATTCGAGATATCCGTGAAGTGTTATCATTCGCGATCACGATGAATAATCATGTGATAAAATTCGTCATTCTAAACCCAATTAATGCCAAGGACATCCCCTAGCATGTTATAGTTAACTTGCATCAATGTAAAAAGCCTTCAAATAAAGCGTCCTAGCGCATCCTAGTGCTTCTTGTTTAGTGTATTTTTCCTCCACTTTTTTAAATTTCTTTTGCGGAAACCTACGTTCAACTCCTAATTTTATGTTTTTAAATCAGTAAAATGTATTTCTTGGTGGAAAATCTTTCATATGCGCACGCTTCGTCGTTTTTTTGTCCTTTTGATCTTAGTAGTTTTTATCGATTGGATGCAACCATTTTGATAAAAATGGTTTAGTCAGTGGTACCAAAATAGTCTGTTCTCTATGAACCGAAAATTTCGATGAATTTCATCAGAATCTGATATTTCTGCGTAAACTTTTTTTCAGGATGTTTAATTCCCGTATGTATTGTGATGGATACCCTATATGTCACTAAGAGAGTTGAAATTCAGTCATCGAGACGGCCCTGCAGTGAGTAGGAGCTTCTTTGTAGTGACGATGACATAGATTTAAAAAAGGCATGTATGTGCATTCGACAACGTGATTTTACGTCATTGCCTATCGAGTGTCCTCACGTGACAGGGCAAAGATGAACGTATTTTGCGCGTATTCAAATTTTGGTCTGGAATCTGTAAGCAAATGCATGATGAACCCCTTGAAAATCTTTTCTCGGTGGAAATTAGTGAAATAAAACATGCGAGACAGTCTCTCTTTCATTGTATTCCAGGCGCTCTTTGATATTACCAAAATTGTCCAACATTAAATTTTGGTCATTTTTGTCTCTGAATATTTGTAGAGAATCCTTTGAAATACGACCAAATGTTTTATTTTGCTGAAACTAAATTCAATTCATTTTAAATGATACTTCCGTTACTCATGGTCTAAAAGTTTACAATACCTCGCTTCTGGTTATTCATGACAGCATGGGCGCAATTACTTTCCTACAGTAGGAGAAGCTGTGGCTCTTTACGATTGAAAATATGATTAAGCCTGAATCACACGATCATTTTTTTTCGTCGCGAAAGTGATCACTATCGCGATCACTGCGCAAAACGATCGTCTCCGGCAATTGTTTTTCGCGATCGCGATGAGGATTCCCATCGCTATTCTTCATCACTCGTCCGGTCGCTTTTTCCGTCGCGAAAACCGTCACTAAAACCCCATATCAGCCAATCGGAACGCATGCCCGTATGGAGCGATTGCAGCGCAACGTTTGACAATTGTGGGAACGACATAAATAAACAAACACGCTATATAACTTCGTGATGTGGGTCCTATGACAACGAGCTGTGATATCGGAAATGATGCGAAAAGCGACGGCGGGAGGGACCGTGTGATTCAGAAAAATGATCACTGGAGCGATCGATTTTTGCGACGGGAAAAGTGATCGCGATAGTGATGACGAAAAAAAATGATCGTGTGATTCAGGCTTTAGCGAGCCACGCTGACGGATTTGCAATTTGCAGTCTTATGAACTTCGTCACACAGCCCTGTACGCGCGTCTTTTTGATGGAGCGGGATGATTGGTTCGGTGTTTGTCTACTGGGTTGAAAGTAATTATGGCTCTTTTACAAAATGAAAAATACTTTACTACTGATTCGAACCCTCCCAGAATTTCACCGCGACAAAAAGGAATGGAATTAACCTACTCAGCAACGAAGCCACGTCTCTGTTAAACAGAAACGGCGAGTCCAAATACAGTATCTACTACTAGAATATACAGAGAGGAAAAAACTCGCCACGGAGCCCCGAAAGAAAACCCTCCAACGGCCCAACGCGTGCGTGGACGTGAGTTTCCTCAGTACATCCATTCCATCCACTAATCTTAATTCGGATTGGTCTTTTGCTCCTTTGGAGTTTGACGGCAGCCCTTTCGCGTCAATTGCGTTGCTCACCCTCATGCATACATACACCTCATCCCTGCGCATCAATCTCTCACTCCCCATCACTTCCTCCTCATACATTCCACGGTCCGTATATTTTGCGCAATGCCTTAAAGGAAAAAAACAGCAATGAAAGTAAGTAAGGATTAATTAATAAATCACTGCTTTTGTGTGCTTAAGAGAAAAACTAAGGCGCACTAAACCCCATCTATCATTCTTTTGTAGAACTGTGAGAGCAAACAAAGTGCGCTTTGAACAGTTATTGATTGACATTTGGTCGAGCTGCTGTTCCTTATGCTCACTTCGATTCCTCTCTTTTCTGGAGTTCAACTCCTTATTATATTCATTTTATGTGTCATACCGAAGTGTTCCCAGAATCATGGTTAGAATTCACAAAACACGACTGCAGAGCGGATAAAAAAAATAAATGCGACACTGCGCCTTCCAAAGTTTCCCGCTAATTTCCATCTAACTTCCCAGTGAATTCTAATCCGAACGAACCCCTTTACGCTTATTTTAGGTCTAATTTCACTTCAGATGGTAATATCCACCTTAGTATCTTTCTATTTAGGCGCCCATTGGCATCTAATTAATCTCATGCTACGGGCCAACAGAGTCCTCTAGATTGCTCTCTCAACACTACTCTCTCATCATGTCGAGTCGTCGCATAGGCTTCCACTATGGGAATGACGACGTCCGCCATTGTTAGTCCTAGCAGCCCATTTACCCATAAGGAGATGTGGGCAGATTTCTTCGTTTGTTTGGTATGCAAAGAATGTTGGTAATTTTCGGATAGTTGATACTTATTCCCGAAACCTTCGGTAACATAAATACAAATTTTCTAGGCATGACAACAATGGAAACGGTGAAAATAAAGATAAAACCGCGGCAAAGACTAAACGTATTACGACCTGATAGAACCCTTCTTTTAATGGGTTGACAATCGATTGCGCTTAATAATCACTGAAAATACTATTGCATATTGACAATCATGGACCATCAAAACAGCTTAACACAAGAGCAACTAGTGACTCTGTTTAATTACTCTAGAAGTATTTTGAAAACCATTTTTCAATGTAAAGTAGCAAGGCTGATGCTATAGAAGTAATGAAAAATGGCATAACTGAAAAATTGTCAGAATATAAACAAAGGCAATGTGAAAGAAAAGAACTTGTAATGTATAGTTCAATCTTACATTCAAACAAACACGTCAATTTGAGAAGCTACCTCATTTGATAGATGATAAGCATTAAGAAAGACTGCGTGCCTATTTTTCAACAACTGTGCTGATTTCTCAAAAAATTATAGATGAATGATAATGCTAACAATTACTTCATTTAAAAATATACATATGTAGTCATATCTCAGCAAAATACCAAGCGCAGGTGACACGTATGGAAGATGAGAAATGACTTACACTACCTAAAGACACTATCATGAGGCATAATAGAAAAAGACAAACTACAAGAGACTTTAGGAGTCCATAACTCAGGGTAATAGGTGCTTATGACATGAATAAAAGCACAAATAAAGACATGCTCAGTATCTCCAGCTCCTATGACTGCATGTAGCCATCAAAAACACTCAACCCCTCCAAGAAACGAAACCTTGGAATCATCCAGCCATCGACTATGCTAAACATGAATTACACACAGGGGATTTTTTCCAAGGAACACTATCGAGATACCACACGTCAATGATTTTGGTTTCATGCAAAAAATTTGTATGAAACGATATACGATAAATAGAATATAAGAGGTCTCCTCTTTGGTGTAATAGGCTTAGGATAATTCGCGACGTCGAAAATCGTCGGAACATCAGTAGGCTTTTAATTTATTCCAGCCTTCCTTCCGAGCGGATTCAAATTTTGATTCGTATAAGTTCACCTGTGGCAAGGAAAACGAAGATAATTCGCACGAAAATGTTTTCATAATGATTAAATGGCTAAATAATTACGTGCATGTACTGTATGTTGCCTTTCCCTTGGGCTACAACCTTGTCGCGGTGGAAAGGCTTGCGCGTTCCTAATACCCCTAGAGCTGCACTGGCGGGATTAATTCTAAATTATTCCCGGTAGGGCCACCCATGCCAGATAGGTCGTAGGGTAGGAGCCAGACGAAAGGTAGTCCACGTGATGGTGTCACGTGAAAAACACTGTTGGAATGGAAGTGGGAAACCCTACCAACTATCTCTTCCCTGAAAACATGGAGTACAACCAAATGAGCCTCGGAATCTCATCGCCCGGGACCCGTCCGCAAAGGGCGGGTGTCGGGCACGGCAGCGAGGTCGGCAAGGTCCTCGGGGTCATCAACATGCGAAATCCTTGCAGAGACTTATCATCATCACCAGCAGCAGCAGCAATGAAGAGAGAAGAAGGCCAAGAAGATGGAGGAGAAGAAGTCGGCTATAAATGTAGGGACGTGGAATGTGAGGACAATCATGAGGGCATGGAAGTTAGAAAATATGAAAAGGGAAATGGATAAAGGGAGGATAGATATCTTAGGATTATGCGAGGTGAGGTGGAGGGATGGGGGGACTATTGAAGTGATGGGTATAGGGTTATATATAGTGGAGGGGAAGAGAGCCAGCGAGGGGTAGCTTTATTAGTATTAAACAGGAAGATGGCTAAGCGTATGGTAGGTATAGATCAGGTAGGCGATAGGATTCTGGTGATAGAAATTGAGGCGCGGCCCACCAACCTTGTGGTGGTCCAAGTATACATGCCCACTAGCAATCATAGGGAGGAAGAAGTAGATGAGGTGTATGAAAAGCTGGAGGAAATAATTAGAGAAACCCCGGGTAAGAAAAATCTGGTAGTGATGGGGGACTGGAACGCTTTAGTCGGGGAAGGGAGGGATGGAAGCGAAGTAGGAGAATTTGGATTGGGAATACGGTACGCATGGGGAGAGAAAGCAGCAGAATTTTGCAGGAGAAACAAGTTATTCATCACAAACACGTGGTTCAATCATCATAAAGGGCGAAGGTACACATGGAAAAGTCCAAGGGATGTTGGGAGATATCAAATACACTACATTATGGTAAGACAGAGGTTTATGAATAGTGTGAAAAACTCGCGTAGCTTCCCAGCAGCAGATGCAGATTAAGACCACAACCTAGTACTTATAAAATGTAACGTAAGATTCAAAAGAATTATATACTAAAGTTAGAAAGGCGAAGAAATGGAACGTAGAACACCTGAGGTGGAGGATATCAGGAACAAGTGTATATTAGTATACGGGAGACTGGAAGTACACAGACTGAAGAGGAAGGGTGGGATAATATTAAAACGGGAATAGTCAATGCGGCGGAGAAGTCAATTGGCTACGTTGACAGCAGAAGGATAAAGAAGCCTTGGATTACGGAGGGAATGGTAAAAGAAATGGAGGAAAGAAGAAGTGGAAGAACGTGGACACAGATCAGGGCAAAAGAATGTATAGGGAACTAAATAATCGATTACTACGTGAAACTAAGAGGGCAAGGGAGGATTGGTGGAAAAGACAGTTTGAGGAAATGGAAAAGTTCCAGAGGGATGGAGAAGTAGGCGCGTTGTACGCCAAAGTTAAGTCGCTATCGGACGGCAAAACAGGAGAAGCCACGTCTAAAAGTAAGGCTAAAGATGGGAGGATGCTAACCGAGCGAGAAGATGTACAGAGTAGATGGAATGAATGCGTGGAGGATCTCTATGAAGGAAGGAACAGACCGGAGAGATTGACTTTAGAGAAGGAAAGTGAAGTGGGGGAGGATAATTTTGGGCCGGGGATATTAGATTCGGAAATAGAGAAAGCACTTCGTGATATGAAGGCTAGTAAAGCAGTGGGCTTGGACAATATCCCGTGTGAGCTTCTGGAGAATCTAGGGAAGGAAGGTAAGAAAAGGTTTTTCAACCTAGTACGCAGGATATATGAGGAGGGATGTTGGCCGTATGATTTCGTGAAGACGGTTTTAATTCCGCTACCGAAAAAGAAGAAAGCTGTGGAATGCGGAGATTACAGGACTACCACCCTAATATCGCATGCGACGAAAGTGGTGCTGAGGATATTGAACAGACGAATGGAGGCGAGGGCAAACGACTATTTGGGCGAAGATCAGTTTGGTTTTAGGAAAGGGAAGTCAACACGTGATGCAATAGCGATAATGAGATCCCTGGTGGAGAGGAACCTAGAATATGACCAGGACATATATGTCTGTTCCGTGGATTTTGAATAAGCGTTAGATAGCTTGAACTGGTTAGAGTTAATGGAAATCCTCAAGAGAATAAGTGTATATTGGAGGGATAGACGACTAATTTGTAATCTGTATATGGCCCAGACTGCGCAAGTGTGGGTAGCGGACGGAGAACCTGGGTGGGTAAGCATTGGCCGAGGTGTGAGGCAAGGCTGTCCTCTATCGCCGCGTATGCCTACTTTTTATCGTATGCCCTGAGGAGATGGTAAGAGAAGCGAGGGATGAGTTAGAAGCTGGAGTAAAAGTGGGAGGAATGATGTTCAAATAAGTGAGATTCGCGGATGATCAGGCGTTGGTTAGCCAGTCAGCGAGGAGGCTTCAGGCTCTAGTGAATGCGTTATACGAGCGTTGCGAGGAGTATGGGATGAGGATTAATCACAAGAAAACTAAGTTTATGCGGTTTTGTAAAGCATCACGAGCGAGGAATGTGAGACTTAAGATAAATGTGGGTGGTGAATAATTTGAGCAGGTTGAGCAGTTCAACTATTTAGGCAGTACGTTAGAGGTAAACGGATACGGTAGTAAGGACATTAGGAAGATAATTGCATTAGCAAAGGAGGCGTTCGTGAACAGGAAGGAAATTCTAAGAGGATTGTTATATGAGAGTTTAAAGAAAAGGTTAGTGAAGAGTTTGATCTGGAGTGTTGCGCTTTACGGTACGGAAACGTGGACATTGAGGAAAGAAGACGAGAGATGATTCGAGGCATTCGAGGTGTGGGTATGGAGAAGAATGGAGAAGGTGAAATGGACGGAGAGGAAAAGGAACGACGAAGAGCTGGATATGGTTGGCAAGGAGAGTCAGCTTTTACATGAGATACGGAGGAGACAGAATTTATGGATGGAGCGAATAATTAGCGGAGAGGGGATGTTGAAAATGGTGTTAGAGGGTAGAATGTTGGGGAAACGAGGTAGGGGAAGGAAAAGAATAGGGTTTTTAGAAAAATTGAAAGGAAGTAGGCCTTAGAGTGAATTGAAGAAGGCAGCGCTGGAAGGATAGGGAGTCTCCCAAATCACTTCATTAGTACTCCATGGAAACCTACCTTAATCTTAATAATTATAAACTCTATGTTGACTATCATATTAGTTAAGGAAGGTTTCACTGTTTATAAATCGCATGTAATTACAAGGTGTAAAATCCAGCGTGAATTCCAATTATCTGCAAACATTCGTTACCAATAACGTAGTTCCAAAAGGGACATACTTAAATATTACATTATTTCAGTAAGTCTTTCATAAAAACTGGTATCATTGATTCCATTGCACGTAAAAGTTCCTCATGGTATTTCAAACGTGAAAGCATTTATATGGTTACAAGTTTAGCTTTCAAGGGCACTTACAAGTATAACTTTCACGCGACGAAATAATAACAACTAACCACATTCCATCATGTGAATAGGTTGCGTATTCTGATGTTTATTGTTTGAATTAATCACTTGAATGTATCTCGGGCTACTTGTATTAGTTTTACGACACTATGAACGTTTTAAAACACACTATTGCCACAAATAACCTTATAAACATGAAAAACTCTCAACAATAGCAGGAATTATTATTCACTCTTTTCTTTTTACATTACGTACAACGTAAAACTGAGTACCAAAGGTATTAAACTTTGAAATAAATCACAGCCTTTCATCATCTTAAGCCGAAACTAAGTAAAAACTTGATCTTCATATGAATACTTATCCAATACACTGAATTAAATCAACTTCTAACTCACCTCACAAATTGTGGAAGACGGCTATGGTTGCCACTTATCCATCCCGCAAATTTGTAACCATTTCGCCCTTACCTCAGGATTACAAGGAAAAACAAAAACACGGAACCCATCCCTGCAACTAATGGAACAGCTTGGTGCAGAAGAACCACCCATCTCTCTTATTAATCAATTACAAAAATGGAAAAAACTGCACCTACTTGACGTTACGCCTATGCTACAACAAAGCCCGCCATTGATGTTTTGACCAACAATGGCGGATTGCGACGACTCAACTTCGTAGTTATTATATGGCAATATAGAGGACTCTGCGTGCCAATTTGATTTGCTGCCCTCTATGAATCGGCCCTCACCCTTCAATTTTTTCTTATTCAACACAATTGTCGGAGCCGCATAGCAACAAGAACTGCGGAAAGTGTTGTTTCGATAGTCTCACTTTTGTTTAATACCGAGAGTTTTGACAGTTATGTTTTATTTTCATGGATGGATCCATGAGCGTAATTCAACCGGTTTTGCTTCTCTGCTTCTTCCGAATTCTCTCTCCTTGAAATCGCTACCAAGTATTTAGATTGGTTTAATTTCTCCTTCAGTTTTTCTGCAACGAAGGAGTAGTTTTGTCCGAACAAATATGTTTTACTCTTGAAAAATGCAAGGGAAAACTCCTCTCAACTACTCCTTAAAATGTTTGCGATTTTGTAATCCTTTGAATTTGAATATGCATTAAAAGGCTAAATATAGTACTAAGATTAGTTAATGGGAGCATATTTTAATCATCATCATCATGATCCGCGGCCAACAGGTCTAAGAATGGTTAAAAATGAACTTTCCACTCCTTTCTCCTGTTAACGAATCTTTTCATATCTACGTGTTTCTTCTCTTTCACATTCTTCTTTACTTTTTCCATACACTTTGTTCGAGGTCTTTCTTTTCCATTCTTACAATCCACTTGTCCCTCGACCATTGTCTTCATCAGGCCATCATGTCTCAAGATGTGGCCTATTAACTTCTTCTGCCCTCTCACGAGGCTTCTCCCTTACTCTTCTTAGGACTTCCTCATTACCAACTCGGTCGATCCATTTGATCTTCATAATTCTTCTGTATCACTACATTTCGAAAGCCTCTCTATCCTCGATTTCTCCTCTGCTGTCATTGTTCACGCCATAGAAATGCATACTCCAGATGCTATATTGCTTCCTTACAAATATAAATCCAATTGTGTGCTATTCCTTATTATTTTTTGTGCTTTCTACCTCTGGTTGTTCTACTTCTCAAGTTGCAGAATTCATTCACCTATTCCAGGTTTTGTTTCCCCATTTCAATATTTACCTTCACTCTTTCTGCGCAATACCACACTGTCGCACTCCAAATATGTCAAGGGCCCCCGCGCACTGACAATTTTTTACGAAGCACTATTTAATCGCTTAGTTGAAGTCCCATCGAAACACATCGTATTGACTGTGGCTCTGCGCACGGGCGACAACTCAGTTGCCACCACTAAAAAGTCGCCCGAGGCGGAGCGGCGCCCCGATGAGCGCGAGGGCGCAGTGTTTCAATGCCGAGTGTTTCATTTTAACTTCCACAAAGCCACTAAATAGTTGCTTTGTGAAAATTGCCCGTGCCCGGGGGCTCTTATGAGAATTTCGCTGCAATTTTATTACATTAACCTACTTGTAAATAAAAGCGGTCGTGAATGAGCTGATAGCTCAGAATTTTGAGTGTTCATATTTAATTTTTCCGTTATTTAAATGCATTGACCCAAATAAAAGCAATTCTTTCAAAAACTACGTGTATGCACCGGTTTTAATCCATATTTTTTATTATTCGAGGCAAAAAAGTGTAAAGAGAGAGTAATGATTTGATGGTGAGATGTTGTAATTGGTGTTGTCCTTTCGCTGTTTTGATTTCATAAATTTCTTTTTGTCCTCCAGTGATGGTCCTCACAATCGTCCTTTTATTAATATTGCTTATTTTTGATGTCCATCTCTTCCCCCGCCTTCCTCTCTCTCCCTTTCTTTCATATCCCTGATTTCGCGACCGCTTTTCTCAATCGTTCTCCTCAAATTATCGTGTTGATCACCTCCGCTAATTCTGTGCACAACGACGTCTATTCGTTGCCTCGCGTTTCTGAAAACGGCATGAATAGGGCATTTTAGTGAATATTTTCACGGTCATACTCTTCAAGCTTTCACGGAATACAACCAATAGAGCCTTAAGTCCTTTCGTCGAATCACATGCAACATATTTTCAGCGCAAACTCAAATGACTTAATCACTCCCGCTTTCAATTCTGCATATGAATCTTTTCGTGCATCTGATAACAGTGTGTGCCCTTGAAGCAGTTTGGGGGACAGCCAGCCTTGTCCCACACCTCTGCCTAAGAATGCCCCCTTTATCGGCTTATCTCACAAGAGCACTCAAACCCTTTTACACCTAGAGTAATTGTTCGATTTTCGAAGGAGTCACAATTCTCTCCTGGATATTAACATGTTGATTTATGATTTGACATGTTTTTACCCCTAATGAAGGCTTTTGTGTCCGTAATATTAATTTAGATAGTTGATAATGTAGTATAGTATTTGAGCGAATTTAAGATCGGAGGCGTTTGAAATGTGATTTAGCAGAAGAGTGGAGTGGTGGTGTCATGGTGACGCCTATCAGGCACCGTTAAACAAAGGACATAATACTCAAATAACACTTTTACCAATTTTGGTGCCTGAAAATGTCTTGTCAATACATTCGTAACCAAAATAAAAAAATAATTGTAATAAAACGTAAATAATAACCATTAATAATGAGCACACACAATTCTAAATAAAAAAAGGCGAAGGAATGTGCTAATTTTGCCTTGACGTCACTGGAAGAGTGACGAAGATTAAATGGAGGGATGGTGTGAGGGATGAGGAAGTTCCAAGGGAAGCGGGAGGGAAGTCTTCTCTCGGAAAGCAACGGACGAAATGAAGAGACGGAGCGGGTGGAGCGGGTGGAGCGGAGAAGCGAGCCGTTGGTGCGAAGAGATGCGAGATGAAGGGATGGTGCGGGAAGCAGAGAGGATGGACTCCGCACGACGAGAATCGAAATTGAAGGGATCGATTCAATGAAATTAAAGAATGATATTCATATGATCAAAACAGGAGTTAATGCTGAGATTAAAAACTGAAATACTTGTGTGGAGCATAAAGAGTTGAAAAGGTGAAGGAATTGAGGTGTTGGGGGTGAGTGGAGTTGGACGAGGAAGGATGTGTATCGGCAGCAGAATAGTGAAAGCGGACATTCCTCCCGAAGAGCATTGAAATGGACCAATTGCTAAGGGACAGCTGGAGAGAACAGGAGGAAAGGAAGGGCCAGCCAGCACAGAGCGAGATGCGATGAAGCACAAGAAGTGTTGAAAGATGGTTTGAGAAAAGGGGGGTTGCTGCGTCCGACCAATTGTTGGCTATCATTGGGTGGGAACGGGAAGACAGCTGATTGGTGCATTTGAAAATGGTGTTCACTCTCTCGCTAGAAATGGGTGAAGTGGACAGGGGATGGATGATAATAATAATGATGGTTGGCGAGGGTTGCTATGAGGAGAGAGGCTGATGATATGTTCGGGAAGGGGTGGGGTGGGGTTGGGCGTGGAGGCTGCTGCGATCGATATAGTCTCGGGGGCAGACACACACTGCTCTAAAGGGGGGCTTCTTTTTTTAAAGGCGACGGAGGAAAGGAGGTGTTGGTTGGGGGCGTGGTGATCCAATCTATTCGTACGCATCTGAATGCGAATTATTGGCATGCCCGAGAGCGGAAAATTCACTTTCACACCTGAATCATAGGACATATAATTTAATAAAGTACATTTTCATTTGCTCTGGATATTTGGACGAGAAAAGAGTTCATTACAGTTCCTAGTTTCTTAATAATCCTCCGGTCCCCTCATACACACCGACTAGCGTTAGCATGAAAGTACATTAAGAAGTGACACTTGTATGAATAGAGGTCAATCAATAGCATCAAGTTTCGTCATTTTATGCTATGAATTTCTTTTCCGCCATGGCACCCTTTGAAACTCTGAGAGGAAGCGACTGTTTGGCCGCACCGCACCCAACCCATGCCACTCTTTCCCCCGCAATCCCATCCCATGCCACTCTTTCCCCCGCAATCCCATCCCACGCCACCTTCTCTCCTCTATTCTCCACACCTCAATACTTCTCCTCCTCCTTGTATTATCCCACATTCTGCTGCCGCAGGTTCCTCACTTGGTCGTCGCCGCACCATCCATCCGTTGAATGCCACGAGGAGAGGTTGATTCGATGTTCAGAGCGTATATCTATTCGCGGTTGATGAGAAATCGAGTTCCCAATCAGGTCAGTGGGGGTGTGCGGGCTTTTACCTTGAGTAGGTGGAGAATTTAGCCATTTGTGCAGCTTGAAGATAAACAGAAAGAATGTGTAGAACGGAATGTGGTCGCCAAAGGTCATGGATAAGAATTGCATCGATTTGCATTATGGGTCATTGTGTTGTGAAAGTGTGGAGGGAGGGAGGGAGGAAATCGGATTGTGCGAGATTGTGATGGTGCTCGGGGCGGAAACGCGTTCAATGAGGAAAGGGGATAGCAGTGGGATGAACAGGTGAGGAAGGGAGCTAAGGACATGGAATGGTGAGCTATTGAGGAATGAAGTGCCGGGCGTGGTGGGTGAGACACCGAAGGGATGGATAGCATTGAAGGTGATGGCGTTCGATTCGGAATGCAAGTGGTGCCGCCTGGTGGTGATGGTAAGGAGGAGGAGAGAGAAATGTGCGCGCTCCCATTGGCCAATCAAAACTCAGTCTTCGAATTTTTAATAAAGACCAAAGGTTGATCTGATTAGTTATCCATTTAATTTGACTAGTTACCGCGCCTCAAATATAGCATCTTGCGGTCGATTTTGGACTCAAAAATGATAAGGGAATATTTTCAATGTCCCCGATTGGCTTCAGGCGATTTTTATCTTTAAATATGGCCTGTCTATTCCTTTAAGGAGATTTCGCCGCACCTGGACGGACTTATTCAATTACTTTGGGAATGAATATGGTCAAAAAACGTTGTTTTCCAAATGTGTATTTTTTTAAACGATTAAGTGGTAATTATTTGCTTTCATGGATGCAAACCGTTGATATAAAAAAGCATAAGTGGGGCACATGGAATTTTGACTATTCAGTGCTTATGTTTTTAACCAAAACCCTCTTCAAGTTCAACTAGCCAAATGTATCGATACTTATGCATGGAGATCTCAATTGCTATTGAGTTTTACGACTAGAGAGACTAGAGTACTTTTCTGTTTCTCTGTCCGCCGCCTGCGCTTCGACACATCCGCGGTAAAAAAGTCGAACATATTAACCCTTTCGCTGATAAGCAGATGTCGTCACTAACTCTCTCCGAGCATGTACCCCCCTCTCCTTGATTTCGTGCATCCGCCTCCCGTGACTCGCTATTTTTACTCTCTCATTCACAGTGATTCCGTCCCTCCATCAGCGGTTTTTCCTCGACTTGTGAATCACGGAAATAACTCTAATGACGTCATTGACTCTTGAAAAGTAGGCGGCAAAGTTCGCGTGCTCATTTCTTAGCATGATGGGAGAATGTCTCAATGAGGAAGATTCTGTTTTCGTCGTGATTTATCCTTCTCTTTTATTTGGCTCTTTTTATTTTAGTGCATTGCGATATCGGGTATAAGTGAGTGAACGAGTCATTTGTGTATCGTTCGCAGACATGCCCTAAGTTCCCTTAAGTTGTCGCCAAACCATGAGAGCCAAGGAATCGGCTCCTCTCGCTAGCACTCCATACGATTGATTTTTAAGCGCTCGCTCATGTCAGAAGCAGCTCTAAGCCAAACCGACGTATTCATCGAAATAAACGACACCCTCGAATCGTAAATTCTAAATTTAATAATCGATAGTTGACCTTGCACAAGAGCATATTCAATCCATGGATTCGTTTATTTAAATAAGTGTCGTGTGATTCACGGCCAGTAAGCTGTCAAATCATCGCTGTAGGCACCAAACCTAAAAATATTGTCGCTTTTTCTCGGCATTTCTATTCTTTCTCCCAATAGCTCCTATTTAGTTGCTGTCGATCTGTCGCGTTTGCTCTTTTCGTAACGCTTTTATTACGATCGTCTATTGTTTACGTCAAGGACTTATTAAAAAGCGTTAATTAGTTTTCTTCGTAATTAATTTATATGGCAGTGTCATTAACTACTAAAAATATATCAATATTATAAATATATATTATTGGCAAAAGGTGGACATGGCGCCTCTCCATTGTGTATTGAAGAAATTCCTGCCAAACAAAGTATTTTACTGTCTCTCTATTTCGAAAGTATCCCTCGTCATTTTCCCAGAAGTAATGCACGTTTGAGATATTTGGAAGGGGATCCACATATCATGACAACTTCAAGATAACACTGTCAAAGTGGTGCTTCACCTAAAGAGAAAGCTCAAATACGGGAGCTCTGAGGGGGACTATAAGACCCTTTTATAAGGGGGCTTTACCCATGCTCTCAACATTGTCTTCTCTCTCTCTGTTATCCCTGCCCGGTGCATTTGAGGGTGGGGGCACACCTTCAACCACTCTCTTTCATATCATTCAATTCCTTCGTTCTCGTGGCGTTTTCGCCAGAGAGGATCTCTAATATGAAAATCTAGACAACATTTATAACTGCTTAGATGTAAAAAAAAGGAGTTCCTTATACCGGTAGTATTTTTTCCATAAGTTGCCGATATGTTTTAGTTTCTTTTGAAGCGAAATTTATTTGTTAGCAATTCGTTAATTTTTACGCCACACTCAAGTAGTGTCATTTGAGAGAGAGGCATATTTTGCCTTATTGAAGAGGATCGATCTCGCTCATCACCAAGTCCATCGGTTGAATGACTTCCGCAGTTTCCCTGAAGACCGATCGATGTGTGATTTCGATTTAGTAAACTTCTCCCAAGGTTCGATTTTCGAGCATATCTCAGTGCAGGATGCTTCATCTAATGAAGCATTGCTCGCAATTCTGGTTGAGGCTAATTGTTAAGGGAGGCATTTATTAGTGGGGGAGGGGAGCGGTACGCTTTGAATCTCAGCCAATCGCATGTGGGTCTCAGCGAATATCACCCCATATGTATTTCCGCAATAGTAGTAGTATTCAATGAAAATGGCGCTGGCCTCGGAGGGGGTCCTCGACTGCCAAACGGAAGGTCGCGGGTTCGAGTCCCGCCTGGGTAAGTTACCCTTATTCAGGGCATGGGCGTGTGTGAATATCCTTCATTGTTAATTGTTGATTCCCCATTGTAAAGGCCGTAAATGTGCTGTTTATGCGGTAATGTAAATAAATAAATAAATAAAAGATAATCAAGCAAAGTGTGAATTTGTAATAAAAACATCTTATTAAGCTCAAATTAACGTATTTGCTTTTTAAAAACTCATCTTTTTTATTTCACGTGAGATTTAAAAAAAAATGGTGGGGAGAGAGGTAATAATTTGACGACTTCTCACCTAGGGGTCGCCCTAATTATCGCCTCACTTAATTTTAAACGGACTCAATTGGAACATCGTATGAGTTGTTTCAATCTGCGTACAAGGCTTTTTCGTAAAACTTTAATTCGCTATTTCATCTTCCATGCAATGTGGGCATTTGGAAGCCGCTTGGTTTCGGTGTTTGCGGCCACGGCCATTGCGTATAGCAGCGTTTTGATCCGCTCGGACCATCGGGCGAACGTCCACGCGACGCGACGCCTGTCCGTCCAAAGGTACGCGCTTGCGATCCAGGTGCTTACTTGGGGGACCGATCGGATGTTGGCTCGGTGCATTGTGGGAGCGAAGCAGGCGCCGCAGCGTGTCGAGGCAGATTGGTGTCAAGGCGATGTTTGGGAATCATTGCGGCGAGATATCGGACGAGATGGGCTGCGATCGCGTCGGCGCCATCTACGGGGAATCCGGACAACTGTGCGCTCGGGCGACGATGGTGCAAACAGCATTAATGTGGATGGAAGGAAAGGGTTTCCCAACACGATGCGAATCACAGCTCCGATATTCGCCATCAAGGGCATCTGAGGCAGCGATCACTCGTGCGAAGGGCAAGCAACAATGCGATTATGAAAACAAAGAAGTCTAAGGATGCGCGCTCACGAGCTCCTCAATGGTCGAGGCAAACGCAATGGAGTGTATGTCTGATAATGAGTGATTTATATAAGTGAATTCTTAAGAGAATTAATCTTGAAGTGAAACTTATTTTCTTAACAAGTCCAAAAAAACATCAACACTTAAATATTTTGTAATCGATACTGAAGAGGCAAAAGCGTGCTATGACGTCATAAGCCCTGTTTGCATGGCGTGACGATGGAAATGTTTAGGCACTTAATTTATTGCGTGGGGTACATTCGCATAATGGCAGTTCGACATAAACAGCAGTCGTGAGTCGGGTAGACGAGTGTGAACAGCGGCTGCTGCATAAAAAAGGACTCCAATGAATGCATCGACTCATTCCGTGAGCGAAGTTGAAGCATAACAGCTTTGAATGCTGTAGGAGTCGATAGTTTTGGATGTATAGCAACCAATAATCGTTTATATGATTACGCTGGCAAATAATATAGTTGCAGATTGATTTTTTAACAATTTATTACTTATTAGAGATAAGGGTAAGCCAAAATTTGATTTAATACCCATTAAACAGAAGAGTAGATTAAACTATTTCACCCCCGCAACAGCTTCTTCATTTGTTTTCATACAATCACGAAGCGCATTGCCCCTCTTGGGATACTTGTTTGTGGATTAGTGCAGATAATAGTCGCGAGATGTCATTCTTGAGCCACTGTCATGGCAGCCGTGTCTCCTTCCACGTGTCTTTAATGGCGCGTCGGTTCGAGGGATCGCAAACGTCCAAAACATCGATGCAAAAGCGCATATTGTGGATGGAGGTGGTAATACTAATAATAATACATAATTGCCTTCTCCATGGTTTTCGAAAAAAGATCGCAGTAGAAATCTTTCCGATTAATTTCGTTCAATGATGTGTGTGTGTTTTCTTGATGTCTTTGGCGATGGAATGTCGATTTTCCGTGGGTTCGGCCGCCCCCCCCCCCCCGTGGATCAATTGCTCCTATCCCTCGCAATTCGCCTTGACCCTTGGCACGATCGACCTTGCGGTGACCGGGTCACGAGACCACCGCCGCAGTTCCAAGAACGATCCTTGATTCCTGCCATCTTGATGAAGGGCAGCGCACTTTACGAGCGCATGCCGAGTGTATGCTAAGTGTGGTGTGCCACAGGCGAGTATTCCTTTGCCAGAACGTTGTAGTTGGTTGGAAAGGACATTTGCAGGACGAGTGGCTGATGAACCAACGGCCATGGAATCAAACCACATTAAAATTTTCTCTTTCTGAAACTAAACAAGCATAATTGCGGTTTTTTAATCGCTTGACTCAACTCTTGATTCAACCCTCAATTCGTAAACAAAAAGTAGTTCTTGACGGAATTAGCTCTGATGTTGTAAAAGTTACATCAGGTGTTCCACAAGGAAGCGTAATCGGCCCCCTGTTGTTCATTATATACATTAACGATCTCTGCTCCCGCATTAGCAGTAAAATACGTTTATTTGCTGACGAAGCTGTCATCTATCGCGAAATTAGTGATCACTCTGACTATGGAAATCTATCATCGGACTTAAACAACGTTCATTTGTGGAGTCAAGAGTGGGGACTTGAACTTCACCTGAGCAAATGCATGGCGGTACATTTTTTGCGGAATTCGTCCAACACTAACAATGTTTATGCAGTAGATGGCATTAACATGAAGGCAACAGACGAAGTGAAGTACCTGGGAGTTACGATAACCTCGAACCTCACGTGGGGAACACATATAAAGAATATTTGCGGCATAGCCCTGAAGAAATTAGGATTCGTCAAGCGTATTGTGGGAAGATTTTCGGATGAGAAAGTAAAAGAAAGGTGCTATTTCGCTCTCGTCCGACCGCACCTTGAATATGCAGCGAGTGTATGGGATCCAGTGCAGAAAGACTTAATCCGCGAGCTGAATAAGATACAAAGGAAGGCTGCGCGTTTCGTCAAAAACCGCTACGGGCGTACAGATGTTAAGCGAATTAGGCTGGGAGCCGTTGGAGACTCGGAGGCTGCGCGCTAGGCTTAGATTGCTTGAACAATTAAGAATGGATATCTTTAAGAGCGACACAGAGAACATAATCTTAGAGCCACACTATATTTCCAGGTCCGACAGAAGCGATAAATTAAGAGAGATTTTTTGCCGAACGGATAGATATGGGAATTCGTTTTTCCCCCGAACAATAAAGGACTTTAAGGGTGTTCTATACCTCCGCGAAAAACGGCTCTGCAGACTTCAGGTTGCTCGCCATTTGCTCGCTTATTATACACTCTGGAGAGAACTTGTTTTGGATATGGTTTAAGCTAAGATTATTGTTATTGGCAAGTGAAAAAAAATTATTTGAAAAGCATTTATTAATTAGTTATTTGCGCTGAAAAACACAATAAAACGCCTGTTTTCTCGATGTAATTCTACCACGTAGAAAGTGCGATTTGAATTTTTTTTTTCGGGAAATGAGAACATTCATCCTTCTTCTTGGAAATAAGATACGTTTCATCAATGTAATATTTGTAATAACGACACTATAGCTCAATTTCCCGAGCGTGTTTTCTCAACGTCAAGCGCTTACGATCTTTTCTTCCATGGCGCTGCTGTATGATCCCCCACTCTCGGTGAAAGAGCTTCTCACCCCACAGCAGTCTCTCTCACTACCTCCCCTCCATCGCCTCTTGTGTCCCCTACATCTGTTTTTTTTTTCATCTATGCTTTCCTCGACCTAAGAAGCCCGTCTGACCCGTGGTCGGGCCCCAGCAGGCCAACAGTTTTTTTCGTTATTATCCGAAGCCCTGTGTTCTTGTGCTGCGAGCGGCATGTTTGAAACTGGGCTAGCGCGAGTTTTCAAGTTTTCTGTTCTTATGCATGGAAAGTGAAAGGAAATCAAAGAGGAAGCATATCTTTTGTGGGAAGGTGGAAAAGAAGTACTAGGAATAATGGTGAATGTATAAATCCTTTTTAAGTGTGCTACATTATTAACAGTTAGTATATCTTTAGACACGTATTTTCATCCACGTAAAATCTGTAAAAACGTGATGCATCTAAGAAATAGACTATCAAATTATTTTAACCATTTTAGTCATTACAAACCTGCAATAATAGATGTTATTTACACTACAGAAGGAGAAACTGCTTTAAAGTAAGTACCTACCTCTCGATAATTTATTGGCTGTGACTATAATATATTAATTTTTTGTAACCAAGCATTGAAAATAAGATGAATACAGAGAATATACTGCACATTATCAATTAGATTCTAGGTAGCACCATTGCCTTTTAAGTTCTTGCTGACGCTAACCAAGAATAAATATTTCACCGAGTAGGTAATATAACGTGCATATCTTCATTTCGTGTCTAAATATTTTCAAAAGTAACCGTTATGTCATCAAAACACGATATGAAAAGTATCACGTTGGTTTATTTGTCTCGTATTTCCGACATATATGTTTCTCGATAACTTGCAATCGAGGGAGAAAACTTCGAAAAGTTATTTTCTTATAAAAATATTCTTATTTATTAAAATTACTATTATTAATCATTACATGAGTCACCCAAAAGAAAGAATTTGAACTTGAACCACCGTATCACTAAGCAGGGGTTGATGTTTGGTCGATGTAATACAGCGACGACGTCTAGATGACCGAATTTAATCTTTAACTATCTATCTAACTATTTGCGTAAATATGCTTGTTGTATGCAAAAATTAGATACGCGAGATCCAATGAACCTGCAAACCAGTTTTACAAGTATAAGACAAGAATTGTACTTGTGTAGCAGGAGTGACGAGAAAACAAACAATACACACGGATAAAACTCGAATGTGGGATATTTATTTCGCTCGAGTGAAGTTATGCAAACTAACTTCGCGTTATATCTCTCACCAACAACCTGTTTCACGTGCTGCTTACACTCTTCTGAGCGATTGATTCTCTCAATGAATTGTTCTCACTACAGGTCACTAAAATTGGAGGGGGGGAGTTCCCCCAAAAATGGTGGGTGATGGAGAAAAACAGAGTTCATATTCGGATTTAGGAGGTCATTTTACAAGTGAATTCGAAGGAATTATAATTCGAGCAAAGCTGATCATTTGAATCCACACCCCCTTCATAGTTTTGTAAAATGATATAATGTCAGGAAGCATTTTGTTACCACTTGAGGCAGTAATACTTGCGTCATGGATAATGGCAGAAGTAAGTACTATACGGACTTTATTGAAACGTAGGTATTACAATGCGGAAATATCGGGAGTAAAGCCAAAAAGGGAAGGATGTAAGACAAGGGCATACCCAGGGTCATAACTAGGGGGGGGGGGGTGGGGGGCAAGCCATAGTCTAGAAGGGGGCGCAAGCCAAGTTGTGACATTTTAGCATGGAAAAGGTGAATGAAACAAATATTTTAAGAAAATTATAACAGCACATTATTAGATTATGATATCATTTCCTAGAAAAAATATTTTTATTTTACTTACATATCTTATACCTACTAATGCATATCATTTTTCGTGGGTTTAAAGAAAATTTGTTGAATACTTTCGTTTCAAATCAGTACTGATTTTGATGAAAGACTTTTGCGATTTTTGCCTCTGGAGGGGGGGCAGCTGCCCCCCCTGCCCCTCGCCTATGATGTAAGGTTCTATTTTTTCTTGGGGGAAATTCAGGAGGAACGTCTGCTTTGTTCTTACTCATCGTCCTTACTGTAGCCAATCTTTTTTTGATAAAGTTCTACTGTTAGAGGCATGCTGGTACACCAATTGTTACTGGTAATATTTCTTCCTCTGCATTCAATGTGCTCTGCTAAGCGTTTGGCAATTTCATGAGGTGAATTGGATTCTTTGAAAGGGCATCTGGCTACGTGCCCATATAAATTTCAATTTTTAGGTAAATTTTCCTAGCATCCACCACAGCAATGACTTCAATACCATATATCTTTTGCTTTTGGATAGATACTGCGCTACAGGACATCGGCCTCGAAATGGTATAAGTTGGTCAAGGATCGTGATGTACTCTGATGGTGTATTTGTAAATTCAATTTTTTTTTGGATATTTTATTAATGAACTCAGTAACTGCGGCTTACTAGTCAATTTTCTTACTTTGTAGTCTAGTGCTAAGGTTATAAAATCTAATGCACCGTAGAAAAAAAATCCGATAGCCCAGTGTACGGGAAAAAATTTGATAGACTTCTTTGCTCCAAATCTCCCTAATATCAACACGGGAAATTTTATACGCACCTGAGAGAAAAAGGGGACTAATAAGAGCTCATCATCTTCACTCAACTGCCTAGTATCACGATCTCTTGCATAATTTCCAGAAACAGAATTAAAGTAGAGATTTGTGATTTTCACAATTATAACTAATAATTCTGCGCAAAAAGAGGCGAAATGCTGATGATTCATCTCACACACTTTTTGCACATGGGTGTATTCCAGGAAGATGAGTCATCGGCGATTTCATCAAGCCAAATGCGAGCGAATGAATTTTAATCGTCTTCACGATGGATCGGAAGCGAGAATAAATTGTAACACTTTCGGTCGCATCGGGTCAAAACTTCGGTTGCAGCAAAACTAGGGAACACTTTGAATATTAAACGTTACTTAGAGTTAGAATTACAAGAAATTAGAGACCAGAAAAACTCTAGTTCGAACGGCATCATTTTATTAAAAAAACATCGAAGAAAAAGTCAATATGACCCGATGCGATCTATTCAGGGTTATTGGCCTTATTAAAGCTGTATGTGATGTCTGATGCAATATGCAATTTATGATGTTCCTACCATATAAATCAATAAATATTAAAGATGATAGAAAATCAATTTTCGTTCATTCATTATTTGTCATTTGTCTCATTAGTGTTCTCCCTGCAGCGCTATGATTACTGAATAAACATGTTTCGGAAAGTAACTGTATTGAATACACGTTTTCAAATGGACGTGGGTGATTACTATTTCATTCATACTAAGGAATAACGTAAAAATGTAAAGTTGTACTTAAAAAAAAGTTTCACGAAGTACGCGCATTTCGGTTAGCGTAATTGACTTTTACGATTTTTTGAATAGCACTTAACAATTTTGTGATATGAACGTTGACCAGCTCTCCCCTTCCAGGAGAGTCGAATAAGGAGAGAACAATGCAAGTAATCGCCTTTCTTCATAGAAGCCGGCCGCACTTCCCAGCCTCGTCGAGAGCGTGCGTATTTGGATTCTTCCAAGAAACGGCAACCGAGTGGCTGAAGTGGGACTAATGCCGCCAGAGAGCAAAAATCAACCTCCGAATCCTGACTATTCTCAATATCGCCCCTCCGCAGTGAAACTTGATACAGCGTCGGGTGTTTTTTTCGGTCGGAGCGAAGCTCGACCCCTCCTCCTTTCCTTTTTTTTCCTTCAATCAGCGACTCCTCCCCTCCACCCAAGGAGGCTTCCCATTCCACTGGCCGTAGCGGCCGACTTCGCAACTAAAATCCGGCGACGGTTGAATTTGGATTTTTGAATTAGGATAGAACACCCTTAAGGGGATAGGATACTTCGGGAGAACTCCGCTGCAACGGTCGCTGGCATTTAGTTCCGAAAGCGACCGCTGCGTTTGAATTGGAGGGGAAGTTGACTGGGTGGAAGGGGGACTCGAGAGCGAAGAAAAATTCATGGTTGGGGAGAGGGACTGAACTCCCCTTCTGCGGTGTCAGATTTCGGTCCGCTGGCTGTCGGGATCTCGGATAACCTATGCAGACCCCACGGAGTTGTTTGTGTTGCAAAAAAACTCTTGAGGCCCAAAAAACTCTTTTTGTGTTTTTTGTGTTACTTTAGTTGATCAGGCCTTCGGTCGGTCTCTTTTTCTCTGGATAGTTCCCGCATTGAATTCCGCTCGCTTTCTTCACGGTATCCCATTTCTATTCATCCTGTACCTCAATGAATGCATCGTAAATAAGATTGCAGTTTATAATTTATAATATAAAAATAAAATATACCGTATGACATGACTTATTCCACGCCGGTAACCAATATTGCACAATATGATTAATCGAAACGAGAACGCGAGAAATCGTGTATCACTTTCGTTAATTGTAGTTTCATTTTTCTCTCTACCGTTTGTTGTTGCAATCCTTCACAAAATCCACGTTTATATTACTTCAATACTCCGTTTTATTGCGCACTTCAATTATAATTTTTTCCTATGATGGCAACGACAGCATAATTTTTAGTACAGCTGGGAGGAATCCTAAATTACCTCTATTTCGAAAGCTTCAACTCCAAGTATGAAAGGTGAAAGTATGTCTTAAAATTCGAATATTTTTACAAATGGTCTATTTCATATGATACATATACGTGTTTATGATTACATTTATAAAAATTCATACACAGTTATTAAATCTCAACTCCCCTGGGATCATGCAAAATTAATTTTTTCTTAACTTTGAAGTCTGTAGCGCTGTAAGCGGCACTGAAGCTGAGGAGTCATGATATCCTCATTTTTTTATCTTACTCGTTTGAAAATGCCCGGAGAAAATTAATGTCGCGCCGCAGCACGAAAAATTTCGACTCGGTTCACAATTGGTGAAGGGTATTCAGAGGTGGAATTAGTAACTTCATGTATTGCGATCTCATTACCCTGTAAGAATCCCATCTCTAAAGGCCGTTTTACACGGTACACGGAATTGCGCAATCTGACGTACGTGCGAAGGCGCAATCAAAATTGCGTCGTGTAAAGCGGTGAATTGCTAGAACACATGCGAGAATGCGTGGATGTGAGGCGGCAAAATAGCCACTGTTTTAATTTCGTTCATGCATTCGCGCAATTCCGCGCCATTTTAGAAATTAATGCAGCTCTAACCTGCGCAATTCCGTACCTCGTGTAAAACGGCCTTAAGGCTGAAGCCGGAAACTTTTGATGCGCGCGTGACTCGATAAACAATGCGGTTCGCGCGGCTGAAAGCTATTATTTATTTCGATGTATGTATAGCATATTGCAAGCACTAATGGAAGTCGCACTTAAATTTGTTACAATATTAATTAATTTATAAAATTGGTCGAGAAAAGAAAAATGCGTCTTACTCAGCCATGCCATAATATATATGCGATAATCCAGGAAAAACCAGTGGCCGGGGCAGAAGGCTGCTGTTGGCCGCACCGCGATATACAGGGATAAAATATTACCATATTTAGTCTCCATGAGGCCGGTGTGCAAAGAGAAATTAAGGGTAAATAGTTGAGGGAAAGTATTGATTAAAAAACATCAACTCCGGTACAATTATTTATTGTAACCAGGTGTATTCTGGCATATTTTTGGCAACATAAAGTTCAGGTAAAACTCTTTTAATTTATCCACCATTGCTGTGGCCCAAAACTGCTTTCCCTTTGAATTCTGTCAATTATAATCCCATGAGGAGACCACACAATAAAATCGCAATATTGTTTATCCCATATTTCCAGCTGCCCCTGTACTTGATAAAAATATCTGTTTCTCCTGCGTAACTTATATTTTTCTTCTTTCACTTCCATGAAGGTAGCTCTTTTATTTTTAACTCCTTTCTCAGGAGTAATATACCTACAATTATAGGGGCACTTGATTTCAACCAAGCCTTCACCATCAGATATTGCCCCATCAGGACTAGCAGCCAAAAAAGGTAATTTGTCATCAACAAAGAGACCTGCGGGTAAAACTTTATATTTGATTGTAGACTCATATTCCCTGATGGCAGATTTTTCGATAGCATTTTCCCAATCTGTAGCCTTGTTTCCTCTGAAG
Source organism: Ischnura elegans (assembly GCF_921293095.1). Lineage (NCBI taxonomy): Eukaryota > Metazoa > Arthropoda > Insecta > Odonata > Coenagrionidae > Ischnura > Ischnura elegans. Next base: position 4,463,232 of record NC_060248.1, on the reverse strand, counting down.
GAAGGAAACAAAATATCGTCTGCCACTTTCTCCCTAGATGTTGTGGGCCTTAAATTGCAAATACGGCCAAAGAAAGAGGCCGTCAACCTTTTCCACATTTCCGCCTGCCACGTCGCATTGAGCATTTGCTCTCGTGTTTCCCTCTCCAACTTTTCCCTTGAGGTTTTATCCATTTTTAGTGATGATAGGAAATTATTCATGGAATCTTGGCTGGCGAATGCGATGTCACTTTGTACATCAGGAACAAGCCCATAATGTTTGTCTGGTCCCTCAATTCGCAAACATTTCTTTTTTGAAGTTTCAGAGAATTCCAGTCGTCGCTTTCTTATGTACTCCCAATTCCTTTTGGAGGAAACAGAATTTTTTGGGCATTCTCCTGGGCTCTTGCTCGTCAGTCCTTTATGAATTATGCCATGTACATCATCTTTCACATTGAAGGCTACCGATGCAATGGCACACCTAGTTTCATAGGCCCCCCTTAAACATAAATTTAACCTTTTCCCTCCTACGTACTTAGCTACATAAGAGTTGTAGGACTCCGCAAGATTGTTTGTCACGTTATATATCAAACTAGCGGAGTGACGAGATAATAGACTGTTGGCATAGGTGATATCCTCCCATATGCCGCAACTAATGAAATGAGGGACCAAGTTTTCCTCTCCTTCTTTGGGCCCTTTGCAATAATATTTGTCACATTTATTATGGTCACCAAAAACATAATTCGATCCTTGCTCTATGTCCTTCTGTAGGAGTTTGACCCTTTCCGACCCAGCCATTTTCGCTCTGAAGGAGATTGCCCCACTTACAGCTACCCTCAATCTTTGCAAGTTATTGTTTATTGTTCTCCTGTACCCAACGGGCACTGCCCCTTTTGAATTTCTTGGCCGTCGTGCAATATCTTGCAGTCTACTGCTGTAATTTCTAAGTAGGTGGTTGACGCATTCTACTTTTTGCACTGGTAACTGCTGCCCATATGGCATTTCCCTAGACAGCCTTTGCATTATGATACTATCACCATCACCTGTAATAAAGAGGATTTCATTACTTGAGAGCGATGTTGTTTGATCGTGAATGATTTCATGATAAAAATATATTAAATATTCAAGTTTTAAAATTAACTTCCAACTAAAGTATTGAAAGAAAATGAATGCATATAGCTTCTAATGAACAAATATTTTATGCACATTAGCTACGTAAGAGTTGTATGACTCTACAGGATTGTTGGTGACATTATATATTAAACTAGGGGCGTACAAAATAGGAGACGGTGAACTACATTAAAATGCGTTTTTCAATTCTGTGAGTTTGCGTATTCTAAATTATGTTCCGAGTAATTCAACCTAACCGAATCAACAAATCCACCAAAGTCTTATTGCAATTACCTATCCGTTTTTTCCAAATGATCCTCAACTCTGAGAAGGCAATTGTCTACGTCTGATTGCTCAGCTCGTCGATATTCATCCTGATCATTAGGGTCCATTTCTCCACCATGCCAATTGGTGCATCCAGGCTGAGGTGATGATGGCCTAAGGGGAAAAAACGAATTATGAGAAAACGTATTTGCTGACGGTGATGTAATTTACACGATAATTATAATTAGCAATTAGCGCTCCATTGAATATTTCTGAACTATTATCAACTAAATCGTAGGTATAAGATTTAATGTAATTATTTTGCAGCAATATTTACCTTTCCACTACACCTGTTCCGGAACCCAATGGCGATGATTCTTCGGAATGAACGCTTCCGGTTTCAACTGCTACAAAATAAATGTGTAATAAGGCTTCAGGCAAAGGAGGGAATTTTTATTCTCGTTATTTTTCTTGAAGCTTAAATAATTGGTACACTATTAATACAAGAGAGTCATTTTTTAAACGCAAAATGAATTAAATTTCATTGTGAAATTACCTGCTTCCTTAGGTTTTGGAGGGTGATATTTCCTCTTCTTCGGCTGATAACACTTACGATATCTCCACTTCAGGTAAGGAGTTGGTTTTTCCATAATCTGCTGTCCACAATCAATCTCGACACTGACCCGTGGAAAAACACAGGTGTATCTTGCTCTCGTAGCACGCTTGAACTCTCCAGCCTCCCGAAACAAAATATTTTTTTTCTCCGAATATGACGCCCTACGTAGTGGAGCAGTGTGAGGGGAAGGAAGGCAAGGGATTGGTAGTGGGGGAGAGAGAGGGGAAGGAGAGAGACCGCCAAAGAGAGGGGAAGTGGAGGTGGGGGGATACTTCTCTGGAAGACGACAGCGCCAGGTCCCCACCAGCGCTGTGATAGACGTCGAGCCGTAGAAAGGCCAAAACATCCATCACGCTCAAGAACATAACGCGAATCTGGTTGCATGCACGCTCTACCGGTATATATATTTGAAATTATGAAAGACGCAGCCTTGACTCAAATGTTTGATCATCTCTGAGTCTCAATTTGGAGCGGAGTAATTCTCACGAGAAAAAGGCGATTTTTTTGGGAAGTTTACAATTTTTTTCTCCTAATAGGTTTTTACGTGTGCAACTGTGAAGACATACAAACCAAGGCTACATATATCCTATGTTTTTTAGTGGAAACAGTTCCTCGTTACATGCAAAAATGGCCCCCTAGCGACCTAAATGGTAGCTTGCTGCAACGGCACTTTTCTGGCGTGGTATCCAGTCCCCTTAATAAACTCTTGTCCCAACCTCGTTAGAGCACTTCTTTTTTTTTTAAATAGCTGTAAACGGCTGGTGTCCTAACACCCCCTGCCACACGCCTTTTAGGCGGCTTGCGGGGTATTATGTAGATGTAGATGAACCCGAGGGTTATTTTTTGATAGGATAGCGTTGATCTCACCCCAGATTAAGCCAAAGGAGTATGAATCTAAGAAATTTGGAGTAATGGGGGTCAGTTCGCTTCCCTGATTCATGTTCAGGTCAAATGGTCATTTGTATGCAGTAAAAATGATCAGCCATAATTGATCCTAAATGAACTTAAAATAATAAAAAAACATTGCTATTCTAATTGTGAGCCAAAGCAAAAATTGGCATTTTAGCCAACTTCCCCAGCTGTAGAGTGGTTTCAGATCTATCGTACTACAAATGTTTCCTCCTCGGGAAAGTGGAGTAACATAGCATGGCAATATTATACGCAAAGGAATCTGATTCTTTCAAAAATAAAATAATTAAAAATGGGTTACTGTAAACGTCTTCATCTTGCCATCGTCCTCTATGCATTATTATCTCTATTCCCATCTTCAATTTTGTTCTATACTGTTGTTATTGTTGAGTGTTTTCATTGGAATCAGAATTACGTAAAAATTTGATAATAAGTATTTCCAGGAACAACATTCGTCCGTGACGCAGGGATTGCTTGTACCATTAGCTCGCGTAACCTTCCCAAAAAATAGCCTAACTCATTTGAACTAAGATTTTTTGTATTTAGGTCCTGCTGTGTTCAACCTATGGCCAATCTCATATGTCAGCTTCATTTCTAAAAACGTGAATAATGAATGATGTGCATTCTTGTTTCTTAACTCATTTTGTTGCCTTAGAGGATTTCCTTTCGTTATTCAGTGATATAATCTTGTCATTTCTGCTTAGGAGATGATAAATTTGTATAAACTTGTGTACCTCCCTCTATGCTTAACTATTGAAGTGAACTCTCATTCTCATCACCTGATGCAAGTTCAAATACATGACCTCCTCCTAGATAGACTGTCATTATTCATGTTGGTAGGATTATTTTGTATTGATGTTTTTCATTGAGTAAAATTAAAAATATTGATTAATACGTTTTCGGGACTTCATACATTATTCCCCTGGTAATAAACTTACACCGCACCGGAAACTGGATAGTCTGTTTTGAATAATGATTTGAATAATAATTTTCCTATGAATATTTTCAATTTTTAAATTTCCAAATTGAAATAAGTTTAATCTCCGCCGATTATGCTACACCGTCTTAAAAATGGCGGCTATGTAGATGAACCTCAATAATTATTTAGCTGTTTACTGTGAAATATTTTGCAAGGATGAATGGGGATGATAACTTTTCCGTTCCGATTTCCTTCATACTGATGACTAGCACAATATGAATTTTAATGTTGAACTTTGTGTTTGCTTCCTTGAGGTAGGGCTCGCATTGAAACGCCAATGAGTGGTGCCCGTTACTGCCGTCGGAGGCGCTGCGCCCCCGTTGCTAGGCGAGGAGGTGCCCCAATTCCGTTGCCAGGCAGTCCTTCATTTGTTTTATCCAGAGTTAGAAAACAAAGAGGAACGGAGCCCTACACTTGGCGGCCTGTGAAGTCTCGTCCGATATGTTGATAAACAGCAGAATAAGGTGAAGAAATCACATCAGTTTCACGTCCACTCTAAATTTTACCCGGCTACAATCTGTGTTCAGGTTGGTGGGGAGCGTGCTCTGCTATTTTTACGAGTTCTTGAGAATGACTGATCTGTCAGCTTATCGACAGAACAGGACGTGATACATACCGCTAGCGTTTCTTCAGTTTTATTCGGCTCTTTATAATAACTTCTCTCTGTATCATATCCTTATGGAGTTGCCTCAAGTACCTAAATATATGTTTGTCTTCCTCTGATTTGACTCTTCCTTGAGTGTTTGCGTTTATTTTTGCGTTCCATTGTCGACGTCATTGGTGTGCGCCATCACGCGTCCAATCCACCCTTATCTCTCTCGGATTAAGGCGCTCTGCAGTTTCGCCTCTTCTAGCAGTCTCCTGTTTTTCTATAGCGCGCTGATCCGTCCGTCTGATCCTCAGCATTTCTCCTCTTTCTCCGACAATTGGTTCCTTCTATTTTGATCTGATTGGGCAATACATTCGAATGAACGCCCAATGGCGTGGGTGGACTAATATCAAACTCGTCTGGATTTGCGGATAATGAGGAATCGCAGTTGTACTTATAGTGGTTGCCGTGGCACCCACGCGGCGCCACCTTTAAGTGGTCCAAGGGAAGTCATGGAAACCCAAACAATCCATTGCTCCACCGAACCTTAAACACCCACATTGAAGCCTAAGAAAAGCCATAATTAATACATGATAAGGGTTGTTGATTAGGGTCATGCTTAATTCTTTCTTGTCACAAGTTCATAAATACGTTGGGTACATCGTTGATGCACCAAGCATGAAAAAAACTCTGTCGGCGCCATTCCAACGTTGACTCAATGCTATTGCAAGATGGCGCTAACTCTCACTTGCTACAATATAGGTGTAAGGATCTCGGTTACATTGAAATCGAAAATGAGACGAATGTGATAGTGTTCGGCTGTTAACCATTTCAACAATTTGTTGTGGTAAAACCTTATCAGGTTGAAAGTGATCACAACCGCCTTGTTTCCATTACGAAGAAGAGTGCTTTCTGCACTTTTTGCATTTCAAAAAATAAAGATGCGGTGGCGAGGGTTCGATTTCGTGTGAGAAGAAGAGCCAGTGATTCGCTGAAACTCTGTCACGTGCTCATTTGAAACGTGTGGGGGGCGGCATTGGTCCTAAATTGCATGTTTGGGAAATCAAAATGTGATAAAAAACGTGAAACAAGTTTGTTCGTGAAACAGTGAATTAGAAGTCTTGGTAAAATACATCCGTCAGTGAGGGCTGCCCTGGTGAACTCAGGGACTCACCACACGAGATGCGCACGCTGTATTTCAAGATGTAGTCGTACAAAAGCATAACTTACGAGAAAACAGTTTTATCGTTGTAAGGTCCCCCAAAAGCACATCATTGGCAATTAGCATTATTGTCGCTTTGATATTTAAAAGACGGAATGTATGTTGTACTTTGGTCTGGTATGAACCAAAATGTAGAGGGTAAACTCTTCTGAGTTACTAAAAGATTGACTTGCAAAATAAATTTTATTTTAATCCGGCATTCGTTGAAGGAAAGCAAAGGATGGCTTCGAGTGAGCAATTCAATAAGGCAATTCATTTAGAATAAAGTGTGAATAGATACGTGAATAAGGGCAAGTTAGATGGTTGGTAAGCGACCCTACTAGGGGGAGGAGAAGGAGCCTTGGGCCTAAAATGTCTCGAAGAACGAAACAGCGACGTGAAGAAAAAGAAAAATAATTTTGCAGTGTGACGATGATTATGAAATAGTTGGTTAAGCAAGTGAGGTAATTAACCATTTTTCATGGTGGTGACAATTCTATCGTTGAACCGAAATAACAACTTAAATCCGTGATTCGCAATAGGGTAGTTTCCTTCATCAAAGAAAACGAAATGCAATGATTGCGATTCCTTACCCACCATTAGTGTATTCATAATATACAAATCATTTCGTTTTAGAAATACCAGTTTAGACGAATGGCAGAGGTCAATTTTAACCTCATTTGAAAAAGGCCAGATTGGCGCCCATGCGATTCCGCTCCACGTGACGTCACAGGGACCTATACGAGTAGATAGGAGTTTTACATCGTCTGAGATTACCAATGCATGCATGAGGCACAGAGCTCAGGGAAACATCTCTTAATAATCACACATTAAAAATACCTAAGTGCGGAAAGTTTCCTTCGCTTGATTGGGGAATATTAATCCTTATTTAAGCCAAGCGCTACCAGCTGGCATGGTACTCTGCTACCTGCTAGCATTCTGCGTCGTATCAGTGCTCATAGCCTCTTCCCAAGGTCACCTCACTTGCGGCAGCCTGAACCACAATGACGTCACATGAGCTTTTCCCAGCATTCATACTTAGCCGTCGCGTTTTCGCGCGCTTGAAAATGTTCACTTTTCGTTTAATCGCGAAAAATAGACATCGTCATTTAAAAATCTAAAAGTGTGAAATTCGTACTCCAGGAGTCTTTCTATATTATTTATTTATAATAATCTTTCGATTTAGGCGATAAAAAAATAATAGGAAACCACCCTATTTCGTAATCCATTCCGCTTTCGGCTCCTCTTTTCATCCATTTAAGTATTCAGATTTTATACATAAAGAACGAAGCCATCAAGCAGAAATAGTTTACTTCAATGTTGAAATTAGATGTTGAACTGGAGAACCATCAAACCAACCTTCTGATTGTTGACCTACGATGTCCAACGAGGAAATAATCGCAAGTCCACGTAATGTGAGGAGGCATAGAGAGAGAGAGAGAGAGAGTGAGAGACATGAAGTGGGTGATCAGCGAAACTCAATGAGGGAGAGGCTGCAAAAGTAAACCTAACTTTTGTCGCAGTATTCAAATAAGCCATTACACATTTTCAATTTTTTCGAATCGATATTGGGGGAGCAAAAACGTGCTCCGACGTCACTGGCCCTCTTTGGATGTTTGTGCTTCTTATCGACGGTATGACAGTATCAAAAACGTAACGAAACTGAGTTTATTTATACTTTAATTTTGCTGCACTTTTACACAATGTCGTGAAACCGTTTTCCTTCGAGACTTCGTAGTCATTATTCGGAATCGTAGGATTTCGAGGCCTTCCCTAATGTATGCGAACGTTTGAAAAATTGTTTGCACACTGCACAAAGCACTTAACGTTACAATTCACAAATATGATGCGAACAAAGGTTGTAAAAGCTATCGGTTAGTGGTGGCAAGTGGTGTCCAGTAAATCGCTGATTGATTGGAGGGTTCTGAGTTCAGCTCCTGGGTGAGACCTTTGAAATACCTCGAAAAAAAGTGTGAAGTGGCACACCAGGGAAAGTCACTGCGCCCCCCCACCCCCAGAGTGTGACTGTAATCACTCGCACTTACTCTGGGGCGAGCTTCAACCCTCACCTGTGGAAAGCAACCCTCGGCTAGGCTTGAAGCACTTAGTGAGTGATATCAAGCAATTCATACGTCAATCATATTAGTACCATCACATACTTCTAAGTACATTCAAAAGTATTGCATGGCTTGATAGAGTGATTACGCCCGTATTTTCAAGTGATCTCATATGCGGCGGCTGAATCGGTATTTGCTTCGATGTTTTTCGTCGAATTTTGTCGATTAACTTCATAGAAAAAATATGCATTACTTGAGAAGTATCTCCTTCGTTTTTACTTGAAAATTCGCGACAAATTGCTGAAATGTTATTTCATGACAATATTTAATTATTTTCAATGATGGCTTTGTGTCACTAACTGAAAAAAGTAAGTGAGAAATATGGGGAGTGTTCGCTTGAGCGCAGAATCTTAGTTATACGGTTTCGTTTTGAAACTGCTCCTTCTCATTCAGTGGGACACTTGTGCGGGCAAACATTTTATTCTGGAGTCTTTATATATCACTCGCCTATTTTCTATGTAGTTTCCTAGATTTGTGCTAGTTAAATGTCCTATCGATTTTGCGCTCCCACCAGTCGAGTGAATTCAGGATGCATGATCAAATCGGATGGAGCCTACCCTTCCCTGCGCCTGCCACATCGACCCGCGCCCGCTAATTGCAATCGCGGCCGCCAGAGGCCATTGCTGGCGCCCTCGACGCGCCATCCACTCCATGATTCGTGACTTGGTGGCCTCTCGGAAAATAGACTTCCGTTCTATTCTTAAAACACTCGCAAATCAATTCCAAGGCGGATATAAATATTACTTGTTCACCGTCCTCGAAAGAGTCCTCCTGTTTCTTCATTATTTTGACCTCGGTTTCTTGAAATTGTTTCATGCGACGGTGGAAATAAACTGGTTTTCATGTCGACTTTCTACTTCTCCTTCACTAACACTGGAAAGGTTACACTGGTCCCTTTACACTTGAATCGTCATTTTCCCCTGCTTACGCACTCAGCGTAAATTCATCGCCGCCGAAGAGGTGGTATATATACACACCGGAGGCTGGACTGATTTCGGGTATATAAGCCCGTCAAAATTGAGAGGATGGATGGATGGATGAACAACTTGAAAGGAAAGAATTTTGCGTATACTGTTTATAAAAAGAGGTTATGTTTCATAGACGACTTCAAATTATGTTAAAGAAAAACAGGTCGACAGAATGCAAAATTTTTAATGGTCATATGACGAAAGCAATCACTTTCTATAGCTTTTTGAGCTGATCATACCGATATTTACAGGAAACTAGCTTGAGTTGAAGTCATTTGTGGAATTCACTTGTTAACTACTCATAGAGTATTACGGTGACATAACATGCGTGGTGTGTATAATAAATACCATGTATTTGCCTAAAAATTGTTAATATAATTGTCATGGTTTCATCTTCAATGAAGTCAAACCGTTGGATTATGAACCACTCCTTCAAAGGAGACTCTTTAAAGAAATGATTCATGTCAAGAAAGAATTTGAGTAAACTTGCGTAATATAATACGCTACAACATAATAATTTTTCGAGCGATTTGAAAGAATATTTTTTGTTTTATGTATTTCCTTCTTTGAACTAATGAATAAATTTTCAGTTTTGAAAGATTTAAATTTGGATTCGAATAAGCTTTGAGATCTCTAACATTCCATGTATTTTAAAAATACAATTACATGATGTATTTTAGCTATTTGGGGTCGAAAGTTTCATAACAGATTGGATACTTTCGATGGGATTACCCGTTACGCCTATTTGAAAATTTATCACTTCGCCCATTTCTCCGACTTTGTTCTATAATTACCGTATCATTTAATATAGGTAATCACGTGATAATGTTTCAAACGTCAATATGTTAATATTCAAATAATTTTACCTTAGAAAATCTGCGTTGTGTGACTTGATTTGAAGCAATCCAAACATAATCCCACTGCACATTTTTCACACCAGTAGGTACACGCAGTCTCTTCATTTCCCATGAACGACTCTAGTGGACTGAAGCGCGTTCGAAGCTCCATCAAGAGACGAGAAAACATGACGAAGGGGTCCTGGTATACGCTGACTGTTTAGAAGGAATCTTATCTTCGTTGATTACTGTCCAGTAAAAAAAAAAAGAAAAAAATAAATGCAGAGCGAGGCACATAGCCCCTTCGCTTAGGACTAACGAGGCGGACCAAACACACTTGGGGCTCGAGGTGACGACACACAAGGAAAAGATGGAGAGAAGGCAGTGAGCTTAGAAGATACCGTATTTCAAGCTAAAGCAGCTGACCCGTCTTGATGTCCCACAAGCAGAATGGCGGCAGTTTTCATGATAGAACAGTTGAAAAATATTTTTTCCTGTTTTCGAATGTGCCGTTGATGTTAATGCGAAGTTATTCATTTTTTTAATACAGGAGTAAATATTGACCTTATATCAAAATTTTCAATCATTCCAAGGGCAATATCCTGTGGAATAAGCCTAAAATATACAGCATTCTCGCAATACTGCCAGAGAACGGCGGAACTGTACGTGGAGCTGTACCCGTGGTACTATATGCCAACCACAGTTCATAAAGTACTGATGCATGGAGGAGAAATTGCAAAGGAGGCAATTCTCCCACTGGGGCAACTTTCCGAAGAGGCATTAGAAGCAAGAAATAAGGACACCAGAAAATTTCGACAAAGGTTCACCAGGAAGCACTCAAGAGTGGTCACAAATCACGACATCTTTCAAAGACTTTTGATTACATCAAATCCATATATTTCGTCTACCGTGAATTCAAAGCCAAAAATAACAACGAAGATGTCTAAAGAATTGAGGGAACTTTTGGTTTTAGAGGAAAGTGAAGGAGAAGAATCAGATTGTAGTGATGACCAAGATTCTTCGGAGGACTGAATTAATGAATTATAAAGATTCAAACTATGACCATGAATAAAAAAAACCAGCGCGGTGTTAGGTAAATTCATTTGTGAACACTTTCTTAGTTCTCTAATCTTCAATTTCATTGTAAATCATTCGTTGGAGTTATATTTAAGTGGTTTTGCTAAATGTTTCATTAGATAAATGATTTCAAAATATTCTCCCGAGGAGTCTAAATTCAACATTTTATTCGTATTGTTTTCACTATTTTTATCATTCTGTATTTTGTTTTAGCATTGAATAAGGCATATACTATAAATATTTTCTATTCTGATAGGATTTTCAAAGGTAAAACTTTGAATTTTATAATTATAATAACTGCATAAATTCACATTTTATTGCTAAATAACAAAAAATTTCTTTTAAAAAAGCTATTAATTCATTATTAATTAGAAATGAATGAAATATTAATAGAAAGAGACTCCAACCATTGCTTAAATTATTTGGATCTTACAATCAAACTCGATGAATAGGTACCGGCATTCCTTCTCCAATTTTCGGAAACCCTGTTATACCGATCATGTCATCCCATTAAGTTCAAGATACCATTACTTTCACAAACTTATGGCTTTTCATTCCATGATTAATCGCCTGTAAAGCATACCACTTTGAAAAGAAGACTTTAAGAAAGAAATCTTCACCATTAAACAAATTGCTTCAAATTTCCAACGGTTATTCCCAAAATTTAATATACAAACTGATATTTAAAAAACAGAGAAGATTGGCTATCGACCAAATGTTTTCGACGGACGAGGATAAAAAGAAGCCGTGGTGCACAGTGACGTACCTCGATGTTCTTTCTCTGAAAATGGCTCATCATTTACCCAAGGACAAATTGTCTTGCATGGCTTCTAAACCTTATGCCACTCTGAGCAGACTGATTGTTAAATGTAAGGATCAGATGGACCAATTGGATAGATTTGGAGTGCATCCATTGAAATGCAGCGATTTCAATGGTGTCTACGTGGGGCGGACAGGAAGAAGCTTTGAAGTCAGGAAGAAAGAAAATTTAATTGCTTAAAAAAATAATAAAGATGAAAAAAGTAATTTTGTTAAACACTTATTATGCAACATGCTATATGAGCAATTTAAAATGAATATTTTAAAATTACAGTGAGTCCTCGTTTAACGTCACTTACCGTTCCTGAAAAATGTGACGATAAACGAAATGACAATAATCGAAGCATAATATCCCATGAGAAACAATGTAAAAAGTGAATATCGGCACCTAGACCTCACAATTCCTACGCGAAAAAATGTAATCGTATCATATCTGGGGCATTTTTTACTGTGGGAATGCCAAACTATCGCATAAATAAGAGTTCCTGTCTTCATCGACGACAATTGCAGCAGTGAAGTAAATCCTTCTCCATTTTTGTATCTTCCAGCATTTGCTTTTCGGCTTCGCTATGGTAGTCGCCCGGGCGAGCGTCGCCTGGGCATCATCATCGCTGAAATATCATCGCAGTTAAAGGAACCAAAATTATTGTGAACTCGGCAAAAAAATCGACGACAAAAACTACGAGTTCAACTCGGAAAAATGCCTTGAAATCACTTTTTAGGTTCCTGAAAACCATTATGTCAAGTAAAACCTTGCGCACCTACGCAAGAATTCATTTTGCAGAAATGTTTGCGAAAACCGTAATCGCAATTAAGAATAAACACACCATTTTACACTTTGCTGAGACTGACTGTATTACCGCCCACAAAACGAACAACCTGCAACGCCTGCCGCTTCGCCTTTTTTTCGTGCGAATTTTAAAAGACTTGACGTTATCGCGAAGCGTAGGTGCGATAAACGAATGACGGTCTCAAAATTTTGGTGACGTTATCTCGAAATGACGTTAAAAGGGGTGACGTAGAACGAGGACTCACTGTATGCAATGACCACCGTGAATTGGACTCTAGAGAGCAGCTAGAAAATTTAAAAATTATTGAAAGCCAGGACAGTACTCTAACAAATGAATATCTTTACCCATCCTTTTCCCATATTCTGGCGTCCGTTTCAAAATTCATCAGGTAACTAGGAAACAATAATAAGATAAATAGATCCTAATTTGCGCCTGAAGATGATGATTACTCATCGAAACCAGGGTCGCGCTCTGTAAATAAGAAGTGGTACAAATAATAGTCTGCATTAAATTTTTTTAATAGAAAAACAGGTTGGCCAAGTAATCGCCATTTTTATTATTCGTCGTCGAGTGTTTGCGATGGGAGGCATCCGGACAGCTCATTCTCCCTCTCCACGCTACTCTTGGCATTCGCGCTTCGTGTTGGACGGCGGCATATGGCGGATCTACGCGAAGGAGGCCAGGACGTGAAGCACGCATTCTTTTAACTACCTAAACTCGGAACACGCCGTGCACATCTCCACCCTTCACGTATATATGACAGTGTATTCCACCGGATTCTCAGATCCATCTCGTATTGCACATGCTCTAATCGTAATACTGAAGACGTTTTGTATCGTCTTTATTGGGATTTTTGTCTTCTTTGTTCATTGATTTCAAATATAGTACTAATGGACGGATTTATAGTGACACAAAAAAATCACAAGAAATATCATAGCAGAATTATTAATTACCTATCAATTAATATTTGTTGCATTGCATTAAATATTGCCGAAAGTCGTGAGTTTCGCCTTTGCGTCCCATTTCAAACTTCAATTTCGGATTTCATCGTCTGGTTATTGAAAGTGCTTTGACTGAAAGGATGCTATTTCATTTCATGTGAGGAGTAGTCTATGAATTTTAGCCCATTTAGCGAAGAAGGCTGTTATGAATTCGATTCGATCAAGAGAGGAGGAATCATGTGCCGTCTTCCATCGCTATCTAATGGCAATGCAATCACATTATATACTCACTAACCATAAATATTATCCATTCGCAGTACTTTTGGTGCCTTATGTTCTCCGCTGAACAAAATCAGTGTTTATTTTTCTTTCTTTGAAACTCACCCACCACTAACCAATCAGTAGTCACAATAACTACGTATTATTATGACGATAATTAGTTGTCAAGGTTGAGTTGTTGTTGAGTTAATCTTCTGTTGCGTTAAAGAAAAAGTGATATTTTCAGCCAACAACTCGAATTTAAAAAATCACGAATGAAATTTTATTGAATCAGAAACTATTCATTAGACCATCCGTCAAAGAATCTAATCAATCAAAAATCAAGCACTTTTGTAAAGCAAAAAATTAAACCAAGGGTTGACATAGGAAGGTCCTTGGTGGATCAGTTAGAACAAATTAAATGGCACGTAAATCTCTTTGGATTATAAAATTGGCACGCATTTGCCAAATTCCATTGTGATCAGTTAAATGAGCATTAATATCCTTATTATGTATGTTTGTATATTGAATAATAGTATTTTCATGGTTGATTTCTGAAATCAGGTTGAATTTGGTTTCTCTGTAGCGTTGTGTTGATTCTCTCCAGCCAGCAAAACACTACTGTTCCCTTAGCCTCAAGCGATTAGATGAGTTTATTCATCGATTTCCTGCGGTGCCTGTCTGCGCACACAAGATGACTGTCGCCACCCGCAGTGCTTGGAGCCTCGAGGAACGAACATATCGATTATTGTCTTTTCTATGTGCGTCTTAGTGCCGGAAATTGATTCACTTCGGCAGTAATGCGCGGGAAATGAGCAAACAGTATGAGAAGAAAGGACATTATTGGTCATTTCTCCTCAAATCAACAAACGATTGACCATTTCGGATCTCGTATTTCGATCTCAATTTCTGTGCGAGTTTATATTGACCTCTAACTACATTCCCCAACGCCGTTTTGCCAAAAGTAGGTCATGCAATTTATACGCTTTCGAATTATTTGCCAAAAACGTGCCTTGAACGGTGTAATTCCTTCTGCCTCTTCAGAAAATCGTCGTAGAGCCTACTTCTCCATCTCATTTGAAACCTATGACTGTTATTAGGACGATTATATCATTTGCAATGACTTAATGACTTTTTTCATTATTTTCAACCTTTAATTTTACGTGATTGTTAATGATGAAATTTTCTCAAATACTCCATCTCAGAATAAGTCGAAGATAATATTATATATGGACACATATGACTTAATATTCCAATAATAACATTTAGCGGCAATGTACTGTGGTTTAGTATTTAGCGGATTCTTTGAGATACATATTAGAAAGGCGATGAATATGGGATGAAGATTTATCACAAGAAGACCAAAGCCATTCGTTTTTGCGAAGTATCGAGAGCTTAGAATGAGAGGATCAACATGAATGTAGGTGGTCTCAAACTTGAGCAGTTATTCAGCCTTTTGGGGAGTGCTTCAGAGGAAAACATAGACATCAGTAAAGGCATCAGAAAAAGAATTGCGCTAGGAAAAAACATGAAGCATATGATGAGAGGATTATTACGTAATAATTTGAGGAAAAGACTGGTAAATGGTCTGGTTTGGAGCGTAGGGTTTTACGGTACGGAAACGTGGACATTTAGGAAGGAAGACTAGAAGAAACTAGAGGCAAATGTGGGTGTGGAGAAGATAGGAAAATGTAAAACAATTACATAATAGTTATCAAAGTCAGATTTTATTTATTTGTGGAATATTATTTCGATACTTCCTCGATGTGTGCTAATTAATGATTTTCTGAGCGCTGCCGCATAGTATGGATCAGTGTAATGGCTTCCTCAATTCCCAACTGATGAGAATGCTCCCTTTAGTTTTTGATGCTGTTTATCATGCGAGCCAACCCCCTCCCCCTCTACACGAAATAATGAAAAGGCAGAAACCACGCGCTCCTATCTCTCACTGCTTCTTTTTCCCTCCGCCTTTCATTAATGTCGCCACGCTCACATTTTCTCAGCCGTTTCATTTCATTTTATAAATTATTTTCTTTTGAGGCGTGGAATGTCTTCTCACACTCCTGGGGAAGCTTTTTTAAATTATGCTATGTGAATGGGAGGCATCGAATTTATTCTGCGCCATCTATTCCGCCATGATATTATTTTATTGTCAAAGGTATTGTAGACTTACTTGCAGTGCGACCTAGAGCATTAAAACCTATTCTAAACGTCAAAGTGGACCGATGAAGTAGTGTTTAAAATCGATATCTCGCTGGTCGTGACGGAAGAAGTCGAAAAACAAAAGAATTAACGATGGCGAAAGATTCACACACGAGTCGTGCCTAAAGGTCGACTGCAGCTTTAGCAATCAACTTGGACGTGATTGGCAGACTTCCACAGCTTTCGTATGATTTAGGCTGGGAGGCGCAAAAGAGGCAGCCAACTAGTTGGGCCTCTTGAAATTAAGTGCGTGTATTTTTATTGTGACTCGGAGGCCATAATTTTTGAGTTGCACTACATTTCCAAGTCTGATAGGGAAAACACTAGTCTTTCGCCGAACAGATAGCGATAGAAATTATGTTTCGAAGGACTTGAATTGGTTTTAGAGCAACGTCAAATCACCGCAATTGACCGCACAGGTCTTTTTTCTCAAGTGCATGAACAGGCAAAGGGGATAAAACCACACGACCATTCATGGAGATTGAGGAATAATATACATGTATGTAAATAGTCTTGAATTATTTGGAGTGGGAAAAGGGTTCTATATCGCTTCTTGCAACGTAGCCCTCCAAGATTTTAATCGCTGGAATAATTTATCTGGGTGCGATGACACATAAATGTGTTTTAATGCCTGGATTGACTCTTTGATTAAGGTAAAATGGTACCCTTATGAATCGCTCATCGCCCAACTCTGACCCATTCGCAAATTTTAAATTCATTGAATGATGACATTATCGCCTGGCAACCAAAACAATGTAAATAACAACTAACTAACAATTTGTCCTCTCTCTCTGTTCGCAGGTGAGTCGTGGAATTGTTACAACTGCCCATCCATTCACGCCATGCACGACTTGAAAGGGTCCACATAGATTCGGTGAGCTCTTCCTTCCAGCTTTCCACTTGGCACCACTTTTGCCTCAGGCTCTGCGCGCTCCAGAATGTGAGACATGTCAGTGGGGAAGAGGAAACGTCTTTTGCCAGTTGAGGAAATAAAGGGGCTAGAATCACACTTTGTCGTTTTTATTTCGTTTCCCGATGACAGCGTGCGTGTTTTAATTAAACCGTCACTTTCACTGTAATCCGAGGCTGCAGATGGCGCTCCTTACAATTCTACATCTACATACTACGCCGCAAGCCGCATAAGAGGCGTGTGGTAGGGGGTGTTAGGACACCAGCCATATACACATAAAAAGGAAATGCTATGACGAAATTACGACTAGCATTTATTGAAATCCTTTATGGTTCGGGGGAAAACGAATTCCCATATCCACCCTTTCGGCAAAATATCTCTCTTAATTTATCGTTCCTGTCAGATCTGGAAATTTAGTGCGGCTCTAATACTATGTTCTCCGTGTCGCTCTTAAAGATATCCATTCTCAATTGTTCAAGAAATCTAAGCCTAGCGCGCAGCCTCCGAGTCGCCAGCGGCCCCCAGCATAATTCGCTTAACATCTGGGTAACACTGTCTGTACGCCCGTAGCGGTTTATGACGAAACGCGCAGCCTTCCTTTGTATTTTATTCAGCTCGCGAATTAAGTCTTTCTGCACCGGATCCCATACGCTCGCTGCATATTCAAGGTGCGGTCGGACGAGAGCGAAATAGCACCTTCCTTTCACTTTCTCACCCGAAAATTTTTCCACAATACGCTTGACGAATACTAATTTCTTAAGACCCATGCCACAGATATACCTTATATGCGTTCCCCACGAGAGGTTCGAGGTTATCGTAACTCCTAGGTACTTCACTTCGTATATTGCCTTTGTGTTAAAACTATCCGCAACATAAACATAATCAAAGTTGGTCAAACTCTGAAAAAATGTACCTATATGCATTTTCTCGGATTAAGTTCGAGTTCCCACTCTTAATTCCACAAATGAACGTTGTTTAAATCCGATGATAGAATTTAATAGCCAGAGTAATCACTAATTTCGCGATAGATGACAGTGTCGTCAGCTTATAAACGTATTTTACATCTAATTTGGGATCAGAGGCCTTTAATGTATAAAATGAACAAAAGGGGGCCGATTACGCTTCCTTGTGGAAAACCTGATGTCGCTTTAACTACATCAAAGCTGATTCCGTCAAGAACTACTTTTTGTTTACGATCATTCTGAATGTCGCGTATCCAGTTTACTACTGTTTCGTTTAATCCGCATTACTGCAATGTCTATAAACGTTTGTTGTGCGGTAGCGTGTCCAAATATTTCTTAAAATCTAGAAATAAAGCGTCAACTTGTCTTTTCGATTGCCCAGATTTTATAACGTCGCGAAGAAAGAGCGCGAGCTGTGTTTCGCATGATCTACCTTTAAGGAAGCCGTGCTGATAGTCATGGAGGAAGTGATGACTGTCCAAGAAAGCCATGATATTACTAACGACGATATGCTCGAGTATCTTGTCTGTAATCGATGCTAATGAAATCGGACGGTAGTTGCCTGGGTCATGTCTGTTTCCCTTTTTGAATATCCGTGTAACGCTTGCAGCTTTCCAGTCTAGCGGTAACTTTTCTTTAGATAGTAACTTCTTAAATATTATCTCTAAGTAAGGTGCAATCTATGGAGCTAACTCCTTGAGGACAATCGCGGGTATTCCCTCCAGACCCGGAGATTTACTTTTATTTATCGATTAAATTTGTTTAGTTATCCCACCGCGTTGTATAGGGATTTCTTCCATCGGTTCCTCAGGACATTGAATGTATAGATTAAATTCAGTACCGTCAGTGGTGTAAACACTTTCGAAGTGGGAATTTAACGTGTTAGCTTTGTCAATATTTTCGGTGACAAGTTTACCATCTTTGTCATATAAAGTATCTACGGTTGAAGATTTTCCCTGAAACTCTCTCGCGTACGACCATAAAGATTTCGGATTTTCTTCGATTTATCCACCGAGTTTTTTTTTCTTGAACTTTCGCATTGCAGTTCGCATTGACTTCTTGGTTATTGAGCGTTGTGCAGCGTAACTTTGTTTTGCTTCAAGTTCCTTCGATTTATTTTACCTAACGTAATGGACTTCCTGTACAAGTTGTTTAGTTTTCTCCGTTTCCTCAGGTCCCTTCTGACATCGTTGTTGTGCCAGCGTGGTTCCTTATAATCACATTTCAGTTTTTGAGGAATATTTTCGTTGATTCCTTGGCCCAGATTTTCTAAAAAGAGTGTCCATGTTACATCTGTGCTTTTATCCTCTGTTTTAGCTGCGAATTATGTGTAGGAGTCATTAAGCATCTTGCCAAATCTAATGAAATTGCATTTATCAAATAAGTAAATATTGCGTTTTGGTTTTACGGCTGACACTGCATCAATTTTTAGCGTTGCAAAGATTACTCTGTGATCGCTTATACCGTCAATAATATCGACTTGTTTTATCAACTTAGGATGGCCAACTGCTAAAAAGTCTAATATCTTTTTTTCTCTCGTCAACTACCAGGGCAAGAGAGTGATTTGCAAGTACGTCGAGTAATATCACGCTGATTTCTCTATTCCTTGCATTCGGTTTTACAGTGTAAGTTTCCCAATTCATAGATGCAAGATTAAAATCTCCCCCAATAACTATTACACTCTTACTGCCTCTCAGAGTAAATGTGGATATTTAATTTCCTAGTTTGAAAATAATATCGACTTCGGAGTTCGGAGGTCTATAAAAAGAGCAAACATGAATACTCCTTCTGTTTCGATTTTTAATTGTACACCTTACGCTTTCTATTACGTTGTATGTTATTTCATAGGCGGCGCCGCATAAATTATGCATATTAGCAACTTTATGGGCTGCTAGTATTACGTTGTTATAGTATATGTTATGGTAAAGTATTACGTTGGACGTGCGATAATAAGTATGTATATTTTTAGGTTACACATCCAACTGACTTACTTCGAGCATGTGTTGAAAACGGATTGTCATAACGTCATAAGATAAAATATTGAATTTTCGTAGTATCCATATTCATATGTGTAATAATGAGTTAAATCGAAACTTGAAGCTGGCACATGGTAGAAGGGCTGGCACATATTTGCAATAAAAGACTCTTATTGTAGAAGTAACAATATAATAAAAACAATATATATGGGAAGTGTCTTTTATTGTTAACATAATAAGGATGATATGTAAGTGTGCGTCTCGGCAGAGCAATAACAATAATAATGACCCTTTTCGCTTCCTTTCCCCTCCCCTTAATGACTGTGATGTCATGTTCCCCCCTCCCTCTCATTCTCCTCTCTCCCCTTCTTCTCTTCGTTGCGAATGCCATAAAGGTCAGCGAACAATGCGAAGGGACTCGCCCTTAGCGGTGTCCTATGGGACCACTCTAATACATACATCCTACATTTTATGGCCTACGCATTCATTATATGGGTGCGATGGCCTTTCCTCTCGCCGCCAATGGAGGTCGAGGCGATCGGTGGAAGGTATAAGACATTCATTACCTGTTCGCTGGTTTGTTCACGTCAATTAATTTTATTAATTTTTCTCGAGGGTAAGATCATGTACCGTAAAAAATTAGACTTAAAAGGTTAAATTGATTTATACGTAAATACGAGGCATATTCATAAAACAAGGGCCATTTTCTTCTATTTGAATATTGACGCTTCAGAACACAGTTTTACTCCTGCAGAGCCATCTAGTGATTCATAGAAAAGCTGTAGCAATATTTTTTTGTTTCAGAATTTGTTTGCAAGGGGAGTCCCAATTCCATCCCACAGAAGGTTGATATTTTTCCTCTTCGGTTGCATTTTAATCGGCTTAAAAAAATGTCCGCAGCGCTATGATAAGTGCAGTCCGATACACTTTTTTCTATATTTTAGAGTTAAATGTTTATAATTGCGAGGAATGGCATTGAATAGTTCTGAATGTGGTAAATCAAATCATCGTAAATGTAAATTTCGGCTGACGCCCCTGATTACACCTCATTTCCCCTTGAGACTCGGATCAATTTGTTCGTCAGCGACGCGACTTTTGAAAACCCATTCGAATGCGCGGTGGGCGAGAGCAAAATAAGTGAGGCCGACTTGAGACTGATCCTCTATTTTAGTATTCGCGGTCGTTTGCCACAACTGGCGCTCGTAGTTCGTTCAAATTCATCGGGAATTATGCCTTGTTTATGGACCTACAGTTATGAGAGGAGCCGTGAAAGGTTAAAAGATGGTGCCGTGATGGATGATTTCAAAAGTGGACGACCGAGTGTCCGTGATGAAGAGCGAAGTGGCTGGCCAGGTATTCTGACCTATGAAATTGCATCTCAAGTTGAACTAAAACTGCGATGTGATCGTCGAATGGCGATTAATTTCAATTGGCTTAACAATTTCATCAACGTGGACGCACCACTGTCTACTATAATATTGTCACGGAAAACCTCGGATACCACAAATTGCGTGCAATTTGGGTCCCGAAAATGACTCTTCCATCTGGTTTTAGACTCGCAAATGCCAATTCGCTTCCGCCCATAAACAATTAGTCGTTCTAATGATATTTACGATAATTTCACAATTTTCCGCATCAATAATTCCTATTGTTTGAAACTGATGCACTAGAATATTCTAACAGATTAATTTCAATTTGCTTCTAGTATAAATAGCCACTTATAAATATCCTTTCAGAGTGTTGTGCGTTTACCTCGAAACTTTGGCTTAAGATTTCAGTATTTATGCGCTTTTACTTTCAGTACTGCAGCGAAAAATTCTATTGTCAGCCAGCTAAATTTGACGAAGTATACATATATCGAAATCAAACCTTCATTTTGGAAAAAATTTCAACTCATAACATATCATTATTCTGTATTGTGGGTAGTGCGCCATATTATTCACGTGTAATCAAATCATAAATAAAATTCAAAATTTTCTTGCCCTCTAAATCATTGCCTATAATCTGATATACATATATCGTTAATATCGCCAAATATAAAAACCTGATAGGTAATCTATTGATGAAAATTGTGTAATGAATGCTTAAAATGCTTTCCATGCTCTAGAAGATGCAGTGGGATTTGCAAGAGTCAATTTACAGAAGGCCTGACGTTGAAAATTTCTTCAAGTGCGATTTTGCTCCTGCTGCACTATTAATTCTGTGCCGTTCTCTTTTCATTTCTATACGGTTATCTTCTATGACTGAATTTATTTGATCGTATTTTGTATTTTTTTTACCACAGGGTGTACAATACTGCAATTTGCAAAGGCCATGCATTTGAGCGAAGAGGGATGGGATGTGATCACGTGACTTCCGCATTCGGTGGCGCCGTATATTTAGGTGACCCAGTGGACTTTTCTGGCATGCGGGTTGCGTGCTCGGTTTGTCCAAGGGGCGATCACTGCCATGACGACCCCGACTGATACCTATTTTTAGAGACCCCTATCCAAGCTAGCTATATGTCTGCAATGAATGGTTCTTCTCTTCTGGGCTAATGCAGGTACCCGGTGGTGTGATGGCTTTCCACCCCTGGGCTCGGGTTCGGATCCCGGCACTTGCTGAGATGTTTCTTCAGGTCCCTGATTGAGTGCTTTGTGTGGGCCCAACACTCTTAGTCCGTCGGATGGGTCATGGCCGTCTTTTTGCCAATGGGAGGCGCCGGGTTTCTCTCCACCCTTCCTTTCCCACCGCTCTGTATATTCGCAAATGGGATTAGCTGTCGGCCGACTCCTCCAATGAACATACCATATTAATAAGTGGTGCTGTGGGGATTTCCGGTTCACATTCGAATTTCGCCTCGTTCTCTCGGCCTTCGCGACGGCACTCTGAAGCGAGCACTCGCCACATGAACACACGACGGTGTTCACACGACTCCCTTGAGCTTCCTTACTTCGCCACACTTCTGGTCATTGGGCAGTAAAAGTAAAGAAATGTTATTTTCATGATGATTCCAAATTTTGCTCCTCTCATCCGACCGACCACGAATATTATTAGGCAAAGGACTCTCCAATCGGCTATGAAATGTGTTATCACACTCAGGGAGATTAAATGTGTTTATAAAAGTCACCGCCCGCGTCGCTGATGGCAAAGTGATCCGAATATTACATATAAATATATACACGGCTATAATTAGGCTTAGAAACTTATGATTAAGTTGATGTAATATATGAAATCTATAACGGCTAAACACTTTTCCGCGTGGGTGAGAATACCTAATTGTGAATATTGAGAATAAATTGATCACTCTGCAACCAATGCCTCAATGCGGATGATTTTGAAAACGAATTATATTATGCACCGTAGTGGGAACATGAAACTTCTTTGTTTACGGACTGCTCTGCTATGAAGGCGCCCTAGTTGGCTGCACTCATCAAAGACCTCAAGACTGCTCCATTGTCATTTATTCCTGACACTTTTACCCCGTCTGTTACGTCTGCGTCTGGAGGGATGGGTTTTGGGTGGAAATACTCAGTGGTGGGGAGGAAAGTCAACGAGGGGTAGCATTGGCATTGAATGTGAAGCTAGGTAAGAGTGCTAGGTTTAGATCTAAAATGGGAGAATTCATTTTTTTTTCTTTATTTATTAAAAAAACGGCCAATATGGCCCACGCATTGAATGAAATCCTTAAAATATGCAGCTTTAACAAATAAGAGCAATATAAAAACTAAAAAAGAATGAAACATAAAGATGCTGGGGTAGATGGTTTTTCGAAGCTGCCTCTTGAACGATCGAAAGGGCGTTGAGATGTCCAGAAAGAAAAGGTTTAGTGGGCGTAATTGTGTTGCAGAAGGTGGGAAGTCTGTGAAAAGGAAATGAAACGGAAAAGATGCGAAGGGGAAGAAACGAGGAGAAAATACCAGGAACTGATGGAGAATATAATGCGGGAGACTGAATAAAAAGAGAATGTAGAGGAAAGGGACGGGATAATATGAAAGGTGGAGTAGTCGATGCGGCCGAGGTGTCAATGGGCAGTGGATGGATCAGGAAGCCGTGGATAACGGTGGAGATGACGAAAGAAATGGAGGGAGGATAGGAGGAAATGGAAGAACGCGGACACAGAGCGCAGTGTAATAGGCAAGCAAATATAATCGATAATGGCGTGAAACCAAGAGGGCAAGAGACATGGCGGAAAAGACTGAAGAGGGCTGCCAGAATACATTTTGTAAATACTCCATGGAAACAAACCTACCTCAATCGGTAGAATATTTAAATAGCAATGAGGAACTTGCATGGGTTGTAGATTGCTCTAAAAACTATTGTGAATAAGTCAAATGGATACATTATCTCGCAAAAATACCTTCAGTTTCTCCATTCAACATCAAAAGAAATAAAAAAATTGCATTTAAAATCGAGAAAAATTTCTCTGAGCCGACCAATGCGCGAAGACACCCGAGCGTTGCCGAGGCCAGGCGTGACGTCATAGGTGCCTAAACAACCGTAGGGAGTAGGGAAATACGCTGAGCGCATGGTGTAAAATTTGTTTTGAGGGAGTATTTAGCCGCTCATCGTCACTTTATTTTGTTCTGTTATTCTTGGGCAAGTTTTCCAATTGCTATTGTGCCTAGATTATTACTTGGGATATTAATAATGCGGCATCGGGATGATGAAGTACAAGCGTTTCACTTCGTATGTTTTAGTGATCAGAAAAATGGATGATAACGTTGCCACTCGTTCGAATAGTACACCTGAAATTCTTCTACATCTACATAATACCCCGCAAGCCGCCTAAAAGGCGTGTGGCATGGGGTGTTAGGACACCAGCCTTTTATTAGGACACCAAAAATTGATGCCACGACCCTCATGGAATTTGTTAAGACAAATTATTGCTATACGTCGGCGGCAAATCGAGTTGTAAAAGAAACTTGTAATACTGGAGGATAACGATCGTAAGCTGTGCTGTTGACATTAGAGTAAACAGTGCTGTTGAATTTGGCAACGCCGAATTAACGGAGAAGGTAGTCCAATCCGTCCTACGGTACGAATTCACAGTAAAACAGTCTGCACATAATCCACATGTGAGATCGCGAATTGGTTCCGCTGCGTACACACACACAAGCTATAACCTATTTCAATAATATAGGTAAATCCATAAGCAATATACTAGCATATACCATAAAAATATAGAGGGAAATAGGCAAATACTCTTATCAAAAACTGGATGTCACTGTCACATTCTTATATTCATCACGTACATAACTTACAATAACAGAACTCGTTATGATGAAAACAACTATTTATTCACTGATTTAAACCCTTAAATTAGCCCACACAAGTGACTTTTCTCACTACTATTCGTTGAAATAATGGAATAACAAACTTCACTCACAGTTTTTATTTCAACAGCGTGATCGTGAAATGCCATATCTACGGTGAATAACGGAGATTAGCACGCCACTGACAATTTTTACACTACTGTTAGACATTTATCGATAGCGTAATAGCACTTTTTACAATTCAATCACGATGGAACACTGATAACTCTTGGCCGATATTTTTCAACCTTGTCAAACTTTGTGCATTACAACCACTGGCGCTGTGATTATTAGCAGTAGCTTAACGGGAGATGTCACGTTGAAAATAACACTATTTTGGCACAAAAATGTTCCTAGATGTCTCCAATCAGCGAGCAAAAGTTGCATTGACTGGAATTCACCCCATAATACAAGCACAGACAGTCCTAAACGACGAATTCTCCGGTACCTACGAATAAACGGATGAAGTTATTGTATATAAAAGCTAAGCGCACATTAGTAAACATCAAAATCGTTCTAATTACATACTTAAATGAATGATATGCCGTCGATAACATCAACTTACAATTAACGTATCCCCCTTCCAATGGCCGTGGCTCAGACTCCTACAACGATGTTATTTAGGTATTATAAATTTTTGGTTTAACTGCTCCAGTTTTATATTTTATGACCTTACTCAGATATTAATATTATAAATAATGCAAAATATGAGGGCTTCCAAGCCTCTATCGTCGGATATTTATCTTTAAATATAAAATAATCAACACGTCTAACAAACGAAGCTCTCACAACTGCTGGCAACTATTACTAAATCACAACAATAGCTTCGCGTGATGTTTAGGTACCTTTGACGTCATCGAGGCTTCGTCGGCAGTGGCTTGGGGGGTGAGGGAGTTTTTCCCGCGCTTTAAAATTCGTTATATTTATCATTAAATATCTCGCGAAGGAAAACTCAGATATACATGCGGTTTTCTTTGTTGTATTCAGAAAATAATTTTCTGCCCGCCTGTGAAATAAAAAAAATTCATGCAAGTTCCCCATTCAAAAATGGTCGTCAATACGTCACCAGCATTGACAATGCGGGCCTGCCAAATGTCTTTGCTTAAATAACCACCCGTGCAGTGTGCTGAGTCTTCCATTATCCATCCACAGCCAACAAAATTATGTTGCTAACGCTCAAAGGCTAGTTTAACATTCATTAATTATATATTGTCGATTGTACTAGCGTTTGAAAAGAAAAGGGACGCGTATTATTTTGTTTTTTCATTCGACGCTAATTCTAGAGCGAAATATAAGCGGGCTTTACCTTTTCATAGATAATTTGATGACGTCACAAAATTCTTCCGAGCCAATCTCCTCTATTCCTCGGCTTCGCGAGGTTCGCGGTTGTTTACACTCTTTTCAGCCATCCTTTCTCCCTCAGAGAGCAGTTCTCTGTGAAGGAGTTGAAGAACCGGGACTCTATTGACGTCACCAACTTGTGGCAACTTTCGCCTCCATTTGAGTGTAAACCTTTGAGAGAGTGGAGACAGATTTATTTCGTCTTGAGCTGTCAAACCCTTCCGTCCACACCGCATGCTATTCTTCCATTGCATTTCGTTGGAAGTGCAACCCTCACTCCCTGGAATATGTTGCAGACACAATATTCTGAATCTCGTAGCCTCATATCGATGTCTTTGTCACGTGATCGATACGCACGAGTAATGATGATGTATTTCATTCCGCCGTCATCCCACCATTGGTGGGCCATAAATCGTCCCGATGGCTCTCGAAAGAGTGCGAGGGATCGATCATTATTGCTATCGATGCCTTTTCGAGAGGATTGCGCAGGGGGTGAGAAATAAGAGGAAGACGTGCGATCATGGGGGATTATGACTGGGATGCGGATCACGCGCGGCGGCCATATTTCATTCCCCCCTCCCGTCTCCCACCCCAACCCCCACCCCACACTCCATCGTCCACGAGGCGCACCTTTGAAAGGATATAGGGGAAGAAGAATATATGGATCGCACTTTTACACGTATGTTCTACATCAATGCCAAGGGATGAAAAGATAAAATATTTATTTTATTTTTGTCTTCGTTTTTGTGTACTATCTTGGCATTTATTTCTATTTATCTCCTGCGGTGTCCTTCCAAGCAAACTCCTTTCAAAATATATCCAAATTTCACTTCTTACGAAACGAATGTTCACTTTTGGTAAAGAAAAACCATTTATCATGCTTTTGTTCATTCCAAAATCTATTATGTTATAATCTGCTGGGACAGTGCATGCATGGACACAATTATGTGTGATCTCGTATGGAAAAAAATATTTCGCGAAATATCTATCCTATTTAACAGCTACTGAGTTTATTTTTATAGCATACAATTAAAGTGTAGAAATGGGAGACGTATTATGTCACTAAATGTGAATTTTATAGGAGACGAAAGAGAGAGGTTTGCCAGCATTGTGAAGCTTATATTAGTGTACAAACTTCGTCAATCATAGCAACTGATGGGTATATATTGTACCAATCGACTTTCTAATTCGTCCATTACCATTGGCATGTGCATACACTACCGTTTACCCGGGAAATCGAATTTTTTATTTTTTCTGACTCACTGCCTTTCCCATGTGAACGCTTTAATTATGTAATTTGCTGGTGGGTCAACTCTTGTTATGTGGCCTTTTAGACCACGTATACTCCCTCTCCTCTGCCTGTACATTAATAATTATTAATTATACTGCTATTATGAAATCGAGCGGCCACGTCAGGTGGAAATAGCTTTAGAGCAGCAGAGTTGAATGTAGGCAATTGCAATAAATGTGTGGCTTCGGAGACATCCGCGATACGCTGAGTTTGGGCAGGGGCAGATCCAGGATTTATTTCAGAAAAACGGTCTTCTCATATTTTGGATTAAGAACCACGTGTACAACATCACTGTACGTAATATACTCTTTATTATTGTATGAAAGTTACTAGCGTGAAAATATTAATGAGTTTCATATTTAATGAGGATAGTTTTCCAGCCCCTTGTTTTTCGAGCGCAGACTTGCGAATGACTAGTGACCGCAACACGCAGCTGCACCCGGAAGCCGTTAGCAACAATAGTGACCGCCAAATCTGTCTCGGGCGCTCACAATATGATTGAGGCTCCGTAGTGCAGGGAAAAAAGCGAGCGTAATGATAACCGATCTCGTCTATTTTTTAAGCGTCTGGGGGTGTCCCCCCCCCCTTGAATCCGCCTATGGCGCCGGGTGTGCGGTCCGCCCACGTGACGGCGCCTCTGCGGGCACGCGCGCCCGTGACTCGATATTCGTGACGCGGCGCCCGGGGATCAATGGCGGCGAGGACGAACGTTGCTAGGCGACCAAATAGGAGGGGCGGGAGGGGGGCAAGGAGTTGGAGGGGGGGGGAGGTCATCTCAGGGGTCTCGCTCATCATGCGGCTTTCTCCCACCCTAATACAATTGGCAATGACTCATCATTTAATGGATGGCATAATGTGTCTTGAGAAGGCAGTGCTTCGCGAGATCAGTCAGTGGTCGTAGGTGGAAAATTAAAAGGTGAAAATTCACCAAAAGCCACTCATTATTGTCCCTCGCCTAAAATGTGACGGAAAAAATAAAAGAAAATTACAAGCAAGTAAGAACGGCCAAATTGCAAATACCCGTGCTGCTGCTGCTTAACAATAATTACGAAGGATAGGTACTTTTTTCAATGAGCGCAAAACTCGCACGAATGGTATATTTTTCTTCGGGTGGGTAAATGTTTGTGCCAATTGTCGTCAAAATCTGAAAGGTCAAGGGCCAACTGCGGTCCATTGTGGTATGGAATGACCCCGCAACATGATTGGCTAGTAGCAGCGTCAACAAATACGAGCATACGCTGACGAATGCATTGCGTCCATTTCGCCTTCTTTTGTTCTTCCGATCGCTCGCTCATTTATTGCGTTCGTTCCTCATTCGGCGTCCGCGTCATCGCACCCATTCGATGCGCATGCGCAGAAGAGCCAGTGGAGAATGGAAGAGACCACAGTCGTCTTGACCTGCCGCTTTTTAATCAAAAACAACGTCGCTCTGAGTTGCCTTTGAGAGTTCCCTTCACCTTGAATAATACCAAGAAAGCACTTGCATCTACTCGGAGTGAAACTAAACACTTATCATCATCATCACAATTCGAATGGACATTTCGGTTGCAAGGCCTCGTTAGATATCATTCCCGCGTTGAATAGAGATTGGTAATCATGGCAGGATCACTCATAAAACAAGCGGAAGAATTCGGTCTAATAATTATGGAATAGAGGACCGATTACTTAGCGGTAGGTGATGGTCCACATATGGCACTAAATGTCTCAATAGGTAAATATGCCTTGAAAAGAGGGATATCCCATGCCACGATTTCAAATTTCTTAGAATCAATACGAATCGAATAATAATGAATCTAGTGGAAAGAAAATATATAATTCTGCGGGGGAATGAGTCCTGCAAGCCCCAACAGAAACTGCTGAAAAAGGGGTGCCGTGAATAACAGAAAACCAAAATGAATTTCTACAGCAGCATAATGCTACCATCATATGCCCACTTTCGTTTTGTTCAATGTGTTATTCGAACTTAAGATTGGTACTCTGTCTCCTTATCATATCATTCTTCCTTCAGACCTGCTTCTTCATCTCTGTCATTTTCTTCAATAGTTAACAGCAGTGTAACTATGACATACTCTCCCTCCATCCATCAATAAATCTCCTCAGCCATTGTCTTCACTCATCTGATGTCCTTCTCCTTGTCAGTCTCATTATCTCTCTCTCTCTCTCTCTCTCTCTCTCTCTCTCTCTCTCTCTCTCTCTCTCTCTCTCTCTCTCTCTCTCTCTCTCTCTCTCTCTCTCGGGAAAGACTTCCGCTTCAACTCCACACCACATTCCTGCCGTGCAATTCCTGCCTCACGTGCACACCCCGATTGCCGGTTATTATTTTCCGATTTCACTGTCCTTCCCGCACTTTGCTCCACTTTTCTCATTTCACTTTGCTACACCACCGTCCATTTGGTCTTCAGCAACACGACCCGAGGAAATCTATTCTTTTACGATCAGCGATATCAATTTCCCTTGTTTTATTTTATTCGGAGAGTGCCACGGACCGCACTATTTTTTGACGTCCTAGTTCCATGTTTTCATGTGGATTGAAATTAAACCCCGTCTTTAAAATCTGACTTTGATCATCTGCATGTGTGTAGGTGACTGCGGCTGCGGTTTGGTTGAACCAGACGTCCTATCAGCCACTTCGAGTGAGTCTCATTTGATGCGTACTGCTGTCTGTCCGAACCATACTCTGCTGTCCCAACCATTACTAACTTTGTCAAATGTATGCATGCTATTGAGTTAGGCTATTTAGCATTTATCTTAATTTTCATACGTCCTCCGCAATTATTACAATTTTGGTTGTACTTTTTAAAAACAAAATTTTCTGAGCAAGAATCTAATCCAATCGCCCGTATCTTTTTACATACGTTATCAGTTGTTTACAATTATGCGTTGGTTTTATAACGATAAAGCGATAACTATATTTTCTACGCGAAGTGATGGACGCCGATCGGAAAAATAGCGTCTGCCGGCTTCGCGCTGTTGCCAAGTCGGAGGCAGGGCTCGTATGAACTCAACTTGTGCGAAAAATCCACAGAAGAAAAATCATTCGCCTTGACCGGGATTCGAACCCGGATCCCTCGATTTCCGGCCGAGTGCTTTAGCCAGTTAAGCTACTGAGGCGTCATTCTTTCCTGAGGAAATTTGTGGACTCTACCGGACTCCGTAAAAGATAACACCGTGTGTTTGAAGTATTTGTATTCCAATTTGAATTCCCACCTAAGGTTATTCGTTATTCTTTTGTTCAGAGTTAGTCAAATTTGTGTTGAATAAGTAAGTCAAATTGTGTAACTGCCCCCACGTGTTCCGATGCCGTGGGAAGGCAGTCAGCTCGTAGTCGCCAGATAGAACGGTTGTACTTAAGATTTCTCCTTATTATGTTTTTGACATAAATTATGTATGTAAAACATTGCCTTTTCTATTATCCATAAACCGCCTGGTCCTTCGGTACATTATCTTCCTAAGTATCGCGTACACCGTGGCTAATCCTGAATATGAATGAACTCAACTTCTGAAGGGTCTTCGGTTTACCCGATATTTATCTTCTATTTTCTCGCAATACCACCATTCTGGATATACTGAGAGCAAGGTCTGTTTCCATAGCTCCAGCATTACTCTGTCCCCTATCTGTAGCAGTTCTGCTTTGGTTAATCCCTCTAGAAATTGAGCCATTGATTATATCCATGGAAACGGAATCTGACAGTTGTTAGCACAGTGATAATTCTGAAATGGCGAATGAAAAATGAAGATTAAAAGCATTGTTTGTAAATATTTTTAATGGTCTACGTAGTAAATACTTTTGGGAATTCCTAAAGGATTTAATGGGAAGATTCATTAGAGCGGTCTTTTGAAGTCGAAAGTCCTCATGAAAAAATGGTGATGCGATTGCCAAAGCCTTACTCTGTCCACATCTGCCCAAGTGAAGAAGAAACCAACCCTGCATGCTTCTGCTGCCATTACATGACTGCTTTTACATTGCAAAAAAACATCCACTGGAGACAATGGCCTTTGGAATGAGATTTATATTCGCATTTATGATTATCAAACGAAATACTTTCTGTTCATCGACTTTGGTTACATTATTATTATTATTATTACAATTCTTATAAGATGATTATCTGAGAAGTACCTCGCGAGATGGGAGCCATTCATTCACTCAATGAAGGAGTGAAAACAATCATAATCAATGTCAGCTAAGATAATCGTGTGGAAGTATTTTACATCCTTATAACATGAGACTCTTTCGTGGTCCTCTCATCCACCTGTCTTTCCACGATTGTCCTCATATGCCATTGCCTTCTTTCCTCTTTTCTGGGACAACTTTAATGAAATCATGAGTTTAAGCGTAGCCACCGAGAGACAAGGCCTACGCAAGCGAGCAGAGAAGGTCGGTAACGTCAGGACGAGTGGGGTTATAAATGTTGTTAGGGAGTTGTTGATGGAAGGATAGTAGCATTGTCGAAGAGATAAACAGAAGTCATTTGAACGAGTGAGACGTGAAAATAAAACTATAATTTGGAGAAAATAATGAGGTTTTTAGCAGTGGTTCGTGCTACGGTAGCAGTGGATGTTACTGAAGTTCTACTAAAGTGTAAAAAGTGGTGCAATTAGCCTAACTACCGCAGTGTTTCTGACTACCGAGGAAATTACAAGACGGGGCCAAAGGTGTCTGTTTTCAATTTCCCGAGCGATCCAGAAGTTCGAGCAAAATGCATTCGTGCCATTATGAGAGAAGAATTTGAGCCAACAAAGAACAGAAAGGTACGTATTATAGAGGTGTTTATGAAAGTGTGTTCAAAAGAATTTTCTGTTTTGTTTAAGTTGACTGCTAATTATCTCGATGAAATTGCCGAGTTTAAATTTTAAGGACATGAATCGATGGATGCTTTTAAAGTCTCCTGAGTGATAAAACATTTATTAAACGCTCCTGCATTAGTTATTGAAAGTATTTTCGTAATGATCGCAGTGACGGAAAAGGTATTCCTTGTTAAATAGGTAATTCGGCAAATTTAATTTAGTCATGAATCCCATTCGGTGGATCGAAGGATATCATTTTATTCAGATTGCTTTAAGCAATTACTGAAAGGTTGTTAATTCGGTAATAAGTAAAGGTAGCACAGTCATGGTGAAATTACTCCAGTGCATAAAAGATCTCTGCTTTATGTCACTTTTTGATGTGAATGAAATACTTTCAAGATTTAATTTAAATATTTACTCTTATCATTTTTTTGTTAAACTGCCTGACATCGTTATTGTAGACGCCCCAGAACATGGAATTTCTCAGAGGTCGATGGTGTTTTTTGTACGGCTCTGTACAATTAATCTTGCAGGTTATAAATAAAGAGATGAGGAGTTGAATAGCAACATTCACATACTACTCACAAAAAAGTAGAATTTCTTTTAATTTAATTAACAGCAGTCCAAGATTTCCTATACTTGGAAGTGCGTAAATTATTTTAACGTTATTGTTTAGTGGAGTCTAAGAGCGTCAATTTAGTCTTGCTAGCCAATTATTCAAATAATTACTAACTTAATTAATCGTGAATAAAAGGAGCACGTCCGTGGTAGCATTTAAACAAATATAAAATAATCCAACTGGTTAAAGTAGCATTTATTAACCGCGAGAGAAAAGTCATTGCTTTCTAGTTAAAAAGTTGGGCAATTCGTCAAATTGTAGTTATTCATGACTCCTATCTGGTGAATCAATTCTTATTAATTCCTGTAAGTCATAATTCTCAATTATTCATAGTTAAACAAATATTGTTATCGGTGATTGTTTTTCGGGTTCATTCCGCGTTGACTCCTAATTTGCAGACGACAGTTTCGGGCGCGTTCCAGCTCCCGTCTTCGGGTCCAAATGATTGGACATTATCATTGATTATAATTTAGACCCAAAGACGGGAGCTGGAACGCGCCCGAAACTGTCGTCCGCAAAATATGAGTCAACGCGGAATGAACCCGAAAACGCAATCACCGATTAACTCACCGCGGAAGCCCCCGTAATAAATATTTTTGGCATTGGTGTCCCTACACACGCCTTAGTTTTCTCTAGGTTAAAAAAAAGACATGAGAGAATAGAAAAACAGTAGACTAGAGAATTAAAAATGCTGTAAAATAAATTAATAGTCATCCAAAATATCATGTAATGGGAAGTGAGGGATTACATTTTTATATGAGCGTAATGATGTAAAATATTTAATTTGATTGATGTACTGGGACCTAAATAGTGAATTGCATTACTTTTACAGGTTTGAGTGAAGAGAATTTTGCTCCTCATGGCATAATTCGTGAATTAGAGAAGTATGATGAGAGGACAGCGACATTACTTTCCGCACCATTGGAATGGTCACGACTGAGACGCTGTGCCATCCTTACTTCCCTATTGCCCCAGCTACCTGTCTTCCCAGGCAAGCATACGGGAGAGTCCAGGGAGGGTGAAGAAATTTAGTGCATTGGAAGAAGCGGTGGAGGAAAGCATTAGGGTGAAGGAGACATACGACCGAGAGAAAATTATTTCAAGCTTAGTGAATCTTGGAGAAAAGCATCAGTTTCCTGATTTGTGAAATGTTTGGACAGTGGTTCATAAGCATGACGGCATACTTGTTCCGAACACATTGTCCTCAATCCCATACCTTGAATTTAGCACTCTGTTGTGGTAAACGAGGCACGCAATGTTAGTGCTAATTTTGAAAAAGTTCAAATTTTTAAACTAGGGAAGTTTAGCTTACCCAAGAAAGTTGATAATGTTGGAATCTTAGGTTAGATTTTCTCCCAAATGTCTTGATCTGCCTCTTCTGGTAGATATAGCATTGACTCCTTAGTCATTGCCTCTGATTATGGAAAATCTGTCGTGCCAGACAGAGATCCCTGTTATCACTTTACTGGGGAACATCTGTCCTTGAAATCTGATAATAAGCCTGACTATTCCACAGAGATGTAGATATTCAGTGCAATTCTTCCCTCTCTATCTCTCAGCTTCTGCTTAAAAGTAAAAGTACCAGGGAAATATGTACAGCACCATTCGAGAATTTCCTCTGCGATGTGTGCGATTACACTCTTGTTTTGATGATAATAATAAACATCTTCATACGCAACTGTTGACATCCTTATTTATGCATCACTTCCACTCTCCTATGATCTTTATTTTTAAACAGGTCCATGGTATCCAGATAATCAATATCGGAGAGGAGCTCGTCAAGTAAGTGAGCTGTCTAAAACTATCGGAGTGATTTACCGAGAATTTTGGTTAAAGCCTTTGCCAGCTACTTCATTCCATTTACATTTTAAAACATATTAATTAATTTCTCGTGGAATAATTTATCATATACTTGGAGGATCTAATGTGTTGTTGCATTTCAAAGAATTCCCCGCGGCAAGAATGTGTTATTGCATAAGAAGTTCAAGTATTGCGTTTGCTTACTTCCGGTGGTTTAGTTTGCAATCGTAAATAAATAGGACGTAGAGAGCTCAATAAAGTAAATGTGAAATATTTATGGTAAAGATTTTAATGCAGCAAAATAAATGCGAAGGAATTCGAATATCTAATTAGAAAGAATCATGCTCAGTCCAGTTGCGATCGTTCAAGCGAACGACGAGTGGCAAGAATCTAACCCTTCTTGTCGTGGCGTCACGGACGGTTGCTCAGGCCTTGTCTCTCGGTGGCTACGGTTTAAGCCGATTTAGTCGTCTCCTTTGGGTTTTCAATTACTTCTCTTTTCGCCCATTCTTCACATCAGTCCCTCATTATACTAAGTTGGTCGATCCATTTAATCTTCATCACTCTTCGATCGCACCACATTTCATACGTTTCCACTCCAGACTCCTGTCAACATTCAAGCCTCTCTCTCGCACGGAAACGTGTTTAAGTTTCGATCATTGACTCGGGATGCGGTGGCATTCATCAACCTCCGTTCCTCGCGTGTGCCCATTGACTGCCTTGTCCTCAATTGATTCGCCTCCAGATGCTCAACTCCCGATCCGCGCCCACTGTTTTCACACCTCGACGGCCTGCTTTCCCACCGAAAGGTCCTCACAGAGCGTATGATGCGTGATGAAAGGGTTCGCCTATTGGTGAATGCATGCGGGGTGAATCTGGGAGGTCAAACGGCGAGAGGGCGACGATGATATGGAGGGGAGGGGAGGAAAGTGATCGCTCTCGCGCGCGCGCCGCCCGCGGCCATTGCGCCAACTCTTTTCCCGCCCCGAGGGACTGCTAGTTCGAAGGTCCTCTCCCACCAATGACCTTGGCGTGATCCCGCGGCGACATTTCAGACACCATTCATCATTTAGCTATTTCAATTTCTCTCCTATTTGAAATTCCCTTCAGAAACCCCGTAGGACAAGCGCTCAGC
Source organism: Ischnura elegans (assembly GCF_921293095.1). Lineage (NCBI taxonomy): Eukaryota > Metazoa > Arthropoda > Insecta > Odonata > Coenagrionidae > Ischnura > Ischnura elegans. The sequence continues at coordinate 4,427,464 of NC_060248.1, read as the reverse complement.
AGGGGGTCAGCTTTATTACGCTAAATAAAGTCGCTACACCTACTCCATAAATATTGGTAATATAAACTCTATGATGCACTCTAATAGTTAAAGGTTCATCTACATAATTCCCTGAAGTGAGCCACACCTGAGGTGTTTGACTGATCCCCAGCATGCAATTGGCACCCAAATGAACACTACATGGTGGGCAGAATTTTCTATATAAAACAGAAATGAAACGTAATCATTGTTGCAGGCGGTGAGAGCTTCCATCGACCATTTATTTCTCCCTGCAACACATGACTGTAACAAAAATATTCTTACACGGTAAACTTAAATTTACCAACGCTTATTAATTGATATAGGTGAATCCATACAAATATTTGCATTTAAAGTTATGGCGATGCGTAAAGATGGTTAAGTGAGAAAAATTCGAAGGCAGAAGCAAAACGAACAAAATATATAATCTTGAAAAAAATAGAATTGCAGAATTTGTGTCAAAATGAGGAAAAACTGAGAAGACAAAGTCTGCAAGTGAGCAAAGGGAAGGAAGAGACGTGTTTTGGCGGGCACGCCATGTGATCACGAATGACATCGGCCCTCCCGCTATTTTATTTTATATTGTCGAATGCCATGGAAAAGCAACGAGTCCCGTATTTGTGGGTTTTTTTATTCGTTCCCGCCGATCCTCTTCTCGACCGTTATTCAAGGCGAAAAACCATTATTCTTCTTCGTTTTAATTTCTTGTGAGCGGTTATAATAATATTAATGATATACAATCAATATTATACACTCTGTTTAATTTTTTTCGTCAAGAATTAAAAATTTAATGCTGATGTTGCGTAATATCAATTAAAATATTTTACGAAATAAACTGAAAACATTAATGCTAGTCGTATATACCATCAATACAAATATTATCATTAGGTATCGTTGAGTTGTTTTCCAATTCATATATGTTATGAGCTTGTTTAATTTATTGATTGATGATAGAATATATCATAATTATTCTCGAACAAATTTACGCTTCATGAATACTTTTCTGAACAATGCCCTGCATTGAGCAATTGACCTATGGGGTTAGTGGCAGAGGGAGACTATAACTCCCAAATACTATGCGTTGTACTGTGCATGCACTTCAATTGCACGTGCAATTACGTGTCAGAGGTTAGTTCACACAATCGAGGATGCGTCATTCATTCCGACGCGTACTTTTCCCACGATGGACATTCGTCACAGGGCACACAAGGAAAGCTCTGCACATATAGTACGAGTGGACACACTGCCTATACACATAGTGGCAATTAGTAAGGGATAAATAGGGAACCTAACTGTCAAATGAAAGACTCATTATCCGCTCCGCGAACAATACCATCGTGGTCTGCTATCATTCTCGGGAAGAATGAATGTCTCAACTTCACTGTTTTCGTGTGTCCTATAAGTACATACAATGAGGACAGCGAACTCCGAATGAGGTCTCACGTGGGAAGTTTATAATCAGGAATATAATGAATGTAGAGAATGAAATTGAGAAAACGAAAGAGTGAAAGCATTCATTCTACATCATAATTACTGTGTAACGGCGGAATTCAGTGAATGAAAAGGTAGGCGTGGTGAGTGAGAGCGGGAAGCGAGGAGCCTCCATGCGCCCTCTGAGCCTCACTCGGTCGATTGAGACGTTTTACTGGACGCTAACCCAAAGTCCGTATCGATTTATAGCAATCGAACACAAAAACAATTCACGATGATAAGAATAAATTAAATTCATTTCATGCAATGCACCCAAACACTTCGAGTGAGATCAATGTCATAATGTATCAACGCCAAAAGATGTAATCCTCGGTGGGGGATACCATTCAATGATAATGAGCGAATGATTTTCGGTTGTGCAGTTTACAAAATCAGTTTAAAACAGAAATTGCTCAACCATTTGTGACTCATCAAAATAACATGTCTCCTTTTATTGCGAATTAAAGTACATCCACACCCTTGGCGAAATGATACTAAGTACGGTAAGGATAGAACGGTAGAGAATCATTTATCAGGAAAAATACATTCTTGTCGAATGTGCGGAAGAAAATGGAACAGCAAAAGCAATTGCGTCAATCAGTGGAAGATTTGAAAGGAAATCAATTACTAGTGTTAAAGAGAAATCCAATTTGCTTTTGAATGCACAACTAGCTTCTCAAATTATCTGGTTGTTATATTACAAGGTGAAGCAATCGACACGAAACAAGCTTTGATGAAGAACAGCAGTTTCTTCATAGAGCATGTTTCTTCATTAGACAGAAAACACATTCGGATATATAAAACGCAACCACTCACAAGAATAGTGCTATCAACCTTGCAATGCAAAAATAATCCCACTGAAGTTATTACCAACCTCAAATAACATTCTAGAAAGTCCCCGTAAATGAAGGACGAGTAATTTTGTTCTGAATATGATTCAAAGTGCGAAGTTACAAAAATAAGGTAGCATCAACCATCAAAAGTTAATAGTAGGTATTTAGAGCTTTAAAATGAAAAGGTCAAATTATTTATCAGTCTTATTAATGATAAAGATGCAAGGAAAGGTAACTGTGGTATCAAAATCTCGTAGTCTCATTAATAATCAATAGGTCAGCAACATTTAACAAAGGTATCAAGTGTTAAGATTGTAAAAAAGTGGCATTAACAATCAATGATTCAACAAATTCATCAAAGTCTTTGTACTACACTATCTCATTAATGGTCAATAATTCAATATCTATTTCATTGATTCAAAATATTAAGATTACAGAGAGGCATTTATGGACAATATTTCAATGGCATCATGATCAGCATTTAACTAAAAATAAATTAACAACTCGTTAGAAAATTAGTCACTCTTTCTGCGGGTTAATGGCTGACTATGTCTCTAATATTATATTCCAATGGGACGTACAACATCTTGAAGAGACCTTTGTAGTTCTCATCCTTGTTAAAGAAATATTTTATTTCAGTGTGCTACTTTTCATTAGCCTTCCTGCTCTCATTATCTTGATCGTGCCTTAGTTGTCGGTGAATTGAATTGCTTTGGATTATTGACATGTCATTTCTTTAAGTAGTTCAATAAGGGAATTTTAATCCTTCGGTGCAGCAATTCCTTCACAGGCAGCAATTAATTCAGTTTCCATAGCTGAATGAGCTATCATATTTCCACTCCTCGATGAACATGCTATGGGACTTCCAAACAGAGTTATGACTTATCATTAAGTAATTTTCCTTCTTATTTCGTTGGTGATGTCTTATTCTCTTGCGTCAAGATGTCCGGCAAAATTTGCTTCACAGTATTCAAGAAACTGATGTCTTTCATCATCGTAGCTACTAGAGAAAATTCCAGCTGATGCTGTTCCTTTTTGGCATCGATGAATTTTTTTGGCGTTAGCATAATCTTTCTTCTTTGGGTTTCCATGGAACGGCTTTCAAAATTGGCACCAAAACTCAGTTAAGGTCCCGTAATGCATGACAAATATATTAAGCTTCCAACTTCTTCTCGGTAGTTGAACTCTGCTGTATCAGGGTCTCTTTCTCTTCATCGTCAAATTTGTAAATATCTTGAGTGATAGGTGTTTTTATTGGTTTGGATTCTGTCACGATAAGTCTGCTAAGTACTTTATTGGCATAGTTTCTTTGAGAAATTATTATACCTTCATTACTCTTCTCAATATCGATGGCAAAGCAAAGCAAGGGTTTGAGATTTTCATTTGCAGTCATGGCAAATACATTCTTCAATCTATCTTGTAATTAAGATACCTTTTCTTTATCTTTCCAAATGGTTATGCCATCATTACATGAATGGCCATTTACATGTTTCCACCTTCAGATTGAAAGATGTCTTGGTCTGCTTTCAACTGTGTCATACTCTGTTCTCTCAGAGATTAAACAAATCTTTTGTTTCACTGGGATGAGATTGTCTTGCAGAGATTTTCGTAGAGCACATATCTTCCGTGGTTGATTGTATCCATCCGGCTATTCCACATAATAAATTGGCTACTCGAGTGCTTCATAAAAATGCTGTTTTTGTGTCAACGATGTTGATATCCCATTTTTTATTTTCTCCAACGGCAAATGAAAGCCTTACTGATGCCGTATCGACCTCATGGCTGGGAATATTCTTAAGAGTCCGTCTCTCTTGTTCTTGTTATAGAACAACATCCTCTGAAAACCTAACTCGCCATATATTCTCCATCACTTTGCAAATCCACCTTCTCGTTGGAAGCTCTTTCCCTTCTGCGTGACCTCTGTTCACATAGGTGCAGGTTTTGTGCTTCAACAGGGAATCTTTTTCTTCTTGAATGTCATGTTTCCAGTGATCTGTTTTTCCCGAGTCGATGGCTTCATCGAAGGTCAGGAGAGGTTCACTCTCGCTTGCCACGTTTGTGCCTCGTCTTCATCCCTACTTGAGAAGCTCATTACTTGATATCTGTGTCCTTTAGGCCCTTCTCTCTCTCTTTCTCTCTCTTCATAGTCGTTCATTTTCAATATTTATACTTCTGGCTCTTCCTCTGTCTTCTTCATTATTTGGTATGTGTGCTTCCTCTTCCCCGTTTTCCATACTTTTATCCTGCACGTCTTCCTCTTCCGCTGTCTTCTTGTGGTTGAGTTTGAAATAATTTGTAGGTGAAGATTACGTCTCTGCAGATAAATGATTTTCTCTCTTTTGGATTCCATAGACGATATCCACTGGGGGCATATCCAACTAGCATCGCCTGCATCTTCATTCCTTTTATCTAATTTCTTCAATGGAGGGTGTTACTATTTTTGAGTTCAATCTTTGACCAAATATTTGTAGGTTTCTCATATATGGTTTATTCTTATCCCAATTTTCAGCTTTCGCATGCGTCGCGAGCACTCCTCTAGCTGCACTTCTGTTTTCTAAGTCAGCAGCTGTTTGTACTGCCTCTCTCCATATGTATTTGTTACGATTTGAGTAAAAAATTAAGGTTCTTGCTTTCTTTAGGAGAGCCAACATCATACACTCAGTTTTCCCAATCAATTGAGGTTTGTGAGGAATTTTTCAATCTTGCATATTGCCTTTTTCATAGCACCAGTCAGAGAGGAGATTGATGTGGAATTCAACTCTGTCATCACTTCTCAGTTTGCTCGCTTGCTTATACATGGAAAGGTGCCTCTCCTTTTATGAATTTTCATAATACAGTTTTCAAATTCCACAGACACGTCCACTAATTGGCACACATGAATTTAACTTGGCAGTCTTCACGCTTTGTCCCGCAGCAAATTCATTCTTTTACAATATTTATCTGCTTTGTCTCTGTGCCAAGAGTTTTGCTTAATGTGATGTTTCAGCTGACCTAGATTTTTACAGATGGGAATGGATTTTACGCTGGATTTTCATTCTTTTTGACATTTTTGGAGTGTGTTTTAATGTGGCCTTTGATACTACAGCCATGACAAACGGTACCCTTCTTCGATTTACATCTGGATTCTTTTTTAACCCATTATAACCCAATCTTGCTTCTAATTTAAGTAGCATAAAAATTTATACATTCCCAGCTCTATTCAGAATAATATTTCGTTTTTCCAAACTTCTATAGCTTCACAAATCTAGCGTTCCTTGGGCCCATAACCTGTCGTGTAATTGGTAATTGATACAGTATTTCTGCCACGGTGGTATTAAAATATAGGGCAATTGACACGAAACACTTCGATAAAGAACAGCAGTCACTTATTTCTTTAAAAAAACAAAAAGCATAGTCTGATATACAAAACGTAACCACTAACAATTATAGTGCTACTACCATAATCGAGCTTAAAATACAGAAATTATGCCATTGAGAGTATTACTAACCTAAAATAACCAAATTCCTACAGTTGGTGTGAAGCGATAATAAAGGTGTTTGTGAGCTCAAATTTTACTTTCGGAACTCAAGTACAAAAATTATTTGAAATGCATTAAATTGTCCCATTCAATTGCCCTTTAGAGCGTTGACTGACCCTTTTGCCTTGTCTGGTCGCCTCTTTCTTGTTTGAGAGCAATTGAGAGTGTAAACTGCGAGCGTTGCCTTGGGCGACGTTTGTGTCTCGTCGCTGGAGCGCTCACACGCTTTTCAGAGGAATGAACGCCTTGTTGCCAGATCAAAGGGAAGAGAAGTTGCCTTCGCTGTTTTGTTCTTTTATTGTCAAAGCGCTTTTCTACATTAGGCTCAGTAATCATACTCAGCAATACAGTTATTCGTTTGCTGTCCACTTAAGGATTCAATTGTCTCACCTTGTGATATTTTTCTCATTTCTGTACCCCGGGCGTCTTCATTTTCTATCCACTCTTGAATGTCTGCCCGAATGAGATCGCTATTTTCTAAACTCTCCCTTTTGCAGCAGGCCCACACACCGTAGCACACCCTAGCGTCATTCACAGCAATGTAAATGCCTCCATTTTATATTGACGCTCATATTTATTCGTTGTCGAAGGTAAAAATCCCTTTTCTCTGCCGTCTGTAATTATGGACGCGAAAAAGAATGCGCCAACGCATCCAATGGCACTCGAAAGCGGACGCCGTGAATGTTTCATGTTGGGCAGCACTCGTCAACTGAGATTGCGCGGCCCGCCATGTTCACTCGCCTCGCGTCTTTCACGGCACTTCTTGTCGACGCGACGTTTGGCTTCTACATGCCCCGTCTCTCTTTTATTTTATGAGCAGCTGCATTATCATTCTTCTTTTTTCTTCCGTCGCCTCCGGTCCCGTCCATTGTCCTCGCGTCGCGTAAACAAAAAAGCAGCGGCGGCGCATGCAGGTGGGGAGAAAACAAGAGCGAATCGCCTGCCGCGAGTGATGCACATGCCGCCTATCTCCGTCTCTTAAACATCTGTCTGTCAGTCTGTGCGTTTATTTGTTTGTGCGTTGCCGCGCGGCACAACCATGGTTCCCGCGAGCGTCGTGCATAGTTACCGACTTCCCGGCTAGAGGGCACAGATGGCGATCGGTTAGCACATATGAAGAAGAGGGTTCCTGCGAATGCTTCACACGATACTCCAATCTGCCGCCATTGCACTCGTTGTCAACCACCGCGCGTTTAAATGAGTTTGTCAACGTCGCCATTCACGACGCTCATGGCAAAGTGATCCGAATCACTCGGAGACATTAACCATGAGAAAGGCTTCGAACTAAATTTGATTTCGAGATGATATAATCTACTGAATTAATTAACATTAGAGTGCATTACCTCGCGAGTGCAAACCCTCTGTTGCAGATCCTCAAAGTAAATGTATCGCCCTGCCCCCGTCGCGTCGCCATTTTTGGAAAGCGATCGCAGTGACGGGAGGGCATTGGTAGTTGGCATAGGGGACGTGCAGTCGCCCGGGTTGGAAGTCTCGCCTCATCTGCAGGCGCCTCATTTAAACTGCTCTTCAGCGAAACTCCATTCCCCCTTAAGGCACAGCCTCTGTCTAGACACGGCACATATTTTCGTCATATGTAGGGGGATGCTCTTGGAATAATTCGCTCCCTTCTCCATTTAGAGCTAGCAGGTGTGGCAGCTGCGCGCGAGGACACCCACAAGATGGAGTCTGCGAGGCGACTAGTTGTCAGGCCCTCGCTCTATCCTGCTGCTATTATCTCTCTTCTTAGCATTCGTTCGTTTTCTCTTTGGCTCGCCCATTCATTAAGCCTTTGTGTCGAAATTAACCGCTAAGAAAGTCGACTCATGCGTTTGGACAATTGAGTGCGTAGGGGCTAAGAATCGATAGAGGATGTGGTCGATCCGGATTCGATCTACTTGTGAAGTCAGAGCAGTTCAATTTGGATCGCAGGGGGAATATTGAGGCATCGCAAGCGGCAAACGTATATTGAACTACGCAGGCAAATTATATAGTAATAATAATAATAATAATGAATAATATTTACTCCTACATTTTGATTTTACTTCTGAATAACCAGGATAATAAAGGGAAAGATCTTTAGGTGGTCTCCAAGGACAAAAGACCAGAATTGAGCTACCGTTAAAGAACCAAAATGTATGCCACAAAAAGAAAATAATAAGGCAGTAAATATTACATAAGCGTTTTTAAGAAATATCATAAAAATGAATTTCAATTATTTCTCGAGAGAAATTTAATTACAAATCCTTTATTTCCAATATTTTATTTATGTAATGACAAGAACAAGCCAATAATCAATTTAATTTTCTCAAAATAAAAGAGTAAATGAGGAAACGCTTCTCTCGCCAACTTCATTTCTTTTGTTTTCCGCCTCTGCCATCTCGAAGCGTTCTCGTCCTCCGTCGCCTTCATGCCCATCCCTCCCACTGCATACCTCACGCTTTACTTCCTTCCATACGCGTCCCAGCTTTCAATTGACGAGCGTCTCCCTGAAATCTCCCTTGACACCCGCCATCCCTTGACCTCACCTCTCTTTTCAAATGCTCCCTCCTAACCACACGCCCTCACGCCTTCTAGCATGTCTCTCCATGCCATCAAAATTCCCACCAGTTTGTTATTTATGCATGTTTCTGATATTCTGAACATGTTTTGCGTTTTATTGTCATCATAAGCACAGTCTTCAGTCCTAGCATTGGTTTTGTGCAGCCCTCCACTCCATTCTCCCAACGGCAAATCTTTCAACACAGTCACCAAATTATTCCGCGTAACATCCTTCAATTATTTCCTGCTCCATCTGCACATAAATCTCATCCGTCGCGCACTCCTGTCGTACTCTGTTTCGCCCTTTCACTTCTGTCCCTCAACCACCATTTTCATCATTCATCCATTGTCTTTCGTCTTTTATTTTTCAAGCGAATTTAGGTAAGCATTGTCCTCTCTTACAATTAACTTGATTGACAATCACAAACATCCATGCCCTGTATGGTGGTCTATCCACCCAGGCGGGATTCAAACCCACGACCTTAGGTTAGCAGTCGAGGACTTTACCCCGGCGCCACCGAGGCCGGCAGATTGTGTCTATCATCATGTGACCGATCCAATTCTCCCGTCTTCTATCTCTAAGGTTTTCAAAAGACTCTCTCCTACTCTTCTTAGAACTGCCGCATTACTCACGCGATATATCTATATTGCGTTTTTTAATTTCTTGTAATTAAATTGTTCCTTGGCTGTCGGCTAATCCAATGTAAAATGCTTTCTTGGTACTTTATGCTTTTTTCAAATAAATTTGTCCCCTCCTCGAAATGCTATTCTTGTCTTCGCCTTCGTTTGCGTCGTGCTGCAGAGAGAGAATTCGAATGCGTTTGCCATTCGAGGCGAGAGTGAATGGCCGCCGGCGTCCCCCCAGCCGATTGGAAGTGGAGGCGATGGATATGATTTCAATACACCCCTTCACTCACTGACTGCACACGTACGTCTGTGAGAATGACTCGCTTGATTCCTTTGTGAGCGCGGGGGTGAGGGGAGGTTCGTCGAGGCGCCGCACAGCAATCGATACGCGTGGCGCTGCCGTCGCGGGGTGTGCGGTGGGACGTGAAGGAGAAAAAGGCGACGCCACAAACAGCACTCACTCAACAGAAGCCGATCGCCTTCCGTCTCCTCGATACACTTCGATTCGTTTGTCATGTTTAATGTCCGGAGCACGGCGATCCATTTATTTTCAATGTTATAGCAATGCCTTATTTGAGCTTGCCATGAATAGATCGAAAAGTTATGAATTCTATGGAAGGTATATCGTCGTACGCTATAATCGCGGATATAAATTTCGGATGACAGTCCTAATTGTGGCTTACTTTCCCCGTGAAACTCGGATCAGTATGCAGTGGGCGACTTTTCTGATATAATTCAAATACGCGGAGGATGAGAATGTACGTAGTATCCGACTGAAGAATCAGTCTTCTATTTCAATTACATTCGTGCCTAATTCATGGATAGGCGGCGACGGTTGATCTCCAAATTTATCGATTTCTCTTGTGTCGTCGCTATTGCTCTAACTATTTTAATTCATATAGAGTCTCTCTTGACATTTTTTTTCTATCTTTCGTTTAAATCATGCCCCAAGTGTCAATCGGGAGCGATTGAAGCTATGCGCATAATAATTGTAAATTGATAATCGATTGATTTTCCGGCCTCGGTCGTGAGTCTTTGCCGACCAATGAAACCGAAGGCTCGTATCCAAGGGCATGGTTGATTTTATATGTCCTACGGTTTTTTTTTCAAACAATAAAAGACTTATATGATACAAAAATACAAGTAGGATAAGGAGAGAAATTCCATTTCATAGTGGGATATATTTAGTATAAAATTTGATAGTATTGCTGTAAGTCGTAATCTATTGCGAATATAGAGAGAAAGAATTTTATGACGAAAATGTCTCTAAATGAATTGCAGAAAGATAAGTAACAAAACGAGGAGAATTCGTGATATAATTTAAGTCCTGCTAAGCTAAAGTGCCTTGAAGTGAAAGCTGGTGTTCTCTTTAAATATTATTTTATTTTTCTGTGAATCTTTTGGACAGTATTTTAATGCTCAGATAAAAGGCTCAGATGTTATTGAAGAGAATTCACCTTATCCTACACTGTCCGATCATACCCGACTCAGGAATATTCTTACAATCTGGCAGGTGTAGTAAAACAGCTTTTTTCCCGGGGTGCTTCTGAATCCCCAGGTTTTCAATTTCTGTTTTCAACCCACTTGATAACACTCACTCCGCCGAGATGATTAATATAGAAGTGAGAATATTTAGAAATTAGAAGAAGATAGTGTCAATTCTCTCTTCTTTCGATTTCTATATATTTTAATTTCACTGGTCAAATTTAGGATCTTCTCTCTTTCCGTGGTCTCAACGTTGTGACTTGCTGCATTGACTATTTTAGTTTTTTGTTCTGATGTGAGGATAAATAAAATATCAGGTCTGTTGTAAACAATGTTTTTGTCTGTAAGTATCGGACGGTCCCAGTATAGGAGATGTGTATTAGTAGGTATCCATTTCCGCTGGCGGTTGGCGGTATTCGTCGTAGGCGGGGGGGGGGGTATTTTTTTAAAAGGTCGTAATGTTTGGCGCCACGGGCCCTCTTTGTATAGGCCACAGTCCGCTAGATTGCCATGTCATAAAGATTGCCCTGTAACAACTTGGCGAGGGAGGGGTTTTAAAATGGTCGTCCAGAGGACTCTGGTATAGGTTAAATATGAACGTTATAGGTTCGACTGCATGGTAATAAGCAAGTGACAACGAAACATTTCTATTGTACTTCGGCACAGTAACACGGAGCACTTGTCTTTCAAACCATAACTCGTCTTAATATGGCATCGGCATCGTAGGTTATCACGGCTTTCCATAATGTATCAACTGACTCAATTGCAAAACATTGTTTACTGCTTAATTTAATTTAATTTAATTTATTTTTTATTTTTTTGTTTATAAACACATTACAATACATCAAAAATACATATCTCAAATATTAAAATATATATAATACATTAAAAACATTCCCTTTACAAATTCTTAACACGCTTTTATAACACTATATAACCAACACATATTCTGACTTATTGGGCAAGAAAAGATAAAAGAGAAAAACCCTGATATTACAATATTTTAGAATAAAAAAATATTTTTACAATTTGGAGACCTTCTGAGCCAAAACAGGCTCATCAGCAGGTTCTCCATAATTCATTTACAAGAAGTTAAAAACATCTAAAAACAATGAAAGAGACGATAAAAAACTTATGTCTTAAAATTAAAAATTAAAGTCCTCAAGTAGATAATTTAAAAGTTTACTTTTGACATCCGAATATGTGGTTAAACCATGCATTTCTTTCGGTAATTTGTTAAACAATTTAGGAACACTAACCACCATTTTGTTTTCACCGTATTGATTGAAGCATTTGGGGATTTTATATTGGTATAGATTCCTCTTTTCCATTTTATGAAAATTGTCTTTCAGTGTTTTGTATTTATTGGAAAAATAATTATCTATTACTAAAATATAGGTTAGAAGTTTTTCGAGTGGTAGTATTCTTAGTGTTTTATAGAAATTATTTGTATCGTGAGAGTCTGAGTTAGCTGACAAATTATTATCATTTTTTTTTGTGGTATGCAATCGCTTTGATGATCCGGTTTTGTGTACTGTATAGTTTTAATTTATGTACCCTACAGGTTTTACCCCAAATAGTAACGCCATATCTTAATATATATTCAGCAGTTGCGAAATACAACATCTTTTTAACTTTAATATGCAAAAAATCTCTAATATGATACATTTGATAACTAACCTTTCGTAATTTACTACATATCTTCTCACAGTGTTCCCTAAATTTGAATGTCTGATCTATTATGATACCGAGATACGTATATTGTGTTACTTGTTCTAATTTGTTGCATTTACACACAGACTTTGGTTATTTCAGTATGCAGGCATTTATAATCATGTATTGTTATGTGAATCTGTTGAACGTTAGCTGCATTATTGGCTATGGACATAACTTTGGACTTCTTCATGTTGATGGAGAGGTCATGGTCATGTGACCATTTTGTTAAGTTATTTACATCATTTTGCATGTAGGCAATGGCAGTATTTAAATCTCTATGAGCAGATATCAATACAACATCATCAGCATAAAGTAAAATATTACAATTTAAAATACATTTAAATATACTATTAATATACACAGTAAAAAGGATTGGTCCTAAAATAGAACCTTGAGATACACCATATTCTACATTTCCTTGGTTTCCAATACAGTTTTTAAATTTCACCCTGATACTCCTCTGCAGGAGATAGCTTCTAAACCATTTCAGGATATACCCTCTAATTCCAATATCCTGCAGTATATGCAGCAATGTGGGCAAATTGACAGAGTCAAAAGCTTTTTTATAATCCACATATGTGACTACTACTTTATTATTCTTATCAAGGTTGGTATTTATTATGTCGGCAAAATTTTCAAGTGCATCTTTAGCTCCTCTACCTTTCACAAATCCATATTGGTAGTCTGAGATTATTTTATGTTTTTTCAAGAAATTTGTTAGATACTGTGCCACGTATTTCTCCATAATCTTATTGATAGTTGGTAGCAGGGAGATAGGTCTGTAATTCGCAAAATCTTTGTAGGATCCACCTTTATAAATAGGTCTAACCAATGCAATTTTTAGCCCATCAGGCACTATACCTTGGGTAATGCTTCTTTTTACAAGAGTAGTTATAATAGGAAGAAGTATAGGGTTTGCCTTGATATCTCTGATTCTGATTCTATCTTGACCAGGTCCCTTATTTTTAAGCTCTTTTATAATTTTTTTAATGATATCTTCTGTGGGTTCCGGTAAATAAATACTACATAAGTTATGGAAATGAATGTCATCATAAAATTTCTGTCCACAAGTACATTTAGTCTCTTCACTTCTTATTAAAAATTGTTTCAAAAACTTATTACATATTTCTTGCTCATTAAAATCATTAACTAAGTGGCTAAATATTGTATCATCATTACATCTGCTAATATTCCTACCTGTCATTCTATTAATTTCATTCCAAAGTGTCCTATTATCTTGTATATTTGATACCTTTGTATTCAAGTGATCAATTTTTGCTTTCCTAATATGTTTCACAGTTTTATTTCTTATGGTTTTATAATTTTCTTTGAGAAAATTATTTCTGGGGCTATTTTTCCATTTTTTAAAGGCCTTATCTCTTTCTAATATTAATTTGTAGATAGTTTCATTCATCCATTTATTTTCTTTCCTTCGCCCTATAGGCTTGAAGGTTACCTTTGATTTTTCATAAATGTCATTGAATATCAGACTAAGTTTTGCAAACATAATATTTGGGTTGTTCTCCTCCACTACAGTGCTCCATTTATAATCATTTATTTGTAGGTCCACCCTTCTATTGTCAATATATTCTATTTCCCTATGTCTATAATTTTTACAATCAGCTGACTGACCCAGACTTGTTTTTTTCTTTTGGTCTATGAAGGACACACCGATTAAGTAGTGATCTGAAAGTCGATGTCTTATCATAAAACTGTTAACTAAGTTAGAATGTCCATTAAAATGTATATGATCTATACATGATTGAACCAGATGACCGTCTTTGATCTCTTCCCTTGTATATGCATTAATTAATGACAGGTACCCATGTGACAAAAGAAGTTCTTTATATTTTACAGTATTTGAACAGTGCTTATTTTTAAGATTTATGTTTATGTCACCTATGATGATGGACTTCTTGTTTTTGGACACATTGACAATGTTTTCTAGCTCCTGTAGGAAATGCAAAACATTTTGATCAGGAGGCCTATATATAGCCATTATTTTTATAGTTTAACCTTTTATATTTAGGGTCCCTATAATTGATTCCGAATTTATCATCTTAAAGTTTTCATCAGTGAACTTAAAATCTTGTTTTATGTACAGTAGAATACCTCCACCTCTTCTACCTTCCCTTAGTGAGGAGTAGACATTAAAACCATTTATTTTGTATAAGAAAGTTTCATCAGTTGTGATGTTCACTTCTGTTAAAATGACCCCAGCAACTTCTTTTTTTATACATAGCTTTTCAAGTAAAACAAGGAAAGAATCCCAATTTTTTTTAATCGACCTTATGTTCAAATGAACTATGGTGAATTCCTCATCAGTAGTTTTCTTGCATGGGACATCCAATACATTTTCATGCGCTTCAAATTCAATACAAGGACTCTTGATATAGGAATAATCCATTACAGCTTTTGAATTTGTAATTACCCTTCAAAACAAAATAACCAGATAAGTTAAAGATTTAAAAATATTTTTTCATTTGTTATTCTGACAGCCTCTGAGAAGGATAAATCAGTATTATTTATAATCTAGGTATTTATATTAGAAATGTTTTTCAATTTCCTCTATTGTTGAGATTTTAAGAATCGTTGAATTTTCATCTTTTTTAACCAGTACCTTCCCATCTTTATACCATACATATTTATATCCATATTCTTTTGCTTTAACTTTCACATTCCATAACAAATTTTGATTGTACCATGTAAGCCTATCGTTTATGTATAACTGATGTCCATATTTTTCTTTGATAGTGTTTTCTCTTGTTAATTTTCTTTTGCCAATTACATTCTGTTTACATTTTCTAGAATTAAATTTCACTATGACTTTGTTAGGCTTTAGTGCATTCTTTCTGATAATAAATACTTCCTCTAAGTCACTTTCATTAATATTTTCTACCTGTAAGTCTCTGCATAATCCAATCACTTTGTCCCGGACTTCATTGTTTGTATTCTCAGTAGAGCATAAACCTACTATTTCCACATCACAGTCATACTGTTTCTGCTCTAGCGCATTTACCTTTTGCGAGAGAACTTCAATTATCTTGTTTTTATCTGTAATTTCCCTTCTTAATTCTACAATAACACCTTTTAATTCTTGTATAGTTTCGTTATTACTATTTACTGTGGACTTAAGTTCTTCATTGGACATTGTAATATTACCAATTGAGTCCTTAAGGTCCTTTAAGTCCTTGACAATAGTTGTAAGTATTGTCTTGATGTCTCCTTCTGGAATTGTGGACACTAACCTTGTATCTGCAGAATTTTTATTCTCCTCGTATTCTTCTCTTCGGCGACAGTCCAAACAGCGCCATTCCTTCTTCCTTGCTTGAGATTTACCTCGCCAGGTTGTCTCTGCTATTCCCGAGCATTTGAAGTGGAGCTTACTATTACAGCCTATACATAACACAAAATTACCATCCTTCGGTAGCTCTTGGTCGCACTTCACACACTGCATAGTGAAACGAGGATAATCATCATATCCTTAGCGTGCAAGCATTCACTTTAAGATCTTTTAAGTGAATTCGGTTTTGTTATAAGCTATCCTATGTCACAATAGCCAAAACCACCAAAAGCACCATAACACCAAAACAAAAGCTGCAACTTCCAAGACTCCTTAGCTCGCAAATATAACACAGTTAGCAAAGGTAATATCTCTCTAGTTCGTCCAACAAATAGCTAAATTCACTAAGCCAATAATACAGCTAATACACGCAGCGAATTTATCCAAAGCTTGCAGTAGCTAGCAGTGAGCGCCGACAAGGTTTATTTATTTACGGTAAATCGGGACAACTTTGCCAGGTTTTGAAAAATATTATTTTTGGTGCCCTACTAAGATCCCATATTATCCAAGAGAGGGCCTACGTTTCATCACACAGAAAATATATTGAGTGATAGCCGTTCCACACACTTCTAGTCTTACGAGTTGTTTGCAGGTCTTTATTAGCGTTTTGTTTTTATCGTGAAAAACTGAATAATTTGGCAGTCTGCTTAAATGTCTCGCCCTGCCCATTTACTGACACATAAGTAAAAACTTCTGTTCTCGTTCAATAGAGCATATAATTTACTTTGAGAATCATTTTAAACGGTAAAATATTTGTTGTATTTAGGTTTAATAATGTAGCTTGTCAATGTTGCACCAGGAAGCTTGGTGGAGGTGGGACAACTTCGCCAACCGACAATATTTCTATTTTTCAAATTCAAATACACTTTTTCCAAAGGGTGCGTTTTTTGTATTCGTTTTATTCGCCGTTTAGATGCCAAGACGCTTTAGAACCAAGTTGGGAGGCCGCAGGTATCGAAATTATGATGATGATAAGCTGCAAATTGTTGGTTCTGCAGTGATCAATAATGAAATGAGCATTGGAAAAGCAGCCCTAAAGTATAATATTCAACGTAGGACTACTGACTATGAGGTGAAGTATCACCATTCAAAGAATCCAGGGGGCAAGGCGGCATTAAGCAAGGATTAGGTAGAAGATATCCTCGAACATGTGCTTGTTTGTGGGGACTGGGAAATGCCTTTTGATGCCATTGATTGGTGATTGATTCGACTTATGTTCTTACCTCCATCGTCCACTCATTGATGTCACCCCCTGGACTTTTCAGTCTTCGCTCCTTGTAAAAGAGAAATGGAGAGCCACACTGACAGACCAAAAATTGTGGAACTTTACTAGTTATGAAACTCTGAAAAAGAGTGCATTTCAAACATTTTTTCGGTGCTTTGGAAGAAGGTAAAATGAACTGAAACATCTTATCAAGGTTCAAAAAATGTGGCTTCGTGTCACTCAATCCCGAAACAGTTTAATTCTGGATCCATAGAAAACTGATCGTAATGACACTCCTACAAGAGTAAGTGATTCATTTTAGAATTATCTTCGAACCTTCCGTCGAAATTCAAACTAAAGTTCGCCACAGAGAAGAAGACGGAAAATTAATGTGTCCCAAGGAGAAACTGTGAAAATCACACCTCATGGAGAAGGACCAATCACTTCCGAGTACATACCTGCACACAGAATCATATCGGAGGAACTTATAAATGGAAGAAAATAGGGGAATGACCATTGCATTCCACGTTCATGTTTTTAGTAGCTTTGTGTACTCTTATATATTAAAGAGTTTGTAAGTTACAAATATTTTTCGATTGTTTTATTGAAGTTCCCGCTGGATATAACTCCGTTGGCAATGTTTCCCCAGTTCCAGAGAGTATTTTCCAATTATGTCTTTAATTATTCAAATTTGTTGACTTGAGTTGTTATTTTTTCAAACATTTTGAAATTAGATACCACCAATAATGGCGGATGACGGTTTTAAATCATTGTCGTACATGAACATACAAGAACGCAGTTGAAAAAGAAATAAATGAGGCAGAATTATTCCGGTGAACGGTACGTAATTAATTGAGGAAGAAGGCAGACAATCGTTTTGGCGAAATGTCTGATCGACACGACAAAAGACGTTTAGACTGTGATTGTAGAATGAGTGAGAAAAATGAAGGGGCTTACATTTCTATACGTAGTTTTTATACTTCTAATATTGAAAAAACGTTTCAAATGCAACACTGAATAAATTTCTGGGCTTTTATAATTTATGAGAAGATAAAGCAGTTAGGGGGTTGGATATTACCAAAACGATGGATTTGATATGTTCCTGGCGGGGCGGAAGAAATTTGGAGTGTTTGTGGGATGTGATGATTGATTTCGCGTCGGAAAATGTGCGATTCGCGATTGCGGATAACAGTTGCACCCACTCGATAGCAAAATTCTTCGTCGATGACTTAAGAACGGTATCATACTGCTCTACGTACGAGGAAATTACGATGGAAACGGCATTATGCACCATATTCGTCCCATAAAATATTTGTAGATGATGCATTGATTTCTTACTACTAAAATTTAAAATATTGTCATATGTCCTTCCACGGTTGAAATGTACATTTAAATTTCATTTGATAAGGGCAATGCTGACACGAATCCGCATGTAATCACGGATTGGGAAGTAATTCGGAATCTACGATGAATTTTAAATGGCTTCTCCAACCTCAAAAAAACAAGCGCGCTTCAGCGCTTGGCATAATTTGCTTTTTGAGTCTGATATTGTCTCAAAAAGAACAGCCCGCGATTATTAGATGGGCACAAATCGCTCCAGGGTTCCGAAATTCTTTGCCATTATGGAAGAGGAAAAACCGAGGGAAATGCCGGAGAATAAAGACAGATCTTCCGTGGTTTTTGAGAGATAAATGCTGACATTTTGGATTGCACCCGCCCATTGAGGAATCGGAGAACATTCTTTAGCAGTGCACTCTTTTCCTGCGCAATCGACATTTGCTATTCATGTTCATCCAAAGCCGCTTTAATCCTACTGCGTTCAAAGTTAGAATGACTCGACTTCGCAAATGGACCTCGATCGAATTCGAAGTCGCTGATCACATTCACGAGCCGCGCGGAACAGTCGACTGCTGTCACCTGGACGTGCATTAACGCCTTTTAACCTAGGAGATGTTGGACGTCGGGGCAATCTCCACTACGACACGCGGCATACACCCCTATGTCACTCTTTTTTAATCGTCCGAAATTATTAAATGCGTACGTATTCCGTTTTCTATCCAGAAAAGTTGCTGAAGTTTAATCGAGTGTTGGTGGACGGCAGTCGATACCAGCGGCGACGCGTCTTCTCGTGAACTCAAGTGCCTAGTGTGCCTAGCGTGTGCGTGTCGCGGCGGCCCTTTCCACATCTCAATGATGCGTCATTTGGAAGCGAGGCGCCGCTCGTGCGTCATTTGTCTCATCGGGCAACGCGCGCGAGCGCACGCCAGTCCGTGCACCTGCGTGCGTCCATTAATTCGTGAGAAACGCGTGCGTGAGTCGCCGCTCTGGGTTAGTCACGGCTCGGTCGGACGCCCACGGTGGACGGGGTGGGGGTAGGGGGGGGGGGAATTCCCCTGACGAAGAACTGCAATTGAATGCAAATTATTATTATAAGCCAATAATTGTGAGGGTACAAATATTCATAAAATAAGAATCGATGCTTTTCCGGCGATGACAGTGCATATTTTCTGGGCTTCCCCACCACTGCGACCGTTTGGACGTCGTTCGCCTCGTCAGCATCTGGGCCGTCGTCTTCTAAGGCTGTTTCACATTTATGCAATCACTCGCCGCCATCACTCAGAGCGAGATCAGAATAGGTAGCATGTGATTGATTGGTGGTTGCGGTATCAGACTCTCTGGCTGTTTATCAGTTGTCGTACTTTCAGCCCTGATGGTGATGCTGGAGTCGGGCGTCGAAACGTTTAAAGAACTCACTCGCTGGGAAACCCGAGGGTATTTGATTCTAATAATCATCCCAAGCTAAAGTAAACTCCCGAATGCATTGAATTTGTCATAACGGATTCAGAGTAACATTCTCCTACCATTAATTAGAATTTCAATTGGCATTTGTCAGCAGCGTCTGTGCGGGCTCAGCATTTACGGATTTGTGCGATAACTTTCGATTGAATTTGTAATGACTCATTTCAACTGTCCATATGTATTACTGAAAAGCTCCCGTTGTTGGTAAGAACCTCCATTAAACACGTTTTCCGCCGCCAGGGAGACATTTGTGTGGCTTGCGGTCCGCCCCGAGTGCTTTTTTCACGATTCACTCGCATTTATGGAATTGCAAGAGTATTTCATCATTTATATATAATCAGGGATGAAATTAACTCGGCGTCACATAAATATGGTTGTCATACGTTTTCAAATGAGAGGTCCAGCCCATAGATTTCTCGAGTGGAGAAATTCTTCAAAATAATCCTAAAATTTAGGACGTGTGATGATAAAAGAGCATATGAACAAGGGAATTGGCGATGTTCGCTCAGGCCCCCCGATAAGCCAGTTCGTTCGGTGGAAGGTAAAAGGCTACGACGATAAAATAATTCTTCCTTATCGATCCATTATTTCATACCGCGAAAGCAGCTTCCTCCCTTTTCTCATGAGTCTGTTAGCCCTTGTGATTTTCGGTTCATTAACTCGTTCAGGGAGAAACGAAAGATGGAGAAAGTGGAGGCGGGGTTTTTGGAATAGGTGGGGGAAAAGGGAAGTTTCTTGAAGCGAATGAAAATGAAAATAGTAATTTTCTTGGGTCACATTATTCGCCATGTTAGAAGAATCATCGAATGAGGGGCGAAATTATAGAGGAAGACCACGACCGGATAACATAGAGCAAGTTATGTGCGACATGAACAGCTCAACTTACGGCGAACTCAAGCAGAGAGAGAGAGAGAGAGGCGAGTGGCGATTGTGGTGCCGAACGACCAGCCAGACGGCTGCGAACAAGAGCATTTAGATGGGAGGGGATGGTTCACACGACGGCGAAACACGCGAAGCCGATGCACACAATTACGAGGAGAAGGGGTGACACGCACGGTAGGAGTTAGTGACGTCATCTTCGTAAAGTTTCTCCATTTTACATCGCGGTTAGCTCCAGAAGTTGGTAACGGACATAAAAATGGAGAAAGACGAGGCTCTTTACATTGGTCAAACCCAATCTCAATCAAAAATGAAAGCCAATTGGGATACGAACCCATTTTCGCATTAAATGGCAAGTTCTTGTTTTTATCGCAAATGTAACACATTGCAACTCTATGAAGCGTCTGAATATGATCGAATGCGCACGTATTCCGTTTTTCCATCCAGGAAAGTTGGTGAAGTTTAATCGAGTGTTGTGAAAACGCCTTCCCCTCGCCCCCCTCCGCTGTCTCCCCTCGCCCCGCGACACGCGCGCCCCCTCCATCCTCCCAGCCTTCTCTTCGCTCTTTTTCGCAATTATTTCTCACCTCCTTGCCATTCATAAGCTCCCCTTTTTCAATTCCACTCTCTTCCGGATTTTGTTAACGGCCGGGTGCGAAAATTCGCCTTGACCCGTCAATGCGAATTTTCGCACTATTTGTGCATTGCGGGTGACTCCGTTACAGTTATCACCGTGGCTAATCCCGATAAAAACAAAAAACTGAGTTACCGACGTCATTGGAGTTTCGGCTCACTCACTCTTGTGTGAAACGCTCGTTGTGGGGGGCGGCATCTCTCGCAACAATGAGGGACCACGAGAGGTGGATGGGCCGGGCTTTACTAAAGATGCGGTGACCCGCTTGGCAGGAGTTGGTGATGCCGTCAATTTATACGCGAAAAGGAAAAGCAGAACAATGGTAGAAAATTGTTGAGCCAACCCATTGTAAATTATTGACCGTCATTACAATGTTAGACTTCCCATCCTGTATTTTACATTGCCGTCTCTCTTCTCTTTGCTTTTCAACCTCTGCCACTGTTAACAATCTAAAAACATTGGTGTCGAGCATCGCATCGCATCAATTTATTCAAGTGATAGTGGAACGTGTTATTTCAACAGTTGAATAAGAGAAGGCGAATTGTGTGCGAGCAATCCAACTGCAAAAGTGATTTCCCCCGCCCCCCACCCCTCTTCCCCGCCTCCCATCCCACAAAGAATTCACAAACGTACAATTGTGTTTCTTTCCCTTGGTCACCTTAGCACCTTGCTTGAATGCTAGCAACGATGCTTGAGGTTTCGCTTCCTACTTATCGGGGGCAATCGGTCGTAGCCTTCAAGCGGGTCTCGTGGTTTTAGCGTCTGCAACTCGTCTCGAATATGGAGGTCTAAAATGCAATCCCAGCGGGGACCTATCCTATGCGCCTAATCCTCCTTCTATAGGTATTAGGAATGGAATTATTAGAGGCCAACTCCGCGGGAACTCCTAATGTGTGTTAATGACGTCTGTTGTGGAGATTGTCGCCAAAATGGCGCATGTAGAGTGGATTGGATTCCTCGTTAATAACCTTCCTTCGTTCGCTTTCATGTGAGGCATTAGGGAAATTGCCGCGAGAGGAGTGCCTCGATCGGAGAGCGGCGGAACTACGTGTTGCAGCCGTCTTTCATGTTCGCCCCGTCGCATTCGGCTGTTTTTCATGAAGGGAAGGGGGAGCTTCTTTGTTTACGGCCCGTCGCCTAGGGAGACGCCGCTGCGACGCGAGGCAAAAAATGAAGTCCAAAGTGGGGCAAATTAATGCGAGCACTCGACTCGATGTGACTTCATAGAGCTCTCTCATTTCTACGCCTCGGTTTTTAGGATATCCGCGAGGTGTCTCTTCGTCTCCAACAGTGGCGTTGCTTCTTCTCTCCATATTCGAAGCCAGGCGAGGGAGTCTGAATGCGCTCCGGACGGCACTGAGCTCAAAAAAATTGAATTATGGTGGCCGTTGTGCACCGCAGTGCATCACGGGAGCACTAGAAGCACTTCCGGGTCCTCCAAACACGGCAGACTCTCATGCATGCATTTTAATTTGGGAAATGTGCAAAATTAGATCGGAAGGGAAGTGCGTGCATTGTGAGCTGAAAATAGGTGCTGTTTGAAGGGATACTCGTCATTTGTATTACAAGTGGCGATGTTATCCGAGTGAGCTGAGAAAACGAATCCAACGTCCAGTTGCCATTCATGCCTCCTCCCATAAATCATTATTTGACGAGTGCTACAAAGTAGGAATATTGGCATCCCTCCCCCCGTCCACCACCCCCCTAGAGCTGAAGGATCTGGAGCAGGCATGTATTTGGGCTTTCCGTGCGTTTTCTGGACCAGGATCAACCGCGCCCATTAGAAAGAACACAACCAATCCCCGTCCACCGTTTTTCCTCCCTCCATCTTTGCCCTCTGCTTTGCACCCTTCCTTATGCCCTTTCCTCACTTTCCCTCTTCTTCTCACTTGAGAAAGATGGGCTGCGTCCCATCGAAAATTTGTAGAAACAACCTTTCCCCGTAAGTTCCCCACTTTTATTTTATTTTTCGTTTTTCTATCAATCTGAGTTTTTCCCCCCCTCTCCCCTTCCCCTTCTTCCACCCCCACTACTTCACCAAGGAGGGCTACTGGAGGATCTGCCTGCAGCAGTTCACTTTCAGCACTGAGGATAGCGGGTCAACCCGCTGAAACGTTTGCAAGATTCTTTGTGAGTGTCCTTTTCTATGTGTTCCTATGTTTTTATTAGTGTTTATTTTGTCCGTTCTCCTCGATCGGCCACATACGATTCGCGGTACCTGGGCGAGGCATTGGTTGTTGGACTGCCACTGTTTCACGTGGGCGTGAACAGAAAGCGTGACAATTCTAGTTTTGAACGTTGCCTTTTGTTCTGAGGCAACTCTAAAAATTTCCAATCGCAACCGCTTGGTCACTTCTCACCCAGGCAGCTTAAATGCGTGGGAATGAGATTGCGGACGAAGGCCTTATAGCTGACCGGGGGTCTGGTGCTGTTCTCCAACTGATCTCCTCGACTTAACTCATTCATTTTTACTGCGGACTTGACTCCCAACTGACTGACTCGACTGATGACCAATGAGTGTGTGACGGGTTCTGCAAGAGCGCTCTCTTTGCGGTATCAATAATTTCAAGGGGGTGTGCGTGTAGAGCGACATCATATTTTTCCAGCAATTTTCACTTAATTCGGGGGTGTAGGAAAAGTGAATACCATCGAGAGCAGGTGACTGAGTAAAGTGACAGAAGGTCAAAAAATATCCTTGCAGAACCCGGAAAGACTTGAGTTGAAAATGGGCATTTGCTTTGAATTAGATCCCTCTCTCTTGACCGATTCGGACCCCGGCATCCCCTCCCCCGACTTTTCACGCAATCGTCACTCTGACTCCGCCCCTCTCTCCTCTGCATTGATGTCAACCGCCCACCATTTTTGTCACTTCCTCGTTCATTCTTCTCCACCCCCCACCCCCCTCTACACTCTTAGAAATCCAGCTCTCCTTATTATGTGCGAACGCCTGCACTGAGCTATCCTTAGTCGTAAAACCCTTCTAATATCTTTCCTTGCCCCGCTACCCTCATATGCGAATGAATGGCGTCGTCCAAACTCACAGCCTTAGTTCACCTTCATCGTTCACTCTCGAATCATCTTTTGAGGGGACAGACGCGTCCCTCACTTGATCGTGTTTTGTTTCGTGCCGATCGACGGCGTGGACTAGTCGCCCGAATACTTTCGTCACCACTTTTTAGGCCAGAGTAAACCTGGGCCAACATTTATAACATATTTGAAGATTTCACCTCAACATATTCTGTGATGAAAATTTTTATTATAGAGAAACATCCATGTGTTACCAAGGGTTTCCTATCTAAAATTTGAAAATGTCAAGATAATCGCCAATGTTTTACGGGAGTAGTCCGGCACCAAACAAGACGATAGGTGGTGGAAATGGCATCCTATTCAAGAACGGCATGAACTCCGGCATTCTGCAATCATTCCTCCCTTATAATTAATCTATTATGCTCGACATTTCATCAAAATCTTCTTTGAGAGTAAAATTAATAGCCATTTCCTTGAAAGAAAGTTAATAATCATTTATTTGAAAGTAACTTCAGTGACCATTTTGTATGATTGAGAAACAGGCAGAACTAACGAGTTCCGATTTAAAGAACGTGAAAATTGTAAAAAAAAAAGGGCGACAACCAGATAAGCCGAGCCGGCAGTCTCAGATCACAGCCTCCTTCATGGCTACAAGGCAGTTGAAATGAATCAGGAACCAGGAGCATGAATAGAGACAGTGGTTTACACCTTATGCAAACCTATTTCAAGACGATTGGACTAGGTAGAGCCAATCAGAGAATTTCTCTGCTTCGTCGGGAGAACCAAGACATGTGGGTACGCACAATTACTTGCACGACACTCACTTCCTTGAGGACGACAACAGAGTACTGTTGTCGAACCGTTGGCGGGATGGAACAACAGACCCGGAAGGTTACCCGTGAAAATTGAACCAACATCACCTGGACGGGGAAAGCAAACGTGTCCTCTCCTCGTACCACCCCACACCCGCTCTCTGCTCTCCTTTCAAGGTCTCTCTCTCTCTCTTTCTCTCTCTCTCTCTCTCTCTGAGCGAGATCGATATATTTTTCGGGCGCCGGCGTTTGAAAAATGGAGCATTCCGCCCACGACAGCGGTTGGTCAGGCAGCCGAACGGCCAACGTGCGGCGGCGGTAGCCGATTCGCGTCTATCACATCCCGCGGGCCATCGCAATTGTGGGCCGCCGGCGATTGTTTCATGTCACCACGTAAACATAAAAATTTTACGCAAATCAGGCTTCTCCATCCCGTGTCCAACAAATTCTTCAGAAATCGCACGCGTTGAATTCTATTCTGGATTACCGCTACTCTAGCTAAGACTCGAGAGGAACAAGCACTTCCCCCACCCCAATTCGATTCACATCTATTCTGGTTTTTGCGCACCCTCTGAAAACTTAAATCTGTCACCTATGAATTCTCTGGGCACACACAATGCGCCATGGTCTGCATTTTCCCGAATTTTAAATTTGAATATTTCTCGTCTGTGTATTTTCAGAATACTTTTTTCTGTCCGAGGAAGAGGCAAACGTTGAATAAGTTTTACCCAATATTACTGAATATTTCAACTCGCTCCCACCACTTACCCCATCCCTCTCAACTGGCCATATGGCCGTTTAGACAGTGGGGTGGGACAATGCATGGCAACGGACCGCTCGATCCGTCAATGAGCACATGAGAGGAACAGCCACCCGAGTGTGATTATCGCGGTGGAGTGGGATGGGGGGGGGGGGGCAATGAGCGCTGAGAGATCGTTTTGGAGTCCGTGAGCTGTGTTTGCATGGTCAGTGGCGCTGAGATTGGTTCGAGCCAATTGAGCCTTCTCCTTCTTCTGGTCTTCATCATAATTCCGCCCTTCCTCCCTTGATCCGTCTGCGTGTCTCATGCGATGTCCAACCCTTCCACCTCTCCTTAAACAACATCTTCGCTATTCCATTGAGCTTCAACAAAATGGTCGATTCAATTGTCTTCTGCCCGCCCACACACATCTCACCCTCTCTCCTCAGAACCTCCTCATTACTCCCGCAGTGCTTCACGGGTTGTGTCCGTGAGAAAGTCTTAATTTTTTGGGATTCACCCCGCTTCAAACGGAAGATCGGCCAGTGCTACTCCTCCTCATCTGCGTGTATAATGTGTTAATCTCGCCTGTGATGCGCGTCTCTGACTGTGGAAGCGGATTTAGAGTATTTGGGAGGGTCTTTCCTCTTCTGGTTATTACTGCGAAGCCACGTGTCTCTGATCCGGTGTCACTAATCGCTGATACACTTGTTTTTATTTTTATCTCTGGGTCTCCTCTGAAATTCTCCTATTGTGGTTTTTCTCTCTCGTCACCTCTTCTCTCTCGTGGCCCCCTTTCTCATGCCCCCCAATCGCACTCTCCTTCACTCGGCTCTGCTCCCGATCGCCCTCTCCTCTCTCCAACTTTGAATCTCTCCCGAGTCTCGCATTGTGGCCCATCTATCTCTCTCCATTTCATTTTTCTCCTTGACATTCCTCGATGGGTTCTTTGTTGCTTTCCAAGGCTTCGTTTTTATCTCGTGTGGAAGTATAGGTTATGGTTGACATTCAGTCCGTCGTGCCTGTGATACGAATCATTTACGCTTTTTTCTTCACGTCAAGTGTATTACCTTCTCCTAAAGTTGGCGGCGATCGTCTATCAAATAGTTTGGCTATATTTCCGTCGAGGTTGTGCATGGCGCTCTTGGTGACCTTTTCCTCTAGGTAAAAAGCGACATCAGTCAAAATTGTCATAATTGCCTCAATCAGCCATTTTGGATGCGTTGGAAGGCAGTGTTGGTCGTTCTTCTCGTCTTTCCTTCCTCGGCCTTCTTCATTTTCTCTTGACAGCTCCCCCGCATGGATATTCTCTTAATTTCGAACGTGGTGCGACGTCGATGAGATGTTTGATTTTGCTCTGTGCCTGGGATGACTTTTTCCTCCGCTGCAGATGGCGATGCCTTCGTTTGCTTCTTTATCCACCCCCTCCCCCTCATTCAGCGTGTGATGTTCGGTCGTTGGTCTGCCTCGCATGCATCTTGCCTCACCTCTTCAGCCTCCTTTCTACGTGATGGTCGCTTCCAATAATATCTTCTGGTAATGTAATTTCAGAATGGCAACAAAGTTTAAACCCTACTTGGGGTAACAAACTATATGATTGCTTTATTCCCTTACATTTTTGAGAGATATAACTTGGTTTCCTGGTTCTTCACTTTGGTGACGACGTTCTTCCGCTGTCATTTCTTCCTCTGGGATATCCTGTGTTATTCATCCACATCGTCCCACTGATGCGAAGTCATAAGCTCCAATTCTGGGGTGGGGTGAAACAATTGAACGACCTGGCCAATTGAAAGGCGAAAAAACGTCCGCCTGTGCTGTGTGCATTTGCCAACTTCCACGCTACTCGGATCATTAGTGAGTGCAGTGATTCAAATCAATTCTTTGATACGGAGATTAATTTTGCCCGCGATATCAAACATTTACTCATCCTATCAACGACGTCCTACTACCCTACTGCTCAACTTAACCTTGCCGTCGTTACTTATGCTGATTATTTGGAGCGCGACACGTGTTTTAGGATTTCCGATTGTGTATTCTGGACGGAAGGAGATTTCCCTTCAAATATATCTCTCCTTCCTATCAATCACGTTCATTTGGATTCGCAAATATAAAATTAGATTCCCATTCTAAAGATGAGCTCCGCTGAACTCCAATAGAGAGGTTTTCTTGTGATTCTTCTCTCTAGTGATGTCTTTCAGTTCATTGAAACCTTTCACGTCCCATGCGTCCCTTTTCGGAATTGTAAGTATGCAATTGCGGATGTTATGCAGATTAGTTTAAAAAATATCGACGTGACTCACAATCCGATGATTTTTGATGAACCAAAAGAGAATGGCAGGAAAATAATTTGAAAATCCTTTCCCTATCGATCTCCATCTGCATGCTAATATATACGTATACGCGCGTGGCGTATTTCACTTCGTCTGCGTTTAAAAAAAAGGAAAGAATATGCGCATTGAATTGATCTGTTTACTTGTCCCACCATGCATTGCATAAGTCCTTTATTTTTCGGGAGTAAAACAAATAGTTAGTCCGTTCCCCATAGTTAATCCGTTCGGCAATATATATATCTTAATTTTTCGTTTCTGTCGGAGCTAGAAATTTAGTACAGTCTTTACTTAATGCTCTCCGTTCCCTCTGAACGATATCTATTCTCAACAGCTCAAGCAATCTAAGCCTAGCGCTTAATCTCCGAGTCTCTAGCAGCTCTCAGCCTAATTCGTTAGAAATGTGTGTAACGCAATGAAAATAATTCGGAAACACTTTCCCTTTTTATGAAATTCTTAAGAGTGGCTCGAGAGAACATTCAATACAGAAGAGCACCCAATAATGAATCCAAACACACGCTCCTTTCCGATAGATTATGACGTAATCTATTTCTGTTTCGGTAAGGAAATTCTTTGACAAAAACAATATCTTCATCCTGCCTCGTTCACTGATCTTGACGAGGAAATGTTTATAATACGGAGAGATATCCGGATGGCGTAAAAAATTCAAAATTACCTAAATATTGATTTTTTTATGAGAAATCTGTGAATCTATGAATTTTTCGTTGTCTGTGTAGAACATTAAAAAAAATGAGTTATTTAATTATTTACGCAATGACCGCTTCGATACTTCAGCACAACAGCATTATGGCATGAAGTGCGGAAATAAAGAGATTGACGCATCGTCCGGCAGGCAGCGCAGCAGTCCGGGAAAAGTGGTGCGCTTCAAGATTCTTCAGTGTTTAGCCTCGAGAGAGCGTGCCCCTCCTCTCCATGGCAACCACTCAATAATCTCGCTCCGGAACGCATGCGATGGAAAACACGGCCGCGTCTCTTGAATTTTCGTTATTCCTTTTTATTTTGGCCGCCCGATATCCTCGTAAATGAGGTCATCATCCAGTCTCGAGTTGGAGAGAGATCCCATCCTCTTCATTTGCTGATGCTGCTGCCTGCAAGATTAATTCCTTCTGCAGTTCTACCCCTCCGCGTGATATACTCCCAAAATGATGTAAAAATATCGAATTCATCATTGCATATTGCATAGAATATGTTGGAGTAAATTTAGGGATGAGAGTGATTCGTGTAGTTTTCTCTGATGGTGGTTTGAATACTGTTTAAATAAGTAACGAAAATATTTCGAACGCAGATTGATAAAGGTTCTTATCAAATGACATTGCATGCATTCATACTTCTCATTCATGGGATTATTTAGCCAAGGGACTGGATAATACTCACGGAGACTAATACAAGTGCAATTCCAGCATCGCGATGATTCGGGATTGGTTTAATGTGAATTTCTCCGCGTGTGTGGGGGAGACGAGGATCGGATCGCGCCTTCAGGATTTTCCCTCAATTGATTTGTACTCGTATCCACGACCTCTGGGTGCGTAGTTATAAACAAAAGAGCGCCAAGACTGAAAAACGGCGCAATCACTGATCACGTGACGTGTCTGTTCGGCTCATTTCGGAGATAGTTCGTTTTTGTGTGCTTCCGTTGTAAACTTTTCCGCAAATTTTGAGAATTAGGAATGCGAGAACTATTCGGATTTCAGTGAAATTCATTCTTAATACTTCGCAAACTGTTTCTCCATTTCCCATAAAGATACCGTGCTCCCGATTCCAATGTTGTCCTGTGCTTTTGCTTTCTGCGATGCGCCCATGCGCAAATTAACACATGCGCAATTTAAGACATGATATGGATACCCTAGATTGGTATGTAATTTTCCTTCTTAGTCGAGGATGTGGTTTTTCGTTAAAGTTGCTGTAGGATTAAATTAATTAATAGCGATAAGGGCGATTTGCGTAGCTTCCCGATTAGAGGTTTGAGTAATTATGTTATACTTATCTATGAATTTCAAACGCAGATTGATGAAGGCTCCATCAACTGACATGTGCTGTGCTTGCATTATAGTTACATGAGATTTTCTACGCTAGAGCTTACAAAACTCATTCGTTCGATTTCATTTGCATTCGATAAGGAGCTATTGGTCACTACACTTGCTATTGCACACAGAATTCTCACCAAAAATGGTTTTCATTTGAAATTGTGGACCCGAAGCGCCTCCGATGAGCAGCTTTCATGTTAATGGCGAATCATTATTTTTTCCAAAATTTTTCTGCATAAAAGTTTTGCTTTTGACCATGAGATACATTCAGTCAGAGTCTGCATAAAATGTCTTCGTTCTCTAGGTTACCATTGTGTTGTTCAACATGGGCGGTCTTTTATATTTCGCTTCTGGAAGATAAGTTCAAATAGATGGAGAACATTTCCCTTCAAAACATGATAGATATAACTTGGTTTCCTGGTTCTACTGCTACCTATCCGTTTGGCAAAATCTGGCTTACAAGTGCTGCCGTGCGCAAATCGCATGTGTCCTGTTCGCTCACTATAAATCTTCACACTCGGGACTTCATATTTTTTTTAAGTGGACTGTATACGCCCTAAAAGACGCAACTAAATGCACACTTAATATTTCTGTTTCGTCCCACGTGTGGAGGAGAAACGCTTGCGTCGCTTCGAGATGATTTTCCATCCCTTCTCACACGATCGCATCCACGTAAACGCCGACAACAAAAATGGGGGTGGGGGAGGGGGTGAATTTGGAGGGTTGGGGTGGTTGTGTCCGCTTCCGGCGGAAGGGGTTTGCGGTCGCTCGCACCCCTATTCTATCCTCCCGCAGTGCACTCTGAGACGGAGCCGCTGTTGGAAGAATATTTATGTCTATAGGTATACATATACAGGCAGTCAAATGGTTTATTTTTCATTCGACAGCTTCCGATTTCCGATCGCCGTAACATATCGATATGTCACCAATTCGATACTGCTTCGTGTTCGTTCGATGGACTCGTTCCGAACCGAAATCTCATTTCATTCGAACGATTAAGTGCGGAAGATGGAAGCGAAAGATAATTTAAATAGCGACGAAAATAAATCATTCAATCATTCTCCGATTAAGTTAAAATGAAAGAACGCTGGAGTCAATCTCCATATTTCATGGGTTGGTGACGTCATTAGCTTCGGCTCAATGACATGTTCAGAGAGAACCAACCGCTCGCTGGAGGAAGAGGAAACTCTCAATTAGAGAGTATTGCAGCACAGGGAACCAAGCGAGGCCGATACGCGAGTAACTAAGACGCGGTGAACAACTCGGAAGGACGTGCGTGACGTCATAAAAATACGTATTTAGGAAAGGTTTGAAGCCAAATGGCTGTGGAGAAGTGGGCGATCGATATAAATACGGAAAACTACAATTCGGTCCCTCCCATTATTCCTCAAACTCCGTTGCAAACAACGACAGCAATGCAACGTACACACGGCAATTAGCTAATTTATGACATTAGTATATGCTCCTGCCGGAAGGTTGGTTTTGTTTGGTGAGGTTAGTGCTCGTCTCGGAGTAAGCCACATTCAGAGTGCCCACAGACGCACTTGGAGACATGTTCATAAACTGAGAGGAGAAAAAATCATCTGTTCATTGTCTCTCTCCGCTTCGCCATTCCAAACACCAATTCACTTTTGATCACATCCTCTTGAATATTAATAAGATATGGGATGCCGTGCTTTTGTTAGCGCTTATACTACCATGCGACTTTCTTTCGGGGGGCCACTTCGAGGATTTCGGCATTGGAGTCACCTTGGCTCGAACTCATATCTATGAGCATCGTGTTCGAATGAGCTCGAATCCAATCTTGCGACTGCGCTCTTCCACCGTCATCCTTATTGTGTTCGGTATTCATCCGCCGCGCGCGCACGCAATATCATTCTACCCCTCTCACTTGCTTTCGCTGGGTGACGTCGGGGGGGGGGGGGGTGGTGGACCCCCTTCATTTTGCGCAGGCCTTGACTCCCACCCCCATGAAGGCAACCGCAATTCGGGGGGGGGGGGGGGGGGGTAGCGACCAATTGAGGAGGGGGGGGGGGCAGGTGTGTTGTTTGACCTCATCCGACCGCTTTGTGTGTCTCCTGCTGATCCTGATTTGAAAGAGGCGATAAAGGAGATTACCGAAAGACCGGCCAACCATCTGCCGAGGCGAAACCCTCTGTAATACGATGGGATGAAATGGAGAAAATGTTTTCAAATGAAATAATCAGGCATAGATTTTATTAGAAGTTTCTCAAACTTTTGTAAAAGTTACAAATTGGACGTTTCGCCTGAGAAATATGGCTATTAATTCACTCTCGCGATGTCTCTTTGTAAGTTTGATGGAATGATGTTAGGAAAGACCACGGCTCGGAGTGTCCTTCTCAGTTTGTCCTTTTCCGCGAACACAACACTCATGTGAAACAATGCAAAGAGAACATTATCTTCAAAGATATCTCGAGAGAATTATTTGCCTTCAGCCGCCGTTGTTGTTATTTTTTATTTTTAAAGCGTAATGTGTTAGATTGTCGCCACTGTTACGCGATCCCTCCGCAAATTCTTCTAAATACATCCACCCGTCCATTGTGAGGCACTGGCAGACGCAAGTAATCGCTACATTTGCAATTACAATTCAATCACTTCCTTTGCCACTACGCCTGAATTGGCACTCTGCCAGCATGCCTAAGCGACCAAAACAATCAGATCATTGCTAAGGATTCGGCCGCCGCAACGCGTTTGGACCGGACCCGGTGCAGCTGCTTTCCATATCTTTGAAAGTTCTTTTTATTGATGACAGAAAATTACATGTGGGCTGAAAAGGAGAGTGTTCAGTGCCAGTATCTGGGCGAGTGCTTAACAGGGTGGGGAGAATTGGATTCGCAGGTGCTCCCTATTTTAAGGGCATTAATTAGCTCAGGCTGTACATGTGTATGATAACATTTTTAAAGCTAGTCGAAGGTCACATGGAGTAACGTAGTGAAAGGGACATACCCAGTGAGAAATGGATCATCGAATCTACGTCGACTCGACGTCGAAGTACTCATCGATAAAACGTCGATGGTAACACATCGATCGATGTCTATATGGTCCGAAAATCGACGTGTTTTCGACGTCAAAGCCATCGACGTGTTTTCGACGTCGACGCCATCGACGTGTTTTCGACGTCGACACCATCGACGAGTTTTCTATGTCGACGAGATATCGTCTTTTTACCTGCGATTCCTACTAATAATTGCGGAAATATACATCTTTTCGGCTAATAAAGAGCATCTATTGCTGCGCCAACGACGTATTTCAATCGAGCACGTAAAGTCTAAACAAATGAAGGCTGAAATAAATTTGTAATCTTAAGTCCTTCGTATTCATCTTCAATAATAATCAGAAATCCTTGAGAAAAAATGTGAGGTGTTGACATCTATGACGCGAGTATAAAGGTATCGAAATGAGGTAAACGTAGTCACAAAGCCAAGCTTGTGCATATCACATACCACGCAGGAAAGAAGTAAGAACTTGGACGCAAATAGAAGGTCCGGCGTATGTGGCAAATGTGTGAAAATGGAAATCTTGAACACATTAAATAGGGGAAGCTAATCCTACCTGTCATACAGCGGTCCAAAAGCAGACCGATTCCGAAGTATGGAAGACGTAGTGAAGCTTGTCTTTACTAAGCGACGGAATGGCATGCCTTTTTCGAGGATTAATACGAATCCAAAAGCTCATTAAGTTTCAGAAGGATTTTAAATACCAATAACAGGATTTAGAGCTAGCAAAGTTTGTCGCGCAAAATAAATGCGACAATAAATTTTCTATACGGCGCCGAATGTCTCTGTTCCGAGTTTACTGCGAAGAACTAACAGCATGACGACGACTAACAGCTCAACTGATATACGCAATCGAACTTCAACGGTCAAGTTACAGAATTAAAAGGAATCAAAGATTGTTCTCGGAGATTAAAACTAATGTTTATGGATAAATAAAATAATTATTTAATTTTATATTTCTTATTTAAGACACATATGTTGTAATAGCGTCTCACCGTTATTTTTAAGACATTAAAACTACATCACTAAGTCCTCCCCTCAGCCAATCAACACGCTGACCCCGCTGGCCAATGAGAATAACACGTCGAAAAAACGTCGATTGAACAAATAAAATCGACGTCGACCACATATCGATCTATAGTCGTCGAATCGACGACGATTCGACGTAGTTTCGATGATCCATTTCTCACTGGGATAGGGAGTGGAGAATTCAAAGCCGGCTTGTTTCCCTAATTGCTTCATTTTCACTCAAACGAGAAATGAACCGAAGATCGTGAAATGCATTTTTGCACAACAACACTCGGTGGCTTGAATCAGATATTGATATTCTGTCGGATGTCCGAAATCGATCCCCACAAATCGAACAAGCAAAGTTCTCTCCCTCGGGTAAGTCCTATATTATTTATCAATGGTATGACACATTTAACGTGCGAATAAGGGAATGTTAACAACTAAACGCATGGTTTCATTCATTCGAGCAATAATTGTACTAAAGTAATGGCGATTAATGAATTGTCCGAGACATTTTGTGAGCGATCACAGCGGAGGTGAATCACATTCAATCGGACTCGAATCATCCGGAGATCTGTTCGATGAGTATTATTTTGTCTAGCTAATAGAGCAATGGATCAGGCATTATGGTATCGAAGTCATGATAGGTAGTGGAGTTTTATATTTTAGGATGGAAATTACCATTTATGACTATTTTTATCATGAGTAGACCTGTCTATCTCATTATGTAAAGAATTGTCCTCAGTACCGTTATTTCATCTCGATAAACAGTGTAAATATTTGAAAATGTATAGAAAATATGTTAATTATTTTGAAATCTCACACGATATAAAAATTACCTCAAAGCAGTAGAACAGCCACACACTAGACGTCTCTATGCTTTCGATGACAACACACTTGGTATTGTCCGAAAAAAGCGCTCCACAGATGAGTGTGAGTGAGATCAGGCCTTGGATGTCGTCGCAGAGAACAAGTTTTTCTCAATTCTCAACTAAATTATTCTTATCCTTTGAAGATTATGTCGTTCGGTTAGTAACTCGGATTGGATTGTTTGGAACCCGGGACCTTTGGTCTGAAAGACGATGCACTACCCACGCTCTCTACCAAATCACTTCATTTCGACACTTATATCAGGTACTCAATGCCAAGAGTTTATTATCTTCCAAATGCAGCTAACACATAAAATCCAATGATTGCTGAAAGTCAGGTAATACTGAACGAATACAAACTGGAGAATCTGTTTTTAACGATAGAAACACAGAAGTATTTCTCGATGTGATGTGTTTAGCATAAAATAATCCTCGTTTACGTAATTTGGATCATGAGTTTTCATTTGAAGTATAAACATATCCAGAGCTATGGAGAATATATAATATTTATTTCATAGGTATTTCGATGATAGATTGTGTTATATGAGCAATGCTTGTACTCAGTAGAGTGTTGTATTCGGTGTTTCTCTTTTCCAGTTTTTAATAGTTGTGATCGTTTTGCAGCAAGTGTTCGCCGAGAGGGAGGACGAGCAAGCGACTGCAGAGCCTCCCAGCGGGCGACAGCGGCATCAACGGCGGCGCCTGCCAAGATGGCCGCACCCCGCACCCTGCCAGCGCTCCTGCTGTCGCTGGCCTACATGTGCACCGCCACCGTGGCGCAGAACCCTGGTGAGTGAATTCACTCTCGACCGTCCAAGTGCATTGTGCATTGGTGGTCAGTCTCATTCCATCGAACGCTCTGTGGGCAGCAGATTCCGATGGAAATGCCCGAGTAGGCTCACCTCCAGCTAAGCACAACGAGACCGAAACATGATTGCGCGATCAATGCGCGCTTTGATTTTTTTCATTTTCGCTCGAAAGAAGGGATTTCTATTCTTATAATTCCTTCTCTCTCTATCTCCTTATTGAATTATCAAAAAGTGAATTTCCCTGCTCGACGAATGAATTTAAAACTCGTGAAAAGAGAGCGGAACTATAGCGGCGGGTTTTTATTTTAAACTCAAGGGGATGGGCGGTCTAGCATGATTGTTATTTTGTTTTAATAGTGGCTCTAAAGAGCATAATTGTCTTAAATTATGGTGAAAAAAAGAAAAAATGCTGTTATAAATCTGTAAATTGAAAAAGTATTCCAATTCTGATACTCACCATGAAAGTGTAATTTGCATGATTACTTTTTCACACAAGCACTTCACTGCACTTGACAACAGTTACGTATCTGCTATTTTCGTTCAATTCAAACGTCATTTGTCTGGTTATGGTGAGCATTGGGCAACTTCGCATTGCGCCTTGGCCGCCTTCAGCCGTTGTCTTCCTTGAAGATTGTGCTTTCGTCGTCACTATGCGCCTTCCATTCACTGCATTCCTTCAAATGGATTGCGATCTGATATGATTGTCTGTCGCTCTCATCTCAAATGAAGGTCACCTCGAGTGAGGGTGTGTTTTCCATCCTCACCGAACGTGGCGTTTGTTCCAGCAGTTCACTTAAAGTGGTGGCGCTGAAAGCCATCATTAATTAAATTCCCAAATGTCCAATGAGGGAGTTTGCTTTCTTGCCATTTTTATCTTCTCGCTTGTACATATCCATTCGTGAGATTTGGAGATTATCACACAATCGATATTATTGCATTACACTTTTGCAGGATTTCAAATCTTAGTGAAATATTGTTGCGGCTCTAGTTTGTACTTTTTTATTTTGACTTCTAAAGTGGCCTAGTTTCCTCTTTTTTACAATGCCGATCTTCATGTTGAATCGTGGAATAAGTCCACCGTGATTTATGTGATTCTAAGTTAGTGTGAGATTTGTTTTTTCTGACACTTAATTTTAATGTTTTTTTCTTCATGGAGGACTTGAAAGATTAATCTGAAATATTACGGAGCGTATTTTTTATAAATCGTTTCCAGTATTTTACAATAACTTTGATATTTCACCTCTTTAAAGTAATTTAAGTAATTGAGTTTGAATGCAGGGGTTGTAAATCCTTGTCTTTTGGTCCACTCTCAACACCAAGGGAGTAAGGAATATTATGATTGCTTACAGTTTATCTTTTTTCCCACGAGTTGTCATTCATTTAGATACCCATTTTCTCTCATTGAAGCGCTGTATCCTTCGCTATTTCTAGGTTCTTTTGAATATGTTATGAACGTTATGAATGCTGTCTCGTTTTGTCAGCTCCTCCACTAACTTCTGATCTAACCATGTTTTTCTCAGCATTTTCTTGGCTCTTAACTGTTTCATTCCCCGTATGTATGGACGCAGTTGGTGAAGCATTGGCTTTCGCGGGGCAAATGGCTTTTGTCAAAGGGCATTTTAGACTTCTGTTATCACTGTTCGTTCTCCTTCTCCGTATTTAATCCAGATAACGTTACGCAAATTGCCTAAGTTCGTAGGCTCTCAAAATGTCATTCTTGCCTCGGACTAAAAGGGATGGCAACAGTGGCTTGATTAGTAGAATTAATGGCGTCACTCGCTATATTGACGACTCATTGATGACCCATTGACTATTCCTTCACTTAGCAAGTAGATGCACCTACCAGGGGTAACAACATACTTGATCTCTTGGCGGCGAATATTCCAGAGTG
Source organism: Ischnura elegans (assembly GCF_921293095.1). NCBI lineage: Eukaryota > Metazoa > Arthropoda > Insecta > Odonata > Coenagrionidae > Ischnura > Ischnura elegans. The sequence goes on along the minus strand of NC_060248.1, from coordinate 4,389,853 downwards.
CGTAATCAGAACTGAGGCTGGTATTAGTGACCAAAAGGCACATAGTTCATAGCTCATGGTTCTACATAGTATCCTATAGATTACCTACGTCGAGAAAAAGGATCTATTTATTCTATAAGGCAAATTTTTCAATGGTAAAAGCAGTTTTTGTTAAACTAATTCACTGATTATAAAGGCGTCATTTCACAACACATTTCACGACACATGGAACAAGTGTGCTTACATCATACAAAAAGTGTTAAAGAGCAACCCGCGCTAAAATGAAAAAGGATAATGTGGGTCTTACTTGTGAGAACATAAAAGAAATGCGGGACAATTATAAAAATCGAAAAAAGAGACATAAAAACTCTTTTGGGGGCATTGAATGTATTCAAAACAAAAATATTGGTCGAATATTTAGATGACTTAGATGATGATTTAGATTTTTCGTAAGAAAGGTAAGAGAAATAGTCTTCACTTGTAAACGAGCTAGGGATTGAGTGACTAACAATCAAGATAAAGCTTATGTCTTGAATAACTTTTTCCAAAGCGCCTTCATTAATTTCAACACGAGCATATCAACGCCTCTACCTTGACTCAACTAAGAAAAAATGCCGCCTCTCTGTATTTCAGACAGTGGTTAAGAAGAACAACTCAGCTCCATTAATCCAAAGAAATCGTCAGACACTGATCTCAGCTAGAGTATGTACGGAATCCGCTTCAGAGATAGTGCCTTACTTGAAGAAAGTGTTTGAAAAATCCCTAATAGAACAGTCCCTAAAGATTGGAAAATAGTGAACGTCACGCCTATATTTAAAGCTAATAGCAGGTATCTCGTATTACATCTATTCTATAGTACCTTATGCAGTAATAACAATCTCGTATAATCAAGTATTACAGGTAAGCCTATCTCACTTCCATTTCTTGCAAGATACTGGATAGAGCGCGGAAAAAAAGTCTCCAATTTTTCAAAAAAAAGTCGCCTAAAAAGTCGTCAATATTTTTGAAAAAAGTCTCTTTAAAAGTCTGAGTTATTACCATGAGAAAGTGGCTAAATTTAACTGAATTGATGGAGAAAAGAGGGTAGAGATACGGATTCGTGGGTTTACGTATTATTTTATGGACTTTTAAGACAGGAGATCACCATAATTTACAAAATATTTTTTTTTAATTCTGAATAACACTTTCTTTGACGATCAGCAATTTTTTAAGAATATAGTTGACCCCTGTAATTTTTTTAGCTGATCAATATCAATCTTTATTTTGAAATAGGGAAACTAAAGTAAAATTACAGGTTATGGATAACAGATTTTATTTATTAATTGCATCATATAAAATAAATGAAAAAAACGTATTTTCATTCACTTTGAGTTGTATTGCCAAAACATTATTTAATGAAGTAGTGACAGATAAGGTATTTTGCTATGTTTTCCATGGCAAATGTTGTGCGTCGTTCGGTCAAAATAAGTTTATACGTCGAAAACGATAACTCAACTTCACATGTTGTAATAGGAGCATATCGCAGCGTAGCCACTTCACTTAAGGTGAGTTTTTGTAAAACATTAGATGTCTGCCCCTTGACCTCTCCGTTTAGAATCTGAGCGTTATCAGTCATTAACTTGAAGCCTTCGTTTTTATCCAAAAGATTTCACAATTTGCCATAAACACTTACGGCTTGTTCACCCTTTACACATTCAAGTTTCTTCTTCACATCCATTATTGTCGACACCGAATCACTGAGCCTCAAGATGGAAGATTTAATATATTTGATTTGAGCGTTCCACATTTAGTTGACAGAATGGGCTCTTATGAAGAATCGTTTCCCATGTTAATCTCCATAAGGCCAGGAGCGCGGTGTTGTCAATAACAGCACGAAAATTAATGTTGCGTTATGCACTGATTAAAAATTGCATTCTAATGTAGAAAGAGATGCTGCATTCATTGGTTCTAATAGTTTTTCGATAAAAATTATAACAAAAGCTATAAAAAACATTTCCATAAATTTCCGTCAGAAACGTGTATTTTTTTACTTTATCTTCTTCTCGCAATTTCTGCCTGACCGTTGTCTGTATTGAATTGAATCTTCTGCACAAAATTCTTCACACTCTTCTCTCTTTGAAGGTCTTCACCAATTGTACAAATATTGAGATAAAATGTTGTTATGCCGACGTAACACCCTTTAGGACAAGAAAAGTTTTGATTTTTGCAAGGTAAAAAGTAGTCGCTTACTAACTTACGTTTCTTACGTCGTAGGTCCCTATATGCTGCGTATCAAATGTAAAGAAAACTACAAAGTTATTTTTGGTGAAAAAAGCATTAACTTACATCAATTCTGAAGCAAGTTACAAGGTTTTGATCTTAAGAAAAAATATTACGGCGCCGCTGGGCCGGGCTTCTTGCTTTTTCTTGCGCGCAGAGGGAAAATTCTCGGGCGGAAAAGGAGTTTTTTGTCCATGCATACCATGAAATGTATTTATCTATTCGTTTGATATCCTAAACAGAGAATACTCATACGTCGTAACAGCAGTGTTTTTATCTGAATACATTGATACACGAAAGTAAGCAAGCGGCTTGGAAATAAGACTCTATCGCCTTGGGTGTTTCGGTCCCATCGCGGAAACCAAGAAAGAGAATATCTCATAATCTATGCGAAACACTACCCCATCCAGTGCACGCCTTTTACAAAAGGGGGCTTGGATTTTTCTGAGTTCCTTTCATAGGGTGCCATAAAACCTGCACCAGAATCGACCCTGGCCGAAGGGGCCGTGGGAAGAATTTACGAAGGCGTTCAGTTTGTCATTGCATTTTTTTGGGGTGAACATGTGTTGTGTGGTTTGCTGAATTTGAGAATTTTGAAGTGTGTTTTACCATTATCTCTACTGTAACACGCCCAATCAATATGTCCGATACAAAGAAGAGGAGAAAAGGTGAGAAGCTTATAAGCCGCGAAAGACCTTTGGGTGCTCAAAGTCTTCTCGTACTTAAGGAAATCTCTCAGCATTAGTGAGGCCTGCCGAGAAGCTTCGAAGGCTACTGGGTGCTAGGAGTCCACTATTTACAGAGTGAGAAAGAAAAGCCCCCGTGGTCCATTGGTAACTCATTCAAAAACTAAAGAAATTAGACAGCCTTACAAAAATTCGAGAGCAGTGATTTTCGACTATTTTGTGAGATCGGGAATTAGAAGGAAAGTATATGAATCCTTCGTGAAAAATATTCCTCCGACTTTAAAATCCATCTTTAACTCGGTAAATATGGATAGTATTCTCCCAGATTACAAAAGGACAACACTATATCGTCTTCTTTTGGACATAGGCTTCGTGTACGAACGCAGAGGGAAAAGAATCATCCTTATCGAAAGAAATGATATTATTTGTTAGTGGCACAATTTATTATTTAAGGCAGCTAAAAAAATATCGTCGCGAACACAGGACGAATGTATTCACAGGCTAAAGTTGGATTAATGTTGGACAAATAGTGAACATTAGTTTGCGAAACAAACAATTAGATAATCCGCGTCAAGCTTTCCTTGCTGGACTAAATACTGGGCTTGGCCCCCACTTCCCGAGGAGGAAGATTTGCAATTATACACGCAGGAATGGAAAATGGGTTCATAAAAGGAGCATCGAATGTGTTTCTGTACAAAAAGAACTCAATGGATGTGCATGAAGAAGTGGGTGGCGAGTGTTACGGGAGATGGTTTGAGCACTCGCTTCTTGCAAACTTACCCGAAGGATCAATTATAGTGGTAGATAATGCCTCTTATTACTCAAGGAAATTGGAATCCTTGCCTACTACAAGGTGGAGGAAAGAGAACATTAAGGATATTAGCTTTGAAGATGTCAGCTTGAAAAGAGATCTTTAATTTACAATAAACCAAGTACGGGAAAATTTTGAAAAATTAAAGATTGATGATGTCTTATACAACATCGCCTTTCATGTAATACTAGCCTGAGCCAAAAAATATTGCATAATATGGAAGGAATAGAAATTTTGTCTCATTCAGGAGTGGCGATAATTTTTATTATCCTTCCATTTATTATTATTTTTTACATTACAGATTATTCATTATTCAGCTTGTGCATTGGATAAGTACATACATAAAATAACAAAAGACTTTTCCTTTTATATTGCAGCAAAGGTATTGTAATTTACGCAAAAAAAAATTCCTTAATTTACGCCGTCTTTCGTGCGATCCCTAACTCCTTTTTGAACTAAACCATTTTGGCGCTCTATTATCTGTGGTTGCATACGCTTTTAGGATGCCTGTCGGAGCGGAAGCTTGGCAACACTGTTATCCATAAGGCCCGTACTGTCACCTAAATGTGGAACGCTCTATACCAAAAACCCAAAGGATGCTGAAATACATATCATTTCCAGTGGGAGTGTGCTATCTTCTGAGAGTTCTCGAGCATTTTCTATACATTCTGCATCGTCTTCAGAGTCAGTATTCTGTGTAACCTGAAGTAAAAAATTAAAATACAGTTCTCCTCTTTAATTTAGAACGTGCAGTTGTAGTTATTTTTAACTGAGAAAAATTGCAGGATTTCTATTTCATATAATGAAATTGATTCATCAGCCACAATCATAACTACAAATAATTACTTAAATTCTTAATTTTCTCGAAGTGTTGTGAATTGAACACGCAAGCTTCCAGCCATGTTCCAAATCTCGTGAGGACTTGATCCGGAGGCAATGCCAGATCACAGCAAAATGTTTTGTATATTTCCACGCGCGATGGTGCTTTCAAAAATACCTACGAAAATATTAAATATTAGTTCTGCAGTGATATATTTAGAATATATAGAATTGTGTTCATACTATGTGTATACATTCACCAGTCCTTGTTGAGCTTTCATTTTTCCTCTTCGACCGAGTGCCAAGAGCGCATTGTTTGCCTCTCTACAATGTAGGCTCATTTCGTAACCATCTACACTCAACGTGAGATATTCACTTCGTCGGAAATTCTTGATAACCTTTCATATATTTGTATCATTTTTCCACTAATCTCCTGAAAAAAAGCAGAGTGCCAGTGCATACAGTGTAGCGCTGTCCCCTTGTCAGCAGACCACCCGGGTTCAAATAAGTTGGTTAATAATGCCCCTTTGTGAAGTCTTTGGACACCCCTAGCAAAAAAAAGGGTGAGTTGGCCCAAGGAAAGAAACAATATGCGAATTTAACATGCAATTGGATCAGTACGTGGTGAGCGCTACCCTCACATATCCAAACCACCTTCAAGTTGAAGTAATGTATGGGTTTACTTCATGAACGGTGGAGTAATCGAAAGAATTCATTGGAGTTTCCGGAGCTATTAATAAAATTCCGCAGTAGCAATTGTTAGTAGCTTACATTTTACGGTAAATATCTGCTCCGTGTAGTATGCACCGCATAAAAAACCAGATTCGTCCGACACAAAGTTGAACAAGTGTGGTCGCAAGAGCCAAATATTAACTCAGGCAGGTATTATCAATATAAAGTCCCAGAAAAGTCTATTTTAATCGAAGGCGAATCCCGGCACAGCAAAAAAGTCCCAAAAAGTCTCTAAGAAAGTCATTAAAAACTGTATTATTTGATGAGACTGGTGAAGATTTGTATTTAAAACCACAAAAGTCCCACTTTTACAAAAAGTCGAAAGACTTTTTTTCCGCGCTCTATATTATATTCAGTTCGATAAAGGGTCATCCAGATAGTCAAAATCTGTTAGCAAAAAACCAGCACGGATTTATAAAAACGAGGTCCTGTGGAACTCAACGTACTTTCTTCGTGCACGTTATCTTACCCGCGGGTGGCAGACATGTTCAAGTTGAAACCATATTTTTAGACTTCAGAAAGGCATTCGATAAGGTTCCGCAATTAAAGCAGATTCAAAAGTTGGAAGCATACTATATAGCTACACATGAAATAGGTTGGATCAAAGGTTTGCTAAACGATCGCGCACAGAAGGTTGATTTGGATGGATTTACCTCGGGTTTTAAGTTACTCAAGTTACCTCAGGTGTACCCCAAAGAAGTGTTATAGATCCTGTTTTCTTCCTTTTAATTGACATTGATGACATTACTACCGCGGTCACGAGCAAAATCCACCTCTTCGTGGATTATTTGGTTGTATACATGGAAGTTTGCCAAAGCCATTGCCAAAGACTATAAGAAAAGGATCTCGCTGCCATAAATGAATGGTGCAGTACTTGGAACAGACCCTTGCAGTACTCAGAGTCACCCGCAATCCACAAATCGTGCGAATAATCCACAGAGAAAAAATCCTGGTCAAGGCAAATGATTTTTTTATCTGTGGACTTTTGCACAACGTACTTGATTCCACGTGTGGCAGGAGTGCGATGCAAAAAAATTATTTTTGATGATTGGATTGATTGATTGGTTTTCAAACTGCAGTCAGAGCGGTCACTTTTGGGGAGGGAGGTCCCCCACCCGGAGGGTCGAGGGGATAGGGGTCAGCGAGGGTGAGCGAGTAGAGAAAAGGGTTCCGGATTAGCAACCCTCCGGCCACACGAATACGCATTTTAACCTTTGTCCCTAATCAGCCACGTGAAAATGCCATGATTAGGTCCGAAGCGAGAATGGAATCGCGTAGGGGGAAGACAGCGATCAGCGACAGACACTCGGGAGGGTAGCCTGTGAAGCCAACGTGTCAGCATGTGCGTTTGAAACCCGGAAGATGGTCATCACCAAGGCTCTCGCACGTGCTCTTATACTATGCCTCTCTCTTCATTTACAGGAGCTATGAGTTCGATTCAGTTGGCAGGTTTCTCTGCATCGAAAGCGAAGGCTGCGTAAGGGAAGTTGCCCACCGCAAATGCTGAACCGCGAATTGGAAAAACTCAAATTGCGGCGAGATGACTTTGCGGAGCTGCAAGTGGTGCTGAAATGAACTCAAACTCAATATTCTCCTCACATTTTAATACCGCACGATCGAATTACGGATATATAATGCAATCGGCAACGTAGTTTTAACTTCGCAGGTAAAAACATGTAGATACGAAATGCTGTTTTCCAACAAATGACTAATAAGGGCTAAATCTCAAAGTGAAATTCAAGAGTTTGCTTTCTTTCTCACGAAGCGGAGGAAACGATGGAAACATATCTCTTACGCCTCCGTCATTTCTTCTGTTTCTTCCTCTTCCACCATATTTGTCGTTGTTGTTAATATTAGTTTAGGATCGTTTTTGAGTGAGTGTAGTAGCAGACTACGTGCGCGCGTGCATCGAAGCGACTTTCACCTTTTTCTGCATACTATTCCTAATCGCGGATTCCATTTCCCCTCTAGTGGTGCAATTCGTCCGCCAGGGGTAGTTCCCAGGAACCCCGCGTGGCAGCGCTGCGCGAGGTATTTCCAATTTCCACATTCCAGCATATTTACGCCGCCGCCTTTATTTCTCCTTCATTCCGAGAGAGGGTCGACTATTCTGCCCTTTCATTTCATGACTCAATACGAGAATGTGTTCGCGAGCCGATTGCTGTCCTCGACCACCGGTAAGCGAAGCTGAAATATTTCACCGAAAAGTGTGTCGCCTGCATTAAAGTAATTATCGATTGCTTAAAAAAAACTGAGGGAGGTACATGGATTGGAACTGCTCCCTGAGTGAAATTAGAGGATTAAACGAGGTTTTATGAAAATTTTATGAACTCTAAGATGACCCACAAGATCGATGATTTTAGCGTTTACGCGAGAAAACGTTTTATAATTGAATTCTCTTTTGTTTCTCGAACAGTATGTTGAAAAAAAAATTCTAGACGTCCTGCAGAGTGATAAATGACTGAAATTGTTCCGATGACGCATTACAATCACGAGCACCGCAGCAGAAGAAGAGCCTCGCTGATCTCCACCAGGGATTGAAAACCTCCGTACCGCTGAAACCAATCACTGTTGAGGAAAGTCTTTTGAAAGTCATTTCAAGCTGTAATTTACCGATTTTTTTGGTAACATGGATTTAAAATATCCATAATTAATCTTCATCCAATCCCTGGGATTTTTCTTGTCGAAATTTTTACATCTGATGTCATGAAAAAAATCCTCTAAAATGCTGGAGAACAAAAATTTTGCGCAATACAGTCCCAGAGAGCATAATTCTCGCAGGTTCACTTTTTTAAAGTCAACATCCAGGTCAAAAATCGCACATTGAATGAAAAACTATTAGTCTACAAGTGTCGGTGCCCCTGCAGTTTGGTGCATTTTGAAACTGAAATACATTGACTGACACACGACTGATGAAATTGACCTTCAGAAGTTCTAAAGGAAGTGTACCTGCTCTACAAATGGCTATCGAAATAGCTTCTGGTCTGAGTACCGCTTCAACAAAAAATTACTTTTTCCTGGAATAAATTTTCCTTGTGAATTAAAGTTTAACGCTGATGTCAGGATCATAGATCCGAATTTTTTTTTAAATGTAGAATTATGTGAACTACTATCGCCCCAGCTCTTATTACATATTAAAATTTTACAAAATATAAGCGGAATTTCGGTAACTTGGCTCTTTATTTCTGTGTTTGAGACATATTTTTATCCAAATTAAATCAATGGAACTGTAAAAGGTTTAGAAATAAATTAAATAGTTCAATTAACAAGATCATTTCACTATGAAGGACTTTCACACACCGGATCCCAAGGCGAGTCAAAGTAATATCTTCATAAATTCAAAATGTTGCACGAATGAAGCCAGTCATCATCTGAATAATTAACTATGTATCTGTAAAGAACTTTTATTCGTGTGAATGATGATCACACTTAGGAAAAGAGAGTGTTTATTTTAAATCAAGCACTTTAAATCAAGAACCTGGTTGATCGAGAAAGATTGCATAACCTCGCCTGAGTATTGTTTAGCTTAGTGATTAGATAGAATGCACGAAGTCTCCGATTATCACGGTGAAAATTTCATGCAAAGGAAAGGCTTTTATCCCGAAGAAAGTGATTTTTCGACTCACTCCACTACTGTGATCGGCGATAGACTTTTTATCGTTTGGGGCAAAAATTTGTTTCAGCGATTGAACCGTTTCCATTCAGATGCTCATCCCCATTCATTCCCCCTCGAATCGGATGCAAGTGGCACTCTGCCATGAATGCCCCGGGATCGATGCCGCACTGGGTCGTGTCCACCGAGAGAGTCGAGTCGAGGGTCGCCTGCGTCTGTGTCCACCACTAGGCCGATACATTCGTTTGATAGCGTTGGGAGGAGTGTTCGGAGGGCGTGGTTTGGGTGTTGATGCCACTAGGGCATGGACTGGAGATGGACCTATCTATGAATACCTCTCGGTTGTTGATTGACATTTTTATGCTCGTCAAAAACTATATCATTTGAAGCGTTTTGCGGAAATAGATAAAACACCTGAATAAGTGATATTTTCAAAATAGTGGTTTTTACGAAAAATGCGACATTTTCCTCGTCATATTTTTCTGTTAGTGGTCAACGCAAACAATATGCGACGCCTTAATTTTGCGCGAAATTCTTTTAAAACTCCTTTAATGTGACGGAGGTTAAGCCATTGATGCTGAAAAAATAAATATTTAGAAGATTTTCGTTGAATTATGGAAGACGAAATACCTTTAGAAATGTGGGCGCAATTGCAAGGTGATTCGCATCTTCTTATGCTCGGTTAGTTTGAGTGGCAGTTGTGCGTTTGGCCTTCCATTCCTAATACACAGTAACATTCGGAGCATCACGATCGTCAAAGTCGGGTTTTCCGCCAGAGCGGAGATTCCTTATTCGGCCGCTTGGTGCGATGTCATCCGCCGCGCATTTCAATTCATTTGTTTATAGTAAGCACGCAGACAGCATAGCGATCTGAATTTCACAGTGGGAAAATGAGCTGGCAATTAGGCGTTTTGAGTGTCATCCCACTTTTCTCGCCAGTTCAACCTCTGCGGGCAGTCTTTGCCACCTTGAATTCGAGTCTTCCATTTTATCATCCTCTCAAGTGCTTGAACTGTATCCTCCTGCAATGACTGTCTCTCAAATGCTTTTCAGAGTGGGGCCCTGCGCACTCCAAGGAGGGCGGCGTTCAACTGTCTTCACCCGAGCAGATCCGCACCCCGCCGGCTCCCCCGGCGCCGCAGTCTCCCACGGACGCAGCCGTGTCTGCCGGCGTGCGCCGCGCCCTCGACTGGCTGTCCCGCGCCCAGCGCCGCGGCCTGCCCGAGGAGGGTTGGGGGTGGGGGTGGGCGGCGGGCGCCCCTGGCCGCGCCGACGCCTCCCCCCTCGCCGTGCTGGCCCTGCGGCTCACCAACGACTCGTGGCTCACGCCGCACGACTCGCGCGCTCACCTCGCGGCGCTGCAACTCGACGTGGACGTCCTCGTGCACCTCCACTGGAAGTGAGTCGCTCGCCCACCTCCGCTCGAACACACGCGACGACCTCACGAACTGCCCCCCCCCCCCCCCGCCCCCCCCCCCCCCCCCGGAGACATCTAGCGGCGATCGTCTAGTGTGAATGAGTAGAGCGCTATTGCCTGCTTCACACCACGATGGTCGCGACGCGTGTACCAACCACTCCCCACTCTCGAGTTACTATAGTGACACGGTGCAGGATATTTTCGGAAAACAAGTGAGATTATATAATTGTAAGAGTGAGAGTATATAATTGTAATTGATACATTCCCAGTAATTTGATCCGTTTCTGAGAGAATTCACAACAAATAAAATTCTCTTTATGGAAAATTTCTCATACTTTCCTTCGGAAGGTCATCGAGAGACACAGACATTCGCTTCACTCGTATCTGCTGCTGCAACCGATTTCAATATTGTAAACATTGATGTTTATTAACACAGTTTACGAAATCATAAAGTTCATATTTATCACAAGAACTTTATTTAACATTGAGATGTGTTAGCAGTACTGAAGACGACCAAGAATCCTTACGTCAGTCATTAAAAATATAAATAACTGTAATCTTCAAAGCAAGTCCCTTTATTATTCGTGAGACATCATCGCTCAACACAAGTAATAAATTCCTAGTTTGCGAGCTTGTGAATCGTAATAACCGAAAGGATTATCTAAAGACGACAGTTTTTTACCTACGACAACAAAGCAATACGCATTGGCAATCAAATTCTATAATTGGATTCAATTCGTCTGAAATGCCCCACGTAATCTAAATAAATTGGACCTACGTGATTTTCTTGAACAAAAATACGAATACAAGTCTTCCAAAAATCCCTTCTTTTCTATTTTAGAAGTTTGAACATTGGTTGGTCTCATATCAGTCATTTTAAAAGTGAATTGTCGTCCTTTTTATCATGTGATAGCTTTCTTTTGTTTTTGGCGCAGGTCCGGCGCATCCGCGGTCACAGAATATGCAATACTCCAGAATCCCTAAATAGATTTCTTTCTAATTTACACCATGCTCTCCGGAGAAGGGGTTACCCGGAATCCCTCCTCCGAAACAAGATCCGAAAAAAACCGTATGCCCCGAAACAACTAGGCGGGGATAATTCGTCACAGTTTCTTTCCCTTTGCACGATCTTTTTTCCGGGCGTGGACGTACTGCGTAGGACCCTAAAGGACCTTTTCCCCGCCCTCTCGGACAACACAACCACTTCTAGATTTTTCCCGCGATGCTCTTCACTTGTCTTTAAAAGACCACCAAATCTGGCCAGCATTTTAAAAACAACAAAACCGCTGCCCAAGCAAAAGATCTGAATTAAACCACAGCCCTCACCCTGCAACCGTGTAAGACGCAAAACATGTCGCATCCTCATTACCGAACCCCTTCCCGATCAATTCCTTGCCTTCCCTCTCCCCTCAGTGTCTGACATTTCTTGCACGACGAAAAAGATTGTATATTTACCGCTGTGCCAGAAATGCCCCGCCCGAAAGCGGGAATATTTGCCTCCCTCCCCCGTCTACCACCCCCCTAGAGCTGAAGGATCTGGAGCAGGCGTGCATTTGGGCTTTCCGTGCGTTTTCTGGACCAGGAATCAACCGCACCCATTAGAAAGAACACAACGAATCAACATTTTCTACTCCTCCCTCCATCTTTACCCACTCCTTTACTTCTTTCCTTATTTGTTTATTCCCCAGTCATTCCTGTTCATCTCCACTCCTGAGAAAGATTGACTGTGTACCATCGACAAATATAAACAAATTATCTCCCGTTAGCTCCATCTTTTCATTTTTTGTTTATGTTTTAATATCTAACGAAATGTTTTTGTTTGCCCACCTAATGGCAAGAAGTTTTATTTATTTATTTACGATGCCGTGTGAGTCTTTCTCAAACGTGTTTATAAGTATATATATTTTTTTTTTCGTCTGAAGATGTTCACAGCTTCTTTTATCTATTTTGGTGGTGGTTTTCGGGTATTGCTGTGTAGAAAACATTTTAACTCGACGTTTCACTCCTCCTACTGGGAGCGTTATCAAGAGAATGGAAGGAATTTATACTCGTCCCGAGCTTATATATGTTTTTTTCGCTACCCATTGTTGTGCCGGATTTGAATTTTAGCCGATAGCCGTTGGCCATTATATTGTGCTAGGAACCCTCTCCATATACGGCTGAGGTTATACCCATCCTCCCTATTAAAGTTATTAGGTCTTTTCGCAATCTCGATGGATTCACCTAAAAGACGCGGATGGTATTCTTCCGTCTTCGCTAATACCCGTGTAGCGTCAAACATTATTCTATGCCCAGGGCTGGAGGCAAAATGTTCAGCACCAGCTGATGCGTCCCACTGATGTAATTTTAACGCCCTTTCGTGCTCCTTAAGCCTTTGGGAGATTGAACGCTTGCTCTGTCCCACGTAGCTTCTGCCGCAGCAGCAGGGAACCTCATACACTCCCATAGATTGAAGGGGAGGATGGCTATCCTTTGGTGAAGGTAGGATATTCTGAATCTTCTTCACGGTGCAGAAGCGAGTCTTGATGTTGCCTTTATGGAGGATTCTGGCGATTCTATCGGTGACCCCGGAGATGTATGGAATTTTAGCGTATGTAAGTGGCTTCTTCCCCTTGTGGCCGTCATGTTGAGGAGGGTGTTTTTCTTTCATTGCTCTTTTAATGAAAGAGACACTATAACCATTGCCTTTCAGTGCCCACATAAGGTGTTGCATTTCATCACTGATATGCTCAGCATCACACACGATTTTGGCTCGGTGGGTTAGCGTTTTAATGACGCAGGCCTTTTGTTGTGGGTGGTGATGCGATGTTGAATTCAGATACCTGTCTGTGTGGGTCTTCTTTCTGTACACTGAATGGCCTAGGCTTCCATCCATTTTTCTTTTAACCAGTACATCTAAGAAGGGGAGACAACCTCCTTCTTCGAGTTCTTTTGTGAATTTTATGTCTGGATGTACTGTATTTAGATGTACGTGGAATTCCTCAAGTTTTTGTTTTCCATGTGGCCAGATCACAAAGGTATCATCCAAATATCTCAACCAGCATGATGGTTTCTTCTCGCTCGTCTCAAGTGCCTTCTTCTCGAAAAACTCCATATATAAATTGGCAATCACAGGTGAAAGTGGGGAACCCATTGCCGCACCACTTCTTTGTTCATATATTTGCCCGTTGTAAAGGAAGTAATTGTTTCTAAGGCAGAATTCTACCAAGTTTGGGTAGTCTTCTGGTGGTCCATCACCTGTAAGAGTTCTTAAAATTTCCACTGAATCGGGGACAGGAACTTTGGTGAACAGCGACGTGACATCAAAGCTGACTAAAATATCTCTTTCGGTCACTCGAAGGTCTTTCAGGATCTCTATAAAATGCGCCGAATTTTTTATGAAGGAGTCTGTTCTACCGACGAAATCCTGGATGCCCCTTGAGAGATAACGGGCTAACTTATAGGTCGGCGAACCAATGGTATTTACAATAGGTCTCAAAGGTGTACCTTCCTTATGGATTTTTGGTAGACCATATAAGCGTGGAGCTCTATATGCGGAGGGCATTAATTTCCAATGATTTTCCTCGGGAATTGAAGACCTCTTGATCAATTCTCTCACTTTGCGCTCGATTTTGGCTGTTGGGTCTTTATTTAGTCTCTCGTAAGTATCGTCATCCAAAAGGGAGAGAACTTTCTTGCCATATTCTTCCTTATCCATGATGACCGTTGCATTGCCTTTGTCAGCTGGAAGTACGAGGATGTTGTTATCACACTTTAATTCGTTCAAGTAACTTAGTTCAGCTGCTGGTAAATTTAATTTAGGCATTTTTGAACGTCGAAGCACTCGCACAATTTCATGTCTCATGCTGTCAGCCTTGTCTGGAGGAAGTAGACGTATTGCAGCCTCTGCTCCTGCAATGATGTCTTCCGCTGGTAGGTATTTAGGCGCAATTGCAAAGTTCAACCCTTTTGAAAGAACTGAGACTGTCTCTTGGGCCAAATTCTTTCTGGGCATTGCTCTTTTAATGAAAGAGACACTATAACCATTGCCTTTCAGTGCCCACATAAGGTGTTGCATTTCATCACTGATATGCTCAGCATCACACACGATTTTGGCTCGGTGGGTTAGCGTTTTAATGACGCAGGCCTTTTGTTGTGGGTGGTGATGCGATGTTGAATTCAGATACCTGTCTGTGTGGGTCTTCTTTCTGTACACTGAATGGCCTAGGCTTCCATCCATTTTTCTTTTAACCAGTACATCTAAGAAGGGGAGACAACCTCCTTCTTCTAAATAAAAAGAAAAACACCCTCCTCAACATGACGGCCACAAGGGGAAGAAGCCACTTACATACGCTAAAATTCCATACATCTCCGGGGTCACCGATAGAATCGCCAGAATCCTCCATAAAGGCAACATCAAGACTCGCTTCTGCACCGTGAAGAAGATTCAGAATATCCTACCTTCACCAAAGGATAGCCATCCTCCCCTTCAATCTATGGGAGTGTATGAGGTTCCCTGCTGCTGCGGCAGAAGCTACGTGGGACAGAGCAAGCGTTCAATCTCCCAAAGGCTTAAGGAGCACGAAAGGGCGTTAAAATTACATCAGTGGGACGCATCAGCTGGTGCTGAACATTTTGCCTCCAGCCCTGGGCATAGAATAATGTTTGACGCTACACGGGTATTAGCGAAGACGGAAGAATACCATCCGCGTCTTTTAGGTGAATCCATCGAGATTGCGAAAAGACCTAATAACTTTAATAGGGAGGATGGGTATAACCTCAGCCGTATATGGAGAGGGTTCCTAGCACAATATAATGGCCAACGGCTATCGGCTAAAATTCAAATCCGGCACAACAATGGGTAGCGAAAAAAACATATATAAGCTCGGGACGAGTATAAATTCCTTCCATTCTCTTGATAACGCTCCCAGTAGGAGGAGTGAAACGTCGAGTTAAAATGTTTTCTACACAGCAATACCCGAAAACCACCAGCAACATAGATAAAAGAAGCTGTGAAAGTCTTCAGACGAAAAAAAAGAAAAATAAGTATATATTGTTCGCTTGTTCATCTGGAATCGTAAAATCGGAGTCTATCCCTCTCTTTCAATGTCATAGATTCGACCCACTACCTTGCTATTGAATACAGCTTATAAACTACTTATTATAGGTAATTGCTATTACCAAATTAATTCATCTGGGATTTAGACAGAAAAAAAATAGACGAGTATCGAAAGCTGTGCTGTATCCTAGGTGTTATGCAACAATCAGGATGAATGTGTATGTCGAAACACCTAGATTCAGGGCGCCTTATGCAGATAGAACAGTTTCAACTAGAGATAATCTCTTGCTCGTTCCCTAGTCAATCTACCTAATAGATTTAATGAATTAGAAAGTATTTTGGTGGGGTCAAAATATTTTTCACCAATATTTACTTAAACTAGTTGAAAATATGAAATTTTATTTTGCACGGTTGACGAATAAATAAAAAAAAAGTCCGTTGAAAACTTGGTGGCCACTGCGCAGGCGCCGGTTTCGGGCACGGGCGAGCCCATTCTGAAGAAGCACGGCCACACGGGGGTGTAGGTTCAAATTGCCGTTTTTGCTTTGGTGTGTACTTGACTTCATTGGAGGTCTGTGCTTGATTCAGTCGTAAGCGAAGTCTCCCCCACACCTACTTTCCAATCCAAACGCCCGAGTTCTGCGCATCGAGGGGACACCCAGTTTTGACCGCAGCGTACAAATCCAATGATGGAATAAACGGGAGACTAAGGCATATCGATGGCGAAGTTCTAACAACACGTATCTCAAATTCGGTCGGTTTGAGGCAGGTATCTTAAACAAAGTGTAATTACATTAAAAAAATAAAATACAAGCAAAAAACCACCCTTTTTTTGCAAATGAATGCTTCTTTTCCAGTTTTATGAACTTTTGGTTTTTAATTTTAGTGAACAAGTAAAAAAATAATCGTTTTTTAACTCTCGCGAAAAGTCGCTATTTTTGAGATGCGTGTGGTTAGAGCCATCGATATGTTATATTTTGCATAAGTTGAGAAATCAAGATTGATGGATGGACTCATCAGCTTACGGGCCACTTTGCATCCAAGAGACAGTCGTGAAATGAAACCAACTGATTTCGGATTTACGAGGTGGAAATCAGTGTGTATGCATGAGAGCAAGAGCAAACGCTAAGTTCTGTTCCACGAACTTTTTAATGCCGTCGTCTTGTTTCAACCGCCTTAGCGTCGTCATGGAGACAAACAGCAAGAGATATCCTGTACAGCGTCGACCCGACAATGGGAGGAGGGGAATATGGGGGGGCAGGACATAAAATGGAGGGAAGGCAATGAGGGTGGGGGGAAAGGCAGAAAAATTAAAAAACAGTAGAGGGAGCATTTAGATTGATTCCTATGATTAAAAATCGTAATGATAGGTGCAATAGAGCATTTAGTGACTTCAAGAATTTCCAAAACATCCACTGTGGTCGAATGCATGTAAAAATTTTATATTATCGAGAGCGCATGAAGGGCCGAGGTGTTTAAAGAAGTGTTAATTGAAGTCTTTCAAACTTGCTTTCCTTTTATATTCATCGACACGGGTATTTTATTCACAGCCTGATTGGCACACCGTCACGAGTCGGAGCGTGGACGCCACTTTAATTTTCAGTAGGTACTTTCTTTATCTAAAAGTTCTTATCTTTCAGTAGGTACTATCTTTTGAGCTAATATTCGCTGTTTTTAGAAATTAGGAAAAAAACGCCTTTGGTCTTTCGTAAGATCAGAGGCGACATGGGAAAAGGATCCTTAATTGTTACATCAATTTTTGAGGCGGTATTTTTCGAAGAGACAGCAGAGTGGTTAGGGGAGCGATGATATATATTTTGCGAACTATGGTTTTTGGAAAAGGTGATTCACAAGAGTCGTTTTTCAAAAATAGGGCCATAGGAATCGAAAGCCATCTGTGAGACGTAGAATAAATAGCTGCGATCTTGTGATAGTAGGGATGGTTTGAATCTGCCGAGATAAGTACATCTGCAACGGTACTTTTCCACTCAATTGCGAAAACGTGGTTACCTTCTTTAAAAGAAATTGTCAGATCCAGGAAGTGGATTGAGTCACCTCCGAGTTCCATTCAAAGTGAAACAGAGGGAAAGGCCCCCTCTGCTGTGCAATGTCGTTTAATCGAAGCATGCTTACCTATTCCCCCCCCCCCCTCGTGGTTTTTCACTCATGGGTCTTCCTCTTGTGCATCGTTGATGGCTTTTTTTTCGATGAACACATTGTAATATCATTGGAGACAGAGCACACCCTTGCTTCACCCCCCACCCCCCTAAGTTTTGCTTCCTGTCTTGCAATCAAATATTTGAGAAATCGATCTAGGAGTGTGAACAGTAGTCATCTTGAGAATTGCCTGCTCTTCACTTGCGATAAATATTTCTGGAAAAAGGTGGCACTGCTGTCATTTATTTGCTTACAGTATTGTCGACAAGCCTCATCGGTCAAAAAATACTCGAAGAATTATTAATTTATTAAATACAATCTCAACTTTATAAAGTTATTTTTATCCATATTTCATATTTCTTAGGGGTTTCATTTGTATTTCACTCATTTACTCACTATTTGCGAGTCTGTTGCGCTTAACGAGCATGTGCTGATAATTTTTATCTCTTTGATTATGTGAATTACAATAAAATATTTACTTATGGAGGATGTGTGCATCCCTCTGCATATGCTAATTAGTAGGACATGTTTGTATTTGTGCCTCATTTGAATATTTGCATGTGTGTTCAGATCTGTTTCTTCCGTCCGCTGGATGTGAGAACAATGATGTTTTTTGTGCTCCTCGCAGGCACCATGAGGAGCCCATCAGCCCGGGACGGTTGTCTTACTACACGCTCGCCCTGCACGCCATCTGCCGGGACCCCAGGTACTTCCACGGACACGACCTCGTCGGTGAGTTGGCCCCACTGCGACCCGTTTCCCCGCAACCGATAACTCACGCCCTCGAAAAGTCTCTGTCTCAGTGGAAATATAAAAGACGTGATGGGTGCTTAGTAACCAAAAGACGAGACCTTGAAACGGATAAAAATTCCGTATTACGATGGGAAATGGAGACAGCCACCTAATTAAATGCCTAGGAATAGATTTTTATGAAGTCTTGTAGTTTTTTTCTTCTCTGTGGCTATCAAATGCAATGAAAAGGATATTTAAAAATGGAAATAGATAACATAAAAACAAACGACGTCATCATATCCACCCAGGCAGATTCATCACGTGATCTAGGGTTTTTTCTATTTAAGATCGGCCCCACGCGTAGAAGATGACAATCTCTTCCGTATGTATATCTATATGCCCTCTGAGGATTTGACCGATTGTGTTGTGAAGTATTTGAGAAATGCAATCCAAATATTTAGTGAGTATTACAAGTTAAAGATAAGAAAGTGAATATCCTCCATTCCGGTTTAAACAATTTTCTTTTTTGAATAACTCCCAAAAATACTATTAAGGGTATTAACCTATTTGAATTAAATTAGATTATTAAATTAGACTATTATAGATGGCATTTTTCCAGCACCTAAAAATTGATATTTATTTTTTTTTTCTTAAACGGTATCCTGATATTCATTTCGATGTTACGATACTCATAATTTTGCCAAATCTTAGATGTCACATATTTTCATTGTTTGTTCAATCGAGGAGGACGATTATTTTTTAACACTACACACCACTTGAGAGATTATTTGATTTTCTTGCTAGAGTAAATAATGATATTTTTATGTGCCGTAATCTTGCATTGTTCCCATACATTTGGTTATTTTGCGCTATTGTATCAATTTTCTGGACTTGAGCTACATATTGGGTTTCAGAGCGTTAACTATAAATTGTCTGTTATGGATTTTATGGCCGATGGTATTTCAGAAGCTAATTCTATCTTGAGTCTTCGCCTTACCTCGGTGGTTTGGACCTCAGATTCGAGATTCGTCGCTCGATGGCGCTCCGCCGCGCTTCAACTGTTTCTCTCTCCTTCTTCCTCAGCGTCGCTGCTGCACCACGAGTCTCCTTCGGACGAGGAGTTCGCCATCGCGGCGCTGGCCACGTGCGCTTCCGGTTCGCACGTGCGCAAGCGACAAATCAGAAGGCTGCTGGACGTGGCCGAGAAGGCGGGCAATGGCGCTGCTTCCGGTGACACCAGCGCCGATGTCGGTGAGTGAGTGCGAACCAGCAATTCTCTCCCCCGAGCCCATCCGAAAAGCTGTCGCGATATCATGTGGGCGATGAAGTCCACGGCTGCCTAGAGACGAGAGAGTCACTATCCATCCAATTCCTAGATGACAATGGTTCCCACAAGTCCACGGCTGCCTAGAGACGAAGGAGTCACTATCCATCCAATTCCTAGATGACAATGGTTCCCACCCAAATGACGTCAGCCGTGGATTTCATCACCTAGATGAAAACAAGAGAACTCTTCCGAATGACGATTCGCTGGGAATAAGTCTCGTGTGTACTTGTTATTTCCTTATCCATTTGGAATGGTTTCTCGATGATTGATTGTAGTTCTGCCCAATGAATTGCATGGATTTAGGCTGGGTTGACGCCTGGTTTTAGTCGCCTTAATTTAGCGGCTGTTTGGCAGGGACTCAAGTGGTTAGAGATACTCCGCGAAGAGAGCACGAATAGAAGACGAGGTTGATCTAGAATAGTCGCTCCAATTGACAAATTTAAGCAGTTTGAACTCAAAGGGAATCATTTATCATGGTTATATATCGCAAACGGCAACGTTAATTAACTGCATATGCAATGGATGTAGATACAGATTACCACTTATCAAATTCTTAATTGTAAGAGATCAGTAGTGACCGTATTATGCGTGCATTTTCTCACAGAGCTGAGGATATGAATGGAGGTGCCTCTCTTTCACCGTTTTCATTTGTTTTGCCTCTCCTTGCGTCACTTGCGCCATCTGGTAGCGCCACGGCAAACATGGGACATTTGCGCGTGTGTTGTGAACGGTGGCGCGGTATCGCTTTTGAGGATCTTGAGTCTTCTATCATTCCACTTCCACGTGCGAACCCAAATTAAATCAGGCTTCTTTCCTCTCCAACGGGCAATTCTCTAGTCATCCTGCGAATTCTACAAATCATGATGGAGTTTGGTGGGAATTGTGGAAATTAGAGGGACAAAGAGAGATTGAATATGATGTTGTGGACTGAATTCCCACCTTTTCTTCCTGGACATATTGGGACGGGACGCGTGGATGGGCGGCTGCCTCCTATCATCCATCTCTCTCCATCAAGCGTCTTCGCTTCGAGTTGAAACTCCTACAGAAGTCCCCTTCTAATGTGCCTTGCCGTGACGACGCTAAGGGCCGGTCTCTGCCCCTCCCCCACCTCTAGCAAAAATGCCCATGAAAGGAAAGAAGGAATTCGATGTTCAACTCATAATAAGAGAGGAGAGCGCCTCATTAAACCTCTGTCAAGCTACTCAGGAGGTATGGACTATTTGAAGCAATGATTAAAGTGAAAGTAGCGCAATGTGAACAAGCCAATTTGCGATAATGGGGGGAGGGGTCCACGGGGGCAGGTAAAACGACGCGAACAGAAACATAAGCATTTGGATGTCTTGCTAGACAAATAGGCGAACAAAATTTACCCGCGTAGAGAGTATGATGTCACACCACCTTATTTGCTGCATGAGGATTTGATGTTTTCCGGGTGAACTGACGCGATGAATATTTCTTAGCATTCCGACAAGGTCAGCCTTTCCATTTTTTTGCCTTCAACGTTTCGATGGACAAGCATTCTACGGAAACGTCAAAGGCGGCGGAAGTGATGAGCCTGATGCGGTCGGATGCCCGAGAAAGATTGATTGCATTGTGTGTTTCAATTTCCATTCCCTTCTTACTTTCCCTTGGTCGTCTAAATGTCTCACATTGCAGCCCCTCGCCCCCTTCCCCTTTTAGAAATACATACGAAGACTCACACACACAAACAAAACCTCCATTTGGCAACATTTATATTGTCAAACATTTTATCTTGTATATTTTTTCCTGAACTTTGACGGTTAAATATTTTGAGTGTTTTTTGTGGTGCGTGAATCTCTTGTAACAGGACTTATATACTGAAAGAAAATGCAACAAAATATTTCTCTTCATTTTTGTTGTATTTTTTTAAGAATGCCCCCGTAACCACTGTTGCGTATCCTTCAAACACTAGATAATACACTAATACTGCTTTTCAGAGTATAACACATATTTTTATATTCTTTGATGCTTAAAAACTATAACCGAAAGTTTTCCCAGCTGACATTCCGCAATAGGAGGCGTGCAAATGGCATCCTCGTGTTGAGCTTGGCACTCAAATATTTGAGTTTGCACAAAGTGCGTATTACATTGTGACATTGCATGCGGTCTTTACACTTGATGGTTTGATTTTTTTCTAGAGTGTGGCGTTGTTTTGTTCGTTTGCCCTTCACGCACATCTCCATTATTTCTCTCCGCCCGATTTCTCAGAGACGCTGGCCACCGTGCTCTTGGCGCTCGACTGCATTGTTCGTGAGCATCGCAACCGCAATCTGGAGCACTACGTGAAGCGTCCCGCTCGCAGCCTGGCCCGCCTCCAGGGGCCCGACGGCTCCTTCGGGGCCCGAATGAGGGCCACGGCCCTCGCACTACAGGTGAGCCGCAATTTCCACTGCAATCATTTAATGAAAAAATTTAATATCTCGCCCATTTCGGGATATTTACTGAGAATTCGAATTCAATATTTTCACTTGAACTTCACACACTGCGTTAAAATGGCATTAATTGTCTATAGAAAGCTTCGAAATAGTTTTTAATTTTATCGCTTTATTCTTGCTATGGTAAAATGTAATTTTCATTTGCAATTTTTCTTAAAATGAATACATTTTCAAATAAAACTCCTCATTCACGAATTCGTGTTTCCCCTTTGACCGTACGATGTGATGTGGGATTTTTAGGAAAATTTGGTCCACCCGAAAGAAGTAGTGAGGGTAACTCATAATAGGGTCCAAAAAATACGTCAAATTAAACCGTTAATCCTACGACCTTTTACGACATTTTATGATGAGCTCGAAAATCTAAAAATACAAAAATTTATTTTCATTTTTCAATCGATATTGCAGATTTGCCGTTCCTTGGGCGAATATGTTGTCCCTTTTTGTCACAAGTGCGACTGTTTAGCCACAATAGGGCATTTTTAAGCGCTTGGGTGGGGGAGAAGGCGGACGGTGACGCCATGATCTGGACGCAGCATAACCTCATGTCATTCTCGACTCGTCGATGGTGAAACTAATGCGCGTCATATAAACAATTGAAGGGGAACAACAATGGTGGATGAATTATTTGAAATGAGTAAACCCTTGTGTGATCCTCCGTCACTCTTTTTGGTCAATGAATATTTATGACTCTCAAGTTGAACGAATAGTAGGGGTTAGGGTGGTAAGTTAGCTTAGTGGCTAATTCTCGCGCCCCCTTGCGATGAGCTACCGTAAATATTATTAGATTCTTTACTCTCCTTGGGTAATTATATCGGTCAGGATTTTTCTGCGCTTAATTTTCGGTTGTATTAATTTGTTTCTAATAGTACATATTTTCAGGTCACAGGTTGGTATATTTTGGTCCACAGCGCCCGTCACCTCTGTTTCCCGACATACACCCCTGCGTTGCATACCACCAAGGATGCAATCACGTCCTCGTACGTTTTATTAACACTGATGTAATCCTAATCGATAACCCGGGTGATTTAGGAATTTAATAATGGATTTGTGCATTTAACAACATTGTAAGTTAGTATGTACACAAAATTTCCAATTCGAATGAACATCATGAATAACCCATCAAAACAAATAAGCCAACAAACAGTGGGAGTCAAAACAAATCCTGAATACATCACGATAAACTGGGTTGTTAGCTTTGTAACTTCCTAAGATTAATGTATTCTGCCTCTGCTCCACTCAATGGGCGTCGTGACGCAGGATATCCCGCATCTGCGTTTTCATCACCAATCGCTGCCATCCTACCGAGTCTGATCAAATTCTGCGGCGTCCTTTGGTAGTAGCCATCGACCAATGAACTTTGTTCTTTGTAACTTTTACATCTCATTAATTGCTCGCGTCAAATTTTTCATCCAATTTTGAAAAGAAGCTTCCCATGGACACAAGTTTAAGTAGGCAATAAGCTACAGTTTTGTGTACAGTTTTGAACATTCTAGATGTATTAAATCTGGAAAAGCGTTACATACGCGCCCCTCTCTGCGCGTCCTCTTTCAATGTCAAGGGTATTTTGATGAACTAATTCCGGCTTCAGGCTTGCCTCTTTCCTGAAGTCACGGTGTTTGAATGTTGGTCTCGATCTCCTCTCACATCGCAGCCATGTCTTCTTTTGTTCATGTTCAAACCCAGAGGATGAACTGATTTACTCTCTGAGTGACCTGCAGTTCTATGCTTGCGTGAATATGGTGAGGTGGGAGTGTTCATGTCCATTTGCTTCCCCCTCGTGCCGCAAAAGGCGCTGATATCGACGTGGGAGGAGGAGCCCAGCTGGAACCACGTGGCCTCCGAGAACCAGTCGGGCGGTACGTCGTGGAACCGCAGCGCAGCGCTGGTGTCGCTGCTGTCGCACCAGGGCAGCGACGGGTCCTTCGGCGGAGGCGACGTGGTCGCCACCGCGGAGGCCGTGCTCGCCCTGGCGGCTCGCGGAGGCCTGGGGGCCGTGAGGAACGTGTCTTGCCCTTCGCCCCCGCGGCCGCCCTCGCCTTTACTGCTGCCCCCGTCCATGACCACATCACCGGCCACGATGCAACCCGCAGGTACGCATCCATCACATCTCGTGTGCACGTCACCACGACCGACAACAACAACCAATGTCGGATCTCCCGCGCTTCGCACCGCGTGATGCTTTGGAAATCGCGGAAAAATGAAAGAAAAGAGTGTGAAGGAGGCTTCCAAGGGCACATGCCAGCCTATCACATGGTTCCCAATTGTCAAAGGACACAGCTACTTTGAATCATTGTGAGTCTTGAGAGAGAGAGAGCAGGAAGAACACATTTTGATGATGAGAGACGACTTGTTTTTTGAAGCGTAAGCACTATTATTAACCATCACTCTTAGCAAAACCCACGAGACATTCTTACATTAAATTCACCAGAAAAATCTTATATCACTTGTTATGATGCAACTGCTGAGGTGGCAAATCTTCGATCATTTAAATAGCAGATGCATTGCTGGGGCCAGATATTGGCCATCCAAACATCAAAATTTTCTCATGAGTAGCTTGACCTAAGGCATAAGCGTCACATAAGTTACGACTAGGACATATAGTGTAAATGGCAAAGAAAACCCTCAAGCCCTAAGTTTCCATGACGAGAGTTGTTTTGAGGGGGAAGAAAAAAAGGTAACACAGAAATTCACAATTTTGTTCGTAAAATCTGAAGGAGAAAATAAGGATCCCATCTAGCCATAGAATCACTTGTGTACAGTTTGGATGGTAATAACAGATAAAAAATCAGTGTGCGAAGAGGAAAGGGGAATAATTTAATAGTGACTTGCTGAAAACAGTTAAAAATTATCAAAAGTTTTAACAAATCAAAAGAGGAAGGGCAAAAGTATCTTTCACAAGAAAATTAGTGTTCATAGAGATACTCCAAATATCTTCATTAAAGCCATGAGTTCCATGAATCAGGGTTGACAATATTTCAAAATGAAATCAGAAAATTTTAAATGAGTAATGTGTAAACAATTGACCACTATTCACAATATTTTGCAAATATTCATTTTATACCATCTTAGTCTATGTATGGAATATTTTTGGCCCCACTCGCAGAAAACATTCTTGAAGGAGTACATATTTTTGGTTTTGATAGGATAGCATCAGAGCCATGTACTAATATAAATTGATATTTTTTGCCTGCAGTACTATTGGTTTGACAAGATTTAATCTAAAATTTTGGTTGATGACGACATTATGGGGATTAACACATATTTGAAGTATTATTTGGACAAAAAACTGACTTACCTGCCATTTTGGGAGATAATTAAAGTATGCGTACTCTAATTAAGTGGTGTCCCAAATTAGAGTCAATTTGGTCATTGGCTCTCTCCATCACTCACACCCTAAATCACATTTAATTCATCAAAGGATTTCCATCGATGGCACACGGAGAAATAAGTTACAACGAAAGAAAAGATGTTTCTTCATTCCCCCATTCTCTCTTGAGTGAAAATTAAAAGTTCTTTTGTTCTTTTCCTCAGAGAAACTTTCAATGAAGAAAAGAATAGCTCACAAGAGTTTAAACAACAACAAATGACACGAGGTCCACGAATGCCACTAGGATATTATTTCTCTGCAAATAGGCTTAGTTAGAGCTGTGATGTGTTCTCGTGGAGCTGTTTGATTTCCCTTGAAACTGGCAGGCCAGCCAATTCCCCTTTGTGTAAACACCTGCTAACTTAACGACCCAAGAAGGTTTTGGAACATTACCTTGAAAAATAGAAAAAACTCCTTTCTCAATTACCAATAGTACGCTATTTCCTATTTCAGTGTAAAGTTTAATAAGGTACGTAACAACCACACCAGAGAATGTTTCTCGCAAAATTCCTTCCTTAATGTGCTCATTGATCATATTGGAAATAAATTTTTCACGGTTACGACAACATGAGTTTGAAATTCTACACAAATGACAAGCAAGCATTGTTGGGGTAAAGCACAAATTGGTTGTACAAATGCCTTCGTTATAATTTTCTCTAGAATTGAATTTTACTTAGGAACTTACCGTAAAAGGGCTAAGCGAAAAATGTTAAGTGGAAAAAATTGAATCAGTGAAAAAACAGCTCAGCAGGAAAAAAAACAGTCAAAGAGGAAAAAAATCCAGTTTGGCGACGCAGTGAAGCGCTGTGCCAAAGGCGGTGGCAAAGGGTATTTCTAGAGGTGTAAAACCTGCTGAGGACTACCCTGGCCACTCTGAGTCAAGATCGGATTTATTTAATACCTTTCTCATTGGGTCAAGAATCCATTGAGAAAGTTATGTAATAAATGCAGCTGCCTTTATTTTTCACTCCCTATCGCAATTGACAGCGAAAGAAAATTAGTGAAGGAGTTCATGGTGTCGTGAATATAACAACATCAACAGAGAAAAAACGATGTGTGTCACTTTTCTCGAAATTGACGTGCATGCGTGCAGTGGCAAAGTGTGCACGGCCCATTTCCTGGCAATGGTGCCTTGATGTGTTGCAGGTCCTGTGACGGATGCTGTGGATGCCGTGGTGACAGCGAGTGGGCGCCACAATGAGACAGCCGCGCCAGTGGTTCCAGCCGTGACCAAGGGCGGCGCTGAGGCCGTGGTGACGTACACACTGTGGATGGGCCCAAATATCTCCGAGTCGTTGTCGCTGACCCTCAAGGCGCCCAAAAATGCATCCTTCTACAGTGTCATGACTGAGGCAGCACAGCGAGATCAGCGATTCCAGTGAGTATGCTTGCCCTCCTCGTACGTGTGCGAATGCTAATGCCTGATTTAGGTTGTCTCCCTGTTTAGGCATTGCTTCATCATCGGTTGCTTAATTGCTCTCCCCTCGACTCTCTTACCTTCAAACACCTCCATATTTCTTCTTGTTTTACATCACCTACTGTACTTAGATATGTCTCTATGACCTACCTCTGCCCCTTTTCCCTACCACCGGTCCGTAAACGATACTTTTCAGTCATCAGCTCTCTTGATCTGGTTGATTTAAGTCCTCTCCCCAGTGTTCTCCAAAGAAGTACTCATATGATATGTATCGATATGATATGTACTGCATCATTCTTCCACAGCATTTGTGATTTATTCCAAAGCGAATTACACATTATGTTGCAATTTTAGCCACATATATTCAACATTTCAGCAAGAAATGACAAAATGGTAGCCTATTTGTTTCGGTCATATTGGCCAATTAAGTACGTATGTACATATGTTTTATGAAGGGCTGGGTTCATGTATGCTGCTCATCAAGACTGGAGTAGTCATTCCAAATCGCACTTTTGAGTGCTTGATGCAAATCTAAAT
This sequence comes from Ischnura elegans, assembly GCF_921293095.1. Lineage (NCBI taxonomy): Eukaryota > Metazoa > Arthropoda > Insecta > Odonata > Coenagrionidae > Ischnura > Ischnura elegans. The sequence continues at coordinate 4,362,506 of NC_060248.1, read as the reverse complement.
GTCTTGATGAGCAGACCTTCTCATTGCTACCAAGCAGCATATATTGCTATCTTTTTTTATATCATTTTACATCTATTTTTATCGCTTATTTGTAAAATAAGCTCTTATAAAATTTTTTTTTTTAAACCAGCCTTTATATTTAGATTACAGGGGATGAGCAACGTTTATATATGACACAAACACAAAGCAAAAAAACTCAGTGACCCCGAAAAACCAAAAGTGACGTATTAAAAAAGTCACTATATTTATTAAATTTTCAGTGAATGGTAAGCCCTATGATTTTGCTTTTAAATGCTTTTAAATGCCTACTATGTGGATATGCCTAAAGTGGATAACTTTTACTGTGGTCGCAAAACACGAAAATCGACCATTTGGAACTTCTTAGATCAAAAACATGTTTTGGGGGGCTATAGGTTGACTGGGGGGTGGTTAAAGGGGGGTTGGAGAGAAAAAGTTATATTTTCATGTATTGTCATCGGAAATGAAGAAGTGTGCAAAATTTCAGCGTTTTTGCTTCACAGGAAGTGAGTCAAATTTGAGTTACAAGATTTGTACCAGACAAACAGACAAACAAACAGACAGGTTGGTGAGTTGATATAAAGGCTGGAAAAAAACATATCCATGTGATACCACTTCTAGGTCGAAAATAAATTTTTTCATAAAAGTAATAATTAACCAGTAAAATTATTTTGATTTGAAATGGGCATAAGTGGCATAAGTGTCACTTGAAGATACCACTTAAATGCCAAAAAGAAGACATAATTTTTTAAAACTGCTTGGCATGGCGCTATGAAAAAGCTCATCTGCTACTTTTGCATTTCCAGATGCTTTATTGAAATCATCTTTTTCATCATTAGAGGTGATATCAAATTTCAGTGCACAGTAGGCCGGCCCTTATTTTTCAGAATTGCGAAAAGTTATGTTTTCCTGGTCTCAAAATGATCCAAATGGTGTTTATATTCACGTGTTAAAATTTGGTTACTTTAAAATAACGGCAACCCGTGCCCCAAGGGCCCTAAGTACTAAGGACCCTCAATTAAGTTTTTTGGGGCCGAAAAAGCGCTATTTCTATGTAAAACGTAAAAGTGAAGCCCTTTAGGGCCGATTTTCTGTTTGTTTTAACCTATCTCTAAGCGTTTAGGAGATATCGTCCGTCGTAATGCAATCCCCCCCTAGGGCGCCACCCCGCACCGCGGCACCGCTGAGGTATGTCCCGCACCACTTACTTAAGCACATTTCTTCAGAGGCTAGATCTTGACATCAGGAGCAAAGTCTTTGCCGAGGGAGGGGAGGGGGTTGAGGGGAAGTCTCTAGTAAGTGGTGCGGGACATACCTCAGCGGTGCCGTGGTGCGGGGTGGCGCCCTAGGGGGGAGATTGCATTACGACGGGCGATATCTCCTAAACGCGTAGAGATAGATTAAAACAAACAGAAAATCGGCCCTATAGGGCTTCACTTTTACGTTTTACATATAAATAGTGCTTTTTCGGCCCCAAAAAACTTAATTGAGGGTCCTTAGTACTTAGCGCCCTTGGGGCACGGGTTGCCGTTATTTTAAAGTAACCAAATTTTAACACGTGAATATAAACACCATTTGGATCATTTTGAGACCAGGAAAACATAACTTTTCGCAATTCTGAAAAATAAGGGCCGGCCTAGTGCACAGCTTTATTTCTTTGACTTCATTTTTTCATCATCTGAAGGGTGGATCATCCTGGATGTTGTTTTGTATAAATTTCGGTGTAAAGTGCTACTTTTCCAAAAGCATTAAATTAAGAAAGCATCAACCTAAAAACATTTGCAATCGAAATCGTCATAACATTTATGTAAAAACTAAATTACGAAAGTATCCATTAATGGTTCTGTAATAATGATCTACGTAAAGTACAACGCTTTCAAAAGAAAAGCATTCAAACTAGTTAAAGGAGGTATTTTATGTGAGGTATGCTTCAGCTGTTCAATTTTCCAACTTTAAAAAATATGCATCTATTGCACAGTTAATAAAAAATACCTCAAACCATAATAAATGAGGTCGGATTGGAATGGTTTAGATTAGGATCTGGCATGTAAATTTTGATTTTTACAGCCGCATTAATTATCTATATTATTACAAGTGACATAGTATTGACAAATGCTATTCTATGGATTCATTGAGGAATGTAAAAAAAATTATTTTTATCATAAAGCTTTCATTTATTTCTTGGGTCAATTTATATAAATGTCAAGTCCATAGTTGCAAAAAGTGGCGGTATATTGAATTGACGAAAATGGCATTCTAGTCATGGAACCACTGAATTTTATTTTTACTTGATGTTGAAAGAGATATCCTTAGAACCATCCCAAAAATGTTATTTTCAATAGAGAGACCTTTTATTTCATAAAAAAACTATTATTAACAGCTTTGTAAAGAATTTGATAGTGAATACCTTATTTTACTCAACCAAAATTCTTGGTTAATATTGAAAATAACCTTTCCGCATTTCAACCCGGTCCCAAAAATACGGTTTAAGCAACATGAAAAATAGAATAAATATTTTTTAAACTCATTTGAATGACCATTTTTGAGTTTCATTTCCATTTACTGACTTATGATCATTAATTCATCATCATCAGTCAACAATCCTAAGATTGGTTTGACGCAGCTCTCCATTTCTCTCTCCTATCCGCTAATCTCTTCATAGCTGCATATTTATTCTCTTTTACATCCTTTATAACCTTGGTAAAGAGTTCTCGGGATCGCCACCGGGTCAGGAACTCCATATCTGCCAACGTTTCGATGTCCGACTCGGTCATCGTCCTCAGGGCTGTGAATGTCGAGTGAGGTGCTGCTCAGAGCATATCCGGAGTCTCTATTGATGGTATTCTTAGACAGTCTAATTTGAATAGACTCTTTAATGAGTCGATCCCAAAAGCCATTGGATCGGCAGAGCATCTTGGTGTCGTCAAACTTAACAGTATTTTTGCATTCCATCCAATGCTCTGCGATGGCTCACTTTTCGGGCTGTCCTAGGCGGAGGTGGCGCTTATGTTCTTTGAGCCGCGTGTCTATAGTGCGGCCCGTCTCACCGATGTATATTTTCCCGCACCCACATGGCACTTGGTAAACTCTCGGTCACAGCGTTTACCGAAAACCCACCCACACGGACCTTTACTTACATGGACGTAGTCACCACCATCCTTCGCAGAGAATGGCAGTAATGAAAAGCCTGATTCATCGAGCCGTATCTATCTCGGACAAAGATAGCCTAGCACCTGAACTAAAGCGCCCTCGGAAAACCTTCCAGCAGAATGGATATGATGAGAGACAAATTTCCAAGGCCCTAAAAAGGTCCATATCCAAGACCAACTCAAGGAGAGAAGATGGAGAAAGAGACGATCGAACTGCAAAGGCGTGTTTACCATACATCTCTTCAGTGTCGGGGAAAGTAGCGAGAATTCTGAAGAGATTCAACATCCAGGTCATCCACAAACCACCAAAAAAGATCCGGGACATGCTCGTCAAAGCAAAAGATACGGTAGGATTGAAGACACCTGGCGTTTACCAAGTTCCATGTGGGTGCGGGAAAATATACATCGATGAGACGGGCCGCACTATAGACACGCGGCTCAAAGAACATAAGCGCCACCTCCGCCTAGGACAGCCCGAAAAGTCAGCCATCGCAGAGCATTGGATGGAATGCAAAAATACTGTTAAGTTTGACGACACCAAGATGCTCTGCCGATCCGATGGCTTTTGGGATCGACTCATTAAAGAGTCTATTGAAATTAGACTGTCTAAGAATACCATCAATAGAGACTCCGGATATGCTCTGAGCAGCACCTGGAAACCTGTGCTCAAGACTATACAAAAGGATAGGCAAAACCACCAATCAGAGCATGCCGCTGACGACAGCCAATCAGCAGTCACCTGACCACCAGAGTGACTGTATATAAGCAAGTCAAATTCTCACTCGACATTCACAGCCCTGAGGACGATGACCGAGTCGGACATCGAAACGTTGGCATATGGAGTTCCTGACCCGGTGGCGATCCCGAGAACTCTTTACCAAGTCCATTCGCCGGGAAAGCACGAAATCTTTCTCCTTTATAACCTGTCCTATATAACTCATTCGGGGCCGTCCCTTGCCCTTTTTCCCTTCCACTTGTCCTTCAACGATTGTCTTCATCAGACCATCGTGCCTCAAAATGTGGCCAACTAAGTTGTCCCTTCTTCTGCTTAATGTTTTTAGGAGGCTTCTCTTTTCTCCTACTCTCCTTAGCACTTCCTGGTTACTCACACGGTCAATCCATTTTATCTTCATCATTCTTCGGTAGCACCACATTTCGAATGCTTCCACTCTTGACTTCTCTGCTGCTGTCAACGTCCAAGCCTCGCTTCCATAGAGAAACATACTCCATATGTAGCATCTGATGAATTGTTTCCTTACTTCTATTCTGGTATTTTCAGCTGTAAGAAGATTCTTCTTTTTGTAGAAAGCCCTCTTCGCCTGCGCTATTCTACTGTGTATTTCTTTCTTGCTCCGTCCATCGCTGGTAATTCGGCTTCCCAAGTAAGAGAACTCGTTCACCTCTTCAAGCTTATGCTGTCCTAGGTTGATGTTTGTTTTAGCCTCCTCTCTTTTGCTGCAAACTAATATCTTAGTCTTCTTTTTGTTGATTTTCAGCTGATATCTGGCCATTGTCCTTTCCATGTTTGTCAACGTCTTCTTCAAATCCTTCTCTGTCTCGGCTATGACTGCTATGTCGTCAGCAAATCGCAGCATACTAATTTTTTGTCCGTGGATATTGACACCCGAAGCTTTCTGCTTGATTTCGTTGATGGCTTTCTCTATGTAAACATTAAAAATTAAGGGGAAAGCGCACAACCTTGTCTCACCCCTTTTCTTATTCTCGCTTCTGCACCATTTGGTCCACATTTGATCACAGCTACTTGGTTTTTATACAAACTATGAATAATTCTACGATCATTGTAGAGTGCGCCGATTTCTTTCAAAATTCTAAGCATTGAATTCCATTCAACGTTATCAAAGGCCTTTTCTAAATCGACAAATGATATGAAGGTTGGTTTGTTTTTCTCCATTCTCTTCTCTATGATCATCCTAAGAGCCAAAATTGCTTCCCTTGTGCCCCTGCTTTTCCTAAATCCGAATTGGTCCTCATCCAGGAATTCTTCTGCTCTTCGTTCAATTCTCCTGTAAATAATTCTTGTCAGAATCTTCGACGCATGTGTCGTCAGGCTTATGGTCCTAAATTCTTCGCACTTCTCAGCTCTCTTCTTTTTGGGTATGGGAATGATGATGTTCTTCTCGAAGTCACTAGGTAAATCTCCTGTTGAGTACATATCGCAGATAGTTTTAAACAGTTGAGTTAAGACCTTTTCTCCTGCATTTTTTATTAACTCTGCTGGAATGTCATCTATTCCTGGGGCCTTATTCTTTCGCAGGTCTCTTACTGTAGCGTCAAATTCCGATCTTAAGATGCATGCTCCAATGTTATCCTTTTCAACTTCACTTTCCTCTTCGAGAACTTTTGAGCTAAGTTTGCTCCCGTTGTATAATTCCTCCAGGTATTCCTTCCATCTCTTGGCTTTGTCTTCGTTTTCAATTAGAATGTTTCCATTCCTGTCCCTTATGCTATTACATTTTGTGTTTCGTTCCTTGAAATGGTTCCTCACTATTCTATAGGCCGCTTCCACTTTCCCTTTTACGAGGTTATTTTGTACGTCCTCACATATGTTCCTCATACACGCTTCTCTGGCTTTCCTCGCTTGGCGGCAAATCTCGTTCCTTATTCTCTTGTAGCAAGCCTGTCCTTCCTCAGTATTCGTATTCTTATACTTTCTCCTTTCTTCAATGAGGTCTAGGATTTCATCCGAAATCCATGGCTTTTTCTTAACACATTGTCTTATCCCTAGAACTTCTCTAGCGGCCTCCTGAAATCCACTTTTTATGGTAGTCCAGTTATTCTCAACTGAGTTTTCAGACTGATCTAGTCCTATCTTGCGCTCCACTACTTCTTGAAAGGCCTGTTGATTTTTTGGCTCCTTAAGTTTCTCTAATTGCCAGGTGTTCTTTGCTGATTTCTTCAATTTCTTGAATTTCAGATGGCATTTCATCACCACTAGATTATGATCACTGTCGATATCTGCCCCCGGGTAGCTTTTACAGTCCGTTATCTGGTTTCTAAACCTCTGCTTCATTAAAATATAGTCTAGTTGAAATCTTCTTTTGTCTCCTGGCATTTTCCATCTGCATCTTCTTCGCATGTGATTCTTAAATAGAGTGTTGGCAACCACTAATTTGTGTTCTGTGCAGAACTCTAACAGCCTTTCTCCTCTTTCATTTCTATTTCCTAACCCATATTTTCCGGTTATTCTTCCATCATGGCCTTCGCCGACGACAGCGTTCCAATCTACTAAAACAATTAGGTTTTCTTCACCCCTTACCTTTTTGATTACTTCCTTTATATCATCGTAGACGTCTTCAACTTCTTCATCCTCGTAGTCTGTCGTGGGCATGTAGACCTGTAGCACTACGGTATCTACCGGCTTAGTCTCTATCTTCACCATAACTATCCTTTCATTGTACTGTAGGAAGCTTTTCACACGCATTCCGGCGCTCTTTCTGAGCATTATCCCAGCCCCAGCATTACCGTTCAGGGATCCTGTGTGTATAATCCTATAGCTTCCACTCCAAAAGTCTTCCTCCTCAGGCCATTTCATTTCGCTGATTCCTAGCACGTCGATATTCAATCTTTCCATTTCCACTTTAAGGTTTTCTAGCGTTTTTCTAGCTTAAAGTTTCTACCGCAAGTCCTGAGTGATCTCACGTTCCATATACCTATCCTCATAACTTTATCACAATTGACCGATTTACCCTCTCGGGTAGTCCCCGCCCGGAGATCCGAATGGGGGACTAGTTTACCTCCGGAATTTTTTACCTGAGAGAATTCCATCATGCCAGACAATTTAAAGTTGGAGTAGCTGCGCCTCCTCGGGATAATAATGTGGTGGTTTCCCCTTGCCTTCCACATCGCAGTACTACAACCGTTTAAGTAAATGTTACCACGCCTGAAGTGCAATGAGTGTCGCTGTACTGACCATCGTGATCTCCACCTTCACTCATATGAAGAAGAGCTGCTGCCCTCTCCTCCGGGTGATGTGAGGCATAATTGTTGGCGGCCTCTCATCGCCAAGTCACGGTATCTTCACAGGCTTAGTGTATCATTTAGATGGCCTATCTCACCCAGGGATAGACCCATACCGCCTCGGATAACCGCCGCTTTTTGTCCACGACTGCTTATTCGACAAGTAAACTTGCTTATATCGCAGCTAACCTCTATATCTAGAGGTTGACCCACCATCCGCAACCCGGTGGACGCACTCGGTGGCTTAAAGCTCAGCCGCGAGGATCATTAATTAAACACTAATAATGCTTTGGATATATTGGAGAATTATGAACGAACCGAGCAGAACTTGGCACCATGGCATAGCGTTTCGTAGCGTACAAGCCAGATCCAAAAGAAATGATGACGTGCACATTGTGCGACGGCGTGTGCACTGCACAAGTCGCATGGAGTTGTTCAAAAGGAATTGCAAATGTATGGATAGCAGTTACACAGGAATCTTCTCTGTCCACAGCAGTTACAATACAAATGACGACGTCTGGAAATCTTGTCGAATCATTCAAAAGGTGTTCCAAATGTGTAGACAGCAGTCCAACGCGAACATACTTTGTACAAAGAAGTTCGGAGGGGGATTTTAAATGAGTTACAAATTTCTTCATACTTCCAATTTTTGGTAAAAATGATTGAGAATGAGTTTCGCAATAGATCCATGACAGATTTCAATGTTTCAAAATAGTTTCAAAAGGGTTCAAATCAGTTGCAAAGCAAATATTTTTTCCCTGAGTGGTGACTGCATGGTCTGCATGGAATCAGTTTCTCTTCGCAACACTTTCCAATTGTGCAGGTAGTGTCCACAGATGAGAGTCGAGCTTTACTTTCAACTGATGCAGCAGTCAGCTTTCTGCAGTGTGTATCTCTCTGCTTGGGTTAAGGTGGATCCACTTGGTACAAGGACGGTGCGTTCAAAACCTCCGATCGCTCGGCAAAAACACCAGACAAGCGAGAGGCGGGTACTGCGCGAATAGGGCAACTGCGCGTCCTCCACACCACACATTCAATTCATTTCTCACCGTAAGATGTCAGTATGTGGTTATTGGCAATCTGATTAACTACACTGTCTCAATTGATTCTCCCGCCAAGTGAGCACTAAGAAGAGACAGGCAGAAAACTCGCCGAATGGCTTCGGCATTGACATCTCTACACCTTTACGCGGATAAAAGATAATTTTTGTGTTAACGCAGTATGTGAAACATTACGCCCATTCCAATTCAAAACAAAAGAAGGGACATGTTGACTTCTCGAGATGTTCAGATCCATGACAACGCCCGTCATCTCAGCGCTGATGCAGCCCAACCGCTCCTCGTGCGATTTCAATGGGACATTTTCGATCACCCACCATGCAATGCCAACCTTGTACCCTGTGACTTCCATCTCCATGCTGAAATGAAGATTTGGTTGGGAGGGGGGCGTTTTCAAAAAGGCGATGAGCTTCAGGCAAAATTCATTGAAAGTCATTGGTGGCAACATCCAAAGAAGAAGGTACAGTAAAGCTTGTCTACTGGCACGACCAATTCCTCAATCACGGAGACGATTCTGTCGAAAGGATTCCACAAATGTACTCAATATTTAGCAATGACTTTATTTACAATCAATCACTTCGTCTTCTGTTCATGGCCTTCGGAGGTTGAAAAAAATAACCGGCCTCGTATTTGTCACTTCCAACTCTCCTTTAATTTCTAATGTTAGTTTTCTGTCACCATTTTGGAATTCTGGTCATCATTAATTGTTTTTATTGAATGATTTTCGAAAAATATCGATAATTTTCGTGGTAGTCCACTCAAATTGCAGTTTTTCCTGGGCATTGGTGTGGATAGTTTCATGATTCAAAATTGTAAAAAGGCCGAAATTGTTACTTTTTGTTTTTATATATTCAATTTAATTAAAATATATTTAAAACATATTACATATATCTATACAGTGAAAATACATATAAGTTAATTATATGTCGAGGCATAAGCAAAAAAATAACAAATTTAGCCTTCTTTTGCCAATAATTGCAATTTTGTGTCAAGAAATTTTGTTAACAAACCACAAATTTGGATTCAGTACACCTCTAAAACTAACTTATAAAGGAAGAAAGCAAAAGATCGCAAAAATGTGTACGCAAAACTCCAAAAGCCATAGGGATAACATTCATAGGAATATGTATGTACTTCAATGTTGAAATGAAACTTATTTGTGAAAAGTTACTTGGTTCTGAGATATGAAGGATAATAGCTAAATAGTGTAACAATATATTGCTTTTAATGCGATTTTTGCAATATTGCTTCACAAAATTTGTCTCAGATCTGCATTCAGCAACCCAAAAGCATTAAGTGAAAAAGAATTAAAACTATTTACTCCAAAAGTTACCAACACATAGAGCAATACCGCTCTAAGCGACATCTTTACTGGACTAAAGTGTATATTTGTATCAGGAAAACTACCAAAAATAACCCATCTAATATTGTAACTAGCAATTGGCTCAATGGCAGTTCTGTATTTAAAGTATGTACGTATACACCATAGTGTAATCATGCTCAGGAAAATGTTTCAAGCTGCTTTATTCACGAATCACTTGAGTATGGATTCTTTTTGTATTTGGTTCTGATTCTGAGCAAGAGATCTGGATGGGACCAAGGGTCAAACTGACCTATCCTTGCTCTATTTCACCTGCTTTTAACTACCTACTTCAATGCCCTGCCTTGCATATGAGCGCTGAGACACCTCCAAGGCAAATGAAGTCTCATTCTTTCATTGAAAATTGAACACGTTGATTCTGTTGCAGGTTTGCGTCGTCCACTTGGCCCAATGGCCACTACATCCACACGATCCACAACTTGAGGGAGCAACCGGCTGCCCACCGCTATTGGCTGCTGTACCGCCTTGCCTCCCTCCCCGACCCCATGGACCCTCCATCACACCACCAACTGTCGCCCAGAGGTGCGTGCCATTCATGTTGGCTTCCTGCCAACTTTTCAATGTCAACTCCCTGCATGAAATATGTGTAATGATGTATGCATGTAGGGTGATGAGGTTCCAATCAGGCGAGCCCTTTAGGTAGTGGGCACAGCCTTTTGGGTAGAGCCCACAGTCCTCACAAAAATATGTTAATCTTGAAAATGGGTGGCGCGGATGCCAAAACAGGATAAACTATGGTCATTCCTATGGACTCCAATATTTTAAATAAAACCAAAAATAAAGCATCCAGTTTAGTACCCAGTCATTGATGAACGCAATTCTCATAAATGAACTCTGATTGGCAAACCTGTAAATGATGCTATTTTAAAGATTTGAATTGTTAATTTTTATTGTATTTACAGCTTTTGAGTGTCTTTAAACGTGAAAAAAATAGGTTTGCATTCTTTAAATAGCATCAATTCTACTCCCTATAGCACTTTTAAAGAGGCGGTAATGAAAAATTCATAATGAATTTTAAAAACAAGCTCCAACCTCCAGCCCACAGCTGATGTCCATTGTAGTGAGCTTGGTGATGACGATTCTGTGTATGTAGAACACCTATCAAGTGTGACATGGGTTTAAACTCATCCTATCAACATTATTCTCAATATCAATTCCCTCTCTAACCCAAAGGAATGGGATTCAGCATCCAAGGTCACAACCAAGATCAAGGATGGATTTTTTGTAGAGATGGGTCGAATAGCAGATTTTTCGAACTGGAATATCGAATTCGAATATTAATTCATTGCTCGAATATTCGAATACCTCGAATACTAGAATTGCGCAAAGCATATTAAACGTACGTTTCTTCTTCTATTTCACTTGATGAATGTGTAAATAAAAAGGCACACAGTGTAACCTCGATCTATCGTTTTTCAAGGGGATGGACGAAAAAACGATAAATGTGGGAATGTTTGACTAGGTCGCCTATGCAGCAGGAAACCCAAGATTTTGGCGAGTAATTGTGATTTCCTTTAAAGGATTCAAACCTGAATTTAGCTGATTAATGGAATATTTTAATTTTATGGAAACAATTTGGGCTTATAGTTGATTCAACTAACATCTCTTTCAAATATCCTAAGGGGACACACCACATTGCGAAAAAATGATTGCATGCCGTCTCGGCATTTACACTGCTACGAAGGATTTCTGTCTGATGTATACATTCTTATCTACCAAACGCCATTTCAGCGGCACGCCCATCTGATACTCGGCATCATCCAACTTCTTATTTTCAGCAGGTAGCTCGCTTTACCCCCACTCCTGCTGTCAAGTGCTAGCGGACAATCCACAACGATGCGGATTTGCTTCTTCTTCAATTATTTTCAGTCCATATTTGGAAGGTCTCACGAGATAAGCAGATGAATTCGAATTGCTAGCAGGGAGAAACCAAATATTCTGATAAAATATCCCTTCGTCTGTGACTGTGACAATGGAGTTTTTATCATAACTCATAAATTGTAACTTGATATATGTTTTCGGAAAAAAAATACAGCATCAACTTCCGAGAAGCTCAGCTGCAAGGATATCGAGTTTCGCCAGAAAGCTAAGTCTCCGTCATATTTTGACATTTATTTCCTTGCGTAAAAAGGTTAAATAAATTCAGAAATACGTCGTGTTTAGTCTTATTCTTTTTTAAATTATGCGCACATTACTGATATTTCAATCTAATAAATGTGTAATATCAATTGCCAAAAATCATTGTTAGACACCTTTTGGGCTAACAGATGACTCATGCAGCAGTTGACCTCCAGAAATGGGGAACTTCAAAGCAGGTAGGCAGAAAAGGTCAGTGGGGGAGAAAGAGGGAAGGGTGAAACACGATTCTATTATTCTCCTGTAACTTGATATTTTCTTTTGAAGCCTTGGATTTATGGTCTTCGTAATACGAACCCTGCGCGAGTTGGGGCCTTTTGTTTGATTTCGGAGAGGAGGAAAATCGTCGTAGGAGGAGGGGCCGAGGGCTGGTGTATGGATGGATTACCATCCCAGGGCACCGAGGTTCTCCTGGTGGGGGAAACAGGGGATTTTCGGAATTTTTCAACCAATCATATTTGGTTCCCCACGTCGAACTCTTTTCACCGCTCTAATCTGCGAATTTGATGTAGTTCGTCAACTTGCTTAAAACGGCGCTGCATGTACTAAACTACTGTACATATTTCCGAGTCAACTAACAACGACGTTCGCGCGACAGTGTATGGCGCGAAATTCAAAGTATTCGAGGTATTCGAGGTTGTACCTTTAGCATAATTATTCGAGATATCGAATATTTTCTAGTATTCGAGGTATTCGAGTATTCGCGGATACTATTCGCACATCTCTAATTCTTCGCATATGGCTGCAAATCCATAAGTACACAATGTGTACGAAGGCCATGAGGGATGAAAAAGAGTCTTCGTTGAAAATCCATGGCATGTTGCCGTTATTATTCCATGGTCATTATTCCATCATGCATGTACTTGTGCTATTTTCATACTGAGGTGTCTTATTCCATGTTTATTGCTTAGAATTAACAAAACACAGCTGCAATGTGCATTAAAAAATCATAATGGCACTGGGTGCTTTAAAGCTAATTTCCCCATTCATTCCAAACTGACTGAAAACCTCTTCATGGTAATTTTTGCATTAACTTCACCAGGTTCAGTGCTTACGTTTTCCATGAGAGTCACCACAGAAATCCACATGAAAGAAACATGGGCACTAGAATTTCACTCATAAAGGGGAGGTGCTCCTCATTTGGATAATTTCTTGCCAATTGTTTCTCTAAACAGGCCCTTGTGTGAAGCAGGTTTTGAGGCAGCAAACAATATGGCAAATAATATGATATTCTTTTGCTTAATTGCAGGAGTGGATGACTTATTGGTGAATGATGGAGACCACTTTCTCTTCTGGTATAAGAAACTCTGAGGGGCGTGAGCGCTGTTGGATTGATGGAGCAGGAGGGGAGGGGGGAGAGAGTGGGCTTGGCTGGCTGACGTGAACTCGCTACTCAGGATATAATGTACACACAGAGTGACGGTGTGTGCTCCAAGAGCATGCGTCGGAGATAATGATAGAGAAGGCACGTTGTCATTATTGCTTTGACAATGGATGGGGGAGGATTTGAACATGGACCACTAGCACACAGAGATGACGACTGTAAACGAGCAGTAGCACTCATTCGTGTCTCACTATTCATTGAGAGATGGACGGATCAGATTTCGGGGAGTGCTATCGACATATTTAATCTTAAATCAATTATTCGTGGAGTTCTGAGGTATTCTTTTGAAGCACTATTTACTAAGCCAATGTTTGGAATTTTATTCCCCCGTAATCCATTACCTGATGCACTTACTCTCTTGCTCAGCGCTTCTTCTGGACGGAGGTTGGTTTGGTTAGGTAAGGCTAGAGCTCACCCCAGACTTAGCAACAGGCATGTGAAATGTGCACCTACAGGGTGGGCGGCCAGATCCTTTTGCTGCCGTGCCACCTCGCGCTCGGAGGGCACATTGTTTGGGGCCGTCGAAAGGCTTAACCGCATAGGTCAGCAGACCTCCCTCCAGACACCCCACCACTCTTTCTTACAACCATATTTCATCAAAGTCTGAGGAAGTAAATATGGCATTCCAAAAGATTCACTTCATAAAAAGTGCTTCATCAGAAGACGCAAGAATCCTGCGAATTCCTAATTTGCGATTTAAATGAGAGAGGTCAGAAAAATTGCTATTATGTGTACTTATGGCACACGTCCACCCTCTACTGTGTGAATGGACAAGAGAGATGAAAAGATCAAAAATTTCTATAATGTGATTGAATGAGGCTGCCTGCCGTTGTTTAAATGGCTTGTAAAAAGGAAGATGAGATTGATATCAGGAGAGGATACACGTAGCATTGGAGTAGCCAATTTGCAAGGCATTTTTATTTTTAAATTTTTTTCTACATTATTTTCAAAAAATGCTGCTCACTGATTGCGCCGAGGCAATGGTTGTATGCGCTGTGTGTTTGTTTGAGTGTGCATGTGTGTGTGCTTGTGTTTGATGCGATGAATGCCTTCTTTTTGGTCAGGTCTCCATAGCGCACGACCTCACTGACTGAGGACATGTATGTAATCAAGTGTGTGTATGTGTGATTGAATGTCATATTTTTTTAATTGTCAGATTTTAGAATTTTATCATTATAAAAGAAAGCATTATTGGCATGGGATAGTTTCACATAACCAACCTGATAAAAAGCACATGTAACATAGGTTTGTTTTACACCTGAGCTAATCTACAGACAGCATTTGAGGTTTAAATGGTTATTTTCCAGAAATTCTCCAGGAGAAGGAAATTTTTTTCCGATATGTACAAATATTTGCATACATTAACTCAGCCTTTCAACTCATGATTTTTGCGTCGATTTCATAATTTCTTTTGACCAAGTGAGGAGCTTTGATGATCACTTGTTGGTGTGAGCATGTACTATATATCGTGCAATATGCAATGAATTCAAAATTATCGCAGGCAGTGATAATATTCCAGCTTTCCACAGTATATTCTTATAAGTGTCATAAATGATTGTAATGTAAATGTTATAGCTTTCTTGTCTTATTTTATATGATGATGAATGTAAGATATAGCCTGTAATCTTGCCCACGACTTGACTTTTATGCTTATTTTAGTAAAAGAAAGTTATAACAATGTGCTTATTGCATTTCACAAAGATTGGCATAGGTATAAATCAATTTTCCGCTGGCATTTCTTATTTATGGCTAATAATCAGTGACTTAGCAATGACTGCTGCCATAGTCTGTATGGAACACTGATTATTTTATGGCAATGCATTTTTAGTTACCAATTTTGTAGAAATATTTAGTCACCAATCATTTGATAACTTTCGAAATCCAGTGAGTGCTCAATTAAATATTTATTTAGTGGAATAATGAGTTATGCTGGATAATAATTAATTAAAGTTTCCATTAATAAATGTACCTTACTCTGGGATATTTTCTCTGAAATAGCTGTAAATACTTGGAATGGATTCCATCGAGGAATGTGTCAACAAATTTCTTTTTACCTGTATACAGCTCACATGCTGCAGTTTACATGAAACATGCATATAAATATTATGTAACAAATGTAAATGTTATCCATATGTTCATTGTATATATATGCACTATTTATATTTAATGTATAGTGTAGCATGTGCGCTGTAATAACAATTAATGCATTAAGAACACATTTGATTTTAGATATTTCTAGAAAAAGATGAAATCCTATTCAGGAAATAAATATTTTCAGCTTATGGTAATGCTGAAATAATGGACTTTGATTCATTTTTAGAATCTGCTTTTATAAATACGAACAGTATGGCAATTTCTGTTGTATTAGTACATATGAATATGCAGTACTAACGTATATAGGAACTTGATGGCATCATGTATTTTCATTTGTTGTTTGATTTGATTTCAACTTCAATATGTCGCCTTTCTGTTTTCGTTCAATTACTTAACCAAAAATGTGGTATGACACACTATATATATTTCCCTAACGTCCAATATGTCATTCCAATTCATACCTACATAATGTGGAGGCAGCTATTCCTCACATATAGCCACAATTCTACTACAAATTGTTCACTTACATTTCCATTAACAAAAATGAATATAATTATACATGCATGATAATTTATAATAAGGTGTTGCGTTTGAAGATGACTTATGTAACCATATCCCGCTATTTTGATGAGTTCCTATAACATTTTGATGAATGAAGTATGGAATTTATGTGCTATCGAAATGTCTTACATTAAAAGTAATCTTGTAGAAGAGTAGTCATGCTAGTGCATAATGTGGCTGCAGCCATAATGAAATGAATTCAAGAAACTCCGATGCCAAGTTTCTTCCCTTCACATTGCCTCCCCGAGAGAAAACAAAAGAGCAATTGGCATTTTCTATTTTGGTGTTGCGTGGCTGGAGTATGAAAATATTTATTGAAGGTGAGGAAAGAATTTAGGCGTTTTTTTCATAAATGTGAATGGAAATTATTTGTTTTATGCTTGTATGGGGAGTTTTACACAATAGCTTGCCCATAATAAATTGATATTACAAGAAATAAAATTGAATCTACCCAATGAGGCTTTTTGAGAAGTAGATAGAGAAGAAGGTGATCAATCCAAATATTTTGCACCGACATGAAGCCATTTCTTTGGGGTGATGCAGCTAAAGGATGATGTAATTATATAAATACATAGGTGTATCTATCTCATCTGTAATACGTACATATAGGAGATCAGTTCATTGGGAGGTACTTAATTCCCCGTGAGGGAATGGTGCATATGCTGATTCAACCATGACATACATTATGTTGAGGTGGTAGGATTTTGGCCCAGCATATCCCTTTTCTATGAGATGTGTTTTTTTTATCTCTTCCTTTGAATTTCTTTTATCTTTGAGGTTGAGTGCATCCATTCCTCCTACCTATTCCTAAAAATTGTCATTTCTCTTCACTTCAAAAAGCTTTTCTGCCTCACTCTTTGTTGTGTACATACATAGTTGTTCCTTCTCATCTCACGACCATTTGTCCTCATTTACCCTCTGCTGACATCCCCACATCTTCTGATGCAAGCATTTTGTGAAACTGTAATTATGAAGTGAAGTTCATTCATTGGCTGATAATACGTTTGCGAAAAGTTGATTTTTTTACTGTAAAAGGCAAGGCATGGAAATAAAAGCATAATCAAAAGTGTCTGTGGACCAGAATGCCTCTTGTTTATTTCCCATTACCTCGCATGCTGAACTTATATAGGTAATTGCTTCATATTCACTTATTCCCCCAATCCAAAAACATGAGACAAAAGTGTGAGCAAACAAAAAAATTACCTCCTCTCTAATTGTAAGTACGTATCATTCTCAGTTGATTCTAGTGCTCAGTACAGTCACATTTAATTTGTATCTGTTGAGCCTTCAATTGATGTTTGGACAATGCAAAAACATATTGCAGCAGCATACAAGCTGAGTGAGGGCAATATGGAAGGGTTTTTATTGAATCTATTGCATGAAAATAAGTGCAGATACATTGCAATATGGATTTTTTTATTTTTTCATTGTGTGCATTGGTTTCAGAGGAAATGCATGCATTGTTGATTGTAGTAAGTAGTGAGAAAAAAATCATATTCATAAAATTTATGATGTAAGACATGATTGAAAAAGATTAAAAACATATGAAAAAGTACTTCGTACGTAAATTGCAAAGGAAAAAAGTCTTGAAAGTAATCTTAAAGAGACCATATGTAAATGGAAGGAAAATGTCAATTTACAATCCAACTATAACATCAATATTTGCACCTGTAGCAAATTTCATGTCATTTTTATAACTAATAGTATGAACTTATTGGTAATTATCAAATACGCCTGTCAAAGGTATTATTTTTTCCAGATTTTTTTCTTTGTATGCGCCACTGTAAGTAATAACCGAATGTGAATTTAAACTCTAAAATTTAGCATTAGTAGTCAGGCCCGTCGCTAGCTTATCTGGCGCCCGGGGCAAACTGTGCTCGTGCCCCCCCCCCTCCCATTGAAATATCTGCGATCTGGAAATTTGAGGTGCTGTGGAAATATTATTGAAAACATTTTGTATAGTAAACATATTTTACTGATTACGAAAGTAAAATATACAAGGATATTTGAAAATTTTAAAATGAAACAGTACAACAAGAATACAAATACAGATTAATATTCAAGGACATTTATACGAACATTATAAAGGAATCTTTCTCGCCTTACTTTCTGCGAAAGATTTGATCAATTCTTGGAAATTCAATTGTCTAGCTTCCTCATTCTCAATAGATAACGTTGCCAGTGCCACCAATCGTTCTTGAGACATTGACGATCTCATGTAGGTTTTTATAAGTTTCAGCTTGCTGATACTTCTCTCCCCGCTAGCTACTGTAACCGGTATCGTAAGTAAAATACGAAAAGCTATCCAGAGGTTTGTGAATAAATCCTGGTGGTCACTCTTCTTGATAGAATTCAAAATCTTCAATGGTGTCGCTTGTGTTTTTTTCATTTCTTCATCAATGATTAAGCTGACATGCTGTAGCTCATTGTAAAGTTCAATTCCGTTAATGTCAGAAAGACCTTCACGTATCAGATATTTCTGAAGTTCCTGACAATGGATCTTTAATTGATCATTTCCCGGGAGGTTGTTTAAATTGAATAGGAAACCCCATTTACTTTTGTGTTCATTGAGCTGCCTGAATCGCTCCTTGAGGGATGTAGATACAGTGTCTATTAGAGGGTAGAATACGTCCCTCAAAAAATCTTTTCGTAGTAGCTTCGTAATTATCTGTGCTTTCATAAGAAAATTGTCTTTTGTTCTTAGCACGTCGTTTTTTCGGGAAATCACATAGGATTCCTGCACTTTCAGCGATACTTTGAACATCTATAATTGATTGACTGAATCCGTTCTCTCAATGATTATCAACAAATTGGATACATTTTTCAATTTGAGCTATTGCTAATGAAACATCTGCGGTTTTGCCCTGGAGAGTTTTACTGACGAGATTGACCTGGAATAATAAGGTATGCCAAATCTTCAAGCAGACCAGAAATGAAAAATCTTCGAAATGTGTAATCAAGGATTTGGCCACGGACGAGATCTTGGGATCGTCAGCAGTCTCTGAAAGCTCAAGTAGCGCTTCCAAAATCTCATTGTACTGATAGAGTACTGCGTTTATTGAATTGATACAAGCTTCCCATCGAGTTTCACAAACTTGCTTTAAAGTGAGACTTTTAACATGATCACTTTATGATGCACCAACGCTTTGTCGAGGCGGAAAACAAGACAAATAATCGTTGGAGAATCCCAAAAAGTGAAACTGACTTCACTGAGGACTTGGCTCCATCGGATATAACTAAATTGAGGCTATGGCAAGCACAAGGAACAAAGGTTGCTAATGGATATTCTTCTTAGTATGCGAGCTTGAACTCTCTTATGGATTCCTTTCATATTTGCACCGTTATCATAACCTTGACCTCTACAATCTTCCATATTTAGACCACATTCAATTATTTCATCAATTAGCAGATTACTTAGAGACTCACCAGTCGATTCTTTAATTATTCTATAGTTGATGAAACTTTCTTCTACACTAATCCGTCCATCTTGAGCTGGGTCTTCGTCTACATACCGAATGGTCAATGCGGTTTGTTCTTGATGACTTTCATCGGGTGTGCAGTCCATAATAACGGAGAAATTGTTTTGCACTCGTTTGTTGAGCACTCGTTTTATTTTCTTGGCAATGTTGGTTTTTACCTGTCTTCCCATAAGGCAGATAAACTCATTCTGAATTGAAGGGCTTAACATGTGAACAGAGTGTTTCCGCTCCAAATCCATGAATGGCCAAATGTGTTCCATCATTACGCTATCGAATTTGCCCAAGAGCTGGACTAGTCCGAGAAAATTCCCATTGTTGGGCGTAAATAACTTGCACGAGGAACCTCGAAAGAGTATATTGTGCTCCGCCAAGTACAAGATTATTTCAACAAAGCGCTTTAATATTTCTTGCCAACGTTCCGTTGTTCTCCTCACTTGATCTATCAGCTCTTGATCCATTGCTGAATTTGTGTTGAGCCGCAAGTGAGCCTCAGTCCATTGGGCCATGCATTTAAAATGCTCCGGTGAAGTCTCATGCGAAATCAATCGTTCTTGAACATGTTTCCAATCGTTAAAGCCTGATTTTTTAGCGAGCTGAGACTTTAAGTTGATGCCATGCAAGCGACAGCAGAAACAGAAAGTTGAACCACCAGTTCGAGAATAGATGAGCCGACGACGATGAACCCTCTCGCCATTTACTGCGCGACGGAACTGATATTCATTAAAAAAAATGCCGAGATTGGGAATTCCGTGGGTAATCTTTATCAGATTGAAAAAATCCATAATGGGGCCCTGCCAATACTAATTGATCACGCTCGGGCCCTGTTAAAAATTCAGGCCAAGTTGATGGATCATGTGATAAAGAAGAATTTACAATGTCATGATCAGAATCTTCTATCTCGTCTGCCGTGCTTTCTGCTGTGACCAAACCTGTCATGTTTTCGCTAGGATCGCAGTTGTTGTGGTTGTGACTTGGATGCTCGTCGTCAGTGGTATTATTTGTATGATCACCTTCGATAAGTTCTGCTTCTTGAGTTTGCACAGGAGTATTATGTTAACAAATTGCGACAGTTTCGGCACTTTCACCATCACTTTTTCATGAGCTTTCTCAACTTCCATTCTTCGTTTTCGTCCCATAGCTCCCGAAAGTTGTCACAAAGTTTGGAAAAGCTCGAACACTTTCTGTTAAAATCGTCGACTTGTCAAATTATTGGTAAAAAAAAAACGTTTGCCGCCCTCGTAAGTGAAGTAGGTGATTCTGAAAGGTTGGTTTGTTTACATTTCGCGCGCGGGAATTCTCAGCCTACCTGGGCTAAAATTTCGGCACATTGTGATCACTCTACACCCCAAAAACTACTCTTCTCTGTCTTGGGTTTTGTTGTTTTGTGCGTTCTGAACGAAACTGTCACCCTCCAGTTGAATATTTTCTTCGCCGTCGGTATCGGTTTCGTCGGCTTGACCACTCGCACACGTTTCACAATCGCTAATTTCCACTTCACTCTCATATATCTGCAAATCTTCCTGTGTATAAGGGTGGAATTCCTCGTCTACAAAAAGCGTGTCAAAATCGGCAGGAACAAGATCATCCAAATCTAATTCTTCGCGGGAGCCATCCATTGTCACGAGAATGAAAAAAGGGAGTAGATTTGCGACGTCTCGGAGCTCTTTCATTGAATTGAAGAGAGCCGAGAGCGCCACACAGCGGATAACACTGTGAGTCAAAATTTCACAAAAATCTTTAGTCGGTGAACACGATGCGCCCCCAACTCGCTGCGCCCAGGGCAAAATGCCCCGATTGCCCCGCCCTCGCGACGGGCCTGTTAGTAGTTGTAGCTAATCATATAAGTGTGGAGAACGTTAGTATCAAGCTGAGCCTATCATATCTAGCTGAGATTCTGGATGAAAATAATAGACTGAAAGTTAGTTATTGCAAAATGCTGATAATGTTCGTATAATTGCAATATAGAATATGCACCGAAAGGGATCGTATGAGGCAGTATATTGAGATATTGCTGTGATTGTGTAAATGTAAATCGAACAACAGGTTGTTGCGTTCATATGGCAGCAATTATCTATTAAGTATTTATACAATGTGCCGTACCAAGATAAAATTGCAAGACCCGGCCGAGATTTTAACTAGATTTTTTTTTGCGGACAATACAATAAAATCCATCAATGAAGATTTAGATAACGACGAATAACCTTTCAAGATCAATTTTCATTGATATCCTGGAGTCAATAGAAATAGAATATAAAATTTTATAGTGTAAATTCACGGAAAATCCATCCGTTTGACCGGATATTATTCACCAGATTTTTTTATTTGTATGCCAATTGAGAAAAATTGAAAGCTATAAAATCTTTTTCTTTTTACCTCAGCATACAACCCATTGAAATCTATTCTAAAGGCCGTTTTACACGGTACATGGAATTGCGCAGGTTAGAGCTGCATTAATTTTAAAAATGGCGTGGAATTGCGCGAATGCATGAACGAAATTAGAACAGGGGCTATTTTGCCGTCTCGCATCCACGCATTCTCGCATGTGTTCAAGCAATTCATCGCTTTACGCGACGCAATTTTGATTGCGCCTTCACACGTACGTCAGACTGCGCAATTCCGTGTACCGTGTAAAACGGCCTTAAGGTTTGAAAGGGGTGGTGGAGGAAGGTTGGTGGTCTGGAAAGGATTTTTTCGACTAAAAATACCTTACTCAGGCATTTTCAAGGGCCCTGAAGCCATTTTCGGCACCAGTTTCCACACAAATACATATATCCTGTGGTGGGCATTACAATCAGCATGAGCGTGGTCATTTGTGAGGGGACAAAATATATGCAAGATGGTAAGAAACGGGTGTTATGGAAGGCCAGGACATAGCGAAAAAACAGTCAAAAATGGCCAAAATCGTATATTTTAAGTTTTTCGCGATGTTCCACGGCCTACATTTTTTTTTCTTATACACTAGCCGAAAGGTATTTAAAAACGCCCCGGAAAAAGTTTTCTTTATGGTCCTCTCAAAAATATTTTATGAAAACACGCGTTAGAAATTTTCAAATCGACGCCATTACTCCTTGTCTCACTGACAATTCTTGAAAACCATTGGAAATCTACTCCAAGCTAAAGCTATTTAAGCTTTCAAATGCCGCAAACCGCGTTTAAAATATGATTTCTAGCCCGAGATATCTAAAAAAACCGCGAAAATCGTATTTCGGCCCTGGTGGGGCTCTAGCGGGCTGGAAATGTGGGAAGGTAGGTCCCATTTGATCCCAAATCGAATGCCCCAAGTACGGAAAAGATCTCGGAGGGGGGACTTTTCACCCTCTAAGCCCTTCAAAGAGATATGATCTCCTATACTAAATTAGTGACAGAGTGATAACCTTATGGTTATTAAGAGTCGGGAGATATGAAAAAATATTTTTCAGCAGACGTTGCATTTCTCGAGGCTTGGAGACTAACTTGAAGCTTAACAGTATGGCTATAAGCATTAATTACGATTAATATTAATATGATAGGTATTGCTTATGTAAACATTTAATTCTTAAGGGGGCGCCCTAGCACGGTCGCGGAAGGCGATGCAGACCCTTTCTATTAACCAGTTTGTGCTTCGCTCGTCTTAGGTACATAGCGGTTTCTTGACTCAGAATAGTAATAAAAGTTAAATCTGTGCCTTGAGACGAATATTGGTCTTTTACCAGGTTCCCTAGAGGAGATTGTTGCTTGTAGCTTAATTTCACGAATTTCGATTTTTTCCATGACCATCACCACGGCGCAAAATCTCTTAAAGAAAATTCAACCGATCAAAGCAAAATATAATCCTTCAACTACAAGCAAAGGCTACACATATTCCACACGTCGTAAATCAAAGCTACAATTTGGGAAATTGCTGCCAGTTTTTCGATAACGCGCAGTCGTTTCGAGTCATCCTAAACACCTTTCCTTTTTCCGCGAGTCATCCTTCACTTCTTTGCCTCCCCTCCTGGGCCTCCCTTCAACAGCAACACCGCCAGCCGCCCGGTCACACATTTTCTTCGCTGCTTGATTTGGAGGTCGTATCGTCGTTCTTTCTTTCTAGGTTTTTTTTAGGTGGTGCGATGGAAGAGTCGAGCAAGCTCCAAGGGAAATGACACCATCGAAAATGATAGAAGCCTTGGAAAAGGAAGACGTGCAACAAACGGAGACGTCTGCCAAATTAACATAAAATTATCTCAAAAATATTGTCCTATCTGTTGAGAAAACTTTCTCAAGTATATATGTACAGATGCGTTTTGTTTTAAAATGAGTAATTTTTAAGGATTCCATAACAAGAATGAGGAATATGAATGAGGAAGAAGAAGAAATTTAGCATCCGTAGAAGTGAAAATTCCTTTTCTATTGATAGTTTGTATTATTTTTTCTTTGAACGATTAAAATGTTTTATTTTTCACGTATTGATAACATGGTTAGAGGAAAACTTCATGTTTTTCACATTGCTACGCATAAGATTTTACACCTCATCACCAAACAAATCATCAACTTTAATTCTCAAAAGAGAAATCTTGTACCAACCTGCCACCCCACCTCTCCTATCAACTTATGTGCCTGAGTGTCCAACCACCCGACGCGGTGATTAGATGCAGAAATTTGTTCAGCCGTAGTTATAGTTGAGGTGTTGATATTTCGTTAAATATGAGACGACATTACAGGTTTCTACACTTTCATACATTATAAATTCCATATGTGTGTTATTTTTGGATTTTTTAAATGTGCTAAATACGATTTTATTCATGAGATATATATTACGAACTCAGCGATTGCGCTGGCAAGTCAGACGCTTGTCTCGGAAAGCGCGCGGCTGCAAAGAAATAGTTCTTTATGCTTAGAGAACCCATATCTTACCGCCTTGCACTCGCATTTTGCTAACCACACTCTCCTAGGTCTTTCATAGCTCTCATCAGCTCAAACATTGGAAAGGGCTCAAGAGTGGTGGCGGGCACTATCCTGCCTACCGCGTTAACCCCTATTGTGTCCGTAAACCCTACCTCAATCTTACGATTTTTATCAAGCGTTTAAGAAGTTTGGTACTCAAAGCATTGCTGTCTGTTTGTAGAAATGCCGCTTATTACTTTATCGCCTCGTTATATGAAAGGCTTTTTTTTGCCATTTTGAGGATCGCTTCTCTTCGATACGGGTGATTTCTACGAGGTGGCTAGCACGGAGTTTTCCACAAATGCTTCTTCCCAATTGACTGAGAAACATTCCTTTCACGATTTTACCCTGCAAATTAGTCAGCTTTTACTGATTTGAGTATTTATGTTATATTTATAATGGTTCATATATAATTTCATGTTTTCAATCGCGTTTTTTTTTTCAAAATATAAAATGCTTGCGAGGTGAGTTTTGATGACTGTTATATCATAAAAAATAATGCTACAAAGTTCAACTATTAATTAACTACTACTTATGTCTTGAAACGCAGGTTTCGGATCTCCCACAGAATTTTTTCATCGTGTTCTGTTTTATTGCTTCTTTTCATCGGTGTTAATAAAAAAATATTTCTAGCTGTAACTTAGTAACCATTTTTTTCGCATCCAACTGTGACTTTTAAGCAAGCTAGCTGACATATATTGTTACATTTTATTAATAAATTGTTATGTTCGTTGAATTAATTTCGCGTAAGTATACATATATCAAACGAGAAACCTCTTGATTTTTCGTTTGCCACCCGTTTTTCCCTTCCGTTTCGAAAACTGCGAGCGATATCTTCATTACGTAAAAAGACTCTACATTCCGTCAAAATAACATCATAAATCACAATTCAATACTCAAATTTTATTTTAAAAATTTTGTTTTATTCCCAAACACCGAATACAGCTCATAGTAAGCCATTTTACATTGGGTATTCAAAACTTTTAACAATTAATTACACGAACAACCAACCTCTGGATAAGGGAAACCTAACCAGGCATGACTCGAACCCGCGATTTCTTGTTTGGCAGGCGAGGACTTTACCCAGCCCCCACCGAAGTCGGTGACATGATTCTGACGAAATGCCTGCTTACATAATGTAAATAATATCGTCAGTAATTTCGGAGAAACTGTAAACCCAAAAGAACCTTCGCATTCACAGGCCTATTTTTTTCAGTGCATGAGAGAGGAACACGGAGGAAGGTACTATTTTTTACTACTAAATTTTAAAGCCAAAAAAAGGATTTTGCAAAAATAAAAACTGGAGATATGGTTATAAAACTATATATCGTGTTTCAATTTTTTTGGTTTCATTTCCATTGTTATGGCCTGAAACTTTGGAGAAACACATAAATTTTGATGCACTTAAAGTGTATACTTTTCATTTTTCAAAAGCTCTTGGGACACTTTTCACCATCTTAACCTGCTAGACCCTTTACACAAATTGTATAAATTGTACGCATCCTGCATAGAAATTGTGTACAAATTATTCATTGGGGCTAGCAATCAGAGCTTACATAGTTTTCCCAATCGGCCGGATTTGAGATCCAAATGATCGTTAAAAGGTAATAAAAAAGTATTTGATTGACACAAAAATAAGTTTCAAGTACTATGTACGCTGTAATTACTCGAGTTCCTGTTTTTGAACCGAGACCCACGGCAAAAATGAGTCGAAATGGGGAACTTGCACGGGCCGTAGATTGCTCTAAAAACTATTTTGAATAAGTAAAATGGATACATTAGCTCGAAAAAATACCTTAAGTTTCTCCATTCATCGTCAAAATAAATAAACAATTGACTTTAAAATCGAGAAATATTTCTCTGAGCCGACCATTGTGCGAAGACAACCGAGCGTTGCCGAGGCCAGGTGTGACGTCATAGGTGCCTAAACAACCGTAGGGAGCTGGGAAATACGCTGAGCGCATGCTGTAACATTTGTTTTGAGGGAGTATTTAGCCGCTCATCGTCAATTACTTAAATGAATGAGATGCCGTCGATAACATCAACTTACAATTAACGTATCCCCCTTCCAACGGCCGCTCAGACTCCAACAACGATGTTATTTAGGAATTCTAAAATTTTTGGTTTAACTGCTCCAGTTTTAAATTTTATGTCCTTACTCAGATATAAATATTATAAATAATACAAAAAAAGGCCTTCCGAGCCTCTATCGTCTGATATTTTTCTTTAAATAGCTTTTTTCTTTTCTTTACCAGCACGTCTCACAAACGAATAATAACAAATTATTTGGTTTTAGAAATCCCAGTTTAGACGAATGGCAATGGTAATTTTAGCTGCATTTGAAAAAGGCCAGATTGGCGCCCATGCGATGCCACTCCACGTGACGTCACAGGGACTTAGATGCTATACGAATAGATAGGAGTTTTACATCGTCTGACATTACCAATGCATGCATGAGGCACAGAGCTCAGAGAAACATCTCTTAAGGCCCCTTGCACAAACACCGATTTTGGACGGCCGGCAAAATATCGGCCGTCCACATTCCAATAGTGAACAATGGCAGAGCATGGTGGGAGCTTGCACACACACCGATCACGCGCCGGCACCGGCAAAATGCCATTAGGTTAGGTGACGGCCATTGTCACTGTGGATCGCCGGTGCCGGATATACAGTGGCGTACGTGGCCAACAGCCGTGACGTCACGACAAGAAGGGTTAGATTCTTGTCACTGGTCGTTCGCTTGAACGACCGCAACTGGACTGAGCGTGATTCTTTTTAATTATATGTTCGAATTACTTCGCATTTACTTTGCTCCATTAAAATCTTTAACATAAATATTTCAGATTTACTTTATTCAGATCTTTACCTCCTTATATATTTACGATTGCAAACTAAACCACCGAAAGTAAGCAAACGCGATGCTCGAACTTGTTATTCAATAACACCCCGGACAGCACACATGCTACTGTATACATTAACCTCGCTGCGCTGCGCGCGCGCGAGCCATTCACCGAGGGGGCTGCCCCCACCGGACGGCTTCGCCGTCCCACCCGAGACTCCTCGGAACGGCTTCGCCGTTCCTCGTCAGGGGTCGGCTTCGCCGCCCAGGGTTATCGGCGCCCTCCCCCCTCGTAAGACACCCATTCGGCTGCTCCACGCGTTGGAGCGGATTCGCCGCCCAAGGGTTCTCGCCTCTGTTTTTCCGCGCCTCTGACTCCTCGGAGTGGCTCCGTCGTTCCTGGAGCGGGGGCAGCTTCGCCGCCAGGGTTTTCACTCCTCACCAAGCATTGCGTACTACCAGCTATCCCCTATCGTTTACAAAGGTTGCTGGGGGATAATGTGGCAGAATGTAGACGCATGCTAGCCGTGATTGTGGCATTTTTGCTTATGACGATGTTTTGAAGGCGGTCCGGGGGGTTTCCAGGGGTTTTGATGAGTGTACTGATTACGGTCACAATCATCCAAATAAATTCCTTAGCGATGAGTCATAGGAGAACGGAATTACTGCTAAAATATGCGAAAACAACAAAAAAACATGCTATTTACAGAAACAAATAATTTTTTCGCTGGTCTTCTAGGAAGCCACGTGAAATTTCTAGGGGTTTTCCTGCATAAAATTTGTTTGCCTACCTACAGTAAAAATTCCAGCTCTGTAGCTTTAAGGGAACAATGAATTTTCCCCTATTACTCGCATATAGATTACAAATTCTGTGTTCTCCACATAGCGTTGCATAGGCGCTGTAATAAGGCATTACTCACGCGAATTTCGTGGCCGTACCTTATGGGGAGGTGGTTTTAAAAAATCGCGTTTAGGTGTCCATGGGGTAGAAGTACCATTTCGCCTATACTATTTCGTTAAGAAATCTACATTTAAAAATTTGAAGTTTTATTGCGGGTGTGTAAATGGGCCTGGATAATTGAACATGACGGGTAAATATAGCCGACACAATTCCCATTCCGAATCAATAAAAAAGATACAACTCGGATGAATGTTACACGAAATATACCACTTATTAGGTAATTTTTATTTTTTTGAGGGGGTCCCAGGGGGTTATCGGGGGACTTTATGTGCTTGCCCCGTATAACGCGGCATCGTTTACCGTCGATGAAAATTTCGGCTCTTTAGCTGTAGTGCAAGCATGGTTTTTCGACGGTGTCACCCGTTAAAATTAAATATTCTGCGTTCTCCTGTTAGCGGCACGTAGGGGCACGAGAAAGACGTCACTCACGTTAATTTGGTGTCCCTACCTCGTCGGGAAGTGGGAAAAAAAATTCCGAAAGATTTAAAATTGTGTGTTGAGGGAATGCAAACTTCACGGCGGATGTGTTGTAAGTTACCAAACGTTGTAGGAGTCTCGATTTCAATGGAAAATCGATTGTCGTTAATTACTCGTAATTCGTTCGACTTATGGAAATTTTAAGATAGCCAAAAAATTGAGGAAAAAATCTAGTATCTTGCATTTAAAGGAATTTGTCCTAAGATTATTTCAAATTGGTAAAAACAAATTCCGAAGTTCGGCCCGTAAGAAAAGCATTGGAAATTTTAAAAAGTTAAAAAAATACTTAAAATCAAAATATTGCAAAGAATACCACACCAAAAAATCAACCAAAAAATCTAGTATCTTATACGTTAAGGACTTTTCCCTACATCCATTGCAAGTTGGTTTTAAAAAAATCCAATGATAGGGAAAAGCATTGGAAATTTAAAAAAATTATAAAAAATACTTTTAATCAAAATATGGCAAAATGTTTCACATCAAAAATCGGCCAAAAAATCTAGTTTTCGTCACAGATATTTCATGTACCTGTAACATTTGCAAGTAGGCCATTAATGGAAAACGTTTTAGTCCCATAAGGCTCCAATGTTAATTCGGATCGATATATCTCGAAAACCGATCGAATTTTTCGAGTTTTCGGATTTTCCCCCCAATCAATATTTTTTCTCCACAACTGGTAAAAATTTCGTCTTCCCAGCACGTCCGGAAGTGGTCGGGAATTTGTATACGTGAATCAGTGAGTGAGTGAATGAGTGAGATATCTGTCACACATCGGGTCACACATCATATATTATAGATGATTATCCTAATTAAAATTCTTACTTTTTTTAAAGAAATTATTCACTTATTTTATGAATGCTGCACTTGGAATATCAACAAATTTGTCATCATTGAAAAAGTTATCTAATCAGTGTGTGCACTCATAAAGTGCAATTTAAAATGCAATCAATGCATTTTGAAGCATACATGTAAGTATATAAAATAGGCCTTGCACTGACAAATTTCATGTGAAATGAGTTTGAAATAAAAGATTTGAAATTCCAAGCAGGAGCAAAAATTCATGGATAATTCGAGGGACCAAAAATCATGCATATTTCCAGATTCCCAATCACTGAACACCCTGAGTATATTCTTCTTGATTGAGCAAAATCCTGTATGCAGTTGTTGACATGCACTGCTGTAAACTGAAATTAAAGTAGCAAAACAAAAACGAAATCTCTGTTCTGGTGCCAGTGTGTATTTAGTGCAAGCATGGAAGTTCAGTACAGAAGTTTTACTAGTACATCCATTTTGTCATTTAGTGTGAGTGACATCTCCAGCATTTCGGGGTGTTTACATACATTTGAGAACATCCTGTCTAAGCAGCAGAGAGCGTTCATAAACATAATGTAACATGCTAGTGTGTTTTGCATTGTTCTGTGGGAACACTTACCAGTTTGTTTGCGATTTCTTGCTGACAATAAATTGAATAAAGAAAAAAATCAGTGAGATTCAGGTCTAACAGGGTCTAAGGAGGAAATGGAAAACACTTGAGTGCTGTTATAACAAAATAATTATATATAACTAAATATTACACATATTTTTACTAATATACCACACAATCTCAGAAATACATAAGAGATTGAATTCATTAGACACAATAAAGGGGCCAAGCCCGGATGGTAAACCACATTTTGTGCTTAATTATCGTCAAGAGGTTTTAGCGGATCCTCTCACAGTATTATTTAATCAGTCCACTCATCCAATGTAAAAAAAAACAGATCTTATCGCATGAGTAAATTCACTAAGCATAGTAAGTGAAAAGTCAGTTTAAGAAGTAGCAAGAATTTAGATGTCAAATATAACTAGACAAATATTTTCTGAATATTTTGATGAGTGTTGATAAATAACAGCTACCGTTAAAAATGCCTTTATTCAATGTAAACGAAAATAAAGGCCAATAGGATCAATATCAATGTGTTAGCCTGATTATCCTTCCTTAAGGTCATAAGAATCCTTGAAGAACAAGCTCACTTTTCCACGTATTTCTTCATCATTGGCATTTGGAAAATTCTTCCTCACTACACCTGTAAATAATATCAGATAAACTTTATTAGAATCTATTAGTGATACATCTAATTTGTCTAGTTAAAGTAAGTCATTTTGTTAAAAAGTAATCTCTATTCATGGGATTTTCCCTTAAGCTATAAAAATTCCAACATTCAACAAAGGATATTTCGTAAAAATTCCTCATCAGTTCTATATGTAAATAATGATAAGTTATTCGCCTTGAAAAATTGAAGTACTGAATTGATTTGAGAATTTAATTCTTAATAATTTAAAACTAATTTGTCTAAACCTTAAGACTGAAATACCCTTTGGTCTCCAAAAAATATGATTACATTTTAAAGGATGCACAACTAATGACACAACAGCCAATTAAAAAAATGTAAATAACTTTAAATGACTTAATAAATAGTAAAGTCGAGAAGTTTTTGTTCACATGCCTCCCACACTACGGTGATTAAATTGCGTCAAGCACAAAAAAAATTAATGTTTGAGCAAATGCAAAGTTTTTCAATCAATAGAAGATTCAGACTCAGAAAGTGCGAGAAGGTTGAAAATATTAAGAATTTGCGTCATTTAAAATAAAAAATGTTGCAATGGCAACACTTCTACTTACCCAGATTCTGATGAAGGAAGCAAAAGTAGAACTTGAGCGGTTGATTAAATTTCGTTGGACAAGTTTCGCAAACAGCAAACACAACACTACAAAGTTACGTTATAACGGTAGATGATTACCTAGGTGCAGGTGAAACAAGTAAATGAAGAACTTAAGAGGTTGATAAACTTCGGCAGGATCAATTTCGCAAACGGCGAACACAACACAGTTAACGCAACATTGGGTGCTTTCCATTCGTTGACGCAAGTTGACATGCGTCGACACAAGTCGTGTTTTCTGCTTTCCATTCGTTGGAGTTGCAGACACAGGCGGACTCACACCGACTCTGACGAAAAGCTGAGTTTGAGACAGCGGACAGCACGGACGGAGGAATTGCGCGTGTATAGCTGTTTTGGCGCCTTTCACCTGCATTGGAGATATCACTATTTTTATAAGAGATCAATTTTTGTACTAAAGTTGAAACATTTTTTTAATAAGTTATTGGCAAGTGGGCGATACGTTAAAGGTATGACGTTTTGAATAAATAGGTTATATGCAGAGATAATAATGCATTTTTTTAAATTTTCAGTTGTTATTATACAATTGTGAGATGATTCTTATTGTTATTTTAAAATTTTGTGATTTTGAGTGATATTATTTTTAAATATACCTGCCATGCCTATAACTAAGTCAAATGACATAGGCTATAAACTGCTCTTCGTTCATCTAAAATAAAAGACAAT
The DNA here is from genome assembly GCF_921293095.1 of Ischnura elegans. Classification (NCBI taxonomy): domain Eukaryota; kingdom Metazoa; phylum Arthropoda; class Insecta; order Odonata; family Coenagrionidae; genus Ischnura; species Ischnura elegans. The sequence goes on along the minus strand of NC_060248.1, from coordinate 4,330,705 downwards.
TTTCGGCACAAGTTTTACTTTAAACGGTCAAGAGAACAATCCAAATGACCAATGATCAGAATCCAACATTGGTCAATAATATAAACAAAAAACATTCCAGATCTTAATTCTGAATCACTTACATCGTTCTCTTTGGATAAATTTCCCGGTTTTCTAAACTCGTGTTCTACGCGCATCAACCACTGCGCATACGGTGCTTTCCATTCGTGGCTGGCTAGTAGTTGACTAGAGTTAACACAAGGTGACACGAGAGTCGCCTGAATGGAAATCACCCATTCAGCCCCCTCCAACTCCCGGCCGCTAGGTGACCCCAAAAGCCCAAAAGCTTCCGCGCGAGGGAATCGCCGATAGATGGTGCTAGTGGGTGTTTGCGCGTCCAGCATTACGAAATTGCATTGAACCAAATACAATTCTTGATCGCTGGAACAACGAATTTAAAATGCCTTTAACTGAATTGAACACTTAGAGGCAATTCAGTAGCCTTTTAATTTCATTGACAGCCAGTTAGAAAGTCCATGTACAAAAAACATTGCCTTTAGAAGGAATTGAATATGGGATGTTATCGTCTGCTAGCAGTCGCATTTTATTAGCTCTACTACATAAAAAAGAAGTTACTTGCGTCCTGATCATCATATATTTATCGCTAACGGCATACTGCCTGACATATTGTTATCAAGGTACCGGTCCCCAAAACAAATTGGCGATACAGACAATCGAGTCGGCGTTTCCTTCTCCAAGGAACTCCAGCGGAATTATTCTGAATGGGGAAATAAGTTTTAGCTGCAGAAATCTCCTGTAAACTCTCATTAGGTCACCTTAAACAGGCAATCCTAAACTGGGAACTACGAGGATACGGTTATCTCCGATTCATAATTTACAAAATCCGCAATGAGAAAAACTGGCCCAAAATTAATTACATCTACATCTATCTACATAATACCCCGCAAGCCGCCTAAAAGGCGTGTGGCAGGGGGTGTTAGGACACCAGCCGTTTACAGCTATTTAAAAAAAAAAAAGAAGTGCTCTAACGAGGTTGGGACAAGCGTTTATTAAAGTCCCTTATTGTTCGGGGGAAAAACGAATTCCCATATCTATCCGTTCGGCAAAAAATCTCTCTTAATTTATCGCTTCTGTCGGACCTGGAAATATAGTGTGGCTCTAAGATTATGTTCTCTGTGTCGCTCTTAAAGATATCCATTCTTAATTGTTCAAGCAATCTAAGCCTAGCGCGCAGCCTCCGAGTCTCCAACGGCTCCCAGCCTAATTCGCTTAACATCTGGGTAACACTGTCTGTACGCCCGTAGCGGTTTTTGACGAAACGCGCAGCCTTCCTTTGTATCTTATTCAGCTCGCGGATTAAGTCTTTCTGCACTGGATCCCATACACTCGCTGCATATTCAAGGTGCGGTCGGACGAGAGCGAAATAGCACCTTTCTTTTACTTTCTCATCCGAAAATCTTCCCACAATACGCTTGACGAATCCTAATTTCTTCAGGGCTATGCCGCAAATATTCTTTATATGTGTTCCCCACGTGAGGTTCGAGGTTATCGTAACTCCCAGGTACTTCACTTCGTCTGTTGCCTTTATGTTAATGCCATCCACTGCATAAACATAGTTAGTGTTGGACGAATTCCGCAAAAAATGTACCGCCATGCATTTGCTCAGGTTAAGTTCAAGTCCCCACTCTTGACTCCACAAATGAACGTTGTTTAAGTCCGATGATAGATTTCCATAGTCAGAGTGATCACTAATTTCGCGATAGATGACAGCGTCGTCAGCAAATAAACGTATTTTACTGCTAATGCGGGAGCAGAGATCGTTAATGTATATAATGAACAACAGGGGGCCGATTACGCTTCCTTGTGGAACACCTGATGTAACTTTTACAACATCAGAGCTAATTCCGTCAAGAACTACTTTTTGTTTACGATCTCTGAGGAAGTCGCGTATCCAGTTTACAACTGTTTCGTTTAATCCGCATGACTGTAATTTGTATAAAAGTTTGTTGTGAGGTACAGTGTCGAAAGCTTTCTTAAAATCTAGAAATAGTGCGTCAACTTGTCTTTTCGATTCACCAGATTTAATAACGTCGTGAAGGAAGAGCGCGAGCTGTGTTTCGCAGGATCTATTTTTTCGGAATCCGTGCTGACAGTCATGGAGGAAGTTACGTCTGTCCAAGAAAGTCATGATATTACTAACAACGATATGTTCAAGTATCTTGCCTATAATTGATGTTAGGGAAATTGGACGGTAGTTGCCTGGGTCATTTCTGTTTCCCTTTTTGAAAATGGGAATTTTCCAGTCGGGCGGTAACTTCCCTTCGGAGAGTGACTTCTTGAATATGATCTCTAAGTAAGGCGCGATCTGTGGAGCTAACTCTTTGAGGACACGCGCGGGTATTCCTTCCGGACCCGGAGATTTACTATTCTTAATCGATTGTAGTTGTTTAGTTATCCCATCACGTTTTATAGATATTTCTTCCATCAAATCATCAGTATATGGGATGTCTAAATTGAATTGAGTATCGTCAGTAGTGTATACACTTTCGAAGTGGGCATTTAAAGTGTTAGCTTTGTCAATATTTTCGGTGACAAGTTTACCATCTTTATCAAATAACGTATCTACGGTTGAATGTTTTCCCTGAAGCTCTCTCGCGTACGACCAAAAGGATTTCGGATTTTCTTCGAGTAATTCACCAAGTACTTTTTTCTTAAACTTTCGCATTGCAGTTCGCATTGATTTCTTGGTTATTGAGCGTTGAGCAGCGTAACTTTCTTTAGCTTCAAGTTCCTTCGATGTATTACGAGACGTGATGGACTTTCTGTACAAGTTGTACAGTTTTCTCTGTTTCCTAAGTTCTCTTCTGACATCGTTGTTGTACCAGCGAGGTTCCTTATTATCACATTTCAGTTTTTGCGGAATATGTTCGTTGATTCCTTGGCGCAGAATTTCTAAGAAACGTGTCCATATTACATCTGTGCTTTGGTCCTTTGATGTAACAACGAATTTTTTGTAGGAGTCATTAAGCACCTCGCCAAATTTTGTGAAGTTACATTTATCGAATAGGTAAATATTGCGTTTTGGTTTTACGGCTGACACCACATCAACTTTTAACGTTGCAAAGATTACTCTGTGGTCGCTTATACCGTCAATAATATCGACTTGTTTTATCAACTTAGGATCGCTTACTGCTAAAAGGTCTAATAGCTTGTTTCCTCTCGTAGGTTTGTCAACTACTTGGGCGAGAGAGTGATTTGCAAGTATGTTGAGTAATACCTCGCTGATTTCTTTATTCCTTGAATTCGGTTTTACAGTGTAAGTATCCCAGTTTATGGATGGAAGATTAAAATCTCCCCCAATTACTATTACACCTTTACTGTCTCCCTGAGTAAATGCGGATATTTGATTTTCTAGAAGGTACATAATATCGACTTCGGAGTTCGGCGGTCTATAAAAAGAGCAAACATGAATACTCCTTTTGTTTCGTTGTTTAATTGTACACCATACGCTTTCAATTTCGTTGTCAATTATTTCGTGCGCGGCGCTTTGTAAATGGGATTTAACTGCAATAAAAACTCCGCCACCTGTTCTATTGCGTCGATCGCATCTGTAAATTTTATATTCTGGAGGAAAAACTTCGCTGTCGCTTATATTACTGAAAGCTTCACATAACAACTCATAATAAGATTAGATTAAGACTTAATGGTTATTCTGAAATGGAAAATGTACGTTTGGGAACCCTAATTAAGACTTTAGGCACAACAAAAACACCTTGCTAAATTCTTAACCCAAGAAAGTCACAGAAATACACATCACAAGATCAACCGAAACAGTAACCAATGTAAAGGAAAAGGGGACGTCTGGGAACGGTAGTCGAAGGAAATGATTGTTGTTAAATTTTAAATGCATTTATTCATGAAAGCACAAGCACTATCATTAACACTGTACAGGCGAGCTTAAAGGATAAGGGCAAAGGTTGGAAGTGTGAAAAATGTAAATAAATTTCGAAGTTCATGAAGATTTGAGGGTTTTCCAAGGTTGTGGCAGTATCACTTCCACCACAAGATCTGGAGATGAATGACCGCCTAGAAATAGAAATTTTTCAAAATTAGGCAAAATTAAAAAAAAAAAAAAAAATGACAGTTGCAATCCCAGGTCGTATCAGTTATAAATGTGGAATGACAGTACTTTTACCACGAAAGATCTCCACAGTTAGCTAATAATGGCGTTACACGAGGTTATATCACACCAAAAATGTGAGGCTTTGAGGCACGAGAAAATTATCATTATGAAAGGGTGGGGCCAAATTTTCGATTGCAAATATCAAGAGATAAATTCATCCTTTCAATTCTCAACATTACCACCATTTACTCTATTCTCATGACTTCCTTTCTTATTACAGCTAGTAAGCCCTGCCCCTTTTCAGCAAAAAATATCCTGACCACATTACTGTTGTTGCACTTTGTTTACAACTACAACAATTTCTAAACTGCAATGGCAGCAAATCCACAAAAGTAAAAAAGAATATGAAATTAATTATATTTCAACATCCGTAGGCGGATCACCGTTAGTCCGTGTAGATTATTGTACGCTACACAACATCAATTCTTGCATAAAATGAGCATGGATGCAAGCATAACCTACGCTAGGGCGCCATAAATCTTATCCCACCAGATAACAGAAGCTACCATTATAATTTCACTGTCACTAAGTCCTAAAACTAGAGTAGGATGCACATTAACACTTTCACCATGATCATAAAAACATTAATTCACTGCACAACTGTATCTAATAGAAATGAAATAATACAAGTTTTCAATTCGTGGTGGAGCGATATTTTTCCTCCTCTTTCTGTACTCACACAAAATTCTTCACTAAATATCTAAAGCCATCAATTAATTGCAATGCGAGCTACGAAATCACCGAGGTTATACAATAGTAATTAAGTACAATAACACAATTAGTAAAAACTGATGGAACTATATGCCTCCACGGCAACGCGGCATGATATTACTTCGGTATTATGTGAAAAACATGAACCATTGAATTCCCGCGAAGATAACAATAAAAAGTTCTATAAATAAATGAGGAAGGCTAGTGAATAAATATCGCATGCTTTACCATATCCTCTTTAAAAACAAGAGAAAGGGCATGCATGGAAGAGTAAACAAAGCCGCCATTGCAGATACTGCAGTATTTCCGCTATCTACTTGCACCGCTAATTTATTCTTAGCGAATAACACATCTTTTCAACTAAAAAACGAGGTAACTGATATCTAAAACCATGAAAAAATTCCCAAATTAACGATAACAGAGCCATAAAACTAACATAGGTAACCCACCGCATTTTGAGTACTTACCACTGCTTTGAAAAAACTTTTATTTTAAGCTCAGCATTCCTTCCTGGTTTTCCTGTATCTTGTAGAATTATTAGACACATATCAAAAGCGCGATGCACGAACCATCTTCAAATTTAATAGCTTTTTAGCAATATAACACATCTTCCAAGTGATGAGCTTCACTGGTTCACCATTGAAATGAATGAAACAGCAACGCGATACTGGACGCGCGACGGGCTCGCAGCGCCACTCTGTAACGAACTAAAAAAATTGAATAACGTGGGAGGATTTTGGGGCCAGCCAACCAGCGGCGTAACAGCCGAGTTGGAGGGGGCTGCACCCATTATTCATTGTGAAAGCGGTAATGGACGCATGTATGTTTTTATCTGTGGAAATCGACTACTGGTGGAATCGACTATCGACGGAATCCACAATCGATAAGTCGAAATCACGGGCGGGAGTCCAAATCTTGGCATTCAAAAAAATTAAGTTTCGCCTTATGACTTGAGGAATAAATTCCACTGAAAAATATCTGTTTTGTTTCATCGCCTCAGTAGATAAAAAATCACGAATGAAATCACATTTCGAAGAGCATTTTTCTTTATGAAACGAGGGACTTTTCATGGCAGGATTTTTTTACATCTTAAGAGAGTTGATTGATTTTTTAAATTAATCTGCATATCTTGATAACCCAGGCGGACGGCGTTCTTGGGTGTTCCGAACAGAAATGATAAAACACTCTTGGTAGGCATTTTCTCGGGCGTTCACCTACGTTCCAACACAGCCCAGTTGGATAGCGTTCACGAGTGTTCCAGAGCAGAAAGGCAAACACTCTCGGGAGGTGTTCTACCGTGTTCCTAGAGAATTTCTGCACTGGTTTATCAGCAAAGCGTTTACTAACGTGCAAAAAAAGAGGGAAACACAAATACACGTGGAAGAACATCGACAAAGGCGATGAAAACATCTAAGAACGCATCAGAACCTTTAGAGAACATCTGTAAACACTCTCCAGCACCGTTATCAGCCTCCTTCATTTTTGCCAGGGCTGCCTGAAGCCATCCGGGAAAAATAAATTCACTGATGAATCAGTTTAAAGATATTAAATGAGACGACGTCTTTATCCAATGAAACCAGAAGGAAAATAAGAAGAGAGTAGCGGTTCGAGCCGACACCTTTACAAAGAATGAAGATACCTGTACAAACGTAATTATTTGCTTTGCCAACCTCGCTGCCGTGAATGACACCTGCCCTTTGCGAAAAGGTCCCACTCGATGTTTTCAGGGAAGAGTTAGCTGGTAAGGTTTTCCAACTAAATTCCAACAGTGTTTTTCAAGTGACACCATCACGTGGACTACCATTCGTCTGGCTCCTACCCTTCCACATATTTGGCGTGAGTGGCCCTTCCTGAGGTAATTTGGATTTATTCCTGTCAGTGCACCTCTTGGGGTCATAGGAGCACGCAAGTAACGGAAAGGTTTTAGCCCATTGGAAAGGACACTGTGTATACTGAAGGCTACATATGGAAATAGTATACGGACAGAGTAACCTTTAAAGGACACTTATTGTTTACTAATGGCTACACAGTAGCGGATACAGAAAAAAAATTCAAGAGGGGGGCGCAAAAGATATCTTGACCAGCCTTTACTTTTATCCTAAAAAAATCAAGTCACATGCAAAGTTTAAGAAAGTATTATTTAAACTGATTATATGCACATGAAATACAAAGCCATCTTATGATATAAAAAAGTTAAAACTGTAGTTCTGCAATGTTTGGTTATGCGGGCGGCCAGGAAAGGGTTGGGGGGCGCGCCTCCCATATGCATCCGCCACTGAGATTACATATCGAAGCAGTATATGAAAGGTATACATATACCTCTCAGATACTGTTTCCATATGTAGCACATACGTATACAGTATATGAGGTATATATATACCTTTCGTATACTGTATACGTATACGCTTCAGGATACTGTTTATGTATACTTTGAGTCTAAAACATGTATACAGATTCTCAAGGAAACAGTATACACCTGGTATACTTACGGCATATGTATACCGTTACCAGTGTGCTGTCTGGGACATTTTTGCCGCGGCGAATTCTTTGGAAAGCAACAACACATTAGTTCTCTCCAAATATATGATAAATTATTCCACGAGAAATTAATTAATACGATATTTTCAAATATAAACGGGATGAATTAGCTGTGAAACGCTTTAACCAAAAGTCTTGGTAAATCACTCCGGTAGTTTTAGGCAACTCACTTGACGAGTTCCCCTCCGAAATTGATTATCTGGATACCATGGACTTGTTTAAAAATAAAGATCATGGGAGAGTGGAGGTGACGCATAATTAAGGATGTCAACAGTTGCGAATGAAGATGTTTATTATTACCATCAAAACAAGAGTATAACCGTACTCATCGCAGAGACTGAGCACATTTCCCTGTACTTTTACTTTTAAGCAGAAGGTGAGAGAGAAAGTAGAATTGCACTGAATATCTGTGAAATAGTCAGGATTATTAGCAGATTTCAAGAGCAACTGCTCCTCAATAAAGTAATAACGGGGATCACTGTCTGGCATGACAGATTTTCAGGAATGAGAGGCAAGGACTAAGGAGTCACTGCAATGGCTGTCAGAAGAGCAAGATCCAGACATTTTGGAAAAATCTCACCCAATATTCGAAATTATCAACTTCCATGGGTAAGCTAAACTTCCCTAGTTTTAAAATTTGAACTTTCTCCAAATTAATACCATCATTGCGTGCCTCATTTACCACAACAGAGTGCTGTTTTCAAAGTATGGGGTTGAGGATAATCTTCGAAACAAGTATGCAGTCATGTTTATGAACCACTGTCCAAACATTTCACAAATCAAGAAACTGAAGTTTTTCTTTGAAGATTCACTAACAATAAGATGGAAATAATTTTCTCTCGGTCGTAAGTCTCCTTCTCCCAAATGCTTTCCTCCACCGCCTCTTCCAATGCTGAAAATTCCTTCACCCTCCTTCGTTTGCCTGGGCTCTCCCGTATGCTTGCCTGTGAAGACAGGTAGCTGTGGCAATATGGAAGTAAGGATGGCACAGCGTCTCAGTCGTGACCATTTCAATGGTGCGGAAAGTAATTTCGCTGTCCTCTCATCATACTTCTCTAATTTACGGATTATGACATGAGGAACAAATTGCTCTTCACACACACCTGTAAAAGTATTGCAATTCACTATTTAGGTCTCGGTACAGCAATCAAATTTCATATTTTACATATTTACGTTCAAATAAAAAATGTAAACGCTCACTTCCTATTACAGGATATTTTTAACTATTATTAATTTATTTTAAAGCATTTTTAATTCTTTAATCCACTCTATTTTGCTATTCTACCCCTCATCTCTTTCATTTTTAACCTTGAAAAGTTAAGGCGTGTGCATGGGCACCAATGACAACAATATTTATTTAACTAAGAATTATTGAGGATTATGACCGACAGGAATTAATAAGAATTGATTTACCAAATAGGATTCATGAATAAATAAAATCTGACGAATTTCCCAACTTATTAACTATTAAGCAATGACTTTTTTCTCACCGCGATCAATAGAATAAGCCTTCCAATAAAAAAAGCGATTAATAAATACAATCTAACCAATTGGAGTATTTCAAATTTGTTTAAATGTTACCACGGCTGTGCTTCTTTTATTTAGGATTAATTAAGTAAGTAATTATTTGAATAATTGGCAATAAAGGCGAAATGGATACTCTTCGACTCCACCAAAAAATAAAATGAGAATAATTTACGCACTTTCAATTTCAGGAAATCTTTGACTGCTGTCAATTAAATTAAAAGAAATTCTAATTAAGTGAATTTTGCCACTCGACTCCTCATCTCATTATTTATAACCCGCGAGATTAATTTTACAAAGCCGTACAAAAAACACCATGGACCTCTGAGAAAATCCATGTTCTGGGGCGCCTACAGTAACGATTTTAGGTAGTTTAACAATAAAATGATAGGAGTAAATATTTATATTTAGTCATGAAATATTTCATTGACATCAAACAGTGACATGAAAACAAAGATCTTTTATGTACTGGAGTTATTTTGCAATGACCATGCTACCTTTACTTATTGCCATGTTAACAACCTTTCAGTAATTACTTAAAGCAATATCAATTTCACTTAAATGATATCCTTCGATTCACTGAATGGGAGCCATGACTAAATTAAATATGCCGAATCACCTATTTAACAAGGAATAACTTTCCCTCACTGCGATCATTACGAACCCACATAGCAACGAACCTCTTAGAGACGTCTCACTATGGTCTCGAATGCCTAGAATATCGCGAATGCCTCGTAGATGTAATCGTGAGACGTTCAGGAATTAAAAAAAAATATATTTAAACGCCATCGATGCCTTCCATATATATTTTTAGGTGCAATTATGCAGTTGTGATTATTAAAATCACGACATTTAATATGGGTTTCTTATTTTCAAAAGGTCATCCATCAAAAATGCGTCGCTAAAAATGATCGAGAAAAGTAGGCCATGACTTTATAATTTGCATGTAATTATTTTTTTGCCTAAATTTAAAGCATACCGTAGTACAAAGTCTCATGAGACCATTTTTTTGGACATAGTGACATCTCAGAGAAGTCTCTGAAGCTCTCAGAATGTCTCTGAGACGTAACATGTGATATTCGAGACGTACCCGAGACGTATTTCTGCTATGAGGGAAAAGACTTCCAATAACTAAGTCAGGAGAGTTTAATAAATGATTTATCGATCAGGAGACTTTAGAAGTAAGTATCCATCGATTCATGCCCTTCAAATTTAAACTCGGCAATTTCATGGAAATGATTAGTAAGCAACTTAAACAAAACCGAAAATTCTTTTGAACACACTGTCATCAATACCTCTATAATACGTACCTTGCTGTTCTTTGTTGGCTCGAATTCTTCTCTCATAGTGGCACAAATGCATTTTGCTCGAACTTCTGGATCACTCGGGAAATTGAAAATAGACACCTTGGGCCCCGTCTTGTAATTTCCTCGGCAGTCAGAAACACTGCGGTAGTTAGGCTAATTGCACCACTTTTTACACTTCAGTTACATCCACTGCTACCGTAGAACGAACCACGGTAAATTTTTACAAGAGGTACAATCCGGATTTCGCCTTCAAACCTTCACTTTCCTGTAGTATTTTTGCCTCCTGATTAACGTGGTGACATTCATTCCTGGCGGAAATTAATAGTTTTCGAGATATTTTAACTTTTATGGATAGCGATTTTCGGGTTCTGCGCATGCGCGGCCATATTGGAATGGCGGTAAATGAGTTTCACGGAACATGTTTGAAATTGTAAACAAGAGAAAAATATCCCTAGTGATGGTCCAATACATAACAAAGTGGGAGGTAAAAGTGGATTAATCACTTTCTGGGCACATGTACGGGTTGGTCAACTAGAAAAAAATATCCTTCCAGCTGGTCAGTTGGTAAAGTGGGTAAATCACTTTCTGGGCACATGTACGGGCTGGTCAACTAGAAAAAAATATCCTTCGAGCTGGTCCAGTTGGTAAAGTGGGTAAATCACTTTCCGGGCACATGTACGAGTTGGTCAACTAGAAAAAAATATCCTTCGAGCTGGTCCAGTTGGTAAAGTGGGTAAATCGGGTAAATCACTTTCCCATGACTCTTCTTTTATTATGATGGTAATGTTTGCGCATGCGCACAAGGTGAAGTGCGTAAAGTAAAGGGTGAGTAAGTGAAGATCGTAAATGGCGGCGCATGCGCAGAACCCGAAAATCGCTATCCATAAAAGTTAAAATATCTCGAAAACTATTAATTTCCGCCAGGAATGAATGTCACCACGTTAATCAGGAGGCAAAAATACTACAGGAAAGTGAAGGTTTGAAGGCGAAATCCGGATTGTACCTCTTGTAAAATAATACCCGAACCACTGCTAAAAACCTCATTATTTACTTCAAATAATAGTTGTATTTTCACGTCTCACTCATTGAAGCGACTTCTGTTTACCACTTCGACAATGCCACTATCCTTCCATCAACAACTCCCTAACAACATTTGTAACCCCACTCCTCTAGACGTCACCGACATCCTCTGCTCGCTTTCGTAGGCCTTGTCTCTCGATAGCTACGGCGTCAACTCACACGGCGACAGCGGGAACCAGAATGACGTCACACGGGCTTTTCCTATCACTCATACGTAGCCGTCGCGTTTTCGCGCGCTTGAAAATTTTCACTTTTCAATTTATCGCGAAAATAGATATCGTCATTTAAAAATCTAAAAGCGTGAAATGCGTACTCCAGAAGTAGTAATTTTTCGATTTAGGCAACAAAAAAATAATAGGAGACCACCCTACTATTACAAACAATCACAACAATAGGTCTCTGGACAAAATTTTAATACCCCTTCATATATTAACTAAAAATCGTAAACTATAGTAAAATTGTCATTAATGCCTCTTTAATGCACTTATTTCACGTATTTTCTTAAGAATTTACAAAAGAAATGACCGTAACAGTTCCACAAACACACCCACTTCAAATCTTAATTCCATTGACCAGCCGGAAAGTGACGTCAGCTCATGCAATCGTGTGGGAAATATCAGTGGCGTTGTGCATTGTCACCAAATTTCTCGGATTATTTAACGACTTTAAGTAAGGTTTTGGAGGTTTTATCGTATAAAAACAAACGCCACGGAAACTGGTTTCACCAAGGTTGACACCAGAAACTTGCCGAAAATTACAACGGCGGCAATGTTTACTTACATAAGCAATTGCTACATGCACACTGAAAGCCAGCGAGTGAAGATGCATAGGTATGGTAATATAATATTACTGGCTCTTTTAAAATACAATTTATCTGTGTTTATGAAATTTAACGAGGAAATTCCATTTATTAGGGTCGCACGAGAAGATTGCGCTGACGACGCCTTTGGTTGTGTGCAAATTAATCAAAACGAATGTATCGTTCGAGCTCGTGTGTGCCCCGAGCACAAATTAGATCGACCCATTCTGTGGAGGCACAAGTTTTTGAGGAGGACGGTGAGGTGGAAGTTAAGAGCCTTTCTTGCAATGATTGCGTAGCTAGTTCTGATAAGCAAAAGTTTGAACGTGAGAGCAGTTAAAGTATTTGTAAGCAGGGCTGGGCAAAATACAGGTCCAGGAGTCTTGGAAATGCACAATACCTGGGTGTTTGAAATCGAAAACAGTATTTATTATCGTGAATAGCCACCTACCTATGTATTTAATCCTACAATGGGCAGACTCATAGGTACATTTCTAGGGTTGTCTACAAAGTGAAATAAGTGATCCATCATAAATTTGGTAGCCATCCGAGAAAAATGGTGTTTCGATAACACCCTACGGTAACCGAAATTCAAGACACAGCTGTGTTCTTACCCAGGAAAGAAAAACCAATTTCCAACAGTTTTGAACCTCATTTGAATCTGATCTGAATCCTTAAAATCTGATTTGACTCTGTCTTGACTCTGATTTCCACTGGTTTCCAGCGGACAGGGAATGGAAGGAAGTGATTTGAATCTCATTTCCATTGTAACTGGTTTCCAGCCGTCTTCCACATGGACTGTATTGACACTGACTTGAATGTCATTTGAAACTCTTTTCCTTATTTATTGGCTTGAAAGTGTTTTCCACAAGTGATTTCCAACAGAGTTGAATTGTAGAATGAATTTGAAATTCTCTTGAAATGAGTGTCTTATAAAAACCTATCTCACACAGGCTTTACGACTGCGTTGATTGGAAAATTACTTCTTCTGAGGTGTCAATGAGTATAATTAGTTCAAAATCATGGTCAGAAATAAAATAATGACGTAGAGGAAGTATTATCTTGCCGTCTTGCAAAAATTCACGGGTGATGAAAAAAATTTACTGTACATCATCCACATTTTGTATTGTGCATCATTTCACCTGCTGGAGCTCACCGGCCATGCAATTTAAGTGGCTAATACGGCTTAAGCACGTTTAAACCTCACTTTGCGACTTCGCCTTTAAAAAAATATAGCGGACATAGTGCTGCCACCTAACTACAAAAGATAGCAAACCAAAGTAGCAACGACGATACGACGATTCCGTTCTGTTTACGTGCTTGTGGTTCTGTTTGTGCTGAAGGGAAAGGTTAGGGTTGGTATTAACCTCGCCTCAATCAACACACTTAAGTATTTTCGACCACGTTTATTGCGATGGTAAGCGATACACTTGTTTAATGCTTCTCACGCGGGATAGTCCTTCTCTCTTGCCCTTTCGTCAGCGTCTCCCTTCGCGGCGCCTTGCTGGCGCTATCTTCCGCGTACCCTGGCGGCAGCGGCAGGGACCTCAGGGTCCCAGGGCAATGACCTCAACCAGGTGCTGACCTTGGTGACGGCGCTCGTAATGAAGGGCTCCACCACATCACCCCCCTGGCAGTGAGTAACCCTAGCATGGAGAAGAAAAAAAAGGAAAAAGAAAGAGAAAGCAGGAAATTTGTAAATATGTGGAGGAGAAAAAAAATTGTAGAAGGTCAGAGGTGGTAGTCCAGCAGATGCTGCGGGAAACGGACACGCCTCTTAGGGCGGCCACTGGGCAGCGTATATTCTGCCCCTGGAGCTGCGGGTGCAGGAGTTGGCCCATCAGCTGGAGGGATGCTGGTAGATGGCAACACCTGGGTTGAAGGCTGCCTCCTGGTGGTCGGAATGAGGATTTCACTCCTCTCCTCAGGGATGATTGGCTCCTCGGAGGTGATGTACGCAGGTTTCAAACGGTCAATGGCAATGTTCGCATCACGGTTTGGCAAACGCACTTTGTAAGTTTTACCATCCCGCTGTAGGACCTTGTATGGACCGTTGTAAGGGGCCTGAAGGGCACCGTGACTTGCGTCATGACGCACAAAAACGTGTGATGTTGATGGCAGGTCCTTATAGATGAAGGCATGCCGTGTGCCATGGCGTGCTGCTGGTCGAGGGCTCAGGCCTCGAAAGTGCTCCCGGAGCTGGGAGGTGAAATAGGTGGCGTTGGGGGTGGGGCCACTGGTTGGGGAGAGGAACTCGCCTGGAAGTCTTAGTGGTTCGCCGTATACGAGCTCCGCTGGGGTGGCTTGAATATCCTCCTTCAGCGCAGATCGGAAACCCAAGAGGATTGCCGGCAGTACATCCACCCACTGCTGCGTTTGGTGGCAGCGGATGGCAGATTTCAATTGGCGGTGGAAGCGCTCCACCATACCGTTTGCTGCCGGATGGTATGCTGATGTCCTCAAGTGGACTGCACCGGCTATATTGGACAGCTGGCGGAAAAGGGCACTCTCAAATTGCCTGCCTTGGTCCGTGGTAATTCTCTGAGGCATGCCGAAGCGGGACAACCAATCCCGAAGGAAGGCACGTGCCACAGTTTCGGCGGAGATGTCCTCGACAGGAATGGCCTCAGGCCACCGTGTAAAACGGTCTACACAGGTGAGGCAGTAGCGGTAACCACGGCAGATGGGGAGGGGACCAACAAGATCTATGTGTATATGTTCAAATCTCCTTCCTGGCAGAGAGAAATTAGAAAGAGGTGAGGAGACGTGCCGTGTGATTTTAGATCGCTGGCAGGGGATGCAGGAACGAGCCCACTGGCGGCAATCTTTTTTGATTGATGGCCACACAAAACGAGTTGTCATTAATTTGGTGGTGGCTCTCACTCCAGGGTGTGAAAGGTTGTGTATCGAGTCGAATGCTTGGCGACGGAAAGCTGGTGTGACATATGGTCTAATGTTTGAGGTAGATGTATCACACATTAAATGTACACTGCACCCGGGGATTGGCACTTTCTTGAGAATTAAAGTTGTTTCAGATTTGATAAGGGAGGCCAGTTCCTCGTCAGTCTCCTGGGAACGGCCTAGTGCCTCAAAATCAATACCACGAGCCACTTCCTCAATTCGGGACAAGGCGTCCGCAACGATATTGTCGGCCCCCGCTACATGACGGATATCCGTTGAAAATTGGCCTACCAGGTCAAGGTAGCGGAATTGCCGGGGTGAGCACTTGTCGGACTTTTGTTTAAATGCATATGTTAATGGTTTGTGGTCCGTGAAAATCGTGAAAGTTCGCCCTTCGAGCATATGTCGGAAGTAGCGAACTCCACGGTAAATGGCCAATAATTCCCTATCGTATGGGCTATACTTCTTTTCTGCAGCATTGAGTTTTTTAGAGAAGAAACCCAAGGGTTTCCAACCGGTGTCTGTCTGTTGTTGCAGAACTGCCCCCAGGGTAAAATCCGAGGCGTCGGTGAAAAGGCCTAGGGGGAGGGAGGGAACTGGGTGGGCGAGGAGGGCAAAGTTGGAGAGGGCGTCTTTGCACTTTTGAAATGAGAGGCGCAATTCGGGCGTCCATGTGATCTCGTCATTTCCTCGCACTCCACCACGTAATAAATCATTGAGTGGCGCCTGTAATGACGCCGCGTTGGGTAGGAAACGTCTATAAAAGTTGACCATACCCAAAAACTGACGTAACTGTTTGATAGTCAACGGCTCAGGAAATTCTTGAATGGCACTAACCTTGTCTTTTAATGGCTTTGTACCGTCAACACTTACGCTATAACCTAAAAATGTCACTTGTGACACACCAAAAACACACTTGGAGGGATTGATAACGACACCGTAATCACTAAGCCTAAGGAAAAGTTCGCTTAGGTGGCGCTCGTGCTCGTCCTCGTCTTTAGAGGCGATCAAAATGTCGTCCAGATAGGCGTAGGTGAAATCTAGGCCTCTGAGCACCTCGTCAATAAACCTTTGGAATGTTTGCGCCGCATTGCGGAGTCCATATGACATAAAAGGAAATTCAAAAAGTCCAAAGGGTGTGTTGATGGCGGTTTTGGGAATATCTTCCTTGTGCACAGGAATCTGGTTATATGCCCTTACTAAATCTATAGTTGAAAAAATTCGGGCTCCACTAAGGGAAGAGGAAAAGTCTTCTATGTGAGGGACGGGGTAACAATCGGGTATAGTGCGGGCGTTCAAAGCGCGGTAGTCACCGCAGGGGCGCCACTCGTTACCTTTTTTCGGGACGAGGTGGAGGGCTGACGACCAGCTGCTGTCTGAACGGCGGGCGGTACCCATTCGCACCATCAACTCGAATTCCCTCTTGGCTGCTTCGAGCTTATCCGAGGCCAGGCGTCGGGGTTTACTGCATACGGGCTGGCCGGGAGTGGTGCGTATGAAGTGCACGGTTGAATGTTTTGTCTTCCCGGGGGTTCCTGCCGGGCGAGTAATCTCCGGGAAACGGGACAAAAGGGTGTGGAAACGGGACTCACCAACAACCGCTTTTATTTGGTCCCCGGAGTAGACGCCGATGCTACCGATGGCATGCAGTGAGGTGGTGCCATCGATAAGTTTGGCGTTTCTCACGTCCACCAAAAGTCCAAAATGAGTTAAAAAGTCGACGCCAATGATTGGCTTCGATACGTCGGCAACCACAAAACGCCAAGTGAAGTCACGACGAAGGTTAAAATTCAAATTTAAAGTTTCCCAGCCGTAAGTGTGAATAATTGAGTCGTTCGCGGCGAACAATTGATAATCTGTCCGCGTCCGTGGTCCTTTTACATATGAGCGCGGATACACTGATAGGTCCGCTCCGGTGTCCACCAGGAATTGCACCTTAGTGCACACGTCGGTCATGAAAAGGCGGCTGGAAGTAGGGCAAGGGTCGGCAGCCGCATTTACAACCTGCCCGGGATGTTTTCCGGAGTGTAGGAGCAGGGGGGAATGCACTTGTGAGCGTCCTTGCCGAAGCGCCAGTGGTACCAGCAGACATTCGGGTCGCGAGGGCCTGGTGACGTAGGGCGTGAGGCACTTTTTCGGGAGCGGGAACGGGATCTGTGACGGCGATAATGAGGGTGCCCCGAGACGGAGAGTGCGCCTACCTGCCGGGTGAGCTCGTCCATTCTGGCGATGAGGGAGGCCATTATCTGCGAACAGCCTGCGGCACAGGTTTGGGAGGTGGGGGCAACTTCACTTACACTGAGGGAAGGGGGAGGCGTTGCCCGAGGGACCACTTCGTTTATGCGGTCCGCTAAGGACCCAAGGGCGTTGAGGTCTGGGGCATCGTGAGCCGCTAAAATAGCGTGCAAATGGCTCGGTAGACGTGAAAGCCACAGCGATCTTAGGAAATCGTCCGTGACGGAGTTACCCGCTAAATCCCGCAAATGTCTCAAAAACTGGGATGGTTTCCTATCCCCCATCTCCTCATGCTCTAAGAGGAGTTTTAATTTATGCTCCTGCGATGCGGAGAGTCTTTTAATTAATTCACTTTTTAAAGTATTGTACTTATCAGAGGTCGGAGGGCACGATATAATGTCTTTTACCTCCTGCGCGTAGCGGTGATCTAGCTGCGAAACCACGAACCAAAATTTGGTTTCGTCCTCCTTGACACCAGCAAGATAAAATTGTCCTTCTAGCTGGGAAAACCAAAGAGAAGGCTCCTCCGGCCAAAATGGTGGTGCTCGAACGGCGATGCGGTCCGCGCCGGGTTGCGATGCTGGTGGGTCGGGCATCTTCACAAACACAGTATCATAAACACAAAATAAGGAAAACTATTTACACACGCACATAGCACAGGATCACAATAAAAATATCAACTTAGAGACTTGATGGCCAAGGATTCGCGCGATGTCGGCGGCATGGCTAACGGAACTCGGCGTGGTCGCGCACATGGTTCGAAAAAAGTTTTTTTTTTTGAGAAAATAATTCGCGCCGGGGGTCACCACTGAAGGGAAAGGTTAGGGTTGGTATTAACCTCGCCTCAATCAACACACTTAAGTATTTTCGACCACGTTTATTGCGATGGTAAGCGATACACTTGTTTAATGCTTCTCACGCGGGATAGTCCTTCTCTCTTGCCCTTTCGTCAGCGTCTCCCTTCGCGGCGCCTTGCTGGCGCTATCTTCCGCGTACCCTGGCGGCAGCGGCAGGGACCTCAGGGTCCCAGGGCAATGACCTCAACCAGGTGCTGACCTTGGTGACGGCGCTCGTAATGAAGGGCTCCACCACATGTGCTAAAGTAATAGGGCGTGGAGAAAAAATAATCATATCAGTATTATTTAACCAGAGCTAAATTCCCGCAGCGTTGAATTAAGCCATTCGTGCATCTCTTCAGTCTTCAAGCGACAGTGGAAGCCTGATGTGATTTCGATCTTTAGTGTTTTCATTGAATAATTTATCTTGTGTCAACAGATTTTGAGCGATTACTAATATTTTTGTATGCAATATGTATAATATGTACTTGCGTTACGTCGCCGAAGAAAACCTACCAGGATTTTCAGAGTATTGTGTATCTTGCTGGTTTGTTTTTGCTAAGTGAAACGACCGTGTTCATGTATTTAAACATTAATGGCAAGTTTCTTTAGTGTAACATACAGATATCGTTGGCTTAATACTGAACCAGAATTATTTTCATAAGTCACGTAAAGAAGTCTTTCTTTCATAAAGGCATCTGAAATATTTTCTAGTGTTGTGATTTTTCTGTTAATCACGGAAAAATTTGTGCTCTTTGATAATTCAAGATTGTGGAATCTGATGTAAGTTGTTGTTGTTCTGGTGCAGTGACTGTTCTGTTACTCTTGGCAAAACTTTTGCCTTTCGATGACTTTTCAAGAACTGATAAACAATTACAAAAAGCACAACTAGTTTGTCTAACTCTCCTTCAAATGAGATTTCATCTGTAAATTCTGTTTCCCTAAATTATTTCTAACGCATGAAATTGAGATTTTAAGTGTATTCTGCCGCAGAATTTTACCAAATTAGATGACTATGTATTTTCAATTGAATATGTACTTCTAAAAGGGTTTGTGCATTCTTAATAAATACGTTAATAGAGCCTGTGTTATTTTGTTGTGGTGGGAGACTTACATGAAGTTCATTTTGTTAGGCTGTATTTTGTAAACTTTTTTCAGCTGAGTCTACATCAGGATTGATGATAGAGATGTAGTATGTGAAGTTAGAAACGTTGGTTGAGTGCAGCTCTGCGAAACTTGGAATTGGCGGAAATAATTATTTCCGCTTCGGGTATCAGCAGTTAACTCATGTATCCGAAGTTAACTTATGCATCAGCAGGTCATAGGAGGTGAGAATCGAGTCGCAAACAAGATTCAGATAGGTATGAAGGTAGAAAACAGATTCGAAATAGCTAAAACGGGGAAACCGGATTCAAATCTGTTGAACAGCGGAAACCAGAGTCAAACCACATTCATGGAAATGAGTAGAAAATAGCCGCCATGTTGGACCCTCACAACTGATTTCCCACTGTCTTCCAACTGATTTTCAGCTGTTTCAATTTTCAAAACAGATTCAAAGGAGAAGGAAATCAGTGCGTCAAACCTGTTGGAAATCAGTGTCAAATCTGATGGAAATCAGTTTTCCTTGCTGGGTACGCTGAGAGATATCCCGTTGAAAAGGTAGATAAAGTATTTAACTCCTTTCTATAGGTCATCAACCACTTTCTTCTCTTATTTTTGTCCATAGGGACACATGCAAAATCTTCTCTGGCGAGAAAATAGAGATACTTGAGCTACAGGGCACTGTACACGATTTATACGGTTTTCTTACGTTTTTCTATTGAGTATCCACACTGCAATACAATAGGTCTCTGGACAAAATTTTAATATCCCTTCAAATACTAACTAAAAATCGTAAAATATAGTAAAATTGTCATAAAGGCCACTTTAACGCACTCGTTGGACATATTTTCTTAAGAATTTAGAAAAGAAATTACCGAAACAGTTCCAAAAACACACCCTCTTCAAAACGTAATTCCATTGGCCAGCGGGAAAGTGACGTCAGCTCATGCAATCGTGTGGGAAATCCAGTGGCGTTGCGCATTGTCACCAAATTTCTCGGTTTATTTAACGACTTTAACGTGAGGTTTTATTTCTTATATATCTTTCGGAGGTTTTACGTAAAAAACAAACGCCTCGGAACCCGGTTTCACCAAGACTGACACCGGAAACTAGCCGAAAATTACAACGGCAGCAATGTTTACTTACATAAGCAACAGAAATTGCTACATGCATGCTGAAAGCCGGGGAGTGAATATCACTGGCTCTTGTAAAATACACATAAAATGTGTTTATGAAATTTAACAATGAAATTCCATTTATTAGGGTCGGACGAGAAGATTACGCTGATGACGCCATTCGCACCATCTAAACATAGATATGTTCAGATTGCCATTGGTTGCGTGCAAATTATGCACAATGAAAACGAATGTATCGTTCGAGCTCGTGTGTGCCCCGAGCACAACCTATTATGTGGAGGCACGAGTTTTTGAGGAGGACGGTGAGGGGAAGTTAACAGCCTTTCTTGCAATCATTGCATAGCTAGTTCTGACAGCAGTTCAAGTATTGTGTAAGTAGGGCTGGGCAAAATTGAAATGCATAATACCTGTGACTTGGGAGTTTGAAATCTAAAACAGTATTTGAAATACTTTTTGAAATAAAAAAAACATTTGCAAGCCGGCCGGTCGACGGCCGACAGAGGTCTTCGTTAATATTTTTAAAACACCTTCCCTAGGTATTTCGCTGGAATCCTCATTCCATGGACAGGCGAAACTTATTTCAGTTCCAAAAAATGTCCTCATAAAGCAAACCACGGCATCACCTTATTCATTAATCTCCAGAATTTTCCCTACATAGTGAGCAACTGACTTTTTGCTGCTGAATCTAGGCAGAATCCAATCTCCACTTTGAATGTTACGGAGTCGCGGTGACTAAATATTTTTTAAGATCTCTTAGTTTCCACTTGTGCACTTACCCCACCTCACTGACCTCACCTTATGGAAACTAAGAGATCTTAAAAAATATTTAGTCACCGAACTTGTTAAGCTTTTTCGACTCATGCTATCTTGTTTCAGGCATTAATACCATGTCGTCTACATCCTTCTCGTCAGAAGACATGATATCCAATGCCCTATCATAATCAATCAACAAACTGAAATAAGCTATCTTTATCAGATAAACCTTCAAAATAAGAGTTAATGAGAGGACTCTATTAAAAGACCTAGTTTTATAAACTTCGGTGTTTTGCAACATTTATTTAAGAAAGTTTAACGCAGGAACTGCCAGACAGAAACTAAAAATTCAATCCATACTTCAACCTCGTAGCCTGGGGTAAGTGCGACAGGGGGTCGCACTTACCCCAGGTAACGGGGTCGCACTTGCCCCGGAAGGTAGGAATGAATGGTTACGACGGGGAAAGTGCGACCCCCATCTAAACTAAATATAATGACCCAAGTTCCTAAATTTTAAGTAAAGCAAGGAAAACCAATCCATGAAGAAGAGAAAACAAGATATAGTTCTTACCTAACACCTCCGATGCGTTGATTCAGAGGGAACTGCGGTATAGACTCTCCTCACAACCAACTAAGACTACGAGATGAACGGACAGGTATATTTCCTAAGCATGTGGAACGAGAAATTAAGGGATAAGTATTACAAAGTCGTTGGCTCTGGTTTCATAACAATGTGTGGAATATGTTGCACGACCGCCACCTGCTTCGAGAACGGAAATACGATTTTCCTGGAGGGGAGTCGCACTTACCCCGCAGTCGCACTTACCCCACCTCACCTTATGGAAACTAAGAGATCTTAAAAAATATTAAACCTGTTTTTTCTCGTAAGGATAGTTACAAATAGTACACGAGAAAGGTATGTTTTAAAAATATATATTTTATTTTTTAAAGTAAAACTTCTCAAATGTTGCTCTATATGGTTGCATTAGTCTCCTTGAGGAATACAATTTTTTCAAAAAGCGTCGGACAGAGATCCCCTCGAAGTGGATAAAGCCAGCTAGTGAAAAAACTTTCCACTGGTGAAGATGAGTAGGTATAGGATTGTGTCAAATCTGATAAACAATGCGTTAATATTAGAATTAATTTTTTTTCATTCATTCACATTCGTCGGCACTTTCTCATCCGAACCAATCTTCGTTCTACGTCTTGGGTGACCGTATGAAAATATTTATTTGGAGCATTTCTAGTCGTATTTCTGCACTTAGGCACAATGCAGTACTTGAAGCTATACGCTGCGACATATCGAGGAATAACTACGACACGAAAAATACGGCGTAATTTTTCCTTGATGGCCTGTAAGACGTATTTTAAATGCTCATAATAAAAAAATAGATGACTTTACAGCCATATTGTTATAACTTTTAGCTTAATAATTACACCTACTTTTCAGAAACGTCTTTACCTAAATATGTGTTCAGAGACCTATTGTTCCACCAAGCAAATGATGTAGGTGTGTAACGTAGACCACAATCTGCAATCAACTTATTTTCATTTAATCTTTCCCAATCTCCCCAAACAATCCACTTTATTTGTTTCAAAAACGCCTTGGCAACCCAAAATATTCACAATTTGCCGTTTGACGTTAAAACCGCAATTGTTTTCTCCACAACTGCGTTTGAGTCCCTGCATAGACCGATTTTCTATCCACATCCTCAGTCTGTCATATGGCATAACTGATATCAGTGGATACCGTCCCGTGACGTCACGGTCCGATGGCGTCGTGTTTTCAAGCAGCCGATGAAGATTTATTTTTGAAGGCCTCTGAACTCAGCTAAAAAACATTATTCATCCGCAAAATTTTCGGCGAGTACATTTGAGGTAGGGACCTTTTTATTCTAATACTTTAAACAATTGTGCATGTCCCCATTGTTTTCATCATGCAATCAAGATATGGACTGTGAGGTTGTTCCGTCTTATTATTAAGGTTTTCATGAGTCTTCTCTTCTCCCCTACTCTTCTTGGGACTTCCTCATTACTAACTCGCTCGCTCTACATCTACATAATACCCTGCGAGCCACCTTTTGGGTGTTTGGCAGGGGAATCCTCATCATTCTTCTGTAGAACCTCATTTCGAAGGCCTCTATCCTTGCTTTCTCCGCTATTGTCATTGTCCATGCCTCACTTCCGTACTCGAAATTTAGGTTCTCATAAATTGTTTCTTTACTTCCATATTTAAGTTTCCCGCTGTAAGCAGGTCTCTCTTTTGGTGGAATGCTCTCTTTGCTCGGGCTATTCTGCTGATAATTTCTTTCTTGCTACTTCTCCCGTCGCTAGTGATCCTGCTTCCCAAATAACAGAATGTATCCACCTCCACCAATGTTTTCTTCCATATTTCAATGTTAGTCATGACTTCTTCTCTTCTGCTGCATACAAATATCTTGTTTTCTTCGTGTCTTTCAAATCATTCTCTTTTTCGCATATGCCGGCTATGTAATCGGCAAATCTTAGCATTATATTTTCTTCTCTATGGATATTCACCCCCGAAGCCTTTTATTTGATTTTATTTATTGCTTTCTCGATGTAAACATTGAGAATTACGGGTGGCAATGCTCAGCCTTGTCTCATTTCCTTCCCAATTCTTGCTTCTTCACAGCTGGGCCCTGATTTTATCACCGCCACTTGGTTTTTGTAAAAATAATGGACGATTCTTCTTTCATTGCAAATAAATCCAAATTCTTCTAGGATTCCAAGCATTGTGTTCCAATCCATGTTGTCAAATGCCTTCTCTAATTCCACGAAAGCAACGAACGTTGCTTTGTTCTTTTCCACTCTCTTTAGTATGAGCAGCCTAAGAGCCAATATTGCCTCCCTTGTTCCTTTCTTTTTCGGAATTCGAATTGGTCATAATCCAAGTACTCTTCTGTTCATCTATAGATGATCCTTGTCAGTATATTTGACGCATGTGTAGTCAGTCTTATGGTCCTAAAATCTTTGCAGTTCTCCGCTCTATAGTTTCCTCTTAGGAATTGGGATTATAATGATGCTCTCGAAGTCCTTTGATATCCCACCTGTCGAATACATTTCACTCATGATTATGAACAGTTGGTTCAACGTCTTTTCTCCCGTATTTTTAATAAGCTCTGCCGGGATATCGTCAATTCCAGGTGCTCCTCTTATAGGTCTCTTACAGTCGCATCTGGTTCTAATCTTCAAATTCCCATGTCATCTTCATCCACTTCCCTCTCGAGATATGAAGTGAGAATCTTTGAACATTCCACATAAAAATTTATTAAAATACAACTTCACCATGACTGCAGTTTAATAAATTTGTATGTGGAAAATGCAGAGTGTTTCACTTCAGATCTCATAATGGATCTCCACAAAGTATCTACCTCTCCCATTCAATTTATCACTTCCCTCTCGTTTTCGATAGCATTCGTTCTTAGGCTGCTTTCTTTGTACAAATCTTCCAGATATTCCTTCCATCTCTTCCCTTTGTCTTCGTTTTCAATCATTAGTTCTCCGTTTTTATCCCTAAGGGTATTACATCTTACGCCCCTTTCCTTAAAGTGGTTCCTCACTATCCTATAGGCTGCCTCTACTTTTCCATTTTCAAGATTGTTTTGTACGTCTTCTCAAATATTTTTCATCCACGTTTCTCTAGCCTTTCTCGCTTTGTGACATAATTCGTTCCTTATTCTCTTGTAACCATTCTACCCTTATTATGTTTTAGCAGCATTGTATTTTCTTCTTTCTTCAATGGGATCCAATACTTCCTGCGTGATCCATGTTTTTTTCATAGCGACATTTCTTTTACCAAGAACTTCCAGAGATGCCGTCTGCAGACCACTTCTAATGGTTTTCCAACTCTCTTCTTTGATTTTTTGGTCATATCATCCTCTATTCTCTTTTCTACATCTTCTTTAAAAGCCAGTTGATGCTGACTCATCTTCATTTTCTCAACCTGTCATATGCTTTTCACGGCTTCCTTCATTTTTTTATTATTTTAGGTGGCATTTCAACATAACTAAGTTATGGTCACGGTAGAATTTTCCCCTCGGTAGCTTTTGCAGTTCTTCACCTGGTTCCTGAATCTTTGTTTCACTAGAGCGTAGTCGATTTGGATTCTTCTAAGGTCTCCTGGCATCTTCCACGTGTATCTTCTTTGTAGAGTATTTTTAATAAAGTGTTGGCGACCACTAGCCTGTGTTCAGTACAGAAATGAAGTATTTTTTCTCGTCTTTCATTTCAATTTTCTAACCCATATTTCCCAGTTATTATTCCGGCTTGACCTTCGCCGACGATGGCGTTCCAGTCACCTAAAATAATACGAATTTCTTCCCCTCTCACCTGCTTGACAACTTCCGTTATATCTTGATATGCATCTTCTACTTCTTCATCTTCATACTGTGATGCAAGCATGTAAGCCTGCACCACTACAGTGGCTACGGGTTTAGTTTCTATCTTCAGCAGCCCTCTCCCCCGGTTTAGAGGAGGCATAATAGGGTGGTTTCCTATTATTTTTTTATTGCCTAAATCGAAAGATTATTACTCCTGGAGTACGTATTTCGCTCTTTTAGATTTTTAAATGACGATATCTATTTTTCGCGATTAAATGAAAAGTGAAAAATTTCAAGCGCGCAAAAACGCGACGCGTAAGTAGGAAAGTCCGTGCGCCGCATTTCTGGTTCCCCCTCTCTCCTTGTGAAGTGACCTTGATCGAGGCTCTGAGCGCTGATAGGACGCAGGATGCTAGCGGATAGCTGAGTACCTTCCTGTCTGGTAGCGCATGGCTTAAAAAAGGTTTATTAATACCTTATCAAGCGAAGAAAACTTTCCGACCTTAGAGAGTTTTAATAGGTGATTATTAAGACATGTTTCCCTGAGCTCTGTGCCTCATGCATGCATTGGTAACCTCAGACGATGTATAACTCCTATCCTCTCGTGTAGAAACTAGGTCCCTGTGACGTCACGCGGAGCGGAATCGCATGGGCGCCAATCTGGCCTTTTTCAAATGAGGATAAAATTTGACCCTTGCCATTCGTCTAAACCGGTATTTCAAAAACCAAATAATTTGTGTATTATGAATACACTAATGGTGGGCAACGAATCGCAATCAATGCCTATCGTTTTCTTTGATGAAGGAAACTACCCTATTGTTGGCGGCCCCCAGTCGCCAAGTCACGGCATCTTCACAGGTTTCATTAAATGGTCTTCAGTATCATTCAAATGGTCTACCTTACCCTAGGATAGACCAATACCCCCTCAGAACACGTCGCTTTTTGTCCACGACTGCTTATTCAACGAGAGAACCCACTTATATCGCTCCTAACCTCTGTATCTAGAGGTCGACCCACCACCCGCAATCCGGTGGACGCACTCGGTGGCTGGTGGATGATGGTGGAAGATGATAACCTCACTCTTCTCGAAAAAGCTCATTTGGCTATGACATAGTGCCGTTTTGCTGAATCCCCTAAAAATAACCGTAGAACTTCGTTTAAAAGTTCTACAGGCATTGCAAAATGAAAGGAATACATTGATGAACTGACATTTAATGCAACAGTAACAATTTAAAAAATTAAAATTGCACTGGCAACAATAAACTGACCGCAAAAGTACGCCGGGATGGGCTGCCTTCGGGGAAAAGGGTCGAGGATTATATTTGCCCAGTTGCCGAGGAAAGGGTCCCGGACCCCGCTAGGAAAGGTCGATCGACTACCTGGTCAGTCCCAAGCCACAGAGCACTATTTGGTTTGAATTTACTGCATAATTTTACTTATTTTCAATATGGCCGCCGTGCGCATTTTTCATTACAGAGAAACCTATGGTGCAGCCACGGTGCAGCCACCTAATGTCCCCTCTGTATATATCTACTCTGCGCCCAAGCCGAAAAAAAACTCCGTACGGGGCGAAAAAGAAAATCTCAAACCCTTCGTAGAGCCAAAAGCAACTTCCCGCGAAGGAGCTCGGCGCGAAAAGGTTAAGCTCACAGGTCAGCCGCGAGGCCCTTTTAGTACGATAACAATAAATATTTCCTGTTGTGTGTCTGTTGCCTAAAGTGTGATGCATAATACGATGGCCTTGGAAGCAATACTGTGAGCAGCAAACCGCCCAATGAGGAAATAACCTTCCAATGGATTACCTTACGATTACATAAATCTTCGAAAACCTTGTACTTTTAGCACAGCATCGTACTCTATTATTTTATTTTTTATTTTAAATTAGAAAGCGTCAGAGCTTTTTCCGCTTTCTTTATGTGAAATAATCTCATCGAACAAAATTAAGGTTTTTTCGAGGAAAAACTGAAAAATTACCTTTGTTAAATGTCTTTGGAGAACACTAAAAAACTGAGTTGCCTTTTTATAAAATAATCACATGCATTATTTTTGCTAGTAAAAACTATGGAGGTCAATAAAAGGCGGGATAAGGCGAGATAAGCAATGTCCATCCTTATTTCTATCGCTTCCTGAGTTAAGCGATACCAAGAATTTCCTTGGAGCTGCAGAACACTCTTATCGTCCCAATGAATGCGATGGTCTAGACTAAGGCTATGCTCAACCACCGTCGATTTCTCGGGCTGTCCAACTAAAAAATTCCTTCGTCGTTCCTTCAGTTAAGTGTAAATCGTTCGTAAAATAAGGACGAATTTCTGGGCAGGATAATAAGGCAAAACAGCCAACTCAAAAGCGATCCCTTAACAGCCACTATTGAGAGCTGTATGAAGGCATAATTTCATTATCAGGCTCTTCAAAGTTTAGATATTGCATTTAATATGAAAACTAATAAAGAAAGCCTTCCCAGTGTTAGGATATGTTGGTCGGAGATTTCCAAGAAATACCGCAGTGAACTATCGATGGTCCATGCATGAGATACATCCTCCTTTCATGTTTTCTGAGGTCTTTAAAAAAAAAAATATGAGGAAAAAAAACCAGGACTGTCGAATTTTAATTCTAGTGCACACACATTGCTGTTTGCAGAGCTTTCAAATTTCGGCCAGCTGATCCTTGAAATGAGCGGGAGCTGAATCCAGACGACCCACACTCCGCACCATCCTTCCTCAAAGATAGCCACCACTACAATAGCACATAAATGGATTAAACGGGGAGGTTAAACTACCATTGATGCCTTGCATCAGTTATATCGCAGCTCCCCTGTGCAGGGGCGCAGCTAGGAATTAAGGCTAGGGGGGTTTTCAGGCGCAACTGGGGAGTCTGGGGGTATAGCATACCTGCCAGGGTAAGCGGGGCCTCCGCCAGAAAAAAAATTAAGATAAATGGTTCAAATGGTGAGTTTTACGACTTTTTGAGGAATATTTTATTAATCCTTACACTATTTTATAAGTAATATTAATCCAATTAAATAAAATAGATTAGACTTTTAAAAATGCCTGAGCTCTGGGGGGGGGGGGTTATCCCCCCAAAACCCCCCTCGCTGCGCCACTTCCCCTGTGTACTACTCTATGAGCTGCTACAGCCAATTTCAAATTTTGCCCCTCTTTCCAATCAAACCATGCGTTATCGGTTACAAAATTCTACACCTTTTGTTTATGTTAGCAACACACATTTTAGATAATTAGTGAAATTACCAAGCAGACATGCTATTTAAACTGATTCCGGATATATTTCCGATTCAGTATGCCACGACATTCGCTTTAAGATCGGTCATTCAGAACGGATTTATGTTTATTAAATCAAGAGACTATAGGACAGGGTGACACTGTAATTGAAAGCCCCCGACTTTTACAGGATTTTCTGTCTTTTTTCATTTTCCAGAATATTTATACCCTGTATTTCCGCGAGGCGAAATATAACGCCTAGCGGACATATATCTCGCTTGAAAGAGCGCACTTAGGGCGCGTGTGATGTTCCTCTGCCCAAGCAGCCCTTCAGGGGCGGTCGAGGGAGATGGTGGTATGACACTCATGATGTGGACCCCCATACCGGGGGCCTGTTTCTGAGATTCACCCCCTGAAAAGTTTGGGAAATTTCATAAACGGAAACGGGCAGATCCAGGCTTTCTTTCTGGGGGGGGGCACAATAGGCCGGCCCTTATTTTTCAGAATTGCGAAAAGTTATGTTTTCCTGGTCTCAAAATGATCCAAATGGTGTTTATATTCACGTGGTAAAATTTGGTTACTTTAAAATAACGGCAACCCGTGCCCCAAGGGCCCTAAGTACTAAGGACCCGGCACAAGCAAGGCCGTTTTCAGGATTGTGTTCTGGGGGGGGGGGGCACAAGGATACCTCGTAATACGAAATGAACGCAATGATAATAATGGGACCGTATTAAAAATCTTCTATTATCAATTATTTAGTGAAATTATTCCTTGAAACTGCGCTGAAATCTTACAAATAAACTCTGAAATAACCTTTTCCAATGGCCATCTCAAATTTGCACCAGGTTCTCTCGAATCTTCTGACACTTTTATTTTATTTTATAATATTTTTACACTGAGTTTGCATGCAGTGGGAAGCAACTATTGAAAACGTAGAATTTTATAGTGACAGATTTTTTTCAATTTCCACTTGGAAATCGCAGCTGCCTTTTCCTTTGATTCCCTCAGAATTCCTTGGATCTCTTTTTCTCCTTTTTTGACATTTTTCTTACACATTTTAAAAATTGAAAACAACAACAACAATGCTACTTTATTATCTATGATTAGAAGAAGGTTAAGACGTTGGAAAGACTCTTAGAAGAGTACCTAACATGATGAGGCAGTGTTCCAATATATTTTTGGGGTACTTGAATCGTAATTCCGGTGTTCTTTTAGTGCCCTTCAGTCTGGACTTGAACCAGATGAGAAATGAAGTCATTGATGGAGGGGATTTTGAGGGTGCATCTAACATCGGACATTTTGATTACACTGAGGGAACGGATCGATTTATTTTGGAGGGTTTCAAGTTATTTGCTGATAGTTCTGTCTTTGGCGTAGATTTCGCATGCGTGCGGGTGACTCGCGTGATTTTCGTCATTCGAGGGGTCATTTCTCTGGACAAAGACGTCAGTGCATCCGAACTATGCAATGCTGCGCATACAATGAGACATAGAGGTGCAATGCAATGACACCTCCTAATAAATTAGAGTCCATGCAATAATCATTTTTCGTCAAATTTTCCCGATTAAAGCTCATCTGAGAGCTATAAATGATTCACGTCTGAATAATTTGCAAATCGTTATTTCATTATTAAATTTATTTTTACATCTATCCAAACATTAATGCAGATTTTATTTCTGTTGCAACCGCGCCGTATTTACAGTATTATTGCTGATATTTTTTTTCACTGCCTGATATCGTATCGACTGATTATATTTAGCCGAAAACTCAATAGAAGCTCGATGGAACAAGCGGAGGAGCCATACGGTCTTTTTAGTGTCCTTATTTTTAAACGTGGTAAAAATCCTCAAAGGATTTTGCGGTACATCAATCGTGTGCACTGAGAGAATTTTTAAATACCTTTTCCGATGACAGTATGTAAAAACTGGAATGACTTTTGTCCCTATTCTCGCTAAAAGCATTTCTGGAAAACCCCAGGGGTTACTTGAAGGACGACCAGGACGTTCTCTTCTTCCCACCTCGTAGCCCCCACCCTCCAAAAAATTCTAAATTTATCTCATTTTTTTCTCTGTTTCAACATTTATCAAGCTTTGCGAGGTGCCTTGCGTTCGGATTAAATTTCGCGGCCGTGTCATTTCTGCTGCTTATCATCGATTCACAGGTATATTGAGGGGATGAAGATGGTTTTGTTCTTTTTCTAAATGTCGGTCGTTTAGCCACTTAATATCGGAAGTGAATGTTGTGAAGAGAATTTTCTATGAATGGAACTCCTACTTTCAACCCAAATTCAATAAAAATTTAATCATAATATACTATCTGGAAAATTATTTTGTTTATCGCAACATACCAACCTTCAACTCTTCAAGTTAAATTGAAAGAAGCATTGGATAACCAGCCTGCATTTGAAACTTCCGCAAAAATATATGCTATCGAAATTATTGCGCTTGGTGCCATGTTGTGATTTGTAATAATATGGGAGACGGGTTGATTGGTGTTGTGTAGTCGTGTAGTGTTGTGTCGTCTGTTAGGTTGTGTCAGTGGCGTAAATTCAGTGGTTAAAATTAATTCCCAAGTGTCCTCCATGGCTAAAGATGATGCGGATGATCATTTGCCGGACAAGGATGCTGCGAAAGAATTTTACGCCAAGTACGAGCCTAAAGAAATCTTAGGAAGGTGAGATTATTTGCCAAGTGCGATGTATGTTGATATTGTTTCAATATGTCATTGGCTGTCCATGTGTTTTTTCTCTCAGAGGTATTAGCTCGACTGTTCGTCGTTGTATCGAGAAAGAGACAGGTAATGCCTACGCTGCTAAAATTATTGACCTTAGCAATGATCCGAATGATGCGGAAGGTAAATCAATGTTGGCAGCTACCTTAGAGGAGATAAACATTTTAAGAATGGTTGCTGGTCATCCATACATAAGTAAGTATTGAATACGATACTAATCCTCTTTATCATTCCTCTCTGATATCATCTCTGATTTTTATGGCGTAATTGTTATTTATATCTTCTATTACAGTCGAACTACATGATGTATTTGAATCTAGTACTTTCATTTTCCTAGTCTTCGAATTGTGTAAAAACGGCGAATTATTTGATTATTTGACTACTGTTGTTACTCTCTCCGAAAAGAAAACAAGGTCAGTTAATAACTGTCTCGGCCTACCTTGCTTTTACACCAAATTTCTTTCACCCTTTTTTATGAAGTACATTTCATCAACGATATGTTTCTTTCAGGTATATCATGCGACAAGTTTTTGAAGCGTTACTTCATGTACATAATATGGGCATTGTCCACCGAGACTTGAAGCCAGAAAATATTTTATTAGATGACAATTTAAACGTTAAACTGACGGATTTCGGTTTTGCGCGTGTGGTGAAACCTGTGGAAAAATTGTTTGGTAAGTATATGTGCTATGGAGGAGGAAGATTAGACCTCAATTTTATTTTTGTCTTCTCATTTTTAAATTTTCATGCTAGAATGCAGTTATTGATTTCGTGAAGGTTCTCTGTGGGCAGTTTGCCTTTTAACTTATGACTTTTTTATCTACCAATAATGTGCTGTGACTGGTGTTAATTTTGTTATCTGATGGAGTTGCCATGATCATGTTCAGTGATAGTTTTCTCATACGCTTCCATTAATGTTTTTTTATCGGTTTGAATAATCAGGATAAAATACTCTCCTGAATGGCCCATCTGCTGGCCGGTCTTTGTTTTTTGCTGTTGCATTTCAACCTTGGGTGTTTCCCTGTCTTCTGCAGTAATCTTCCTTTCCATTTCAATCTTTGTCTATCTCTCATCGACCAGAACTTCAGTCATTTAGGGTCAATGTTTATCACTTCATTCAAGTAGGCTTTTCCACCTAATGGCTGCTGCAATTTTTTCTAATATGATGTTATCAGAGCTGGATTAGAACTTAAATGTTTCGTGAAGTAGGCATTTAATTAGGAGTATTGATAATTCTCCTAAATTTTCATAATGAATCATTGGATAACTCCCACTTAGCTAGCTCCAAATTGATTGCTTATTTTAGAGTGAATTCTTGCATTTTTGTCTCATCCTCTTGTACTCTTTCCATGTATTCGGGGCTGTAAGTGGTCATGGTAATCAGGATAAGTCTGAGAATAATTTGTCGGTAGCATCAGGTAATATTGGCGTCATGATGCATGGAAATCAAAAGAACTGCCACGCTGTGGGCTGACTGAGTGCATACATCTGCAGCACAGAAATATTCTGTAAATTTGCCTGAGAGTAATAAATGATATGGGGAAATGAATATCTTTGTTAGGGACTGAAAATGTAGGTATCTTGTTGCAACAGTGGCAATGGATGTTTCACCTTTTGCCCTTAGAGTTTTCTTCTTTAAGGTACTCGCATGAAATCCATGAGAGAGCTTGTGCTGAGTGGCATTTTTTTTCTTATGTTTTGCTCCATATCCCTGCGGTGGATGCATTTCATGTCGTGTAAGATCACTGGGTGTGATTAATGGCATTGGATTGGCAACCCATGCCCATTTCCTCGGTCTTTGTTTTCTTGTTCTCAACATTTCCCTCTCTCCTTCTCATTTCTCAGTTGTCGGTGCTGCTCAGGTCATTTCCATCTCGAGAGATTTCAATGTCCTTCTGAGGGACTTGGTTGTGTCTGTGGTGTCTCTTTAATGTGTAATAAATGTAGTACCTGCAGTGTTTGTGCAGTGGAAATGCCTCTCATCTGTGGCCCAGCTGTGTTTGATGTAGTACTCAATTCAGACCTTGATATTTTTCAGAATGTGATGGTATGAAATTGTGAAGGTACTGTGATTCTAGACTATGTTCTTTATAGTCTCAAGTACTAGTCTTAAATAAAAAGAATCAATCGAAGTTATGTTTTCCGTAACTGATACAAACATGCACAGTTTAAAAAGTTTACTGTATAAATACCCATAATGAAACTGGAGACTTGTGGGATGGGGCCTAGCCAGAATGAATGGTATCTCGCCAACCATTGCATGTGGGGGATAGATGCACATTACCAAAATCTCTTCCCGTAATTAATGTAGCGGGCTGTTTTCATATCCGCAGTTGCACTTTGAGCACTCTTCAATTGACTACGGGACAGCAAACGTTTGAAGAGGAGGGGGGACAAAGGTCACTCCCGTCCCCCTTCCAGGAAGAATGGTTTGTATGGAGGGGAAAACTGTTAAGTTTTACTCCTTTCCTACCATTGAAAAGTTCCAATTAGTAAGATCATCTAAAATTGATCTTATATTTCATTATTCACTTGGTAACTACATCGGCTTTTGCTATGGAATTATTTAGGTTTTTACACCTTCTTGCTTGAACATGTAAGGGTGATTGATCTTCAACATTCAGAGCTTTATGAGGTGGTAGTAGGAGCAATTTTACTTATTTTTCCTTTTGGCGGTATTTTTCATGGCTATTTGAGTGAGAATGCATCACTGATTGGTGGGAGTTCAAATATCGATTCTAGGTATCCAATAGTGCATTGGTTCATAAGGCCCTGCGTGGCACTCTTTCAACTTCTGCATCCAGGGAGGCCGTGACATTGGTACGCAGCGCTCCACCCCCCCTCTCATGTCACCCCATTCCCCATCAATTCTCCATATGGAGGGAACACCACAGTCCTTGACAGCTCGAAAATTAAATGCTGCTTTTACTGTGTGGTGTTGGAGGTAACCTGCCATGGCAACTTCGAGCCACCAGTTGATGTTCTGTTGCAATTCATTGCTATTTACCAAAGTGGTAAAGTCAAGTGGCCGAATCCAAATGTCGCTAACTTGGCCCAGGTGGTTGTGAGTGGCAAACATTTCTCTCAGCATGCAAATTCTTTTTTCCCCGCCCCCTCCCCGTGACCTCCCTCCCCTGCAGACCTGTGTGGCACCCCTGGCTACCTGGCTCCCGAAGTGCTCCAGTCGAACATGTTTGAGGACGCAGAGGGCTATGGGAAGGAGGTGGACGTGTGAGTAGTCACTTTCACATTCACGTTGAGTCGTCCTCTTCCAAACTCTTCTCCTCTGATGCTCTTCAATCTCTGACTTTGCGTTGTTTTGTATTTTTACCTTTGGCGTTGCCACTTGATTTCTCTTTTTGTGCATTTGCTCTTGTGCAGGCTCATCTCATGTAGTGTGCGCAAGAAATTGCTTGCTCAGCATTTTTCTCTTAATTTACCCCTTTTTTTTTTAAGTAGAATTCTATATCATTTTGACATTTTTTTGGTGTGTGGTGAAGTTGAATGAGATGCATGGCTTAATTTGAATGAACATTTTTTTTGTATCTGCGTGGAGCCCTTCTCCTAATTCCTCACCCTTCTTCTCCTATTCAAGCCATTCTCTGTAGGAATTGGAAACGTGTTGCTAGAATCCTTGCTTTCGTAGCTTTTGTTCCTCCTCTCCTTTGAAATCAGTTCACTCTCTTCCCAATGGGCTCCCGTGGTGCCCTGATTTCACTTCAAGTTGGATATGTTGGTCATCCTATCTACAGTATTTCTGTAAATTTATTACTTTATATATGCACTTATTTTTTTCCTTTACCAATTCAGTATCATGCCGATGCATTTGAAGAATCTTTGATCTGATCTAAAGATCATATCATGAGTTATGCTATCCTGTCATGGCATTTATAGCAACTCTTCCACCCATTTTGATGGTATTGCATTTACTGTTCAAGGAGATATTGTAGTTCCAAAATATCTCTTTCTATTTCAACTTTCTAAGGTAAAAGGGTTCCTTATAAAACTTAGAGGTGGTGGTTGCCAAGTTCTTCAAATCTGGGAGGATATTTTGTGGTTACTATGGCAGCGTGAAAAAAGGCGGAGCACTGAACTCAAATGATTTGTGTGAAATCAATGCAAGTGGAGCTCTATTGAATTGTGTATCCTGTTGTTTGACTCCTTTTTGATGTAACTTGGAAATGTCTATATTTATTGGTGCTTGTGTGCAGCTGCTTCTACGGTCAAAGAATGAAGAAAAACATGTGGAAAAACTAGTGAGATTAGGAAACTGTCTTCTCTTTCACTTCTTAATGGCCTACCAACTGTAAAAAAAGCAATACACCCCAGTTTGAGGAGCTCTATCGTCTAAGCAAGGAAGTCAATGTTAATGCAACAAAAATCAAAGGATAGAGAAATTATTTCTATGTTGGATCATTTACTTTAAATTTTTTTGGCCCCATATTATTTCCTGTGCTTACTGTATTCTGAAAAAAGTACCCGTTTTCATCAAGTTGCCCAACTTTGAGTGTTTGGTATTCCCATAGTTTTTGTTCCAATAACTTGTAATTTTGATATAAGAATGAGATCAATTATTGACAATTTGCAGAAAATTAATGGTTTATACCACAAAAATTAACAGATTTGTTGTAAATAATGCAAATCTTTGCTAACTTCAAAATCAATGGATCAATTGAAAATCGATCCATTTTATATTTATCTTAATATTTATCTAAATGTTACTACTCGCGAGCCAGCAGATCTGTCGTGGGAGAGAGGAGAAAAGAGGCACGTGGTAGCCACTGAGTGGGCAGAAGCAGGCAGTGGATGATTTGTAAACTGCCAGGGTAGTATGCATCATGATTCACGATACGGCAACTGCACATGGCATGGAGAGACACGATATGGCATCTTTTCTGTTGCTTTGTTTTGGCCTGCCTTGCTAGGCAGAGAAAGAGCGAAAACCAGAGCTCAAAACAAGAATAAATATCAAACGATATTGAATATACTGCTGACATTTAACCTGCATATAAGTACTGGATATAAAATGGGGCCAAATAATTTTAGAGTAAATGATCCAACTTAGAAGTAATTTCCCTGTTGTTTTCTTTTTGTTGCATTGAAATTGATTGCCTCGCTTAGAAGATAGAGATCCTCGAACTTGGGTGTCGTGCTTTTTTTTACAGACAGCAGGTATTTGATTGTTTGTTTTTATTGTTCTTTAGTGGATATGAAAACAATTCCATGTTAAAAATATTCTATTGCAATTTAATTGCACAATTATTGAAGACCAGGGTGTCACACTAGCGTGGGTCATGTTGGTAATGACAGGTGACTAATGGAGGTTTGGGATTTGATCCCAGATGTGCCATTCATTCCTTCCTGTTTTTTTTCCCCTTCTGGTGCATTGCTAGGATTCCTAATTTATTCAGAAAAAAATTCTGTAGGCATTTACTTCTTTGGTGAGTGTCGCATAACACAAAAAAAATTAAATGGCCATCAAACCATGAAGTGAAGATGCACCCCCATAGAGTTCTCCAAAGCCTTTGGCCCCATATATAACTGCCTACTTTGCTTTAACTAACTTTGTAATAGTAGCTTCTGCGATATTTAAGTTAAAAAAATTCTGTTGTATTTTCAAGGCATATTGTAACAATTTTTTTTCCTTTTCATAACAAATATGCTTTCAAACGTGATGATCAACTTTATGCCAAGGTCAGGGAAGATGGGAAATTTTTCAACAAAAGTTAGTGAATGATAAACTTGGATATCAGGAGTCAACCTGTACATACGGTGTGCGTGAGCCTCGAGCTATTGGTGTGCACCATCTGAAATATCCTTCCTGAGCCCCCAATATCTCATTGATAAAGCAATGAGCTTGAAACAGACGGCCTCAGGTAGAACTTCCCTGTAAAGTGTTTGCTTTATGTCCTGAATGAAAGAGCCCCCATCATGATTTTCTCTCCTTAACCCTCAGGCCCCTTGCACCCTCTCAGGGAAAATTTGCTCTGTCACAGAGTCAGGGATAATTTGGTGGATAATCTCGTCAAATCAACTATTTATTCTAGGTTTATATTTATTATCATTCATTCATGATACTGAGCCTTGGAACTAGATTAATTAATTTATCTTTTTACGTATATTTAATGATATGTACATAGACAAAATCATGGTAACACTTTATAAAATTTTGCCTCTGCTGTTTATCAGTCAACAGTGCTTTGTGCTTGTAACCTGTAGCAATTTATTTTTTTGCTATATTTACCAAGATAAATCAATTGAAAACATTTCAAACTCATACATAGTCATACATCATTTCTAAGTTAAGCCTGTATGCGTTGCCATTTAAGACTTAACTGCACACTCCATGCAGATTTGCAACTTTGGATTCATCACTTTCTCAGTAATTTGAATTTGATGCTCAATTTATGCTTAGTAAAATTATCGCAATCCATGTATTGCTGTAAAAAGATTCAAATGGCCTCATACGAGCAGTTGAGTACTTAAGATGTCATCATGATTGAGATTTCAATAATTGTCTTTATTGTCATGGCTTTCAATCCATGATGTAAGAAATTTAGATCATGCTTATGAAATGATATTGTGATTACTTTGGAGCAAAAGATACTTCACACCAGCAGACATACTCCGTGCAACATCAAGGCTGAGGTTTCAGGTTGTCGTCCTTATTTGCGTAATTTAAATGCCATGCATGTGTAACACGATCCAAGCGTAGGAAACATATTTATAGGAAGACTTGAGCAATGTGTGATGGTCTCGAACTTTGGTTAAAGAGTTGCGTGCAGACTGATGCACGCCCTGTCACGCGCACTCATTTTGCCATTGCGACTGCTGGCAGATTAAGAGATAGATCCACCATCCCCTCCCCCACCAGCACTTGCGCTTGTTTGTTTCTGCACTGACCCTCTCATCCATCCTCTCCCCCCCCTCGTGGCTTTCTCTATCGCTTGCAGAGATTTGTGGCACGCCTGGCTACTTTGCTCCCGAACTCCTGTATGCCGCCATGTACGACAACTCTGAAGGCTATGACCAGGCCGTTGACCTGTGAGTGACCTCGTACATATCTGTCTGTGTTCGTCCATCTGTCTGTCTGTCCACTGTGTGCGTGAGCGATTGATGTGTGAGCACTTCTTCAGTCAAGTGGTAATATCGTTAGAGATCATTCAGAAAACAATGTCAACTGGCTGCCAGCCCTTGAAAAATGGGAAATCCCAGTTATGGGTGTTCTTGAATTTTCAGAAGTGGAAATTTATTTCAATTATAAAAGATTTTGAATGGTCCCATTTAAAATAGAAATGTCTCTTGGGCTTCACGTCGGCTGATGCTTTGTTATGGTGTCGACGTGCCCCAAAAGTCAGCGGTGGCCAAAGCACCGACAAAGAAGACCATGTTCCCCTTCAATGGGCTGAGATGCAAGGATTGGCTCTGCCGCTCAGAACACTGTTGGTGTTGCTGCGTAGTCTAAAAAGTTGCCAGCGAGATCAGCATGCATCATTGCAACAATTTCAATGGGATTTCAGTGAAGTGACAACTTGTAATAAAGTTCATGGGAAATGCAGGAAAAGACAGTTAAATATTCTCGCAGCCAGTGAAGCATGTCAGCCAATTGGATGGCTCCCCTTTGCTGGGAATGAAAAAAGTTACTTTCAATCTGTGTGAATCCTGACAGAGCAGGGAGAACATGTCCTGATGATGGAAAACAAGTCAGTTTTGGAAAGGTTGATGCATTACAGTGTCACCTTGTGTGAAGCGTAAGATGCATTTCTACATTCAGTCTACAAATATCAACCGCAATGGCCGAGTGATGAGGAAGTTTCTTTCATAATTGATAATTCATCATAACTGTTATAATAGATGCATGGTCTTTTTCTATAAATGGGTACACAAATTGAAAACAAAATCTTTGGTATGCTCTTGGCATTGTGAGCAATTTGGAGTGTTTGATGATCAAATGAGACAGCTAGATTCAGTCAGAGACTTATCATGTGTCCTTTTACCACTTTTACTGCATATTAGTAATTAGCACAGTAATCCATGATTCAAATTGAATTAAATATTTGCCTTTGATGAACGTCCATCGTTATTATTTATCTGCCTATTTCTTGTGATGTATTGCCTGGATAATGTAATTCATACACCAACTGAAGGCTGCCTCTGTTATCCTGTTAAAATATCTGTATGAAACTACATACTCTGATGCTATGTGTCACTCCATATTTGTTCCAAATACGTATTCATTATTATTTAGTGAAATCAGTAATTGATGGAAAACTAGAAAATGAGGACTTTTGCTCTCGTAAAGACTGCAATAATATAGCCTGCAGAATGTCTCCACTATCCTTGAAAAGGTAAATGTTTGTGCTTTGGTGAATGTTACAAATCGAACGGCGAGCAGTTTGAGTGAGGAAGTGGGATGAGCGCTCACAATTGACGAATGTTCTGTGGCAACATCCACATTTGTGAATCACTGGAGTGTTTCTCTACGTCAGCGCAATAGACAGAGTGTGAAGCCGTGTTTTAAAGAGACAGCTGTGGGAAGGGGTCTTGCTTCTTTTATGATCAAAATTCTCGTTTGATGGCTGGCAGGGAAGGGAATATGCAAATTTACCTAAGCCATTATGGGAAAAAGCGACTAAAGATTACAGCCTCGGCTAATGGGAGAAGTTCATTGTCTTTACACTCGTGCTTGTCGATTGATAATTGACTAATTACTGATGTCACCTTTGCCAGGTTGGCCTTTACGAATGGCTTCCTAAAATTTTACAGCCGGCCTCTTGAAAATTCATTTCGTTTCTTGACCGTGCTGGGGAGGAGGCTGGTCACCTGTCAAATGATGATATTCCATCATTGTAGACTGTTATGAAAGGGGAGGGTCTTGTTCGGTGGTGATGGGGAGTCATGGATGTCTCTTATGATCAGCTGCAAACCTGTGTCTGTTGATGAAACCTTGAAATCAGCAAATTCACTCTTAACACTCAAGAACCTGGAATTTCCCTTGAAGTTCTGCTCCAAATCAATATTTAATTCAATTACAACTTCAGGGCATCCTTATTTATTGATTGCTGCTTTGAATGATGCTTGAAGTGAGTGAAAATCCCAAACAAAGAAGTTGTTAAAAGAGCGTCGGCTTTCTCCGAAAATAATATCCATAGAATTTTCTCAGGTTTGGTACTGCCTTATGCCATTGAAGGGCAACCCTCATTCCCATGATTAAAAATACCCCTCCTCTGGGCTGAAACTCTCCCTAGTCAGGTCCATTTTAATACTTCTCTTGCCAGGGAGCGTGGAGAGCCATTGTAGACCAGTCAGTACAAAATGGCAGTTGGAGTTACATATTAGTTATCTCTGTCAGTGTCATATTTTATTGAGTAGCAGTCACCATATTTGGGTGATGTTCTGCCCAGTGTCTCAATTCAGCTTTATCTTATCCAAACTCGTTTCATTTGCCTCTTTCATATTAACCAATCGTATGATTTAAATGAATTCCTTAGAAGTTTGGCGTGATTACAGTTGAGCGAGTTAACATGGTCGGCCTTGGCAGAGCGTTTCATTTCATGTTGGTCTTGTTTGATTGCTCTACCAATATTACTACTCGTGCTGAGTGCCCTCCTCACGTGCCTGTTCAGAGTGATGAGATGGCTTGTGCGTGCGTTGCGTGGTGGAGGTGAACCCTCTTGGTTGGTGGAGGAGAGGAAGTTTTGCATGCCTTTCAATCCAATTGTAGAGTAGTGCTTGCTGTAAACCTCTCATTTATTTCATTTTGCTCCTTTATTATTTTCTTTTCCATGATCCTAGTATGTACATATTTGAGGAGTGGTTGGGAAAATCTGTTGAACTACACTCATTTTTACATTCATTATTTCAACCTAACTCAATTTGGTTTGCATATTAGTACTACAAATTAAGTCATTCTCAAGTTTTTGTCCAATGCTCTAAATGCAAAAGGTTCTATGTTTTTTGTAAATATTTGTCATTACATTTTTCTCTATTCAGTATGAGTTTCAAGTTATGTAATCGACACACTTAGTTTGCCAGACTGATCATTTGCTGTTGAATACTCTTTTCACGTGAGAATGTGGTTGTTGATGTTTTTGCATAGCCTTCAAGCATTGTTTCTCTTCCTTGCAGATGGGCGTGTGGAGTCGTCATGTACACCTTGTAAGTAGTCCTTGGGAGCATCCCATCCTGTGGTTGTCGTTGCATTTGTGCACCATGGATTCTGATTTGTATCACTCCTGACCCCAATTCCCTCATTTTTTGATATATGTATATTTAATATGAATTTGGGTGCTTCCTATCCCTAAAGAAATATCTCTTCACACTCAATTCACAAAGTCGGTAAAGTATCACTTTGAAGGACCACATTGCTCACTTGGTCGTTGTTGTGTTGTTGCTATGATATGTATAACTATCACCAACCAATTCTGGTTTGGCCTGTTTATTAGGGATGAACCCTAGTGACCACACAGTTATAGTGTCAGAGAAAGACTTCTAGGACATTCATATATGGCATTTATGTCTCATATTGCTGTCTCAAGTGGCTTATGGTCCTTGG
This sequence comes from Ischnura elegans, assembly GCF_921293095.1. Classification (NCBI taxonomy): domain Eukaryota; kingdom Metazoa; phylum Arthropoda; class Insecta; order Odonata; family Coenagrionidae; genus Ischnura; species Ischnura elegans. Next base: position 4,288,761 of record NC_060248.1, on the reverse strand, counting down.
CGCCACTGCCTTTCTAGAGTGCCAGTCAATAAACAGGGCCTCCATGCAAACGTTCCACACCTGTCCTTCTGTAAAATGCCGTGACAAAAACGTGGCCTTGAGGTTTGGGAGCACCGGCTTATAATCTTCCGACGTACTTGGAGGCTGCTCTGCTGAGGACTGCGCCACCCGATTCCTCCTGATGGATGACTCCACTACGTGTTGTAATCAAGGAGGACCAGGGATGGCTCTATCATCCAACAACTGTTCCACACTCCTGATGATCTCTCCCTGAAACTGCTCCTACCGCAGTCAGTTGTGGTAGTTCTTTGCTCCATTGTGGTTCATCTTCTGTCTCTCCGTGGTGACCTTGTTCTTACCTTACATCATGGCCTTGTGGCTGGGCCATTTGGGATTCAACTTCCTGGGGCTCAATGGGGATGTTGTTCTCCCCTTACATCCCATTAGCAGTTCTGCTTATAGACTGTCCAGACTCCAAAGGCAAAGTACAGTATTCAAGGAGTCCCAACCATGGGTCTCTTTCTTTTGCAAGTTTATTTTTTTTACTGTCTTCACCTCTGCTTCTGCGTCGCCATTACCCTTTGGGTAGAAGTAGTTTGGGCTGCTCATTACGAGACAAAATCTGTATTCCTTTTCAAATTCTCAAAACTCTCTTCCCCCGAATGGTGGCCCATTGTCGGCTCGGACAATTTGTGGGACTCCATGGTGCGGGAATCTGGATTTTGTTTTTCCAATCACGTTCAGGGCCCTCATGTTTTCTAACCTTTAGACCTCTGGCTATTTTGAAAGGTAGTCGATAATGGCCAAGTGCATATTCACACCCTTGGCTGTGGAAAATGTCCATTCCTATCTTCTTGCAGGATCGTGCCAGTGCCTCTGTCAGTCTCAGTAGCCGTACCCACAGTGGGTGTATGTATTGGGGATTGCACTTGAACTTGCTTATCATTTCCAACATTTGATGAGATGCTCCTGGCCACCACTCTGACTGCTGCATTCACCTCCTGCACTTTAAAACACCTAGAGGAGTCGACCCAACATATATTTCCTTCATGATCTGGAGATGCATATTTTATTATTCGTCAAGTTCCTTCATCTCCTAATGAGCTTTCCACACCCCCCCTCTGCTGTGCGTCAGCCATTGGTGATTCCTCCTTTCACTGCTTTCACGTACAATTCCATGTTTTCATTGGTGAAAATATCGCCTTCTGTGTGAGTTTTGGAGATTGGAGATGGTGAGAGAGCATCTGGCATATGTATCAATTCTTTCCCAGAGCATAATTTAACTCTTGGACAAAATTCACGAGGTGCACATGGAGGAAAAAGTTTTTGCCCACTAAATAATTTGCTAATTTCTCACAGGCCCAGGTGAGCACCAGTACTTCCTTTTCCCATTGGGAATAGCATAGTTCAGCACATGTCCGTTGAAGTCTATGATGCAAAGCATTCCATTGATCCTTAATATTGCATGTTAAAAATGCCAAATGTCATTATTATGTGTCTGCTAAGTTATAAAAAGTATTTGTCATTTCAATCTATTTATTTATCATTTAATGTGCATTTATGTATTTGGTTTTAATTAGTTTTTTAAGTAATGAATTAGTTGGTTTAAATCCTCGTACAAGCTATGAATTCTTAGAAATTACTGTAATAATAACAAGGATTCAGTTGAATTATAAATTTTACTCAATTGACCACTTATGGTCTGCAAATAACATTAGTAAAAATTATACTCAATTTTGTTGTAAAGTGAATCTTCATCTCTAGTTAAACAAGCATTTAAAAGTTGCAAAAGGTGACTTTAAATATTAATAGCTACCCCAAATTTTCTTCGAAAAGGTTGAGAAGTAAAAATCACAGACATGGTGATTGAGACTTTTCTTGTGATTAATTCCTGGCAAACCTAAATGCATTATCCTTATATGTGATGGAATCAATGTTATGACTTACCAACATGCAGTAATTGAAGGAGTGGGAGTCTGGTTCATATCGAGAACATTTCATTTCTCCATTCTTTTTATACCATGTTGACTCTTGGCTGAAACAACATGAACAAATATCAATGCATTTTTCTTGATACACATCGTATGGTTGTACTCAAAGTAGCTTTTATTATCGGTTATGAATGTATCATACTTTTATCTCTTATGGAATTCAATAAATAGCATAGATTCATCCTAAGGAAGTATGTTCAAGTAAGCTCTTTCTTTCCTTGTGAAAGTAAATAGAACTCTTTGGTTACCAAATTGTTGATAAAAAATACACTCCAGATTACATCACCACTAGATATTGTATGCATACCTAAGTAATTTGAAGATAGATAACCAAGTATAGCAGAGTTGCCTATACATAGTGGCCAGGTATAACAATACATTAAATGCGCCACGATGTATCTTGTATTAGTAGTGCCGTGGATCATATGAAATGCAGTGTTATTTTGTATTTGTACATTCAGAGAACTTTTCATCTCGGTTTATCAGATTTTGTGTGTGCATGTACTTATGCTTTGGGAAACCATAAGTATTGTGGTCAGCATTGAAATTGCTCAGCATTCACCAAAGTAGAAATGAAGGTACACATTTTCATGATGAGAAAGGGATTAAGCAACTAGTCTCCATCCTTGCCTGATAAAGTTTGTGGGTGGTTTTATTTTATAGCAGGTCAGAGGTTTGAGATGATCTCAGTTTGCATGAAAAATTTGTTACAAGTTAGAGCTAGCCACTCCTCTACTTAAATTTGTGTTCAAAATATGCCTTTTTTCAAGACATTTTCAAAACAATTTCTTTCCATTTTGTGTGCTGAATTGCGTACATCTTGAATTTGTGCTAAATTTCAGGTTCTGGGTGGTAGCAACACATCCTATTAAGTCTCCTTGATTTTTATAGAGTGGATGTTGAACTGCGTCAAAGTGAATCAATAGAAGCGTCATGAGGAGTTGTGATTTAAGCCCTTGAGGTATGCAAATACAAATCTGGTTTTTTTATTTGACAAATACGTAAGTGCAATTGCATATTTTTTCCAAGGTGCTGTGTGCATTATTTTTTCTTCTTTGTAAAGACAGAACAGTCGGGGTTAATCAAGGCAGGGGAAATTGGGGTTTTGAGGGAGAAGTGAGGGGATTTGAAGTGATTGACAAGGGAAAAGATGAAATCTCATGCATGTTATCCGACGCAATTTATGCCTTGACGGGGGAATTAAAATTACTACTGTGTTGTTGGCTGACTGAGTATGGCTGGTGTGTTTGACAATGATCGAAGAGGTAAATTTGCCTTTGGGAGTACATTAATTTGGTTTGAAAGTAATTTTCTTGTTGTTTTGGGAAAATTAATATCCTGATAAAGTTGCATTTCATAGCATTGTTAGTATTTTATCATCAATTATTCAGGACTCAGTTATCTTACGTCAATATATGCAAGAAGCAAATTCCTATATTCTATTGTTTAAAATTTGGTCACAATGTGAACTATTCGGAGTAACCTCTGAGAACTGAGACTTGTATTTCCCAGGCAAACTTGAACCACAGGTTAGGTTTAAAGAAGATGGTATTTGTAAAGATTGGGAATTAAAAGGTGGGGGTCATGTGACAGCCCAGACTGTGTAAATTGGTGTAGCTTCACCTCCCTGAAAGCAGCACATTAAAGGCCTTTACAATGGGATTTTAACAACAACAACAGACTATCACAAACACCCATTCCCTGGGTAACCATCCCAGGCAGAACTCACACCTGTGACATTTGGTTTGGCCATTGGCGAGGAATTTAAGCCACCTCCACTGAGGCTAACGGCCACTTTACAATACATATATATGTATGTATCTTGGTATACGAAGGAATGGGGCGAAGCTTATCTATTTTATCAGTGGTTTAGTAGTTGAGTTATAAATTGAGGTCATCTCTGCCTGTGGGAGTTGGATAGGTTCTTTCCCTATTCTTAGGAATACCAGATATGTATACCTGAACCCTTATTACATTTTAGCCCTATCATTAGCATCCTGGAAATATTCACAACATGACATACATATAAAGATAAATTGGTCATGAAGTTAGTATAATTTTAAGAATTCTGGCTGTATGGTTTCATAGAAATACATTCTTGTTAAGACGGAGTAATTGGAAAAAAATACATGTGCAAAGACATATGCCCGAGCTAATGATGATACTGATAATTAAGGATCAATATTGTGTAACTCTTTTGTTTGTTCATATTCTTGCATTTATTAGCTTGAACCTTTGAATACCCCAGTTTGTCTTCGTAATCGGATGAAATAGCAGTAAAATTTTGTCGATCAACAGAGTGCCCTACATTTTGTGATGATGTCCTCTACCAATCAGTTCTCCTGCACATCCTCTTTTTGATGAGTGGTCATCTAGCTCGTCTTGTTCAACATCATTCAACGAGGCGATGAATCTTTCTTCATTTATGGCTGCATTATGTATTTACACCTGTTTGTGTTCTCCTGTGAGAGGCCAACGTAGCACCAAGATGGAGTTCACCACTAATGAGTAGTGTGGCGTTGCCATCCTCAATGGACTACATGGGCCTAACATCCACTTGTCCCATGGACGTCAGTGAAATTGCCCTGGGAATCAAGGAACCTGCATAGAATAATGGTCTGCACAGTAGCCCAGAAAATCTAAGGTCCATGGTCTCATTACTGGTTCAGGGAAGTTTCTAGCTATAGTAATTCATATGAATGGACTAAGATTTCCCCAGCATCACCAGATTGGGTTGCACTTGTTTCTCGTCCTGCTTGATTTGTTTTAATGTGCTGTATTTGTTTTCACCTTGTTTCAGGCTTGTGGGATGTCCTCCGTTCTGGCACAGAAAGCAAATGGTGATGCTGAGAAACATTATGGAGGGCAAATACTCATTCACATCACCCGAATGGGACGATATCACAGGTAATGCACCCACCCATCCATCACAATGTTCACCTACTCTCTTTGAAGCTCCTCTGCCGACCACATTCATTGTAGGGAGCGTGTGCCGAGGTCTCCTTCAAGAGATGCATCTCTACTCAGAATTCAATCAAAATTTGAGGACTTGCACTCCATCACCACACGCAAGGGTTTATATAGCCAATAATTTTAACTAAAAAGGTATATTAAACAGTTGCAGCTCTATTGAATTCCCTTCCAAAAACTGATTTCTCACAGCTGTAGCCTGTGGCCCCAATGTACGTTACCCAATTTCCAATCAGCCACTTTCCACTCCTCAGTCTCTGTCGAGGAAATTCTTTCGTCACACCTTTTCCGTGATTTTTTTTCACTTAAGTCGTTATGTACCATTCTTATAATGATCTTTCACTCGAAAATTTATTTTTTCTTAGGAAGTCGTTTTTCTTTTTTCGAAATTTTCTCTTAGAGAGAGCCTCAGAATTTTTTTACGTCCGCATCGTAAAGAGACGTACATATGCACTACCGGTGCACTTGAATTAATTTGTTTTCACTTTTATGATATTTGAATAGTTTGATTGATTTCGGAGATGTGGATTTCTGACTCTCCCCTTGTTAGTTTTTGTCTGTGGCTCTCGCTTAAAAGCTAGAAAAGCCACGGTGGAATATAGTCCGGTGGATGCATATACATAATCACCTAATCGCATAAAATGAGTGCTGTGGTGGGACATGTGCTCAATGCTTTTCATTTGTTTGAACCAAATAATTGAGAGACTCTGTTAGGCTCATAGAAAATTTATTTTATTCTCTTTAGTTCCTTAGAAAAACATTATTTTGAGAAAATTGAGTTTAAAGTGATTGCAACAGCAATTTTTTCTACGTAGAATTGACCATGTGTAAACAAGTCATGAAGAATTTGACTTTTCAAAAATCAGTGTTAATCTCCTACCAAATCTAACTCATCCAAAGGTTTTAGCTCCTACCTCTTCTTTTCCTCTTTTCAAATTTCACGTCTGCTTCTTTTGCTGGCATCAACAAAGTTGTTATTATGATTTTTTTACATTCTCCTTCCTTTTAATGATTGCAGCGCTGCCATCAGATGTTAGTGGCCATTTTTTGAACGAATCCCCATATTTAATATAAAACAAACACAAAGGTACCCCACCCACCCCAAAAATTTGTATGAGTGAGTGAGGGGTCGAGTAAAAGTTTCAAGTTTCCTGAGAACAATGGTGAGTGGTTTCATTCGAATAGCTTCCCCCCTCTGTCCTTCTGGCCACATCCCCTATTCTCACACCACCTGCCTTCCCAGTCCCCAATTTTTGGAATGCCCAGCTAGAGTCACATATGAATGTACCGTGCTCTTCCGTGACAACCAATAACTTTCCAGGATTAGTGTTTTACCTCCGTATGATTTTAAGAATAGGAATGCCCACCAAATATGAAAGAGTCTGAATATGACGCATTTACGATGTAATTTATATTTTTATATTGCCCATTATCTTTTATATATGAGAGATTAGAAATTGACAGATTGTGAATTTAAAAAATAGTTCTGACTCAATCTAGTAAAAATAAAACATTTTTCGGATTCAGCGGACAAATATATGAGGTACTCCATCAACAGAACTTGAAAATCATGGTAGGATCGTAAAAATGCAGGACTGTGTTTTAAGAATTAAACCCAAAGAAGATGAGATAAAGTAGAAATTCAAAATGCACAAATCAATTATCTCGCATGTCTCTGCCTAGAAAAAAAGGCCACAAAATTTCATGATCTTAAAAGCTCCTCCCTTGCCCGTATTATCTCCAGTGCCTCTGAGCGGATGAGTCGTTCTAGTTCCCCCAACACCCTGCTGGCGACGCCCTCCTACGGGTCGTGTTTTTTTCATCATTATTATTTGATTTATTACTTTAAACATGCATATTTATTGGTTTTTAAAGTTGCATTGGACTATTAACTTGGCTAGAATTCTTTTGTTGTGACTGTTTTTTGCCAAAAATAATATATTCAATTTATTATAACATATGAAACTTACAAATTCCAATATGTCAGTTTAGATAAGCTAAACCGAAAAAATGTTGTGACTTATATATTAGCGAAGGTTTCACGTCGATAGTATCGTACTTATCACTCCAGTTAGAGAAATCGCTTAACTGGGCAATCAACTTTCGCCTTAATAAAGTCACTTAAGTCATCAGTGTAAATTGTACAGGTGAGCGTAGACGAAAACAAATTGGGTCGAACTATCAAACTCCCCAGGTGTACGAAAGGGTTGTGATTGTGATCTTTTTGATGCATAAAAAAATGAAGTTCCACCTATATATACTCCCAATCATACCACACAAAGTTATTTCCTGCATAATAGAAATTTGAAATTATTTTCTGAGCCAGATAGAATCTGTTCTTGTAATTTACTTAGTTTGTGAAGTTAATGCATTTTGAGTATTCGTAAGGCTAAACACATCAGGTGCATAGTGTGAATCTTTGGCAAGGGATGGAACTACCACTGGGAGAAGCTCATTGCTGTAACTACACACGTCCCACGTTTCCCAAAATCTGCTGCATATTCCCCTCCTCCCGGTCCCCAGTTGTTGGTCCTTGGCGATTTACACACCCCGGCTACATATGGCTTAAACATTCACTCGGCAAATTCAAAAACAATAATTTGTTATGCCTGTGACAAAATTCCAAAAAGTTAAACATTCAGGCATTAATTTTAGACCTATTCTAAGGTAAGATAATTGTATGATTGCATGCGTACGTAACATCTCTTATGCCTTCTCTCTCTCTCACACACTCCCACAGAGGCACCAAAAGACTTGATTCGGAAGTTGCTGGTAGTGGATCCACGTCAGAGAATAAGTGTTGCCGATGCCCTCACTCACCCGTTTTTCCAGATCATGGTAAGTTGTAAGATGCATTTCACCTTAATCTACGTTTTATGTGCATCGTGTAATGTCAAAGTGCACATAGGTATTCCTTAATGTGGGGTTTGTATTTTTTTGTGAAAAACTTCTCCCAAAGGGTGGTAATTCTGTGAATTCATAATGGTGACATTTAACTCTGGAACATAAAATAGTGCTGCATGTATTGTTAATTGATGAAGCAATTGAAAAATGCGTATGTCTTGTGTGGTTATCCCAAAAATGAAGAATATCATTCTTATCATGCTGGAAATAGCTACAATTTTATTTTAAAGTAAGTGGGATGATTCTATTTGGGTAAGGTGATAAATATTATAATACTTTTCACCAAGGTTTTTATGTTTTCACCACCCCTTTAGGGCTGCAAATATTTGCATACCTACTGTCAACTTCAGCACACTACAGCACAACTCAATATGTAAAAATTAAAATCAAGTGGAATATTTACTCAATTCTAGACTAATAATCACTTTTAAATTGTCAACTTCACATCACACCACAATTCTGGTATAATTCTCCTGATTACCCATGTTATTCGGTGCACCCTCAAGTGCCATTCTGGCACATACTTCTGTTTATTGCCCTGACATCCTGATTTGGCCGTTGCCCTCAAAGCAACACCTTCGTCCTGCTTCTCTCTCTACTACCCCATGATATTTGCATCTGTGTACATTTTTTTTGCGATTGTGTTAGAGGCCTGCAAGATTGCGCTAAACCCGGGTTTGTGTATTCCCTTGGGACTTGTGGTCATGTGAGGTGAGGCGAGGCAAGGAAGGTGTATGCCTTTCCACCGAGATATACGACATAGCGCTCCCACTGGCGCCCCCTTCCAACCTCAGCCCTTCATTCTGGTGGAAGAGGGCAGGGGGGAAAGGAGGCTTTCAATGGGGGGGGGGGGGGAATGTTACTTGGGGTGTCCATGTGCCTGGAATACTCAGGGAATTAGCATTTTCTGGAAAATATCAGGGAATTTGGCAAGTTCCTCTAAGAACCTGTTTTTAGTCAAAAAAATCTCGCTCAATGCGTTAAATTCTCATGATGCGCCCACATGAAATAAAAAATGGAAATGATTTTTGCTACGTTTTCATATTCCCATAGATGTAAATGCCTCAAATGGAGGTTCTCAAAATCTCGGATAACTTCCCATTGAAAGCATTTTCCTTTGGGGCTGGTGCTTATTCCATCTCCTCCACTTATTGAAATACTCAAGAGGTCATGAATGCACACTAGTTAGCTGAAATTTTTGTGCAGTGGACTTCTAGACTCTGTATTCTCTCTTTCTTGGCTATTTCATGGTTTTAAATATCCTTTCATACTGAGCACATTAAAGGTAGACATCTTTTGGAGGACGTATGAACAATCTTCACCATGGTATTATTTGTAAAGGTCAGTGGTGTGTGTTATCTTTTGTGCTGCTTTTTCTTCATGTGCTAGTATACGAGCTAAAATTTCACAGAAAGTATAGAAGGTGAATTAAACCTCCTGCAATTGGTGTCATTTGGATGTGTTGGATAAGTGTCTATCATCTCAAAGTGCTTCACACGGCATTAAAATTATTTGAAAACTATTCCTTTGGTCATTAATTTCCACCTAATCAGTAATATTCACCCAAAAATGCTCATGATTATGATTAAACGATAACATACAAAACAACATAATTTCTCTTTACATGCGTGTGAATTTTTCAATTTCTGCTCTGTGGACACCCTGTTAGGCATGGGACGTGACACGCAGCTATATCTCTTGACGTGGCCTTGATTGCGTTCACTGCTTGTGGTTTGTGCACCTGGTGGCTTTGAGTGGTGTGTGTCATTCATGCCAGTCCAAGCACTCGAGCAGTGAGCATTCAGGATTTCCTCCCTCATGTTTTGCACGCTCTTGTAGGCTCAGGGCGTGTGCTTGTATTGCAGGCCTCTTTCTTGAGTTTGTGTCGCTCCTTGTTGAATGCATTTCATGAGTATGTGTATCATTTCAGCTGTGGGATCAGGACATAGCTCCTCTAAAGCGGAACTTCGGCTCTCTGCGCCGCAGGGTATCCCAGTGGGCCCTGGTAACCAAACAATACAATCTTATCTTGCATCCACTCTTCCAGATGTTTGGCTGCTGATGCTTGACTCTTACAAAGCTCGTTGTAGATCGTCTAACATGTTCATTTCCTTTGAGTCCTTCACATTTATATGTAGAGTACATATCAGGTGGTCACTTTTCAAAATATCATTCTCGCTCCATTGTATCAAGAAAGGAGCACATTCCTTGTTAAATTTTATGTGGTAACTTATTACCTACACAATAGCAGGGATCATTAAAATTAGATTATGGATTTGAATATATTAAATTATTAAGAAATATTTGAAAGCCTTACCTTCCAAATTTCAGTTGTTTAAATAATTTTACAGAAGATAAAAGAAATGCTTTTAAAGTAACCACTTAGCTGTTACCACCCCATCCACAAAAAGTAGCTCAAATGGCTGACGCTGTTGTGATGTGGAAACTGCATGATACTCGCTTCTAGTGCCTGTCTATGCTACGGTTCTTTGTCTGCTCAAAATGAATAGACAATGCATTATTGAAAAATGTGGTGATAATATAGGAACTAACTGTGGAAACCTGAGACAAATGAATGACGGAGGTGCTGGGTGATGTAAAATGACAAATCAGTGCAAAAAAACACACACAGTTTATTGAGTGTCAATAAAAATGCACATAGCTACGGTAACCCCAGAGAACTCGTGCAATCTTCGCCACCCATGATTCTCTAGGTAGTCAAAACCAGGATCATATGGTTTCCACGTCATCAATATGGCAGCTATGTAAAATATGTTTTCTGCTTGGAATGAAAATGAAAAATTGAAATGGCTGTAGGTTCAAATATATTTGGTTCTCAAAGATAAAATTTGGTGAGTGGCTTATCATCTCTCAAATATTGTGATACAAACTCAACATGTAGTAGTGTCATCACTCCTATTCTTTCTTTTGATAAATGTTCTCAAAATCCTACATGCTTTCGTGAGCTATTCAAATGAACGTTTCAGTGAACGTGGCTTGGCTGGTAATTTCATTTTATATCTATTAGAAAAAGAAACTTGTTGCAGTAATGTCAATATTATTACTCCCCTTATTGCTTTTAAATGCAGCTAGGTAATGCATGCAGCAAAGTTGTGCTATAATGCTTGGTAAGTGGAGTCCCAGCCAAAAGGACATCTGGAAACATAACATTTCTCACCCTCTTATACCACTTTGAGTTATCCTGCATATACATAAGTATTATTTAAACCTGCAGTGTGTGTGCCTGTTACAAATTGCCCCATATTTTAGTTGTTGAACTCTTGGTGAGGTGGCATTTGTGTTCAGTGATGAATTGAAGTGGCTATATTTCTAATATCTGCATCCATTATCCACTGAATGTGTGAGTAGCTATGTGACATCAAAGCGAGTTTAACGAGTCAGAGAGAAGTAAACCTTGTGCACCTTAAGGCAATATATGAGAGGCACAGTGTGTGATTCTTCCCCAAGGGGTGGAACTACCACCATCCCAGGGGAGGCTGTGTTCGTGACAGTCACACATTTCCCAAAATCCACCTCATATCGGCCTCCCATCGCTCTCCCCTTCTCACACACCACTCAACTGGCCACATACAGCCCTAATCACAGCTCGTGAAAGATTCATGTTACAGAGAGCATTTATTGTTAGCTTCTAAGGAAAATATCAAGTTACATGGTCTGTGTTCCCCCTCCTGCTTTCCCCCTTGCGTACTGAGCGTACCTGCTTCAATGCTCCCTCTTTCCGAAGCCCAGCTGCTGCATAAGTCACCTATGTCTAACAATGGATTTTGGCAAGTTGTGTTGTACTTTAATTGGATTTCATTATTACTAATGCGCCCGAGATTCATTTCAGAATGAGACCAAACACGATTTATTTCTGACATTACGTGAGCAAATCAAGCGAGAAAATAGTTTTCCCATGAAAAGATGTGAATGGAAGTGGAAGGGTGGGATGAGAAAGCGCTCATTTGCTCAGCGTAGGCCCACTGGCATCCAGCGAAAGCATCAGCATGTCTTGGTGTCAGCGAGTTTTTTCTGTCAAAGAGCCAATTCCTTCTCCCTTCTCACCACTAGAACTCTGCTCTGCAATTTTTGAACCATGCTGCATGACTCTCTCTCTCTCTCTCTCTCTCTCTCTGTTCTCTTGGCTGACAAACAATAACTTTCCGCAATATTTTCTTGATAGGATTTCAAGATTAGTGATGTGCACCAAACAGTGGCGTAGCTAGGAATATGCTTTGGAGGGGTGTGGGATGGCGACCTCCTTCCCCCCCCCTTCCCCCCCCAGGCAATGGGGGTTTTGGGTCGTCGTTAGTCGTCTCACTGCCACGATATTAATACATAAATGATCTTTAACTTTAAGCAGATGCAGTTATTACATGTCAAAACTAGACAATAGTTTTAAATACTTTTTTTAAATTTCTCTGAGGCTTTAAGAGGGGGATTCATCCCCCTCATAACAATGGCAATGTAATTTAGATTTGTGGTGAAATTTGCACTTGTGGGAGGGCACGTGGTGAGCTCACCCAAATGTGGGAGGTTTAATGAATAAAAATATATCCACTGCCTAAGTTGCTCAATTTAATATCTTCCATCGTCAGTGCATTGATAATCTTCTAAATGTGACAAAACATTTTCATTTTTTTCATTAAATTCACCCTAAACTCTAGATATCTGAAGTGACATTGATGACTGAGTGTTGCTCTACAATACTGTGTGTGTGATACCGTCAAGTCATTCTTTGTGATGACCATGCATTGATTATCCTCTGTTCCTCCTCTTGCACTAGTAACTGAACAATTTGCGTATGTATGGAGGTCATCTTTCATGTCACGAAAGCCCTTTAGCATCAGGATCGTTTGAAAGACACATATTCGGAGGAAAATGAGTACATTCTCTTCTTTGTTTGAGTGTGAACACATCTCTCCCAAACAATTCTTTCACATATTTTGAGTCCTCAAATGACAGACAGCCATGTTGGTTAAGTTTGTGTGTGTTTTTTTAAATAATACTTGTATGTAGGTGTCAGTTGACGAGGTCCATGGTGGCAGGCCCCATCATGGATGGCATTGCAAGGGCAAACCACTTCTCAGTGCTACAAGGGCCCTTGCCCTCAAATGTGGTTTTATTTCAGCCCTGGAACTGAAATTCAGTTTGATTATCAAGGAAAATTTTCCCTGGATCTCCATGGAAGTTGACAGATTAATTTATCATTGCTAGGAGAAGGTTTTAAAACTATCTTATGTTCTGGTAGCTGGGATATTTTCTTGAGCCCTCGCACTTGCCTTGCGCCACAATTTGGGCTGAAAAACCCTGCTTTTTCTCTGTGAAATCTTAGAGATGCAATTGGTTTAGAGCTCTCTTGCTGGCTGTGCTGTAGCGGAAGTTGTTAGCCTACGTTAGATCACTAACTTACCAAACGTCGTGGCGAGGCATTATTTATAGCTCATTTAACGCAGCATTTGTGATAATAAACTGCCTCGTTTACATTCGGAATGCCATGACGGTGCTGTTGTTATGAAGGCGTATTAACAACACGAGCATAAAATATGAGGCAACTTAGAATTTCAAGGAAGGAAAAAAGGAAAGTCATGAAAGTTTAGACACATAGCCATTAAAAAAAAAGCCTCTATGTCAAGTTCAACTGCATTCATTGAATGTGAAATTAAAACACCACCAACAGACTAAACTTTCATATGTAGTTAGTTATTGTGAATTTTCTGAGGGTAAAAGTATATTTAATTTTCAAATGAGAGAGCTGTGATTTAATATGAATCAAGCAGTGCAGTTAATAGAACTTTGAAAGTAGGTCTGATGGTGTCAGTGATAAGGTTCAGTGGAGCTCTACTTAAATCATTCATTTCACGACACAAATCTTCATTTTCAATTCTCTTCTCTGCTTCACCTGATTGACAAATTATTGGCTCATTTTGTATGATTTTTAGTCAACTTTACTTGTTGTTGTGGTTTAACTCAACTTGTTTCTCTTCCATATCATTACAGCATCTCTAAACCATGACAGGCATTGCAAAATTAACACTTACTAAGAACAACATAATATATTACGAAAGTTTACAAACCTTACATGCGAAATGTCCCCCTGCCTCCTTTTGATAGTCTCCGTGAGATCAATTTATAATGCAGCTTGCCAAAATATGCCAGCTTTGTTTTGCAAGAACAAGGTTACGTTTCTGTCAAAGGTTCGTATCTCGCCCCCGCTATTCTTGTTGCATGCCCGTCAGAGCGCTGCAAAGCTCCTGCCACGCTTGCAAACGCAGCTGGACGTGGAATTGAATGTATACACTCAAGTCAACCAAGTGGGGCTGTGGTGGACCGCTCACTTGCCGTGAGGCCATGGGTGATTTGGCACCTCCTCGGTGCTCCCTCGACAAATTGGCTTTGCTCGAGTGAGTGTGTTGTGGGGTCATTCTGAGCAGCTGTGAATAGTGAGGCTCGATTTGCAGGGTGACTGGGTGAGCCTAATTTTCCTTGAAGATTTGTAGCTGTACTCAGCCACAGTTTTGCAGTTATTGTGGCTGAGAATGGGCTCTTCACCCCTACTCTACTTTTTATCAGGGCTCCAATTCCCACCAGTTCCTCCTTCGCATAAATTTGGACTCCATATGTTGAACGGTTGTTTATATGAGTGTACTATCTAGGGATTTTTGAATAGCTAACAGCTTGTGCTGGATTATGGGTAATATTTAACATTATACAGGAACCAGTGGAATGTGTGGCAATGTCTCTCTCGTTAATCTCCGTTGTAGTTTTCTTGTAACAAGTGCTTGCTGAATTAATTTTTATGATGTTAGCTGTATTTTTTCATCTGCCTGTAGTCACTAATTTGAATGTGGTGGAGTGGATTGTGATTTTGTGTTCAGTTATAAATGATATAATTCCTATACCTGAGTAGAAAGAAAGGTGTCTGTATTGGTAATTTAGATCTTACATAGGTATTGAAGTGTATTCATGTTGGGAAAAGTGGACGTGAAATTTGCATGATGGGGTTTTAATGCCATTCATGTGACTGAAATAAGAAAATGACTGTCTAGTACATATTTTTTTAAATGTATCCAGCCAACTCTTCCATGTACGGCCATACATTAACACGTGTTGCATGTGTTGTGGACCTCAGTGCTCCACAATTTCTGACCCACCTGGAGACGCTTTGAGAGTTTGTGCTGACATTTTAGCTGTCATCAGGCGAACAATGCCATTTTTTGAATGCCCTCCTCTTTTAATGTCCTATTGAGTCCATGTCCTGTGTTGGGAGCGTGTTGCCTATTTCATTGGGGTCCAGGGAGGCTTAAAAATCTGAATGGAAGTAAGTCTTTTATTAAACTTGATTGTTTCTGGCTTTACTTTGTGAAAATCCATTCTTAATAATAAAACGTTATTCTACTTTTCCACACGATTTAATTAATACGACCGGTTTCGTCGCAGAGGCGACATCATCAGGTACAGAATCCGTTATAATAACAGTTATTTTGTTCTTGTTTATCTGGTTGCTATTACGTTGGTAGGGGAGGGTTGCGTTGGGGTTGGAGCGTCACTCAGCTTCAGGGGAATCTCCAAGAGCGGGGAATAGTTAACAAAAATATTTTCATTTGCTAAAATTCCATTTTTTATATGCTTCCTTATCTCCAACTCCTCCAAGCAGTCCATCCTTCTTCCCTTTCCCTCAAGGTGGAGAATTTCCGGAACGAAATTGCTCCTGTGGTCACTCTCCCATAGATGTTTCGCAAAATGCGATTTTTCTAACTCCCCGTTTCTCAAATGCCTTCCGTGTTCCTCTGCTCTTACTCGGAACGAACGTCCAGTCTGGCCTATGTAATAGGTCTCACAGTCACTGCACTTGAGTCTGTAAATGCCACTTCTATCATTTAAGTCAATTTTATCTTTTGTACTGCATAATAACGCCCTTAAATTAGATGTGTTATAATATGCTATTTTAAAGTCTTCTCTGGGAAAAAGGTTTGCGGTTGCCTGTGAAATATTTCCATAATAACTCAGTTTGCACCAGCGTTTCTTATGCTCATTATGAATGGATGAATGGTATATCATTTTCTGTGCCCGGAGGGAGTATTTCTTCCTTAACAATTTATCTATGACACTTTCTTCGTATCTGTTTTTAACTGCAATGTTTTTGATTTCCATGGCGAGGTTCTCGGCAGAGAGGGGGATGTTGAGTGCTCTGTTTAACATGGCATGAAAGGCGGCTAGCTTATGAGAGGGGTGGTGGCAGTTATAACATTGCAGTTAAAAACAGATACGAAGAAAGTGTCATAGATAAATTGTTAAGGAAGAAATACTCCCTCCGGGCACAGAAAATGATATACCATTCATCCATTCATAATGAGCATAAGAAACGCTGGTGCAAACTGAGTTATTATGGAAATATTTCACAGGCAACCGCAAACCTTTTTCCCAGAGAAGACTTTAAAATAGCATATTATAACACATCTAATTTAAGGGCGTTATTATGCAGTACAAAAGATAAAATTGACTTAAATGATAGAAGTGGCATTTACAGACTCAAGTGCAGTGACTGTGAGACCTATTACATAGGCCAGACTGGACGTTCGTTCCGAGTAAGAGCAGAGGAACACGGAAGGCATTTGAGAAACGGGGAGTTAGAAAAATCGCATTTTGCGAAACATCTATGGGAGAGTGACCACAGGAGCAATTTCGTTCCGGAAATTCTCCACCTTGAGGGAAAGGGAAGAAGGATGGACTGCTTGGAGGAGTTGGAGATAAGGAAGCATATAAAAAATGGAATTTTAGCAAATGAAAATATTTTTGTAAACTATTCCCCGCTCTTGGAGATTCCCCTGAAGCTGAGTGACGCTCCAACCCCAATGCATCCCTCCCCTACCAACGTAATAGCAACCAGATAAACAAGAACAAAATAACTGTTATTATAACGGATTCTGTACCTGATGATGTCGCCTCTGCGACGAAACCGGTCGTATTAATTAAATCGTGTGGAAAAGTACAATAACGTTTTATTATTAAGTCTTTTATTGTTAGACTGGGACTCTGCTCATGTCATACCTATAATGATTAATAAATGCAAAATGAGGAAGTTGCTAACATTCATTCCATATTCTTGTCCAAATTCTGGACACTTCAAAAATGATTCTTTCCCATACATATTTGCCAATGTAGTCATTTTTTGTTATTTCGAAGGACTTCACGATATATTAACTCAGAGAGTTAGAAGTAAATGCAGAATTCTTTCTAGTCTACAGTATAGGTATTTATTTTCAATATAATCCAAGTTCGTGACCACCGCATGTATGAAAAGTACTTCTCATTGGGGCCAGTATGGCACTCAATGGGAATGCCAACATGACAGATGTGAAATTACTCTAGGTTTTTCATGTATTTTGATATTCCCAGTGTTCCATAAGGAGGAGTGTGACTAGATGTAGTCATGCAATACAAATTTAATACACATATGAACCACTGAGATGTAGGCAACATGTATGATATGTATAAAATTGAATTTTGTGAACTTTGAATGCATTTCGGCAGGGCCAAATACATGTTGTTGGTTGACCTGAATGGGATGGGATGTTTTTTTATGCTTTTGCATATGGGAGTGGGAATCTCCCTTCAACTGTCAAACTTTCAGTTTGTTTGGGACTCGGCCTGTTCAAGTGTTTGATGTTATGCATGGATGTTGACGCAGGTGAGGAGGAAAGTATTGCGTGGAATGACATTGCAAGCCCTACTCTCTCCTGTTTCAGCAATACAAAGCACGCGAGTTCAACGCGAGGCGCCTCTTTAAGTTTGGCATCTTGTGTGTGAGGGCGATGGTGCGTATTCAGCGACTTCGATTCACGCCGGAGCCTCTGTCGGTGGCCGTGGCACAAGTCGATCCATACCGAGTGAAGGCTCTTCGCAAGGTGAGAAGGATTCCCAGCATCTATTCCTATTTCTATCTACTCATACCTATTATTGCCTCCTAAACAGTGAGCTTTGTTGTGAGGGGAAAGTGGGTCCATTTGAAATCAAGCAGCGAATCTTGTGCATGGCATCAACGAATATTATTTGATGGCAAGCAAATCAAAAGGACCACCTGTGTTTGTTGGATTTTTGTATTTTTTTGCTTTTATTTCACTGACATTAAGATGACGTATTATTTTTGATCTATTATTTCATGGTAAAGAACTACAATGAACAATTTTTAAAAATATTTCGAAAAGAATTTAGTTTTTATTGATTTGTAGTCTTCAAGAATGGAATTCCTTAAAAGTGAAGAACATGCGCTGGCTGTTCCAGTCGTATAACACTCAATGGAGTGAATGTGGGAAAACAGGTTCCAATCACGGTCAACGCAGTGATTTTTTTCTCGGTGGAATTTTTGCACTTAAAATAATTCTGCAAACTAATTAGTGTGCTCTTGTTTTGCGTGCGCAGGTGATCGACGCATGTGCTTTCCGAGTTTATGGCCATTGGGTGAAGAAAGGTGAAGGACAGAACCGTGCTGCCCTCTTTGAAAATTCGCCCAAAACTGAGCTGAAGCAGATCTACGTGAGCAACTTGAGTCGGTAGTGCTCCCAATGGGCTGAACAAAGCAATCCATGTTAAAACAGGTGCTCTATGCTAATAAATGCCATGGCTTTCACGGTTCTGAACATTTCTGTTCCACAGGATTGTATTTGTGATGAGTTGAATAGCCGTGGAAGAGGGCCGGAATCCCCACCAAGACCCCTCCCTCACCTGGCGTCTCAACATACGCACACTCACTGCTGTTGTAGAAAGCATATTTATTTATTGTTATTACTTCTGTAATTACTATTCATATATATTTCCTCAGTGCCCTTCAGAAAACTTTTTAAATTTATTCAAGCTTCAAAGAGTTGATGTCAGTGCATTAACATATGGAAGATCTTTATTTGCAAGTTTAAAAAAAATATTTGCAAAAATTTTTTCCCTGATATAATAGGCCTGAAGGGTTACGTCCCTCCCATAACTGTATGAAGAGAGTTTGTCAAGAGTGGTAACTTGACATAAATAAATGTTTTTAAATTATGTGCCATGCTCCCTTCATTGTAATCAAACAGACATTGATATGTATGCACCATTCCCCTCCATTCAGTAATTATGAATTTCTGCACTTCCTTCTCAAGTCCTATATCATTTGTCCCTCAAAACAGTGTGTTGGCCGCCGATGATGCTACAATTGAAACCTGGAAATATGGGAATTAATTACTATTAAGGAATCAATTTGTCTGGATGCCTTTGCCAACAAATTTTTGCAGTGTGTGCATAGGTCTAGATAAACAATTCTAGTTTCATCAAATTTGAGGGAATCACTGCTCAATATAGAAGAATGAATTCAATTTCAGAAAAATTGATGTTATCTTGAACCATATGACTCTAATTGCAGCTTTTCTGGAAGTTGTTTTTGAATTCGGCTTCTGGCGTTCCTGGCCACTGGGCCATAGCCTCTGCACCTTTTCATTCATTCCTTGATTGTGTTTTTGGGTTCATGTTGCTTGGTTAACACCACCATCCCACCCAACAAAAACGAGTTTTCACTAGAGATGGGTCGGTTCCGGTACACGGTTCTGGGCACTGCCGGTTCTTGGCCTGTGGAACCGGTATCGAGAACCGATCGCATAGAGTCGGTACTTTGGAACCGGCTTGGAATGGTGGCGAGGACTTGCATTTGGCGCCCAAAGCCAAAATAGTCTGCAGCGTATTCAAGGCCAAAAAGTGAAAAGAGATTAAAAAATGCATGTATTACTTTCTGATTGCATAGATTCCACGTTCATTGTTTCTTTTTAGAGTTTCTCGCTAATTCACACATTTAAGGGTTCATCAGTTTGTCGCTCTCACCAGCATTGTAACATTTCCATAGCCGCAGCTGCTTAAGCCGGTTTCAAAAGAGCCGTTGACAGCACGGCACCCATGTTGCTCAGCGATGCACCGGGAAATACAGACAATGCATGTCCATGCTACATTGAGTCCGCTTTCAGATGAAACGCTTTTTCGTCGGCAGCCATTCATGTGAAATTCAGGCGGCTTTCAGATGATACGACCGGAGACGACTCTGCAATGCCGTGTGCCAGGCTGTGAACAGCGGCCGGAAGAAAATCATTTCGTCTGAAAGTGGTCTTACGATTGAATCATGTACATATATAGTAATTCTTCGACATACGAGCAAGGTGCATTACAAGAGCTTTTTCGTAAGTTGATAAACCTATGCAAGACATCAAAAAGTGGTGTTATCCTACAGAATGCAACACTGCATTACAATTTTGCGTTAACTCACGGCCGCCCAGTTTATCTATGATGTTGCTGTACCGGCCTGTCGAGCAGTTTATTGTTGAGGTTATGAGAACTGTGGTAGTGAAGCATGGGAATAAGCTGTCAATTTCAGTAACAATGTAAGCTACATCGCAGAATACAGAATATATTTTGAGCTGACTCACAAGTGATGGATGATTTCGTCAGATGTTGGCGGAGTTTCCCTATTGATCCTGATGATATGCAGTGCGTAAACTATGCCCCAAGAATATTCTGTGTGACCCTTCAAAATTAACATCGACCACTACTGTTTTTGGTGAACGCCTGTTCATGGCAATATTTCTGCAAAAAAAGAATAGATAAGACCCAGATAGGGTAAAAATGTTGACTTTTTGCACAATGAGTAAATATTTTACCTAATATAACTACCAATAACTACTGTCAATAATACCGTGATGAAACCTCTTCCACTTCACCGTTAAAATTTTATTAACTTCTGAAAGAGTCCTGTCATGCATTGAAAACCATTTATAATTAAAGAAAAACAAATTAGGGACATGTCTCACCTTGATACTTGTGAAGTACTTTTTCATGCTAAATAATTACTGTCAACACAACTATGCTGAAACCTCTTCGGCTTTGCCATTCAAATAGCTATTAACTTTGGTATAGATAGTGGCTTGCCTTGAAAAACATTTATATTAATATATAAGTGCCCAACTAAAGTTGCAATCGCCTACTTTGTGCCATTTGAAATCCACAATTTGCGTATAATACTCAAAACAACTAAGCTGTCTCCGAGTCAGCATCCATAATCAGTTGCTGCTAGTTTAAGTAATGGCAGTTCCGATCCATTGAAAATCATGTTCAATTACGTGAAAACTTACCTATAATGATTTATGTTGTCACTAAAATGAAGAGTAAAAGTTTGAGGGAATGTCTCAGAGGTCAATGGAACTGGCTGCATTTCTGTCCGTTTACAATAACTGGTAATATTCATCTCATTATGAATGTCACGTACACCTTTGGGCATTTAAATACAAGACATATTTATTATATTATGGTAATGTCTAAAATATCCACCAGCACTTATGCGGTCGACAATTGTACGAGTATATTTTTCAACCATAATGATGAATTGCATTGGTGATACGAAGGATTATATAATATTTATTATATAATCCTTCGTATCACCAATTGCTGAATAATTATTCAGCAATAACTATCATCACAAGAAATGAGTGCGCATGCTTTTCTTTATTAACGTCAAATGGTATGTAACGTTCACTTTCTACTCATCAAATCGAAAGAACACACTTTACAAACACACGTGTCCACGAAAAGTACTAATAAAGAAAATAGAGAGCAACGACACATTCTATTACTTTACAAATCTAATAAATACTAATTGCAAATACTATTGTCCAAGAAAAGTACACACTAGGAAAATCGGGAGTGAGTACACGTACTTTATCTCCACAAATCAAATTATGTATACCCACATTGTGAACTCAATGAATAAGTAGGTAGAGCAAAACTGCACGAGCGACGACACATACAACTTAACGGCACTATTTTGATTACAATACTCCCTTTCCGATTATTTCGCGTCGTTAACAATAATTGTTACATGTGACAACATTTTATTTTAGAAATTATCAATAAAGTCAGTGCCGTAACTTGGATTGTGCTGAACTAAACTCCATGAGGTCACCACCCAACTTTTCCACCCAACTTGGTGCCTTCTCGGCGTGCAGGACCTGGGGCACCAGTCGGTTTTCCCGGGTGGTAGAGCCGAGGCCAGACGGCAATCATCGGCGATCGGCACAAGTCAAGGCACTTGGTACACGTCAATAGTTTTCTGAGTATGCAGATTCGTCAGCATGTATCAACAGGTGCTCAATGATAACTTTGCCAATTTAAAGGGACACTTTTTGCGCAATTAACGGAACCAGATTCCCAAAAGAAACTTCAGGGACCGGGAAAATCCCAAGGAAGAATCCAATGAAGAATAATTTCGTGTGAGATACCGCCTGTCCAAAGAATTTCCAAGAACGCTGTTGATACAGAGAAAATTTATTAATAATTTACATTCACATTTGAGGCGTACGAAAAAAATATTTTGCACAAATTTTACACATGATGTCATACTAATGTGCTTACCTTCATCGCGCCATTGTGCCGATTAGATTGGACTTCCACCTCCTTTCATGCCATAGCCTTTAAGGAAAGACCCACAGCATCAGTTATTTTTGCACTCCAATATAGCTTTCCTATCAATAACTTATTTTAAAATCTTTACTTACTTTGAGCAGTTTAAAAACATATTTAATACTAATTTAAATAATGCACTTCAATCATAAAACTCACTTTTAAAGAGTGGTGAAATGAGTCCGGCTGAGCTGGTGTTGTACGAAGTCAGCCTCACTTTCACTGAAGAAGGACATTTTTCCAGAACCCTGGAGGGCTGATGGAGGGCTGACAGAGCAAATGATGTTGCTCATGGGTACTTAACAGACGTCTTCTCTCTCCTGTGAAGGCCAGTGAAATGATCTGGCAGGGCCATAAGGGTGCATAAATTTCACTTTCTCATCATGTTCTTCCTCGTGTTCAGATATCACTAATCCAAAAAACCAGTGGTTATCATAAGCACATGCTATGTATGAGTTTGTTAAGATTTGTGAAAACTCAATTGCTGGTGTTGGTTTGTTATTGGTAAAACAGAATGTGATGCTTAAGTTTTTATCTTTAGTTATCCTACCGTTTCCTTTTTAATCAAGCAGAACTTAATATTTTCAACTCCAGACTTGCAGAAGTTAGTTATTTTTTCCACAGAGTTTAAGGCTTTTCTTGAACATCTCTGGAGGCTCTCTCGAGCAACCAAACACTGTACAGTACCATCAATGCCGTCACAAGGCTATTTTCCATGGCTGGTAGCAAAGAATGTCCATGATGCCATTAAGGAGAAGTCCTGTTTATGCTTGCTAAGATTGAGAACATTTTTGCAGTTCTTATACTGTCCTGCACAACCATCACTAAGGTAATTCAAATTTTGGACTGATGTGAATATTTTTTTAACGAACTGAGGTATTATTCTTTGGGTGTCATATACGAAAGCTACATCATGATTCCTAATCATCTGACAATATGCATAAACTGGAGATAATTAGCTGTTTCATCTGGTTGCTGTCACTATCTACTGCTTCAACATCAGAACGCTCATTTCCAAACCTGGAGGAGTGTTTCTGTACTTCCTCCCTGCATGGCTGGCATACTTTCATTCCTGGCACTAATTCCCGAAGAGTTGGGATTTTACAGGCCTTTTCTGCAAGTTCAAAACAGACATTCCCCAGTGATTTTGACATTTTCTTTTTGTGATTTTTAAAAGGATCAAGACATAATATATTTCGTAGGTTTCATTTCTTTCAAATATGTAGTATATTCTGTGATGTTCGCAGATATTGGATCGTACTTCACCAGGTACCCCACTTCTGAGAGATGATAGTTGTTTTTCAAATGTACTCATGGTCTCACTTTTGTTCAGCTGCACCACTGGTGAGTAGGTTTTTTTGTGGCAATCAGATCCAGTTTCTATTCCAATGCTGCTCAGTTCAACAATTTGCTCAGGTTGAATTATAGTGGAGTTGCGAATGTTTTTTAATTTGGAAGTTCACGGTGAGCAGCTTCGGCTAACTCTAACTACACACGATTAATTTTCAGGTAAAAATCCACTGATTGTACACACACAATGAACTTGGATACCCATAGAGACCTTCACGCAAGAAGACTTGGCAGAAGAATAAAAGTGGTACCCCAGAGACAAATTTAATTTATCATGCCCTCATTTATAATACATTGCAACATATTTTTTCTTCCTAATGTGGAGGTTGATACCTACAATGAACTTATTTCTCTTATTCCTAGGGGAGATGGAATAACACTGACAATTGAGGCTGAATAGGTGGGATAGTATTATCTTCTATAGTTTGTCATGTGATACAATGCATATGTGAGGCAAGGAAAAAACAATGTAGCACATTATGTCAGCATTATCTTTCCCAGTGAAAAAAAATTAATACTCCAGTCGTCGTCATCAGGGAATGTGGAAATTGGTGACAACCTGTTACATATGTATAAGTAATAACATGTGCTACTAAAAAAGATGGATGAGTTAACTACTCTGCCTTTTGGTGATAATTCGGAAAATGCGAGATAATATTTTTGAGCCTAAAAAATCGGTTCATTAACAATTGTTGACATTATTTTGGCTTGCATAGCAATTCAGGGGTGGTAAAAGACATAACTTTGGAAACTATGTACTTGGATAGACAAGGGGTCAAAATTTCATTGAAATATATAGTGTAGTTTCTGAGCTATGAATTTTTACCTTGCACCCTGCACTGTGGAATCAGAGTACCACTAGTGCCACTTCTGAGCAAACTCTCTAACCTCGACTCCATATGCGTCGTGAGAGAGGAAATATTTTACATGGGTCATTAAATAGGACAAAAAATTCATTACAATTAGAATCGGTGTGTGCCATGGCCTGTGTGAACTGTCATGGAATGACCCCAAAATGAAACATTTCCTCCACATTGTGCCACATTTCATGTATTATATATGCAGTGACCCTCCTGGCAGCCGTGAATTAATGTGAAATATGATGTTGAGCTATCCTGTCAGTTGATGTTCCAGAACTGCTTCCAGGGCATGCCCCCTCGTCAACTGCACCATCACCAGGGGCAAAGGGGGTGGTCATTTCTCCCACAAGCACGATTGTGTATTGCTCAGCTTGCCATAGAACTCATAGTGCAGGGCTTATGTTTTAATGGTCCTGATTTGCAAAATTTTTTATGCCTTCATCCCTATTAACTCTGATTTTGACCAATACGCAATATTTTTTTTAGGAGGGATCCCCTCTCTCCTTTTAAAAAAATAAAAGTAAAAATTTTTCCTCAACTTCTATGGAGTTGAGAAATTTTTTACTTTTCCATTTATATGAATCTTAAAACGCAAACATTTGCACAGAAAAATGTCCATTTGCGTGCAGAAAGGAAACAATGTCCTTGTTTTCAAGGAATTATATATTAAAATGAACTTGCCCCTTGGCTGAGCAAACACCTGTGCGGATATTTATTGGCGCTGGCTCTTTCTCCCCCCACCCCCCCTCTCCCATTCCCTGATTGGACAGATTTTTCAAGGACACGAGATCGCTGACTTTCCCGGCGAACTGGTCAAAAAATTTTCTCTCGGGTCAAGTATTCCATAGCCTACTAGCGCAGAGGTGAATCTTGGAAGTCGGCAGTGAAAAACTTGACCAGATGGAGAGCCCGAGAAGAAATTCTCGGAAGCCAGCAGCGCCCTTGATCTGATCAATGAGTCGCTAGTGCCGCGGAATTGTTGACGCGGCTGAACACCCGAGCGCAACCGCTCTCCCCGCATTGGGTTGATCCACTCGCGATTAACGATTGTCCAGAGGAGCCCATGATCGTTCTCATTGGTGTTGCTTGCGGGCGGTCGTGAGCAGGAGACGCATTGTTTACGTCGACTTGGCAACGGGGCGTTGCGTCCCACGTGACTGACTGCCTCCCCCCCAACACCCCCCCCCCCCGTCCTCCCGGATTTCGCCCGGGCGAGCTCCAACCCCTCCCCTCCCCTCATCTCTCTCTCTCTCGCACGCTCGATAGCGGAAGGAGAGCGACCTCTATCTATCTGTTTCGCTGCGAGTGAGTCACTGCGATGCGAGCGAACGCGTCACTGGTTCTTCGAGGCAGACGTGAGAGCCTCCGACTCACGCACTTAAGCCGCTTGGTATGTTTCGCTTTCTCTTGAGGGTTGGGTTGTCTATGAGGTGGATTTCTGTATTCCTCAATTCATATCAAATGGTTTATTTTTGTTCCCTGTTTTCTTACGTAAATGCCAAACCCTGAGGTGCGAATATAGCTGTACAACAGTTGGCGAGGAACTTAATTACTGTATTATCCCTCAAGAGAAATGGAAAACATGCCTGTTTACATTAGTGATGAAGAAATACATTCATTAAATCATGTACCAGCGGGTGTGTAGTGACTCACGATGGAATCCATCCCAGCTGCTTCGCTAATCATGGTGGCGGGAGGGTTTCATTCTTGCTTCCGATGGTATTTGTATCGTGTGTATGAACAGCCTATCAGTGGAACCGTCGACCAATCAAGTTCGATATTTGTTGCGTTTGCATTGCGATCGTCAATTATATATGTCGCCGTTTCCATTCCGTTCTGCGAAAGTATCGTATGTTTGAAGCGCAATACGTAGGGGAGAGACGGGTAAAGTGGCCACCTTTTTGTTTGGTGTTTTTTTTGGCATTTGTTTTTAGTAAATTTAATCGAAACAAATATTGATGTGTACTATATCAAATAAAGTTTCAGGTAAACATGCGTTTTTCATGATATTGTATACGTTAAAGTGCAAAAAAAATTATTAACAAAAAACTCTAAATGGCCACTTTACCCTCCTATGTCGGGCAAAGTGGCCAGGCCCTGGCCACTTTGCCCGACCTGACAAATTACGTCAAACAACAGCTATTTAATTTTCAGGTATTTATTTTTCACAATACAGTAAAGATAAATTTACTTCTAACTTGTATCATCGTCTCAAAAACTAAAACAATTAAGGAAATATGTCCAGTAGAAAAACTGTTATACTCTTTTTACATGTAGAATAACAAAGTTAAAAAGGAATCCTCATGACTACTGGAGCATTAAGAGATTTTTAGTGGCTTACAAATTACTTATAAAATTCACATTCAAACTCGTCATCGTCCTCCTCAACCCCTGCACACTCTTGGTGAGCCCATTCTTTGCACACAGAACATCGAATCCAACCTTCATTGTCTTTTGAGATAGAAAAAAGTTCATTGCAATAGAAACACGTACAATCTTTTTCTTGCTCCTTAAGCTCTTCTTCTTCTTCATCGTCAAAATTGAGTTGTCTCTTTAGCTGGACAGTTTTTTTAGGCTGTTGATTACGTTTTTTTGTTTGGTAATTTTTTTTGTCTTCAGTTCTTTTTCTCTTCTTTTCTTCTTCTTCCTGTCTCCTTTGTATCTCTTCCATCAGTTCATTTTTGTACGGGCTAGCTGTAATGATGGCTGTCTTTCCTTTTTTCCTGTTTTGTTTCCTTTGCTTTGTCAAGGTTTGTTTTGGCAACGGAATTATATCTCTTGGACTGATTGCAAAAGAGGACTTATTTAGGCCACTAGGTCCAGCAACTGCCAAATCTTCATTGTTAGGTAAGTTAACTTTAACCATTTCACCGACATCTTCACCGCCGTTTCTTGGATTGATCATTAGGCCTACATCTTGACCTTTTTCGGATTCATCTGTTGTTCTCTTCTTCTGTGGTGCGGGGTCAGGTTCACCTCCACCTGATTGTAGGCTAGCACCTATGTTGCAGTCGGTCATTGGAATGTCAGACACTTCAGCGGGGAGGAAGTCAGCATCACAAAACACATCAGGGTCATAAGGAAAAATCCCACATTTTCGAAAACCGTTAATAGCTGTTGCAGGCACAGCTGCACGCAAAAAAGCCTCACCAAGAAGTCTACTGATCTGGAACTGAGTGATGGCTCTCCCAGGGTTATTCCTGAGGAACTTCTCACATTCTTGAATGTAGTAGGTCTTAAAAGGTGCCATAAAAGACACGTCTAGGGGCTGTAACTTATGGCTGCAATGTGGAGGTAAGCATACCACAGTTGTGTTATTTTCTCTGGCCTTGATTATGAAGTCAATACTTTTTGTGTGAGTTGCATGCCCATCTAAAATAAGAAGCACTGGTGACTCTGGTGAAGGTTTTGCGTGATGTAGGAAGTGGTCGAACCATTTCAAGAAAATATCGGTCTGCATCCAGCCATTAGGAGTGCATGCGAATTCTGAACCAGGGGGTGCTCCGTCTCTTAGCTCTGCCTTCATGTTCTTCCTGGGAAAAACGACAAAGGGAGGAATAAAGGTTCCTCCAGCAGACATACAGACTTCTAATGTAGAGAGAAGGCCTCTTTCGGCAGAAGTGATCGCACCCACCTGTCGCCTTCCTTTCAAGGCAAACACTTTTGAATGTCTATTTTGTACAGTTAAAAGCCCGGTTTCATCACAATTAGAAACACGATGAGCTTCAAACTTATGTTTATCTTGGACTGTTTTTAATATTTCAAAAAATTTAGATACATTGGTCTTGTTGAACCCTTGAGCTCTTGCTAGTGAAGTGGCTTCTGGGGTCCGCAAACTTATGTTTGGGTGCCTTATTTTAAATCCTGCCACCCAATCCTTCCCCGCCATCTTTTTTTCGTTGTTGAAAGTGTGATGGATGTTGTTTTTTTTCTGCGAGGCTGTATGCCGCACGGCGTAAGTCATTTTGCGAGACTCCATAAAATCTTCTCTCCATGTCTATAATAAATTCTACTAGTTGCTTCTCTTGTTCATCGTTAAATACTTTTCTGTACTTTCCTAGTATTTTTTTCTCACCAATGGCATCTTGATTCTTCTCAAGTACTCTTCTTTTAAGGGTATTTCTAGGAACGTTAAACTGCTTTGCTGCAGTTGAAAACGGCATTTTATCTCTTTTAACTGCTAATATTGCCTGTCGCATTGATTCTGAATCCCATGATTGTTAGGTAGACTTTCTCTTGTATGTGTATGGCATCTTGGAAATACCTGTAACAATATCAATCCTAATAGTTATGTGATAAGATAATATTTTTTATGTTAATAAGTTGGGATGAGTGTTTGCGTCCCTTTCCCCAGGAGCGTGATGAAATACGTATAGGATGAGATATTAATTCATTTAAGCTACTTCGGCAATACTGAATGCATAAAATGTATATTATTGCGAGTGCCGGGCAAAGTGGCCACGGTGGCCACTTTGCCCGTCGTGTACAGTGGCCACTTTGCCCGAAATGGCGCCATTACTTAAAATAATTTCAACAGACTAACCTAAATTGACACAGCACTTTTACACCAACTACTATTAAACGCTGAAATCAAGCGAGTCCAGTAGTACTATTGCCACTAGTTAATGCTTTTTCTAGCATTTAGTAATAAAACAAATAGTTAACACTTACCAAAACTCAGAGATGAAGGAAATTAAAACTATTTCACCGTGGTCAAACTGCGAAACGCACGACATCCAAACTCACACACGGCAATGAGGCAATGGCTGTCGACAAGTTAACTTCGTTCCCGCATGAGTGCAGCACTTACCGGCGCCATGACACCAAATGGCCACTTTACCCGCCCTGGCCACTTTGCCCGTGCCTCCCCTACGCTTCCTTCTGCGCACCTTGGCGCACTTCCTTTCTCAGAGTGGAGTCCATTTCGTATGGATGAAGGATAATCCACACTTATCGAACCCACACCTTCCAATGGCTAAGTAAGCAAGAGAGAAGGCCGTTTTAAACGGGGCACGCACTTGCACAATCTGACGTGTGTACGAAGGCGTAGTCCAAATTGCGTCGTGTAAAGCGGTGAATTGCAAGAACACATGCGAGAATGCGTGGACGTGAGATGGCAAAATAGCCCCTATTCTAATTCCGTTCATGCATTCGCGCAATTCCAAGCAATAAAGAGAAATTAATGCAGTTCGAACCTGCGCAATTCCGTGGCCCGTGTAAAATGAGGAACTTAAAGAGGCGTTGTGTGGTTGTGGACGACCTGCATCTCGCCGGAATCTGGTGACAAGCTCGATTTGAACGCGTTTGAAAGAATGCATTTTATCGTCAATTCAGTCGACTACGAAGGTTTCCGCGGTGTTGACAATCTATTTTCTCCATCTTCCGGTTGCTAAGTGACGACAACAGTTTCCCATCTTCGACCTGAAGACTCTGGCAGGGGTGCCAGTTGAACTGTTCTCGTCACCTAGCAACCGACGCAGCAGCAAGCGGAAGATGGAGAAACTGGAATCAGTGGAACGACGTATGGCATGATTCTGTTGAACTCATGCTGAAGTTTAGCCTTTCACATTTTTTTGCTGCGATATTGAAAATATTATTCAGTTCTTTGCTGCCTTCTAATGTTATTATCTTACTAAGGGGGCAGTCTTTTTTTATCAATTGTAAAAGAATGGGAAAAAAAGAGGGAACGCTAGTGCAGCGCCTTCCGGTGCAGAAACATGGAAACTTAGGAGTTAAGACAAAAGAAGACTGGAGGCGTTCGAGATCGGGATGAGGAGAAGGTGAAGTGGACCGAGAGGAAAATGAATGACGAGGGAAGGTGAAAAGGACAGAGATGAGGAGGTACGACGAAGTGCTGGATATGGTGGGTGAGGAGAGGCAGCTTTTAAATGAGATACGGAGGAGACAGAAGGTACGGATGGAGCGAGTACTTAGCGGGCAGGGGATGTTGAAAACAGTGTTAGGGGGTAGAGTGTTGGGTAAACGGGGGAGAGGAAGGAAGAGAATAGGATTTATAGATGTAGAATGAGAGGAATTACCCAGATAATACTGTAAACTTGATTTTTAATTTGGAGAGGAGATAGACCGGGGTATCTCAGAGAATCGACTGTTGAAATCTTTCTTGAGCGGTAGAATTCCAAAGTGCATCTTGAAGACGATGTGCCTGTCGTGGAGGAGACCACGGAAGCATTCGCGGCGACCACTGACGGGAGTCTCCTTCCGTCTCTCTCTCTCTCTCTCGTGGAGCAGCAGAGGAAGGAAGAGGAGCGGCGGCAGTGCTGCGAGGGAATCGAACCGGCGCGCCCTCTTAACGGGAACTCTCTCTCTCTCTCTCTCTCTCTCTCTCCAAATAACCGCCACTCGATACCCCTCACTCGCACCGCTCCCCCCAATTATAGGAAAACGCATTCATTCATGCATTCACTCATTCATTGTGCGTAAGATTGCGAAACCCTTTTCTGGATGGAGGCATTCGTGAAAAATATATAAAAGCGCGGAAATTGCAGCCCGAAGTGAATTCAGCTAAAGTGAAGGGGTTTGGTCGGTTTTTAATTTGCGGGAATGTGGGAATAAGAGAATTTGTTCCATGCGCTTCGCAACCGTTTTTTTTTGTTATTTTGAACCGTTCATCGTGGAAGGAGACACCACGGAATGATAAGTATAAAGTGTACGTAATATTGTACATTTAAGTATTCTACCGATTAAGGTGGATTTCCATGGAGTCTTAAAGAAGAATTCTGACATTCAAAAATCCCTTCAAGCACTCCCCTCTTCAATTAACAATATAAGGTCTACTCCCTTTCATTCAGTATAATAATCCTATTCTCTTTCTTCATCTCCCTCGTTTCCCTAACATTCTACCATCTATAACCCTGTTTTCAACATCCCCTCTCCGCTAAGTACTCGCTACCTTCTGTCTCCTCCGTATCTCATCTAGAAGCTGCCTCTCCTCACCCACCATGACCAGCACTTCTTCGTTCCTGCTCCTCTCCGTCCACTTCACCTTCTCCATTCTTTTCCACACCCACATTTCGAATGCCTCCAATCTTCTCTCGTCCTCCTTCCAAAGTGTCCACGTTTCTCCACAGTAAAGAGCTACACTCCAGATCAGATTCTTGACTAGCCTTTTCTTTTAACTCTTGCATAACGATTCTCTCATAAGCTCCTTCTTTTCCAAGAAAACCTCCTCAGCCAATGCAACTCTCTTCCAGATGCCTTTACTACTGAAGTAAGTTCTGATCCTTTCCCGGTGAATATATTCGAAAAAGGCTATTCGGGCTTCCAACCGGGTTCCACCGACGTTTCAGAACACGAGTCGGGTTCCATCCTCGGGGCTAATGGTGAGTGGATGAAGTTTGTTTGCCAGGTTATGTACTCTTCAATTGGTTGTAAGGTCTACCGTGATTGGCTGGGAGGCAACCAATCTTATTTTCCTAAGTGCCGGTTTCCATACATTACTTAGTGAAAACCCGGCGTCACGGTTGAGGGTTTTACCTGTCAGCCGGATCTCGATGGATTCCTTTACCAGTCTTTCCCAGAATTTAGTCTCACGGCATAGAATTTTCACGTGGTCCCACTTCACCCTACGGTCGGATTCAATGGCGTGTTCCATAACCGCGGATTTTTCCGGTTGGCAGAGCCTAAGGTGTCTCTTATGTTCTTTGATCCTGGTATTGACGGTTCTCCCCGTTTCCCCAACGTACACCTGCCCACACTCGCAAGGACTTTGGTAGACCCCTGGAGTTTCAAAACCACAAGGATCCTTGGCTTTAACAAGTAGGTCTCTTAGTTTGGAGCATGGTTGGAAAACGGTGTCAATACTGTGTTTTTGGGGGATCCTTGAAATTTTCCCGGACACCGTAGACACACAGGGCATTTTGGCTATAGCGATGGGCTTCGGTCTTTCTTCCTCCTTTGAAGAGCCTTGGTTTCTTATGCTCCTTTTTAGGGCCGAGTGCATCTCCTCATTACTGTAGCCATTTTGCCTGAAGGTGGTCTTCAGATGTCTAATCTTTTTTTGGCAGGCTTTCTTGGTCCGCTATAGCTTTGGCCCGATAAAAAAGGGTGGACAAAACTGCTCTCCGTTGGGTGGTGATGACTTTGTCCATTCAAATAGAGGTCCGCGTTGGTCGGTCGGCTTGCGGTAGACGCTGCGACCGAGTGTGCCGTCATTCCTTCTATGGATAAGGATATCCAGAAACGGGATTCGATTGTCTTTCCCGATTTCCATCGTAAATTGCATGTTTGGAATTCGACTGTTCATATGGCTCAGGAATTGTTGTAAGCTCTCCCTCCCATGTGGCCAAATTATGAAAGTATCGTCGACATAGCGATAGAAGCATCTGGGCTTAAGGATTGCAGATGAAAGTGCTCCTTCTTCGAAAGTCTCCATGAAAAAGTTGGCTATCACGGGAGATAGTGGAGAACCCATAGCAACTCCAACTGTTTGTTCCTAGAAGGTGTCGTTGTACTTGAAGTAAGTCGTCGTCAGGGTGTGCCTTTACTACTGCATCCCTTGTCCTCTAATGTGCTTCCTGAATATGTAGTTGAATTGCTCTACCTGCTCAAGTTTTTCACCACCCACCTTTATCTTTAGTCTGACATTCCTCACTCGTGATGCTTTACAAAACCGCATAACCTTAGTTTTCTTGTGATTAATCCTCATTCCATACTCCTCGCAACGCTCGTATAACACATCCACTAGAGCCTGAAGCACCCTCGCTGACTGGCTAATCAACGCCTGATCATCCGCGAATCTCAATGATTTGAACATCATTCCTCCCACTTTTACTCCAGCATCTAACTCATCCCACGCTTCCCTTACCATCTCTTCAGCGTACACGTTAAAGAGCAGCGGCGATAGAGGAAAGCCTTGCCTCACTCCTCGTTCCATTCTTGCCCACCCAGATTCTCCGTCCGCTACCCTCACTTGCGCAGTCTGTGTCATATACAGATTACGAATCAGTCGCCTATCCCTCCAATCTACTCCAATATCCATTGACTTTACCCAGTTTACTCTATCAAATGCTTTTTCAAAATCCACGAAGCAGGCATACACGCCCTGCTCATATTCTAGGTTCCTCTCCACGAGGGACCTCATTATTGCTATTGCATCACGAGTTGACTTCCCTTTTCTAAAACCAAACTGATCTTCGCCCAAATACTCGTTTGCCCTCGCCTCCATTCTTCTGTTCAATATCCTCAGTACCACTTTCGAAGCGTGCGATATTAGGCTAATAGTCCTATAATCTCCGCATTCCACAGCTTTCTTCTTTTTCGGTAGCGGAATTAGAACCGTCTACACGAAATCCTCCGGCAACAACCCTCCTCATAGAACCTGTGCACTAGTTCGAAAAACCGTTTTTTTACTATCCTTCCCTAGATTCTTCATAATCCCACACGTGATATTATCTACGTCCACTGCTTTCCTAGCCTTCATATCCCGAAGGGCTCACTCGATTTCCGAATCTTAGATCCCCGGCCCAAGATTATCCTCCTCCACTGCACTTTCCTCCTCTTAAGTCAACCTCTCCTGCCTGTTACTCCACGCATTCCTTCCGTCTACTCTGTAACTCTTCTCGCTCTGTTAGCATCCTCCCATCTTTAGCCTTAATTTTAGACATTGCTTGCCCTCTTTTGCCGCCCGATAGCGACTTAACTTTGGCGTACAACGCGCCTACCACCTTCCTTTTGAAACTTTTCCATTTCCTCACACTGTCTGTTCCACCAAGTCTTGCCCTCTTACAGGCTTATTTTCCTATGCATTATTTTACCCTGCCCTGTGTCCGAGTTTTTCCACTTCCTTGTCTCTTCCATTTCTTTCACTATTGCCTCCCTTATCCACGGCTTTTTTATCCTTCTACTATCAACGTACCCAATTGACTTCTCCACCGCTTTCCAGCTTTAATATTATCCCATCCTTCCTCTACAGTGTTAGTATTTTCAATCTCCCAGATACTATTATTCTGTTCATTGCGAACTTTTATTCTGTTCATAATTCGATCCTCCGCTCTCCTTTTCCCATCCCAATCCTCATTTTCCTTTTCATTCTAACGTTCGGATCCAGATCGGTGCGGAGAATAGATACTCACTTTACATTTCAAGGTCCGACAGAAACGGTAAATTAAGAGATATATTTTTCCAGACGGATAGGAATATAGGAATTTGTTTTTCGTCCATGCAATGAAAGACTTGTTACCTTTGTATGCGCATTTCCTTTTCTTGTTGACGCGTGTTGCCCTAACACTCCCTGCCATGCGCCTATTGAAGCGATTGCATTTGGGTCGTTTGTAGACGTAGAAGGGCCCTTTGGGTGGGTGTTAGGCGGTCCTGAATAAGCGATAAACGAAGATGCGCTATGGATGAGTTTGACTTCATCCCATGATGTCCATCTCCATACTCTAGTGCCATCGCTAATTCGGGCGGCGAACACGCGTACCAAAGCGAAGTGCCTCGGGTGAACACCATTCAAATGATCCCACAGTTCGTCTATTTTTTATGCTACCAAAGGCGATTACAATCAATTGTTACAAATGAGAAACAGCCGCTGTTACTGCAAATCCGATGAAAACCCAAATAAAATGGAAAAACCTTCCGTAAAACTGGATGGCCTTCTGTTTGCTCTAAGATTGTGAAATGGCCCAGCAGAATCATGTAACTGCAATGCCGCCTATTCTTGTTGAACATATGAGCGTTTTCTTCGAATGATCACCATCAGAAGGAAACTGAGAAAGTAGTGCATTCACCGCATAATTGGGACGACTTGAGGCGACCTGGTGGATCGTTGCCAATCCGCTGAGGGCTTAAACATAATGAGAGGAGTCATTCAAGAAAAAATACTAGTCATAATGAAAATATAAGAAGAGCTTTGTCACCAAGGATGCTAAAATTAGTTTAGTGCCGTCCTTCTCTCATTTCTAATCTTCTAACACTTTCATAATTCCTCTGCTTTGCGTCCGCCATCACATTCGAGGCCTACTTGTCTTGTTTTTCCATTCCCACTGTCATTGGAATGATCATTTTCATCAGAACATCGAGTCCCATCATATGAGGATATATGTGGCTGAGTTAGTTGTCCCGTTTTACTTTCACCAATGGTTTTCAGAATAATCGCCGTTTTACACGGTGTCATTGGAATGATCTTGCAAATGACCATCATTCACCATGTAAAACGGAAATTTCCTGCATTCGAATGAAATTTCGAGCATGTTGAAAGATCATTCATAATAACTTTGGAAACACAGTAACCCATGTGATAGCTAAAATAATTAATATATACTTTGAGAGAACGTAAATTCACAAACATCAATTCTTTAAAGTGGGTAATTCGGAAAAAAACATTCCGGATTTTTAAAGATCAAAAACGTCGTTTTACTTCAAGATTAGGTACATCGGTACCTATTTTGTTTCATTTGCAGTTATTATACTATATTTCATGATTTGAACGCCAAAGTTTGGGGCGAGAGTCCCAATTAATGGGAAAATCTCTGTTTAATCGGTGAACACAATAGAAGGAAAACGATCCGTAATATCATATTGGCCCACCTACGAAGTCACAATATTGCCTATAAGTCAAGGGGCAAACTCCATAAACTAGCCCACTTTCTTCCCCTGCATCGATATTTAACTAATCTCTAGATTATTGCTTAAGTTCTAGATATTTAAATAAGATTCCACTTGTATTCATTGTTCCGTCCATCGTTGGTCAGTCGGCTACCGGAGCACATGATTTTACCTCAAGTCTCATAGTTTCAGTTTGGTCTCCGCATGAGTATTGCCATCCGCTTCGCACTTGTACTTTTGTTTTATTTGTACTGATTTTCAATTTTTATATAGACATATTTTCCATAGTTGATAGAATTTTCTTTACATCATCCTAAGGTAAGTCATCTCCGAAACCTAGTTAGTTGTGGAGTTCTGCAGGTAATATAATATGAGGAATACAAAAAACTCTTCCTTCCATGTCATAATATTATATCAATTCCACTCCTAAAACAACGAAATGAGAAGTTCATGCTTTATAAGATGTTTCAAAGCGGTGCTTTGAAGTCTATTTCCTCGTCCACTGAAAACAACTTGCATTTCCGAAATTCGTAAAAAAAACTTCGCATTCCTTTGCGTGCTTTTGGTGATGTGCTCTGGATGAACGACGTGAAAAGCGTGGACAGACACTCCGATTCCAATTCAAATTGAAACAGTATTCTGAAAGACACTCCTTATTTGATGGTTAATTGTGATAAGAGGGGCGCGTGTTATACTTGGCTACAAGGTGGCTGACAAGAACAATGCTCCATAAAATGCAAGTGGATGTTAACGGTATTTACCTCCAAAAGAGGAAATATTACTTGGAAGGGCGTTGCTTCAATGTAACCAACTACTGAAAAAATTTTTACCTAAAAACGTGAAACCGAACGATAATCAAATTTTTATCGTGATTCAACTAGAGCTTGGAAAGACGTAAATTATGGCATCTTTTTTTAATATTACGGATTTCTGGCTCTATTGAGTCACAACTAGAGTATAGAATTGCATGAAATACCGCAACCCAGAGAAAAGCATGAGATTGAATATTCCAGATAAAAATTATAAATTAATACTAAATGCATACATGGAAAAGGGAATGGACGAAAATATTTCTTTTAATTCTACTTCAACTTCAAACCTAATCTCGTTGAAAATACGACATAATTACGTTGACCCCATGCCATTATTTCATAATCAATTTTAACCGAATCGGGCAATCGCTGGCATCAAAATGGTTTAAACGCAAAGTACCTCACATCGGTCATTCGATTCCACTTCGCTGTGGGAGTTTACCACTCCTCGTCTCCATGAGAATTGGAATCATGTTTAGGAGCATCACCCAACGCGATTTGGACAAATGGAAAGATCAGAATAGCGGATAATTTTTTAAATGGCCTTTTTCCCGAACAAATATTTTTCTATTCAACATTTACGGTGAGGATTAGCTTAAATAGGTTTTGATAAGTTATCTTATTAGGAAATTTTTTGAAATATTTTAAAGTCGAACCAAAAAAGTAACCTTAGAGTCTACTTCTTTAATTGATTTATTGTTCACAGTAAAAATTGAAATTTTTTAATATTTTAAAAATTTCCCTCGTCCTTTGCTCGAGCATCATGTTAGATTTACGCTCACCAGTATAAGGGTGGAGTAATCGCTGTAGACAGTGCAAGTGTATCTTGGACGTGGAAGTATTAAAAGGTTAACAGGTAAAAAAAAGGACAATTATGACTGCCTTCGTCGATTGACTGCTGATGGAATTTGTGAGGGAATATTCAAATGAGGTTTTCTTTTAGGTAATAACTGGAGAACACCCTCCGAAATATTTTATATCCTTACATTTTTGAAAGGATTTAAAAAAATAATTCATTTAACGTTCTCTGAAAAAAACGAATTCCTAATATCTATCCGTTTATCGGATTGCCATTTCATTATTTTGTCGCCTAAAATCGTAATTGCAGTTTGCATTTCTGCAGTGAGGCGTGGTTCTGATTGTGCCATTCGCCGACCCTTGGGCGTCGTCGCGTCACGATTGGGGGAGAGAATGGGAGAAATTCACGGTGCGAGGAGTTGAACGTTTATACAGGGGACACTTCGGCGTATCAATCGCGTGACGTCAGGATAACAGCCAATCGGCAGTTACCAGCTGACGACAACAACAATAGAGTATTTGCACCCGGGTGGATTACCATTGAAATGCAGTTGATTGGATTAAGTGTATCATAAATACCATTACTTTCGATCGACAAAAAAAAATAATAAAAAATATTATCGAAATATTTTTTAAATGTATGTATATATATTCAATAGAAAAATATAGGTTATTTTGTTGGACTTTTTCTAAAAATTCAACAAACTGTTTAGTGTACTTGTATACATATATGTAAGTTTCTGCTAACACAAACACCACACTACCCCAAACAACACAAACAAATGCGCAAAAGTAAATTGTTATGTAATCTGGCTGGTCGTGTAATCTGGTGTGGTTATGTAATCTGACATGGTTTACCGGTACGGCGTAAACGCGCCTTCGGCGCGTCAGTTAATGTGATCACAAGTTGCGGAAATTAAATAATGAATCATGGATTCATTCAGTCACTACGGGTCAAAAATCAACATGAAAAATTGTTTTTTCGCGGGTAAGTAGGTCAAATAATAATAGAAGAGAAAATAGTTAAATAGATAAATTAAATTGAGATCGGTATTTGAAATAATGATACGAATATCGATAGTTACCTACGCACCGGCACATTTACTTCCGTAAACCTTCGAATCGTGCTTATGCCCCGTTCACACTTCGTCCTTTTTACGCCGGTTAGCCCCGACCATGGTTACAAAACGAGGTGTGAACGCAAGTTCCCGTTAACCGTGGTTGGGATTCTGACCACCGTTTTCCGACCATGGTTGGCGGTAGTTCATGCGTGTGTGAACGCAAGTTGGTTAAAAGCTGGTTAGAAAAAGAAGAAGGCGAAGCAGCAACGAAGTGGGATAGGAGGAAAGAAAACAGAAAATAAAGCATTCGAAGAGGAGACGGCCGTTATTATTGAATTATATTCGTCAGAATTAATTCAAAGGAAAGTGTTATTGATTCATTCCGTAATTTGTTTTATTTTATGAGATTTTAAACCTGATTTAAGTTATGCGATATACTATATAGTTCGTAGTGAATTAGCTATTAGCTCGTATTGAATTGTTACGGACAGATCGAATAATCTATATACATATTTTGCTAGAATTAAGTAAAATGTGCGAAACTACCATAATAAAAATCCGAAGGTCACAATGATTTTAATGTTTTGGTAAGAGTTCTTTGTCCCAGTTTGAAAAAGATCACTTATGTTCATGATCCTTGAACAAAAGTTCTTTCCATATCAACATAAAATATCAGGCTAACAGCTAGTAAGATATAACTATAGAAAATAAATTTAGAAACGTCGGGTGATACTACATATCGCAAAAAATACCACGTTCTCTCTTTTATTTCATAAGTTAAATTTCAATAATCGTCACATTTCTGCAAGTTATTCGTCCACATTTGAAGAAGATGTAAAAGAGTTTTAATTTACTGTATAGCATCAGATTGGATCATATCCTTTGTCAAAATCAGAAAAAAATAATTGCTAAGAATGTAATGCAGCGAAAAGTGTATCT
The DNA here is from genome assembly GCF_921293095.1 of Ischnura elegans. Classification (NCBI taxonomy): domain Eukaryota; kingdom Metazoa; phylum Arthropoda; class Insecta; order Odonata; family Coenagrionidae; genus Ischnura; species Ischnura elegans. Next base: position 4,249,045 of record NC_060248.1, on the reverse strand, counting down.
CCATCCCAAATCACAAGTGTGTCTCAATTGAGGCTCAAGTCTCAAGATTAGGTCCTCGATTTTCTTCACCTACATCAATGATTTGTCAACACATCCGAATCAAGGGCAAGTAGTACTATATGTTGTTGATATCAACCTAATTATTACTAATATTCCCTTTTATTCGTATTAAATAGAGCAATAGAAGAATGCAAGCCACACTATCGATGAAATGATTAGTTGGACGAACACATTTGAATTACAAGGAACAATAATTGTCGACGCTGGAATACAATTTTATATATTTCATAAGCAGCTCATAATATGCACATACGTTGAAAATCATTGCAATTAACACAAGAACTCTTCCCTGCACATTCTCTATTTCCTTCCAACAGGTTATTCGCTCTCGTAGATTCAATTTTCACTTGCACTTACTTTACCACTCATCAGATGTCGCTAGTGTCTAACCGTGTGAACGCACGCTAGTTCTGACGTCATCTTACGCTGGTTGAGGATAATGGTAATGTGAATGGGGCATTACAAACTTTTGGCCAATTACCTTCTGTTACAAAAACTCTTACTTAATTCACTTTGACCTAATTTCTGATGAGGTTTCCCGTCGATCGCTCTTTATTATGAATGAGGCAACACAAAAAAAAAGCTCCGTGCAACATTAAAACTTCGTGCCGTGGCATGTCCAACATAATCAGCATGGCCAATCATTGAAGCATCCACCTTCGGGATATTATTTGAAGAAACTTACACGAAACCTGAATCAATGATAAGCACTTAAACGCATTTTCCTCCACACCTATCAGATCCACCAACGTTTTCAAAATGCACACGCAGTTCACCGTAACTTATACAACTCGTACGCTGATGAGATAGAACAAAATGACGTCACATATCGAGTAGATGAGCGTTTTCGTCTGTTCAATATCGATGCGAAAACAATGCATATTAAGTATTGATTATTACACATACTAAGCAGCAACTAATGCTGTCAAGATTGTAGATTTGAAACGTAAGCACTGGAGTTACATGTTGGTCCAGTCAAAGCCGTAGCCTGACCTCCATTTCCTTAACAAAACGCACTGTTTATCGACATATTTGTTCTGTCGTAGAATCCATGTATTCAAAAGCAGAGTTCTGATTATCTCAATGTTTCTACCAGTCATTTACATTTCGCCAATACAGATCTGTCTGTCAGCTATACATTGGCCTGGGTGAGGATTATGAATAAAATTTGTGAGCTTTATCCTAGAACAATGCTATTGAAAATTTGGGCCGGATGTCAATACTTACGATGGAAACCGATGCTCGGGATGGAAATCAAATGTTTGATTGTAATATCAGACGCTTACTTTTCATTCATTCGGTTTTAAAATGCTTCTCGTGTTAGTCCAATTTTAAAATTGGTTCGTTTTGCATCTCTCCACAGTATAACTTAATAGGTCTCGAAGGTACAAGTTATTACTGTGTATTGTTACGACTATCCATTAAGCAAAGAATCGCTGCACGCGGTGCATTTCCAAAACGTAGTCCCGACTTTTGATGCGTTATAATGAGCTTATTTCACATACGATTTTGAAAATATTTGCATCACTGCGTTTCTCATAAAATCACAAACATTTTGAATACCCAAATAATCACTTTTATCGAAAATTAATTTTCCGATTTTTCGTATTTTAGTAAATAGAAATTAATTTAATTCTTATTTACTCAAATTTATTATGTTTATTTATGAATTAATTTCTTACTTTATGGGTACTGTTTCTCACTGTCTTTAAAAAGTTTGAGGAGCTCTATGGTATAAACGGGGCAATCAATTTCAATACAACAAAAATCAAATGATAGAGAATTTATTTCTACGTTGAATCATTTACTTTTTAAAAAATTCCGCCCCATAATATTTTCTGTACTTAACTTTTTCTGAAAAAAGTACCCGTGTTTTCCTTGTGACTTTGTTTCCACGAGTTAGGTCATAATATTACAAGGATCATCACTGTTTAAGTGCCTCCATTAAAGTTATTGTCGATATAAATCTGCAAACGAACGCAAAAGCGAGAACCGAAGAGCGAGAAATACTATTAGGTAGATCAAGGTAGAAAAGTTGATAGGGAGTCTCGTCGTCAGCCTAACCGAAAAAAATAACTATAAAACGTAGATGATGGCATGTACACTAGGGTGGCCCGAAAAAAGCTTTTTTTTCCTGATCAAATTTGCCCTATGCGGGAAAGTTGCGAAATGATATAAGGATCTCGCACACAAATTTTTTTTTCAAATCGGATAATATTAATCACTGCCGCCCGAGCTCTAAAGTTAAAAATTTGCAAAAAATCAGGCTGATTTCAGAATCAAACGGCTATTAAGACATGGATAGATCTGTATTAGACGTAACTACCTTTTCCCTGCCATACACAAGCAGTTGAAAGGATGGTACAAATGATAATGTTAGCATCAAAATCGGTGTGCAGTATAGAACGCAGGCATGGATGGGCTTTATCGTGCATAAGAGACGGAGATTTTCCGCCGAAATTTGAAAAAGTCACATAATAATTTTGTCAGAGTAATTGATGTGCTTTCACAATCGTGTCCTTCGGAAGGTTGGCTGGGGGACACGGGTGGAACTCGATGGTAGCCTCTTCCTCGTGGTGGGTTCTGGGTAGTTTCTTTACGAAACTAGCAGAGAGCTACTTAGTGAAATGCTTGGTGTTCAGGTTCTGCTCTTTCTCAGCCTTGGCTGAATTTCTTGTTGAAAATAGCTCCACAGGTACGTTATTCGTCATTATGATTGATGTTAATTCCAAATATTTTTCCTTATTAATACTTTTTGTGGGATTATTTACCACCATATGATAACTTATTTGATAAGAAATGAAATTCAATCGAAATAAATATTATTTTACCTGCAATTTAGCCCCCAAAATGGAGTTTTAGAAATGTAGGCAAAAATGAGTTGTGTTGTGCGGGTGGTCTATACTCTAATTTTGTTGTTAATTCATAGACATTTTTTTAACCATAGATTTTTTCAAAAAAACTTCAAATTTCATTTTCATAAACTATAAACATGTATCCACTCTTTGATATTATCCATTATCCCGTCTTAATAGCCGTTTGATTCTGAAATCAGCCTGATTTTTTGCAAATTTTTAACTTTAGAGCTCGGGCGGCAGTGGTTAATATTATCCGATTTGAAAAAAAATTTGTGTGCGAGATCCTTATATCATTTCGCAACTTTCCCGCATAGGGCAAATTTGATCAGGAATAAAAACCTTTTTTCGGCCCTCCCTAATGTAGGTACACCCGTTGAACCTAGTCCATAAGCCATTTCATGGCTTCTTTCCCAACTCGGTATACGCTGTAGAGGTGCTCACCCTAATGAACAAGGTATGCCTGAAAACAGAACAAAATGGCGTCACATCTCTGAGAATATGGCCGCCTAGTGTTTCAGCGCATCATTAATTTGCATAATTAATATCTCAGTTAAAAAGTACCTCTCTATTCTCAGACTTGGAATTTATCCTATAGCCTTTAGCCTTTTAGCCTTTGTGGTATAATTTTTTTTAGAGATCACTTCCCAAAAACGTGCAAATACTCAATTGCCGTTTGTAATCGTTTGAATCTAAGAAACATGCCTTCGTCTCAACGTTGTCATGCTTATGGATACGACGCGCGAAAAACTCCGGATAACCGTATCAAATTGTATTCCTTTCCTCAAAACGAATATCTGTAATTACAAAATGAAAGAATTTTGTACTATAAGTTGTCCACTAATGCATTGAAAGCGAGCAGGTGAGTACCGCTGCATGTGAATTGTGCTTCCAATTCAATATAGTAGCCAGGGGAGGTGTCCGGGGGGTCCGGACCACCCCCTCCCGAAATTTTAAAAAACACAATTATTTTCCTTCATAATAGAAAACAAAATATTGCAAAATCATGAATTTTCAAAATATTTTATAACAAATGAAATTGTTTCTATTATGAAAAATTTTAAAATTAGTTTAAAACCAATTACTTAGTACCCTGTTTTTCAAAAATTTTCCCCCTGGTTTTGGACGCCCCCCGAACGAAATTCCTGGCTACGCCACTGTTCCAATTCACTTTCAAACCTGATGATAGAATGGGTTTTGATGGGGCATGCAATAATTGGCATAAAATATTCTTAATCATTGAGTATCTGCGGTATTTCATAAGTGTTATACTGTATCTGTGCCGTAAATGGTGCTTTAAACAGTGCAAATGGTGGTTAATGCAAGTGAAAAGGTTAGAGGGACTTATAGATAGGTATCTAATAAGGTCATTAATTTCTTCCGTGCGGGTGACTGTCATTTACAATAAAAAATTTATCAGGGGGGAAAACCATTATATTAGGGAAGCTGATGTGATGAGTATCCCTTTGAAGATCGAGTCCTTTCTATTCCCCCAACGCACACTTTTGCGAAGGAAATCTTATCTTTATTTCAGATTGCAAGTGAAAAAATATTCACCGTGCATATGACTCTCTTGAAGTGCACACGAAACATGTTCATGAAATATGATATTGCAGGAGAGGTAAGAATCAGGGGCGGATCCAGGATTTCTTTCTGGGGGGGGGGCACAAGCAAGACCGTATCCAGGGATTTGTTCTGGGGGGGGGGGGCACAAGGATACCTCGTAATACAAAACGAACGCAATGATAACGGGACCGTATTAAAAATCTTGCAAAATCTTTTAAGGGTCTGGGGGGGAGTGCCCCCGTGGTAAGAACACTAACAAATTCTTCGAAATTGTCATTTTTATCTAAATAACCGACGCTAATTATATATTTTTTGTCGGTGGTGTGGCTATTGCAAGGGTTGGAAAATGGACTTACATTGAGGAGATCGTGACTCTGAGTGGAAGACTTTGTTGGAATATCTTCTTCCCTTCCGCAGCACATCTTCCTCTGCTCTCAATCCTAGGAGAAGCGATAGCCTTGCAGCCCATGTACCTACTACTATTCAGTCGATCACTGGACATTTTCGTTGGGTTAGGTTAGTGTGATTTCGTATCGATTTGAGAAACTTTAAAGAGGTAAATTTAGACAGGAAGAGACATGCATGTAATTTTTACTGTATGTACGACAGGGTTTATTGATTAAGGTGTGAGTGTGACTGCAGAATCATCTACCATCAATTCATAAAGCAGTTTTGCAGCTTTGATGGAAGTGCCCATCAGAAGGAATCGAAGAACAGAAGAAATCTTTTGGCCCCCTGCATGATAAATATCAGCATTTGGCTTTTTGGGAAGAAGGTATTGAAACAGTTGCTGTATTTGTGATTCGCCAGTACTGTTCAGAGTCGATATAGTAGCTATATCTATATTATGTTTTATTTAACAAATTGCATTGCTCTGACCATCTGCTTAACTACAGCATTAGCCTGTACCTTTCCTGACGTTTTTGCAAAGTTGTATCATATGGTTGTATGTTAAATCTCTTTCCCTGTGACTCATTTAGTCTGTTTTATTACTAATGTACCAAGATACAATAGAACACAACATAGTCAACATTCTTAGCACACGTTACAAAATTATTCAATACATGCTGGCCTCATTTATTTTAACAATCAACTATGGGAATAGCATTAAATATACCTATAAACCTAGCGTTTTCTGTGTAAGATGAAGGAGATATTATTCTTTGAATGTTATGTGGTATTCTTTACTTTCTCTGTCTTTTATGGAAGTGTAATGAAACTTTGTCTTATGGCCTCACAAGGATAAATGCATTAACTCTTAGCAAATAGGGTCATTAGCACAAAAGCATTTTTCAAACGAAGTAGTGGATACTGCTTTGACAAATCCATGCAGCTTTTAATGGAAGTTTTGCTGCATGTACTGAGGCATTTGTGATTTTCTGACATTTTCAGGTCCTGAGTTTTACACCCTTTCAATGTGGATTGTTCACCCATAAAATCGAATAATTTGGAAATTCCTTTAAGTTTACACGGAGACTGTACCTACCGCTAATTATACCAGACTTATGATTCTTTGAAATCCGAAAATCTATTTTTTTCCATCCTTTGAAATAAATTAATAAATATTTAAGGCTGGATAAATTAATCAAATTTCAGAGTAAGGCAGAGAGTGGGGTTTCCCCGTAATCAGAAAAATCCTCCCCATTACCACCGCTTTCGTTTCACTTTGCTATTATTTAATAGTTGACTCAGGCAGTTGAAAAGTTACTGCAGTGGAAACTTTAAAATACACGAGTGTTCATACTGCTAATTCTCTTTGAGTTGAATACTCAACCTGTAAAGATTTTTTTAGATATATGCATGCATTCATCAAACAATTCATGTCATTCACAACGATGTAGGTACATAACAAGTGAGGACCATAGAAGCTTAGGGGGACTAGTACAATTTTTTTGGAGATAATGTTGGTAGGGTACACACTATTGTTGTAACATAAACATACATCTACATAATACCTTGCGAGCCGCCTCTTGGGTGTTTGGCAGGGGGTGATCAATCACCAGCATGCAGCATGCAATTGGACTCCCTCATGCACACCACACAGTCCAAAAAACGTCACGCATTATTACGCACGCAAATTATACTATCATATGCTGTTAGAAATAATAATAAAATTAAGAAACATCCATTAAGTTTTACATTGAGGTAAAGAGGTAAATAGGTGGTAAAGAGGTAAAGGAGAGGTAGGCTACACTACAAGTCATGCAATCTATGTATGAGTTCTATTGCTGCCGTTATAATCTCTTGTTGATCGTGGATAAAATGACATTCGGAATCTGTCTGTTCTACAATCTATCTCTCTTATTTTATTTATATGATCTGATCTTCCGTAGTACGTTGACGTCCGCAAGATATGGTTAACTTCGTCAGAAAAGACACTGCTCTTGAATTTATCTAAAAGGTTTAGTCTATTTTCCAATCTACGGTATGACAGAGATTCCTATCCGAGTTTATCTAAGAGGTCAGTTACACTAACAAGACTATAATAACGACCTTTCACATACCTGGCAGCTCTTCTTTGCACGCGTTCTAACTCAGTTATTAAGCCTTTTTCATGAGGTCCCAAAAACTGGCAGCGTATTCCAAATGTGGTCTAACGAGGGAAAAGTAGCTAATTTCTCTCAATTTGTCGTCTCACTTTCCTAATATTCTCTTAACAAAACCCATTTTACGATTAGCTTGACCGGTTATTTCCCGAATATGATTATTCCTCGATAGATCTTTATTGAGTCTAACTCCTAGATATTTCACGGATTCAACTGCCTTTAATTTGGTGCCCCGAATGATATAGTTATGTTGTGGGGAGTATTCTTCTTCCAAAAATTCATTACGACGCATTTTTTCAAATCTAATTCTAACTGCAATGCATTGCCCCACGCTTGGATAGCAGCAAGGTCGTTCGTTAGGTCATCCATATCTTTGCTGGAACAGATTTCCCAGTAAACTACAGCGTCGTCTGCAAATAGTCGTATCTTACTGAGTACTATTTGACCAATGCCGTTTATACCCTGAGAGCAGTGGCGGATACAGATGGGGGGCGCCCCCCCCCCCTCCCCCTTGCGGGGACCCCGGTATTGCCGACGCGCCGCACGCCACGCATATCGCAAGAGGCTTAGACCATATAAACCACGTAGTTTATGTAGTGACTACGTTTAGTAGACTATGCAGTTTTATGGTCTAAGGGAATAGGAATCAAATGATAATATTATCTACTAATAAAAAGCTAATATATGGTGGTCAATTTGAGATATGAGATGGAGATGATCGGCCGGTCAATAACTTGTGCTCGAGCGTGGCAGTAAACAACATAGGAGTGATATCCGTATTTTATGAAGCGAATTTTCCTCCCTTACAAACGCAATAGGAGCCAACCGAATTCCTTTAAGCATTTTAAGTACAAATAATACTGCATTTTAAGTTAGAAATCGTAAACATTTTCTCAATGGTTGAATCGATCCACCTGCAAAAAATTAAAAATGACAGACATTCCTCAATTCCCCATTGTTGGGTATCGCAAGATACGATGTAGCGCAAACACTTTTTACCTCCTCAAATTGTGTTTCCACGCCTAATAGGCTTACTTCTATGTAAAGAGAGGTATTATATCAGCTATGTTCGAGGTTATATACGAGCTTGTGGAATGAGTTAAATTTGCCGTTATAGTTTTTTTTCTGATTCCCATGGTAACCGTGCAGACTCATTACTTAATGGAAATTTTAATTCCGACGCAGTCGTTTTCTTTAACAATACATTGGTTACTCAAGGGCAGGAAAAACACTACCAAGTACATTATCGTCTTCCACCACTTTCAGTTTCAACTTTAGGAATGATTCAAAACGGAAAGGCACTGGATGCAACAACCGGACTTCTAATTTATTCATCTGACTTCTTTAAATATGGTCAGAAATGCTTCGTGTTTGGACTTAATATTTCTCAAATTTTCTGCATATCTATCGAGGAACAAAATTTAATGTGATAAGTTATTTTTTATCATCCTAGAGCCCACTAGGTGACTCATACTACCAGCCGACTTCTTGGAAAGGGAGAGGTGGGAAAGGGTCGGAGAAAATGTGATGCCCTGAAAGATATCCAATTCCTAATGCTCTCATGTAACCTGATAGCGAGAGGAACTTTCTCACGCCTCCCATCCAACACCCCCTTCAGCCTCCGATCCTCCCTCGCCATTACACCTAATTTAGTGCCGCCACCTGGATTTCCTTCCGTATGACAATTCGTTTGTTTCTTTCATCAGTCGACTCTTATTGCCAGTCGAGGCACAGTTGTACTTCTGTCTGTAACACGCGCGCGCGTCCGCGTCAACGAATTTCCGTTTCAATCAAACTTCAAGCTTCTGTCTGGCACAAAGATAGCTCACCTTCGAGAAAAGTCGCAGCCATTCTATTGATCTCGATACTTTATTCTGTCTGGCACTTGTTCGAGAAAAGTTGCGAATATTCTACTGTTGAAAGCTACAATCGCCGCGATAACTTGGAAGTGATAAAAAGTGAACAACTGCGATTATTGGCTATTACCACGGACCTCATTCAGCGTAGTGATTAGTTAGTGATTTTAGAAGTACAAAGTGTGTGATCGTGTGTGTGGCATTCCTGAGTGTACCTATTAGTGTTGCATTTATCAGTTCGAATAAAAAGTGTTTGTTCGAGAATAATTGGCATCAAATTAACCTACGTTACGTCGTAAAAATATAATAAAATGGACCGTTATGTAATAAGAAAAAGAAAAACAGAAACTTCTGAAGATTACGGTCACCACATAGCTGCAAAAACGCCATTAAATGTACAGGCAGAGCCCTGCACGTCGTTGAAACTTCCACAACAAAGTTCATCGCCTGATTCCTGCAACCCCGTGGATATTGGAAATTATTTGGATATATTAGCGTCAGAAAATATTAGTGATGATATAAAATACAAGCTTCTCACCGCTCCAAGGAAACCTGAAAAAGGTTATATCTTTCCTACATCCGAGCACAATAAGAGGGGACGAGTTGAACGCAGGCAAGTGCACTTTAATCATTTTGAACAGTACCCATGGCTGGTGTTCTCACAAGTTAAAAAGGGACTATTTTGCATTAAGTGTTCAATTTTTGTGGATAATAAAATGGTTGGAGGAAAGAACTCTATTATCGCCAAGAAACTTATGACTGAACCACTTACAAAGTTTGCCAAACTTACTGGTAAAGATGGTGACCTTGAGACCCACTCTCGGCTGAAGTATCACGTTGAAGCGTCAGCAAATGCAAAATTATTTTTGGCGACACGAGACAACCACGAACCTCAAGTCATAAATCAATTGTCAAGACATAGAATGGACATCATTAGAGAAAATAGAGACCGTCTTGTACCTATAATAAAAACAACCATATTTCACGGAAAGCAAAATATTCCTGTGCGAGGGCATAGAGATGATGGGAATCTATTAAAAAACGAAAATGATTGTGAAAGTATAGTGAGTAACGAGGGCAACTTAAGAGCTCTTCTAAGATTTGGAATTGACGCTGGAGACTTGCAACTAAAACATCACCTTGAGACCACTAAAGCGAACGCCACTTACATAAGTAAAACAACGTGTAACGAACTTATTTCATGCTGCGTTTATCGATAATACTGAAGGAAATCAAAGATTCTTGTTAATACAGCATCATCTTCGATGAGACTACGGACATAGCTCACGTCGCCCAATTGTGTTTAGCTACAAAATATGTCAATAGTGACGGCAAATTACAAGACTTTTGGGTTTCGTTGACATCCGTAAAGACATTGATTGTAGTGGAAATATTGACCATGAACTTCAAGAGGGTCAAGAGACTAGCATCACTGGTGAAGTATTGGGTGCTACGATTCTAAGAAGAATGGAAAGCCTTTCTCTACCACTGGAGAACTGTGTGGGTATAGGATGTGATGGCTGCTCAGTTAACATGTCGGAATTGAAAGGAGCTGTGGCCACAATAAAAAAGAAAGCTTTCAACGCCCAAGAAGCACCGTGTCGAAATCATCAGATCAACCTCGCTGTCTCTCTCAGTTGCCAAGTTACTAGTGTGAGAAACTCACTTGGTACTATTGAAGAAGTGGTATCGTTCTTTACAGCGTCTAGCAAGCGGTTCGCAACATTGAAGAGACACCTAAAACACTCACTGCAGTCACATTGTCAAACGAGATGGGTTGAGCGACATGATGCTGTTACAGAATTCGCAGCTGATCTTGGAACAGTATCTTTCTTTCTTAAAGAAATTCAGTGTTGGAGGGAAAGAACAACAGCTGCCAAAGCTAATATTCTCCTTCGAGCTCTCTCTAATTGCGAGTTTATTATTACTCTGTTTACACTGAGTGATATTATGAGCATAACATATCCAGTCGGCAAAATCTTACAAGACCCTAGCATGGACGTCGCGATGGCAAAAGCAAAATTAGATTCGACGCTCAAGGTGTATGACGGCCAGAGAGCTAATGCTGATAGCCACTTTGCTAGTATTGTTGAAGAGGCGAAGCCAGTTATGGAAGAGTTAGACGCAGAGATGAGTGTTCCTCGTCTTGCAGGTAGACAAAGACACAGGGAAAACTGCGATGATAATGATGATGCTACGACGTATTGGAAAAGAACTGTTTTATTCCAACGCTGGATCATATTACGACTGATATGAAAGAACGTTTTGCTGAAGAAAACATTTATCATTTAAAATTTAACATACTTTTGCCCTCGCAACTACTGAAACATACCGGTAATGACCTGGCATACAAATTGAATCAGTGCTTAACTGATCTACCGTTTTTTTTTAAAGAATCACCCTATATGATTAAAAAGAGACTACTGGGAGAGATTATTCAGTACAAGCAAACGAGTATAAACGCCTTAAATGACCTTGATTCTGTTATGCAAGCGTTGTCTGTTTGCCCTACATCGGATTATCCCACTTTGCACACGCTGTACAAAATATTTGCGTGCCTACCTGTATCTATCTCTACAGTAGAGAGAAGTTTTTCTGCATTGCGGCGTACGAAGACATGGCTGAGGACGACAATGAAGCAGGATCGACTCAATGGTTTAGCTCTGATGAACACTCACCCTGACATCGATTGTCCTATTGACGATGTAATTACCGAATTTGCCAGGAAGAAGAGGCGCAACGACTTCATTATTTAAGGTAGGTATAGAACCACAATTGTAACTTTTCATAACCATTAAATGGCATAGTGTATGTGGATAATGAGTTAAAATAAGGCTTTCTTAAACTCTAAATTTCACTTGATTTTTTTTATAACGTTGAAAGTAAAAGTTGGTCAAGATATCTTTAGCGCCCCCCCCCCCCCCCTTGAGTCTTTTCTGTATCCGCCCCTGCCTGAGAGACGTCATAAGTGACTCTAACCTCGTTGGAGACTGTTGCATCGTCTGATACTACTCTTTGCACGCGGTCGCTCAAAATTTCTCTTATCCAGGAAATGACATCTTCATCTAGGCCATAACATTTCACTTTTATTACTAACTTTCCGTGGGGTACTTTATCAATTGCATTTTTGAAATCAAGAAAAATCGCGTCTACTGGAATGTTGTCCTCTCCGGACACTAAAATATCGTGGGCGAAAAGCGCTAACTGGGTTTCGCATAATCTACTTTTCCTGAATCCATGATGAGTTCTCATTTACAAGTTTTGCGCGTCAAGGTGTTTCATTACCGAGCTGACTACGATGTGTTCAAGGACTTAGCATGAGAAGGACGTTAAACATGTCGGTCTGTAATCAGATGGCTGTTCCTTGTCTCTACTTTTGAATATTGGCGTTACGTTAGCGATTTTCCTGTCATCAGGTACTTCGTGTTGCTTGGTGGATTAACTGAATATTAACTGCAAGAGGGGGTCAATTTCTGAGGCTAGTTCTCTATATACGCGAGAAGGGATTTCGTCTGGACCAGGTGATTTATTTGGACTGAGCGATTTCAATATATTTTCTGTTCCGTGCGCACTGATGTCAATAGGCGGCATTTTTCGTATGCAGAGATTGTCAACTGTCTCGGATGAGTTCTCAGAAGGCTCTGTGAACACGCTCTTGAAGTGGAATTTAATAATTTAATAAATTGGCTTTATCGGAACTGTTTGTTAACACATCTCCATAATCGTTTCTCAAACGTAACATATACATAAAGATACAGTGATTTACATGTACATGCTTATCAGCAAGTCACTTGTATCCCTTTGCCAAAATGGCAATGTGTACCCCACCAACCATTATCTGTCCTTATCTCCAAAAATAAAAATTGCCCTTTTAAGGTCCTCAATTATTAGTATGTATGCATGATAATATGTTTTGTACCTTGGCCTTACTTCAATTACAAAAGCCACCTCAATTCAAGAGGTGTGTAATAATATGTATGCCTTTCACTCCAATAATGTCTCTTATGTTTTGAAATTTTGCTTTGATTACTATTTTTGTGTAGTGCGCACTAAAAATTGGAATGGGATACCATGGATTACTGGTGATTTTATGTTCATCGTGAAGTGCACTATACTGTCCTAAGTTTGATGTGACATAAGTAAATTTGATAGATTCAAGCATAATAGTATGTGTGAAAGCCAAATTGGAAATAGGAAGGATTCACTTTGTTACTTTTCATTGATACGAATGCCCTTTGAGTTATGAATGGATGGATAACTGCAGCTGAAAATTTTTCTAATCGGTTAGTATAAACCGACCGGGTACAATAGCCAAACGAACTGTATCTGCCCAATTAGGCCATTCTTCCTATATCCAATTTGGTTTCCACACATATCGTTAGACCTGATACCTTCCAATTTACTTACATTACATCAAACGTAGGGCATTATGCTGTATAGTGCATTATATAACCCGATGAACATAAAATCACTGTCAATCCATGGTATCCCATTCCAATAAATAAGTTCACAATAAAATATTTTCCTTAATTGTTATTTGGAAGTTAATTGGTTAATCTGATGAATCAATTTTCATTGTAATTTTTCAATTTTACTTCAAGGACCCTTTTAAATATTATTTTAACGTATTTTTTTGTAACCCATGTTTATTGGTATGAACTTTTTTTACTATGTTAGTTTAGACTGTGGTAGAATGGTAGAGCGTTAGAGTGGTACCATGAGTGTAGCATTCCTATTGATGGGTGTAGCCAGGCAACTGCCCCTCCGCGAAAGCGAAAAGAAAATTTAGTTCAAATAAAAGTTGTGAACAAATTTCCCTTTTGAAGAAAAATGATATTATTATAAGACATGGAACTAAAATTAAAATAATTTTTTTCAAACAAATAATTATAAAAACTAATAAATTGCTGTCATTATTTTCTTAAAATTTAGGTTTCGTTAACCTTTTCTGTGCAAAAAAGTTATAACTTGAACGACCACAGGTAATTTTGCCCCCCCCCCAGTTTTGATTCTGGGTACGCCCTTTTTTCATATTTATTCGTAAAAACTAATCCTTATTCGTTTTACTTGTGTATTTTGTTGACCCCTGACCTACATGCTAAAGACTAATTTCTGCTGAAAACCACTTTTCACGAACAGACACCAACTTACAATAAAGGCTTTTGGAACGTAATCCGTTTTTTTACTTATATGAACCAGTAATAACCCTATCCTTATTTGATACTTACATAATCATGCCTTAATTTTTGCGCAGGTGAAATGGTATTAGAAAAAAATAATTAATGCGTTAATATAGCACTATGCAGACAACATTTGCAGCCAATTCCGATTGGCTCTCTCCTCAGGTACGTGACGTCACGCGATTGCCACGCAAAAGTGTCCCCTGTAAAAACCTTAAACTCCCCGAAACGCCAATTTCTCCCCTTCTCACCCTCAATTTACTCACTGTTCACGAAAATACGGATGTTCCGCGGTATCGCACGGACGGAGCACCTCGATTCGATATATCGACTGAAGAGCGAATACCTGCACATACACGTATGAAGCATGGAAGTGGGGGTGGGGGAAGCGGTTGACTGCGCATCCAAAGTGGGGTGAGGCAGCGAAGCAAGGAAGGGCGTAGAGTAGATGAGACTTGCATGCGACTATCGACCAATGAGTGGCGGGAACACAGGCCGACCATCAATCGCCTGGTGGAGGGGGGCAGGTGGCCTCCTCTCCCCCCCCCCCCGCCTCCTAGTGGGAGGAAGTTCGCGGCGCCGCCGCTGCCGCGCGTGGCGGGAGACTGCACGTAGTTGCGCGTGGGGCCGCCAGAGGGGCGGTGACAACAATGAAGAGGCGTGCTGCGTGATGGTCGCGTGGTGACGTTAGAGCCGCCTGGGCTGCTCTGCTGGGGCCCCAAAGCAAGGCCCCTTCGGCCCCCACCCCCTGCTAAGCACCCGGGTGCACGGGCAGACGAGGAATCGCCCCGAATGCGGCCTTCGGGTGCAGAGGGCGGTGTGCCGGCCGCGCCCGTCCCCAGCAGCCAATGACGGACCGCGCGCCGCTGTGTTGATTGTGCCCGTCGCTGTAGCAACTGAGCCGCCGCTAAGGTGCGTGGCGCGCGAGTGCGGACGCCGGTTGCGTGTGATGGGCGGGGGGTGCCTGCGTGCGTGAGGGCGACAGAGAATTCTTCTCGGCCGGGCACAGTGGCTCTCATGCGTGTCTTCCTCGTGACTGAGTGCCTGGAGTGAAGGGACGCCCTCCCGCGACTATAACGCCCACTAATCAAGTCGCGATAGCAGACAGATAGATAATAGGTTAGGTGGATAGGTGGTGGATTGACCCCGCCCCCGTCCGGTTGCGGGGGGCGGGGTTGTTGTCCTTGTTTGTTGTGTTGTCGTTTGTGCAAAGGGGTTGGGGTGTTCCAGCCGTCCAGCGCTGGAGGCCGGGGCGGGCGAGCAACATGAGCTTGGAGACGCTGCTGGAGGCTGCGCGATTCTTGGAGTTCCAGGACCTGGCGCAGACACGTGGTGAGTGACTGGATGGACCCACCCCTCCCCTCTCCTCCCCCTCCTTCCCCCCCTCTTTATCCTGCATTACGCACGTGCCGCCTCCTCCCCCCGCCCGCGCGGCCTTCCTCAAGAAGGGCGGCGAGGGGGTCGAGGTGGGGGAACAACCCTCCCCCCCTCCGCTGCTGTTTATACCTCCCCTCCGCCGCCCGTTGCTTGGGCGTTCGTCTCCGACCACGTCACACTCAACCCTCTGCATTCGGACGTCGCGTCGGGGTGGTGTTCGTCCCTCGGTCAATGTGCCGCTTCAATCGCGAAGGGAGGGAATCTTGGTTTTGGAAGATCTCCCTTTTGGTTTTCTCGGATTACGCGCTGTGGCGTATGTGCCAAGGTCTTGACATTTTCAGGGATCGCAGAGTTGACCCTGGTCAGCATTTTTGAAAGCTTCCCTTCGACATATTACCGCATACCTTTTTTTCTGTGTTGGAGATGCTGCCAAATCTTCACAAGGGTTTACTCTCATTGCTCTGATGAATTCAAGATGACATCGGTGCTAGATGCGAGGAACTATTCCTCTCAACCACGCCTCCTCTCTTTGTCTTCGAAGGAAAGCACTGCCATGGAATAACAAAAGAAATTAGGCTGGCTCGTGAGATCATTATGTGCATCTTATCCTTTTTGCGATGAATATCCTTCCATTCTACCCCGCAACGACGATATATCTTGGAACAGTGAAAGGTAACTGTGTTCGAGTGTGCATGGATACCAGTTTTGGTGTGTTAAGATGCGTGTTTACGTCCAGTTTGAATAATTCGTTACGAAAGGAACGCTTGAGATGCCACAAGCTGAAAAGCAAAAAAAAAATCGGTGTAAAAACATGAATAAATGACATCTGTTTTGATTTGCGAGGAAATACACCTGAAAAATACTTTCGACGGCTCCCTCTGAAAATGAGGGATTGAAAAGTAGTATCGACATTTTGAGCCAGCTTTATAGAAAACATGTTGTCGATGCCAATGTATCCACAATCACGTAGTCTCAAGCATTTTAAGTTGAGGTGCGTCGACCTCGATGAAACGGCGTTTATTCCTAATTGACTGAAATGGAAGTCTTTGAATATTAGCGCGCATTCCGTGTCGTAGACTTAATTAGGGAGAGTGACTTCAGTTCAAAGCAAAGAGAGGGATGATCGATTAAAGACTTGTTAGCCCTAAAAATGGTAAAATTTAAAGATCTAGGGGTATTGAGTCTTATTTTGAATTTTTGTACGATTTTATACATTTAAATCAGGCCGGGGGGCAGCAACCCTTGGGTCTTTAAAAGAGGCGCCAAAAACGGCCTTAATAAATGAAACGATAATATTCGTCGCTGCAGGCAGAAAAGAAGGGGCCCGAAATCTCCGTTAAACCCCCTGCCCACCCACCCCATCTCAAAATCCTGGCCACGGTACTGCCTAAGCCATCCCTATTACATATTCATTTGTTTTTTTGTTGACCATGTGAACTGCCAACATATTTTTCACGTGCATGGAAAGAAAAAATATTCTCCGAAACTTGAGTTTTATAAGTGACGAATTAAAAATACATAAAATAATATTACTTTTCTAAAACCCGTTGTTCTGACGTTATGTATGGATTTTTTAGGCCTTACTTAGAATCCGATATTAGGCTCGTATCATCTTTGTGTGTTGTCTAAAGAGTTCGCTCGACTTCGAAAACTCATTCGTCTTCAAACCTTGGGTTGTTTGAACAAGTTGGAGTAGACCTCACCCCAAAAGGCGTGAGATTATATTTAAACTTTACCCTACTTAAACTTATTTTTGCTTTTTTATTTATATATAAATCTTACCCGCGCGGAATGCCGAGAAAAGTTTATGTATTCTGTTCGCCGGGAATGTGTTAAATCTTACGTGAGATTATTTTTATAAGAGAGACATTTCACACAAACGTTTGTCAGTCCAACGCTTTACATATATATAGTAGTAATTTTAAGTGCAGTAGCTTGGTGGAATTTTTGCAGCCGCATCGAAACGTGGAATTGCAGACAATAGAATCGGAATCGAAGTGTCTAGATTGCTCGCAGAGATTCTGTGCAGTGGAGAGCCCCGTTGCCCATGGTAGAGGCACTCCGATTGGCTGTTGGCGACCAATCCCGTTAATGGGTTCATGACTCAGTGCGCGCCGCGTACGAACCTTTGAAAGTCGCGGTCAGGAGAATCGCCGAAAGCAAACGCAATGCCGCTTTAAATAAATTGAAATAGAGAAATTCTTGCTAATTATCATAAATGTGAATATTGTTATCGCTGGAAAAGAAGTGTTAATTGTGAGCCAATCGGTGTCCACATGCAGCTGGGCTGGGGGAAAATCTCCATGACACAGAAACACGCCAGACGCAACGGCTAACGGAGGAACTCATGCTCTACCGCGAGCACAAGTACGCAGTGGCACTTATTAGAGTCTCGGGATATTAGTCGACACGCAATTCTTGCATGATTTAATTGGGTACAGGCCTTGTAGATGTTACCAACAGTCAGGGGCGGCTCCAGGATTTCCTTGAGGGGGGGGCGCGACGGGCTGCTTACCCCTCCCCCCACTCTCTCTCTCTCCCTCATGATGTGGCATACAAGCGTCAAAATAAGATAAGAGTTTCGGCATTATAGTTGAGAAAGAATGAAGGAATTGGTTCAAATTGTTTGGTTTTAATGAGCGAATTGCACCGAATACACCGAGAAAATTGCAAAAGCCCGTGTTATTTTATGGAAAAACTTGTAAAAGTAATTTCCGATTTACGTGTGGAATTTCAAACGATCTGTATATTTTTCGTTCCAAGCGGGAGACACAAGCTTTGAATAGACGTTCGAATCGTAGATTTCGATGGAGAGTTGAAGGAAATAGGGCGAGAAAATAAAAAAAAAAACGCTCTGCAATCTTATGGGAAAATTGTGAGTATAATTTACGACTCATGTATTATTTATGCACTTCCAATTATGATCAAATCATGAAAACAGAGAATCCACACCAAATGCAGCAAACCCCATCCCTGTAGATCAAAAATTGAGAGAGAAAAAGCAGACATAAGCGTAACATTTTTAAATAGAGGGTAGTCCACGGTACGTGATGCGAGTTCGCATTTTATACCCCTTGACAAAAGTGCTTAGCGGGCGAAATGAAGTTTTCTCTTCAATATATTAAATTCCAATTTTACCCATAAATATTTAACTTTTGGATTTCAGGAACTACTGTATGATTGATCAAGGAAATACAACTGAAGTCGACAGTAAAATCATTTGCCGCATTTCATCTGAATATCTTGGAAAATATTTTTGAGAAGTTATTATAGCGATTATTATCAAGTATTTATAAATACAATCATGTGCACACACAAAGTTCCATGGCAGTTTTCATTGGTTTCATGTCATTAAATTCCGGAATTTTTTTTCAAAAAAGTTATCTCATTATCTAATTCCGTTAACATTTTACTTTTATTTTTTTTCTATAACGGTGCATATTTATCACATATTTTTTCAAGCATGCTTTCTAACGAGTCCAATTTTTTTATTTCCATGAAAACAGCTGGGATTAGTGTATTCAACTTGAAGCACTCTATTGACTCTCCAGCAAATCTGTCCTTGATATCCGTATTTACGTAATCTAAGATGGGAATATAGATTATTTTTTCCCAATACGCGATTATATCGTCTTCATCATTGGTAGCCGGGTAATTTGCTCGATTCTTTTGTCGATTGGCTGCACGTGGAATGCGGATTTGAATGTCCATTTCCTCCATAATTTTCTTAGCCTTTGCAAAAATTCCAGAGAAAATTTTATAAGAGTTCATCCGCTTATCCTTTAGTACTTCAAAAGTTCGGTCAACTTTTTTTTAGCTTGAAAAACATCTACAGTCTCATTTTGCAAATATCTGCTTAAAATATAAATTGCACTCAAAACATCACTCAGACTATATACAGTTCAAATGAATTCACAATTACAAATTGATAACAATAAACGTCTTCTTTTAGTTGCCGTTTTATAATCATCCCACTTTGACACTTTTTCGAGAGCTTTGGCAATATCAGATAAGTCGTCTCTAAAAGTTACAATAGCTTTATGCCTTTCTACCCATCTAGTCTCACAGTTACCTGTCATTTGATGAACTAAGATATCAACAATGGTTTTATTACGTTTACTTGATGCTTTAAAAAGTCGCGGGAAGAGATGTCGAATCTGGTTCCTTTGAATCATTTTCTAGCCGAGGCTTCTTCCTTATTAGCCACCTAACCATTTTGCATATCTATGCAAATAAATTTAGATCTACACGTACACAAAGAAAGAGAAATCATTTTGATAACATAAAAAAAGAATATAACCCCAAAACGAATGCAACTGTCCAAGCTCACGTGTGATTGATGAATTACTCCAACCTTTTCAGAGAGAAACTCTTCAACTTTAGAATGTGTCGTCAGAGGAAATCTTCAACAATTTTTGCTCGTAATTGTACAGAGCTCCAACTTCAAACAGCAGGCCAGCAAAACAGATTCCTGCGCTCCAACTTTGTGCTGCTTGTCCGTGCCTACGAGTGGAAACGACCGATGAATCTGTTGTCGGAGTTGCAGACTTTGAAATTCGAATCATAGATCTGGCAAGCTTATCTAAGGAATATACAGTTGCAGAAATTTTCTACAAAGAAAATAAACTCGCCTGCCGATAGTGAAACAAATTATTCGGAACATCTCAACTTCGAGAAAAACTCTTTCTGGCTGTAGGAATGTATGTACCGTAGAATGGGGTGACTTCGGCCACACGCGCTTCGCTTCACAAATTGATACTCGATAGCACAATGGGTGACGAGCCATCATTTCATTCTCGCCTTTCCTGGTATAGGTAAGAGGAGATTGCAAGCAGCAAAAAATTCCGTCAGTCACCGCCCAGGGGGGGGCGCGCGCCCCCCGCGCCCCCTGGCTGGAGCCGCCCCTGCCAACAGTCATAGAAGAGATGTTGGATTTTCCCCCAAGGAGACTTCGGAAATGCAAAAAATGTTAGCTTAAACAGTACTCTCGGCTTTCGAGAATATCCAAAGAGATTATTAATCACCCAGTGCGTCGGTGCAAAGGATATTTGAGTGCACAGCTTCAACAGGCCAAGCCACGCCGCATGATTTTCGCATTTCCAGTGTAGGGGTCAGTCCCTTTCCCTTGACCACTTCGCACTTCGACGATTTTTATACTTTAGGGTGCCCGAAGTCTAGACTCGAGATCCTTGGATTATTATAAACGATTTACCCTCCGCCAACGCGATCAAAAAACATATGACCAATAAACAATGAAATTTTAATAGCGCTGAAAGTCATTGGTGAATAATATGTACGGCTTTGTGATATTTCCTTCCATATTTATTGTTTTCAGCTTAATGAAACCGAGACAGTTTAAATAAATAAATTATCGTAGCATTTTTCCTCAAAATTATTTATTTAAGGGGATAGGATACTTCGGGAGAACTCCGCGACAACGGTCGCTGGCATTTAGTTCCGACAGCGACCGCTGCAGTTTGAATTGGAGGGGAAGTTGACTGGGTGGAAGGGGGACTCGAGAGCGAAGAAAAATTCATAGTTGGGGAGAGGGACTGAGCTCTCCTTCTGCGGTGTCAGATTTCGGTCCGATGGCGGTCGGGATCTCGGATAACCTAGGCAGACCTCAAGGAGTTGTTTGTGTTGCAAAAATACTCTTGAGGCCCAAAAAACTCTTTTTGTGTTTTTTGTGTTACTTTAGTTGATCAGGCCTTCGGTCGGTCTCTTTTTCTCTGGATAGTTCCCGCATTGAATTCCGCCCGCTTTCTTCACGGTGTCCCATTTCTATTCATCCTGTACCTCAATGAATGCATCGTAAATAAGATTGCAGTTTATAATTTATAACATAAATAAAATAGACCGTATGACTTGGCTTATTCCACGCCGGTAACCAATATCGCACAATAAAATTGATCGAAACGAGAACGCGAGAAATCGTGTACCTCTTTCGTTAATTGCAGTTTCATTTTTCTCTCTACCGTTTGTTGTTGCAATCCTTCACAAAATCCACGTTTATATTACTTCAATACTCCGTTTTATTGCGCACTTCAATTATAATTTTTTCCAATGATGGCAACGACAGCATAATTTCTAGTACAGCTGGGAGGAATCCTAAATTACCTCTATTTCGAAAGCTTCAACTCCAAGTGTGTAAGGTGAAAGTATGTCTTAAAATTCGAAAATTTTTACAAGTCAATTTCATATGATACATATATGATTATTATGATTGCGAATTATGATTACATTTATAAAAAATCATAAACAGTTATTAAATCTCAACTCCCCTGGGATCATGAAAAATTAATTTTTTCTTAACTTTGAAGTCTGTAACGCTGTAATCGGCACTGAAGCTGAGGAGTCATGATATCCTCATTTTTTTAATCTTACTCGTTTGAAAATGCCCGGAGAAAATTAATGTCGCGCCGCAGCAGAGAAAAATTTCGACGCGGTTCACAATTGGTGAAGGGATTTCAGAGGTGGAATTAGTAACTTCATGTATTGCGATCTCATTACCCTGTAAGAATCCCATCTCTAAAGGCCGTTTTACACGGTAAACGGAATTGCGCAATCTGACGTACGTGCGAAGGCGCAATCAAAATTGCGTCGTGTAAAGCGGTGAATAGGGTAGTTTCCTTCATCAAAGAAAACGAAAGGCATTGATTGCGATTCGTTACCCGCCATTAGTGTATTCATAATACAATAATTATTTGGTTTTTGAAATACCGGTTTAGACGAATGGCAAGGGTCAAATTTTATCCTCATTTGAAAAAGGCCAGATTGGCGCCCATGCGATTCCACTCCGCATGACGTCACAGGGACCTAGTTTATACACGAGAGGATAGGAGTTATACATCGTCTGAGATTACCAATGCATGCATGAGGCACAGAGCTCAGGGAAACATGTCTTAATAATCACCTATTAAAACTGGCTAAGTTCGGAAAATTTTCTTCGTTTGATAACGTATTAATAAACCTTTTTTAAGCCAAGCGCTACCATTCAGCAAGGTACTCAGCTATCCGCTAGCATCCTGCGACGTATCAGCGCTAAGCCTCGCCTCAAGGTCACCTCACCGGGCGGGAGGGGGAACCAGAAATACGACGTACGGAGATATTTCCCGGCATTCATACTTAAGCGTCGCGTTTTCGCGCGCTAGAAAATTTTCACTTTTCATTTAATCGCGAAAAATAGATGTTGTCATTTAAAAATCTAAAAGCGTGAAATACGTACTCCAGGAGTAATAATCTTTCGATTAAAGCAATAAAAAATAATAGGAAACCACCCTATTGCTCGAACACATGCGAGAATGCGGATTTCGTTCATGCATTCGCGCAATTCCGCGCCATTTTAGAAATTAATGCAGCTCTAACCTGCGCAATTCCGTGCCTCGTGTAAAACGGCTAAAGCCGGAAACTTTTGACGCGCGCGTGACTCGATAAACAATGTGGTTCGCGCAGCTGAAAGCTATTAATTATTTCGATGTATAGCATATTGTAAGCACTAATGGAAGTCGCACTTAAAATTGTTACAATATTAATTAATTTATAAAATTGGTCGAGAAAAGAAAAATGCGTCTTACTCAGCCATGCCATAATATATATGCGATAATCCATGAAAAACCAGTGGCCGGGGCAGAAGGCTGTACACCCGTACAATACTCCGGTACAATAATTTATTGTAACCAGGTGTATTCTGGCATATTTTAGGCAACATAAAGTTCAGGTAAAACTCTTTTAATTTATCCACCATTGCTGTGGCCCAAAACTGCTTTCCCTTTGAATTCTGTCAATTATAATCCCATGAGGAGACCACACAATAAAATCGCAATATTTTTATCCTATATTTCTAGCTGTCCCTGTACTTGATAAAAATATCTGTTTCTCCTGGTAATTTGTCATCAACAAAGAGACCTGCGGGTAAAACTTTATGTTTGATTGAAGACTCATATTCCCTGATGGCAGATTTTTCGTTAGCATTTTCCCAATCTGTAGCCTTGTTTCCTCTGAAGGAAGGAAACAAAATATCGTCTGCCACTTTCTCCCTAGATGTTGTGGGCCTTAAATTGCAAATACGGCCAAAGAAAGAGGCCGTCAACCTTTTCCACATTTCCGCCTGCCACGTCGCATTGAGCATTTGCTCCCGTGTTTCCCTCTCCAACTTTTCCCTTGAGGTTTTATCCATTTTAAGTGATGATAGGAAATTATTCATGGAATCTTGGCTGGCCAATGCGATGTCACTTTGTACATCAGGAACAAGCCCATCATGTTTGTCTGGTCCCTCAATTCGCAGACTTTTTTTTTTTTTTTTTTTTTGTTGAAGTTTCAGAGAATTCCAGTCGTCGCTTTCTCATGTACTCCCTATTCCTTTTGGAGGAAACAGAAATTTTTTGTGTATTCTCCTGGGCTCTTGCTCGTCAGTCCTTTGTGAATTATGCCATGTACATCATCTTTCACATTGAAGGCTACCGATGCAATGGCACACCTAGTTTCATAGGCCCCCCTAAAACATAAATTAACCCTTTTCCCTCCTACGTACTTAGCTACATAAGAGTTGTAGGACTCCGCAAGATGGTTTGTCACGTTAAAAATCAAACTAGCGTAGTGACGAGATAATAGACTGTTGGCAAAGGTGATATCCTCCCATATGCCGCAACTAATGAAATGAGGGACCAAGTTTTCCTCTCCTTCTTTGGGCCCTTTGCAATAATATTTGTCACATTTATTATGGTCACCAAAAACATGATTTGATCCTTGCTCTATGTCCTTCTGTAGGAGTTTGACCCTTTCCGACCCGGCCATTTTCGCTCTGAAGGAGATTGCCCCACTCACAGCTACCCTCAATCTTTGCAAGTTATTAAGTTTATTTTATTTAATAGTACTTTACTGCGGAAAAGATCCTACCAACATATAAAATCACGTATCAACAGGCCCATTCTCAGAAAAAAGTCACATCCATAGTAAGTCATGGAATGAAGTGATCTTGTCGTCCCCCTTCCCTTCTGCGAGAGGCGATGTGTATTTGTTGGACCTTTGCAATCAATTAGGGATTTCAAAATACGCACCGCGACACAACCATAAGTTGGACAGAAATGGCTTTCGCGTAATGCCTCCAAGGGATCCGCGCAAAGACGCTCTCTACGAATTTAAGGACGTCTTCAGAGAACATAGTGAAGAATCTGGTTGACCGGCGTCACCAATTCAGCACAAAGTGGAGGCTTTTGAGGTGTGGTTTTTCCGTCAGTGAGTGTGGAAGTGTGGTGTGGGCAATTTGTTGGCAAATATAATCTGCTTGACGCCTCAATTTGCACAAAAACTCTGTCCTGTCCATTTGTGGAGAAAAAAATTACGCCAGAGTGTAGATGCCTCTTTTATGGAATTGCCCTTAGAATATTTTTCGGCAACTTTTGAATTTTAAAAATTGTCAATTGCGGTTTTTTCTCTCATTATGTTCATAAAAATGTGAAGAGTCGAAGAAACCGCATTTCTAGGCTCTATTTTCTATCCACTAAATTAAATTGAGGTGCTTTCTGGCGAAAATAATCAAATACTGTTTGTAGGGAATTTTCAAAAATATTTGCGACTCTTTTTTTGGCCAAATCAAAGATTTTTGGTTTGCTCTCTAATGCGAAGATAGGATAACATAATGTGCAATTGATAATAGAAAAAATGATAATATTCCGCCTTTAGGCCTTAAAAGAAATTTCAAAGCACACGCACCAAAAGCCATAGGCATGATTAACGCACTTCTACTTAGGCCTGATGAAAGCTAAGCCTTTTCTCAGAGATTACTATTTAATAACCTGTAATTTCCTGCAAGCAACAAAATTCTCAAACCATCTTCAGAGGAAAATCAAAAATTTTCACGCGCCGACAGTTGGTCACATACTGATGTGAAGTGGCAGCTGATTCATTATTGTTTTGAAAAAAAAATGACACGATAGTGCAAGTTTAAACACTTTTTGACAGGATAGGAAGGCAGTGCATCTTAGGACAACATATTTTTGTTGGAAAGTTTTATTTTCACTAGCTCATGCTATCAAAATATTTAAATTAATTAAATTATAACTTTGGTAAAAGCAAAAACATTAATTAAGCTGTCCTAAGAAAACTAGAAGTGATAGAACGAATCTAATCACGGATTAGGAATCTGCGCGAAAATATATAACGAAGATCACCCAGCAACGTCTCTAGGACAAAAATTATGTTGACCAGTGTAATTTAAGAGTTGGATTAGCTGCGACTCCTCGGTATAATAATGTGGTGGTATCCCCTTGCCTTCCACATCGCAGTACTACAGCCGTTAAATTAAGTGTTACCACGCCTGCAGTGAAATGTGTGTCATTGTACTGACCACCGTGGTGTCCACCTTCACTCGTATGAAGAAGAGGTGCTGCCCTCTCCTCCGGGTGATGTAAGGCATAATTGTTGGCGGCCCCTCATCGCCAAGTCACGGCATCTTCACAGGCTTAGTGTGTAATTAAGATGGCCTATCTCACCCAGGGATAGACCCATACCACCTCGGAATGCCGCCGCTTTTTGTCCACGACTGCTTTTTCGACAAGTAAACTAACTCGCTATTATCGCAGCTAACCTCCATATCCAGAAGCGGCGGCAAGATGTTGAGCGCGTCCGTTGTCTCCCGCAGGCTCTCCATATTGACGTGCTCGAACAGCTTCCTCATTGTGAAAAATAATTAAAAGAGCAATTGCCATGGATTTTGGCATTGTCTTTGAAGTGCAGCATTGGGTACTCCATCTTGTCCCGGAGCTCTCCTTTTCACTGCCCTGAGAAGGGCAGCGGCGGTGACTTTAGGCCTGGAGCCGTCTGGTGCTGGAGGCGACTGTTCTCCGTGCTGCTCCCTTTGTGGCCATTTCGCCACACGCTCCCTCAGTGGGATTCCGTGCTGCTGGTGGTGAGGGCGAGAAGATGTCTTCCAGAGAGCCATGTCGGCCATCGCCTCCGCCTTTTCCTCTGGAGTCCCATTGGCCTCCTCAGTTGGGCTTCCTCCGCGTTTTTGTTCCGCAGGGCCTTTGCCATCCTTCAGAATGAGCCATCTTCTAGGTCCAATGAGGCGATTTTCCTATCGCATGACTGCTGACGGAAGTCTGTGTTTAGGCTTCGGACGAGGTGTGGAGCCGCATTCGCCAGCGCCTTGTCCTCAGCATCTCTCGATCGTCGAAGAAGGTTTTTTTTTCGGATAGCAGCCGTGATCTCCGGTGGGAGGGCCAGGTGATTCCATGCCTTTACCGTCTTCGAAGGCACTGACTTGTCGATAGCCTACGAGACGATCGTTGTTAGGCAGGAAACGGTGTTTTCGATCTCCTCCGCGTTTCTCGCTGTCGCTTTGATGTTGACCGGCGGTGACCTCCTGTCGGAAGACATCCCAGTCTGCGTTTTTGTAGTCCTTAATAATTCTCTCGGGAAGCAACATCGGGCGCCGGCCGTGACGAAATATGCCCGGGAAATGGTCATTCTCCAACGCTTTTATCGTCCTCGCCGTAAGCACCGTCTGCAGGTTGTGAACTGCGATGTCCAAAATATCGCCTTCGTTGCTGTAGCTTGAAGTGCGTTGGAGAGCGCGGTGCTGAGACTCTGCATTGGTGCGCAGAAATCCAGCAGAGCATTTGGTGTTGGTCACACTGGAGTTCCACTGGTAATGATTCGCGTTGAAGTCTCCTGCTGCGATGGTTTCGTTGCCAGCTTTAAATAATATATCCAAGCCTGCCTCCCGGATGGTGGTTTTCGACGGGCATCAGACACTTACAAGTCTCAGCGGGCCGTCGGTGGCCTACAGAGTGGTGGCTGTCGCTTCCAGGGAAGGGAGGTCCGGCAGCAGGCATCGCCGAGCAGCAAGAAGCTCCGAGACTAAGATGGCTGTGCCGCCGCCACTGACAGCTCCGACGCGATCGTCTCCAAACACCTTGTATCCCGCGGCGGTGCTCCTCTCTTGAGGAGTGTCTCCGATAGAAGGGCCACGTTACATTACTGACGTGTATTGAAATGCAAGGAGGTCCGGGATCTTCCTAGAGATGGCGCCACCAGGATTTCTAGTGGCGATGCGAATGTTGGCTTTGAATGGTTTTTCAGCCATGGATGCTCCTCAGGATGTTGGGCAGTTGGGGCATTTAATGACGCAGTAATTTGGACCAGCGTGTCGAGGATGTCGGTCAAGGCATTCTGCTCCGATAAATCGGCGGTTTGTTCAAAGGAGTTTTCATTCAGAGTGGCCCTAGGAAGAGCCGAATGAGCAGATGCCTTGAGTTTCCTTAAAGGCACCTGCATGCTGGCGACAGTGTCGGATGGCACGGCAGATGCTGGCGCCAAGTCTGGGAAGTCCACCTCAAGGCGCTTTATCGGCGTCTCCTTCTGATTCGGCGGCGGTCGGACGGCGTTTCCTTTCTCCCAGGCGTTCTGCTTTCTCAGACACTATTTGGTGGTAGTCTTCTTCGACTCTCTTCTCTCCTTGTCGTCGGATTCGTCCGATGGTGGCTCCGAGTCAGCATCAGTGGCGGCTGCGGGCGGTGTTTTCTTAACTTGTGCCTTGGAAGCCGGTGTCTTGGTTTTTGGCGGCTGCTGTCTGCCATTTTGCTGCCGGTTACGCCTCTCATTTTCCGCTGCGTAGAATGCGCACTCCTCAGAGTACGCTGCGTGCTTCTCCTTGCAGTTGGGGCAGCAGAGGTCATGTTTTCGGTTGCATTCTTGCACCACGTGGCAGCCGAAGCAGCGAATGCTGCGCTGCGCGGCGGTGCAAAAATAGCTGCTTTGTCCAAAGCGGTCGCACCTGAAGCATAGTTGTGGATCCCTATAGTTATGTAGTGCAATCCTGCATTTGTCACGGCACAGGGCACAGCTTCTTAATGGAATCAATCGGCCTCTCAGGAGTGGTGGCAGCGTTCACGACGAATACCCCAATTGTCTCCTGCTCCCTCTTTATTTGGTGGCGTCGTCGTACGCCGATTCCCATGCACTGCATTTCCTCAATTATGTCGTCCGGGTTGTGTCTAGAGTGAATCCCCTGAAGGCTAAAGGCTGTGGTCTTCTCCATTCCGGTGGCACAGATCGAGAATCGGGCCTTCTCCGTGCTCAGGACTTGCCGCAAAGCCGCGTATTCAGCCGCTGTGCGGAGCTGTATC
Organism: Ischnura elegans; assembly: GCF_921293095.1. NCBI lineage: Eukaryota > Metazoa > Arthropoda > Insecta > Odonata > Coenagrionidae > Ischnura > Ischnura elegans. The sequence goes on along the minus strand of NC_060248.1, from coordinate 4,220,478 downwards.
CGTGCTGCGTTGTCGCAATGGTGAACTGCATGCCCTTCACAGCAGAAATGATGAGGGTCTTAGGGTCCTCTGTCATCGTAAACGATAATGCATGGTGGACGTTTCGAGTAAGGCTTGGATGTTCCACTGCCGGAGGCGGTAGCTGTTCTCCTTGGGTCCTCGTCTTCGAGAGGAGTCGCGTCTTCCGTCTCCATGGCGTCTGGTGTACCAGCGTTGTACTGGTGGTCGTCTGCTTTCTCGGAGAGAGCAGAAAACTTGCTTTCCGTCGTTGGGATGGAGGCGTCGCTTGATGAACGGACCCTCTTGACGATGTCTTCATCGAAGGCGACGAATGGGCGACGCTTGTCGCCGCTTCTTGGGAGAAAAGCACCGAAACCACGCGACCCGTTCTCTTAGGGAAGATGTAAGGTGTGTCTTCCGATTTCGAAGTCGAGGCGGGCGTCAACGCGGGGGAATCCCCGACGCCATATTGTGGGTTGGCACCCTTTTCAGGATGCCGATGAATTCCGTGAGTCAACGTCCAAGAGTCATGTGCAGTAGTCGTCGCAATGAGGTAACCAGGTGAGCAGGTAGGGGCAGCGCTCCTACAGGTACACTTGGGATTAGCCGAAGATCTCCAAACCCGGAGAATATGAAATTGCCTCTGATTATGCTCATCAGTGTTTTGCACGGAATTTTGCAACAGATGATCGATGCTAATATTTCGATATCGACTGTGCTGTAAATGGGCCGGTACGCCATGGCGTATCCCCTAAAATCCAAACTCGTTATAAGCGTACCGTTTAAACTACCTTTCTAAATGTGTAAAAAATAGCCCTTCTGTCAATTGTCCAATGGATTTCATAAACAAACTTCGGAAATCATTATTTGCTTGCTCAGAGTTGTCTCGTGGCACAACTTGGAACTAAAGTAAGAGTTGGAGTTTGACATTTCAATCGCAGCCGCGGATGTGTAATACATGTTCAGCTGTTGGTAATTTTATGAGTACCGCCTAGATTTTTCCTCAACTGCAGCACCGGATGATTGATGAGAATTCACGTGGTGTCCACCTCGGCTTCAGCTCTCCGCTTTAAACCTCGTTCGTTCATCTTCGCATTGACCAATTGCACGCTGATGACGTGAAACAAGAGACACGCGAACAGCGGCTTCGATTGCTAATTCGATAGTTTATATTACTACAGGAGTCTCCACTGGGGAGCAGTTGCAGCGTTACTGTGAAACCTGTCTCTCCGCGCATTAATTCGAACTCAAGCCACTAGTGGCGCTAGGATCGGTAGCTGTAAATGTATTTGGCTTTGAATTCCCTTCAGAACTCTGAAATAAATATTGCCGTTGCCCAGTGGCTACGGTATACGACTTCTACGCTGAGGTTCTAAGATCGAGTCTCGTCTGTGGTATTTTTGACAATATTTCTTTCTACTTTTTCTTTTATAGAAGCCTGCTTTTCACAATTATTTTAATGATTTTCACTGAAATTTTCACTTTTTCTTTGCGAAGTTTTGTGTTAATCGAGCAAGTTATGGTCTTTTTACTTCGGCCATCTTTTTACTCGGCGAGCTGCGTTTCCTCTTAAAAATAAGCTCCAGGGAAGCGTCTTGCCGGTGAACGTTGCTTTTTCCATTAAGAGGATAATCTATTGTAATCATCAAAGAACATAGCTTTTCCGGTTATGTTTATCCTACTCCACAGGGTGTTAAAAGTTCAACTAATAACGAAATCTGATTCGAAAACTTGGCATGAAGGGTAAGAATGAGTCCACAATATCACGTTGCAACATAAAAAGAAAACAAATACATGTGTATCTTAATAATGCGTCGTGTTGCGACACGAAAAAGAAATAATTCAAAGGGTGAAAAAATGGGAAAACATCAGATGTCGCAAGTGCACAAAAACATTTCCTCGCACAGAATTAAAGTTTTCAGTGAAAATCATGATTATAATTGTGAAAAGCAGGTTTCTGCAAAAGAAAGAGTAGAAGCAAATAATAAAAAAATACCACAGATGGGAATCGAACGTGAAACTTCAGAATTGTATTCCAGTACCGCAACCACTAGACGTATCGCTTTGAAGGGATTAAATTTCACTCGTTAACTGCGTTTCTTTGACTATAAGATATGAAATTGAGCTTGATATCAGTTGATTTAGCTTGATTTTGAGCAATGAACGATAACATTCAACGCGTAGCGTATCTCTTGCGGGGTAATACCTATGGTGACTTTTATCCTAACGACTGGCGCGCCGCTATTTATTGCGACCGCTGAGAATCGTTGGAGGTGGAGAATCCTGTGTAGAGTAATTATGGATATCATCGTCTTTCCCCCCCTCCCTATGTTATTGTCATCATTAATAATGGGATCAGAGTGCCGTGGCGATCAGTATTCTCCCGAGAGGAAGGGGTGGAGTTGGAGGGGAGGAGGGGGAGGTGGCGTCCTCTCCTCCCCCTCCCAACAATCACCCTGGCAGCTATTTCCCGCGTTTCCATTGTCTTTGGGGCGTGATTCACGTTTCGCCCGCAGCCGGCGCCACGGGTGCCGGGTGCCTGAGCACCTACGTCACCTGCGTCGGACGCAAAGCGAAGTGCAGCACGAGGCGCCGGCCGGGTGCGGCAGCGCGGAGCATTCTGGGCGCCGCCGAGGCGACTGCGCCCGGGTGCGGCGCTACGATTGCCCGGCCAGTCACGTGGTTCGTGAGAATTTTCTCGCATTCGCCGAGTGTGCGGCCACCGTCGACGTCACGGCAACGTTCCCATCAATTCGCAAATATTTTAAAACTTTTTACATTACGTGATTTCAAAAACAACACAAAAAGTATATTCTCTTCGTAAGTTTTATGTTATGCCTGCCTTCGTATCGCCAAATAGTTGTGAATCCTAGAGTGAGTAGTAGATAATTGTACCATAGAGTAAGTATATTCTTACATACTTACTCTATGATTGTACCCATAATTTCGAATATATTCCCAAAAATTAGCCGATAGTTCTCATTAGTTGCTCTATTATGGTAACGAATTTTTGAAAGTGATTTTAGCCGACAATACTTTTTGGAGTTCCAGTACTTCCGAAGTGCATGAAACTTTGCAAATGCAGCAATTCCAAATGGAGGAGTTGGAACTCCGCGCGGCATACAAATGTAATTGTTTAAATATTTTATAAAATTTAATTTATTAGCTTATTTTATTTTAATTTACAAGTTTTTTTTGTGGATTGCTAAGGTGTACGCGTCTAGATTATGACATAAAATATTGGTAAATTCTGAGATGGGGTATTTGAGAAAAGTTAATTCAAAATGTTTTATCATTTAAATATAAGAATTAAAAGAAAGGGTATTGGATGAATTCTTTGTGCATTTAGTGTGTTAATCAGGGTCCTAGCATCTAACTTAATATATCTGGACCTGAAACAGTTTGGTGGTTAAGTAGAAGGAATTACAAGATTCAATGCAATCTTTTTCGTCAAAAATGCGAAAAATAAAATGAAATACGCATGAAAGGCATAAACTTATTTTGCAAAATGGTGAATGGGGGATTTTTTTTTTTTTGAGGTGGTCGCAGAATTATTCATAGAAATCGCAGTAGATTCGACGAAGGGACAGACGTGTTTTGAATTGAGATGGAATGACCCATGTACATTGTACATATTATACCTATTTCGAGGTACCCCACATATTGATGTGCTTCAAGCAGGGTGGAAAATTCCCCCCTCAACCGCCCACCCCCCGAAAATATCAGCATTGCTCTACTGCGTGTCTGAGAGGTCCTGTTCTTGCTCTCTGATGTCAGCTACCTCATTAAGCTGCGATTCATTGCATCTGTGTCTATTATCCCTTTTTAAATGATATTTTAAACAATCTATTTTTTTATTAATCGGCCTTTTCATCTTTTATCTGGCAGATTGCGTAAAATCGTGTCAATTAACCATTACTTATTTCTCATAAAATTATAAATGTGAAGTGAGAGGTGACTTGATGTGAGCTCAGATCCTTTTATTCATTTAGTAATTTGCAGTTTACAGTGCCACAATATTACTAACATAAAATTACGAACTCGTTCAAACAAAAAATTTAAATTAATAACAATGCATTGCAGGTGATGATAATGACTTTTAGGTTTCTTTTCGTTGCCATGGTATTGTTACTATAACATCCTGACCTAATCTACGGAAACGTATTACTCTTTGAACGTTGCTGCAAGAAGTCTCGTCGCAAAAAATGAAATATCAAATATATCACACTATAGTACCAACGTAGCCACGTATATAGCTGTCATTTTTGTTTAATTTTAAAGAAAATACTCATATGCACAATTTAACGTAATTTTCAAGAAATGTTTTGTTTAAGTAATCGAATAAGATCCTTTAAAACAGTAAAAATGACCAATGAAATAAATAAAAATGGTAGTATCCTGATATTTTTGCTTTGCCTTATCAATGTCGGTCATGTTAACGACCAAACATGTTAATGGTCTCCATGTTCACTCATGAAAGTTGCATAATTTCAAGGGAAAATAAATGAAGATTCATCGTACTTAGTATGCAATGTGAGTGCTCACAGGAGGTGTTGTTACAATAAGAAACCGAAAGTACGTTTATTTCCCCGTATTTCTACAAAATCAAATGTATGCTAAGGGCCCTTTATACAGGCTGTATTATAAATCTACACTCTACAAGCTAACAAATGGACGCAAATGTAAATATTATTATTATTTGGCTTGTTAGGGTCATCCCTAGTAGAAGCCATTTCTTGTATAATGAGGTTCTGATGGAACCTATCGCCGCTTATAAAACAAACACCGCTGAGATTGGTCATTTGATCGCTGCTGGTGCTGCCACCTCACTTATGTTAGTTAGCCGTGCGAATCGCCCTCCCCCCCCCCCTTTCCAACACGCGCTTGAATTCACCCCGCCCCCTCTCTTCCGCGGTGGGGAGGAGAGTCTTCTGGGTTGATGACCAGTGTCATTGCCACCGCTGCGAACAGAGACCTCTCGTGTCGAAAGCACGTGGTATGTTGCCTAGTTGACTGCCGTGAAAATCGGCTGTTCAAGCAGTTGCTGTCGTGGTAATCGCGAACAGGGCACCAATCGATTGAGGCCGTGGTCGATCTTTATTCGACCTATTGCAGTCTGACCGTCTTAATGTGGCAGTTGGGCATTTATACCTATCGACCAATAGGATACTGACTTACGTATGCCCTTCGGTCGAGGCAGATGCTTCGTAGCCTACGCCCTATTGTTGGGTTCTTTAATGCCCTAAGCGATTTAAATTTATCTTATTTTTTATTGTTTTTCATACTGGGCATGAAAATACGAATTTATATATAGCAAAGTGTCTTGAAGCTGAGCGGCAAAATAAAAAGCTTCTGTTCTGCTTAGCAGTGTAAACGAATGCCGCTCAAAATACGTATCATCGTGAGTTTAAAATTGACACCAACAAATAATTTTAAAAACAACGCATGCTTCCGTAAAAATATTTCATGAGAATTTATATTGTTAATGCCCATGCAAATTTTCATTAAGATCGGCCAGATAGTTTTAAAATGGTGGCGTGTCAAAGTCCCCAAGTGGCTGTACGAGATGGAATGTCATGAACAGAACCGCACCATAATTTTCTATAATTTTCGACGAAGCCTCACTCAGCAAGAATGCGTTATTGAACCTTTTGTTGTTTTTGAGGAAGAAGCACCATCAAAGACAACCGCTTATCACTGTTATACAGAGTTTCAGCGAGGACGCTCTAGCCCAAAGATTATATACTCTAGAAAGATGTGTATGTACGTGTTAAAAATGACGTAGCAAGTTTTGGCCGCCTACTGTAGCGCCATCCTACTTTTGCAGCGGCCAAAAAAGTAACTTCGGCTATGCTAGAGCGCTAAATTCAAATTGAATAGCCTTTTTCCCCGCCCCCCTTTCCTAAGGATTACCAATATTACTATTTATTAACAACTCGGGCCAATGACCCGTTATCATAGTTGATATCCATTACGGTTCGCTAGGGTGAAAACACTAAAAAAAAAATTGAGTAATACAAAGCACATTTATTAAGATTTCTTGCATATTACATTGTGATCACACTGCAGTAGCCTTTGACACAGAACAATAAAATGATACAAAACAATTATACAAAAAGATGGGATTATATCCACAAATGTGAAGTAACAATCAAATGTGCAACAGAAAAGTTTGAGAACTGCACCTCAACATTAATAATGAAATGAATCCCTAAGGGTGCTATTCGTAGACGGCACTTTAAGCTAAAGTATACATTAGCTGGGCTAAAGTCTACTTTAGCCAGGCTAAAGTCTGCTTTCTCTGTTTCATAAACACCACTTTAGAAGAAAAATGGCAGAATTGTCACTTTACCGTAAAGTGCCCAACCAGAGCTCACTTAGGGTAAAGTGTTCTTTACGGATGAATAAATATGGCTGCTTTTGAAGTTGAAATATGAAGATATTTGGGTTACGGAAATTAATAGGAATTAATTCTTTGGTGAGACTCAGCAGAAGACAGGCATATTTCAAGAAATAACCAGACACGTAATGTGTCTCTCTTTCCGGAAAATATATCGAGTCAGTATTGCTGGAGATGACCCATTACTTCTGCAGTTGAACTCTATTAGTTGTTATACTACCTAGGACATTTTTACGATTATGTGATAATTACAGCACAGTAAGTGGTTGAATAGGTTGGCATAATTTGTGTTGATTTTTAAAACAAGCTAATTATGTTCTTAGGTTATGCATGTGTTTATATTCTAGAATTTCCCCCCTAGAAATGATAGCAAATTTCTGTTTATATTGGAGCCAATGGTCCTCTTAAGCAGACTTGATTTTCATATCGTTTGGCAAACCAAATGCTATTTTCTAAACATTTCATTGTATTTTAAGCGTTTTCATTCCATAATTGCTTTATGTACTCTTTCCACATGCCTCCATATTATGTTAACATTTTCTTGTTTCTGTCATTTTGAAACTAGAGAGTTTTTGTTTCGTTTTTCGATTAGTCATTTGAATGTTTACAATGATGAAATAGTATCTTGCCATGAAAGGCAGCAATAAATAAGTAAAACATACTTTCCTTCATAGTCATATTATCTGCAGCTAAGCAATATTTTATCGAGGATGTATATACATACAGCCGCATACATCAACATCCCAAGAATTAAAATACTGGTAAGAACAAAAAAATTCAATAAACACCAATACCTACTTCAAAATATGCGTCCACCTGAGACAACCACTGATTGGAAAATCTTCAAATTGATTACTACAGTTTCAAGTTAACGTGAGAGAATTTCACTATTTCACCCACCTTCAATGAACTTATACCATCAAACTTCGACTAACATGTAGTCCAAACAACCGTGTGCAGTTAAACAGGCAAGATTATCATAAAATGATGTGAAAATATCAGCATTTGTATCTTTACTTTGCTGAAAACATCGAAGTGCATTTCCAATGCAGGAAGCTAATTAAAAGTGAGCTTTTATTCACCTAACTCAGTCATTATCATACAAAAAAGATAGTGGGGAAAAGCTTCGGACAACGCAGTATTAATTTACATCTGCACACAAAATGAGAGAACGAGAAAATGTAGCTTAATAAAATCTTTGCACAATACAACATGGAAACCTAGTCCCCAAAAACCTGTAAACAACTTAGCAATTCATATCCTGAGTCAATTTTTTGTTAACCTTTATGAAGCGTTCATTGCCAACACTCAAAATTTCAATGCCTGATCGAGACTTAAGCAGCTACAGTTCCACTTTATAAAGTGAGATCCTGGGGATGCCTTTGAAGTGAACTTTAGCTAAACTCTCACTTTACCGTAAAGAGACTTTGTAAAGTGAGGAATTTTAGTGTCTCTATGAATCGCACCCTTAAATGCTTTTTTACCCCAAAAACACTTTGTATGGCACTGCATAACATAATAAATAAAAATGTAAATGAAATACAAAGATTTCTTAAAAATCTAATGGCACAATTAAGTGGTCATGATTCCAATTGGTTACGCATCATTGTAATTCCAAATACATACAGCTACACCATTGATATAAAAACACTGACTATAAGATGGCCTGTAGGCAAAGATAAGGAATACCTTAGATGTACACCATGGCAATGTCAAAAATTTTACTTTTGCATATTTTCCTATCAAGGTTATTAATTTGGTTAAGAGCAAAGCTTCATTTCCATGTCCATTGCCGCAGGAGAAATCTGCAGGTTGAACCACTTCAGCAACTTCAGTTTCAAGATACTGTCAGAGCAAACAAAAAATATATAAAAATATGTCACCCAATAAAAAGCAGGTACTCATAAAGATGAATGCGAAAGTACATTAGCAATCCCATCAAGTTGATTACATACCTCTAAGCTCCATGCCTTGGAATGTTAGAAATCCAATGGAATTTTTCAATATTCAATCCCATTCATCAGTTTAACTGCTCCATTATCCTGATCTAAGGTTTCACATTGTACTTGGGTGATGAATGACATCAATTCAGATACTGTCAAGGTAAAAAAAAAGATAAATGACAATATGTTACCTGGTAAAAGAGAGATGGCCATAGATATGAATATCAAAGTACATAGTCAATTCCATCAAGTTCAACACGAGCCATTCCATATCAATGCAAAATAAAGTGTTTACCTCACCATTTTAGATTTTGTGGAAATTTGTTACGATGATTGCAAGTGCTGGAGCAATAATTACCAAATTTTCAATTTTTTATCTGAAGCAGTTACAGAAATATGGCTAAGTAATATTTTCATAAACTGACAAAAAAGGGAGAACAAATATTTTTCATCACTCTTTGTGCTGTCTTAATTGAGCTGCAGAGATGGGAAAGGTGTCATATACCAACATTTTGTACACTATTTCCAGTGAGATACAAGTATTAGATAGAAAGTTTTGCAGAAGGGTTATGCAACATTCTTTCAAGTTCTCTGCTGTATTTATCCATCTGAAGATGGCATGTATAGCAGGCATTCCAGTCTGCTTCTTCAGGCTGGAAGTCAAGGTTCAAATGAAAAAAAATGTCAACTGAATTAAAAAATCAGCTTGAGTTGACATAAATAAAATGGACAAGTGCCTATTCAAAAACACCTAAAGTGGGGGAACTTGAAAATTTGGAGAGTGAGATGTTTCAAATTTGATGACTCTTGACATTTAAAGAATATTCTTTTGACAGGTGGAACATCTAAATTAAGTCATAACTTAGGAGTTTGAGACATAATGCAAAAGAACCTCTGATGATAAAATAGATGCACATGACTAAGGGCCTATCTGAGGCTTTCTGAGTCCGTACTTCACAAGACTTAATCTACAACCAGATAATGAACGACTATCTTGTTTCTCTGTTGGTGAGACTTTTTCCTTACATTTTTATTGAAGATAAAATTAAGCACCACATGGCTAAGCTATTACATTATGTCATGATGATGATCAAATCTGTTGAGTGATTCATTTATTAGCTTAATTATTAGCTGGACTGAGTGGCCACACCCCACTTGTGAATATTCAACTCAACAAATCATAAAATGAATGAGTGACAATGCCAAGCAAAATGTGGCATAGAAAATAACTTAAGTAATAACAAGCAATGCAGTGTAAAATAGCATTTCAACTGATCACCAATTGATTGAAACATACGTACATAATTCTGAATATTGCCCTTGAGAAACTGTTACACCTAAAACTTTGCAAGACTCCCTTGAAGTAAATTTAAATTTAACATGTTCCACTCTGACTGTAAAATTCAGTTCATTACTGTAACCTTACTCAGACTAGATCATTTAATGTGATCTGTAAAACTGGAATTAGCATAAAATAACCTGCAACATGGCCTCCATTAGGCAACCAGCTCTCTAGCTCCATTAGGACTGCCACAAGTATAGCTGAAACAACACCATTAATGTATGAGCCAGTTTTTCCAAACATAAGAATTCTTATTCCATAAAGAAACTTATATCAATTTTAAAATTTGGTAGATATTTAGTATCAGAACCAGCTATGGGTGTACCACTTTTGAACAATATTAAAATTACGATTTTTCAACAGTAAAGGGCACCCAACAGTTCAGAACCTCAATCATACAAATCCAATGTCTCACGATAGAAGAGGATAATGAATGAAACCATTGACTACACAGCGAAGAAAAAAAGTTCTACTAGAGAAAGACTCCAGTTCAGATCAAAGGGGATGTAATCGTAAAATTAAATTTCAAAGATCATTACCTATTCCATTGCGTTGAAATTTATCCAAAAATCACACCCCAACATGATAGAAATCCAAGAGCATTTTACAACAGATCTTGCCAATATTCACTTAACCATGTCCAGCATACAAAGCCAATGTCCCATGCTATACGCGACTGATGAATTATAGCATAAATTTCACTGTGAAGAAAAAAAAAAAGATAGGTTCCCATTCGAAGAGGTCATATTCATAGAATGTAATTAGAGTTCTTACCTATTTCATTGAGTTGATCTTTATCCAACATTCACACCTCAACGTGATAGAAATTGAAGAGCTTTTTTCAATAGAATACGCCAATTTTCACTTGACAAAATACACCATACACATCCAATGTCTCATGCTATATGTGATTGATGAATAATAGCATATATTACACTATGAAGAAAAAAAGCAAAAGGGGATAAGGTGCACAATCAAAGAGGTTCTAGTCATAGAATTTAATTAAAATAATTACCTATTCCATAGAGTTGACCACGTCCAACATTCACACCTCAACATGATAGAAATTCAATTCAAGGGCACATCCTTCCTTACTCAAATATCGAACATCCATAATTATTTCCACTTATTTTCATGTTTTAATTGTCCAGATAACGAGATAACTGAGTAATACTGGTAATACCTCGAGCAAAACGAATGTTTCTGTCAACAAAAACATAGGCAGGTAAAGCAACTGCACAATGTTCGCATAGTACAGTGGCGTAGGTTACTTTTGCACAATATGCATTAATCCGTATAAAATATCGTTCATATATATCCGCAGATAACATTACACAATATTAAAATATGTTTCTTCCGCTGCACTGCTCTTTATTTTGCCAATGAAAAGTAATTCACACTAAAAGGATTATGTTGGTAATAGCATGAAGGATATCGAATAGGATGCTGAACTTGATGAATTTTCACTAGCGCCCCAGGTCTTCACGCGGTGTCTTATCCACAACATTAGGTAAGCCGGCGGCCTATACTTCTTTCACGGCCTTGCTCTAGCCTCTGCGACGAACCGCGTGAAGGGCGACCAAAAACAGCCGCACAGTGGGCTGAAATCGAAAAAAGCTGGGCAAAAATCAAAATATCGACTTTTTCATTTCGGACCGGGAATAGTATATCATCATTTTAGAATGTCCAGAGCATTTTAAACTGAAGTTAATTTTTTGTCAACATTTTTTGTTTAAATTTTATAGCTCGTCAAAAATCAACAAAAATCTATGAAATCGTGAGTGCGCGATTTATACGAAAAAGTTCTACGTTTGTTCCCCATACAATGGAATACAGTTAATAATTCGGCATTTTTGAGGATATTAATTGATATTACCACTCTTTTAGTTAATTAAGAGTGAACTTTTGTTTTAGTCAATTGTATTTTTATTAACTTTATGAATTGTTAAAAATATCACTGTTTTTCGTTAATTTTTTACCTAATGCTAGGATAAAAGTAGTTACCGCCGCTTGCCGCTCCTAAGATATTTACACCAGGAGTTAGACTGAAGTCTATATTATTAGACGGAAAATAAAAATCTTGCTCCAACTTGCTCCCCTCCGATTTTTTCGTGGTAAAGCAAAATGATGTGGGGCGGTTGTCGCACCCGATAATATGCCGTCTCTGCGATTGGCACGCTCTCTAGCCGAGTGCTCAGCATCAGTCTCCCTTCAGTATTCCTTGTTGAAGTGTGTACCGATGGACGTTCACAGTTTAGTTGCCCAGTTATGAATACAGCATTAGTGACTCGCCAAGATTTACAAAGTGTGATCTTGGCAAATAGAAGGGGGACCATCAAGCAGAAGAATCGTTAGTATTGGAGTTTTTACACAAAAACTTTTTTTGAGAGGAAATGAGAAAATACAAATTTTGCTTGCGGCCTTCATTCAAAAAGTGTTTTTCATCAATGCTTTCGAAAGTGGGTTGAGTGCACACGAGTGAATAGTAGATTTCTGAAGTTCAATCATATTTATGAATGAATGAATGAAAAAATTGTTCAAAACGCTTTCCTGTCCAGAATGGGTCTTATTGTTGATCTACCAAAGGCAGGTTTTGGTACGACTAATGACGGCAATACTGCGAGATGCTACTTCGTAAATCCAGCGCATTCAGCTGAAATTTCAGGTAAATTGCTATAGTTCCTTCAGTGATATGATAAGAGGTACACGAAGCAGTTTATTCCAAAAATATTCTAATGTAAGCAATTGGAAGTTGAAATTGAAAATAGGGTAGTTTCCTTCATCAAAGAAAACAAAAGGCATTGATGGCGATTCGTTACCCACCATTAGTGTATTCATAATACTTAAATTATTTGGTTTTTGAAATACCGGTTTAGACGAATGGCAAGGGTCAAATTTTATCCTCATTTGAAAAAGGCCAGATTGGCGCCCATGCGATTCCACTCCACGTGACGTCACAGGGACCTAGTTTCTACACGAGAGGATAGGAGTTATGCATCGTCAGAGGCTACCAATGCATGCATGAGTCACAGAGCTCAGGGAAACATGTCTTAATAATCACCTATTAAAACTGGCTAAGGTCGGAAAGTTTTCTTCGCTTGATAAGGTATTAATAAACCTTTTTTAAGCCATGCGCTACCAGACAGGAAGGTACTCAGCTACCCGTTAGCATCCTGCGTCCTATCAGCGCTCAGAGCCTCGATCAAGGTCACCTATCAGGCGGGAGGGGGAACCAGAAATGCGTCGTACGGACTTTTTCCCTTCATTCCTACTTACGCGTCGCGTTTTCGCGCGCTTGAAATTTTTCACTTTTCATTTGATAGCGAAAAATAGATATCGTCATTTAAAAATCTAAAAGCGTGAAATACGTACTCCAGGAGTAATAATGTTTCGATTTAGGCAATAAAAAAATAATAGGAAACCACCCTATTGTCGAAAGTTGATATTGATTTTAAATGCCATAAAATATATCGAATTGGAAAAAGTATTTTTACGCCAGGGAATTCACTTAGTCAACTTACTTGGCTTTCTTAATCGTTAAGCAGTTAGGATATTATTATTACGTGAGTTGGTAAATTATTAGTAATCGACAATCATAATAGGACGCCATCTACAATTCTACTCCAGGAATTTCTGAAGAACTAATTACCCGCTTCCCGGTAATTTTGAGAGCTGTCTCTACTGGAATTCGAGTAAATGATAAAATTTTCTCAGCTTATTGCCTTATAACAACTAAAATCTATGTAAAACTCTATCCATGGTTTCGTATGCCGCCTTTCTTAACAAAGTTTTACTGCATGGAGCGGAAATTGTGAAAAAGCTCACACACCGCTCGAGTCACAAAGCCGTTTTAGGAACAGCAAAACGAGGAGATTCTTGATCATCCTCCATACAGCCCGGACTTAAGCCCCAATGATTATTTCACATTCCCCAGAATCAAGAATATCCTACGAGGAAAGCGCTTCCAGACGTCTGAAGAAGCGGTTGATGCCTACAAAACAAACATTTTGACTACCCCTTCTTCGGAATGGAATAAATGTTATAACGTCTGGTTCCATCGAATGGAAAAGTGCATTGACTATCGTGGAGAGTACTTTGAAATACAATTTAAAAATTACGTTATTGTACCTCTTGTAGTTTTCTTCATTCCCGACACTTAAAAGGCTACCCCCGTATTTTCTGCAGAAGGTATTGTCGTTTCGCACGAATGAGACGAAACCCAGCCTCAAGTTTACTATCACCATAGATACTTTGATGGCTATTTATTTACATTATGTACCCGCTGATTTATTGAAGATTCATCGCAACACTTCATTATATAGTGAATGCTATCGAAAGAATGTGCGTTATCCGATAATGCGATGCAGAGGAAACACCGCCCTAAATTCAATCCACGCAATTCCAAAAGATTAATAATAATTGTCTTGCAATTAGAGCGTGAAATTAACAAAACATTTTTATGTAATGCGTTATGCGAGCTGAAATTCAGTATTTTCAGATGTTTCTGTCGTGTGAATGCATGACAGCGTTTCAGCAGTAGTGTCTTAGAGGCTACGTAAGCATGCAAAGATGCTTCTCAATACAATTCTGAATGTAAAACTGATGCATTTTGAAGAAATGTTCCTTTCTCCCATGACACCCAGGAAAACTGTAATTCTGGCACAATCTATTATATATGCTTCACTCTGTACCTCGCCTAACCGGCATCAAAGGCTTTCTCTGATTGGCTGACTGTTTAGCGGCCAAGTGCCAAATGACAACGCAGATAATGGCGAAGTTAAATCAGGTCAACTTAGAACGCAATAGGAATCGATAACTATGGCAAGCGGCGAACGTTGATTTGACTACGCAGGCTAATAATATTGCTACAGCTGACATTTTTACAGTATGTTAAAGGAGGGGTCTATGCTAAGCCAACATTTGATTTAATTTTCTCCGATTGAAGAGGAGGAGAACGTTACTCTTTCTCAACCGTCTCTTCATTTGTTTCCCCGCTTCCTCGAAGCGTATTTCTTCTCGTTGGACGCTTGTGCGCGTGCGCGGATAGCAAAATTGGTCCTAATTGTTGTAGCTTCTGCGGTCGAACGCGGCGTAAAAGATCGAATCAAGGTCGACCACGTTCTCGATCGATTCGAGTTCTCTTTGACTCGGCGTTGATCAGCATCAAGTCTCTCCTCCACAATTCCCCGGGCATGGTTTTCCTCGATCGTGGCGCTGACGACAGAGCTATCCGAATGTTGTATGCTGACTTCCGTTGAAAGCATTCTTCCTCATTCAGCCATTCTCTCGAAAGTTTTCGCCCACTTTTCAAATAGTTGGTGACGTCATTCGTTCCGGTTCATTTAATCGTTCAGATACATCCACTCATTTTAAGAAGGAATCGCTCACGAGTGTGTGAGAAACAGCGAACCACGCGAGGAAGATGCTCGAGGTTAGCCGCTCGGCTGTCGTCATCAACTTATCTGCTGAAGGTTGAATGCCGGTGATTTCTCGACACGAGTAGAACGTCAGTGGCGGATCGGATTCGAAAGTGCAGTGGCGCCGACTCCATGGGGTCTGAGGGGGCCCGAGTCCCCTCAATAATTCGTTATGGGTGTGAGGAAAAAAGTGTCAGGCTTGTCGATTTTCCCCGGAGTGTCTAGATATCGAGATTAAAGTTATCAGGCTTCTATTGTTGATCATATGACTCTTCTAAAATGCTTAAAAAACTTAAAACTCACTACTTATAAAATTTCCCGGAGAAAGATCCCCGGTTTGGGCCCCCCCAATATTTTGTGTAAGTCGGCGTCCATGCGAAAGTGTCCCTGTAATTGTCTTCGGAGAAAAGCGACATTGCATTGGTGAAAGGATGGATAGGTGAAAGAGGAGGCCGTCGACGTTTTCACGGTTGTCTTCAGCTCCGCACGCGTGCGATGCAAGAGGAAGCATTGCACAGTCGCTGCCCTCCTTGCGTTGCCACCTTCAGCGAGTGAACGGCGAACACAATCGCTCTCTTCCGAAGCGAGAAATATAAGTGCTCGCCAAGTCCAAATGATGATCTCTCCTAATTTTTAGAGACATATTTGCCCTCCGTGGTTCATTTTCTGGAAATTGCATTTGAAAATGTGCATTTGTGTGCGATATTCGATCTACTATTGCCATGATCGATCCTCTTAAACATCGCCGTGGACTCAAACATCGTTCGCGGAAAAAGTAAAACTATTCAAAGGAAAATTTGATACTCCTCGATCACTCTTACTCTGCTCTGAACTGAATATAATATAAAATGGAAGGCTGCGCGTTTCGTCAAAAACTGTACGGGCGTACGGACAGTGTTACCCAGATGTTAAGCGAATTAGGCTGGGAGCCGTTGGAGACTCGGAGGCTGCGCGCTAGGCTTAGATTGCTTGAACAATTGAGAATGGATATCTTTAAGAGCGACACAGAGAACATAATATTAGAGCCACACTATATCTCCAGGTCCGATAGAAGCGATAAATTAAGAGAGATGTTTTGCCGAACGGATAGATATGGGAATTCGTTTTTCCCCCCAACCCTAAAGGGCTTTAGTTAATGCTAGTCGTAATTTCGTTATTGCATTTCCTTTTTATGTGTAAATGGCTGGTGTCCTAGCACCCCCTGCCACACGCCTTTAAGGCAGCTTGCGTGGTAGTATGTAGATGTAGATGCTCTCGGGAGCGGAAGCCGATGGCGATCCACAGCACACACACTATTTGGGGACTGGAATTTTCGTCTGGTCTACAATCCGTTGTTGTCGCGTCGCGCGTGTACTGGATAGATTAGACACCCAACCCAACCTTCGAGGCCATCGAAGGGATACCCAGTCAGGGTTTGCGTGGGGCAAGTTGAGTTGGCCGTGCCGTGGGGGTCCTTACCCTAGGGGGGGCTCCGTGAGCAATGGTCGCATCGTCCCTTCTTGCGTGGGTGAGTCTTACTCATGGCCCCGCTCTCCTTTCTCTGACTTTCACTCGCTGAAATTAAGTTCACCAATTACAGTTTGGATTTGTAGATAAACACGTTTTAAAAGTTATTTCAGTGCACACATTCTTAAAATATTCATATACATTTTTGACTCTTCAACAATGTTACTTCACGATCGATTGTAAGGTTTGGAAAAGTGAGGCGGAATGAAGGGAATTATCGTTTGGAGAATGTCTGAGTGAGGGAATCGGCCGAACGCACTCCATCTCCATTCTCAACGGCCAGCTCAACTAAGTCATCGGATGCGGCGCAGAATGCGATTTCATTGCATCGTCGCGCCTTCCACGTGCTTTGGAAAGTGACCACGAAATGTCGAAAAATCATATTTCAGCCGTGAAAGCCAGGTGCTGAGTTTTTCCCAATGTTAGCATCGGGGAACACACACACATTGCATGTTCTTTGCTAGCATCTTGCGCAGGCAACAATGAAGGAGGCGAAAGTCTGTGTTTTCAAACATCGTTCAATCGATTGGGTTGACGGAAGTCGCCACTCGCGTAGCTGGTGGGCACGGCGATCCGAATTTTACTTTGGAGATACACGTACACATTTACCACACACATTGGGCTGCACGCCGAAATTTAGATGCGTGAATGTGCTTCCCATCAACCTTAACAATTTTCACGTCTATTCCTTGCGCTCGCCAACGTTGGGAATTCATGGATCGCTGTTAAATTTCGCTGCGAGGATATTTGATTACGGATAAAAATGGGACATAAATTAGAATATGGCGGACTGCCTCAACAATAAGTGGTCCATTGCATTATGGGAGCGAAATCGCGACTACACCTTCGTTTGTTCATTATAAATCAGTGGCCAACTTGACTCTCGCCGCGGAGGCACTGGAGTCACTGTAGTGTCAGCGAGTGCAAGAAAAAAAGAGGATCCTCTGA
Organism: Ischnura elegans; assembly: GCF_921293095.1. NCBI lineage: Eukaryota > Metazoa > Arthropoda > Insecta > Odonata > Coenagrionidae > Ischnura > Ischnura elegans. The sequence goes on along the minus strand of NC_060248.1, from coordinate 4,202,922 downwards.
TTCGTCCTTTCGCAACCTTCTCCTTCTTCCTTTGCTAGTTCCTTCGTATCTCCTCTATCTCTCTCTGTTTCATTTCGGACTCTGCTTTCTCTCTCCCGTTTTTTTTTGCTTCGCATTCGCGCGCTGTGATCGCCCTGGAACACTTCTTCGGCATTCAGGTCTCTCCTCTGCTTTCCTTCTGTCTTTCTTGAGCCCGTGCATCCGCAATTCCTTCTTTTCTCACGCAGCATCCCGGGCCGCTTTCTCCTCTCCGCGTTGTTTTGGAGAGCACTTCTACGATTCCTTCGCCTCAACATGTCAGCCCTAAAGACGGTCCAACGTGCCCTCCAATTGCACTCCATCGAATGACGGTTATTCGTTCGTTCCGCTGTCTTTTGCGGTCCCCTTGAAATCGCAGGCGCACATCATTGAAAATTGATTCGAGCGGGGGGAGGGGAAGCGACGAGAAAACAGTCGTAATTGTTCGGTCATAATTCCTAAACAATTATAGGCGAAAGTTGCCCCTTACTTTTCATGAGTTGGTGACGCCATTAGAGTTACGGTTCATTGAGTCGTTCACTGCTCATTGAAAGAAGAAATCGATCACATGGGTGTAAACAACCACGAAACACCCGAGGTTGATGGGATCACTAGCGGAGAAGTGGTGACCCGCTAGGTGAGATCGCGTGACGTCAGCAACAGGTCTGCTCTAGGGTAAACGTCGTCTAGCTTTCGTCGCGAATAGATTGATAAATGCAGGACGCGTCGAAAATCAGAAAAATCCTTCCGTCTCTTTATTTCGAAATGACCATCGAGTGAATCTATGAACAAGGGAACTAACTCATAGTGATAGCTATTTGGGTGTGGGCACCAGTTATGAATTATGCTGGTTAAGGTGTTGGAATGATGCTGAGTACAACCCGGAAATATCTGCCGATGCCATCAGAATCATGATGAAGATGAAACTGTGTGATCTACTGTTTGAGTTTCATTCGCCGATGATAGCCGAAATTGACCTCAAATCACACTGCTCAATAGGGAATGCTCGGCTCTTACTGTTTGAAAAGCATTTGCACCGTGTCCGTTATAACAGATGACTTTAATCAATGCTAGGTTGGACTGAGCTTCGCCAATCAAATCACTCGCAACGTTAACTTAATAACTCACGTCTTTATTTGTTTTCTCGTTGACAATTTATCGGCTGACCTGACTCCAGTATTTCCCACCGCCACAGAATTGAGAAGACTCACGCGTATGTAATGTGCAGTGTAAAACATCGCCCAAATCCATAGCCCATCCTAGGATTGGTTTGACTCCATAACACCGGCATGATTCTTCCGCTTCATCAATTGCTCCTTTTATCTGACGCGTGGTCTTAACACAGTTCCCTTCTTCCTTCCCTCCAACGATAAGTGTCACGCGATGTGCGGCCATTTCATTCTCCCGTCTTCCATCTCTTAGGTTTTCGAAAGACTTATCTCCCATTCTTCTTAGAACTCCCGCTCGTGTGATTTCTTTTTGTCGGAATCAAGTACGTATTCTGTCAGTTAAAAGAGATTTCCCTCGCTTAGAGCAGTGCTGTCACAACAGACTGTGGAGAAATGCCGATATTTAAAATGCGATTACGAGAAACTGAGGAGCATCCATTAAGAAGAATATATGTTGTACTTTTCGTGCAAATGGCGATGAGTAATACAATCTCTGTGAGTCGGTATTGCTGTAATCCGACACGTCGAGTAAAGCGGCGTTCCGGTCTGTCGACCGCCCATCTCATTGGATGAATTTCGTCAATTTTAGAGGAAAGGCCTATCAATTCATCGGAATAATGTTTTTAGCTGTTTATTTAGGTGTCAGTGTCTGTACTATTTTTGCATAATCTGCATGAATATCGTGGCTATGTGACCCATTTCATCGAAGGAGAAAAAAGGAGACTAAGTTTATGAGGAAATAAGATGCTTGTTCATTGAACTTTCTTTCCGATATGCCGGGCGTCTCGGTTTCATACGTGTCGGAAGATCGCACTTTCCTCGTATTATTTTCATCTGTCACTCGTTTAAAGGGCAGGCCAGCTCATCATCATTATGACACCTCCCCTCCCCCTCTTCCCGTAGTTCCCGTAATGGCCACGTGGTGGCGGAGGGGAGGGAGTTGTCTTCACTTCCTCACTCCTCCCGCCGTCGAGTCCGTTTGCGACGTGCTGCCATCCAGCGGCATCGCAGACGCACTAAATCATCATCCGTTTTCATGGCGGAGCGTATGAATTTTCCCGGGAGTGAATAATAGCAAGGGTGTATGTAATTCATGCCGTCCTTTATTTTTACCAATCCATTTCATTTAGCAGCATAACTAGTGCCACCGCATACCACCATATTCCGGTGCAATATTATAAATGTGGCTGACACCTAGGAACTTAAACCCTACAAAAGCGGACACTTATTAGCGAAAACGGGAAGCAGAAAATATATGCTTTTTACCCAAAAACTTCCAATAACGGACTAAAATTACATGCTATCCTGTAATAATTTCTCCTCGTCAATAAACAGACGCCATTTCTTGACGCCATTGCTTACAAAGAACTTTTACAAGAGATAAACACCCAAAAAGAAAAAAAAGAGAAACGCCTGGTTGGTCTATTGTGAAGGGGTCCGTGTTTAAATCCGGCCCGGTTCTCACTGTGGGCTTTTCTTTAATTTGTGCAATCTGTCACAATCGACAAAAATATGAAATTGGAGAATATGAAAATCTGCTTGTCTCTTTGTCGCTGAAATTCCGAATTAGGATATCATTTTGACTTGTGTTTGAGTCGTAAATGGGATTTAAATATTGTGGCTAGGGATTTCCATTTATGGTGGAGAAGTTTATGCTAAAACGAAGAGTACAACTTTCATTGTCCTAATCCAATGTCCTCATCCTTCGGTTACCACCGCTTCGGCTGCTTAGTGATGACAAGTTTCGCCGGCACTGCTGACAGCGACTTCGTCCTGAAGACGCAGCCAGCCATCGCGAGCCAGGACTCAAGGCGATAAAAGTAGGTGGGGAAAAACTTGATCAGGTGGAGCAATTCGACTATTTAGGCACTGCACACCAGAGGAAAACGGATACAGCATTAAGGACATCAGGAAGAGAATTGCATCAGAAAAGGAGACGTTCTTGAACAGGAAGGAGCTTCTGAGAGGTTCGTTGTGTGAGAGTTTAAATAAAAGGTTAGTGAAGAGTTTGATCTGGAGTGTAGTGCTTTACGGTGCAGAAACGTGGAAACTGAGGAAAGAGGACGAGAGAAGTTTGGAGGCATTCGAGATGTGGGTATGGCGAATAATGGAGAAGGTGAAGTGGACGGAGAGGAAAAGGAACGACGAAGTGCTGGATATGGTGGGTGAGGAAAGGCAGCTTTTAAATGAGATACGGAAAAGACAGAGGTTATGGATGAAGCAAGTACTTAGCGGGAAGGGGATATTGAAAACAATGTTAGAGGGTAGGATATTAGGTAAACGAGGGAGGGGAAAGAAGAGAATAGGATTTTTAGATGTAGGATGGAAAGGAGTAGGCCTTATTGTGGATTGAAGAAGACAGTGCTGGAAGGAAAGGGTCCAGATCACTTCTTAAGTACTCCATGGAAATTACCTTTATCGGTGGAATACTTATAAATAAATAAATAAATTGTTTGTAAAATGTGAGAATTATTACACAGATACGTGCAAATTGTCTTTTGTCTGGGAGCATTTATGAAACCCCTTTATCATATTGCCCGTTGCATTCCAATTCCCACTCCTAAACATACCAAATAATCTCTGTGTTTAATCCTCGTGCGATTCACGTCTTCCATTTCACGACTGGTGACCCTTTGAATATTCGTTTGCGCCGAGAATTTTTAATATCCTAATTACGCGGCAACCCCCTTATCCTTAATGTACAGTTGGTTTACATAACTGATGTTTACCTGGGGAAAGGGCCCTTATCGCACTTAACACTTCAAGGATAAATATACGTACCTTCCAGAAGTGCCTCTCTTGCCATCGACTTCTCTATTTGTCGCATGATTGTTTGTTTGTGGATTTGCTCATGTGGACACCAAAGAGTGCCACGAACGAAAAGATAATTTTTAGAAGCGTCGCTTTGCATTCATTCTTTTGGCATTTTTTTATTCTTCTTATACTGGCCTACACTTCGACTGTCGTTTTCATGGAAGTACGTTGAAAAATTCAAATCACAACATATAGTTTATGATGCACCTTTTTTGACTGAGAGTTAGACTTTTATAATATTTTTGTGGAGCAGTTATACCTCTACGGCGCCGAGTGGGGCTATTTCATGAAATGTATGACGTGTTTGAAAAATGAAGTCCTTGGGAATCCCGTGCGCGATCTCTCTGATTTATGGTGTGTAGTATTCAGGATAGAGTATCCTATTGAGTGAAGAACACTCCAAGGTTATTCCTATATTTAATGGGTCCATTTCATGGCCATAAAATTTATTGGTATGTTTTTGGCCAAGTAAAATTTGTTGGCTTTCTCTTCAATGTCTTGGCTGTTTTATAATTATCATCTGAGCTATTCAGAGGTTCACCAAAAACCTTCAATCAATATCGGCATGCCAGGTTAAGATATTCCAATAAAAGTTATAATTTATAAAGCCGGTGAATTTAGGGCGAACGGTGATTGTGCCCTCCGTAAATTGTCTTTCAACAAATTGTGCACATTAATGAGAATGAGACGAGCGTCACTTCACGAACATATGTAGTACCTACCCTTCTTCATAACTTTTTTAAAAACTAAACTGAAACATTATTGCGCCTTGAATGGGCTTTGTGCCGTTGCCATTGGTAACCAGCTGAAAATATTTGTTTACGATCTGTAGCGACTCGTTGCGAGGAAATCTTTTGATCGGGTGGAGGAATCCAGTGGCGGCTCGTGAGTCAAATGCTAGGGGGGGCGCACTCCACCGGGGGGGTCATAATTTTTTAATATTTCGTGTATTTTATTAAGTTTTTACGGCAATCTAGGAATTAAATTCCTTGATGCCATACGTTCCGTTTTTTTCAACAAAAATACCTAGTTTTCCTAATAAAGCTTGATTAATAAATACTAAATGCAGTAGACTCTCGGTCATACGGATCGGCTTAGTCCGGACTCTCGATGATACTGATCAATGATCTTGAAGAATAAAAACATATTTGCTGCGATATTTTGCAAATACAAACGAAAACACGTAACTTTAGGTTTTAGCGTCTACATTCTTCGTGCGGATATGCCCGCAATACACTTCTGTTATTCGTTTTGCAATCATAATGCGTTATTTGTCAAATCTATACAAAATTTGCAATGATTTAGGTAGCAATGACACTTGTAACACCTGAGGAGGGGAGGAGAGTGTCACTGACTTCCACTAGGCAACAAACACTACTAGAATGCGCGCGCTTTGCTATTGCAGATGTAAACTTCGATGTCGGTGTTCGCGTTGCTTCTTGAATACAGTATGATTTAAAATCAACAATTAAACATTTCTTACACATTTTTAACAAAATATGAAATACTCACAGGCCTTTAGTTATATTGCAAAAGTCCATCCTTCTTTTCATTTTGTCCAGCGAAGTGATCAATTACACGTTCGTTGAAATCAGCGCTGGACAACAATTTCTTTCTGATTGAACACATGGCATGGGCACTAGTCTATAAATAAACAAGGGACGACACAAAATAGGCCGACGAAAAATACGACCAAAAAGAACAAGGTGCCTGGACACAGAATTGGGACAATTTTTCCCTATATTTCCCTTAAAAAAACGAGCACTGTTGATTAATTCAAAATTGTCTTCTTGAATGTACACACAGCACTAAGAAACTTCGTAATCGGCAATTGCGCACAATTAACTCCTCGAAAATGATGTCTGATTTCACTCCGTTCTTTCCGAGAGTCTTGCCGTTACTATCAGGACGACTCAAGGGAGATAGAAGTCGTGGTCCACTAATGCTGATTCAGCTGAGGGACGAATTTAAGGTCAGCAAAGGCATTCAAGCAAACAAAGGACGTCACGGACCATCTCCTTGAGTCTAAGATTCATATGTGGTAAACACACGAGACGCCAACGGGTCGCATTTGGATTAACTGTGTCTTCGAAATCATTGCCATGATATAATAGAAAATAAGTTCTAGATCGTAAAAGAAGACGACTCGACTGAGCCACAGATGGGAGCTGTAAGGATTTCCGCACTGATATGAACTCTTCGAGGCCACTTAAATCAGACAGAAGTGAGCATTTTCCATCAGACAGCTACCGCTCTGCCGCTGGGGAATTAGGTGAACATGAACTAATACAACAAGGACGGCTAGAAAAATGATGAACCTACACACAAAAGGTGCATTGTACGCGGCACTTCATGACATTAATTGAATGACTCTATTTAAAGTCGCGCTTAACGATTTAAATCATATTTAATCCTTCACCCTATCACGCACGCAACTATTTCTTAAATTATAAATCAGTGGGGAATGTTAACTGATTTTTCCTAATACTGCAGGTCTTTTGATAAATTTATCTGAAAAATAGGTACCGCATTTCTTATCATCGGGAAGATATGAATACATTGTTAAGGCCTAAATATTATAATATTAATTTCCCCAAGGTTCTTGAAATTCGTAATCATAACAGAACTGTGTCAAATACTCGAGAATAGTTTTCCTTCGTCAGTACGGCCTTTAACTGGTTGGATTTTATGTGTTCCGGAATTCAAATACCAAAAAACGCAAGCATAATGGAATAATTTATTTACTGTAGCAATACCTACAAGTAATTAAAAATTAAAATCGTATAACTACACCCAGTACAGTGACCATTCTGATTCCGTAGGTCTCTTTTCTGTGGCAGCACCAAGTAGACGCCAGATTATACGCCCGCCGGCCTGCGCAGCGATGTCAACTCACTCGTCGCTCTGCGCATTTTCGGACGACGTCCCAAGACTTCCATAAGACACAACGTTAGACGCGTCATAGCACCAGCGGCCCCCACCACTACCTCTCTCCATATAACTGCATGGGGATGGATTGGGACGTTCTGGCCAGCGCCCCACGGCTACAAATACGAACTTCTCGCGCTATTTCTTTTTGTGTTTTTCCAACACTTTCGATGTATGGGACTGAAAAAACGCATTGATTAATCAGATGTATAATTATAAATTAATGGATATTTATTTTTTTACTTTTTCAAATATTTGGGAGGGGCGGCGTCCGAGAGTCCTTATGGGCAAGCCGCCACTGGAGGAATCAACGGCATTTCCATCAATCGGAGCTGGAATTCAGTAGTTAACGATGATGGAGGGTTTTTTTTCCAGTTGATTATAATTCATCATTCGTCAACGTATATCAACTTATATGGTTACATTGACTTATTTGTTTCAGCATCCTCAGAACCAAGTGAAAAGGTACTAAATTGAAATATTTCATAAATGACGGTACATTAGTAATTGTTTAGTGAATAAGCACTCGGAAACATTTTTATACACATTCCGTAAGTTTTTATTTCAATTGTTTTGATAACTAAGTTTCGTAAAAATGTTAATTTGAAACCTTTATTTAAAATAATTTTTAGTTAATGTACGATAAAAACATGGAATAGAAGTGGTTTAATTTTTTATAAAAAATAAAAGAGGCCCTTGCTAAAACTGTTCCGAGTATCAATTTATAATACGTTTCTTTGTAATCTTATTAATGTTGTTTCTCTGAAGTGTTGTTACACTTGGATGTGAGGATGATTGACCAGTAGTTACTTGTTTACACCTTAGTCCTTCAGCTATAGGGGGGTGGTAGACGGGGGAGGGATTCACACTTTGTAACACTCGTAAAATAGAACGTTGTGGGAGGAAGCACGTACGGCGATTGGTTTCCACTAAAGCACCATCAATCAACCATTTCTCCTCCTCCCTCCATCTTTACCCTCTCCTTTGCACCCTCCCTTCCTTCCAACCTCAATTTTCCTCCTCTTCTCATTGAGAAAGATGGGCTGCGCCCCATCAAAAACTCCAAAGTAACAACTATTCCCCTCCTTTTATTTTTCGTTTATTTTCCCTAGAGAACTAAGTGTTTCTGTGTGCCCACTCTAGGGCAAGAAGAAGTTTAATCCAATTTATCCATGATGCTCGTATACATAAGAGCAATAAAATGGCAATCAAAGGCATACATGGCGAAATAAATTTCATTGAAACGTTTTCTGTTGGCAGCAGTGTATCAGTGCTATCACCTCATTCATGCGTAATCTACGCTTTCACTAATTTGCTGACTGTTTAACAGCCAGTTGCCCATCTGTAATATTCAGAGTACCTATAGCACACTGAGACATGTCCAATGATCGTGTGAATCAGGAATACCGCTCTTGTGTCGTACGAACTTTTTATCAGCATGCTTCAATATAGGCGGGATGTGTTATTAAAGGAATCCGTCCGTTTACAAATGAACGAAGGATAGAGTTAGAGTCCCTCGAGGCATTTATTACTATTATTATTAGTCTTTTATTGCTCATGGCGAAAAAATGCGAATTGCTACACCTATCCGCTCAATTAAATTACTCTCTCATTTTAATTATTTTTTTTTTTAAAGAAAATATTGTAAGGTTATGGCTAATGTTCTCCTGGTCGCTCTGAAATACATTTTTTGTTTGTATTGTAGTGTAGCCATCATTTGGCTCGTATTTAGAGGCCTTCATTGTTTTTCCCGCGTTTGCGTGTGTGCTTTTGCGACCACGTTCACGGAGAGAAATAGAGTCACGAGCATGGCCGTGCGTGACTGCGACCCGACGCCTGCGCAGGCGATCACGGTGGCGACCAAACTCACCATCGGCAGACACTCTCCATGGAAGTGGCATTTGTCTTTGATGAGAGTGGCCGTTGAAGATCTCGTCAAAGATTCGCCGTGAGTAGTTGCGTGTTCCTGGGCTGGAGGATGTCGATTAGACTCTTTTAATTAGTTCTTAAATTGTAAATTAAACTGGCGGACGGCGTGAGTTTTACTCGAGCGCGGTTGACCATTGCCTCGCTGACCACTGCATTCCACCCGTCTGCCTCGCTCCTTATATATTTCTCTATCAGGGTGGCGGGCCTCAGGGGAAACCTGGCATTGTCAGGGAATCATGAAATTCATGAAAATTCGGAGAAAGTGCGATCGTTGTAAGGAAAGTGAGGGGGAGGAGTGGATGGGGGAGAAATGTTCATTCCTTAAGTTGCGATGCGTTTCCATCCTTCTCTGGTCATCCCATTCGATTAGATGGCGTTATTTCGATGGTGAATATTTTTTAAGAAGCTTTGTCAAGTATTTTAAGGCGTCTGTAATGTTATCTTTAATAAAACTTACTTATGTTCATACCTTTCTCTGAACTTACGATACCCAATCATCATAAGTAATATGTTGCTAACAGTAGAGCTGATCAAAGGCCACTACCAGTGCAATTGAGAGTAAAAATATGAAGTATCTGTGATTGTGATGACTGTTTATTCTACGATTGGCTGATGCATTTTTGTTAGGATTTTCTTGTAGTTTTTAATGTGTCGGTTTCAGCTTTTAACATTGTCTAATTTATTCTAAAATTTTATTAAGGCGAAATAAAATATTCTAAAAATATCTTTAAGTAATCGGTTGGAGATTATTAGAAAATTTTCAGGGGATAGTTAAGGAATTTTAAAATTTATTCTAAGGTTATTGCAAATACGCGAAAAAATTCCAAATTTAGTACCGTAAGAAAAGCATTGAAAATTTTCAAAAAAAATTTTTAAATAGGTGAATCATTTTTTCCAAAACGTTAGTGCAGTAAAAAATCGACCAAAAAATGTAGTTTCCGTCAGTTGGATAAGGTCTTCGTGAGACACGAATAAAAAAGTGGTCCATAATAACGGCAAAGTTCAGTGCCAAGAGGCCTTCATGTTAAGTCAAGTATATTTCAAGTATATTAGTCATAGAGATACCTTGAGAACGAATAGACTTTTCTGATTTTTCCTCCCGATGAATACTTTCACATCCCAAAACAACATATCCACGCGATTTATAGTGTGGGCTTTGAGTTCATATCAATGCGTCTGACAGTCGTCATTTCGCAGCTACGCAAATATGCAATGCCTTGCTGTACATGAATTAACAAAACACATGGATATAGGCTTGAAGATAACTGAAGACTCACATAACATACCTATGCGATAAATTGCAAAGGAGAAAATCGATCATATTTATCGATTATCGCCGTAAATAAATTGGATTTCTCATTGAGAGAGATGCAATTTATAGCGAACATTGGACAATAATCAAATTGTGGAATAAATGACTAACTTATGAAGCCGTGACGAGCATCGAAACTACACAAATCATCTTTAAATAATAACATACATTTCGTTGCTCATACATGTGAACCATAAAGTTAATAAAAATCTCACTTTAATTACTCCGAAATTTTAGAGGCAATATAATTCATCTCTAATACTTTTCGCTCGATACCACAAAACGTCGTCAACTTCGCATAAGTTGGTTAATGATGGGGTTTCGAAATTAGGCGAATCAATTCGGTCACGTGGACAGTGCTCGCATGCATAATTTCTAGTCAAACACCGTTGTCAGGGTGACCTTATGATCGTTGTGGAGAAAAAGTCGATGCTATCAGTCGAGTGGAAATCAATTCGATTGCATTGCAGTCTGCCGATGATGCAAATGATTCTAGCAGGCGAGATTTCAGTCTGATCTCTTTTTTTGGTTACGAAACCCTTCTAATCAAATCAGAATAATCCTCGTCCGCAGGCCCTGCGCATGCGTGATTGGCAAAATGGCGTCACCCCACCCCCCCGTCGGGCTCTACTTCCCCCCTTCCTCGAGAGAGGTCGCAAATTAGCAGATGGCATGCAACATTCATGGACCTCCTTCGCTGCCATCTAGCGGCCCTTTGTGCAACAGATCTCCCCGATACCCCAGCATTAAAGACGCAGTGAGTATAGCCATCTGTTAGAATATAGGTAGGCTATAAATTCACTTGCCAGCGATTAATTTCCCTGGCGAGATTTCATTAATCCCTCACTCGTGTGCAATGACCGTCATTATTTTGATTTCTGCGGAATGATAATGGCTAGTACTTATTTACCAAAACAGATATTTAGAGCACCGTTAGCATATTAGCGACTGCCTGCGAACGTGTCTACCTCACGTGTTCATAGCGCCCGTAACAGTGGTCGGATCTCGATGTGCTAGGTAAGAAATGCGAGGAATACTACGTGAGAAATGAAGGCAAAAGTCATGCGGACTTGCTTCTCGAGAGAACATGGACCGATAGGCTTACGATCAAAGTTAATTGCTGAGGGAGCTGAGCGTGCATTTGACGCGCAGGGAAGTGGTGTGGGAAGTGTGCTATGAGTGTTGGCGAAAGAGGCGAATTGGGAATGAGGGAAGGCAGAGATGTGATGGAGAGCGCTAACGCCGACTCGGGGGAAAGGGGACGAGGAGGGTGATATAGGAGGCATAGCAAGTGCTAGGTTTGGTGGGGCGGTAGGCGATGAAGGAGGCAGGTGGGTGTGATAATAAAATATATGTGTGATATGAATGAAATGCATATGAAGAATATAAGTTTTCGCGACGTTTGAATTTCAGGAAACTTTCTCGTGTTAATTTCGTTGGATAGCCACGTTTCGTGGGCGGACTCCGACGTCGTTTTTAGGGAGAAGGTCATCAGGAAATATTGTGAACTTAGAATTGTAGAACTTAGATAGAGCGAACGTTTATAAGGAAATGAAGTCGAATCAGAAATCGCAAAGCAAGTGACAAACTTGGCCCTGTGGAAGGCCGTCGTCGAGGCGATTTCCTGAAAAGGGAATCCGAATTGATTCGTCTTGCCGCTTAGTCCGCCTTTTAATCGTCTTTCAATAATGTCTGCAGTGCGGCGACGATTGATGAGGGGTCCATCTGTTCTAAATGTTTACAACACAGCGTATTTACTGATTTAAAATAGTGTGTCCCTACTCGAGAGGAATTACATTTAAAAGTCATGAATTATATAGGAAATAACGTCCTTAATGCAAGTATCAATTATCAGCTCTAAGTACACTTAATTTCTCCGTGAATTTCGGATCGGGTAGTAAATTTAGGAGATCCTTCTGCATGCAAGGCGGGTGTGAAACAGCCGAATCAATTTACGTATTTTCACATTCGTGGCCGCTGCACTTACCAATAACATCTACAGCGTAAGGGGTGGATGCTGGAAATAAAGTGACCACTTTGACCTGTAGGAATCCTTTTTACGTCGTACGAAGTAAGAAGTTGGCGATTTCCTTGAGGGCATAGTGCAGGGTGGGAATAGCCGGATTGAATGAACGCCGAGTGCGACTCCTCGAGAGCTGTGATTGGCAATACGTCGCCAATGTCTAATGAGAGCGTTGAATGGGGAAGCAGGAGGTGCTACTCAGATGGAGGAGACAGGGAGGAGGGTTTCTTTTGTTCTCCGCTATGCGGCGTGGTCGTCGTTCCAGTTGCATGCTTTCTGTGCTTCGTGCTAGTTATTTCAGATGTGTCGTTTGAGCAAAACCTGAATTCTAACTCTTCGAAAGTATTTTGGCTAAATATATCACCGCAATATTGGACATCTATTTTAAAAATCTTAGTTAGTGTCAATAGATCAGGATCTGACGAGTGGAGAGATAGCTGCTTCAGATACCCAGAGAAAGTAGAGTGTAATTATAAATAGATAAACGGAGACATAAAAGGAAGGAAATTTAATGTGGGAAGGGTAATTATTTTGGAAAGAGACAGCGTTGTAGGGACCAACGAATTTCAAAGGTTGTAATTTATAAAGTATTGCTTTGACAAGTAGTGACGTACGGTTCAGAGATATTGATTAAAAGAAGAGATCAGATTAAAGGATCCTCGGAGTATTTGTGTGAAATATTCTGAGGTATCAGAAGTCATCATTCATTAGTCAACAATCCTAGGATTGATTTGACGCAGCTCTCCATTTCTCTCTCACATATATAGTCTTTTCATAGCGACGAATATATTCTAACTAGCTGACCCGGCGAACTTCGTACCGCTTAACAATCGATAAACATATTGGTTACACTATTTATAAACTGGACGGCTGAACAAATTTTAATCATATCCAGCTTGCTAAAATAAAATAAGGAAAAAAATCAATAAAATTACAAAAATAGTAGGTATTACAATGGCCTATCAGAAAGACTTTCTTCATTCAATCTATATGTACTATCTATTCATTCCCTTGGCTCATGAACCTTTTGATGCACAACATTTTGGGTCTTGTTATTAGGCGCAAGAATGAATGAAGCGAATGCTTTACCAACCCGTGAACATGCAACGTATAATTGGCTATGAGAAAAACATGGGTTTTCTAAATTCTGCCCACAAACACTCAACTATTGGCCTTGCGATTTTTTGATCGTCATCGCGAATGCAACGCGAATCGGAAATTGAATTCCTTTAAATCCAAAAGGTATATCAGTGGGGATCATAGGAATCTTCGGGATGAGAACTTGATGGTGAATCTGGCCTTGAATCTGTCGGAAGAGAAATCAATATTAGTCGTAATCTTTCGCATGATAGCACGCCTTATTTTAGACAAAAGCATTGATCTAAATATTTTCACCAATAACTGAAACTAACATTTTAGCAATTTGTCAGCAATTGAAAAAAAAAACTTATCCTTTACAGAAAATGAATATTTTCTCTCTTCAACATAAATTAAGTTACCTTGAATATCGGATTAAATCCTGGTTCTTGGATAATGTTAGCCCCAAATGAAGTCATTTGAAAACAGCCATTGTATTTTTGGGTGTTCGCAAGAAAATGCCGTGATTCTGGTGTTTAACTGGAAAGCAATGAACGCAGTGGCTCAGGTGGCGAAGTCAATAATGGGAGTTTCACTTTGCCATTAAGGCAGCACAATCCAGCGAACTCTTTTTCTCCAGCGAACTTAAATGCACCACAATGCTCGCAAACAACGTCCATTTGATCAGAGAATGAGGGCTCAGGGGAGCCCTTAGAGGTTACAACACACCGGGGCCAGGAACCAAGCCCGAGGCTTATACGCCCGGTCACCCGGGGAGGGGGAGGAGAGGAAGGAAAAAGGAAAGAGGCGCCGCCGCGATGGGAGCCCGACGACGCCTCTGGGAGGGGATAGGAGCGGAAGGGAGGGGACGGGGAAAATCACCTCAACGCTACAGAGCGAAAAGGGCCGCCCACTAAATAGCGAAACCAAGCATACGCAATTAATCTACCACCATCCCGAGGAGATTTTCCTATGAGGAAGAAAAATCCCAGATAGGGACAGTGGGAGTCCATTTGATCAATAGGAACGAAACCCTTGGGTCGGGTTCGCGGGATACACTCCTGGAGCAGGGACTATAAGCGATCAGCTTTTTTCCTCTGCCGCCAGAAGGGGAAGGACGGGAAGGAACAAGGAAAGGAGGCGCCGCCGCGATGAGAGCCCGACGACGCCTCCAGGGGTAGGACGGGGAAGAAGGGGAGGGGACGAGGAATCCTGCACCGTCACAAAGGCGGGCAGGTCCTACTACTAACGAAACCAAGCTTACGCAATTCATATGCTACCAATTTTAGTAGATTTTCCTATAAGGAAGAAAAATCTATCGATCAAATCGGCAGATAGTCCATTTGATCAATGCGAACGAAAGGATGCGAGCTATAATCAATTGTGCAATCGTATAAAAACGCTGCTCGATTCAAATGAACACTTGAAGCAACTTGCCGAAGATTATGCAGCTGTTGATCGTGCAGTAATCGATGATGTCAGTCAATTGAATTACGTTTTCTACTATGACATCTACTGCGGCTACTGCAAGATTACTGATAATCAATAATTGCTTGGAGATTTGTTTACACACACGGTAGTTATGTGTTTATTGACAACTCAATTTGAGCCGAACTTACCTCTAATTAATTATTTTAATATTTTTTAATATTACTTTAATATATTTAACATTTTTGAACATTAATTTTTTTTAATATTGTTAAAATAATCAGTCAATTCATTAGTAAAAACAAAATAAATCTTACTTTTTTCACCGTCTTAACAATAAACTCCTAAAAACATATCTCTAAGATAAAGATGAATTTTTTTTTCGAACTTTTCCTATTTTTTAGGTCAGGCTTCCCAACGTTAATATTTGTAAATTTTCAGTATTCTCTCTTTTACTGCATACTAATATCCTAGTCCTCTTTTTTTATTTCCAGCTGATATCTGGTCATTGTTCTTTCCATATTTGTCGAAGACTTCTTCAAATCCTTCTCTGTCTCGGCTATGACTGCTATGTCGTCAGCAAATCGCAGCATACTAATTTTTTCTCCGTGCATATTGATACTCAAAGCCTTCTCCTTGATTTCATTGATGGCTTTCTAGATTTCATACTTGTCCCTTATTGTATTGCATCTTGTGCACCGTTCCTTGAAATGGTTCCTCACTTTCCTAATGGTCGCTTCCACTTTCTCTTGTACGAGGTTATTTTGCACGTCCTCGCATATGTTCCTCATCCACGCTTCTCTTCTCTTTCCTCACTTTGCGGTAATCTCGTTCCTTATTCTCTTGTATCAAAGCTGTAATTTCTTAGCATTCTTATTACACTTTTTCCATTCTTCAATGAGGTCTAGATCTTCATCCGTGATCCATTGCTTTTTCTTAACAAATTTTCTTTTCCCTAGAACTTCTCTAGAGGCCTTCTGAAGCCCATTTTTGATATTTTTACAGATATTCTCCACTTATTTCTCAGTCTGATTCTGCGCTTCCCAACCTTTTTTTCCTCCCGTATCCCTCTATATGTGTATGACTAATATTATCCCCCCAAAAATGTAACGTGCATATTTTATTAGATAATTTCGCTACGGGTAGGCGGCAATTTTAGTTATAAATAATAGTATAAATAAAAACATTGTTTTAAACGGTGATTGTTTTTCGTGTTGATTCCGCGTTGACTCATATTTTGCGGACGACGGTTTCGGGCATGTTACACCTCCCGTCTTCGGGTCCAGATGAAAAAATATAATAATAATTGTTTTTTTCTGGACCCGAAGACGGGAGCTGGCACGAGCCCGAAACCGTCGTCCGCAAAATATGAGTCAACGCGGAATCAACACGAAAAACAATCACCAATTAACTCACCGCGGAAGCCTCCGTAATAATTTCATTGTTTTAAATACCCCATATAATATGTAGACATATTTTCTGGTTAAGATATACATAGTTCCTGCCGTCCACCATTACCGATTATTTTCGGCGTACCCCCGACTAGTTCGTCGCGAAACCTCAAGGGGGGGGGGGGGGTCACGCATACCACCGATTGGGAACCACTGGTCTAATCTAATCCTATCTCACTCTCCACTGCTACTTGAAAGCCCGGTTGACTTTTCGGCTGCTTTTATTCCTCTAATTGCCATGCGTTTCTCGCAGATTTCTTGAATTCCTTGAATTTCACCATCACTAGATTATGATCACTGTCGATATCTGCCCCCGGATAGCTTTTACAGCCCTTTATCTGGTTCCTAAACCTCTGATTCACTGAAATATAGTCTATTTGGAATCTGCTTTGGTCTCCTGGCATTTTCCATGTATATCTTCTTCGCATGTGATTCTTAAATAGAGTGTTGGCAACCACTAATTTGTGTTCTGTGCAGCATTCCAGGAGCCTTTCTCCTCTTTCATTTCGTTTCCTAATCCATATTTTCCGGTTATTCTTCCATCCTGGCCTTCGCCGACGACAGCGTTCCAATCACCTAAAACAATTAGGTTTTCTTCACCCCTTACCGTTTTGATTACTTCCTTTATATCATCGTAGACGTCTTCAACTTCTCCATCCTCGTAGTCTGTCGTGGGCATGTAGACCTGTACCACTACGGTATCTACCGGCTTAGTCTCTATCTTCACCATAACTATCCTTTCATTGTACTGTAGGAAGCTTTTCACACGCATTCCGGCGCTCTTTCTGAGCATTATCCAAACCCGAGCATAACCGTTTAGAGATCTTGTGTGTATCATTCTGTAGCTTCCTCTCCAAAAGTCTCCCTCCTCTGGCCATTTCATTTCGCTGACTCCAAGCACGTCGACATTCAATCTTTGCATTTCCACCTTATGGTTTTCTAGCATGCGGCATGTCCTAAGGTATCTCACGTTTCATGTTCCTACCCTCATAACTTTATCACAGTTGACCGATGAAGAGACCTCGGCAGTATAAAGGTACTCGAGAATTATGTGAGACATCCTAGCTATTTACTTCATCTGAATATCTTCTAGTTCCTCTTGAAGAAGGAGATACATTTGTGAAATAGATACAGCCCACACTTCGCGGACTTCCGCAAGAGACGAGGTGAGATGGTTGGAAGTTGAAAACGCTGAAACGAAAAACCGATATGTCGACCAGAAATACATAATATAAACGCACAAAAATTTTGGACGAGAAAGTTTGAACCTGTAATATTTATGAAAAAGCAATTTGATATGAACTTTGATACTGACGAAAATATTTATGCAAACAAATTCTCAGTAATCCGTTTCTTTCTGCTAAAAATATATCATGAATAATTTTTGGAACATGTTCACGTATTGAAGTGAAATTATAATCAGTTTTAATGATGAGAATGTCAGTGGCACCTCATTGCTCACGCATCTCTATGCGATCTGCTATTGAAGTTCCATTTCCGGATTCTATAAGGCTATCCTTCTCAACCAGGGATATTTTCCACTGCTCACGACAATAATTAGTTATTTTACTGTATGTGAAACAATTGTTGGCCATTTTTGTTCTGTAGAAATTGTTTATCTATCTTGTGTTAGTTACATCCTAAAGTACCGAGTCCTAGAAATCGCCTCTGAGAAATCTACAAAATTTTCCGCTGAGTTCGCGGTGTAGATGGACAGTCTCTGATTTTTCAACACCGGAGTGCATGTGACGTGTAAGTTTCAAACAATCCTTCCGCCGTCATAGTTCCCCGTTATCACGTGTCAGTAGCGCTGTGGGCGAGAGACACTCGCAAATAAAAGAGTCGGTCCGCGGCGGTGAAGGACGGGACTTGGGGGGGGGGGGAGGGGTCCCCTCACCCTCGCACTGTCCATTTGGCCCTAATAGATGACCGATGCGACAAATTTATTGCTCTGAATGGCCGTAACTCCGTTGGGAATTAATGCATAAGTATGCATTTTTAGATTTTTGAACCCCACTTCCCTTAAAATGTCATGTTGCAAGTTTCAAGGGCTGACTTAGAGGTCTCAAATTTTGAGAATGTTCCACAACTTTATTTGAAAGAGGTGCGAACAAAAGTGATTTTTCCGATCCACCTTAGGGGATTGCTTCATCATGGCCGCCTCGCCCCTGCGAATGCAAGGGTAGGCCGCCAGTGTGGCCGCGCGCGTCTCCCGGGTTGCATACCGACCCCGTATTTCCATCCTGCAGCAGCGATAGCGATGGTCCGTAGCTGAATCATCTGTGAATGGGGAAGGCGGAGCTGATGATTGGATTGCGATCGTAATCATGCGAGGCGGGTGCATGTGGGCAAGTGGACTTAATGACGCGTATTTTGAGTTGTGGGCTTAACGCCGTGCTAAGATCGTGAGCCACATCGAAACAACTGAGCAAAGCTATTCTCAATCGCTCGAGCAGTCCATTACGCAGCCTCTGAGTATCCACCAAATCTGAGTAACGCTCTTCCCTGTTCGCCCCTTCCACTTTTCCACGCATCGCGTGCGATTTAATTCTCGAGTTCAGTCTTCATTCAGCGGAATCCCATTCACTCGTCGAGTACATTCGAAGTGCGGTGGCTCTCGCTCTCCCGAAAGTCTCCATCCCGCATCGCGCTCCACCAATCTCCAGGGCTCTGCCTCTAATCGCCTCGTGAAATGCGCTCCACGCGATTGGTTATGTGAACTAACGTGGGATCGGTCGCCAATTACTTTTTATTCTCGAATGACTGATTAACTTGAAATCCTAAAGATTATGTTACTTTTTCATTTTTCAATCCGTCGCTCATCGCTCGAGCTATTCTCGGCGAATAACAGACGGTCTTAACACTTTCGTTCGTGAGTGGGTGACGACACATCAAGGATTCTTCGCTTCTCGTTCACCCCTTCCCCTCCTCGCATCTACCTCGCGTGGTTCTTCATTGTTTACTCTCTTGCTTGCGATTCCTTCCCTCGGTCAAGTATATGAGCTAAGATTCTTAATAACGTCACCAACTTATTAAAATTGTATGGAAACCATAGCTTTTATTTACTTAAAAATCGTGAGAGCGAGAGAGAAAGAGGGAGACTGAATTTCGTGTTGTCGTGGAGTCGTTGAATGGCAGTGTCGCCAAATGCGAAGTGATTTCCTCCACGACTGCGAATCGACTCGAATTCGGCGCATTAGCAGCACAAGGTGCGTTCGTGATGCACAGAGGCTCTGAGAGTGTGGAGTGCCTCGGAGTCGGCTTGCATCCCAAGAACACGTCTCGTGCGGAGCTTTCGAAGCGATTGATGGATTTGCCACGGTACAAATTTCTTATCGTAAGGCAACGCTTTTATCCTGTGAAAAGTTTTTGTGAGTTTCGATTAGTTTGCGCTAATTGTTTTATTGAGTGTTAAAATATTGAATGTTTGTTTCGGTGTCGTTTGATTTGGACGAGGTGCGGTGGGTGGGGATCGAAAAGACCAGTTTGAAGTGAGCGGTAGCATCCTCCTCGATTATTCGTTGAATTCGACCGCCAATGAGAAATATTTTCATCTCCCCTTCTTTGCAACGTAATTTAATTTAATTTTGGTTCACCATTGATCTCCTCTAAGTAATGAATTGTGAAAAAACTAACTCTACCATAAACTTTGCATGCATAGATAAATCAACGTTTGGGGCCTGCGATATAGCCATATCTATCCACTCCAAATGGATCATTCCATTCTTTTTAGCAGAATTAGAAAAAATTATCGCGTCACCGTTTTAGAAACATTCCATCATTACGCACTTTCTGTCAAATGTCTGAATGAAGCAAAACCAATGCTCATACATTTTTCCTCCTTGATCTCAAGGTCTTTCATGAGGCCCTTGAATGCGTCAGGGCGTTGTAAAAATTACAATTTCGGCAAGTGTCGATAATTAGAGTTACTCGAGGACTTCCTGCTGTGGGGAAATGGTTCGAAAACCACTATTGGATGGCCTAAAAATTAGCTTTCATATGGCATACGCTTTGATGACCTTACTACGTAGCGTCTATAACAATCATTAATGTTAGATTTTGAGGCAAATTGCAATTGTTTTTACAACTTCTGCATTCTCTTCTCATACATGGACTGAGGTCAAAACTTTTGCTCATGAGAAATTAGGCCTCCTTGGTGAAATTGATTCAAATTTAATTCACCCACCGTCAAGTTCATCCTTTGGTGAACGTGAAATCTATTTATTCTTTAAAGGGGGAAAACGTGGTTAGCAGTGATTATCATTGTGCTCATGCGTTAGATTACTGCTATCATCGTATGTCGACGTGGTTCAGCAATTATAATTCATACTTTGCTGGTGTCGCTCTGAGACCGGGGTGGATGTGGTCACGTGACCTCCCGGAGTGGTTGACCTCCCCCCCCCTTCCCCCACCCCCCTACTTCTCGTGATTATTTCCCCAGTCGCCTCCAATTCCCTCTTTCTTTCTCTCTCTTTCAGCACTTTCTCGCTCCGCGCCTTGTGCATTTTTTCCGTCCATTGCACAATATTGAGCTGCGAAATCAAGGCGGCTAACCTTTTGGGAAACGTGGAAAATCGAAATGGCGTTTCATCGCGCCTGGAAATTACTCGTGGAATCCGTGCGACCCTTTCAGGGAGGTAAGACGAACGCAGGCCTGATGCTGTCTTCTTCCTGCAATGCTATGCAATCAACCTCATTTTTAACATGCCCACCGCACGCCGGCTGAAATTTTTCAATGGAATTAAATAAGTAAATGAATCATTCCATGTAATAATTCAGTAAAACGCTCAAATTTCGGATTTAGTATTCTAAGAAGACGTTCATGAACAGATCGGTGATGGTAGGATCAACGTGTATCATTAAAAAAAAAGGCTGGCTGAGAGAAAGAAACGTGGACACTTGGGAAGGAGGGCGAGAGAAGACTGGAGTCGTTGGAGATGTGGGTTGGCATATTTGAAACAGGGTTGGAGAAAGAGACGGAGAGAAGGAAGAACGACGAAGTGCTGGACATGGTGGGTGAGGAGAGAAAGAGAGCTTCTAGAGGAGATAAGGAGGTTTGGATTGGGGGGGGGGAGAGGGGATTTCATCGAGTAGTGTTTGAGGGTGCTAAGCGAAAGAGAGAGAGAAGGGAATGGTTTGTAGGGAGGGTGCAGTGAAAGAAATTGTGAATTGAAGAGTGGCATCCTTCAAACGCTCCGTGCGGAATAATTATCAGAGAGTTGAGGAACGTGGCTTCAGAGGAGGTGCTTCCTCTTTTGCGACCCTCTCTTCACGTTGAGCAATCGAACTGCTTTTATGATTTATTATTCCATGCATGAATGTCATGATAAGAGGATTCTTCAATTGATGACTGGAGGTGCTGTCTCCCGCCGCATTGCTTTTAAATGGATTTCCAAAAGGCGCTGAAGGTCAGGCGATCCAAATGCCATTAATGGGGGAAATTAATAACAGTTTGGGCTGTTTAGCGGAATCTATATTCGAGGTGGTATAATCCATCGAATTTATTACTTATCGATGCTATTTTTTGTGGTTGCAAATACTCTTTTGCTTATGTTTTAAATTAGTGGATCTCTCTGAGATTATCGCCGCGTTGCGGACATTTTTGGAAGCTGATTTAGAGGTGATCGAAGTGGCGAATAGATTTCCGGACTGCCACTGAGGCCCTCTTATGCACTATTCCACATCCTCTCTTCTCCTATTTGTCACTTTACTGTTTGTAAGTTTTGATGACCGGGTGGCCCGAATAGTGGCCGCACATTTCCCAGCCTCCGTGAAGGCTAACTGATGCAACTATTGGAATCCGTGACCTTTGAATTGTATGTCACCCAGGGCTTGTCGCTCTGGAAGCTAATCTGTTCTCAACATTTCAAGAAATCTTAGCCTATCGCGAACCCTCCGAGTCTCTAGCGGCTCCCAGCCTAATTAGTTTAACATGTGCAACCCTCTCTGTACGACCGTATCCGTTTTTGACGTGTCTCGCATAACTCTCCTTCGTATTTCATTAAGTTGACGGATTGAGTCCTTCTGCTTTGCATCCCGTTTACTCGCTGCGTGTTCGACGTGTTGGCCGGACGAGTGCGACATAGCACCTTTCTTTTATACTCTCATCTACTCATTAATCAGTAATCGGGCGTTTGATTTTTGCGGCCAATGAAGAATGCCGGTGTTATCTCGGGGCATCGAGTGAGATGCTCCGCTCTGAGGCCACAGATAGCGATTAGCGATTGTGATAGCGATTAGTGGTGAACGTGGTGTAATGGAGACTCAACGGACATAATATTCTGCGGTTCCCTCCTCTCATTATTTGGTGCATCAGCTGGACTTTTCGTCCTATCCGTATGCACTCATGCGCGACCCCTCCTTCCCCCCCCCCCCACTTCTCTCCTTCCACGTCACCTTCGCATTGCGACTCATGAGAAGAGCGATTCACTCGTCCCGTTTCCTTCCCAACGCACGCCTTCCGCTTCCTTCTTATTGTTCTTCTGAAACATTCTCATCGAGGCTGCATATGTCCACATGACCCCTTACGTCACGATCGAATCCTCAATGAGAGCCCAATGCACGTATCGCATCGCATCGAGGCCCACTCCTTCGGCCCTTTCCACCCTCCAATGAGTGATGTCGCTCCCTTCGGCCACCACCGTTTCTTTTTTTTTATTTCGCTGCCGTCAAATAGCGGCCATTAAACACCAAAGTAGTTCGTGAAATGGAAGCTTTCGAGAGTTGGCGCTCGAGATCAAATGGTCGGATGGCGTGGAGGAGTGAAAGAGGTGAAGGTGTTTGAAGAATATTCCATCCGAAGAGGAGAATGAATCGTCATCACTAGAAAGGGAAGTCGTTCTGCAGAGAGGGTTGAATCAGGGGCGGGTGAATGAACGGGAGAGGGCGCTGTGTGCACCAATCTCGCAATAGGGTGGGTTCCTATTATTTTTTATTGCCTAAATCGAAAGATTATTACTCCTGGAGTACGCATTTCACGCTTTTAGATTTTTAAATGGCGATATGTATTTTTCGCAATTAAATGAAAAGTGAAAAATTTCAAGCGCGCGAAAACAAGACAGCTAAGTGTGAATGCTGGGAAAACCCCGTGTGACGTCGTTCTGGTTCCCGCTACCGCCAAGTGAGGTGACCTAGGGGCGAGGTTTTGAGCGCTGATACGACGCAGGATGCTAGCAGAGTACCATGCTAAATGGTAGCGCTGGCTTAAATAAGGATTATTTATACCTTATCAAACGAGGAAAACTTTCCGACCTTAGGCAGTTTTAATAGGTGATTATTAAGAGACGTTTCCCTGAGCTCTGTGCCACATGCAGGCATTGGTATTCTCAGACAATGTAAAACTCCTATCTACTCGTATAGAAACTAGGTTCCTGTGACGTCACGTAGAGTGGCATCGCATGGCCACCAATCTGGCCTTTTTCAAATGCTGTTAAAATTGACTATTAACATTCGTCTAAACCGGTACTTCTAAAACCAAATAATTTGCATATTATGAATACACTAATGGTGGGTAACGAATCGCAATCAATACCTTTCGTTTTCTTTGATGAAGGAAACTACCCTGTTGCAGTGAATGTAAGGGAAGAATGCTTGCGACGGATGAAGGGCGAGGGGAAGGATGACAACTAAAGGATAACGTAAATAGTGATGGGAGGGCTTGCGTATGTACGAGATGCCAATCTGGATAGTTGTAACGATGTGGATAAATGTGATAGACACCGCGGGGTCATGATGAACTTGCGCGAGAATTCCTTTCGCCGTTAGCAGCAGCGCAGGTTCGGAATTCGAGTGACGCTGCAGTTGGTGGTTGTGAGGTTCGATGACTCGCCACTGCCGTGGTGGCGCCCTCCGCGGAATGTGAACACGCCAGCGTAAAAAAGACTGCTCGGAGGCGTCGATTGACCAACCACGCACGTGCGCGCCCGCCCGCGCCGACAACCGCTTCGTCCCGAAAACTCCTTCGCTTCTATTCTCATTGCACGATCTCACATCTATCCTCTCCAGCGGTTTCCTCTCCTCACCCACCCACCATGTCCAGCGCTTTGTCGTTTCTCTCCGTCCACTTCACCTTCCACGCCCACATCTCCAACGACTCCAGTCTCCTCTCGTCTTCCTTCCAAAGTGTCCGCACAGTAAAGCGTCACGCTCCAGGCGAGGCTCCCCTCCAGCACTCTCCTTCAAACGCTTGCTTTTCGGTCATCTCATGTCAGCTCACTCCTGCTCATCTCCTGAACTCTTTTCGTGTGTCCCAAATAGTTGAAACCTGCTCAACTTAGTTCTCACCTCCTCTTGTATTTAATTGCCTGCTCTAGACGCATAAAGTTGATCTCCTAATAATTATATATTATATGATATAAATCCTATTATTATAATCATTGGGTCACTCACTGTTTTTATTTGGCGAGAACGGGTGAAATTGGAAGATGATGATCTAATAGATGCCTTTTAGACATACTTACAAACGTATTGTTAAACAGTGCAAACCAATACTGGTGAAGTGTTTTATTCGTTGGCGTTCGTATAATTAATTCTCGTGCGGAAGAATGTGCTTCACGAAATAGTCCCCACTTCATTTAAACTATAATTATTAATTAGTAATTATTTATAATTAGTATCAATTATAATTCACAATAGTGACGCAGTAATTACTAGTAATTATCAGCAATGTCCTTCATCCCCATCATATATATGTTGCTGAATGAGTTTTTTAAATTGAGAAATGGTTGAGAAAATAAAAAAATTGTGCTCGAGAAATACCATAAAATTTTATTCGCGTACGCGAATGGTCGCTGACATTTATTCTTTAATTCTAACATGCTGCTTAAGGTGACTTTTCGAGGAAGTTTATGGTGAGTTCATATCGGTTTTGCATTATTTCAATTCAATTTTTCGTGGTGGAAAATAAAAATTGTCATAATTTAAATTTACCACCTAATAATACCTTTTTATTCACCATCCTAAGTAAAATGATCAATCGTTAATTGAAAAATGGATTTTTTATCAAACTATACATATTTCGTATTAGCATTCTGCGAATACCCGTTCTCGTCGATAGAGCAGCCTTGTAGCGTGGCCTGCGGGGTGCGTCAATTCACGAATCTCCATTTGTATTCATCAGTGCTTATATGTACAGTGGGATTTTGTACCATATATAGTCTTTCACTCTGAGTTCTACTAATGCGATTGGACATTTTCTCGCGTGTGCACGAGACATGTAATTGTTGGTGTGCCCTAGCTCCATCTTGATTTTCAATCATGACAGTAATTAAAAAATCCATAAATGAATCCCATAATTTTCGGAGTTATTCCGTGACGTATGTTTTTATTGCTTCATTCTTCCGTAAGTAAGGACATATTTTTAAGTATTCCAAGACAAGTATTTTTCGAGCACGTAATTATCATGAACGTGTACCTAATGGTGTGCTTATGCTGTCTAAAATATTGCATGAACAAATGACTCGGTCATTTTTAAGTTAAAATTACCATTGAGGTATTTCGTTTCGATAGCATTATTTCACTCGATCGTTCCCTCTCTCCCAACAGCCGTGTTTAGATGTGATATCAGCTGAACTTTGGGTTGGGCCTCAGCTTCGATGATTTTTTTCTCCCTTTGGGTGTTTTCACGTTCAGAGTGGTTCATATTATTTTTCTATATTTTTATTCTTTTTTTCCTTATCTTGACCTCGTTCAATTCTACGTATCATTGGCCTCGTCATATTATTTTTGGCTGTGGATTTATCCTTGGGGATCGTGCTTGCAACTGCGGACTATTATTTTACTTTACTATCAAAACTCTCGCTTCTTCACATAATTTGCCAAAAAGAAAAAAAAGAACTTCTCTTTTGAATGTCATCTAGGGGATTTTCACGACGCAAGATTGAAGTATTGGCGCGCCTTTAGTGCAGCCATGAATCCCTCGTCCGCTCGTGGCTCTAATCAAAGTCCTTTCTCCCTCGTGTCACCGTATTGGGTGGATCAAGTACATCTAGTACCATGAGCCTCGGTGCAGTTGCCATGGCAAATCAGGAATAACCTGCATTGCGTAGTGGTCCGTGGTTCGATGCCTGGGATGTCCAGGGGACGTCTTCCTCGTGGCAATGGATGTGAATTTCACACATTGCCTTCTTGCTATTTCTCTCCTTTCTCAACCTCTCTTGTCATCGACCCCATTGCTCCGTGCTGTTCTCTTCATCGACAAAAAACTCTCGCTGATTTCCTTGGAGTCGAATTAAACAAAAAATACGGAGAAGTTGATGTAATACTCGATGTCTTACCGATCTACGCTTCCTATGATAATTCTCTCAGCGAATAGAATTTTTACTGCGGCATGGTTTCCGGTCTGCGTCAACTTGAATTTCAAACACGAGTTGAATGCATCTCCGCTTATCAGTATTCGCTTGAAGTGATTAAATATTATTGAATTTCCTTTTTTTTATGTTTTATTGAAACAGAAAATAACGAAACAGCGTGCGAATTTTGTAGATGAACCCATATTCGCCACAAAGGGATGGACTCTGTGTTTATTGATGAGTCGCTCCAATGTCCCTCCCAATAATTCCCCCCCCCCCCCCCCTGTGCACCCGTTTAATCAAGGGCCGGCCACCTTTCCAGGGGCCTCTCTCTCTCTCCCTGGTCGAGCAGGTGACTCAGTGAGCGCGACTTGTGCTCCCGTGAGTGAGCGCACGCCCCGTGTGTGATCGCGTGTGTCCGTGCAGAGGCGACTGCGCTCGCCACCCGTCCCTTCGGCACTTTTCATTGCCACTCGACAGCGGCGCCGCCATTCGCAGTGGCAGCGAACTATATGGTTGCGACGCCCTCCGTTGCACTGCACTGCCGTTTTTCTTAGCTCCTCCGTCCGTCTATTTCTTTTCCACTGTCCAGTTTGATGGATTGTTCAAAGAGCTGTTTTCCCCGTTTCGATCAGTTTCTCGCCGACGTCAATCGAGCTATTAGCGGCTAAAAGTCCTCGACTTCGGCCGTTTCGCTTATGAGTTGATGACGTCACGAACTCGGGCGGTGTGTGTCACGTGATCCGAAATTGCGCGATTCAATCCACCAATGAGCGGGTCTCCCTGAATCATAACTACACTGCCACTCTAAAAACCCAAAATGGTTGAACGAGGAAGATTTGTTTTCTCCGTAACTCTCAATCTTTCCTTTTCACCTTTCATTCACTCGTGATTTCGGGCACGAGTTTGAATTCGTGACGTCGGCTCGACATCGAAAGAAACAGGTGAATGGAGATTGAATATTACTTGCTGCGCTTTGCTGGTGATGTCGCTGTGGTAGAACGAAGCTTCAGGAGGGAAGAATTCTAGTAAGTACAATGAGATTGAATGGAGAAACTGGTTTGAAAAATAAAAACAATTAAAATGTTAATAAAACCGTCAAAAGTGATTTTTGTTTAAAAAAATAAAGATTGAAATCACTCGGCCGGTGTGAGCCTCGCGTTGATAATCAGCATAAATTGAGAAGGGGTGCGTGTCTTCCTCATGTTTCATCGGATTAATTGACGACCGTTCATTATCCCTTCGCTTGTGAATGCTAGACCACAGCTCTCACTATGATGCACGCGGTGGAAGCCCAAAAAGAAGGGGAGTCGATGACGCAGTTGCTGCTGGACACACTTGCGAGTATCCTTGAGAGCAACTGAAATCGGACGGGCGCATTTGTTTACGCGATTGTCTCCCTCCCCATTGCCTCAGCTTCGCCTCCCTCCCCCCAGCGGGTCCATTTCACATTATGATGAGCGCTAATCTCCCCCTTTCGCAGCCAAGCCTCATCTTTATTTACGCAATGGCCCCGAAAAATAACGGAGTGCCAACGTGCATTATTCATTATCCGCCCGCATTAATTCGCCCCCTCGCCGCCCATCGGGCGCTGCGATCGCTCTCTCGCCGAAAAACATGGCGTCGCGCGTATCCACAACTCGTATTTCCGTTCGATATGAATCCGCTTCCTGCGACACATGCTTCTTTAGAGACCGGGACTCTTCATCTGCCTTTCAGATCCGGATTAATAATCATTTCACTTGTCGAAATCTCATGAATGTGGAACTGCTCGCGAGATAGCATTCACGGGGAGAGTCATATTAGCAGCCACTCACTGCCGATCACGAATTTAACTCTTAATTTCAACTCTGCGCCATCCACTTCTCTCTGCCGCGCATAATCAATCGACAATCTGGAGTTGGCCATACCTTCCGCAATCGGGGGAATCAGATATACGAGGGTTCGAATCGTAAAAATAGCCACGAAAATTCAATGTTTTCGCTAGTGACAGCAATGCCATTTATTTTACTGCTATATGCCAGAAGAGAGTGGGATACGTAACTTAGAAAAAAAAACTTTTAATTCCTTTCCAAAGGCTTAAATTATCCGTTCTGTTAATGCTTGCGTGAATTCTTAATACTTCGGCAGAATGAAGATGGGTGTAGCAAAACGGGCAATTGATTGATCTCGTTCACTCCTCGGGTGAAGTAGGGACATCGTCTTCTGCCAACATGAGGCCAATATGTCACGTGGTCAGCCTTTTCGAGGGAATAGTTGAAGCCCCCAAATCCAGTGCCATCGACCTGTGACCGGAGACCTTTAATACCGTCTTAGCCGAGCATACTCTGCCGGAATTTCGTGTTGTCTTCAGACGAAGCAGCTAACAAAGCATTGCGATGAAAAGGAATTAAATCTTACAACTTGAGATTCGTTCCTATTTGCAACATTTTCTTTTTCCTTTAGAATTAAACTTAGTGAATTTTCTAATATAATACGAAAGCTATTCATTTTCCAATTATCTCACCAAAAGCAAATATACATAAAACGAGTCGATAAGCGCTTGAATTCATCAAGCGGGTTTTGGAGTGGGGTGGGAACGTATTTGTGTCACGTGTGTTCAAGCATTGGGTGCATAAGTTGCTTAGAAATCGGAAAAACCACTCAAAATGCCGTTGAAATGGGTAAAATGGACGAACAATACGCTCAATCGCCCTCAACAATACTTAAGGTCGTCTCAGTAACCACAATGATATAAGCGTTGAGAGAACTTTTTGAATTGAATATTTACGTAATGGAGAGAAATATAAAATTAATGACGCATGAAATTGCGAAATATCACTGATTTTTCGTACTATAGCACTTACCCTAGGATTATAGCTCCTCCTTTTCTGAATATGAGGGTTTGAACCCAACAAACTTAAAAAAATGAAAACAGAATTTTTTTAAATAAACCAAGTGAGACCAATTAATATCAATGCCCAGCTGCTCAAGTTAATTTCTAAGACATAATCCCTAAAACCGAGGATCTATCATATGTTATCACATTTCAAGCGAGAGAAGGCGCCACAAACGCTCTGTCCCAAAAACCCAGCCTTCGCACATTCCTTGAGGCATATTTATAAAAGTTCGACAATTCATACACATGTTCATCTATTCATAACTGTAAGAACGCGGAATAACGTGAAAGATAGCTATCACCTGACCTGTAATTTATTTTCACAAACAGCCATAAAATTAGCTATTCCGAAACCTGGTCTTTGTGAGGAAGAGATGGCAATAGGAACGCGAAATATCGAGGCGTAAAAATATCGCCAGGCACGAAAGTTATTTTCCTTAACAAGTTTGTGACGCCTTACGCGACCTTCATTAGATATCGATTCCCTATTAATTGAATCCCGTACGATTCCCGCGTTAAAAATTTTTAAACGATGAATTACGTGACGAAATAGTCTCCGTTACCATAAACGGTCAGCGTCTTAAAACTGCATTAGGCGAATTGGAGTTGGATAAGCAGGCTTCAACAGTCACATCCAACCTTAGCAATCACATCGAAAATGTGAATTCAATCGTACGTGAAATGATCACAGCATTATTTCCATTTACCTTACACTGAAAATAGGTATCGTTATTATATGATTACAAAAAAGGGGCCCAAAGTATTGGGACGATTGCTTATGAAATATTCAGTATTCAATGTGAGTTTCAGCATTGCATCTCATGAAATGAAAAATATATGAGCGAAAAGTCGAATACGAAAAAAGTCGATCTGATCTTACTCGCAGAAAAAATTGATTATTTGGAGCGCCAATCATTCACAAATATGACCTACGTGATAAGGATTTTACCATTAAAATGTCGTTCATCTCCCATAAATAGAATCGTATTGAGGAGGATTTGAGGTTTTTCCCCTTTACTTTGCATTGCTATTACATATCGATGGCCTAATTGCCCAAGATAAGACAAGTTTTAAAGACTCGTAACGGATTGTACTATCCGTAATTTCGTGAGGTTAAATAAAAACAACCCTGGTATATAATGGTCAGTATTATCGGTTACTATGATTGAAATTATTCCTAATTAATACTATTAGACAATCAATAATGCGGCTGAAATGATTTGATGACAGAATAGGTAAGGATACGCCTTGAATATTGAATTTTTCGTATTTCAATGATGCATAATATAGTAGGTATGTAATGTTGGAAAGGATTGAAGGGAAATTAAAACGGTTAAAAACGATCGAATATAATAAGTACATAAATATAGTTAAGCATTGTGAAATGGTGTAATGCGTGCAAATGTCGTTGAAAGTAAAAAAAGAAGTCAATGTTTAAACCAAAATAATGAATTGGTTACGCTTACGTGTTACTATACGAGTTGGTTTACCAGACATCAACAATCACTTCCAGCCTTAGCAACCACTTCGAAATCCTGAATGAAATCGTACGTAAAAACGATATGAGTGTATCGCCATATACTTTACATTGAAATAAAATGTGGATATAACATGATAACTATGATTGCCATGGAGCCCTTGTTATAACAAAACATCTATATTACCAATCAGGTACTACCCTGAAAATTTCGGAGAGGTACGGTCAATAGAAAAGGAGAAAATGAGTCCTATCGATATAAATTTATATCGATATATTTTCATTAGGAATCGTCACACATCAAAATTATTTACATATGTGCATAGAGCTTCTTTGTCATAACAAATTGTTAAAATTTATATCCCCTAACTATGTA
Source organism: Ischnura elegans (assembly GCF_921293095.1). Classification (NCBI taxonomy): domain Eukaryota; kingdom Metazoa; phylum Arthropoda; class Insecta; order Odonata; family Coenagrionidae; genus Ischnura; species Ischnura elegans. Next base: position 4,171,753 of record NC_060248.1, on the reverse strand, counting down.
AATAAGTCAGAAAAAGGGATCTATCGAATGCACACTTCGATCGATAATAACATCGGCTATAATCAATCGATCCGCTTGATTTAAGATTTATCGGATAAAACATATTAGAATTTGTATTGCGTATGACTTTCACGTTCAAAACCTGGTTAACAAAAAAGTTATTAGCGATTAAAGCGTAACTAAGGAGATTAGTATCGATATAACTCGCACATGAATCGTTCGAGTGAAATGGTCATCATTGCAAAAGTTGACCTTATTGATAAAAGTATTACCCTGAAAATTTCATTCATCTAGCTTGAATGGTTGCTAAGATATTCAAGATTGTATGCTCCACAAAATATGGCGACAATGATTTTTCGCGTGCAGGATATTTTTCGGAATTATATTATGAATTAACCGAGAGAGTTACGGGAAAGTTAGGGTAGATCGTGAGGGTACGAAGTACTCTCATCGGTTTTTCCAGAAGATTCCAAATTTTCATATGGCACATGTCTCAAAGCCGAAATCCGAGTTTGAAAATTTGCCCATCACGACAATGTAAAATCGAAATCGTTTATTCCTCGGAAATTTTTCGACATATGAAAATTCCAAGATAGCCAAAAAATCAACCAAAAAATCCTCCACCTTATATTTAAAGGAATTTGTCGCACAATTATTGCAAGTTGGTAAAAAAAATTCTTAAACTTTTTCCATAAGAAAAACATGGAAAACGTTCAAAAAATAATAAAAAATACTAAATATCAATTCGTCGCAATGACAACCACACCAAAAAATCGACCTAAAAATCTAGTTTATGTCCACTGAATATCATGTTCCTCAAACGTTTAAAAGCACAAAATAAAAGCGAAAAAGCTTTAGTCCCATAAGGCTACCATGTTAATTCAATTCGATATATCTCGAAAACCAATCGACTTTTTCAAGTTTAGATTTTTTCTCCCGATGAATTTTTTTTTACTTTTACTTCCAGTAAGCCAAATACCCACACCTATCACAGTTTGGGCTGCGAATATTGATGAGTCAGTCAGTGGCATATCGATTTGCCATTTTATATGTGCGTTCAACATCCGTAACCGTGATCCCAATTTCCTTTCCTTTTAGAGCACTGATGACTTTAATTCCCTCTTTATATTTAGCTTCAATATAAGTGCCTGATTTAGCTACTTTAAAAGGGCTGTTCTAGTTTCCTGATACTTCTGAGAGTAATTTTTCCTTTGACCAGATTATCTAGAGTTCCCATTTGACTAGGAACTGTGGCAATTGAGATCAAAAGTGGTGTATAGTTGGACTTGGCAGTCTTTCTAGTCTAAGCCAATATTGTCCATAAAAATTCTTTTTTCATTCTATGTTATCAAATGCCTTGTCTAAGTCCTAGAAATCTGGTGGAAAGAAAGATGGTGGAATGAAAGTAGATGGCTATAGATGCAGTGTTTATTATACAGGTTTTTTTATTCCTCAAGAAATTTTGAAATAATTTTCACACAAATGTGTTGTTCTCTTTGTGGCCTTGTGCGCGATCTCTAAATTAGCGATGAATCTATTTCCATTGCGTGCGTGTGTCAAGCGAAAGTGAAACTCTTTATTTCTTTTTTAATATCACTACCTTGGCCTTCGTATCGGGATTCCGCTACGATCTAACTATCAAACGCATACTGACATCCGTGCTCTGGATGTGGCCAATATGCCCATGCAGGACTCGAACCCGCGACCCTAGGTTTCGCAGGTGAGGAACTAACTCCGCGTCAAACAGACGTGATCTGTCCTCATTATGCAGTTGATGGTGACTTTGAGTAAGTATTAACGTGTAATTACGTTCACCATTTATTATATGACGACTTGCCAGTCGAGGACCCAAACATATATTGAAAAACCGCTCATTAATTACCTCAAGTGGAAATTCCTTTCATCCTGCTATCACTTCAATTCGCTAACTAATATACGTACCTACTTTGAAAGTTCGTTGAAAAGTAGACGTTTGAATCCGATGTGAAAGGGATGAGTGCCAAGTCAATAACCACCACTTGCATGGTTGTGTCGCTCGGGTTGTCCTCCGGGTTATGTCCTCCACTTCAAATGTTTGTCCAATCAACTCCAATGCACGCAGGCTACAGCCCTTGAGCGTGGAAAAATGATTGTATCGCAAATGTAGGTTCAAAGCCGTCCCTCGCATTTTTAAAGCCACCTCACGAAGAACCGTGTCATGTGTGCATAATGCCATTTTGCAAAATAGTATTCAGTCATCAATAATGGGTGTGTTGATCTGTTTTCATTTTGCTTCGACTGAGTGTCGATGAGGTTTGCCTTCGAATAAAGATCGTATCGGACGAGGTTTCTCATTATCATGCGAAATTATTAGGTGCGCGAATATGGAGTGCGTCACCCCACTTGGAATCTACAGCTGCTGCTGGCATATTTCACATTGCACTCATTTATTATTCACCTCTTCTCCGCAAACAATTGGCCGTGTTTATTATATTTTTCAATTTCTCTTGGATCTTCCGTTGCGACCTGTTAAATTCTGTTCACGAGAGTGAAATCGATGTGCTCAAATAATCAGGCCGATTTTCAAACACCTAGAGGTCTCTATAGAGCGATAAATTCAATAACAATCATTTTTTCCAATATGCATAAGGACATCGTTTATAGGAGCAAAAAAAGACTTCAAAATATTCCTTTGGAATTAAAAGATTGCTCCTCTTATTTCTGTTGTCTCTTTCGCGGCGACCTTCCCAGCTAGAGTCGAGGGCGGGAGTACTCAGCACTCGACGAATGTGAATTATTCGCTAAAGCCTGCAGCCCATACTTTCTCAAAATACTACTCATTAGTGCCATGCGATTATATGAATTCGTTATCAGAATTAATTTTCGTCATTATCGACCATAACTTGTGGAATCTCCGTATATTCTCCCCTGAGGAGCCCGTCCATTATTTGGACTTGCTTCGAGTGTTTGGTCGCGAGCGGCGCGCCGTGTGTAGTGGCCCAATGTCAGTCCCATCATTGCTGAACATGGAAAAGTTACGCAAGTGTGGACAAGTACGGGGCTGCCTTAGCGACGCATGTTTTGCTTACGCGATCGAAAGATGAGCGGGAGCGAAATGGAGGTTGTGATTCGCTCTCTCGCCGCTGGCGTCTCCCCGATGGCGCCACCGTGCGCATGGTGAACTTGAGGGCGTGCCGCGGGAGGGCGCTGCTGGTCCTTGACCCGTGCGTTGATGACGCGGCGGGCGGCGAGAGAGAGAGCTCGCGTTGCATGCCGGGAGAAGACCACCTCCTCCCCACTCATTATCCGCGCGGCTTCACCGGTCTGCCGCTAGGGCGGCGCCACGCGGCATCTCCGGGCGATTTTTACGCTACGTGCCGACCGCCGCCCCCTCAATGGAAGGCAAACACAGGTATGAGAAAGAGAGCGGTACTATTGCTCATGGCTGCGCATGCGCTGTCATCCCTGAAACCACGTGACTGAGGGACAGAAAAGTGTCGAGACCCGAAATGCCGATTGTGTAATTGCGAGGAATCGTTGGAAGGTGGAGATAATAAGTATACATGTACATGCACGGAATAACAAATGTTCTTCCCTATTCAGCCATTCTCGCATAATGTATAGAGTACAAGTACTCTGAAGTTGCCACTGCCCTCTTTCCATGAATTTGTGACGTCATTGTTGTCTCGCCTGATTTGCTCTTCCCCCCTTATTGAAGGAGGAAATCGCTCTAGGGAGTGTAAGCTATAACGAAGTACGCGAGGCCCATGCTCAGTGGTGCCTGCACTCCATGGGGCCTGAGAGGGCCCGAGCCCCCTCAAAAATTCGTTATGGGTGTGAGAAAAAAATGTGTCAGGCTTGTCGATTTTCCCCGGAGTGTCCAGATGTCGCGATTAAAGTTATCAGGGTTCTAATGTTGATCATATGACTCTTCTAAAATGCTTAAAAAACTCAATACTTTTAAATTTCCCGGTGCAAGATCCCTGGTTTGGGCCCTCCGAATATTTTTTCTAAGTCGGGAGCCCTGCCCATGCTCAAGGCGTAGTTTTGGCTGATGAGAAGCGGTGACCCGCTCGGCATGAGTACGTGACGCCAACAACTTTTCCGTGATTTTTCGCCACGAATATCTCGAGAAGTGGGAGGCGGTTCGAAAAGTGGTGAAGCTCTTTACTTTCCGAAAACAGAATTACAATCGACGAAAATGAAATGAAATTGGTTAGCGAGCCCTTGGACAGGGTGTAATTTATTTTACGTGTCGAAGGAGGTCGGTCAGAAGGCACGTGCGTGCGTGCGTGCTTAGTGAGTGCGGACGTCGTCAGACCGCACTTGGTTATTATGATCCTTCATTGTAAGTGCATTTGGTAGTACCTATTTGGTGGTAAGTCCCCAGAAATTGACCTTTCAATGATTACGTCGTCGCCAAGTATTTTGTCAATCGTGCCGTAAAAGGAATTTCACATGGTTATAATGCTTTGGTTTACTGACGGAATGTAGCGTTCGCTATTTTCCAATCTTGATGGACGCGATGTTCCACGAGAGATCTTTCAAATATTAATTGAAAAACGGTGCTATATCAGTCGTCATCTGTCTCTTTACTCTGGCATGAATTTTGTCGGGACCTGAGGATTTTTTGGGGTCGATGGATTTCAGATGATTCTCTGTAAGATGACGAGAAGTATTGACTGACTTCATTGGAGTTTTATACAGATTAGCTGAGGTAGAAGTATTTTTCTGAGGACTCGATGTGAATACGATTTGAAAGAAGGATATTCACTTTTACTAAATTGTCGCTGGCTCCTTCTTTATTACTGTTTTTGAGTGGCCTTACCCTAGATGAATTACCTTGACCCTCCCTCACGTTAGACCAAAATGCCTTCGGCTCTTCTTCTAAACTTTCACCAAATATTTTAGTCTTAAATTCCATTAATATTCTCCTTAAAGCCGTTTTTGTCGTTGATTTCGCTTACCTATTAACTCAGACAGTTTCCTCTGTTCTTTTTTCTGGGAGATCCTGACTGGTCTTCTTCACTTTTGAATTCTTTGTCGCTTCAGACATTTACGGACATCACCATTATACATACCTTCTCGGTTCCGCATCAATTTTCTTCTCTTTACTAAGTACTGTTGTTATCTTCGGCCTGTTGAATGAAACAACTAAAAGCATTCCAAGTATCTTCAATGGTTTTGGTTTTCGCTAAAATATTTAAACTTTAAAAAAATACTTTGCTAATTCACGCCTTGGACAATCGAAATCTGCTTTATGGTATAATTATAATTTACTCTGACTGGATATCTTTTTATCGGATTTTACTTTAATACTAGTTCTTACAGCTGTGCGATCACGAATGTCATTCATGGTCGAAATATTAAGGCGCTTTCAGGTATATCTGTCGCTAATGGACCTAGAATGTCCACCTATATCGATGAGATATTCCCTTTGAATGAATGAATTAATGAGAATGGCGAATGTTTCGCGGCGTAGACTTGTACACTGTACATTGTACCCTGTATAAACACTGTACAATGTACAGTGATTACAGTGCGTTGTTGATGGGAGGGGGGGGGTGCGGGGATGGGGGTTGAATGGAGGGGGCGCCTGTGGTTGAATGGGGCGTAGCGAAGACGTATAGAGAGAGGGAGGGATTCATTGGAAGGGGGAGGAGGGGAAGAGAGCACGAATGGGGGCGCTGATTGAGCCCACGGAAGAATTCATCATTAAAAAAAAAACAATTGCTAAACATATTGTCATTACGAAAGTAAATCATTTAATGAAATATCAGCCTGTGCCATATTTAATTTGATGGTGGGGGATATCGTCCATCTACCCTGTAACCACCCTGTATTAGTATTTTACATGCATACGTCTGCATTGCATAAACATCTACGTGAGGGAGTGTCACTGCATGCCTCCCACTCAAATACAATTCAGCCCACAGCCATCTTCACTGTTCTTCTTGGAATGCAATGCACCCTGTATCCCAGACGGCACAGAACCCTCCGTATCTAATTCGTATGTACATAGTACCCATTGACTACGGGGATACTGTGCCGCTCCGTCGCTTTTCGTCAATGGATAATTTCCATTCGCGGCCTGTTGACGAAGCGCGTACGCAGCATGTGAATGTCCGCTACGAAGCACGTACGATAGGATACGAAGCGCGCAGGAACACAGCACTCAGGCTAATCTCAATCGATTAGGTCGAAAATTAGATATATCGTAACTCGCACGATCGAAAAATGTATCGAACGCAACACAATCGATAGCTACCGACCGTAGCGAGAACCTTAATACGAATCATTATGAATTGTAAGTTCTCAACAGGTAAATAATACTATATCATGGTATTTAGAATTCATGATACAGTATTATTTACCTATTGAGAACTTACAAAACTTATTCGGCCACTTAAATAACTGCGAAAAATGAGATTCTCAAGGCTAATTCACGCATCCCCAGCATTCTTAAGTGGCTCGTACTTACTTGGAAACCTTGAGATGTTAATAAGAGTAAATTCTTATTAATTTTGACACTAAATAAGACATCACATAGCCCACGAGCATTAAAAAGATTACCCTAAAGCCTGACGAAATACATTTTTTAAATAAAAATTGCCGATGAAACAGGATTACTGACACATCTGCTATTAGTATGATCGAATTCATCAAAATGCAAGCAAAAATTAACGTATAGTTCAGTCTCAGCTACTAAAACTTACCCATATCAGGCGCTAAAGTATTTGAAAAATTATTTGGGATGAGTAAAAGTCTCTAGGTCACTGCAGTAAATGTATCAACCTATTAAAAATATGAAAGTCCTGCCAAATCACCAGCATAAACACTTGTAAAATAAAACATGGTATCTCTTAGATCACACCTCCGATTTTATACTTACTTTGCATGAAGTCACCACCACAAGAAATTTTAAAGAGGCAGGAAAGAAAAAACCCACAGAAATACAATACATATATTATGTATTTTCTATTGTCAACCACGATAATATTTCCAATTTTCTCTTCTATCCCACATCTAATTTAGCGAAACAATTACTCTTATTCTCTTTCGAATAGAAAATTATTTAAAAGAGGACTGGTCGATACATACAAACTATCTTCAATACTTTCTCCGATGAACGTCCACTATCACAGCATCAACTTGCACAAATCAAATCCACATCCACAAATATGTCACTTCTGCCACAATGTCTGTCTTCTTGGCGACAGGTAACAGTGAAGCAATGGTACCTTCCTCCAATCTGGGCACCTTCAATTCAGCAAGAATTTTCTCCTCGTCTTCTCGTCCAAGGCCACAGATTATTTTCTGATATCACAAGGTGCGATGTGAAGCTCACACGCCTAAAATTAATAAATAATAAAATACCATGTAACTTATTAGGTCAAATCATTTCCAATTTTTGGTATTTCTGCATGAGAAATCAAATTACTAGGCTCGTAAATATAGGTAGTAAATATTTGTATGCCTGATATTTTTATTGTTTTAAACTATAGCATAAGATAATTTGAAATGATAAAAGCCGACGTGTAATACACCATAGGGCAAGCTAAGAAACAATATTCGATCCTATAAACTCGGCAGCTTATTCCTAGTTTCTCCTTTAACCACACGTTTACTGAATGAATTAATACAAAAAAGACAACTAAAATGCAAGAATTTTCAAAAGAATTGCTGCTACAATATTTTGAATCACCATATTTAGTACTGAATAGTACTATAGTACTTCAGTACTGAATAGTTCGGGATGTTGATGCATCAACATCCCGAAGCCACTTCTAACTTAAAATTACATCCAAATAATTACAGCGAGAAAGAGTACATACCTCACAGTTTTTCGTAGGGGTGAAATGTTTTCTTCTTATCGCCCAAATGCACTTCTTCAACTCAGGATCTTTTGGAAAGCTAAAATCTTGAACCATGTCCCGGAGTTTCCATTACGTCCCGACAATACACACACGAAAGGCATTTTTAACAAAAATATCTCACAAACACGTTTCTGAAGCCCAGTGAATGAAATTAAAGAATAAGGGAAACTTCACCATTACCAGACACTCTATTTTTCACAAACTTAACCACAAAAATCCCTGAAATGTGGTGAGACGTGACGTAAACGATGCGATCTCCAACGGCTTCTCCCAGCTTGTGAAGGCATGTGATCTTTCTAGGAGGATATCGCACGATGGCACCACCCGCGAAAGAAAATAGTCCCAGACCGAATACAGTTTTATCGATGAGATACAATTTTATCGATGCATATGAAGTTGGCAGTCCTCTTGCATCTTTTTTCGTCATTAAAGGAAATAAAGAAACAAAACCTTTTAAGTAACTTCCTAAGAGCGGTTTTTGTATCTTGATGGTCCACCCTCGTATTCAGGTACGAAAACTTCCTGTGCCGTCTGGGATATGTATACTCCGCTGATGTCATTAACGATGGAATGCGTGTGGTACTCGTTGTGAACATGCATTACATGTAAACTCGCGCCCAAAAAGTTAATGCATAGACAGGTAGTCAGCAACGCTGTAATAGATAGAAAATTTAGTGTTTAACTATTCATAGGATTTTTCGCTCAATTTGTGCGTTTAAGGTGACTCCGTAAATCTATAGTAGTCCCGATATACATAAAATATTCTTAGGCTTTCAGGGGACTTAAGATGGGGTCGTTTTTATGACTTTTTTTGTCATATCTCGCGTCGTTCGCTGCAAAGCTCTGTAAGAATTGCTCAGTCACAGTTAGTGGTCGGAGAGGGTTTTAAGCATAGCATGGTGATATCGGATTCTAAATAGTTAGGAAAGTCAAAGTAAGATTCTTATTTTTTCATTCGATTTTTGATTTCGATGACATTTTCTTTTATAGTGACAATTTTAATGATGAAAATACTCTAATTTCTTTAGTACGAACAATAGTGGTAACTGGTAACCACAGAAACTGAATTGTAACCATACCAATGGCCCTTTGTCCTGTGGGTCTATGTAGTGTTGACAATTTGTTTGACTACCAAAAAACAAACTTATAAGTCTTTGTTCTCTAGACCTTGAAACTGTTACTTTGATAGCCGGCGAGTGCTTGCCAATATATTAATATGGGAAATAATTTGTGTATATTCGATATTAGCCGAGGTATCAGAGCTGCGTCATTAACGAATTTAAACGCTGTGAAAAGTAGATATATGAATGTATTCAACATTTTCGCTGGATTATTCCCGTAAATTAATAGAAATGGTTAAAAACACATGAAACCCACATGTAACACATGCATACATTAAATATAACTTAATCAGACTTATTTTACTGAAGAAGAGGAAGCGAAAATTGCTATAACCTTGGACAATAATTTTAAATATTGCTATTAGCTCAGGAAATCGTTTCAGGCTTGACGTGGTGAATGAAATTTCTTGAAATGAAAAAGTATAAAACACGAATAATGATTACCGCATTTTTAATAAAATGTATACAACTCCACTGCCGACCATAGTGCCGACATTATTAGTGGTAGTGGCGTTAGATGCATATTGTATTAAAGTGAGGGAATTACCATTTGTAGTTTATATCTTGTCATGGATTGGTTTTAGGTTAAATTAATTTTCAACGGTCCGACAAATGAAACAAATGATTTGGTGCGAAGGTTGATGTTCAATTGTTCATTGTTTGGTGTGACGAGTGAGTGCGGAATCCGGAATTGGAAGAACAAATGAGTGAAGAGAATCGCTGCTGATTCGACTGAGCATGTGGATATTTTGAGCATGAAAGTTGTGATGTTGCAAGGGACGTAAGGAGACGTTTGCTCGCTGGGATCAGGAAAACTCAGGAATTTCACGTTTCCATTGCAATGCAAAGATTCGTGAGGGGCTGGAACGGACTGGGGATGAGGAGAAAGCCATAAGAGGAAGGGAAAGGCGGAATATTGTTAGCGGAACTGTCGGGGAAAAGTTGGTACAATGTAACGTTGGCGTGGTATAGGTGTTCATAAATTCTGTTTTTAAATCTAAACGCGAGGAAAAGAGTGCCGAACTATAGTACTTAGATAGATGCAGAGGCACCCTTCAGTCCTCCTAACCACTGCGCGACGCCCTCCGCTCGTCTTCCACTACTGTTCCATTCGGCCCTTCGCTATTTTACGCAGTTCTTAATTTGTTTCTCCTCCTCTCTGCCGAGTGGACTTGCAGCATCCCACGGCACACCGCGCGCTTCCAAGAACACCACAACCCTCTAGCCTCACGCCACTCACTACTTCTTATATCCACACCTATCCTATTCAGTTGTGCTCACCTGACACCGAAAACGCCACACCACGCCGCCTGTCTGCTGAAAATATAATTTCGAATCATCCAGAATGTGCTAAGCAGACAATGGCGAGGATGCTGGGCGCTTATTTTTACATCTACATAATACCCCATAATAATAAGGCGTGTGGCGGGGAGTGTAAGAGGCCGTCAGTGAAGGAGAGGAGAATTCCCAACGAAAATTGCATTTATTAAGGTCCTTTCATTGCTCGGGGGAGATACGAATTCTTCTCCGGTGGGAAAAATATCTCTGTTAATTTATCGTTACTGTTGAACCTTGAAATGTTAAGTGATTTTCTAGTACGATGTTCATTTTTCGCTCTGAAAGATATCTATTCTCAGTTACTGAAGACATCTTAGCCTATCGCGCAGCCTCCGAGTCCCTAGCGACTCCCAGCCTAACTTGGTTGACATCTGCGTAACGCTGTGTGTACGTCCGCTGCAGTTTTCGAAGAATCGTGCAACTTTCTTTTGTATTTCATCAAGGTCATAGCTCAAATACGAGGGTCATCCAGAAAATAAGTTTTTTAATCGAGTTTTTATTGAAAAAAATTCAAACTTGCAGGAAACGTTTTTGACAATATGTATTATTTTTCCACATAATCTCCAGAGACCTCAACACACTTCGTATACCGAGAAATCAGCTTTGAAATCCCCTCCTCATAGAAGCTTCCCGCCACCACCTTGGTCCAGTTGGTGACTGCTTCTTTCACTTCCTCGTCACGTTCTCCGGCTAATCCCTCCTTCATTTTGGTGAACAGGTGAAAGTCTGAAGGGGCCAAGTCGGGACTGTAAGGTGATTGGGTCAGAACATCCCAACCGAACTGATCCAAAAGTTCCGTAGTGGATCGAGCGACGTGAGGCCTTGCGTTGTCGTGGAGAAGGCTCACACCAGAGTTCAGCATTCCTCTTCTCTTGTTTTGGATTGCCCGACGAAGCTTCTTCAGAGTCTCACAATACCTGGAGGCGTTAATTGTTTCTCCTTGAGTCAAGAAATCAATCAGGAGGATCCCTTTTTGGTCCCAGAAAACAGAGGCCATGATCTTCGTGGTGGACTTGACAACTTTGAATTTTTTCGCACTTGGGGAGGTGGTGTGTTTCCAGTGCATGGATTGTCTTTTGTTGTCTGGGGTATAGTGCGACACCCAGGTTTCATCTCCAGTGACTATGGACTTGAGAAAAGGATCCCCTTCCATTCTGTAGCGGCCCAAAAATTCACGAGCTGCAGCCACTCGTTGTGACTTGTGTTCGGGCGTCAGCTCTCTCGGAACCCATCGGGCGCAAACTTTTCGAAAATCGAGTTTTTCCGAGACAATCTCATGAATGATGGATCGTGAGATCTCAGGGAAACACTCATGGAGTTCGTCCACAGTGGAACGGCGATCTTCGCGTACAGCACTGTCGACTTTTGCCACAAGTTCGTCCGTGACAACTGAGGGTCTGCCTCTTCCACTTTCGTCCTCAAGTGAATGTCTTCCCGCCTTAAATTCTCGAACCCATCTCCTCACCATTGATTCACTCATTACACCCTCTCCATACACAGAAACAAGCTGTTGATGAATTTCAACCGATTTGAAACCACGGGTATGAAGAAATTGAATCACTCCGCGCACAACAACTCGAGACGGAACAGGCACCGAGGTGGCGGGACGCGACGTCGAGGACTCCATTTCAACGAGTTACTGTGACTGTTTTCAAGGCTACTGAGCCTATCTCCATCTCATTCTATTCAGAAGATTCCCCTCTTTTGTACAATGTAGCCACATTTGTCAAATAGTGCCTCTAGCGATCTACACACCAAAACGGAACTTATTTTCTGGATGACCCTCGTATTTCATCGCCTGATCCCAAATGATTGGATTGCATCGTCAAGGTGAGTGCGAAGTAGAAGCTTAGTTTTGCGTCTCCCAATTTCTTATTTTTGGCTTGTAGTTGGCAGCACATGCAGTTGTCGACTGCAGATCCCTCTGCCTTTATAATCACGTTCAATTATTTCGCACTCTTCACTATTTTTGGCGGTGCGGGTGGCAGCCCTGTTCCTCCGCCCTGTTTACCGTCTCCCTGGCAACTTCCTCCTCATAAGGTGCCCCTCGACGCTCGCTATCTTATCGTCTCCCCCACCCCCTCGCCCCCTCACTCATCGCCAACACACGTGACTCGCAGCCGTGCGCGTGACAACCCCCCGTGCCCGTGATAATGCAGACCAAGAACCACCTCCCCCACATTCATCCGCTGTCCCCTATAATTCTCCCCTTCTCTGACTTCCCTCTTCAATTTGATCTTCATAAATTGATGTGCACAATATGACCGCCTGCCATTGCTTATGAAAGCACTACACGTTTACGAAAAGTCCAGGAGATTGCAGACCTTTCTACATCTACATCTACAAATTACCATGCGAGCCACCTCTAGGGTGTTTGGCAGGGGGTGATCAATCACCAGCATGCAGCATGCAGCATGCATTTGGACTCCCACATGCACACCACACCGTCCAAGATACGTCCCTTATAATAACAAACTATACTACTATATGCTGTTAAAAATAGAATATAGAATAGAAATTCAGAAACATGCAGTAAGTCTTACATAGGTTAGTAGGCTACACTACAAGTCATGCAATCTATTTACGCGTTCTATTGCTGCCGTTATAATCTCTTATTGATCGTGGAAAAAATGACATTCGGAATCTGTCTGTTCTGCAATCTATCTCTCTAATTTTATTTATATGATCTGATCTTCCGTAGTACGTTGGCGTCCGCAAGATATGGTTAACTTCGTCAGACAAGACACTGCTCTTGAATTTATCTAAAAGGTTTAGTCTATTTTTCAATCTACGGTCCGACAGAGATTCCCATCCGAGTTTATCTAAGAGGTCAGTTACACTAACAAGACTATCGTAACGACCTTTCACATACCTGGCAGCTCTTCTTTGCACGCGTTCTAACTCTGTTATTAAGCCTTTTTCGTGAGGGTCCCAAACACTGGCAGCGTATTCCAAATGTGGTCTAACGAGGGAAAAGTAGCTAATTTCTCTCACTTTGTCGTCGCACTTTCCTAATATTCTTTTAACAAAACCCATTTTACGATTAGCTTGACCGGTTATTTCTCGAATATGTTTATTCCACGATAGATCATTATTGAGTCTAACCCCTAGATATTTCACAGATTCAACTGCCTTTAACTGCGTGCCCCGAATGACATAGTTACGCTGTAGGGAGTTATTCTTCTTCCAGAAATTCATTACGACGCATTTTTCCAAATTTAATTCTAACTGCCAAGCATCGCACCAAGCTTGGATAGCAGCAAGGTCATTCGTTAGTTCATCTATATCTTTGCTGGAACGGATTTCTCTGTAAACTACAGCGTCGTCTGCAAATAATCGTAACTTACTCTGCACTACTTCGCCAATGTCGTTTATATAAAGAGGGAATAGGAGTGGGCCAATGACACTACCCTGAGGAACGCCAGAAGTCACTCTAACCTCATTGGAGACTGCACCGTCTAATACTACTCTTTGGACGCGGTCGCTCAGAAATTCTCTAATCTAATTCTAAATCTCCCTTTGACCATCTTCAGTGCATTGAATGAACTCCTTCATCGCTCGGGAGAAATACAAATTCCTTCCGTTCGGCAAAATGGCTCTCCTGTTTCTTCGTCGTCTCTACCGGGCCCATTAACATAGTGAGCTTCTAAGACCACGTTCTCCGTGACATGTGCTCATAATTCCTCGACCAATAGAAGCGTCGCACGTTGTCTTCGAGTCTCCATCCTAGACAGTTCGCTCGCTGCCGTTTTTGATGAATCCGTAGCGTTGCTTTCCTTAGTATTTCATTTAGTTCCCTATTTAATATTTCTGCACGGAATCCCACGTACTTGCGATTCGCATTTGCTCAATCGATGAGTCTTCATGAAAAATAATCATCAATTACTGTCTTCCTTTTTCGAAAATGACCGCAAGAACCATTCATAAAGATATAAAATTAGTAATCTAACAATACGATTTGATCAATTCTGTCGTAAATGTTCACATTCACGCTTACGACATTCCCGAAAACAAAACTACCGGCTTACAGTAAGCGTGGGCAACTGCTAGTGAGGGTATTTAACAATTTACGTTCGTAATACGTACTCATGGAGTAATTAAGGGAAGTTAATGTTGAATAAATGGATAATGAGAGCTGGATTCGTACTCCTACTTCGGTCAAATGCAGTAGGGACCTGTGCTGCCCTAAGTACCCTCGTCTCTCCGTCAAAGCATAATAGGGGATAACCTTGCAAGAATTTTAAACTTACTACTAGTATATTTTGGCGAGATATGAATGTTTCTCTATAATGCAGTGAAAACTATAAGGAGTCTGTACGATCACCTGATGTAAACAAATGCCTCCATATTTGATCGTCACCCCGCCTCATCCAACCAGCATCAAGAGCTTTCACTGATTGGCTGCCTGTTTAATTGCCAGCTCAAATGGTCATTTGCTTCATGTGTGGTGATTAAATGGAATAAAGGTTAGAGTGGGTATGAAAGCCGTGGGCATAAACAGAATAGTGTTCTAGGTTACTGTGGCGCCGTTACCTAAAGCTGTGGGCATCACTGGAACCCACAAGTTCAGCAGTATTGAGGGAAATAGAAAATGTAGTGAATATACTTATCAAAAAGAGATTGTGTTTAATACTTAGGTAGACTCATCTTCTTCTTCGTGAGAATTATAAGTAATGGATGTAAAACTTCCTATGTTAATGAACAGCATGAAAATAAAAGCTATCGTCGTAGTCACACAATTTCGTGATCTGGGAATTGGTCATTTCAATGTTGGTCGCATGTACAAATCCCATTCTCTGCGATGGCGTTAGTTGCTGTGCGACGCAGTTAAAAAAATCCGAATGGCTGTGCTGACCTAAAAACAATTGAATGCTGTTCGGAAACAGTTGAAGCACGTGGCGGACTCCCTCGCATGGTAATGGGTAATGGTAATTTTGGCGGCCAGTGCTTTTCGAGACTCTCTCAACGAGACAGAGTTATTTATCTTCCAAGTCGCGATCTCATCCTAGTTACAATTGGCTGATAAAAAAGTTGCGTGATATCGCATGCGTCGCACTATTCCAGAGGTGCTTGTCAAGACGTGGCGCGCCTACGCGCAATTTGTTGGCTTCGCTCTCGGGAGTTGAGTTCGGTGGGTGTGTCTGTCTGGGGGTTCATTTGACTGTGTGATGAATGCATCATCGATTTCCCCTCGTGATGTGCTGGAGGAGAGAGGGCAGCACAGTGGCCTTGTATCTTAGGGCGAATTTAAGAAAGCGGTTCTCAAAAAAGTGCGTTGGGCGCAATTGAGCGGTGCGATCCATTGATTCTTTGTGTTTGCTGTGCATCATCTGCACTCTCTAGGAATAGCACCGAAAAGTAATGAATCCAGTGGACCTTCAGTAATATAAATTTCAGTCCTTTATATGACAGCTAATTTCCCCTCAGTGATATTCGGATCGCTAGCGGCGGCTTTGATTAACCAATCGAAATGCGCGGTGGCTGCCAGCACTTTTAGAGGCTGATTAGAGTGATGTGGTGAGATTCGTGGAATGGACCATCGAATTATGCATTGGCAGGCGCGTAATATGCCGTGCGCCATCCGTTGTGCGCCCATGGAAACTCGCCTTCTCACCTATTGCCTCGCCATGTGCGCTGCGTGTACGCCCTCCCCAATCGAGGCCCTCGCAGCCGCCCCTGCCCCTGACCTGGGTCAAGGCTACCCCCCCTCCCTCCCTCACCGTGCGTGGGCGGATGTGGGGGAGGGGGAGGAGTATCGGCTTCCCCTCCCCCCCGGCCCATCTCGCGGTAGATAAAGCGGACTTATCGGAGGCAGGTGGACGAACTTGATTCAATGCAGAGCGACGGTGATATATAGGAGGACACGGGAGGATGCGCTCAAGCTCTTCAATTGTCGCCTTTGATTCGTCGAGTGCGTGCCTGCGACGCGCGGAGGCCCCCCCTGCGGGAATGACGACGAGGGGGTGGGCCCGCTGAGGCCCGTGTTTGCGGGCGCAGGGCCCGGGGAGGGTCAGGAGAGCGTGTGGTGGGTGGGCAGTGTCTCAACATCACGCCAAACGATCCCTTCCCGTGATTCGTGATCGCCGTCGTCCACGGCCGAGAGACCGTTCCAGTGAGAAATGCAGATGGTGCAGTGCAGTGCAGTGCAGCGAGTGATTCGTGCGTACGTGGCCCGGCGGCCATATTCGTGCGAGAGAAAAGAAGCAGCCACCCCCTCCCCCCCCCAACCCCACCCCTCTTATCTGATGTGGTCACGTGGTCCCGAGTGAATGGCACTACGGAATGCAATGAATGCTTTTCCCTTCTTCCATGCTGAACGCCTAATATCCCATGTCTCAACACTTGTGGACATCTCTTGAAGTCCTCTCGTCGAAATAAAACATTGAATTGGATTGCAGGAACGGGGACTCATGTTTGAGAAGATCTGTAAAAGATGTGTCTTCAAGTTCGCCTTCTTGCTTTTTTATGCTTCACGTTTCATCTTCAAGTGTGGTCCAGATAGGTGAGGTTACAGCTCATCCCATAATTAGTCACGTGCGTGTGGATTTTTTTCGTAGAGGTCAGTTCCTTCCCCAGTATGACGATTCGTACTCCGAGGAGTTTGTGTTTGGAAGTGTCTGAAGGATCCACCCGGGATTCAAACGACGGACAGCAGCCTAGCGTTCCTCCCACCGAGCCAGCACCCTTTCATTTGCCTCCGAAGGGACAGTACATTTATAACCAGCCGCGCCGTGTCGTTAAATACCAGAGTGGCGGTGGACGCCTTTTGAGTGTGGCAGCCCTCTCTTCGTAATCGAGGGGGATTCTTCCGTCCGTGTGGCCTCCTTGCTCGCGATCACAGCGCCGCATTAGTAAGACTGCTGACCCCTAATCTCCCCCCCCCCCCCCACGTAGCACCCAGACGGACAGCTGAATAACAACACGCGTGGAGCGAGAGATAATGAAGAGAGCTCCGAATGTGTCGTCGTCTGCTCCCAAGGGCGTCCTCCCCCGCCCCCAGCCCCCTTTCGCCATCGACCCATCGCCCCCCGCGTCGACGTTTCGCTCCATTGAAACTGTGTCATGTTTTCTCTCCTATTCGCCGCGTGCTTTCCCCCGCTCCTAAGTAGCCCTACCTTCCGTCACTTGTTCGTAGTATGTCGGGACCGTCGCCGAGGAAAGCGATAGTTTGTTTATATGATACAAAAATTATTCTTCTCGTCTTTCCTTCCCACAGACACATCCCCTTTACTCGTTGGGCACGTGGGGCTTCTCATATCCAGTCACTTTCTTCCTCGTGTAATGCGTATTATTAACTCCAACACTCTGCATTTTCAAAGAATGTCATTCATAAAGTCGTTTCGTCCAAGTTTAGACTTCAGTGACGTCACATTCACGCTAATGCCCGGGATTCTTTGGCATCGAGTCCTTGCTGGATCTTCTTCGTGCCGCGTTCCTTCATCCCTTCCATGTCGACTCGCTGATCTCATCATTATTCGATCGAACTCCGCCTCTTTCCCCCTTGAATCTTTCTCCCATTTCTCTGCTAAAAACATTGTCTAGATTCTGTCCAATTCGTCAACGTACCATTTACTTGTTTGCGAAACAGAATTCGCAGCTTGAGCCACAGAACTAAAAAAAGCTGTGTATTTGTGGCTATCGCGGGCGTAGGCCGACGAATGTACGGGCGATCTTTGGCTCAAGAACTCTTTAACGGGTCGAGTGCTGACCCTTCGTTCACTCCAGGGTGGAGAAAATCCCATCATACATTCGTAAGACTCGGATATTCCCGGTCGAACTAGCGCGTCGTGTTTCCTTTGGGCATATTGTCTCTCGGCTCACCTGTGTTGCGACTTGGCGATGGTTTCTGAGTGAGCTTAGGAATCCGTGAAAGAATCAAGTGTTTCTATTTAGCACTCATCCCCACGCACGCATTCATTCCGTGTAGAAAGCTGCAATCAACGCTGCGCAGCAACCGTTGCCGGGCGACGGAGGGGTGGGGGCGAGGGTGGCGCCGTGGTGCGTGGCGCTCGCGAAATTCGCGCGGCGGAGGGTGGGGTGGGGAGGGGTCGACCCTGGGTCTCCCTTTCTCTCCCCCCCCCCGCCAGAGGAGAAAGTGCCCTCGTGGCGTTCCCCTCCTCATAACGGACCCCCCCCCCCCTACCCCCCCTCCAAACATAGCAGCAGCGCCCGAGCGAGGTCGCCGACACACTTCCCCCCTCCGCCAGACACTTTCCCCCTCCAAGCCTCGAACCCAGACGTCGCGCCCGCCCCGGCTCAGCGATCGTCTTCTTGTTCATCTTTATTATTCCAGTCGCGGCAGTCGGGCCGAGAGGGGGAGCTGGTGCCACTGGCTGCCCCGCATTCTGTGTATTACTCTTGGTGCCCTTGCGCGCGTAGAGACAGAATCCCTCGCGTCGGTGCCGCACCACCCGTGGTGCTCGGTGTTTCGCAGTCAAGTGTCCCACCACGCACACAGCTGATGGAGATCCATATGCATGGGTTGATATTGTGTTGTTTGTCAATGCGGAGCGGCGACTCTGCCAAGTGTTTTGTTCGTCCTGTCAGTGAGTGAGTCTTAATCGCAGTTCGCATGGATACGACCGATAGTGCGAGCGAGCGATTGGAGTGAGTGATTGACCCCTTCCTTCCATTGCCCCTCCGTCCTCATTTGACCGCTCTTTCCGTGTGTTTTGCCCGCAGCCAGTGTTTTGTTTGAGTGAGTGTTTCTCGATTCTGAGCGGCGTTTCTTCCGGCAGTCGCTTTGGATCGCGCCGTTCGTCCGTGGCTCGGCGCCCGTCATGGGCGTCCTGGTCGTCGACACGGACGCCCACGACGCCTGGATACCGCCCCCGCCGAAGAAGAAGTGGATTCGACACTACCTCAGCGGTAAGACGATCGCTTGTGTTCCGGGATGGTCTGTTTGTCTGTCACCCCTCCGACTCTTTCTTTCCTATCTTCAGCTTCACCTATGGTGTCGCCTTCCGTGTCCAGAATCGTCTTATAGCGATCATATTGTGTGACACCTTGTTGATGTCGTCTCGTTTTGCGTCTAGAGCGTTGTAGCCTTCAGCAGATAGCCACCGACGGATCTTGAGACCGATTGGTGAATGTATCTCCCTTGTCTCATGAACTGCAAGTTCAAAACGTCTGTTTTTCCGAATATTGTGCTGAGGGAGCGCATCGGTGTCAGGCAAATCGCACCAGCGGTTTGGTGCCTATTTCATTCTTTTCTGTGAGATGCTGCTTCGCGGCATATCGTGAGATTTATGGCAATGCATTCCTGTGAGGGTAACAAGCTGGAAGGAATGTCGTCCGAGTTTGTAGTGGAGCGACGCCGAGAAAAGCATGCAAACGTTTCGCGCCCATCGCCGAAGACTGCAGCAGAGGGTTGTTGATGTTTTCGGAGACAAGGAGTCACGTCGCTCACCTAGGCCATCAATCTCCAATCTTTGAAAGACGAGTAGCGACGAAAAAAAAATATTCCTTACATATCTCACAATTAAAACGCGTATGCTGCCGCCCTTTTTACGTGAGCTGGTGACGTCATAAGAATTCTGGTTCATTTATTTGCTCAGGGAGCCCTTTCTTTATGGGTGGAAATCCCTTAACGAGAGTGTAAACAACAATTAGCCACGCCTGGATGTTGACACAAGGCCCAGTAGCGGCTGGTATACAGTGATGTGTGTTTGGCATGGGCTCGTGACATCATCAACCTCTCTGCGAAAGGGTCATAGCTGTTGATTTTAGCCTCGAATATCAGTAGAAGCGGTCTCCCTTAAAAATGTCCATCGAGATGTGGAATGTATTGGGCGAACTTTGGCGATCGGCTCGAGTGACGTGGAAGATTGCCCGGAGCCCTTGTCTTTGTCTCTCCCGACCGGTGCCGCGTGATCAGGCGAGTGCAACATGTGAGTACCACCGTGACGTGCCCTCCTTGCGTGACACCGCCATCTCACTGCGTTGCCGGGTCATCGCGCGGTCGTCCGTGGCGTGATATTGACCCGGCGTGCTCTCACGTGTTGCGCGCCGCCGTGCACCGCGCCGTGACTTCCGCTCGGCGCGCGTGACTCCGACGCGTGGAATGTGTCGCCCTTCTTTTGCTGCGCGGAATTCACTCCGACTGCAATGCAATGGGGACGACTCGTTCGAGAGAGAGAGAGAACACAGAGGCTGCGCTTCAGGCCGCGATGCGATTGTCGCTGATAGACAAGTTGCCTCCTTCACACACTCCTCTATCGATTCTCAATTCTTGTGAAAGAGTTTACGAAATAAATGGAACCGTATTTTTTCCTTTCTCAATTCGTCGCCTAGTCTCCGGAGACCGATCGAATGCCCTTTCGCAGACAAGTGGATGACGTCACTAAATCATGTTGATCGGGTCACTGCCTCCACTACTCCTCGGCCTCGTGGATTGCACTCGCGTGGTTCACTGCTGTTTACACGACATAGTGCGAGCGATTCCAACTCCCACCCCCTTCCAATGAGTCGTTCTTCCTCGTGGAGTTAACTCCAACGAGAAGAGTTGAATGGCAAATGAGCTGAAGTTTAGGCGATCCCTCGTTTTAAGGAGATAATGGCGAAATGAGAAAGGTCGTCGCTTATTCTTCTTCCCCTCACCCAATGTGCTGAGTGCGTCTCAAGGCACTCCAGGACCCAAGTCAGCTGCCGTCGGCGCATCAAGTTCGGAGCGAATCTCTTGAGCAGTTGGATTCCATTTTCCTCTTGAGGACAGTGAATGCGCGATCATCTCATAAAATTACTCTTGGGGTTGTAGAGTCGTCCATCAAAGCATTTATTCCCCCAATCATATGGAAGCTAGAAACATCGGAGGCTAGTCAAACATTTTAAGACATTTATTGGTTCTGATAATAATAGACTATTAGTTATTAATTATCAGTACGCAAATGATAACCGAGGAGGGGAAGCGATGTCAGTTAAATTTTAAATTATTATTAATTAGCCATGCGGTTTTAAGCACCGCCATCTAGGAAGGTTAGGCTCGAGGTAAGGAAGTGGGTGGTCAGACACATGAGCAGTTGGAGCATTTGCATATTTGGGTAGCCCACGGGAGGAGAACCGAGTCAATGGTGAGGATATCAGGAAGGGAATTTCGCTAATACGAAAGAGCTGATGTGAGAGGATCCTAATGCAAGAGTTTATAGGAAAGGCTGATGAAGTATCTGATCTGGAGTGTAGCGCTTTGCGGAGCGGATTCGTGGGCACTTGGAAAGGAGGACGAGAGAAGACTGGAGGCATTCGATATGTGGGTGTGGAGAAGGTGAAGTGGCTGGAGAGGACGAGGAACGACGAAGTGCTGGACATGGTGGGTGAGGAGAGGCAGCTTTTAGATGAGATATTGATGAGACATAAGGCATGGATGGAGGGAGGGGAGGTTGATGTTTTCAGCAGGAAGGGTGACAGAGGGAGGGAAAGGAAGAGAATGAGACTGTTACGTTAATGGAAGTGTTTCGTTGTGAATTGAAGTGTTGGTTGGTGAGGGTGACAAGCTGGATGGAATTAACCCGCAATACGCTCGATGTAAACCTACCGTAACAGGAATAATACTTTGTTTATAAATATAAGATGAAGACGGAGCTCTTGTGAGGCAAAAATTAAGGCAATGCGTGACTTTTTTATTATCTATTTTTTATTAAAGGTGATAACTTCGAAAAGTTCTGAAATTTTTTGCTGAGGAAAGAACATTTGACTTTGTTGCGTCGAATATTAAATTTCGACTCCAATATATGAATGTCATTTACAATCATTGGCCAAAAAATTAGCGAAAATGATTATGCAATTCATTCGGTTTGTGGAGTGTGCATGTGATGGAACACTCAATGCCGATATTATGATGGTCTATTGGTTTGTACTGTTATGATTGTGAGGGCGAGGAGTCTCACCCTTGGCGAGTTGCGCTTTCTCCTGCATAAACGTCGTTTTTTGCTCGCTACCAGGTGCCTTGGCATAGGCTACTATGGAAGTATTCACATCTGCACGTTACTCTGCGAGTCCCACATTTAGGGTTTTATGAAGAGGTTGACTAAATGCCAAAGTGAATGCGCGATTATCGCGTAAATTCACTCTCAAAATAAAATAAATGTATGAATTACAAAGAACAGTGAGCAACAAATCGTTTTTAAAAAAGTAGGTGTATAATTACATGAAAAGAGACGTAAACATTAGTGCAGTTGCTCCTAACAAGCATGCACCTCTCCATGCTACGCAAGACAACAAAAATGCACTTACGAAGAAAGCTAAAACATGCCAAAAGTTAATAGGTACCTAGAAACAGTGCTATCCGTAGCAGGTAAAAAAATAAGGTTTGCAGGCGAAGACAAGTCTAAAGGTAAAAAAAATGCCTCACAGCGGTGTGGCATAATGCCGTGCAAATGCAAAACAACGATAGGAATACCGATGGAAACGTGCTTCATTTGTTCGGCCATATTCGGTGAGTGCAGCCATCGTGAATTGCGATTTAACTGCTATTATCACAGATGGTGCTTGGACAGACTGACAAGGATTATAAATCCCTTTCGGGGAAGTCGTTTATTGTTTGCGCATCTGAAATTCGAGATGTCCGCCCAAGGAAGACGATAATATCGTGGTACAGAGACCAAAGTGAATGTAAAGAACAGTGGCGATATTAAAAGCGAGCGCTACAGCCGAAACTCGAGGCTTGAAATTCAATATCGACGGCGAATTGGGGAAAGTTTGCGCATCAATTATTTACCAGTAGATTTTGTTAAAACCCTCATACTTATTCCAGACAGCGAGTTTTAATTGAATGGATTAATAGAATTTTCATTCGAGTAAAACAACGTACAAAGAAATGTCATAGTCGGAACCAGCCAATCAGATCCATCTCGGAATTTGCCGATTCCATCTTGGCCTCTCAATCGCCGCCCTTTTGTTTTTCGCTCTCCTCGCGATGTCCGAATGAATGGGAGACAGCAGCGCCACACTCTCCACGGGCGCCATGTTTGACCCTCTTCACTCACGCTCCAACAATCCCTCCTCGATTCGATTTCGACGCTCCAACTCATCTCTTCGATCGACTGCGATGCGTCTCCACTAGTTCTCTTTCCTGTCTGTCTGCTCGGTATGTATGTACCAACAGCATTTTATCAACTTGCTGTTTTCGATCGAGCTGATAATTGAAGTACTACCTGAACCTCAATGGGTGACATTAGTTGAACCAGGAAATGTATTACTTTAATGTACCAGGTTATACGTCGTGTAAGAATTAATTAAGTGGTGATGGTGTGGAGCCGGTCTAATGGTGATCATATCCCATGAATTATGCCACTTGTGGCCTAACTGTGTGAGTCAGGGAACAGATACTTCTCTGAGATGAGCTGACCGAGAGAGTCAAGGGGCCGCACGTATTCACCCGAGTCTTCATCCCGATTCAAACTCCGCTCCTGTCCATGTTGCTATCGCTACGAGACCACACTCTTAGTCTAGCCATCTCAGATTGAGATCTCGCCAAGTTCCAAGATGTCCCCCCGCTATTGCCTCATGTTTTTAAAATGAAATATGGCTCGAAAAGATACTTGTGCGACTGTTCTTTGTGTCTTCCCAGAATAAAGATGTGTGCTCTGTGTTATCGGTCGAACTACGTATGTTCTTAATTCTCTCTCTGCAAAAGTTCCCATAAATTCTAACAGAGTTGCATTTAGTTTCCAAAATACGAACTCCAACTCAAACTCCCCTTGACAGTTTAGAAGGGTGAGAACGCACGATGTATTCGCATTATTCTGAAATGCCTTCTGCCCTGAGATGCGGCCACGCTCTATTATAGTGGATTGCGAAGTCTAGACTTGTTTAGAATGATACGTTTGGAATCAAATACATCTTTTGATTTTGCAAGTTATCAAGCAATTTCTTTACACGGAATGAAATTAACAACATCGGTAATTTCTCTTAACCCCTTACATGTTTCTTACCTCGCAAACATTTCATGTCCATTACTAAACCTGTGGTCTTGAAAACTTTTGATTGTGAATTGTAATGCCTATGACAATCCGTTGATGTTTGGAACGCAAATCGTGTCGCCCATTCTGATTGTAAATCCATTCCAAATGTCGCAGTTTTTACTTGGCTGTGCAATTTATTCAGCATCTAAGCGAATCGCATTCTTCAATCTCTTGTGGAAGAAAGTTAATAAGTTGGAATCACTTTTTCAATTCTCTTCGTAGAAATGTAGTTGTGTTTCGGAGGCCGGTCAAGTGGTGCAAGTGTTCTTATCACATTGCCTCCCCATCTCACATATCGCTCGCTTCCTCTTTCGACTTAACTTATTGGCATTCGCGTGGTTCTCTGTAAGAAATTTAATCACAGGCATCGATTTTTGTTGTTAAAGGAGTTCTATAATTGTTGATGTAGGATTTATCAATTTTTGGACGTATTTGATGAATAATTCGAAGTTACACTTTAATGTAGAAGGCGCAAGCAGAAGGTACTGTGATGGGACGTATTTGTACGGCTTCGATGCGTCTGGCTCTCACTTTATGCCTCAGCATCCTGTTTCCATGGTCGTCCGATTGGACATTGTTGCGCGTGCATTGCTCATGGGTCCTGCAATTGGGATGGGATAGAAGACATAGGATATATCGATACCTCCATTGCAAAAACGATCAACAATCGCCCACCGAATCAAATCCGCTCATCTAGTAGCCCAACAATACGAATCCGCTCAGCTGGCAGTGTCCGGAGCATAACCGCTCACCTCCAAGCTTGGAGAATAGGAGATGAGCGGTTATGCTCCGGAGACTACCAGCTGAGCGGATTCGTATTGTTGGGCTACTAGATGAGCGGATTTGATTCGTTGGGCGATTTTTGAGCGTTTTTGCAATGGAGGTATCGATATATAGGATAGGACATCTTACACTTCAGGTTAAAAGTTATTTTATTTTAGTTAAAAGTTCACTCTACTTATGATAAGTAGAGTGAACATGGTCAAAAATACGTTTATCATTAAAAGTTGTTAAGCAAATTACAGTTGTAGAAAAAAGTGTGTTTATAAGCCTTATTCTCTTGATAATTTAAAATGTCTTAGCTTAATTATAGAACAATTAAGGTATGAAGATATTATACAACAACTAAAATATTTTTACCATGCTATTAATAAAAAAACAATGAGACAGATACCAGAGTTCATTTTTTAAGATCTTTAAGGTTAAATTTGTATAGTCTTTTAATATTCGCTACCGTAGGAGGAGAAATAACTTAAATCACCTCTGTCTCTTTATTGTACGCAAGTCGGTCACGTAGAATTGGCCGTTTATGGCTCTGGAGGTAATGTGGGTACCATGAATGTAATTTCCAATTGATTCTCTTAGACAATTTCTGTGATTTATCCTCAAAAGGAATCACCATCACATCGAACCCGCTGACCTCTCCATTTTGTCTTCAGTTCAACAAATGGGTCTGGATCCAAGTTGATATCTTTAGCATGTTTCTGCCCTGAAAAACTTTCATTTGTATTACATATGTGTATGTTAAGGATATCTGGTACTGCGTGAACTTTGTCCCAAGGCTTTACTTTGGTGATGGTATCATTAATACGATTTTCTCCAGGATAGTAAACCTTGGTCTTTGAACAAACTTCTTAGGCGACTGCTGCAAAGTCCTGGGCCGATTGAATAGTAATTGAGAAGGACACACTGCATGAAAACTAAGTTCACTAAAACAAACAAGCCGCTCAAAATTTATATCAATGACAGTAATTAATATCCGAAAGAAACTGTTCATCCACATCGTGTCTTTCGGAAAGAGTTCGTGGAAGCGTAGCTCTCCTCGTCTGTAGTATTCGTGCTTCTGTCACCATGGAAACGCTGACAATTCATATTTCGGATTTTTAAATCACGAAGAAACATGCCAAAATTCCTGGTTTTATTGGAAAACACCATGTCTGTGCGTAATCTTTAGTCTCAACCTGGAATTGCAATCGAGTATGTTTTGGCGATGTAATTCGGCCCCTTTTGAACTATCCTCCAAAGTGCGCACTAATTTTATTCTCTTCATTTTTCATCGTGTGTAATGCTTCAGACGCTATTAGCAGTGAGTATTTTTGCGACTGTAATATGTGGAGCATGCATATTAGGCTTCCCTGGGATTATGAATGAATCGGACCGAATGAATGGGATATATCACGTCCTCTCTCGAGTGAAACTTCCTTCCTATAATGCATCTCGGTTCGTTTATTGCTATCACTCATTGATGATGATATTTAATGTGAAAGTCGTTTTCCACAACATTCAAAATTAGAGATGACGTGTAAATGGTCAATCTTAATTGAAAGTTATGTAAGGGAGTGAGACCGTGAAATATGTAGTCTTGCTTTACTCATAAATATCTTTAGACTATTTAAAATTCCTTTTGCCATTATCAGTCCTAAGGGTTAATCATATATTTACATGATGCGGGCTAGGTCTTACAGGATGTTGTGTGTGTAAAATGTTTCAAGGCGTATATTGTGAAGAACATTTTCTCAACTGCTGACCTGCGCAGTTGGTAATATCCGTGAAAGATATGGTTCAGTGTGAAGTGTAACTTTTTGATTTAACAGCTGAAAATAACATTTAAATATTTTTAATAGTCCTTAATTGGAAAATAAAACTAGCCAGAAAACTGAAACGCGAAGTAATTGCTATCTCAGGAGTAATTTCAATGCAATTTAAAAATTTTATTAGAAGAGATTTGGTGATTTTTGCCAATTTCTTTTGCGATATTTATTCAGTTTTGAAGGTCGATATTCTCCCGCAAAAGCGAAAAATTGTCATTATTAAAAAATTATTAATGGGGAAGTTGCATGAAATTTTTTTCATCGAAATAATATATGATTCTTATAGCAATTTTCACCAGGAATCCATTTTCACCGATCAAACTTCTCGTAAACCATTGCTTTTATCATGAAATTCATTTAAAACAGTGAAATGCGTCTGCAAACGCGAAGTTAGCTCTGATTGTTGGTTACGTCATTTCTCCCTACGGCGTTTGCGTTTTGCATGTACGGCCGCAGAAGCTACAATGAAGCAGTCGTTGAATAAGTGAATATTTCGGTATTTTTTTAATCCGTGTTTTCTCTCAGACATTTTATGACGTTACTTAGTCACGTCAAGTATATTTTATCCATTTTCTGTATTCGTAGAACAAGAATATATCGAATATATGCGAAATGGAAGACGATTTCGTGAAAAGACTATTGCGATAATCTCCCAGAGGTGAATTCCATAATGATGGCATTATATTTTAAAAGTAACCCAGACTTTTTGGCTGCAGAGTTTAGAGAAGTGAAGGCTTCGCGGTAAGTTTTTCTAGTTTATTATGGCATTACTGGACCAGCTTTTACGAAAACAGTAGTAGTTACTCAGCCTCCGTTGAAAATTTATGTATGAAATGTTGATGCATCTAGTTAGTGCAAATATAGTTTATATGGCACATGTTATGATTTTTTGCTTTCTGTATGATATCAGCTTTTTGATTCAGTATGTTGTCAAATGCTTTCTGTGCACAGATTTAAGGCAATTTTTCTGTACACATTATGCACATCATACTATGTACAGTTTTAAGGTGTGTTCTGTATGCCTACTGTCTGATGTGTGTACAGGTTTTGACCGATTATGAACTTTTGTAGCCGCTTTTATAGTGGCTGCTTAACGATAGGCATAAGCATAAGATAAAACAGCTTTTAATGTTAGCTATTAAACTTCTATTAGAAGCCTACAAAATAATTATAAGCTATTTAGCAAACGTATGACAAAATTCAATCATTTATGTTAAATGGTATTAGGTGCGCAACTAATCTCTCGCTGTTTTTTAAATGAAAAATACATCTTTATTTAAAAAAAAGGTTATAAATGAATCATTCAAAGTATTTTCCGTCGCTTCCTAAAATGTAGGCCCATCATTGAGGCAGAGCCAGATTATCGTTATGGTAGAAGTGATTGTCTTTTAAAGCTATCCTCTAATCCTGCTTTTTTGCTCCAAACGGTTGTCAATGCAGGAATGAAGGACAAGCAACTTGTATTCCCTGACCTTTCTTATTACTCTCTCCACATGGGTCCTAAAGCTTTCTATTTGCTTAGTTAGCTTAACTTCATCTTGAGAGCTCTCTACATTCTTGGAAACTCTTGGTCTAATAAACTCTCAAATTTTACCACTGAATGAGTGAACAGTTAGTTTGAACGCGCGATCTACTTTTACCCCACAGCCTTTTAGAATTTGCTCAAGAAATCCAGTTTATGCGAATGACACTATCTATTGCCCGGCCACCATTACCCCTCGAAATGAAATTTTCTAAAGAAGAATCATATGATTTTTTTTGATTGAGTTTAGGTAGAAATAAATAGCTATAAACAATTCATTGATTTTATTGTAATGTTAAAAATGATTCCTTTTGAAATAATTGCGTTTGAAAAAACATTATTTCTATTTTTCTTCACAATCAGCAGTATAATGCACTGACTAGTACTGTAAAAAAACGGATTTAGAGTTTCCTTCGCAATTCACTTTTTTACTTTGTACCTATCGTAGCGTAATAAACTAAGCATAATTTGTTATACTGATCGCAGTAAAAAGAACTTATCCATACAATAGAAAATGTCACTCACTGCAGTGAGTACTGATCTATTTTTTTATGCTCCAATTCAGGTTAAACTTTGCCAAATTGGGTTACCTGGCTTTTCTATATCTATTTCTAAACAATCAATAGTTGACTCTACATGTGAAGGCGAGCAGGAAAGGGAATTGGCATATTAAGCAACATCTTATTTTTGTCAACCCAAAAAACTAGATTTTTCAAAAGACTAGCCACCGGAATAATGGAAGCAGAGAAATATCGTGCCGCTGTCGAGGGTGAGACATTGAGATCTAGGCTAAAATATTGTAGGATTTGTTGAGTCTAATTTTCCTGAACATACCAATAACATGTAACCCAGTCTTTCCTGATAGCATATTGACAATAAAATAATTTTCACAATCTACTCTTAAATACAATGCTGCCTTTTTTCCAAGAAAAACACAATATACTTGACCCTTTGGCTACATATCTCCCTGTCTGATTCCATGTCAGTCACTTATCATATTCATAGGAGAAGTAGCAGCACTGGCGGAAACAGGTTTCTGAACACCAACAATTTTTGATTCTGGTTTCAATTGGCATGACTTTGACAATCATTGACGAATTCAAAACATACAATAATTATAAGGCATCGGGTACTACGAGGGCTGTCAACCTACGGTAACTCAGCAAAAACATCATGCAAGCGACTGGCGGGTACTGCGCGAACAGGGCACCTGCACGTCCTCCGCACCACACGCTCAAGTCATTTCTCAGCATAATGCAGTCGTAATAACTTAAGGTAAAGTGATCTTCACGAACAAATCCCGTTGTTTTCGTCGACAGATCGTTCTTCCTCTTCATCGCCTTAACCCACTTCTTTCTTCTCGCTTTATTATTCGACATAAGGACGATTTATTATAATTTTTTATTAGAATTTCGAGATGTATTTGAACGCATAGGCACCACGCAATATTTATTATTCGATATTATAAACAGCACTTCACGTAGGTAAACATACCGTCTTCCTGGCGTACGTATACCGCAACAATCTCGAAGCTCCACGCCTCGGACGTTAGCAACTCTGTTTGGGGAGAAATGACGTCACTCCTCTTGGACACACTACTTTCGTTCGCACCCCCCACTCCTCCACTTTGACCTTTACTATCTTGAAAACTAACGCTTGTATTGAAATTTCCCCCGGTAGATATTCTTTCCTAGAGGTTTACTACATTTTGACATAGTTTTCAAAAAATGTGAAAATTCCCCATTGTAAAACTTTTAAACTATTTTGCCCCATTGTTCATTGATTGAAGAAGGCCAGATTGGTGGCCATGCGATGCCACTCTACGTTACGTCACAGGGACCGAGATAGCTATACGAGTAGTCAGGAGTTTTACATCGTCTGAGGTTACCAATGCATGCATGAGGCACAGAGCTCAGGGAAACATCTCTTAATAATCACCCATTAAAATTTGCCAAGGTCGGAAAGTTTTCCTCGTTTGAAAGGGCAATAATAAACCTCATTCAAGCCAAGCGCTACCTGCTAGCAGCCTGCATCTTAGTGGCGCTCAAAGCCTCGCCCCAAGGTCACCTCACACGGCGGTGGCGAGAACCAGAATGACGTCACATGGGCTTTTCCCAGCCTTCATACTTAGCCGTCGCGTTTCGCGCGCTAATAAAAATAATTTTCATTTAATTCAATTTAATCGCGAAAATTAGAAATCGTCATTTAAAAATCTAAGAGCGTGAAATGCGTACTCCAGGAGTAATAAACTTTCGATTTAGGCAATAAAAAATAATAGGAAACCACGCTATTGTCGGAGGAGAATTTGTACCACGGATATGAAATTTGCCTACAGCTGATTAAGCGAGGTCTGCGTCGTTGACATGTGCATTAGATTATGGCTTTCAGGAAAGACATTAAACCAATAAATCCGTCTTAATCGTTGCATTAGGATAATTATTGTTCTGAGGGCATCATATTTAATGGCCGGGAGTCATTTTTTTGGGTTAATTACTTGCTGAGCCACCTGTGTGGAATGCATTAACTCTCTGAGATAATATGCCGGGCGCCTGGTAATCAAGTCGCTGTTGGATATCCATCAAATATTATTAAGCGTGGTTTGTATCCTAGTGAATTCATATCCCCTTCCGTTCCGCAACTACGGAAACCAGCTTATTACACATTGTACCTAGTGGTGGTGATTACTCACTGAATCCCAGGTCGCCAACTTTAAAGTGAGAGTTTTACGAACTAATGAAATCCACCGGTATCAGAGTAACATCACCAAGTTCCACCGAAGAATAGTAATTCAAGCGAAGAATAATCTAATATGTAGCACCAGTTCTTTCCTTTCTAATGGAATACCACCAAGTGACAGAAGTGGTGGATATCTATGGTGAGCTGGTGAAATAAAACCATTCATTGGGTTGCCGCCTCTATAATTACCTACATTTCAACTTCACCTGAAAACGGGGGCGTTAATCGCTTAGTTTTCATAGAATTTTTATACTTTTAGCATAATAATTTTTCTGTTTCGTTACCTTCAATAGGAGGTTCTAGAATTTCGGGGGTGTAGTTCAAAGTTCCCATTTCTGTTTGCTACTCCTTCGATTCGAGGTCTCGGTGGAAATCAATTCCCCACCCCTTCCACTAGCTGCATTCAGGGCCCACGGCCGTGTTTGTGACTGGACTCCACCGATCGGGAAGGATTCAAGGGAAGAGGGATAGAGGAAAAGCCAGTGCGTATGAACAGTGAGGACATTTGAATTCGGGAATTCGTCAGCGCTGAATCGCAGTGTGACACAAGGGAGCGTCTCGCCTCCTCTCCCGAAAAATGCACGACATTGCGTGCCTCACACGACCGCCATCTACGCCTCAGACGTCAACATTAATTGGTGAAATACTCGGCCACATTGAGTGAAATGCTTGGGCTCTGCGAAATATTTTCACTTGTTTCACTTCTGTTTTCTGAAACCCATACATGTGCAAGTCATTTTTGCTTAATTTTTCCCTAAAACTGTTGTGAGTGACGTATGCTCTGTGTGTTGGGTGCGTCGCGTCTTCCTTGGTGCTTCCTCGTCACCAACTTCGTCGACCTGAGGGAGGCAGTTGCAGTGTCAGCGAAACTATTGTCAGCGAAGACGCGGAGTGCATCGCCATCCGAGTGCTCTGCCACCTGCAAATTGGTCCCTTCTCTATTTTCTCCATTATTTTCGCGTTCGCGAATGATCAGATAGAAATGAAAGGATTCGTCAACAGTTAAGACGACGACCGCAGAGCGTTGCAGGGATTTTACGGCTGAATGGGGAACGTGAACATTTTTTAAGTACTAGAATAAGAAGGTCCCTACGTCAAATCCACTCGCCCGAAATTTCTTGGGTGAATAATGTTTTTTAGCCGAGTCATGAATCTTAAAAATAAATCTCCATCGGCTGCTTGAAAACACGACGTCATCGGAGCGTGACGTCACGGCACGGACTCATGATAGAGCGAGGAAGTGGATAGAAAAACTGTCAATTTAGGGGCTCAAACGCAAATTTGGAGAAAATAATTGCTGTTTTAACGTCAAAGGGCAAATTATGAATATGTTGGGTTGCCAAGGCGTTGTTTAAATAAATAAAGGGTATTGTTTGGGGAGATTTGAAATGATTAAATGACAATAAGTTGATTTCAGATTGCGGTCTACGTTACACACCTACACAGTTTGCCTAATGCAATAAGTGTATTGCAGCATGAATTTTCAATAGAAAAACTTCTGAAAACCATGTAAATCCTGTATAGCGCCCCGTCGCTCAACTACCTAACTGTGTTTCCTCGCCGGAAAAGGTTTTTGCTTTTGTCCCAAAGGGCAAAAATAAGAGGAGAAAGTGGTTGATGACCGACAGAATGGACTTAAATACTTTATCTAAATTTTCAATAAGGAACGCCAAGGAAACGAAGATATTGGTTGGCCGAAGAAGAGAAGAAGCCAAGACTAACACTAGAATAGGGAAGCAAACATAGATGAATGCTGTTATTTGGGAAGTAGGATCACTAGCGACGGGAGAAGCAAAATAGAAATGATCACCAGAAGCAGGGTTTTATCGAGTCGCCACTTTTTATCGGATGGCCACCAAATTTAGGACGTATCAGTCATTTCACTTGTAAAGAACACTAGAAGTGTACTTATTAGCCTACCCATTGTAGGATTAAGGAAGGTGGCTATTCACGATAATAAATACTGATTAAGACTATACCCGTGAGGAAAATATAAGGAATATAATACGAGAAATATGAGGCCTTTGGCAAGGGAAACTCAATATTTGCTACTGTGATTCCCATAACTCCCGCTACGTGTCAACGCAAAACCTAAAATTTCGACTTTTTATTGTTTATAATATTATTTCGACTAATACTTTTCGACTTGAAATTTCGAATAAAAACCACTGTTTTTCAGGAAATCAGCAGCCATACGGGACTCGACCAAAGTAAGTGGTCGTATTGTGCCTTCTTAAATCCCTCTTAAGTCAATTTTTCCTTAGAAAATCTACTACAAAGCTCGATGATGATTTTTACTTCGATCTATTGCAATTAAGGCGTTTCCAGTCACGTGACTTCAGTCGACATTTAAGAACTCTTTATTAGCATTTAAAGATGCTTGTGGAGTACTAGGGCAGTTTTGGCTTATATATTTGGACCGGACAGAAATGTCAATTAAACGAGACTGACTTATGTTAGTGGCATGATGAACAATTTGCATGCATGTTCCCCATTAGGCTGTGAGCCGCTACGTCAGAGCCTTAGATTGTTTGAGCAATTGAGAAGTTGTAATTTTCTGAGAGATTCGGAGATGATCTCCTCACTATATCTCTAGGTCCGACTGAGACGATGAAATAGGAGGGACATTTTGCCTAGGAATTCCTTCAGCATCCTAGGAATTCCTCTGACAAGTGCCTGGCCTCCTCTGTCTGCCTAGCACACGTTCTCTCACTCTATTCTTGCACCCCCGTCACGGCGGCGTCGCAGTTGAAGAAAGCAGTGGTTTGGAGTCGAAGTGCATGGGAGGAAATTTCGGGCCCGACGAGGCGTTTCTCGGCGCAATGGCTTTTCGTGCGAATAGCACTTGCCTGATGGAGTAATGAAAATCGCGCTCGTCCCTCCGAATGATGAAAGCATTGGCTCTCCCGCGCATGCGCTGTCGCAGCACATTGCCATCGTTCCGACAATATCTCCCACTGGCAAACAGACGCCTCCCCTGTGCACTAAAATAGCCAACCCCCGCCCCTCTGCCTCTCTCTCTATGCCTGGCAACATTCATTGCAGCGCTATTACATGGTTAATGTATGTCAAATCAGAACACGCCTTATAGAATTGTCACCTTTTCATCTTTGAAAATTTGGCTAAGCGATAGGAGGTAATGAGACTAAGGAAAATGCCAACTTTTGTTTTTTTTTGTAGTTTCCCGAATATGGCGATGTAAAATTGCCAAAACGGGCCGAAAAGCGAATGAAACTAATTCGAATCACTCTGAAAGTACATAAATTGAGCATGAGAAGAGCTGGAAAAGGGACAATTTTGCAGTATTTTGCTGAAATCCGTTATCTTTGTATTTCTCTGATACATTAGTGGTTACTTGGTTGCGTATTTTAATATCTGTGTGCCTCAGATAGTTTTGGACGATGCAGGTGTATCCGTGAAAAGCGTGTGCATGAAAATGATAAGCTGGGATAAACAAGTCGAACGAAAATGCTCGAAGACGGCACTGAGAATACCCACAACGCAGCAATGTCACGAGAATCCCAACGCGCATCGTGATGTCATAGGTTGAAAAACAAAGGAATTGAAGATTGCGAAGGACAAATAAATTCATCTTCTCTTCTCTGTGACAAAATTTTTGCCTGCAATCGATTCCTAATAAGTTATGAGTTGAAAAAAAACAATCTCCAATCGTATTCTTTGCCTGAGTTAACCACATAGTTGCTCTTTGCAATATATCCAGAGGTATCGACTTCTACTCGTTCTAAGTTGAACTGCTTCAGCGTCGATAATAATAATTAAATTATTATAGACGATCAACACGAATCGATTGATATTTTCATTCGACCAATTATAATTGGTCGAATGTAAATCTCAATGTGTTGGCTCCGCAATGGCTGTCCGCACGTCGACAGCTACTGCGAGAGTAGAGCATCGTGCGAAGCAGCTGGAAGCGACTGGAAAACGGCTGGAAGGCACAGACAGCAACAATCTAGCAGTGTAAGCGATGATTGTGACGCTATTAGTTTGATTGCCATTGCCAGAGAAATCTACTGGGTCAGCTACGTTTGCTCATGCAAATTGCATACACTAGTCTCGAAGGCTGATATTTATTCACAGATATAAGTGCGGAACAAGACGCTCAAACGATGATAATGCAATGAATTGTAAACATTGACTTGATTGGAGTGTGAAGATTGGACGGAAGATCCGTTGTAATTATCACGAAAAAAGGCAATCGTGATAAGTGGCGGAACGCTCTGCCGTGGACACATGAGGGGACACATAATATCCTTTTACGAGAGGACATTTATTCCTCACAAAAGGTATATTCCGCGCAATATGTAAACTTAGGAGTGTAGATCACGTAATTTTCTTCAATATGTAGGAATCCATATTATTTATAAACTGGAATATGTAAGTTTCGAGGGGATATTCAATCATATAAGAGCGGTTCATGCATCCAAAAGAAAAAAAAAGTGGCGTACTTAAATGGAATCCACGTGATTTGTAGCGTAAATAATTGGTACTAACTGTTCTGAAAACTAACTGTAACTGAGTTCGGAAAACTATGTAACTTCGACACAGTCACCGGATGCCATATTTTCTTCGCACGGTACCTCGCCCAATCGGCATCAAAGGCTTCCACTGATTGGACGACTGTTCTATGACCAAGCGCCAACTATCCAACTGTAATCGCCCCTGATCCCATTCGCTGTATGAATTGTAAACTTGTCTAGGCGTAGAAATTGTGAGTCGGGGTGCAATGAATTCTTTGCGTCAACTGTGATGTGCAGTCAAAAATATGCATAGGTACAAGTGTGTGCCATGCCTGTAGAAATATAACACACGGTTGGGTGCTGATGCTGTATAGACATTTTTCGGCGAGTGAAAATATCGATATCAAATATCGGGACGATGTATCGTTTTTCATCGGTACCGACTTCCAGGTGTATAGCGGATTCAAAATATCGGAAAGATAACCGAATAGGCCGTATCCACAGCCTCCGTACGTACCCTCGTGACAATTTCCTCTCCTCACCCACCATGCCCAGCACTTCCTTCCTGCCTTTTCCTCTGCCTTCATTCCCACTCCCCTCTTGACCCACATCTACAATGCCTCCTGCCTCGATTTGTGTACCCAAGAATGTATTTCTGGGCCAAGGTCAATGTAACTTGTGGTTAAATAATTTAGAACAAGAACGCCCTATGATATTTTTTAAATAAACGTGAAATTAAGGAGGTGCCACGGTATAAGGAGATGGATGGCGAGTAGGTAATAAGACAGCGCTAACGAGCTGCGGACGGTAGGCGCTATTAATTATGTTCCTCATATCGGGGAAATCCCTCCGCCCTCCCCGAATCAAACAAGCCACCCTCCCCCGTGCATTTTAGTGTAGCGAATCCCAAGTAGTTTCCGCGAATGCGAATTCTCTCTCTCTCTCTCTTTGTCGTCAATTCATGAATCGCGCTTCATCAATAATGGCTCCGAAGTCGACCGAACCTTTCCGATATATTATCTGTCAATTGCTCTCTCTAGGCGTAGGACCCCCCTCCCATTGTTCCGGCGGCACAACAGGTGTGGCGAGTCGACTAGTCGTTTATCACTCGTCTCCATTGACAACGGGACTCTCTCCATTGCTTTGTCGATGACATTGGCGAATGTACCCTAATAAACGTGGTGCATACTGTCATCGATTCCAGACCATGAACGAACGTTTTTCGGCGCGACCGGAGTTGGAGCCCCTTGTTCGCCAATTGGCGGATTGGCGGCGGTTTCTAGAACTATTTTCCCCGCGCCTTAAGGTTACTAAATTTTTATCTACAAATCAAAATTGTATCAAATTTTATTTGTTATTACAGCAAAAATTAATAATTAATGAGAAATTTTACAGAAAAAAGTACTTAATTAGATTTTGGACGATTGTCGTAATCCACTTCAATATCTCTGACCCAAGGGGTATAAACTTTTATAATGTCGTTCTTGAAGGCTTCAAAAACGTCAGGGCCCACTGAGTGACCGTGGTATTTTCGACAGTCATTCCCACTCCTCCAATTTGAGTACTTTCTTCAATCAATACAGTCTCACACACTTCTCTACAAAAACTATACCAATCAGTCACTATTTTATCCGTCACTTTCAAAACTTTGCATGCACTGCCCTAACCATTGACTAAAGCACAACAGGCAATAAAGTGAAATATCCGCTAAAATATTTAACCACTCTTGAAAAACATTCGTCCACATTATTTTTGTAATCCACTTCCATGCAAGTCATGTTCGAGCGTTTCATGAATTGGTAACTTCGATAATAAATCCAATTTGTTGATAAAAATTTAGTAACTATAACGCTCGGGGAAAATAGTTCTAGAAACCGCCGCCAATCCGCCAATTGGCGAATAAGGGGCTCCAACTCCGGTTCACCCCGCTTTTCTCCCGACTGTCACTTGTTTGTACTTGTGCGACACTCCTCGGCGAACTACGCCCATTCTCAAATGGCTTCAATTCGAAATATGCCCTCTGGTGACGCGTTGACTACGAATAATTATGGATAGTATTTGCGGAAGGGCTCTTCTTTTTGGCTTAAAAAATATTTAGAAATGGTATCTGTGGATAGGCAAATATTAATTTTATGAAGGATAATTAATTACTGCTTTCGTAAAATGTGACATTTTCAAATGGTGATAATTTTCCTAACTAGTATCATTTTTATGGTCTTGGAATGACATATCCATCCCGTCAAACCATTTCGTTGGCCGTACTTAGGACGTGGCCAAGCTGTTTACCGAACTATCTCGGACTGAGCCGTTTGAAGAACAAATGCTGGCCGGCGTAATTTGTTCTCCTCCCTAAAGATGATTACCCAAGCCACTCTGTTCGGCATGGATCGGCACTCATCCTTCATCCTTGGCCTTCGTGTTCCTCGATTACGAGACGCACACTTTCTCTTTTGAATATTCTCGTTCGCAGAATTTAACGTGAACGCAGTATTCTAGGCACTTGATCGATCAAGTTTCGTTAGAAATATTTTTTCGAACGGAGCTTGAATTAATAGCTTTGGAATGTTGCATTTTTCATGGAAAAACAGCATGCGCACGATGGAAATCATTGCTTATTGTCTGATATTCGAAGGATGCGTTTAAAATGTTATAATTTATATTAGCTTAGGTGAAGATCCTTAGATAGAGACCACAGAAGAATTGTTGAAGTGTTGTATTGTGTGTAAGAGTAGCGCCATGCGTACTCATTTCGGTTGGTACCATTGTCGATTGTTGCCGTATTTCCCATTCTTTCTGCTAAATTTGACGCACGCATCCTTCGCGTCTCCCATCTTATCTGTGCTGAACATGAAAACGACGCGTGTCTGTGCCCCTAATTCTCCTTCCGTGCGACATTGAGAGCGTGCGTGACGGCGACGCGGCGTGACTCAAGGACGGACGCGACAACGGGCAAGGGCGGTTGGGGGCGATCGTGGCGCCGCGCGCGTGGAGTTCGGCCGGCCGACGCACTACTCGTCGCGAGCGCCACCTTGCGCGCGCTGAACGGGGGGGGGGGGGGGGGGGGGGGGTTGGAGGGGACCTTGACCCATTTCGTGTGCTATTCGGGGGGGGGGGGACGCCATCCTTCGACTCCCCCATGTGTGGCGCCCGATTGCAAATGCGCATCTGTTGCTATTGTCCGTTTGCGAGTGTTGGGAGAGATGATATTTTTGTGTAATACATATTTTAAACTTACGAGAGAATTTGAGGAAATCATTTTTATTTATTTTCCACTTTTAATTAGGGAATAGTTGTTGTTCACGATTACATTTCGACGCGTGAGGTGAATTAAATTGTGATGATTAAGTCATAGGTAGTCAATTGATCTGATGTTGACCCCGTGCGTCGAAATGCATAGAGAATAGCAATTGCAAATAGTTAGATGTACTTCGTGTTGGCCCAAGCCTAATATTCAAGTTCAATTGACATGGGAATGTGAAGGCGAGGAGGAAATTGCAAATGGAACGAGGAATGTGAGCGAATGTAAGTTGTCGTTGAGAAAAAGTAGTTGGTGAGAGGGAGCCCTGGGAATGTTGTCTCCACTCGATATGTCGCCTCAATCGACAACTTCTCTTTTTATTGTACATTTCGATTGGTTTTGGAAAGTAAGAGCTGGATATTTCCGTTTTCCAATCATCCTCCTCTCGAGATATTTGGGATAAAATATCGACTGCCTTAATTAACCGTTTTGCGGATAAGTTGATGACGTCGCGACGTCATATCTAGCGTCCATCCCCTTCTCGTTGACCTTGCGCATGTGTGTCGCATGGATTGTTGCTGTTTACACTCTGATGAGCGATTCCTTTCCCCCAACGAGCGGTTCTTTCTGAGTGAGGTTCTCGAGTGACGTCACCAACTCATGAAAACTGGGATGAAATTTCGGTGTTTCTTTATGCTTGGATTATGGGAGAATGTTTGAATGGGGAAGTCTTTTTTCCGTGTTACACGTCTCTTATTCCATCTTCCACAGAATCCTTATAATGAATTGCAACTTCGCTTCCCCTGCCCACTGTGTCATGCACACGACCTTTGGCTCTCAGCGATTTGCTCACTCTGTGTTTGCCGAAAGACTTTTTCCGGCCGTGTTGCTTGCCGTGAATGAATTCTTCAGTGAATGTGTAGAGGAACATTTTGAAATGGCTCCTTGGTATTTTTCTCTGCTTACGTTGGCATTCCGACAACCAGCGTCGTGCAAAGTGTCCGTCAAGTGAGGAAATGTGTAGAAGGAACGAGCGAGATTTTTTTATGCGCTGAAATTAGAAATTATAGAAAAGGGGTTAAAATAGAAATTTAACGTGATTCCGAGTGGGTCAGCCCTGTGGTCACTGGCGTCGTATCGATGGAATATTCCTCGGTCATCGTCACGCAGGACTTTCGTTATTTTTTTCATTCAAATTGAAAATTTTCAGTCAAAATATCGGCAGTCGTGAAGCCCGATAGGAAGTGGAACAATTGAGGACGGGAAATGAATGCATGTGCTTTTTATTTGTCGTTTTGCTTGTGTCCCCGTGGCTATAAGAGTTGGCTTGCATGTTGGCAGTGTGTATCTACATGAAGATGATTTGTCCTTTTCGTTCTCGAATGCCTTGCTTTCCTATTTCAGTGCACGCATTTAGTCCGCAGCTGTGTCATGAATGGATCTTCTTCGTAAGATGCGCTATTTTCGGCCTTCACTCATGACGGTGAATAGTTATCTCTTAATTTATGCCTTTATTTTGAATTCGTTGGGTGGGAATTCCCCTTAGAAGAATACAAATTTCCAACTTTATGTTTTAATCAAATTCTTAAATGTGGCCCTCGTCGCTTATAATTCCAGTGGAACAACTCGCGTTCCGTCGCTTGGCGATATCTGTGACGTCATCTCTTTAGCGCACTTCCTTAATCCGTAGCAACGATGCATCGAATGACGTCACGAGGAGCAAATTTCTCTTTTTTATCATTGACTGAAGTGCCTCCATCGCTGTTAAAAAACTGTCTAGCATTACTCGTAAATGCATATCTATAAATAGCAAAGCTATTGCAAAGTTCGCAATCTCGGGGCCGTTTTCCAGAACATTACTCAATGTTGAGTCCTCTCTGTGTCCCTCACTCGGCGGCTTATAGCTCACAAACTAAGTCGAGTTTGATTTGGGATTTTTATTTCTGAAAACTTAACTTCAACTCAACTGATTTTGCTGGATCAATTGTGGTAAAATTGAATTCGTCTATTTTCATTCATGATATCCTATTAACAACTAGCTTCAATTGAGGGCAATAGCTCGCGTGGAAGTATTTGTACGAGAGATTTTTGAGACGCAAGTCGACATTTTGGAGCCTCGATTGGAGTCGACAACGCTCGTCTCATATTAATAGCAACGGAGGCGAGATAGAGCATGCATAGCCACCTAGAGAGAAGGACCGATCGCAGGTGTGTGACGTAGTCACGGCTGTACCGTAGATTTAAATGTCACCTCTGCCACGATGTCTCTTTGTCTTCTAGATGATGGTTTGGTTACTGTGAATTACAGGCACTTCTCTCCGATCTGGGCACCTTCAATTCAACACGAATTATCTTCCCCTTCTTCTCGTCCAAGGCCACGGATATCACAAGATGTTAAGTGTAGCTCGCGCACCTAAAATTAATAAATAAGAAAATTCCATGTAAGTTACTTGGTCATTTCATTTTCAGTTTTAGGCATTTCTGCACGAGAAAAATATCTAATGACTAGGCTAGTAATTATAGGAGATAGTTGTATGCCTAAATGATTTTTTACATAACAGTAGAGCATATAATAATTTGAAATGATGAAAGCCGCAGAACAGGCAGAACATACCAAAGGGCAAGCTAAGAAAAAATATTCGATCCTATAAACTTGGCTGTTTATTCCCAGTAAATCCTATAACCGTACGTTTACCGAAAGAAAGAATACATAAAAGACAACTAAAATACAAGAATTTTCAGATGAATTGATGCTACGATATTTTAAATCATCACAAGTTGAAAAAGGTCTCGAATTTCCTCAACTTGTTCATCGGTTGGCTCGGGTAGCTAAAATTAGGCTAGTTAATTAAAAAATCATCTATAGGGAGGAGAGCAACAGGTGTCCAAACGTTTGGCGAATTGTCATTGTTTACGGGACGCATTGTTGTTGTCGTGTCTGAAGTTGCCTCTCTCTCTCTTCCTTATGTTGCAGGTGAGATCCCAAAGGACTACAAGGGCTTTTCGTCGAGTGGGCCCCCGACGCCGCCACCCCCACCTCCGCCCCCGCCGTCCTCCGCCCCCGGGGCGACGCCGCCCCTCCGCAATGGCCTGTGCTGCCCCTCTCCGCCCCTCGTCCACGCCTCTCCGCCGTCGTCTCCGCCCCCGCCCCGTTGCAACCTGCAGCCCCAACACCCCCTGCCACACCTCGTGGAGGAGGATGGCGCGGAGGAGGATGCGGCTCCGCCCCCCTCGCCCCCGCTCAAAGCAGCAGCGCCCACCACCCCCTGCTGCCCCGACGAGCACCCGCCCGCCTCCCCGCCCCGCGCCTTCAGGCGCATCTCCGTCTCTGGACAACTGGCGCGGCTGGAGGAGGCGCAGGAACTTCGGCGCCGCGTCGGGTGAGTCTCCAATCGTCGTCAATGCCTTCTATCGATGGGTGCAGCTCCCTGGCTTCCAGTCCGTAACTCCCATCTTAATTAAAATTCACCATAAAATTACATCTAAATATCCTATTCTCCTCCTCGCCCTCCCTCGTTTACCCAACATTTTCTTCCCTCTAACGCTGTTTTCAACATCCCCTCCCCGCTAAGTACTCGCTCCATCGATACCTTCTGTCTCCTCCGTATCTCATCTAGAAGCTGCCTCTCCTCACCCACCATACCCAGCACTTTGTCGTTCCTCTCTGTCCACTTCACCAACTACATTCTTCCCTCATCTCGAACGCCTCCAGTCTTCTCTCGTCCTGCTTCCTTAGTGTCCCATGTTTCTGCACCGCAAAAAGGCTAAGTCCAGATCAGATCCTTCGCAAACCTTTTCTTTAAACTCTTACTTGAAGATCCTCTCATGAGCTCCTTCCTGTTCATGAACGCCTCCTTTGCTAATGAAATTCTCCTCTTAATGTTCTTTTGCTCTATTCGTTTTCCTCCTATGTGCCGCGCAAACAAATTAAAAAATTTCTGACGGTAACTCTGTGTGACAATTTTCTGTGAAAAACATATGGCCGATTGAGAAATTGAAAGAGGTTCAGCATTAACTGGCTTTCAAAAAAGATGTGGAAAAGAGAATACGTCCAAAAAAATCAGTGAAAGAGATTTGGAATCAGTGAGGTCACTTTTAAAACAAAAGTCGTTATGAAAAAACCATGTATGGATCACGGAGGAAGTATTCGATATCATTGAAGAAAGAAGAAAATACAAGGCTGCGAAAACAGAGGAAGGGCAGTATAGGGTAGTTTCATTCATTAAAGAAAACGAAAGGCATTGATTGCGATTCGTTACCCAGCATTAGTTTATTCATAATGTACAAATTGTTGGTTGTAGAAATCCCAGTTTAGACGAATGTTAATGGTCAACCTCATTTTAAAAAGGCCACATTGGCGCCCATGCGATGCCACTCCACGTGACGTCACAGGAACCTAGTTTCTATGCGAGTAGATAGGAGTTTTACGTCGTCTGAGATTACCATTGCATGCATGAGGCACAGAGCTCAGGGAAACATCTCTTAATAATACATAACATCTTTTAATAACCTATTAAAATTGGCTAAGGTCGGAAAGTTTCCTTTGCTTGCTAGAGTAATGATAATCCTTATTTAAGCCAAGTGCTACCTGCTAGCATGGTACTCCACACTACCGCCATGCTCGGCAGCAAGCAGCCTGCATCGTAGCGGCACTCATAGCCTCGCACCCAGGTGGCCTCACACAGCAACAGCTAGACGTCACACGGGCGCTTCCCAGCATCCATGCTTGGCCGTCGCGTTTTCGCGCGCTTGAAATTTTTCACTTTTTATTTAATCGCGAAAAATAGATATCGTCATTTAAAAATCTATAAGCGTGTAATACGTACTCCAGGAGTAATAATCTTTCGATAGGCAATAAAATAATAAACAGGAGAGCACCCTATTATGTAAGT
Organism: Ischnura elegans; assembly: GCF_921293095.1. NCBI lineage: Eukaryota > Metazoa > Arthropoda > Insecta > Odonata > Coenagrionidae > Ischnura > Ischnura elegans. The sequence goes on along the minus strand of NC_060248.1, from coordinate 4,128,023 downwards.
GAGAATAAGGAAGTAAATATGTTGCAAAGTGGGGAAGGCTGGAGAAGCGTAGATGAAAAATATTTGTGAAGAGGAACAACACAATCTTGTGCATGGAAAAAGTAGAGGCCGCCTTTAGGATAGCGAGGAATCACTTTTATAGGTGTGTGGAACGGAAGTAAATTATGCCAATTTATTTTTTTAATTTTTAGATCTTTTGCGCATTATTTAGTTTATTCGATGGAACCTATTAGAGAAAGATAATGATTGCTCAGGAACAAAGATGATGTTGCACCTTTGTGGAAATGCATGCCGAACTGCGCAGCGACTGAAAATACAACTTACATATATCATCACTTGATTTTTAATTAATAGATAGCCCAGGTTACAAATAACTACAAATCAAATGGAAAAATTTCTGTGACTCGGCAGTGCAATCGAAAGGACGAAAACTCACTCATTGTGCGCGTGACTAAGTCACCTGGAGTTGAATATAATTAGTTGTTTTCCTGTAGCGCATGATGCGCGCGATTGTATTTAGGGAAGAGGCGCGCAAATGAATCGCTGCTCAACTCTTTTTCTGTTAACGTGCGAACAAGCAGGTGGGCTCTCCTCATAATAACCATTCTCAATGCTTTCTTAGTATTGTTTAATGCAATCACGTTGGAGTTTGATCCAAGGCAAAGTTCTGTGGAAGGAAGGATTTATCGTGTCAAGAAGAGTAAGCGATCCATGCCGATTGCAGCAGAATGTAATCATCGTATAATTCATAATCCTTCCACCGCGAGTCTCCCTCCTCATGTCACTGACCAATGCCTCCTCCTTTTTTTCCTAAATAGTTCCGGGACGCGGGAAGTGCACAACAAGCTGGAGAAGAATCGTCGCGCGCACCTCAAGGAGTGCTTCGAGCTGCTCAAGAAACAACTGCCTGCCGCGCACGACGAGAAGAAGTCTTCCAACCTGAGCATCCTCCACAGCGCTCTTCGCCACATACAGGTCACATCTCCTTTTCTTTCTCTTCCTGTGCGTGCCCGTCGAGTGCACATGCTTATCGCTTGCGTTGTTAGGATTTTATCCGCCCCTGAAAGAGCTAATGAGCCTCCCTTTTAAAATCCGCTCATTCGTTTGAGTTGTTATAAAGATAGAGTTGTAATAAATATGCTAGGTTAAAACATTGAATGTTTTTTTTAGATTAAGTTAGCGTGTTATGGTCTTTTGTGGGTGTACTATAGTTCTACTATCCGAAGACGCAACACATGTATTGTAGACATAGAGGGCGTTAGAGCAACTCTTACTCCTGCCTATGATTCAATAGCTATAGCTTTTTCAATTTTCGTACCTTGGGTTCTTAGTGTATGAGTTGGGATATCTTACTAATTAGTGGATTGTTTTGGATTTCCCCTTGAGGTATTTATCGCTCACGCGTGCTCAAACTCTCACTCTCCCTATTCACCCTAACTTGCTCTGTTTTCAACCTGGATGCGGGTTGTAAGGCGTCGCTAGGGTTCGACATCCCGGGTCATTCTGTGTCCTTGACGATGGTTGCGCCCTTTGGTCTTCAGTGGTGATTGGTGGAATGAGGGACGCGCGAGGCTCACCTATTGGCTCTTCCTTCTCTGAAAATTCTATTTGAACATTCTCATTTGAGTACTTTTCTTTCCTGAGCACAAGTGAAGTTTTGATTAACTCCAGTAAATAGGTCTATTTTACGAAAATAAAATTGTCATAATTTTCTCTGTAGGTACTTCGTGAATCATGAGAATAATGTGATTTGCTCATCGGCGAGTAATCATAGACTTATTAGCAAATGAATCCTTTAACTGGAGTGAAGTCACTGTAGTTAACCGGAGGATTCATAAAATTCTATATATAGAGTAACCACCCTCTGAAGTCTAGTGAATTATGTATTGCCTCCATCCATTCCAAGATGGTGTCGAGTCGAGGAAAGACCGTGAAAATTTCTATGAAAACACCCCTTAGACGCGTTTGTTGTTCTTTCGCATTGGCTGTGCGGTGTTGCAGCTCACACATGTAGGTGGCAGCCCTGTGGCGACAATGGCGAGACGACCGTTAACGTACAATGGCGAGCCCGAAAGAATTTTGCAATTGATGTGGTGTGGGTATGGGTCAAGTGCCGCGGGTTGTCAGCTGCCCAGGGGCAGCAAAATCAAGGAATACAAACGAGTGATAGTTGGGATTGCACCCACTCCAATCCACTCATCACGTACGCGTTTAAAGAGAGTCTTTCGATATATTCCAAGCTATTTTCTCGACGTTTAAAGAGAGTCTTTCGATATATTCCAAGCTATTTTCTCGATGTAACGGTCAGTGGCCCGCGTGAGGATTGATCAAAATGACCACTGGAGCCCGTCGAATTTATTTATTTTTATTTATGTATCGCAATTACTCCCGAAAACAGCACAATATGGCCTTTACATCGGGAGTTCAGTCGATCACACGCACCCATGTCCAGGAAGGGGAAACCCATCCAGACGGGACTCGAACCCGCGACCTTAGTTATGACCTAAACATGGCACTTCTGAACATGACCTTTGTAGGCGAGGACTTTTCCCGCCACCACCGAGGCCGACAAATTGAAAAGTTTGTTGCAATGAACATTGCTTACTAGTGTGCTGGGAAAAAAGGACATATGACGTCTCCCCGTCTTATTCATTCGATCACGTGATGACCACTCCGTCACGCTGATGACACGATTGCATCTGTTTCCTAAAATGTCCGCCGATGAGTACGTGGCGTTCCATTGATTCTCATGGTTGCATTTGAGTGTATTTGCACTCGCAAGGAAGAGCGTTAAATTCGATCGATTGTATCTAATCGAATGGAAATTTTGGTTTCTAGCCTATTATGACGTATTTCCCCTTAGTGTATCTCGGATCGCTCTTCCGTCAGCTTCGTTAGTGGCAACTTATTGAACTTCGTTTTGATTTCTGGTGGGATCTAACGGTGGCCCAATGCCGTATCTTTTGCATTAACATTCGTGGTATTGTTTGCAAGCGCAGTGAGGTGTCGCGGCGACCCAATGTAGTCAGCCTTGTGACGCAACACAGCCTTTGTTGGCCCGTGGTCAGCCTCCCCTCTCGAAGGAGGGCGTGTTTGTGGTCGGCGAGGTCACCCCATTGGGCAGAAAATTATTTGGGTCACCACGAGCAGAGGGGAGGAGGGTGCCCAAGGAGACGATTGCTGTCGTCGCTCTCGCTATGCTGAGGTGCTATGCGATGGCCTTCCCAATCGCAGAAAGAGGACCACCACGTGCGAGCGGGGAGTGAGTTGCCATGGACTCGAGTGACGTCACGCACTCGTCTGCCGCAAGGGTGTGGGTCTTGCGGTGAAATTAGGGCTCGCATCGCCACATTCAATCTCTCCTGGCCACAATGCGCTGTTTAATGCAACAATGGGTACGACTGTGTACCTATCAGTGGACTTATAAAATTGCTTGTCGATGAACGTCTTTAAAAGCAGCGAATTCTCTGGAGCACCAAACTCACTTTTGAATGCAGGAAATTAAAATGTAATGGGAGGTCAATCAATTTATTAAAGAGAATGAGATGGAGTCTCGTATTATTTGTCCCAAAACCGGCACACGCCCTATTCTGATGGATTGCCATCCCACTCATAGAACTTTTTAATCTCCTAATAGGAAGAAAACCCTGCTTGTTTTTTTACGTTCTTAGTGGAATCACGTGTTACACGACCATCATGTGTTTCTTTTTTGACAATTCATTATTTAAACAAACAATTTTTAAACAATTAATCTGATTTTCAAAATAATTCGCTAGAAAAATGAGTCGTGCAGTGTCTGTTTACGCTGATTCCCTCTCGATAAATGGGACGTCGCTAATTTCGTCATGGCGGAAAACCGCCATTTTGAAAATATACACCCGTTTATCAGGTGTTTATTTGGTTTGGCGAAATGCTGGTCATAAACAAGTGACTGTTGATAATGAAATGCGTAAAAGAATCTTCATGCTCCTTTATTTCCTGGATATAGACAGTTACTTATACCACTTATTTTATAAGAGCGCGACCCGGGTTTCAATGAGTAATCATCATCATCAGGCGCTAATTATAATTTGTTTATCTTGTAGTTACCTAGTTACTTGATGAATTTTAAAACGGACGCCAGAATAGGTGAAAAGGATGGGTAGAGGTATTCATTTATAAGGGTACTATCTTGATTTTCAATAATTTTTAAAATTTCTAACTATTCCCTAGAATCCAGTTCTCGGCGGTCATTGCAAAAATTTAAAATATTCATTTTAAAATCGCTTCTGTGGCAGTTACATATTAAGTGCTTAGCAAAATTACTCTTTTCATCTTTATTATGTTTGTAAGCACTTAAGACAGAGCAGAGCAAGTTCAAGACACCATTACTCACACAAACTTATGGCTTTTCATTCCATGATTCATCGCCTGTTAAGCATACCACTTTCCAAAGAAGACTTTAAGAAAGAAATCATCACCATTAAACAAATTGCTTCTGCCAACGGTTATTCTCAAAATTTAATAGATAAACTGATATTTAAAAAACAGAGAAGATTGGCTATCGACCAAATGTTTTCGGCGGACGAGGATAAAAAGAAGCAGTGGTGCACAGTGACGTACCTCGATGCACTTTCTCTGAAAATGGCTCATCATTTACCCTAAAGACAAATTCCGCTTGGCTTTTAAACCTTATTCCACCTTAAGGAGACTGATCGTTAAATGCAAGGACCATATAGACCGATTGGATAGATGTGGACTTTATTCTTTGAAATGCAGCGATTGCAATGGTGTATACGTGGGACAGACAGGAAGAAGTTTTGAAATCAGGAAAAAAGAACATTTAAGTGCTTACAAACATAATAAAGATGAAAAGAGTAATTTTGCTAAGCACTTAATATGTAACTGCCACAGAAGCGATTTTAAAATGAATATTTTAAATTTTTGCAATGACCGCCGAGAACTGGATTCTAGGGAATAGTTAGAAATTTTAAAAATTATTGAAAATCAAGATAGTACCCTTATAAATGAATACCTCTACCCATCCTTTTCACCTATTCTGGCGTCCGTTTTAAAATTCATCAAGTAACTAGGTAACTACAAGATAAACAAATTATAATTAGCGCCTGATGATGATGATTACTCATTGAAACCCGGGTCGCGCTCTTATAAAATAAGTGGTATAAGTAACTGTCTATGTCCAGGAAATAATGGAATACCACATAGTTAACCAAGAGTTAGTGAATTTTCTTCATGCTCCTGTTTAAAAAGTACATACGGTAATAATATGGGTATAAAAATGTCAAATTTGTTAGAATATTTAAATTTTTTAGCAAATTTTGAAATGAATATTACGCTTATCATTCCATTTAAACTTTCTTCATGCTAATTAGTGTAATAATAAGATATCTCTCCAAAATAAAAACATCGAGATTCTATTCCCAATATTGTCCATATTGGAGACATTGAAAAATTGACTTTTCTCATATATCGCCAGGAAGGCCTTTTCCGGTTGTTTTTTAATGGCATTAACTTTTTTTAATGACAATTTAGTTAAGGAAATTAAAAGTGGTCGATTTCTAAATCATTCATACAGGTCTGCGGCATGTATTTTTGTCTCCTGCGTGATTTTGAAGGGAACGGCCCTATATACATAATTTACATAACTTTCTCCACATTCAGATCTCTTTGCGATTTACTTGAATGTTCTGAAGACTACATGGACATTGTTTTTGCATAGTTTGTAGGTTTTATCACGACTTATATCGATAAAATGAACTATTCTTACGATAGTCATTCGCGAAACTTGGGTGCGTGTCATTTAGTTGCGAACGACGGTGTCGATGAACGAATGCCTTGCGTGTCTCTCTCTCTCTCTCTCTGGCGATCCTCTCTCGCCTCTGGAAATAGCCCTCGCGCGGCACGGCGGGGCAACAAGTTGGCGCTTTGGTTGGGGGGGGGGGGGAGGACGAAGGATACCCCTCCCACAGTCTCTCACCCCCCCTCCCCCCGTAATGCTTTTGGCGGCGGACGAGAGACGTCGAGGCAGATAGAGAGAAAGGGAGGGGGGGGGGGGTGCGCAGTGTCGAGAGTACAATGCGTTGGCCTCACTTCCGCCATTACATATTGCTCACTTTGGCATTTATTAAGTCGTATTTACGCGCGTAGTCCTGGCAACGATTGTACGACCACTAGGAAGCGCTGGCTCATGAGGTCGACTGGGATGGGTTGATCCAAATACATTTTCACAATTTTAATGTAATCTGTTATTTTTTCACATTTTACGTGACAGCGTGTTTTCAAATGAAACAATGACACGTTTTTTTCGATTTTATCAGTGTAACTAGTAAAGAATCCGTATCTGCAACGCATTGAAAACAGATGATGTACTTACGATCATGGACAAAGCTCATGGGGATGTTTATGTTCTGTCTCAATTAAATGAAGCAATGAACTTAGTTATCGAATGAATAATCTGAATTCTGCATTAATCATTATATTCTCATTGAAATAGAGCATATCTCGCGAGGCGTTCCTCATATTAATTCACCGCCCCCTTTTATCAATCGCACAGCGCATTTACTCGAAGTCAACCCTTGTGACGTCACCAACTCGTGAGTATCGGAGGGCGTCTCTTCCCTTTTCTCTTCAATCCTCCTCCGGAGAGTGGCTCCGAGTGAAGTTGTTTATTCCCTACCATTCTGCAGTTGAGTCCGATTTGTTGTGGGTCTTGTATCCACGACGACCACACTCACGCACGCATTCAGCGGACCTCCTCCCATCCACCTACGCGATTATTCAACGGAAACATTCTTTCCATTAGGATTCGAACCCGGAGCCCTTGGGCCAGCGGCGCATCCATCTGGTCACCACGCTTTTCCCACGATACCGTTTATGACGTCATATCTGTCGTGTGATATTTCCGACCGGTGCGAAGAACAACCGCCAAACGACACCTATGCGACACGACACCTATCTAGACGAAGCCTCAGCTGCATTCAGGGATGCGGAAAAATATTTGGGGGACCCAAACCGGGGATCTTGCCCCGGGAAACTTCATAGTATATAACATATTTTATAAGTAGTGAGTTTTTAGTTTTTTAAGCATTTTAGAAGAATCATATCATCAACATTAGAACCCTGATAACTCGAATTTCGATATCTGGACACTCCGGGGAAAATCGACAAGCCCGACACATATTTTCCTCACACCCATAACGAATTTTGAGGGGGCTCGGGCCCCCTCAGGCCCCTTGGAGTCGGCGCCACTGACTGCATTGTGCCTCTCTCTGTTCAATGGGTCTGCTTCTTGGGGCAGCTCTTATCACTCGATCGGGATTCCCTTTCCTTGGCACTCGTCTCCGATACTCGGCGGGAGAATGGAATCGGGCTCAGAAAGAACCGAAGGACACGAGAAGTAAGTAGGAGGGAGGGGAGGGATTAGGCTGACAATGAGAGATTCGGAGGCAGGCTACGTGCTGTGCTGTGGAGATTGCTGGGCATTGGAGAACAGAACACCTATCAGAGACACTCGGAGAAGATCCATGTTTGAACCTCGCTGTATTTCTTTGCACGACAGAAACGTTGAAATGCGAGAGTTATATTACCAAAGGAATTAACTATGGGAATTCAATGAAGAAATCTAAGAAATTCTGGTTGGGACTCAGCAGTCGAATGTGTATCGCTCATTCCTTAGTGGCCTCTCTCTTCCGTCTTGTGCATGCATCTGTTGGCGTGACTGTCGTGGCATCAGGTTGGCATTCAATTTCGAGGTTTTTTTTGTCTGAATATGACGTCTCTTTCAAAAAATGCTCCACAATATACGCCACAATATCGTCCTCTTTTCTCGATCTGTTCGGATTTCATTCCAACCATTTTTTCTGTATTCGCGATGGAGTTTTCCAGTCCTGAATTGAAAGTTATGAATTAGAAGGTTATATCACTACTAATTTAAATATCGGCTGAGGGCCGTAATTATAGTTTATTTCTCCGCAGTGAAATTCGGAAGTATGTCTGTCTGCTGCGACATGAATGGGTTCGCATTCGGCTCGCTATTTCCCCCACTACTCCTTCCTCATATCCGAAGTGACGTCACTCGATGAAAAGAGTAGTGTCGGCCTATTGCCGTGGTGTTAGCGAAGGTGGCGCCGCGACCGGGTGCTGCTGGAAATGCCGCACGGCCGTCGTCCGTGCCACGTGGATCGCCGCGTGCCTCTCTCTCTCGGCAAAGAGAGAGAGAAAGAGAGTAAATATTGAGTGTGAGGTGCAATCACATTCCTCTCTCCCTCCCTCTCTGTCTGTGCGCGATAGGGAGTGGGAGGCAGACTGCGCATGCGCATTCCCCCGTCTTTAATTTGAGAGCAGCGCCAAGGCCGTCGTCTCCCGGCCGACCACAACAACAACCTCTCCCCTCCTCTATCTCCACGTGCTCACCCCTCCCCCCCTCTCTCGATCCTACTTCCGGAGGAGGCCGCAGTGGCGTGGCCACACGAAAGACACCCAATCCAACTATAAACACCATTTTGGAGGTCATTGTGTGTGGTTGTTGATATGCACTGACTCTAGCATTGGATTCTTGGATTCTGCCTCCAGCTCCTGACCGGAACGGACGCATCCCTTGCGCGCTCCCCAGGGCCACCAGACTACCTGCTCTTGCTACCTGCGCTTGCTGCTGCTTGCTTGGGTCTTGCTGCTTGTGCATAATAGTGCAGTGACATATATTGTCGTAGCTTATTTGTTTATTAGCGTAGGATATTTAAATTAGTCTTAGTTTTAATATAGGGGTGCAATATTAATTGTTAGTTGGTGTGGGTTTTGTGTGTGGTGTGTGCGAGTGAGTGAATATCCTGATTTTGTTTGATCCCGGTTCCTGCGACGTGTGATTATCGAGTATCTGCTAGTAGTGATAAGTAGAAAACTTACGTATATCTCAAATTTTTCTCTTCCCTTTAGTATTATTTATTGCATAGTTATTTGCACGTTATCTTTATTTGTGTCGCTGCGCCTTTACTAATCTGGTGTTACGGTCGTTAAGTAGAATATATATTTGGCTGCTTTAGATTTAATTTTTCTATCGGAATAGTGTCTTAATATTATTTAAGTAATTTTGTGATAGTTGCCCTCTTTCTTTTACATCAGGTGTGTAATCCTAACTCTTAATTCTTATTATAGGCTAACGATACATATACATATTGTTTTAATATATTTTTTCTGTTATAAAGCTCTTCATATATTATTTGTTTTACCGTTGTTTTGAGGTCTATTTTGACTGTTAGGATTTTTATTGTAATTTTCGTAGCGCAGCACTCTCATTGTGATCTTGAAAACTCTCGTTCCGTTCTCCAGTAGTGGTCATTTTAGCACATATCTCCCCTTGAAACACAGGTAGTTTCTCCCGCCCCTCTTGTTGTTAGTCATTGACTCACCCCTTCACTCCTAGCCCTCTCAAAACAACACCTGCGTCCTTGAAGAGCTAGGCACACCTCCCCCCCTGCTATCAATCCCTTTTGCTAATCCGTTTCTTCCACTTTCGGTTAACTCGAGTGACTATTTAGAGGGTAGGAGGTTGACCTTTTTCTTCTTCAGTTATTTTCCATTGCATTTTCGAGTGCGGTTTTGATATTTTTGCCTTGTTAGCGTTTTTCATGTGTTAGGATATACTTTCACCAAACGCATTGCAACTGATCACACTTTTATCTCAAGGACTCATATACTCTTTTTTACTTATTTATCCAAAGTCTATTTATACTTATTTATTTAAAGTCTATTTACGCGTATTTATATATTGTTGTTAGTACTTTTATTACTTATTTACCCTTATTTATACATTTTTGTTAGTCTATCACCCTTTTTATAGATTTGCTCTTTCGTGGGGATCATATTGCGGGGAATTTATATTTTAGCTAGTTAGTTTCGTCTTTGCTCTCTTGTTGATTATTATCGTTAATCTATTTGTCCCACGTTAAGTTATATCTTAATTTCGTTAATTAGTCTTCTTTGGAACTATATAGTTTTCTAGTTTTAAACCCATTAATCGACTTAATCCATATCCAGGTAACTACATTCCCTTATTTACGTTTAAAAAGAGACAATTTAGTAAGTTTATCGGTTTGTTTTACTCTCTCTCAAATATCTATTGAGCGTAAATATCTATTAAAAAGAGACAAGCTAGTAAGTTTATCGGTTTGTTTTACTCTCTCAAATATCTATTAAGCGTATCTCCCGTCAGGTAAGCTTTTCTGAAATCCAAAGTTGCGATAGTGATAGGATGCCTTCGAATAGGTCACCCGTTGCCGGAGTTGAAAACGCCGGTGAATGCGAGGCTCTCGGAGACCGCATTACCGCGTTGGAGACGATGGTGCGGGAACTTCGGGCCCAGTTTGAAAGGGTGGCTGATACCGCTGAGGGGAATGGTCCGAGGGGTGGTTCTTCGAAAGGTCGCCGTGCCACAGGGGCTACACGGGTTCGCCCGATTGCAAATAGCGGCTGGTCGATCGAGAGCCTTCCTCGAGGTCCATCTCTCGATGACGGGGTCACGTCACCCCGTAAATCTGAGTTTTGGAGGGTCGTGTCTCGGAGGGACGGTGGTAGTGTCACTCTAAGACGGGGTTTGGGGGATGCTGAGGCAAATCCCGTCCCCGTCTCGAACAGGTACCAGTTGCTGTCGGATGGAAACTCCGAGGTGCCTGACGTGCCTACTCCTACCCCGAAACCGGCACCTAGGAAGGGGCGTCAGAGTGGGAAGGGGGGAATCATAGTGTTAGGGAGTAGCAATGTCCGTCGTGTGATGGTCCCGTTACGGGAGAGGGCAGACCGCGAGGGTGTAAGCGACCGTGTAACGTCATGGTGCATCCCTGGTGGCGGTGTTCCTCAGGTGACGCAGGCGGTTGGTGCGGCGGTACGGGGCACGAAGTGCTCCAGACTGCGGGTCGTGGCTCATGTCGGCGTCAATGATGCCACCTTCCGTGGATCTGAGGAAATTCTAGATTCCCTCCGGGATCTGAATTCCGAAGTGAAGCGGGTGGGTGGGACCATTGGAGTCGGCATTGAGCTTTCGATTTGTAGTCTTGTCCCGAGGATCGATCGTGGTTCTCTGGTTTGGAGCCGAGTGGAAGGCATAAACCAGAGGCTGCGTCGTTTCTGCACGGACATCGGAGCCTCCTTCGTGGACCTTAGGCCGGCAATCCGATCGTGTAGGATCCCTCTGAACCGTTCGGGAGTCCATTACACGGCCGAGTCGGCTAGTCGTGTAGCGAGTAGCATATTTGAGCACTGTAGGTCTTTTTTAGAGTAGAGAGTAGGGCAGAGTGTAGATATATTAGTGGGTTGAAAAATAAAGGGGTAAGTTCAAAACTTTTCACAGACAAAGATTCTTCCAGAAATGAGAATAGAGAAGTAGAGAGAAAAATCAGCGTTTCAGGTATTACATTTAAGCACGAGAAGCGTCAGTCGAGCAACACGTTCAAAGGCAGTCAAGGCTCAAGTCATTTTGATAGTGTGTCAATAAGACATGCATTTCCATTTATCAGCGGTATAGAGCCTGTGAATAGTCTATTCGACAAAAGCAAATCAGCATTATTCCCGAATCGCAATAATACTAGTTCCGAAGTTTTAATCGTGGCTGTGGTTAATTGCCGTAGTTTAAGAAATAAGATTCCCGAATTCCACCATTTAATTCATAGTACGAAGTGTAACGTCATTTTTGGAACAGAAAGTTGGCTAACAGATGATGATTCAGACAATGAGATCTTCCCAAAATCGTTCACTGTTTATCGGAAAGATAGAATTAATCGAGTTGGGGGCGGAGTTTTTATAGCTGTAAAGAATTCAATCGTCAGCCAAGCGATAACCGTAACTGAGACCAGCGTTGAATCTGTGTGGTGTTTAATTAAATGTCCAAAATTCAAAACTATTTTATTATGTTCGTATTACAGACCACCTAACTCAGATATAACGTCAATGTTGGATTTTCAAAATCAAATAAACAGCGTAGCATCCAAGTATCCTGAAAGAAACTTGATTGTGGGTGGAGATGTCAACGTACCTTCTATAGATTGGGAGACTTATAGCTTCATTCCTGGTGGGAGGGATAAAGTGATCTGCGAGGCTTTATTACACACTTTCACATCTAATTCATTGTTTCAAATAGCATCCGCACCGAACAGAGGAGAAAATATTCTTGATTTATTAGCGACAAATATACCACATCAGGTAATAAACGTTGGCACTGTCGAAGGAATAAGTGACCATAGGGTAGTAACTGCAAAGTTTTCTCTAAATACCGCTGTAAACTTTAAAAAAGAGCGTAAAGTTTTCATTTTTAAAAGAGCTAATTTTGATGGGTTTAAGAGTCATATGAAAAATGCTTTCCCCGAGTTTCAAGAATCAGTATTACAGTTAAATGTAGAGAATACTTGGAAAGCTTTTCTTTCGCTCGTAACTTCGGGAATAAATAGCTACATCCCTAGTAAAATAGTAAAAGAAGGCAGCGAACCGAGATGGTACGACGCGGAAGTGAGAAAATCATTGAGGCGACAGAGAGCGTGTCATGCTAAAATGAAAAAAGTCAGCACGGATTTATCCGCTAATGAACGCGAGCTAATAATTAAAAAATATAGGATGACTAAAGCCGCCACGAAGGAAGCGTTCAGGAATGCGTTCACGAATTTTAAAAGAAAAACACTAGTAGAGCAGTTACAGGATAACCCAAAAGCATTTTGGTCATATGTTAGGGAAGTTCAAGGTAAACGATCTACCGTATGTTCGCTGAGAAACGACAATGGAGATGTGTTGACAAGCAGTTACGATAAAGCCAATTTATTAAATTCCTACTTTAAGAGCGTGTTCACGGAGCCTTCCGAAAACTCACCCGAGACCAATGACAATCCCTGTATTCATAAGATGCCAGCTATTGACATTAGTACGCTCGGAATAGAAAATATATTGAAATCGCTTAGTCCAAATAAATCACCTGGTCCAGACGAAATCCCTTCTCGCGTATATAAAGAACTAGCCTCAGAACTTGCCCCCTACTTGCAGTTAATATTCAGTAAATCCATCAAGCAACACGAAGTACCTAATGACTGGAAAATCGCTAATGTAACGCCTATATTTAAAAGTGGAGACAAGGAACAGCCATCTAATTACAGGCCGATATCTTTAACGTCCATCTCTTGCAAAGTCCTTGAACACATCGTAGTCAGCTCGGTAATGAAACACCTAGACGCGCAAAACTTATTAATGGGAAATCAACATGGATTCAGGAAAAGCAGATCGTGCGAAACTCAGTTAGCGCTTTTCGCCCACGATATTTTAGTCTCCGGGGAAGACAACATTCCAGTAGACGCGATTTTTCTTGATTTCAAAAAGGCATTTGATAAAGTACCCCACGGAAAGTTAATATTAAAACTGAAATCTTATGGTCTAGACGAAGATGTCATTTCCTGGATTAGAGAATTTTTGAGCGACCGCGTCCAAAGAGTAGTATTAGACGGTGATGTCTCCAATGAGGTTAGAGTGACTTCTGGCGTTCCTCAGGGTAGTGTCATTGGCCCACTCCTATTCCTTCTTTATATAAACGACATTGGCGAAGTAGTGCAGAGTAAGTTACGATTATTTGCAGACGACGCTGTAGTTTACAGAGAAATTCGTTCCAGCAAAGATATAGATGAACTAACGAATGACCTTGCTGCTATCCAAGCTTGGTGCGATGCTTGGCAGTTAGAATTAAATTTGGAAAAATGCGTCGTAATGAATTTCTGGAAGAAGAATAACTCCCTACAGCGTAACTATGTCATTCGAGGCGCGCAGTTAAAGGCAGTTGAATCTGTGAAATATCTAGGGGTTAGACTCAATAATGATCTATCGTGGAATAAACATATTCGAGAAATAACCGGTCAAGCTAATCGTAAAATGGGTTTTGTTAAAAGAATATTAGGAAAGTGCGACGACAAAGTGAGAGAAATTAGCTACTTTTCCCTCGTTAGACCACATTTGGAATACGCTGCCAGTGTTTGGGACCCTCATGAAAAAGGCTTAATAACAGAGTTAGAACGCGTGCAAAGAAGAGCTGCCAGGTATGTGAAAGGTCGTTACGATAGTCTTGTTAGTGTAACTGACCTCTTACATAAACTCGGATGGGAATCTCTGTCGGACCGTAGATTGAAAAATAGACTAAACCTTTTAGATAAATTCAAGAGCAGTGTCTTTTCTGACGAAGTTAACCATATCTTGCGGACGCCAACGTACTACGGAAGATCAGATCATATAAATAAAATAAGAGAGATAGATTGCAGAACAGACAGATTCCGAATGTCATTTTTTCCACGATCAATAAGAGATTATAACGGCAGCAATAGAACGCGTAAATAGATTGCATGACTTGTAGTGTAGCCTACTAACCTATGTAAAACTTACTGCATGTTTCTGAATTTCTATTCTATATTCTATTTCTAACAGCATATAGTAGTATAGTTTGTTATTATACGGGACGTTTCTTGGATGGTGTGGTGTGCATGTGGGAGTCCAAATGCATGCTGCATGCTGGTGATTGATCACCCCCTGCCAAACACCCTAGAGGTGGCTCGCAGGGTAAATTGTAGATGTAGATGTAGCATGTCTGCGTTCAAATCGGAGGCAACTTACCATCGCGCTCCTATACTGATGCGGCCGTCCACGAATTATAAAAAAAACATAAAGCTAACAACTGCGATCTGCTGAAGCGTCTTATGAAGAACATACATTAAATTTATGGATTAGATCAGTCATTTCGATAATACTGACCGTCTAAGTAGGCCCAGGCTTTTATTAGATAATCATTGCGTCGATGGGAAGGTCGGAGGAAGAAATTCAATTACTAACGGGACATTGCATACATTAAGGAACATGCATAATGAAAGAGCTTTTCCTAGATTTAACTGTGGAAAACTATTTTAAAATTTCAGCTGGCTGTGAGCACAAAGAAATGCTTTTAATTCGGCCAAAAAATCGCATCTCTTGGAGAAAATTTATGAAGCTCACGCCTTCACGAGGAAGACATACCAATCATTAATAAGCCGATGCCTTTTATTTTTTGGGGCCTTTAAGTATAAGTGAATCATTTTATATAATGTAAACCAAAAGTGTAGTTTAATTTCAAAAGAAATTCAGCTTAATCTGGAATGAAATGGTCATTCGTTTGCCCGCAATCTTTCTCCAGCAATGCGTGAGAATCCCCTCCGCACGGCACTTCATGCTCCCGATGCGAACGTCCCCAACCGCCTCAAAGATCAAAGTGTGCCTCATCTGCAATAGGGTTGTTCAAGCCTATCAGAACGGTCTAAAAAAACGAATGTATATCACTTCTGATGTAATTTCATTTTGATTGGGATGAATGATAGATGCGTTGAAAAAGTAATGATGGAGTTATTAGCAATCAAAATTCGAACAATTTTAAACGCCGCCAAAAACGGTCGGCCATCTTGAAATAGAGGTGATGACGAAACAAGCCTGTACGGCTGGCCTGTACCCTCGATCGCTCGATGCCAAGCTGAGCACTCTGCATGCCGACTGGACATTTGCCAAGGTTATTCCTTATTTTGAAATGGCCTATGTTGTGCATGAAGCTTCCGGATGGATCAAGGCGACATAAAATCCATTCTTCAAGTTAGGCAGGCAACGTATGTAGTGTAATTGTTGACAGGAATTGAAAGTTTTGTATAGCTGCATTTGCAAGGAAACTACCTACGTGCAGTGAACTTTCATTTTGCCGCTAGTGCAAGTGAACAAAATTTGTGCCCTTAATGTACCCCTGAGTGAATTGATTGCATATAGACGATGAAGTAAAGAGTGAAGCGACAAGTGAAGTGAGTTGTGAATGTAACATCTTCGACGAAAGTATTTATTTCTTCCATGCTGGTTCAATGAACCCTATACATTTCGATCTAAGGTATCTAACTATTGCGAAGGATATGTTTCATATTTGAGCTAGTTGTACTTAGAGGATACATCGAACGTATATTAATTTTCATTCGTTTGTTCGCCTCTAAGTTCTGTTTGATTTTATTACCTATTGCCAATTCATTTGGAGCATTCGTCAGTGTTTACATTTCACGAATTTCGTTGCGCTGTTGTTTGTTTTGGTCATATTTTGGTTACGGTAATAGTGAAAGTGAAATTCGAAGTTTTTTGATGTTACAATAACTGGTTTAGCTAGTTTAATAATTTGTTTCAGCCTATTCATTTCATTGTCTTCGTAATGTCAATGTAAAATAACGTAAACTGATTCTAAGTCGTTAGTGGTGAGTGGTAAGTGAGGTGTGGAGAATCCTTACGAACTTCAAGGAGTGCAAATTCTTTTGTGTGTGCAGAGTGATTGGAAAACCGATTGTCATGTTTTATTAGTGTTACATAATAGTGTTTTATATTTATTGTGAGCCAAGTTTTTTATTGAATCAGTTGATTTGGAATATACTGATTATACGTATCAAAAAGACAGCTCGTGAAATGTGTGCGTTGTAGTGCTATTTGTGATATGATGAGCAATAAATATGTACAAGTAAGGGTAATTTTGCTTATTATTGCTCTTATTAAAGGATAAATTTGGATTTTCTTTAAACACTGATCTGGCGGCAGACGCTGGAGATCTTAAAAAAAAAGTGGAATAACCCTGCTGAGCCACTTCAAACACTGCAGTAGGGCATCTACAGGCTTGTGACGTAACACACCAATTCAAGATGGAAGTAGGGCTTTTTGGCGTCACGTAAAATTTGTCACTGTTTAAAGCCTTCTCTAAACATGTACAATGAAGAAAATAGCATAATATTATTGTCATTGCTCCTTCTGAAGCACGATCTTTCGATTTCTTAAATAAAA
Organism: Ischnura elegans; assembly: GCF_921293095.1. NCBI lineage: Eukaryota > Metazoa > Arthropoda > Insecta > Odonata > Coenagrionidae > Ischnura > Ischnura elegans. Next base: position 4,111,193 of record NC_060248.1, on the reverse strand, counting down.
AAAATATGGTGAACAACCCTATTGGAATGATGCGCGGCAGATAAAAGTGCACGCGACTGTGCCGCCCATCGGATGAACGGCGAACCAAGAGAGATCCAACAACGATTGATTGTCAAAAGCAGAAGCTCGACTCCACTAACAATGAATTGGCTCTGTTTAGCGAACCCAAAAAAATATAGAAAAGAACGAAATAAAGTGAGTGGCGCGAAACGGTTTCTTTCGATTTTCATTTATTTCTTCTAAATATAAGTCCCACTATCAGGCATAAAAAACAATTCATAAGCATAAATTCATTTTCAGAAAAACTTTCGTGACCTATGTATGTATTTAAAGTTGAGGAATCCTTATCGCCAATTTTAAAGCGAAAACCTATTGGAGATATTTTATACGTGATATATGTTGTATCAACTGCCCAATGTAAATCTCTTAAATGCTTTTCGAGTTATTTCACTTCAATATAGCCAACGATTGACCCTCAAAATCTTATGTTTTATTAATAGTTGTGCACGGGTGCATGTTCACCTCTAGCTATTTGCCCATGCAGTATTGCCAAAATAATAAATGTTGCTCATTTTGTTCGCATTTTAATCTTCATCCCTTTTTAATTCGTCATCTCTCAACCGCGGGGCACACATTCGTTGTTTATCACTCAATTTTTAAGCTAAAAATTTCTTTAAGGCATTTGACGTAAATCTTTTAAATCTAATCCCTGTTATTATTGATTTTTTTTAATTTTTAAACATTATCTTTTCATCCTTTTTAAAATTGGTGAAACTCTCATCGTGTAATTTATGCACATTAACTTTCCTAACGCCGATAATAAATATGAAGAGGTACTTAATAGTTTTTATTTAATGTATGGACTTTCGCTGTATTTGTGCTGCTTGGCCCGCATTGTGCATTTGCTGCTATCAAGGAGGTGGTCGATCGTGTTGGTGTTGTGGCTATGGTGTCGTCTCGGCCTCCCACCCTCTGGATCCCGATTCAAACCCCGGTGGTGACAGAGAGTTATCGTAGGCGACCCCTGATTGTGTGCTTGGCGGTCTCGTTGAGAGGTCCGTCGGAAGGGACGCGAGGCCGTGGCTGCGCCGGAATTCTCTGCGCCCCCCTCCCACTCGCAAAGGACCTTAGTGTGACGGTCGCATCCCCCAAATCGCAGGTCACAGCACTTATCATTCAAATTGTACTAACTGCTTCTTACCAGAGGTTATATTACCCTTAGGTTCAATGATCATGTATATCAAAGATGCTTATTTTATATATTTATAGTGTTAACAGTGTAAATCGTGTACTTGGTTGAATTTACACGTTGGTCTGGGACACGTACACTCTTTTATCGACCAAATCTCTCGATAAATTAAAAACACGCCATTTTGAAGTAGTGGCCAAGGATTGAATTGCAAAAAGAAAGTATTTACCAATCACAGCAATTGCCTTTTCTCGTATTACGCTCCCCCTCCCCTTACCCCCTTGGTTTGAACTATCTGTGCGTCTTATCTGTTGGACTTGAGATGGCGCGTTGCGGCAGATGGATAGGCGTCGCTGACCAAGTGGACCCACCGCACGCATCAACAGAGAGAATGTGGGCTGTCGCCTCGGGCGCTGTGCATTTATTTGCTGACCAAGTGGTGGTCACGATCCAGAGTCCACCATACTCGTAAACGTGCACGCTCTGACGTCATTGACGGGTCGCGCTGACGCAAGAGGAGGTCAAGAAATCCCACGTGACATGATAGGGCGGTCGTCGCGTCTTGCTCCTCGATTCCGCTTCGCCCGTGTGCTCTTGAAGAACTTGCGAGATCCAATTGACAGCAAAATGATGCCCCAAACAGACACTTTGCCCCCCTCATAAATCACGGCCTATGCGCTATGCTTAGATTGCTTGAGCGATTGAGAAAAGACATGTTTCACATTTTCTTCGAATCTTGCTTTATTCCAGGGCCCGACAGAAACAATTCAATGAAGGGAAGTATTTTTTCGAACGGATGGGTGGAAGAATAAAGAAGTCTCCGCATTAGTTACATTGCATGTCATGTGGTTCTATGTTCGATCCAACGATATGGCTTCTTTCTCTTTTATTCTACTAGCCAAAATTTGTTAAGTTTTAAATCGAGACGATTCGAATTTCGCGATGAGTTCGTTTCTATGTCTCATTTGAAAAATGTCCATGCTATGGAGCTTCTAAGATATATCTAGATAATGGCCACCTGTTGGATGTTTGCCAGGATCAGCGGGCAACTGGATCCTGGCGAGCAAAGTACACCTTCATAAAAAAAACACACTGAGGCGTAATGACGAAAAACAATGCGTGCGTTTTAATGTAGGTGGTGTGAGATACGACCATGCAACCCGAGACTCTTTCCCGTAGAAAGACGAGACGCTCGGCAATTAATGTGTACAGTGTCAATCTCACACCGCCTACAGTGCATCCATGAAAGGTTAGAGCAGTGCAAAGTAATTAAAGCGAAGAAACTCTGGTTAAGTAATGTTAAGAAAATGAATGTAACTGCTGAATGATAAATGACGAAAATAATAATGCAGTGAAAGTGCTGTTAAAGCATAAAAATATGCTTTTGAAGAAAGAAAAACATGCGATGAGTCGTCCAATAGCAAGTGGCGCCATTAATCGACACTCCGTTGCTGTCCTTTGCAGTACGAGGAAAGAACGGCATTTCAAATCTCTGTGTTTTGCGGTCCTTCATCTTATTCTCGTGATCCCGTCTATAGAGCGTTCCACATTTAGTTGACAGTATGGGCTCCTATGGAGAATCGTTTCCCATGTTAATCTCCATAAGGCCAGGAGCGCGGTGTTGTCAACAACAGCACGAAAATTAAAGTTGCGTTATGCACTGATTAAAAATTTTATTCTAATGTAGAAGAAGGTGCTGCATTCATTGGCGCCAATAGTTTTTCGATAAAAATTATAACAAAAGCTATTAAAAACATTTCCGTAAATTTCCGTCAGAAACGTGTATTTTTTTACTTTATCTTCTTCTCGCAATTTCTGCCTGACCGTTGACTGTATTGAATTGAATTTTTTTGCAAAAAATTCTTCACACTATTTTCTGCTTGAAGATCTTCACCAATTGTACAAATATTGAGTTTTAATGTTGTTATGCCGACGTAACACACTTTAGGACAAGAAAATTTTGATTTTTGCAAGGTAAAAAGTAGTCGCTTACTAACTTACGTTTCTTACGTCGTAGGTCCCTATATGCTGCGTACCAAATGTGGAGAAAACTACAAGGTTATTTTTGGTGAAAAAATCATTGACTTACATCAATTCTGAAGCGAGTTACAAGGTTTTGATCTTAAGAAAAAATATTACGGTGCCGCTGGGCGGGCTTCTTGCTTTTTCTTGCGCGCAGAGGGAAAATTCTCGGGCGGAAAAGGAGTTTTTTGTCAATGCATACTATGACATGTATTTATGTATTCGTTTGATATCCTAAACAGAGAATACCTACTTATACGTCGTAACAGCAGTGTTTTTATCTGAATACATTGATACACGAAAGTAAGCAAGCGGCTTGGAAGTAAGACTCTTTCACCTTGGGTGTTTAGGTCCCATCGGGGAAACCAAGAAAAAGAATATCTCATAATCTGTACCAAACACTACCCCATCCAGTGCACGCATTTACAAAAGGGGGCTTGGGTTTTTTCTGAGTTCCTTTCATAGGGTACCATAAAACCTGCCCCAAAAGCGACCCAGGCCGAAGGGGCCGAGGGAAGAATTTACGAAGGCGTTCAGTTTGTCATTGCATTTTTTTGGAGTGAACAAGTGTTGTGTGGTGTATTGAACTTGAGAATTGTGAAGTGTGTTTTACACTTATCTCTGCTGTAACACGCCCAATCAATATGTCCGATACAAAGAAGAGGAGAAAAGGTGAGAAGCTCATAAGCCACGAAAGACAGTTGGTGCTCAAAGTCTTCTCGTACATAAGGAAATCTCTCAGCATTAGTGAGGCCTGCCGAGAAGCTTCGAAGGCTACTGGGTGCTAGGAGTTCACTATTTACAGAGTGAGAAAGGAAAGCTCCCGTGGTCCATTGGTAACTCCTTCAAAAACTAAAGAAATTAGACAGCCTTACAAAAATTCGAGGGCAGTGATTTTCGACGGTTTGGTGAGATCGGGAATTAGAAGGAAGGTACATGAATCCTTCGTGAAAATTATTCCTTCGACTTTAAAATCCATCTGAAACCCGGTGAATATGGATAGTATTCTCCCAGATTACAAAAGGACAACACTATATCGTCTTCTTTTGGACATAGGCTTCGTGTAAGAACGCAGGGGGAAAAGAATCATCCTTATCGAAAGGGATGATATTATTCGTTGGTGGCACAATTAATTATTATTTAAGGCAGCTAAAAAAATATCGTCGCGAACACAGGACGAGAGTATTAACAGGCGAAAGTTGGATTAATGTTGGACAAATAGTGAACATTAGTTTGCGAAACAAACAATTAGAAAATCCGCGTCAAGCTTTCCTTGCTGGACTAAATACTGGGCTTGGCCCCCACTTCCCGAGGAGGACGATTTGCAATTATACACGCAGGAACGGAAAATGGGTTCATAAAAGGAGCATCGCATGTGTTTCTGTACAAAAAGAACTCAATGGATGAGCATGAAGAAGTGGGTGGCGAGTGTTACGAGAGATGGTTTGAGCACTCACTTCTTGCAAACTTACCCGAAGGATCAATTATAGTGGTAGATAATGCCTCTTATTACTCAAGGAAATTGGAATCCTTGCCTACTACAAGGTGAAAGAAAGAGAACATTAAGGAAATTAGCTTTGAAGATGTCAGCTTGAAAAGAGATCTTTAATTAACAATAAACCAAGTACGGGAAAATTTAGAAAAATTAAAGATTGATGATGTCTTATACAAAATCGCCTTTCATGTAATACTAGCTAGAGCCAACAAATATTGCATAATATGGAAGGAATAGAAATTTTGTCTCATTCAGGAGCGGCTATAATTTTTATTATCCTTCAATTTATTGTTATTTTTTACATTACAGATTATTCATTATTCAGTTTGTGCATTGAATAAGTACGTACATGAAATAACAAAAGACTTTTCCTTTTATACTGCCGCAAAGGTATTGTAATATACGCTAAAAAATTGCTTAATTTACGCAGTCTTTCGTGCGATCCCTAACTCCTTTTTGAACTAAACCGTTTTGGCGCCATATTATGTGTGGTTGCATACGCTGTTAGGATGCCTGCCGGCGGAGCGGAAGCTTGGCAACGCTGTTATCCATAAGGCCCGTACTGTCAACTAAATGTGGAACGCTCTATACCTAAGTACGAAGGATATTTCCACGCATCGTCCAAATAAAAATTCTCTCCGAATTTACTACTTAGGTTATTTCCCTCAAGTGCCCATATAAGACGGCCAATTTCAACGCATCGCTACTCCTGACCTGAAGACGCCAGCAGGATGGCTGGAGAAACTGTCGTCACCAATGGACAACTCGACGCGGAGGAACGCCCGGAAGGCGAGACTCATTAGCCAATACTTTTCTCTTCACTTGTGTAAATATTCCCATCCCAACTCGCCTAACATGTTGGAAGAAACGCTGCAATTTTTATCGTAACAGATCTTCACAAATCTGGACGCCCTTGGCTGTACCTACTGTATCTATTTCAGCTATCTGGCCTACCTAATCAGGGTGATCCACTGGCCACCACTCACCAGCAGCAAGACTGGGGTGGCTCATGCCTTTGCACAAGTTCTTGGTCTCCGCCTTTGCATCGGCTGTCGCGCCAATGTCAAGGGTGCGGCCTTCTGCATCCACTGTGGACGAATGAATGTTATAGGTCGCCACTGTGAATTCTTCGCGACCTCCACTGACTAACATGCGAGAGCTGCAGTAAGAAGTAATGTCCTAATCGGTGGGACATTCCTTTATTCTAAAAATACCCGATACCGTCATTAGATTTTAATCTCCCCTTAAGCGTACACAAACGTGCGTAATGCGTTCGCTTGTTGCGTTTCTTTTTCGCCGTCATAGCAACCCCTAGTCATCGATAAATATGGAGAATTAGCTTAAATATTTTGAACATGGAACGTTAAGAATAAAAACAAAAGTAAGGATTGCCAAAATATGTATATATGACGTGTGAGGCATAGTCCTGTACATCAGTGAAGTATAAATCGTTTCGCTTTCGAGAAAACCGCTTTAATAATTAAGGCTATGTTTGGCGTTTGTATTAACGATGATTATGGGATGGAATGGTGAGGATTATGATGAACCTTCTTAGAGAACAGGCGCTGTTCTGAGGAATCTCATCGACTCCACTATAATTTCTACTTTCTATAATACGCAGCGTGCCATGTAATCGTGACTTTATTCGTTATAATCGTTTCGTGGCGATTGCTCTGTTTTTCAAGGAGGTAATCTACGATTAGTCTTAGCCGTACATCCATTACGAGCTGAACTTTTCTTCCAAAATAGAAAATCTTGGACATGGAAAATCTTCTACGATTAGGAAAATCTTAAACAACATTTAGTTATAATGTTCGTGAATTCGCGAGTGTGGTAATTTCGGCCAAATACCGGCTATATTGGCATTATTGCGCGAACGGAGGCGAAATTGAAAGGTGGAACGCGTGATGTACACAATTCCTTGTTTCCTGCTCTTCGGCTGCATCCGGCCAAACAACAGGCAGCGCCGCTCATCAAAGCGGCGTTCTTATCACCGCTGGTTGTCCGCTTACTTCCAGGAAGTCTTCCTCGCCGCACGACGAAGGAAGTTGTGTATGCGACGACCTCTTCTCTCTCCCATAAGGTATTCTCTCCTCGACAAGCTATGCACCGTTGCCAGACAGCGGCGCAGCGCTTTGCGCAACTACAACGACGGAAGGCGCGTGCACTTCCGCCCCCCTATGCCCCCGGCTGGGGGCGGGCGCCCTGCCCCCTTCCACGACCTGCCCACGTGCTCGCGAGGCGGCGGTGGCGCCTCCACGCGGTGAGCCTGCGAAACGGCGGCAATAGCTGCTCAATTGACGACCCCGCGGAGAAGGATGACTTACAGCCTCACTGTCAGACTCATACGGCCGTCCGTATTCATAGATTTCCACCAAAACATGCAAGTAGGGCGACTTCTAGGGATATGGTATTCATGGATTCTATTAAGTGAGCCACTGAGTTAAACCTGAATCACACGATCATTTGTTCCATTCCTCTTATGTCAGTGATCACTCGAGCGATCGGTTTTCGCGACCGGTAAAATGATAGTTCGAGTGATTACTTTTTCCGAATCTCGCTGTCCCTCCCGCCGTCGCGTCGCCTCTATTATCAATTCCGATATCACACCTCTAAGTCGTTCCCACGTGCTGCGCTGTTCTCGCTCCATACGGGCATGCGTTCTCATTGGCTGATATGGAGTTTCGGTTACGGTTTCAGCGACGGAAAAAGTGACCAGACGAGTGACCAAATAGAGTCGAGTCATTGGAGTGGTCGCGATAGTGATCACTCGTAAATGACGAAATAAATGATGTTGTGATTCCGGCTTAAGTATGCTCCTATTTTAGCCAGCGCGGCAGCCGATACTCGGTAGCGATTTGTGTTCAACCCGTTAGGCTACTCTTCAACCAACTCCTCCGCGGCGCGGAAAATTCGTGAAACTTTCAAGCAAAAAAAAATTGATGCAGCAAAATGTAACGAATTTTTTACTTGGTTATGAATTAATCGATGTTAATTCATAGCAGATTTATTATTTGATTATTGTGCACAAAAAAATATGTTGTACCATTGCCAAAGGAAAGATTATTGAGTACTACCGAAGCATTTGTATTTTTGAGATGCAGCTATTCTTGTACAAACAGCCGCGCATTCATTGATGATATATATAGCATATTTTTTGCACTTACGATATTTTTTCATTGGTGAATTGGTGAATGTGTGATAAGTAGTGATGGGTCGGTTCGATTCCTCGATTCTTCGATTCCTCGATTCTCGGCCAAGAACCGGAATCGAAAACGAGTACTTGCCAAGGCGAAAAATCGATTCCGATTCCAGTAGTACTTCAAACAACAAAATAAACGACCGCGTTTCCAACAGTCATTTGAATTTTCGCGCCACGTAAACATAACAAAACACATATCTTCTTGGGATGTGCGAGTACTCGAAAATTCAAGTCGATCGAGTAGTTGGTACTCGACTCGAGTGTTTCGAGTCGCATTACGAATGTCGAGTCGAGTAGTTAAGGTTACAGTTCTTTCAAGGCTAGTAGGTCCAGCAATCTGCCTGAATCTGCCGACAGGAAGCGCTATCCTGAAACTCATGTAATAATGCAGTTTTTAAAGCCGATAAGTCATTCTAATGCCTTGGCCTGGTACTTTCAGCTTGCCGAATACACTATAGTTGTCGACGTGGGCGCCGAATACCTTTACGCCAGCCGCAGCGGCCGATCGTCTTCCTACCCGGCGCACACTAGTCTGAAATCGGAAAAAGGTGGAATAAAGTCCAAAATGACCTTTTTGGGGATAGAGACTTGAAACTCTGCGTAAATACTCATAAATCATTGCCAAATATTGCTTTATATGCCATTTCACGCTTTATATGCTATATGCCACGAACCTTTAGTGAGATACAGAGGCCCAAGCATGACCAATTTTTCAATGCCACGCGAGATATGGTTTTTCCTCAAAAAATCTTTGAATTTATCCAAGTGGTTTTGCGTTGGTGTGAGTTTTATGGAATATAAAACGCAATATTCCTTTGATCTGGTGCTTTGCCTATACTTTCAATGACTTTTGAAGACTTTGGCTCTCATCTGTCGGGTTTTACAACGCAAAATGGCCGACCCGTTTTTCACGTGAAATTTGATATAAAGTAGACATTAACTTTCGTTTACGAAAAATATAGCTCGGAAAATTTGAACCACAATATAAAGTAGAGATTTCTAAAGAGTACTAATAAGAAATCTTGAAAAAAAAGTTTGCGACGAAGGAAATAAGAGCGATTTTTCAATCGCGCGTCAAGGCTGAGCTACACGCTGTGGAACTTATAGGCTCGGTAACTGAGGCCGATTTTTCAAGTTTTTAAAAACATTAGTCTTGAAAATCGTCATTTAAAGCATGGATAATCGTCTTCATTGACTTAAAACACTAAACTGAGGATGTTAAAAAGGATTATGTATAGATCGACTTGACCATTTATCGCATTACTCGAGTGAAAATACTAAGGATTGGATTTTTTTTGGAACCATCCCACGCATAAGAAATATGGCTCGGGTATTGAAGTAAAGTGAAGAGATTAAGTCAGCATGCTTAAGAGAGAGAAAAAAGAACTATTTCCGTGAAAGGCAACAACCGATACCCTTTTTCCCTTTCCACCTTCGCCGAGGTGAGTCGCGCGGAAGGGGGAGTTTTCACACCACAAGGCTCTTTTAGCCTTTTTTATTATTGCGTCCATCCGATGTGATATTCATTTGTAGCGTTTAGTTTCTTTCTTGAACTTAAAAAAAAGCAAGAGATTTTAAGGTTGATTAAATGACGTGAGAAGTATAGCATTTTTTTGGCTCTACAAAACTAAAGTTTAGTTCTATAGTTGTTCGCTTCGACCACTTGAATTCCATGAAGATTCAAGATCCAAAAAATCGTTGATATAATTTTTAATAAAAATTCCAAAGTCTCCGAAATCTTGCAATTTTGGTGGGAAAGTACTTGCCCAATAACACACATATGTGTAGCAAAAGGCAATTTTCTGCAGGCAGTAATACTGTAACATGGAGACGTCAAAACCTGCTGGCTGAGCATGTAGAATTATTGGTTTTTCTGCTTGAGAATTTGAAAGGGCCAAATATTACATGATTCATATACGTAGTATGTAGTCTTTATTAAAGCTATGAAAATTTCTGTACTCAGGTATGTTCTGTTTTGAAATTTAGCTATTATATTTTAATTACATAGTAATTATTTGAAAGATGCTTTTGTCAACTGACTCTTTCACAGAGTAATATTTTTTAAAGTGGTTTTCTTGTTGCCTGGAATTAAGTGATATTTTTCTTGGAGCCTATGGCATCAGAATCGATGGAATCGGTATCGGTAGAATCGGAATCGAAATGTCAGAATCGGAATCGGGATCGGAATCGATAAAATTTTGGAATCGACCCATCACTAGTGATAAGTATGGATAAACATAATGAGCAACGTCAGTATTGGACACATTTATACTCGAAAAGCAGTAAATACACCTCAATGTCGGAGTAGAAGCGAAAAATTATAAACATTTTACAATGCAGAAAAGAATCGTAAATAAAATAATGTAAAGTTAAATGTGTGAATGATGCACATTTATTACGTTACTGATACCTACGTACGAGAAATAATTAGTACCTAACATATGTTTCGAACATAACTTATAGTTTACGAAACAGAGCAATCTACCTCGCCACATTTAAATTTTTCAAGTATTGACAGCGTAGAAGTGCGGAAACATAGGGCATAGAGTTTACTGGAAATGGTTAATAAAAAAAACAAAGCATAATTAACCTAACTTATAAATTTTTATGGCTGGTAATATCACAAATAGCACGACAACGCACTCTACATTTCTCTTTACATTTCGCGATCTGTCTTTATTATGCTTAAAATCAGTAGGTATATTCGTTATCAACCGATTCGATGAAAAACTTGGCTCACAATTAATTTAAAACACTGTAACGTAGCACTATTAAATCGTTATAATCAGCTTTCCAATCACTCCTGCACACACTAAAAGAATTTGAACTCGTTGAAGTTCGAAAGGATTCTGTACGTCTCATTTCCCACTCATCACTTAAGATTTAGAATTAATTTATGTTATTTCACGTTACCATTATGTAGACAGTGAAACGTATAGGCTGAAAAAAATTGCTAAACCAGTTATTGTAACATCAACAAACTTCGAATCTCACTATCTCTCGTACCGTAACCAAAACAAAAACAACAGCGGCACGACATGCGTGAAATGTAAACAGTGGCGAAAGCTCACGATGAAGTGACCAGAATAGGTAATTAAATCATACAGAACTTATAAGCATACAGACGAATGAAAATTAATACGCGGCCGATGTATCCCTAAAGAACAACTACTTCAAATATGAAACATATCCCCTTCGCGACAGTTAGGTACCTTTCATCGAGATGTATAGGGTTGATTCAACCAGTATGGAAGAAATAAATAATTTTGTCGAAGCTCATGCACTTACAAATCACTTCACTTGTCGCTTCACTCTTTACTTCATCGTCTATATGCTATCAATTCACTTAGGTGTACACTAAAGGCACAAATTGTGTTCACTTACAGTAGCGGCACGATGAAAGTTCACTGGTCGTCGTTGTTTCCTTGCAGTTTTACAAAGCTTTCAATTTCTATCAGCAATTGCGCCACATACGTAGCCTGCCTTACTCAAAGAAAGGATTTTCGCGTTCCATTTTGGCACAAATGCGAGAAAAATCTATAAGAGCATACAAATAACACCGGAGTTCGATCATTCACTACGGTCAGCCGTATTTCGTAGCTCCCTTAGTCAAGGCAAGAGGGCGTTTAAGAGCCGGCCATTAAGATAGTAGCTTACTAAGCTTAGTAGCCCTTAGTGACGATCTATGAATACCATTGTGCTAGTATGCTTATACTTAGAACGCTACTTAGGCGTTAGTAGCTTACTAAGGAAACAGTGAATACGGCCGATATTGTTATCGGTACTCTTGGACACTCCATATATATTGGAGCAGTTGCCGCGTTGCTGTGAAACCGGTCTCCGCGTGTTAATTCGCACCCCACTCCAAATTAAGTTCATACTTGGCTTGGCCCAGTGGCTACGGTATGCGACTCCTACGCTGAGGTTCTAAGCTTATTTAATATGATATTTTTAAAACATTTCTTTTTACTTTTACAGAAGCCTGCTTTTCACAATTGTTTTCATTATTTTCACTGAAGTGTTCACTTTTTCTGTCGAGGAATTTTTGTGTTCATGCGGCAAGTAACGGTTTCCCAATTTCTCTCTTTGAATCATTTTATTTCCATGTCGCAATACGACGCATTTTTAAGATAATCATGTAATTGTATTCCTTTTCCAATGCAATACGGGTTATTGGAATCAAATCGTTGAAAAGAGCCGTTGAAATCAAGATAGAACGAGCCAGGGAGGGAAAGGGGAGTCCCTCCGGAGTTGGGGACGGTCGGCCATCTTTTTACTCGGCGAGCTGCGACTCCTCTTAACAAAAAGCTCCAGAGAAGCGTCTTGTCGGTAAATGTTGCTTTTTCCATTAAGAGGATAATCTATTGTAATCATCAAAGAACATAGCTTTTCCGGTTATGTTTATCCTACTCCACAGGGTGTTAAAAGTTCAACTAATAACGAAATCTGATTCGAAAACTTGGCATGAAGGGTAAGAATGTGTCCACAATATCACGTTGCAACATAAAAAGAAAACAAATACATGTGTATCTTAATAATGCGTCGTGTTGCGACACGAAAAAGAAATAATTCAAAGGGTGAAAAAATGGGAAAACATCAGACTTCGCAAGTTCACAAAAACATTTCTTCGCACAGAATTAAAGTTTTCAGTGAAAATCATTATTATAATTGTGAATAGCAGGTTTCTGCAAAAGAAAGAGTTGAAGGAAGTTATGAACAAACATTACCGCAGATGGGAATCGAACATGGAACTTTAGAATGGTATTCCAGTACCTCAATACCACATATACTGAATTACTTGCATGTCGATTTGAAGGGAGTACATTTCTCTTTTAAATTGTTAATTCCTTTTATACTATTAGTTATGAAATCGAGCTTAATATTGATTAATTGAGCTTGAGTTTGAGCAATAAATGATTGTATATTCAACGCGTAGGGTATCTCTTGTGGGGTAATACGTATGTTGACTTGTATCCTAGCGACTGGAGCGCCGCTATTTATTGCGACCGGTGGGAATCAATGGAACCATGGGATTGGAGAATCCTGTGTAGAGTATTTATGGTCAGACTAATGTCTTTCCACTTTGGGCACATTTGAATCGGTCATTTAGAATGCCCACAACGCATGAAGCGATCCTATAAATATTTGCGATATTGCATTACCAGTAGGGCGGATCGGAAAAATCGATTTTTTTCAAATCCATCAGGCCCAATGAAAAAAAGTTGTGGGACCGATCAAAAATAAGGCCTGAAAAATTTGAGACCTCTAGGTGAACCCCTGACCCTCGCTCAAATGCAATTTAGGGGGGGAGGGTCAACATTCTAAAAATATAGCATTTTAAGGTCATTCCCTATAGATTTAGCCGAGTTACTGCTCTTTAAGACAAAAATTTCGTGCATTTTGACGTATCTGCCACCGTTTAGCCACAAAATGCCTAATTTGAGTCCGCGCCCGTGAAGAAAATATTCCAACGCCCACGAAGCGTCGCGGATACAAGAGCCGCAGGCCGATCCCTTCCCCTCCACGCTCGCTTCTACCCCTCCCACGCCTCCAATACAGCAAAATTTGTCCCGCGCATGCTGCTAGGAGATCGTTTATCTTTGATAATATAAATCGGAAGATGGTAGAAGGTAATAAAGGAAGCGTAGTGAGACGACTCGTCTCTTATTTGCCGCCTCGTCGGCGTTAAACAAATCGATGTTACCAACTTTTAGAGAAGTGATGAAATATTTTTAGATCCGAGAGCGCAGGAAAGGAACCTACGGTCTATGAAAAGTCCTCTCGAGTGGCTATATAGGTGTGCGAACTTTCGATATGCGCTTCAATTTCGGTATTGTCCAACAGATGTGACTAAATGGATTTTTGGCGAAGGCCGCTCGCGTCCCCTCCCCGCACGCCTCTCTCACGCCTCAAACGCACCAAAATTCACACCAAGTGCGTCTTTCTTCGTTAGCCTAACTAATATTTAATGTTTCAATATCGTCTGTGGGGGAACAATCACGAAAGAATTACTCAATTATCTGCTTTCCAATATGTATTTCTTATGTTGGTGTCATTCCTCGTCTTTCGCTGTTGTCAACAAAGCTTTGGTGAATTTCTTCACGAATCTCTCTTCCGTGTGTATAATAAAAAGAAATATTTAACTTCAAATTTGAACGTTCATCAACAGATTTTTGAAAATCCACAGCACTAAGGTCAGATATAGCTGCAGGTACTGTGGTCTCTCTTTAATATGTCATCAGCGGGTAGTCCTTAAAGTCGATATTAAAATCCAGCAGTTAAAAAAATCTCGGATTGGCCGCCAAAAGCATCCTTGCAAAAACGCAAATTCGGTCCCTTGATTGCCCTCCCAATGTTTATGTCGCAAATGTAAGTCAACTTAGTGCAATTAGCAAATAGACCTCTGTAAGGGATGAAATATGATTTGATGCTTTCCCGGCGAATGATGTGGGTAAACTCTTCTCGGGATTCAACAAAATTTATCCCTGATGAGCCCCGAGTCGGAGCTTGAAAGGTTTACCATTATGGAAAGATTAACCCGGTGGGAATGCCGAGAAGAGTTTACTCACACAGCAAGGGATGTTGGAATTATGCTTGTAGCAGAGAGATGATGCCTCCTTTTTGGGCGGTATTCACTTGGTACCATCGCATTCAAATCCTTTTTAATTTTGTGTATCTAATTTTCACTCGGAAAGAAATCGAGAATCGCAGATTTTATAACTTTTACTAATCCTCCGACGGGGGAGGCAAACCCCCAAAAGTGGGACTCTGGTTCTTCCACTTAGAGCAAACATTCCCCTCTAAACTTGGATTGATAAGTCCTCTTGCCTTTTATCATCAGTAAAAAAGAAAGTCTTTCATTCCATCAAAATGTAGACCTTTGATGACACCCTTTGATACCTCTCTTTTTGTATTCACAATAATTAGCATCTTTTTCTGTCTTCGTAAGTAATTCTGGTACACTACCTTGGATGTATCTTACGAAGTTATGATTTTTGCGTCAGATAAAGTTGCGGGGACGATCATTGCTGTTGCTTGGTTCTTGCATATACCTCTATCACATTTGGCAGACGCATTTTCCCCGCAGAAGTTCCAGTTTGAGTTTAGTCCTAAATGTTTATTTCATTAGGAACGTAGAGATACAAATCGGATGCTTTCTCTTCAGTTTGATTTTCTTCCGATGAATTGATGAAGAAAATTTTTCATACTATTTTCCCATACAAGAATTGACGATGTCGACTCAACGCTCTCGGACGATTCCCTTTATTTCCTCAGTTGTCGAGTTTCTTTCGGACTCAATCCAGCAGCCATCATCTTTAGTTTTGTCCGCTGGTCTCTCAATATACTTCTTTATTAGGGGACCTTATGCTCCTCCTTGCACTTCACGCAAAATATAGCATAATTTCAAATGTTTCTTCAAAAGTACTTGATTTTTGTACTTCAACAAAAACCCTACTTTTGGCCTATTCGCATTTTCCGTAAGTTTTAGTACTTCATGTGGTACCGCTACATCCATTTAATCACACACAAAATAGAAAGGAAGCGTCACTATAGTTCGCACACATTTATAGCCACTCGAGAGGACTTTTCATAGACCGTAGGTTCCTTTCCTGCGCTCTCGGATCTAAAAATATTTCATCACTTCTCTTAAAGTTGGTAACATCGATTTGTTTAACGCCCACGAGGCGGCAAATAAGAGACGAGTCGTCTCACTACGCTTCCTTTATTACCTTCTACCATCTTCCGATTTATATTATCAAAGATAAACGATCTCCTAGCAGCATATGCGGGATGAATTTTGCTGTGTTAGAGTCGTGGGAGGGGTAGAAGCGAGCGTGGAGGGGAGGGGACCGGCCTGCGGCTCTTGTATCCGCGACGCTTCGTGGGCGTTGGAATATTTTCTTCACGGGCGCGGACTCAAACTAGGCATTTTGTGGCTAAACGGTGGCAGATACGTCAAAATGCCCAAAATTTTTGTCTTAAGGCCGTTTTACACGGTACACGGAATTGCGCAGGTTAGAGCTGCATTAATTTCTAAAATGGCGTGGCATTGCGCGAATGCATGAACGAAATTAGAACAGGGGCTATTTTGCCGTCTCACATCCACGCATTCTCGCATGTGTTCTAGCAATTTACCGCTTTACACGACGCAATTTTGATTGCGCCTTCACACGTACGTCAGACTGCGCAATTCCGTATACCGTGTAAAACGGCCTTTAAAGGGCAGTAACTCGGCAAAATCTATAGGGAATGACCTTAAAATACTATATTTTTAGAATTTTGACCTTCCACCCCTTAAATGCATTTGAGTGAGGGTCAGGGGTTCACCTAGAGGTCTCAAAATTTTTAGGCCTTATTTTTGATCGGTCCCACAACTTTTTTTAATTGGGACAGATGGATTTGAAAAAAAATCGATTTTTCCGATCCGCCCTAATTTACAGTCGTGAGGTATGGCATTGAAAAGTTGTGACTTAGATAACATCATTACGAATAAAACTACCGGTAAATAGCCCTAAATATATAGCTTATTTCTCCGTGAAATTTGGGTCACTTTGCGAGTGAAGACTTTTTTGAACCTATTTAAGACGGTGGTTGACAATATCAACAGATTTAGTGGTCGACTGAAGAATTCTCCATTATTGTAACATGTATTCGTGGACCGATCATTCATGTATTCCACGCCCGCCAAAAATATGTGCTGACACTGGCTGAGTGAGTTTAAAACTCCATGACGATGTTCTTAGAATAATAAATCAAGTAGATATAAAAAGATTGAGGCTTAGGTTACTGAGATGGAAGCTAGTAAATTTGGGAGACATTTATGGTATTCCTCCCCAGAAGCAGAAAACGTATTTATGTTATGACGCTGCGTCATAAAGACAAAAGAAAACTGGAAGCTGTAAGCCGATATTAACTGAAAATGGTGAAGATGTACCGAAAAAGTTAAACGAGGGGCTGGCTAATTTTTATCCCCGACTTATCACGTTTGGAAAAATAAAAAAATAAAGTTTTCGGTGGGGACCTACATTAAAATCGTTATGCAGGCATATTTTCCCAAATACATACACGTAAGCAGGTAAATTTTTCGAAGCCGATAAATAAGTATTTTGGTATAATTTTCATCTCACCAGTAAATTTATTTCGTGCATAAATTTTCTATTCGAGTTGTAATTGCTTAACTCCATTTTTTTCAAGTGGGTTTGGTGAACTCCATTTTTCATAGTTTTCAATTGTTCCCAAGAGGTTTTTTCCGACTCGACGCAGCCAATACGCGCTCCGTAACAAACTGTTTTGCGCAGAACAGGAAATTGGGCATCTTCAAATCGTGTTCTTTCCTCAACGGAGTGTGGAGTCCTTTTATAATTAAAACGGGAGTTGTGTTGTCACCTTGCGTCCATAAATTCGTTCACGCATTCAAAGAATGCGCGACTTTGAACGGTGGGGTTTAATGGCGCGTTTAATCTGCATCAAGTGGTGCAATTACGTGCCTCGAGTAAAATGGTCTGAAACTTTATTTTCTGGGTGCTCATCTCTAACTTTTTCTACTTAGTGGAATGAAAATTGAGTCTCCCGTGAGAAGCATGGGTTTAACTTTGAAAACATTTTCATGAGCTGCCTCCAGACGCGCGGCCAACATTAGCCATAGGTAGTTCATTTGAGGACTTTTTAGGAGGACTGAATGTTACTTACCTCGACGATCTCCTAACAGTACACACATGACGAGAATATTGTCATCATCATTGGTAAACAATCCTAATATTGGTTTGACGCAGATATCCATTCCTCTCTCCTATCCGATAGCCTTTTTCATTGCGACGCATTTCTTCTCTTTCACATCCTTTATAACCCTTTGTCCTGTGTAACTCATTCGGCCTTGCCCTTCTCCCCTTCCACCTGTCCATGTTTTTCATCAGGCCATCACCTCTCACAATGTGACCAACTATGTTGACCCGTCTTTTCCTTAAGGTGTTTAGAATACTTCTCTTTTCTCTCTCTCTTCTAAGTACTTCCTCATACACGGTCAATCCATTTTATCTTCACCATTCTTCGGTAGCACCACATTTCGTATGCTTCCACTCTTGACTTCTCTGCCGCTGTCAACGTCCAAGACTACCTTCCACAGAGAAACACACTCCATATGTAGTGAAGCAATTTAAATTTTAAGGTAATCGGTGTTATTCTGACTAGGCGGTAAGTTCAGCATCTCATTATCCGAAGAAACTTCGCTTAGCGTTTAGAGAACAACGTGTGTGCAGTGGCGGTCGGAGGGGGCGGGGCAGCAGCAGTAGAGGGGGTCCCAACTAGAGTACATACTAGTGTACTTAGTGTAAATTCCGTCTCTGCCACTGGATTGTGACTCACCAAAAGTGTGTGAAATAGGCCCCAAGTTTAGAGCTAATATCTATTTCAATTCTATTCATATTCATATTATGAAGAAGGTAACTATTTCGGAACATACAACTAAATACTTTTTGCACGAAGTGGCAAACTCCAAATATTTTGATTTTTATCTAGTGTGTGTCTCGACCCAATGGGTCTAGAGACCTCTCACACACTGCGTGTCGTATGTGACGTATAAAACTATATTTCGAAAAACATTTATGTATTAATGAGTAATAGAAAAAGAAAAATTAATTCCTTATTAACCACTAATGAAGTCCATTGGGAAAAGTAATCAATTACGATTGTAAATTAATGGAAAAAGAAAACAGAACATTATAATGTGTAAATATTACAAAAAAGAAATTTTCGCGTCACTTTTGGATCGACTGAAAAAACTTTGTCGGACGATTCTTTATTTCGAATTAGAATGTTTCCTTCGATTCTAATTCGGAGACATGCGAGAGTAAGCTTACTAGTCCGTGCCAATAGCGTCCTTGCGAGGGAAATAAATTTAGAACAAATATTTGTGCCGAGCGATTGGCGGTTTCCGTGCTCAATGGGTTCTGTGGATCAGTGGCGGATGGCGGAGAGGGGAAAAAACGGCGGGGGGGGGGGGGGGGGGTCACCCAATTTACACACCAGGTAAAATGGTGATTTTGTTCAGTTGTCGAATAGATGGAGGAGGGGAAACAACCTTGAAGTGATCTTACAAACCTCGAAATTCTGAAAAATTCCATTACCTCCCGAACCACGATTATCTACTGCTGGGAGGTTACTCCCCCCCCCCCCCCCCCCCCCCCGTTTCCCCCTCCTGGATATATGTTGGTGCGTGCTAATTCAAAATTGTGGCAGTTCTGTCCGCAGGTGAGTTGCAGCTGATTTCGCGTGGGGGTGGCTGAACGAGGAAGCCAATTGCTTCGCACGCACTCATTTGGGGTGGTTAGGGTTAGGGGTGGGGAGAAAGCAGAGCGGCGGGGGGCGCACGTGCTCCCCTTCACACGTGGACGTCGCAAAAAAGAAAAAAGAAGGCGGAGAGCGCGCACTCCTCCCAAGGACGCAGCCACGACGACGCCGACGACGACGTTGCCAAATCTCCGATTGCGCGCGTGCAGCGGAGGGACGCAAATATATTTTTCTCCCCCCGCAAAGGGGGGAGAGGAATTGGGTGGCGCGTGCCACACGCCACGCGGCAAAACAGACGAAGAAACGGATGCGACACACACTCCTCCAGTGCGTGCGTCCGTCTTATTGTTAGGCGATGATCTGCTGCTGCTGTGCATGATTGTTGCTGACCAATCGGCGAAGGATAGGCGCGGATTAAGGCCGCCGTTGTCGTTTTGGCATAATTAAATATGCTGGACCCCTTGGCGGTTTGCAATCCCTCTCCGCGTTAATGGGAGATGAGTTATAATGATGGCTTTCAGATATTCTCTCGTTATCTCTCGTTGAGCTGCTCAGGTTAAAATTTGCTGTTCAGGGACGCGGTTGCCGACACAACTGAAATAATTCCGATGGGTACGCCACAGGTATTTATTCACTAATGGGGGAAATGGGACTAGGTGGTAGAGGTGTGGTTGAAAGGGTGTTAACATGCCAGATGGGGCCTCCTACTGAAATATTGGCAAAAGTAGTAACCCCCCTCATTGCCCCGAATAAGTGAAGATCCTCGTGTTAGTCTGGGGCGATCTCATCCCTCACCTATTCGTAACAACATTCGGGTTGCATGATGATGGTAGAACACCCACAATGTTTTTTATTGACTACACTTAAATCTAACTTACACCGACCTAGATTTCAACGTGTGCGTAACCGTCATGCTCGGCGTTATTCGTTGAAACGGAGATCGGTTGTAGTTTGACTAAAGTGTGGAAAATTACAAAAGTGTGTGTTCTTCCATCATCACGATTGGAACATTCCTCCTATTTCAACCCGAGTGTATTTTTCATAGTCGGTTTGAATCATTGAGCGAGTCCATATCAGTCGAATAAGAACACCAATGAATGAACCGATGGATAATACTCGTGTGGTACAGTGGCGCAGCGAGGGGGCATGGGGGGTTTGGGTTTGGGCGATGAAATCTCCCCATAGCTCAGAGAAATTTTAAAGTTTAATCCATTTAACTTAATTGGATTAATATTACTTATAGAATAGTGTAAATATTAATAAAATATCCCTCAGAAGACCGTAAATATCACCATCTTTAACCATTTATAATAAAAATTTTCCAAGGGAGGGCTCCGTGCACCTCCCGCTTACCCTGGCGTGTATTCCACACCCTCAGACACCTCAGTGTTTTGCGCCTGAATTCCCCTCCTCCCCCCCCAGTCTTAATTCCCAGCTGCGCCCCTGCTCGTGTATGCAGCCCCTGCTCGTGTGAATCGTTGTGGAATCAAGTAAACAGTCATCAGCCATGGCGACCACTTTTACACCCGCCATCTTCATCAGACGGCGTGGAAAATATCCATGGCTTTCCGACGTGCGTACCGGGGGTCTGGGAAGAGATGTGGCCTCAGATGTGAGGAGCAGATTCATTTGGAATGGGGGGGGGTGTGGCCATGACGAGAGGGGGTGTTCCCAATACAGCAGTTTACATAGGAAAATAATGATAGTTAAGAGGGATGCTCCTCTTCGGAGACGAAGGGCTTGATATTCAGGTAAACACCCCAATTCACCCCTCCCCGGAAGAAAATTTTCTGGCTTGGACCGTAGGCAGAATTAGCTGCTTTCTTAGTGGCATATGGTGCTTTTTTATAATATATATTTCTATTAGAATAAAATCTTTCCTTAAATTACAATATTGCAAAGCGTGCTATGATAATGTGTAATCAGTATTTCACTGTACTCGTAAATTAATTTTTTGACTACATTTTCTTGCGTATAATATTTAAGGTAGTAACATGCTATAAGTTAGTTCATATTCTTTTCCTTTCTCGCCCCAAAACAAAACGTTGTCTACTTCTACGTCTACTTATTGTCAGAATCGGACAATAGCGTACCTACTCTTAAAGAGCTGCGCTTTCCCGTCAAATTCATAGGAACAAATGAAAATGGGTCGGTATTTTACAAATATAAAATAATTACAAAAACGTTTGCTTTAGTAATCAGTGGTTAATATCTTAAGATTGTTAAAACGCCATCTTTTATTTGCCATATTTGAGGAGCCTCTCGGCAATTGGCGCCTAAATAACATTTCCTCTTCCGCCCCCCCCCCCCTCTCTCCCCTGAATCAGTCATTGCGCTCATCATTCTTGAGAAATATTTCATTCTTTCCTCGTGCTGTCGGGGGGAGGGGGGTGGACAACTACAGTTGTAAGGTACCCTCGTAGTAGCGCTGCAATCCTTTGGCGTGGTTGAATTTCCCATTTGCATTTCTGTGCTTCATTTCCATTTTATCGCATTATTTTTCGCATTGTTCGTCATTGTCTTTTATCCCTTCTATTCGGGCTAACCTTATTAACAGTGGCCGGCGATACCTTGTGGAAATGTTTGGGAAAAGGACATTGATAATGACACTACGTGTCGAAACCGGGTCGGTATTTAAATAAAATCATGTGGAAGTTTACCATTCATAGTTTATTCTCATGCGGACTAACCTTGCCTTATTTTAATTAATAACTGTTAACTTATTTATGCTTTCCTTGTAAGTTTGTTTGCCTTGTGTCGCGATGCATATCGAGTGGTGGAAGCTCTCAACACCTTTAAGAGTGTTTGCGTTTTATTTTTTTTATTATTCTGTCGATAAGCATGGAGATAGCACTCCCGGCTGTAAAATCGCCCCCCTCTCTCCCTGTGCAATACTCCCCGGACCCTGGTCATGCCCCCCCCCCCCCCCGCACCCCTCCGAAATTTGATGCTGAATCCGCCCCTGCTTGTAGACGTCATCTTAGGTGGAGACCAAGAGCTAACAGAAAATCTTGGCAATATCGCTGTATTCATCCACCCATTCTTAAGATGTTCTCGATTCCTTGTCCATGTCTTTCCTCATCCAAGACTCTTCTCGATGTCCCTCCAACCCTCAGTCCCCGGCTATGTACCTGCTCACCAATCGAATGGCATGGGTGTGCCTGTGACGTGAGCATTTGGCTCTCTTCTGCGCGAAAGCCGCCAACACAGGTTCTCGAAATGCAATTGGAAAGCCCAAATGCGAGTTCGGTTTTGGTACTCTTGGAGCCTCTGGTGTCACTCACTCGTGGAATTAAAATCATCCCAACATATCGTCATTCGATCGAATGGCGATGTCAGTGGTCGATACTCGGTGTCGATACATAAAAAATTCAACACTCCGTTGCGATCCTTGCTTCTCGAGCGAATAATGCGTATGTTTGATTTTACACCCATTCTAGTAGTAACGGGAGTTTTCGAGTGTCTGTAATGCTGCCTCTCCTTTGGTCAGAATGTACATTGTACATACATAATTAAATATCTCATGCACGCCTCACACTCGAAATTATAAAATAACATGAAGAAGTTCTAAATGCGATTTCATGCTCTTCCCATGTGTTTTGCGCGTCAAAAACTAACGTATTTGTAAACTGGCGTATATCTATGTTCAAAGCAGAATGCAAGCATGTAAAATATGCTGTCAGAGCATATTTTACATGTCAGAGCGCGAGTCCAAATTCTTCCAAACTTGCGGTGACTAATCTTTCCCGCTGCCATTAAACCATCGGTAGCAAGTCTTCTTTGAAAACCCGCCAAGCCTTCTCCATATTAATTTTCCTCCACCTAGGTGTAAAAATATCGCATCATTTCCCGGGGATGGGTTGAATCTGTCTGAGGATCGAGTCTCCGCTCCAACAAAAATTTCAATGAAACAGCCTATGCCAAACAAATGAATTGGAACTTAGCGAAATCCAGGAATGTGTTTATGTGGTGAACCTTGTCTTGTTTCCATTCCTAATTGTTTTTCGTGGCGAGGCGTATAAAGTACAGCATGAGCTTTAAGGGAGAGAGTTTAGTGTTTAGGAAGAGAATGACTTAGGAGGTCAAAGGTGAGTTGGACATGACCAAACATCTGTGGTAGAGAGGAGAATGGTATCAAGGAATTTTACAAATCCTCGTGGCATATGCCTCGTGACATATGTGTCGTAATTGCAAAGCTCTCGAAAAAAACTACTGCGTGGCTTATAGTAGACCTCTTTTAAACATATGAATTACGGCACACAAATGAAGTTTTAAAAATTAGTAGAAAAAACTAATTTGATCTCACCATCGATGAAAGTTTTAAAATTTTCTGTTTTCCTTTCAATGTTACTTGGTCTCGTTTACCCCTTATAGGAAGATGATCAGCAAATCGCAGTAAAAGGAAAAAAAACTCTACCATTCCTTTGGAAACATTACTTTTTCGATGGACGTTGAGGTGTGTGGACCAGTTGAAAAACTAGTATTCTAGTCGAGTATCCTTCATTGTATGCGAACATATATTCTCGCTCCCTCTACTTGGAGCAGTAGTAGTAGTAGTAGTTGAAAACTCAATTAGCCAAAATCGAGTTGAAAAAAAAGTGACCTGAAGGGTTAAATGTTGACTTATGCAATTTAATTGTGGAAAATAGTCCCAGGCAAGTCTAAATATTCGGAAAAGGTCTGTGACAGTGACGCTATAGCAGAGACAATAACAATTGACGAACGCTCCGTGATGAGTGTCTTAATTTTAGCCACGGTCTTAGAATATAAGAAGGTCTGGACACTCCGTTCAGACATGGTCATTTAATGAAGCCGTTTCCCGTTGAGGCCGGTAGGGGCGCCACCTATCCTGAAGGGCAAGTTTCCTACGTATCTGTATACGATGCTTCAGTAATTATGAACTAATTTATGGCAAAAATGAATATAAACACATCGACAGTGGTTACTAGTTAACAAGTTCATATGCACTTAACATCTTATAGCGAAAAATACCTAGAAATCGTTCTCATACTTGAGTATTAATCAAATGGAAGGCGTTGGATTTCAGCTTCGTCTGCTTCGATACCTTTGTAAAATCTGTTACAGCCATAACGAAAGATTGTCAGCAGTTAAAACCTTATGTAGTGAGGAAAGGTATTTTTAAGGAAATAATTATTTGTAGCTATCTTGTGGTAAACGTTAATATAAGTTGTCATAGAAGCTACGTACGCACCATTGCCTCTGAGCCCATCGGCATGTTTCCACGGCCTTATAAGAATATAGATGATATTCCTTGCTTTCAAACACTATAAACAAATATAATATCAGAAACGCAAACGGCTTCTTACCAAGGCCGAAGTGAAATACTTCTTATGAAGTGACGTATGTTAATGTTTTTAATCTCCTGAGTCTCGATCAAGTGATAATAATAATGGCAGGGCACAGCAAACCTAAAAAAATGATTCTATCCTAGGGACGTTTTGCGGGTATAGAATAGGCATATTTAATCGTTGAACAGGGTTAATAATTTCCGGAAGTACCATTATTACCGTTAAAGGCTATTTTATAACGATGCTTGCCTACTCATCAAAGGATAATTTGAGATTTAAGGAAGTAAAATACCATATGAAAGATAAGAACGAAAGAGATTTTGCAAATAATTTCCGAATAAACTTCCACGAAAACAGTGCAATGGATATAATCCGAGGGATTTGCGGATGTCTGATCACTTGCAGGTGCTGGCAAATCTGAAATATTATCCCTCGCCCAAAAATAAGATGAGTAGTACGACAGAAACCACAGGCTAATACTGCTAATACGCGGTAAATGTACTTTTCATGAGAGTTGCACGCACCATCGATAACAGCTGCATTAAAAGAAATCATCGAAAGAGGTATTAAGAATGAAAACGATTCACATTTTTCCAACTTATATAATGTACACACACATCAAATCTACATTTCCAGAATGATTACACAATGCTATTGAAACTGAGATTATTTATACAATCAATGCAAGGTAATGTCATGAAAAATAAATTTTAAGTACTCACAATTTAACATTTCTATTAATTCTTTCTATTACTAATTTCTATTTCTAATTACTAATCATTCTAAGAGATTCAATTTAGTAGGAGAGAATGATGAATAGTTGATAAAAGCCGTCGCTTATCTTGCATTTTCTTAGTGTTACTTCATTCCTCCACTGTGAATGACATTGACCACTGGAACAGCAGAACCTGTAATTTAAAATATGTATAAATTTTGGAGCTTTAGCACACCAAAAAAAGGAATCGTACAGCTATTTCATCGCTTCTCAGGGTCCTTGGGGACTCTAAAAAGCGAAATCCCCGAAGTCTTGTGGCCATAACCAGTGGTGCAACGCGGTACCACACACGTCCACGGCATTTTCCTTTTTTCAGTAAATCCGCGATATATATCCGCGAAATATTTATGTAGAACAATAAGGAAATAATGCAGAATACTAACATTTGAAAATAAATGAAAACTAAATCTTAATTAATTACAAAAATGACTATTTCCACTCACCTGCAGTATGCGCTCAACAATACGGAAATTAACTTACCCGCTAATTCTTGCCCTCCAGAATACGTGGCGCCGCCCCGGCAAACGTGCGGCAGGTTGAGGAAACGACTTCAATAAAAGACCATGGGTTCCCAATGGAGTGGGATAGGAAGTGTCATGGGGCTGATTTTAGCCTATTAATATCTCACCGTATATTCGATCCGTATATTCGATCCAACTACCCCCAGTGGAAAATCTAATAACAATGTATGGTTATTTCAAGGAATGAATTTGACAGTTTAATGAAATACGCAATTAAGCTGAGCTGCTAATTGGCTTAAGTGAATAAATCTGAAGAGTGGACATCCAAATGCTACTCCAGTTGGAAGGAAAATATTTCTGGAGGAATGGATTTTCGATTGCCTTTGGCAGCCATCTGTGGGGAGCCACGGCTGCCCCCAACAGTGCGATTTCCCTCTGGCGGATGTGTGATGACGTCACACTCGACGGAGGTAGCGCGTATTTGAAATGAAGGTATGCTGACGTCGACAGTGGGGGTGGGGAAAGGTCTTCTCGAAGGTGTGATCGCGTGTGCTACATCATTCAAGGAGGTTGTAAATTGTATCTGGAGGCGCTGTATTGGAGTTTTAAGCGTGGTCAAATTTCCGCCATCTTGCTTTGACAATTTTTGGTCTTCGGCTGATATTTTGAGGTGGCCTAGTTTCTGAAAATGCGCTACATCAAGTGAAAAATGCTATTACAATAATCACTAGTATTTCGCCGGTGATTGTCAACAGATTTTTCCCGTCATTCGCGATGCACACTTCTATTAATGCATAAACTCTGTGTCTGTTAGCCGCTTCATTGCTGAAGATATCCTCGAAAGTATACTTTTGTACTGTAATATTTAGAATTCCGTTGGCTATAATAAGATTAAATACCAGTGTAAGTGCAGGTAAATGACTAGTTTATTCTCGTGAACATTTATTTTCAGCTGAGCTGGTTGTAGAACGTAATCGTGGTGACTGATAGTAATTTTTCCCTGGGAAAAGATGTTTGAGTCATAACTTCGAGAAGCCTACCAATGAAGTAAGAAAAAAGGTTTACATTGCTCGTTCCACAGTTTATTTTAATGTATTGACGGGTTATGACAAAAAATTTCACCACATAATAAGCATTGACCCTTATGGGATTGTCAATGTTTTGGTCATCAAAGTGGGCGCGGCTCGTCCTTCCCAAGCACCCCTCGTCCTTCCCAAGCACCCCTCGTCCTTCCCAAGCACCCCTCGTCCTTCCCAAGCACCCCTCGTCCTTCCCAAGCACCCCTCGTCCTTCCCAAGCACCCCTCGTCCTTCCCAAGCACCCCTCGTCCTTCCCAAGCACCCCTCGTCCTTCCCAAGCACCCCTCGTCCTTCCCAAGCACCCCTCGTCCTTCCCAAGCACCCCTCGTCCTTCCCAAGCACCCCTCGTCCTTCCCAAGCACCCCTCGTCCTTCCCAAGCACCCCTCGTCCTTCCCAAGCACCCCTCGTCCTTCCCAAGCACCCCTCGTCCTTCCCAAGCACCCCTCGTCCTTCCCAAGCACCCCTCGTCCTTCCCAAGCACCCCTCGTCCTTCCCAAGCACCCCTCGTCCTTCCCAAGCACCCCTCGTCCTTCCCAAGCACCCCTCGTCCTTCCCAAGCACCCCTCGTCCTTCCCAAGCACCCCTCGTCCTTCCCAAGCACCCCTCGTCCTTCCCAAGCACCCCTCGTCCTTCCCAAGCACCCCTCGTCCTTCCCAAGCACCCCTCGTCCTTCCCAAGCACCCCTCGTCCTTCCCAAGCACCCCTCGTCCTTCCCAAGCACCCCTCGTCCTTCCCAAGCACCCCTCGTCCTTCCCAAGCACCCCTCGTCCTTCCCAAGCACCCCTCGTCCTTCCCAAGCACCCCTCGTCCTTCCCAAGCACCCCTCGTCCTTCCCAAGCACCCCTCGTCCTTCCCAAGCACCCCTCGTCCTTCCCAAGCACCCCTCGTCCTTCCCAAGCACCCCTCGTCCTTCCCAAGCACCCCTCGTCCTTCCCAAGCACCCCTCGTCCTTCCCAAGCACCCCTCGTCCTTCCCGGCGGCCACACATCGCTCCACGCTCGAAACCAGTGGTGTCCCCTCCACTACATTATACACTTCCAACCTCTTTCATATCATTCCCCGCATTCGGTGCTCTTATCGTCCATGCGATAAGTGGCGCAGCAAGGGGGGGGGGGGGAGGGGCGTTTGGAGGAGAAACCCCCCCCCCACCCCCCCAGAGCTCTGAAGCTTTTTAAAGTTTAATCCAATTTACTTAATTGTATTATTGTTAATTACAAAATAGTGTAAATATTAATAAAATATCCCTCCGAAAGCCGTAAAACTCACCATTTTGAATTATTTATCTTGAAATGTTTCTAAAGGAGTGCCCCCTCACCTCCCCCCTTACCTTGGCGGGTATTCCACACCCCCAGACACCCGAGCATTACTTGTGCCTAAACCCCCCCCCCAAGCCTTAATTCCTAGCTGCGCCCCTGCATGCGATGCGTTTTATGCCAGCGAATGAACAGTGTTTCGCTAGTATCCGATCAGTGGCTCATCAACAAAGTCTTTCCGATAGTCTTTATTTAGTCGGGGCCCCTCTCTGCTTCTCCTCTTTGCCTAACGTTCCTTTCTTTTGATTTCGGCGCAGGCCCTTCGGCGGAGAGAACGCGACTGTGAGCACGAGATGGAGCGGTTGGCGCGGGAGAAGATCGCGGCGCAGCAGAGGCTGTCTGCGCTCAAGAAGGAGCTCTCGGCGCAGTGGGACCACATAGACTTCAACGCGCTGCTGCCCCAGGGGCCTCCGGACGAACCGCCGCCGCCGCCCCCGCCGCGGCCAACGCCCCCTCCGGACCACTACTCCAACTCCACGTCCACCGCCTCGGGTGAGTTGAGCCATTCATTAATCCCATTCCGGCTATAGGGTGGTTTCCTATTATTTTTTGCCGGGAAATATCCGTTTGACGTCGTACTGGTTCCTGCTGCCGCAACTGAGGTGACCTTGGGGCGAGGCTTTGAGCGCTGATTCGACGCAGGATGCTAGCAGGTAGCAGAGTACCATGCTATCTGGTAGCGCTTGGCTTAATTAAGGATAATTAATACCTTATCAAACAAAGAAAACTTTCCGACCACAGGCAGTTTTAATAGGTGATTATTAAGACATGTTTCCCTGAGCTCTGTGCCTCATGCATGCGTTGGTAACCTCAGGCGATGTAAAACTCCTATCTACTCATATAGAAACTAGGTCCCTGTGACGTCACGTGGAGTGGCATCGAATGGGCGCCAATCTGGCCTTTTTCAAACGAGAATAAAATTGACCATTAACATTCATCTAAACCGGTATTTCTAAAACCAAATAATTAAAATAAATACAACGAATCGCAATCAACGCCTTTCGTTTTCTTTGATGAAGGAAACTACCCTATTCACTAGGGATAGGCGGTATTTTCCTCGCAACAAACGTTCCCATGGAGATGGATGGAAGTTAATCCTCAGTCTCCTTCTGGGTCGACAACCACGATCAACGTGGGTTCCTTCATGTCATGATACACTGGAAGGCAACCCAAGTCATAGTGTATTTAGGCAACCCATCCACTCCACCTGAATGAGAAGAGCCATCCCAGAAGATGTCATGGTATCTGCACTCATACTCACCTCCCTTGCTGGTGAGGAAAACCTCCATTAAGATCACCTGAAGAAAACCTCCACCCAGGATGGCTACAGTCAATGCCAAATGGATGCGGTCCTCAAAAGGGCCCTTGAACCAAATAAGACCTCATCGAAGGAAGAGTCCGCCTCGAAGACCTAGAAGCTGTATCCACCTCTCCATATGTATATATATATATTGGGGAAGATCTCCAGGATCTTGAGGAGGTTTGACATTGACCATCCACCTTCCTACATCAAAATTAAGAACTCATCTAGTGAAGGCAAAGGGCCCAACTGGACTGAAATCTCCAGGAGTATAAGCTATACTAAGTGAATGTGGCCAATCTTACATTGAAGAGGCAAACCACAAAATGGAAACCACGTTGAAAGGACAGTGCTGACCCCTTAGACTGGGGTAGCCTGAGAAATCAGCAGAGGCCAAGTGCACAGCGTCCATCACAGCCAGTGGCGCCAACTCCATGGGGCCTGAGGGGGCCCGAGCCCCCTCAAACATTTGTTATAGGTGTGAGTAAAAAATGTGTCAGACTTGTCGATTTTCCCCAGGGTGTCCAGATATCAAGATTAGAGCTCTCTGTGTTCTAATTTTGATCATGTGACTCTTCTAAAATGCTTAAAAAACTTAAAACTCACTACTTATAAAATTTCCCGGGTCAAGATCCCTGGTTCGGGCCCCCCCAAATATTTTTTGTAAGTCGGCATCCCTGATCACAACCATGTGATTTAGAGGGGAGAAACAAAACTCCTGTAGTTATCCTATGGAGATGGGAATCAATTGGTGAAAAAATATGTTCAGATCTGACAGCATGGCAACGTGGTAACAGCTACAAAATTAGTGGCTCACCTCCTGAAAGTACAAGGATGCTGGCAGCCAACCAGGAGACAGTGAGGGAGGAGCTGCTCAGTTATTTGTATGCATGTATATAAACGTAACGTACCAATGGAATGGCATTAGATTCCCGAATCCTTTAGGACGATTAGCAAGTCACTTGTTGAAAAGTTTGACAATCATATCCCGTGTGAAATGCGAGAAATCTTCACTGCCATTGTTCACCATGATTATACCAGACATTACATCGGTTGCTGCGACAAAATGTGAGGCCCAAGAAAGTATTTGCAAGGGTCAAGGTTGAGTGATAAATGTTTTCTTAGGCAAAGTTTATTGTATGTTATGTGAGTCAATCATACTAAGTTAGTGCATTAGTAAAATTATTAAATTTTCATACTTTTCCTCCTCCTAAGCATTGAATTTAACGGAAATAAAGTTTCATATTGAAATAAGCTACACAAAATCGTCATTGAAATCATTTAATAACTTGTGTTAATTTGAATAAAGTAATTATAAAAATATGATCATTTCCATTTGCTTTTCAGCTTAAAATTTGTTTTTGATGTTATGTTTTACACAAAATCTTTGTTACAAAATGAGATTAAGATATGGCTTCAAGGCAATTGGGTGAAGAGATGTAAGATTTTTTGTGAATGAAGACATGTTATTTACTAGTAGGCAAAAATTGGAAAAAATTAAAAATCTCATTGAAAACCCCAGGCCTTGACAAATGTCTTAGCATCATTGTCAAAGTTTTGGTTAAAATATGAGCCCCTCCATGTTGAATTGAGGTGTAATTACCCATTCGCAAGAAGGAGAGTGGCACTGGCACAGCCTGCGTTTGTTATCTCGATTCCTTGGATTAAAGTGGGAGTTGCAAGAGTGATAGGTACATATGTACTTGGATGCAAACGTACAGCTTAGCTGGAAGAATCCAGTGATTGTGGAACTGCTCCGTCTAGTCTACTGGTTCTACTCGGTTCTCTCAAAGCCTTCAACTCTTCCGCTGCTGTGACTGCTTTGCGCCAGTATCTTGTGAAATATTTTTGGGGTGAAGTCACTCTCCAGGCCGACCCAAAATGATCCGAGTAATTTATTACACCGTACAAAAACTGAAATTATTTTTAAAAAGTTGATTAATGAAAGTCCCATTTATTCCATAATGTAAAAGAAATTGTATTCCATAATCACATGGAAGAAGAAACGTGTGGTTAAAAATGAATTTTTTAACCAAATTTTGTGATTTAGGGACCTCCGCAATTACCATCACGGAAGGGTGGCCAGCATCGACCGGGAAACATTCGTGGCCTCCAAAACAAGTGACGGAGAGACATGTTTCGAAATATTTTTAACTATATTGGCAAAACTAATGATGAAACAAAAAAAAGTGAAACATTCTGAATATTGGATTACTTCTGTGAATTCACGTGTAATATGTTTGAATGCTCAACAAAGGGTGATTTTTTGTGTGTGTGCATGTCTTCCATATTTTTCATGTGTATCTGTGAAGTTATACCCTTGCTTATGGTTTGGATCATGTGGGCACTTGAAGCACTGGCCCTTAATGAGTCCCTTCAGTTGAGGCAGGGCAGCACGTGTGGCTCCAAAGTGATTTTCTCTTTTAATGTAATACATTGCTTTTAATTTAAGCTGTGTAAGGAATAAGAAATTCTGCATTGTATTGAAAACAAATGCACGATTTACAACTGAGAAAGTTCATCAGAATGCTTATGTTAAGCCGCAAGTTAATAATGTAAAGAACATTGTAAAGCTATAGCTTTTCTGGATTCTACTCTAAAAATTATATTTTTACTGAAACATTGCACATCTCATGAGGTATTTCTCTAATTTATCTATCAACGACTTTTATCGCTCTTCACTGTCTTAGTCACCTGGATTAGAAAAATTAAATTGTGATAAAAGATTTGAAAGCTAGCTTTTTATATGTATAAGTAAATTGATGACTTTGTGCTTCTTCAGTGTAAAATTTAAAAACATGATAATGATTGGTGTCATCAACTAAAGCTCAAGTACATATTGTGAAGTACGGCCCCAACCACCTGGCCCTGTAGGGGCTTTCTCTAACTCGATAGCAAGTCTTATCGACGTTGCTGCGTCGTTAGCTTATCGAAAATCTTCACTAACGACAATTGGTTTTCTCTACGCTCGCTTAACGATATTTTCTCGATAGCACTAACGAAAAATGCCGATAGCTTATCCGGGGACTCGGGAGCCCGTCTTAAGCTTATCGACGCCCGCTATATTGTTTTTAGGTTTCGGTTGCTCAGTGCGTGGCAAAGTTATAATTCTGCTACCACCAAGCGATAAAGGTATTTTTACTTGAAAAGTTATATCCTACCTACTATATACCTAATACTATCCTACTATATACCTAATATTATAATATAAGTCCCAACGAAAAATATGCCTGTGTTTTGATGGGTACATGCATACACTTATTTTAGAATCATTTTCAGCTGCTGATTGCAGTGATTTCCTATGCCTAATTGTGGCTACCAACGATAAACCTATGTTACGCTTTGATTTGTGTGAATTTAATCAGTGATTCGATGCCTCAACATGGCGGACGACTATGAATATATTTATATTATTTCCTTAAATGCACATTTTTTTTCTGTTTGCTATACTGTGCTTATCTTCGCTTTGCGTAGAATATAATTATAAGTAATAACAGCACCAACAACATTAACACTTCCGTAATCTTTACTCAAGAAATTGACACTAAAAAGCGTTAAGTATGTGACACGAGTTCACAATCACAACACTCACGATGATTCCTTCCATGACATCCGCGTAACCTCGGTATTTTTTATCAACGAATTGATTTCAAGCATCTCAAAATATGATGAAAGCGTCAATAAGTTTTTCTAATTGAATAACTACCACTGTGGAAGTTGTGGACTTAAAGCGGAAGGCAAAAGATGTAAACAAGCCGTGGCAGAAGATGCACTCCAAAATTTACATTGTTACAATACTAATAAAAATAATTTTGTTACTACTATAATCACGACAGTAAAATTATTATAGGCGTAGGTAACCGAGTAAGTAGCAGACAAAGTCCTCTTCAAGATGATAATACTTGAACATAACGATACATAGTGCACCAAAAGTAGCCGATATTCTTCTGTCGACGACTGTTGAATCCTTGAATATACACGCTTATTTACACTAGTTTCCCCCTTATTTTATTTTGTTCTTCATGGAAATATATTACAACACATCATAAAAACAGCAAATGAATCCACTACTAAAATAATACTCATCAGTTTTCTCCATCATTTATTATTCTTTTCCAAATCGACCGGTGCGTCGTTTAGCAGCTTCTTGTTTATTTATCGTTTATTAGCTACCGTAGTAAGGCGCTGCTTCTTGATGCTGCCGAACGAAGAAATCTAGGCATTGTGATTGGTTGAAAATTCTAGCCTCACTCGCAGGCGCCTACGGTGTATTGTTTGCTATCGACGAACCGTGGTCTTGTTTTGCAACGACGAGCTGTCGTTAAGGTGAGATACAGAAACACACTTTCGATAAGAGGGTGTCGTTGCAAGAGAGGACATTCGTTAACAACCCGTTAACAACAATTCGTTAACGAGTTAGAGAAAGCCCCTACTGATGTTGCTAAGGAACGAAACATTACTCCAAACTGAAGTACTACTACTTACACAATAAATTATGCAAATGGGAGCAAAGTTGACATAGTTAATGCATAGCACTATTGATTCTTACCATGCATTATATGATGATATTACTAATTAGTAGTTGAAATACTGCTATTGAAACTTAGGATTCTGACGAGTAGTTATGTCCCATGGATGGTATTGTCATGTTACTCATCCTTTATAACATGAAATTTTCCTCGAATTACAATGTGTCTGAAACTTTTTAGAAGATGATGAATCTATTGGCTATGTAGCTCATGCTTTGCATCAACGTAAATTGCCTCTACAAAACACTATTTCTGCTTTCTTCAAATACATTTCATGTACATATTTTTCCGCACTGATTGCACTATGATGCTGAGTAGGTATAAGAAAAATGGGGTTTGTTTATTCCAATTGGTACAATGTTGACAAAAACACTGATAGATGCTGATGTTGGCCCTGTTAGAGTACTTATGATGATATCCATTCCATTGGGAGTGATTAAATTAATGCTTATGGCAATATAAAGAAGAAAATCTGTGTGTAAGGGATATTAGTGCTATAAATTGGAATTTTAATAAAAGACTAATCACAGTAGAGAAAGTGAAAAAATTACATTGTACGTATAAGCAAATAGAAACCCCATTCCAAAGGCCAGTGGCCTATGATGAGTCTATGCCAGGTTTTCGCATGTAGATGATCTGTAAGATGGTCCCGTTCGATGAGTTTCCAAGGCTCATTTGATTGTAGCCATTTCATTATTTTCAGGAAAGAGGTAGCTGGTAGGGTTTCCCACATCCAATCCAATTGTTTTTTTTTATTGAACACCATTATGGGGACTACCTTTCGTCTAGCTTCCCCTACCTTTAGACCTATCCAGCATGGGTGGCCCTACCAGGAGTAATTGAGAATCACTCCTGCCATTGGAGCCATAGAGGACATAGTTATGCTCAAGTCTTTCAACCATGACAGTAGATGTTGATTGGGATGCAAAAACAGTCATGAAAAGGTAGTCAAAGTTATGAAATACAAAGTTAATCAAGAAGTGCTCTGCAATTGAATGAATTTATCAACTGATGATCGATGAGATCTTCTTGCTATTGGAATAAACCAATGAAAGCTAATGGATGTCGACCCAATCATTTGATGCAAACCAAAGCCTCCAAATTGGTTCCAACCAGCACGTACGGTCTGCACCGATTGGCTGACTGCTTGTTAATGGGATGATAAGTAACGGCTGGCTTCTTTTCTCTTGCTGGATGTAGAGCGTGGCCACGTGAGCGACGAGGAGCCCCATTCTGCCGATGGCACCCCCAACTCCCCCCCACGCCCCCTCTGCCTCACCCCTCCGTCCGCTGCACCCCTAGACGACGACCTCCCTGCATCCTCTCAACTCTCATCCAGGCTGCACAGCAGACAGGTGGGTCCTTGCTCTTTAATCTCTTATTATGCATGTCATTCATTTATTATTGCTTACATGAAGAAACATTGCGAAAAATTTATGCTAGTTATGTGGGGCTTGGGTAAAGGGGCCATTATTAGGGTCCATGCCAGAGTTAATTGAGGCCCTCAAGAGACAATGTCACTGGGTGAGTGAGTTCCGTGATGGGTCTAACCAGTCGGAGTACAATTTTTACTTTAGTTCTTTGTATACATATGTTAGTAGTGACTATGGAGAGTAATGGTACTCTTGACAGTGGATTGATGATGCATGTCTTTTGATCAGTGATGACATTTATCGTCCAAACAGAAAAATGGACGAAATGGGGCATGGGGAAGCAGTTAGGTGGGAGTGATGTTGTTCCAAACACTTCGCTTTAAGGCTTGCTCACATGGCCAGTGGATTCTGGAAGCGAATACATAAAATGGAATTGATAACGAGTGGAACCGGGAACTCTGCTGGCCTTTACCTGGGCCATGCATAACAACCATAAACCTTGCAAACGCCTCATCCTCTCTAAACAAGGACCTAAGGTTTCCTTTGGGATGAATACTGTTTGGAGTTGAGTGAATTGTCTCTCATTGCTCAAACAACAATAGCAAAACATTAGAAAAACGACATGAAAACATCCATCATGATACTGCGCGAAGTGCAACACCTAGTAATAATTAATTGTGGATATAAATTTTCCCTTTTGCTATAAATGACGTGTTTAAATGGGTTGAATTGTTCTCCGCTAGGGAACAAACAATATTTTAACATTGCATGCATTTTTCTACGCAAGCGAACAAACAATGTGTATATTTGCCGTTTCCACTAAGGTAGCTCTGAGCAAACCTGGATGGTATTGTGTGTCATTGAAGGCTTCTCGGGTGGCCAAGATATTTCTCGGTGTGCAGGAGAAGATAATCCTGATCCTCTCTCACTGCAGCTACACATGTGTAGCTGTTACTTTACCCATTGATATTTTATTGGGATATTTTGCTTTTTTCATCTCTAGCTGTGTTGGTAAATTTTGATAAACAGGGTTATATTTTTGACATCACTTTTCATCATTTGTAGTTAATTTAATTTTAATAACTGAGGTGATGTTTGAATTATATTAATCACTTTTCTTTATATCGCCAAATAGATGTACAGGTAATAGTAATTCTGGGGATGTGCAATATTTATTGGTTGTAAGAGTGATGTGTGGTGCTGCTTGCGCTGTGTGGATGTTCTCCATGTTGAGTGCACTGCTCTGTCTCTCCGTAGGAAGCAAGCAGCGCCCCTCTGAGCATTGCCACGGCGCTCGTGTCCCCGAGTGCTGCCCCCATCCACCTGGTGCCCTCTAACCACCAGAGGGCATTCCCGGGTGTCGTGATGGCGCCCTCTGCACACCACCTGTCTCCCTCGCCCCCAAGTGGTGCTCCCTCACCACAGCCCTTGGCGCTCACCGTGCACCCAACCAGCCCCACACCACCTGTCGGCCACTTTCACCATTCCTCCAGAGGTGAGTCGTCCGTCAGTCGAAGAAAGCAATCGTCACCAGACTGGCAATGAATGCACAAAAAGGACTCTCTCATGTGTATACCGCTGGAGATTTTGACAGCTTGTTTGTGCTACCTTTGTCATGCCCTCAAAGGTAAATGAGGAGGAAATGGCTTGGAAGGTGGATGAAAGGGGAGGGAGCTATTTGTGCAAGCTGTTCATACACCTCATCTACTTCTTCCTCCCTACGATTGCTAGTGGGCATGTAAACTTGGACCACCACAAAGTTGGTAGGTCGTGCTTCAATTTCTACCACCAGAATCCTATCGCTTACCTGGTCTATGCCTACCACACCATCTTCCCGTTTAATACTAAAGCTACCCCTCGTTGACTTTTCTCCCCACCATATATATAACCCTACGCATATCCATCACTCCAATAGTCCCCACCATCCTTCCACCTCACCTCGCATAATCCTAAGATATCTATCCTCCCTTTCTCCATTTCTCTTTTGACATTGTCTAGCTTACACCTCCCTCATCATTGTCCATATGTTCATTTTTGCTTTCTCTTTTCTGTCTTATTTTCTTCTTTCTTGGATGCTGCTGCTGATGATGAGTCTATGCCAGGTTTTCGCATGTAGATGATCTGTAAGATGGTCCCGTTCGATGAGTTTCCAAGGCTCATTTGATTGTAGCCATTTCATTATTTTCAGGAAAGAGGTAGCTGGTAGGGTTTCCCACATCCAATCCAATTGTTTTTTTATTTAACAACATTATGGGGACTACCTTTCGTCTAGCTTCCCCTACCTTTAGACCTATCCAGCATGGGTGGCCCTACCAGGAGTAATTGAGAATCACTCCTGCCATTGGAGCCATAGAGGACATAGTTATGCTCAAGTCTTTCAACCATGACAAAGTTAAGCCCAAGGAAAATTATAATGTGTGAAAAAATACATAATTTACTGCAAATTCAGCTTCTAAAATGCAAAATGTGAAGGGGTGAAATGTGTAGAAAGACGTTCTGGGTGATAAGTGGTTGGGTTGCCTCTACACTCTATATTTTTACATATATCACACATTCTCACCCCATCACAAAGCCACAGATCTATTTTGTTAATTAAATTTTTTGTTAATGTAATGCTGAAAGTTTTAATCACCTTTGGTCGTCACCATAATGGTTTTATTTTCAATAAATTATTCTCCTTGCAGAAATTTTTTCCAAATTTTGCCTGAATTCACACAAAATTTTAAGCTCCAAGGCTCTGGTACCAGTGGTTAATGTTAACCAATTATGGCAAAACTTGACTCTGATATGAGTACGCCCACAACTTTCCATGCACAGCGGGTAAATTTGATCCCAAAAATAAAGATTTTTCAGCTCACGCAGTTGCGTATACTACTCGCATGACTGGTGTTTATTTAGTCTATCTGTGGATTCCATGTGTGTACCTCCATCAATGATGACATGGTGTCTTATTCCTGCTCCAGGCGTGTCATTGGCTCACAAAAGCTTCAGCCCACCAGATGGCAAGCCGTTACCGTTGGTGTCATCGGCAAGCATGGCGGCCACCACGATATCAGTGCCTACAATTCACCTTGCAGGCAAGGTTCTGCAGCATCCGGTGGCCTTCCTTGGAGCCATGGCTTCCACGGCACCGAGGTCGCCCCGTGAGATGGTCTCGGACGTGGAGGCCATGGCAACCCCAAGCCCCAAGTTCCCCTCCTCTCCGCACCACCACCTGCACCACCCAACAACGGCCGTCGCCATCGCAGGTACCTATGCACTCCACTTCACTCCTTTTCTTGCGTCACCAAAACTGCTTGATTCTGCTTTTCCCAAATTTCTGCAGCGCAGTTGTGATTTTTCCTCCAAGGTCATTTCTCTCGTCTCACAAAGGGGTGTGTTCTGGCTTCAGCATGGATTGGCCACATTCTCACTGATATTTACGCTTGAGCCAGCTGACTGTGATTGTGTTTCCATTTTTAAATTCTGTTTCCATTAATCATCAATGAGGATATTTTCTACATCTCTACAACCTTGTAGTGTCTTATCTGTTGAAGTTGTTTTTTGCATGTTGCACCTTCAATTCCCTTCCGAATTATATGATAGAAGTCTCCTGGCTTAGTAACCTCTGCTACTTATCATAATGGCTGGAATGGCTGGCCAATATGCCTAGTAGTACTTCAATGCCTTACTCTACAAATATTGACTAATGCTGGAAAAAAATCTTTCTACTTTCAGTTCTGTTCTTTGAATTTGTCAGGGCCTACTTCTGATTTCTCACTAGAGTTTAAAAGAGATATTGTGAAACGTAATTCTAGATACCAACGGTAAATCAGACAATAAGGTTTACGGGCAAAATGTGTAATTTATTTGGGATTAATATGTGCATTACTTGACATTTTCACATCTGATACATAGTTTTTATTGTTCATGTTGAATTTCGCATGGAATAACACACATTCTTACTTCAACAAGGTTGACTTTAATCTGGACTTCCGAACACTCTTACGTGTCTTACACAACCAGCAGGGAGAAGACGTTAAATAAAAAAAGAAGAACAAAATTCACCGTGGCGATTCGCCAAGATGATGTCACAGAAAAAAACAAACATTACAACACTCCCTCATTTGCTGTGACATCATTTACACAATACAAACAATCATAAACAAAAAAAATGGTCCACACTAAAAAAAAATTGTTTCAATATTCCACTCTTGAATATTGTTGTAACTTCATAACAAATTCATTTTTTCCCTGAATTTTTGCATCTTTGGTCCATTAGATGGCTAAGTGAATACATCTGCCATGTTATCATTACTACATATATAAAATCAACAGATTTAGGCGTTACTTGGTGGAACGATGAGATATTCATGGTTAAATAAAAACACAGTACTATTCCACAACCTTAATTCAATTCAAACATCACCTCAGTTATTAAAATTAAATTAACTACAAATGATGAAAAGTGATGTCAAAAATATAACCCTGTTTATCAAAATTTACCAACACAGCTAGAGATGAAAAAAGCAAAATATCCCAATAAGGTTGTGGAATAGTACTGTGTTTTTATTTAACCATGAATACTACATATATATTCATATCTTAAAATACCCTTTTTAACATAATCTCTACAAAAGTTATACTTTATATCCAAATGCTTAGACAACACTGTATCCCCATCATGCTTAGCAAGCCACATTTCACTCATGTTATCAGCTTTGATAACAAATGGGTTGGCTAAATGCCTCTCTTGACCTAATTCTGTTGATATGTACCTGAGCCACAATGCTTCTTTGGCTCCCTCAAACATAGATACATACTCTGCTTCGCAAGTAGATGCTGATACAGTGTCTGACTTCTTGGGTAATTTACTATTCCAACTTACTGGAGCATTTGCAAACATAGATACATAACCAGTAACAGATTTTCTCTCCAAGGAATTGGCAAAATCTGCATCACTAAACAGCAAAATAGGACATTCTGAACGACAAAATTTCAATTTTACATCCAAAGTCCTTTTCAAGTATAACATAATGTGCTTTACATCTTGCCAGTTTCTATTAGATGGATTACTATTGCTTTGACTAGCTTTACATACAGCATAATATATGTCAGGCCTTGTAGTAGTGGCTACATATAACAACATACCAACAGCTTTCATGTACACATACTCATTGAACCTTTCGGTATCTTGATCATGATGTCTGTCATTTCTATCTATCTCTAATGGAGACGACCTTCCCTTCCCTTCTTAAAGTCTGAATTCCTTTAGTATTTGTCGTATGTAAGGAGTTTGGTGAATAAACATCTCATGGTTCCCATACTCGATACTCATTGACAAAAAATGTGTCATCTTCCCTAGGACTCTAATCTCGAGTTTGCATCCTAATTCTTTCTTAAAACATTCTACTTGTTCAATCTTCCCCCAACATGCCAAATCATCAACGTAAATACCAATACATAGATCTTTACTCTCATTCACGTACAGGCATGGATCCTTTACCAGCTTCTTCAAACCCAAATCATTCAAGACGTTATGCAAAGTCACATGCCACTCCCTAGCGCTTTGTTTTAAACCATATAAA
The DNA here is from genome assembly GCF_921293095.1 of Ischnura elegans. Classification (NCBI taxonomy): domain Eukaryota; kingdom Metazoa; phylum Arthropoda; class Insecta; order Odonata; family Coenagrionidae; genus Ischnura; species Ischnura elegans. The sequence continues at coordinate 4,070,292 of NC_060248.1, read as the reverse complement.
CTTTTTAAAAGTTTCCACATCTTTCTCTCATCTATTGTAAAGAACCTTGGTTGGTCCATATACACTTCTTCAGTAAGTTCACTGTGCAAGTACGCTGTAAGAACGTCAATGTGCTCTTGCACCCTATTGTTTTGAACAGCTAGTGCCATCATCAGCCTAATTGTCTTTCTTTTGATAACTGGGGCATAAGTATCATGAAAATCTACACCGTGAACTTGCTTAAACCCCTGTGCCACCAATTTGGCCTTGAACCTATTCACACTGCCATCTGGATTTTTCTTTAGTTTCAGAACCCACTTACATCCTAGAACGTTCTTATCAACAGGTCTTATCTACCAACACATAAGTGCCTGCAGCTCTAATACTTTCTAACTCACTCTCCATAGCTGCCCTCCACTCATCAGCATATTCTCCACTTAAAGCTTCTACTGGGCTTAAGGGTTCCTCAATAAAATCAGATATTAATGCTGAGAAATTGCAACAAGAACATTTTTTCACCTCATGTTCCCTTTCACTTCTACGTAATGGGGCAATATCTAAATCCTCAGCTTCATCATCCATGCCACTAACCACATCATTCTCATCGGCCCCAACTTCAGTTATGACCTCATTCCTATCCCCAACTTCATTCACAAAATCATCATCTGCAATCACATCTAAATTCTCATCATCATAGTCACAATCATAAACCATCATTCTGTCTTTTGATGTAGTCCTTTCTTTGAAGGGAAACTTGTTTTCTTGGAATTTAACATGCACACTCCTATCACTACCTTCTTCGAACTTAAATTATACAATCTGTAACCTTTAACGCAGTTCTCATATCCTAAGAATACACATTGCACTGCTCTGGGTAGGAATTTACCTTGTTTTTTCGCTAACCAGGCAGCACACCCAAATATTCTCAGTCTGCTCAAATCTTTATCCACTCTCTGTCCCTTCCACAATTGAAAAGGGATTCTATTATTTATCGCTTGTGAAGGACTTAAATTGTGTATGAAACATGCTGTGTTGGCAGCTTCACACCAAAATGATGTAGGCAAACCTGACTGAAATAATAAACATCTTACCATGTCTGCAATAGTTCGGTTATACCTTTCTGCCACCCCATTCTGTTGTGGAGAGTATGCGACCGATTTTCGATGAACAATCCCATTTTCTCTGAGAAAGTTCTCAAAAATACCCCCACAATACTCACCGCCCCCATCAGTCTGTAAGTATTTTAATTCTAGGCCATGCAGTTTCTCTACTTCAACCTTATAATCCTTAAATTTTGAAAAGACTTCATTCTTTTTCTTACAGAATTTCACTACTGCGTACCTACTAAAATCATCAATAAAGGTTACCATGTACATTGCACCACCGTTTGATCTAACTGGAGAAATCATTAAATCACTGTGCACTATTTCTAATGGTTTGCTAGTTATTCTGCCACTTCTCACTGGAAAAATGGTGTTTGTCATCTTACCTTCTATACATACATCACAGCTCTCTGTTTCTTTAGGTACCTTGAGTTTTTCTAACCCTGGAATTATCTTTATGGCATCCGTGTGCAAGTGTCCAAGTCTCTGATGCCAAACATCCATGCTGACTGCTTTCAATGCCACTGCTTCAATGTCATCCTCGACCTTGAAATCATCAGATTGCACTACACATGATTGAGCAACATTAGAAATCACCACATCTCCCTCCAGAGCATATAATCCTTCATGTACATATGCCGTAAATACATTGCTCCCATCAAATAGACCAGTAGCACATTCTTTATCAAATAGTACCTTCACATTGTGCCCATTCAGTTTGGAAATTGAAATTAAATTGAAATTTAATTCAGGCACATACAACACATTTTTCATTTTTAGGTCATCACCTCCACATTTTTCTGACATACTGAGCACAATAGTACCCCGTCCACAAACCTTAATACTACCTTTACCAAGAGTTACATTTCCACCTCCCGGAGTGAATGATGAAAACAATTCCATCTTAGAAGTCATATGCTCAGTCGCGGCTGAGTCTAACAACCACATATTAGGACCTTTCACAGCAGACAAAGCATACAAACTTACACAACTAATGGTCTTCTTTTCTGACTTTGCTTGCACAAGATTATTATTAGTTTTACTTACATTCTTACTTGTACAGTCAGCAGCCCAATGTCCCCATTCCTGACAAGCATAGCACTGCACTTCAGGACACACTTTACTAATATGACCAGATTTCTTACATTTAAAACAACACCTGGTATTGTTTTCCCTCTTCTCCACTGCAGCAGGTTGGCCTTTCCCTTTCGGCCTTGAACGACTCTTCCTGTCCTGCTTATAGGTTAAGAGCGCAGTCCGATCATTTTCCTCTCCGGTCAGTTGTAGACGCCTCCTTTCTTCGTCCAGCAAACGTCCCTTCACCTTCCGCGTTGTTAGCTGAGGCTCTTGGAGAACATTTTGAATAAACACTTCGTATTCATCAAGTGGAAGTCCCGCTAACAGAAAATTAGCTACGACTTCATCATCGAACTCAATACCGCCTCTCTGCACTTTCTTATTCAGTCTTTGAATGGATGCTGCATATTCTTGCATGCTGATGTCTTCGGTCTTGCTTACGTTGACCATCTCCTTCAGTGCGTACAAAGCGTGGAACTTCGTAGACGTGACATGTATTTCTTCTAAAATCGCCCATGCCGCTTTCGCTCGGGTACAGTCCTCAATATCTAATAAAAAATCATCACCTACGGTTTTGTATGACACTGAGATAGCCTTTCGGTTAAGTCTTAATTGGTCAACGTTCAACTCCTCAATTTCGTCATATCCCGGCTCTATCGCAATCCAACAATTTTTATCAATTAATTGTGCCTTCACACGCAACTTCCATGCGAAATAATTTCCATTAGACAATTTTGGAATAAAAGTGCCGTTATGGTCCTCACTGTCCGCCATGATGACCAGTGAAAAACCTCACAATCAGTCGCTCAGTCATATACTTCACTCGAATTCGTCAACCTTCAACAAGTATTTCCATCTGCACTCTACTTGGTTGCCTGTCTGGGCCCATAACCTATTGTTCATGTTGAATTTCGCATGGAATAACACACATTCTTACTTCAACAAGGTTGACTTTAATCTGGACTTCCGAACACTCTTACGTGTCTTACACAACCAGCAGGTAGAAGACGTTAAAAAAAAAGAAGAACAAAATTCACCGTGGCGATTCGCCAAGATGATGTCACAGAAAAAACAAACATTACAACAGTTTTAAGTAGAAGTTAGGGACATTTTTGCCAAGGAAACTCCAATATACTCAATTAAGTCCATAATGTTTCATAAAAAGTCATACGATGTGTTTGTAAACAATCCAGTCATTATGTTACAATGAGCAAGAAAACAATTCCCACCATCAGTTGACCGCCTGACCAGCAACTCCTATGGCATAAAATATCATCAATTGAGTTACGCCATTGTTCAATGCGCTATATTGCAAGGAGATTGGGGAAGACTCGGCAGGATTGGCAGTACTGCCAGTGAATTTCAGGAAATGCCCTAAGAATGGAGCGAATGTTTTCAGAAAATGAAAATACTTTGTGATTGTGTGAGATTGTGAGAATGTATTTCCTTAAAAATTACCTCAAGTGTATCCTCCCTTTTCTTCCCCAAAATCTCCACAAGAAAAGTGATGCGAGGGCTTCATTCCAGTGCAAGTGAATTCAAAGGTAACCTGATCATCACCGTCTAGGCATGGCAAACTATGGCATATTGGACATGATGAGTCAGATACATCGCTTCAGTTTGCAGAAGCTCTGAAGTATTATCATGTGTTTGTAGATGCTCGTGTATGTGTTGTGTACACTGGCGTCGATCCAGTAGGGGATGCATCCCACCCAATATTTATAGGATGATAGCCCCCAGAAAATTCAATGAGCTTATCATGCAAGTATGTATTCATATCCTCCAGACCTCTCGGAAGCCCATCCCCCCACTAAGTTTTTACTGCTATCGATGCCAATGGTTGTAGGTACATATTTTAAATTAAATGTTAGATGAAGTCAAACATGTGGGAGTTATGATAATGTCAAACCTAATGTGGGGAACTATACTGGAAATATTTGTGGCAGGGAGCCCTGAGGAAGCTCACATTTGTCTTTTGCCTGTTGTGTATCGGATGGAAATGTGGAAGTGAGGACACACATGTCGGGCTATGCCTCGAACATGCAGCAACCATTTGGGATCTGGTTCTGAAAGATTAAACCTGTGTTCGTAAAATAGGAAGGAAAGCTGCGCATTTTGTCATAAACTGCCTCAAACAAACAGAGATAGTTAAATGAAATAAAATAACTATGTTTTATTCCACACTTTATTTTAAATCGTATGACCGGTTTCAACATCTAGTGTTATCATCAGGTCAGGTGTTATCATCAGGTCACTAGATGTTGAAACCGGTCGTACGATTTAAAATAAAGTGTGGAATAAAACATAGTTATTTTATTTCCTTTAACTTGAAGCAATTCCACAAAGTAACGCCTGAGACCTTGTGTTATATTAAAAGAGATAGTTTGACAGATATACATATTGCATGGATTAGGCTGGGAGCAGCTGGAGACTGAGCGGCTTTGCGCTTGACTTAGATTGCTTATTATTATTTCATTATGCTGTATCACTCCATTAATGCCCTTGTGCATGATTTATTTAACTAATCCAGGCTATGGCATTTAATTTTTCCTTTATTTTCCTCATTGTGGTTGCTCCTCAATGCCAAAATGAATACCATCTATTTAATCTCTCTGAAAGGATTCCAATGTGTGTTACGTTGTACAACCGAGTGGTTTGCTTCTCAACTCACCTCCTTGTGTGTACTTTGCAGCAGGTGGCATTGCGCTGCCCAATGGCGTGGTTGCGCACACTCCCTCTCCAGGTGCGGGCATGGCGCTGGCGCCAGCGAGTGGCGTGACCCGAGCCACAACCCACTGTCCCTCCACGCTCACCCTCTCCCCCACCTCCTCGGGTGAGTTTAAATACCTTTCCACTCCTTCATAGTTTAAGTCGTGCATTTATCAACGCACAGCTGGCACAATTAACTTAATTTTAATAATATTTACCTCCTTTGGTGTTTGCTCCCTCTTGAATACCTACTGCAATGCAGGGGGATTTCATGATGGCTCTGGATGTCTTATCTTTCAAAAGGAAGCCTCGCCATTGAATCCAAGTGTATTCTACGTTTATGTAATGTTAATTTTGCTCTAGTGCATCCCACATTTTGTTGACAGTATGTGCTCAGATGGAGATGTGTAGCCCATGAATATCTCTGCATGCAATGCTATGCTTTTTTGCTGACCTTGCACTATGTAAATTGAAACATCAAGACCAATTGAAGCAACAACTGCACAAGATTATTACAGAGGCTTCCACAGTGATTAAATTGATGATAAGTTTCTGGATTAATTCCGTATCAACTCATTTTTGGCGGACAACAGTTTCGGGCACATTCTAGCTCCCGTCTTTTGGTCCACTTACAATCAGGATATCCATCTCCGACTCCGGAGGTGAGTGGGGGAACTGTACCTATGTGGTGTCACTGCTGCAGTTTCATGATTTGCTCTGTAAAAGTAGTTTCATTCATGTATTGCCTAGTACATTTTTATCAGATGGCTGAATGAATGATATTCATATTTCTTTTGATTTATCTCCCTTTGTCATCACTATTTATCTGAGCATAATATTTTTAGCTGAAAATCGTCATAATTTCTTTGAAATTGACGGTAGCAGATTTCCTTGACAAGCGGTTATTTATTACAAAACAGCAGTTTAGTTATGATTTTATTATTGGTGAGTCATGTTTTAAAAAGAAAACTGCACATTGAAGGAGAACATTTGCTGACTTAAAGTATCAGAAAACAATATAGAAGTGGAGTATATGTAGAAAGGCAGATGCAGATGAGAGGCAATGTGGGCAAGAGCTCTGGGAATTGAGTTAAGCTTGGTGAATGGAGTCAGATTATGTGAGATAGACACGTGGACTGTGAGGAAGTAAGATGAATGTGAGGTTCAGGCTTTCAAGATGTAGGTGTGGAGGAGATTTGACTGGAGAGGGACAGAGATGGGGGAAACAAGAGGGTAGTGAGTGCTGGGGATATGCGTGTGTGGAGGGGAGTCACGCTTCAGTTGCTTCCCGTTTGACTTCCTTAGGTAATTTGTGCTGCAACCGCTTGTGTGTTTCAGGCATCACCCACCTGGTGACTCCACTTGCTGGCCACGCTGCCCTCGTGACGACGAGTGGCGTCGGCCACCCCCTCATGGCACCACTGGCGCTCGTATCATCCACCGGCGGGGGGCCAGTGGCAGCGCATATCCTCGGACCAGCCAGCGGCTCTGGCCCACTGGTGGGTGCTGCCTCTGTTGGAACCAAGGTACACTAATGCCAAAGAAAGAACCACTTGATTCATGAAGATGTGCCATAAGCAAACAAGGGACTGACTTCGTACTCGTGTACCTCCTGTGTGCATAAACAAATTGTAAGCACCGCACCCAGTGGAACATTGATGTTGAATCCACATTGATTTTCAATTGACACTATGTTGATGATAGTATTAAGATGGTGGTGTCGATGTAGACATTATGATGGTCCTCATATGTTGATTAAATATTGACGCATGGATTTTTTATCTACCAATCATTAATACCATTTGGACCAAAAAATAGAGCCGTAAAATTGAATATTAAACTATTTTTGTTCAATCAAAACTTATTTCTTTTACCCATAGCATTTGAATCAAGAATTTATAACAAAATGAGATGAAGTATAAATTCTTATCTTGGAACTATGATAGATTTGCAAACAAGGAGTATTTGTCTTCGTTGAAGAAATAAAATGTGTTTGCTCGCTCGCCCACAAATATGACCTGCAAATGTATCTGGGAATGGCAAAAATTAATGCATTATTAAAGGATACTACAAAACAGCTTACTAGAAGAGAAACAGGGGAAGACCATGTTGGTAGTGTCGTGAAGAGATTAGAACGTAGGTTAAAGAAGCACTCACAAATTAAGGGATATGCAAACGAACGAGAGATTCAAATTTCAAATGAGGATGTTAACAGGGGTTGAAAATCTCAGTGCAGTGTGTATCGTGTTTGCATCTATCAGCTGTCACAGCAAATTTTCTGTGAGGGGAAAATTTGCCGTTTATGCAAGAGTTTTGGTGCCCTTTGATACACACATGAATTTAATGGCACACAGAGGCAATTTTAGTGAAAGAAAAATTTTTAAAAACAAAATAAACCACTTATTAAATTTGCCAATACATGTTATCAAATTCATTAATTGATACTCGACCCCTGTGAAATGGTATAATTGCTATGTGAGGTCATATTTATTTAAACTAAATATGTAATGAATTCTTATGTGTATGTCTTGAAGCTATTGGAGTTAGGTCAAAATAATTTCAAATAAGTATGATAAGTTCAATTACAATGGAGAGTATGAACTTTTTTCAGTGAAGTGTCAGTTTATAAAAAAATTTATAGTTCTAGCTCAGATGATGCAAAAATACAATTTGCAAAATGTTGACCAGAGATTGGTTGGTTAAAAAAAACATTGATATTGACCCATCTCCTAGTATTTGAAGATACAAATAAATTAAAAAAAAGAGGTCAAGAAATATTCATTGATAAATAAACTCTGTGGATAGCATTAGTTGAGGCAAGTTGTGTTTGACTAGCTGGGCCATAATGTATGTTGCGTGGTCTTTTTCAATGCGCAGGTGATGTCTACGGGTGGAGGGCACATTCCATTGCTCAAGCCCCTTGCAATGGGGGGACAGCTCATGAACGCCCCTACGTACCTGACAACGGCTGCTGCTCTCGGAGGACTGGCACACCTCGTCAAGCCCCTTGTTGTCGTCAGCTCTGCTCCAAGTGCTGCAGTGCCACCCAAGCACCATGGTGGTGCCAAGACTCAGCCCTCGTCATCATCGTCAGGTGCTCGCTCTGGTCCCTCTCCTCCGCAGTGAGCAACCATGTCCTCTCAAGGGATATTGTTGGGAAGCATTCAATTGCAAGGCTGGAGCCAGGAAAGTTGTTTGGCTGGCGTATTTTGTTGGGGTTCAGAAGGTTGGAAGGGTTTGCTTACTGTCAAGGTGGCGAAAGTTGTCCCATGACAGGGTTGGAAGAGGGGAAGTGAAAATGCTGTGGTCGGGTCGTGTGTGGAAGGCGGCTGGTGAGGAAAGAGGGGAGCGATGAATGCAGTTACCAGGGTGGTCCCATCCCCTGCCTTCAGGCAGCTCGACTGGGAGACAGTATCTCGTGAACATATTTGGGGGGTTTGACCCCTGGCACACTCGTGTGTGGTACGGCCTTGCTGCTATAACTCTTGCTCTCAAAGGGACCAGTGAGTTGGAAGAGAACCAACGGTGCGAGTGTATGCTTCATTCTTTAAGTTGATTTGGTGCAAGAACCAGCGAGAGCATGATGAGAGGATGCTTTTGTTTGTGCAGGGCGGGATGCTGGCCATTGGGTCTGGAGTGCTTTTTCTTCCTTGGCCACTGACCTCGGAAACAACTGCTCTGCTTTGACAGAGTTGAATACGCAGTGAGTGCCCTCAACCTCCCTGATAGTTTCCACGTGATGAAAAAAAGTGCCTCCGATAGGCATGACAGCAATGTGAAACAGACAAGTGCCACATACATACATTTACGACGGAGCCTTTTGGTAATGAAGTCATCTATTCACATAAGGACCAGGTGAAATTTTTATCCTTCCATTGTTGAAGTTCTCGTTTCTTCATAAGCGACATAGTTTTCCTCTAGGATGGACTTAAACATGCAAAACTGGTGATATTTAGATGAAGGATGCATACTCGGATGTATTGATCAGGTAAAATGCTTGTTATGAGCTGAGTTTGGAAGGATAATTAAATTCTCAAATTCTGCATCTAAAAATGTTAGAAAGAGTTTCAGATTGGAGTGAGTGGGGTTTTCTATTTGCGATGGTGGCCTAATGTAATTGTGATCAGCGTGTGGAGAAAAGACTTCATTGTGTGCGTCGTGTGCGGGGAACACTCTTGTGGAAACTGACGAGAGAGTGTGTTTCCTATGGATTTCATGTGTGTTTGTGCATTTGCGAGTGTGTGTGCTGCTGTTGAGGAGATATTTTTAATGAGTGTCTTGTTGTGAGCGTCATAACACAAAGTATATTGTTGATCAACCTTAAAATGTTACGAATGGTTAATGTGTATGATTTTAATTAATGTTGACTGTACTAATGTTATTGTTCTGTCCTTTTTTGTGGCATTTGTGGCTGTGTGGTCTGTTACCTAAGGAATCTGAGAGTGAAAAGATTATGGAATCCATCCTTGGCATCCACACTTTGCTGCTGATATTTTCCCTCTCGTGTCCCATGGTTATTGCTGATGAAGGTTGTGTTGTGTGAGGCAATGTTGTTTAGCATCTTGTTAGCATTTCTCTTTAAAGAGAGTGGGAGAGTAACACATGTCTTGGAACAGTATACCAATACTACACATTCATGGGAAGTACAAAAACTTAAGTTATTGTAAGCTGTTTCTGTCATTTCTGGTGCTTAAATATAAAAGCCTCCACTAACTCTCACTCAAATACCTCAGTCCCTATCAGAAGTAAGTACAGGTCAACTCCTGTTGAGCCTATACAATGTTCTCAGAAAGATTATCCCACCTGTTGAAGTCGTTGTACATATATGACATACTGGGAAGGAAAATTGATTTGTTAAATTGTAATTCATTTTATACCTGTACTAATACCTGAAAGACAATTACAACATTGTCATAACTGTAGAGGATTTTAGGAGATACTCCTCTTGTGCTAGTGAAAGATGTTTGTGGTTCATAGATTTCTCTCTTCTCCTCCTAAGTATTTGCAGGTAACTCAAATTGTACAAATATAGTTGTCATCATCTTTATATCCTGTGATCTTTCATGATTCCTATGTCATTATATATAGCCTCTTAATCCTTCGACAAAGAGGCCTGAATTTTCACCAGAGCTTGAAATTTTTAGATCAGTCTTCGAGTCTTCCCTGCAGGTGTCTCTGTGCATTAATTTTGCATGCAGCACAACGTGACACTCTTGGAGGGTCTATTTATGTGTTCTTTGCCAATGGAGTGCGTGGGAATATCAACGCTCGATTGCATCTAATGATATTGTGCTGTTTCCCAGTCATTTTCCAACTTTCATGTGTTGTCAGCAGTACCTTAGGCAGCATGTTATAAATGCCAACTTTTTCAACACAATAGTTGTTGAGATGTGGTGGTGAATTTTTGAAAATGTTGTTTATTTAGAGTTATGGTGGGGAATACAATCAAGTGCACAAATTGTTTGCCTCCATTACCTGAATGATTCATTCTCGGGGTAATTTGGTGCTGCTCCTATAAAGTGCATTTGTCTTGGCATTCTGTGTACATAAAATATAATATTATTGTTAAAAGAATTGTTACATGTATGTACGTGTAAATATTAGGATTAAATATTGAATTTTCAATATTTGTATAATCATTTTACTGCAGGAATTATCCATATTGCATTGGGTCATTTGCAATCGCAACTGATCAGCCCTTGATGGGCTGACCTTTGAATTGATAGACCTTGGGTCCCAATTGTATGAAGTGGGGTCAGGTGTACCAGAGGGACCCCAAAGGAAACAAATATGGAAACTGTTCAAATGAGGCCATTCGGGCTTCCAGCCGGGTGGTCTCCCTCCTTCCGAATATATTCACTGGGAAAGCATCAGATTTTACTTCACGGACCTCTACGGGGAGAAATATGGAAACTGTTGTTTACATCAGGTGGCTCTTTCAACATTATTTGCTTCTCATTGATTAATTAATAAGATTATACGGGAAGATTTCATATGTTTTCTATTGTTACAGGTATTAGGTCATAGAGGAAAGCAAATAAGCATACCTCTGCCACCTTTACTCGACTGCTTTTACATTGCAATGAATACCTAATGCAGACACCAGCCTATTGGAGTAGAGTTTGTATTCCCAATATGATTATTTTGTACAGTACACTCAGCTTCCTGTTTGGTTGTAGATTGTGTTTTTTGGAATTTCTTTAATTCCCCTTAACCTTCCGTCCGGCGCAATATGTGAACTCCCGAGTTGAGGCGCAATATGCCTGATAGGCACGCATACGAAAAGGCATTATTAAGTCAAAGCACGCCTCAGAGCTGCAACTTGAAATGTTAATGCACTATTAACAGTGTAGTCTAACACTCAAACGATGTCTTACGTGTAGTATACACCCTTTTTCACCCCTTCATACGGCTCCAAACCGATCCAGCTGGGTGTGATTTAACGTGCTCTTTAGGTAATTATGTTTCACGAAATGTATTCAAGCATCGAGTGGTAAACATCGCAAAAGCATCAAGTGAAAATGCCTGGACAGTCCGTGCCTTCACTATCATTGCCACGTTGAAAGATAAAGGAAACGATGAGGAAGAAAAACAGATGATAATGAAGTACAAAGGAAAGCATTCAGTATCCCCACACATCACTGGCAACCGCTAAGAAAGCAGATAAACTAAAGCGTGAGTGGAAGGATATCTTTCATTGGTATCCACCAGATGCTGCTCCCAGAGGAGACATTTCTTTCCTGCCGTCATCCGGAAATGATATTCTAAAATATAAGGGCACACAAACACTGACAACAAAGAGTCACAGAACGAAAGTAGGCAGATGTGTCTGTCATATATACTCACTAAAAGTGCATATATGGAAGGTGAGATAGGAATTCGTAATGGTCAGAGAAGGACGTCGGGCATTTAAAGTCATGATTGAGAGGCTAATCTCTGCCAGTTACCTCACCAACTGTGCACCACAATTTGGTTGCCAATTTCTTTCAAAATCTGGTAGCGAAGTCGAGGGGCAGGTGTCTTATATTTTTTCTGACAGTCCCAACGTAGGATATTTTCTTCTCTTTCAGATGATTGACTAGGTCCATATCAGTAAACCAGTTATCAGTCGTTAAATTGCGTCCAGATCCAAATAATAATAATAATATTTATTTATCACCGTTGGCAAAATACAATGCATGGCTACGTCAAGATTTGCATACAAAAAAAGATGCAATATAAAAAAACAAAAGACATTAGGAGATGCGTTTACCATAAGTATATACATATATACAATAAAAATACAGAAAAGGAATAACGTCTCAGTCATCCTTTTCACCACTTCGGATGCCTTGTTGCTAATAGAGAATGGCCCTTCTGGCGCTTCACACATAAATTTTCATTTTGTATGTATAATAAACTTTTGCGTCGACGAGAGCAAAACACTTAAAGCCATATTTACTTGGTTTGGCCATATTTACTTGGCATATGCTGCCTAAAGGGGCACTTTCCTCGAAAGCCTGGAAGTGTCTTATCAACGGTTACATTCTCCCTAGGATTGTAACACTCCTGGCAGCCCTGCAGAAACTGACTGAAAAAACCACGCACTGGAGCAAGTCGATCTGACTTTTTTCTCTCATCCCTGGAGTTTTGGTTGTCAAAACGAACACAGCGAATCAAAGTCTTAAACTGCTTGATATTCATCACAAGTCCAAATTTTTCAATTCCATCACCCTCTCTCCCCCAAAGTTCCTCGAGGCTTTGGCGATTACCTCGGTACGCTCCAGCCAGATAAAGCAATCCAATGAATGCTTTAATTTCAATAGCATCTGTGAGTTTGATACATATCCCTCTCCCTGGAAAAATTGGTCTTGATTATTTCGATGTACTGGTTGGTGTACCTAACAATTATGTCCAACATTTCATCTGTAATGAGACAATTCCAACATTCTACAGCAGTTTTTGCAGCAATTGCATTCCCCATGACTCCAGGTAATTGAGTAATCACATAGTGCACGTGTTAGAGCAGGATTAGGGTTCCACTAGGTTACCTTATCTTTCCCCAAAAAATAACTTCCACTTGCACCAGCATTACCATCATCTTCATCAGTCGAACCATCCTGTTTTGTATCGGAGTCGTCACGCCTTATCCTTGGAAGCAATGTCACTTTCTTCTCCCAAATCTTCGTTCAAGGTCGGATCGTCATCTCCAGAAGTTAGTAAATCCACAATTTCGTCTTTATCTGTCGGTTTACATTGAAGACTTGGCGGAACATATTTACGAAAAATCTAGGACAAACGATTAGAAAAATTTCATTATTACGTGTTCGGACGCAATGTCCTGGTCAGGCAGGACTGTTAAATTAAGGTAAATGAACAAAAAAATTGAAAAGAAGCATATTTAAAAAAGTAAATGTGATGTTAGTATAAATGTTTTAAGCCATTTATTTAAAAAATGCACACATTTAAAATTGTGATGAGTTAGGGCACAATGAGCTTCTGTGATCCAAACTTAAACAGCTTCCCGTGGGGACAGCAGAAGTCAAACTAAGCGGGAAGCATGCATAGTGTGTCAAAACAAACAGCTACATACTATGAGCATAAAGGGTCTATGCCGCCTAATAGCGTGAAGAAATAAAAAAGCACTTGCACTCTGCCTGTCAGATCCATTGTGCCTGACGGAGGGTTTTAGTGGGACTTTCTTCTTTGAATTGTCTTGTATGCATTCCCTTGAAATGGAATTTGCACCATTGAAAGTACTCTCGCCACATAATATTACATTGTTAATGGTTTCTGTTGACATCATAAAAAAATGGACTTCTGCTCAAACTTTTTAGTCATTGTAAAACCAGTTCAATATTAAGCGCAAAATTTACTAGAAGAAAATGGAAATTGCACATGCTTTGCATAGGTGATTTAAGTTGACATTGATAGTCACCTGAAATGAAGAACTCTATAGGCCTCTGCAATTTTCTAAAGCTTCAAGAGCATGGGTCTTGAGGACCTACGCATAGGAGATAGCCGCAAAGCTTACGCGGGTTACCTTGATTACTTTACCTATATTTGCAAGATGCTAGATTAAAGAAAATATTGGAATAATTATGAGTTGAGCTTCTAATTGGCTTTTAACTAGATACATACGTATGTCCAGTGAAAGTTGAAAGGAAAATGTCTGAAAATGGTCTTACTATTATCTGAGACAGTCATGATTGGGAGGAGGAGGAGAGAGAGGGTAGGGGTTGTCAAACTGTAAGAATGAGTGAGAAATTGGAAAATAGATTTTGGAGAGACTACTTTCCTGCCAACTGAAATTGGCATTTGGAGGCCCTGTCTTTGGAAATATGTACATATCTCAGCCAAGCCCTCCGACACCTGTTCTCCTCCCTATTGGTGATTACATGGTCAGTAATGAAAGCAAAATGAGAGACATTGTGATTTGTAAAGAGCTGATGATGGGATTACTGTTTAAAAGCACGACCTAGAGCATGGTGCTTCACATGGCGGAAGAAAGGGAATAAAAGAGTGGAGGCATTTCAGATAAGGGGACTGGAAGGGAATAAGTATGAAGGGGAGTAGGTGTGAGGGGAGGATTAAACTGCTGTGAGAGGATGTGAATGCTGCAAGTACAAAGGGACAACACAATGAGCAGGAGGATGGCAGAGAAGGGGGACTGTGCGAGAGAAGGGTTCATGCGTAAAGAAAGAAGCGTAAAGGGCTGAACTGGAAACGCAAATTCAATGTGGGATCAAAATCAAGCAGGGCTGTGTAAAACCATGGACGTATGTTCTCTATTTTGTGTAAACCTACTTATTAACTGTTTTATTACCTTAAGTAATAGTTCGTGACAGTTGATGGAGGCTTCTGCACAGTGGTGTAGGTTTCTGGGTTGTCCACGGCATCAATTCATCTTCGTAAAGACAGATTCATGGCAGGCAACATTTCAAAACTGAAGATACCTGTCTTGACGAAACTGTCGTCACGAAGATGAATTGACACACACGCAGGACAATATGTGACAGTCAACACCTTCCTCACAACAGTCAGGGGTATTGTAACTACAGGAAGTATGCATAGCAGCACTAAGCTAGGGGAGAAGGAGATATGCAATCTAATGTGTATTGAAGAATAATAAAATGAGGCTCTGAGCATCATCAGAATACTAATTGTGTGCTCGACTTTGGAAGACTCATTAAATATCAGTATCCTTTCCTGTGCATTACATGGTCTCTAAGCGATTAAATAAAGATTTTGTTGATAGCATGGGCAAGTAAGTTGGTATCATATGAATCACACCATAGATGTTAGAAGGACCTCTATGGTATATACAGTGGCGCCGACTCCATGGGGCCTGAGGGGGCCCGAGCCCCCTCAAAAATTCGTCATGGGGGTGAGGAAAAAATGTGCCAGGCTTGTCGATTTTCCCGAGAGTGTCCAGATTTCGATATTCGAGTTAACAGGGTTCTAATGTTGATCATATGACTTCTAAAATGCTTAAAAAACTTAAAACTCACTACTTAAAAAATTTCCCGTGGCAAGATCCCCAGTTTGGGCCCCCCAATATTTTTCGTAAGTCAGCGTCCCTGGGTATATACAATCTTTGGATATGTATAAACATCTCCAAAATCTCGGCATTGTGATTCATGAGAATGGTCAGTTCACTTTCCATGTGATTAATGGAGTATACATTTAAAGGAGCCCGTGCCAAGTATAAACCATACTGATTTATCGTTAGCAGTATTCCTTATACGATTGCAGCCAATCACAAGTATTGTAAGCGAGGCTTTCATTAAACTTAATGAAAGCCATGAGATGACGGGGAGCCGCCTCGAACGGACTTTGTTTTAAACCCAGCCATTAAGCACGTTCCTGTTGTCATAGGAAGAGTTGCTTGAGAAACGATCACTCTTGGACGACTCCATGGGCGTGGGCTGACGGCGGCTAGGGGAGGCAGTCGCAGTTGGGCAGCGGAATAGGAGTGTAAGGCTTGATCTGAATAAAGTGGAGTAGATTTGTGTGAGCATTTGGACTTGTTCCCTGCTTTGTTTCCCCCGAACCCTTTCACCATCGGCAAAGATGACCTACAGTATGCACTCAATTTACTTGCCGATTGAAGTACTTTTTAGCTATCTTTTTTCGCTAATGAATATTAAAAACTGGGTATTATGCACATTCATTTTGTAATCATGTTCATAATTTAATAATGCTATGGTCAAATGGTTAAACATATTTATTAATACGACAATTGAATTTCCTGGTATCATTTTCACATTTCATTCACATTATTTTTTTTGCTGTTCTAACAGTATATATTATTAATGCTCGTACCTTTCAGTGTCACTATTGTTCCGTTTTCTTCTAGTTCACTTACTTGCAAATGATACTCATTCATAATGATCTTTCTCACAAGTTTACTCATTTATAAAATAATACGAAACCAAATATTTAGCCACCCTCAACATTTACTTTTGCTATTATTTTATCTACCATATTTCTCACTTTTTTGCTGGTATCCACTGTTTTGCCTCCTTACTTAATTTTCTTGTGTTATAGTCAGCCTTCCTGATATCACTTCAAATTATGAATATTTTACTTATTTAATGATTACATAGTGCGCGCAGGTACTCAGTAAAAAACTAGGTCGTCCGTTAACGAATATTTCGTGGACATATTGCATATTATGACATTATGAGGAGACACAAAATTAATTCTATGATCCCAACTACAAGAAAACAAAGGCACACGGACCTTCATTCGAAAACCCGCCATTCTCACAGAACTCCACTGATCTCCTGGCAGGAATAAAATTAGCTTTTATCCAGCGGAATAGACGATTAGGCTGAACACTGTGATTCATTCATAATCATCAATAGTTTACTAGGACGAACTCTATTTCCTCCATTTATGAATGCATCATAACCAAACATAAAAACATAGATGAGATATGCATTGCGACACAATAGTAACGTAAATGTAAATCTGAGTATGCGAAAGCAAATTTTTCCGAATAGCGAAGTAACTTTAGTCTAAAGAGTCTAAACGACATAGATAATGTCCTCTCCAAACGGTAAATGTTGATTAATCACCTACGAGTCACCTCCCTGCCACGCCTCAATATAAAGTCAAATGATGATTGGTCAAATACGAGTAAACGGAAATGGAAAAATGTTGAATGACGATATTTCCGGGTTTCTGTGCTTCAATCATTCAATGGGCTCAATGGCTTCAAAATCAATTTGTGATACCGGTAGGAATATGTCACTTTAAGGATCCAGTTTTACCCCCTGTATTTGCTGTATTAGGATATAAGGTCTAAATGCCCTGATACACCATTATCAATCTGTATTTCGTGAAAGAACAAAATGTCTAGCGAATCTGTGAAAACTGTGAGTAAGCTTGGCTCAGCTTATGTGTCACTTGTGGCCGTAGTTTTTTTTAATAGTAACTGGTTAGCCTGCTACTGTATTGAAGAAATTTTTCATTCCTTTAGTTTTCTAGCCTTGAGACTCCCGGTTATGTGGGATTTGCCAACTTACCGAATCAAGTTCATCGAAAATCCGTGAAGAAAGGATTTGAATTTACACTTATGGTCGTTGGTGGGTTTTTTATGTTTTATATTCTAAATACACCAAACTATATGTTTGTTTTTGTTTAACTATACCGAATTTTCTCAGGTGAGTCCGGCTTGGGCAAGTCAACTTTGGTCAACAGTTTATTTTTGACAGATCTGTATCCTGAAAGAGTTGTGCCAGATGCAGTTGGTAAGTTTATCTCTGTTGTGACATTTTGGCTCACTATTTTTTTCTCGCGAACGTGATACTGTGAGAAGTATCTAGTTAACTGTTGCTGTTTAAATTAATGGACCTTAAGTTAGCAGAATAAATCATTGTGGAACGATGCGGATAACTAGTGAATCGTGAACATACAGTTATGCGCGAGTCATCGTCTTGTGGTCGTATTTTTCAGCAACTTTTGTCGATAATATGACGATTGAGTGGGTATTAAAGTAATGGATTTCTTTTCCAAAACTAGCTGTCTATTTTCGTAAGGTTCAGAATGTTATGATTTTTAAGGCAGGGAGACACGGCGGATGTGTGACCGAGTTTCTGTGTGAGAAAACGCGCACATAGAAACTTGCTAATTTTGCTTGCTTGCTTTTTGAATCAAAGTCAACGAATTTGAAAGTGATTTTAACCCAAGTAGGCTACGTATGAGGGAATTCATGGCGTAGACGTTCGGTCAAAGCATAAATCCATACCATTAAATTCCGAAATTGCTGTGGGCATAGCTAACGAATAACACGTGTAAAATTCTAATTCACGATGCATATCCGTACGGATTTTACCGCCAGAGAATATAATGATAGCATTTCCATTGCATGCCGATAATGTCATTTGAAATTTAAGTTAAATATCTTCAGTGATTCAAGCATATGCTCAGGGTAATTTTTGCAATTAGCGTAGTGAAAACTGCCTCGAAATGTTTTTAAATCATGCAGTTGGCTGTTTTCGTAACTGATTGTGTGATTATTGTTGGAACTCATGTTTCGTGTGCATCGTGTCACTACATTTATGGTGATTTTATAGTGAGGCCTACGTAAGAATTGTTTTTATTAACTTTCACTCCCGTAAATTTGTTTTTCTGATACAGATTTTGCGCGCCAGGTGTATAGTTTCCATTCATTGTCAACAGTGTTGTGATGGATATTATATATAAGTGGGAAGAATTATATCAAAGCGATATGAAAGCTGTTGTATGAAGTTTGGCTATGGTACGGTTTTATCGATTCCTCATTTTTCCACCTATTTTAACATATGTTGTATGTTGACTTTAAATAAGGCAAGTGCTTTCTATTGTCAGTGTTTTTAAAAATGAAGGTATCCATTGCAGAAAAACAGAATAAGACGGTGAAACTAGATGCATCGACTGTTGAAATTGAGGAACGAGGAGTGAAGCTTCGACTTACTGTGGTTGATACTCCTGGATATGGAGATGCTATTGATAACACAGACAGGTAATTGAATTTATGTTGTTTTTTAGCAATCAATCATGATACGTAATTAATTGTCAGTTTCCTTTCTGCATGGCATCTTTTAATCCATGATTTACTTGGTAGAAATCAGTTGAGTGGTAGTGTGTAGTGATGCTGATAAGTAATTGTTATTTCTAAGTCAAATTCGTAGAACTATTGCTGTGTACTTAAATTTTGCCCTTGTTAATGGTGCACTGTTGGAATTGGATTAGTTTAGTGTGGATTTTGTTGGGTAGTAACATTTGCAGGGAATCATGTACTTAGGATTAACCTACCTGGAGTTAATATGCATGTTTTTGTTGAAGAGTGGTGGTTGTTAATAGCATACTTTACAATACCCATTGGTCATTTTTCCAGACTATGTTTCTTCCTTCTTGCATGTGAAAAAAACCAGAGAAAATGAAGAGCTTAGTGACGGATGAGACAGGGAATTTTATTTGAGGAATCTATGTACATATTAAGAAAAACCCTTCAGTCTGACAATGAGTAATCCCAGGTGTAGTCTTGTTGTGATTTCACATGCCATTTGCTTATTGCTGGGTGAGCTCTATCCTTACCTATGCAAACTAACTTTAGGGTTGAGGCCTCAATAGAAACCGATGTTCTTTTGCTTTGAGCTGGCTTGTTTGCCAGTTATATGCACCAAGTGCAATGGTCTTTTTGAGCTCATTCCATCTCTCTAACGTCAGTGCAGTTGGATTCTGTTCTTTCCATTTTGTCCTCCATGGCAGTCTCTAAGTTTCGTCTGGCTGCTTCCTCAGCCAGTGGCTTAATGTTCTGCCTTTATTATTCTTACCTTCTTTATCTTCCACCTATGCATCAATTGACCTTTTTGTTAGTAACAGTGTGGTTCATTTTGGAATTTGTCTCTCTGTGCCTCTATTAGTCATTCAGAATATCATCGTAGTGTGGAAACAGGGAAATCTTAGGGAGTTTTATGTTCACTGGAAATACCAGGGTTACCTCAAGTATACGTATTTGTAAAGCACTGCCTTCTTCAATTCACAGTAAGGCCTACTCCCTTTCAATCTATCTAAAAATCCTATTCTTTTCCTTCTCCTCCCTCGTTTCCCTAACATTCTACCCTCTAACACCATTTTCAACATCCCATCCCTGCTAAGTACTCACTCCATCCAAACCTTCTGTTTCCACCGTATCTCATCTACATGCTGCCTCTCCTCACCCACCATTTCCATCACTTCGTCGTTCCTCCTCCTCTCTGTCCACTTCACCTTCTCCATTCTTCTCCATACCCACATCTCGAATGCCTCCAATCTTTTCTCGTCCTCCTTCCTCAGTTTCCACATTTCCACACCGCAGAGCTACTCTCTAGATCATACTCTTCACTAACCTTTTCTGTAAACTCTTACATAACGATTCTCTCATAAGCTCCTTCTTTTCCAAGATAACATCCTTAGCCAATGCAACTCTCTTCCTGATGCCTTCACTACTGTATCCCTTGTCCTCTAATGTGCTTCCTAAATAGTTGAATTGCTCTACCTGCTCAAGTTTTTCCCCACCCACCATTATCTTTAGTCTCACATTCCTCACTCGGGATGCTTTACAAAACCACATAACCTTGGTCTTGTGATTAATCCTCATCCCATACTCCTCGCAATGCTTGTTTAACGCATCCACTAAAGCCTGAAGGCCCCTTGCTGACTGACTAATCAACACCTGATCATCTGTGAACCTCACTGATTTAAACATTGAAACACTTTTACTCCAGCTTCCAGCTCATCCCACACTTCTCTTACCATCTCCTCAGCATACACATTAAAAAGCAGCGGTGATAGAGGACAGCCTTGCCTCACACCTTGGTCAGTACTTGCTCACCCAAATTCTCCTTCCTCTACCCTCACTTGCGCAGTCTGGGCCGTATACAGATTACGAATCAGTCGTCTATTCCTCCAGTCCATGCCTATTCTCTTGAGTATATCCATTAACTTTACCCTGTTCGCTCTATGAACCGGTTTTTTAAATATCCACGAAGCAGGCATACACGTCCTGGTCATATTCTAGGTTCCTCTCAACCAGGGACCTCATCACTATTGCATCATGAGTTGACTTCCCTTTTCTGAAACCAAACTGATCATCGCCAAAATACTCTTTTATCCTCGCCTCCATTTGTCTGTTCAATAATCTCAGTACCACTTTCGCTGTGAGAAATGTTAGGCTAATAGTCCTATAATCTCCACATTCCACAGCTTTCTCCATTTTCGGTAGTGGAGTTAGAATCCTCTACACGAAATCCTCTGCCCAACATCCCTCATCGTAGGTCTTGCGCACTTGTTCAAAAAGCCTTTTATTTACCATTCCTCCCGATATTCTTCAGAAGCTCACATGGGATATTGTCCATGCCCACTGCTTTCCTAGCCGTCATATCACGAAGTGCCCTCTTGATTTCTGAATCTAAGATCCCCGGCCCAAGATTATGAATGAATGAATTTATTACTCCAACCTTGAATGTACACTTTTTTTAACAGCACAAAAAAGTAATGGAGCAGGTAGCTTCAATGGTCAAAATAAAAAAAACAGCATGGAAGCTACCATCTTAAAAATTAAATTCAAGGCAGGCCAGAAAACAAAAAGAAAGTATATATAATTTTTTGAAACATCATTATGAAACATATATGTGACAAAAACTTACAATAAACAAGAATAAAGTATAATATGTGGACAGAACAAAATAAAATTCTTTTTCCTCCTTTCACAAAAATATAAAAATAATTTATAATAATATGTATGTATATTATTCACAAACACATCAAAAAAGAACATTTATATTAACATGGGATAACAACAAATCTTTGGCCTTTTTACAAAATTTATTTATACTCTTTAACTCTTTGATCAAACAAGGTAATTTATTAAAAATTTTCGGCCCCAAATAAAGAAACGATCTTTTAAATAAAAGAAGATTAGGCTTAGGAACTAGAAAATTAACATTCCTACGTAAGTTATAACCACGCTCGGTTCCAGATATTGCTGGAAAACTGCCACTTCGCAAAAAAAATAACTAATGTTTTATGAACAAACATGTACCTTAATGGCAATAACTTAAGACTAACAAAAAGGGGGGTAAGAAGGCTCAAAACGATTTTTATCCTCCTCCACTGCACTTTCCTCCTCTAAACTCAATCTCTCCAGCCTGTTTCTTCCGTCATACACATGCTCCACGTATTCCTTCCATCTACTCTGTACCTCTTCTTGCTTGGTTAGCATCCTTCCATCTTTAGCCTTAATTATAGTAATTGCTTCCCCTCATTTGCCGCCCGATAGTGGTTTAACTTTGGCGTACAACGCACCTACCTCTCCTTCCTTTTGAAACCTTTCCATTTCCTCACACTGTCTTTTCCACCAAGTCTCCCTTGCCCTCTTAGTTTCACACCATAATCAATTATTTAGTTCCCTATAAATTCTTTTGTTCTGCTCTGTGTCCAAATTCTTCCACTTCCTTCTCTCCTCCATTTCTTTTACCATTACCTCCGTAACCCAAGGCTTCTGTATCCATCTGCTGTCAACGAGCCAATTGACTTCTCTGCCGCTTTGGTTATTCTCGTTTTAATATTATCCCACCCTTCCTATACAGTCTGTGTATTTTTCAATCTCCCGGATACTATTGTCCACTAGTTCCTGATATTCTCTCCTAATAGTCCCCTTTAGAGCTTCTACATTCCATTTCTTCGCCTTACTAACTTTCATAAGTCTTTTGAATCTGACGTTGCATTTCATAAGTACTAGGTTGAGGTCTGAAGCCGCATCCCCTGCAGGGAAGCTGCACAAGTTTTTCTCACTATTTCTAAACCTCTGTCTCACCTTGTTGTAGTCTTTCTGATATCTCCTCATATCCCCTGGACTTTTCCATGTGTACCTTCACCCTTTGTGATGATCGAACCACGTGTTTGTGATGAATAACTTGTTTCTCCTGCAAAATTCTGCTGCTTTCTATCCCCTGTGGTTCTGTATTCCTTATGCAAATTCTCCTTCTTCATTTCCATCTCTCCCTTCCCCGATTGAAGCGTTCCAGTCCCCCATCATTTTCTACCAGATTTTTCTTACCTGGGGTGTCTCTAATTATTTCCTCGAGCTGTTCATACACATTACTATTTCTTCCTCCCTGTGATTACTTGTGGGCATGTAAACTTGAACCTCCACAAGATTGGTGGGTCGTGCCTCAATTTCTACTACTAGAATTCTATCACTTGCATGATCTATACCTACCACGCACTTACCTATCTTCCCGTTTGATACTAAAGCTACTCCTCGTTGACTTTCCTCCCCACCACTATATATAACCCCGTACCCATCACTCCAATAGTCCCCCCATCCTTCCACCTCTATTCGCATAAACCTAAGATATCTATCCTCCCATTATATATATTTTAGTTTACCTGCCCTCATCATTGTCCTCACATTCATAAATGCTTTCTCCTTCTCCATCCTCTTTGTGTTCTTGTCCTCCTCCTTGGCTGCTGCTGCTGAAAAAGATGATGATGATTTGTCTCTGCAAGGATTTCGCATGATTAGGACCCCGAGGACCTTGCCGACCTCGCTTCCACCTACGACACCCGCCCTTATGGGCTGGGTCCTGCGATTCCATCCGAGGCTAGTACAATCAAACTCCATGTTTTCAGGGAAGAGATAGTTGGTAGGGTTTCCCACGTCCATTCCAGCAGTGTTCTTTTACGTGGCACCATCATGTGGAATACCTTTCGTCTGGCTCCTATCCTTCGACCTATCTGCCATGGGTGGCCCTACCAGGAATATGTAATTTAGAATTAATCCCGCCAGTGCAGCTCTAGGGGTCATAGGAACTCGCAAGCCTTTCCACTGTGACAAAGTTATAGCCCATGGGAAAGGTACGTGCATTTAGCTGCAGGAAATATTATGAAACAATTGCTGTTCAAATCCATGAATCATTGAGGATAAGATTAACATTAATGATGAAGTTTTCCTCATCATATGCTTTCGAGTGCTTAAACATTTTCACCTGTACACCGATTGATGACGTCGAATAACCATTTTCCATTGCGTTATTTACGTGACAATTACCTACCAACTTCACTAATTGTATGTGTTACACATTAACTATGATATTTATATGATGACAATGGTATATTAGAGTTGCACAGTCTCTGAATGCGTATACATATACAATGTGTTGCTGAAAGTGTTGAGTGAGTGGTGTATTTCAGGCAGTGTAATTTATTCTAAGTGTGCCGTGGAACCCCTCCTCCTCCATTACTACTTCCAAATTTTGCCCTGCCTACAACTCCCAGTAATATATAGGTATCTACCAGGCTAGCTGCTCTTTACTCCGACAGCTCTTAATAATGATGTGCAAACGCTGAAACAGGCTGAGCGAATGGGAAATCACTACAGCTGTATGCATCTTATTAAGGTCTTGAAACACATCTTGTTTGTGTGATGCGGACTTACTCTATGTTGAATTGTGTTCTTATATGTTTTTTTTCCTGTGCTTATGAAAAGGGGGCATGAGAGTGTTGGTGAGTTGCGTAGTTGAGGTGAAAAAGGAAGATTGCGTGAACGAATAGCATCTCGAGACCCAGTCGTGTGCAGCATATTGAGCAAGGAATACCTTTATATGCATTTAATGCATCAACTAGTGCTGATAGATGTAATCAAAATTCTGCCATGCTCATTGTGAGTGACTCATGATTTCCAGCTCTCAGAAAGAGCCAAGATCATTCTAAAGAAATTTCATCATTCGGTCTGAAATTCACGTTGAAGGAAGGGCTTGGTGATGTAACTGGTTTAACCTAACCAGCATTTGGCACATCTTGAATTGAATCCTGACTTGGCAGGATTAATTTTTCATGATGAATTTCACCCTTGGCAAGATATATTTAAGAAATTAGTAATGCGCTTGTACCGTATAAGCGTGTGTAAGAGGCGCACCCCTATTTTGAGCATCCAAGCTATGAAGAAAAAAAATTTGCGGCATTTTTTGATACTATCGCGCGGTGTCGCAGACGTATGCTTGGAATTTCGACAGTTATCGAAATTTCCTCTTTTAATACTAATTGAAAGAGGAAATTTTGATAACTACGGCGGTAATAGCGGCATTAGAGGGAGTAGAAAGAGTTCCGATCCTCTCTTCGCATACGCCGTTGCTCTACGATGCTTGTCCTATTCACGAACAATTTTACTTAAATGCTCTCTCAGGAGTATTGCAATAGAATTGCAGCCATGGAAAATTTTAAAGCAAAACATGACAGGCACATAGCATGAACCTTCCCAAGAGATTGGACAACAATCGGGGCAATCTCAGCGCCGTAGGATAATAACCACGTCGTAGATTTAACGGAGCTCCTCTCGGCCCTCCATCAGCTGATGCCTCTGCCGTTTGTTTTCCTTTCCGAGACCCCACAGGAAAATATCAAGTTACAGGGGAACAATGGAAATGTGTTTCATCCCTACCCCATCTCAGCAACTGACCTTGATCGATCTCCCGGTTTCTGGAGACCAAATGCTAGGTGAGTCATCTACTGAGCCCGAAGATATCTCGATAGCTTTCAATAATTGTATGACACGCACGAGGTTTAAAAAAAGATAGAGATCTAATGCAATGCATATCTGACAGAATTTAAGTTTTTTAAGCTGTAATTTTTTGACACAAAGATTTATTGTTACAACAAGGCTACTAATATTCAAAATAGTCCAAACAGCACACTTTCGGAAGAAACAAGCATAGCATAAGCGCATTCAAACAAGACAAGACGGACTGGAAACTTCAGACAACGCAAACTGCGTATATCACATTGCTGCGCCTTCGCCCCTTCGCTTTGAAGGTAACGACGTCACATGCCAGATCGGACGTGTTCGTCCCTTGCTCCTTCGCTCATAGCCTCGTAGCTTGAAATATGGAGGGGAGGGAGCGTGCTCCTTCCCCTCGACCTCTCTTTCCGCGCTCTTCATTTGTAAGCATTTCTGATTTCTTACATCCACAATTTAATCCAACAATGAACACACTCGTTCGAATTTTTTAAAGCGCAGGTTTTGACTCCAATCTAATTTTCAGTTGCAAAAATCCTCATATTAGCATCTGAAGATGATTTTTGAAAAATCAGGTGCTCAGAGTAATGGAAATTGCTCGGCAAGACAGATCTTGACTACTAACCAGGTATGTCCTTCAAAACTATGTGTTTCTCTACGTTTGATAAGCGATTACTATATGCAGTATGAATGCCGCGGGATGCCCACTCATGGCAGTAAAGTTAGCGCGCGCTTCGGAGCGAATCACCCCGCGCGATCTTTTCAATGCTCACCTCTGAGATACCGACGTGACGGCGTAATGCTTACAAGAAATTCAAACAGGAGCATTTTAAAAAAACGTCACTAAGGGAAACTCCCCTGCCTGCCGCTTGTTTTTGACCTAAGGTTTCAGATGACTTACTCACGCTGAAGACCAAGGCCACTCAGTTCCCCTTGGACTTGCGACCGGTAAAGGGGAGGGGGGAAGATTAGAAGTTTGTGTAAGAGGCGCACCCTTCTTTTCGGCTGTAATTTCTGGGAAAAAAGGTGCGCCTCTTACACGCGCTTATACAGTATTTATAAATTATATTATTGATTCAATCTTTATTTAAAACGAAGCAATTTTACCAACTCATGCCTCTCATACTATTTTTATGTTATATTTCGTATTTGGATGGTCGTTCTAATTGAAAATTCTTTTATTCATTATAGCTTTCGAGCAATAATACAGTACATTGATGACCAGTTTGAGAGATTTCTCCGTGATGAGAGTGGGCTGAATCGAAGAAATATTGTGGACAACCGAATACACTGCTGCTTTTACTTCATCTCCCCGTTTGGCCATGGGTAAGTAGTCTTATTTAAGACATTTATGTGTTCTAATATAACATGCTGACATGCCATTAGTCGCTACTGCTGTGCAGTATCCCTTGGACCCCTTCTCAAAAGAGACTCCCTCTGCTGGGAGCAGTTTGCTTTTGGATTTTGGTCCATTCAAAGTATATTTGGTGTGTAATGAATTTTAATACTCTGATAATTTGCTCCTGTATAAGGTGCTGACATGCCATCTCTTTCCTCTGCATATTGAATTTCATTTCCTTGAGCATTGAAAGACAATTCTGGCTGGCCTATGCTTTCAAACAAACACTTTGTTTGAGGATCAGTTGGTTCTTAAATTTTTTCAGTTCACGGTACCGCTCCGGTTCTCCCCAATGGGTTCTCGGTTCTCGATACTTGGTTCCAAGGATGAACTCATATTATCTGAATTAATGGCAAATTTATATGAGCAACCACAAGAAGTGAACGAAAATAATTTCACTAAATACAGTGGAACCTCGTTAAAGCGAGTACGGGCTATAGCGACACCCCCGCTATTACGAGAGATAGCCGATGCACCGTCAATTGACCCTATAATAAGCGTGTTAAAAATTCGTTTTTACGAGACCCTTTCGGTGTTGGCTCTCGCCATAGCGAGGGTTTCACCGCCGGAAGACTTTCATCAAGACTCCTTAACCTCTGTAATTGCTAGCGATCTGTTAGAAATGAAGTTAATGGAGTGCTCAGTCTCAAATTTATGTGGTAAACTGTCGTTCGATAAATATAATGATTGACGAAACAATGCTTTGCATGATTTTTATTCAGTGCGGCGCTTAAAAATTGTTTGAATAGTTAGTCGTTATTTGAGTAAGGAAATTTAGTGACGCAAAAAAACATCGCCTTTCGTCTGGATTTATGCTTACGTTTATCGGATAGATGTTTATCTGTCGCCGCACCACTCCTGTTCCTGTATATCTGTTTGCAAGAGGTATATTGCCTATTATTTGCTCCACCTCCGGTAAAGCGACAATTCGCTATAGCGAGTGTTTATTAGTGCACCGTGGGGTGTCGTTATATCGAGGTTGCACTGTATATTTTTTTCTCTGTGGATTTTCGTACGATTTTTGCATTGTGGGTAACTCCCGTAAAAGTTATCACCGTGGCTAGTCCTGTTATACAAGATGTAAATTAGGAGGAAAGCTCTGTAAAATAAAACTTTAGATCGTCTGCATAATTTTATTTGCCAAGTAAAACAGTTTAAGTACCACTTTGTTTAAGAATACACGAATACGGATTTATCACATTACATCGGACAGCCACTGTTTGTTCTTCCTCCAGGTTTTGATTTTAAAAATTCTACTTTTTTACCCTATTTATTCTTTTTTTGCTAGAAATATTGCCTGTAGTACTGAACAGGTGTTCAATGAAAACAGTAATGGTTGATTTTGATTTTGAAGGCCCGCACGAAATATGCTTGCAGCACAGTTAACACACTGCATAGCATCAGGATCAATAGTTAAACTTCGCCAACTCCTGATGATATCATCTGTTGATTTGTTGTAACTTGTGGGTCAGCTCAAAACATATTCTGTATTCTGCAATGAAGCTTAAATTGTTGCATTAATTGACAACTTATTCACATGCTTCACTGTCACAGTTCTCATAACCTCAACAATAAACTGCTCAATACGTTGGTACAGCGACACTGTGGATAAACTGAGCAGCCTTGAGCTAATGCAAAATTGTAATGCTGTGTTGCAGGATAACCACACTTTTCGATGCCGTGCATGGGTTTGTCAACTTATGAATAAGCTCTCGGAATGCATCATGCTCCTATGTCGAAGAATTGCTGTATATGCACATGATTCATTCCTAAGTCCACTTTCAGACAAAACAATTTTCCGCTGGCCGCTGATCATTGCATTGTACATGGCTTGCCAAGAGTCTTCTCATCTGAAAGCCACCAGAATTTCACGTTAACGGCAGCCTGCGAAATGTAGTTTTGTCTGAAAGAGGTCTCAGTGTAGTATTGTGTACATTTCACACTGTAGATGGTGCATAGCCGGACTGGATTGAAATGAGTGCTTTGCCGTCAACGAAGCGATTTGATTCGTTTGACACAGAGACCAGTGGTGAGTTGAAAGAATGGTGCCATGCCGTGTATGTCAGCAGGCAAAAAGTCTGCTCGTTTGAAAGCGGCCACCACTATGGAAATGTTCCAATGTTGGCGAGAGCGACAAACTGACGAACCCTCAAACCAGGGTTCTCACTCAACCGTGAAAACCTTAAAGCCGTGAATTTACTATAACATGAAAAAGCCGTGCATTTCATCATAAAACCTTAATAATCTCTCGAACTTGATCATGGAACTATGGTTGTCTGATCAAAAGAAAACTCGATACGTCGATCATGTTTCAAGGTCAGTCTCATCTGTCAGGACACTGTGCGCACGCATGTATGGGCGCACGCATATTCTAAGTGCAATTATTGGTCCGTGTGCCACGACGACACATTGATGTGGTGAAAAATCAGGCTCTTCTTCACTTCCCTCGCACCCTACCCACTCCATTTTCCCACTCACAACCTGTAGCCGGCCCTGAATGTTGTCGTCGATTGGCGGCGTCATGAGAGGTAGAGGCTCTTGCATTGCGTCCTGCGTTTGC
The DNA here is from genome assembly GCF_921293095.1 of Ischnura elegans. Taxonomy (NCBI): domain Eukaryota; kingdom Metazoa; phylum Arthropoda; class Insecta; order Odonata; family Coenagrionidae; genus Ischnura; species Ischnura elegans. Next base: position 4,040,938 of record NC_060248.1, on the reverse strand, counting down.
AATCACGGCATCTGTCGCGGTTGATAAATTATTGTCTATTGCTACGTGATCAATATATCTGCCCAAAATGGCTCATCAACAGACCGTGAATTGGAACCCTGTTATTGCGTGTGTGCAACTATCAAAAGTAAAAATTGTGGATGCCATGCGATTGGAATGTAATATATGCATTTTTTTAAATTATTATTATTACAGTGGAACTTCGATCTGTCGTTCTTTGGGGGATGGATGAAAAAAAAGATGAATGCGGGAAAACGATCGAGGGGGGATTGTTTGTCCGGGTTGCCTATGTCCCAGGATCCGCTGGATTTTTGCGAATTATGATATTCATTAATGGATTCAAACGAGATTTTAGCTGATTACAGGAATATTATTACTTTATCGAAACACTTAGGACATTTTGTTGATTTGACTTATCTCTCTTTCTAATATCGTAAAGGAACAAGCCGCCTTGCTAAAATATGTTTGCACTCCACTCGGAATTTTCACTGCTATTATGCATTTCTGTCTGATGTAAAAATTCTTATCCATCAAATGCCATTTCAATTACACGTATTTACGAGATAAATGTGCGTGTTATGCCTCAAACAACTGATTTCGCCGTCACAGTGATTGGTTATGAGATGGATCAAGAAGGCCAAAAATAGTTTATTATTTGAAATGTTCCTTTCTAGCAATTAAATTTTTAATATGATTGAGGCAATGTGGTGTTAGTCGTCAGCGGCACGCCCACCTGATCCTCGGCTTCATCCCACTTCTTGTTTTCACCAGGGATCTCGCTCTACCCCCACCCCTGCCGTTATGTGCTACCGTACATACCGAGGCGTTCTGCAATATTCACGTATTTCTAGCCCGGATTCTTTTCTTCATCATCAATTATTTTCAGTCCATCTTTTAAAGTTCTCACTTGTGTCTTCGGAAGGGCCATGGTCCGAAGACGAATAAGAATAAAACTAATGAAAATGAAACCGGACTCCATTGAACCCACACGGAAAACACTCGCTAGTTTTAAGTCAATCCACCCCGGATAGTACGGAACCACTCTTACGAGGTGAAGTCCGGCACTAATGCTTTCGCGTACGGCGTAGGCAGAGCTTACTGCAGAGGGTGAAGCATGACCATATGACTGCGCAATGAAATTTTTTATCCTATAGAGAAGGCAACTTACCCACTCATTTCTAACAATAAGTAGCTTAGCTCTAGATGAGCAGATGAATTCAGATTGCTAGTAGGGAGAAACAAAATATCCTGAGAAGATATCGCTTCGTTAGCACCTCAGACAAGTGAGACTTGTATCATAACTCGTTAAGTGTAACCAGACGCCCTGTTTTCGAAAAAAATCCGCATCAACTGCCATGAAGCTCACTATCAGCTGCGAGGATATCGATATTCGCCAGAAATCACCATCGTATTATTCCAACTATTTCTTGCTTAAAATGGTTAAATAACGTTAGAAATACGTCGTGTTTGGTATCATACTTTTTTGAATTACGTGCACATCACTAATATCTCAATCTAATAAAAGTATAATACCAATTGCCGAAATTCATTTTCACACACCTTTCGGGCTAATCGGTGATTCATGCAGCAGTTGACCTCCAGAGGTGGGGATCTTTGAAGCGAGTCAGCTAAAAAAAAGTCTGCGGTCGAGAAAGGCGGAGGCGTGAAAAAGGCTTCTTTTGTTTTCGAGTAACTTGATATTTTCTTTCGAAGCTAAGGTCTTCGTAATACGATCCCTGCTTGAGCTGGGACCTTTTTTTATTTCGGAGAAGAGGAAAGCTTCAACCGGGGGGAGGCGAGTGCTGAATGGAGGGGGATACCGGATCTTGTGAAATGCGCTAATGTAACTATCCCACGGCACTCTGCTTCTCCCTATCGCATTTCAATCTCCTGGGGAAGATTCAAACTATGTGTCTGTTGTTATTAGCCATAAATAACACGTTGTAAACACTTCGTCTCATTTTTATCAAACGATGAATGCGGGAAAATTATTCGACGGGACCGCGATCTTCAAACGATCAATGCGGGAAAACGATACTTCGGGGAACGATAGATGCGGGAAAAAATTACATTGTCTTTATGGAACTTAATTTGGGACCAGGAGCAGCGAACGATGAATGCGGGAAAACGATGAATACGGGAACGATAAATCGGGGTTCCACTGTATTATTTTTTTTTTTTTTTACTTTTTGACCTTGAATATGCTGCAGATCATTTTGGCTTTGGGTGCCAAATTCAAATGCTTGTCACCGTTCTGAGCCGGTTCCAAAGTACCGACTTTATGCGATTGGTTCTTGATACTGGTTCCACAGGCAAGAACCGGCATTACTGAAAACCGGGTACCTGAACCGACCCATCTCTACTTTTGTTCAATAGTGTGCACTCTTGTGAATAACTAATTCACTCCTTTGAGGCAAAATTCAGTCTCGGACATTGGACGACAGTCACTGGGAATTTCTGCATATCTTGTGCTGGCACATTTTTGAATCTATTGTTTTGTAGAGCAGTATTTTTTTTAGTGCTTAGAATTTTGCATGGGTGCACGGTCACTGATTTCTACGTTCATTGTGAGTAATTGCTAATCATTTATTCATTTCAAATTATCTGATTTCACTGGGTGGTATAGTGGATATGTGTTGGTATGAGTGCAACCTATTTAGGAGACCCCAGCCAAAATGGGAGAGCAGAGGGACACGATCAATCGATTACCCTGTGAAGTGTTTGATGGTAAATGCGAGTATGCACCCTCCATTGTGAGAGATTCAATCCGTGAAAAACGTTCACCACTGATGCTCGGTCGCTGTAACTGATACATAGTGATAAATGTTGGAAATGAAATTAATGTGGAGTGCATCAACTATACACTGTTGTATATGATTAATAGTAGCGGGCGTAACTTGGTGGAAATCCTTAATCCAGGAATAGATGAAATAAAAACCCTTGAAAATGTTACGCAGTAACGAAACCATGGTCAGTAGGCCGGCCCTTATTTTTCAGAATTGCGAAAAGTTATGTTTTCCTGGTCTCAAAATGATCCAAATGGTGTTTATATTCACGTGTTAAAATTTGGTTTCTTTAAAATAACGGCAACCCGTGCCCCAAGGGCCCTAAGTACTAAGGACCCTCAATTGAGTTTTTTGGTGCCAAAAAAGCGCCATTTCTATGTGAAACGTAAAAGTAAAGCCCTTTAGGGCCGATTTTCTGTTTGTTTTAACCTATCTTTAAGCGTTTAGGAGATATCGTCCGTCGTAATGCAATCCCCCCCTAGGGAGCCACCCCGCACCGCGGTACCGCTGAGGTATGTCCCTCACCACTTACTAGAAACTTCCCCTCAACCCCCTCGCCTCCCTCGGCAAAGACTTCGCTCCTGCTGTCAAGATCTAGCCTCGTAAGAAATTTGCTTACGTTAGAAAGAATTTAATTGCCATAACAATACTTCCAATCCAAGAGATCAATTTATTTTCACTCTGTCCATGAATTTCGGTATATTAACCAAAATAAAATATTGTCATTGTATTTCTAATATTTCACTGGCATCCCATATTTGGCAATTAAAGTGCCTTTCCGCACGTAAGGGTTGTATTGCAATGAAAAGTCACACTTATTGTTAGAAATAAATTTTGAAAGCTCTCTTCCTTCAACGTGACTGCCTAAAAATCTTGAATTAGTTTCACTCCTCTCGCTGCACAATCATTTCCCAATTAATGACCCCGAATAATTTGCAAATCGTTCTTGTATGTTCATCACATTCTCGCATGTTCACATCAAAGAATGCAATACATATATACAATACATTAAATAGCTTTCTCGAATTAGTGGTGACAAAATTTTGTATAGATACCTTATTCATGTCTTTACGTTTATAGAATGCCTTCTTCGGTGGATGATATTTTCCTACACAAGACCACATACGGCGTATCACGTTTTTTTCACACCTAGAAATGGATCCGTCAAAGAATGACTGGCATTCCAACTCCTCACTCATGTACCACAAGTGGTTTGAAAAACCTCTTTTGTGCTGCTTTCGCTATGTCCAGGTTAACACTTTCCTAATTAACAATTCTTTGTAGGAACTGCGGGTCACTGATGGGAGCTAATGCAACAAAAGGAGCGGAGAACCACATCTTTTCATTTCTTCTAGAATATATTGAAATCTATTCAACCAATAACTGCATTTCGTTCTCCCTTTATTTGCGTAAAAACTTTATTTCTTCAGCCCAAGCACATTTATCCGAGAGATTAACTGCACTTTCCTCCTCGCGCGTCAAAAATGCAATGATACCGCTCCTTGCAATGTCAAGCAAATCATCAAGTTTTGTTACGAAAGATTCTCTTCTCTTCATATCCACTGAAGTTCGCGCTCTCTTTATGCCGTTGCACGTTCATCCATTCTTTGCGTTATTTTTCTAACTTTTCAATCGCCTTATTTTCCGTAACAACAGGAATTCTAGTTTTAAGCTATGGATGAGACGCATTTCTCACGGTTTTTCTCGCACTAAGTCTTACAAATTTCGAACCCATTAGGTGATAGAGAAAACACACAGTACTTCTCTCACTGTCGGTAAAATTGAGCCGAGTATTTCTTCACTTTCTTTTAAAACCAGTTCAATGCCTGGATTTAGTCTTGATTACATGCCTTTCCTTGTTGGTCTATTCTTAAAATGAACGTTCATGGTAAAGTATTTATTTCACCACTTTTCACCTTACATCCTAAAAAGCTTAGCACTTCCTATCCTTTGCACACTATACACAAGAACTATCTCTATCTATCTACAGTGATCTACATCCGTGAACTGACTGCCTCGTTTCTTCTTCCTTGAATATTTCTATCTACTGTTGGAGCCCTGGAAGCCCTGCTCATTCCCTTCGTTCCTTTATTATTCATAGACACATTTGTAACATGCTTATAATATTTTGTACATAAAAAGCACTTTGGAACAAAGCCTGCTGGAATGGTTTGCGGCCGTATGGCGGCAAAAATCAAGGTTTAAGGGGTCGGTATCCAGTACATAGGACGGCGTTGAAGGGTTAAAATTGACATTATAGGCTTTAACAATATTAATCATGACACAAGGGGAACAACCTATTCAATACTGTACCACTAGCATGTAAATCTTGTCATCAGGAGCAAAGTCTTTGCCGAGGGAGGCGAGGGGGTTGAGGGGAAGTTTCTAGTAAGTGGTGTGGGACATACCTCAGCGGTACCGCGGTGCGGGGTGGCGCCCTAGGGGGGGATTGCATTACGACGGACGATATCTCCTAAACGCTTAGAGATAGGTCAAAACAAACAGAAAATTGGCTCTAAGGATCTTTACTTTTACGTTTCACATAGAAATGGCGCTTTTTTGGCACCAAAAAACTCAATTGAGGGTCCTTAGTACTTAGGGCCCTTGGGGCACGGGTTGGCGTTATTTTAAAGTAACCAAATTTTAACACGTGAATATAAACACCATTTGGATCATTTTGAGACCAGGAAAACATAACTCTTCGCAATTCTGAAAAATAAGGGCCGGCCTAATGGTCAGTCACAATTAAATACCACGTGGAATTAGCCAAGTATTTATGTCATCTATTCCTGTACGTTTTTAATTGTGTCCTATTGTTTACAGTTAATTTTCTGGAAAATACGGCAGCATTAATATGCTCTACGCTTAAAAATATTTTCAAAACATACCGCCACACACGACTAAGTTTTTGTAGCTATATCAGAATTTATTTTGTTTTACTCACATATATTTATGGATTCTTCATTAAAATTTTGCAGGTATTCATTATGTGAATCAAAAACTTACATATTGAATGGCATTCTAGTTACAGTAAACTCTTGATTTTACGAAGTCAGTGGGACCGGAAAATTGGCACTTCGTAAAATCGAGTTTCGTAAATTCAAACCTTTTTCATAAGTCACGAAAAAAATGTTTGCTTTTGTTTCTTCCGCCGTTTTTTGTCTTTAGTGGTCTTATTTAAATGTTTTCGGTGGTTATTCTCGGTATAATTCATAGAGAAGGCTTTTTGCTATCGATTTATCATGTGAAAAATCGTTAAATAATTATACCACTATAAAATTCCCATTTCTTGTTCATACTACAACATCAACGATCGCTAAAGAAATTCCCGACCAGTTTAGAAAACGTAATCAAATAATGAATTGCAATGTTTATTATAAGATTTAACAGTTATAAATTTGTGGTTAGGAGCCAATAGCTACTATTAAGTATGTAAAAGATATTTGTTTCTGACACCCACGGAATTTTAGCGGCAGCCGGCCTAACCGCCATTTATGTCGCCCTCTATCGCTCAGTGACGAGAAAAAAAGAAAAACAAGGGTCTTAGCCCGTTTCCAAAATAGCCTTCGTAAGTTAATATTTCGAGTTACTTCGTATTTTCAGCAGAATGTGCTCTATTTTCACTGAGATTCAATTACGATCATAAATAACGTAGGATGTGATTATCTTCTGGCGAATATTTGAAGTAAATTCTGTTTGAGTTCTCCGTCCGACTACTGTGTTCCATCATCTTCGCAGACGTTGCCATAAAAGACTTAATTCTTCATCAGGACTGTATTCTTCATACCGGGTGTGAGGTGACCTGTTCATATAGTATGTTTCTCTCCTTTTATGCCGACAGGAGCAAGGTTCCAACCGGAAAACGACAGGAGAAACATCTTACTGTATCGGAGAAATATAGATAGAAACGTTATTATCCACATTGATTGTTTTCCTACAAGAGACGTTTTATCATTTCTCAACGTGGTTAAGTATTGGTTCGCTAGCGTGAATTCCCAAAAAATGACACGCAAAAACCTGTACCGTCACCTCATTTAGTTTTCGTGTTCCTTTCTCCGCCGTATTGAAAGTTAGGCGAAGGATCATTGACATAGAGAGAAGATTTTCTTAGTTTTAGCACTAAAAAATAGTCGCGCCATAATCGTAAATAAATATAGTGTGGAAAGAGCAAAGAAATTAATTTCAATTGAAAAGTCAGCTGAGAAGAAGAGAGACAATTATAAGCGCGGCACCATTTTCCCGATAGTGGAAGATACTTCTTCCGCCTCTCTCCGGTTAATAACCTCCCCCCGTTGCAGGTAAAGATGAACCATGCCCTTCTCCACAATCGGGGAACGTTCCCAGTGGGTGGGGTGAATAAGAGTGGGATGGGGATTGCTTGAGGGAAGAAATGTGGTCAGCACAAGGACTGGTGAAGGGGGCAGGACAAAGAAGGGTGGGGAAATGGCCTTCAGCTCTGCCTCAGTCTACTTTTGGGGGCCGTATTTTTTTGCGACGCACACAAGCTCAGTCTCCTTAGGGAGGGAGTGAATGGGAAATGCTGGGGAAGGAGGGGTTTGGGATGCGTAAGGTGGGTGTCAGCAAGATCAGCCAAAGGCGGCAGGAGGGAAGGGACGGCTTTGGAAAGACAGAACCACAGCATGGGAGAACGGGGAAGCGCGTGAGAAGAAAGTTCATGGTTAGACTTGGAAGTGCGTCTTCATTACGAGAAGCCTGAAATATAAATTGGCGGTAAATAGAGCCCAGTACTTAAGATATTTAAGTTGTTCATTCACAAAGGCCAATATATACACGAAAAGATAATATGGCGCGGATTGCATGTATCAACGTCCATTTCGGGATGTTATTAATTTCTGTTCCCATTTATAAAAGTAGCAAATAGATTTGAAAGAATGATAATCATGAATAAAAATATCTAAATCGATATCCAAACGCACATGAGCAAAATAGATGAATGTATACAAACCGATCCATCGCAAGTAATACCGCTCAAGCTTCTTCCGGTATAGGACTTTAAAATTCTGGATAATGCCTTGGTCCAAGGGCTGGGACTTGCTAATCGAGTTCGGGGGTAAAAAGAGGACTCGAACATTAGCCAATTTTAGATCTTCCACGTATTTATGAAAGGTGGCACTATCCATTATTAAAACAATTTTTCTGTTCTCTCCAGCAATTTTTCTCTGTAGACGTATAACCGTTTGCTGGAAAATTTCTCGGGTCATCCAGCTGTTTTTATTTGCATGGTAAAAAACGGGGAGGGGTTCCAATTTTACATGTTTTAAGCACCGTGGCCTTTCAAATTTCCCAATGACAACGGGCTTATTTTGTCCGTGCCTGTTTGTTTGACGCACAGCCCCACAGTAACACGCACTTTACTCTTTTTCCCCCCATGGCACCTTTGCCCTTTGAAACCCAGGGTTGCGTCAGGTAATGCATTAATAAGCTCTTATAAAAAAATTTTTTTTAAAAACCAGCCTTTATATTTAGATTACAGGGGATGAGCAACGTTTATATATGACACAAAGCAAAAAAACTCAGTGACCCCGAAAAACCAAAAGTAAAGTATTAAAAAAGTCACTATATTTATTAAATTTTCAGTGAATGGTAAGCCCCCTATGTTTCAAAATGCCACCCCTATGCTTTTAAATGCCTACCCCTATGTTAAAAATGCCACCGCGTACGTTTTATGTAACGGTAAAACAATATTCAAACATTTACAAAACCTTACAATTGTTAATAAATATATGAAGATCATAATTAGCTGTTGTACAGTTTTCACAAACTTTTACTGTGGTCGCAAAACACGAAAATCGACCATTTGGAACTTCTTAGATCAAAAACATGTTTTGGGGGGCTATAGGTTGACTGGGGGGTGGTTAAAGGGGGGTTGGAGAGAAAAAGTTATATTTTCATGTATTGTCATCGGAAATGAAGAAGTGTGCAAAATTTCAGCGTTTTTGCTTCACAGGAAGTGAGTCAAATTTCAGTTACAAGATTTGTACCAGACAAACAGACAAACAAACAGACAGGTTGGTGAGTTCATATAAAGGCTGGAAAAAATAGCCCAGTTTCAGGGGCCAGCGAGGGTGAGCTCGTCGAGGAAAGGGTCCCGGATTAGGGACCCTTCGAAGTGCTTCGGCGAAAAGTAGTCAAGTAGTCTTCGAAGTACGTTCACAGCAGTGCAAAGGGTTAATTAGGGGTGTACGAAATACTCCGTGCGACCTTCCTGACATGTTAAACTACGAATTATTGTCGATGCTATGTTTACGAACAGGCACGTAAATAGGGGCATAATGTCAGCCGCGATATTTTAACTTAACTCCTACTCCCCCTAAATTCCCACAGTGAGGTTTTTGGCGACCCATTTCTCTCCAAAGTTGCATTATCATTTATGATTTCGCACTTTTGATGGACCACAGTTGGAAGCGCTGATTTTTTAGCTACTTACGCCGGCGTAACTAGTTTTGTTGACAAATTTTTCGCCGTAGTTCGTACAAACGAATGCCATTTGCTCCTAGGGACCGAGCCGAGGTTCGTAAATTCAAAAAATTTCGTATAATCGAAACTTCGTATAATCGAATAGCGCCATGTATTTAGCATAGGCTTTTCACCGGGACCGCAATATCACTTCGTTTAATCGAAAACTTCGTAAAATCCTGCTTCGTAAAATCAAGAGTTTACTGTACTCCTATTGTTTTGTGGTCATAAGGGAAAGCATTAGGGATGGTCGGATCAGATACCTCGTACTCAAATATCCGTGGATATTGCCCTTCATCAAATACATTGGATCATGATTCGCGGAATACATCGGATCTGGATCCGAAATTTTAAATTATAGCTTCAGTGAATGCAATGCTCCATAGAAGTGGAAAGAGTTCCAATTCTCTCTTTGAATGCACCATCGAACTGCAATGCTTGTCCTACTCATGAACCACTTCATTTAAAAGCTCTTGCAGTGGTTATGTAGCAGAATTTCAGGCAAATATAGAAGGCAAAATACGACTGGCGCATAGTGTGACTCATCCTAAGAGGATGAACAAACATCGGGGAAATCTCAGCATCGTAGGATCGTAGGATAATAACCACTTCAAAAGTAAATTTGTCGCAGATTTAAGAAAACCACCCTCGGTCCTGTATCTGCCCACGCCTCTGATGTTTTTTTTCGTTTCCAAGGTCACACAAACCATAAATAATTATTTTTGAAGGAATTATAAAGTTACGTGAGAACAATCAGATCATGTTTCATCCCTACACTATCTCACCAACTGACCTTTTTTGGCCTACCTGCTTTAATTCTCTGTTTCTGGAGGACAAATGCTAGGTGAGTGACTTTGGGCCCAAAGATGTCTCGACATCTTCGGCAATTGGATGACGTGCACGAGATTTAAAAAAGAATGAGAAGGAACGCAACGCATTTCTGATGACATTTTAGTAATTTCAATCCTGATTCATTGCCAGTAAGTGTTCTAGTTACAACTAGACTGTTCTATATTCAACATTGTCCAAACAGCACAGTTTTCAAAGAAACAAGCATAGCGTTAGACCCATCAAACAAGTAGAGACGGACTGGAAGCGCCAATTGCTCATCGCTCTTCATCCCCTCCACCTCTCCTCCCTGCGCTTCTGCTACCCCCACCCCTTCCTCTCAAGATTGTTGATTGCGAGTGTTGGTCTCATTCTGTTCCTGCACCTCGTCACACGTGAAGTCAGTGTTGTTTTAAACATTGTCAATTATGTCTTAGGTTGCACAGTTGCAATTTAATTTGATGATATATTGATAAAAAATTTCATTGAGTGGAAACATTTTTATTGGGATTAGGAGAGCTCAACGTATGCCATGTGCGTGCTCTGTGGCATGAAAATTTCGCTAGGAAGTGCGAAATCCACCTCACTACAACTGAAGCATTTGGGGGTGGAAAACTAGTCAGCATGCAATAAAAAGGTGACAAAATTTGGGGGAAACATGCGTGAGGAAAATTAGAATACCATCAAATAAGTTGAAAGCTTATAAAAAAATTTTATCAGTTAGAATATTAAAATGTGTTTTCAAATATAAATAGGAGTTCTTTTTCACATGTACCCAGAAGAAACTCGAGTAATGACTTTGTTTTATAGCAGGCAATTAAAAATGCATCTGAAAAAAATCCTGCATCCGTCCATCCCTAGAAAGCATTCAATGCATATGTCAGGCCCAGTCTTGCAGTCTTAGCACATGAGTGTCATCATTTTCCGAATGCATTTTCTGTGGGATACCCTGCCCCCTTTTCTGGATGCTGTGTTTCTTAGTATGTATGTCCCTTCACGGAGTAGGGTGGTTGTAGGTGCCAATGGCCTCTCTTCACTACTTACACTATGTAGAAGTGACTGAATAACTTCTTACCTGAAATCATGCTAATTCTTTTTATCCCCAATGTATTTTTTATGTAGGAAGTAGCTATGTTCAACATATGTTGGTCGAAGTGATCTATGACACCCATACTGAGATTGTATTCGAGCAGAATTTTACGTTTCTGAACGTGACTCATTCCCGGGCAAATCTGTGGCTAACTCTGTGCTCGACACGACGACCTACAGACTATTGATAGGTGAAAGTGGAGCAATAGACCTCCAGGTCTATTGCTCCACTTTCACTGTCCTCCAGGTCTATTGCTCCACTTTCAAGACTCATACTCTGTTTTCTGGCCACAAATGGAATTCTACTCCCTTTTGCTCCCTTATGTTTTTAGCTCATCAGTTGGGTTGTTTACATGGCATATAGCATTTGGGAGGTCCTTACATTTCAATTTTTCGAATTTATTTCAGGACACTCCCTCATTTTATGCCAATTGGTGTAAAAATATGTCCTGTAAAATATTATTGCAATTGGATAATGGGAAGATGTGCCGCATCGCACTCAGAGTGACGAAATTATGGCATTTTTGGCTGTTTTTCAGATATGAATGGCGATAGGAAGGCGCTGGAATTTTTAAACTGATTTTTTATGGTAACCAACGATATATTGGACATTTTACATGCTGCATCTAAAATATTTTCCAATAGCGTGATTTCCTATTATTTTTTTGTTACCTAAATAGAAAGATTATCACTCCTGGAGTACGTATTTCACGCTTTTAGATATGTAAATGACGATATCTCTTTTTTGCAATTAAATGAAAAGTGAAAATTTTCAAGGTGCATGAAAACATCTTAGTATTGTAACTTATAGCCACTACCTGCTAAGTGCACATGTACATTTTGTTTTTTTTTTTAATTCGCGGGCACTGTCGAATTCCGATGCGTCGGAATTCGCATCGAATTTTGACTTCCACACGCCGCCGCACTCTAGGGAGGGTATGAAAGGTGCAGACGTGAGAGTGAAAAGGGGAGACGGAATAGACAAGGTGACAAGTGTACAAAAGGGACAACGCGGTGGAAAATAGTGGAAGCAGAGGGAAGGGAAGGAGACTGGAGGAGGAGGAATCGACACCACGGAGCTGTGATCACTGTCTCCTACTGTTCCTCCCAGAAGTGAAATACCACTGTCCACTACTGTATCCCCCCGGAAGTGAAATTCCCTATCCCGGTGAATGTGCTGTTGGTGGGTGTGTACTCTTGGTTGTGGTTTTTATACTTTACTCTGCCCTAGACGGAAGAGGTCGGTTTATTCAATTAATTTGTTTTTTTTTTTTCAAGTTTTTTTTATATGCGTATATCTTTTGCGGGCGAGCCCCAACACCTACCGGAGGTATGTCATTTGGATAATATTTCCCCTTTTTAAAATAATGACCGCGTTGGGGCGAAGTTGGTGCAGGAAGAGAGGGCCCTCTGGGCGGGAGGCTGCAGTGTGAATACTGGGAAAAGCAAGTGTGATGTCATAATGGTTCCGACTGCTGCCATGTGAGGCCACCTTGGTGCGAGGCTATTAGTGCCACTATGATGCAGGCTGCTGGCAGGTACCAGGTAGCCCTTGGCTTAGAGAAGGATTATTAATGCCCTATCAAACGAAGGAAACTTTCCGACCACAGGCAGATTTAATAGGTGATCATTGAGACATTTTTCCCTGAGCTCTGTGCCTCATGCATGCATTGGTAATCTCAGACAATGTAAAACTCCCATCTACTCGTATAGCATCTAGGTCCCTGTGACGTCATGTGGAGTGGCATCGCATGGGCGCCAATCTGGCCTTTTTCAAATGAGGTTAAAATTTACCATTAACATTCGTCTTTACTGGGGTTTCTGAAAATAAATAATTTGTATATTATGAACACACTAATGGTGGGTAACGAATTGCAATCAATGCCTTTCGTTTTTCTTTGATGAAGCAAACTATCCTAATGAGACCATTGGTTCCCCCAAGAATGAGGGCATGCCATCCCTGGCAGACATTTTGGGTGGCGCACACGTTGCATACGCTCAATATTTGTTGATCATTCTCACTCATTGTTAAACCATAAAATTCTTCAGATAAACTTTAAACTTGGTCAATATAACCTTGAATGCTATATTCATCATTGCTTATTGCCAAACGGGCTAATGGGTATTTGGGCCTTTTGATTCACTCTCCATACATAGTTATAACAGAGGAACATTAGTGTAGTTCAAAGATTTTTGCGGCGTTGACCAGATGATCTCTGCTTTCTCTTCGGGTTTTCACCTCATCATGGTGTCACCAGACATGGTGAAAACCCTTAGAGAATGCAGAGATCAGAGAAACATTAGTATCCGAAGACTTCCCGAGCTTTGCGTCGAAGACAATTTTTAAAACCAGCTTGTATATGTAGTGCTGGTATGATAGAATTTGGAAATAAAGCCAGAAACGACGATCAAATACAGTGGAACCTTGATCTATTGTCTTTGAAGGGGATGGGTGAAGAAAGCAATGAATGAGGGGAAACGATCTATTCGGGAATGTTTGGCTGGGTTGCCTATGTCCTAGGAAACCCAGGATTTTGGTGAGTAATAATGATATTCATTGAAGGATTCAAAGAAGATTTTAACTGATTACAGGAATACTAGTACTTTATTGAGGCACTTAGGTCATATTGTTGATTCAATTAATATCTCTCTCAAATATCCTAAAGGAACACACCACCGTGCTAAAAAATGTTTGCTCTCCACTCAGAGAGCAAACATTTTTTATACTATACACATCACCGCAATTATTGATAAAAATTTTTCGTGATTATTCAGTGCCTCAAATGCTTCCATTGGTTTATAGTTATTGTTCCTGTTCGTTTTGCAGAAGTTATGTGAAATAACGTTTCGCATTTGTTTATGCAGACGAAATCGGTGAAAGATGGTGCAACGATCCAACCTTGGAACACTTTTTCTATCATCTTCATTATATACACCAAAAAGTCTGACATGCATACATAATGATGCGATTAAATTGCCGTTGTTTCAAAAATAATATTTTCAAAAAAATAAACTACTCAAGTATCAAGCAACAGTTTACCACATGGATTTGTTTTTTTTTTTATAACAGATCACCAGCAATTGCAGAGATTAGGGACTCTTGGTGAAGGTTTTCCGGTGATGGAAACTCTCGCTATGGCGTGTTCCAACACCAAAATGGCCTCTTAAAAACGAATCTTTTTTACATGCTAATCATAGTGTCAATTGATGGTGCTTTGGCTATCACTGTTTATGGCGGGGGTCTCGCAATAGTCCGTTCTCTTTTTGACCCTGTTCCACTGTATATGGTGGAAGAAACTAAGTGTGTTTTATTACTAATATGGAGCCCTTCCACCATGTACAAGCTTCCAGTTTCAATTTACTTTCAGACTAGGTTTACAAATGAGCTATTGATGTCTCAAGTGGCTGACCTCTAAGGTCGAGAGTTGGAATCGTGGCTAAGCCAAATAATTTTACCACGGCAAACCACCCTTGGTGTGAATAACTTTGCGCTTGATGATGCACAAAGTCACTTGTTTATTGCATTCCTATAAATAAATGTTTGCAAAGCACAGAATATGATGGCACCTGGGTACTTCTGTTCTGTACTAATCAGAGACTTTAAATTGAGGGTCATTTTAATTCTCAATGTTCCAGTTGGTGAATGTGGCTCACCAACAACAACAACAAATGTATTGAGATATGGCATGAGTACAAGGAAATGTGGATTACTAAGGATTTTTTCTGTGGATATTTGCAAACGCGGAGGGACAACCTCCCTCACTTCTAAGTGTACTCTAAGAGCTAAACTCAAATTTTCATCTATCCAGCTTCTTGCCTTTGCTTCTCCTTGTCACTGCTTCTGTCTACTCACCATTTGGACCTTTTGTGGTTTAATAAAAAGGCTAGCTTATAACTTTGCCTCCTCACTTGCTTGGCTTATATACTCTACGCTCTCCATCTTGATTGGGGCAGTAGGTGCAATGAACAGTTGGTACCAAAATGTCATGGAAGCAAGGCATGGGTATGAGTAGAGTATGTATCAGCAATCATCTCAACTCTCCCTCCTCAAGTGGGAGTTTGTTTTGATTGCAGGGACATTCACTTGGCTGTGAATTGTTGGTAGAATAGAATAACGACTCTCACTCACTCTATGTACTCTGGCATAGGGTTAAGAGTCGGGGTAGTTTGTTAAAACACTGCCCATAGCATTTGATTTTTTAGAACTTGGGCTGCCCATTCATGCTGCCTACATGAAAGCAACTCTAAGTGTGCAATTGTTTCCTCCTAATAGGCTGAAACCCTTGGATGTTGAGTTCATGAAGCAGTTGCACAACAAAGTGAACATTGTGCCCGTGATAGCCAAGGCAGACGTCCTCACGAAGAAGGAAGTTCAGCGCTTGAAGAAAAGAGTGAGTACATACTTGCATGATCTGCTTCTGCCATGTTTCATGTCCATCCCATTCCCTATTGAGTGAGTGGTATGAGGTCTTTGCAGTCTGCACCTTTCCCAGTTTGCCTAGTTTACATACGTAGCGATATTTTGTGCTGTATAAGTCCATTAATTTTCATGTTGGCTTTATTTTTATTCCTCAAACTCCATCTGCAAGGTACGAAGCTCTCACTTTTATATTGTGATTTAATCAAACTACAGTGTAATCCCCTTTGATTCAAATAAGGTCTTGAATTTGTGTGTTGGTATCTGAAGTAAATCTTTTTATGCAGGCATTGTTCCTCGGAAAATAACTGGAAATAAAATAGTAAAATATGAATTTCTGTTGTTGTGTGCATTTATAATTGAAAAGGATGAGCATTAGAAGGGCTGGTTACTCTTATTGGGTAGGATGTATGACTTAAGAGGAAAAAGTGATTTCTTGTTGTGGTCTCTGAGCAATGGGATATGCTATGGTGCCTGTATTTCAAATGTAAGTGATTTCTTCTCCATAGCTGTCTCCAAATTCAGCCTAGATGTTTGCATTTTTTTTTTAAATTCAGGGCTTGGGTTGCAGTGGTTATCAGATTTTGAAAATGTTTTCCGCCTGAGACCCTGATATATGCAGGCAACTTATCCGTGTAAGGCTAATTTGATCCTGAAAAGTGTTTTACTCACCCTAATGTATAGCTCTCAGGATAATGCACCACTGAACTTCAACTTCCGAGTAGCTCAATTCAGGTGCGTTTCACCATGGCTAAGCATCATTATGGCCTGCAAATGATATGTTTTATGCCTTATTTGTCCTCCACTTTATGTCTTACTCCCTTGGGGTGGGTACCACAGCAAAGCTGTATGCGGATAAAAATGATATTGCACCCGAGAATCCACTACACTTTAGCACTCTTGCTTGAGGAATTGCATTAAGTTTCTGTGGCGAATATCAATGATTTAAGAGACTATTGAGACACATGTTAATCATGAATGATTGTGAATATTGTGTGGCGCACCATCGCTGTTTGATGGTGAGCAGTCGGAGCTTAGCATGCATGTTAAAAATAAAAATATGTACTTTGTTATATTCCATACTTTATTACAAATGGTACGACCCAGGTATCCGGGTACGACCTAGGAACCCGGGTCGTATTATTTGAAGTTAAGTGTGGAATATAACAAAGTTTTTTTTTTTAATTTTAGCATGAAACAGTTCCACAAAGTAATGCTGGAGACCGTGTCTTACTTGGCATTCACGTTCAAATGCATGCATGTATAGTTAAACACAAAATATGATGGTTTAAAAGGCAGTGGTGCCTTTCATTTCTGAATGATATGAAAAAATAGTGCCTATCACTAAAACCTCTCTATTGTGAACCTCCATGCATCAAATTGCCCAAATTTTGGTCCCCTCCATTACGATATAAAGAGGTTTTAGTGTATTTATTTAGAAAGTCATTTTCTGTGACTGACTTTGCTAAAACTTAGGCATATTTTTCTGAAATACCTCTCATTGTCACTTAAATGACTTTTCCCCATCTTTGTTCCCTCATGTCCTGATTTGCTCTTCATTTCTTCTCTCTTTTGCACCCGTTATGTTTCAGGTAATGGATGAAATAAGCAGCCATGGCATCAAAATATACCCACTGCCAGATTGTGATAGTGATGAAGATGAAGACTACAAAGAGCAGGTAAATCACCATTCCATTTTCATCGGTGATATTCAGCCTTCCGTCAGTTGCAACATTAGAATCGCTGAGTTCAGGCTCAATGCGCTGCACAGGCACTGATGTGAAAAAGCATTGTTAACTCTTAGCATGGCTCAGTGGTACACTTTTAAAGTTTAAAGCACCATTATTAGTGTAGTTGAACACCTGCATGATGCCTTTCATGCTATGCATATTTGTACCCCTTTACATGCTGTCATTCAGCCCTGGACCGATCCAGGTGGGTGTGATTTAACGTGCTCTTTAGGCTATTAGGTATTATTATATTTTAATGTATTTTAGCACATAAAGTCTATAAGATCAGTGTTTTTATTTTTTTAAACTATGCTAAATAATCTGCCAATGATCTGTTGGCATGTATGCGCAAAGCAAAAGGCCGCATAGAGCATGTCAAAACAAACAAAGCGCCAAGGATCTATGCCATCTGTTGGCATGAAGAAAAAACACTCACGCTGTGTCTGTCAGATCAATTGTGCCCGACGGAATGTTAAGAACCACCTCAACTAAACCTTCCCCCACCTCCTTTTATTTTTGTGCGTATTGATGCAAAAAAAATGTGGAATATTCCATGATAATGATTGCAGCACAATCAAAATCCGACTCGGAGGTAAATTTGATGAAGCCTGAATCAGATTGTAGTATTATGGTGCTTGGAATTGTGTGAATCAAGCTGTGTCTTGCATTGTGCAG
Organism: Ischnura elegans; assembly: GCF_921293095.1. NCBI lineage: Eukaryota > Metazoa > Arthropoda > Insecta > Odonata > Coenagrionidae > Ischnura > Ischnura elegans. The sequence goes on along the minus strand of NC_060248.1, from coordinate 4,022,936 downwards.
GTTCGTCAGCTGAAGGAGGCGGTGCCATTTGCCGTTTGCGGTGCCAACACGCTGCTGGAGGTGCGTGGCCGCAAGGTGAGGGGTCGCCTCTACCCCTGGGGCATTGTCGAGGTGGAGAACCCTGAGCACTGCGACTTCATCAAGCTGCGCACCATGCTCATGTGAGTGGCACAGTGAACACAATCTCTTCTTCTTCTTCGTGGCACTAGAGCCCAGCGTGGGCCTTTGCCAGCTGCACCACTGCTCCCCATTCTGTCCTATTGGCAGTTTTCTCCCTCTCACTCCCATCTTGCCCAGGTCACTCTGCACTTGGTCCATCCATCTGCTCTTGGGTCTTCTTCCTTTGAATAGCCTCCCTTTAACCATCCGTTTTGGTATCTCATCTACAGACATTTTCTCAACGTGTCCAATCCATCGTATCCTCTGTGCCTTGATGAACTTTACCATGTTCTTCCCTTCGATCAGCTTTTCTATTTCCCCAATATATCTTAACCTCCAATCCCCCCAGTTGTATATTAGGCCATATATTCTACGTACGATATGTCTTTCGAAGATTCCAAGTCTTCCTTCATTCGACGCTGTCATTGTCCAGGTCTCTGAGCAATGTGTCGCCACTGGCCGTATTAATGTCCTGTAAAGTTTCATTTTCAGGGAACTACTCATTAATCTATTCATAAATAATTGTAAAAGTGGCATAGAAAGCCCTATTTTCGGCTTCAATTCATTCCCGTTTGCACCTCCTGAGGTTAATGTCACTGCATAGTTATTAATGCTCCAAGGTTAGTAAAGCTGCTTACGTCCTGAAATGTGTCACCATCAATTGTTAAGTCATGGATCTCTCTTCAGTTCTGAACTGTTGACATCACCGTGTACTTAGTTTTATTAATTTTAAGGCCTATTCTGTTGCATTCCCTTCTCAAAATCACATAATTTTGCTTCAAGGCTACTAGTCTTCTTGCTGCAATTGCAATATCATCAGTATGTGCGCAATCTGAATTGACCTCTCAAATATCGTTCCTTTTCAAATCTATGGCTTCTACTACCTTGTGGAGAGCCAGGTTGAAGAGTACAGCTGACAGCCCATCGCCCTATTTAACTCCAGTATTGAACATAAACTTTGAATTTTTATGCTTGTGAAAGATACACTATTTGATGATATATATTATATGGAAAAAAATTGTCATGAATCCAAAATATCCAATACATTTTGTAAGCTACCCTGAGTGAGGTCCTGTTTCAGCAAATTGCTTTTCTCAATTCTGGATCTTTTTGTTGGCTTCATAGCAGACTCTGCCGCATCGTTTTTATTTCCCACGAAGCTCTTGTTGCGGGCGATTGCTCATCCTCACTTTCCTCAAAAAATTGTGTCGTGGTCGTAACGGTAACTCTTGTCGTCAAATTCTTCATCGTCGTTCTCACTCAAATCTATGTATTCCGCTTCACTCTCAATGATTACAGTTTCATTATAAATGATCCTATAGTTTTGAGATTCACTAGCCATATGAATGTAAATTTACTGTTACTTACTTTTATAATTACTTTTGTAATGTGCCCTGGTTGAACACATGTAGCGATCACCAAATGGAACTGGCATATGCTTCCCTCATGAGTTCTTTTCAGACTGAATTGGAGAGAAATATGTACCCTTTGGTCGAAACCATACTTACATGCATATGAATAATATATGTACTTAGAGAAGGAACTAAAAATCATTACACATGCTCAGTAGTAGGTTCTGAAAATTCATTTTAAATCAATTTGACGAATTGAGAAAGCATTTTGATCTCTAAATTGACACTTCGGCCTCTATACTCGTTGATGTGGTAATTAGATTGTTCAGTTGTACACCATGAGCACCTAAAGCTTTAGGGCTTGGTTTTTACCTGGGAGTTTTTTTTTTCAAAAAGCCACCCTCAAAGATTATAGGGCTGTAATTGGAGGAACACTGTGCTAGTATGTATGGGTCTATGGCCACAGAAATTGCTTGCTCCTGTGATTAGAAGTTTCTCTGATCCACTGCCTCAATAACGATTGCTTGTGTTGTGCTTTGAATGATTCACCTCTTCTCTCTCTCCTCTTTGAAGAACGCACATGCAGGATTTGCAGGAGGTGACTCAGGAAGTGCACTACGAGAACTATCGCTCGGAGAGGTTGGCCAAAGGTGCTGCAGTCCCCAAGAGGCAGACAGTGTAAGTTCACTTGCGTGTTGTACTTAGACGATTTTTAATTTCTCTTGGTGAGTAATACAGTCGAACCTCGATCTATCGTTTTTCAAGGGGATGGACGAAATGAACGATGAATGCGGGAAAGTTTTGCGCGGTTGCCTATGCGGCAGGAAACGCAGGATGTTGGCGCGTAATAGTGATATTCTATATAGGATTCATGCAGGAATATAGCTGTTTTCTATTTGAATATTTTATTTGAATTTTATGTAATACTTTTGGGCATATACTTGGTTCTACTAATATATCTTTCAATAATCCTTGGGAATACGACACCTCACTAAAAAATGTTTGCTCGCCGTCTCGGCATTCACACTGCCACGACGGATTCGGCAGTCTTATTATGACCATCTCTCATCACCGAAATTCAACTGCATGCTAAAATACGCATGCTTTGTGTCAAAACTTGTGCACATCAGATGTGTATTCCGAAATCTGTTGCAGGCCTGTTTTTTCGTCGGAGTTCCGAAGACGAATTGTGCCTGTGGGGCACCAACACTTTCTAGCGTAGTCTTCCCATCTCCGCGTTCAGAATAAGATTGATTCAATACCCAAAAGCCATTACGACGGTAAAAAATTTATCCTCTGGCCTAGGCTTGCTACAATTTAAATTACATTGAATCCTGGCAAAACTGATCTATTTGAAAACGACAAAATACATCGCTCTTTCGGAGCCGCAAACCCTTGCCTCCCCGATGGATAATCACAACGATAATCATTACATCACCATACCTCATGGAGAGAGGGTTGCTATTTTTAAATGATGTAAGTCATGTTAAATGTACCACATAAAAATTCAATCAAACTAAGGTCAATTCCATGGAACCGTACCCATTACGAGAAGCGTTCGGCATTCCGATTGCCGTCAAAATATGGCATTGACAAAGGCGTATCGAGGTACGATATCTCCCCTCGTCAGTGGTCTTTAAGACCCAACGTCGGTCGTCCACTTGGGATGAGAAGTTCTGGATTCAACCCAAAAATAACGAGCCAACTAACGGAACATTTTATTTATTTTCTAGGAGGGAAATGTTTTCATGCGCTGATATATTAAAATTATGTTTTCTTACCTCAGTGGGTATTTAAATCCCCACACGAACTCCCTTGGTGAAACTGAAGAAAATAGTAACCAATCTGAAAATATTTTAGTCGTAGGTGCGGCACTTCCTTGTTGTTTTAATGCGTCCTTCAGGCTATAGTCAAATATTGATGGGATGTCATAAAATCAGGAAAGCCCTCTTCAAAATTATAAGGCTTAAAAAAATAAATAATTCCTCCCTATTTTATCGCGTTTTTTATTTGATTTCCATGCATTCATTCATTCACTCGAGAATGCATCGCTTCTCTTCAAACTGGGCGACAAAAGACCGTAGGTACTACCATAGAGTAAGTACATACTTACTCTATGGTACTACAGGTACCTCAAGCATATTGGAATTTTAGTGGTTTTTAATAAGTGACAAACTTTGTCGAACAAACACAAATTATGATTGATAAAACCCATTAAATAATAGTACCTATTGAATTACTTTTGGCTAGGATACACTATTAAAACTGTTCACATTTTAAATACTACGCTTTCGAAAGAAGTCATGCATTGTCTTCTGTTTCTTAGCGGCATTCTGTTGTAGTCGAAAATATGATTTTTCGAGACTTAAAATGTTTTCACGATCCTCGTCGCTTCCACTTTGTGCATAGAAAAACGCTTTCACTTTTTCTAAAGCTTCGTAAGTCTCGACAAAGCTTGGGATCACTTCTACTTCGTTTTCCTCTTCTTCCTCTACAGCCCCAGTAGATGTGTGCGCTTCGCACAGTTCTTCAATGGTTTCAGTGCCACTTGTAACCACATGATGATCTACTGCTACGTAGCTCTGAAAATCGTATTTCTGGGCTCTACACATTTCTTCCCAGTCTTGACCAAAATCGTCAACATCATCATCTGCAAGTTCATTATTATCAATCGGGTATCTGTGCCCAGCTTTACGGAAGCAATTCTGAATAGTGCTCTGGCTCACTTGTTTCCATGCTGCCATAATATAGTGGAGTGCTTCAAGTACGTTTAGTTTTTTCTTCATTGCCTTTCCTGACTCCATAAGGCAAATGGATTTTTGTACGAGGCGTTGTCTATAGTTCGCTTTTAAACTGCGTATAATCCCCGAGTCAAGTGGCTGGAGCGTACTTGTACAGTTTGCTGGGAACCGTACCACTTTAATATTCCTCAAAAAAGACGTGTCTTTGGGGTGTGCCGCACAGTTATCCACAAAGAGGATAATTTTTCTATTTTGTCCCCCCATTTGCGCGTCTAATGCATGGAGGAACGAAATAAAAATTTCTGTTGTCATCCATGATTTACTGTTTGCGTAATATTTTGTCGGCAATTTTCTTACGTTTTTGAAGCACCTCGGTTTTGGCGATTTCCCTATCACAATCGGCACTTGCTTGTCGCTGCCATCACTATTCACGCAAAGCAAAACCGTTAGCCTGTCTTTGGATAATTTACCTCCATGGCAGCATTCTCCTTTATAGGCCAATGTTCTATCAGGAAGCACATTGAAAAACAGACCAGTCTCATCCGCATTATACACATCTCCTGGATCATAGCCCTCCAGAATCGATGGCAGACTTTCCAGCCAGTCATCCGTGCTTTTAGCATTTACTTCTGCACTCTCTCCCGCCAGCTTCTTGAATACAAGACCATGTCGATTTTTGAATCGACTCATCCAGCCATTGGAAGCCTTAAAATTTTCGACGTTCAATTGGGTGGCAACAATCTTCGCTTTTTCCTTTAATATCACTCCATCAACGGGAATATTAGACTCCCGTGCCTGCTGGAACCAATTGAAGAGCACCGTTTCCAATTCGGCAAATGTAGACTCCTTGCCAGTCTTTCTCTTCTTGGATGCGCTTCCACATCTGTCTATTTGCTCTCGAATCTCACTCTTCTTGGCCATTATAGAGTTCAATGTACTTGCTGGCAACCTGAGACGTTTTGCAATGTCAACTCGCTTTTCCCTCGGATTTTTTTCCACTTCTTCAATTATTTTGAGACGATCTTTCAAAGTTCTCTTTTGCTTCATCGGGACGGCCATGGTCAGAAGACGAATAAAAATTTAACTAATAAAAATGACACCAGGCTTCGCAAAGCCTCAAAGAAAACACTGGCTTTAATTCAGCGAACACAGGAAAATACGGAACCACTCGTAGGAGGTGAAGTTCGGAACTGACGCTGAGCCGATTGTCGAGGGTGAAGCGCTACCAAAGTGTGTAACAAAATATCCTGAGATATCCCTTTGTTTGTGAATCTGACAAGAGAGATTTATAGCAAGTCATAGTTTGTTATCTGATATTGTTTACGGAAAAAAATGTTGGATCAATGGCCGAGAAGCTCAAATGCCAGGGTATCGAGTTTCGTCTGCCTCATCTTTTACCAGTCATTTGTTACTCATCTTTGGGGCCAATAGGTGACTCAGACAGCAATTGGCTTCCAGAAATGTGAGCTTTGAAGATGAAAAAGGTCAGGGGGAGCGAAAGGAAGAGGGGTGAAATACTTTTCTATCATTCTCGGGTAACTTGATATTTCCTTTCGAAGCTAATGAGTTATGGTCTTCGTAACACGAACCCGTCGCGAAACGTGACCCGGGTCGTTAAATGCCTCTTGGTTGGTTTCAGAGAGGAAGAAAGAGTCAGAGGGGGTGGGGGACAAGGGTTGACGGGAGGGGGGTAGCTGATTGTGAGAACGGTGAGAACTGTGCAACGTAGACAATCCCACGGCCCCGAGCTGCTCCGGAGGGCCCTATGGTGCTTCCATCTCTTAGGGAAGATTAATACTATGTGCCGGTCGAATCCGCGAATGCTGCATTGTAAATACGTCGTTTCATTTTTGTCAAACGATGAATGCGGGAAAAAAAATACATCGGGACCGTGATCTTCGAACGACAAATGCGGGAAAACGATACTTTGGGGAACGATAGATGCGGGAAAAAATTACATTGTCTTTATGGGACTTTTTTGGGACCAGGGACGGCGAACGATGAATGCGGGAAAACGATGAATGCGGGAACGATAAATCGGGGTTCCACTGTATTGATGAATTCTTCTTGGGTTTTAAACCATGGTAATTCAGTCGTATTGGCTGATGTTTTGGAAGACGACTTGTCTTCCATTTTCAAGGCGTGTTACTCAATGGTTGTCCAATCTGACACATTTTCCACAGGGCCACTCCGCTGAATGCAGTGGAGGAGAAGGGTAGCGACAAAGATCGCATCTTGCAAGAGAAGGAGGCGGAGCTGCGTCGCATGCAGGAGATGCTTGCCAAGATGCAAGCGCAAATGCAGCAACAGCACCAGTGAAGAAGCGACGACGATGGCGCATGCATGCGCACTTAATTCTGCTTGGATGAGCGGCGCTGGATCTTGCAGAGCTCACACCCTGTCCAGGCATGCCTTTCTGTGAGGCCTGAGTGTGTTATGTGGAATTTAATTATATTGGGAGTCCAATAGACTTTTGAACGTAGGCAATGAGTGGTTTTCTGATATGAATGGCCCAATACTTTTATTGGTCCAAATTAAATTCGCTTCCCAATGAAATATCCAGATCTTCATGCGATAAACAATTTCAAGACTGATAAAAAATTGGGTAATTTTTTTATTGGGGCCTACTTTTATCGTAAGGCGATTTAAAAAAAAATCAGGTCTGATATTTGTATCAGGCCTGATACTTATCCTCCTAAGATTAGTTGTCATTATTGCCTATTATCGATGGTACAAATTCATCATTATCCTTGACTAAAATTTCAGAACTGCTCAGGCCATTGTCATTCTGCTGTATGTCTTTTTAAATTAGAGACAGTTGTTATTTTCATCATCCGGTGTGCATTGGATTGCCTTTTTCATCACCTGTTAATGGGAAGGGTCATAAAAAATGGATCAAGTAAGTTTTTCCCACAGTCGTAATCAGTAAAGCAATTATTTGTAATTCACTTTCTGGATTCTTGCAGAGTAAGTATTTTTGTGGCCAACATTTTATTAGAACACACTTCCATTGTTCTCAGAGCAATAATTATAATTTATGATAATTCATTTCTCTGACTACAACGTAGTGTCTCGTACGGAAATGTTAGCATAAGAATTTGTACTTGCCTGGAATCCTGAGAGTTATTTATGAATGTAACTCACTGAGAATAGACTATATCTTATAATTACAATATGTAATTGCTTGCATCTGTGGTGATAAAATGAGCTAATTGCCTTGGACTGCCCTTGAAGTATTTTTCAGCTGTAATTATGTCGATCATTGGAGAGTGGTTTGCCTGACAGGGTGATAAGAGCCACAAATATGTGTTCCACATTGAATTACTCTCCGGACTTAGAATTTGATGGAAAGAGCAGTGTTCATTTCCATCTTGAGTGAGTGCTGCTTGCATTTTGGGTTCATAGAGCTCTCTCTCTCTCTCTCTCTCGTTGGCAAAGCATTCCTTGTCTCTATGTCTGGGTGCAAAGTGTGTTTGGTGAAGTACTTAAATGAGTGGACCAACAGTGAGGTAAGTCAGCGGACCTCTTCAAGGAAGCGTGTGTCAATTTGGCGCAAGTAATCCTATGTGCCATCAATGGTGCTCCCTGCCTTCTCGCCAGAAATCACCATTACCAATCACCATTATCGTGTGTCGCTCACTGGGGAGAGCTGTGCGTAAATTACTGCCTGTTTGTTGCTCAGGGCCTCAGTTAAAGCCTGGTGTTATGTGACGTTTATTGTATGATTGGGGGGGATGTCTTTATTCCGCTGGGTGGGTGGATGTGGATGGCTATTACCGTGCTGCAAAGTTTTGGTCGAGAGTTGGTTTGGGGAGGGGTATCATTTTTGTGTCATGTATTCCACGTCAAAAACTTACTGTGAATATTTTGTTGCTTGCCACTTAAGGATCATATTATATTACTTTTTTAATCGTTTTATTTCTACAGTTAATGACTTAAACCTCTCTGACTTTCCTTCTGTGAAATATTATTTTATATATTTTTAGTTTTTTTTTGCTATAGATAAAGAGTCAACTGTACTTGGCTTTTATGAAGAAAAGATCTCTTGTTGTTTTGGGAATTACGGAATGCACCCATGAATGAAATTGGTGTGTTTGGCATTTTGATTTGGTGCATTCAGTTTGTACTTTACATTCTCGTGATGTGTGGGGGGGATTCCATAGAATATACGTAGTCACAGCTCTGTTTGAAGTTCTGAAAATTGTATTATAGTTAAGAGCGGATCTGTATTAATATTTCCTTTTGATATTGAAGCCATACATTGTTAATATACTTAGGAATGCCTAGTCTGTCTTGTTGGAGTTACTATGTATCCAAAGATAAAAATGTATTTTTCATTTATGAATCATGAATTAAATACCATGAGGATATGTTCCTAAGAAATATTCATTCCTTTCATTTTATTAATGCCATGCTTGAGTGGAAATGATGTCGTCAGCATTAAAGTTGGAGATAATGTGTTAGCTGCTGACTTGCATTGGCTCTTCTCCTGTCTTTCCTATTATGAAAATATAAATGGGGAAAATACTGGGATACCATGTACTCATATCGTTTTCTTCATTTCTAAGGATGAGTCATCGGTTTCACCTCCATGTCAGTTCTGATTCTGTTTTGGTGTCTAGCATTGGTTCTTGGTTCAAGTAATGGGTACAAGCTCTTTATCTATTGGTTCACTTTCAGCGCTTATTTGTAATAAGCTTTTGAAGTTTTTCATTGTGAATAATATCTACCGCAGCCCCTTAGACTAGTGGTGGAATCCATATCATAACATAGTTTGGTGTTTCAATGGGTTATGCAAATCAGTGGCGTTTTAAGAGCGCTTTTCAATGTCAGCAAGCTGCATCCTCTCATTTCCTCCTTCTTTGTTGGCATTCCTTCTATTAATCGGATAAGTGTTTTTGGAATTCTTGCAATGTGGAATTTTCTGTCTTTTCCATTCATCCACCCTTCACAATTTTCTTGAAAAAAAAGTCCGTTATTTTAGTTGTTAGTCCTATGTCATTGCCGTTCAAGGGCAGAGTCTAACCCAGAGTAATGCCTGAGACCGTGTCTTATATCAGAGTCTAACCGTATTTTAAAGTCTGATTGTTCTTAAGCACCTGTGTGACTTTATTCTTATATAAGTGAAGGTGATAGTTATTTTTTCTCTTATGATTTAAAAGTATTATGAAGTTATTTTTTCATTATAATTCAAATATTCATGTGTTAAAATAATCCTCACACTTAGTCACCCAAGTTGTTCATAGCAAACTGTAAGTTCATAGCAAAGTATAACTGAAGAGGAGAAAAGTATATGCTCTGCATACATAACTTACAATATATTTTAAGAATTTATATTTTTCTCTTCAAACGCACAGTGTGTGGTGATTGGAAGTGGAGGGAGAAAGTGGAAGGGAGGTGCAGATGTGTCGTGACAATGCTGAGAGTGTAAGAGGTGAGGAGGGCCCTGCGGGCTGGGGGCATGTACGTATATCAAAGAGAGAATACCCCCGCAGTATCCCTGCTTGTCGTAAGAGGCGACTGAAAGGGTGGTCATTGTCATGCCGTGTGCACTTCCATTAGCCTTCTATTTTTGGAAAGACAACCTACCATAGGTTGGCGGGCTATTTTGTGGAGAAACTATTCCAACTCACCGCGAGGAGGTGGCTACCATTGAGTCCCAACCGTGTCCCACCAACCACCCTTCCAAAGTACATGTGTGTGTAAGCACATCAGTTACTCTGACAAAACCTTATATTGTGCTTTATTTTCGAATTTTGGCTGAATTTCTGTCTCTGATACACGATAATGCCCATCCATGCCTGGACTGCACACGAATTTTGATGACAAGGTGATCATTTGCACCATCCTTTCATTAGCTTGTATGTGGCAGGGAAAAGCAGGTACTTCCAACACAGCTCTTTCTGTAACGAGGTCTTCCAAGTCTTTGTTTATCATCCCAGCTACTAATGGTGGTTGAGTTACCTCAATTGCTTCGCCATCAACCAAGTCCATATAATCTTGTGCATCGAAGTGTAGCTTTGGAATTTTGAATTTCCTCAATTCCTTCCGCTGAGTTTCCCTCGATTTCAATATTCTTATGATGGCCATTGCACGAATTTTTCTGCGTTCATCGGCTAACATTGCAAGCAGAATATTCTCGGGAAGCAAAAAAAAGCATTTCCCTGTGTTATAGAGTAGAGGAGTAATTTGATGTCGCTATCCATATATTTTATTAGAAGCATCGTGCTCATAATACGCTTTGGGCCTTCCGTACACTATGGTCTCAAATTTATTGAAAACCACATTGGAGTGTAAACTTCGATAACAAATTTTGCTGGTGTCATCAGTTCTCTTGAGGGTGCTTCAGTTGAAGCGTTGGGTAAAGGAGAGAGTAAGAGTACGCGCCTAGTGGATTTCGGGGTATATATTAGCATTTATGAAAGATACAAACCTCAAATTTTAAATCAATGTTATTTATTAAGTACAAAACTAATTATACAAGGCTTGGTTGTACTTAATAAACATCCAAGCAAATGAGATTTTTTTAAGAAAAAAAAATGCCATTTGCGTACTCTTGGCCTACTTGAAGGTTAAGAGTAGGTACGCACCAGGGTGGCTAAGTGGAAGCGCTAGCAGAGGTCGCAAACAAAAGGCCCACTGCCTTCGTAAGCAGTGCAGTTCCCGTGCCACCACTCCTTACACATGCCGCACTGTATCCAGTCCACATCCTGGGCAGGTAAAACTTTCATCAACTTCAACTGTTGAGTTTGAGCTGGGTTGGGTGAGATTTTGGTTTTCTAAACTCGCCTTTCTTTTTTCAGTTGTTTTATATTTTGCTGCTTGTTTCTGCCGTTTTCTTTAATTTCCCTCTAAGATCTCTCACCGCCATCCTCTTTGCTTTTGCCATCTCCATTTCCTTTTTCACCTTTTCTCTCTCTTGCAACATATTTTTGAATGGAGAAGAGGTTATTACTTCGGACTTCTGCGATGGTTTTTGCCCTTTTTCTGGCCTTTTACAATTTTAGGTAGAGGTAGGATAGATGTTATAGAGGACTTTGGGTTTTACGATAGGCCTATCTAAGTTAATGAAGAATGCCGGGAGAATACCAACAACTTTTCAAGGAATTCCGCGCTGAAAACTCAGAATTTACGTTCGTATACACTGACGGTTCCAAATCGGATACCGCCTGTGGGTGCGCTGTGGTATCCCCATATCATGGAGTCCTTAAGGCAAAATTGCATCCGTACTGTTCCATTTTTACGGCTGAACTCACTGCCATTAGGATTGCTCTCCGATGCATTAAAAACAGTGTTGCGTCATTTATGATCTGCACAGATTCATACAGTGCTCTCCAATCCATATCTCTTTATTCTCCTTGTCACCCCATTGTTCAGGACATACAAAGCACTCTGTTATCCCTGAGTAAGAAAGGGACCACTATAAGCTTCGCTTGGGTCCCTGGACATGTGGGCACACCAGGGAATGAGAAAGCAGATTCTGCAGCCAAAGATGCACTCAGGTCTCCGGATACAGATTTTCAATTAATGCCAGCGGAAGATTTAAGAAATGCCATGAGGGGTATAATTAGACAAAATGGAAGATACAATGGCTTGAAATCCAAAATAACAAACTTCGGGAAATTAAGCCCGTAATAACTGCGTGGCAGACCTCTATAAGAAATGTCCGCAGGGAGGAAGTGGTTTTAGCACGCTTAAGAATTGGTCACTGCTTATTAACCCATTCATACCTCTTCACCGAAGAGAGGATACAGCCCCAATGCTTAAATTGCGATTGTCCACTAACAGTGCGACATATCCTGACGGACTGTGCAAGATATCGGACTGCACGGACGAATCATAAGCTTGGAGATAACTTAGCTGAGGTACTAGGAGACACTCCCGTGAACATTTCCCGGCTGATAGGATTCCTACACTCAACTCGACTTTTCAATAAAATATAAATGATACCTCTTGTAAATTATTGACACGTTAATTTCAGAACGGGCCTAATCCCCTTTATCAATTCCAGTCAGTGAGTGGTGCAAAATGGCCTTAGCCGCCGACGCACGCTATTAAAGAAACTCTACTAGGTACTATCTAAGTTTTTGTTTTTATAGCTGTCAAGTTTATCCGTGGCAAATCAAAATTTTTGTCAACATCCATCATTAAGCTCGCAGATCTTAGAAAATCTTTTAATTTCTGTGCCGCTGCTAAATCAGTCGATTGGTCCGGGTGTTGAGTTGAAACTTCATTTTGACGTTCCTTCGATTGATCTGGAAAATCATCCGGCTGGTCTACTCTTTCCTCATCATGGGTTTCCTGTTCAATCACAGCATAAAGTGGTTGGTCAGCTGGCTGTGCCAGAACTTCAGGTTGATCAGTTACTAATGAAGGTGCATAAAGGTCCTCACTAATAACGTCTGGGTCGAAAGGTTCGATTCCAGTGACCTTAAAAGCTTTTTCTGCAAGACTTACTTTTGCAGTAGCAGAATAGGCCTTTTTAAATGAGCCTGATATGTCACTTAGCTTAATAACTTGTCCTGGATGTTGAACAAGCCATTTCTCAGCTTCAGCTGCATGTGCAGTTTTAAGTGGAGCAAAAAATCCCTCATCTAAAGGCTGAATAACATGGCTTGCATGGGGTGGAAGAGTTAAAGAAGTGATACTATTCTCTTGGCAATACAAACTTGCAGAAAGGGAGCAATGTGACGTGTGGTTGTCTGCTATTAGTAGGACAGGGTCATCTTTTGATGGTTTTGTGTGTTGTGCAAAATGCTTAAGCAAGTCAAGAAACAGCTCCGTATTCATGTAACCTGTTTAACCCCTGCATCACACAGCCGTGACAGTTCTCCCCCCTCTGCACTGGAGATCTTACAAACCGTTTTTTTACCTGTCGGGGTCAACACTTTTGGTGTTTTGCTTGGAACTGTGGACAGCCCTGACTCGTCCATGTGAAATTTTCAATGGACAGGAAACTTTTTTTTGTAGACAGCAGTTCTTTAGATTATCATACAACCTTATTACCTGTACCTTATTGAACCCCATCGCCATCGCAATACTGCATTGTTCTGGCACTCTAACAGATAATTCATTTCAGTTACAAAACGCCTTTAACCAGTCTTTACCAGCAACTTGTTTTCCTTTGCTGAATCTGCCTCGATGCATTTCAGCGTAATCAAAGTGAGCTTTCATGATTTGCTTTCTTGTTATCCCATAAAACCTGAGGCCCAAATCTCTGCAATGCTGAGCTAGCTCCTGTTCCATTTCATCTGTCAAAGCCCGCTTGTAGCGGCCCAGAGATACCCCAGCAACAGACACGGTCCACTTGCTATAATACTATCTACTAATGGTATCTCAATGCGCATTCATTGATTACAAGGTCTCTAGCGACCTCTCTTACGCTTCTCTTCTTCCAATTTCCTCTTAGCGTCTTCCATTGCGTATGCGCTGACAAGTAACCTGTCGGTTTTCCCTTTATACGGCGCCATTTTAAAGAATAAAAGTGTGAAAAAATAATTAAGCTATAATAATTGACTCTGGTAAAGAGTTTCATAAGTAACACACAAAAAAGTTTTATTTTTAGGCCACATAAAACAGGAATTAAGATAAAAATATTTTTATTTAGTTACAAAAAGCAATTTATAAATTGAAGAGAACACAAAATATCCACAGCTGCTCAGTTAAAAACTTTTTCCACTTTACCCAGGCAGTAAATTATTACTGTGAGGCTAAGAGTACTCAACCCTGCTGAGCCTCAAGACAATCTGCATCGGAGAAAATAATTTTGTTCAGAGGAAAGATGCCGGATTTTTGGAAACCATTAGCAGCAATGGCACCAGTCTGAACACGAAGATAGGCCTCTTTAAAAAGCTCCATAACTTCGTACGGGGAGTCAGGAAGTCCTGTACGTTTCATGTAAAGTCTCGCTTCTTCACTGTAATATGTTTTAAGGGGCCCCATGAATGTTTTGTCTAGGGGTTGGAGCTTGAGTGTCGAGTGAGGAGGGAGTGTGATCATTACGACATTATTTGCTTTGGCAAGATCAATGGCACCCGGATTGCGAACATAGCTGTAGTGGCCATCTAAAATAAGGAGAACCGGGGAAGTAGGAGTTGGCTTTACGCTGTCAATGAAATGATTCATCCATTCTTCAAAAAGGTTACTTTGAACCCATCCTGAGGGATGGGCTCGACCTATTTTTGCGATAGGGGCATTCTTCATTAGTTTGTGTCATATTGGTCCTGGGGAATATAACCATGGGGGGGGGGGGGGGGGGGGACAAAAATTCCTGATGCGCTCATGCAACTTATGATCTTAATTGTCGCTCCCCTTTCAGCAGATGTTAGAGCAGCAATCTGTTTTTTCCCTTTTCTTGAAATTACATAGGGATTCTTGCTTTGGACAATAGAAAGACCGGTTTCATCCACATTGGAAACGCGGTCGCCTGTTAAACCATATTTTTCATTAGCCTCATCTAGCAAGTTGAAAAAATGGTCAACATTCTCCTTGTTGAATCCCAGAGCGCGAGCATAAGATGTACCGCATGGTTTACGAAGAGATAGTCGATCACTGTGACGGTTAAGAAAAAGATCCACCCAGCTCCTACCTGCTTCCTCGTTTTTGAATGGACTTTCAATTCCATTCCGCCCAGCCAAGGAAAACTCAATGAGTTTTAAATCTTTCAGAGTGCAACAAAAAATGACTTTTCCATCACTAGCAGGTATGAAACGAGCTCTTCTTCAAACTCAGGCCCTAAATTACTGGGTCGACCTAGTTTAATGTTACAGGCACTTACTGGAGTCAAGTCGGTTCTTTTACTCAAGGATTGCAAAGTTGTTCGTGGTACACCGAATACTTTAGCAGCTTTTAGGGTTCCCATGTTCTTCTCTCGCACTGCTACAATAGCCTGTTCCATTTTATCCTTGTCCCATGACTTCCTTATAACTTTGGGCACATAGGGTAAAGGAGGGTAAGAGTACGCACATAGTGGATTTTTGGTTATAGCTTGAGATAAAAAAAATATTTAAAACCGATAATTGTTGAAAAATGTTCTATATTTATTTAGGAACAATAACACCAAGTTACATCAAGTTTGAATAACAAACATTCTTGTAAAAAAATATTTGGTAAAAAGTGTCATTTGCATACTCTTGAGCTCCAGGGTGTCTAAGAGTACGGACGTGGTAGGATAAGAGTACGCACTTGGAAAAAGTCTAACAATGGTCACAAACGAACGGTCCGCAGCCTTCATATGCAGAACATGCCTCATGCCACCATTCCTGGCACATTCCACGTTGGATCCAATTGTCGGTAAAAGACTGTCCACATCCAGGGCATGTAACAACTTCCTCTTCCTCCTCTAGTCCAGTTGTATTTGAACTGACACTGTTCAACTGTTTTGAACTTGTAGAAGGTTGCTCATTGTCAAAAATCAATTTCCTTTTTTGTTTTACACCTCTTTCTTCCGGGTTTTTAACACATTCTTTCGTTTTTTTCTTTTGAGCACGTTCTTCCACTCTTGCGATCTTTGCTTCTTCTTTCTTTGCCTTTTCCTTGATCTCCAAAAGATTTTTAAACGGAGAGGAGGTGACAACTTCCGATTTTTGTGCAGGCCTTCTTATTGTTTTACTCCTTACTGCAGCCTTTGGAAGTGGGAAAATAGACTCAATGCTGACCTTTGGTTTGTCTAGAACCAAGGGCCCTTTTGGTTGTGATACAGCTTGTTCAACAGCTGCTTCAGACAGATCTCCTTTCTGTGCTGGATGTGGGAATTCCTCGGCCTGAATTGACGCTTCAATATTAGCACTGTCCTCAGCAGCATCAGCATCGGTGTGCTGTTGATCGGTTGGAGTTTCTAGATCTGTCACCAATGAAGGAGCAAATAGTTCTTCGGAAATAGCATCTGGGTCAAATGGTTCAATGCCAGTTGCCTTGAATGCATTTTCTGCAAGTTTAATTTTTGCTGTTGCAGAATACGCTCTCCTAAAAATGCCTGCTACATCCGATAGTTTAATTATCTCTCCAGGATGCTGAACAAGCCATTTTTCAGCTTCAGCTGCATAAGCTGTTTTTAGAGGACCAAAAAAGCCCTTGTCCAATGGTTGAATAACATGGCTTGCATGAGGTGGTAGAGTTACGAATGTAACATGGTTTTGTCTGAGGTATAAAATTGCACTCAGAGAGCAATGCGACGAGTGATTGTCTGCCACGAGTAACACAGGGTCTCCTTTTGTTGGTTTTGTGTGCTGCACGAAATGTTTTAACCACTCAACAAACAAATCAGTATTCATGTAGCCTGTTTCAGTCACCATGTTTAATGAAGCTGGAGGTGCATCTTTGAGAAGGAGATGGTTCATTCTCTTCCGGGGAAAGATCAACGCTGGAGGAACGTAAATTCCAGTTGCACTCATGCAGCAAACTGCAGTGATTGTTTCTCCTCGTTCAGCACTTGAAATTTTACAAACTGTCCTTTTACCTTTAGGAGTTAATACCTTTGGTGTTTTATTTGGAACGGTTGAAATACCTGTCTCATCCATATTAAATTTTCTGTGGGCTGGGAACTTTATTTCCTTGTAGCAATTCTTCAAGTTGTCATAAAATCTTGCTACCTGGACTTTATTAAAACCCACTGCTCTCGCCATGCTGCACTGTTCTGGAGTCCTGAGAGAAAGATCATTTCTTTTACAAAATCCCTTTAGCCAGTCTTTCCCAGCTAACTTTTTACCTTGTTGAACCGATCAGATACATTCAAAGCTTTCTTGAATCTTCCCAGTGAAACTGCAGCTGTACCCTGAAATAACCACAACACTTGTTAGTATTGTGCACAGTAACAAGTCTGGAATGTTTAAGAATATCAACTGCTCTTAATAGTCAGTTAACTGTTATTCTATATATTACATAGCAAAGAAATAAAAGATGATAATAGGAGTCGTGTTTTCTGAATCCATATGAAGATTAGTAACCCCAGGAACAGACATTCACATATCCTTTTGAATCCATATTTCAAATTGCTACATTAATATAAACCTGAAAAACAAAATATATTTTCATAGGCCTATAGGCTTATGTTTTTGTTAATGCCCTGTAAGCATAAAATTCCTTTCTAAATGGGAACATTCCATTAGCCTAATGTTGGACTTTGGATTGGCTGTTAATTTAATGTTTATTTATACTCCCTAGTGTAAATTAGTGTAGTGTAGTGGTGTCGAAATTTAATTTAATAATAATTCAATAAGTGGTGTAAAATTTGACTTACAGCCTTTAATCGCTTTCGTAACGTGCATTCGTTTATCCTCAGCTCTCTTGCAATCTCTCGTTTGCTCTTCCCAGCAGCTAGTTTACTTTAAGCCTCTTACAGCTTTTCTGCGGTGACAAGTTCCCTGTCAGTTTTTCGCTTGTATGGTGCCATTTTCACTCTGAAAATTGTAGTTTTGTATAAATATTTATCGCAATTTCAAAATTTAGTAAATGATTTTAGTTTATATAACAAACATAATTTTGTTACAATAATGCCTATAATATTGGTATATTATTTTGCCTTGCTAGGCCAAGGAATAATTTTACATGAAAACATTCGTATAACTATTTAATACGAACCATTTTCAGGACTAGATTGACATAACAACAAAATCTGTGTTTGTGAGGCTAAGAGTACGCAGGGCGGTCAAGAGTACGCTCTGCCGCGAACTCTTGGCCTCACATGACTCATTTTATTGAACGGCCTCTAGATGTCAGCACTAATCAGACTATGATCTTCAACAACGTTATTTTGTTAGCTACTGTATTATACTTTTGTATGGTATCAAGCAAAACTAATAATCTCTACATTTAGTTTACTTAATGTCTTACGTTCTAAAGCATAAATATTACATACGAAAATAGTAAAATAGCGTTTTACCTTGTAGAATCTAGACGAAGAGAAGCAGGCAGACAATTACGTGGCACGTTCTCCTACATCAGGAAGCACACTAAATCGTCACAGCGCCGACATTCTGCAGTGTTGCCAACTGTCTCAAAATCTCCTGCGTACTTTTAGCCGACTGCGTATTCTTACCCGCCCTTACCCCACTTGGGTTTCTTTCTTGGCATGCTACAAAAAAGGAAAGGGGAAAAATTTATTTCCAGAACATTCAACTAGGTATAAAAATGCTAAATTAATGATTTAAAGCCAATAAAACTTAAGCCATGCTGTTCCTTTAGTTCATTAAATAGCATAACGACATTAGTTAAATAAATAGTAGCTACATTGTAATTGGGCACACCAATTTTACGTTAATAGAAACTATATCTGGCCCAAATACGGGCTACTCCGGAGAGGTAGCCCGTTTTTAGACCAAACCCCTTTTACAAATCCATCACGGCGGCTGTTACCGGTATGACGTAGAAAGATGAATGAGGCATTGAAACCGTTCACTAACTCAACGTAAACACAACCCTGCCGCCAAATAACATTTATAGCTTACTGGCTAATGTTGAAAAAATATATTGTACATACCTGCTGAAAGTTTGACGGTAGAAAGATAAGACAATCGATGATTTTTTACGCTCAGCTTCTGAACACGTTGACTAATGGGCACCAACTCTTCGTTGCTCTTCAGCGAGACCTAGGGGACATAGCCCCGCACGGGGGGAAGAGAGTAATCTCTTCCTTTGGGGAGTCGCGCCCCCACGGACCCGAGCCCACCGGGGAGACAACCTCGTCAAAAAACCCTTCGTACGAATGGATAGCGTCCAGACAGCATGTGACTCTGCTGTGCTGAGTAGCCGAAACATCTGGCGTCCAGATTCACCCACGTGTTTGCCGTGCGTGGAGACCCGTACAAGGGGGAGAAGGGGATCCTGGTGGGTGAGTTCTCCGGCACCCAGCCGGGCGTCGGAAACCCGGTATGGGCCGGAGTTCAATACCCCACTTCGGCCCTGGATTCCCCGCAAAACGGGCGGCCGAGAATAGCCCAGCTCGGTCAATCGGCTCCTGGCGGCTGGGGAGCTTGGCGGCTCCTTCCGAGCGTACGCCAGGACGGGTTAGTGCTGGAGATATGGGGGTCTCCGTAGGGCGGCCGAAGGCGTGTGGGTTCGGAGGGCCCCCGCGCTGGAGGTTCTAACCCAAAAGAGACCCCCTATCGAAAGTTCCTATATCCCTTGGGTAGCCCTGGCGACCACACCGGATCTCGGTGTGGCGTCCCGAATGTGTGGCTCCGTGGTGGGTGGGGAGCCCAGGGGATGAACTTTTCTGTACGCATTCATGGGGACAATCAATCTTCCTCCAACCAAAAGATCCCGTCCGGAAACGGACGGGGGAGTAAATATAGCTTCCGCTTGTCGCAGATTTCTTGTGATGAAATGTGTAAACGAAGGGGAGACCCTTACTAAGGTGTCACCTTTCTTAATACGCAGAGTCCTTTCAGCAACGGTGACGGGTGACCTAAAATCCGCCAAAAAATTAAGAGACGGAACGCTCCTAATACAGACAACAAGCGAAGCACAAAGTGAAAAATTACTCGCAATCGAGAAATTTAATAATATCCCTGTCAAGGTCCAAGTGCACCGCACCCTTAACACTTGCCGGGGTGTAATCAGCAACTATGACCTCCTCTACGTGTCCGATGATGAAATTAAGACGGAGATGGCTCCACAAGGCGTAAGAGACTGTCGCCGATTAAAAATTAAAAGGAACGGCGAGCTGATAAATAGCGCATCTGTAATCCTAACATTCTCACGCGACACACTTCCCGAAAAGGTATATGTGGGCTACGAATCTGTGTCAGTCCGACCATTCATCCCAAGTCCTATGAGATGCTTCCAATGCCAGCGTTTCGGTCACATCGCTACAAGATGCCAGGGCAAGGCCACCTGCCCACGCTGTGGCAAAGATAAACATGACGGGGATTCCTGCACCTCAGATCCATCCTGCGTCAATTGCGAGGGTGCACACCCAGTGTACGCCCGTGATTGCCCCAAAATGATGGAAGAGAAGAAAATCATGGAAATCAAGACTGTGGAGAAGTTACCCTATTTTGAAGCCCGCAAAAAATTCAGAACATTAATGGCACCTACCTTTTCAAGATCGTACGCTGCAGTAGTAGACACCTCAGTTAATAATAATAATAACAATGTAAGCCAAGGAAACAAAAAGAACGTGAAAGTGAGCAAAGCAACGGACAACAGCAACAACCAAGCCAAACCGGATAAGGCTACTAAACCGGTAACAAAGAACATTCCGACAGAAAAAAATGACGCCGTGTTGGATTCTTCAAAGAACGCCAACTCAGGCACCACCGGGACCACGCAAAACAAGCGTGGGAAGTCCCAGTCCCCCGGTCCATCTGGTAAGGCTATACATAGCCTACCAGAATCCATGGATGAAGATGATATCTCGGAGTCAGAGATAAACCGGGCGAAGGCTAAGGAGAAGAGACGCTTTAAGCGTTGAGTCTCCCTCTAGCCTAGTGATCGAGTTTTAGTTTATTTATTTAACTTATTCCCTATTTTAATGGCTTTTATCATACAGTGGAACTGTAATGGTTTTTACCGACACTGGGAGGAGCTTACCATTTTAATTCGTGATTTTAACCCTAGTTGTGTTTGTCTCCAAGAGACGCATTTTAAAGCTACAGATAAAGGAATTTTAAAGGGTTTTAATGTTTTTAGACACGACGACACCAGCGGTCAAAGAGCCCAAGGTGGAGTGGCAATTGCTATTCGGGAGACCCTTTACACCTCCCAATTGCACTTGACCACTCCATTTCAAGCAGTAGCGGTGACAATCCATGCTCCGGAGACTATAACGTTATGCAATGTTTACCTACCGGAGGGTGCGCCGGTCACGCGGTGCAACTTGGAGAACCTTACCCGCCAACTTTCTAAGCCCTTTATATTGCTTGGAGATTTTAACGCGCATGACGCCTTGTGGGGTAGCACAAGGACCCAGCAAAACCGACGAGGAAGAATTTTATCTAATTTTATTATAGACTCTAACCTTATTTTACTGAACAGCAAGGAAAAGACACGTTTTAACAGTTTTAATGGTGAGTACTCCTCCATAGACCTTTGTATTTTATCAAGCAGTCTTATAACGAAGACGAGCGTGGCCGTGCACGACGACCTATGTGGGAGCGATCACTTCCCGCTTTAAATTACAAAAGACCACTGTGTAAATGGCAATTTTAATCGACCGGCTACCTGGCTTCCCCGTTAAGCCGACTGGGACCATTTTAAAGAATGTTTTAAATACTTGCACGATAATAATCGGGACGCTGTACAAAACATCGAGCACTTAACTTCGGCCATCATAGAAGCTGCAAATGTTAGTGTACCGCGATCTCGAAGTAAGGCAAAACGACCTCGGGTACCATGGTGGACCGATGAATGTGCCAGAGCTATTAGCATTCGTAAGAAGGCTCTTCGAATAATTAATAAGTACCCCACAGTAACAAACTTGGCCTCTTTCCGCTGCCTGCGATCCAAAGCTCGTCTTGTGGTGAAAGAGTCTAAAAGGACCTCATGGATGGAATTTATTGCAAGTGTTAACTATAAAACGCCACTTGCGCAGGTATGGCGCAAGGTCAAATCCATTTTAGCCTCGGGACAGCCTGACAACGTGTCCTACTTGAAAATTGACGGCAATTTATTGACAACAGCGCCCGCCATTTCGGAAGCTTTTGGGCAGGCCCTAGCCAACACAAGCAGTGATGATAACTTCCACGGCTCCTTTCTCCACCGTAAACGCCAACACGAAGCCTCTCGCCATTCCTTCTTAGAAGGAGATACAGATGCTCCGTACAACGACCCGTTCACCCTGTGGGAACTCACCTCCGCCATCGAAGATACCAGGAACACCTCGCCAGGGTTGGACGAGGTACATAATGCATTCCTCCGTAATATTCCGGAAAAGGTATTGTACGAAGTTCTGCTCACTTTAAACCAACTTTGGATTGATAGGGATTTTCCATCGTCATGGCGGGAGTCAATAGTGGTACCTATCCCTAAACAAGGAAAAGAAAAAGCTGACCCGAATAATTACAGACCCATTTCCCTCACAAGCTGCCTATGTAAAGTCATGGAGAGAATGATAAATCGGAGACTCATGTGATGGCTGGAAAGGCAAGAGCTTCTCTCAAACATTCAATGTGGCTTCCGCCGAGGTCGATCCACATTAGATCACCTCGTCCGTGCAGAAAATTCTATTCAGGAAGCCTTCCTCCTTCGACAGTATGTCGTAGCAGTCTTTTTCGACCTAGAAAAGGCGTATGACAGAGTCTGGCGGAGGAGAATTTTAGACAGGCTTCATGCGTGGGGTTTTAGGGGGAACTTGCCGATTTTTATTCAAAACTTTTTAACCGACCGAGTTTTTAAGGTACGAACAGGAAGGCATCTCTCACAATTTTATTCCCTTGAAAATGGCATACCCTAGGGCTCAGTTTTAAGCGTGACTCTCTTCGCCATTGCTATTGACGACGTAGTCGACTGTATTCAGGAACCGGTGATGGGTTCTCTATTTGTAGACGACTTGGCGATATTTTGCCGTTCGTCTAGAGTTGCAGCAGCAGGACGGCAGTTGCAAATTACTCTCAACAGGCTGAACGTGTGGTCCAAGCGAAACGGATTTCGATTCTCTGCGGAGAAAACTAAGTGCCTGCATTTCCACCGTATGCGTGGGATTCATTTCCCACCAAACCTTCGCCTGGGCAGTGCTGTACTCCCTTTCGTTGAGTCATATCGCGTCTTGGGGATGATATTTGACCGACGGCTAGACTGGCGTGAACACACGAAAGACTTGCGGGAGAGATGCCTGAAGATTTTAAATATTTTACGGTTTTTAACTGGAACGACTTGGGGAGCGGATCGCTCCTCAATGATTTTACTGTACCGCGCACTAGTTCGCTCCAGATTAGATTACGGGTCCATAGTCTATTCGTCCGGACGTGACTCCTACCTGAAACCACTATCAACCGTACACCATGCTGGCCTGCGCTTGGCAACTGGGGCTTTCAGGACGTCACCCATCCTGAGTTTGTGTGCTGAAGCTGGAGAACCACCTCTCGAAACGCGACGGAAGTTTCTAATGTGCAACTACGCTGCAAAAATTTTAGCGACGAGAAATCACCCAGCGCATAATGTCATTTTCAAACCACGATTTTTAGAGATATTTAACCGACGACGGAAAGCCACCACACCAGTAAGCGTACGGCTAAGAAACTTTTTAGACGAATGTCCGTTCAACGTTCCCGTACTATTCCCCGCTACTACTTCTAGACTACCTCCATGGGAGTAGACGAGACCGTTATGCGATACGCAACTCCACAGACGTCTCAAGAGTTCCACCTCGGCCGCCGAGTTCAAGCAGCTCTATAACGAATTCTTAGCCCTCAACCCAGAGTTAATTCCCGTGTACACGGACGGGTCGAAAACTGATTCGGCGTGTGCATGTGCCGTGGTCTCAAATCACCACGGTGTAATCAAGCGGAAGCTCAGCCCTCTGTGCGGTATTTTCACGGCTGAATTGATTGCTCTGTGGATGGCCCTTCAGGGAATCCATCAAAATGACACACCTTATGTCATCTGCACTGACTCAATGAGCTCTCTGCAGACCATACTCCGTTTCTCTCCGTCGCATCCCATTGCAAACGAAATTCATGTTGCCCTCCACTCCCTCCAAATGAGGGGTGTGAAAATCAGTTTCATGTGGATACCAGGGCATATGGGAATACGCGGAAACGAAAAGGCAGACAGAGCGGCGAAGGAGGCTCTATCCGATATAGAATGCAATACACTTCCAGTACCTGCAGGTGATCTCCAGGTAGCGTGGAAGAGAATCGTTCTAAATCAGTGGAAAGAACGCTGGTGTTCCCAAACGGGGAACAAACTCCGTAGTGTGAAACCTGACGTGTCAGAGTGGGCCTCTTCGGTCAGGAGTACTCGGAGAGAGGAGGTAGTCATCACACGACTGAGGATAGGGCACTGCGCCATGACTTACTCCTATCTATTCACAGAAGAGAAAATCCCGCCTCATTGCGAGGAATGTGACTCTATAATCAGTGTGAGACATATCCTGACGGAATATGACCTATATCGGATATTGCGATATAGGATGAACCTTGTTGGAGGACTAAACGATATGCTTCGTGACGACCCTGAACGTCTTAGTCGGGTAATAAAATTTCTGAAAACTATTGGTCTGCTGAATGAAATCTAACCTCGTTACACAATTTGTATTCACGCACTCACCTTTCTCACCTATTATTTTATATTCCGAGGAAATGAATATCCAGATTCCTTCAGGTTCAGGTTTACTACGTGATCCTCCCAAAATGAATTATTAATGGAATGATGCGGTGCAAAATGACCTAAGATGTCGACGAACCCTAAAAAATAACAATAACTAACTAACTAACTAGGGGACATAGGTCATGCCATTCCCGACAGGGTGCGACACTCTCCGGCCTCTTAACAGAGACTAGCCCGTATTCAGACCCTATCCTGTATTTGGACCTTCTCCTCTACTAAAAGCATTTTTTACCTCATAAAATCCTGGCAAATTGAGGAAAGTCGATGACAACGTGGCTTGATCTCCTTGTGCAGTAGACGAACTAAAACGCCAAAACTAAATTTCCCTGCAGCGCTGCCAACATTCCAAAATTCCCATGCGTACTCTTACCCGACTGCGTACTCTTACCCACCTGTACCCTACAATCGAAGATTTCGATTTTCTATAGTGATCGATCTGGAATGAAACATTTTTCCCTGACTTCTCGACGAAATATTCTCCGGTTGAAACAGCCCGTGTCATATCATGTAGGTTTTTTGGTCACTATGTAATTCATCTGTATTGATAATAAGAATAGTGGAACTAATTGTTTTGAATTTTGCAACTGGTAGATTGTCACATTTGATCTAAGGTTGGTCAATCGAGCCTGATTAATTTTAAGGGCCAAAAGTTGGGCCGTGCAACCAATGCATAGGTCTCCTTAAGGTCATTTCCAATCCCCTGATCACTCAGGCATGCCTTCCGGTGATAACCTCAGTTCCATCGCACCCAATCACTTGTAGTCCATCGATATTTATCACTTCCTCCGCTAGAAAATTCATAATGGAATCTTAGAGGCCAATAGTTTTGCTGACCCATGGGGTGACATGCCCAAAGTAGCGTGAAC
Source organism: Ischnura elegans (assembly GCF_921293095.1). Taxonomy (NCBI): domain Eukaryota; kingdom Metazoa; phylum Arthropoda; class Insecta; order Odonata; family Coenagrionidae; genus Ischnura; species Ischnura elegans. The sequence continues at coordinate 3,997,553 of NC_060248.1, read as the reverse complement.
CTTGCTCTTGAACTAGAGTTACATGCTCCTCCGCTATTGTTTTATGCTTTGATTGGTTATAAACAAAAGTAGAATCTTTCCTCCCGTCGAAGTAAAGCGCTTGCAGTTTAACATTTACCACATTACTCAAAAGAGACGTGCGCAATCTTTCCCTTTCCCTTCTTTGTTTATGCCAACAACAAGTACATTGTCTCCTTGATTAGCAAACCCGATATCTACTGGGAGCCAAAATTCAAGTGCTGCAGCAGCACGGTTTAATATGCAGAACCCAGCACGTGGGGAAGAGGGGAGCAGCGACCCCACGGACTCCAGCCCACCGGGGAGGCAACCTCGTTAAAAAACCCTTCGTAAGCTCGGTTAGTGTCCAAACGGCATGTGACTCCTCTGGTCTGAGTAGCCGTAACATCTGGCATCCAGATTCACCCACGTGTTTGCCGTGCGTGGAGACCCGTACGTGGGGGAGAAGGGTATCCTGGTGGGTGAGTTCTCCGGCACCCAGCTGGGCGAGTTCTCCGGCACCCAGCTGGGCGTCGGAAACCCAGTATGGGCCGGAGTTCAATACCCCACTTCGGCCCTAGATTCCCCGTAAACGGGAGGCCGAGGAGGGCCCAACTCGGTCAATCGGCTCCAGGCGGCTGGGGAGCTTGGCGGCTCCTTCCGAGCGTACGCCAGGACGGGTAAGTGCTGGCGATATGGGGGTCTCCGTAGGGCGGCCGAAGGTGCGTGGGTTCGGAGGGCCCCCGCGCCGGAGGTTCTAACCTGAAAGAGATCCCCTGTCAAAGGTTCCTTTATCCCTTGGGTAGCCCTGGCGACAGAACCGGATCACGGTGTGGCGTCCCAAATGTGAGGCTCCGTGGTGGGTGGGGAGCCCAGGGGATGAAAAAGTTACGTTTTATGGAAACCATTAATCTTCCTCCAACGAAAAGATCCTGTCCTAACCAGGGCGGGGGAGAAAAGCTTTTATGCGCGTCTAAGCGCCACCTTATTATGAAGTGCTCTAGAGATAACGAAACATTCACTAAGGTGTCTCCGTTTGTCATTAAGCGCTTTTTCTCGTGCTATCTCAAGGGCGACTTGAAATCAGCCAAAAAATTAAGGAATGGTACATTCCTGATAGAAACAGCTGATGACTTACAGAGCAAGAAGCTCTTAGGCATCAAGACTTTCAATGAGTTTCCGGTGACAGTGGAGCCACACCGTACCCTAAACAGTTCAAAGGGGGTCGTATCTCATTTCGACTTCCTGCACTTGGACGCAGATACAATTTCTGAAGAGATGGCGTCGCAGGGCGTTACTGGATGCCGAAAAATCACAAGCCGTCGGAACGGTGATGTAAAAAGCACCACCTCCGTGATCCTCACGTTTGATATGGAAACCCTCCCCAGCATGGTATTTATTGGGTACGAATCGGTTCCCGTGAGACCATTCATCTCCAGCCCCATGCGTTGTTTCCAGTGCCAGCGCTTCGGCCACATCGCTGCGCGATGTGAGGGCAAGGCCACCTGCCCGCGCTGCGGCAAGGACAAGCACGATGGGGACAAGTGCGCTGAAGAGGCCTGCTGCGTGAATTGCGAGGGTACCCATGCGGCTTACTCTCGCGATTGCCCGAAAATGATAGAGGAACGGAAGATTATGGAAATTAAAACTATGGAAAAAATGTCTTACCTAGAAGCAAGGAAAAAGTTGAAAGCCCTTAGTGCCCCCACTTTCTCGCGTTCCTTTGCCGCAATCGCCTCCGCTCCAGTCAAGAAGTGCACCATCTCCACATAGAACCTGAAATGCATAAAGAAGTACTAAAAAAAGCAAATGCGAATAATAGTAGCTTTACTAAAAAAATACCTCTAATACTAACGTATTGTCTCCCAAAAAAGTCACCAAGAAAACCAATGAATAACCTGTTCAGCGGGAGAAAACTCCCTCTCCTGGTCCCTCCGGCAAAAGTTTGGAACCGATGCAGGAGGACATGGACGAAGATCTCTGTATTTCGGACACAGAGATCGAAAAAGTCAGGAATAAGGGAAGGAAAAGTCGCTTAAAGCGATGATTCCACAGATTTCCGGGCTAATGTTGTTCCAAGTTTCAATATTTACATCCATTTTTTTCTGTTTTTATCTTTTACCCTTTTTAAACCTTTTTATGACTTTTATATTACAATGGAATTGTAATGGATTTTATCGGCATAAGGAGGAGCTGGCTGTTTTAATAAATGATTTTAACCCTATGTGTATATGTCTACAAGAAACTCATTTTAAATCAACAGACAAGGGAATTTTAAAGGGATATAATATGACTAGGTTGGATGACTTGAGTGGGCGAAGAGCCCAAGGTGGTGTAGCAATAGCGGTCCGGGATACCCTACACACCTCCCGTGTGCGGCTAACCACCCCATTCCAGGCTGTGGCCGTCACCGTCCATGCACCCATGGAGGTGACGCTATGCAACGTTTACCTCCCGGAAGATGCTCCGGTAAATGACAATAACCTTCAAGCCCTCATCCGTCAATTGCCGAGACCCTATATTTTATTGGGTGACTTTAACGCTCATGATCCTCTGTGGGGAGGCCCTTCTGCCCAACGCAACAGAAGGGGACGAAGTTTAAGCAGCTTTTTCCGAGATTTTAACCTATTTTTATTGAACAATGGCGAGAGGACCCGCTTTAACTCTTTTAACGGAGAATATTCCTTCATTGATTTGTGCCTATGCACGAGCAGCATTTTTACAAGATTGAAACTGTCTGTCCATACGGATCTCTGTGGTAGTGACCACTTCCCGATTTTAATCAAAAATGACCAGATTAACATTGCGGATTTTATCCGCGAGGGCAACTGGATTGTCCACAAAGCCGACTGGTCTGTTTTTAAAAATTCTTTTAATTTCACGTACGATGCTCTTCGGGGCGGAACAAACAACGTTGAGGTGCTAACCGCTAGCATAGTGGACGTAGCGAAACTTAGTGTCCCCTTATCTAAGGGCGCAATCCGTCGACTAGCGCTACCATGGTGGAATGAGGAATGCGCCGAAGCTATTAAGAAACGGAAACGTGCCCTCCGTATTTTTAATAAGTTTCCAACTGCCTCTAATCTTGCCTCATTTCGACGACTCAGACAACGGCTCGACTAATTATAAAGGAGTCAAAGAAGGCCTCCTGGATAAATTATGTATCCTCCATCAACAACAGGACTCCACTAACTCAGGTCTGGAACAAGGTGAGGGCTATATCGGGAGCACGGCATGTTCACGGCGTTTCGTGCCTTGTATTTCAAGGTGTGACATGTTACACACCGAAAGTAATATGCGACGTTCTCGGGGAAGCGTTTGCCAAGACCAGCAGCGACGAGAACTACTCAGCAAACTTCCTGTCTATTAGGGAACGCTCCCCACACTTGAACTTCACCGAATCGCACGCAGCAGCCGGATACAATGATCTTTTTTCCTTATGGGAACTGAAGTCCGCCATAGCGGATTCCAAAGACACCGCACCAGGAGTGGACGGTGTCCTAAACATATTTCTTCGGAATATGCCGGAGAACGCGTTGATGGATATTCTCCATACCCTCAATCAAATTTGGGTTGAGGGAAGCTTCCCTATAGCGTGGCGGGAAGCCGTAGTTGTCCCTATCCCCAAACAAGGAAAGGATAAAACAGACCCAAATAATTATAGGCCAATATCCTTGACCAGTTGTCTATGCAAGACCATGGAAAGAATGGTGAACCGTCGGCTCGTTTGGTGGTTGGAGCGTCGGAACCTTCTTTCCAATATCCAGTGCGGTTTCAAGCGAGGTAGATCCACCACAGACCACCTCGTGAGAACCGAAAATTTTATCCAGGAGGCTTTCCTTCTGGGCCAGCATGTCATAGCCGTGTTCTTCGATCTGGAGAAGGCGTATGACCGAGTCTGGCGCCAGAAGATTCTGAATACGTTACAGGAGTAGGGCCTAAGAGGAAATCTCCCAATTTTTATCAAAAATTTTTTAGCAGACCGTGTTTTTAAAGAAAGAATAGGTAATCATTTATCCGGACCTTTTACACAACATAATGGGGTACCACAAGGCTCTGTACTCAGCGTCACACTCTTCGCCATTGCGATAAATGACGTTACAGAATGCGTCAGAACGCCAGTGATGGGCTCCTTATTCGTGGACGACTTGGCCATTTTCTGTCGATCGTCCACAATTGCCAGTGCCGCACGGGTCATCCAGCTGACCCTTAACAGACTTGGGGAATGGTCGAATCGAAGTGGATTTCGTTTTTCCGTTGAAAAAACGAAATGTGTCCACTTCCATCGTAAGCGGGCACATGTTCCTCCACCAGAACTTCGCCTGAGCGGCCGAATTCTACCTTATACGGATTCAGCCCGCTTTCTGGGTTTGATTTTTGACCGCCGCCTTAATTGGCGTGAGCACATCGAGTTTTTAAAAAACAAATGTTTGAAAGTTTTAAATATCCTGCGATATCTATGTAATTACTCGTGGGGTGCCGATCGCTCCACGATGCTTTTATTGTATAGAGCATTGGTGCGCTCGAAATTAGACTATGGATGTTTTGTCTGCTCCTCTGCCCGTGAAAGCTATTTGAGACCTTTGAACACGGTTCACAATGCGGGGCTTCGATTGGCAACTGGAGCTTTCAGGACTTCTCCGGTCTTGAGTGTTTACTCAGATTCTGGGGAGCCCCCGTTGACTGTACGCCGAAACATCCTCATGTGCAACTATGTTGCTAAAATTCTAACAATGAGAGGGCACCCTAGTTTTAATATTATTTTTAACCCACGCTTTATAAATATTTTTAACAGGCGGCCTTGGGCAACTAGACCCCTAAGTATTACTTTTAATAATTTTATCCTGGACAGTGAGTTTATACTCCCAGAAGTGTACCCCATTGGGAATTCGGAAAATGCACCTTGGCAGGTACCTTTTCCACAAGTCAGCTTTGTCCTCCACAAAAATCAAAAATCTTTGACAACTGCCGCGGAATACCAGCATAGCTTCAAGGAAGTAATGCACCGCCACCCCGACTTTATTCCTGTTTACACGGACGGATCGAAGTCGGAGCGTGCGTGCGGGTGTGCAGTGATCTCGTCTCACCATGGAACCCTCAAGGCCAAGCTCAGTCCGCTGTGTAGCGGCTATACGGCAGAACTGTTCGCCATAAAGATGGCTCTGGATGGTATTAAGTATAGCAACGCGTCCTTTATGGTCTGCAGCGACTCCATGAGCGCCCTGAAGTCCATTTCCAGTTTTTCTCCATGTCACCCAATCGTCCAGGAAATTCAAAATAGACTACTTTCCCTTGCTCGGAAAAAAGTGAAAATCCGTTTTCTGTGGGTTCCTGGACATGTGGGTATTGCTGGAAATGAGAAGGCCGACTCGGCTGCGAAGGCAGCCAGCGAGGACGACGTTGCTGATTCTGTGCTGGTACCATATGAAGATTTGAAGGCGACCACAAAAAAGATAGCCTTAGAAAAGTGGAAAGAGACTTGGCGCTCTCTTACCGGAAATAAACTGCGCGCAATCAAGCCGGTAATTTCAGCGTGGCCCACGTCTGTCAGGAGGAACCGCAGGGAGGAGGTCGCAATCGCACGATTGAGAATTGGGCACTGCGCTCTGACCCACTCGTACCTCTTCACCGAAGAGAGAATTCCACCCCTATGTGATGTTTGCGACTCTCCCATTACTGTGAGACATCTCCTGACTGAATGTGAGAAATACCGCTCTGTGCGCCATCGGCTGAACATCGGAGGAGACCTAGGGCACATCTCAGGAGACGACCCTGATAGTGTCAGCCGAGTGATAAAGTTTTTAATAGAGACCGGGCTAATTAACAGTGTTTAAATTTCAACCTTTTTATAATTTGACAACCCCTTTTATTTCGAAACTTTAATGAATGTTTAAATGTTTTTTTTATTTAATGCATCTTTTAAAATTTTTGTTTTTATAGATTGTCTGTGGTGCAAATGACCTTAGTTGTCGAGGCACCCTAAACACAAATACTACTACTACTACTCATTGAAACATTAGGGGATTTTATATAGGTATACATTCCGTTTTTTTCATTTTATGAAAGTTGTCTTTTAATGTTTTATATTTATTTGAAAAATAATTATCTACTACTAAATTATAAGTAATAATAATAATGTTTTTTTGTTTTTGTTTTTAGTTTTGTTTTTGCTCTTATTTTTATTGCCTAGTTTCTACATATTTTGTATTATAGCTTAGAAACCATAGATTAATACTAATATATTAGAACCCATATGATAATTGAGAATAAAACATAATGTGGTAAAGAAATAAAACCAAGCCAATGATATACTTATTCATTTCACCATCATGTTAGCAACCAACACACAAATTTAGTGAGATAAAATATAACCTAAGTTAATTTGTAATATGCTTTGTGCAACCCTAAAGTTAATATACACTAAGCTCATAAGATGCAACAATAAAATAACTTCAATGAAATGTAAGAAGAGGAAAAATAAAGAAATAATTACTGTAAAGATTGAACAAAATCTTCCATGGCCTTCATATCCATTGACATAATGTTTGTTTGTATGTTTGCTATTATTGACTGATCCTTCACAACAGCATTATATAAGAAGTGCAAAGGTGTTGCTGCTTCACAAGTCTTTGTAGCGCCTTTAGCAAAATGTATGAAAGAATCTAAGCAGTCTTTGTCGCTAGAGGTGAACAATTTGATCATGCTATTCATAATGTCAGTTTTAGCTGCAGCTGAGCATTTTGATCTCTTGTTTGACAATAGTGCATACCTGACAGTAGAATCCATATAAGAGCTAGGTATGTTATTGCTCTCCTGGTTCTCTTTTTTAACTGTTTTCTTTGCCTGGTGACACTGATAGACTGTATGGAAAAAGAAATACTTTCCAGATGAACTGTCAGTTAATTTAGCAGTTTCAATCAGACATGAAATGACAGAAGGGTATAAATAACTGGAACCTTGCAGAAAGACCTCAGATTCAGTCACAGGCCAGTTACAATACTTTCCTATCAAGATAAGATTCCAAGTGGTCCCTGGAAACACCATGGCAACCCTTGGTAGAGTGATTGTACATGGGTCAGCATTTGCTTGAGCTTTGACATTTAATTTTTGAATAGACTCCGACATTTCCTTATAAGTAGCCTCATCCGTGCAGTTTGCACTTGACAAATTAGTTATGTTTGGCCCTCTGGTCAGATACATCACAAGACAATTCAAAACATAAGATTAAGGAATATAAGATTACGGAAGAGGATCTCCTTGTTAGTTTTGACGTGGTATCTTTGTTCACCAAAATACCTATTGAAGATGCCATCGAAGTCATTAAGACTCTGACAGAAAAAGGCCTTCCGAAAGACATTCCGAAAATGGGGGAGTTTTGCCTTCGTAATTGCTATTTCTCTTGGGGAGGGAAATTATATGAACAAACGGAAGGGGCATCCATGGGTTCTCCTTTATCACCTGTCGTCGCAGATCTTTATTTGGAAGAATTTGAACGAAAAGCCCTGGATTCTTTCCCTATGAAGCCGAAACTCTTCGTGAGATATGTTGACGACACCTTCGTCATATGGCCTCATGGGACAGATAAACTGAAAAGATTCCTTGAACATCTTAATAGCCAAAATAATTCCATCCAGTTCACTATGGAAATGGAAGAAAATAACCAACTTCCCTTTTTGGACGTTCTCGTCAAGAAGAAATCAGATGGCACATTGGGACATTCAGTCTATCGTAAGGAAACGCATACTGATCGCTATTTGAATGGCAAATCACACCATCATCCCAGGCAAAAAGCATCAGTTATTAAAACTCTATATCATAGGGCATATTCCATATCGGATACAGATTCGCTCGCTGGAGAGAAACAACACCTCCTGACCACGCTCCAAGAAAATGGCTACGATCGGGTACTGATTCAAAAAATCGCGCGAAGGGAAGAAGAGAAAAGAGATGTGGCCTTGGACATTGCAAAGGAAGACCAGCAAAAGGCAAAGGCACATGCTCTCTTGCCATACGTGGCTGGAACGTCGGAAAGAATTGCTAGAGTTCTCGCCAAACATGACGTTCTGACGCGATTTATAAGTTTGAAGAAGACCTCTGACCTCCTCCGGAGTGAAAAAGATCGTCATCCATCAGATATCTATGAAGGAGTGTATGAAGTAACGTGTTCCTGTGGTTTATCATACGTCGGGCAAACATCTAGATCCCTCAAATGCAGAATAAATGAACATCTGAAGGCAACCGAAAAGAAAAATTTTCGTCTTTCTGCGGTTGCAGAGCATGCATGGTCGGAACCTGGGCACGTCATACTTTTCAAGGAATCGAAAATCATCGCCAGGGAAAATAAATATTTCCCTAGGCTGATAAGGGAGGCGATTGAAATAGCGAGTCACCCTAAGAACTTCAATAGGGAAGACGGCTATCCTTTATCCTCATCTTTCAAACGGCTTTCCCAACAATGGAATTAAAAATCAACATCCGTCTGACTAGCTGTAAATAAATAAGGATCACAGATCTGCAAATCATTTGGACCCGAAGACGGGAGCTGGAACGCGCCCGAAACTGTCGTCCGCAAAACATGTATCAACGCGGTGTAAACCCGGAAAACCATCACCAATTCAAAACATGCCTAGCTGCATCATTAACGGAGATTGAGGCTAAGATTTTCATTAATGTTTTGAACATAGCATCAGGGTTAAAACCATTGCATGAATAATCTACGAACTTCCTTTGAATTTCACCTGTCTGAATTTGCATGATTGTCACTAAAGCATCACAAAATTCTTTAAATGTGGTCTCAGTTGAAACATTAGCCATTTTTGTTGTTTTATTATGTAAAGTAATCTAGTTTATAGGAATCCAAATATGGTTACAGTTAATATGGTGTCAAGGAAGAGATATCAGAAGATAGAAGTGTTAACTTTGTGTTTGTCACAATTTGAATTTGATACAAAGGAAAAAAGTTTAAAAACAATAAATTTTAAATAATTTATATAGGTATACATTCCGTTTTTTTCACTTTATGAAAGTTGTCTTTTAATGTTTTATATTTATTTGAAAAATAATTATCTACTAATAAATTAGAAGTAATAATAATAATAATAATAATAATTTTATTGTTTTAGGACCTAGTCCTAAGGAACATATCACATTTTACAAATAAGTCTCAGCAGTGAACAACAAAGCATAAGTAAAAAATTAAATTTTACAGTATTAATTATATATAGTATTACATTATTTTAATTAAAATTATATTTTAGTAGTAAGTAAGCAAGTAAACAAGCAAACATTTTCAATTAGAATGGATCAACAGAGTTACAGTTAGCGATGCCGTTCGGTATTTCATTCAATATTCTCATGGCAGAGTTTAAGGTTGACAATTGGTACACCGTAGTTCAGCAATTTAGAATTTTAAATCGTCTTCTAGTTCTTACTATTCTACAATTTTCACTCTGGTGACATAATAACACACATTCTGCACAAAGGCATTTCTGGCATCGTCAGAGACTGCTTCAGGAATCTCGACGGTTACGGCGTTGATCGATAAAGTGCCAGAATTTTTTGGGACTGGAAGAAAAGTTCGAAGAAACAGTCCGCGCGTAATTTTCTTAGTCTCGGCGAATAAGAAATTCATCTATGGAATACTTCTAACCAAAACATAAAAACTGGCTGTTCAATCCCAAGTCGTAAATCCTCTTGCTTGAGCTATAGAACTACTTCGTCCTCTGCTATTTTCAATCTTCTCCAAACATTCCAATGATGAATCTATGTGCGCGTAAACGGTTTCAACTAACCTCGACTTAATGCTCACATTTGACACGGCAGGAATTCGCTTTCCAACCATTTCATCTAGCGCGTTCACCCTTTGCGGAGAATTTGAAAAATGTAGCGATTGATATCAGCGAAAAATATTCTCGCATGAGTATCCTGACTTGTAGCTTGAGCCATAGTCAAATTCAACGTACGTGCAAAGCAATGGCGCGCAAGGATAGCCCTCTTTCACCACGGCTTGAACACCAGAGTGACGACAACTCATTACGCTGGCTCCATCATAACTTTGCGAAACTATTTTTGTCCGGAACCACTTCAGTCAACACGTCTTTGACATTCGCGGACAAAGCCACAGAAATTCAGTCACTGGGATTTAAAAATGTCCAAAATCGTTCAATCGGTTTCCCATTTGGAAGAACATATCGAACAAAAACTACCATTTGATACTTTCGTATCCCTAAGGGCGACCAGGACCCTGACAATCGGGATCCCGGACCGTACGGGCTACAGCCGGGGGAACTCAGCAGAAATCAGAGTCAAGACTTCGAAACACATAACGGATTTATTACCGTCAAGAGCCCGAGTCTCTCTCTCTCTCTGTAGCTGACTGGGAAGCTAGTGCTCCACAGGGTGCGTTCCAACGTTGGGCCAAAGACTGACAATTGTTGATCAGAATACTCGCCCTTTTATACCCGGAACGCATCCTGTTTTGCACTGGGCCGAGTAGCGCGTAGGAATTTGCAAGGAGAGAGGGAACCCTCCAGGAGAATGGCCTCCTCCAGGAGAATGGCCCCCTCCAGGTGAATGGCCCATCGTGGAAGGGTACCATAGTCCACCCATAACGTTCCCAGAAACGCTAACGGTATCAGGACTTGTGTGTGGGGTGCTGAGCCACCATATTTAAGTCCTCCCGTGCAGCGAATATACCTGGGTAGACCCAAGAATACTCCCGGGAAATAGGAGGGGAAAGTCGATGGAGATCATCCCAACACCAGTCAGTGAGTGGTGCAAAATGGCCTTAGCCGCCGACGCACCCATTAAAAGAAACACTACTACTACTCATCCCATTGGACCCCGCACGGGGGGAAGAGAGTAATCTCTTCCTTTGGGGAGTCGCGCCCCTACGGACCCGAGCCCACCGGGGAGACAACCTCGTCAAAAAACCCTTCGTACGCTAGGATAGCGTCCAGACAGCATGTGACTCTGCTGTGCTGAGTAGCCGAAACATCTGGCGTCCGGATTCACCAACGTGTTTGCCGTGCGTGGAGACCCGTACAAGGGGGAGAAGGGGATCCTGGTGGGTGAGTTCTCCGGCACCCAGCTGGACATCGGAAACCCGGTATGGGCCGGAGTTCAATACCCCACTTCGGCCCTAGATTCCCCGAAAAGCGGGCGGCCGAGAAGAGCCCAGCTCGGTCAATCGGCTCCTGGCGGCTGGGGAGCTTGGCGGCTCCTTCCGAGCGTACGCCAGGACGGGTTAGTGCTGGAGATATGGGGGTCTCCGTAGGGCGGCCGAAGGTGCGTAGGTTCGGAGGGCCCCCGCGCTGGAGGTTCTAACCCAAAAGAGATCCGCTATCAAAGGTTCCTATATCCCTCGGGTAGCCCTGGCGACCACACCGGATCTCGGTGTGGCGTCCCGAATGTGTGGCTCCGTGGTGGGTGGGGAGCCCAGGGGATGAATTTCTGTTTTGAGTCCATGGATAACAACTTTCTTCCTCCAACGATAAGATCCCGTCCGGAAGTGGGCGGGGGAGAAAGTAAGTCTATCGCATGTCGGAAATTCCTTATTATGAGATGTGCTAATAATGGTGAGACCCTGACAAAGGTATCTCCCTTTCTAATAAGACGAGTTCTGTCGGCAGCGATACCCGGTGACTTAGAATCGGCCAAAAAATTAAGGGATGGATCACTGTTAATTAAAACCAGCAACGAAACACAAAGCGAAAAGTTATTGAAAATGACAAAATTTAACGAAATACCCGTTAAGGTCCAGGTGCACCAAACACTCAATACATGTCGGGGAGTCATTTCGCATTACGACCTGCTCTACGTCTCTGAAGATGAGATAAAGAGTGAGATGGCGTCTCAGGGTGTAATAGACTGTCGCCGTCTTAAGACAAAGATGAACGGTGAGCTGATCAACAGCACGTCCGTCATCCTCACTTTCTGTCGTGACAAACTTCCTGACAAGGTCTATGTGGGATACGAATCTGTTTCCGTAAGGCCATTCATTCCTAGCCCCATGCGGTGTTTTCAATGCCAGCGTTTCGGCCACATCGCTACCAGATGTGAGGGCAAGGCCACCTGCCCGCGCTGTGGCAAAGAGAAACACGAAGGTGACGCGTGCACCTCTGAACCAACCTGTGTGACTTGCGAGGGATCACATCCGGTTTACTCTCGAGATTGCCCCAAGATGAGAGAAGAGAAAAAGATAATGGAGATAAAGACAGTGGAAAAGCTACCATATCATGAAGCCCGGAAAAAATATAGAACACTCATCGCGCCTACGTTCTCCCGTTCGTATGCTGCCGTAGTAGATAGTGAGAAAAATAACAATACAGACACGCAAGAGAAAAATAAGGAAAAACATACCATTAAGAATGTAAAGCAAGCCAAGCCGGATAAGGCTACCAAAACGGCAACGAAGAAAGGCACACCGCCGGAAAAAAACGATGCTAGTCAGGGCTCTTCAAAGAAGAACCCAACCACAACACCCACCGTGGCCACGCAAAGCAGGCGTGGAAAATCTCAGTCCCCGGGTCCATCCTGTTCGCCTACGCGTAGCCAACCATAGTCTATGGAAGAAGACGAATATATTTCCGAGTCAGAAATCATCCGGGCGAAGGCTAAGGAGAGAAGACGCATTAAGCGTTGACTCTCCCTCTTGCAGTTTTAAATTAATTTATCTATTTATCTAATTTTTATCAATTTTTAATGGCTTTTATCATACATTGGAACTGTAATGGCTTTTACCGACACAGGGAGGAGCTTACCATTTTAATTCGTGATTTTAACCCTAGTTGTGTTTGTCTCCAAGAGACGCATTTTAAAGCTACAGATAAAGGAATTTTAAAGGGTTTTAATGTTTTTAGACACGACGACACCAGTGGTCAAAGAGCCCAAGTTGGAGTGGCAATTGCTATTCGGGAGACCCTTTACACCTCCCAATTGCACTTGACCACTCCATTTCAAGCAGTAGCGGTGACAATCCATGCTCCGGAGACTATAACGTTATGCAATGTTTACCTACCGGAGGGTGCGCCGGTCACGCGGTGCAACTTGGAGAACCTTACCAGCCAACTACATAAGCCCTTTATATTGCTTGGAGATTTTAACGCGCATGAAGCCTTGTGGGGTAGCACAAGGACCCAGCAAAACCGGCGAGGAAGAATTTTATCTAATTTTATTATAGATTCTAACCTTATTTTATTGAACAGCGACGAAAAGACACGTTTTAACAGTTTTAATGGTGAGTACTCCTCCATAGACCTTTGTATTTTATCAAGCAGTCTAAAGCCGACTGGGACTATTTTAAAGAATGTTTTAAATACTTACACGATAATAATCGGGACCCTGTACAAAAAATCGAGTTCTTAACTTCGGCTATCATAAAAGCTGCAAATGTTAGTGTACCGCGATCTCGAAGTAAGGCAAAACGACCACGGATACCATGGTGGAACGATGAATGTGCCAGAGCTATAAGGATTCGTAAGAAGGCCCTTCGAATATTTAATAAGTACCCCACAGCAACAAACTTGGCCTCTTTCCGCTGCCTGCGATCCAAAGCTCGTCGTGTGGTGAAAGAGGCTAAAAGGATCTCATGGATGGAATTTATTGCAAGTGTTAACTATAAAACGCCACTTGCGCAGGTATGGCGCAAGGTCAAATCCATTTTAGCCTCGGGACAGCCTAACAACGTGTCCTACTTGAAAATTGACGGCAATATTTTGACAACAGCGCCCGCCATTTCGGAAGCTTTTGGGCAGGTCCTAGCCAACACAAGCAGCGATGATAATTTTCACGGCTCCTTTCTCCACCGTAAACGTCAACACGAAACCTCTCGCCTTTCTTTCTTAGAAGGTGCTACAGATGCTCCGTAAAACGACCCGTTCACCCTGTGGGAACTCACCTCCGCCATCGAAGACACCAGGAACACCTCGCCAGGGTTGGACGAGGTACATACTGCATTCCTCCGTAATATTCCGGAAAAAGCATTGGACGAAGTCCTGCTCACTTAAAACCAACTTTGGGTTGACAAGGATTTTCCATCGTCATGGCGGGAGTCAATAGTGGTACCTATCCCTAAACAAGGAAAAGAAAAAGCTGACCCGAATAATTACAGACCTATTTCCCTCACAAGCTGCCTATGTAAAGTCATGGAGAGAATGATAAATCGGAGACTCATGTGGTGGCTGGAAAGGCAAAAGCTTCTCTCAAACATTCTATGTGGCTTCCGCCGAGGTAGATCCACATTAGATCACCTCGTCCGTGCAGAAAATTTTATTCAGGAAGCCTTCCTCCTTCGACAGCATGTCGTAGCAGTCTTTTTCGACCTAGAAAAGGCGTATGACAGAGTCTGGCGGAGGAGAATTCTAGGCAGGCTTCATGCGTGGGGTTTTAGGGGGAACTTGCCGATTTTTATTCAAAACTTTTTAACCGACCGAGTTTTTAAGGTACGAACAGGAAGGCATCTCTCACAATTTTATTCACTTGATAATGGCATACCCCAGGGCTCAGTTTTAATCGTGACTCTCTTCGCCATTGCTATTGACGACGTCGTCGACTGTATTCAAGTACCGGTGATGGGATCTCTATTTGTAGACGACTTGGCGATATTTTGCCGTTCGTCTAGAGTTGCAACAGCAGGACGGCAGTTGCAAATTGCTCTCAACAGGTTGAACATGTGGTCCAAGCGAAACGGATTTCGATTCTCTGCGGAGAAAACTAAGTGCCTGCATTTCCACCGTTTGCGTGGAATTCATTTCCCACCAAACCTTCGCCTGGGCAGTGCTGTACTCCCTTTCGTTGAGTCATATCGCTTCTTGGGGATGATATTTGACCGACGGCTAAACTGGCGTGAACACACAAAATACTTACGGGAGAGATGTCTGAAGATTTTAAATATTTTACGGTTTTTAACTGGAACGACTTGGGGAGCTGATCGCTCCTCAATGATTTTACTGTACCGCGCACTAGTTTGCTCCAGATTAGATTACGGGTCCATAGTCTATTCGTCCGGACGTGACTCCTTCCTGAAACCACTATCAACCGTACACCATGCTGGCCTGCGCTTGGCAACTGGGGCTTTCAGGACGTCACCCATCCTGAGTTTGTGTGCTGAAGCTGGAGAACCACCTCTCGAAACGCGACGGAAGTTTCTAATGTGCAACTACGCTGCAAAAATCTTAGCGACGAGAAGTCACCCAGCGCATAATGTCATTTTCAAACCACGATTTTTAGAGATATTTAACCGACGACGGAAAGCCACCACACCAGTAAGCGTACGGCTAAGAAACTTTTTAGACGAATGTCCGTTCAACGTTCCCGTACTATTCCCCGCTACTACTTCTAGACTACCTCCATGGGAGTAGACGAGACCGTTATGCGATACGCAACTCCACAGACGTCTCAAGAGTTCCACCTCGGCCGCCGAGTTCAAGCAGCTCTATAACGAATTCTTAGCCCTCAACCCAGAGTTAATTCCCGTGTACACGGACGGGTCGAAAACTGATTCGGCGTGTGCATGTGCCGTGGTCTCAAATCACCACGGTGTAATCAAGCGGAAGCTCAGCCCTCTGTGCGGTATTTTCACGGCTGAATTGATTGCTCTGTGGATGGCCCTTCAGGGAATCCATCAAAATGACACACCTTATGTCATCTGCACTGACTCAATGAGCTCTCTGCAGACCATACTCCGTTTCTCTCCGTCGCATCCCATTGCAAACGAAATTCATGTTGCCCTCCACTCCCTCCAAATGAGGGGTGTGAAAATCAGTTTCATGTGGATACCAGGGCATATGGGAATACGCGGAAACGAAAAGGCAGACAGAGCGGCGAAAGAGGCTCTATCCGATATAGAACGCAATACACTGCCAATACCTGCAGGTGATCTCCAGGTAGCGTGGAAGAGAATCGTTTTAAATCAGTGGAAAGAACGCTGGTGTTCCCAAACGGGGAACAAACTCCGTAGCGTGAAACGTGACGTGTCAGAGTGGGCCTCTTCGGTCAGGAATACTCGGAGAGAGGAGGTAGTCATCACACGACTGAGGATAGGGCACTGCGCCATGACTTACTCCTATCTATTCACAGAAGAGAAAATCCCGCCTCATTGCGAGGAATGTGACTCTATAATCAGTGTGAGACATATCCTGACGGAATGCGATCTATATCGGATATTGCGATATAGGATGAACCTTGTTGGAGGACTAAACGATATGCTTCGTGACGACCCTGAACGTCTTAGTCGGGTAATAAAATTTCTGAAAACTATTGGTCTGCTGAATGAAATCTAACCTCGTTACACAATTTGTATTCACGCACACACCTTTCTCACCTATTATTTTATATTCCGAGGAAATAAATATCCAGATACCTTCAGGTTAAGGTTTATGACGTGATCCTCCCAAAATGAATTTTTACGAATGGAATGATGCGGTGCAAAATGACCTAAGATGTCGACGCACCCTAAAAATAACAATAACTAACTAACTAACCATAGACGAAGATCTCTGTATTTCGGACACAGAGATCGAAAAAGTCGGGAATAAGGGAAGGAAAAGTTGCTTGAAGCGATGATTCCACAGATTTCCGGGCTAATGCTGCTCCAAGTTTCAATATTTACATCTTTTTTTTCTGTTTTTATCTTTCACCCTTTTTAAACCTTTTTAAATCTTTTATATTACAATGGAATTGTAATGGATTTTATCGGCATAAGGAGGAGCTGGCTGTTTTAATAAATGATTTTAACCCTTTATGTATATGTCTACAAGAAACGCATTTTAAATAGACAGACAAGGGAATTTTAAAGGGATATAATATGACTAGGTTGGATGACTTGAGTGGGCGAAGAGCCCAAGGTGGTGTAGCAATAGCGGTCCGGGATACCCTACACACCTCCCGTGTGCGGCTAACCACCCCATTCCAGGCTGTGGCCGTCACCGTCCATGCACCCATGGAGGTAACGCTGTGCAACGTGTACCTCCCGGAAGATGCTCCGGTAAATGACAATAACCTTCAAGCCCTCATACGTCAATTGCCGCGACCCTATATTTTATTGGGTGACTTTAACGCTCATGATCCTCTGTGGGGCGGCCCTTCTGCCCAACGCAACAGAAGGGGACGGATTTTAAGCAGCTTTTTCCGAGATTTTAACCTCTTTTTATTGAACAATGGCGAGAGGACACGCTTTAACTCCTTTAACGGAGAATAATCCTCCATTGATTTGTGCTTATGCACGAGCAGCATTTTTACAAGACTGAAACTGTCTGTCCATACGGATCTCTGTGGTAGTGACCACTTCCCGATTTTAATCAAATCTGACGAGATTAACAATACGAATTTTATCCGCGAGGGCAACTGGATTGTCCACAAAGCCGACTGGTCTGTTTTTAAAAATTCTTTTAATTTCACGTACGATGCTCTTCGGGGCGGAACAAACAACGTTGAGGTGCTAACCGCTAGCATAGTGGACGTAGCGAAACTTAGTGTCCCCTTATCTAAGGGCGCAATCCGTCGACTAGCGCTACCATGGTGGAATGAGGAATGCGCCGAAGCTATTAAGAAACGGAAACGTGCCCTCCGTATTTTTAATAAGTTTCCAACTGCCTCTAATCTTGCCTCATTTCGACGACTCAGACAACGGCTCGACTAATTATAAATGAGTCAAAGAAGGCCTCCTGGATAAATTATGTATCCTCAATCAACAACAGGACTCCACTAACTCAGGTCTGGAACAAGGTGAGGGCTATATCGGGAGCACGGCATGTTCACGGCGTTTCGTGCCTTGTATTTCAAGGTGTGACATGTTACACACCGAAAGTAATATGCGACGTTCTCGGGGAAGCGTTTGCCAAGACCAGCAGCGACGAGAACTACTCAGCAAACTTCCTGTCTATTAGGGAACGCTCCCCACACTTGAACTTCACCGAATCGCACGCAGCAGCCGGATACAATGATCTTTTTTCCTTATGGGAACTGAAGTCCGCCATAGCGGATTCCAAAGACACCGCACCAGGAGTGGACGGTGTCCTAAACATATTTCTTCGGAATATGCCGGAGAACGCGTTGATGGATATTCTCCATACCCTCAATCAAATTTGGTTTGAGGGAAGCTTCCCTATAGCGTGGCGGGAAGCCGTAGTTGTCCCTATCCCCAAACAAGGAAAGGATAAAACAGACCCAAATAATTATAGGCCAATATCCTTGACCAGTTGTCTATGCAAGACCATGGAAAGAATGGTGAACCGTCGGCTCGTTTGGTGGTTGGACCGTCGGAACCTTCTTTCCAATATCCAGTGCGGTTTCAAGCGAGGTAGATCCACCACAGACCACCTCGTGAGAACCGAAAATTTTATCCAGGAGGCTTTCCTTCTGGGCCAGCATGTCATAGCCGTGTTCTTCGATCTGGAGAAGGCGTATGACCGAGTCTGGCGCCAGAAGATTCTGAATACGTTACAGGAGTAGGGCCTAAGAGGAAATCTCCCAATTTTTATCAAAAATTTTTTAGCAGACCGTGTTTTTAAAGAAAGAATAGGTAATCATTTATCCGGACCTTTTACACAACATAATGGAGTACCACAAGGCTCTGTACTCAGCGTCACACTCTTCGCCATTGCGATAAATGACGTTACAGAATGCGTCAGAACGCCAGTGATGGGCTCCTTATTCGTGGACGACTTGGCCATTTTCTGTCGATCGTCCACAATTGCCAGTGCCGCACGGGTCATCCAGCTGACCCTTAACAGACTTGGGGAATGGTCGAATCGAAGTGGATTTCGTTTTTCCGTTGAAAAAACGAAATGTGTCCACTTCCATCGTAAGCGGGCACATGTTCCTCCACCAGAACTTCGCCTGAGCGGCCGAATTCTACCTTATACGGATTCAGCCCGCTTTCTGGGTTTGATTTTTGACCGCCGCCTTAATTGGCGTGAGCACATCGAGTTTTTAAAAAACAAATGTTTGAAAGTTTTAAATATCCTGCGATATCTATGTAATTACTCGTGGGGTGCCGATCGCTCCACGATGCTTTTATTGTATAGAGCATTGGTGCGCTCGAAATTAGACTATGGATGTTTTGTCTGCTCCTCTGCCCGTGAAAGCTATTTGAGACCTTTGAACACGGTTCACAATGCGGGGCTTCGATTGGCAACTGGAGCTTTCAGGACTTCTCCGGTCTTGAGTGTTTACTCAGATTCTGGGGAGCCCCCGTTGACTGTACGCCGAAACATCCTCATGTGCAACTATGTTGCTAAAATTCTAACAATGAGAGGGCACCCTAGTTTTAATATTATTTTTAACCCACGCTTTATAAATATTTTTAACAGGCGGCCTTGGGCAACTAGACCCCTAAGTATTACTTTTAATAATTTTATCCTGGACAGTGAGTTTATACTCCCAGAAGTGTACCCCATTGGGAATTCGGAAAATGCACCTTGGCAGGTACCTTTTCCACAAGTCAGCTTTGTCCTCCACAAAAATCAAAAATCTTTGACAACTGCCGCGGAATACCAGCATAGCTTCAAGGAAGTAATGCACCGCCACCCCGACTTTATTCCTGTTTACACGGACGGATCGAAGTCGGAGCGTGCGTGCGGGTGTGCAGTGATCTCGTCTCACCATGGAACCCTCAAGGCCAAGCTCAGTCCGCTGTGTAGCGGCTATACGGCAGAACTGTTCGCCATAAAGATGGCTCTGGATGGTATTAAGTATAGCAACGCGTCCTTTATGGTCTGCAGCGACTCCATGAGCGCCCTGAAGTCCATTTCCAGTTTTTCTCCCTGTCACCCAATCGTCCAGGAAATTCAAAATAGACTACTTTCCCTTGCTCGGAAAAAAGTGAAAATCCGTTTTCTGTGGGTTCCTGGACATGTGGGTATTGCTGGAGATGAGAAGGCCGACTCGGCTGCGTAGGCAGCCAGCGAGGACGACGTTGCTGATTCTGTGCTGGTACCATATGAAGATTTGAAGGCGACCACAAAAAAGATAGCCTTAGAAAAGTGGAAAGAGACTTGGCGCTCTCTTACCGGAAATAAACTGCGCGCAATCAAGCCGGTAATTTCAGCGTGGCCCACGTCTGTCAGGAGGAACCGCAGGGAGGAGGTCGCAATCGCACGATTGAGAATTGGGCACTGCGCTCTGACCCACTCGTACCTCTTCACCGAAGAGAGAATTCCGCCCCTTTTATTTCAAAACTTTTATGAATGTTTAAATGTTTTTTTAATGCATCTTTTAAAATTTTTGTTTTTATAGATTGTCTGTGGTGCAAATGACCTTAGTTGTCGAGGCACCCTAAACACAAATACTACTACTGAGCGTGACCCTATTTGCCATTGCGATAAACGATGTGGCCGAGTGTATCCGCTCCCCAGTTATGGGCTCATTGTTTGTTGATGACCTTGCTATTTTCTGCAGGTCATCAAAATTAACGAATGCCTCTAGGCTGATCCAGCTGACTCTGAATAAGCTCTCCGTTTGGTATCAGAGGAATGGATTCCGTTTCTCTACTGAGAAAACGAAATGCATTCACTTTTACCGAGGACGGGGTGTACAAGCCCCACCGTCCCTATATCTCAATGGTAATGAGCTTCCTTACGTTGAGAACGCCCGATTTCTGGGTATGACATTGGACCGGCGCCTGAATTGGCGCGTACATTTCCGAACTCTAAGAGACAATTGCTTCAAAGTTCTGAACATTTTACGGTTTCTGTCACATTCGACATGGGGCGCGGATCGTACCTCAATGCTTATGCTGTATCGAGCATTAGTACGTTCTAGGCTAGACTACGGATCGATTGTGTACTCATCCGCCCGTGAGACCTACATGAAACCGCTCTCGACGGTTCATAATACTGGACTGCGTTTAGCAACCGGTGCCTTCAGGACCTCCCCTGTCTTGAGCATTTACGCCGATACAGGAGAGCCTCCCCTAGTCAATCGTAGAGTGACGTTGATGTGCAATTATGCCACAAAAATTTTATCTGCGCCGAACCACCCCTGTTTTAACATTATTTCTCACCCACTGCTTTTAGACCTTTTTAACCGAAAGACAAGATCCACTAAACCTCTAAGTGTTCGCTTCAGAAACCTAATCGCAGAACGCAATTTTACCTTGCCCGCCACGTACCCCACTGGGTACAGTAACGTGCCGCCGTGGTTAATTCCCCGGCCAGCTTTGAGACTTGACCTTACTCGTTGCTCCAAATCTACTACTATGCCAGGAGAATACCAACAACTTTTTAAGGAATTCCGCGCCGAAAACTCCGAATTTACGTTCGTATACACTGACGGTTCCAAATCGGATACCGCCTGTGGGTGCGCTGTGGTATCCCCATATCATGGAGTCCTTAAGGCAAAATTGCATCCGTACTGTTCCATTTTTACGGCTGAGCTCACTGCCATTAGGATTGCTCTCCGATCCATTAAAAACAGTGTTGCGTCATTTATGGTCTGCACAGATTCATACAGTGCTCTCCAATCCATATCTCTTTATTCTCCTTGTCACCCCATTGTTCAGGACATACAAAGCACTCTGTTATCCCTGAGTAAAAAAGGGACCACTATAGGCTTCGCTTGGGTCCCTGGACATGTGGGCATACCAGGGAATGAGAAAGCAGATTCTGCAGCCAAAGATGCGCTCCCCGCACGGGGGGAAGCGAGTAATCTCTTCCTTTGGGGAGCCGCGCCCCCACGGACCCGAGCCCACCGAGGAGACAAGCTCGTTAAAAATCCCCGTCGCTCGCTCGGAGAGTGTCCAGACAGCATGTGACTCTGCTGTTCTGAGTAGCCGTAACATCTGGCGTCCAGAATCACCCACGTGTTTGCCGTGCGTGGAGACCCGTACAAGGGGGAGAAGGGGATCCTGGTGGGTCAGTTCTCCGGCACCCAGCTGGGCGTCGGAAACCCGGTATGGGCCGGAGTTCAATACCCCACTTCGGCCCTGGATTCCCCGAAAAACGGGCGGCCGAGAAGAGCCCAGCTCGGTCAATCGGCTCCTGGCGGCTGGGGAGCTTGGCGGCTCCTTCCGAGCGTACGCCAGGACGGGTTAGTGCTGGAGATATGGGGGTCTCCGTAGGGCGGCCGAGGGCGTGTGGGTTCGGAGGGCCCCCGCGCTGGAGGTTCTAACCCGAAAGGGATCCCCTGTCAAAGGTTCCTATATCCCTTGGGTAGCCCTGACGTCCATTCCGGCTTGCGGGTGGCGTCCCAAATGTGTGGCTCCGTGGTGGGTGGGGAGCCCAGGGGATGAATTCTATATACTTGGATGGCTGAAGAAACTCTACCTCCAACCAAAAGATCCCGTCCAGACGACGGGAGAGTTAAAGTTAAAGGCGCTAGTCAGCGCTACCTAGTAATGAGGTGCCAGAAGGAAGGGGAGAACCTGAAAAAGGTGTCCCCCTTCCTTATTCGTAAAGTTTTGTCGGGTTTGGTTCCCGGGGAGCTGAAATCAGCTAAAAAGCTTCGCGATGGCACACTGCTCATTGAAACTGAAAATGAAGCCCAGAGCGAAAAGTTACTTAAGGTTAATAAGCTGCATGATATTCCCGTCAGGGTCGAGGTGCACTCCACCCTAAACACCTGTCGGGGAGTTATAAGCCACTTTGATCTGCTGTACGTTGAGATCGACGAGATCAAACGTGAGATGGCCTCCCAAGGAGTCTCTGATGCTCGTCGACTCACTACAAGGCGCAACGGAGAGAAAATCGACTCGACATCAGTCGTACTCACGTTCGCGCGTGACAAACTCCCTGACAGAGTGTTTATCGGATACGAATCGGTCCTAGTGCGACCATTCATACCGGCACCCCTGAGATGTTTCCAGTGCCAGCAGTTCGGTCATATGGCCACGAGGTGTCAAGGCAAAGCCACCTGCCCACGATGCGGCCTGGACAAGCATGAGGGTGAGTGCAATGGTGACCAGCGTTGCGTGAACTGCGAGGGTGCTCATCCCGTGTACTCCCGCAAATGCCCGAAGCTGATAGAAGAGCGGAAAATAATGGAGATCAAGACGGTAGAAAAGATCCCGTACTTTGAGGCGAGGAAAAAGTACAGAGCTCAAGTAGCTCCTACTTTTTCCAGATCTTTCGCCCAAATAGCTTCCGCTCCTATCGCCAAAATCACCATCTCGACTTAGACGGTAGAAAATTTGAACAAGAAGGCTGGAGAACAAAAATCAGCCGCGCCGGCTAAGGCCACAGATCCGGCAAACAAGGATAAAGTCGTGGGAACGAAATCTCCAAATAAGAAACCCAACAAAAACAACGCCGGGGCTACACAAACCAAACGCGGGAACTCTCAGTCCCCCGGCCCCTCTGATAAGGCTCCAAAGAGCCAAACCAATTTAATGGAGTTGGAATACCTATCCGATACGGATATTTTAAAAATTGAGAGCAAAGGGAAGAAGAGTCACGTCAAGCGCCTCAAGCGCCCTTCGTGACTCAACTGCTCCTTTTAGTTTTAATCCTCTTTTATATTTTAATCATGGCTTTTATCGTGCAGTGGAACTGAAACGGTTTTTATAAGCATAAGGAGGAACTTGAAATTTTAATAAGAGATTTTAACCCTTCCTGTATATGTTTGCAGGAAACGCGTTTTAAAGATACAGACAAGGGATATTTAAAACATTTTAACGCTTTTAGACTGGATGATACTAGTGGCCAACGAGCCCATGGTGGAGTTTCGGTTTTTGTCCGGGAGGCTCTTTACACCTCCCGAATAAATCTTAACACACCGTTCCAAGCGGTAGCGGTGACGGTGCACGCTCCCGAGGCGATAACGGTGTGCAACGTTAACCTGCCGGAGGGTGCACCCGTCACCCGTTTTAATCTAGAATCCCTTGTTCACCAGCTACCTCAGCCTTTTATTTTACTCGGAGATTTTAATGCTCACGATCGTCTATGGGGAAGCACCCCGGAACAGTGCAACCGCAGGGGACGTATTTTATCAAGTTTTATTAGTGATTTTAACCTTTTTTTACTCAATAACGGCGAGAAAACCCGTTTTAACTCTTATAGCGGCGATTCTTCCTCCATTGACTTGAGTATTTTATCGACTAGTTTGGTCAATAATCTCAAACTTTCTGTGCATAAGGATCTTAGTGGGAGCGATCACTTTCCCCTTTTAATCAAAAGGGAGCAAAATTTAAACCCCGAATTTATTAGACCGGGCTGTTGGATTGTCCGGAAAGCTGATTGGCATCTTTTTAACTCAAATTTTAACTACGTGTGGGATAAAAACAACGACTGTGTAACAAACGTAAATCTTTTGACATCCAGCATCATTCAAGCCGCCGAAATTAGCATACCACGATCTCGAAGCATCCTTCCAAGAAATGCGGTGCCATGGTGGAATGAAACCTGCGCAGAAGCCATTAAAAAACGTAAGAAAGCTCTCCGAATTTTCAACAAGTATCCTACAGCAAATAATCATTCCGCTTTTCGGCGACTAAGAGCGAAAGCGCGTCAGGTAATAAAGGACGCAAAGAGGATTTCTTGGATGAATTTTGTCTCCGGTGTCAACCACAGGACTCCACTTGCACAGGTATGGCGTAAGGTGAGGAGCATATCGGGTAGCAGCCAGCATCTAGGTATATCCTTCCTAGAAGTCGAAGGAAAGGTTATCACTTCTCCAGCTGCGATAGGGAACGTATTCGCCCAATTACTCGCCAAAGTGAGCAGCGACGAATGCTATGAACCTTCTTTTGCGATCCTCAAGAAAAGGCTCGAGAACGTCCCTATATCCTTTATGGAGCCTAAAACAACGGCAGACTACAATATGCCATTTACCATTTGGGAGCTGAAATCTGCCATCCATGACTCCCACGACACGTCCCCAGGACCCGACGAGATCCACAATGCCTTCCTCCGAAATCTATCGGAATCGGCGTTGCTGGAAATTCTTGAAACTTTTAATCAGCTCTGGGCCAATGGGGATTTTCCTCCGTCCTGGCGGGAGTCCGTCATTGTTCCCATCCCAAAACATGGAAAAGACCGAGCTGATCCGAATTCTTACCGGCCGATTTCTCTCACCAGCTGCCTGTGCAAGTTAATGGAGCGAATGGTAAATCGACGTCTCATTTGGTGGCTGGAGCGTCGAAAACTCCTCTCTAGGATACAATGCGGATTCAGACGGAACCGTTCCACAATGGACCACTTGGTTAGAATTGAAAATTTCATCCAAGAAGCCTTCCTTCTCCGCCAATACGTAGTCGGTGTATTTTTCGACTTAGAGAAGGCTTACGACCGGGTCTGGCGACGTAAGATTCTACGCGTATTACGCGAGTGGGGTTTTAGAGGCTGTTTGCCCATTTTTATACAAATTTTTTAACCAACCGTGTTTTTAAAGTAAGGACGGGACAGTTGTTGTCAAATTTTTACCCTCTTGACAACGGAGTTCCCCAAGGCTCCGTTCTGAGCGTGACGTTGTTCGCTATTGCGATCAACGACATAGCTCACTGCATCAAGGAGCCAGTGTTAGGGTCACTGTTTGTGGATGATCTCGCGATTTTCTGCAGATCATCTAGGGTCGTGAATGCATCGCGTATGGCGCAAATCACCATCAATAAACTTCACAAATGGACCCAAAATAACGGCTTCCTTTTCTCTTTGGAGAAAACAAAGTGCGTTCACTTTTCTCGCACTCGGGGCGTCCATGTAAATCCCACGTTACACCTAGGTGGTAGAAACCTCCCATTTGTGGAATCAGTCCGTTTTCTGGGGATGACCCTCGACCACAAACTCAACTGGAAGGAGCACATTAATTCTGTCAAGGTAAACTGTTTGAAGTCTTTGAACATTTTAAAGTTTTTAAGCCACGCATCTTGGGGAGCAGACCGCACCACCTTAATTTTACTTTACCGCACACTGGTGCGGTCGAAATTAGACTACGGCTCATTCGTGTATGCGTCCGCTCGCGAGACGTATTTGAAAGCACTTAATTCAGTGCACAACGCAGGTCTGCGACTATGCACTGGGGCGTTTAGGACCAGCCCGATTCCCAGTATATATACCGACGCAGGCGAGCCTCCTCTATGCTACCGAAGGACCTGGCTTCTTTGTAGCTACGTTTCCAAAATTTTAGCAATGACGAGTCACCCATGTTATAGTTTACTTTTTAAACCCCGTTTTATTAATGTTTTTAACCGAAGGACTAAAGCAACCAGACCAGTAAGCGTTCGTTTTAACGATTTTATTCGCGGATGCGAATTCACGCTACCTGAAGTGTATCCTGTTTCATTCTCGGAACACCCCCCTTGGATCACTCCCACTCCGGTGGTGAATATTCTTTCACGATCTCGACCGAAGTCTTCCACAACTCCCTCGGAGTACCAGCGTTTGTTTGCCATGTTCCGATGGAATCACCCCAACCTTACCCCCGTTTACACTGACGCACAGTGGTCCCAATCGCTAATCTAGCGGGACAAAAGTCAATTTTGCAACTTTTAAAAATAAAGTCACCGTAGGTGTAGCGATATCCGAAATTAAATGCTTCATCATAATTGGTAACTTTTACAACGTTTATATAAGCAATAACAATGTTATGCAGCTGCAAAGTCAAGCGTTGAGATTGCCTACCCTCCGCCTACACCCAGGCGGTGGCTGACTCGCTAGCATTAATACGTGCCTGCTAGATAGCAATAACGCAAAGAACGACAATTTCTAACGGGATCTTATAGCCATTGGTATATAGCATTATTTAGAGTGATTTTTCTTCAAATATAATTGCTTCCAAATACTAGATTTTAAATGGCAATCTCTCAGTCTTTAAAACCTCGTTTTTTATCACCTTCAATTGTTTAAATAGACTTATAAAAAATATATGTCGAGGTAGGATTGCGAAACCTTCAAAGACATGTGGAAACGTCCTTATAGTTATAGATATTTTTATCACATTTTGCGCCTACTTGCGCTTTTTGACAATAATGCCCTTTTTGTTCCATGAAGTTAACAAACGAGAGCCGTTGAGACGCGGGACTGGGGGCATTTCCTCGGACGACGTCTGGAATATCGGAATAAATTACGCTAGAGAAGAAATATTTTTAATTTTTACTATTTTAGTTTTGTACGGTATACATTTTTATTAATATTTATGGCATACTTATTACATGGCTTACAATTTTTTACATTTTTATATCGATAGGGAAATCATGTCGCATTCAGAGAGATTCAAGGTACCGGCGGTGAATCGCATGATTTTGTTATAATTGCTGCGGAAGAAAAGACTATAGATGATTTATTAAATGCGTAAAACATAAATTAGGATTTGAAAGTTGTAATGAAGATACCTCAAAGGACATCAGGAAAATTGTGATTCTATTTAAAAGTAATTTTGATAAAAAGTGGAAACGGTGCTCCGGAAAATACGACAGATTTTGCTAGATGTGCCCAGTCTCTTTTGAAGGATGTATCGAAAGTAGAACCTTGTTTTGCAAGCCAGATTTCATTGCCAAGCTCTGGGAAAAAAGATGCGGCTGCAATTATAAAAGACAACTGAAAACATACCAAAGAGAGCTACCAACAATAAGAAGGCTTAATATTCTTCACCTCTGATTCCAATATCATATTCATCATTAAAAGCTTTGTACTTTTCCATGGAAAATACCTACTGAGCAAAAGTGCGTAAACATCCGAAGAGAGGCCAACCATAGACGGTGCGATATTTATCCCTCATACAAGATAAATTTGAACTCAAAGTTGTCTTGCTATCCCCCATCACAAGAACTGACCATTACTGATACTTCGGCCGAGGTCAAATTACTGGCTCTAGTGAATACCACTATTTTGGCTCAGAAAGATGTCGTCGCCGCTTTCCTTCGGTCTGGTAATGAATTCAAACTAACGATGATATTTAAGTGGGGTTAAGATGGGAGTAGTGGGCACAAGCAACATAAGCAAAGATTTGTATTTCGGAAGGAATCAGGTCCAGTGGACGATTCCTATATGTTTTCCATGTCTATTTTGCCTCTTCAGCTAAAATCAAATGATAAAAACAACATCTTATGGCAGAATGCCTGGCCATTTTCGATCAGGTATTGTAGACCCATTAAATTATTTCTGGAAGATGAAAGTTAGGAGATAACTGTGAAAGAAGTGCAAAAGATAGAGGCGCAGATGTCTCTACTGATGCCCTTGGTCATCGAAATAAACGGGAAGAAATTGTACATTATATCAGAATTTTGACGTTAAAAGAATCCTGACATTTTATCAGGCATTACTGGAGTAGAGGTGGAATTATTTCAATGGTTTGGAGCAATTCTTAGCGCACTTTCCTGTGGTTTCTCCATAAGTACAAGTGAATTTGAGAAGTATGCTAAAAAACAGAAAAAATATACATGCGTCATACTCATGGTAGTATATGCCTTTCACGGTACATGAAATCTAATTCATGAGACAAAAGTGATTGCCCCCATTGAATTGCATTTAGTTCCCATTGGAATGCATTCCAAAGAGGCCCAAGAAGCAAGGAATAAGCATATTCGGAAATTCAAAGAAAATCACGCGCTAAAATACTCAAGAAAGGACACAATGAGAGATGTTTTTAACCTACTATTAGTCACATCTGATCCTTATTGTTCCAGTATTAATTCGTTGCACCCAAGGCAT
This sequence comes from Ischnura elegans, assembly GCF_921293095.1. Lineage (NCBI taxonomy): Eukaryota > Metazoa > Arthropoda > Insecta > Odonata > Coenagrionidae > Ischnura > Ischnura elegans. Next base: position 3,968,976 of record NC_060248.1, on the reverse strand, counting down.
TGTTATTCCCTCTTGATGTATGTCAGACAGTTTCTCAGGGAACCAATATTACCTGTACCTAATGAAATGAGCAATGTTAAAGAGATGGAGGATATGGAGTCGGTAAATTTCGGAGATGAAGGGAATTGGGAGAGTAATAATGATGAAGGTGACTAATATTACGCAGTTCACATTCTATGAAAAACTATTTTATGTCTAAATCCTGTGTTTAGGAGTATATTTTTGGCGTAATTAGTTCATTAAATTAAGAAAAGCGCATTACTATAGATTTTTTAATGATTTTCTGCATATTTTTCTGAGTGTTGATTAAGACGAATTTATTTTGTAAATTTAATTTTAATTTTTTAAAATTTAATTATAAAAACCACCTTGAAAAGACCTATGACAGTGTTATTTTGTGTTTTTGTCTATGATTTGGCAATTCGGAATGTTTTCACGACAAAAGCTCTAAGTTTTTTGGGAAAAATAATTTTGTCCCGCTAGATTCGCAATTGGGACCACTGTGTGACGGCTCGAAAGATAACTCTGCTTGTGCATGTGCAGTGTTCTCCCCTACCCACGGGAACATCAGAGCAAAGCTTCACCCGATGTGCAGTGTGTACACGGCGGAGCTTTATGCCATAAGGACAGCTCTAGAAGCCCTAGGTGACCACGGCGGCTCCTTTGTCATATGCACTGACTCCAGGAGCTCGCTACAAGCCATCTCTGGCTTCTCACCCGTGCACCCGGTCGTGCAAGAAATACACTCTCTCCTGCTGACCCTTTCGAGAAAGGGTTTGAATATCCATTTTCTGTGGGTACCGGGACATGAGGGGATAGCCGGGAATGAGATAGCAGACGCTATGGCCAAGGAAGCTCTGAATAACGAAGTTCTTGTCTCAACGCTGGTTCCCCACGAGGACTTACGAGCATCTCTAAGAAATGTGGTATTTGGAAAATGGAGGGAGTCATGGAGGATTCTAAATAATAACAAGCTCCGTGGCATCAAGGACATGGTAGCAGCGTGGCCCTCCTCAGCTCGTAGTAATCGGAGAGAGGAAGTAGTACTTACACGATTGAGGATAGGGCACAGCCCCCTGACCCATGCGTATCTCTTTACTGAAGAGAAGGAACCTCCCCAATGTGGGGATTGTAAATATCCATTGAGTATTAGACACATCATGCTAGATTGTGTTAAGTACCGCGAAGCGCGAAGACGAAATAATCTAGGGGGAGACCTAAAAACCCTTTTAGGAGACCACCCTACCAACTTAATCTGTACATTTCGGTTTCTCAGAGAAATAAACATTTTTAATAAAGTCTAATTATGCACACTTTCAACGAAGACATCAGATGCAGTAGATTACGTTATACATAACTTTTGTAATTAAATCGCACAGTAGTGGTGCAAAATGACCTTGCCGTCGACGCACCCTAAATCCAAATACTACTACTACAACCAATTTCCCGGGTACGTGGTACTGGTGGTACCACAGAAGCTAACCTGGACCCTGATAAAATTTATATATAAAGTACATTATTACTTACCAATAATTATACATAGTACTTGCAATTAACATACAGGGAATGAAAACGCTAACCTTCCTGGACTCCATGTGATCTTTTCCTCTGGGGACTTCCAAATTTCCTCCTTTGAATAGCAGGAGACTTACTTGGTGCACCGAAAGACGAACAACTGAATTAGTCCATAGGTTTGGTCACCTTAAATCCACATCAGGTCAACCTTTGAATCTTTGCCCTCTTCCGATGAATCCCTGGGAAGACTAGGAAGGATGGAACATGTCTCCTCTCCTTCCCATGCCATACCCTTCTTCTTTGGGGATCTTTTTCCCCGACCATACTCCTTGGATTTCCTCTTGGAAATATGTTCATCAATATCAGACAACCCATTGATTATGTCCCTCGCAACATCACTGCTACCTGAAAAAATATGGAGATTAATTTAGAAGAAAGAATACATTTGCAGAAGACAACTGCTGAGCCAATGTTTCAATTAGAAACAACAAAAGTTATTGCCAGTTGATTGTGAGTATACAACTTACTTATGGTCTCTGTGGAGACATAGGAGACACTCAACACCTCCCAGTCCATTTGTGGGCGGACCTTCTCTGTACTAGGGTGGTCATCGGAGAAGAACATGACCTAGGAGGCCAATAACAAAGAGAGCTGCCTCCCTTTGTTAATAGCCAACTCTCACGCACGAGACTGGTTGACTTCGATGCACTCGGTGCGTCGGTGCGGCTCACTGCACCGCCACCTCTAACAAGTCCACTAAACTCTACTATCTTCCACACCATCGTAGAAGGCAAAGAGAAATCAAAATTCAGAAAACGAAGAGCATTGTAATGTCTATATTATGACTAAGTAGTCAATACTTACTGAAAACACACCTGCAAACACAAAAAAATTCTCAGGAATTTTTTTTCATGTTGAAATACTTTCTCCACTTCATAAAAGTCAAGTTTCAAAGTAGAAACTCACACTTAAGTTCCGTTTGCCACAAATTATATAGCAAGTATTCATCAACCTCGCAAAAAATCATATGCTTTATTTCCCTGTACAACTGCTCCCTCCATTTTTCCAATCACAACCTTTTAGCCCTTCATTGTCCACACCCGAAATGTACACCAACTACACCCAGCACCACTAGTCAGCCAATGGTGACACATCACGAATTTAAGCCATGCCACAGCAAACATGAGTTTTGAATCCGTTGCACTTAACACTTAAAATAGTTCAGTACCAACATTTCAACTTTTACAATGCACCAATTCAGCGATATTAAATTTCTGCACCATTTCATTCCCATAAGGAATCATTCATTTGGCCCGAACATCCTTGGAGAGCCATGTCTGATTTGAAGATAGTTCTGCTGCCAGAAAAATTCCAACAGACCTGGATTCCTCCGGTGATTAAAGGAAATTTGAAATCGTTTTGAACTTTCTCCCATGAATATAGACACCATCGTCTTTCGATGCAATAATGGAAATCACAATGATGGAGCCATCAAATAATGTGACGCAATTCTTGGGTTGCTGTGAGGTAATGACAGAATTCTTATGGACATTTTAGAAAACACCTAAGAAAAATCAGGCCTTCCGGCAATAAAACATTCTTGGCAGCAAGAGAATTCAAATTTCCACTGGATGGTTGATGATGCACAGCACTCAATTCAGACTCACGCCTCACAATTTGCTGCAGTGGCTTTTCATATTTGCGCACCATTTTCTTAATTTCTTGCAGCTTTTCTCAAATTTGAAGGTACCTACTGACCTTTTACAAGTTACCATACCTCAGCACATCTAGGTGGACATGAGTCAGTGCGTGAACATTATGGGAAACACTGCGACAACCATGAAGCGAGGAGAAATTTTCCACAAAATATTTAAGAAGGCTCTGCGCCTTCCTCCTCTGCTGATAATAATTGTCAGGAATAAAGCACCTCATGCAATAGCAAAGAATTAAAAATGTAGAAAAACGCCGGGAGAAACAATTTTATGCATGACATATGGCCCAGCATGTAGGAGGTACTGTCTCCGTTCCGTGGCTTTCCACCTTTTAATTTCTTTCAGAGTCGTTGGCTTTCTAGGGAAGTCTGATGGAATGTGCCTGGCAATGGATTCCAACCTCCCTGAAAGCCTCTGAATAGAACCGCTGGATAACCTCACGAGATTAAACCCAGTGGAGAAATAAAGGAGAATTTTCCTCATTACTCCAAGACAGACCATATGCATGTAATCATTGGGGAAATTTTCCACCATCACCGTGCCCGGAATATCAATCAATGGAGATCGTGTCTTGTGGTGCTCCTCTTTGAGTTTGCTCGCGAAAACTTTAGTCAGTCCTAAGATCTGCATTAAACTCATTGAAGGCAATATTGGTGTCTTGATAATCTCCCCTGGTCACACACTCCCTGCAGCTATAGTAGCCTGAGTGGCTCACCGTGCCAGTCGCCAAAGAATATGCTGGAGTGTCCAGAATGTAGCCTGATACTTGTATCAGAAAATTCTTGGCACCGTATGTGACACCAGATTCTTTCAAGAGGATTATCTCTTCGACAAAAAGCCGCAGGTATTATTCCGCTGAGGATGGTCGTATGTACCTTTGATTCATGCCAATAGCAAATGGCCTAATTGAAGGAAAATCTTCAAAAGCCAAAATAATTCGCCATCGCTGACTGTTGGTACTCTTTGTCAAGGGAAGAGCAGTGCAACTTTAGAGTTTCCACCTTCCTCAACTCTTTGTAAGCCTCCAAATGTTGCAGCATCTTATTTTCCACGCCCCAATGATGGTATTCTCCACCAACTACTTGATGAGCCTTGAGTTTTCCTTGGGGTATTTAGGAGAGTCCTGGCATCAGATGGCCACCCTTTGAAGCACTTATGCTTTCCTAAAATTTGCAAGAGCTGAGTAATTTTGGTATGTGGTATGCCAGATGCTGCCCATATCATAATATCGTGCAAAATAATGTCATCCCCATGATTTGTACCCTCTTCCTGGAATCACTCTCACATGCAGAACGAGAGAGCTCATCAGTAACTTCATCTTCCAACCCATAATGAGCTGCTTCCAGATTTTCATGGAGATTTGTGTTCCCTCCATCGTCAGTGGATGTCACCGGTTGTGGCGTCTCCCCTGCCTGCCCGCCCATCTTCAATCACATCAGTCAGCAACTCTTGGCCAAGCCCGAAACCATTCTACGCCAATGACGCTGGCAGCAGGATCTGTACGTCTTCCTGACGGTTCGAAAGATAACTCTGCTTGTGCATGTGCTGTGTTCTCCCTTCTCCACGGGAACATCAGAGCGAAGCTACACCCGATGTGTAGTGTTTACACGGCGGAGCTTTATGCTATAAAGACAGCTCTAGAAGCACTAGATGGCGGCGGTGGCTCCTTCGCCGTATGTACTGACTCTCTGAGCTCGCTAAAAGCCATCTTTGGCTTCTCACCCGTGCACCCGATCGTACAAGAAATACTTTCCCTGCTGCTGACCCTTACGAGAAAGGATTTTTATTATCCGTTTTCTGTGGGTACCGGGACATCAATCGAAGGGAGGAAGTAGTTATCACTCGTTTGAGGATAGGGCACCGCCCTCTGACTCATGGCTTTCTTTTTACCGAAGAGAAGCAAGCTCCTCAATGTGATGAGTGTAGGTGCCCTTTAAGCATCCGACATATCTTGACAGAGTGCGACAAATACCGTGACGTGCGGACACGGTTCAATCTAGACGGGGACCTAGAATCTATTCTAGGAGACCACCCCACCAATCTAAGTAGTACAATTTTGTTTCTCAAGGAAATAGGTCTTTTTATAAAATTTAAAAGTTCCCCTCTATTTTATGTTAACAAATTGCGTAGTAAAGATCCATTTATAATGCGTCTTGAATCAAACGATTGAGTAGTGGTACAAAATAACCTTGCGTCGACGCACCCTTTCGCTCAATTCTACTACTGATTTCATGCAAAAATATATGTAAGAAGGTTTTTTTTTACAAAAAGGCAATAGGTACCTTTGCAGCGTGGGTACTTGGGGACGACTTATTCCACGAGCTTTTTTAATCCCAGTGGACTCATGGGACAAATCCTCCACAGCATTATCGTACACATAATCTGGATGCTCAAGTGTGCAATATTTCCTCTTCAAGCTCTCATTTGTACACTCAACCTCACTATCAGAAAAGTTTGTCGACTCACTGTCTGAACAAAGTCTCAATTATCTCTGTGATGCACTAATATAAGAGTTACTGCAGAATTTTATCACTGCCTTGTATTGGGTACATCTATCCGTATTAATTAACATTTCACCTTTTATCACTTTTTGCTTAGCAGCTTCACTTTTTATATAATCTGGGTGACGAACCTTAAATTGCCCCACTAAAAGAAGCATCCACTCTCGCCGAACCAAATTTATCGATGGGCTTCCATCCTCATCTACATCGTCTGGAAATTCAGCGACGACATACTGCCTAAAAATTTTGTCTCAAATATTAATTAGGATTAACTAGTCTTCAAAAATTAAATCAACACATTTTGCAATTGCAACATTTCCTACATAGTACTACGGAAACATATCATTAATTGTTCCATAAAGTGAAATTTGGAAATGAATGATGAGTAGTTGTGATCTGTGCCACTGTAGTTTGTTACGAATAAGTTAATATTTAGATCCCCTAATAATCTTTACGTTTTGACATCGGTATGAATGCAAATTTATTCTTGTATGGCAGTAACACCCCTTAACATTTGATGTCATTCACGTTGAAATCACTTGGAGTTGTGCAATCGTCCAAATTATGAAAAACATAAATGTTAAGGTCTTCAGAATCAGAAGGATAGTCAAATAATAAGCGAGAAGTTGTGAGAATTTGACCATGGACAGCAATATTTCCATTCACTGCTGAGAAGTGTAAAATATTCAGGACTTCATTAGTCTTCAACAGAACATATCCATCCTTTTCATTACTGCAAAATTTCTGTCCTTTGAATAACATTTTTCTGTAACTATTTGAGTCCTCAATTCGGCTAGAATTTATCACCTCTGTCTGATTTGACCACTTCTTTGTTGGCACTATTGGGCTTTCGTAATTCCTTAGGCAAATTTGTTTAAGAGCAAGTAAAGGTTTGCTGACATTTTTCAATAAGGTGTGCAAAAAATTTTCAAATGGAAACGTGGAGAAGTTATCAAGGACTCCATTATCTTGAACGCAATCGGTCACCGAATGAAAATTTGGGGTCATGATTTCCTTTCCATAGAGTTGGCATGTATTCTGAGCCCAAACTTTTAGTATATTCTCAGCATACTCAATGTGCTGTGAGCATAGATCTTCACGGATTAAAATAGTAATAGCGACAAAGAATAGGCAACAATTATCATACTCTGCTTTTGGGAAGTGCAACTTTGCTATAATAATTCCATACTAAAGCAGAAAATGTCTATATTCTGTTGCCTTCCAGCGGTCTAAGTCATCAAGGGATCTGGGTTTTATATTGAAATCTGATGGCCAATATTTAGCAAATGCTGTGATTTGTTGACTCACAACTCTCCATTGGGAGGAAGGCAACACTGATTTTCTAAATTTTTTTCTTCTATGCCAAACTTCGATTAATTTCTTGGTAACACCTATAAGAACAGCATGCGTATAGTCATTGGAAATTGTTTGATCATGTCCAAAGGAAGATCAGTAAGGGGAGACACTCCAGCATGATGTGCCTTGTCTTCCTGTGCCCTAAAACTATTGTCATTTCTCAAGGAACAATCATTTTCAGCAAATATAACTCTACCTGCCCACTCACTTCTCGGTAAACAATGACTACATCCATTGTAAGCATTGAATCCCACTGTAACTTTGATCCAATTCTTCGCCGGGTGATCACATATGAAATGCCCAATAGCTACGCTATAATTCTCACCATTGAATAACACACCAGACAGCAGTTATTCTTTTAATTCTTGGATAAAGTCTTTGAAAAAATCATCCACTGTTGGTTTAATTGAACATTGAACGGCTGAAACTAGGAAAGGTGGGGTGTCATGTAAATTGTTTACCATACACAAAAATTGGTATGAGGTTAAGCTTCCTGCTTTTGCAGACTTGCACTGGATCAATATTAAAATTTAAAACCAACTTATTACTTTTCAATAATTTAAAGGATCCTAAGGTCCTCTTTAATCCAGCTTCTTTATCAATCTTCAATTCCATTTATAAAACTTAAAGCATCCTGCTAAAATTCAACGTGTGGAGAGTCATCAGTAATGGCTGACCGATACATTTTTTTACTACAGGCAGGAGCTATTGAAACAGTTAAAGAGCTTATCGAATATATGGCAGAATTTTATAGTCCCCAAAGCAGATTCAGGCAATGTGCCCAAGCGAGCATGGGTCTCCAGTGCAGCAGCAACTGTATGGCTCAATGCTTCGGCAGTATACTTCACCTTCATTTTCATGAAGCTGTTGGGGTTTATCATTGCATCACTTAATTTAACTGCCAATCTCAAGCTCTGCTGCTAATCTGCATTGTACAGTGCCTCTACATCATCCCAACATGACCATCAAAGTAGAATTTATGGTTGATCAAGTTGTTTCTAATGTGTTTCAGAAGGTGGGATACATCAAATATGTACTTAATAAATTTGCCATCAAAATTGAAATCTGGTCTGGTCGGAGTGACACCTAAAATTTTAGCTAAATGTTGGAAGTTAGATCCCTGGTCAGATACAAAACCGTGAACCTCCAACCCCAAACCAGTTAACTTCCTGATGGCATCAAATATAATACCCTTAATGCCAAGAGCTGGACAAGACGCCTTTACAAAAAAAATAACCAATGGCCTGTTTCCAATTTACTGTGATGCCCCAAACCATCACAACAAAAGCTACGTTGGAAGTAGTAGAACTTCTCCTCACATCTCCTATGTCCACAATATAATAGTATAATTGTGGCTTCGATGTGGCTTCATCCGTACAAATTATGCAATGTCGGCTTGATTTACCCAAAACATTGACCTGGACTTCAATGTTTTTAAGAATCCAGTCCGACAATCCTGTAGTCACAGGAGGGCTAGTCAGAATTCTCCGAATAGTCCTCGGTGATGCTAATGACAAAAAATTCCTTACAAAAGAAGAAGCCTTAGGGCACAAGAAATATTGTCCTAAACTAAGACTTGATTACCGAAAACTTATTTCGAAGGCTCCTTAATTTTGACTTTTTGCTGTTGATACTGCCCAATTTATCGAGCAAATATCAAAACACGACACAGCGTTCGGAATATAACCATATAATATACGCAGTGAACAGATTCGCCGCAATCAATACTCGTATAAAATAAAAAAAATGAGTGAAATGAGAAATATATAAAAAGAAATCATTTAAATGCATAAATTAGTTAAATTCGTGAATGGAAAAACAACCACATTTTATATATTTAGTAACATATGTAACTTTTTATAACTTTTTTTGCATTAATTGCTTCTTCAAACGTTGGAGAGGAGGCGGGGGTGACACCAGGACACTTCACTTCTGCACTTCAGTATCGCTTCCAATCAGACCGTTTATAAGGAAAAACAAATGGATGGAATGAATTTGCATTAGAAACATTTTCATACAAGAGGTTCATCTGAATAATTTACGAAAAACATTGATATTACCTGAACTAGCCAAAATGCATGGAAACTCCTCGTCATCATATATACCGCTGGGTTCAATCTTGTACCCCATGCATCGCAAGTGGTCTTTCGCTATGTCCTCCATGTTTCTTCCATTCACCATGTCCGGAGTGCATACGGATCCGTATAGAATCGAATGCACAAGCCTTTTGCGGGAGGTGTATGGTCGCATATGGCAAACCTCTCCGTGATTGAAAGCGGACAATCTTTTCCGACGGTCCGTCATCCAAATACTTCTGTCTACTTTGAAGCGTTGTAGACATCTTAAGTTGAAATCTATCCTCTGCGGTCATTCTGCTTAATTTTTCAATGTAATCGCCCTCCATGCGTTCCAATAATTCTAGTGACTCTGGTGCATCCTCATCCTCTTGGTCTGCCTCATATTTCTATCTTCAAACTTTTGGTGTATTTTCCTGGGATAAAAACGTTTTGACGCTTTTTTCATAAAGAATGCACACTCAACTTTCCAAAAAATTTAATTCAACTTTTCTATGCCTTCATTCCTCTCAATTCGTAAATGATTGAGGTGGTTGTGACAATTACTTACCAGGACTGTAACCACCACCTGTTACCACCACCTGTTACCAGACCTTGTAAATCCTCCCTGGAAAATGCTAACAGGAATTCAGGGATACGACTGGAGATTCAGGGATCCATTTAAATATTTCGCAGCTACGATGTTCAACGTTTATTAAAGATCCCATATTCTACATGGGCAAAATTAGCCAAGACTCGCCAAAAATATCGTATACTCCTTATCGGAGGCAATTTCTCCTTCAAACTCTTATCAACTCCTCTAACGTGCCCGTTGGCAGACAATGCCTAGACTTCATTTCAGGGGGAAATGAATCAGTATTTGAACCGATCCTTGCAGATTTCAATTGAAATGCTACAGCATTTTTAGCCTCTGCTGTCTTCGCTCATCTGCCTCTTCATTTCTTTTTTCATGTCTGCTACTTCATGTCGTATGAAAGACTTTATTTCGGCTGTGGAAGAGAAGAAATGACAATAACTATACTATGTGTCGTAAGTTCCTATTAATGTAAGGAATGCTTACATTTCTGCCACTCCATGTTAGAGAATTTCTTACCACTCAAATAGACATTATTTGTCTTCATTGCTGCTGCAATGTAAGAATCAACTGCCTCGGCCATTGACGAATCTACTTGTTCGTTATGTCTCTTGGCTGTATCCCGAACCCCCTGAAAGAAAAAAGTGAAGGTCTCAGAACAGCTTTCTTTAGAGCTACCATTGAGGAAACATAGGATAAAATGAATTTATCAATGCACTCAAAGGCTAAGACAAGTATTGTTAATCCCTTAGCCTTCTAATCTCAATACATGTTTTTGATATTGAGGTACTCACTCCACCACACAGAGAAGTTCGAGGTTTTGGTACAGGTGGCACTTCCAATGGAAAATCGCGTGATGACTTTACAGCGGTAAAGAAAATAAACTGCTCATGTACTATCAATTACCACAGTAGGAAATATCAATACTTTTTGTTTTAGCAGTACCTGAAGGTGAGGGAGGGTTACTTACAGTATCCACATCAGACTGGTCACTCTCAGTCCATGGTTCAATGGGATAATGAAAGTCCTTCATTTTCCTCTTTCTTTTAGTTGCCCCTTTCTTCAGCATAAAAAATCTTTCGAAATCAGTCCTCACAGTCAGCCGCCTCAATTTCTAGATGTGTGGCGGCAAGTATATCATCTGGAATAATGACAAAATAAAAAGAGAATAAGGATACAGTAAGCATGGGGCTATTAATTACGATGAAATGAAAAATTAGAATGATTGGAAAATTATATGAAGAATGTACAAAGAATATCCTACCAAATGCAGTTGTCACAAACTTCAATTTTATTTTCTCCCAAGATTTTTTGGGACTATGCTGCTTCCTTATCATTTGCTGCACCACAGGATCAGGAATTAAATGTATCTGGTGGGTACAGGGCATATGATTGGGATGCATGACGATACACCCATCTCTCAGGAATTGCCTGCACTGTGGCTTCTCAGAATTTCTGATGGCGAAAAAATTCTGCAGCCACCCACGGCATACTGAAAGAAAAAATGAAACATACATCCTTAAATTACTTTTGAATAATTCACTGGGTCACTTTAATAAATAAATGGAATCAATCAATACGAGCACTCACACCTTATGGACATTAATGATGAAGGAGCTCAGCAACAAAACAGTGATTAATTGGAGCAACTAATGGAATCATCATTGCTTTACTTTTCACATCTGAGACAGGAAATAAAGTTTCTTGAGGCATAGGACTTGCTATGTATATTCCCACTCAGTCTGAAGGAGCCGGCGTGTTATAAAATGAAATCTTTTCAAAAGCCTTCCCGACTGTGAACACCTGACCATCCCTAGATGCAATAACTTCAACTGCCACAATATCTCCACATGTTGTGATCACACAGTTGTTAGGGGCTTTATCAGATATTGTCAGGTGATCAGTAACAGCATATTTTGAGTATTGAGGATACTTAAGAGCAAATTTTAATCTCTCATGATGATGTTTATACTGATGGGTCCTATCAGTAACAGCCTCAGGTCGATATAATTGAGACATTTCCTGTAACCGTCTGACAATTTGAGGTAGAGGGAGATTTGGCTTTCTTACTAGCCTTTTAATTTGTGCGTTTATTCTCAAATTTAAAAGCGCAGTACTTCACAAGGGGCCCATGTATATTTGCATCACTTGCCAAATGAAGAAGGCACATTATAAGTCAAGCCCTCACGACCATATAAGAGAGCAAAGTTTTTCACAAAGTACTCCAAAAGTGCTCTTGCATAATCCCCATACTTTAAGTAATCATTAGACAATAAAATTCGAATAGCATAGTGCAGTGATAAAAATGCTTGATTGCTGATTTTAATAATATTTCATTAGAAGAAAAGGGCCTGTATCAACAAGAAACATTCTAAATTCGGTGGCCTTCCACCTCAGTACCTGATTGACACCCCTAGGCTTACTTGAAAATTCCCATGGCACATGCCTCACAATGTTTTGTATTTTTGAATTCAAGTGCACCACTTTCCTTGCCTGCTATCTCACGCTAAGACTGCCCTTCAACCAATCCACAAGTAGCTTCCTCATGACTCCAAGGCATACAAGATGCATGTATTCTTAGGGAAAATCTGTCACCATCTTGATGTCAGGAATGGCTAGCAACGGAGAATAACCTACATGGCGATCCTCATCTATAACTTCCCTGAAACTCTGATATGTCCTCAGTGGTGCATTCATTTAATAAAAAATGGCTCTATGATTGATATATTCCCCCTCCACACAACATTTTCCACTACTAAAGTAGCCAGTGTGCCATTTGATTTGGGCTGCATTAGCACGGGCATCACACACATAACATGTCACGTTACCTTAATCTCAAACCATTACTCAAAAGACCCCTGGATTGAAGGATAGTGATTTCCTTGACATACTCTGCCAAGCATTCAGAGCATGACTTAGGCTCCTCATTACCATGAAATATTCCAACAGCAAAGGGTGGAATAGAAGAAAAATCTTGCAAGGACATCAGAATGGGCCACACCTGACTACTTGAGCTTTTGGCCAAAGGAAGGCCGTCAATGCTGCACTGTAATTTTAGTGTCTCTACCTCCATGATGGCAGGATTATTAGCAGCCAGAGACATTAACTCCTTCTCTATACCTATTTGGCATTATGACCCACCACCAATTTGAACTACAGTAGTATCACGTGGTGTATTGAGCAGAGTTCTGGAGTCAGAAGGTAAATGCTTGAAGCAGAAGCGTCCCTTAAGAAGGTGCAGCAGCTCACTGACCTTTCTCATTGAAGCACCTTCGCTGGCCCAATGAGCAAGAGCCAGCTCAAAATTCTCGTTATTGTCATTATCACTGTCATCGCTAGAATCCTCACTATCATGTACCAATGATACTGAACTCGAAGATCCATCGCTATTACTATCATATGTATTTGCGCTACCTAACAACATTTTATTTTTACTATGATTGTGAGTGAAATCAGTCTGTTCAACAGGAACAGCAATCGGGGCATCTACCAGAGCTACCGCTTCTTGTCCATCTACAGGATCCCTGTTTGCTCTAATTTGTCGTCTTCGTCTTTCAGACAGTGACGATAATGGTCACCTATTACAATACATCTGAAATAGCCAGAAAATATATAATCATAAAAATTTATGTTAGCCTTGTAACTTAATTGTAGGTATCAATGATTAAATATAAGTTGGCATTTATGATTATCCAAAACAATGTTGTAAACTAAGATTACAAGAATTTATTGTAAGAAAATTGAAGAATAAGTGAAATGAGTTCTTTTAAATGCAGCCATTAAAATGTAATTTATTTCTAAAATCTAATTTACCTAATATCGATGGTGGAAGAATATTTTTAAAAATTAGTCACCCGCTAACTCAATCTAATTTCCGTAATTCCATAGAGGGGGGTTTTCCTTGAACTTCTTAGGCCTTCGAATTACATATTCTAAATACGCACACCGTACAAAATGGCTTTCATGCATCACTGCTATAGTGAAATTGAAATACTGAAAGAAATGAGAATCAGACTAACCAAATCCCCCATCACGCCAAAGAGATCGCTTCCTAAAATTCCATACTTTTAACAACTTCAGTAAAAAACCATAGGGCAATAATTCGACAAGAATATTAAAAAGATACATTCCCAGTGAGAGCAACACAAGAAATTGTTTTCAAACTTGCGACAGCACATGGTAAATAACTTAATTATCTAAGGAAATTTTTCATTATTATCTGGTAAAAGATACTTTTTAGGCAAATATAAATATTGGAAAGACCATTCATTTAATATGTGGTGTCACAAATTCCGGCCACCACGCTTACACTGTCGGATGAGTGGTATCTCATATATATATATATAGTCCTATATTTTAACAAATTATTCAGCATGAGAAGTTTTCGCCAAATTATTCGGCAGGTAATTAAATTAAAATTTCACCACTTTCGGGGAGTCGTACGCTCACGCGCGACCTAGTATCATAATCACGGATAAATCATTGATATTTTGTCTGTGTATTATCCGTCACGGATTTTCGAAGCGTATCTTTTCGGTTGTAAATCCCTTTCATATCTGGGATAAGATATCCTGTGTGCTGGATGGGACATATGATGCCAAGTGTGTTTAATACAACGTACCGACCCTTCCCAGATAGCACGAAACATGTAATACACATGTAATACACCTGTATTACATGCATTAAACGTGATGTATAGGTGATGTATACATCTGTAATACAGCTGTATATCACGTGTAAAAGTAGCTCAAAAGTCCTGCCATACAGCTGTAATACATATGTATTACATGTACACATATGTATTACAGCTGTATGGCAGATATGTACACATACAGCTGTAATACATATATATATATTTTGGTCTGTAACCGATCTGGAACTGGGGTGGATCTACAGGTCTGTAGCTGGTCTGGAACTGGGGAGAAATTGAAACATTGTTCCAGACCAGTTTGGTCTGTATAACGGGTGGATAAACTGGTCTGGACCCAGTCTATAACTGGTCTGGACAACGGGTGGGTTAACTGGTCTGGACCAAGTCTGTAAATGGTCTGGACAAGGGGTGGGTTAACTGGTCTGGACAACAGGTGGGGTCACTGGTCTGGACCCAGGTGCAGCCTTGTTACTGGTCTGGATTTGGGAGGGTTCATCTAGTCTGTTCTCAGAGGATCTATGCGGATTGGAGCTTATCTGTTCTAGAGACTAGCTGGTTTGTACCATTTCACCTGAGACTGAATAGAAGTCAGCATTTATGACAAAAATCAATAGTTCAGAATCACTATTAAGTCCGGATTAGGAAGGTATGAGTGCAAATTGCAAAAATGCTAAATTTGATTACAGTCAACCTAATTGCTCAATATTCATTTTACATGTACAAGGCAACTGAATTTCAGCCGTGAACACCCATCAATATTCCAAGTTAATGAAAAAATATTTGCATATGACCTTTGGCAACCCATCATTAACATATCCCATTTAATCAGCTGGCCAAATAAATGACGGCAATTAAAATAATCTTCCTATGCCTATTTAAAAGTAAATTTGGGATTATCATTCAATTTATACATAGTCAATGAGGTTGATGATTTTCTATGCAATAAGATAAATCCATACAGGCAATTTCACATTTATTTCTTCAGAAAAATACAAGTTACAATTTATAATACTAATATAATATTCAAAAATACATACGATATTGAAATTTAAGATGTAAGAGGAAATCTAGTGTCCATCATTAATCCTGGAAAATGAGAAATGTAGCATATTATTACCACTTGCATACTTCAAAATAAATTTTCTCAATTCTTTTTTTTTTTAATGTAACAAAATAATTTAAACACTTTCATGGCCAGTAACAAAATAATGACGAATTATTCTCACCTCTGCTTGCGAGGGTATCGCCAAATCCCCTCTTGCCATCGTTGGTGGCGTCTTAAATTCTTTGAGAGGTCATTAAACGTTTTCTTTATTGATGGAATGTTATTGGTCCCCTTAAACCTGTGTGCCACAAAACCTAAAAAAATGAATAATATAAGTGCTATAGTTACATAAATCAGACAGAAATTGGAGTTTCAAGAGAAATATACTGCGTCCAAACACTTCACTAATGGGTTACTGTCATAAGCTCCACATTGTGCAATACAAAGAGTGAAAAACTAGCTGTCTACACAGACTAGAAGAACTGCAAATTATATTTCAGATGCGTGAAAAAGGACTAAAGGAATAATATTGTACAACGTTAAAAAGTTGCCATATATCAATGCACTTACATGTAAAGGCTAACGAAGCACATGAAGATGGTAATCTGAAATTATTTGCATTTCTTTAGATGAAAACTGGCATAAGAAATTCCCATAACTACAAATACGATAGGTAGTTTTACTGTACACTTTTCACCTTATGTAAGCAAGACAATTCAGGACAGGTAGGCAATGACCCCTTCTAACACTATCCAACATTTACAATTCAAATAGTGACAGAAACTAGATTACTGGGGAAGAAGTTTCTTGAAAAGTTTATATAACAAGCATCGCAGTTTTTAAATAGGAAAACTTACACAGGTTGGCTGCCAACACATCTCTGTCGGCACCAGGATTTCCTTTTGAGGATTTTCTTTGTCCCGATGCACTGTTCCCAATTATATATTCGTCCCCCAGGGTTTTCCTTAGTAGGATTCTCTGCAGTTTCCCTGCATTCCCTTTGCAATCCTGCGGGGCACAAATCTTCTCCTGCTTACTGATTTGTACATTGTACCCTGGGAATAGTGTTACCTGCAAAAATAAGCACTTTTGGTAATAACTGTGTAACTTAAGCCCCCGCACGGGGGAAGAGGGTGATCTCTTCCTTTGGGGAGTCACGCCCCCACGGACCCGAGCCCACCGAGGAGACAAGC
The DNA here is from genome assembly GCF_921293095.1 of Ischnura elegans. Taxonomy (NCBI): domain Eukaryota; kingdom Metazoa; phylum Arthropoda; class Insecta; order Odonata; family Coenagrionidae; genus Ischnura; species Ischnura elegans. The sequence continues at coordinate 3,952,354 of NC_060248.1, read as the reverse complement.
TCGTTAAAAAACCCCGTCGCTCGCTCGGATAGTGTCCAGACAGCATGTGACTCTGCTGTTCTGAGTAGCCGTAACATCTGGCGTCCAGAATCACCCACGTGTTTGCCGTGCGTGGAGACCCGTACATGGGGGAGAAGGGGATCCTGGTGGGTGAGTTCTCCGGCACCCAGCTGGGCGTCGGAAACCCGGTATGGGCCGGAGTTCAATACCCCACTTCGGCCCTGGATTCCCTGCAAAACGGGCGGCCGGGAAGAGCCCAGCCCGGTCAATCGGCTCCTGGCGGTTGGGGAGCTTGGCGGCTCCTTTCTAGCGTACGCCAGGACGGGTTAGTGCTGGCGATATGGGGGTCTCCGTAGGGCGGCCGAGGGCGTGTGGGTTCGGAGGGCCCCCGCGCTGGAGGTTCTAACCCGAAAGGGATCCCCTGTCAAAGGTTCCTATATCCCTTGGGTAGCCCTGACGTCCATTCCGGCTTGCGGGTGGCGTCCCAAATGTGTGGCTCCGTGGTGGGTGGGGAGCCCAGGGGATGAATTCTATATACTTGGATGGCTGAAGAAACTCTACCTCCAACCAAAAGATCCCGTCCAGACGACGGGAGAGTTAAAGTTCACGGCGCTAGTCAGCGCTACCTAGTAATGAGGTGCTAGAAGGAAAGGGAGAACCTGAAAAAGGTGTCCCCCTTCATTATTCGTTAAGTTTTATCGGGTTTGGTTCCCGGGGAGCTGAAATCAGCTAAAAAGCTTCGCGATGGTACACTGCTCATTGAAACTGATAATAAAGCCCAGAGCGAAAAATTACTAAATGTTAATAAGCTGCATGATATTCCCGTCAGGGTCGAGGTGCACTCCACCCTTAACACCTGTCGGGGAGTTGTAAGCCACTTCGATCTGCTGTACGTTGAGATCGACGAGATCAAACGTGAGATGCCCTCACAAGGAGTCTCTGATGCTCGTCGACTCACTAAAAGGCGCAACGGAGAGAGAATAGACTCGACATCAGTCGTACTCACGTTCGCGCGCGACAAACTCCCTGACAGAGTGTTTATCGGATACGAATCGGTCCCAGTGCGACCATTCATACCGGCACCCCTGAGATGTTTCCAGTGCCAGGAGTTCGGTCATATGGCCACGAGGTGCCAAGGCAAAGCCACCTGCCCACGATGCGGCCTGGACAAGCATGAGAGTGAGTGCAATGGTGACCAGCGTTGCGTCAACCGCGAGGGTGCTCATCCCGTGCACTCCCGAAAATGCCCGAAGCTGATAGAAGAGCGGAAAATAATGGAGATCAAGACGGTAGAAAAGATCCCGTACTTTGAGGCGAGGAAAAAGTACAGAGCTCAAGTAGCTCCTACTTTTTCCAGATCTGTCGCCCAAATAGCTTCCGCTCCTATCGCGAAAATCACCGTCTCGACTCAGACAAAAGAAAATTTGAACAAGAAGGCTGGAGAACAAAAATCAGCGCCGCGCCGGCTAAGGCCACAGATCCGGCAAACAAGGATAAAGTCGTGGGAACGAAATCTCCAAATAAGAAACCCAACAAAAACAACGCCGGGGCTACACAAACCAAACGCGGGAACTCTCAGTCCCCCGGCCCCTCTGATAAGGCTCCAAAGAGCCAAACCAATTTAATGGAGTTGGAATACCTATCCGATACGGATATTTTAAAAATTGAGAGCAAAGGGAAGAAGAGTCACGTCAAGCGCCTCAAGCGCCCTTCGTGACTCAACTGCTCCTTTTAGTTTTAATCCTCTTTTATATTTTAATCATGGCTTTTATCGTGCAGTGGAACTGCAACGGTTTTTATAAGCATAAGGAGGAACTTGAAATTTTAATAAGAGATTTTAACCCTTCCTGTATATGTTTGCAGGAAACGCGTTTTAAAGATACAGACAAGGGATATTTAAAACATTTTAACGCTTTTAGACTGGACGATACTAGTGGCCAACGAGCCCATGGTGGAGTTTCGGTTTTTTTTCGGGAGGCACTTAACACCTCCCGAATAAATCTTAACACACCGTTCCAAGCGGTAGCGGTAAAGGTGCACGCTCCCGAGGCGATAACGGTGTGCAACGTTTACCTGCCGGAGGGTGCACCCGTCACCCGTTTTAATCTAGAGTCCCTTGTTCACCAGCTACCTCAGCCTTTTATTTTACTCGGAGATTTTAATGCTCACGATCGTCTATGGGGAGCACCCCGGGACAGTGCAACCGCAGGGGACGTATTTTATCAAGTTTTATTAGTGATTTTAACCTTTTTTTACTCAATAACGGCGAGAAAACCCGTTTTAACTCTTATAGCGGCGATTTCTCCTCCATTGACTTGTGTATTTTATCGACTAGTTTGGTCAATAAACTCAAACTCTCTGTGCATAAGGATCTTAGTGGGAGCGATCACTTTCCCCTTTTAATCAAAAGGGAGCAAAATTTTAACTTCGATTTTATTAGACCAGGCTGTTGGAATGTCCGGAAAGCTGATTGGCATCGTTTTAACTCAAATTTTAACTACGTGTGGGATAAAAACAACGACTGTGTAACAAGCGTAAATCTTTTGACGTCCAGCATCATTCAAGCCGCCGAAATTAGCATACCACGATCTCGAAGCATCCTTCCAAGAAATGTGGTGCCATGGTGGAATGAAACCTGCGCAGAAGCCATTAAAAAACGTAAGAAAGCTCTCCGAATTTTCAACAAGTATCCAACAGCAAATAATCTCTCCGCTTTTCGGCGACTAAGAGCGAAAGCGCGTCAGGTAATAAAGGACGCAAAGAGGACTTCGTGGATGAATTTTGTCTCCGGTGTCAACCACAGGACTCCACTTGCACAGGTATGGCGTAAGGTGAGGAGCATATCGGGTAGCAGCCAGCATCTAGGTATATCCTTCCTAGAAGTCGAAGGAAAGGTTATCACTTCTCCAGCTGCGATAGGGAACGTATTCGCCCAATTACTCGCCAAAGTGAGCAGCGACGAATGCTATGAACCTTCTTTTGCGATCCTCAAGAAACGGCTCGAGAACGTCCCTATATCTTTTAAGTAGCCTAAAACAACGGCAGACTACAATATTCCATTTACCATTTCAGAGCTGAAATCTGCCATCCATGACTCCCACGACACGTCCCCAGGACCCGACGAGATCCACAATGCCTTCCTCCGAAATCTATCGGAATCGGCGTTGCTGGAAGTCCTTGAAACTTTTAATCAGCTCTGGGTCACTGGTGATTTTCCTCCGTCCTGGCGGGAGTCCGTCATTGTTCCCATCCCAAAACATGGAAAAGACCGAGCTGATCCGAATTCTTACCGGCCGATTTCTCTCACCAGCTGCCTGTGCAGTGATGTGAAAGTGTTGATGATATTCTTGATGGTTCCCTTAATAAGAAGTTCAGGAGTGTAATTAAGGTTGTTTATGATTTTACTTTGATGTGCTATACGGATGGCATGCAACTGTTAAACTCCTCAAAAGTGTCTGTGTGGCCACCAATGTGCATCATCAATGAGCTGCCGTATTCAAAGCGGTTTCTCGTTCAGAATGTATTATTAGCAGGGTTGTGGTGTGGGCATAGTAATCCTAACTTCCACGCTCTTCTGAGGCCCCTCTATGACTTATTTCAACTCTGCTCTTTGGGTTTCAGGATTTAAGTTTGGAATGATGAAATTCACTGCATTCGAGCAATTCTTCTTAATTCTACTGCGGACATGCCAGCTAGATTAGCAGTCATCATTCTTGAGTCTTATTATTTATACCCTCTTCAAAATGAACCTTGACGGTGGAGCTAAATTTCTACAACAGACTTATGATCGACCAATAGCTGATATGCATTAGTCTAAGTTTTTGTTTCAGCAATTGTCACTGAAAATTATCGAATTTGTTTCCTGCAGTGCTTTTTGGTGCCATGAAACATTTTTCTTTTAGGTTTTTTGACCAAAGGTTACAGTGGAAACTTTCTGTGGGATTTAAGATAGAGAAGAGTCCTCTGATTCGAAGGCTATTCTCCACTCAAGCGGGAAACTATAGTGCTGTTTTGATAACGGCAATTGTTGGTGGTTCATTTTCCATTTCTAGAAATTATTTTACCAGGGAATTCTTATTTCTCTCAGCATAATATTGCAGTTAGTTATGTTTCATCTGTATTATTTTTTGCTTAACGTATGATCACTTTGAATGCCTATAACGAATGAGTTGAAAATGGTAATAACGGTAAATTTACAACTCTTTTCACTCTATATGCTTATTTTTTCTTTCCATTGAAGTAAAGGATTTCAATGTCCCTTTGCATAATTTTCTTTATCTTATATATTTTCAAAGCCCGGCGAGGAATGAAAACGAGCATTATTTCTATTTAAAAAGTGGCGAAACTGTAATTTTTTGAAGCAACTAATTTGGTTTTTTGTGCGTATTTTCCTCCCAGCCATATTAATCTAAGTTTAAATTATATTGCGAAAGTTGTAAGGAAAACAGTGTTTTGAGAGTTCCGGGAAGGAGGTGTGGACACGGAATTAACTCGCACACCTTCCCATTTCATCACTTCATCAGGAAAGTATAGCGTCTGAATACACGAATTTACCTTTTTTTTTAATCTTAACATCATTATTTTCATAAATCGGCCTTCAATTTATTCAATCGGATTATAGTGTTCGATAGAGGGTAACTTCAAGAACTCGCTGCGGTAAGCAGTTACGCCCGCGGAAAGGCTAGAATTTGAAATGGCGCTGGAAATTGGGTCTACAGTGACGTCAAGCCAATGGGAGCCCGAGTCGCGAATGAGGCAACCTTTACTCTAAGAACCTTGGGAAGCATATAGCTTTTAGCCCACCGGGCAGTGCTGGCTCCCATGAGTGGGAAGCATATAGCTTTTAGCCCACCGGGCAGTGCTGGCTCCCACTTTTTTAATTATAAGGGTAGCCACTCGATTGTACTATTAGCAGTCGCTGATGCTCAATGCAAATTTATTTATGTTGACGTCGGAGTCAATGGAAGGGTGAGCAATGGCGGAGTATTCCGCGAGAGTACTTTGTGCAAAGCTATAGCCTGTAACACCCTGAACTTTCCACCAAATAGAAGGCTACCACATGGGCAAGGCGAGGTGCCGTACGGTTTTGTTGCCGATGAGGCCTTCCCACTAACTTCTCGCATTTTGAAGCCGTATCCGAGCAGGGACTTGGATGAGGAGAAGAGAAATTTTAATTACAGGCTTTCAAGGGCTAGGAGAGTCGTAGAAAATTCGTTTGGGATATTGAGCAACCGCTTCAGAGTTTTCCTGACTACTATCAACCTGAGCCCGGAGAAGGTGGAAAGCGTAGTTTTGGCATCAGTAGGGCTGTACAATTTTCTTTGTGAAAGGAATGGTGCTGCATACATTGGGAATGCTGAAGGTGACTGCCCTTTACTAGTGCTACCACAACAAACTGGGAACAGACCTACCCAATCTGCTTAACATTAGAAATAACTATAAAAGTTATTTTAGCTCAAACACAATTTAACTATAAGGTGAAACTTTGAGAAAATAAATTAAACAAATTATCTCATTTAATACCGTCACTCTTTATTATCAGTGAATACCTGCAAAATCTCAATCATAATCTTGTTCTTTTTGCCTTTATTGGAGACCCCCCTCAGCTTACAGGCAACAAGTTCCCCAAAACTAGTGTCGCCATCCTTTGGCTGGAACTTGGTAGAGAGGGATCCTATGGCCTCTGCAGCCGTCTTAAGGAACACATTAATGTCATCAGGTGTGGATGCCTTCCTCTTCCTACCCTTGCCTGATGACACTGGGGTGGCATGGCTCACACTCCCCCGTGCCTCTGCCATTGCCATTGGTGGAGCACGTGCCGGACGGGCATCGTCATCCACAAAGACAATGTCCATCACGGCAGATAAATCCCCCAATTTCCCCTGCTTCCACCACCGGAATCTTCTCTTCGACAGCAGCATATTCCTATGGAATGCAAGTGAATTTATTGCTGTCTCTTGGTGTAAAATAAAAGAGAAATCGAAATGCCGTTTTCCCCTATGATGGATAGGAAAATGATAAATAGGCTTCCTTCATAGCTGACCTCAGTTTAAATACAGCTTCTGAGACAAACCTATAGCTATTATGATTTTGGTGAACAAAATACATTCAATAATACCAGCTATTTAGCCAAAATCAAGACCTTCCACTTTCGTTGCACATGAATAGTAAAATTATATTTATCTATAAATATATCACTTAATCTCTCCACCTACTAAAATTTAAATATTCATTTTTTGCACTAATTGATCTTCAAATGATCTCATCGAATGCTTAGGTAATGGGTCAGTGATGAGGTTGCATGCAGGGTAAAGGGAAACGTAAATAGTTGGCATAAACCTACCTCAACATCTTCATCCAAAGTTGATGTGCTCCCCCTTGGTGAAGTGTATTCATCAAGAAACCCCATCTCTCCGTAATAATACAGAGATGGTACGTAAACCTGAAATTACCAAATAATTTTCAACTGAACTACCAATTCACTAGCATCAGAATAACGATGGGCAGTAGTTTCACTTTTTATGAACTTACGGAATCCGTCCCGGCGCCGCTCCTTTTGGACGTCGTCACCTTCCTTCTCTCTGCCATGTAATTGGTCCTTAACGAGTACCATTTTCGCTTACAGTCCATGGCAGTCGTCCCCGGTCTACCCAAAAACGAAAAAGAAATCCGCAAAATGCTGGTATGACTATTTCTGGTTTTAGCAATCAAAACTTACCACAAATGACAGGAATTACACAATCTAACGTAGCTGGTATCACGTGAACCAACTAGCAAGAATATGTAAGGAAAGTATATTTAATGACATTGACATGAAATTACTACCTTTCAAATCTCATCTGCTCCGCTATCTCCGTCAAGCCAGACATCCTCTTCCCTTTGTTCTTGTGGAGATTGTTCCTTGGATCGAACAAAGAAGGAGTCTCGCTCACCAAATAAATCAATGATTGGACTTGTCCTTTGGTCCAAGCCATTACTGACCGTAAAGTAAATTCCGTGAAGAGTAGTCCAAATCGCGCAAAAGTCGTAAGCGGGAGAGTGAGAGAGCTAAAAACAATGCAAGGGTCAAACTGGAGAGAGAGAAGTCCGTATTGTAACGGTTCGAACCGCGAGAGCCTCCCACTCGACTCCCGTTCGATCTCCACCGGACATGTGAACATAAATTCCCCAATCCCCAAATATAAAATAATGCCCCTACTTTGGCTTACCTTTTCAGGGCCCCAAATCAGGTCCCCCACTCGAACGCGCCCACGCGCACACTCACTTACAAATGGACTGAAGGCACTTGTGGCAATGGATATAATAGGAAATTCCTTAAATTTGTTTTTGCAACTGATTTTAATGAACTAAATTCCATCGATCCAAAATTTTACGCATGGAAAAAAAATACCCCAATCACAAATAACAACTCTTCGTCAATAATTCAACGGCGTCACCTCCGACATGAAATTTAACCACACGTCTTCTCCTTCAAAATACCAATAGCACTTAACCAATAATTATTACAGAAAAACAATTATCTTTCCCAATGGCTAATTCACTAATTCGCATTGGTCAATGAACAAATATGATGGTGTTAAGTGAAACTCACAAGAGTTGCGTTTCATGGCAATTATGAAATCAAAATAAGTTAGTTCAAATGGCCACCCGTCTCAAATCAGGGCTCAACGATAAGCCAAGTAACTACCAAAGATTCATAATTATTGCTCAATCTTCTCAACGCGAGCACCCAAATCTTGCAGGGCCGTGACGGAAAGACTAGTCGTTCGCCCGTCATTTACGGAGCGAAGGTAAGCAGCGAATTCACTAGGGCCTTTAATGGAGAGTTCACTAGGAACACTTTCGGAGGGGGGCAATCTGGATTGCAAAGGAATTTTTTTAGGGCGTCGGGAAATTCCAAGCTTACGTCCTTCCTTGATTTCCAATCCACCCCTCGCCAGCCGTCCATGCGCGTGAAACTCCTTCCACCTGCCGAAGTTTGGGCTGCGACTGCTAGTCACTGCACTAACACAATTCAACTCGATAAGTGAGAGAGCATATGAGAGAGAGAGCTAGATCTGGTGTCTCCGCTTTTATCTCTTCTCCTCTACCCATGATCACCTCTGATTCACCCACTAACGCCCTCTTTCAAACAATTTATAGGCGGGTTTTTGAATGCTTTCCGGGAGAGAACCACTGTGTCGCCTCTCCCGGAAATCCCACTTAAAACTTTTCCCTTTTGTAACACCCTTAACAAATAAAAATTAACCCTAGGAACAAATCTTTTGTGCCACTTTTCACTGCATTTCACAAATATAATACATTTTCAACATAAAATTAACACTACACACAAATCTTTTGTGCTGCTTTTCATTCCCCGATGCGAGTGTGCGCGCGGACGTTTCACAGCCGCGATTATATGAATTTACGTGTCGGGCCGACTCCGATCCGTACCGTTACAGTATAGAGCAGAGGTCAGGATAAATTAGCTGTCTAAAGATCACCGTAAACACCACTTCACAAACCAAAACACATCGAACAACGCAAGCTGAAAGTGACGTTCACACTATCTACCACCAGGTGTCTCTGAAACGAGCGTAACTTGTGCGAATGCATGAACCAAATTAGAACAGATTCTATTTTTTGTTCATGCATTCATACATTGTACGTTTTTGAGTGGTTACACGGTGCATTTTGGCATTCATTCTCGCGTTCATACATTTAGACATTAACCCATACGAGTTAATGTACCGTGTAAACAGGCCTTAAAAAGATTTTTATTTTTCAATACCAATTATGCATGATGTTCTACCAAATAAAATGATTCAGAATGATTTCAAACATGTTCATGCAATGTTCTCGTTAAACTCTGTATCTTTATCTGACATTGGTATGGCTGAAACCTTATTGATAGATTTTTTAAAGGCTTAAGGGAAATTTATGGCGATCGCTTTATATCAGCTTATGTCCACTCATTGTTGCATTTAGCCGATCATGTGAGGAAACTTTGTCCATTATTTCATTCAAGTTGTTTCCCATTAGAGTCTATTCTTCGACAGATGAAAAAGTTTGTGTCTGGGACAACTCACGTTGCTATGAAAATAGCAGATATGTTTTTGCTTTTGGAGTCAATCCCTATGCATGTTGGCTCCTTGCCACATGACTCCAGTGCTAAAGATTATGCTGAAAATCTAGGTGCCAGCGCTTCGGTCACATCGCAACGCGATGTGAGGGCATGGCCACCTGCCCACGCTGCGGCCAGGATGCACACGGTGACTCCAGCTGTCCCAAGGGTCCGCAATGTGTGAACTGCGAGGGTGCACACACCGCTTACTCCCGCAAATGTCCAAAAATGTTAGAAGAGCGTAAAATAATGGAAATATAAAATTCGAGGAATCAAGCGAGATGGAGTGGAATTGATTCATAATGAAACACTTACTTGCAATTTTCCACAAAAATAAAATTTTTACTACGACTCGAGTTTCAATGATACTACATCATTTTCAAGTAACAACTGAGAGAGGAGAAATGGGGTGGAAGGTCCACGGATGGCGCTCGGAAACACCCGAAGACAAGAAGACCGCCACGTGTTTTCAAATGCATTCATCTCTATGTTCAAGTTTGTTAACCCGGGAAAAAACCCTTCAATTCCCAACCTTTTTACCTCCTCTGGTTTTTTCCACTCTCCCTCCCTCCCCCCACGCCTTGCACCCCTATCCATTCCAACCAGCTCCTGGAGGACCTTCCACCCCATTTCTCCTCTCTCAGTTGTTACTTGAAAATGATGTAGTATCATTGAAACTCGAGTCGTAGTAAAAATTTTATTTTTGTGGAAAATTGCAAGTAAGTGTTTCATTATAATGGAAATAAAGACAACAGAGAAAATAACATACTTCGACGCTAGAAAGAAGTACAGATCAATAACTGCCCCGACCTTCTCGAAATCGTTTGCTAAGGTTGTCGAATCAACTGTCACTAAGGCCTCAATTGGGACACAAACCGAGACTATTACCAAGAACGATAATAACACCATAGAACCTGCCAAACCGGATAAGGCATCTAAACCGGCTGCTAAACATAATTCCACCGCTGTGGGTTCCCCTAAAAGGAACCCACCCAATCAAGCCATTGGCGTAACGCAAAAGAAGCGTGAGGTTACGCCACCCCCAAATACCTCCGGCGTCACAAAAGGTAACATAATCCAACCGAAGTCAATGGAGGAAGACGAAAGTCTCTCAGAGACAGAAATCCTGCAAGCCAAGAAAAAGAAAAAGAAGAATAGACTTCGGCGCTGAACACCCTTCACGCAGTTAAAGTTTTTATATACCTTTTACTTATTTATTTATCTTTAATCATGGCTTTTATTTTGCAATGGAATTGCAATGGTTTTTATCGGCACAAGGAGGAGCTGGCCATTTTACTGCGAGATTTTAATCCAACGTGCATTTGTCTGCAAGAAACGCATTTTAAAGCAACGGACAAGGGTGTTTTAAGTGGTTTTAACGTATTCAGATTTGACGACACGAGTGACCAACGGGCACAAGGTGGTGTTATGATCGCCACTAGGGAGACCCTTCATGTCTCCCGGGTGGCGCTTAACACGCCTTTTCAGGCGGTAGCGGTTACGCTGCACGGCCCCCAGTCGGTAACCCAATGTAACGTCTACCTTCCAGAGGGGGCACCGGTGACCCTTTTTTACTTAGACGCCCTCATCTGCCAACTGCCCAAACCCTTTATTAAGGCCGTTTTACACGGTAAACGGAATTGCGCAGTCTGACGTACGTGTGAAGGCGCAATCAAAATTGCGTCGTGTAAAGCGGTGAATTGCTAGAACACATGCGAGAATGTGTGGATGCGAGACGGCAAAATAGCCCCTGTTCTAATTTCGTTCATGCATTCGCGCAATTCCACGCCATTTTAGAAATTAATGCAGCTCTAGCCTGCGCAATTCCGTGTACCGTGTAAAACGGCCTTTATAGTACGTGATTTTAATGCCCATGATACACTATGGGGTAGCTCCAGGGCACAGTGCAATCGTTGAGGACGCATTTTATCGCACTTTTTAACAGTTTCTAACCTGGTTTTATTAAATGACGGAAAGAAAACAGGATTAAATAGTTTTAACGGCAATTATTCGACTATTGAACTTTGTTTTAATTCGAGCACGTTAATGGACAAAGTTCAAATGAATGTCCACGACGATCTAGGTGGGAGTGATCACTTCCCAATTACTATTAACAGTGAGGAAGATTTTAACCCCAATATTTTACGTCCTAGCAATTGGAATATTCGGAGAGCCGACTGGGCTCTTTTTAAAGAATCATTTCATTTTACATTTAACGAAGGCCGCTGTGGTATCCAGAATATTGATTTTTTGACAAACAGTATTGTCGAATGTGCAAATAGTAGTGTGCCAAGGTCAGGACACGCCCGTTTGAGGCCTACCGTTCCATGGTGGAACGACGATTGGGCCATGGCTATTCAGGCACGCAAGAGAGCGCTAAGAATTTTCGATAAATACCACACAACAGCCATCAATTTGGCTTCCTTTCGCCGTCTTCGAGCCAAAGCCCGAAAGGTGGTCAAAGAGGCGAAGAAGGACTCCTGGATGTCATTTGTATCCGGGATAAACTGCCGGACACCAGTGTCGTAGGTGTGGAAAAAGGTGAGGAGCATCTGTGTTGACCACCATCAGTTTGAAGTCACATGCATTAAAAACAACCCTTTGGGAACTAAAATCAGCAATCGCAGCTTCCCGTGACACGTCTCCAGGGATGGACGAGATCCATAATGCCTTTCTCCGGAATCTTCCAGAGCTTTATTGGAAGTTCTCTTATGTTTTAATCAAATTTGGGCAGAGAGAAGCTTTCCACCGTCCTGGCGCGAATCTATAGTTGTTCCAAATTTAAAACAGGGCAAGGATAAATCCGATCCGAACAACTATCGTCCAATATCCCTCACCAGCTCTCTGTGTAAGGTAATGGAAAGAATGGTGAACCGACGACTCGTTTGGTGGCTGGAGCGTCGAAACCTTCTTTCCAATGTCCAATATGGCTTCCGACGCGACCGATCGAGTTGACCACCTTTTCAGGACAGAGAACTACATCCAGGGGGCCTTTGTCCTTTGTCCTTCGTCCTTCGTCAGCACGTTGTTGGTATTTTCTTCGATCTAGAGAAGGCTTATAACCGGGTCTGGCTTCGAAAAATACTATTGAAGCTCCACAAATGGGGATTTAGAGGCCATCTGCCAATATTTATTGATTTTTTTAAAAGAACCGCACCTTTAAGGTCAGAATAGGCCGAGACGTATCGCAATCCTATACCCTGGAAAATGGGGTACCACAGGGCTCCGTATTGAGGGTGACACTTTTTGCGTTAGCCGTCAATGACGTGGCGGACTGTGTCAAAGCCCCAACTATGAGCTCGCTGTTCGTGGATGACATACCAATCTTTTGCCGGTCACACAAACTTGTATCTGTAGCCAGACAACTACAGCTAGCATAAAATAACCTAGGCAACTGGTCGCGTATGAATGGTTTTAAATTTTCAGCGGAAAAGACCAAATGTGTGCATTTTCACCGGAAGAGAGGTTACTTTGTCCCTCCGGTTTTTAAACTGGATGGCAGACCCCTTCCGTACGTGGAGTCGGCTCGGTTCCTAGGTATGACCCTAGACCACCGATTAAATTGGCGGGAACATATTCAGTTTTTAAGAAATAATTGTCTTAGGACCCTAAATATTTTAAAGTTTTTAACCCACTCCTCATGGGGCGCCGACCGCAGCATGATGCTTTTACTATATCGCGATTCCAGCCAAGGGAGACACCACCTGGCGGAGAACGCTCGAAACAGAGGAACGATGGTCATGACGCGGTAGTGCTATGAGGAATAGTGTATATGAGACCTTTACACTGTTTTATTGACTAGTTACGGGGTGATACCTACTTTTTGGTTTCAAAGCAATTATTAACGTTACTTGAGGTTAAATATTCTGTAATTCTACGACTCTGTAATAACTGCAGCACAAGTGGAATTGTTTCAAAGCGAAGCGACGGCTGTTGTTCCCGCACGTAGGTAGGAGCAGAAAGCTCTTGCTTAGGACGATTTTAATGGAGATACGTTGGTTTTACATGTTATAGCTATTAATTTAGTGTTATTTCAATTGAAAATCGTTCATGTGTCAGGTTACGCAGAAAAAAGTAGGAAAAATAGCGTATATCCAATGCATCAAAGTATCCGATATCCGCGATCGCTGTTTTCGAGATTTTCAATATAACACACAATATTTACATCGCCATTATTATTAGCGGGATGGTATTTGCCCGTGTTAGTCTGATAAATGTGTTTTTTTCTTCTGTGCGCGATGTGCTATTGAACAATTTACCTAAAGTTGCTGAGTATAGTAACTCAAGATTGACGTTAAGTTTCAATTGCAAGGAGGATGTATCTACTGTACCATCGAACGAACGATTTTTAACAGCGTCTCACGATGTAAACTAGTAATATATGCATTATGGTAAACATTGCTAGCTTATTTTGATCGATTCCAGAGTCATACATAGTCACAGAACATACTGCTTTCAGACAAGAAATGGACGACTTTCACCTATTCAAGGCAATGCCAAGTTTCATCTCGACTTTGAAATGTAAAAGTGGGCAAAGAAACTTAGTCCCCAAATTCCTTTCCCCGTAGACAATTACAATAACTCATTCAACGGATTATTATTTAACTGTGATACCCAATTTAAATTCAAAACCTAGCCAATTTCATGTGATGCTCTGTCGAATAACCATAAACTGGTGTTAATAAGATTGCTATAAGTAATATTGTTTCTACAGAATATTACAAAGATAATATTGCAATTCCTTTCTGTGGTAGCCGAACGATTAAAACTAATATTATTAAGACAAGTACAACATATCATACTATGACATAATTCATGTAAAAATATCAGGTAATTTAGTTTCCTTCTAACCATCAGCGTTTGGATATCCAAAATATGGATTGTTTTTCTGTATGGGGTATGTTTAGTATTGAATCCACCATAGTAGTTTAAAATTTGCTTTGTACCATTTCAGTTGTAATCATTTACACTTTATAATAAGGATACTATATAACTCTGTTAAATTCGAGAATAGGGCATACTAGTTCTGAATGCAATACTTTGAGCAAATGAATGTGTTTTTGTTACTCAAAGCAGACGACTTATAGAACCTAACATACATACGAGCCTTTTGCAAATTATTAATTACAACCACTGGTATATTTTCATCTGAGGAATTATTAAATATAGCTAAATTAGTAGTAGTAGACATTATTTATCTGAAACCTTGCTGTTCAGTAACTCGTATGTACATACTTCAACATAGGGATAAAGAATAAAGATTTATCGTCTTCATGATTTTACCAAGAACAGGGAATCGACAGTAAATATCCTTAAGTCGTCCTTAAATTCTATAGTTAAATATATAGTTCATTTCTTATCCGGAAATATGATAATAATATAGGTGAACACAGCAATCCACATCACTGAAGTAGACGGCTGTGGCATCCAAATACAACACGAAAACTGCCTGAAATGGATTATGGTTCCAATTATTGAAGCGGCAGATTGTGTATGAAATACTGTTAAGTTCTTTTGTGGTGTATTCCATAGAAATGATTAGGAAGTAACGCGATACGAGTCGGATAGAGTCGAGAATCAAACCTGACTCGTAATGATTAGGTACATTATAAACACCTTTAGTTACATCGTCAAGCAGTTTTCTTCAGTTCTAGATCTTCTTACGGACGAAAGAAGCCGAGAAATACACCGTACGAAGGCTTTAAAAGAATATTTCTATCTTATTAGTTCTTGATATTATGGTTTATGTTCTCTCCGTACGCCAAAGCTTTATGATTGTTTTGATTTTACCATCACTCTGGCGGCCATATTGGAAATTGACGTCACTGACAGCAGCGCCGCCATCGGTCATTTGAGTCTCGAATATTGCGCACTTGTTCGGTCCTAGCTGGACTATGGGAGTTTTATTTACTCGTCTGGCCGCGAGTCAATTTGAAGAACCTTGACGACGCTGCACAACAAAGGATTGCGGCTCTCAACTGGTGCCTTCCGCACCAGCCCGGTGCTCAGCCTTTATGCAAACGCTGGAGAGCCGCCTTTGCAGAGCCGAATAAACATCCTGATGTTGAACTACGCGGCGTAAATCCTAGCCTCAAGAGGTCACCCGTGTTTTAACATTGTTTTTAATCCAAAGTTTTTAAGAATTTTTGTTATAAGAACGAGAGCCACTAAGCCACTATGTATACGATTGAAAGAGTTCATCGAAGCATCCGGAATACAACTCCCGGATGTAGCTCCAATCGTTTACCCCGACATCCCGCTATGGATAATTCCACATCCCAAAATTTATGATGCTTTTAAAGGACTCCAGAAAGAATACTCCACTACCTCAGAGTATCAGTGTCATTTTGATGAATTCGTCAGTCGCCATAAGGGCAGTCGACTCGTGTATACAGACGGATCCAAGTCGGAAGCCGCCTGTGAATGCGCAGTGTCCTCGGCATACCACGGCATCATGCAGACGAGACTCAGCCCGTTGTGTAGCATATACACAGCGGAGCTCATCGCCATTAAGAAGGCGTTGGGGATGGTAGCCGACGATTGCAACCCTACCACCATCATAGGCACCGACTCAAAGATCTCGCTGCAATCTATCGCCACTATTTTTCCGACGCACCCTATGGTGCAAGATATTCAAATCGCTCTATATAATATCTGTACCTCTTGACGGAGTGTGATGAGCATCAGCTTACGCGAGACCGGACAGGCGTCTGGGGCAACCTAGAATGTATTCTGGACGATGACCCTGGCCGCCTATGCCGCGTCATAGAATTCGTTAAGAAAACTGGTCTTGTGAATTCGATTTGATTGGCTCGAAGTTTACATCAATATTGTCAACAGTGCCGCACTAAACTGAAATTATAGTATATGCTTATGTCGCAATTTGATTGCGCGTGGCCTTAGCTGTCGACGCACCCGTAACCCCAAACCTGCTAATCGAAGTGCCAAGATTATCTGCACAGAAGTGATTGACCCCAAAACTTTTGTTGTTGGTGCTCTAAAACCTGTTTTGTCGGTGTCGGTATTCATGTACAATGCTATAGAAAAAATAGCTGAAATGCCATTCTGTGATATTCGCAAAATATGGGTGTTTGATAGACTTTATTAGGATGGAGTGGATTTTGTCGCAGAAAACTATTCTGTAAAAGGGAAGCATTGCTGCTCTTTTTTGTGTTAGATGATGGCTCATTTTGTGTCATTGAGGCATTTATTAAACTAAAATCTTGTTGTTGTCCCATCAAATGTATTTGTGAAGGGGAATTTATTGCCATAGTTAGAAAATGCAAAAATTATACTTCTAGTTACTTGCCAGAAAATATCTTCATTAATGAGGTATTAGTAACATCAAAAGTAACAAGTAATGCCATTAATTTTATTGCTGATTATGTGTTATGGTGGAAGTTGGCGGTAAGACATTTTGTGTGCAACGGGTACATAAATTGGAATTAGAATAAATAATTGCAAATTATTTTATTGATTGCTAACAATTTCCGAGTCCCATTTGATATTTCAGCCTTCATTTCTTCAGTTATAATTTCATGTAATATTTATTTTTACCTTCCGTACATTTTTTAGTATCCTACCGTGCTAGATTCTTTTATATAAAAAACTTTTGATATAAGATGATCTCTGCATTCTCTTCGGGTTTTCACCGCGTCCGTTGGGTTTTGGCGACTACAGTTTCCAACAGTGTCAGACCTTCGACCTGAAGACGCCGACTGCAATGTCAGCGAAACTGTTGTCCCCAAAAGCCAACGGACGCGGTGAAAAGCCGAGGAGAATGCAAAGATCATCTGATCAACGCCGCGAAAATCATTGAACTTACTTTTGATATCAGTCTGAATTTATTTTGTCGCCCTCTGTAATGCTGTCAAAAGAAAGCAACTCTCCATGCTGCATGGTTATGTGCAGTGGGTACCCTTGAACCTATGTGCATTTTATGTATGTGGTAACATGTATAAAGGAAATAAAGGAGTAAAACTTTTTCAGGTTCGCTATTATATTAACTTCTTCAGGTTCGCTATTATATTAACTTCTTCATGTTCACTATTATATTAACTTCTTCAGGTTTGCTATTATATTAACTTCTTCAGGTTCGCTATTATATTAACTTCTTCTTCGTAACGTAATATTAGAATATTATTAACATAGTTTCACTCCGTTATTTCCAATATGGAGTGGTTCCACAAAGTTAAGCGTGAAGTTATCAGTTACACATGTATACATTTTATCTCTTCTTGAAAAAACTAATGTACATCAAAAATTTACTACTCCATAGACTAGGATTCCATATTCCACCAATCGTCAATGCCTAAAATATATTCTAATGATTGAACAGTTATAAATAAATTTAAGAACGGATAAAGATCACTGAATAAAATATCAGAGCTCATACATTATCATAATCCAGACCAGTTGGCCCCTTTGATATTTCAGAATAGCTCCATACCAGTTGATACCCATTTCAGTGGAGTTCCAGACCAGTTGAAACCCATAGAATATTTCAGCTGAGTTACAGAATAGATCCAGACTAGATGCAGACCATCGAATATTATAGCACAGTTACAGACCAGAATTCCAGACTAGTTAGAGACCATTTTCCTCCCCGCACCGGGGGAAGAGAGTAATCTCTTCCTTTGGGGAGCCGCGCCCCCACGGACCCGAGCCCACCGAGGAGACAAGCTCGTTAAAAAACCCCGTCGCTCGCTCGGATAGTGTCCAGACAGCATGTGACTCTGCTGAATTGATTGCTCTGTGGATGGCCCTTCAGGGAATCCATCAAATTGACACACCTTATGTCATCTGCACTGACTCAATGAGCTCTCTGCAGACCATACTCCGTTTCTCTCCGTCGCATCCCATTGCAAACGAAATTCATTGTTCCCTCCACTCCCTCCAAATGAGGGGTGCGAAAATCAGTTTCATGTGGATACCAGGGCATATGGGAATACGCGGAAACGAAAAGCAGACAGAGCGGCGAAAGAGGCTCTATCCGATATAGAACGCAATACACTGCCAGTACCTGCAGGTGATCTCCAGGTGGCGTGGAAGAGAATCGTTTTAAATCAGTGGAAAGAACGCTGGTGTTCCCAAACGGGGAACAAACTCCGTAGTGTGAAACCTGACGTGTCAGAGTGGGCCTCTTCGGTCAGGAGTACTCGGAGAGAGGAGGTAGTCATCACACGACTGAGGATAGGGCACTGCGCCATGACTCACTCCTATCTATTCACAGAAGAGAAAATCCCGCCCCATTGTGAGGAATGTGACTCTATAATCAGTGTGAGACATATCCTGACGGAATGTGACCTATATCGGATATTGCGATATAGGATGAACCTTTTTGGAAGACTAAACGACATGCTTCGTGACGACCCTGAACGTCTTAGTCGGGTAATAAAATTTCTGAAAACTATTGGTCTGCTGAATGAAATCTAACCTCGTTACACAATTTATATTCACGCACACACCTTTCTCACCTATTATTTTATATTCCGAGGAAATAAATACCCAGATTCCTTCAGGTTAAGGTTTATGACGTGATCCTCCCAAAATGAAATTTTACGAATGGAATAATTCGGTGCAAAATGACCGAAGATGTCGACGCACCCTAAAAACAATAACTAACTAACCTGTGACTCATTTCCCAAAAGCGATCCGATAAGGTTTTCCCTGAATTTTACTATCTGCATCTTACTGCCACAAATCTGGTTGAAAATGAAATAAGCATTCACCACAGAAGTCCCTAATAATAGTTCTAATGCTACTTTTCTGTACCATTTCAAAGACCGACGCAAAGGCGTTGAATAACAGGAAAGTTGATCAGAAAGGTCTATGGATGATTTCCCCTCATTATACTTCAGGATAGCTACTGGTTTCAAAACCCTTGACCTATATTTTTCCACTTCCTCCATCTCGTTTGAGTGGCATGTTGGCAATAGCGAAACATCGCGTTTATCTTTCCACTTCATTATTGACACACCTCTTTGATTGTCCTTGACTACTATTTCCCCTTTCTTATGTTTTTTGGCCGTTACATCTTTGGGTATTCCCCTGCGGTTTTTACGCAGGGTACCTAGTAAATGTGTCCTACGACGAAGAAGTGAATTGGCCGTGTAATAATTGTCTGTAACAATCGTTCTGCCAGCATCTAGTAACTTCTCGGAGAGCTGCATAACTACTGCTGTTGGAACAAATCGCCTGGCATCGCGCTCACGTCCTGCATAAATTTTCATATTCCATACATAGCCCTTACCAGAGCACAATTTAAAAATTTGACACCGTACTTATGCCTTTTTTGAGGAATGTACTGTTTTAATACTAACCTGCCTTGAAATGGAATAATTGATTCGTCAACGCATACAATTTCCCCAGGTGTATATAATTCCTGATAATTATAAATGATTTTATCCAAGAGTGGTTGAATTTTATGCAAACGGTCTTTGTTTGAATTTTCTTCATTATTGGAGAAGTGCAACATCCGTTATAAGAGTTCAAAACGATTTATGCTCATGTGAGAAGGAGCTACATCATTACGATATATGAAATTTTTACTCCAGTTGTCAGAAAGTTTTGGCATTTTTACCACACCCATATTAATCAGAATCCCAAAGAGCTTTTTGATCTCGTGAAGAGTTGTCGGCTCATATCTGCAACTACAGCACTCAATCCACTCTGCGCCGTAAACTGAAAATTCGGATGATTTTTCACTGGTTCAGTCCAAAAGTCAGATGACGCATTTGGTGATGAGGGCACCGGTCTATTTAGCTGCACATTTTCACTCTCACTTAGCTCTCCGTCGGTTGTATCGGAGGTTGCCCCTCGTAGCAATTGTCCATCCTGCAAGGAATCGTCGCTTGAGGAGTTCACTCTGATGTCCTCATCACTGGAAGGGATATATTCATCATTTCCCGTTACACTTTCAGAATCAGATGACTCTTCTAAGTATTTCCTCTTAGCCGCTTCAACAATGAATCTGGTCCGCGGGGTGAATTTATCCATGTGGAATCACTAATGATAAAAGTAGATTTTGGTTCAACATTTTCTTATATAATGGAATAGATTATGAAAATATTCAGTGAACCAAAAAGTAGAAAAATGCAACTAAATATGTAAACCAAACTTACCAAAAGGACGATGACGAACCAAAGTAGAATTCAGCGCAGGACGCAGAAAGTGGCACCGAGCACTCTTCACATTTCTTCTACTAATCGTATTATAGAAGAAAATATTGCCTCTTTTCATGTCACTGTGACAGCACTGATTTTTCTAAACGTTCTGTCGTCTCAAGACATAAAAGCGCCCTATATATAATGCTACGTATTCCTTCAACAAGCAGAAAGGGATATATTGTGTTGATGATGTGACATGAAGTTCCACACAATGTTTTACATTAGTCGAACAAAAGAGTTCTCCGTCATAAGCATAATAGCACTGCATGTAGAAGGAAGGAGGGTTTCCTGGTATAACTTGTTGTTTAGTGTCTGTGCAGCGTCTACTGGCAGAAACGGACTTGAGTATACGCTACGGAAGGAGACAAAGTTAGCTCCGCGGAGGACAGCTGTGTCCGCGGAGGGGGGCGGACTGGAGAGAAAACTGCTACTAAGAAGTGCAATACTGAATATAAAATGAATGAAGGTGTAATTTATCACTACGAAAATTTTACTGCACTACAAATGAAGTAATTGCCGTATTTTCGTAAATTTATAGGTATCCGCCAGCGCATAAGTTGGTGGTCGTGACGCTGACACCGTGGCGGACACCGGTGTCCGCTAATTAAATTTATCACTAGATAGAAAAAATAACGTTACGTGCAATTTACTTTTTCATTAGCAAAGTTTTACTGCACTACAATTGAAGTAATTGCCATATTTTCGTAAATTTGTAGATGTCCGCGAGTGCATAAGTTGGTGGTCGTGACGCTGACGACGTGACGGACACCGGTGTCCGCTAATTAAATTAATCATTATAATGAAACAATTAATGGTACGTGCAATTAATATTGCTCTACTCTATTAGTCATAATAAACACATTTAAATGTTAACTTGGCCTAAGGGGACATATTAAAAAAAAACCCTCGGATGTTAACCTGTTAAGAGGTGCCAGGAAATACACTGGTCGGCAGAGGCTGGCCTGAAAGTGAGCGCACTCTAAACACCTGGCTACACGGTACATTAAAACGTACAAGTTGCTGCACGTTGGCGTGAATGATTTTAGTGGACAGGAACGGAACATGTACGAATGCATGAACCAAATTAGAGCAGGTTCTATTTTCTGTGCATGCATTCGCACAAGTTGGGTGGTTACACGGTGGATTTTGGCGTTCATTCTCGCGTTCATACATTTAGACATTAACCTGGATCCGCCCAAGATATTTTTTTTAGATTAATAATTGATATTCTAGGGAAATGCCAAGAGTCTCATTTTAACTATATTCTGACAATATTGCATTGATTGGTTGTGTAGTTTCCGAGATACAGGCTGTGACATAAATGTCACATTGGGCGCTTCTGTTGTCTTCTGGTGCAAGGTAATATTTCCCCAGATAAAGCAAATATGTTTCGTATTTTTGTATTTTTTCGTATTTCGAGTTCATTTAAATGATAAAAAACGCTAACAAAACATTAATTATGCACATATTATTATTTATGTGCACTAGTATCAACCATTTGTTTACAATTTAACGTAAATTATTGAATGTTTAGCAATAATTTTCAGTGTTTCATTGTCCGCAATTCATAAATTTTTCGATATAAAGTGTGACGTTTCAAAAGTGTTAAAATTTTCTGGATTTTTTTCAATGCTATTTCACAAACGTGTGGGGTGTATTTACATTTATAATATTTATATTATAAACTTGTCAAATGCACACCAAGAAAATTTATTTTAAATTTATGTAATATTGTCGTCTGGAGTGTTATGAAATTACAGAATCTTGAATTTACGCATTCAATGGATTTTTTAAAGGCACATTTAAATAATTTTTTTACGTGGCGAATAAGTAAAACAGTTGAAAATGCATTTCCCCAATTTTGCAAAATGTATAGAATAAATACATATTTGAAAAATATTCTCACGTCACAAAAGAGTGATTCATATTTCATTCAATTTTTTGCTATATTACAATTTGTTTAAAAAAACTGAAGATTGATTTAGAGTTGAATGCCGGCGCATACGTAATATTTTGAGTGGTAAGCATATAGTCCATAGTGGTAAGCAAGTAAGTCCATATTACATGTATCGCATGCAGTGCGGTTGACGGAAGTGCAGTATTATTCAGCACGGCGACGCTATCTTTTATTTAGTATAACAGGGAGTAAATGAACATTAGCATCGTAACATACTTCACTGCCTGCCTCTGATGAAAATGAAGTAGTGTGGCTTCACACCTGGCCTGTTACGTTTGCACTGTCACACGCCGGAACTCTTAATTGTGACATGCAAGTACCAGATTTCCGCTAATGAACAGCTAAACCCAAAATCCAAGAAAAAATACTCCACCACCACTACCAAAACGGATTGACTTCCCACAATTTGTCTTTCATGTCGGGCATCGTATTGTCTGCACAGTGAAGGTATCTACTCATCAAAAAGACCCTATTCCTTCGCTAGGCTACGGTAACCATTGAGTTGTGACAGAATCTTCCCTGGAGCATCGCTTGGATGGAAACCAGTTAAAACCTCATTGCAGTGAAATTCCAATGAAAATTTTCATCTCTTTACTGATGCTAGGAGATGAAAAAACAATAGACGTAGTATAAGTATCTAATTCTGCCATGAGGAAAAAGAATTTCATCCGAAAAAACTATTTAAAACATTTGTACACTTGATTTTTCCCTCTATTCAGGAGGATCTGTTTCGGGGAATAACCTATTTCTTACAAAATGACCTTGTCGCAAATTGGCAGCTTCTCTTTTCACTTTTTTTGTTGGAGAAGTGATGTAAGCTTCGTTGACTTCGAATCCTTTTCCGTACATCTAACTGGTACTGCAATATTTCCGGACTTGTCTTGAAATTCTCAAGGATTATCATTATCCAGCCGCAAAATAAGCTCCACTCTTGCCCGAGGTTGTCTTCCCATTCCATTGTCCACAAGTCCACGAGCCTGGTCATCTGCAATGCCCTCATCAGAGACAACTGCTGCTTCTGACGGCTCAAGGTATATTGGGTATACTTCGTCAAAGTCTTGATTTTCTGGGAACTCTTTGGCTTCACGCAGTGTAATATCTCTGAGCTATCCATACCAGTAAGAATAACAATTTAATTCTAACTTAATTACCGGAATAAAAGTTAATAAATGCAAATTTATCGAGTAATTGATAAATAATAAATCTTTTGGCAAGAATATGAAGGAAAAACGTTGAAATTGCAATAAATTCTGACTAGAGCATATAATTCGCAACTTTGAAGATTTGCATAGGAATCGGCCCAATGTGACATTTGTCACAGTACCATTTATCAGAAAATATTACAGAAATGAAAATAAAAAATAAAACAGAAATACCAAACATGTTAATGTATTAATAATTTTGCATCATTATGTTGATATGTACCAAAGATTGTCGCTGTAGCGCATATAGTTAATGAAAAAATAAGTACATATTCATAGCGAACGTCCATTTTTAGTGTCTAGGGAAGGCGCCTACGTACCAGGGGAACTTAAAGGATAGGTTTACACATTCTTATAAAGTATAAAACACAACAACGTACCGTGCACCATCGATGCAAGAGTTGTGCGATACATCGATGCATACAGTTGAGCGATAGAGGTACATTAGTATCGAGTAACCAGGCCTTGTCATTGGTTGAGTACTTCTCACATCACAACAGGCACACCCTAAAATGAATTTTCTCTCTAATAACTAGGACGGGTAATGGCTATTAGCCTAATAGCGGTACTTGAAATAGTGATACTAAGAGGATGACGACGGTGAGTGATGACGACGGTAATAGTGATGACGGTGGTGATAGCGATGACGGTGGTGATAGCTAACTAATTAACTCATTAGTATTTTTGCATGGTTTAGTTGTGGAAGCCATTACTAAAAATATGATAAAGCCTGTATCGCATTATGACGATTACGCAAGTGGAAGTGGAAGTTTGGGAAGAAGATAGATGGTTAATAGTTTGGCGATCCTTATTTTGTAAGAAGATAGAGGTTGGATTCTTTTTGTTACTCCAAAAGGGCTCTCTTTTTGCGACACCGTTTGGAAAGGGTTCATTTCAGAAGCCAACCAACCGCCTCTGGCCAAAATTCGAGTGGGCGCCGCAGTGGCGCATGCGTGGGAGTGAGCAGTCTTTTCACTTCAGTATTCTAGGGGAGTACAAATAAATTGTGGTACAGGGAGCAAAGCATTGGGCGAGAATTATTCGGATGCAGCATTTCCTTAAAGGAATACAAATAATTAACGAAGAAGCTAGAAAAAATTTCCAATAAAAAATTAACCTTTTCAATGTTTCCTCGCCAGGGTTTTCCGTAGTTTTTTGTAGTTGAGAACCTGTATCCTTAATACCAGGCGTAGTCCTAATCATGTAAACATTGAAAGTGCATGAATAAGAACATCATTTACCTCCTTTTAGTGTAAGTTCCCGCTAGCCTAAAGACATGTACAACGGGGAAAAAGTATCCCAACAAAGGGTTGTGCCGCCAATATCGCCCCACGGGATAGTGGGTTTCCTTTCCAGTAGGTTGTTATTCTTTGGTCGGAGTGGGAAATTCAAAACAAGGCAAACCATTTCCTTTTTTCGTCGTCCAAATGCTCGACCGACTATTGAGTCTCCCACAACACATAGCACCTATGACATGGGATAGGTAACTACAATGTCTTTCATGTCACCAGGATTTTTGAGTGCATGGGAGTGTGCTTACGTTACGTGTACATCTTAAGTACACATGAACCCGCAATAGATCAATCGATTATCAACGAGTCAAATGCCATGGTGTGGCAGGTGTTAAGTAGTCAACGTCTCACCAAAATATAACAAAAAGGAAAAGAAGGTGCGAGTTGTATGCATTAAACTGCTCAATTTCACGTGGCACCTTCATTATTCAGGGGGAAAAAACAATTCCTAAAATTGTTTGTTGGGCAAAATACCTTTTACTTTCTCCTCTCTGACAGACTTAAAATATGGCGAGGTTCTAATATGGGGTCATCCTTCTCCCAGTGAAAGGTATCTGTTCTTACCTAGGGCGATTGGTGAAGGGCTAAATGATGCATAATGAATGCTTTCAGGAAAGTTGCCTTGGCTATGATCCGGGAGAGAAAGAGAGAGAGAGAAATGAAGAATTGGGCCTATTGATTCCAAAACAGAAGAGTCGCAAACGAGGGGATCTGCCTCAGTCAGGGCCCACTGCTGCTGCCGGGAAGTGCACTAGAGGCCTAGTACCATTGCATTGTCTTTTTGGAGGGGCACACACATACGCCTGTTGCTCGGTCTCACCGCTGTGATAAAGCGGATGTCAATGCAGGCCAGGGTCAGTTGGAGCTCACTAGGTACTTGTATGTGCCACCAAGGAGGCGCCTAACTTTTTTTTTCGACTTCAGTTATTAAAATCCATTTTGAACGGACGTAATGAAGTTGGGTTGTGCAATACAACTGAAAGTTTGTCTTCGATAGCAAGTACCAATTGGCTTGAATGCCAAATGGGTTTGCTCCGATCATAAGTAGTAGGTTAAGTTGCCTATGCAATACCGTTCTGAGTGTCACCATTTAGTCAGGCCCACCGCTTTGCCCTTGAAATGTTGTGCTAGGCAGTGCGAGCCACGGATGGGTGACTCCCGCTACCACATCATAGATAACTAGAAACACCTATGTTATACGACTCTTACCTTCGTATTTCACCCTCTGACAACTGCCTCAAATAGTAGAAAAATGGTGAATTTGCAGCTGCATTGAGAAGAAATCAGATGTGACCCTCTGGTTGCTATAAATATGTTCATTACCAAGGAGAGGTACCATTTTTAACGCTCTTACTACCAAATATTAAGTATATCAAGGGTTGGGTTTGAGTGATTTTGATAAATTTAAAACTTGTTATAAGTGCATCTTTACTGTTACGTCTCATACTTGAAAAACAATTTTTCGATTTCAATGCGCACGAGGGCGCGGTCCCGTTGGCTGAGTTTCTTGAGTCTGCCGGACACCGAGAGGCCGTAGTAGTCCTCTTCATCCAGGTTGGGCGGTGCGTTGAGCGGCGTCTTCTTTGAGGACAGCTCCGCCTCCCTCTTTGGAGTCTCTGCAAGTGGCAAGGGCTTAGAACTGAGAATCATTGTTATACAACGAATGCTTTGGGCTGTAAGCATATCAAGCATGGGTTTAAACGGCTTCACGCCAACAGTTTCACTAATTGAGAGGGCTAGTGACAAAGTAACAATTTGGACACAAAAATTGTTTAGGCAGTGACACAACCATTATACTAGTAAAAAAACCACTTATCGTGAAAAACTGATGTAGCCATTATTGTTATACCCTTTATGTATATTTTTACTTTAGTTTTTTTAAGAAATTAGAAGAGTGGTGATTATATATTTTTTAAACTCTTTCAACAAATCTTAGGGTTGGGGGTTGTGTTATTTTTTCAAAGGCTGATTAAAATATCGAATAGCATTGAGCCACTTGAATGGTTTGCCGTCCGAAGGATTGATACACGAAGCCTACTTCTCATCTCGAAATGACAACAATCACGACGCAAAGATGAGCAATATCTTATTCGTCAAACTGTGCGGAGGCAGCGAGTACCTTACTGGTGGGTCGTACCGCACTTAACATTCTAAATACATAGTACTTGTCTCTTCTAGAGGAAGAAATTATAACGGGCTGTCCAGCTGCGTATCTTTGTGTAGTCACCCTCCAGGGCAAACTTGAGTGTAGAAATTCCGAGGAGGAAAATTCAGTCGCCCTGAACAGGATTAAAACCCAAGATCCCTGAATAGCGACGCCACTTCAATTACCTCGATACCTTTTTTCCTCTCCGGAGTTTTGTTGGCTTTATAGAACACGATGGATTCAGCCAAAAAAATCCACATTGGAACAAATACGCCTTGGCAGTTCGGAAGTGACGGATGTCGTATTGCTATCTAGAGAGGTCGACGCGGCCTCTACACATTTTGACGGTTAATATTCTGCTCATCTTTGATTCGTGATTGCAACATTTATATTTTGAATGTTAACTTCGTTCAATCTTGGGAAATCCAATTTCAAATTTTTGCCATTTGCCGGCCTCGGTGGCGGTGGGCTAAAGTCCTCGCCTGCCACACCGTAGGTCGTGGGTTGGAATCACGCCTGGGTAGGTGATACCTATCCAGGGCATGGATGTTTGTGTTGTGCTTTGTTAATATTGGAAACCCTCGTTGTAAAAGGACGTTCTGTGCTGTTTAAGGGGGATGTGATAAATAAATAAAACTCCCGGTCAAGGCAAGTGCTTTTCCCTCCTTCTTTCTCTTATGCTCTTGGATGTGTCACACTGGGCAAACGAGAGAAACTTTGTCGCCCTCGCGCTAATGCATTCTTATTCCCAGTGCCTACGCATAGATTCCTAGCTTGAGTCTGTCCTGTTGATCTTCATAAATCAAACTCCCCCCTCCCCCCGTTACTTGTCATCAGCAATTACACTTACTCCAACCACCTAAGTCCATTTCTGTCTCCTCACCCACCGTGACTTGACAATCCTTAGAATGTTCCTTCTTATCTCATTAATTTTCTTTCAGCGTCATATATTTTTCTAATTGGATTCCCAGAGTTATGGAGCTCAACCTGTTCGGAAAGAGGGTCTTCTAAATCTGCAGAAATGCGAACGATTACGATGACGGACATGCAACATACGTCGGAGGCATGTTACGAGGTTGGTATATCTAGCTCTTATTTTATTATACTTTGTATTTTATTGTTAATGGTGTATGGTTACTCATTTGTGTGTTTTTTTAGTTCTCAAATGACACGAGGTCTCACCGGCGCTGGTTTTGCACGTGGTCCCGCCCCCTGCGTGCCTTGGCTCCGACAGGGCGGCCACCGTGCTCGTCGTGACGGCGGTGGGTGCCCCAGAGACGACCGCAGCGCCGCTCGTGGCCGGGAGCAGCAGCAGGGACGTGGTGGGCGAGGTGAAGCACGGCGCGGTCGGCCGCAAGATGGCGGTGGCGGTGCTGCTGCAGCTGGCCGTCGTGAACTGGTGCTCGGCCGAGAGCGAGGAGGCTTTCAGGATGGACACGGGCACCACGGCCCCGCCGCTGGGGCTCTCACCACTCAACGGCGTCCCCCTCGACGTTGACAGCGACACGGCCGGCAAGAGCAGGCGACGCGTGGGCGGAGTGCTCTGGCCCTCGGGTGTGGAGGGCGACGCAGAAGTCGCCGGCGCCGCCGTCCTGCGCCGCACGATGCTCGTCGGGCGACTGCAGCGCCGCCGAAAGGAAAGGAGGGGGTGAGTAACATGCCAAGATTTGCGTTCACTGCTGTGCCGTGGCCTTTAAAAATCCTGAGTTAAACACCCTTTTGCCACTAGGCGACAGAAGTAGGGGATGGTAGCAGTGGAAAAATGAATGTCAAGCAAAGATAGCGAAAGACTCCCATATGAATAAGGACACGGCATAGGTAAAGCACCCTAATACGTGACACCTGAAAAGCTATGCCAACTGATGGACTTCAGTGGAACCTCGCACTGCTGATTTGTATCAGGCCGTCGAGTGCGGCAGTAGGAAACGACAATGTCATTTGCGATAAAGTTACGACGTCGCAACTGCACCACCGTCGCACTAGATGCGTTTACTGTGATGTTTATTATCTTATTGTTAGAAATGAGATACAAAATGCGGCCGTTGATTGATGGAAGTCTCCATCGATCGATATTCTGTTTTGAAAGTTCCAGCTCGACCCGTCGAAAAGTCAACCAGCGTCGGCTGTGATGGAAAATGTATTATATGCGGTGACACACACGTCTCTCAGGCAAATTTATATCGATCGCGCTAGGCATTAACTACTCCCAGGAAATTCAACACAAACGCTGTATTAGAAGCAACATTAAAAGCGTTTATAAGCAGCGAGTTTAGAAAGTAAATGGCGAAAGCTATTTCGCCTCCGATGTAAATTTGAGCTGGGCGTGGAGGTTGTCACGGAACCATAGATTTGCTTCGAGTGGGCCTGGCCATGTTTTGTCAATTTCTACGCATCGATAAATCATACATTTCATTGAAAAACGTACATTTCCTAGCCGTGATGCTGAAGATTATTATAGACCGTGGGTTATTACCGAAAGGGCTTTAGCATAGTGGTCCGAAATCGAAAATCGTCGGCCAAAATTGATAACGCTGTTATTATTACATACATATATTTTAAACAAAGGTTTATTCCATAGTTTTAACTCTTTTGTATTTGAAATAATTATATAGTTATTTCACATTTTGTTTAAACAATTAATTTTTATAAACAATGGAATTTAAGATTACATCCGCGAAATTGAATAACAAAGGCACATCTTATAAAACTGAAATAGAGTTTTAGTGTATTTAAATAATTGTATTTTTTTATTTCCTCCACTCGTCCCCTTTTGAAATATATATCGTCTCTTGAATCCACCGAAGGAGCGGTCGACTATTTGCACACAAAAACGCTCCCTCCCAATTCAACCAATCATTTGAAGTTTTTTGTGGAAACTTAAGGCAGTGAATAAACGAAATATAAATATTTTTTCATGACTCACCAGTGATATTTTCTATCAATCGCAGTGGTACTAAGAAACTTGAGAATAGGTTTCCACCTGTTCCCGCATCCGATTCTGTTTACGTAGAGAATGTCCGGAACTTCCGTCATATTTGCACATGAGAATGCATTGACCTCCGACCCCATTCTCCCCACAAATGGAAGCTGAAATTCTGGATGCCGTGTGCGTCAAGGGACTTTGCACACCTACCTCGCACTTCTCTTCTGTGATAATTACACCCTCATGGTTGCGCTCTTTGCTGTCAATACGGATCTGTGGCTACAAAGAAGTGGCCATGCATTTTCGACGTCCGTCGAAGGAGCAAGTACTGATTTTTGGTGAAATTCCCAGAGAGAGAGAGGACGATGGTCCTCGGGAGTTCTTCCTGCTCCTCCATACTTACGGGTGACTGGCGTTCTTTTCGCCGCTAGGGTCGTTTGCCGCGACGGTGGCTTCCCACTCTTCCTTCTTCCTCTTTGGCCTTCCCCTCGACTCCTCACAACTCCCGCTCAACGCATCACAAATCCCAAAATTATATACTATTATGCCGTATGCACTGGCAAGACATTTAAAATAAACGCGGAATAAATTTCGAAATAATGTGAGAAAAACACTCTTCCACAAAGCTTTTGAAGTTAACTTTTGTATTGACATGCACATCCAACGAAGAGTCATTAGCAAGAGACGAGGAGGAGGAGGGGTGGGGAGAGAGAGGAGTGGGGGTAGGAAGGAAGGAGGGGGGGGGTAGGAAGGAGGAGTGCGGAGGGTTGGATGACGCGGTGGTGAGGAATGAATGAATTGGACCATTTGTTTGCGGGAGAGGTGGGTGAGTGGCAAACACGCGTTCATTCATGAGCACATTTCGTATCGATTCGCACAATTTCAAATTCATCTAATATGTCCAGCCTTGTGCCCTTATTTTCAAACTGGAGAATTTGTGGTTGGAAATTACAAGAATTAAAAGTCTGCAGTAAGTGTTCGGCGAAAAGTGACATTTGATGCCCACTTTTCCGGCACTTTCTGTGTTCTTTCGTTCTGGCCTATGTAACACATGTAGCGTGCTAATACCTTGGTATATGGCGAATTGATGGTTTCTATTTTGTATTTCTCACGAGAAAAAATTTTACCAAGAGTTCAAGGGTTGTAAATAGAAATATTGAATTTATTTTTGGGGAATTAGCGACCAAGCGTGTTGGAAAGATCTCCCACAAACAATAACCGGCACCATTAATTAGATTTTTCCGTGATGGGGGAAGGTAGCAAGGCTGTGAAATACCTTGCGTTTTCAACTTTCTACGAAGGATTTTGGCTATTGTATTCGAGATGTATGGCCATAAGAAACAGCAATTTATTGAATTATGGAAATTTCACGATTGAAATTGGCTAAATTTAATGGCAAATTGACGATTCTATGCATCATTGAATGAAAGGCGGACAGTTTATGGGAAGTCGAATGACATGAGTCACTAGGAATAATTGTGTCGCAATAGCAGGGCTTTCTGTATGCATACCAAACTTGTGATCTTCGCCAGATATGGATTTGGAGAGATCAAGAAAACTTACTCCTTCATTGGATTTTTTTTCTACTGTGTAGGCAATATTGGGATTTCGAGCGCTTAAAAGATTCACAAAGTTCTCTAATTGTCCGACACTTCCGATTCCGCAGTTGGTGATGTCATCAGCATAACGCTACCGGCAGTGGCGGATCTATCTAAGTGGGGGATTAAGTCCCCCACATTGATTCGAAACATACATAGTATCATCATCAAATCGGGCGGTCATCAAACAACTTTTTTCGAAAGTCAAAGTTCGACATATTACAAAATGTAGCCCGACGTATCAAATGAACAGAGAAAAAATTTTGTTCATGTAGGTTGACATCCTACGGTTGCACCAGGGCCGTTTATGTTAAGCTTAGGCAACCCGCAACACATTCCCTCTTTTTACGCTATTTCGGCGATAAATGTCGTGATTTTAATGATTTTTTCAGCCGATTCTGCGCAAGCCATGTCTCAAATTGTCGAGGTAAGCAGCAAAGATCGAATAATAACGTTTATTGTGCAATCACCGGTATTAAAATGCAAAGAAACGTAACAAACTTTGAAATTTTCTTAATTAATGGTATATATTTTAATTTGGTGTACTCGTATGGGCATGATCGCACTAATATGACCCTACCGTTTATATACAACAACATTTTTCCCCTCTCTCAACCTAGAGTATGGATCTCCTCATCTCCCTACGGCCCGCCTATGAACTGATACAAATACACTGGTCAGGGATGTGAAAAGCCCTGATGCCTTCATCTGGCGAATAGGTCTTTCTTGCCTGCAATATCCTTTGGAAGGCTACTCTTCGCGCTTCGACCCTTTCATCATTCACCAATGAGGATGTTTTCGGGATGAGCGAAGAACGCTTTGCTCTGGATGAATTTCTCAAGAACTCTACTTTTTACGGAATTGTCTTATTCTCTTAAGCATTTCCCAGATGTGTTCTGCTTCTGTAATCTTCCAATTTTTCTTTATTGTGAACCCCATAGGAATATAGAGTTTCATCATAGCCTCGGTTATTGAATTCAAAGCCACTGTTGGTCGTCTTGTTTCTATGTAAACGCGGATCACTCTGTTGGCCGTCATTCCCCATCTGCTGTTATTCATTTCCCCATTATCGCGATCAGCCAGCTCTTGTGGGATGTATCCCCTGGAAATACCACGAGCCATGTCCAGCGAATAATTTTGGTATTTGCTGATGAAAGATGAATTTAGTTCAGGATCAGGTAGACCAAGATCAATCGTCTGAAATTTCATTAGAGGTAGCTGCGCACAGGTCTTTAGTTGGCGACCAATTGACCCAATGTAGATATTTGGTCCCGTCGCTGGCCGATCAAATTTCTCCAATTTAAGTCGAAGAGGGAGTTCATCTGAATGCACAAGGCACTTAAATCTATAAGGCACGCCCGAGACGCACGTCGATAAAACATATAGCGCCTCCCTTCCAGCCGGTCGCGGTGTTCAAATGTGATCCATCACAACCGATGCACCGTATGGAAGACGTGTCAATTATAGCAGCTTCAACTAATTCGAGGATAGAGTTTCCGAGCCATTCTGTTTCTCCTGTTTCAGTTTATGCATGTCCCAAATGAACCCCGCCGGGTTCTGCAAGGATGACTACATGCTCGTCGGTTGAGTCGTGATGCGCACTTCATTGTTGCTGCACAATTCCCTGATTTTCGTCTTCTCTTTTCTTCCCTCGAAGAACAATGCTATCCTCGGTTGATCTCTAAGCTTTTCCATATCCTCTGAAGTCGCAAGCTCTCTGTATTTCTTCCTTTGTCGCGCAATTTTCTTCCGGTCGACAATCATCGATGCATGTTCAGGTGTGACCTGGCCGACGTCTTCAAACGCTCCAGTCACGAGGGTTGCTGCAATCCGCTGGCTACGTTGTGCCTTTTCACCGATTGGCAGGTCACAGGCAGCTTCAGGATGTTGCGCGCCGAGCTATTATAGGATGGGCGGGAGGATGGTTGCCATTCGTCGCCGAGCACAGGCGGCGAGTCATTTTGAACTTTAGAGCACTAAGACTTGAATTTAGAACCAATTTTCTGGGCAAATGATGTCCTACTTTCAAATGATTCCTCCGTTTTTATAATTTTTTTTCTTTGGCAGCCTTCTTCCAATGTTTTTTTGTGGTTTTCCAATCAATTGTCCCAATCACTAGTTCTCCGGTTGATCTTTGGTCTAAAAGGAATGATATTTCTTCATTTTTAATTTACGTCTTCGGCTTACAAATACACTAGGCCAATTTTGGAAGACACATTGAGGAAAATAAAACAAAATTTTAACATCTCCCTTAAATTAATAAAGTCTCGATGGGCAACAGAGGAATTTTTCTTCTTTGTGCTCTTCATAATTTTTTTACATTTCGTGTTGTATCTCTAAACTGCCATGAGGATGCCGCGGTTCGACATTAAAGGTCCAGACGCGTCGTTCTACACTTGGTCCACTCTGTTGGCGACAACATGGGCAATCTCCTGGACCGATTGATCAAAGTCTCATCTTTCTTGCATCTTTTCCATCTTCACCCATTAGTAATACTTCATAATATCTTCATATGTGGGAAGATATCTCCCAAACATCTGTCGAGGAGCGCCAAAGAGATGACTCTCAACTGAAGAGCGTGTCAATACATTCATTGTTTATTTTAGTTGCTTCTCCATTAAAAAAATCACTTCGGCACGAAATCCTTGCCTCACAAAACCTTGCGAAAGGCCATCCACATGTACAAGACAATTCATCAATATCGTACCGGGAATATGTATATAGTAAAGGAGAATAGAGGGGAAATGGAGAAAAAGGAGAGGATACCGGCAAATGTTACTTTGTTTTAATTTGTATTTACATAGCCTTCAGCAGCTCACTTCCTTCCAATCTGTTTAATTACCATTTATCTCCACCAATTTTGGATACAAAAAAGATTGCATCTTAACTGGTACGTCATAAGACTTGAAGGGTGGGTAGTAATGGGAGAAGCTGGAGTTGGAGCGCCCTCCACGTGGCGAGTTCTGGGTCTCCCTGAGAGCCAGAGTGGCACCTGTTCTCATGGTGGGTGAAGAACTGCAAAATTTGGAACACGGAGTCATTTTCGTAGACGATGTAGCCTGAGCAGTGCGTTGACATTAGTTCATTGGTGGGAGACGAGGAGATCCTTACTCTAGGATGGGAGAGGGGAAAAATGTTGTTGTATATAAACGGTAGGGTCATATTAGTGCGATCATGCCCATACGAGTACACCAAATTAAAATATATACCATTAATTAAGAAATTTTCAAAGTTTGTTACGTTTCTTTGCATTTTAATACCGGTGATTGTATAATAAAAGTTATTCTTCGACCTATGTTGCTTACCTCGACTATTTCATACATGACTGGTGCAGAATCGGCTGAAAAAATCATTAAAATCACGACATTTATCGCCGAAATAGCGTAAAAAGAGGGAATGTGTTGCGGGTTGCCTAAGCTTAACATAAACGGCCCTGGTGCAACCGTAGGATGTCAACCTACATGAACAAAATTTTTTCTCTGTTCATTTGGTACGTCGGGCTACATTTTGTAATATGTCGAACTTTGACTTTCGAAAAAAGTTGTTTGATGACCGCCCCTAATACACAGGATAAAATCGAAAGTTTTGGAGGTTGCCACTTCGCACAAAAGTATTTGGTAATACTTTCCGATATATTTACCTACTTAACGGCATTTAAACACAAATTACCCCTAAACTTAGAGCCTATTTTACCAGATTTTAGTATTTACTTTACAATCCAGAGGCAGATCCAGGGAGGGTCCAATGGCTCTACATTGCCCCCCCCTTTGGGTATCCAATTTATACTAGATAGAATAGTAATTTTGTTCGGACCCCCTCTACTGCTGGGACGTTATCACCCCCAACCCCCCACTATGCCTCCCCTTTGTCCCTATCCTGAATCCGCTTCTGGGTACCAGGAGAAAAAGTTGGATAAGATCGGTTGTCCAGAATGGAATAATTGGCGTTCTGAATTGTCCGTAACTACTTCCGCTAATACATGTGAGAGGGAGGACCCGTGGCAAGGCCGTCGGTTTGGTGGGAAACATTTTTACTGTACCGAAAATTGTTTTGGTCAGCATACACTTCCATTAGTCGGTTCACTAGCCTCCCCATTGTCTGTATTGCAGTCTCTCAGCAAATCTTTAGTGAGTCACATTATTACTTTCACAGACGTAAATAGATTTTTATCATAAAAACAAACGAGCTTGGAGGTGGGAGGCAACGTGTGTTGTTGAAAGATCCATTAAATTGACAATGGAGTCTTTAATGCTATACTTTGCTGGAAAACCCAGGAACTGTCAAAATGTGGTCTTCAATTTGGAGACTAATTTATAAAATGGTGATAGTGAGCACTCGTCACATAATTTCTAACCTTCCTCCCTGACCATTCCATTCCCCTCACTCCACTTTCCTTCTGGCCTTCCGCGCTTTCTCTGGTTCTTTCCCCAGTGTCCTTCTCCCACGACCACACTCCTCATATCTCTTTGCTCTTTCTATATTCTCTCAGTTTCTACTAAACACGTACGTCTGCTTCCCACCCCTTCCTCAAAGGTATGAATGTGATGTTCTCATGTAATACTGCAGTGTCTTGTACAAGACCTCTTTGAGCCGACACGCGTCGTACGCATTAAAATATTGTGGAAAAGTGATTTCATTTTAATATGTGGAATTTGCACTATATGACGCGTGAATCAGTTGAACTTATTCATATTCACGTCTTTCTTGGGCAAAATCAGAGCAAAACTGAAGTTAAGCACGACATTTTTGGACACGCGATGTCTAATTGTAATTTGGATTTTCCACAGGGCGAAGATTGTTCCAAAGGGCGGGAAATTCTATTATATCCATTTTCCTAGAAAATTCACATGTACTAGTGCACAGAGAGCGGAGGTTGGATTTTCTCCGTGAACGCAATAAATAGCCGAGGGCCTTTGGGGTGTCGTTTGCCCTGCATGCAGCCGAGGTGGCCGCCACGGCAGTTACATTGGGGATCACATTCAATGTGCCGCTGCGTGAGGACGAAAACTTGTCCGTCCAACGGAAGGAAAGGACGAGGGATGTAAGTTGTTCCGAATCAAGTTTTTTCCAGAATACTGTAGGGGTACTCAGCTGCGTACTATCGCTCAGCAATTATTTCCTTCCGCTGGAGTTCTTAGGAGACTATTTTTAGGAGAACATCGGCAAGCGTAAATAATGGGTAAGGTCAGCGGGAAACCATTTATGGACGCAACAATGCTCTACTAGTTTATTTATGAGGTAAATATTTGTTATTGAAAATAAAATATGCAATAATACGCATGAATATTGGATTTCGTCGAGTCCTACCCCGCGCCAGCCGCCACTGCACCACTATAGTAAAATCAATGCTGAGATCGGGTTAGCAAATATTAGCATAAAATTCTTTACTTCCATTTTTAAGAAAACTTCCATTCTTAGATGTCCTCGTGGAAAAGAAGAAGGACGAAACATTGGGGCATGCAGTGTATCGAAAACCCACAGCAACAAATCGGTACCTGCACGCCTTATCTCACCATCATCCAGCGCAAATAAATGGAGTGGTCAACACGTTAATTCACCGCTCCTACAAAATAAGCGACCAGAACAACTTTGCCGAAGAGAGGAAGAAGCTAGAGGCCATTCTACGGGCAAATGGATTCGACGACAGAGTTATCTCTCGAACATTTAATAAAGTTATCAGAAATAACAACGAGATCAAAATCAACACCGCAGAAGCAGCGAACTCCTCTGTAAATGACCTCAGCGACCAGAAGAAAGCCTTCCTACCATACATTAAGGGGACGACTGACAGAATAGGAAATATCCTACGCAAATTCCAGATAAGGACAATATTCTCGCCTTACGTACAGATAAAACATCTATTGAAAACCGTCAAGGATAGAACTCCACTACAAGTCGAAGGGGTATACCGAATTCCGTGACAGACCTGTGGGAAGAACTACATCGGCGAAACAGGCAGATCGGTTAAAACACGTCTAGAGGAGCACGAGAGAGCAATTCCTCTGGGGCAGTCAACGAAGTCCGCAGTAGCCGAACACGCAGCGCTGGGCCACATTATCGACCTTAAGGAAGCAAACATTTTTGCGAGAGTGAAAGGCTTTAAACAGAGGCTCGTTAGAGAAGCAATAGAAATATCTAAAGAGGAGAAAAACAACTTCAACGGAGACACTGGCCTTAAAATCAGCCGTACTTGGCAACCCGTAATCGGCAAAAATAATCGACAACCTACTCCTCCAACCTCTCACTCCCCTCTCCCCACCACCTGACACGTATACCTATATATATCAATTTTAAATCCCACCTCTTCAGATTCCCTTGAGAAAGCGACCAGCATCGGTCGGGAAACGTTGGGGCCACCCAAAATCTGACGCGGCGACATAGCCCAAAAGTTTTAATTCAACATGACGAGCACCCGCGAAAGTTTTAACGAAGAATAAATATTATTATTCACGCAAATACTCTGCGACGAAATGTGGCACTCTAAACGATGTCGTACATTTAATTTGAAAATTCTGGAAAAACGCTAAAATTTAAAAATACATAAAATAGTAAAAATAATGAAACCTGAATTGGATTCAGTATTTTCCACAATGCGCAATGTTTATATATGTAGGTAACAATGTTTTTTTGGTTAAATAAATTGCACAAAGATTGTCCTTCATGAAGTTGAACTTCTTCGAAAGCGACCTTTCCGATTTCACGCTACTATAATTTTTACATTGAGAGCTCCATGTTTGACGGATACCTTTTACGCTTTCATCAACAAAAATACCAAATAGGGAGGGAATTTTGCATGCCATATTCTCTAGAATCCGAATAAACATTTAAAAATCCTTGCAAAAATTTCGAAAACATGACTTTAGGCCAGCTTTTTTCGATTTGGGACCACTGAGCGAAGTTACTACGGCCTTGCCTCTGCTGGAGTTTGTTTCAGATATCCACCTGATAAAAAAATTAACAATAGGGTAGTGACGGCAGTAACTTAAATGATGCGATTTTGAGAAAATTTGGGATGTGATCCCCCGATGTGGGTCCACGACTTTTGTAAGTTGCAGGAAGGATGGGTTGATAATTGAGTAATATCCTCTGTGCTAAGGAGTGGTCGTCTGCGACCACTTGGGGGTACGTGCATTTGGGGAGAGGGACGTGGTCGTGCTGCAATTGTACTCACGGCGTTTTGGCTTCCAGCATGTCGTCGAGGAAGGCGAGCTTGGGCATGAGTCTCCATCCGCGTTTGGTGGGGTCGGGGGGCGGCCCTCGTCTCCTCTCCTTCAGGTATCGATCCCGGACACTCCGCCAGCGCGTCTTGCACGACTTCACTGCAAAAGAGCCATCGGTTGGAAAGCATTAGCGACGGAGGGTGCGGAGGTTGATGGATTGGTGTCGTCGCCGTTGGAGATCGTCTTCAAGAGGTTGCAAGCTTTCAGCTGTGGGCCGCAAATCTGTTCTCAGAGGGGGAGACGAGAGCCTTTTCTGTTAGGCGGTAGCAAAATCCAAAAGTTGAATCCAAAAGTGAAGTGGAGTTGGCTTCAATGTGGAAAATAAATAAAGGGAATGTGGAAGACGCCTCTCAGTGGATCGGGTTCACATTAAGGAAAGGAGCGTGGCAAAGAACGCGAGTAGACGTGCTTCACAGGGCCATGTCGTATGTTCTCGCGAGATGATGGTACAATGTGTCAACTGTGACATGACCCCAATTACGCCTTTTTCTAACGAGGGAGTAGATAAACACAAAATCTTCAAGGTAGCCCAATTCGCAGAGGATTGGTGTTTCGCTCACTGCATCATTCCTAATGGCACTAATTTATTCTTCATCTGATTAAAACGTTTGGCGGGGTGGAGGGGGGGTGTGTGTGACGTAGCGACGTCTTACCATTCGCTTTTTTTCTGGGGAATGGGTGGAATGGCGCTGAGTATTCCGTGCGTATGATATCGGGGATGGAATCAGCCAATCTGATTCTTCGTCCCGATTTGGTGGCGAAGAGAGGAGAGACAGCTGGTGGAGAGAGAGAGAGAGAGAGAGAGAGAGAGAGAGAGAGAAGAAGAGGTGCGTCCTCTGTTGAGGACGCACCTCCTCTTCTCTGCGTCCTCTGTTGAGCGACTGAGGTGGGTTTGAGGGGGGGGCGAGTGGGGGGCATACACAATGGCAGAGGGGACGCGCAAAGGGCTGTCAACTATTGCTCCCGTGGACTCCTCACTCGTTCGTCGTGAGCACGCCTCACGCACTTCCCCACCACAAGAAGAAGACGTTGTTTGTTATTGGGGTCGCATCACTCTGCACTTCCTGCGATCCCTCGAACCAAGTCTGCGGCTGTAAAGCACGCACGGGCGATTGGGTTTTTTCCGTCCGAAACTTCGTTACTTTTAACGTTGTGAGGCCGATACGCGAATGTAGTCCGATTGAGCCCACATGTATTTTGGGCTTTATTTTGAGGCGAATTGGAACAAACGTCATGAAAAGGCCGATGACATATCGATGCTAAGTGATTCTGTGATCACAGCGATAGAATACTCTTTTTCATTGAGTCGTCCCATTGCGATCCGTTTCTTCAGCATTGGTTGATGAGGGTTGCAATGGGCGGCGAGGGTTGGAAGGTATCCGGATGAGCGAAATTTTTAATTCCTTGCGTCAATTCTTTTTGTCGCCGTAGTTCGATAAACAAAGCATTTTATTGGATTTTTTGTTATTGAAACAGAAACTTTTACACTCCATTGTGGTCAAAGAATGTCATTTGAAGTGTAGCACCAGATGATGGTGCTCCTGCATTGAAATCCAGATTGTGCACATTTTTTCTTTTTACTTTCTCGTAACTTTTACACTTCACGATGAGACAAATGGAATTCCACTACTATTATCAATTCTTTCGTGATTTTTTCGTTCTTTGTTGTCCATACCGAACACCAAGGAATCTAAGTATAAAGACTTATTTAATTGTAATTAGACTTCCGGAGTTAGAATAGAAGGTAATGTGAGGTTAGGTTCTATGGCAATGAGGCGGGGCCTCTTCCTCTAAGCGGGGACGAGATTGGGCCTCTCGCTCTCCACACCATTTGAGCCAACACTGATTAACAGACGTCACGATAGGATTGGAGATCAATGTTCCAAGGTTTCATCGATAGAGACCTAATCATTGATCTAGATATACCGATGAATTTTACTCCGATCGCCAACACATGAATTCCATTGACGCATATCTGAAAAAGTGCCGTTAACTTGTCTTTCATTTACCACTTCCCCTTGAACATGAATCAGTCATCGCACTTTGCTGCACATCATTTAGGGCACGACGTATCAAAATCGGCGAAGAATCGAGGATTTCCAATTGAAACAACAAGTCAGCGAGTCGTTGACCACGACAACTGCCTCTCCATCGATTGGTGGGGAGATGAATGTTGTTTTAGGTGGCAATCAATGCTTTATTTATCATTTAAAAAGCCTTCCGTCGCCAAGCGCCCTCACAAATCATCCAAAACCACTCTCCGGTTCATAGTCTACCTCACTCTCCGCTCAAATTGAAATTGCAATTTTTCCAAAAATGCATATTAATTTATTCCGGTACCACCGAAAACAGCACCATTGGCCTTTCACATATAGGGGTTTTTAACTTAAAAATCACGCGTAAACGAACATCCATGCTCTGTTAAAAGGCAGCCTATCCATAAGGGACTCGAACCAGAGACCTCTTGCGTAAAAGGCAAGGACCCACGACCACCGGGGCCAACAAGCGTCATCCACGATTTCTTACAAGTCCTATTCATATTCCTTGGGGACGCTGAATCTTACCCTTTGGAATCCCCCTGGCTTGTCTTATGGTAAGTAACGACACCTTTTCACCGGTCAAGTTAAAGGAACGTTCATCGAAGCGTTATTTATTAAAATTCGGAAAAATTGCCATCCTTGCCGATTGCTATAGCGCGATCAGAGAGGGAGGACACTGAGCTCTCTTCGTCATGATAAATGCGTCACATGCGGCAACACACTCTCAATGTACGTACCTAACCCTTTTTCATTTTGCGTTCATCGATATGTCATCCTAAGGGCTGCCTTCAAGAAGAGCCCCGATTCGGAGCTCGCAACGTCAATGGCAGAAATGGAAAATTTAACCCGGCGGGAATCCCGAGAAGAGTTAACCCAATCTATTATCCTTAGGGCATAAAGTAAAAGTGAATAAGAGGGGGAAAAGTCGCCCCTCCGGGATTTTTCCCGTTCTAAGGGAATACAATTTGGGATCAATTGGGACTAACCTCCACCATAGAGTAAGTATACCTATATAATATACTTACTCTATGCCTCCACGCACTCACAGCACGATAGACACCCACTAGGACCGGCTTGCTCTAAAATACGATTTTCACTGTTTTTTATGTGTCTCGAACTACTAAGAATATTTTAAATACGGTTTTCGGCATTTGAAAGCTTTTTTAATAGAGCATATGTCCATTTATTTTCAAGAATTTTCACCGAGAAAATTAGAAATGGCGTCGATTTGAACATTTCTAACACGTGTTTTTCTTATCTTCTCTTATATATAAAAATGAATCGCAAAATGTGTTGGTAAGCGCATAACTCAACAACGCCTGGACCAATTTGGCCAATTCTTTTTTTTAAATGTTCGTTGAATTCCAAGGATGGTTCTTACGACGAGAAAAAATCGAATAATTGCCGGGAAAACCCTAAAAACAGCCCTTTTCTTTTTCACATACAAACGTTTTCTAGCTAAAACGTAGAATCAATTTGATCTTTATTGCTATTATATAAAGTTCATATTAAATTACAAGCACTCACTGTTATCTAAGAAATGTAGGTGTGTTCCTAACGTCAAAAAGTAAATTTGTACTTTCTTACCGCTATACAAAGTTCAAATTCAATCATATCTATCAAAACAGTGTGCGTGTGTGCGTTGGAGCACAGAATACGTCGTTGGAGGATTTAATGTCGCGTTCCGAAACTAAAAAAAAGTGATCGCGGACCCGACCAAATTGAATAGCCACAAAATATAATAATAACAACTTGGTTGGCTTCGCGATATTATTTCTTTTGTTTTACTTTCGGCAGGCGACAAAAAAAATAAAACATTGGTATGGCTTTAAAGGATTTGACTTCAAGTCATATCAGATTAAAAAAAAACAAATTAAAAAAACAACTGTCAATGTCGATTTGCCGCCTTTGCCGGTGTTGTTTTTCTTGGATTTTCTGTTATACTCTACTGAGTGTGCTTTTGTTTTGTTTGCAGTGTTTTGTTATCTACCTATGAAAAAAAAAGTTATTGCATGTGACACAATATTTTAATAATGCCTCCTATAAGACGAGGCAATTTCAGTAGAAGAACACGAAATGCTACAAACCAAGCTAATTACCGATCTAATCGTACTGCACAAGAACGTGACGACCGAAATGAACATGAAAGAATTAGGATATCACAAACACGTGAAGCGCGAGCACGACTTTCAACTAATAATCGCGCAAATTTGAATCGAGCTGCTTTCAGTTACGATGTGTCAATTGACCACAGTAACTACCAATGTGTTGTTATTGGTTCTATGAACTCGGTTTGCTCACATTGTAAAGCATTAAAATACAAAAACGAAGCCAATGGATTGTTTTGCGCAAATGGTAAAGTGAAATTAATACCATTGAATCCACCACCAGAGCCATTGTACTCATTGGTTTCAGGAATAGGAACAGATTCCATAGACTTTTTGAAAAATATCCAACAATATAACAATTGCTTTCAAATGACTTCATTTGGGGCAACAAATGTGGTTCGGGAAAATTTCATGCCAACTTTCAAGGTATGTATTAAAGCAGTTAATCATAATTATTTTAGCGAACAATATTTTCTGATATATAATTTATAATAACAAATATTATTTAAGTTTGATCACTGACAATACATAAATTTATTCTACACATTGCTTATTTATTTTATTTTATAGTGTTTTTGGTACAAATATAATATATATATTTTTTAATTTACAGATACAAGGCCAAATATATCACAGAGCAGGTTCATTGTT
The DNA here is from genome assembly GCF_921293095.1 of Ischnura elegans. NCBI lineage: Eukaryota > Metazoa > Arthropoda > Insecta > Odonata > Coenagrionidae > Ischnura > Ischnura elegans. The sequence goes on along the minus strand of NC_060248.1, from coordinate 3,908,947 downwards.
ACCAGTGCCAGCTAGCAACTATGAATTCCTGCAAATTTATTTTATGGGCAATTCACAACAAGAAATAGATCAGCGTTGTGCATATAACAATTTAGTAAAGAGGCCTATTGTAGAACAATTACAAACTTTTTTTCATGAACACAATCAATTGATTATATTGTTTAAAACTGCACTTGATCTGATGCCATCTGACAATCACAAAATTGTAATCAGAGCTGATAAAACACCTGCGGGTCAACATGCAAGACGTTTTAATGCACCAACTATTGATGAAGTTGCTATCGTTGTAGTTGGAGAAAACCTTGAATCCCGTGATATTGTTTTACATCGTCGGAATGATCAATTACAACGTATAAAGGAAACACACCGCTCATATGATGCACTGCAATATCCCATTATATTTTGGCAAGGTGAAGATGGCTATGATTTCTCAATAAAAATGATAAATCCCATTACAGGTAATTAAAATATTAGTTTAGCTATGGCGATAATATCTCAGTCAATATATTATGTATTTTAATTTTATATTTCAATGTTATTAAAACAAAATATATTTACAGGTTCTGAAATCATCAAAAAAGTAAGTTCAATGAATTATTATTCATACCGCCTAATGATTCGGGAAAATGAAGACAATCACATATTGAAATGTCGGCGATTATATCACCAATATGTTGTTGACATGTATGTTAAAATTGAAACGGAGAGATTAACATTTATCAGGTTGAATCAAACTAAACTCCGATCTGAAGAGTATATCCACCTTCGAGATGCGATTAATACAGATGGCAATGCACAGAATGTGGGACGGATGACAATTCTTCCAGCAACATACATCGGAAGCCCTAGACATATGCACGAATATGCTCAAGATGCCATGTCGTATGTTCGTCATTATGTTACAGCAGATTTGTTCATCACATTTACATGCAATCCACACTGGATAGAAATCAAGCATGAGTTATTCCCTGGGCAATCACCCATTGATCGTCATGATATTACAGCCAGAGTCTTTAGACAAAAGTTGAAATCTTTGATGGATTTCATCGTAAAACATCATGTGTTTGGTGAGACACGCTGCTGGATGTATTCTGTGGAGTGGCAGAAACGAGGATTGCCACATGCACACATTTTGATTTGGTTGGTTGAAAAGATAAGGCCAAATGAGGTTGATGCAGTGATATCAGCTGAAATCCCTAATGTACAAGTAGATCCTGGATTGCATGAGGTAGTTATCAAAACATGATAAATGGTCCCTGTGGAACTCTTAATCAAAATTCACCGTGTATGATGGATGGTAAACGTTCGAAACGATATCCACGGACATTAATATCGGAAACAATTACTGGTAATGACGGTTATCCACTGTATCGTCGCCGATCGACAGCAGACAATGGAAGATCAACAATTGTAAAAATAAATCAACAAGATATTGAGATAGATAATCGCTGGATTGTTCCATATTCACCCATTTTATCAAAGACCTTCAAAGCACACATCAATGTTGAATCTTGCCATTCAGTGAAATCTATTAAATACATTTGCAAATATGTAACCAAAGGGAGTGATATGGCTGTGATTGGAATTGGTGCAGAGAATTCCAATGATGAAGTTACTCAATACCAAATGGGCCGCTATGTTAGTAGTAATGAAGCAATTTGGCGAATATTTTCTTTTCCAATTCATGAGAGACACCCTTCTGTTACTCACTGTGCATTTAGAAAATGGACAAAGAGTGTATTTTACAGCAGAGAACGCAGGTCAAAGAGCTGCTCATCCACCATCTACTACATTAACAAGTTTTTTTGAGACATGTCAAAACGATAGTTTTGCACAAACATTGCTATATTCTGAAATGCCAAAATATTACACTTGGAATCAATCCTCAAGGAGATTTATACGACGGAAACAAGGAAAACCAGTACCAGGATACCCAGATGTATATTCCACCGATGCGAATGGTCGAATTTATTCAGTACATCCAAGCAATGATGAATGTTTTTATTTACGACTGCTATTAGTCAATGTACGTGGCCCAACATCATTCCAACATTTACGAACTGTTGATGGTGAATTGTGTGGATCCTACAGAGAAGCCTGTCAACGTTTACAATTGCTAGAAAATGACGCTCATTGGGACCAAACTCTCAGTGATGCTGTAATATCTTCACACGCTCATCAAATACGAACATTGTTTTCTATAATCATATCTACATGCTTCCCATCAAACCCAATTGATTTGTGGATCAAGTACAAAGATTATATGTGTGATGATATTTTGTGTCAAATACGGAATAGAATGGGAAATCCAAATATGCAAATCAGTGAAGAAATTTACAACGAAGCATTGATTTCAATTGAAGACATGTGCTTGATGATATCAAACAAACTATTAATTCAATTAGGCCTGGCCGCGCCCAATCGTCCAATGCATGAATCTTTTAACCAAGAGTTGCACCGAGAAAAACTGTATGATCTCAACACTTTGAAAGAATTAATTCAAACAAATCTTCCACTGTTGAATGAACAACAGAGGTATGTATTTGATACTCTTATGAAAGTAACAAATGATGAAACTGGGGGGATTTACTTCTTAGATGCACCTGGTGGTACAGGAAAAACTTTTTTGATTTCATTAATATTAGCAACAATTCGCTCACAAAATAAAATTGCACTTGCACTCGCTTCGTCGGGAATCGCAGCAACTTTGCTTGAAGGTGGTCGAACAGCCCATTCAGCACTAAAATTGCCATTTAATATGCAAAGCAATGAAACTCCAACCTGCAACATTTCGAAGAACTCTGCAATGGCAAAGGTTTTTCAGCAATGTCAATTGATCATTTGGGATGAATGCACGATGGCACATAAAAATTTTTTGGAGGCTTTAGACAGAACCTTAAAAGATCTACGGAGCAATCAGAACCGATTTGGTGGTGCAATGATTTTATTAGCAGGAGATTTTCGTCAAACATTGCCAGTGATTCCACGATCAACGCCAGCTGATGAACTCAACGCATGTCTAAAGTCATCCAATTTGTGGAAATATTATGTCAAAGTACTTCATTTAAGCAAGAATATGCGTGTTGAGTTGCAAAATGACCAATCTGGAAACATATTCTCTAAACAACTCATTGACATTGGTAATGGCAATTTTCCTATTGACATGTTGACTGGATGCATTAACTTTCCTCAAAGTTTTTGTCATTTAACTCAATCAAAAGAAGAACTCATTCAGAAGGTATTTCCAGATGTTGCTCAAAATTACAGAAACCATGATGGGTTAAGCGAACGAGCTATATTGGCAGCCAAAAACATTGATGTAAATGAATTAAATTTCAAAATTCAAGAACAAATTACAGGCGAATCGAGGATATATAAATCAGTTGATTCGGCAACTAACCAAGACGATGTAGTTAACTATCCACCGGAATTTTTAAACTCGCTGGATTTGCCAGGATTGCCACCTCACAATCTTCAATTAAAGGTTGGATCGGTAATTATAATGTTGCGAAATATCAACCAACCGCGCCTTTGCAACGGCACACGATTAGCGATTAAAAAAACTACTAAACAACGTGATAGAAGCAACTATATTGAAAGAAAAGTATAAAGGAGAAGATATTCTCATACCGCGCATCCCAATGATTCCGACTGATGTGCCATTTGAGTTTAAACGACTACAGTTTCCAGTGCGGCTTGCTTTTGCTATGACCATAAACAAGTCCCAGGGGCAATCATTAAGTGTTTGTGGTATTAATTTGGAAAACCCATGTTTCTCACATGGTCAATTGTATGTTGCCTGTTCCCGTATTGGAAAACCATCAGATTTGTTTGTCTATGCGCCAGGTAATCAAACAAAAAACATCGTTTATCACAAAGCACTACAATGAAAATAGAACTGATTTTTTTTGTTAATAATTATGATTTACATGATTAAAATTACTTACTTTTAAATGCTTATAGTGTTTTATTTCATTATTTTTAATTCACACCGAATTATTACCAGGGTGACGGTTCTGTTCAGGATAATGTTTTGCAAAGAATATAAAAAAGGTAGGAACAAAACACTGCCACATTACAAATTTTTTTGACAGGACGAAGTCTGTCGGGTCAGCTAGTATAAAATATTTTTGAGAGGCCCACAAAGAAAAAATGTTTTCCGACGGCGTTTTTAAATACATTTAGGCTAGTGAATTGGAAAAAATAGGCGGTGGAACATGCGAAAATAATTAGGATATGTGATTTTGGTCATTTTTTGCTGTTTTTTTCTGTCCTGGCCCTACATAACACCCGTTTCGTGCCATCTTACATATATTTCGTCCTCTCACGAACGCCCAGACTCATAGCGCTTGTAATGCCCACCACAGAATTTTCTGGAAATTGGTGACAAAAATGGCGTGGACGTTGATGTGTTCGAACAATCTTTGCTCATCTCATGAGCATCGTATCCAACAGCCATGCGTATACGTACAATGGCAGCGCAATCGACAAATGAGATCACACGAGTAAGTAGTCTTTCGTGGCCTTTAATTTGGGAGCGATCGAATGTGAAATTCCCTCGGTAAACGCGAGCTACGGAAATATCTCGCCGATCTCATAGCTCATAGAATGATTGTTGAACTGCTGAGAGGATTTAGTCAAGATCAATCATGATTATGGTTGTAATCATTATTATAATTAACTAACTGACCCGGCGAACTTCGTACCACCTAACAAGCAATCAACTTAGTTTAGTTACACCATTTATAAATCAAGAGCGGCTGTTTCGTTTTTAATCATGTTTAATTTATTATAATAAAATAAGGATACAAATTCAATAAAACTACGCAAATGAGTACCAAAATTGCTTGTCAGAAAGACATTTTCTTTATCGAATCTACATAGGGTGGATCGGAGAAAGTTTACGCGGATTTTTTTTCAATGAATTTTCTTACGTTTTAGCTTAAGAAATTTTGGGCATTGTGGTTTTATAAAGCAGTTAAGGAAATAAAAATTATACGGATTCAGTTGTTGGCTATTTGTGTTATTAACAGCAAAACATTTTTTTTAGGACCAAGCCTGTTGCGTAAGCTTTGCCCGTTCACGGGGCAGGTTAACACAACGCCAGACCGACGCTTGACTGATGCTCAAAATCGCGTAAGGAGAGTCCCTATGAAGCAGCATTCGTATCAAATCACTTTAGGCGCGCCAGTTATAGTATCTCTCTCTGTTTGGAAAAAATGCACTGCGTAAACGTGCTGCATGCGTAAACGCCCCACGGTGTGCCACACACATTCGGGTTTAATGTCTTGCGTCAAGCACCTTCTGATAAACAACAGTTTTTGTTTGTTATCAGGCGCAAGATAAAGCGGATGAAGCTAAATAAATATAGCGAAGCGAAGCAGTGACGCAGCGAGGGGGGTTTTTAGGGGTTAAAACCCCCTCAAGAGCTCAGAGAACTTTTATATAAAAACTTTTGTTACTAATAGTAGGGGGACGGATGAGTAACAAACAAAACATATATTTCACTATTCACACTGCCGCAAAACCCACTATTTTGAACCATTTATCTTAAAAAATGTCTGGGGGAGGGCCCCCACACCTTTCGCTTACCTTAGCGAGTTTTCTATACCCTACAGACTCGTAGTAATACAGCGGATGGTTTACTGACTCGTTAACATACCACGTTTAATTGACCATGAGAAAATCACTGGTTTTCATTAGCACATGAGCACAAACATCACAAAAACTGAAAGTCTGACCATGCGATTTGTTAATCGTTATCACGAATACAACACGATTTCGAAATTGAATACGTTTAAGCACAAAGGGGCATATATGTTGGGATCATGGAATCTTCGGAATGAGAACTTCCTTATCTTTGAATTTTCCTTAGAGTATAGTGGCGTGAATCACATTCATCATCATTTTTTTTAAATCGCTAAACGCGTTCCGTTGGATAGTTTTGGTTTGTTTAGGTTTCGAAAGATCATGAACACAGAGCCTACATTGAGCTGTAAATCATGCCTTGTTAAGCCAGGTACGTCCAAGGACTTCAAATATTCAGATAGATAGTTGGTGATTTCGTCTTCGTTTGTTTCACAGTTAAAAGATTTGAATTCGTGCAGAGTACCAACTATTTGATCCTGAATTACCTAGTTTGAGTAATCCACATCTTCGTTCTAGGCCGTCACAATTGATCGCTCTATCAACCAATTTTGATTTTTGTGGTGATCAATCATATTCTGAAACACTTTGTTGATGAGCTCACCTTCCGATTAAACTAATTTTCAAACATTCCGAGGAAGTGACATCAAACTGCTCAATTCCTCGACAGGGACACGGACATTACCGTTTGCCAACAATTGCTTGGATATTTGTTTACAAACACGGTAGTGAAGACACAACTTGAGCTAGGCTTACAGTTAGCTCGAATTGAACTTTTTAAATGCAATTTCAATATTTTGAATATATTTAGTAATTTAAATGTTATATTGCTACGAAGTTCAGTTATTAAATTGGTAGAAACAAAACAAATAATTTAAATTGTAGTTTTGACCGACTTATCAATTGTTGTTGCGTTACTAACTCCTAAATACATATCACTGTGAAAAGTATAAATTTTTTTGTGAAATTATCTTTTTTTAATGTCCTATATATTATCCGGGGCTGAGACGAATCCAAAGAACCTAATATCATTAAAATCGGTGCAGCCGTTCTCGAGTTATAAGTGTTCCTCTAACTAAACTGATTTTCGACTTTCTTTTACATATGTAGATTGGCAAGAATGTCGCCAATCCATCATGCCATTCCTAGCCATTGGCGCCACATTCCCCCGAACGCAGCTGCCATTGCCCGCGCCAACTATTAACAAACATCCGCTGCGCACATTGTCGACGGCAGCGCCAGTTGTAAGGAAGGCGGCGGTGCGTGCTAGCGCCAATGGGCTGTTTGCGCTAAAGCGCAGTGCGGCATGCGCGCTTACGTTGAGGGACATTCAGGCGATATTCATTCCCTTTCGCATGTCAGCCGCCCCTTGGCGGAAGGGGAGGAGCTGGGGATAATCACAAATACATACACTGAGTAAACGGGCCTAAGCGTTTCTTAGAAACAACAAATTCACATTTTTACACAGCAACACCACTGCGCGGTCGAGTGATTTACAGCGAAATGACCGTCCTGGATTTACAGCGAAACGGGATTCGAGAATAATTGAAAAGAATATCCAGAATACCCTCCACCACGTTCTTTCTTGTTTATAACTCGTAAGGTGTGACATGTTGTAAAGAAGCGTTGGATAGTTTCACACATTTTGGATTTGCTGAACATTATTTCCTATTTGAGAATTACCACTCTCCAAAGATCTGTTTCATAGTGCAAATTAAAGTTTTGCGGAAATTGCAACCCGCATTGTACGATATACACCATTGTTAGTCTTGAGTTCCGCCTAACGAAACTTTGAGGTATTACAAACATTTTCAAGTTAAAGCTAAAGTGGCACAGCGTTTCAGTAGTCGCCTATCGGTAATAGGGAACTTGCATATATTTCAGATATAATCAATCGCCCCAAAATTATATAAAAATATATGTTTGCATACCTCGGTGAAAGTTTTTTAAAATTATTTTATGACGTGGTTTGCGATATTTAATGCATCAAAGTTCACGAGAATTTTCAAATGCAAGTGAGAATCGAAAACTCCCGATGATTGGCTGGTATAAAAATGACGTCATAGTTCAGTACGAGGAGGCACGGCGGCACGGCCATAGTAGAGGTTGCATACTTGAATACATGCGACGGCGTGGTTATGATTCATTTATTGAAGTGCAGACGTATTGGAGTTGTTCATTGAGACTTCAGGGCTATTATTTGATCTATTTCTCCTCCATTGAAAGCGATAGATTGCGTAAAGATGAAGGAATATGGTTATTCCTAGGCTGGTCCTAGCAAGCTCCCTGTTACTGATTCCATCATGATAACAGGGTACTTTAGTGAAACTGCAGACTTCATCGGCGCCGAAAGTCGTTGCCGAGAAATGGAAAGGTATAGAGCGTTCCACATTTAGTTGACAGTACGGGCCTTATGGATAACAGTGTTGCCAAGCTTCCGCTCCGCCGACAGGCATCCTAACAGTGTATGCAACCACACGTAATATGGCGCCAAAACGGTTTAGTTCAAAAAGGAGTTAGGGATCGCACGAAAGACTGCGTAAATTAAGGATTTTTTTAGCGTATATTACAATACCTTTGCTGCAGTATAAAAGGAAAAGTCTTTTGTTATTTCATGTACGTACTTATTCAATGCACAAACTGAATAATGAATAATCTGTAATGTAAAAAATAACAATAAATTAAAGGATAATAAAAATTATAGCCGCTCCTCAATGAGACAAAATTTCTATTCCTTCCATATTATGCAATATTTTTTGGCTCTAGCTAGTATTACATGAAAGGCGATGTTGTATAAGACATCATCAATCTTTAATTTTTCAAAATTTTCCCGTACTTGGTTTATTGTAAATTAAAGATCTCTTTTCAAGCTGACATCTTCAAAGCTAATTTCCTTAATGTTCTCTTTCCTTCGCCTTGTAGTAGGCAAAGATTCCAATTTCCTTGAGTAATAAGAGGCATTATCTACCACTATAATTGATCCTTCGGGTAAGTTTGCAAGAAGTGAGTGCTCAAACCATCTCTCGTAACACTCGCCACCCACTTCTTCATGCTCATCCATTGAGTTCTTTTTGTACAGAAACACATGCGATGCTCCTTTTATGAACCCATTTTCCGTTCCTGCGTGTATAATTGCAAATCGTCCTCCTCGGGAAGTGGGGGCCAAGCCCAGTATTTAGTCCGGCAAGGAAAGCTTGACGCGGATTTTCTAATTGTTTGTTTCGCAAACTAATGTTCACTATTTGTCCAAAATTAATCCAACTTTCGCCTGTAAATACACTCGTCCTGTGTTCGCGACGATATTTTTTTAGCTACCCTAGATATTTAATTGTGCCACCAACTAATAATAACATCCGTGTCGATAAGGATGATTCTTTTCCCCCTCCGTTCGTACACGAAGCCTATGTCCAAAAGACGACGATATAGTGTTGTCCTTTTGTAATCTGGGAGAATACTATCCATATATACCGAGTTTAAGATGGATTTTAAAGTCGGAGGAATAATTTTCACGAAGGATTCATGTACCTTCCTTCTAATTCCCGATCTCACCAAACCGTCGGAAATCACTGCCCTCGAATTTTTGTAAGGCTGTCTAATTTCTTTAGTTTTTGAAGGAGTTACCAATGGACCACGGGAGCTTTCCTTTCTCACTCTGTAAATAGTGAACTCCTAGCACCCAGTAGCCTTCGAAGCTTCTTGGCAGGCCTCACTAATGCTGAGAGATTTCCTTATGTACGAGAAGACTTTGAGCACCAATCGTCTTTCGCGGCTTATGAGCTTCTCACCTTTTCTCCTCTTCTTTGTATCGGACATATTGATTGGGCGTGTTACAGCAAAGATAAGTGTAAAACACACTTCACAATTCTCAAGTTCAATACACCACACAACACTTGTTCACTCCAAAAAAATGCAATGACAAACTGAACGCCTTCGTAAATTCTTCCCTCGGCCCCTTCGGCCTGGGTCGCTTTTGGGGCAGGTTTTATGGTACCCTATGAAAGGAACTCAGAAAAAACCCAAGCCCCCTTTTGTAAATGCGTGCACTGGATGGGGTAGTGTTTGGTACAGATTATGAGATATTCTTTTTCTTGGTTTCCCCGATGGGACCTAAACACCCAAGGCGAAAGAGTCTTACTTCCAAGCCGCTTGCTTACTTTCGTGTATCAATATATTCAGATAAAAACACTGCTGTTACGACGTATGAGTAGGTATTCTCTGTTTAGGATATCAAACGAATACATAAATACATTTCATAGTATACATTGACAAAAAACTCCTTTTCCGCCCGAGAATTTTCCCTCTGCACGCAAGAAAAAGCAAGAAGCCCGCCCAGCGGCACCGTAATATTTTTTCTTAAAATAAAAACCTTGTAACTCGCTTCAGAATTGATGTAAGTCAATGATTTTTTCACCAAAAATAACCTTGTAGTTTTCTTCACATTTGATACGCAGCATATTGGGACCTACGACGTAAGAAACGTAAGTTAGTAAGCGACTACTTTTTACCTTGCAAAAATCAAAATTTTCTTGTCCTAAAGTGTGTTACGTCGGCATAACAACATTAAAACTCAATATTTGTACAATTGATGAAGACCTTCTATGAGAGAATAGTGTGAAGATTTTTTTGCAGAAGATTCAATTCAATACAGACAACGGTCAGGCAGAAATTGCGAGAAGAAGATAAAGTAAAAAAATACACGTTTCTGACGGAAATTTACGGAAATGTTTTTTTATAGCTTTTGTTATAATTTTTATCAAAAAACTATTGGTGCCAATGAATGCAGCACCTTTTTCTACATTGGAATAAAATTTTTAATCAGTGCATAACGCAACTTTAATTTTCGTGCTGTTGTTGACAACACCGCGCTCCTGGCCTTATGGAGATTAACATGGGAAACGATTCTCCATAAGAGCCCATACTGTCAACTAAATGTGGAACGCTCTATAGCTGATGTGCATCTGAAATGTTTTATAGTTCATAACAAAGTGAGACTTGCGCATAATATTGGCGAAAGCGTATACTCCTGTGAAATGTGTATTCTTTTGGCAGTCCGGTAGAGAGTCTTATGGTGAACTTATTTCCACCTCGAAGCTGTCGATGATACTTTCAACTTAAAAATACCTTGCCTGGAGGGCGACAGGAAGCTCTGAGGAAGCCAGACTATTAATGTTTCAATTTAGTAGCGATAATATAGACGAACTTCCAACACAATCTACCATCTTGTGACTCAAAAACCCTGAAGCCACTTCCTATTCTGCAGAAAGAATCGGTCAATCGCACTTCGATCAATATAATAAACTAGAGATGTGCGAATGGTATCCGCGAATACTCGAATACCTCGAATACTAGAAAGTATTCGATATTCGAGGTCTCGAATAGTTATGCGAAAAGTACCGCCTCGAATACCTCGAATACTTTGAATTTCGCGTCGTACACTGTCGCACGCACGTCGTTGGTAGTTGACTCGGAAAATTGTACAGAACTCTAGTCTTTTAGTGCATGCAGCGCCGTTATAGGCAAGTTGACGAACTACATCAAATTCGCGGGTCAGAGCTGTGAAAAGAGTTCGACGTGGGGAACCTAAATTGATCCGGGTGAAAAAATCCGAAAATCCCAGGTTTCCCCCACCAGGAAACTCCAGCGCCGTGGGATAGTAACATCGGCACATTTCCCACGATCTGCTATCCCCCTCCATTCAGCATTCGCCTCACCCACTCTGACGCTTTCATCTTCTCCGAAATCAAACAAAAGTTCCTCGCTCGGGCATGAGTCGTATTACGAAGACCTTAGCTTCGAAAAAAATATCAATTTACGCGAGAAAAATAAAGACGTGTCTCACGCCCCCCTTTTCTAACCCACTGAACTTTTTCTGCCTACCTGCTTCGAAGTTCTCCATTTCTGGAGCTCAACTGCTGCATGAGTACCGTGGGATAGTAACATTAGCGCATTTCCCAAGATCCTCTATCCCCCTCTGAGGCTTTCCTCTACTCCGAAATAAAAAAGGTCCCAGCTCGCGCAGGGATCATATTACGATGACCTTAGCTTCGAAAAAAATATCAAGTTACGCAAGAAAAATAAAAACATGTCTCGCGCCCACCCCCTTTTCTCACCCACTGACCTTTTCTACCTACCTGCTTCGAATTTCCCCCTTTATGAGTCATCTACTAGCCCGAAAGGTGTCTAGCAATGACTTTCGGCAATTATTATTACACCTTTATTGGATTGAAATATTAGTAATGTGCGCGTAATTTAAAAAAGAACAAGACCAAACGCGACGCATTTCTGACTTTATTTAAGCATTTTACGCGAGGAAATAAATGTCAAAATAGGACGGAGGTTTGGCATTCTGGCGAGACTCGATATGAGTAGCAGAGCTTCTCGGAAGTGGATGTGGTATTTTTTTCCGAAAACATATATCAAGTTACAATTTATGAGTGGTGCTATAAATCTTTATTGTTACAGTCCCAGACTAAGGGATATTTTCTCAGGATATTTGGTTTCTCCCTGATAGCGATTCCAATTCATCTTCTTATCTCGTGTAAACTCCCAAAGATGGACTGAAAATAATTGAAGAAAATCCGGCGGAGAAGAGCTTGTATTTTACAACATGCCTCAGATTGTCAGCTAGCACTTGGCAGCAGGAGTGGGGGTAAAGCAATGTTAGTTGAATTAATTATATGCCCAATTGTTTCCATAAAATTAAAATATTCCATTAATCAGCTAAATTCCTGTTCGCTTCCTTCAAAGGAAATCAAAATTATGCCCCAAAATCTTGTGTTGCCTGCTGCACAGGCAACCGAGTCAAACATTCCAGCATTCATCGTTTAGTATTCGAGGTATTCGAATATTCGAGCAATGATTTAATATTCCAATTCGATATTCGAGTTCGAGAAATCTTCTATTCGACCCATCTCTATAATAAACACAACGTCTTCAGGTTTTAAGAAGTTACTTTTGTAATGAATGCCTTCCTAAAGTAGCATTAAAATGTGAATATTTTCCAAACAGAGTCTTTAATACATTTTGGGAGCTTTTCTCACGAAATATCTGAAACCTACTCTAAAGGCGAGCTCATCGTCATTGCGATCGGTTGTCACTTAAAAATTCCGTATCGGAAATCCTAGAGGGATGACCTTCGACGATGACCGTGAATACCTGCACTCTCACTATCACTGGAACCCGTGGTGAAAATATCATCCCAATATCCAATTTCTATTTGGTTTTAACTGGGGAAAGAGCAACATAGAACTGCACATTCTTTGGGCAACTTTGGGTTTGACTTTCCCTCAAACACCCCATTTCCCCTGTGGTGCACATCAGTCCTATCTTTATACGATGGCCTGACAACCTTTAAATGGATGCTTGGTTTATCCTAACAACCAACGAAATGGAAATTGCTGATCCACACGTCTTCCTCTATCTCCACAGTTTCCAAATCAAGGGCCGCGGAACATTACTCTTGTGACTCAATTTTTTTTAAAAGCAAGCAACGGCGTAGAATAAAATCAAAGAATGCTGCGATTCATTTTTTGCGACCACCTCTGGATTCCATTCTTTTTCCATCTACCACTTCCTTATCTTTCGGGGTAAACTATGGGACAAGATAATGTTCAAATATTTTCATTAATTTATAACAAAATATAAGTTCTAAAAATACCCAAAAGCCATTTTATTAATCCGCACTGATGAGTGTAAATTAATGTGGAAGATGAATGCTGTAGACGTAGTTGTTTTCCTTAGGTTGAGTTGCAAAGTTCATGAAGTTGACAAAACGGCTAATTTTTCGGTGCGCGGAGTCATTTATTGCACTGGCCGTGTCTACATTTTTGAATTTTTTTGTAATAAAATAAATCAGAATTTAGGATAAAATTTCCTTTAAAATGACGTATAGTTCATTATTATAGCATGCAGTGAAGCCAGGATATAAATTTGCAAAGTACAGCGGCACATCATTTTGACGCCGACAGTAGAAGAAAACGCTGTCTTCTTGGCTGGCACTCGAATGCATGAGGATCAACGTTGCTCGATATTTTCATATCGAACTATCGAAACATCTCAGTTTCAAGTTATTCAGTCGATGAAATATGGAAATATTATTTATATTAAAGTTATCTTCGCTCACATAGCACACGGGTTTATCATTCCGTTTATTATACTCTTATTTTTCCGTAACGCTCATCCTGAGAGACGGCATGCATCGAGGCTTTTCTTTTAATTTCCTCCGTGGGAATGCAGACGAAAATTTTTTCTGGGGTGTTATTGCGCAGAGGAACAATGCACCACTTGTAATTTTTCCTTATTTCACCCATGTTCTCCTTTAAACGCAACGTGGCTCTTCCAAACCTGCAGTTACTGGGCTTGGATCTTGGACTCCTACTGAACTATGACGTCACGGCCTAAGATTAGTGGGGACGGTATTTTTTAGCCCGCGAAACTCGGGAGACTTTTGGGAGTCATTTTCTAGTGTATAAACTGAATTTTAAGCGGAAAAAAGTATATTGCGGTATTAAATGTTTACTGTAGTATATCAGCATACTGTTTATAAAAGGAGTATGCAGTTTCCCTATTATAAAAGCGGCCCAAATACCGTGTTTACATATCCTTCCATTGAATTCGATCCAGGGCGGTCTGGGCCGGTCGTCAATCGCCGAGGGCCCAGAGCTTTGGGGCCCATCCATAACGCTCGCCGCTATCGCGAAGCGTATTTGAAAAGTGAGGTATATGATAAAAATATTCGGATTACTAGAACCCAGTTTTTTTGCAAATTCTACGTTTACATAACTTGCTGTATTTACAGCATAATCGGTTTAAAAATATTATGTAGGTATAAAAATATTTATAATAAAGAAAGAAAAATATTTTTTGTAAGGGCTATTAGAAAAAGTCAACTAAAGTTTTTTTTTAGATATCAGTGAAGTTTCAAGGAAAAAATTCGCTAATAGATAATAGAATCATAACACACAATTAAGTGTTATAAGTTATGAAATTCCAACTTTTCGTGGTATTTTTTCTAATGACAAAGCTATTGTTTAAAATAACTTTTATCTCGTTTTAAAGGGTCAGAATAGCGACAAAAATCATTTCCGGGCACGTTATTTCCTAAACTTTTCAGGGGGGGAGTCGAATACTCCGTTGAGGGGGGCCATCTTTAGCAGCAGCCAGGGGTCCCCAATCATCCCGCACCGCCGCTGCGTTCAATATTTATACTCATATTAGTGCCCGTGATCAAAGGTTTGAATGAGATGATGTACGCCAGGCAATAATAAGGTCCGATTTACTCGTGGCATTGCAGCAGTACAATCTTACGCATTTGCGAGAGCGCATTGCGCCGTGTAAATCGGTGGATTGCTGGAACGCGAGATGGCGAAATACTCCCTCTGTTCATATATCATTCGTGCACTCTTGCGATTGAACGCCAGACTGGCAAACAAATGCAGTTCTGTGGTGAGCAATTAAATACTCCGCGAAAAAAAGCCGTAACAAGGCGTCATATCCATTCTCAATTGTTCAAGCAATCTAAGCCTAGCGCGCAGCCTCCGAGTCTCCAGCGGCTCCCAGCCTTATTCACTTAACATCTGTGTAACGCTGTCTGTACGCCCGTAGTAGTTTTTGACGAAACGCGCAGCCTTCCTTTGTATTTTATTCAGCTCGCGAATTAAGTCTTTCTGCAACGGATCCCATACGCTCGCTTCATATTCAAGGTGCGGTCGGACGAGAGCGAAATAGCACCTTCCTTTCACTTTCTCATCCCCAATTGCGTAGTTTCCTTCATCAAAGAAAACGAAAGGAATTGATTACGATTCGTTATACGCCAGAATGCAGAAATACCGGTATAGACGAATGGCAATGGTCAATTTTATCCTCATTTGAAAAAGGCCAGATTGGCGCCCATGCGATGCCACTCCACGTGACGTCACAGGGACCTAGTTTTTATACGAGTAGATAGGAGTTTTACATCGTCTGAGATTACCAATGCATGCAGGAGGCACAGAGCTCAGGGAAACATGTCTTAATTATCACCTATTAAAACTGGCTAAGGTGGGAAAGTTTTCTTCGTTTGATAAGGTATTAATAATCCTTATTTAAGCCAAGCGCTACCAGCTAGAATGGTACTCTGCTACCATCCTGCGTCGTATCAGGGCTCAAAGCCTCACCCCAAGGTCACCTCACGTGCGGCAGCGGGAACCAGAACGACGTCACACGGAGTTTTCCCATCATTCATACTTAGCCGTCGCGTTTTCGCGCGCTTGAAAATTTTCACTTTTCATTTAATCCCGAAAAATAGATTTCGTCATTTAAAAATCTAAAAGCGTGAAATTCGTATTGCAGGAGTAATAATCTTTCGATTTAGGCAGTAAAGAAATATTAGGAAACCGCCCTATTCTTCCCACAATGCGCTTGACGAATCCTAATTTCTTCAGGGCTATGCTACATATCTTCTATGTTATTTCTACTGTATAGATACCTTTTTCTCAACTTATACGCAACCAAACTCTACAAACGAGGTAACAAAATGCATAGAATTTATCAGAGAACACGCGACGGCTTATCTTGCTTCCTAAATATTGCTATTGTTTCCTAAAATTGGTTTTTAAATAATTATAAAAAAACAAAAACCGGTAAATCTTCCTGACGTTAACGGTGCACAAACTGATACACTTGTTCATTTGCACACAATATCTCGCATTCTTTAAATAACTTTTATCAAAATGCGGCTGATTCCACATTCAAGTCTCCTGTTGATACGTAGGTGTGAGTCATCATGTGCGTTTAACAGAGGATAGTGTAATTACTTCCAATGTTGTGTTTAAAGAGGTCCTCTGACCTCAATTTGTACATGAACATTCCAATTAAATTTGTACATAAGACCCTGCCTTTTTTTCTACATATTAAAATTAGAAATGCGCCTATCCCTCTGTGGACGTGCATTGAAAAGAGCGGGGGAAGCCCGCTGGGAGCGGGCGCAGCACGCTCGTATTACTTAGCAGCACGCTCGTGTTCCCCACGGGATGTTCGAGGTTATCGTAACTCTTAGGTACTTCACCTCGTCTGTTTTCCTTATCTTAATACCATCCACTGCATAAACATGGTTATATTTGGACGAATTCCGCAAAAAAGTCTACCGACATGCATTTGCTCAGATTGAGTTCGAGTCCCAACTCTTAGTTCCACAAATGAACTTTTTTAAATCCGATATTAGAATTTCATAGTCAGAGTGATCACTTATTTCGCGACAGATGACAGCGTCGACAGCAAATAAACATATTTTATTGCTAATTCGGGATCAGAGGTTTTTAATGCACGTAATGAACAAAAGGGGGCCGATTACGCTTCCTTGAAGAACACATGATGTCACTTAAACTACATCGGAGCAAATTCCGTCAAGAACTACTTTTTGTTTACAATCATTCAGGAATTCGCGCATCCAGTTTACCACTGTTTCGTTTAATCCGCATGACTGTAATTTGTATAAATGTTTTTTGTGAAGTACCGCGGCGAAAGCTTTCTTAAAATCTAGATATAATGCGTCAACTTGTCTTTTCGATTCCCCGGATTTGAGAGCGTCAACTTGGCAAACGCGTGCGGGAAGTGCCTTGCGGTGACCGATTGAGCAATCGACGCAATGGCAGTGCTGATGAGCGCAATGCAGTCTCTTTGCTCTCCACGCTAAACTCCCGATGGTGTCAAAGACGAACGAAGCGTGAAAACCCGGTAAGTCATCACCTGCCGTGCAACGCGTTAGAGTTGGCGCACCTAATGCCGTGCCAATGCGACCTTGTCGAGGGAAAGATATTCTCTCTGGTTCTTCGGCGGGTGAGTTTCGCCATCACTTCGAGCATCGTCATCAGGGACGAATTGCATCCACCGCAGCCCTGACGATGTCATGGAGGAACTTAAGGACTCGGTGCACAACCCGGGAGATTGAGTCCGCCGGCAAGCACCATCCCTGAAGGGGTTTGTGGTCCTTCGATTACGCAATCCGAGGATTCGTTGGGCAGTTCGGCGCTTTACCTTATGACTTTTAAAAATTAATAGATACTTAGCAACTCATTGACAGGTCAAAATGCATCGCATTCGCCAACACTTCCTCAAGAAGTGGCAATCTATTTCGGGGTTCCCACAATTGCACAACACTTGTTCTTATCGTAGCTAGTAGATTTTACGTAGTCTGGAGGAAAAGCATTATCATGGTCTACACTTGGAAGATCATTCGCACAAATGAGCTTGCTGGGACACAATAATTGTTGTGCTAATCAAGTGATAGGCGAAGCGAAGTGAGGAAGTCACGCAATGCCTCGCGCGCCGGATGGCCAATAAGAGTTCCCCCCGACGCGTGTTTGTACCGCACGCGGTGTGAGATTGCGGGCACCAGCTGCAACGTCAGTGATGCGTGCAGTGCAGAGGCAGCGTGGGAGGGCCCCAAGGCCACTCAATGATGGCCCATCAGCGTCCTCCGCCGTCTTTTATTGAATTGTGGTGGGACATCTGCGATCGGGGTAGCATTCGCGCGGGGATTCTCTACGGATCTCAAACTCGGACAAGCTGACGAGGATGTATGTGTTGGGTGTAGAGAGAGAGGGTGTAGAGAGAGAAGGACATTTCGAATCGCAAGGGGCTCCGGGGGAGTGACTGATGCGAGAGTGCTCCATTCGAATAGTTACCGTCTAGGTCCACGATGGAGGCTATTTCCTCCCACGCCCTGTCCCTCTCCTCCTTGATCCTGTATTTTCGGTCGCGAATGTTGTACAGGAAGGGATAATTGTCTCGCACTTCGCTGAGAATCACCTCCTCGATGCTCTCCAATACGGCGTCTTCGCTGCCCACTTCCATCACGACAACTTCCTCGCGGGGCCAACGGCTCTCGCCCACAATCAACATGAACAACGAAACAACACAGCGACACAACGAACGGACGCCCCGCTGTTTGTGTCGAGCTGCATCCGGCGACGCGGCAGCTGCGTTGTTTCTCGGCTGGCTGCTGCAGCCGCGGCGGCGGCGGCAGTTGGCCTTGGCTCTCATTGGCTGGCTCGCCTCGGCGTGGCGGGAATGCGGGTTATCGACCAGGGGGAGGGGGCGGAGGGGAAGACCACCTCCCCTCCACCTGCCCCTTTCCGTCGCGGAGATACGCCACGCGCGCGCTGCCTAGCGGCATGCGGCGGAAGCACGTCCGCTGAGGCGCCGACGCGCGCAACGCAACACTCATATGCGAGGCAAGTAAACATTGCGATCGCGTAAACCATTGTTTCTCAAACTTTTTCGAGCCACCGCTCCCATGGGGCCTATACTCAACCTATAAACCTATACTCAACGCCCCCCTAATCGGTGTTTTTAAAATTATAATCAGAATCATACATTAATTAATCAAATGAGGAACATTGTAATAATTAAATAAAAAACAATGACCAATTAAATGTTTATTTAGAATCCAATGGATGTATAGTCATCATAGTATATATAAATCATTCATGCAAATGATTTAATACACAATAAAAGGAACTTAACTGAGAATATACTTTTGTACAGGTTGGAATTTCCAACAAAAGAAGATCCTCAAATCTTTGCGTCATATTTTTATGTAAGGTAGTTAAATGGTCGCAAAAGACGCTCACTTAAGGGTTTGCGGAATAATGTCAAACATATAGGAGCAAGGATAAATTATATGTCTTTGTTTTCCATACCAGGCATGAAACTGGTTTTATATACACGTTATCATGCTCTGGAATTGTAGTAGTTTTACTTCGGGTAAACTGAAAATATGAATATTTCAACTATTTTATATAAATATTGTACATTTCATATACAAATGTAATGCATTTATCACGAGAGCGCAAAGTCAAAAATGGTACGAAGGCGTTAGTGCCAGAGTTCGGCACGTGCACTTTTGTCGTCTTTCACAGACAAACCAAACGACTAGGCTGAAGCTTCTCTTGAATTCAATTTCGAATAATAGTGGTCTAGTCGGTTGAGGGTGATCTAATATTTCTTTGGCTCCTATTCTGTCGTCATGAATCACATTAGGTAATGCAATTTCCTAATTTTTATTCATAATAAAGGGAGTTCAAGAAGCTGCTGCGGTGAAATTAGCTTTCATTCTTCACATTTCAGCTTCAAATTTTGTATAATATGTGTGTGCTTTGGTTCAATTAAAGTTTATTCCATAGCAGGGCCACCTTTTCATTTGACGATACATTATTAAGAGAAAGTTTGCGAAGAAATATGTTTACTGCTCAATTTACTCGTGAAGGCGAATTAGATTTAGATTATTACGTCGTGAGCCGCCAGAGGCGTATGGCAGGGGGTGCCTCACACAAAAAACTTCATTCAATCTACTATATTGGTCTCTTTAATGCTACGTGGGAAGAAAGACCAGAAATAATTATCGATTTGCGTGATTAACTCCTTATATCGCTACTTCGACGCTTCTCCAAGGTGGCGTTCGTTATTAAGTGGAATAACTACGTCTTGTAGTACGTTCGACTCGGAACAGACAAATTTTTCGAAGAGCTTTCTTCGGTACGTTGATCTCTCTTTGAGCGCATTCCACTGGAGGTTTTTTTTGTCATGTCGTTTGCCAAAACGCTGCTATCAAACCTGAAATCACCACTAACAAAAGAGCCGCTCTACGCTGGATTTCTTAATCTAAGACTAGTCCTACTGCATGAGGATCACAAATTGCGCAGTAATATTCAACTCTGGGCAGAACTAACAACAAAATCAGCTATTTCTTTGAATTTTGGTGGGCTTCCTCTCAGAGTTCTGCTATTTAATCTTTACATTATATTCGCTTTTCCCATTATATCCCTAATATGCTCTATGAATGATGATCTCTTCGATTAACCAACTCACGGTTCCGAGTATAATATCTGCGCAAGTGCTTCAACGTGCGGAAAATAAATACTTAAGAAGTCTGTCTGTTTTTTACGAATGCTTCCACAATTCACTAAGTACATTAATTTTTCAATTTCTCGCCTCATTAAATACCTTAGTATATAAATGCCTTCCTTTTATTCAAAGAATTATTTTGAATATTACCAATTGTCTGAAAAAGCTATGCTCCAAGGAAATGAACTATATAAAAAAAATCGTGATCGTGTGACTTAGATCATTAAACTGGGAATTTATTGAATTAATATCCAGCCAGCAAAGGGGAAATTTAATCTTATATATGCGAAGTATGAGAGAAAATGTCCTCGTTTTGAATAATTTATTAACCATTTCATGAAAACGTAAACAATATACTGTCCGTTTATTTTTGTAATATACTTCGCATCATAAAATAATGCAAAATATTATGTAATAGTACTATAACGATATAATCTGAAGAATTAAAAATCACATACCTTAACAGCCTCGATAATATCGCTGGAGTCGACTTCTTTGGAAAATGATTATTCTGGTAAATATTTGGTGTAAAACTACCGAATCTTGATGACCAGATTCCTCTCCGCATTCACAACCGTTTTATTCACACTGGACTTTACTGCCGAAGTTCTCTGTTTCGTGAAGTTGCACCAACGATAGACCAAATGAGACTTAACCCCTTTAAACGTTTCCCTTGTGCAGGAGAGGCTTGGAAATATTTTTCAACCGTTCTTACTTTAAAATCTAAGAAAACACATGGTTTAAATTACTTCCAGATGCGGGAATCAAACTAAACTTAAGAAAACGAAGACGAAAGGAAGGCTACGGAACCTTCGCATTTGTCACATTGCCATGACCCTCCGGCGCCCCCCTGTCGCCCCCCTTGGCACTTTTCGCCCCTATAGACTACAGCAATGCCCCCCAGGGGGCGGTAGCGCCCACTTTGGGGACCACTGGCGTAAACGAAGAATTCCTCGATCATTAGAGGTGATCACTAAATAGGACTGGGTCGCTACCCGCTTCTTCATATGCTGTATCCTCAAAACAAAAGTATCCGGTACTCGAAATGCCTGCAAGTAAATTGGAAAGTAACTACGAGGAATAGTTAGGGGAAGCGGATGGAGCGAGGAATCGTGAGCGCGAAGTTACCGCTACTCAGTCCATTAATAATTACTTTGGTACGTACGATTATCAGATGTAATCGATTCTGGAAAGTTGTCGTTATGTCTACCTCTATCGACAATCTGTTCATAGACTTCCGCAATAGGGAGCATGCAAGAAATTTGTTAATCCTGTTACTAAGTCTTATTGAATCGACAATTTTCTCACGAATGCAAATATAGAAGCCAAAAATTTCTCAGGACGCCAAAAACTTCATAAAATGCTAATCCTGAAACGCCTTCTCATTGGGTTGACGTCATCGCACGGCTCACCATTCTCTTCGCTGCGGGATTGGAGGTTTCAAGAGTTTGAGAGAAGAGAGTGGAAAGTACAGTGGCGTAACTATGGGGGGGACGAGGGGAATAAATCCCCCCCCCGAAGCCTCAGAGAAATAAAAATGATATTCAAATATATATTCTAGTATTGACTTATAGTAAATTTTAACGTGACCTTTTAATGAAACCCAAATTTTAAGTGCTAAAACTATGCAAAATGTATAATTGCAGGCATGTCATTTTTCCAAAATATCCTAAAAGGGGGGGTGGAGGGTGGGAGGTCGCCCATCCCCTCTCACCCCCAAAGCATATTCCTAGTTACGCCACTGGGAAAGTAAATAGCCACCGTCGAGCTTTCTAGTGGTTCTTTTAAGTACAAATTGACTGAGGAGGGATTTAAGATGGCTCAATAAGACGGTTTGCCTTTGGTTGACTCCCTTGTGGTCGCTAATTTCACAAGAAAAGAAAACAGTGATTCCTTCGTCACTGTCGCGATGCGTCGAGGAGAAGCGAGCAGATAAATAATTATGCGATTAATAACAATTATATTGCAAACGTTTTGGAATATTTATTTTTTGCCCAGTGAGATTAAATATATCCATTGCTAGCTCTGAAAATCTATCTCGTGTGTACACTAAGTGACCTAGCATGCGGAAATTGCATCTTTTTCTCCAATCGGCCAGTAGTAGAGGGCCCGATAACACTGAATATGGCAAAAAGACAATTTTTTTCGTGTCTCGATACCATTCTTGCTGATTCTTCAGTAAAACGACCTCTTGAATCCGAATATGGCATCCGTTTCCCCCCACCACCCACCATTTTCAGGGGGAAGCCGCCCTCTGTTTTTAATCACTTTTCACTAATTTGGAGGGATGAAAAGGATTAATTTAGCATTTATATTTCTTATCAGGCTTTTGAAAGATAAAAAGTTCTAAAAAAATGAACATGATATGGTAAGGAGGTAAAAATAAGGGGATTAGTTTCCGCGAATGATTAAAAATGATCAACTTTTCGTTTTTTCAAATTCTTTCTCATATTTTATTCATATTATCATTATTATTATTTTTATACTAAGGGCGGTTTTTTTTAAAGGTTTAAAAGTTCTTCATCACCACCTTGTTTTATTCTGCAATGTATCATCATTTTTCTTCCATTTTCATTCATTAATTTTTTGTGTTCAGCTCCTCTCCCATCGCCCTTCCACTCTCCGAGGGGAAGGGCCGCGCACAGGGGAGGTCCGCCGAAGGGGCTGGTTACCGCAACCTTGGACCCCATCCCTCCGCGCATGAGGCCCCCCTCCGAGTGAGACACCGCCCATATTATTGTATTCCTTCTGCTATGGCTCCATCCTCGTTTTAAGTATCGTGTCCCCGGATTCCACCTTTTCCACTTCGCAAAGGACACCGCATGTCAACGAAAGATTTCATATCACACTTGAATTTGCGGTAAAGATATTCCCTCCTGATTCTGCCCTCGATTCTTTTTTTGAAGTACTCTGCGTATTTTGGAGCCATTCTTTCGCATTTTTCCATTGCCGTGAAACAATGGATTTGCTTCAGATGTAATATAGTTCGCCAGTAAGTCGCGTTTTGTAAAGCCGCCCTTCTGAGGGGGGATGCCTTTGTGTTGCTCCAAGGCATTTCTAGTTTTGCACCCCGTGACTTTCGATATCCACTCTTTCGCCGTTCTCCACACCTCTCCTGTCTCTCTGCATTCATAAAAGATGTGTGTTTTCCGGGGCACGTTCTGCTCTCTGATCCCTGTCGTAATCTCGAGCGCGACAGGAAGATGCCGTCCGCTAGGCGGTCGTGTGCTACCCTCCAGGACACCTCGCCTTCCCTCCCGAGAGTCGGCGCCGTCCAGAAAGCTTTCCAACTCGTACACTCCCCCCATATGCCGTCCTTGTGAGGCCACTTCCCTTTGTTTTTTTGGGCAACAATTTCTCTGTAAATATCCCTTTTATGTACGGGCAACGTTCGCAATTGCCTCGACAGCTCGCTCCGGAAACCGAAGGGGAGGGACTCCGCCGTCGGGGGCCAAGCTGTCGGGGGAGGTCCCCCGTTCTTCCCGGACCTCACGTCCATGGTGTCGAGGGCGTTTTTCAATGAGGATTAGAATCCATTCCTCCTAGGTCTCGTCTCGAGGAAGTGGGAAACGAGAATTTTCCAAGGTTGATCTTCACCCGTGACGTATCGTTGAAAGAAGTTAATTCTCATGGCGGTTATTTTTGCCTGCACGTCAGTCAGGCCCAGTCCTCCGCACCCGAGCGGGGCCGTCAGCACAGTTCCGGCGACCCAGTGTTTTCTGCCCCTCCCCCACACAGAGTCCGTGAGGGCGGCCTGCACCCGCCGGACGCACTGAGGGCCGATGGATTGGGTCTGTAGGCGGTACCAAATGGTCGGGGCCACGAACGACTCGATAAAACCCTACAGTAGCCATGATGTATTGATGTATAGATCGATGGAAAATTTCTCGGGATTCCCACCGGGTGTGGCATTGGGTAAATTCTCCCAACGTTTCAATGGCTGAGTCTGCCATCGTCGTGAGGAGTTTACTCTTAATGGTACTTTTTTACGGTATTTATTTATTTATTCATATCCCTGGTGGGCGTTATTGTTGTGTGCAGATGTAGCGATTAATTATGGCATTCCAGGCACTGCTCAGTTGGAAGCCTTTATCTTTGGCTTTATGATTTGTGGCTCGATGGAATAGTTTTGTAATGACGCTTTTCTTCTGTGCTGGGTGATGAAGGCTGGAGGCATTTAGGTATAGTGCAATGTGGGTTGGCTTCCTGTATACACTGTGTCCTAAATTCCCGTTTTCTTTCCGTTCAATAAGGATGTCCTAGAAGGGGATGCATCGGTTATTTTCAACTTCCATGGTGAATTTAATGTTTGGGTGTACGCCGTTCATATGTTCGAGGAAATGAGGTAACGTCTCAAATCCATGTGGCCACACAATGAGGGTGTCATCTACATACCGAAAATAATGTTTTGGGCGGAGTGGGGCTGTGTCCAACGCCTTCTCTTCGAAGTTTTCCATGAACAGGTTAGCGATGGCAGGTGACAGAGGGGAACCCATAGGGACTCCTTCAGTCTGTTTATAGAATTGTCCATTACACAGGAAGTATGTAGAGCTAAGTACATGACGAAAAAGTTCAACTGTATTCCGATCGAAATAAATTTCCAGGAGTTTAGTGGTTTCTCCGACTGGAACCCGTGTGAAGAGCGAAAAAACATCAAACCTGGCAGGTATGTCTGTCTTCTCAAGTCTCACTGTCTTCAGCGTCTGCACCAATAGGGTGGTTTCCAATTTTTTTTAATTGCCTTAATCGAAAGATTTTTTCTCCTGGAGTATGTATTTCACGGTTTTAGATTTTTTAATGACGATATATATTTTTCGCGATTAAATGAAAAGTGAAAAATTTCAAGCGCGCAAAAACGCGACGGGTAAGTATGAATCGCCGTGTGACGTCAGCGGTAGTTGACCTTGGTACGAGAGCGCCGCGCCGCTTCGATGCAGGCTGCTTTGTGTGCGTGCAGACGACGCACCATCTGAGAGGATACTGTTGTAGTGGGTAGATAATCAAGCCGGATGGAAATTAATTTATAACTCCAATGTTAAAATAACATGTATTCTCTCTTGTTAAAATTCACACACCCTGGGACTCTTATATTAGGAAATCGACAAAAACAACAATGCACATAGTAACACAGAAATCAACATTGAAATTGCACTCGCATATACCAACACTCCTCCTCAATTTCCATGTTAAACTTACATTTCACACATACCTATGTTCTCTTTTAATTTTATGAAACTGATCAACTGGCAAACGTTTTGTGAAGATGTCTGCCTTCTGGTTTTCTTAGGATATATACACCACATCAATGACATTGGTTTTGACAGAAAATCACATTAGGGCTTTTCCAGTAAAGGGGTTTTACTTAGGTTTGGAGAAATCAAGCTTAAATGTATGCAATAGTTATGCACGATATCCTGTGTGAATTAAAAAACATGAAACCCCTCTGCGTTCAATTTTATTTCCCATAAAATACTTCAATTCACCTAAATCCCTCATCTTGAATTCGTTCATCAATTTATCTTTTACATTAGTCAGTACCTGAAAATCATTAATAGAGATTACAAAATCATCAACGTATAACAACAGATACACGGTAACATTGCACTCAATTCTCACATACAAACATCTGTCAGGTTGACACTGAACAAAACCCAGGTTTTTTTACAAAACCATCAAATTTAGCATTCCATTCTTTAGGGGCTTGTTTTAAGCAATATAATGTCATTTTCAATTTGCACACCAAGCCTTCCTTAATGTTTACTCCCTGTGGCGGAGGCATATAAATATCTTCCTTCAGCACACCATGTAGAAAAGCATTCTTAACGTCAAGTTGATGCGCAAAAATATTGCTTATAATTAGATACCGACAAGACGGTCCTCAGAGTTGATAATTTTGCTACAGAAGCATATGTATCGGAATAATCGAAACCTTTCCTTTGTGAACATGCCTTAACAACAAGTCTTGCCCTGTATCTCTCAATGTTTCCCTCACTATCTTCCTTGATGGCAAAAACCCACTTATTTTTTATTAATTTCCTTCCCTCAGGTAATTTAACAAGTTCCCATGTGTGATCTTCTAGTAATGACTGAATTTCATCACCCACAGCTTTGAGCCATTTCTCTTTATCCCATCTCTCCTCTAGTTCATCAAAAGACTCAGGAGCACTATAGCAAAAAGACATTGCATTCAATGCACAACATGACTCATCAATGGGATAATATTCTAGGCATGAAGCCGTATTCTCTGTATAAAATTTTCCTTTATCACTATTCTCCTCAGAGAAGAACTCTTCACAGTTCATTGTAGGTGCCAAAGTAGCGTGTTTTTTTTTAACTTTCTGGCCTCCTCCTGACTCGAATACTTCTCCTTAATCCCAGGTCTACCTCTTTTTTACCCTTACAATCATAATCATGCAAATCTACCTTTTTAAGTTCACTACCTTGTTTATCTTCTTCTCTTGAGCTATCCTGTGAATTCTCCTACATATCATCATCCCAAAATTCACCTGAGAACTTGCTCCTGCTTTCATCAAATACAACATCACAAGCAGAAATTACTTTTCTTTCAGATAGGCTCCACAATCTATATCCATTAGGGCAAAAACCAAGCAAAATACATTTCTTTCCTCTCTCATCAAATTTGCTCTTTAATTCAGATTTGTTTTTACGAGAAAATGCCACACATTCAAACACTCTCAACTTACATCTGGACGGAAACCAAACCACATCTCTGCTGGGACCTTGCCGTTATCTAATGCTTTAGTTGGACTCCTGTTAATTAAGTAGGGTGCAGTCATAGCAGCTTCCACCCAAAATGTTTTTCTTAAACTGGACCCCAAAAGCATACACCTGGCTTTATCTTAAATAGTTCTATTCATCCTCTCTGCAATTCCATTCTGTTGAGGTGTGTGTGGGATGCTTAACTCAAACTGAATTCCTTTCTCCTGAAAAAAAATCTTAACATTCTCATTCTCTGCTACATTGTTCACATCTAAACTGACATATCTTAGAAGAGAATCTGCTAGTTGCCATCGCCTCATAAATTCTTAAATAATTTATTACTTCACTTTTCCTTTTTAAACCATACACTACAGTAAAATGAGAGAAATCATCTATCAAAGTCAGCAAGTATTGTAAGCAGTGGGTGATATAGGTCCACATACATCACTATGAACTCTCTCAAGCGGTCTACGAGCCCTTTCTCTACTCCGATTGTGTGGAAGACATGCCTGTTTCCCTTGAACATAAATATCACAAAATTCATATTTAGCATTTAACTCACACAATCCATCTACCGCTTTACCAATCTGCTTCAGCCCATCAACTCCCATGTAGCCCAATCTCCGGTGCCACAATTGTCCATCACTGATACCAATAAATGCCTCGACATTAGATAATGTTTTAACTCCAAATTATACATATTTGACACTCTCCATCCCACTGCTACAACAGCTTGATTTTTATTAATAGTACATGAACCTTTCTCAAAAATAACTTTGAACCCTTTTTGTTCTAACCTAGAAATAGAAATCAAGTTGCACTTTAAATTTTCAACTATCAATACATTCTTTAGTTCTATTTTCCTTGGTTTCCCATCAACATAAGTCAGTGCATACACATCACCAATTTCTTTCGAGATTAAATATGTGCTTGCTTTGGCTACACCAATCTTAACTAATTATTTTAGCTTTATTCTATTAACAGGAGTATCTACCATGACCAGATGGTCAGAAGCACCAGAATCTAGAATCCATACATTATTTACCTCGTAATTTACTATTCCAAATGTAACAAAACTATGCGCTGGCAGTTCATTCTCAGAAGACTCCTGTCTTATGCAATGTGCATTACCTGATTTGAAACTATCTGCACCTTTGTACATCCTTCCACCTGGTCTCCAACACTCGGTCCCCTTATGGCCTCGAAGCTGATGGCCTCGAAGCGAAGAAGGAGATGACCAATTGTGGCAAACAAGGTGAGACTTGCCAAACCTCTTCAGGCTCCTCTCTTGGTATCTTGAACCGGCAAATGCTGTGGGAGAAGCATCAGTGACATCTGGTGGACTTCTCCCTGTTTTCCGCTCCTTCTTCTTTGCTTCCTCCTTGCTAATACGAAGACGACAGAACTCCATGGTTAACCTCTCCGTAGCCAAGGTCTCCAGTCCTGACACTATAGCATCATACTCCTCAGGCATAGTCATCAGGAATTGTAAAACGTTCCCCATATCATCTATCATTTCCCCAACTCTTTTCAAATCCATAATAAGGGCATCGTTTTTCACACAATATTCATCAAACGTTTCTGATGACGGCCGAAACTCAAGGTTGCTTAACTTCTTATTCAGCATCATTCTAGTCGCGGGAGTTTTCTTTTCATACTTGCTTTCTAAATATGTCCATATTTCATTCGCAGTTTCTTTACTTCGCACTTGTAGTAACTGAGAATTTCTTCAATCCCGCAAAAATACACTGAACTTTTACTTGCCTGAGTTTCAGCACTATCTCCTCTCTTTATTTCATTAGGTTCCATCAGTTGCTCAAATGGCACTCTCACATGCTCCAGTAACTCCTTTTCATCTAAGTAAATTTCCATCCGGAACTTCCACTCATTCCTTGCCATCAAAGAGTGGAATTATATATATTTCGTCATCCATACTTCCGGAAACTAAATCGTACTCCTTAAAATTCTTACAAATCGAATTTAACAACGATTCATTTTTTCCGATGAAATGCTGGGCCCATAACCTGTTGTAGTGAGTAGATAATCAAGCCGGATGGAAATTAATTTATAACTTCAATGTTAAAATAACGTGTATTCTCTCTTGTTAAAATTCACACACACTGGAACTCATATTAGAAAATCAACAAAAACAACAATGCACATAGTAACACAGAAATCAACATTGAAATTGCACTCGCATATACCAACAGATACCTTCAACGCTTCGAGCAAAAACTATATATCTCAAAGAAAAACCTGATCTCTGAAAAAACCTGAAAAGTTTTACCTGATCTCCAAATGCACAGTATCTTAGATAACCGCTTTGTAATGGATATTTCAAGATTTTTAAATGTATTGACAAAAGTGGTGCACGTCTACTTCAATATAAAAAATGTAATAGCATTGTTAACGATTGGTTATGGTACATACAGAAGTGGATATGATATAGAACTATTAATTAGAGGAAATTCATAGTATTTTAATCATAGAAAAATATTACGCTGGATGGATATCATGTCGAAATGTATTAAATTCATTAAAAATACTTAACAGTATTCTGACGAGGTTTGGCGGTAGGGCTAGAAGCATTTTCCCTTCTTTCAAAGGAAAAACAAAAATATCGACTTGTATTACGACACAAGTGTTGAGTTACAATATTGTAAATATTAACTGTTGGGTCATAATACCTTCACGATGTGACTCCAAATAGTTTTCATACAATAATTAGGAATTTATTACGACTGACAAAAGAAATTCACATGGCTCTAGCCGCCTCGGATCCGCGTCGTAATTAATAACGATTGAATACGAAGGCTTACACACGGCCGTCTTTAAACAGGCCGGAGTGACCGATGTGGCAACGTCGCGCGCCCGTCATCTAGGAGGCCTGCGGGATTGCTCTCACCTGCGACCAAGTCTATTGTTTCGGCGTAGAATATCGGCAAAAGATATCGCTTTGCGGCAAGGAAATCCACTAAAAACTGCTGTTTTACTTACCACGGGATAATCGTGCATCCATTGCTGATTTGTGAAGCAGGAGCAGACAGGAATGATACAAATTTGTCATGTATAAAACAGATGATTTTATTGAAATATATAGTCACCGAATTGAAAGCAGTCACATAATTGTAGAGTATTTTCTCTTATTGGAAGTGTGTCTAGCGACATCCAATCAGTTATTCCTCACTTTATTATAATTATTTAGAAATACATTTGCCAGAGTTTTAATAAATCTTGCAAAAAAATAACTGTTCGGTACATTGCACTGAAAACAGCTGTCTTCATAAATTCCTCTTAAATTATCGTCAAGGAGGATAATTTTAAGAAATGTAGCCTCATACTTGGGTTCTGCTAGAGTCATCATAATGGCCAATGCATGAAGACCAACACTTATTACAGACATACAAGGAGAAATAAGTCTGTTTTACACGGTACACGGAATTGCGCAATCTGACGTACCTACGTGCGAAGGCGCAATCAAAATTGCGTCGTGTAAAGTGGTGAATTGCTAGAACAGTTGCGAGACGGCAAAATTGTAGCCCAATACCAGGAAATCCTGGGTAAGAAACTAGAAGAAGGAGCAGAGAACTTGAGTGTAAATGACTCGGTAGAGAGAAAGTGGCTTAATATAAAGAAGGCGATGGAAAAGGCTGCAATGGAGACCATAGGAGAAAGAAAGAGAACAAGGAATGAAATAATCGTTTGATAATGAGTGCAGAAAAGCTATAGAAAGGAAGAATATAGATCGAAGGAACACCATCCAGAAAGAGACAAGACAAAATGTCGAAAGATATAAAGAAAGCAGAAGACAAGCAAATAAAATACTACGAAAAAAAGAAAAAACCAGTACTTAAAAGGGTATGTGGAAAAGATTGAGGAACTGAACGCACCAAATGAAAGTAGAAAGTTATACCAGGCAATCAAACGGATGACAAATAAATTTCAACCAAGAACAAACGCATGTAAGGATAAGAATGGGAGGTTCGTTGGAACAGAGGAAGAAGTAATGGGAAGATGGGCTGAGTACTTTAAGGAATTGCTGAATGTCAATGAGATACATGAGGAGGATGGAGAAATGTTGGACATGAGGGTGGACACCAGTATTAGTAGGCCATCAATTGAGGAGGTGGAGGAGTCGTTAAAACGGCAGCGGAATGGGAGAGCTCCAGGGGAAGATCAAATTGTACCGGAGTTAATCAAGTATGGAGGAAAAAATTTAACAAAGAACCTACATAGACTGATATGTGAAATATGGGAGAAAGAACAGATGCCTGAGAAATGGAAGATTGGTTTAATTTTCCCTATATTCAAGAAGGGAGATAAATTGCAATGCAGCAACTGTAGGGGAATCGCATTACTATATGTCACTTATAAGATACTTTCTTGTATACTGCAGAGGAGACTTAACACGTATGCTGAAGTAATCCTTGGTGAATACCAATGTGGCTTCAGGCCGGGAAGAGGAACAACCGACCAAATCTTTGTAATGAGACATGCATGCATGGAGAAATGTTATGAGTACTACATTGACCTACATATGCTTTTCATTGATTACCAGCAAGCTTTTCATAGTGTCAATAGAAGAAAAATGTTGAAGGGATTAGAGGGATTTGGAATACCAAAAAAACTAATTAAGTTGGGAAATATGACTATGGAAGGATCTCAAGCTAAGGCCTATATCGGGGGCAAGACTAGTGAAGCCTTTAAGATAACAACTGGAGTAAGACTAGGAGATTCTCTATCAGCAGTACTATTTAATCTGTGTCTACATGAAGCCATGAAATAACTGGGGTTAGAGGGGACAATTGTGCATAAATCTACTCAGGCATGTTCCTATGCCGACGACATAGTTCTGATGGCACGGAATATGGATTCTCTGAAAGAAATATTCAAAATCTTAGAACAGAAGAGTAAGAATATAGGGCTCAGATTCAATGAGAGAAAAACGAAATACATGAAAATGTCGACCACGGAAGACAGAAGATGTACTCAAAACGTTACATTTGGGCAGTACAACTTTGAAAATGTAAAATATTTCAGCTACCTCGGTACTAATTTAAACTGTAAGAACTCAATGACAGAAGAGATCAACAAGAGGATAATGGCTGGAAATAGGGCTTACTTTGCTAATATTAAGCTCCTGAAGTCAACTCTTGTATCTAAGGAGATGAAATTCAAGATCTATAAGACACTTATCAGACCGGTCGTGAAATATGTAGCAGAAACGTGGAGCATCTCCGCTGGAAACGAGCAAGCTCTGCGAGTATTTGAACGGAAGGTTTTGCGAAAGATATATGGTCCTGTGACAGATGGGGTAACTTGGAGGATAAGAACAAACAAGGAAATAGAAAATATTATCCGAGGCGAAGACATAGTGAGATTTGTGAAGACCCAACGGCTAGCTTGGCTAGGTCATGTAAAAAGAATGAGTGAAGAAAGGATGCCTAAGAAGATTCTACATGGAAATATGGATGGAAAGAGAAAAAGAGGAAGACCGAGGATGTGGAAGAAGACATAAAGGCTATGAGGATAGTCAGATGGTGGGAGAAAGTGCAGAACAGGAGAGAATGGACAGGCGTCTTGACGGAGGCCAAATCCCATACCGGGCTATGGTGCCGAGGAAGTAGTAAGTAGAGACGGCAAAATAGCCCCTGTTCTAACTAAAATAGAACATGGGTTATTTTGCCGTCTCGCGTCCACGCATTCTCGCATGTGTTGTAGCAATTCACCGCTTTACACGACGCAATTTTGATTGCGCCTTCGCACGTACGTCAGATTGCGCATTTCCGTGTGCCGTGTAAAGTCTTTGAAATGGGCATCTTCACTACCCTCATTTGAAATACATGAACATGCACATATATCAATGGTTAAGTGCAGCAATACCTTCCTGACATCATACCCACAAACGTAATTGAGACCCGAATATTCCTCGGCAGTTATAAATATTGGTTTGCTCATAATTTCCAGGAGGTCGAACTGATTGAGTATGAGCTCATCATCTTCCAACGCTTCAACTTACAAATAAATAACTTACCTTCGACTACAGCTAATATGATAGGTTAAAAAATGAATCTTCTAACGTCATCTCCTGCAAAAATAGGGTTTAGAGGAAGAAAATTAACTTCAAACGAGTCAGGTCGAGTATCTTATTCACCACGAGTCCACTGTTGTAGAATGATAAACAAATAATAAACAGGCCTCCTCCGCGTTGTTGCCAAATATCATCCCTCCGGCCTGTTTAAAGACGGCCGTGGCTTATATCATGGTTGAAACAACAATGCAATGCCTTACGTTGGACACTCCTCTAAACTGAACACCCTCCTCCCCAAAGTCCTTAAATCCAGTTATTCACAGCGTCTGCTGAATGACTTGAATGTCCGTGGTAGCATGGACGCCAGCAAAAAATACACATATTAAGTGTGTTTTGTGCCAAAATGTCGTTCTACAACACTTAAAGCTAGCGGAAAATCGTTCGTCACGGTTCCACTGAGGGAGAAGAAGAGACTTTAGTGGTTTGAAGCGGTCAGAAGGGATTATACAATCCGTAATAAAAATACTCGCTTTCATTGCTGCATAGACCATTTTAAGGTAAGTGCTTACTTATTGACGAAGTGGAAGTAAAACGAATATTCATACACGGAGAGGAGGTTGGTTTAGATTGAAAAATCCATTGCATTGAAATTGAGAGAATCTGTAACGGTATATGTATTATAATATAACGGTACTACCGGCACACAAATTTCGTTATTCATTTTTATGCGCAATGCTTGCATGCGCATGCGCAAAGAAATTCCGAAGTCGAAGAAAAGCAGAGCATGGCGGTAGCGTAGAGCACCTTGCTGGCAGGTAGCGCTTGGCTTAAATAAGGATTATTAATACCTTGTCAAGCGAAGAAAACTTTCCGACCATAGGTAATTTTAATAGGCTATTAATGAAAAATGTTTCCCTGAGCTCTGTTCCTCGTGCATGCATTGGTAATCTCAGACGACGTGAAACTCCTATCCTCTCGTGTAGAAACTAGGTCCCTGTGACGTCACGTGGAGTGGCCTCGCATGGGCGCCATTCTGGCCTTTTTCAAATGAGGTTAAAATTGACCACTGAAATTCGTCTAAACTGGGATTTATAAAACCAAGTAATTTGTATATTATGAATAAACTATTGTTGGGTAACGAATCGCAATCAATGCATTTCGTTTTCTTTGATGAAGGAAACTACCCTATTGCTTGGAGTCCGTTACATGGTGCTCACATCGCCCCACGAAAGGTGAAAGTAGGTTGGCCAGGTGCCTGGCTAAATTGTACGTTGGCGCTCTCAACTCCTCCTTTGATGTCCATGTATGCTATTTTTCTTGGAGTAGGCGCAAAATTAAGCCCCTTGGAGAGTGCAGAGGTTAAGGTATCGTCGAGTGCTTCTTCGGTAAGATTAATGATGACTCGATCGGGTGGTGACGGTGGCGGCGGCCTCTGCTGCTTTGTCAGAGCTTTGAACTTCCATTTTTGCCTTTCTGTGTTCCTCTGTAGAAGAGTTTCGCCTTGTGCCATAGTAGTACGATCCACAAAATCCCAGTCGAAAGGTATCCCGAGAAAATTTCATCAGTCTATAAGCCGGGAAAACCTACAATTTTACATGATGTATGGGTGTTCTTATGTTAAAATAATCCTAACAGAAACAGCCCGTTTACAACGGAGATAAAGTATTTGACTATATTCTGTAGGTCTTAAATGACTTTCTTCTTTTTTCCTTTGGTACACTAGCAAAAACATTACCCGGCGTGAAAATAGGAATACGGGGCACTATGCAAGATTTACATGATTTTCGCACGTATTTCTCTTGAAGGTCCGTGCCGCTTTGATGAATTCTAATACACTTATTCCTTTAAACAAATGATATTAATGTGTAACTTAGATTGCTTCTTTGTAACCTATTTATGTCTGTTAGTCAACTCAACTTATTTTCCTGTAAGTCTTTCCAAATATCTCCAAACAAATCTTCAATAGCACATTAGCAACCCAACATATACATAATCTGCACTCAACTGATATTACAACAGATATTATTTTCACCAAATCTGCGTTTGATCCCCTTAATTGACCAATTTTCTATCCACTTCCTCGCTCTGTCATCATCAACATCTACATAATACCCTGCGAGCCACCTGTACGGTGTTTGGCAGGGGGTGATCAATCACCAGCATGCAGCATACAATTGGACTCCCACATCCACAACACAAGGTCCAAAAAACGTCAAACAAACTAACAAATTATACTACCACATGCTGTTAGAAATAATAATAAAATTCAGAAACATGCATTGATTTATACATAAGTTTGTAGGCTACATTACAAGTAAACTAATCTATTTATAAGTTTTATCGCTGCCGTTATAATCTCTTATTGATCGTGGAAAAAAAGACATTCTGAATATCGATGACTAAGGTCTAACTATATGTTTCTCATAAAGGCAGGTCTTTGTGAGTTAATACTCCTAATACTGTTAATAAAATCTAAAATTCAAGCAAAAAACAACTTTTTGTTTGCAAATGAATGCTTCTTTTTCAGTTTTACGTATTTCTGCTTTTTAAATTCAATTAAAATCATATGCAATTAAAATAATGATTTTTTTTGCTCTCCTGGAAAAATGCTATTTTTGAGATACGTGTTGTTAGACTATAGTACAGAATTATCGAAGGCTAAGTTCTATCTCTCTTATTTTATTTACAAGATCTGATCTAGCGTTGTATGTTGGCGTCCGTAAGGTATGGCTAACTTCGTTAAAAAATACACTGATCTTGAATTTATCTAAAATGTTTTGTTTATTTTTCAATCTACGGTCTGACAGAGATTCCCACCCGAGTTTATCTAATAGGTCACTTATACTAACAAGGCTATCGTGACGATTTTTCACGTACCTGGCAGCTCTTCCTTGAATGCGTTCTTACTCTGTTATTAAACCTTTTTCGTGAGGGTCCCAAACACTGGAAGCGTATTCTAAATGTGGTCTAACGAGGGAAAAGTAGCCAATTTAACTAACTTTGTCGTCGCACTTTCCTAATATTCATTCAACAAAACCCAATTTACGATTGGCTTCACCTGTTATATCCCGAATGTGTTTATTCCACGATAGATCGTTATTGAGTCTAACCCCTAAATATTTCACGGATTCTACAGCCTCTAAATGGGTACCCCGAATTATATAGCTACGTTGTAGGGAGTTGTTCTTCTTCCATAAATTCATTACTACGCATTTTTTCAAATCTAATTCTGAGTGTCGTTCGTTAGTTCATCTCTATCTTTGCTGGAACGGATTTCCCTGTAAACTTCAGCGTCGTCTGCAAATAATCGTAGCTTACTGTGTGCTACTTCACCAATGTCCTTTATATAAAGAAGGAATAGGGGTGGGCCTATGACACTACTCTGAGGGACGCCAGAAGTGACTCTAATCTTGTCTCCATGCTCCTGGGTTTCACCGCGTGGATTTTCTTTGCGACGACAGTTTCTCCGGTATTCCAACCGGCGTCTTCAGGTCTTTTTAAAAACTAATTTTTGGTGGAAACTAATTTTTGGTGACTTATATAGTGCATTCTTGGCGCCAATTTTTCATGCTTAAGGCTGATTGGTCACCACCTTTTTTCTCGTATGACCCTCTTCCACGAATTGTGGAGAGGGTAGCTGTCTTCTCTATTCATGTTTTCAGGTGTCTTGAATATTTCGGTAGCCTCCTTTATTAACCTGGGATAGTATCTATTTTCTTACAACTGTTGCTTCGTCAAACAGTATCTGGTGTCCGGGTTCGCTCCATGCATGCTCCGCAAAGGCGGAGAGCTGAAATTGCTTATTTCTTGTGGCTCTTCTGTGTTCCTGGATGCGCAATTTCATAGATCTACACGTCTCTCCTATGTAGTCTTTGCCACATGAACATGGCACCTTATAGACACCTTCTTGAATGTCGTGCGGCAAAACGTCTTTTGGACCAGGTAGGACATCTCCACTTTTGGTGACACAAGTGAATCTTGTTACGACGTTGTGTAGTCGTAGAATCCTAGCAATCTTCTCTGAGGTGCCAGATACAAACGCAATTACTACGTGTGCCCAGAATTCACTATATAAGTCACCAAAAATTGAATCCCGACATCGACCCGAAGACGCCGGTTGGAATACTGGAGAAACTGTCGTCGGAAAGAAAATCCACGCGGTGAAACCCAGGAGCATGGAGACATCATCTAGTCAACGCCGCGGAAAACTACGTATCGACTCTAATCTTTTTGGAGACTGCACCGTCTAATAGTACCTACTCCTTGCACGCGGTCGCTCAAAATTTCTCTTATCCAAGAAATTACTAATTCATCTAGGCCGTAAGATTTCAGTTTTATTATTATCTTTCCGTGGGGTACATTATCAAATGCTTTTTTGAAATCAAGAAAAATCGCGTCTACGGGAATGTTGCCTTCTCCGGAGACTAAAATATCGTGGGCGAAAAGCGCTAACTGGGTTGTGCTTGATCTAGTTTTCTTGAATCCATTTTGAGTTCTCATTAACAACTTCAGCGCGTCTAGGTGTTTCATTACCGAGCTGACTACGATGTGTTCAAGGACTTTGCATGAGAAGGACGTTAAACATATCGGTCTGTAATCAGATGGCTGTTCCTTGTCTCTACTTTTGAATATTGGCGTTACATTAGCAATTTTACAGTCATTGGGTACTTCGTGTTGCTTGGTGGATTAACTGAATATTAACTGCAAGAAGGGGTCGATATCTGAGGCTAGTTCTCTATGTACGCGAGTAGGGATTTCATCATTATTAGTTTTTTGACAACAATGTTAAACCATCTTTTTAAATTAATCTTTGATATGCAGGGCTTTTAAAGATTTTGATTCATCATTAACCATAGATATATAACAAAATGGGGGAGGCTACTTTCAGCCAATGTTTTACATAAACGTAGAGAAATAGGAGATACTTCCGTTGGCTTCCCCCAAGTGACTTGTACCACGTCGTTATGTGAAGCTTCTAGATTGTGCATCTAACGTAAAATATTGCACCAAATTGCAACCCCGAATTTTAAATTGTTTTTTTCGATCGTGCGGCCGACTTCGGTTCTGGCCGGCGGGTGGCGACGTAGATCACGGCGACGCGGCAAGCGTGTGGATTCGATATGGCCACATTCAATTTTATATCTGGATAATAAATATAATACTGATTAATAATAATCACCAGAAAGTAAAATTAATCAATATTGCTGCGAATGACTCTTATTATGTAATCGCTGGGCACTGCAAGAGGTACAGTGAAAGGCTTCTTTCTTTGAGTGCATTCCATGTACTAATGCTGAGATATTGTGCTTAATGTAGGGAAACGGACTCTTTTATTAACTCTCTTCCCAGGCAAGAGCCGTCCGTGATCCATGGCCTCCACTTCCCGGCCTCCCATACCTATTTAAAGGCTTGCCGACAAGGGTCGTTTTACAGTACTGTTGAATTTCGGAGCCCTTCAACCTTGTTTTTGGTATGGTCTACTGCTAGCTGTAGAAGTTTTGAAAGGCATATTACTTGCATCGGATGATAACTTTTTTTTATAGAAATACAATTAACTTTTAATTTATGCCATACGCTCATTTTAAAGTATCGACTTATGACTTAGGTATATCTCCTAGGTATGTATCACAATCATTATTCTTAATGAAATGCTCATCTGGAAAAAGCGCTATTTCTTCGAAATATTTTACTGAACAAACAATACATAAACAATTTTTTATTATTTTCCTTGGTGTTGTTTGTGTAATGTTTGCGGATTCGTGCGTCACAAGCACACGCAAAAACAAGCACCTTTCTCCTTCTGCAGCACACTTTGGGTAAAGCTAGTCGACATTTTCAATTCCGAATGTATCAACTAAAGGATTATTTTTCATTTCAATAAAGTGTATAAGACAGAACGCATTAATCAAGAATTCGATATAACTCGACTTACGTTCACTTCTAAAGCATTTAAGGGATTGCGAAATTAATTTGAAGGTGCTTACCTGAATAACAGTGAAAGCTGATGCAATTTTTCCGAATTTAAAGTTTTGATGGAAACTCTCTATACTTCTAACTCGATTGCCAGATTTGATGGTTACCTAATCGCAGCAACTAGTTTTCAAGAAGAAAGTGATTACGTGAAGAATTCAGAAAATATAAAGCAGTTCTTTGGTGTCCCGTTCGTATCACAAAAAACACTTAAAATGTTTATAAAAATTCTACATATCGAGTGCAGATCATGCTTTTGCAGCACTTATGATACCTACCCTAATAAGCTATTTTAATAAGATATTTATTTTTAGATTTTGCGACTTGTAACGCTACAATTATGAAGATAGAGTAATTAGAAAATGGTCCTTTTTTAACTTGACACGAAGGCATTTAATGTCGATCAAAGTCTGTATCTCAAAAACCACGATGAAACGTTGCTTTGGTACTGTCTCGAATAAATTATCGTGCAGCTATACAGAGATGGATCTGTGAGAGCACCTTCTGGACAAAGGAAACCTCGATCTGTTTTGACCTACGACAGCGGAGGAAATCAGCGAATCAGGAATGTCCTGACGGAATGGACTTCATCTCTAGAGTACCCGAGGATGGCGCACGAATTGACTAGCTGCACGAATCAGCGCTTTCGCTGACGTGCACTGCATCTTTCATTCTTTTCGCTGTGCTTTCTTTAGGTGTAAGTGCTACTATGAATTACTCTAAGATAACTGTCTCCATCTTCCGAAAAGGGAACTTTTAGTTGCGAATTAATCGTAAAACCTGACGAGATGCGATTGTTCTAATTGTACTTCTCTGTGCTCAACAGTTTTGAAATCCAGAAATTATATTGAGTGGAACCTTATTTTGAGCCAAGGACCTCTGAAGAACATCCCCTCGCATTTCATCGGTGGAAAATGAAAAGAAGAAAGTTTGTGATTTTACTTTTTTCTTCTTTTCATTTTTCGTAATATGAATCGCTTTCGCAAAGTTACGCCTCAAAGCATCGATTCCATAAGTGGAACATTTGCATGAGAGATTAATAATTTGCTCTTCTTCGCTCACCAAATTACTTTTCTTCGCTCCAAATGATGCAGCTGAAGTAAAATAGCTGTATACATTGGACAACTTGAAAACAACCACATATTTTAATTAGTAGAAGAAAAAGAAAACTCATATCATGCAAAAGTGCATACCAGGCAGGGAAACAATTGATGCTAGAGGCGAGATATTGTATGCCAATGCAATATTTCGCTTAGCAGGCCCTTAAATCTGTTGTGAAGAATCAAGAGGCGAATGAACATATTTGGACGAAGAAAAGTAATTTGGTTAGCGAATCATTAATATTTATTCCCGTGGCTTAGAAGGAAATAATACAACGGACTACCACTCTCATCCAGAATATTAATGACGAAATAACGACTCATCTCTTGCGTATGTAAATCGCTATTAATACACACTCAATGAATCTAGGCTAAATCTCCACTTGCATTAAATGCGATCCGAGCTCCATGAAAAGTCGTAATTATTTTCTGTCGAGAAATTTTTCTGGAAACGTGGCAATTAACTTGGTGTTAACCTCAACAGCTCCAATGTCCTGAAATCACTGACATTCTGTGCTCACGGACACTTTGGCGGCTTTACTTTCAATGAATATTGATGAAATAAATTCCATGTCCTTGAGTATCCTTGTAACATATTATGCGTTGGCCAATGAGGACCATTTTAACTCCAAATAGGACTGAAAAAAGCCGATTAAATGCGTTGCCACTACTTCCAATGTTTTTCAGCCTGAGCATCGTAATGAGGCTTAGATTCGGAAACCAAGTGCCTTTATTTGCAGCAAGGAAAAAATTAAAGAAACAGCAGTTTTTCCTAGTGGTAAGAGAGATGTATTTCTTTCAAGGTAAATTCTGTCAAAGCGGATTAGGAAACCCATTAACAATCTGGCGATTATTTTGCTTCGTTCCTTTTACGTGTGGCAGATTTTCCACTGGGCATCGTAAAATTTCTCTTGCGTTATTATGGTGGACTTGCACAAAGTGACCCTATTTGGACAACAAAGACAACGTCGTTGACATTCATTTTTTACGTATTTATGTTTGTCGTATGAATCTCAGTGAAGCATATCTGGTTATCTCATTATGAGCTGAATTTTCTCTTCTGAACGCTTTGCTTGATGTAAAAAGGAAAAGATTTTCAGGGACGTTGATGGTAATTGTGTCAGAATTAGGACATGAATGAAAATTAATTAATAAACACTTCCATAAACACAATGGAAATGAAATATTGTGCAACCTCTTTTTACCAGTCCACCCACGGGAAAGACGTAAAAGGAAGCATCATTCCGCGCTCTGTGAAGTAGGATCACGACTCGGAAATCACGCACGTTGAAGTCAGCATTCGAGGAAAAAATCGACTCTCTAATCTGAAGAATGGATTGAATGATGAAGCCCATGAGGAACCATAAATGGCCAGCCGGAGGATTATCTGGTTTCTGCCACCTTCATGCTGAATGAAGTCCGTCCTCTACTCCCACAGAGCTGTACGAGTACAATCGGATAATTAACGGGTTACTAATTGAATGAGGTAATTGAGGAATTCAGTGCGTAATGGGAAATGGTAGGTTTAAAAGAGCTTCTTTTGAACCAGGCGACAAACTCCCCGAAAAGCCGTAATATTTTCAAATAAATTTCAATTATTCATATGTACATTTAAAACATTTACGACGCTATTGCTCAGGAATTTACTGGACGAAGGGCAATAAAGGTAAATATTTATTTCTATGATAAAATTCCAGTCGCCCAAATTACCGGATGGTGTCTACTCCTGTTCATTAGAATACCGAATCTCGAACAGGATATTTCTCGAAGCAAACGGGAATTACAGAAAATCCTGAATTATGGAGTCATCAAATTAGGAATTATGAGAACGTTGACATGAAAATATTCCAATGGCAATTTTGCTAAAAATTCGGAGTCGATGAGCCAGTCACTTCAGATTTTTCAAACACATTGCTATAACAAGCAAAAACGAACTGTTCTGTTAGTCCTTGTCCGAAATCTGTTTACTTGCGACCAAAGTTCGGGGAGTCTCCTGCCCTCAAACTCCCTGGTGCTACTTTCGATTGCGTCCTTTTGTCTTGGCCAACTTGTGCGGTTGGACACCCTGCCGATTGGGGCGCACATCTTCGCACCCCCAACAACACGAAGGATATAATTCACTTGCCAATCAATCCTCTCGGTGCAAACCTTTTCACTGCGGTATGCGACCACACGACACATTAGCTCGACGCACTTAGTACATCCACACATAACGATCAATGCTTTAGGAGTGGGTTGGGTCTGATCTCATGCGCGGAAGTAGATATCAGTCTGCCGTGGCAACCACACCTGCTAAGGGTCCTTTATCTTCTTTTGCTTCCGATGGTGATAAATCCTCGCCGAGCAACGCCGGCGCCCTGCTGCTTTCATCAATAAAAGAAAACGCACTTCTTCATGACGCATTAAAGGAAGGAGGCAAGTTTCTGCATATTTGCAATTTCGAAAAAGAATAAAATGGCATGAAGGTCATTTCAACCTGGATGATTGGACTTTTACGGATTCATCGTTCAAGTTTTGGAGGAAAAGGATTATCACGGTCAAGGACTAATTAATTTCAAATCGCGCTGGAGCCAAAACGGCACGTTGAAGGGAAAACAGGATTGTTAACAAAATAAAACAAATTCTATCAATGCACTTATTTTTAAAACATTACGATTCAAAACTTTATGTATTCCAAATTGTAAA
Organism: Ischnura elegans; assembly: GCF_921293095.1. NCBI lineage: Eukaryota > Metazoa > Arthropoda > Insecta > Odonata > Coenagrionidae > Ischnura > Ischnura elegans. The sequence goes on along the minus strand of NC_060248.1, from coordinate 3,865,912 downwards.
CAAATAATTCAACAAATGTTTTGCTACGATTTTGTCACGCTGCGTCACGATATGTTGCCAAAAAAAACTTCAATTTGGATTCATCGATCCAAAAGTCGCAAATAGGGGAAGGCATCAGAACTATCCCAGAAACGGAACGCCGTCATTGAGCTCATATTGGCAGGGTGTATAATTGGGGTGTATAGTCATGTTCTTTACAGAAATCTGTAAAGGCAGACAAAACTTTGGCAGTTTCTCTTGAAACTCTCTTTAAACTCAGCAATACTGAGTGGTGCTGCCGTCCGGGACTTCAGCCATGTTGCGCCGATACCTCACGCTACGTACAACTGCCGGTGCCAGAGCCAATGGTGCAGATGATCCATCGCTGGAATTATTCGAAGCGGTGCATCTTCCACGACAAGACCCTCGTGCCACACCTTGTCGAACGCCTTGCTGATGTCGAAAAAGGCTCCAACCGTATTACAGTTCCGATTGAAACCTACCTTGACAAAATTCAGCAGGCGTGGCAGTGGGGTAGCCAGGAATTTCATTCGAGGGGGGGGGGGTCCAAAACTAGGGGGGAAATTTTTGAAAAACAGGGCACTGAATAGAGGGCAGAACACTTTTCATTATTGAAAAAACTTCTTTTCTCAAAGAAATCATTTGTGAAATAATGATTTTTAATATTTTGTTATCTTTATTGAAGCAGAGTAATTGTGCTTATATACATATATCGGGAGGGGGGGTCCACACCTCCCTCCTCGCTACGCCACGGAGGCTTACGACTGCCGGTTCTTTCTGATCAATCACCAAATACGTGCCTCACGCGGCCTTGACCCTGTGTCCCTTGAGTTCGCTTAAATTCAATCTCCGCTGCAAACAATAGCGCTTTTGTGAGTGGTATGATTGGCCTATTGATGAGTGATTTTCCTGTGGGAGTTAAACATTATCATCCTAACTATTTGACAAAACTATAAATGTTTCGAATGTTTATCCCGATTCTTTTCAGTGCCTCAAACTAAAAATATTGGTTAATATTTGGTTGTGATTACACCCTCGGTTTAAAATACACAGACAGCTGGTACTTTTGTTTTATCGTTTGTTACCATGTACTTATCTATGCAGTTTTTCCTAAACTAACTTCTGACCATTATTACCTCAGCAGTGAAATTTTCTGCATTTTTTGCTCAGATCTTGGGTTGATTAATCGATTTGAGCGTGGGTGCGACAACTCGACCTGTGCAACCCTGTCTATCTGTCCGAGGAGTGTGAGGGAGGACTGCGCAGACTTATTAATTCTGTTCCTTTGTGTGCATGTGGTAGCAGAAAGAGAGAGACAGATAGAGAAAGGAGATTCAGTTCAGCTCTTGGAGAGCTTGATGAGTTTGGTTGTTTTCATATACCGTTTTTCGGCCTACATTTTTAATGGAGAAGTTATTTGTTTTTTCTCCACTCTTTAATACTCGCAAATTATTTACTACAGTCAGGAACGCCAAAAGCTTAAATGACTATTAATATCCCATTTGCAATTAATTATTAGGCATCGTGACATTGTCTTCTCTCTCCCATTCATACATCAAATTTTGCGCCCCCAAAGAAATGCGCAGATTCACGAGAAAATTTATTTTTTTAAAGTAGAACATAGTTGTAATACCTCTGCATCTAACGCTGTGTTTTTGATATGGGAGTATTATTCGGGGCCGTTTAGGACACCGGGAATTTACCACGGAATAAAATATTGATTTTCCTCTCTACAAGAACGAAAAATATTCAGCTCGATCGAATGAAAACTGCTGGGCAACATGAAAAAAAAACAGACATGAGACAAAAGTAGGCTCTTTTTTTTACAAGATTAGCAAGGAGACGTATTGATTGCTAACGGAATGTGGATGAGATGGATGCAGAATGTATTCGGGTTTATTTCGCTGTTACTCCACACCAAAATTTTGCTATTTGACGCTCCGAGCCACAAGATGTACACATATGTCAAAGTCAGTGAGGCACTAAAATGTTAATTGGCCGACATTTAATGAATGCAAGTCAATATTTGTCCACTTGTCGGTTTAAACTCCTCACAAATATACAATTTTCATTAGATAGAGCTGAATTTGTTGGAGAAATAGTTCGTGACATGAAGTTATTCGAAGAGTACATTAATTTTATTCGGTGATCCCAAAGTTTATCTGCATAATACTGTGAGAACCACCTGTAGGGTGTTTGGCAGGGGGTAATCAATCATCTGCATGTGGCATGCAGGATTATCTATACTCGCTCAACACACGGTCATAAAAGTATAACACATAATAACAAGGAATACTTGCTCGTTCATTCAAATGCAAAACTTGCCAACGGTTTCAGTAAACCCTTGAGCAATGAGCTGTCCGGGCGCTCAGCATTCTATGGATGTTTAACACCCTAGTGATGGTTTTCCGGGTTTACACCGTTACCCTAAGTAGATGATTGCAGCCAAGTGACTCACTCAAAGCAGTGTTAACTCGTCGTGAGAATGAGGCAAGTATTGAAGGGCTGAACGCAGCCATTGCATCAGGATGATACGCGTCTTAGTGGCTGCAGTCGATGTGCCGTTTTCTTCAGTGTTGAGCGATCGGATGCACCAGTCACTGAGTTAATTACCGTCGATTTTGTGAATCATTATTACCCTATTTCCTACTTCAAATTATTTATTTTTTTCAAGTTTTACGAGCATACATGCATGCTCCGTGTCGGGTATGTAATGCCTTTGTTTTTTTTGTGTTGAAAAGGTAGAGTTATCTGGCTATTGCATTTTTTGAGTATTTTAATGTAAATACTACCGCGCGGAGAGCAACTTCGTTAATTAGGACAGTATGATGTTTTCGCATTTGTTAACAACCTGTCAGATTGTATTAAATATATCGTGACAAAAAATTGTCCTCCGATCGAAAGTAGAAGAAAAGATCACAATGATATTGTGTTCAAGTGAAAATGCATTGCATCAAAAAATGAAAGAATGAAATATGCTCAAGTTAATAATCATCTCTCTCCTGTCGCCCCTACTACACTTCATCGTCCAGGGATACCGTTGCACTCGGGGAGACGAGCGTGTAAACAATGACCACGAGAGGAAGGGAATAGTGACCCGCTCGCCAGGAGCGCGTGACGTCATCCACTCATTTGCGAAAAGGTTGAGGCCGTCGTCCGCGAATAGCTCGAGAGAAGGAGGCTACGCGCGGTCCATTTGTATTGCAGACACTTTCTATGTTTAGTGATGGATTGGCTTCCATTCCGCTCGCGGCGACAGCAACACGGCTGGATCCTGCACACCGCCGCTACTACGCTGTATTTTCCACGTGATTAGTAGCTTTGGTTGATATATTCTGTGTGTTGGATTCTCTTGGGCGAGAAAGAAATAAAGAAGAGAGAATTGCAATCAATGATAGTAGTCGTGAGGATTTATTGGCAAGAGGAGGAGACGCTGCAAAGACAGAGATGGAGTTTAGGCGTGGTGATACATGAGAGGTGATTCCTCTGGAGTTTGGGATATAGATACATGAGAGGTAATTCCTCAGGACCACTGATACATGATGCTGCTGGTGCCACTACTCGGCCGCCATTCCGCTGCTGCTGCTGCTTAGCGAGAGACAATCTCATTCGTGCTCACTTGGTTCCGTCTCGTCTTTTTGTTTCGCATCCAGCGAACGCGCAGGCGTTTTGATGGGCGGGGACTACTTTTGAGATTGAGCCACAGAGAGAGTGAGAGAGAGAGAGTCCATGAGAGAGCGTTCGTAGTTTGTTTTGTTTTCGTCGTGGTTGCCAGGTCGACGGGATCGCTTAGTTCACGCCGTCTCCGACTTGACTTCGGTGGCGCCAGACGTCACGGATTTGCTGTCATCAGCCTTCTTCTCCTGTCCGAAGATGCAGAGCCACGGCACCTTCTTCTGGATCTCAGCCCTGTGCCAATGAGAAAGACACACTGTATGAGTGGCCGTTCGGCACCTTGTCAGGAAAGGGTGTTTGGCAGGGGGGCCATCCACACGCCGCTAACACACTTATCGAAGCAGTGATGATAAATTGCCCACGCGTGCAGAGGGGTTGCCGATGCAGGGGAAATAAAGACCGAAAGAAAAGGGCGCGAGAAGCGGTCTCAACGGTCAGCGTCTGTCTCAAGTATGAATGAAGCCTGGCGTTATGACAGCGACCCAACGCTTGCTGCAACCGCTGAAAGTGCTTCCCAGAATCCTCATTTACTCGAGACCACTCAAGATGGCCGAAAGCGTGGGAGCATGAAATGGAACCTATACGTTAACTGCTTCACCAAGCGCTCGAACTAACAATTAAAAAAATGGAGTCCGATATTGAAAGTATATCATTGAAGACATGCAATATTGTTAGAATATTTCCTGAGACCACCGCAGTGACAAAATCGAATATGACTTGGCTCCTGCCCGCCATGTTTGAGAAATCTTTCTGAGACAAACATGCAGCTGAAATAATATCAATAAGTATAAACAGAAGCACTCTGGCTCACCTGTGTGATCTCATGCATCGCTCCTCAAACATACAAGCAGACTCACGCATGCACATGGAATTGGAGTGAGCAAGAAAGATGTTTGCCCATTTTGGAGTCCACCCTCTTTAGTACTCCGGGGTGTGGTTTTAATAATTCCCATGGCAACAGACACGTCCTCTTAGCCCTCACAACAATTGTGCACCTAGCCTCAGTCAGCCTGGCCTCTCCCCCCCCCCCTCGACATAACCTCGTTCTTACGACCCCCCCCCCACCCCCCGCATTGGCCCGCCCTCGTACTGCAGCTGCAGGTGCACATGCCACAGTGCTGTGAAATGTGAGTCTCAAATTAAATTTCAGGTGAAAAATCAAAGTATTGATTATTCCATCAAGAATGGCCATGGCTAATAATTCGTAAATTAAGTCAACCCGTGCATAATGAGAATCCATCAAAAGGGTCCGACGTTGAGAAATATCTGAAGCTGAAGCTATGCTACAAAATGGTTAGATGCTGCGCAAATGCCAATAAAGTTATAATAAGAATACTAATACAAGGTGCGTATTTCAACTAATGAGAACAAATTACTTAAATGAAATTTGTTTGTGATATCGCTCCTAAGCTCAAGTGAATCGATTGTTTTTCCAATTTGCTCTTCGGCGTGCGAGTTTTCCTCGCTTGGTCTAGCGCCCCCTGCACGAGAACGAGCGAAACATCAAACGGAGCAATTCACACCATCCACTGTTCGTGGTCACCTTCTGCAATAAATGGCATTCCTCCCTGGCGCCTCCCGATCGTGCCCCAGCAGACCTTTTTTCTCTCTATTCCCCAAAGTGAATACCGTCCTGATGAGACGTCTCCACGAACCCTAGATGCTGTCTAAGCGAATGGCTCCGCTCTGAATGATGATTCTGTTGTTCACCACCAGGGGGCGAGGAAAACTCGCCCGCTAAAATGCTAAAGGAATATAATTTGGAGGCATAATTTGGATTGTGTCTATTTACTTGAGTTTAATGGCGTTGCCACGAATAAATGTGAAATTTCCAATGGGTGAATGCAGGGCGTGTGTGAGGAAGAGTAGGTACCTGAATCGCGGGTGGTTGATGGCGTAGATCCAGGGGTCGATGCAGGCCACTGTCTTGCACGCGATGGCTGGGAACATGCTGAAGGTGGGCGTCATCATGTGCCTGCAGCCAATCAGGGAAGGAGACAAAGATCAGTGCGTTGCATGACATGCGGCATACACATTCAGGGCCATTCGCGGAATGCAAGGAAATGGAGAGGAACCCGACTTCGGAATTATCCGTACTAATAATAATGATTCGCTTTAGTTGGGCGAGATCAGGGCCAGAAAGCCCAGTGTCTTCCATCTGAGTCGTCGCTTGTCTTACATTGAATATGAGCAGAGGAATGCATTAGTGCAATTCTGAAAATTATGCATCTTGTATTATAATACTTAACATTCATTTTATGACATAGTTTTCTCATTGGGTTGGATATGTTTCAAATTTATAAATTATCTAAATTCACTTCAGCTGCCAACTTTGGCGATGGCATTTATGGCCATGAGGGAAGTTAATCCGTCATGAGGAAGAGAAAGAGAATTCATGAGCCCTGAAGATGGTTGCTATGAAAATCGTAACGTTTACTGAGGAAATTAATATTAAATGATAACTTATCCACTGCTTCACATACACTTTCACAGTGGGTTCTATCCATTCATGCGACTCAGGCGTCGACTAGTGTTGACTCACGGAAACTGCTTATAACTCTCAAATAGGGAAGTACACTAGTGTTTCAAATGCACCAAACACATTTTTTAAATTAGAGTTCAGAATAACATAATGTCGTAAAACCACAGTTTAAATCCTAATAGTGAATACTTGATTCGAGATAACCGTCCGAAATATGGAAAAATTCAAAGGCTGCTAAAACGGGTGTCCATGTTGAATATTGGCCGTTACGTCACAAGGCAGTAGCAGAAGGCAGCTTCTGCGCCGTTTAGTTCTACCACTATTATTGCATAGAAAAATTACTGAATTTGAGGGTATCCGTTTTTTTCTGTCATAAAATATCTTCAGAATACATATGTGGCTGCTTCTCTTTTGAGTACATGACTTCATCATTGCGTAATATATTAATATTTATTTACGTGTCAACTTCAAGTTTGATAAGAGTAGTGCGAATAGCACATTGAATCTTTAATAAATAGATGATGGTATTTTTTTTCGCAGGGTATATTTTGGCACAATGCCATTTATCATGCCAAAATTTTTTTGTAAGAACTGAGTCAAACTAATAAACCTATTTCAGACGTTTGCTGCAAGACTTATTCGTTGCGTATGTATTCACGCCGGCCGGAATGTTCGCCCTTCGCAACTAGAATCATGGGATGTTTGCCTTATTTCCGTGCTGGCTGGTTGTTGCAATGGTTCGCTGTCCAGGATGGGTTCAAGAAAAGATAATCTTGGTTGGGAGAAGGAAAATTCCAACGATTTATAAATGGTATACCAAACTTTGATGTATTTATGGTCACTGAATTTTTGGAAAAGGAGGACAGGTTCAACGCTCCACAGAAATGCGAGGCGTTAAGGCTAACAAGGGGAGACCACGTACCTTACTCCGTCTTTTTCAATTAGGGCCTTAGTTAGGCTGTAATTAATTAATTTTCATGCGGTACTTTTCACAAGTCATATATTAATTTAAAATATCTGCCATTATCAAATGGGTCAGTTGGTGTAGTGGTAGCGTGTACGACTCCCACCCTGAGGGCCATGGTTCAAGACTTCATCATGGCAGTATATTTTGTTGCCTTCATTGTGATTATACGGCGTCAAGTTAATCAATAATTTTAATTGCAGTAGTCATAGACATGACACAATTTTTTTATCATCATAATGGCGTTTAGGTATTTTCGCAGTGTCATTACAAACACAGAGATACGACGACTACAATGGTTGGTGTGCGCTAAAATGTTAATTTTTTCTTTTCTTATACTGACCAACTTCCGCATTAAAAATGAAAACCACTCTTGCAAGAGCACATACCATTAATGGCTCGCGGCGAGCAACAATATGCGTACAGACATAATTAATAAGAACACAAAACAAATATAAAATGCCTTATATCTCGAACACTTGTAATTCACATTACTCCAAAGGGAGTTTACTTACTCAGTAGGTACCTACCTCAGTACCTAGTACTCAGTACCTACCAGTTTACCTCAGTAGCAGTGCTAAAAGAACCATTCTGAAATATAATTTCAATTAACAAATAGGATTAAACAAAAGTTCATAACCCTGGACCGGGCGCGCTGGCGTATAAAACACGTCAATCTTTGAAAACCAAGGATTTCAACATTGTACGTACATTCTGGGCTATAATAGTCTCGTGTATTCCTACAATGTACTTTGACTGCCTATATTGCGAGTTTTCAAAGTTCGAGGTATTGTAGCAAATGTTTTTGATCGGCAAGATGAACCCGTCACCAGTGGAGTATAAATTACGCCGCGCGACCTGCCGTGTACCTTTATATCTGTATCACCTATAAATGTACTAGTTTCAACAAATAAAGATTAACTTTAACAAAAATCGTTTGTTATCATATATGCACATATCATGGGCAAAGTACACATTTTGCCCGGTCGTGTAAAAGAACGGTCGCGCCATAATTCTTTAACCAAACTACTTTCAGTTTATACATTACATAGGTCTACGCGGAAGATGCTATATTTTGACTCAACACACTTTCTGATATGACTGAGGTACCTATTAAGTAAATTATTATAATATAAATATCAATTTGATCTTACAATACCTTCAAATGATCTTCAAAACAGAATATCATCGATAGGTAAGAGTCAGGAGCAGCCTTGCACCATTTATTCCGTATGGCTTGTGCTTAAGGCACGGGAATGAATTTCTTCTCCATGCTTTTGTTTCGACGTCGAGATGAAATTTGGAACAAAAAATCATTTATAATTCTTTTTTGAATTCATGTTTTCCATACTAGCCGACATTTTTAGGAAGCAAACTCCACCGATTCCCGGAAACTCTCGCCGCGCTAAAGAAGGCGACGCAATACAGCGGTATTCCACTGGTGACTACTGCCTTGTGACGTCACATCTCAATCAAGATGGAGGCACTGTGTTTCAGCGCAACATGAAATTTTCCGACTTTCAAAACGTTTTAAAGTGCATACCCCAGATGCAGGAAATAAAAGTGACTATACTAATGTTTCTTTTTTAGGCTAAACTTTCAAATTCAGCAATAAAAAAATCAGTGCACTTCCCTATTGCTGCGCTTATTCGTTTGTTGTCGCCGATTGTCGCCACAACAGTCGGCGACAATCACAAAATAGAACACGAAAACCGTGACACAAGTCGACTTGTGTCGACGTGTGTCGATGAATGGAAAGAACCAAATGGAGGCAGATTTTCCAATAAGCAATCCACACTAATGACGTCACGCGTATAATTTTCACCTGGGGAGTCACCTTGGCGTGGTTTTCGGATACATAATTAGTGTGAGTTGCATGTGACAACACAAGAGCCGTGTGACGTATGTGGTCAGACTCTTTACTGCTGTTTACATGAGAAAATTTAGAGAGGGATATTGCCGAACGCCATTTAAGAATCACATGCGAAGAAGATATGCATGGAAAATGCCAGGAGACTAAAGAACATTTCAACTAGACTATATTTTAGCGAAGCGGAGGTTTACAAACAAGTTGAAGGACTGAAAAAGCTACCCGGGGGCATATATCGACAGTGATCATAATCTAGTGATGATGAAATGCCATCTGAAATTCAAGGAATTAAATAAATCAGTGATCAACGTATGGCAATTGGAGAAACTCAAGGAGCCAAAAAATCAACAGGCCTTTCAAGAAGTATTGGAGAGGATTAGATCAGACTGAGCAACCGGTGGAGAATAAAAAGACAAATATCAAAAGTGGGCTTCAGGAGGCCGCTAGAGAAGTTCTAGGAAGAAGAAAATTTGTTAAGAAAAAGCCATGGATCACGGATGAATTCCTACACCTCATATAAGAACGGAGAAAGCATAAGAATGCGAATATTGTGGAAGGTCTGCTTGCTACAAGAGGATAAAGAACGAGATTTACCGCAAAGCAAGGAAAGAGAAGAGAAGCGTGAATGAGGAACGTACGATGGGACGTGCAAAATAACCTCGTACAAGGGTAAGTGGAAGCGGCGTATAGAATAGTGAGGAACCATTTCAAGGAACGAAGCACAACATGCAATACCATAAGGGACAAGAATGGAAATATTCTAATCGAAAAAGAAGACAAATCCGAGAGATGGAAGGAATACCTGGAGGAATTACACAACGTGAGCAAACTTAGCCCAAAAATTATCGAAGAGGAAATTGAAGTGGAAAAGGATGACATTAGAGCGAGCATCTTAAGATCGGACTTTGACGCTGCAATATGAGACCTACGAAAGGATAAGACCCCTCAGGAATAGATGAATTTCCAGCAGAGCAATCAAAATTGCAGGAGAAAAGTTCTTAACTCAACTGTATAAAACTATCGACGACATGTATGTACTTAACAGGACATTTACGTAGCGAGTGACTTCGAGAAGAACGTCATCATTCCTATACCCCAAAAAAAAAGAGAGCGGAGAAGTTCGAAGAGTTTTGGACCATAACCCACACGAGAAATACGTCGAAGATTCTGACAAGAATAATTTACAGTAGAATAGAACGAAGAGCAGAAGAATTCCTGGATGAGGACCAATTCGGATTTAAGAAAAGCAAGGGCACAAAGAAGCAATTTTGACTCCTAGGCTTTCATAGAGAGGAGAAAGGATAAGAAAAAACCGACTTCCATGGCATTTGTCAATTTAGAGAAGGCATTTGATAGCGTGGAATGGATTTCAGAGCTTATAATTCTGTTAGAAATCGTAGTGCTGTACAATGATCGTAGAATCGTTCACAATTTGCATTAAAACCAAGTAGCTGTGATCAAATGTGGGCCCAACTGCGCAGGAGCAAGAGCAGGAAAAGGGGCGAGACGAGGGTGTGCGCTGGGGTGCCAGGTTTTGCCACTTTTTTCCGCGAGCGAATTCTAATATTCGGCAAAAGTTTCGTTCCAGGGTGGGTATTACAGATGTGATTTTTTTCCAAAACGGTTGATATCTTCTATTCGCCATTTCGCTTTGAAATTCCGAAATTTTTAACGAAAAATGTAAATAATTTGAATATGGTTTTAGCAAGTACTTATTTTTTACATTGGGGTCTAATGGTGGACTTTGATGGATATTTAAGACCAAAGATGTAAGCTATATTTCTTTTAACTATCGAGAAAATGACCTTTTATCGTGTCCCCGAAAGCAGTTTTTGGGGTAGGCTACCCGCAACACACCACCTCATTTGACTCTATGCATGCGATGAATGACGCCAAATGTGACATTTTCAGTCGAAATCATTCCTGAAAATGTCAATGGGTACTCACAAAAATGGGATCATGCTGTTTTATGCCATCGCCGACTATATTGGCTATGTGTTCGTGTAAGGAGATATCACTGAGGATGGAAACTATCATTCGGTATTCACTATGACAGTTATATGTCCCTAAAGGGTCAAATTGACGCCCCTGAGGTTGGAAAAGTTGTTTTTTTAGTATCATCTAGCAAATGTGCAGCTCCTCGCTCACCAACACAGCGGAACTAGCCAAACAATCCAGAACCCAACTCATGGAGGTGGCTGCACCCCACAAAGCTGCTTTCGGGGACACGATAAAAGGTCATTTTCTCGATAGTTAAAAGACATATAGCTTGCGTCATTGGTCTTAAATATCTATCAAAGTCCACCATTAGACCCTAATGTAAAAAATAAGTGCTCGCTTTAACCAAATTCAAATTATTTACATTTTTCTTTAAAAATTTCGAAATTTCAAAGCGAAATGGCGAATAGAAGATATCAACCATTTCGGAAAAAAATCTCATCTGCAATACCCACCCTGGAACGAAACTTTTGCCGAATATTAGAATTCGCTCCCGGAAAAAAGTGGTAAAAAGAGGCACCCTAGTGCGCACTTTCCCCCATAATTTTTTATGTTTACATCGAGAAAGCCATCAATGAAATGAAGGAGAAGGGTTTGGGTGCCAATATCCACGGAGAAAAAAATAGAATGCTGCGAGTTGCTGGCGACATAGCACTCATAGCCGAGACAGAGAAGGATTTGAAGAAGTCTTCGACAAATATGGAAAGAACAATGACCAGATATCAGCTGAAAATCAACAAAACGAAGACTGAGATATTAGTTTGCAGCAAAAGAGAGAGGAGACTGAGACAAACTTTAACATAGGGAAGCATAAGCTTGGAGAGGTGAAAGAGTTTTCTTACCTGGGAAGCCGAATTACCAGCGATGGACGAAGCAAGGAAGAAATAGTCAGTAGAATAGCGCAGGGGAAGAGGGCTTTCTACAAAAAGAAGAATCTTCTTACAGCTGAGAATACAAGCATAGAAGTATGGAAACAATTCATCAGATGCTACATATGGAATATGTTTCTCTATGGAAGCGAAGTTTTGATGTTGACAGCAGCAGAGAAGTCAAGAGTGGAAGCATTCGAAATGTGGTGCTCCCGAAGAATGATGAAGATAAAATGGATTGACCGTGTGAGTAACCAGGAAGTGCTAAGAAGAGTGGGAGAGAAGAGAAGCCTCCTAAAAACATTAAGCAGAAGATGGGACTACTTATTTGGCCACATTCTGAGACATGATGAACTGGAAAAAATGGAATGTCTCCTCAAGTGAAGCAAAGAACCATGCGCTTCTCGCCATCTTGAGAGAAACCTCTAGAATTTCTCTCCAGTTGAATCCACGGGAAATCGCGCATCTTGCAAACTTTCTAGCTCACTTCATCCGAATGAAATTGTGTCTCGGAGGGACATTACTTGGATCTCATGCGATGGCTTTTGCGCCTCTAAAAGCACCATCATTTTAATAGTTTTTTTTAAATTTTATGCGTGATAGGTTACATGGAAGTGGGCCATATGCAGAGGGCTTCCGATTGGCCTCAACTGCTCCCATTATGCACGGTGACGTGCAGCACATTCTATTGTTTTTATTTCAGTGATTTTCTATCCTTTTCGATTTCTGTCTTTGGTGGCTTCAGCTGCGCCCACATGGGGAGTGTTATTGTGTTGACGCGCGGTCGTCGCTCACTTGTCTCCGAAGCACCCGATGAGCGCCACGAGTGCATATGGCGTCCATGCGCAGATGAACAGGAACACGATCGAGATGGCCACTTTGGCGATCCGAATCTCGGCTGATTTGTCGTTGTCTCCCTGCGACAGCGACTTCACGTTCATCCTCTTGGCCTGCGGAAGGAAACAGATGAACACTCATTTATACATGTACATAATACCCTGCGAGCCACCTCTAGGGTGTTTGGCAGGGGGTCATCATGCAGCATGCAACATGCATTTGGACTCGCACATGCACACCACACCGTCCAAAAAACGTCACGTATACTAACAAATTATACTACTATATTCTGTTAGAAATAATAATAAAATAAAGAAACATGCATTAAGTTTTACATAGGCTAGTAGGCTACACTACTTGTCAAGCAATCTATTTATGAGTTCTATCGCTGCCGTTATAATCTCTTATTGATCGTGGAAAAAAAAGACAGTCTGAATCTGTCTGTTCTACAATCTATCCCTCTTATTTTATTTATATGATCTGATCTTCCGTAGTATGTTGGCGTTCGTAAGATATGGTTAACTTCGTAAAAAAAGACACTGCTCTTGAATTTATCTAAAAGGTTTAGTCTATTTTTCAATCTACGGTCCGACAGAGATTCCCATCCGAGTTTATCTAAGAGGTCAGTTACACTAACAACACTATCGTAACGACCTTTCACGTACCTGGCAACTCTTCTTTGCACGCGTTCTAACTCTGTTATTATGCCTTTTTCATGAGGATCCCAAACACTGGCAGCGTATTCCAAATGTGGTCTAACGGGGTCGATGAATTGCTCTAAATTAAGTATGCGCTCCCGGATCCAACGTGGGGGACAGAGTATAATCTACCTCTACATAATACCCTGCTAACCACCTCTAGGGTGTTTGGCAGGGGGTGATCAATCACCAGCATGCAATGGGATTCCCACATGCGCACCTCACGGTCCAAAAAAAGTTACGCATAATAACAAAGTACACTTCCATATTCATGTAGAGTAGGCCGGCCCTTATTTTTCATAATTGCGAAAAGTTATGTTTTCCTGGTCTCAAAATGATTCAAATGAGGTCTATATTCACGTGTTAAAATTTGGTTACTTTAAAATAACGGCAACCCGTGCCCCAAGGGCCCTAAGTACTAAGGACCCTCAATTGAGTTTTTTGGGGGTCGAAAAAGTGCTATCCCTATGTAAAACGTGAAAGTAAAGTCCTATTTTTCTGTTTGTTTTGACCTATCTCTAAGCGTTTAGGAGATATCGTCCGTCGTAATGTAATCCCCCCCAGGGCGCCACCCAGCACCGCGGCACTGCTGAGGTACGGCCCGCACCACTTACTACAGACTTCCCCTCAACCCCCTCCCCTCCCTCGGCAAAGAATTTGCTCCTGATGACAAGATTTACAGGTGCAGTATTGAATAGGTTGTTCCTCTTGTGTCATGATTAATTTTGTTAAAGCCTATAATGTCAATTTTAACCCTTCAACGCCGTCCTATGTAGGTACTGGGTACCGACCCCTTAAACCTTGATTTTTTGCCGCCATACGGCCGCGAACCATTCCAGCAGCCTTTGTTCCAAAGTGCTCTTTATGTACAAAATATTATAAGCATGTGATACAATTGTGTCTACGAATTATAAAGGAATGAAGGGAATGAGCAGGGCTTCCAGGGCTCCAACATTGAATAGAAATATTCAAGGAAGACGAAACGAGGTAGTCAGTCCACGGATGTAGATCACTGTGGAGAGATAGTTCTTGTGTATAGTGTGCAAAGGATAGAAGGTGCTAAGTATTTTAGGATGTAAGGAGAAAAGTGGTGAAATGTGGACTCGTGTAATCAAGATTAAATCCAGGCATTGAACTGGTTGGAAAAGAAAGTGAAGAGATACTCGGCTCAAATTTACCTACAGTGAGAGAAGTTCTGTGTGTTTTCTCTATCACCTTATGGGTTTGAAATTTGTAAGATTTAGTGCGATAAAAACCGTGAGAAATGCGTCTCATCCATGGTACAAAACTAGAATTCCTGTTAATACCTGTCAATAAGGGGATTGAAAAGTTAGAAAAATGACGCAAAGAATGGATGAACGTGCAACGACATAAAGAGAGCGCGAACTACAGTGGAGATGAAGAGAAGAAAATCTTCCGTAACAAAACTTGATGATTTGTTTGAAATTGCAAGGAGCGGTACCATTGAAGTTTTGACGCACGACGGGGAAAGTGCAGTTAATCTCTCAGATAAATGTGCGTGGGTTGAAGAAATAAAGATCTTACGCAAATAAAGAGGAGAACAAAATATAGTTATTGGTGGAATAGATTTCAATGTATTCAAGAAGAAAGGAAAAGATGTGGTTCTCTGCTCCTAGCACTGTAAGGAGAATTAGAAATACAATAAAAATTTATTTTATTTTGGTTAATGTACCGAAATTCACGGACAGAGTGAAAATAAATTGATCTCTTGGATTGGAAGTATTGTTATGGAAATTTAATACTTTCTAAGGTAAGCATATTTCTTCAGAGACTAGATCTTGCAAGTGTGAGCAAAGTCTTTGCCGAGGGAGGGGAGGGGGTTGAGGGGAAGTCTGTAGTAAGTGGTGCGAGCCGTACCTCAGCAGTGCCGCGGTGCTGGGTGGCGCCCTGGGGGGGATTACATTACGACGGACGATATCTCGTAAACGCTTAGAGATAGGTCAAAACAAACAGAAAAATAGGACTTTACTTTCACGTTTTACATAGGAATAGCACTTTTTCGACCCCAAAAAACTCAATTGAGGGTCCTTAGTACTTAGGGCCCTTGGGGCACGGGTTGCCGTTATTTTAAAGTAACCAAATTTTAACACGTGAATATAGACCTCATTTGGATCATTTTGAGACCAGGAAAACATAACTTTTCGTAATTATGAAAAATAAGGGCCGGCCTAATGTAGAGGGCAACTACTCATTAAGTATATCTGCCAATAAACCTTGGGGAAACTTCGGTTTTCCGAGGCATCGCTTCGTTCCATTGTATTCGCGAGTGATCGGATCAATCTGTGATCTCGTTCGTGAGTCGACATCACAAAAGATGTCAATAAACGCGTGGCGGGCGACATATGAGTGGAGTGTGGGTGAGCATCCACTGTGGGCAACCGTGGATGAAATGGCTGAAGCGACCGCCTAGAATGGGATTCTGCCTCCGCCATTAGGAGCGTAATCATGATGATGGTACATAATTTTTTTTAGGCAGGCAAAAAATACCTGCGCCATAAGCATTGTTAAGTTAGCGTAGTAACAGCTCATAAAATTAGAATACAGTGTCGTGATTTTCATCCAATAGATGGCGATCAAGTGAAACTATTTCATTTTTTAGGCGACCGTGGATGACTATTATATCTTTACCTACTGGGATCGAAAAGCTATGCCTCGAAATTGTACCCCTGGGTGGTAGCAGCAGCAACCAAAATTACCAATTACGTTTTGGTTGAAATCTCGAGACCATTTTTGAGCGAATGAAACTTTGAGCTTAGCGCTCCTATTGGCCGTGAGCTTTCCCAGTCATCGGTTGCTCTGGACGACTCATAACAATGCTTTGTCTGCATTCGCCTCAGACTTTGTCCAGAGCATCCGTCAGCACTCGCAGCCAATCGGAACGCTTGGATCAAAATTTCCGTAGTTTAAAAACTGTGCGTTTTCGACCGAAACATCAGTGGTAAAATAATTGGATCATACTAACAGCAGCTATTTATGTTCTAATATCGTGGCGTAATTTTTTTCCACTCAATATGTAGCGGCATTTCTATCTTTTGCAGCATTTAAAACTTTTAGCTCTAATTCACTGAAGTGCTCGTCTTTAAGTTAACTTAAATCGCAGGACGATGATGTTAATTTCGGTCCACTTCTATCAGTTGGATGATAACTAGCGATGTTCTGTTCAAAATAGCATCGTCGGCCTCAGTGGTCCTCGCTTCCTCAAGCCATGCATTCGAATCCCGACCTCTGCGTATAAACAATATTGACGAGAGCGATTCCGCTTTAATGTCGAGGCAGCCAGTGGAAGCCGAATGGATCAACGGCCTTTGTCGTGTTTCCCGTAAATAGCGTGCATGTTAAATAAATATTCAATGCTGATGTGAAACTACTGTCGGCGTCAAAATGATGTGCCGCTGTACTTTGCTAATTTGTATCTGAGCTTGTGCGCATGCTAAAGCAACAAATAAATCGTCATTTTAAAGATAATTTTATTTCTTATTTTAATTTATTTTTTGCTCAATGGAACTTTAAAAAATGTAGACACGCGAGTGCAATAAATGACTCCGCGCATCGTAAAATTAGCCGTTTTGTCAACTTTGTAACTCATCCTAGGAAAAACTACTTGGTCTACAGTATTCATCTTCCAATATAAGTTGTACACGTCAATATAAATAAATAATATGACTTAGGCGTATTTTTAAAACGCATAGTTTGTTGTCTATTAATGAAAATGCTTAAACATTATCTACTCCTACAATTTCCTCCGAAAGTAAATAAAATTAAATTAATAGAAACACTTTTTAAATTATTTGTAATTTTTCTATGATCCGATAATACTTGATTTATGCGCAGCATAAATCGTATATGGACATTAACAAAATACGCCCGAGTGAACGAATGCTGCGTTGCCACGTCTTGCGCGCGACACTCAAGAATAGCATTCGAGTGAACTGCGACTGAAACATTTTTCTTCGAGCTTCAGGAAGCTTTGTGGCGTTTAATCAATCAAATTTTTAAGTAAATCAACCGTGTATGCTTAACGTGCTTACTACTGCTTGTTTCCATTCAGTAAAGTGGCCCTCTTTTAATTATTTTAAGAATTTTCGTTGCTAATTCTGCTCACACCAGGATATAGAAACCAGGAGAATGTAAATAGCGACGGAAAATCATACTTTGAAATCCATTAAGCAACCTGAAAATGCTATTTCCAACCTACTTTGGAACCCATTTGCGCTGTTTTAATGGTTTAAATTCGTGAAACCCATCCATGTCCGTACCGCACCTCCCGCCGCGCGTCCAAGCCCTCCGAAGGTGAGTGCGCTTCGAAAGACAAACTAAGCGGGGCCTCGAGGAGACAATACGAGGGCACAACTTCCCTACAAATACTTAAAAAGGGTAGTAAAGGCCGAAAAGCCTTTGCTTGCCTTAAAACCCCTACGCACGGCTGCGATAATTCGGACTCATTAGCCACCTCAATATTATTCATCCATCTTTGATCCACTCACATCGCTTCCTTATGCACCCACTGCAGGGACGCCGACTTACAAAAAATATTGAGGGGCCCAAACCGGGGATCTTTCCCCGGGAAATTTTATAAGTAGTGAGTTTTAAGTTTTTTTAAGCATTTTAGAGGAGTCATATGATCAACATTAGAACCTTTATAACTACAATCTCGATACCTTGACACTCAGGGGAAAATCGACAAGCCTGGCACATTTTTTCCTCACACCCATAACGAATTTTTGAGGGGGCTCGAGCCCCCTCAAGCTCCATGGATTCGGCGCCACTGGCGCCCAGCGTGTGGCTATCCTTTCTTATACTCCCATCTACGGTGCCTATGTATTTTCACCTTTCTTTGCCGTTTTATGGGAAGGACATTAATTTTGGAATTCTCCTCTATATACATTGTCATCTGTTACCATCAAGGAGGTTGTAAATATTTACATCCTCCATGGTTACCATACCTTCCTTCCATAACTCCATTGTCGCAGTGGAAAGTAAGTTTTTGCAAGGCATTTACTCCTTCAGTTCGACTGAATATTCTGTGCGTAAAAGATGCCTCCCATAAAGAGAAGTGTCCTTAGACTGCAAAACCTGAGAACGAATAATTCTAACGAGGAAAATAGTGAAAGAGAGAGACCGAAAAACTTGAGAAGACGCGATAAAGATGCCATCGCCAACATTAATAAGTTTTTTGACAAGGTAAAATCAGGTGATTTGGTTATTGACACCAAAAAAAGTGGTGTACAATCGAGCAATTTGTGCAGGTTTGAGTATGTAGACTGTACGGAAGGTCATGAAAGAAAAAAGAGAAAGTGCCGATGGTGAAGTGTCTTCGCCGAAAAAAAGTTGCGGACGATCGCGCATTTTGCTCGATGAATTCACCCAAGGAGTTATTCGCCGAAAAGTGCATGATTTTTATCACAAGAAAGAATTTCCGACAGCCATCAAAATTCTGGATGGGTTGAAGTCGGATCTGGAGGATTTTCCTGACATAAGCTCAAGTACAATGTTGAGGTGGCTGAAAAGGCTAGGGTTCTCATTCCGGAAATTAAAAAATTAGCCCGTCCTATTGGAAAATCCGCGAGTGGTAGATCAACGAATGTTTTTCCTCCGAACCATTAAAAGACTGCGAGCGTCCGGCTGGTTAGTGTGTCATTGTGATGAAACGTGGTGCGGTGCTAAAGCCTGAATCACACGATCTTTTTTTTTTCGTCGCGAAAGTGATCACTATCGCGATCACTGCGCAAAATGATCGTCGCCGGCAATTGTTTTTCGCGATCGCGATGAGTATTCCCATCGCTATTTTTCATCACTCATCCGGTCGCTTTTTCCGTCGCTAAAACCGTCACTAAAACCCCATATCAGCCAATCGGAACGCATTCCCCTACGGAGCGATTGCAGCGCAACGTTTGACAATTATGGGAATGACATAAATAAACAAACACGCTATATAATTTCGTGATGTGGGTCCTATGACAACGAGCTGTGATATTGGAAATGATGCAAAAAGCGACGGCGGGAGTGACCGTGTGATTCAGAAAAATGATCACAAAAGCGATTGCTTTTCGCGACGGGAAAAGTGATCTCGATAGTGATCACTTTCGCGACGAAAAAAAATGATCGTGTGATTCAGGCTTAACCATACTGTGAAATACGCATGGCAGGAGAAAGTTAATGAAATCAGAGGTGGAATTGATTTTGATCGAGGAATAATTCAAGAGGTAAATAATCACAAATTTCCATAATAAACTACGCTTATTAATCGAGAATTTTCCAATTTCACATTTAATTTAATCATCATGCGTAATAATGAAATCAATAATTATCACTATTACAGGTAGATGGTAGGAAAGGTGGAATTTTGACACCTTCGGGAGCAGGAAGACGAGTGGTTATTTTGCACGTTGGAAGTGAAAGTGGTTTTCTCCAACCCGAGGAAGAAACAATTTGCTCGTCTTTGAAGGGAAGAAGGATGGCGCAGATTATCACTCCGAGATGAATGCTCTCGAGAATTTCGAGTAGTGTTTTAGAAGAATATTAAGGCATCTGCCGGAAAAATCAGTTTTGGTAATTGATCAAGCACCTTATCACACCATGCAGAATCCTCAGGCAAAGAATCCTAATTTGAAGTGGACAAAGGTAGAAATTATTGACTGGCTTGTTAAGAATCGCATCGAGCCAGCTGTCAACGAAGATGGTACCCAAGATAATTATGAATCTTTGACAAAAAGTGAACTTATCGAGTTAGGAAAACCGAAATTTAAAACCTTTAGGTATCTCCTTGATACTGTCATTCAGGAAAGTGGGAAAAGTGTAAAACATCTGTGGACTCCAGTCGCAAATTGTGAATTTAATGCTAATGAATTGATTTGGGCGTGGGTCAAAAACTGGGTGGCAAAGAACAATAAAACACCTAAGATCAAAGATGTTCTTCAGCTTTGTGTTCAGGCTCTTGGAGACGTAACAGTGTCGACGTGGAAGAACGCTGTGGAGCATGTTAAAAAAATAGAAGACTACTACTGGATAAAGGACCGTTTGGAGGAGGAATTCACCGAACCCATTATTATCAACTTGGAGGACGAAAAAGCAGTTCTTGGAGTAGCAGCGATGAGGATTGATTCGGGAAATGAAATATGAAAGGAAAATATTTATATGTACAGGAAATGGGTACGGTACATTATATTTCTTTGAGCAGACCTGGTGGTATCGTACTTCAGGAGTTGGTATTTTTTGTAATGTCCGTATAAAATGTTGCTACGTATAAATCCAGTATTATCGTATCATAGAAAAATTACAAATAAATTAAAAAGTGTTTCTATCAGTTTAATTTTTATTTCCTAAGAAACGGCAAATTTTAGGGTGCGCGGAGTCATTTATTGCACTGGCGTGTCCACAATTTTGACTTTACATTTAAAAAATAAACTCAAAATTAAGAATAAAATTATCTTTGAAACGACGTATTACTCGTTGTTATAGCATTCGCACAAACCCAGATATAAATTTGCAAAGTACAGCGGCATATCATTTTGACGCCGACAGTAGATATGGATTATTGTTACTGCTTGAAGAACGATTTTATTTACAATATAATTTAGAAGAAAATACTTTAAATGTACAAGAAATGGGTAGAGTACATTATATTTCTTTGATCCACGCTCGGAGCAGGGTCAACGGACTTGCACGCCTTCCCCTGTGCAACAAACAGCCTCGCTTCCCGCGAACCAGCAATAGTCCCGCGCGGCCCCGATTCAACGGGCCGTTTGGCAACATGGCATCGATATATTTTATTGACATTCACAAATATCAATATTTTTATAGATTTCGGATCATAGAAAAATTACAAATAAATTAAAAAGTGTTTCTATTAATTTGATTTTTTCTTTCGGAGGAAATTGTAGGACTAGATAATGTTTAAACATTTTCATTAATGACAACAAACTATGCGTTTTAAAAATACGCCTAAGTCATATTATTTATTTATATTGACGTGTACAACTTATATTGGAAGATGAATACTGTAGACCAAGTAGTTTTTCCTAGGATGAGTTACAAAGTTGACAAAACGTCTAATTTTACGATGCGCGGAGTCATTTATTGCACTCGCGTGTCTACATTTTTTAAAGTTCCATTGAGCAAAAAATAAATTAAAATAAGAAATAAAATTATCTTTAAAATGACGATTTATTTGTTGCTTTAGCATGCGCACAAGCTCAGATACAAATTAGCAAAGTACAGCGGCACATCATTTTGACTCCGATAGTAGGGTTTCGAAGCTTTCAGGAGGCACCTTTGAGTTTTCGCAGTTGTCATAATGCAAAGAAAACCTTGTGATTCCACATAAATATTGGAATTACAAGGTTTTCTTTACTTTACATTATGTCAAGCAGATTCCACAAAGTCACGCCTAATTATTTTTTGCAGTCGTATTTTTCACTATATCTTGAGTGTCTGGTCCACGCGAGGTGGACGGCCATCTGCCTGCGGGACCTATTGGAGGAGGAGCGTGTCTGCTGCTCACCCACCCAACTAGCGGTCTCGATCGTGACGCAATCAAGCATGTCTCGGTCGCGACACTGAAGTCGAAAATGTGGATCGTTCACCTCGCAATAGTTGGAGAGTCAGTCCGCCAATCGCCTCGAGAGCTCGTTCTCGGATCCGACGGCAAGTGAGCTGAAGTTTTCTCATTGCAGAATACGCTCTCCTCTGAGTCAATGATGAATGATGAACGGCCCACACCTATGTTCGTGTCCTTATAAGAAACACATGTTTGTTTTGCATTCTCGTCGATTTGTTTTTATTTTTCAAGTGACGGGAGTTCCACAAAGTCACTATCAAGTCTATTGTGCGAAAAATCCTGTGGAAATTTTAGGACTATACCGAACAAGATGGAATGGACTGCTGAGCATATGATGCCACGGGAAGTCCAATTCGTGCGCACAGCGCCACAGCCGGAGGGTAAGCCCAAAGCGCACTTCCAAAGCTATCCACTATAAGTGCTCGTATCGAATTGCAGCCGATTGCCTTTTTGAAATGCATGGCTACAATTGAAACTGAAGACTGAGTTTGATATTCTCATGCATGTCATAGACGATTCATATGTAATTAAATCAACAGTTGAAATAATACGATGGAAAATCCTTGTAGTTTATGTTAGAATACCGTCATCTAGATAGATACTCATTTTGGAGCGTGGATTGGGTGCTCACAATCTCTCAATTTCTCCAAAGAAGCACTGTTGAAAAGTTGCCAATCTGCATATAGATGGCATTGGAGAAGCTTCAGTGAAATGCGAATACGCTCACCCTTACTTCATCGAGGGTAGAGTTTGGAAGTAATAAATTGTTTTTGGTGAAAAATTGCAGTTTTTTCCGCTGTGATATGAACACTATTCTTAAGTTGTAGTGGTGGGCGTGACTTGGTGGGAATCCTTTATCTTGCAGTTGAAGGAATTTGATATTCACTTTGCTGCTTCCACTGGCGTTTTTTCTTTCCGATAATGGTTTTGTAATGGAATAACATTATCGAGGCCTTGATCATGTTACTCTACAGCAAAACCGGTATCGGAAAGAATGAAACACCACGCGCAAGCAGCAAAGTTTTAATTCCTTCAACACCTGTTAAAACTGTTTGTCGTGAACACATGGTCTTTTTGCACTTGATTGAAAAGTTTTTATGCAATACAAACTTAATTTCACAAATAAAAAAAGAGTTCGTTGGCTTCCACTTAATTTTAATTTTCTTCTTACGACATGTTTCGGTCCAAAGAGGTCATTTTCATTAAGGCACTGAAAATGACTCCTACGGATCGGAACGTGACGTACCAAGAAAATAAATCAGTGGAAGTCAACGAAGTCTTTTTTTATTTGTAAATATCAAATTCCACATGGTGGTTGAGCCTGATAGCATTGAACAAACTCCGTGAAATGCATGGCCTTGAACAAACTGATAGATTAGAGATTTTTCAGTTCAGGCGCAGACCATCCTCTCCGGGATGACTTGAAGTGCTCGAGTACTTAGGCATCTCAAAATTCTTAGACAAGTGTTGAAATTTTGACAGTATTTATTGCATTTTCAGGTCTTTCAGCCAAGCCCCTCCCACATGCCTCGCTTTGCCTTTTTTTGCTGAAACCATGATTTTCCCATAACCAATGAGGCTCGGATTAATCGTTATGAGCTCAAGCTTTGCAAATTTTATTTGCTTTGCCAGTAGGCGTCATTTGGTCGGGTCCCCAGGACTACATGTATCTATCTAGCATTGATTGTTTTTCGTCACTTTAATATAAGAGGCGCGTGGATAAGCACGGGAGTGACGCGTGCGTGCGTGCCCTGCGAAATCGGCCTCCGTGCGACGGCGTCGCAAATTCCAATATTTTCTCGAAGTTAGGTGCAATTTCTTTATATTTGAGAAATGTTGAGAAAGATCTGCCCTGCATTTCTGTATGCTAAATATTGGGGTGGGGCCTGCGAATCATGGAGCCATTCGAATCCATCGCAACCATATTTTCAATTTCAAAGTTGACCGCGCAAGCAGTTGAAATGACCCCGCCGCGGCGGTGTGACGAATCCCCATCTACATCAGCATTATACCCTGCGAGCCACCTGTACGGTGTTTGGCAGGGGGTGATCAATCACCAGCATGCAGCATACAATTGGACTCCCACATGCACACCACACCGTCCAAAAAACGTCAAACAAACTAACAAATTATACTACCACATGCTGTTAGAAATAATAATAAAATTCAGAAACATGCATTGATTTATACATAAGTTTGTAGGCTACTCTACAAATTATCTAATCTATTTATGAGTTCTAACACTGCCGTTAATATCTCTTATCGATCTTGTAAAAAAAGACATTCTGAATATGTCTGATCTTCAGTCTATCTCTCTTATTTTATTTATGTGATTTGATCTTCCGTATAGTATGTTGGCATTCGTAAAATATGGCTAACTTCTTCATAAAAGACTCTGCTCTTGAATTTATCTGAAAAGTTTAGTCTATTTTTCAGTCTACGGTCTGAGAGATATAAATATATTTTCATCCGTCATTTCCGTCAAGTGCGTTCTCCGTCCCAATCACAGCAACGCTGTGACCTCAATTCTCTCATCTGAAAGGACCTCTCGCACGCCGTTTGGTTTTTTTTATGGGAATGTTTTTCCACTGAAGTAAATTATTTGAGAAACGGTTTTGTTCCTTTTTCTCTATTCGGCCACATTTTTCGACTGCACTATTGAACGGAGGCGAGTGCGGGATTTTGAAATGCGCTCTCCCGTGCCAAAACAGTATTTTTCTCGATCGAACGGATTACTCGCTTCATACTTTCGTGGCCAATATCATCTTCAAATTTACTGCATGCACAGTAAGGTGTTGCTTATTTTTTAGTTTTTCTTGTATTTTTGATTTCTACCTCTTAAAATATGCTATGGGGTTCAGAATGGATATCCTAAAAATTTCAGCCCAATTGTTTAACATTTAGAGGTCGCTAAAAGAGCACAAATGTAATAATATTAGATTTTCCAGATTTTTTGAAGTAACATCATTATCTGGGGTAACGCACAATTTTGCAAGCCTTTAGGTCCAAAATTCGCTCCATTTTAACGTCCGCTCAACAGTTTTCCAGGAATACAATACTTCTCCGCGAGCTACAGCCGCGCCTCACACCCCTGACGGCGAACTGGCCGCTCGCAGGCCGCATTTGCGGTCAGCGACCGTCATTACCTTACGCCCCTCGCGCATTCCCTTGCGAAAGTCGGCGGAAGAAAGTAGGAGCCCATTACTATGTTTGAGATTTTCATACCGGGTGTTTGCTGTAGTTTATCCTTTAAGTAATTACATCCCTGTTCTTCGAACCTAATTAATGACAAAAAAGAAATTTTCTTGATGAGAATCCAAAAAAATATGATATACTGAGAACCTAAGATATGAAAACATTTAGTTGACTCTACTTACGCTTGCCGAATCAATTGAAATGCTTTATTATGTTCGCTAATCTCCACTCATCAACGCAGTCGTGAACAATCTCAGCAGTGGCCAAGCCACTGGCAGTTCCGATGAGTTATGGAATCTTTAATGTTGTTTTTATTTCATCAATCGGCCATGATATTGATAGAACCATTTGATGACGTAATATTCAATGATTCCTTCTTGATTCAACGAATTGGTTAATATTTCCTTTAGTAGACAGTAACTCCTGTTACTGCAACAGAGTAGCAACAAGAACCGTTGCCGCTCCTCTCGCGTTAATGCCCAAGGCATCAAAGAGCAGTGCATTTTGGGGCGTAATGAGGATTTTCCTGCCAATCTATCTTTTTTTGATGATTCGTTTGGCTTATCATCAATATAATCCGTTTCAGAAACATCCTCACCGCTTAAGATATCACCATTTCTTAAAAGAATAATGTATCATTAACAGCAGTATCGAATTAAAGGGATTCGTAGAGATTGATTTTACAAGGCCAACTTAGTTTTCTGTGCACTCTTTAATTCAGACTTGCTGATGTACTCGTCAGATATTTTTTTCCTCTCCACTCGACGCGCCGATTTCTCTGACTCCTCTCTCTCAATTAAGTGCAAGATTAAGGATCTCATTATTTGTGAAGCCGAAGGCGCGTTATGGCTCTCCCAGTAAACCAAGTCCACCCAAACCAGCCAGTTTACAATGCATTTCATATTATGCGCATTTGTCTATGATGTGGATGATTACTTTTGTTGGTGCCAGCATAAACTTAAAACTAATAATTTATGGAAGTTTTTCAGAAATAAAAATATTTTGAAAACTCTCTCTCTCTATAAGTGCTAGCTTAGGATCCTTTGAAGTAGGTGTACCGGTGGCTTCTGTATTTTCATGAGCACTTGATCCACATCATTTTGAATAACTTCCAGAGCATTTACCGCGGCAATATCAGACAACTGATCCAATTTTTCATTCAATTCCATGTCATTCTTTAGCTGCTGCGAAGCTTGCCGTCAAAAGTAAATCTGGAATTTTAACAGCTCATTGCACACTGCCTCTATTATATATGTATCACGTATTTCTTGAATTATTTGAATTCTCGAAATAATAGTCCGGAAAGGGACCACGGACCTCATCGTTAGTCTCGTATTTCCTCCTTGTTTCAGGGTTAAGTGGTGGTGATAGAACACCTGCATCACTTCGCGAATCAAAGGCAAAGGCTATTTTTTGCGAAACAAGCGGCTATAGCTGCTGGGAACCGATTAGGAATACTTCAATTGACTTGCGCGTGATGAACGACATTGTTTTTATCAATAGCGTTTCGGCTCCGAAAATTTACTCTACGCCAAATGCAAAATCCGACTGCGATGAGGCTAAAGGAGGTGTGAAACACGCAAACTTGGGTAAGAAAACATACACATTGTCGTATCTAAACATCATTCTTAATGGTTCCATCTATTCTGCTTCATCTCAACGAAACAGTCTCCTGAATTTATGACAGTGTAAAACAATACAGGTAACTCCTCCCTTCTTCCACCGACTCTCGTTAGGGAAGGCGCGAGGGGGGCGTAAGGCAGTGAGGGGCGCAGGACCTATCAGTTGACTGTGAATGCGGCCTGCGAGCGGCCAGTTCGCCATCAGGGGTGACGCGCGACTGTAGCTCGCGGAAAAGTATTGTATTCCTGGAAAACTGTTGAGCGGACGTTTAAATGGAGCGAAATTTGGCCCTGTAGAACTGCAAAATTGTGCGTTACCCCAGAAAATGATGTTACTTCAAAAAATCGGGAAAATGTAATATTATTGCATTTATTCTCTTTGAGCGACCTCTAAATGTTAAGCAATTCGGCTGAAATTTTTAGGATATCCATTCTAAACCCCATAGCATATTTTAAGAGGTAGAAATAAAAATCCGAGGAAAACTAAAAAATAAGCAACACCCTAATGCACAGAGTCAGCCAGTGTCAACATTGGCGTCTATCTCGAATTTGTATATTTTGCCACTGTGTTGTCTCTCGTGTGATATTTTTACATTTCAGAAACGGCCAGTATGTTGACAATTATATCTGATCCAAATATATTCAAGACGATAGTTATAAGCGAGTGAATTAGATAGTTAGAATCGTGCAAATTAAAAGCAAGGCCATGGCCGTGGGAATCGTGGCCGTTGTTTTAGCGATGTCACTCACCTGTTCTTTGAGCATCTTCTCGTGATTGCGCACGTGCGTGATGATTCTGGAGTAGAACATGGCGATCATGAGGAGGGGGCACACGTAGGCCCACGAGAAGATGGTCATCACGAACAGCTGCGTCGACTTCCCCTCCCGCATGTAATCGAAGGAGCACGTGGTCAGGTAGCCCTCTGCACCAAACGACGACAACACAGAAAGTGAGAGAGAGAGAGAGAGGCAATTGCAATGTGCGCACAGTGGGCTGAAATCGAAAAAAGCTGAACAAAACCTCAAAAACGATTTTTTTGAGTGCGGAATTTGAAATTGGCTACTGGCCTCGGGGAATACCGTGCTCAACGGAACTTGAAAATTGAATCTTTTAGCAAGCGATTGTGTATAAAATATAATCTATTTAGTGCCACATTTATTGTACATTTCGTATAACCTAATTTTCCGCTGTCTTGCAATATTTATCGTCGATGCGATACTAATTGTAGGACTCTGTTTTTCGTCGAAATATTTTGTTTATTTGGGATTATAAGAAAAGGATCACCGAGTTACCCCGAGATATTGAGTTAACATTACATAAAACTTTTTAGAATTTCCGTCCAAAGAAATCAACTACGACCGTTAGCATCAAGCAAAACATAATCGATGTTTTTGCCGCGCGCTCAGTCCGCGGCAGCTCTCTGATGGTGTGGAATGCCTTGATGCGGCCTACCTACAGTACAATTTGCTATGCATAACCTTATTGTCTTTTATGCGGATATCGTTAGTCTTATTATTGACTTAATAGGATACACATATTTTAGCCTTTTTTCTATATTTCTCCATTTAAATAAAAGATTAGCACTAGATAGATGATAGCTGTTGGGCATACCCCAACACTTAATTGCATGACTTCCACTCGGTAGAAGTACTGTCCCTTCCACTTACATGCTGCAGAATGTCATACCAATCGTCTAATAATAAGAGTTAATTCATCAGTCCAGTCGGCAAGCCTCGGGATTTCTTTGTAATTATCCGTGCGGTGTTCGATATTAATGGAATCGAAGTTTTAAGGAGCTGGGGAAATAAAGTCTTCATTGGTTTACATTCTCGAGTGGTTTCTGATGACAATTTCCATTCCATTTAATTTGCAATCGAATAAAAAAATATTGCTTCAGAATATAACTGAGACCCTATTTATCTTAAAAGTTTCCTTCTGAGTAAATGTTTCCGTCACATAATTCGCAATGGCACCAAAACAATCGCATCTATTGAATTCCGCATTCAACAACTGTTATAAAGCATTGGAAGAGCAATCTTGGGATTAGGCATTTTAATACTTTCCCCAAAACAAATTTTTTTATTTTTCAAATCAGTTCTGGTTCCAAATCAGGCGAACGAGTAACTAATAGCACAAAATATTCATCGAATTTGTATAAAGGGTCAATTTTAGAGGCGTCCGTGTTAGCTAAAAAGAAAGAAATTGCCTGCTACACGTATATATAACAAGCCAAAACCTAGCCTCCAAATGAAAATAGAATAAGAATAAGAACTCCAAATTAAAATCTCTTACCAGGTTTGATGATAGTTATCTGGTGAATGACTGATGCTCAAAGGCAGCTAGAGAAGAATCCCTCGCAGATTCCCGGGAGTTCTGGATAACCAAAATGCGTGTATCCGAGGACAACCAAAAATCACCGTAGCACAACTTCCCTCTATTGCTCAACGTTCGAAAATAAATTCAAACATCTGTCTGTACGCGGAATTTTCGAAAATAGCTCATAGGGAACGAACACAAGGAGCACGGGGTCATAAAAAGGACCTTTTTGCGACAACCTTGGCGGAGTGGACGGGCAAATACCCACCAGAAGTAGGCTGGCGGGAAGGTTGTAAACACGATTCCATCTTTAAGGTTAAAAGTAGACTAAAAAAGAAGTGTTACCCGCAAAAAGGGTTACTATTTCCATACGAAATTGTCATATTTTGATTTCAGTTGGTTCGGAAATTGGTAGAAAAATAGTGACTAGTCCATAAATATGGGTTAAGAAAGAAATTCATTGCCCTATATTAAGTGAAATCAATCCCATGTGAAATAAAATGGTATAAGGTAATTCAATTTACATATATCCGCATAAAAGACTATAAGGTTATGCATAGCAAATTGTACTGTAGGTAGGCCGCATCAAGGCATTCCACACCATCAGAGAGCTGCCGCGGACTGAGCGCGCGGCAAAAACATCGATTATGTTTTGCTTGATGCTAACGGTCGTAGTTGATTTCTTTGGACGGAAATTCTAAAAAGTTTTATGTAATGTTAACTCAATATCTCGGGGTAACTCGGTGATCCTTTTCTTATAATACCTAATAAACAAAATATTTCGACGAAAAACAGAGTCCTACAATTAGTATCGCATCGAAGATAAATATCGCAAGACAGCGGAAAAATTAGGTTATACGAAATGTACAATAAATGTGGCACTAAATAGATTATATTTTATACACAATCACGTGCTAAAAGATTCACTTTCCAACATCTGTCGAGCACGATATTCCTCGTGGCCAACTGCGAGCTGCGAACCGTGCCGCACGTTCGAAAAATCGATCTTAATTTCGGCGTCGCAGGAGGTCGCAATTGTCCTTCTGGTATCATACTCTATAGGTTTGTTGTATATGTGGAGGAAATATCTCGAGGTAACTCGGTGATCATTTTTTAAAAATCCTACATGAACACAAAATTTCGACGAAAATCAGGGTCCGCCATTTTGTATCGTATCGGCCCCAAATAATAAAACTGAGTCGTGAAAGTTACCAATAATTAACAATAATAAACCACAGAACAATATTTTAAATTTTTGTTTCTATTGAATTACTACAGAAGGTGTGGCATTAATTTGAACATGCTGATTTTCGAAAAAAAATCGATGCTTTCAATTTTTGCGAACTTGGTTCAACTTTGAGGCCAAGTAATTTGTTAAAAAAATTACCAATGAAAAACGGTTTGCGTCAAAAAATTGCAATAATGTATTGGAAAAAAATGTGCAAAGTTTCAAATTCTGCACTCAAAAAAATCGTTTTTGAAGTTTTGTCCAGCTTTTTTCGATTTCAGCCCACTGTGCGACGCGTCGTGCTTCTGCAATAAATACCCCACCAGATACGTGTGATATTCAAAGTCTCATCTAGTAATCTTTTATGATCAAAAAGTAATCTGAACTTTTCAGATGAGGTACATACTTGAAAACTAATGATCTATTAATTAGTAATTACTCAAGAATCGAGACATAGTCGTGGCTGACACGATTTGGAATCGTGAGCGAAGGAATTATTGAGCTGGAAATGGCGAGTACAAAGTAATCACTTTTCAGTTATTAATAATGAAATTTAATTGTATCATTTGTAATGGGCAGCCAATAATTTTTAAAGGAATCCCTTTTGTCGTTAGTGAAAAATGAATGCTATGTGTTTCACAACATAGCTTGAATGTTGACTGAAAAATAGACCGCTGTAAGCGATGGTGTCGAAATTGATGAAGCCTTAGTATGCTTTTGTAATATATTGAGTTTATTCGTGATGGAATTAAGTGGCATGGCTACCTATTTGGTTTTTTACGTAAAAAATCAAAATCACGCGACAGGGATCGATATCATCACGTACACAGTGAAAACGCTTAAACGTGCAGAGTGGAGGGAAATTGTCTCATGAAATTTAATCCGTGGATTTTAGCAGGAAGCAAAATTTCTAATGATGGTGTGCTTTCCGAATGCAAAGATTTAAGTGCATGGAGTTAAGTTGGTGAGGTGGTCATTAACCATTGACAGATTTCTTGAGGTAATGGAGCGCGTTATATAAGTGTGTCATTGCCATTTGTAATTGGCAATTTCTCTGACACCACCAATCCCTCCGAACTATTTGAGTTCGATGCAGAGTGTTTGTTGAGTGGTGAGTGGTGTCCCACCTGGAGCGTATCTGTTCCAGACTTCGAATAGCGGCAGGATGGAGAAGGGCGTGGCCCACAGCCACGTGAACACCACGAGGCCAATGGCGGCCTTCATGCTCAGGCGACCGTCCAGAGGGAAGGCGATGGTCCTGCGGAAGAAAAAACAACAATCACGGCCACATTGGACACAATCCGAATATTAAATATACATTATATAATGGACTCACAGCGGACTAAAGTTGTGATAAAATTTAAAAAATGATGTTTTTCGACGTGGGAAAGTGAAACTTAGCGAGAATTACCTTGTAAACCATCGTAAATTGCGAAAGGCATTTCATGAAATTTAAAACAGATAATCATTTTGCGTTTGATTCTCTTCCCGCGCTATGTCTATGGGATCTAGCTAATACATGGCATTTTCAGCTGTCTCAGTCCTCATTGTGACGCAAGAGGGCGGGGTGTGTGTGTGTATGCGCAGCCGGAATCCGACCTCGCATTCGAAAAGCTGCCTCTCACTTACACTTACTCAACAGCATTGCAGGTTTTTCATTAAGTGGCGCTTCTTTCAATCTCTGAAAAGATTATCCAAGCGATCATATTTTAAACGCTATTTTAGTGAATTTCATGAGAAGAATCGAGTAACATTGATGTCCATCATTTTGTGACTCAAGGACACTAAATTCGGTCAAATTTCCCTTAGTACAAGATAAAATGAAAACAAATGTATCATAGCAGTGAATTTGTACGCAGTACGGGTGCAAAGTTATATATGGGGTAGTTAGGGCCAAGAGTCCGCGTGGGGAAAGATTACTTTCCCGAAATATTTCTCTAAATACCGGGATGATGCCACTTGTATTCAATCAGTTTCTTTAATGTTTAAAGTGAGTGTAGCAGAAGAGTGCTGTCGTTGGAAGAAAACGAACGACAGAATGTGAGATTTTCTTATTTTTCATTTTTACGCAACGTTCATTGAATGTGTAGGACCTCGTTTTTTTACCTGTGGTATGGGCGTTCGTTGACTACTTCGTTTGTCTAGCCTTCCTTTATTTATGTGCATTATTTGCCTCGGAAATTCATGCAGTTAGCTGATTCGCAGCTCACCATGTTATGGCGTATTTGGTGTAGCAAGTGCGCTAGGGGCAAGAGCCCTGGGGCAAGTGTCCGCATGCGACTCTTTTGAGTCTTGCTCCACGGGCGCTGACTCCCGCCCCACTTTGTAACGTTGCTTTTTTCATGACCACACAGTTTCTGCCATAAATATCACTTGTACTCGGTTGTATTGAAAGAAAATGCAGAAATGTGACAGACAAATTGATTGGAAAGCATTAGGATAACAAATTTTGGAGATAGCTACAGTGAGAAGGAGCAATGGAGAATCCATACGTTTTATTGCAGATGGTCTAGATGTTGATGAATTTTCTCTGCGTAAAAGTTATAAGGCGGTATTTTCAATAGATAAATATATAATTTAATGATAGGGAATTCCGAAAATATTGCTACATTCCAGAATTGTAGTTGCGTTTAATTCGTAGGTGTGCATCGTACTCCCTCTTATCGTCCGAATTACAGACATGAGCGTACACCCCCCCCCCCCCCACCCGATATTTTTCCGAGAAAGAGTTTTAAAAACGGATGGAGCACCTCCATGAACTCTTTCGCTCACGAAAAAATTTGGGAATTGTCATTTCGAACACTTACATTGCCTGTCTGAAAATGCAAAACCCTCTTTTAAAGATCCAGCCTTGCTCTTTTTAGACAAGCATACCACTCATGTTTCCCTTCCTGCAATTGAATTTCACTTCATCCGTGTAATGTTTTTACCATCTGATAGCTCACTCAACACTCAGTCAGTGGATAAAACATTCTTTGGCCCTCTGAAATGTAAGAGAGATTAGCAACCGTCGGGAGTGCAACAAAGGGATGCGGGAACTTCACTCACTTGGTCCATACTCGTTTAGTGAGGCTGATTTCCTGCCTTCTTTGGTTACAGCCTGGTTGCATCCGATTCGAGGAGGAGATGAAATGAAAAAGAAGAGGGAACTGAACACAGGAGGCGGAGGAACTTTTTTACCCTCAATCATTCCTCCCTGAATTCCTTCACCGCGTTCGTGACCTCATCAACCTTCCAGCGCTGAGAATGCTCAGCCTCGCAGACGTCGGGAGGCACATGTCTCTCTAGAGACCATTGGCTCTTATCCAAAAGTATTGCAAGCGCAAAAGTAGCGTAAATACTCAATGCTATCTGAAATTCTTAAGAGTTTCCCTTACACTCAAAAAGTAAACGTGAAGATATCTAAAAATAAGGAAACGGATCTATGTAGTATCCATTACATTGTATTATACGTAATGTATACATGAGTATACATTTGATGGTTGCACCCAATTAAATTGAACAAACCGCCTGCACCTGAAGAACTTCCCGTATTGATTTTTTATAATCCCAAAAAAGGGTGCGCCGTTTCATGTGGCTGAAGAAAAGTGGGATTATATTGCAATTGGAATTGTTCTGGGTGCTCCAGTGAGGATTTTCCAGTACTAGAAGAGGACTAGGATAACGTTGACGATTATATAAATGAAGATGAAATTTATTTAAATTTTTATTTGTTTAAGTTTTATTTTTGTCTATTTACGTAAATATTTAGTGCATATTTGTGTAAATAAACGTTGAATATCTTGTATAATATGGTTGGAAAGAAATTACTTTGCTTTTCTACAAAACTGTTTTGTAGAAAAGCAAAGTAATTTCCTTCCAACCATATAATGGAATTCTACAAAGTAAAGGCCTCAACAATTCAGTGCATCTTGTATAATGTTAGGCACGATGTGGTGGAAGTTCGTAATATTGTTGAAATGACACATTGCAATATTTCCACTTATAGATTTATTTTACACTACGCGTTTCGTCGTTACAACGACATTTTCAAGTGTGAAAAAGTCTTAAAGATTTTCCTTATATATCTTGGTGCTTGAAGGGGGGGGGGAGACGAGAAGTGAGGATATTGAAGGCTGTGGGAGGGGGGGGGTGAAGGGTCGTTTTTAGGGTCTCGAACTGAAGCAGGGTGAGGGGGAAGGAAGGAAAGAAAGGTTCTAGGATGGGTGAGGGTACCCCGCACTCATTCACTGTCTTCTTTCGGGTTTGTTGTGATTGTCCGGATGGAGTCCTCGCCCAGATGATCTTCTCCTCCTGGGTAGTTGACCCCGTGTCCTTCTTCTACTGTTCTTCTGCGGTGTGAAAGTGGGGGTGTAGTGTGGAAAGGGTTTGTACAATTTTTTTTTTTTAAACCTTTGGATATAGTAACGTATTTTTTCGGGGTCAACTGTGACGGTTGGGAATCTAGGGTCCAAACTCAGATGTGTCAAGAAAAAGGGGGGGGGCGGCTGGGAATGACTTTTGGCATTTCATGGGAGATCTGTATTCTGTATGTGTCTGTGTTTTTGATATTGTATCGCCAGTAATGGCGAGGGGTAATGAAAAAGATTTGAAGAAATTTTTGTACAAACCCTTTCCACACTACACCCCCACTTTCACACCGCAGAAGAACAGTAGAAGAAGGACACGGGGTCAACTACCCAGGAGGAGAAGATCATCTGGGCGAGGACTCCATCCGGACAATCACAACAAACCCGAAAGAAGACAGTGAATGAGTGCGGGGTACCCTCACCCATCCTAGAACCTTTCTTTCCTTCCTTCCCCCTCACCCTGCTTCAGTTCGAGACCCTAAAAACGACCCTTCACCCCCCCCCCTCCCACAGCCTTCAATATCCTCACTTCTCGTCTCCCCCCCCCCCTTCAAGCACCAAGATATATAAGGAAAATCTTTAAGACTTTTTCACACTTGAAAATGTCGTTGTAACGACGAAACGCGTAGTGTAAAATAAATCTATAAGTGGAAATATTGCAATGTGTCATTTCAACAATAAACGTTGAATAGTTGAAAAATTAAATTAATACTTATTTTAAGCTGCAGAATTCTTAAATTAAAATACTTTGCCGAAAAATTTATTTTTTGGGCAAGGTAGAGCAAATCAGCTATTTAGGAAGCACATTTGAGGAAAACGGATACAGTATTAAGGGCATTAGGAAGAGAATTGCATTACCAAAGGAGGCGTTCATGAACAGGAAGGAGCCTCAGAGAGGATCGTTATGTAAGAGTTTAAAGAAAAGGTTAGGGAAGAGTTTGATC
Source organism: Ischnura elegans (assembly GCF_921293095.1). Classification (NCBI taxonomy): domain Eukaryota; kingdom Metazoa; phylum Arthropoda; class Insecta; order Odonata; family Coenagrionidae; genus Ischnura; species Ischnura elegans. The sequence goes on along the minus strand of NC_060248.1, from coordinate 3,830,286 downwards.
TGGAGTGTAGCTCATTACGGTGCAGAAACGTGGACACTTAGGAAGGAGGACGATAAAAGACTGGAGGCATTCGAGATGCGGGTGTGGAGAAGAATGGAGAGGGTGAAATGGACGGAGAGGAAAAGGAACGACGAAGTGCTGGATATGGTGGGTGAGGAGAGGCAGCTTTTTAGATGAGATATGGAGGAGACAGAGGGTTTTAATGGAGCGAGTACTTAGCGGGGAGGGGATGTTGAAAACAGTTTTAGAGGGTAGAATGTTGGGTAAACGGGGGAGGGGGAGGAAGAGAATAAGATTTTTAGATAGATTGAAAGGGAGTAGGCCTTACAGTGAATTGAAGAAGGCAGTGCTGGAAGGAAGGGAAGGCTCCCAGATTACTTATTTAGTACTCCATGGAAACCTACCTTTATCGGTAGATTACTTAAATAATGATAATTTCTCCGACAGTGGCATACTAAGAAAGACTTCCGTCTTATGTTACACACTCATGTGGACTCGTGACGTCAACACCTGATTCGTTAAAACTCATCTTTAAGTTTATTCTGATAAGATGGCTTGGTGGGGGAAAAGGCTAACACGCCTGACCAGCTATCGGGAGATCCAAGTTCGAATCCCGCTTAAGCCAAATATTTTTTCATGAACTTTATCATTGTTGTTGATACAAGTATTATATTTCTGTACGGTTCATTTGTTATACTTTAATTTTTTCCAATATCGTCTGCAGCTACTTGATTAGTAAGATTTTTGTGACCATCTCCTTGTTCTGCGTAAGGTATCAGCATTGTGTGAAGCCATCAGACTGAGAGATGTATCTCCATGTTTCTCTTCTTAACATACCGAATTTTTGCATTTGCTTAAAAATATAATTCTGATGGGCGTACTGTCGTGAACCTTCCAATAACATTTGGGAATTCCTTTAGCTAGAATGTATGGAAACGAATTTTTAGTATGTGTTTCAATCTGTTTTACTGCTACAAATCCGAAAAGGCAATGTGTCTCTGCGACAACAATTTAAATGTTTTAAAATTCTGTCTCTGATCGTATTTCTAAATTATTATTTAAGTTTTGGTACCATTAGGAAACGCAGAAATTGACAGTCCTCCTAAAAAATGACATACTTAGTCTTCATGTCGAATGAGCAATATACCGTTCATATTTTATTTTTAATTTCCCCGCACAAATCGGCGTTTACATCATCGGGCATACCAGCAATGAGTAACTGCTCTAATCCAAACACCCATGCTCAGTGTAACTTACACAAGTCGAACCCACGACCTCCAGTTTGGCTGGCGATGGCCACCGTATCCGGGACCCCTAGTTATTGGTCTTCAAACTTGAATGAATTTTGCAACGGACGGTGAAACTCAATGTGCAAAAACTCCGTGAATCTGGCGTCTAATGAGATCATATCTAGTGAATTACAAATGTGCTTGCATTTAAGATGGTAGAGTATTTGGAGAAGATGACAATGAGGTAATTTGCGCCATAATGAGGGAAGGGTGCAGAGAAACCCCCTTGCAATGCGCCGAGGACAAAATATGAGCAGCCCATCCGACGGACGGTGTGTCGAACCGCACAGCACTATAGAACGGATCAATCGGGTAGCTTCCATATGTGTCACCGTCGAGATTCGATCCCGTGGTCACAGAGCACGAAGCCAACACTCTAGCCACGGCAACAACCCTTGTCATCGCTCACCCCACTCCACCCCAATGAATTTAGTCTCTCAAATGAATTAAAATGAAGCCAGTCACCTAATGAAATGGAAATATTATTTCTTATGTAGAAGTTGGATCTTTCTGCTATTCGGAATTGTTAAGATTCAAGTTTTCTTTTGTAGTAGATTGTGTTGGTGTTTCCATGACTACAGTTTCGTCCCTTGGAGATGTGTGTTGGCGCAAGAGTATCCCGCTACCATCGTGGGCATTGAGCGAACAAACATTTCGACGGGAACGAGACGTGCCTGTATCTGTCGAAGGCGATGGCTGCGTTGGTGATGGCGGCGCCCATCCCCGAGTAAGAGCCCACGAGGCCGAAGATGTCGCATCCGATCTTGCCGAATATCTGTCCCTCGACGGCCGAGTTCAGCACGAACAGCGGCAGCTTGGACATCATCAGAGCGTCGAAAATCGCCAAGTTCACCACGAACGTGTTGGATGGCGTCCGAAGGCTCTTCGTCCTGAAATCAATCCGGAAACCCAGTCAAATAATGCCTAGACATTACACACTCTTTGCAATGTTATGAAAACCCGAATATTTGTATCATTTTCCAAAGAAATACTTCCGTTTCATTGGTTGTCATGAAGAAAAGTCTTTGTTTCACGATATACATATACATATATCTATATAAACTCACACACACATACATGCACAAACCCAATTTTAACTTTTTCGAATTGATCGTTTTTTAGCCATTTCTACGCTAAATAATTAAAAAAGTTCGCGAAACTCTGAAATCGCAACGTGCATTTTAAGACGCACTGGAGAACCGATGGGGGCATCTAGGGGAGAAATCAGTTGGAGGATAGATGGAAATACATCAAAAGTGGACACAGAAATTTCTGGGGAGAAGATGAGTTGTTAAGAAAAAACCATGGATGGCGGATGAAGTCGTAGAGCTCTTTAAAGTCGCTCGAAATCACGCAAAAGCGAAAACTATGGAAAGACATTCTTTGCTAAGAGAAGATGGAGCGAGATTTGTCGCCAAATTAGAGAAGCGTTGATGATTAATCTTAGAGAGGATGTGCAAAATAACCTTTTATAAGTGAAAGTGGAATCTGCGCGAAGAATTGTGAAGCACTACTGCAAGAACGATTTCGTGCTTTCCTGGCGAATGGATTTACAATTAGTGAAGAGTTCTCGGGATCGCCACCGGGTCAGGGACTGCATAACTGCCGACGTTTCGATGTCCGACTCGGTCATCGTCTTCAGGGCTGTGAGTGTCGAGAGAGAATTTTGACTTACAGCCGTGAGGACGATGACCGAGTCGGACATCGAAACGTTGCACAGTGGGCTAGAATCGAAAAAAGCTGGCCAAAACCTCAAAATTGATTTTTTTGAGCTAGGAAGTTGAAACTTCGCATACATATTTTCAAATAAATTGTGCATATCTTTCCAGATTATTTATTTCCTGGGTTTTCACGTTAACAATATATGTGAGGTCAAAGTTGGACAAATTTAGCGAAAAACGCGACCCTCGATTTTTTCTGAAAATTGCCGACTTTATCCTCGTGCAGTGGTTTCGTGAGTAGTTTTATTGACAAAACTGCTATACCATCTTAATTGACACTTCTTTCATTTGAAGGGTTTTTAAAGATTTTGTTTCACCATAGATACATAACAAAAAAGCGGAGCCTGTTTTCAGCCCTTTGTTTTACATAAACGTATAGAAAAAGTAGATATTATCATCGACTTTCACTAAGTAACTTATATCATGTCGTTCTTTGAAGCTTCTATATTGTGAAGCTAAAGTAAAACCTTGCACCAACTTGCAACCCCGAATTTTAAATCGTTTTTTCGAGCGTGCGGTCGACTCCGGTTCTGGCCCGCGGCGGCGGAGAGTACGGCGACGCGGCAAGCGCGTGGATGCAATATGGTCTCATTCACTTTTATATGTGGATAACAGATGTAATAGTGATTGAAAATAATCACCATAAAGTAAAATCAATAAATATTGCTACGAATGACTCTCATTATGCAATCGCTGGGCACTGCAAGAGGTGCACTGAAAGGTTTCTTTTTTTAGTGTATTTCATATACCACTACGGAGAATGGACTTAAATCGTGTGCTTAGAGTAGGGAAACGGACTCTTTTATAAACAAACAAACTCTATAACAATAAATAATCTGGAAAGGTATGCACAATTTATTTGAGAATATGTATGCGAAGTTTCAACTTCCTAGCTCAAAAAAATCGATTTTGAGGTTTTGGCCAGCTTTTTTCGATTCTAGTTCACTGTGCGTCGGCAGTTATGCAGTTCCTGACCCGGTGGCGATCCTGACCGGATGGCAAGATCGGAGTGAAAAATATAATATCATAGGACTAAAGGATGGAAGTATTTTGATGGAGATCGAAGAAAAAGCGAAGGGATGGAAATAATAGATAACTGGATATGTTATGCAACGGAGGCGGAATGTGTTTCTGAGATGAAGGTGAAGTAGGAAAGGGTGACATGGGAGCGAGCATATTAAGATCAGAATTCGACGCCGCAAGGAGAGACCTACGAAAGAAAACTTGAACTCAGCTTTACGAAACCATATGCGACATGTACTCAAGAGGAGATATACCCAGTGACTTGGAGACGAACAGCATGATTGCTATTCCGATAAAGAAGAGAGGACAGAAGCGTGAAGATTTTAGGGCCATAGGACTCATGATACACGATGTGTTGAAGACATTGCATCCATCCACAGAGGAACAGAATGGGGAGCACGTGAATGCTTGGATGAGGACCTATGCGTATGGAAGAAAAGCAAGGGAAGAAGAGAAGCCACTTCAACTCTAAGGCTGCTCGTAGATTAGAGAATGGAGAAGAACAGACCGAGGTACATAGTATTTGTCGACTTGGAGAAGTCCTGCGTGGAATGGTAATCAAATGCTAAGACTTCTGAAAGAATTTGGAGTTCTCCACATTGATCGAAGAATTGTACAAGGCATGTGTGGAAGTCTTTGATGAAATTCAGACCCAACCGCGAAGAAGCAGGAACATGGAAAGGGTTGAGACAAGGGTATGCACTGTGCAACGTCAGTTTCAATGTTTACATCGAGAAAGCCATCGATGAAATCGAAGAGAAGGCTACAGGTGTCGATATCCTCGGGAATAGAATTAGAATCTGCGGTTTGCGGATGACATAGCGGTACTAGCCGAGTCCGAGAATGATTTGAAGAAGACTGATGAATATGGAAAGGGCAATGAGAGATAAAAACTAACAAAAATAAAACTAAGATATTAGCATGCTGCAAAGATAGGAGACCGACTAACATGAGAAACGAGAGTGGAAGCATTCGAAATGTGAATGATGAAGATGAAATGGATCGACCGTGTGAGTAATGAGGAAGTGCTAAGAAGAGTGGGGGAAAAGAGGAAAAACCTGGAAAAAAAAACTTTTAAAAAACCTGAAGGAGAAAACGGGACAACTTATTTGTCCACATTTTGAGACACGATGGACTGATGAAGACAATCGTAGGACTGGAGGAAGGGAAGAAGGGCAAGGGACGGCAAAGGACAGGGTATTAAGAAAAAAATGCTCCAATAGGAAAAGGCTAGTGGGTGCGAGGGCGGAATGTACAGCTGCTTCAAATCAATCTTAGGATTGCTGAATTGTGATGATGGTGACACTGCGTTGTAATGAAAGGGGAGAAAGCGAGACGAAATGAATAAGAGCGCCGAGCAGTCAGATTAAAGGAACCAACTGGCAGTGCCAACCTGCCTGCTCCTCAGTCAGCTTGAATCTGCTGCGCTACGAATCGTCGCTTATCGTTGTGGCGCCGTTACCTGCCATAGTGTTGCGCCTGCTGCTGCTTGCTTGAGTTTTGCAACGGGGAACCACTGCAGTGGGGAGGCAGGAATCAATTGTGGCTTGCCACTGTTTGTCTCCTGTTTTGTGGGCATGCTGTATTTGCACGTTTACGCAATGGCAAGCTACAGCGCTGGGACGAATGGCCTGAAATGAGCGTGCAGACATTCTGCGACGGATTCCCGAAATCCCATCCCTAGTGTAGCACAATTGGCACGACTGACACAGATAAACCCCAAAGTGTGACAGTGCAAGGTGCAGACAGACTGACTCGCTCTGACCTCAATATGTAGGGGAACACGGGGCGGAGCGGGTTGAGCGATGCTTAAGCGCTTATGAGTTAAGCAACACCAATCTGGACTATTGCCTCTTGCGCAGCGCCTTTTTTTGCACTTAAAAAATCGCTCTCCCCGTTCCGCCCCGCCACCCACTTCCGCCCTTTGAGTTTCCGCCATGCATTCTGGGGGATATTTTTAGCAATCTATACACATGCGTCAAACTATTCGAACCTTTAGTGATGTTAATTTGAATAATGATTTCACAGGAGAATTAAATAATACATAATAATGAATAATAATTTTTTCATTGAAGACATTATTATTCGTAGAAATGTGAAATGTATCAATTGTAAATGAAAGAGATTTATCTATAACAAAAATTAAAGAACGAAAAAGTATTCATAACATAAAAGTTAAAAAATATTTGAAAAGAATTAAACTTGCAATAGAGTTCGCGAAACGTTGGTTGGAGATTTTATGATGAATTATAAAAATGTGACATACCTATAAAAGAAGTTTACTGCGTGTGAACTTGGATAATGATTGGGATGGGCGTTGAAGACGTTGAATATATAACGCTGAGGTTGAGGTGAAAGTGGTAATTAGGGTTTCGATGAAGAGTTTTCGTTTTTGGAAATGTTCTTTTATATTCAAAAAGTATGGTTAGGACCTTTATCTGGTAATACCAAAATTCAACACCTAGAAAAAATAGTGTGAATTAAAATTTTATTTTTCAAATTAAATCAAATTATCCTAGGAATATTTTCGCGTGAATTGGGACCATGAAGTTTTTTCCGCTTTCCTTGAGAAGAAAGATAACCTGTTAACTATCACGTAACAAAACTTGACTGATAATCAATCACCCCATCTCCATCCACAATGAGGCTTTGAAATAGTATTTTTGAGGAGCACGAGAGATTGGAACCCGAATGTTTGGATGAAATGCGAATGTTTGAATGAGTGGATGGTACTCACGTGAAGAAGGTGACGATGACGAGCATGTTGCCCAGCATCCCGACGACGAAGATGAGCGCGTAGATGAGCCCGAGGAGGAAGTGCTGGTATGCGGCGGGCGCCCGGAAAGTGGTCCAGTGCGGGTGGATGTAAGACATGTATGCATCGTCGATCTTGGATCCGAGGAAGGCGTCCTCGTCAGGGGCCAGCAGGCTCTTCGGCCCCGACACCCTGCGCCACCACACCAGTCTCAAATGAATGCACACCTCACCCAAGTAATACTTTAACCAAACCAATTGCATTCATGCAGGATAAATTTAAAAAATGTAAATGAGATTCGCGAATGTCTGAGTTCGTATCGTACGCCAAAGTAGTTATTGCCCAAATGAGCTCTTATGATGTTAAAAGTGACATCCGATGTCCCTCAAGGGAGCATAATCGGCCTCCTTTTCTTCAATATCTGATCCCGAAGTAGCGAAGAAATACGCTCATTTGCTGACGTCGCTTTCATCTGTAGGGAATTAGTAACCTCTCAGTGGACTTAAGGAATTTCCATACGTGGAACCGAGCTTGAGGGCTGGAACTAAATCTGAGTAAAAGCGCGGTCGTACATTTTCTGTGTAGGCCGTCCCCAGTTATATGGTGTGGGCGGTGTCAAGGTGAAGGCGACAGGCGGAGGGAATGATTGATCTGGGAGTCACGATTACCTCGAACCTCTCGTGGGGAACACTTATAAGGAATATTTTCGGCATAGCCCTGAAGAAATAAGGATTCGTCAACCGCATTGTGGGAAGATTAATTGATTGTGGTAATTATTCACTCAGTGTAGTCCTTCTATCCTTGCTCTTCTCTTCAGAACCAAAATATTTAATTGATATGGTTACACAGCAACCACAGTGCCGAACTACGAACTCGACAAGTTCACCATCTCACCTATATTGAACCTCCCCCCCCCCCCCCCAACAGACCTACTGAATACCATCACTCTTTCATGGTCAAATGTACAAAATTATGGAATTCCCTCCTCATTGACAAAAAGAATATTTTTAATACTCAGGCATTCGCTCATTCCCACCTTATACATTAAAGCATTATTCAGTAATTCAGTATGCTCAAAAAATGAACTTGTGGCGTTGTTGCACAGTTGTTTTGATTATGTTCACACAAAGGGGACCACATCATTTTGTTCATTTTCATTGTATTGTTAGTTTAGGTTCATTTTATGTGAAATATTTTCGATTTTATGTTTATATTTCACTTTCATTGCTTTTCTATTTTCACGATCGCTAGAATTGTGAAAATAGAAAACAAATTAACTACCTCAAACCCCACCATTGTAACATTGGTGCTCTTAAGGGTGCTGTGCCCAAAGATAATAAATATCATAATTATCGATGCTAAGGAATTTTCAAATGCAAATCACAGCACGGCGATCACTTGCCAGTGTCAAGATCGAACGAATTTGAAGTTAAGTTTCTCGGTGGGTAACTTTCCTTTGGTTATAATGAAATGAATGCAAATGGAATTGAATTTATTTCTACGTATGCTCGCATTGAAAATCAGCTACTCATCGTAACATTAGCAATTTTTTATCCTGATTTGTTTTTTTAAAGGCTGTTGTCGCTCGGAAAACGGTGAATACATTATGAACGCTATTTTGTCGACAACTTGGGTGAACTATGGGTTGACGTGAGAGTCGATACAATCAAGTAACAAATAATTAATTCATATAAGAAAGTAGAACTTTTTAATTATTTTATGAGCGCCAAATATTATTGTCGAAGAAAAATCTGCTATTTTGTGTTCTGAAAGAAAATTGAAAAGCACTGTAGCACCATATAATACATGCGGACTTAACGAAAACATGGCGCTTAATTCTCGTACGTTCCCTTTTTCATTTTTTGTGTCGATGTTGGTGGTTTCCGGCCGTAATTTGTGGCGCATGCTGAACGTTTTGGATGAATCAAACGTAACTTTGCTTTTAAACAGAATTTTTATAAATCATGACCTTGGTTCCGACGGTTAACGTCGTCTTATAGTCACTGGAGCATCTTCTGGTCACTAGAGCACCTTCTATTCATCAGAGCGTCTTCTCATCATCAGAGTATCTTCTGGTGACCAGAAGACGTGCCCTGTTAGATTGGGTGGGTGTGGCATTGGACTGTGAACTCACCCCACGAGGGCCGACATGGCGTGGCTCGCGTTCATCGCTCGTGCTGTCCTCTGGTGGTGCCCTTTTGAGACCAATCGATCGCTGTTTGCAGACGCCGCCGCTTCTCCTGCTTCGGTTGTAAGAGAGAATGAATGGGATGAGGGTGGGGAAATAAACAAATATAAACAAATGCTCATCCACTCAAGTGAAGCAAAGAAGATTGCGCATCTCGCCATCTTGAGAATGACCTATCGAATACAGCATTTGCATGTTTTTGGGAAGCGATCTTTTAAAAAATTAAACCTCAGTTAGGCTAAATTCCGAGTCTGAGTACAGTGGGGTACGTTTTTATGGAGATATTAATTATTAAAATTGGCAAAGTTAACGTTGCGCTGAAACATATTCTCAGAGCAGTGACGTCATTTCGTACTACTGCGTTTTCAAGCATATTTTTTCACTGGGGTGAGCCCCTCTACAGCATATACTGAGTTTGGAAAGAAGGCATGTCGTGGAATCGTGGACTAGATTCAACGTGTGCTCATGCCATCATATACATCTTTTAATTCATTTATTTCTTCGTTACGCTGACGACAAGAGCTCTCTATCAATTTTTCTACCTCGAACTACCTCTCTTGTGCCTCTCGCTCGCCCAACACTCTCACTCTGTTTATTCTCTTTGACCTTTGAACTTCTGATAAGATATCCCGTCGATTGTTCTTGATTATGGATGTGGCCAAACAACGGAAAAAAAGCCAGTGCAACATTAAAACTTCGTGACATGGCATGTATAAAGGAGAAAAATAAATTTCTATGGCGAGCTAGTTGCTCTGGTTCAAAATAATGAGCATGGTCACTTAGGAAATTAAAGCATCCAACTTCGGGAGATCATTTGAAGAAGCCTTCACGAAACCTGATTCCATGGTATGTACTTGAGTGTATTTTCCTTAATTCCGATTAGGTCCACCAAAGTTTTCAAAACGCATACGCAGTTCACCGTAGGGTAGTGCGCTCATGAGGTAGTACGAAATGACGTCACATACGGAATAGCCAATAGATGAGCGTTTTCGTCTTCTCAATATCGATGCGAAACCAATCCATGTTAAATATTAATCATTACACAAACTAAGGCCGTGTCCCAATCCAGAAGGGTGTACCCTGCGCCCTGTGCCCTATCCGCCCTTGGGAAATTTTCCGCACTTCGTGCTCTTTCAACCGACGCCAGCGCCAAGGAAGAAACTGGCTATTGTGTGAATCATAAACAAATGAAGTACGGTTTCCACAAATGCTGATTTTGTGCCAAATCAACCATAATAAATGTTTTTGCTGTAAAAATCGTTTCTAAATCGTCCTTATTACAGTAAGAAGATAACGATTAAATACAAAATATCATGGAGCATGCATGTGCTGTTTAAGTATTAATAAGAATAAGTTGTAAATATAAAATATTTACTTATGCATATCACATGAAAAGAATTCCTTGGTGTAATAGAAGGCTTGCTAAAATGCCATGAAAGGTACCATCCGACTAATTTTACAGACTATGGTGAGGTTAATCAGTAAAGACGTTAAGTTTAAATACGGCGTAAAGGGTAATATGCAGTGATATAACATTTCACCATCCAGTACCACAACCCCAGAAACCACTCCACTTGATTGATATATTGTTAAACATATATTTAGTTGATGACAAATAGTAACCTTGATCGTTAAGTAGGTTTACTCAAGTGCTACATAACCTCGTACCACATAATCCGCATCGACATAAACTGAAGTTCAGTGGAACAAAATGAGGATACACGCTACCGAAGAATTACATGCATGATCCATTTACATTAATGATAAGCTAGTTAAAACATACTTCTAATTCACGATTAGAGCCTTAACTTAGTATTCCATTCAATTAAGATAAATAGTTGGCTTCATACGAACTTACGTTCAACTGAATGAATAGATACATGATTTGGGATAATAAAAAATAACCTTATTAAATCTCTAGCTTTTGGAATTTATATTGCTTCTGATAACAACGAATTTGTTGACTAAAATTCGACAATAAACCTAAATTTGACACTTAATCCCTTCCTATTCACCAAATGGATGCTCATGAACGGAAGCACTAAAAGTACCTTCATTTACAACGTTTCTACAATAAAACCAACGCAAATTCCGAGATTGATGAGCTCATAATTGGGTGGAATTTCCACCATGGAAGCACATGATTCGGAGATGGGAATGTAAATTACGGTGAATATAATGTTTAGGCCCCACATTCATTCACATCAAGTTGTTAAATATTTATCACTTTTTGCTAAATACTTTGGCTTGTGATATATGCCTGTAAGCCATAAAACAACGAGCCAACCTTCACAGTATGAGAGTAATAGCACATGGCACAGAAGACGCAATTCAAAAATAGTATCTTCATTTATTATTTGTGCAGCAAATGCGATATATTAGAAAAAACTTTACATTACTCAACAGGATTAACTTGTTAAGATGACACGAATATACACACCATTGCCATTACGCCAGCCATCACGGAACGGACGTTTGTCCTAATATTGAACTTCATTCCTTATAATTATTATGAAAACTTCCGTAAATTTGATTGAACAACATTCACTTAAACAGGTATGAATAATTTTAGGTGTTTAAAACATTCTGCCGGGGTGGTGATCTCCGATCCTTTCGTCGCGTCGACCGCCGAAGGGCACGTAGGTACCTTTCTCGTACCCTTCGTGCCCTACACTCCTCACGCCCTTCAAACCCTTGCACTACGCGTATTGGGACGACCCTTCCCTGACGTCACTTCCTGAGTGTGACGTCACCAAGGGCACGAAGGGTGCATAACCGTGGATTGGGACACGGCCTAAGCAACACTTAATGCTGTTAATTGAAAGCAATGTTATTTATGATACACTTAATCGTATTAACGGCATTGCATTCGTAATCCTTACGGGTGCAAATACTCCGTTGTGCTCCATTCAAATACTACATGGAAACTTCGAAACTTTATGTCTCAACTCATATCCGAATGAGGTTGCGACTTGGAAGATTGGAAGATTAATACTTGGATCCCTCATAACATTTTTTCGCCACTAGATGTCCCATTATTACAATCGAAGTTAGCCCATTAAATCCGCTGAAAATGACGCATCGCCACGTTTGGATGGACCGGAGGGGTTTCAGCCCAAGATCCCCTTTATCACCTTGGCTTCAGCCTGCCTTCAATTGCTCCCGAACAGACTTGCATTGTTTTGCGTGCAGTGATCGATTTTCTCCCATTATATCGATCACCGCACCCAATGGAATTAGTCAAAGAACGATCAGTCGAAATCATCCCACCCGATCGTGTTCATTCGCCGAGGTCATCCATTTTCGTTTATATTGGGAATTCAGAGGGCGCTGGTCGTTGATTGCATTTTCCGTCTAGATTTTTCGATTCACGATAACGTGAAGAAAAACTATTTCATTACAGACTTCTGGTGTAACTGCTGAGCACTCAACGATTAACCATTTTCTCTTCTGTTATTTCGCCAAGAGTGATTTCTTTATATATTGGAGATTTCTCAGCCATGAAAAGTTTTCCCCGATAACTTTTCCTGGTGGCCCTTATCGCCTTTGACATTTCTTGCAGGTCACGTGAAAACTGAACCAATTGCAGCCGCGAATCGCACGACGCGATGGTGGCGACTCTAGGAAATAGCTGCTGGAGGACAAAGGGTGTGTTCGGAGAATAGTGAGGGGAAGGGGGCTAAGCTGGGAAGGGTATACATGGTTCAGAATGAAAGGGAACGGAATGTTTGCGAAGTATTTGGAATCAAAAGCAATAAATATTCGACTCTGGACAACTTGAAATTAATTTTTTTCCTGTAAATATATCCTATTCCTTCAGCAATCGAAGTTTTCAGTCCTCATTTAGTTTTTGGCGTAAGTAAACCAATCCTACACTCACTGCTAGCCAATGCTAGATTCGTAACTATTCGCTATATTTATTATCTGCGTTATTTAGCATTAATATTGAGCAGTAATCTTAAAGCTTTCCGTTTGTGTTGACTTGCATTATGGACAGATCCGACTGCATTCAATAACAAAGGAATGCGCGTGAGAAGGGACTCTCGGAAACCCCCTCCGCGCCATTTTGGAAACGAGTTTCGCCTTTGTTATTGTCATTGTTGTGGCGTCGAGAGACAAATGTAAGCTCAACCCATGCAAACAGAGCCTGTGACATCAGAGCTCGTTTTTCCCACTTCGATATCGATTAGAAATAATTCAAATTAAATGACTTTCATGCCATCAACGCTATGAAGCAAAAATGAAAGTATTAAGTTTCGCTGATGAATAATTCAATGGCCCGCCCCGAACCAATTGCCAATTCTCCATCGGACGACAAGATGAATGGAGGCGAGACGTAGATGAGGGAATGGAAGGGCTGACGGGGAGGATCATTTTAAAAATTCATTTGTGTACTTTTTAAAAGTAAACAGTATAAGAGCTGCACTGAAATACTCTTATTAAATGTGCAAACACAACTGCTACAAGCAATTACTAACATATGCAACATTGTAAAAACATTTAGTGGTCAGAAAGTAATATATTATAATATTTCATCTTAAGAATAACGACAGAGGAACAATTTTTTATGGTTTTGTGCAAGGCGTTCCAGAGATGACACGCATTGGCCAAGAAAGAATTTTAGAGCTTCGTTGTGCGATTACTTGGAAAATAAATATACCCAGGATCATATATCTAGTGGAAGGTTTCCCAGAAAACATGTCGGATAAATATTCTTGAAACTTCACCCGATGGAGGACCAGAGAAGGATTCTTCAATGAGATCGGAAACGGGAAAGCCTCCGATGATGTCAGTTAGGAGCTAGATGGGTTTGAGGAGAACAGCAGGATGTGGAGCAGAAGTAGGACATGGATGGAATGGTCTCCTGCTGTATCTACGACGGAAATTCACTTTGATGGGCATTGAATGGAGAGGACCATTGCATTTCAATATACTCTTGACTATTAGGCGGTGTATATATGGTGTAGCGTACCCAATTATCATGAGTTGCAGTTTCCCGCTCATTATCGAGGCGGTATCGTGTCAATCGATGCATGGTTATTTCAATAGTCGATTCTAATTTACTTCTTTCAAAAGCCTGCTTTACACATCGAAGCTGACCGCCCTGGAAGTCGACTGTTAGGATCGACTCGTGGATATCGATTGCGAAGAGAAGTGCAAGGATCCATCTCGATTTGATCAGTTAGCGAGGTTGAAGTGGTTCAACCCTGAACACTGAAGGAATCTATATTGCAGTTGTAAATAATAATCAAACTACGCGGGCAAGAAATATAATTACGATTTGTTTTTTTTTACAATTAATTTCCTATAATGAATCAATGGTGAGGCAGCATGATTTGATTTTTTCTCAAAGAACGGGAGATGATCTTTCGCCACCGTCTCTTCCTTTGTTTTACTGCCATCGGGAATTGTTTTCGCACTCTGAGGGCGCACTTGAGTGTGGAGGGATCCTATTTTAAGTGCTCCCTCGTGTGAAGTGGAGAGCCGTTTGGGGCCCGGCCTTTGTCTCCCACCTGACTCGCTGCTGCTAGTACTGCTGCTCCTTCCCAGATGTCTCTCTGCTCTTCGTCGGACCTTTCACTTAGTGCTCCCGGCGAGGCCCTCTTGTCTGGCGCTGACTGGCGCTGCTGAGCAAGACTGGCGATTTGCATGCGCCAACAGCACACCTTTTATACCGTCCCCCGCCCATTCCCATCGTGATAATTATAAAAACAAAGGACCATCGCACCCCTTTTTCGCGAAACCTCGATCCCATGCCTACCTGTTGTCTCTTACCCCCCCTCCCCCCCCCCATCCCCTCGCGCATGGCGTCGTCAACCCAATAAAAGTCCCTGCCCGCGTGTAGGTCTTCTTCCAGAAACCCCTCCTATTGTCATGGCCTTGTTTTCGGATCCCATTCTTTCTTTAATTAATCCGTGCGAGTGACATGCAAATAGAGGGACAATCCCCCCCCCCACCACCCCTAATACTAATACAATTCAGTGGCGGCGGTAGCGCCTCTGGCGGCGTGGAGACGAATGGCGCTTCCGATGCGACCGAGCGCCATTTTTGCAGACGTAATTTACAGAATTAAATACGTACCTGTTTTATATGTATTTTCGTGAGCGTAAAATGGAAGGGATAATTACAGTTAATTCAAAGGATTCGAACGTCGCGTCGTCGCAGTCATGCGTCGATTGCTCTCGCATCGTTTTGCCGTTTATTTCTGGGTCTCCGGCGTTGAAGACCAAATGCGGAGCATATATTTTCTCCTGCGCGGCGTTGTCATCTCTAGGGGCAGCCTCGCCTCGAGTCTTGGGATTCACTACTGCCGTTGCTGTTTACATCATCATCAACAATGCTGAGATTTTTCTGGCGCACCTCTCATTCTCCTATCCACTGATCTCTCCGTATTCGCGCATTTATTGCCTTCTACTCCCTCATTGAAGGCACAAGATTCCATTTTATATCTTGATCATGCAAAACTGTAGATTCACTGCTGTTTTTCAATTTGTTGGCCCCCAGCATGAAAACTGTTCGTTGAGGAGGTCGCAACCCGACGCAGCGACCATTTCGCTGGAGGACCCCTCCACTGAAACGCGTAAAACTGCGTGAGGTGAGTGGGTGATGTTGGGGCCAACTGCAGCAGTGGCCTCATGCGTACTCGCGTATCTTTGGATAGAGCAAGCGACCAATGATTTTGATTGCTGCGTACTTGCGAATTCTACCGTCCCTTTGGAAAATTTTTATAAGAAAATTTCTTATACGAAAATTTATTATAAATATCATTTAAAAAATATTATTTATAAGAAATTTTCTGATGGAAATATTTATTATAAACACCATATCAACATGCTTAAACACTTGTGCAAACTTATATAAAAAGCTACATAAGATTTACATCCCTACTGAGAGTACAAAGTTAGCATTATACCTAATTTAATCCAAATGTAGACGCCTATATCTGGTATACAGCAAACCTAATGATTTTCCATGAACCAAATGCAAATGTCTATCATTAGTGTACATCAAGCAAGGACATTCAAGCTCTGTAAAGTTCACCTGACTGGCAAGACAAGGTAAGATACCATAGAGGTCCTTCAAGTCATGGGGTCTGCATGGGGTTAACGTCCCCACATGCTATTAGAAACTAAAATCAATGGCACCAACGATAGCCTACAATGATGGACTGATAATAGAATATGACTTCGGCAATCACTACGCAATGAAAGATACAGGAATTTCAACATGAAATAGGATTTAACCTGGAAAATTGATGAAGCAAATAAAATAAAATTCAAGTTCGACTGGGAATACTTCAAGAAATTATATGGGAAGAAAAAGGAAATTTTGATAAATCAAAAGTATATGAGCAATGTTTATTTAAGGTACCAGAGAGAACGAGACCTCTACATGCAAATTTGGATATATAATGAAAGAAATGGACAAAGTAAAATAGAATTTGATGCCATTTGGAGAAAAGGATACATAGAAAATGGCTAACAATAAGTGCAAGATTTAGGGATATTAATAGGAATCACAGAAACACTGATTGAGAATAATAGTTGATGTATTTTCCATAAAATAATAATTTTGCAGATGTTATTTAGGTTTACTCATACAAAATTCATTCACATTCTCTTCAGAGACGACTAAATCACTCACTTTGTTCATTGAAACAGTTTTCATTAAAATTTCCACTTATATTAGATATGCCACAATCTGAAAAATATACATGTCTATCTAAATTAATGATGAAAAGTTGAAAATTCAAGGAAACGGTCTGTTTAAGGTAACATAATTTTAGGAATGCCAGTTTTGTAAGACTTACCAAATGAGGTCAATGCCTTATTTTGGTTAGAAGCACACGACTTATTTTATTAAACTGCTATCACAAAGACATAGTGAATGATTAACATCAAAAGCAATCCCTAGCAACCTAACAATCAAACAAGGTTTTGTTGTTAGGTTGCTAGGGAACCATGTGAACCGTATCCTGCAACGTATGCAATCATAGTATACATCGTGGATATTCATGGCCCATATCGAACTTCCATCGGTTAAGTTATCTGTAGACTCGAAACAGAGAGATCTTATAAGGCCACAATTTTTCATGTGCCCTCAGAGATATATATGTACTAACGAGTCGCATTAAAGAAGCCTCCGCTTCTTGGAACCATTTATGTCAAATACCATGCTGAAAACAGCAGAAAATTAGCAGAACATTACTTGACAAAGAGTTATACATAATTTCCAAAAATTATCTTATGTAGAAATCAATCAATCAACATTTTCCCGGTCGCCATGGCGATCTGTAAAACAATGCCCTTGGTTTCATTCCCAATTTCCAGAAAATGTATTTCGCCTGCAAGCTCATTAAATCCTCTTATCTTTGATCGGTGAAGCAGTAATCTTCTAGGATCGTACTTTGAAAATTCATTGAAAATGGCCTTTCTTTGTTTGTTTGTTGTCATGGTGGGTCCTCCACAAGGTTTTTCATTCATAAAAAAATAGACTAATAGTATCCAATCCCAGGGTAGGACCTATTTTATATGATGCCAGAGACTCCTAGATGACCGTAGCCGTATGACGCAGCACAGAGGTCTATGCGGCGCCGGCTCCTATTTCTACGGAATAGAGTCGATTTTCGGGGCCGTTGGGACTGCAAAGGTCTCTCTCTAGATGACGTTGCTACTCCAAGTGAAGCTCCAAGCATCACCTCCCCGCTTCCATTATTCAACGTCCGAGGCTGTTTTGCTCATCTTCCTCCCTCTCGATTTCCTTGCTCTGCCGCTTATTTCCTTCCTTATCCTCTTGTAGTTGTGTTTCGCGTCTTTGGTTGTTGCATTCTTGTACTATCTTTCTTCTTCGATGAGTTCCAATACTTCAACCGTGTTCAGTTGATTTTTGTGTTGCCACCTTTGGCACGGAGCTACTTATCCAGTTTCCATCGAGTGTTCCCGTGTTGATTTTGTGAAAGTTTTGGAAGTGAATCGATGAAGTGAAGCGAATCCGAGCAAATCAATGCACAGATAGGGTGAGTTGGAGGCATATCAAAGGAAAAAAGGGTTTTAAGATGTGTGAAGAGGAAGTGGCCCAGCGAGGGGGGGTTTTGGGGGATAAAACCCCCCTCAAGAGCTCAGAGAAATTTTTAAGTTTAATCCATTTTATTTAATTGTATTGATATCACTAATGGAATAGTGTAAGGATTAATACAATACCTCTCAGAAAGCCGTAAAATTCAGTATTTTGAACCATTTATCTTAAAATTCCGCAATTTATTAATCTCGCACCTAACGCTTATCCTGGTGGGTATTCTATATCACTACACACCCCTGTATTTAGTGGCACCTAAACCGCCCCCCAGCCTTAATTCACCTGCTGCGCCCCTGTGCAGAGGCACACTGTGGATGAGGCGAGGACCCGTAGCATAGCATAGTATAGCATAGTATGGCATAGCAGAGGCAGGCGCACGTGTGGTTCGCTGCGAGGAGTGCTTGTTGAGGAAGAATGGATGGGGAGAGAAATATTGAGAGAAGCCGCCCTTTGCAATTAATGAATTGAATATTTAAGCCACGAGGCGCCATCTTCATTAGGATTTAAATCACTTAAGAACTTATCTAAGAGATCGTGAGGTATTTATTCGCGGGAAAGGTGGGGTGGGATCACGCGGATATTCATTGGACGGGGATTTCGTTATTCATTTCGTGTTGCGCATCTAGCTGCTTCGTCGCAGTGATCGTGAAAGATGGCCGTAGGGTGAAAATTTGCTATTGGATTGGTTGTGAGTGCTGCGTTTATGAGATCATGTATGTAATGCCATGTTTGCTGACATTGATGAATTACTCTCGACCATTTTGGATGCATTGTATTGCATCTTACTCATTCTTTAGTAGTTTTTTTCACTCATCAGGACGTGAAATTATGACTTTATCAGTATTCAATGTGACAAATGAAATACTTTCGAAAATTCTTCACGAATTTCACACATTCTCAAACGGAATTGTTTTGCTGCTCCTGATTTTATTCGCTCAAACTGTGATTGCCAAATTCGAGTCGAATTGAATCCTTTTCTTTTGGATGAAAATTGGTGAAAATCACTTGAATCTACGTTTCTTCAAAGTGGATGGCACAAGGCCACACTAGGCCACACTACAAGGCACAAGGCCACACTACTTGAGTGAGCGCGCAGGCTACGTCTCCTTCTTTTTAATGTCGACTGTTGATTGTTAATGTGGCCAGTGGTAGCGAATTCGGAGTCGTCTCTCTCTCTCTCTCTCATGCAACGTAAGCGCTCAAAACAATTGAGGGAGGGTGAGCGGCGCGGTCGGATTCTCCCCCTACCCTTTTATTTCGTTCTTTTTCACACGCGTGCACGCGCTCTCATGAGTGTCTCTCTTCTGCTGAGCTAAGAGCATTTCAATGCGATACTTCTTCATCCGATTAGAATGTGGCTGAGAGGAAGCCGCAAGAAAGGAGTCTTTTAAATAAACACTGATATGCAGATTCCCCTCCCTTTTAATCCTTCCCCCTAACCCCACCCACCCTCATCCTCATCTCCGCGCAGATCGACTGAGTTTCACACATCGCATATCTGCCTCTCCTCGACCTCCACTTTGTCCCCCTCCGCGCGCTTCACCGAGTCTGCGAAAGTCGTCACTCGCGGCGCTGGTGGCAGGGCGACCCAAATTTCACTTTTGGGGGAAATAACTTATCTTTAGGGCTGTCAGCAGAAATTTAAATATTCGTGAACATTGTGCGTTCAATTCGTGACTTATTCCTCGCGAGTGAAAATGGTCGATTTTAAATGCTGAGAATAATAAATAGATCGATAAACTTAATGAAAACCAATTCGAATATATTCACTAATTCTTTAATTTAGAGGAAAACAACTTTTGGTAAATAAGTCGAGTGTGACTGCGTTTGAAAAAGAATGGAGTCTCAGTATTTGCTCTCGTACTTTTAATTGCGAACTTGGTGCGTGCCTTTTTTTAAGCAATAAATATTAATGCGACCCTTTTGGTGAGTATGATGCACTGAGTGCCACCACCGCCGCCATCCATTTCACTTCATCTCGCTTTTCGTTTCTTTGCCTCGACTGGCCAATTTATTTTCATTAACTTGATTCTACGTTTAATTTACTCTTAAAAAATGCTCAATTCTTTGTTCCTTATTTATTTCTGTCGCACGCTGTATATTAACTTTTTATCGAAAAAAGTCTGATTTCCTATTCGACGCAACATTTACGATTATCCCTGAGGACAATGATGATTTTATCGTTTGGGTTAATGACTGGACGAAGTGTTTACATAAACTATAAATTTGACCCACACTGTTGCGTGTATAGATGGTGCGGATGTTCTTCTGGTGTTTAATTGCGTAATTGGAACGAAAGAGTCTCCATCCGCGTAATAAGGGTAATTTTTCTGTACACATTTAGCGCATCATATTATGTACAGTTTAAAGGTGTGTTCTGTGTGAATATATACCCTTCTGAAGTGAAGGTTTTTCATTTTTCTGCATCTTGGTGTTGGGTTACACTGAGTCCGGCAAAAAAACTGCTGACCGTGAGGGACACGAATGAAATCGCGATGGCTCTCGGCGAATGAAGAACAGTTGCAGTGCTGGCGAACAGTTGGACAGAATTTAAGTGGTATAAGTAACTGTCTATATCCAGGAAAAAAGTTGGAGAGAACATTAAATAGTTGCGATATTTAAGGAGTGTTTCCAAAAAAATTAATTTTAGAAAAATAATACGACGAAGCAGTATGCATTGCGATGACGAGTGCTGATTTTTTCACGTATTTAATTATATAATTTTCAAAGAACGCTAAAAATATTTCCCTACCATATTTTTGTCAGTGATTTCATTTTTTTTGGCAAAGCAAAATTATTTCTGTAAAGTTGCCAAACGTTCAAAAATGAAATTCATGGCTTCTTCTTTATTTGTTTTGATTTTTGTTCGAGATAAAAATTAAATTGCCTTTTGTCACCAATTCACCACGCAAAAATCGTGAGCATACCTACCTTACAAATAATGAATTTTCCGTTTGCATTGAATCAAATTTCCTGTTGTATTGTATCATTTGTTTATTTACGTGAAAATTAATATCTTACACGGAGGCCACCGTTCTATAGCATCACTATGATCTCAGGCCCGATAGAAGCGATAAATAGAGAGAGATTTAGCCGAACGCATAGATATAGCAGTTCTTTTTCCCCGATAGTAACAAAGGGCTTAGATAAATGCCAGTCGCAATGGTGTTTGACCATCTGCTTTTTATGCACATATAAACCGCTGGTGTTCAAACGCCCCCTGCCACTCACCGTTTTAGGCGGCTTTCTGGGTATTATGTAGATGATCCTGGGAGGTGTGGGGCGCAAATCGATTCTTCTCAAAGGTCATCTGCTCGCACCATCGCATCGTCTTTTTTCTCTTCCACTCTCGTTCATAAGGTGTTCCATGATTTAAGGGATTTCCGAGGGGTCTGATTTCTAGCTCGAAGCTCCCGTTCTGGTAGCTTCGAACTAGATACTAGAATTGGCCGCCACCGTTATTCTCTAACTGGCAGTGGCTTTCTAAGACCGAGAATTTCTGGTAGCTTTCTCCAACCGGATATGGCTCATGAGAAATACTTCGTACAGATTTGGTTTTTACTCTTAGAGCCAATAAAATCGCTCGTTTCATTGTGTTACCTGCGGTAAAATCACAATTTAGTCGCTCTCGGCTGACCTTTTCTTCTAGTTGAAATTAACATACTTTGCAAATTACGGTATGCTGATTTCCCTTTAGCTTCTAGAGTTATAGAAATACGCAGGAATAATTATATTAGGCTATGCGGCATATACATCAATTCAATAGTTTCGATCGATATAGCAGTTTATGTCACCAGTGTTAATCATAACCAAGGGTCATGTAAATATCGTGAAGAGAAAATACAAGTAAACTGCAAACACTCCTTATGCTTCTGCATATTTGATACAAAATATTTAGATGACCAACTGTTTATGGGCAGAGATTTTCCCTTATTGCAATGCGAAGATCGCAATTACACCTGTATACGATAAGTAGTTATATTTAGGGATTATCTTCAACAAAATTAATGGGAAGGTAAGGAAAGTATTTTTGAAAATTACGTCGTATCGCTCAGATTGGCCTAAAAATCATTTAAGGCTCTCAATGTGCTTCAAGCGATATTGACACAATACCTACTCTCTTTCCGTACCATTCTCACGGCGCGGCGCGTCGTTAAATTAGCCGTCGCGACATAAAACGAATAACTGCTTTCTGCCATTTGCATCTATGTATTTCAGGAGCAAATTTGATTTGATTGTTGAGAGCAACGATTTTTGATCAGTTTCTAATATTATTGATTAAGAATAAACATTAACATAAACAATGCCCATCGCACTTATAATCGGAATTATTGTTTATAACCATACTGTTAAGCTTTAATTTCCTATTTAATGCGTGATAATGGCAGAAGCGGTGATAATTGAATCGTCTTTTGGAATATACATAAAGGCCGTTATACACGGGGCAAATCATTCCGCAGGTTAGCATTGAAAAAATTTGTTGAAATTGCAAGAATCGGAGCCTGCAATAAGAGCAGGGGCAATTTTCCCCTCTAGCAGCTGTGCATTCTCTCGTGCGTTGTAGAAATTCACTCCTTTATTCGACGCAATTTTGACTGCGTCTTCCCACAAACGTAAGAATGCGCAATGATGTGTCCCGAGTAAAACGGCCTTAGTCACACTAGTACAGAATTTACGGCACAAAATATCATTAGGCAAGACCACGTCATTAATATCCTTAGAAATTCCTTCATAAACTAAGCTGTGTCCAGCAACTTTTTATGTCCGATTATTTCCTTGCAGTGAATGCCACGCCTTACACATTTTTATCCATATTCTGTGTCCTTGTAGACATAATTGTCTATTAGAGCATATATATTGGCATTAATGTAATACTCTACTGATGAAGCTAAAAAAAATTTTGAAAATCCTAGAGAGAAAATGGGTATGCAATTTAAAAATGTATTCATATGTTACAGTAGCTAAGCTTTATCGCAAAATAATTTTAAACAATAGAATGTTATACTATCGTTAGCATTAAAATCTCTAACCCTGTCCGTTATTTACTGTAGGAAATCATCATTCTTCGCATTCCTCAACTTGAAAATGGAACCCTCTATAACTCAACTTCGTGTGGCATAGGGCAGCAGCCTGGTTCCTTTGGAGCACGATAACTGATCAAATACCACCAATGCTCCTTTCGAATGTGTTGTCTCTGGTTCCTTTTCCATCTCAGCGAATACCAGGTGTCAATGGACGAGATCCTTCGACTGCCCCACTTATTTCCACTGAATTGGACTAACCCATACAACGCTCTTTTATACGCAGCGGAACATTCATGGAAACCAGCCTCTCATTTACCAATTTTCTCCGAATGTTTTTCTCTCTCCCTGTGCTGCACCTGACTCGTCTGTATTGTATCACATTCACCGATTAAAATTAAGCATCAGAGAATGCCTATGGCTGGAATCAACAATGATTAAGTGTCATTGCTTCGTCGACAACTGGTCCCCGAAAATTCAGTCATATTCTCGCATTATTAGGGAATTGGCTCAAATGCTGTCATGGTTAATTATAATCAGGAGATATGAAAAAAATCATTTTAGGCAGACTTGGTATTTCTCGAAGCTTGAAGACTAACTCAATATTACGTCAGGCACAATATTGGAATTGCTGAGTTCAGGCGCAATGTGCCTAAAAGGAACATATGTAAAATAGCATAATTAACTCTCATCACGGCTCTGTAGTACACCTTTGAGCTTAGCACCATTATTAGTGTAGGCAAACGCATAAATGATATCTTATACCCCTATACACACCGTCATGCTGCCCCAGACCGATCCAGCAAGATGCAATTTAATCTACTCTTTAGGCTATTAAGTATTATTATATGTAATGTAATGTAGCATGTGAATTCTATATAAATAGGGTTTTTATTTTGCTATATTATACATCCACTAATGCTTTTATTCCGCTTTTTTTACCATTAATTTGCTTAATTATGCTCAATAATACGCCCCTGATCTGTTGGCATAAATGCGAAAAGCAAAAGGCTACATGTAGCCTGTCAAAACAAACAGCTACCGTGAGTATAAAGGGTTCTTTGCCACCTATTGGCATGGAGAAGTGAAAAAAACACTTGCGCTGAGCATGTCAGATCCATTGCGCTCGACGTAAGGTTAAAGCTTAGCAGTATGGTTATAAACAATAATTCCGATTATAAGTGTGATCGGCATTGTTTATGTTAATTTTTATTCTTAATCAACAGTATTAGAAACTGATCAACAATCGTTGCTCTCAACAATCAAATCAAATAATGCTCCTGAAATACATAGATGCAAATGGCAGAAAGCAGTTATTCGTGTTTTTGACCCTGTTCCACCAATTTTAAAAATCTGAAAAAAAATTAGGATTATACTAACAGGCAGGGGTAAAAACATATATTTTTTTCGGCGTGTCTATTGTTTCCTAAAATTTTTAATTTAATTTTGAAATTTTCAAAAAAAATGTAAATGTTTAGTTTTCGGTTCAAAATTTTGAAAAAAATCAGGGTGGTAGACCATAGTAGTATACACAATTTAAAATCACTAAAACGATTTCATAAAAATAAAAAGTGGAGATATGGTAAAAAACTAAAAAACGTGTTTAAATTTTTTCTGGGGTTATTTTCAATTGTTGAGGTCTGAAACTTTGGGAAAACACATAATTTTGGATGCACTTTAAGTGTATATTTTTTATTTCTCAAAACATCGGGGGGCACTTTTATCCATCTTAACCTGCTAGACCCTTTATTAATACCTGTCATGAAACACCTTACATTGCATTGTAACACATAATAATATCCATATCTTCGACGGTGTGAATCTATGTGGCACTAAACTCTCTTCACACAATCACTTCACAAATAAGATCGCTTTAGAAAGACCGTTGCTGAAGATGCACGGCGAAGTTAACCATAAATTTTTAGGCACTCGCATAAATAAGACATCCATCTCTGTGCAGTGGATATATTGGCATTGGTAATCACTTTAACGCATCAATTTGTACCACCATTGCAACACAATGTATCTCGCAACATTAATAACAATCACTGAATCTGAGTTTTGTCTTCACACTAGTAATAAATTCGTGCAAAATAAGATTTCACGTGAAATAGGATAGTTTGCTTCATCAAAGAAAACGAAAGGCATTGATTGCGATTCGTTACCCACCATTAGTGTATTCATAATATAAGAGGATGGATCGATAAGTAACGCACAATATATTTTTTTTCCGCCATGTTGCGACTGAGGAGTTGAAATTTTGCATACATTTAGTTTGAAGGTTTGCGCCAGAGCAGCCATATTTAGTAAGGGATAGCTCTTGCGGCAGGAGCGTGAACTACTGAGCTAAGATGGCGCGCGTGTTAGCATCGTCCACCCGCAAAGAGCAACGAAGTGTAGTTCGTTTTTTGTGGCCTAAAGGACTAATCGCGAGAGACATACGCTGCTGAAAAATATGGAAAGACATTGTCAAAGTTGCATCGTGCCATTTTCGACAAACGCAACAGACCAAATTCGATACTGCTCCACGACAATGCCCGTCCCCATATTGCTGCTTCTGTTCGTGAAAAAATTGACAACTTCGGCTGGGAGGTACTCCATCACCCACCTCCACCTTGCACCTTCGGACTTTCATTCGTTTGGTCATTTGAAAAAATTCCTTGGGGCAACATTTCGACGCTGACGAATAAGTTAAATCGACTGTGCGGAGATGGTTGTATTTTTTCTCAAAAAAAGGACTTCTACGAACAGGATATTTCCAAACTAGTGTTACGGTGGGAGAAGTGTGTCGAGGGACTTGGATCTTATGTTGAAAAATAGGTAAAATATGTATCTTCAATGCTATAGAATTAATATTGCATTAAACTTTGTGTTTAAAAAATTGTGCGTTACTTATCGATCCACCCTCGCACAAATTATTTGGTTGTGTATTGAGATATCCCAATTTAGACGAATGTTAATGGTCAATTTTAACCTAATTTGAAAAAGACCAGATTGGCGCCCATGCGATGCCACTCCACGTGACGTCACAGGGATCTAGGTACTATACGAATAGATAGGGGTTTTACATCGTCTGAAATTACCAATGCATGCTTGAGGCACTGAGCTCAGTGAAATATCTCTTATAATCACCTATTAAAATTGGCCAAGGTCGGAAAGTTTCCTTTGTTTGCTAGGGTATTAGCAATCCTTATTTAAGCCAAGCGCTATCTGCTAGCAGGGTACTCTATGCTACCGCCATGCTCGGCAGCAAGTAGCCTGCATTTTAGCGGCGTTCACAGCCTCGCTCCCAGGTGGCCTCACACAGCAACAGCCAGACGTCACACGGGCGCTTCCCAGCATTCATGCTTAGCCGTCGCGTTTTCGCGCGCTTGAAAATTTTCACTTTTCATTAAATCGCGAACAATAGATATTGCAATTTAAAAATCTAAAACGTGATATACGTACTCCAGAAGTAATAATCTTTCGATTTAGGCAATAAAACAAAAATAGGAAACCACCCTTGATTAAAAGCAAAATTTTTCATATAAGTTCTCTAAATAATGAAATCAACAAGTTAGCGCGATCGATAGTACCCTCCGAAAAATGTTCACTGTTTAGTCGATAAATTTATCACTCATTCCCACTACTTTTTTTAAGAATAGAATAATTGAAGGATTCATGCAGCAAGGCAGCATGCGCGACCTCATCAAAGAAAATAATTACGGGAAACAACAAAAATAGTCAACAACTTTCTTGTTTAACGCCAATCCAACGATAGCCATGCCAAGAAAATTACTTACGGGATAGAACAAAAGAGATGCGACATGCGCTACTCGGTTAACTGAAATCCCATGGGAATTCACTATGTGTTTTAATGGTTGTTGGCTGAAGCGCGGGGTCCCGAGGGCGCGCTCCGTGAGGCTACCGAGGTGCCTAGCTAGAAGCTACGGGAGTAGCATCACATCCCATAGAGAATACAAGTTGGAGCCAAATAAGCTACCGGTAGCTTCTGCTAGCTCTTTCACGATAGTGGGTGCTAGTAGCATAATGATGCATCTCTTCGCCAGAAAAGCTACCACGCTTCGACTTCGAGTTAGAGAATAGACCTCCAAGTCCGCCATTTTCCTTCTTGCCACCTTTTATTCACAACTAAATGTTTAATTGTTAATGTTATAACACTCTCTCCTTGTGATGACATTTTCAAGTACACATTAGTTGACAATCATGTTCACATCATATATATTGACAATTTTTTCCTAACCTTATTTGGATTCCTTTTTCCGCATACACTCATTACCCGCATTTTTCGAGAGTGCTGCATGACGTTCGGCGTCATTGAGTCCCCTTCCATTCCTTCAAAAAGAATGAATTTTCATTGAGAATTAAAAATAATAATCCAGCCGTATTACGAGTATTTACTTGCCGTACCTTTAGTAGTTTCCGTATGTGTGACTGTTCGTTCAACTGTTGAAAAATCAATGTCTACGGTGTCACCGCACATCAAAGCCTTTTGTAAGAATACCTTATCAAAGCAATGCATTTTCGGCTCGAACATAAAAAAAAGATCCCCAGAGTGCTTGATTTCGGAGCTTTGTTGTATTATATTTTGTGTATACTTTGTTATATGCCGTGATATCTTGTTCTGGTGAAAATAGTTTTATAATGTTGTGAGACATTCACTGAAAATAATTCGAAGCTATTCCTTCAAACCTAATGAATAGCAAAAAAACGTTTAGAATAATATTCCAGGTAAATGTTTTCGTTGTAATTATTTTTTATCACTTAACAAAATAATTTAGGCCTGTTTACACGAATTTTCCATGTGAAATTCTTAAGTATGCCTTTGAAAATATTGATTCTGAACTAAATCAAATTTTTGACTAAGTGAAATTGGCAAGCGTGCTTTTGGATGCATATTCAGCTCAAAAATAAAATAATTTCCCAAGGGTACTTATTTTTTCGGTGCTTCGATGTTTTTTCCCGATGAAAAATTATTTCCGTAAGTCTGCAATCCCTACGTAATTTGGGTGAACGACCTATACCGGGTGGTAAGGTTTGTGTGTTCCAGCGCCCTCTAGAGCTGCACTGGCGGCAGTAATTATAAATTATTCCCGGTAGGGCCACCCATGCCAAAAGAAATATGACGAAAGATAGTCACTGATGATGGTGTTCTGTAAAAAACACCGTTGGAATGGAAGTGGGAAACCCTACCAACTATCTCTTCCCTGAAAACATAGGAGTACAACCAAATGAGCCTCGGAATCTCATCGCCCGGGACCCGTCCGCAAAGGGCGGGTGTCGGGCACGGCAGCGAGGTCGGCAAGGTACTCGGGGTCGTCAACATGCGAAATCCTTGCAGAGACTTATCATCATCATCAGCAGCAGCAGCAATGAAGAAGGAAAAAAAGAAGACCAAGAAGATGGAGAAGAAGAAGTCGGCTATAAATGTAGGGACGTGGAATGTGAGGACAATGATGAGGTCTGGGAAGTTATAAAATATCAAAAGGGAAATGGATAAAGGGAGGATCTTAGGATTATGCGAAGTGAGGTGGAGGGATGGGGGGGACGTTGCAGTGTAGCGGTGATGTGTCCTCCTCTCCCCGGTTTTACCACTCCAGCTCTGAACGTCTTTGTGTCTGCGGCGATGTTTCTCATGGGCCGCCGCCGTTAAACTGTCAGTCGTCTTCTCCTCTATTGGCCATTGGCCGCTTATATTTAACGCGATGTCCGCTAGTCGCTAGATCTCTGTGAACGGCGATTCCTTTGCGTTGTCAAAGAAACTTTTCTCCCGTTCGGACAGAAGTTCCTGCAACGTTTTTATTTTGGTGGCTTCGTGCAAACTGGCGACGCTCTCGTATCGGGTCGCGTTGAGAATGCAGCTGTCATTCCGCACGACCTGCAGACGTTGAAGGTGAGCTGGTGCTGCGGAGGACCATACCGGTGACGCGTGGGTCATCACCGGCAGGACACATGTGCGGTATAGCCGCAGTTTCGTCTCCAGGCTCAGCACCGGCGGGTTCAGAATAGCACGCAGATCATTAATTTTATTGATTTACACACCGTTGTTACTCTTAATAGTACGAGGAAGGAATGGCATTATTGATCTCTCTGTCTTCCTTCATTTGCTTCTCGTGATCCCGTCTGCAATATTACGACGGTGGACCAAGGTTATGTTTGCGAGAAAAGATCGTCTCGGAGATGAAGTCGCTATCGATCAGGCGACAAAAGAAGGCAAAGCAAGTAAAATATGACGGCAAGGAGTGTGAAAACGGACTTTTGGACGTGTGCGCTGAATAAGAGAGGCGTGGGATGAGTTGGAAGGTGGAATACAAGTGGTGTTTAAATGAGTGAGGTGCGCGTATGATCAGGCGATGATTAGCCAGTCAGCGAGGGGGCTTTCAGACAGGAGGTGTTGGGGATGTGGGTGTGGCGAAGAATGGAGAAGGTGAAGTGCACGGAGAGGAGGAGGAAGGATAAAGTGCTGGACATGGTGGGTGGGGAGAGGCAGCTTTTTAGATGAGATACGGAGGACACAGAAGGTATGGATGGAGCGAGAACTTAGTGGGGAGGGGATGTTAAAAATGGTGTTAGAGGGATGAATGTCGGGTAAGGCTGGGAGGGGGGGGGGAGAATAGTATTTTTGATTTTGGGTGATGGGTGGGCATTGTTGGGAATTGAAAAGGGATCTCGGAGGCCCGGATTATTGGCATAGTGCTTCGTGGATAACCAAGCGTGACTGGCAGGATACTTGAGGAATATAATTGCTACACATTAACCTAGTGGAATTCGCTAGTGTAATTAAACAAAAAATCGGTTTTCAGAGCACGTTTTATACAACTTGAGTAATTATTTCTCTTTTTTGATATTTTGTTCTCTGCTCATTATGGACTGTTGCTATCTATTGAAAAAGTTACTCGCAAGCAGCCTAAAAACATAATACAAATTTTTAATCATTTTTTTTATTAACTAGGTGCTTTTTCGGTATTTTCGTTGTTTGTTCACGTGGAGAAATTTATTCCGGTTTTGCGTCTAATTTTATTTGCAAGCGTACTTTAAAAATAAATCCATAATCTCACGTTGTAAATAAGTTTCTCGCTGTTTTATCACGCGTTGGTCCGATTTTATTTTACGTTTATAAATTGAATTAGTAATTTTGCCTCACATACACTTTTGTGTGGTAATGGCAATCCTTCTTGAAGTGTTGGCTTTCAACTAACTTTTCCATCCTCCCTCTTTTGATACTTTATTTGCCTGGATCGCATCCACTTATTCTCTGCGTTGAATTTGCCTTCCTTAAAATATAATTCTATCAGCTCACACTGAAAATACTTTCCTCGGTCTGTTCGTTTGCGATTTTTTCATTTTCAATGGCTTGAAATAATTAATTTTGGATTCTACAAACCTACATCTGATGAATATTGCAAGCATTCTTTGCAGAGTGTACTCTGAATTTAAACATTTCTCTTTGCATTTTCCACGTGCTACAAAATAATCTTACACGTGTATTTGTTTTGGTCTGCCTGATTTTCACTTGGTAAAATTTTCAGGGATTCCTTGAAAATATTTACTTACATTGCAGCCAATCAGCCGCCTCAAGAGGCGTGTGGCAGAGGGTGTAAGGCCGTCGTCAAAAGAAGAGAGAAAGTTGCGCGTGGTAGAGTTATAATTCCGCCTAGCATTTATTAAAGGCCTTTTTTGTGAGGAGGAGAAACGATTTTCAATACCCAGATGTTCGGTAAAAAGTCTCTCTTATTTTTAATTCAATTCAATTAATTTATTATCGTGGGCCATTTGGCCCAAGAGATAATTTACAAGTGCACAACAATTACGTAAAAATCATTTGACAAAGGTTCAAAGAAAAAAACACAGCAGCAAGACTCAGTAAATGCAAAAAATAGAGAAAAAAAACAAAAAACAAAATATAAATCTATACAAGCATACCTATACGTACAATCGCATCCTGAATGCGGATACCCGGGTATCTAGCCGCACAACATTTTCAGACACATTAAATAAATTTGAAACAGTATCACTATTTATTCAAAGAAAAAACATTCAGGTGTAGCATAAGAATGTAGGACTAATAGAAAATCACACAACATTTTCAGACATATTAAATACATTTGAAACAGTATCACTATTTATTAAAAGAAAAATATTCAGGTGTAACATAAAAACGTAGGACTAATAGAAAATTACGTCATGAATACAGAATATATAATCCCCTCATCCACATCAGTAGGTACTCAAACACGTCAGCATATTTTTGGAAATTAAACTGGTAATTTCCATTTTGTCAATTCATGTTGGGCTGAGAGTAGCGTCGCGTCGTGGGTCATGAGGATTTTTCCCTGTGTGTCACCAACGGGCGATATCTGCTCTTTATTTCCCAAGTGATCTTTGTCTTTTATCTGCTCTTATTGCCTCCTATTTTCTATGAATTTGGGTCTATCGTGCGGGTCATCATCACTGGCTCCCTGTCTGATTTGTGTGGAAGCTCTCCGTTAGCAGTTTTTCACCGACCGCGAACCCTTGTATTTCATATCTTTCGCTGTATAAATGTTTGTGCGCGCGTTGCATTGCTGTTGCCACTGACCTGCGGTGTCTCCTCTGAGCGCTCCTCCATGGGCGGCGTCCGACGAGCACAGAAACAAGCGACGCTCTGCAGGCGCTCGCCATGGTGATGATTGGTGATGGCCGCGCCAGATGGAAACCTTGTAAATACGTGCTGATCGCCTTAATCCGCTCGTTCCCCCTCGCCCAAACACGTGCCGTGTGAGCGAATGTGATGCTGGGATCGTTTCTAAGCTCTCTCTCTTTTCCCTGAATTTCCGTTTGCTTGCTCTCGTCTTCCGAGCTTCCGTCAACTCAGCACCAAGTAAAAACTGATTCAGATCGCCTTGTTTGCAAGAACATCCGCAAAGCAGTCGGAGCGACCGGTCAGGCAGGACGAAAGTGTGTCAGGCGCACTGTTACATTGCACGCTGAAGCGCAAAAATTCTTGAAAAGGCCACCCTCACAAACACACTTGCCAGTCGGTCTTCATTATCAATTAATGTACATTATTTTGTATCATTTTCTCGTGGACAAAGGCTAAAGTAGGTAAAGGTGGGTGGCAAATGTTCCTTATATTCTTAATATTGCTTGAAAATTAATTATCAAGTGAAATCATTAATCCCCGTTGCGAGTGAATGCTTAAGCTGTCAAACATTGTATCCTCTTCCATTTTTATTGGTTTCAAATAAATGCATCTCATACTTGCTCCTCCCTATCCTTGAATAGAAGATAACTGCTTTTGGTATAAGTCCCCATTGCTTATCGAAAACAATTCGATGAGGGGCAATTACCAGGAATAGGTTTAATTTGGTGGTGCAGTTTTCTAATGTCACTGTGACGCAATAATTATTCAATCATCGTAATTTTGAACTGCTAATTATAACTTTTAACTTTACGATGGAATTAGCAGGAAAATAATATTACTGAGTTATAGGTAAAAAGCATGATGAAATTATACAAAATTAATAGAGAAGAAAGTAAAATGTTTTTTACATGTTAAAATGTGGCACAAAATTCAAGAAACCAAAAGACATAAACCAATAACTTAGAAACATTTTAATTATACTATAAAACTTTGTAATGGATTCGTTACTTTCGTTTATCGAACGCATTCGTAACTTGAGGTGGTGAAGGGGACCTTCTTGGCTTTTGTCAACGTTCTTTTTAATTATATGAAGGGGTCTGAAGATATAATAAGTATCCGCTGGCTTGCAATCAACCATTCATATCCAACTCCACGCACAGCCTAGCCATAATCAGAGCTTATCGATTAAGCGCTTGCTCGTTAATTGCACGTTTTTTGTCGCTGTTGTCCAAACAACGCCTTTTTATATTTTCATAAGTTCCTTGTTGACTGCAGTGATTATAGATGGCAGATGGATCGGCTAAAAATCTCCTCGCTCTCTTCCCATCATTCCATTGCTGCCTCGGTGATGAGAATGATGAGTTTCTGTCCAGGATACACTTTTAAAAGCATAGTTTCATCTTTGTAAGTCTTAATTTGCCAATTGTCAATCCAATAATACATGTGAAGTATATTCTCAAAACTCAAATGGGTTCCTTAATCGGCCACCTCCTATCATGCCACCCAACGCGCCTTTACATGAATTCGCCACTCACGTCACTGTCGACAGTGCGATACCAATTTAACGGCGAAATAAGCTGCAAATAAGACTGATGAACGAAACTTATATCCCTTACGAAGGTTAAATTTCTTGTATATTTTTCGTGATTCGATCTATCAAAATCATTACTTTTCAATGCCTATCGCCTGCACAGAGCATAAATGGTAAATGGCTAATTCTCCGGATATGTCCAGGTGAGCCTGTCGCAGTTTTTTCCTTGATTGATTTGCAATATTTGGTGAAAGATACCGACCAGTGCTAATCTTACGAAGTCAATTTCATTTTCCGAATAGGTCTTTATTTCACGAATCCATTGCCATGTTTGATAAATTCATAGTTTGACAGTTTGGGTCTTCACGTTGAGCAAGTCTGTGGCAATGAAAAAACACTTATCTTTGTACTCTCCCACAAATGATTTGTGTAACCGGTTTCAGCTCTTGTATGACGCATCACCCTGGGACAGGAAAGTAATGCATCACTTAAAGAACCCTTTTGGCTGCATTTTAAGCCAACGATCCATTTTTCCACTCACACTCCACCACACAGGTAATCTGCAGAAAAAATATCTCAGTAGAAACTCCATCTGTGGTCATTGGTTCGCCTTTCATCCTAATTGGCTCGCAATTTATCTCTATATTTCTCTTTTATCGTTATAACTCTGATCATGAACAAGCGTTTCAAATCGTTCATCATAACTGTGAATTGAAAGCGAGGTCATTTATGGTCAGCATGTTTCAATTGCCAGTGCCAATTCGTCGTATATACCAACTGATACGCTTGAATCCGTGATTCACTTTCGTGAAGATGTTTCTGCATATCAGTGAAAATTAAGACAGCGTGAAATTAAGACGACAATGGAGATGTGTTGACAAGCAGTTACGATAAAGCCAATTTATTAAATTCCTACTTTAAGAGCGTGTTCACGGAGCCTTCCGAAAACTCACCCGAGACCGATGACAATCACTGTATACATAAGATGCCAGCTATTGACATTAGTACGCTCGGAATAGAAAATATATTGAAATCGCTTAGTCCAAATAAATCACCTGGTCCAGACGAAATCCCTTCTCGCGTATATAAAGAACTAGCCTCAGAACTTGCCCCCTACTTGCAGTTAATATTCAGTAAATCCATCAAGCAACACGAAGTACCTAATGACTGGAAAATCGCTAATGTAACGCCTATATTTAAAAGTGGAGACAAGGAACAGCCATCTAATTACAGGCCGATATCTTTAACGTCCATCTCTTGCAAAGTCCTTGAACACATCGTAGTCAGCTCGGTAATGAAACACCTAGACGCGCAAAACTTATTAATGGGAAATCAACATGGATTCAGGAAAAGCAGATCCTGCGAAACTCAGTTAGCGCTTTTCGCCCACGATATTTTAGTCTCCGGGGAAGACAACATTCCAGTAGACGCGATTTTTCTTGATTTCAAAAAGGCATTTGATAAAGTACCCCACGGAAAGTTAATAATAAAACTGAAATCTTATGGTCTAGACGAAGATGTCTTTTCCTGGATTAGAGAATTTTTGAGCGACCGCGTCCAAAGAGTAGTATTAGACGGTGCAGTCTCCAATGAGGTTAGAGTCACTTCTGGCGTTCCTCAGGGTAGTGTCATTGGCCCACTCCTATTCCTACTTTATATAAACGACATTGGCGAAGTAGTGCAGAGTAAGTTACGATTATTTGCAGACGACGCTGTAGTTTACAGAGAAATTCGTTCCAGCAAAGATATAGATGAACTAACGAATGACCTTGCTGCTATCCAAGCTTGGTGCGATGCTTGGCAGTTAGAATTAAATTTGGAAAAATGCGTCGTAATGAATTTCTGGAAGAAGAATAACTCCCTACAGCGTAACTATGTCATTCGGGACACGCAGTTAAAGGCAGTTGAATCTGTGAAATATCTAGGGGTTAGACTCAATAATGATCTATCGTGGAATAAACATATTCGAGAAATAACCGGTCAAGCTAATCGTAAAATGGGTTTTGTTAAAAGAATATTAGGAAAGTGCGACGACAAAGTGAGAGAAATTAGCTACTTTTCCCTCGTTAGACCACATTTGGAATACGCTGCCAGTGTTTGGGACCCTCATGAAAAAGGCTTAATAACAGAGTTAGAACGCGTGCAAAGAAGAGCTGCCAGGTATGTGAAAGGTCGTTACGATAGTCTTGTTAGTGTAACTGACCTCTTACATAAACTCGGATGGGAATCTCTGTCGGACCGTAGATTGAAAAATAGACTAAACCTTTTAGATAAATTCAAGAGCAGTGTCTTTTCTGACGAAGTTAATCATATCTTGCGGACGCCAACGTACTACGGAAGATCAGATCATATAAATAAAATAAGAGAGATAGATTGCAGAACAGACAGATTCCGAATGTCATTTTTTCCACGATCAATAAGAGATTATAACGGCAGCAATAGGACGCGTAAATAGATTGCATGACTTGTAGTGTAGCCTACTAACCTATGTAAAACTTACTGCATGTTTCTGAATTTGTATTCTATATTCTATTTCTAACAGCATATAGTAGTATAGTTTGTTATTATACGGGACGTTTCTTGGACGGTGTGGTGTGCATGTGGGAGTCCAAATGCATGCTGCATGCTGGTGATTGATCACCCCCTGCCAAACACCCTAGAGGTGGCTCGCAGGGTAATTTGTAGATGTAGATGAAGCGCGGAGCCAATTGATCACGAGTTCTGATCGAATCATCTATGAAGCTGAAATAAGTGCTTGCCTCAAGCGGGCAATGTCTGTTCACCATTTCTCTTCGGATTTCTGTTCCGAAGCCTTTTCCCGCGTCTTTGTACTTATAATTCTTCCGGAAGTGCAAACTGATCCCCTTTCTTTCGAATTCTATTCCCAAGGCATTGGAAGAAGGCGTGTCATTTTCGGAATCATTTGAGTCACAATCGCAGAAGCGCTGTTGGGTGAATGAAATTATTTTGGAAAATCTTTAAGATTATTTTTTTTAATTCAAAAATTCTTCTTAAATGTCGTGAATTTCTGCGAATGATGACCGTCCAACAACTGACCATCTCTCTCTGCAAATAATTCCGCTTTTTCTGTTCTTCACTCTCGCCTTTCCCTCTGCACTCAAGCTCAGAGGACTTTTCCGTCCTGTCTGTTTTCTTCATTGAGTAATTCATCATCAGTGAGTCATTCCTCGCAGAAACATTTCGTTTCTTAATTTTCATTTTAAAATGGAATGATGCAACACCAAATTCGGTATTTCTTCTTCCAGCAGTCACTTAGCGCTGCGTCTTGTGTGCCTATAATTCAGCATCAAACTCGTCGTTCAATGCTCTAGGACCTCGTCAGTGTCTGCCGTCCGAAACTTATCCGATAAATTCCGAGTATCTGCGGACCGTTTTTCCAACGGAGTAGTGAGCTTTGAGAAATTGCATTTTTCATCTGTGTCCTATCTATTCTGTGTTCATCTATCTTCATTCTATCTGTGTCCCCTAGTGACATTGGATCTTGTTATAATTTATAGGAATTGCTTTGAAACAATATGGTGACAGTTAACTGACTTATCCATCCCTCAAACTACATTTACACTGTCACGAAAAATGTTTATAGAGAGAAGTTCAAAAACCATCCAGCGTCGAATTTTTACTGCATATATGTAGTACAAAATCTTCATGTCAATGTTTTCGTGTATATGAAATATTTTCCGGAGTATTTTATCGGAGATTAATTTTTCATGCTCACCACGTCGCAGCTCGCCTCCTTCGCCAGTTGATGAATTTTGCAGGAGTCATATCTCGCGTCTCAGTCTCTCTCTTTGAAGTTCAATGCCATTGGATGGTTATAAAAACAATGCACTTGTGTGTTGCTATGGTGAGCGACGTCATTTCCCCTAATCACGTGTTCCTGCGCTTTCACATCTCTTTCGAATCCATTGAATTTTACCACAATTACATTTTGTGAAAAGCAGTTTGTAAAGTTTCTCACGAGTCAATTTTTCAATGATAAAAATGTAGCACTTTTTAAAATTGCTACATTTTTATCATTGAAAAACTGGCTCGTGAGAAACTTGGGATTGCGGGCGGGTAGGCGTTTTGCGGAGTGGCTTAATGTCTATTTGCGTCATTGATAACATTCCCAGAATGCTTTTCGTCTGGGCATGAGCCGTCGCAGATAGACGAGAGCCGTGTGTGTGTGGTGTAGGGGGATGGGGGCACGCGATACACAGTCTGTCGGAATTTTCTCGGTTTTAAACCAACTCGAGCTATTTCGTGGAGGGATGTCGTTGAGTGTTACAAGGGCGGTTGGTTAGGGGAAGGAGGGAGAGAGGGGGTGATTGGAGACCGCCAAAAGGGCCCTCTGGTTGGCAGCGGAAGAGAAAAAGAAGAGACACGCACGCCGTGTCACGCGATGTCCTCCCATCCGCGTGTATCTCTCGCGTTCGCCGGCTGGCACCGTGCGCCTCTCCTCAAATGTGCACTTCCAGTCGATTGCGAGAGCCCCGTGTGAGTGGGGACCATCCGACCGAGGAACGTGCTGCATCGCTCCCATCTCGCATCTCATCATCCGTCCGTCCGTACCTTCCGTTGCCTTCTGGACAACCGCGCTCTTCCCATCGCTGCTCCACTCCCTCTGCTCCCGCCGGTAGCTTCCTTCAATACGTAATTGCTACGCCGCTGTGCAATATTGAAGAACCACGTTTCTGACAGTAATGCCTCTGATTTATTGTTTATTATGTCTTATATGCTAGCGTAAAATTAATTACTTTCAGATAATCCTTTGAGATCATATATTTTTTTATTGATGGCGGTAGATTTAGCACTCCCATGCCTGGATTACCATCATTGTATAATATTCTTCTCAACAGAATCACAAGATAATTGTCCATTTTTCCGATTTCCCTATTTGAAGTCGCCTCCATTATTAATAGATTTCGCCCGTTCTCCCTTGTTTCTGTGGCATCTTTCCAAATCGTTATTTTTCACGGTTTCCTTTTTTCCTAATTTTTCTTTGTCACATTACTGCAGTTATATCAGTTCGAATTAGCTAAAGTGAACTTCAGCTTTTGTTTCGTGGGAAGACCTAGGAAGATGGAGGCATGTGTTTATTTTTTTATCTATTATCCGCGTATTTTTCAGAGGCATCTCTTTCGCGGAGGTGTCACAAGAGCAAGCGTAGTGTTCATTGTAGATGTTGCCTTAAACCTCAATGCACACAAACAAGCTTCCGCGTGGCATTCAATAGATGGCAGCTCAAACCCTCCTGGCCCCTTCACACAACTAACGAGGAAGAATGGTGGTCGTGCAGTTTCGGGAGACCCGGCTTCAAATCCTGGTCAAGGCAATTAATGATTTTTCTTTTCGCTGAGTTTTCGCGTAGTTGAAAATCATTTGGACTCCGTCTTCGGGATTGTCGATTGTCTGTGTGTGCATGGCGTTTCCTTTTGTGCTCGTGGAATTACGCGCATCGCATCATGCGATTGCGACGCAACGCCATCTGCCTGTTCAGCCCACTTCCACTGGAGACGCTTTCTGGATCTCTACCGCGTGGTTATCATGTCGCCTGTCCAGGTGGCAGGTCGTCCTGGAGGATTTTGTCGTCAACCTGACGACGCCTCCTTCTCAGGGGGAAGGAAGACAAAGTCAGAAATCCACGCACCGATCCTGAAAATGGAACAGAAAACAAACCACAGGATACTCTTCCCGGAAAACAACTTCATTAACTGAAGCTCCACCTACATTCCCTTTGTGTAATGCACTCAAGTGAAAATAGCACTCTCTCTCTCTCTCTCTTGGAGAAGTGGTGGAGCATGAATCGTGATGAGGATGAGGTGTGGTGCACCCACGTACCGTCGGAGGCGCTGCTTTCCCATCCGGTCTCTGGTGCTTGATCCTCACGTCGCGTCGGCTCCTCAGCCCATTCATCTCATTCCAACGTTTCGATTCCCGACTCGGCCGTCTTCTTCTTTTAGTGGCCTTCTTCCGAGTTTGCAATCGCGTGGGCGCGTGCAGAATTGGAATAGACAGTAACCACATGAGGGAGCCTGCGTCTCCCAACATGGTGCGACGGGAAAGCACTAGATGTCTCTTCAATAGGTGCTTCTCTCTCTCGTCTTTGACGCGAATCGCAATTGAGTTCTATGTCCGGCATTCGCTGTATTTTGAATAACGACTCCTTCCGTGAAATGAGGAAATACATAGATAATTACCTTCCTTTTATGAATTGCAAGGCATAATTGGGCTTAATATAAATTGGTAAAAATATAAGTGAGGGACAAGGTGCTATGTCTGCCTCCTTGAAGACATTGTGCACATGTTTACAAGGGCATCGGGGTGATGTGACGGCTGAAGTGATGGCTTCTAACCCTCTGGAACGGGATTCAAAACCCAGCGGTGGCGGTGATTTTTGAGAT
The DNA here is from genome assembly GCF_921293095.1 of Ischnura elegans. Classification (NCBI taxonomy): domain Eukaryota; kingdom Metazoa; phylum Arthropoda; class Insecta; order Odonata; family Coenagrionidae; genus Ischnura; species Ischnura elegans. The sequence continues at coordinate 3,790,656 of NC_060248.1, read as the reverse complement.
ATTGCCCGATCCCAGGTCCATTGCTTTTTGCGCAGTTAAGTAACTTCAAGCGGAGCTCTCCGTCCGTCGGATGGGACGTTAATCCGCGGTCCCCTTGGTGCCTTTCGTTAGGAATGGGCTGCGTTTCCTTCCGCCCTTCTTCCTTCCCAAATGGCGCAAATTGCTTCATCACGAAGCCTCAGTTCTTCCCCAAATAGCAGACCATGCGTGGATGGCAAGTTCTTCTCACAATTTTTAAGCACTCCTCAACCAATGGATGTGCGTCATTTTTGGAAACATATTTTGCCAAAGCACTGTGTCTTGCTTGGTGGCTGGCTAGCTTTGGTCTTCTGGCTGTGATTAAGTCTTCCTTTCTGCTTGTGGACGCTAGTTCACAAGGGGCATTTCGCGAGTGGACTTCACATGGACTACCCTCATCAATTTATAATTATATCCACTCCCTTACATTCCACCCTTCCTCTCAACAACTCTTTCTCCCTCGTTTACTCAACATTTTCTTCCCTCTAATACCATTTCCAACATCCCCTTCCCACTAAGTACTCGCTCCATCCATACCATCTGTCTACTCCGTATCTCATATAAAAGCTCTGCCTCTCCTCACCCACCATGTCCAGCACTTCGTCGTTCCTCCTCCTGTATGTCCATTCCTCCGTCTCCATTATTTCAATTGTCCACTTCTTCTCTACACCCACATCTAAAACGCCTCCAATCTTCTCTCGTCTTCTTTCCTCAGTGTCCACGTTTCTGCACCATAAAGCGCTACACTCCAAATCAAACTCTTCACCAGCCTTTTCTTTAAATTCTTGCATAACGATACTGTCATGGTCTATTTCCTTCTCACGATCTGCTTTTGCTTGCGCTATTCACTTACCGAAATCCTCTCTGCTACCTCAGTTTTCCTCTATTGTGCTGCCCAAATAGTAAGTTTCTGACCATCGTAACTCACTTGTAACCTCACATTCTTAGCTCGCGATAGTTCCTCTGAATAGGAACCGCCTTTTATCCACTCAACTATTCGATGCAATGCAATTTCACCGAGTGCGTCCTCGATTTCGAAACCAGCTTCCGTCCGGCGCCACCCAACAACGGCGACCACCGTCCATCCATCTTGTAAGTGCGACATCAAATTCTCACATGAGGAGAGTGATTTTTGAAGCCATTGTGCTGTGCGTGGAGTCTGTGTGTTGTGCAATCAAAGTTGAAGTTCAAATTACAGTCCAAACAAAGTCCGAATTATATGAGCTGATAAAATACTTCCACGTTCCATAATATCCCATGATGCATTTAAATCGACTGACCTCTAGATGCCGAAGGCGACGCCATCTAGTTTAGGGAAGGAGGATGATCAACCCATCGCATTGAGTTCTGTGCATTTATATCATTTTCCGAAACAGATATACAAGGAAATCGTAATTGATTTCTTTCAGGACTGTCTTCGCCCCGACCGCCGGAAGGTGTTCGAGTCTCAGAGTCGAGGGGTCTCACCAGTGCGCATTCAACGCCTCTTCATGTCCGCAATGGAATAGTTCGCCCTCTCATCTCCACCTCGTGATATTGGTGAGTTTGCACTCCTCTGTGCAATGTTTTCATTTTAAATTGTGGAGTATCGATGCTGCAACGATTCAGTCGACGCACAGTGGGCGGTCTAGGCGGAAAAAAAATATTTTTTTTTCTAAATTTGGGAAAAATATAAACTACCTCCATATTTTTGTTAATTTATTAGTGAAAATTATTAGCCAATAATATTTTTCAAGTATAAAAACGCTTTAAACTCAATTTTAGCCATTCAATACCATTTAACGGTAGTTAGGGATTAGGCCTAAACGATCGGTTTGACAATGGCAACCTTGCATGCACTTCCGATAATGGTACTTCCTTTTACTTGCCCAGGAATTGTGAATGTCTCCAAAAATATGTCTTCCAAATTGTAGAAAATAATGGCACTTTTTCTGCGGGAGGGAGGCGGTTTATGGCAGTGCATGCGACAGCGTAAGTGCGGATAGCAAAGAAACTTACCGTGATCACCCGCCTCCACGAATTCGATTCCGCACAAATTCTGTTGATTTTGACTGAGGCAGAAGTAAAATATAGAAAAGAGATGTAAATGCTTTTATTGCATACGATCAGGTATTCAAATCATGCCCCAAAGACAAAACAAAAACAAATATGAGCAGCGCAAGGCTACAAACATTCAAAGAAAACAAATTAGCTATTTGATTAATTCACTAAATATTTGCGAAGAATAGCAAAATAATAGTTTTTAACAAATGGCAAAGGTGGATTTAAGTTTAATTAATAATAATATACGAGTCAAAATTTTGCTATGCGTGTAATTTTCTCTGCGGCAGAATAATAATACTCACAATAATGTTATCACATTACTAGTCACTGTCTGACGTTTCGATTTCACTGCTATCATCTACCTCACTTTGTCCTGATATAAACTCACTTGGATCTTTTAATAATTGCAAAACTTCAGCAGAAATACCATTAATTTTCTTTGTACTTTGTTGACGTTTGGATGAAATCAGAGGTTATGAAGAAATTAGCAACCTAATGAAGACATCCTCAATATTTGCGGAACGAGAAATCTTCCTTGCATGCCTACTCCTAAATTTTTTTAAATCCTTGTTTCTTGCCTCTTGTGCCTCTTCTGACAACTGTCGAATAGGAAGAATGGCTGATTCTATTATGGATGCACCATGTATAAGGACTTTGTGGACACTTGCAGGCATGAAGTACCAGAGGTACAAATTTACGTACAGTTTTGCAGTAGTTAATGCATAAAGATTGAATTTATCCGAATCAATTTCAAACCCAGTAGATATAGTTTTTAATATTACTCCAAACCTTTGCACTAAATTCACATCTATTCCAGTAATTTCAGACGAGAGTTGGGGATCTCGGAAGAAACGTCTAGCTGTATTTCCGTCGTTCGTCGTGCCACTTCCTCCAGGATTAGGGTTATCCACAAGGAGACCCATTTCTTGGCGGAACCGTTCCTTAATTCGCCTTTTACTCCTTTCGAAAGTGGTCTTATCCTCTGCCGTTCTCACTTGCCACTTCTTGCATTATAGTCTATAGGAAATATGCAGTAAGCACTCAAAAAATCGAATCCATGCATGAAGGATGGAGAGTCCAAAGCGATAAGTGGCTGGGTTCAATTTTTTATCTCTGCAATACTCAATATCGATCATTTGTGTGGGCTTGGCCCCACACACGTAGCACGTTTGATTTGAACTACCAGTAACAGCACTACATACCTTTCCATCAACCATCGTCATCACTAAATGTGGTACCACTGAATGTTCTTCTCCATCTATTGCAATAATTGTTGGCCTAAGTAATTCTATTTCACTTCCCACCGTTCGATCGCTTGTTTTATGATTGCCTTTGTTTCTTTCTGGAAAATTACTTTCAATGGCCGGCAGAATTTAGTGGACGACGGTTGAGGGTTTTTCCACAGTATCGTTTTGTTTCCCCCTAGTCCCTGCATTTGATATAATTCAAGGGGTACGAGAGAGATGACAAACACAGATGAATCATTCTGAGTACCCTCATAAGTTTCATAACACTGTTTATATACACTTTGGCCACTTCTACTGTCACACCCCCATTTCAATATTAAATGCAGTTCTCTGTCAATAGTGCACTGCATGAGAACATCCTTTTGCACTTGTGCAATGCGTTCGATTGTGTGGTCCAAAAGAGCTTGCAGTTTGATTTCTCCACACCTTTCTGTTACTTTTAGTTTCCTTAGGAGGAAAGCATTGCAATTTTGTCAATTTTAACACATCATAAGACGGGTAAATGTTGCTTAATCTGTCCTTCGCTCCAGTCCTGATTCTCGTGTACTGCGCCTTTGTCAATCCAGTTTCAATGAGAAGCGCTAGCGCCTCCTCCCCAGTGTATGGTATTGAGGGTTGTGGGGGCGATTTGTAGGCTTGCTTTAGTTTGTTAGCCCTACGGGGAGTAGTTTGGGTAACTTCTCTCACCATAGCTGCAGCATCTCGTTTCCCAGAAGAATGGAGAGTATACTGGGCCGCGAAAACGATTTCGTCCTCTGTGTGTGACAATCAACGGCTGCACTCTCGTCCGTTTCGCTCTATCCGTGCAGTGTTCGAACACTTTTCTGGGTCTTCCCTTGGAGGTTGATGGCTCAGCTTCGGCAGGTAAGTTAATTCTGAGACGTTTTTCTGTCACTTTTTTGGGCAGGAGCAATGGGTTTTGAAGCCACGTATTATATTTAGTAAGAAAATATTCATATTTTCTTCCACTTTTTTTTAAACGCCTGGTGTAATTGCTTAAAAAATTCCTAATAGCGCCACTGATACACTTCTTATCATCAATTTCACTGTCACTCAACTCAAATTTCTTCATCAAATAATCTCGTTATGAGTCTTTTGTCTCGATGTTGTCGTGAAGTAGGCTGCATAGCTCTCCGTGCGTCACGACAGCGCTCTCCATGTCGCCTGAAAAAACACAAAAACTATATTTCCGCACTTTTCCGCTCCAAATCCCTTTACGGCCTCATTTTTATATACATTCTCTAGATATTTTTACTTAAATCAGCGTGACATCCCTAGAACATTTTTTTTAAGTCAAACCAAACATTTGGAATCTCAAAAAATCAAGTGTTTTTGCAATGTTTATTTCAAAAAACAGTAAAAAAATTAAAATGGTAAATATAACACTATATATCATGAAAAACGGTAGAACATACCCTAAGAAATAATAATCCAAGTTCTACATATATGCCTTGTGCACTGGTCACCTTACAGTAAGCTCTTCACTTCACTGTCAAAACACAACTTATCCTGGACGGAAATGCGTCTCCGTAGAAAGGGTGCCTCTAAATGGCCATAGCGGCGCTATTGTGCCGAGGATAGTGACCTCAAGGGTGAAAAAGGGTGCACCCACTATCCCAGGATAAGCCTAACGGTAAAAATTGTCCCAACTGAAAAGTCGGTTTTTGGACTTTTTTCCGCCTAGATCCTGGATTCCGCCCATTGTGCGACGGGGCGAATATCTTTCTGATCTTCCTTTGGTAGTGTTTGCTCTTGCGATAATTCCCATTGCATGCATGCAATGAGTCACGCGGGCATTCAGTCACACGTGGCGCTAGGTTGCAGTGGTGGCGCTTTGAGTGTGTCTATGTGTGGCAATTAGGCCAACTTCCCTTCATCTTTCAGAGGGAGAGTGTCTCCTCTCTGAGTCACATTTTGCTCTCTTCGCATTCACGACTCAAGTTTCTCGCGGTGTGAGCGAATATCCTTAGACTTTGTGTTTTGGTATCGGACTTCAACGAACAAAAACGTTTCGTAAAGATGATGAATGATTTCTAATGTTCTTGGTGAACGTAAAATGTTTCTCGGGCTTACTATCGACTGATGACTGGCCATGTTTTCATTATTTCCGTTTCCATTATCAAGACATCCCGCTGCTTTCGTCAGCATTCACACTGATTCCAACGCGGCCGTTTTTTATTATTCCAAACAATTCGCCAGCCATCCGATCCGCGCGGGCGTATCTCGCTGGCCGTTAGAATATATTACCCCTGCAATTATTATGCATTTAAATACAAGGCGTCGTCGATTATTTGAAATGCATGCTCATTTGATGGGAGGATGAGCTAGTTGTAGTTGCTGCCATTGGCAGGGCCTCCCTCCCTGCATTCCCATTGGATGTGTGCTCCACTCGTCTGACATGGCTGCTCCTGCCCTTCCAAAGCGCCTTCGCTCTTGTTTCTGACGAGTGAGTCGTGGTCTCCACGCAATGCACACTTTTCCGCATTCACGATGTGTCTGATTTAGGTCATCGTGGATGGCGTCGATACGTTCGAGCAGCAAGTGAGCTCGGAAATTATTAGAATGAAATAGAAATCGCGCGTCTTGCAGAGAATTAAAGTTGAAATAAAGCAACGGCGACAAAGATAATGGATTCTTAAATGTCTATAAATATTAATTCAATGTGCAACTCCTAGTGAATTCCTTTGTGTATGAAATCTTCTCCAGAAAATAATCCGCCACCACTCATCAGAATTCATAAATTTCTAAGGCAGCGCAAGGAGGAGTAGATAGCTTCTCACTTCCCTTCTGGATTTTATGCATTTTAATGTGAAAACCGTGTTACACTTTGTGTAATTTATTGCAACTGTTGCGATTTTGTTCGCAGTGTCATTTTGTACAAAAATAATGCTGATGATTTAGGCTGCTCATCACAAAAAAATGATCTTTTATTGAAGATGCTAATCGATATCACACTTAAAGACGATAACACACCGTTAAATGATCAGAAAATATTAAGCCAATATTTTACAAATACTCGAACATAAAAAAACGATGAAATACGACGTCTGAGACAATTCCGCCTTTGCCACCCGGATGACGATGACAGCGAAGGACGAGAAACCTCGACTGCCTCGGCTGTGATTCATGGACACCTGGTTAATTCCTAGTGCCTGATAGTCCGAAGCCTTTTCAATAATTTCGGAAGATCTGAAAGCCATTGCGAGCTAGAATCTTAATCGCCTGGGGAGTGTTATGCCAATATTAAGTGCATTAATAAATATTTGGCTTTTTTTTTATTATTATATTACTGAATTACACCTCCGTTGATAAAATGCGATGAACGCAACGCTAGGGTCGTAGAGGCCGTTTTTGCTTCACACGAATGTAGCATTCCGTAGGATCGTGGCGTTCAAATCGTCGGTGCCAGGATAAGAATGTGCGGTCATCGTTATATTCACGGACATCACGGCGACGAAATTGAAATATTGTGTAAACTAACGATGCATATATTTCCGAATATGAGGATGACCGTGGCTTTAAGAATTTGGAGGAGATTTCTTGTTATTAGTCGTGATGCATCCGAGTTAATCCAATTGCTCACTCACTCATAACATTGCGAAGGTAGTGCAGGAGCGTGGGTGATTCGCCCCTTGGTATTATGCAACCCGTGTATTCAGTCAAGCCCGAAGCGGGTGCATACGTTGCAGGATACAAGAGACTGCTCGCCTGACGACAAATTGGAAATTTTAATCCACACTCGTTTTTCGATTCATCAACTTTCGATTTACATTTTTTATAATAGATTTTCATAATATCCGATTTTATCAAAATTTATCGTAAAATCTAATTCCATATTTTTAATAATAAAGTAATCGCCCGCTGAAATACGGATGTTCTGTTGTAACAAAGGGCAAAATATTGGGTTAATCGGAGATTAAGGAATGCTAACTGATTACTGTGTAATTTACAAATTCTGTTTATTATGTGTACACGATTTTCACGCGACGCGATGGCACGCGGTTCGGGGAAACGACCAACCGATGGTATTCATGCATCTACGCAAGCACTAGGAAATAAAGCAAATTCCGTGTATTTGATACATACGACCACCTAAATATTGTACAAAACATGAGAAGTTAAGCTGTGAAAGAGCGCGGATGAAATGAGAATTTCAAAATTTTCTGTTTTGAAGTTTGTCATTGTTTTTGAAAGTTAAAATGTCTTAAACAGTAAAGAGTACATTGTAAAAATAAGCCACAATTCTCATGGTGGGTAGCATGAAATGATCGATACACATCTCGAGCATAATCAGCGCATGTTTCAGATTCTTTATATCTCTGCATATTATGCCATTCAGTGTTTCCATGGTAACTGCAAAGTGCAGCCGTCAGAATGTTTGCCTAGCCATAGTTCAGACTTTGCGACCCCTCGTCCAATGAAATGCTTGCAACAGTCTCCCCTCCTCACATTCCTCGTGAAACACCCTGCACAATCATGTGGCACCTGAGTCGACAGGTGCCGTTTGCCCCTTGCCATCTGCCATTTCATGCAGGGAACATCCCGTCCAAAAGAACGTGCAATCGTGTTGCCAATTTTGATCGCGGAGGCAGGGCGATCAATTTATTGTCGAGATCTGCTAAAGAGTATGTATTTGCTCTCGGGATTAAAAAATGACGAATTATTTTAATAATATGAACTTGAATGCAATTATCGGTCAACAGCCTTTGTTTTAGTTCATTTCCGCGTGTTATTGGGATCCATCTGCCGACCGAGGCACGAACCGCAGTTCTTTTTTTTTGTGAAAGCCATTTTTAAATGCGCGATGGATGACAGCCGTGGTCTATCCGGAGGGAATATGCCCGTCCCATTCGTGGTCTAACCAATGAAACGCCGTCTCCTCTTCCGTGACCGTGATTGTGCATCCCACAACCCCTCGTTAAAACGTCACGCGGAACAGCGACCCCAATAGGAGACGGGGTCGGGTTGGTTGAGCTGCCACACGGAAGGTGGCACGGCAGTCGTCTCTCTCTCTCTCTCTCTCTCTCTCTCTGTGAGTTGTGTTGTGGTGTGGTGTGTGGTGTGAGGAGTGTGGCTGGCACCGACGAGGGATGCTCACACACACACACACATGTTTTCATTTTACGAAATAAATTTTTCACGTAATTTCTAACGAAACCCAGTAGAGGTCGTCCCAATGTCTCTCCATATTTATTTGCCTCAGTTTATGAATGCTTAAATTGCGAATCACGAAGCGGAGGAGGGGTTAGTAATCGAGCGAAGGATGTCTCAATGCAATGCGGATGGCTATGGCATCACATTTCAAACTTACTCGGCCACTATCGCCATTTCTTATCACTGCTCTGTATGTACTCCCTGTACTACTTTGTATTAATTATCATGATTTGGCGCTGCTAAGGTAATTTGGTTTTGTTGATTTCTAAGAATTATGTGAGATTTTTAGGCAAAAATATGCAAAAAATGAAAAAATGCGAAGAAAATTAATTGCAATAATGATAAACTTCACACTATCATTCATCCATTCACCACGTCAGCCATCCGTTGAAGCACATCCCAACTTTCTATTTTATTCAAAAGTACTTTTAAAAGGCAAGAAATGAAAACGCTCAGTGAAACCAATGTTTGCCTCATGGATTTCGAGAGAGGAGGGTCAGTTACTACAAAATTACGTATTTGATTTTTACGCATAAGCTCTGTTATCCTTTGAATTCATATGCCTTTTTCCGTGTCGATCAGGTATGTGGTGTGGATATGAATGAGGAAATTATGGCCGGGCAGTTCTTTTTAAATATGATATGCATAAGAAGAGGAAGATACTGCATTCAAGCAAGAATTTCTCCGCTTGCTAATTTTCATGAAAGAGAAGTTTTTCAACTGTAGTTTTCATTTTATTTAGTATATTTAAAATACTGCGAAAATAAAACATGCAGTGTTTTCAATCGTACCGACGTAAAAACAGGTCAATGTCACGTTTTTTTACCTTGGCTGGGTTATTCGGAGGACAATGTTAACACAACTTGCATTTAAAAGGTCGACTTTTTCTATTATTTTTCAGATTTAAAATATCGCTTTTAATGCATGGTTAAAATGTAATTTATGATGGTGAAGTATAAATGTTCTGTAAAGAATTGTAATGAGATTTAAAAAAGTTTAAGTAAACATTTTGTTTCTCTGAATTCATCAATTGTTTACCTGTTTAAATTTCGCTGGATGGCATGTTTATTATGCGCAATTCTCTTATTTTTCTCAGACCGTTATTTTTCCTTACTTTCGTAAAGATACTTTTTTTATGTTCCTGTGAGGATAATGCCGTAAATCAACGTATTCCTTTGAAAATTAAGATCATAAGCCTTTCCTTTGACCACCTCCATCGGATTTGAGCCAACAAACCTTATCTCACAAAATCACTTTTATATTTTTGGGCCTGTTTGTCGACATAGGTAATTAGGTTTTTCGTTTGGGGTGCTCTTGAACGATTTGCTGACGTAGGTAATTAAGGTCAAATTCTTAAGAGTACATATTGGTCTCTCATATTTGGCCTTTTTTCTATTCTCTGTTAACTCATTGCCATTTTGAAACGTTCAGATCTGTTCGAGTGAATCCCTATCAAGTTCCATCTTTTATTTATATTTTTCACCTCCCAGAAAAAAATATTGGGGCTGAATTTTTCAAATGAATGCAGGCAAGTGATGACAAGGGTCTAATCTATAAACCTGAATGGTGAAGATAATGATAGCTGAAGTTTCAAGAAATCCTTCACGAGAAAGAAGAACGGTGTCATGTCGTTCCCGGAAGGCGCTTTGCGAGTCAAAGGATGAAATCTGCACTGCTACTCATGACTCCGCCTTAATCTGCCTGATTGAAATGCGCATTGGCGTACACTTTTCTGCGAATGTATTCAACACACGACGCGTTTCAACTCGAAGGGTCATCATCAGGTGTGGTAGTTACGGAAGCAGAGTGTGTGTGCACCTGATTGAGATTTGTGGGAAAATGGATGGAGGTCATGGCGCTCGCGAATTCTAAGGTGTGGACATTATAAACTGTAGCCCACAGTGACAAAAGAAAGGCAATATCCACAATTAAAAGACATCTTACGCTGGCACCCGGGAGGCCACCTTTGAATATGCGCTTTGCGGCCCTTCTCTATTCTCCCGGCTCTAGTGAGTAATCGCACTTCAAATCCAAATGAACGTCAAAGACAGGGAACATTTCTTTTGAAACGACAAAAACCGAAGGTAGTCACGGATTCCGATCACCCATGAAACACTTCTCTTGGACAAATGCACTTTTCTTGGTCTCCAAAGAACCCTTTCTGTCTTCAATAAAGGAATCCATTGACCACGAGGCCCTGGGAAGGGGACTCTATCGTCCCCTCTCCGCATTCAAGGGTTCGATTGGAATGGGGAGGAAGAATAGCAATGGAAGGAGAGGCAGTTGGGAGAAAGGCGAGGGGGTTAGGGGATGGAGGGGCGGTCGGTGACGCAGCCAGGGGATTTAATCCTCAGGTCAATATTGTCAATGCTGCCGCTGAGAAAGGATGATTGCAGTACGTTTTAAACGCGTATAATCCGCCGGCGAAAGACTGTTGGGTCGACCTCTAAGCGAGGCATTTCCACCGCGTCCTCATAAATCTGAGTCTAAGGGAGCAGAGGGGGTCACGCGATGCCTTTTTAAGCGTTGGGGGAGGGGGGGGAAGCACGCAAATGCCATCTATCGTGAGAGAAATGCGACAGCGGCAGCTGTGCTCCACATCCGTCGGCGCTCTTCGCTTCTCTGCTGTTTCTCGCACGGACGAAGCAATCAAGCGAGCCGCCACCAATACACGCCCAACGACGTCTTTCGCTCACTCGTTTCACCCGCATGTCGGGCGAGGCTAGAGCTCACCCCGACTCGACCACAGGGGTGCGCATTCCACACTCTCCGGGTGGGATAGGATGATTGCCACCTCCTTCCCGCCGCTATGCTGGGGGTGTCCTAAGAGACACGAACCCGGGACTTTGCTGGCCAGTGATCTAACCATTCGGCCTCTACGATCCCCTGGAAACATTTCGCGAGCGTTTCAATTGGGTAGTTTCCTTCATCAAAGAAAACGAAATGCATTGATTGCGATTCGTTACCCACCATTAGTGTATTCATAATATACAAATTATTTGGTTTTAGAAATACCGGTTTAGACGAATGGCAATGGTCAATTTTAACCGCATTTGAAAAAGGCTAGATTGGCGCCCATGCGATGCCACTCCACGTGACGTCAGAGGGACCTAGTTTCTATACGAGTAGATAGGAGTTATACATCGTCTTAGATTACCAATGCATGCATGAGGCACAGACTTCAGGGAAACATTTCTTAATAATCACCTATTAAAACTGCCTATGGTCGGAAAGTTTACTTCGTTTGATAAGGTATTAATAATCCTAATTTAAGCCAAGAGCTACCAGCCAGCAGGGTACTCAGCTACCCGCTAGCAGCCTGCGTCGTATCAGCGCTCAACTCGCCTCAAGGTCACCTCTCAGGGCGGCAGCGGGAACCAGAAATACGTCGTACGGAGAGATTTCCCGGCATTCATACTTACCCGTCGCGTTTTCGCGCGCTTGAAAATTTTCACTTTTCATTTAATCGCGAAAAATATGTATCGTCATTTAAAAATCTAAATACGTGAAATCTTTAGATTTAGGCAATAAAAAATAATAGAAAACCACCCTATTGTTGATTATCGGAATGAAATGCTGTGGATACGTTTCCCGACATTTCCCAGATGAATTCTGTCGGTGACTATAATATTTAATCCTGATTCGATTGTGTTCGCACGGTCTGTCATCTTCCCTCCCACTTTCTGCCCTTCGAAGACTGTTTGCATCGTCCCCTTTTCAAAATGATTCCCTCCTGAAAACTCACGCATTGCCCTCCATTTGCTCCTCATCAGTCTTCTATTTCTCTTTCACATCTCGATGGCTTACAGCCTTAATTTCTCCGCTGCTGCCATCTCTCGCCACCTTAAAGAAACATGCTCCAAATGAATGCCCTAAGGAATAGCCTCCTGACTTGGACGCTTACATTTTCCACAGCACTCCTATTCTCGAGTCACCATCCTCTCTTAGCTTGTCCTCTTCTGCTCACATCCATTGCCATCGCTGGTCGCTCAATTAGCAGAACATCTTCTCCAGTTTTGGTTCGCCTAGTTTCAGGTAGGTATTCGCCTTTTATCTCCCTTTTCAGACTAATAACCTCGCTTTCTTTGCGTTGATTTTCAGGTTATATCATGTCATTATGTTTTCCATAATTAATGGAATTTTCTTCAGGTCCCTCTCTGACTCTGCTATCATTACTATGTCATTGACGAGTCGCAGTATGTTAATTTTCTCACCGTGGATTTTCACTCCTTTCCAATTTATTTCGTCGATAGCTTTCTCGATGAATACGTTGAAAATTACGCCCTTGTCTCACTCCTTTTTTCATTCTCACTGCTTTGCATCTGGATCAAGATTTAATCACACATTCTTTTGTCACTGTGGGCTACAGTTTATAATGTCCACACCTTGGAATGTGGGAATTCGCGAGCGCCATGATCTCCATCCATAGTCCCATATATCTCAATCAGGTACACACACACACTGCTTCCGTATGCGCGTCCATGATGACACACTCCCACTTAGTTTTTATATTATACATTTTGGACAATTCTTCAGTGTTAATAAAATACTTCAAATTCTATCAGCATTTCCAGCATTGAATTCCAATCCACGTGATCATAACTGCAGAGGTTGCATTCGATGGGCCAGTATGACTTCCCTTGTGCCTTTGTTTTTCATGAATTCGAATTGGTCTTCATCCTGGTACCTAACCCTCTGCTTTCCGTTCTATTCGCCTCTCGATAATCTTCGACGAATGAGTCGTCGAGGCAATTGTCCTAACATCTTTACATTTCTCCGCTCTTTTCTTTCTGGGAATTCCAATGATAATGTTCTTCTCGAAGTCCCTTGCTATGTTTCGTGTTGTGTACATGTCACAGGGGTGGGGTGTTGTAGAGCTGAGTTAGTGTCTTCATTCCTTCATGCTTGATGATCTGTACAGGTATATCGTTTATTCCATGCGCTTTATTCATCCGCAAAACCATTTATTATGGCATAAAATTCAGTTATTAAAATTTAAATTCCCATATCATTTATATTGACTTAACTTTCCCCTTCAATAATTTTTGGTGCAAGATTGTTCCCACTGCACTACTCTTCCAACGACTCGTTCCATCTCTTCAATTTGTCAGAATTTTCAATCAGGATTTTTCCGTTTTTGCTTTCAATGGCATTGCATCTTGCCCTTTGTTCCCTAAAGTGATTCCTATATCCCTGTATCCTACAGGCCGTCTTTACTGTTCCCCTTGACAGGTTGCTTCGCACATATTCTTCATCCGCGTTTCTCTACCTTTCACCTCGCTTCAAGAATTTACGTTTTTACGTCTTATTTTCGTTTTTTTTTCTTTTTGGCCGTTCGTGAAATTTCCTTATTTTTTTAAACAACTTTTGTTCAGAATACTGAAGAACAAGAATTATTCGTACGGAATCGGCCTAAAACACATTTTTATATGGCTTCAGTGAAATATTTTCCACTTGATGCGGTTCGTGTTTAACCAAAATGTGACAGCATAAAGCGATAATTCTCGTAGCATTTCTAAACGGATAAGAAATGTGACCAAAAACTATGAGATAAGAGCATAATTATACGATATATTTTCAGCGCCGTCCGCATGACCTCCGATTATTCATTTGCATGCATGGCATGGCTGCCCATGAGAAGAAATTTTGTGATTCAAATTCGACCTTATAAATGCATTGTTTACGTGAAGAGTGGATCCGCCAGGAATGTTGTGTGACTTGTTGGTATGAATGGTGTCTGTGGTGGCTACGGATTGGCCCGACATATAATGGAGCCCTCAGGTGATGTGACTGAAACGAGGAGTTACGGAAACGTAACGCAAGTGATTGAGCTTGAAATATTGCACCCTAAACTATGGAGTGTCGAGATGATGCGAGTACTCTCTCCGGGTCCTCTTGCATATAATTTCCTTCGATCTCATTTTTAAGAGTAAAGGTTTAAAGTAACAGTAGCAGGCGAAATATTTTTTGGGTCTCGCTCTTGGCACTCGCTTGCCACTCCTTGCCATACTCCTTTCCCAAAGCGCACCACCCAATGGCGCATACCTTCCTATACTTCCCCTTCCACCTGCCACCCATCCGTTCTGTGTCAATACCGCTCCGTGACCAACTAATCCTCATTGTGCATACTTGATAATGACCAAACGGTTGAAACGCGTCGTACTTTAAATAAATCTGTGGAAAAGTGCCATCTCAATTTTCTTTTAATATTTACATTAAAGGTTTAGTTAAATTTTAAGTCATCACTTTCCTACTCTGAGAAGGTTCAAGCGAATAGTCTAAATGAACAATTCTTTGACATTCTCATAAAGAACTAAGAATCACTCTTTAAGCCTGAATCACACGATCATTTTTTTTTCGTCGCGAAAGTGATCACTATCACGATCACTGGAGTGATCACTCACTAAATTATCGTCGCCGGAAATTGTTTTCGCGATCGCGATCGCGATGAGGATTCCCATCGCTATTTTTCATCACTCGTCCGGTCGCTTTTTCCGTCGCTAAAACCGTCACTGAAACCCCATATCAGCCAATCAGAATGCATGACCGTATGGTGTAATGGCAGCGCTACGTTTGACAATTGTGGGAACGACATATATAAACAAACACGCTATATATTTTCGTGATGCGGGTCCTGAAACAACGAGCTGTGATATTGGAAATGATGCGAAAAGCGACGGCGGGAGTGATCGTGTGATTCAGAAAAATGATCACTAGAGCGATCACTTTTCGCGAAGGGAAAAGTGATCCCGATAGTGATCACTTTCGTGACGAAAAAAAATGATCGTGTGATTCATGCTTTACCAACCAACAAATATAAACAAATTAATTCCAAAAAGCAAACTCAGTGTTATGTGTGCAAACTGACTTCGATTTTCGAAAAACGTGGATGACGGTGGGGTGTTTCTGCGCAATTGCAATTCCTCTTTTTTTAATGATAAATCAGCCATGTGGACGAGGGATAGCTTGTTTTTGAGAATGTGTTGCGTGGGTTGCAGTGGTGAGGGATGGAGGCGGAGGTGGTGACTGACGCGCGGCTGGACATGATCGGCTCGTACGTGCAGAAGACGCTCAAGCTGAAGCCGGAGAAGTGGGCTCGCCTGGTGGCCAATGAGGACTCACGGTCGCTGCTCACCAACTTCCTCGATCGCACGGGAGCGGACATCGAGAGGGTAAGCATTAAGATCACGCATTCATTGCACGTATGGACTGAAAACCGGCCGAACTCAACTGTCGTACAAACGGGTCAAAACATAAGTAATAGTGATTGATTTCAAATGCGACAGAAATGGTGCCTCTTCAGCTGCTCATCATCTCCTTAAAAATATGAGCGACCTGTCTCTTTTTAACGATAAATCCTTCATTTTGCTCCCTTTGTCTTTTATCTGTGCTCACACGAAGGGCCTTTCCAAGCACTATGAAAAAAACTTCGGGGTCATAATTTCCCCTCAAAATTAATAATTTTTCCGTTAAATGAATGCAGGGGTGCCAGTGTTCTTCAGTTAACAATAGCGAAGTATTCGCATGACTCACTGCAGCAAATAGGGTTGTTCACCGTATTTTTTTTATTTAAGAAATCGAAAGATCGTGTTTCAGAAGGAGCAATGACAATTATATTATGCTATTTTCTTCATTGTACATGTTTAGAGAAGGCTTTAAACAGTGACAAATTTTACGTTACGCCAAAAAGCCCTACTTCCATCTTGAATTGATGTGTGACGTCACAAGCCTGTAGATGCCCTACTACAGTGTTGTGTAAGTGGCTCAGTAGGGTTATTCCACTTTTTTTTAAAGATCTCCAGCGTCTGCCGCTAGATCAGTGTTTAAAGAAAATCCAAATTTATCCTTTAATAAGAGTAATAATAAGCAAAATTACCCTTACTTATACATATTTATTGCTCATCATATCACAAATAGCACTACAACGCACACATTTCACGAGCTGTCTTTTTGATACTTATAATCAGTATATTCCGAATCAACTGATTCAATGAAAAACTTGGCTCACAATAAATATAAAACACTATTCTGTAACACTAATAAAGCATGACAATCGGTTTTCCAATCACTCTGCACACACTAAAAGAATTTGCACTCCTTGAAGTTCGAAAGGATTCTCCACACCTCACTTCCCACTCATCACTAACGACTTAGAATCAGTTTACGTTATTTCACTTTGACATTGCGAAGACAATAAAATGAATAGGCTGAAACAAATTATTAAACTAGCTAAACCAGTTATTGTAACATCAAAAAACTTCGAATTTCACTATTACTCTTACCCGTGCTCTTACCGTAACCAAAATATGACCAAAACAAAAACAAACAACAGCGCAACGAAATTCGTGAAATGTAAACACTGGCGAATCCTCAAAATGAATAGGTAATAATATCAAACAGAACTTAGAAGCGAACAAACGAATGAAAATTAATATGCGTTCGATGTATCCCTAAAGTACAACTAGCTCAAATATGAAACATATCCCCTTCGCTATAGTTAGATACCTTAGATCGAAATGTATAGGGTTGATTGAACCAGCATGGAAGAAATAAATAATTTCGTCGAAGATGTAACATTCACAACTCACTTCACTTGTCGCTTCACTCTTTACTTCATCGTCTATATGCAATCATTCACTTAGGGGTACATTAAGGGCACAAATTGTGTTCACTTGCACCAGAGGCATAATGAAAGTTCACTGCACGTGGTTTCCTAGCAAATGCAGCTATACAAAACTTTCAATTCCTGTCAACGCTACATACGTTGCCTGCCTAACTTGAAGAATGGATTTTATGTCGCCTTAATCCATCCGGAAGTTTCACGCACAACATAGGCCATTTCAAAATAAGGAATAACCTTGGCAAATGTCCAGTCGGCATGCAGAGTGCTCAGCTTGGCATCGAGTGATCGAGGGTACAGGCCAGCCGTACAGGCTTGTTTCGTCATCACCTCTATTTCAAGGTAGCCGACCGTTTTTGGCGGCGTTGAAATTTTTCGAATTTTGATTGCTAATAACTCCATCATTACTTTTTCAACGCATCTGTCATTCATCCCAATCAAAATGAAATTACATCAGAAGTGATATACATTCGTTTTTTTAGACCGTTCTGATAGGCTTGAACAACCCTATTCGATCGTCTTTGTGTTGTTGCTGGCGATGAGGCCGTTGTGCCCTGGCTGGACCCCCGATGCCCCCTTTCAAGCATTGCGTTGTTGTTGTTTCGGCAGGTGTTGGTGATCACGCTGAATGCGGGTGCTCAGCTCTCTTGCTCTACCGGCTTCCCCATCGGCTCCGGCGGCGGCGGCGGCGGCGGTGGCGGTGGGGGCGGTGGAGGCGGTGGGGGCGGCGGAGGCGGCGGGGGTGGAGGGGGAGGCGGGGGCGGAGGGCGTGGCAAGGCCGCCTATTTCGTGCGGACGTCGCACGTGGTTGCGGTCACCAAGGACAACATCCGGAAGACGCTCGCTTTCGGTGACATGTCAGCGCGCGCAATCGAAGAGCTCGCTTCCCTTGTAGACGAGGTCTCTCTCTCCCTCTCTCTCTCTCCTTATTGTAATCGTAAGTCATTCAGCAGTCGACGACTCGCGGACATCGACTGCTCAGAGAGTTCGAGTCGATTGACGTCTCGATTCGACCTATTTGCGAAATTGAAGCATTACAACTATGAACGCGCCATGAATCGATGTCTATGATAATGGACCGCCGACGAAAGTCGTTGACTTAATTACGCTGGCAAAGAATATAGTTATATCTTGCTATATTTACCATTTGTTTCTTATGATGGATCATTGGTGATCCAATATAATTTAATTTTATCTCAAAGAACGGTTGATGAAAATACATCTCATTCGCCATCGTCAATTCCTTTGTTTTTTGCCTTCGAGAATCGTTTTGACACTCCGGGGGCCCGCGTCAGTGTCGATTATTGTTGTGACGTATGGTTTTTGAGCCTCTGCTGGCAGTCTACTAATACGTGTAAAGCAGGCGATCCAGGATTAAATTAGGATCAAATACATACATGATAATTTGGATTTACGAGTAAAACGATTGTCCTGGGAGACAACCGACCTACTGGGAGGGCCGACGACAGTTCATAGCTCTAATAGTTGGAGAAAATTCCAAAGTCTTGGACTTTGAACTGACATTTATAAACTTTACGTAATGAAGCGTGATTAAAAACCTAATGTCATGCATGGAGGACAGTCTCATTCATGAGTTCGAAATTTTGGTGCGGACGGTTTTCGATAAAACGAAGTTCCAGCTTGACTCCTCAAAATGCAATCAGGAAATGATAACTCTTGCGATGATGAAAGCTATCATGTTAGGTTTGAAAGAGGAAAACTCTGTCGTTCAACGAAAGATAATGAAAAGAAAATTTGGAAGCTATTGACTTTGAACCGAGGACTTTGGTTTTACGACTGTCTCTTGTTTTCAGTTGTCGGGCATCCATTATTTACTCGAAGCTTCCAAACAGTTTCACCCATTTCAATGAACGAACGTTTGTTCACTTAAATGGGTGAAACTAAAGCTTTTCATTGCCTTCAGCACAGGACATACGTTGTCAGTTTTATAAAGCCGATTAACGAGAAAAAATATTGTTTTACTCGTTACTCTTCTAAGAGTGTTACTGGCAGCTGTAACATCATTTCCGGTTCAGACATAGGAATTGGCATGTTGTTGATCAATGTCAGCACTGATCTCCACGATAGAGGTTTTGTTTAAGGTTCAGCGTTTATGAGACTGTAAGGATATTTTATGATCAAGTATCGCCTCCGTTTACTCCGGAAGTAGCACATATTAGGTCAATTACGCTACCGATATTGATGGAAAACTATCTTTTCACTCACGACTCATTTTGAAGTGCACATGTCCCTTATCCATCGTCTGTTTACGATGATAATCCTTCATCTGTTATGTACAGCAAGAGCGAGCTTAATAGCTGCATCAGATTAAATGAGAAAACCCATTGATAGCAACGTCCGTTCGTACGAGTGCTGAACACTGAAAATGATTGGAGGTAGGCGCGGTGCTTCCGGTGAAGGCCGCAAATGATGCTCTTGACTTGAGAAATACATACCTCCAGTATCCATCGCCATTCACCATCGTTTAACTCTTACTCGTTGCGTTTCTGAGAGTGTCTGCGGATATTTTAGAGCAGGTCACAACTTCCATAGCTTTCATTCCATGGTTCCTTGCTACCCTTCCCTTTTGGTTGACAAGCTTCTGAGTTAGCTACAGTTATATATAATAGTTTAGTTCAATGCTACGTAGACAATGTCGTCACTGCAAGTTATGAAGGAGAAATCGTTGAAACAAATTTCAAGCAACTTATGCCGCAGTAAATAACCGAATACACGATCTTTCGGTGACTTAGGTTGGAAGCAATGATAAAGTCAAAATCAATGCAAGAATACTGTTCGGGAAACTAATTTCATCCTAAATATTGGACTGAAAACTTGAAATAAATCTCTCAATCACGTTTGCAAAGCATTTTGTTCTTCCAGTTTTTAGTGGAAGTATGCAGCAGTACGAATATCACATTTTAAGTGCATTGGTAGAAACGAAAAAATAGATTACTGTGAAAGATCGACTGTCGTTTTTTTTTATCCGAATGGATATTCGATCTTCTCTTGTTGATGAAATTGGAATTATGTAGAGGGCGTCCCTGTGGTGACTTGGGATTTCCGCCTCAGCAACGGCTGTTGCTTTGATGCCTTTAGCTTTGGTCGGGGAATAACTCAGGCGACCAACAGTCACTCTCTACTTATCCATGGGTGTCGTCATCAGATGCATTTCATGTCCATCCATTGATGTTTACAGTCGCCAACGTGAGGGAGTTCTCTTCAATGTCCCAGAGCGACGGCGCCGCGAGCGTGGTTGGTGGCGAGGCTACGGCAGCCGTGCAGAATAAGAGAATGGGGGTGTGATTCTCGTGTCGCTCCTGCACGGATGATGGATGAGCACGGTTGACTGCAAGAGGACACTGTCCCCCAGAAATGCCGCGAGCTCCAAGTTAGACAAATGAACGATAACAGTGCGAATTTACCGTTGGCCAATCATGATCGCTGGCAGAAAATGCTATTTTCCATCGCTATAATTAACATCGGTGTTAACTCATTAAATGCACTTACATGCCCATTTTCCCGGCCAAAATAGACATCGACCCTTGCAGAGTTCCCATCGATCCCGTGTGTGCAAAAAATTTCATTCGAGGTCAAAGGTCACAAAATGTTTTTTTTTATCCAAACGGTTAGTTTTACGATAAAAATTGCTCAGAAAAAATGTAGATCAGTTAATTATTTACAAAATTGCCATTATAATTTTTTCTCCAAGATTTACCATTTCTGTGAAAAACGCATTCGAAAGTTAGCTGGAGCTGTATTCTCCGTAATATGCATGACTATATTGTTGCATTCACTGAGCATTATTGGACGCGTAACACGCATATTGGTTACAAGGTCTCACCTGTCCATCCGACAACAGTCGGGAGAAATGGTTTAGTATTCTCCATAATGTGCACACTAGGGTGTTGCTTATTTTTTATTTTTTTTATTTTGATTTCTACCTCTCAAAATATGCAGTGGGGTGCAGAGTGGATACGCATGGGGATGTACATTGACAGACAGACACATAAATGACAGAAGAAGAAGATAGCGATGGAAGAAGGAATATAGGAGAAGCTCAATAATATCTAATTTATCAGTAAAACAGACCTACTGGGGAAACCACTCCAAGAAAAACGCGCCTCGTACACTACCAATTAGATGGTGAGGGAACGTGTGCATTAGGGTGTTGCTTATTTTTTTCATTTTTTCTCGGATTTTGATTTCTACCTCTCAAAATATGCTGTGGGGTGCAGAATGGATATCATAAAAATTTCAGCTCGATTGTCGGACATTTAGAGGTCGCTCAAACACAATAAATGTAATAACTTTACAAATTCTACGCCGAAATTCGATAAATTAAGAGAGATGTTTTTCCGAACGGATAGATATACGAATTCGTTTTTCCCCCGAACCATAAAGGGCTTTAATATACGCCAGTCCCAACCTCGTTAGAGCCCTTCATTTTTTTTTTAATAGCTGTAAACGGCTGGTGTCCTAACACCCCCTGCCAAACGCCTTTTAGGCTGCTTGCGGGGTATTATGTAGATGTAGATCTCGTTTCCTTTCATATTCTTCATTCCCTTCATCGCCGCCAAAGAAGCAATGATTTTTAAGACAAATATCTTATTCACTTACGTGTGCTCTGGTTCGAGAACTGTTTTGGCTTGATCCTCTTCATGTTGTCTTTTCACTGAAGCAATAGTACTGATCCGACTACAGGTTTGCGGACATTGCATATGTACTGCCACTGATTTTTGGCTTTTTATATAGTCAGTGAATTCCCTAGTATCACCTCTTCCAGCACTGCGTCAATCAGCGTCAGCAGAAGCAATTTCACCTGCAGGCAAAGGTTTTTTACAGATGAAGAAAAGTTCCGACATTTTCTAAGAACTGAATTCAGCACAAATTTTAACGTATAGTTCTAGCGATAACCACGCGTTTGCACTACGAGGAAATACTTAAGACTAAACCCTTTTTCCCAATGATTGGCGATTGGACGGTTGAGAGCCACTAAAATAAACATTAATAGCCAATGATTGCGTCCAATAGAGCGCAACAACACAATCATGGAGAATACAGCTCCAGCTTACTTTTGAATGCATTTTTCACAGGAACGGTAAATCTTTGAGAAAAAAGTATTGTGAAAATTTTGTAGATAATCGTGAATAACCTGAGCTACCGTTTTGGTCTGAACAATTTTTATCGTAATAATAACCGTTTGGCCAAGAAATAAAATTTAAAAAACATTTTTACAACCTTTGATCTTGCATGAAATCGTTTGCACACACAGGGATTCGATGGGGACTTCTCAGAATTTCATTTCGAGTGCTATTCCTTGCGTTCCGGTAAATTTTCAGCTTGCTCGGAATTTATGCAAGGGTCCTATCCTATGTTATGGGATATGGGGATTCATTGATAGCTTGACCGGGCCACATGCGTTTGTTAAGAGTTTGAAAAATGAGGAGACTCGTGTTTTTTTATATTTCGATGATCCGCGCAATTATCTGAAATCGGAAATCACCGGACAAAAGTCCAAAACGACTTTATTTTTGAGAGAGAAACTTGAGACTTTGCGTAAATACTCATGAAAGATTACAAATTATGTACTTACCCTATATTTCATTGTACATAATATTGATCCGTTGCTGAGATACAGTAGCCCAAAGGTGACCTATTTTTGAAAAACACGCGCGTTCTCGTTTTTCTCCGAAAATCTTTGAATTTAAGCAGATTGTGTTGCGGTGGTATGATTTTTATGGAATAAAAAAAACTCAATATTGCCGTGGAAATGAGAGCGATTTTTCGATCGTGCGTCAAGTGTGGGCTACTCGACGCGGGACCCCGTGACTCGGTAACTGCGGTCCATGTTTCTAGATCGTTGAAACTTAATCATTGAAAGTCGTCATTTGAAGCGTGGCACTTAGCTAGTATTGACCTGTAACGCTATTACGAGGATAATGCATCGATGGACTAGACCATTGAACGCATTCCTCTGGTTAAGGTGGTAAGGATTACGTATTTGTCGGAACAGTTCCACTTTCCAGTACACTTCGGATATTTAAGTATTGTTAAGAGATTTATTCGGCGATATATTTATTTATTTATTTATTCGAAAAGAGAGGGAAATAAACAGTTTCTGCGAAAGGCGACACTTCTACTCTTCGCCCATTCCTTTTCAGTCCTCGCCGGGGAGGGTAACGCGGAAAGGGGCGTTTTATGACCACACACAGCCTTTGAAGGTTCCTCGGTCTTCCGCTAGGGCTTTCCTCTTTCCATTTGACCAAGAGTCATCGCAGTCCGAACGTTTCAGGTAAAATAAAACTTAAGTTATTATATATTTGAATTTGTATATTATTGTGAAACGGTAAACTAAAAGTTAACTTGACTAGGGAAAACTTTAGATTCGACCATCTATCGTAAAGAAATTTACTAATGGCAGTATAAATGCAATTTTGAAATCAAATCGTACAAATGCAAACATTTTGGAAATGATCTAAACCTGTAGTGGAATAATTAAGGAGATAATTAATAGCATCAATGCATAAGCTAATATTTTCAAATTACATGAATTTAGAAACATGGATTTGAATATTAAAGGAGTATTTATTTTTGAAGTCATCCTTTCTTCAATCCATCAAATGGTTTTTTTTTTCATTTACCAAGTTTCAACCTCCTCAATCTTCCAGCGAACTCAGTTCTTTAATAGTGTCTGATTCCTTTCCTTCGCTAACAGCTTAAAGCAGCAGTTTTCTCAAATCTTTCGGCATTTTCCTTGCTCTCCTCAGAGTTGATTTTAATGACGGAGGAAAGAAATGGATTAGGCGTTATCTTTTGAAAAGATCGCCATCCGTGGTCTCTCTCGAGTGCCTCCTTCTGAATCCTTAATAATAAATCATCCACAGTGTGGGCTTCTTTTCAGTTCGGTGTCCCGTAGCCTCTGTCGCCCCCATGCATGTAAACCCAATGAATACAGCTTGACGAATAATTCTCTGTCAGCAGTCCCAGTTATGCCACCGAATATTGCCCTCAGAATTATTACTTTTTTATGAGATGACATTCTTACCCGTAATCAAAACACAATAAATTAATTTACTGCTGATACCATACTGCACTTTCCTATGAGAACTAATTATTTAGATTTAATATTTAAGCAGTTTACATGCAATTACATGCGTGAATTTTTCGTCTTTATCGCTATTGCAGAGCATGTTTACTCAATTCCGTGTTAAATCAGCGGCCAATTGGAATGGAAGAATCGCCTTGCTGTGTTAGCGTCATTCGCGTTACCTTATGCAGGCCTATACGTTTAGGAACGTCAACTCTCAATCCCACCCTATCTCTGAAAGACTTCTGAATTCTCATTGTTCTCTGTGTGAGCAGAGAGTTCAGATTTCATGAGACCTGCTAAACATTTTAATCGTAATTCAAAGGCATTATCATCATTGGCAGAAATACTTGCTCCTTTGAATTATTTCTCATCTGCCTCTTTTTGTATTCTCATCCTTACGGCACGTGTAGCACACATTAAAAAAGCGCATGTAACGATGCAAGGTTGACAGTCCAAAATAATATTTAGTCGGCGGATCGATGACTCATTGCCTTCAAATCATTCATATCCGTAGCTGTTGCTCCACAGATGTAGCAACTCATACTTATATTGTTAACCAATACATTGAATGCCTAAATCAACCTTAGTTAAATTTTCTTAATCCAAAATCAATACCTTATACTTGCATCTGTCATGTTTATTGCCTCTGGGTATGAAGCGGTTAGTACTCGTGGCTAGCTGGGGCACAAGAAATGACCGTAAGTACGACCGGAACAACTTATTTCATGAAACTGATTGTTACTCAGCTGAATGGTGATGACAAAGATAAAGCCTTCTCGGGTGACATTTCTCTCTGCACCTCAACACCCTCCCCCCAATTAGTAAGTACCTTCCTACTCTCTGTGGCTCTAGTCAGAGCTGGGAAAAATACAAGCGAGGAATATTTGAAATACAAATTTCAAAACACCCTTGACTTGGGTATTCGAAAAACATACTGCAAAATAGTATTTTATATACCTTTTCAAATACAAATAACATTTGTATGGAAACTAAGAGATGTTAAAAAATATAATCTGCCCCCTGCACGACATAACTATTTGCAGACATGAAGAAAACGATTCCAACGAAAACGAAGAAATCTCTGGAGTATAATTTTAGAGAAGTTTTATCAGATCAACTTCAAAATTATTTTTAAAGTGTAATTTTTTATTTTAGAATGGGAAAATACCACAAATATATATTTAATGTACAAGATACATTCTGGTCGTGCATTTGAAATATGAGATATTAATGACAAATGTATTTCAAATACATATTTTAAAATATTTGTTTTAGAAATACAGCCCAGCCGTGGCTCTATTAGGTATGGTTACATCCGTAATTAACTGCATGGCTGAAATATCTCCTCCCTCCCTTAAAGCAAAGGCGGTTGGCAAAGCGAACTAAGTTGCTGAGGAACAACTACTTATATTATGAACATTCCTCCTTTTTCATCGGAGGCATTTGGAAATATATCGTCCAGGGAGATGCATGTTAAACACGCATAAAATCAGTTTCCGATTGTTTATGATTGACGAGAAAATAAACAATTAGTGATAAATGACTTTGATTGAAGTGGTAAGAACAAAACTCGTATCTTTTAAATGGAAATAAAAAAACAAAACACGTCTTGAAAGTAAGCCGTATGTGCACTCACGTATCAGGGGGGGTTACCGTAGGGTTTTATCGAATCGCTGGTATTTCTCGGATGGCCACCAAATTTATGATGGATCACTTATTTCACTTTCTAAATAACTCTAGAAGTGTACCCAGTAGTATACCCGTTGTTACATAAAGTATAAAGGAATTTAGCTGTAGATGGCCATTCAAGGGAATAAATACTGCATATAACGATTATACCACGAAGGAAAAATAAGGAATATATGAGGAGAAATATGAGGCTTTAGGTGAGGTGAACTCGATATTTGCTATTGTGATGCCCGTAACGTTCGCCGCATGTCAACGCAAAACCTATAATTTCGATTCGTTTTTACCGTGGATCACGGTTCAAAAATGAACTCGAGAGAATACAGCGTAAATAGCTCTTGAAACTTATTTATTTATCTTTTTTATTACTTTTTAAAGATCATTTGGCTCCCTATTCCGGCCGATTGGAGAAAACTTTCTAAGTTCCGCATGGTAGGTTACTAACATAAGTAAATACATAAGAACGAATTTCAGCCAGCAATCGATCTATTAAATCCCATGATATAATTAATAAATATTTTAAAACGTTTTCAATATGTTGATTGATCGCATAAATTTTTGCTTGCTTGCTTCCATTCCATGCATCGCGGTATTGACGGAGCAATCATTGCTTATTCAGGAAATCAGCCGACATTAGGGAAGCCGACCAAAGGTAAACCATGTCGCATTGCGCCTTCTTAAATCCCTCTTATGTCAATTTGTCCTTAGAAGAACCAACACGAAGCTCGACGATGATTAATTACTTCGGCCTCTTTCGATCAAGGCTCTAATTCTTTAGCGAGGTGGATGGTGTACTGTATTGCGAAATGCTATGGAAATGGTGTACGTTTCAGGTCACGTGACTTAAAGCGATATTCCAGAACTATAGAATATGTTGTTAAGTTTATGTAGTTCTGGGAAAGTTTTGGCTTATATATTTGGATTCGAGAGAAAATTGTCAATTCCATAAGACTTATTAGAATGATGAACCAATTTCATGCATGTTCCCTATTGGTGATCATTTATGAGTATTTACGCTAAGTTTTAAGTCTCTAACTCAAAAAAAAGCCACTTTGGACTTTTGTCCGGCGATCTCTGATTTCGGGCCACACTTCTCTTCGTGGCGACAAAGCGGCGGCCCTGACCGTCTCGGAGACCCCTGCCGAACGCGTCTCAGCGAAACGCGGGCCTAACGTGGCTCCGCATTGAATTTTACATTGCTTGCTTAATTGCTTCCCTCGGCGAAAGGTTCTTCGCTTTCGAGGAAACGAGCCAAATGAACTCACCAAATGACGTCACCGACTTATGAAATGCGGGCCGCAGCTTTCACGTTTTCTTATTACTTACGAGAGCGGCTTAATGGGGGAGGTTCTTCGTCGTCGCGAAGTATCTTTTCTTTCCATATGTCTTTACAAAATGTGTAGAAACTCTTTTTTGTAAAATACATGTAATAGAAGTGTAGAAAATTCATGATAAAGTCATGTACTCAACTAAAACACAAAAATTGTTGCAGTAAAATTCTTTTTGTTCCTCTTTCGTTAAAACCATAGTTATACAGTTAAAATGCTTTCAATAGAAAGTTATGTCTCTAAAAAATATTGCAGAATGGGGTTTGATTAAAAAATCCAGGCACCTGAAATCGCATTGCGTTGAAAAAGATAAGATAAGTTAGACGGAAGGGAAAGATACGTATCTATGAAAAACCGAATCGTCCCCATTCATCCATTTTCACGCTTAAAAGTAAAAAAAGACGTGCAATTAGCCACCCGCTTTTATGAGTTGATGACGTCATTTTAATTGTCGTTCATTTACTCTCGTATGTGAAGCATTTCGTTGAGAGGGAATCGCTCACGACAATGTTAACGACCGGTAACCACGTGGAGTGTCTGAGCAGCCGTGACCCGTTCGGAAGGAGTTGGTGACGTCAACAACTAGTCTGCAAAAGGGGCTAAAGCCGATGAGTATTAGCCACGAATAGCTCGAGAAGAAGGTGGAGAACCGAAATTCCGGCCCCTTTATTTGTCTTACACTCAGAATTGCCAATTTGAGAAATTGGTGAACGAGTCAATTTGTTCAAAATGCGATGGTGGTTGGCGTAATATGGTGGAACTCCTTCATGATGCACAAAGGTTAAGAAAAAGACTTCGCTGTTCCACAAAATAAGCTTATAAACTTATTAAACAAAATAAACTTATTTTGTGGAACAGCGAAGTCTTTTTCTTAACCTTTGTGCATCGAGTCAATTTGTTTTCGCAATGCGACAGTTGTTTGTTTGTTTTGGGTAGGTGTTCGTGCCTCTGCTGTCCAACCCTGGCAATCACAAGGACTGGCCGTCGGTGGTTGGCCGCGACATCAAGAAACACGTGCACAGCCTCAAGAGCACCGTGTACCAGGTGAAGGGCCAGGTGAGCGGGCAGACGGTGCTGCCTCTGCCGGTCGGAGTCGAAAGGGTCCACGCCGTCCACGACCTCCTCCTCCAAAGGTCTCTCTCCTCATCTATCACTATCGTTGCTCGAGACAATTGCCAATTTTGCTTCGCTTTCTCTCCTTTCATCCCTTCGTTTGCTGTTCTCTCATCACGCCGCACAGTGGTTCAAAATCAGAAAAATATTGGCCAAAATCAATATCGCAGTCGTCGTTATATTTCATGCAAAGGTTGATTTCAAATTGCTGGATTCCCTCATTTTCGAACGTGATGTTTGTCTCACGTGATCGCGCTATTTTTTGTGATAGGGGAGTTTTTTTGCAATTACATATTTTTAAAAGTCAAATGAAAATCAAGTCACTTCCGCCATTGCAAATTTATTCAATGAAATTGAATGAGACCAGATGACGACTAAGAAAGGTATTACCGCCGGGAAGAGCAGTTTATTTATAAATAGTGGTGAATAATGACATTCGGTCGAGGGAGAAATTACTCGGGAAATATTAATGGGCTTTCCTGGAGTTGTCGTACGTGCCGAGTCAACGCATTGCGTCGTAATATCAAATCCACGTTAATTACGGGATGACGACGTAAGTTGTTTCTCTACTGATGTTCATCCCTCTCAATCGTGCAAAAGACTCCGCGACAGCAAGTGACGCTGATTGCACATTTTATTTGAAACGGTAGGCAGCGGTTCTTCCGGGTATTCTTCCGCGTTTATCCATTTAGCTGGACAATATTTGGCCAACGTTCCTGTTGGCTTCCTCCGGTCCACTGAAGTGTCGATGCAGATATTTGGTCGTCTTTATATACGCCCTGTTTGGCGCCCATTCTGTGGAGGTATGCCCTGATTGGTCGGGATCTTTGAAGGCCCGTTTCCACGCGCTTGCGAGAGTGTAGCCGTCGAATCACGGTTGAAGTTCTTGGGTGTGGCCTCCCTCATGATCCTTGGGTAGTAGCGGCCTTCTTTATTCAATAGATAGCCGTTGTCGAAGTCACTGCTGTGGGTGGGTCCACTCCATTGGTGTTCCGCCACCGCTGACAGGCTGAATTGTCTATTTTTATGCGGCCTTTGTTAGTTCTTGGACTCGGAATTTTAGTGCTTTTGATGTCTGAATTTGAACCCTGTCATCATGTTGTGTTTCTGGAGGGCTGTCGCGATCTTTTCCGTGGTCACCAAGATGGCGAATGTCCTCGTCAACACGAGAGACCACCACCCTAAAGACATCTGTGGAGGAGTGTGCCAGATTAAATGCAGCTGCGGTGATTCCTTACATTACATTAGGAGTAATGGAGTTCCCTTGCCTGCCGCATTGACTGCCGTTTCCCGCTGAGTGAGTGAGTGCGACCATCCAGTGGCGCCTGCACTCCTGGGACCTGAGGGGCCCCTCAAAAATTTGTTATGGGTGTGACGAAAAATGTGCCAGGCTTCTCGATTTTCCCAAGAGTGTCCAGATATCAGGATTCGAGTTATCAGGGTTCTAATGCTAACCATATGACTCTTCTAAAATGCTTAAAATACTAAAAACTCATTTATTATAAAATTTCCTGGGGCAAGATCCCCGGTTTGGGCCCCCCAATATTTTTTGTAAGTCGGCACCCCTGCGACCATCGCTACGTAACAGCTCAGTGTGGCTGGGCTGCCATTTCTCGGAGCGTTCTTTTCGGCTGCTGCTTGCCTGAGCACTCGTCGCTGATTGGCGGAAGTTCTGTTGGTGGCCAATGGTGTGTTGTCGGATGGTTTATTGGTTGAGCGCTCAGACGACTTTTCCTTCGCAGCGAGTGCCTGCGTCGAAAGAAGCTGGTCATATTTTATCAACTTGATTTGGATGAACTTCTTGGTATTGATTTTCTTCTTCTTCTTCGATTTTAATTTAATTATGTCATCATTTTCGTGATCTTCATTTTCTACATAAAAATCTATATTGATTTCTCCTGATAGATTGTATTCAGAGAGAGGAAAATTGTTAGCGGAAATTACATCTCCACTAACAAAAACTTTTGTATAATTTTCGTTCCACAATCGGTGTCCATTTGGAGCATAGCTTCCACACTCTTACTATCCAATTAATTTCTTCAGTGGTATTACTACTTTTGAAAAAACTTTCTGGCCAAAAGTTGGTAAATTTCTCAAGTCGGGTTTCTTTTTATTCACTGCGTCTTGATATGCCCTCTTTGTCCGCATAAGAAAACATCGCTAACAATTAACATCGCTATTGCAATGGCTTTTTGTTTCTGCTCTGAACGATACAGTTATTTCCTCTTTTAACTATTTAAACTTAAATTTGTCCTCTTCCAGCGACAAACACGATGTGACATTTTCTATTGTTTTGTCTACTTGTGATGACGAATCCCACGCGCCAATAAAATGTTTGAACTTATCCGGAAAAATATTCACAATGTTGGAAACTGGCATTGGTTGAGAAATTTCCTATTTTAAAATTTTAAGCTTAAAAAACAAAATTTTGAAGTTGGCTAATATTGGTTTGAATGTCCTTATTCTTATCGTATTTATAGCTGTAAAATTCTTGTAACTGCAAGCACGTCTCCTGGTCGGTGTTCTTCTTATAGATTGTAGAATTGTATCATATTTATCTTTCGCGGTTTTACACGTGAAAAGATGTCGTCACTGTCTTGTCCACCGTTCTTATATGTATAGCATGTTGAGCTGCGGCGTCCGTCGTGATCCACTTCGGTCACTTCTTTTCGTGGACTTCGCATGATGCGCCCAGCCAGGTTCCATCCACGACACCCATCAAATGTTTTGCTAGGAATAATTTGTCTTTTAGCTTTTGGACCTCGGCGATGTCTTCACACTCGATCTTTATTGCCGATGGGTACACTTTTTTTATACGAGTACCTCACTCCTCTTTACATCTTCATTCACGGTTTTGACATTTTTTTACTTCTCTCGTGGCCCTGGGCCCATAACCTGTTAAATTCTTCGTTATTCAAGGTTTTACTAGTCTTAGTATTTGAGAAAGCATAAAATATAGTACCATGTTCAATGAGTTAGACGGAACAGTAACCTTTTTATTTGTTACTGAAACCAAAATATGAATCCATGTAAATTTTGACATGCCAGCCTTAAATTGATATTATGAAAAACTTTTTAAGTTTAATTACTTCTAACAGTTTGGACGACCTTCTTTAAATTCGTCCGTGAGTGGACAACGGCCACCATTGAATTCACTAAACCAGTGCTATACAGTGATTTTAGGTTGTGCAAAATCGCCAAAAGCTGAAGTTAGTTGATCGATGCACTGTTGTTGAGATAATCCACATCGAAAGCCGTAGAAAATCATCGGACGAAAATGACGTCGTCTTGCTGAGATGAAATGTACAACGTGCTGTAAACAACATACACAGTGCCCCACGTTACGCTAAGTATCACTTGGCAATTGAGTCCTCAGTTCCCAGCTGAAAGCTGTCTCCTGAGGGTTGCGTAGGAAAATGGTTTCAGAAACATTAAATCTGGGTGATTAAATCAAAGTCACGTAAGAGGTATTAAGGGATGGAAATATGAGAGGGGCTCAGAGCACATTTTGGAAAGCGGTGTTTTGGTTTCAAAGGGTAGTCCAATAAATTTACTAATAGAGAGTTCTCAGTGGCTTTAAAAGATTTAGAGAAATTTTCTAGTGATTTTTTGAGTTTTCATAAATTAGGTGTGATTTTGAGAACCTTTCTGATATTTTGGCTTTTGACGTACCATGGTGCGACGATGATTTTTCGTATTATTTTGTTCACAACTGTTTGAATTTTCTTGAGATGAGAAGCGGCGGCGTAAAGCCAGACAGGCGGTGCGTAGCTTAGAATAGCGTAGCGTTGCGTTGTGCAGTAGAAGTTTTGTTTTTAGAGGTAGAGGTGAGTTTGCTTTTAACAATGGGAAGAGGGTAGCATGTATTCCAGTGGCTTTTTGCAGTTTGATGAATATGCTTCGACCATGTCAGTTTGCGATCCATTTCTACGCCTTAATATCGCGCGGAGTCTTCTCTCGGTATTCTTTTGTTTCCATAAAAAATAAGAGGTCCAAATCCGGCCTTGGGTCGTCTTGTAAATACAATGTGAGAGCATTTTTCAGCATTAACAGAAAGCTTCCATTGATCAGCCCAGTCTTCGTAGAGATCTAGATGCGTCTGGAGCCAGTCAGCTGTTTTCTCGGGATCAGGCCCTGGATGAGAATAGTTGTGTCGTCAGACTGCATGAATAGACTGGTGTTGGGTGAGGTGGGGTGTCATTAACGAATAGGTTAAATAACGGAGGAGAAAGAATTGCGCCCTGAGGTGATGAGTGCCCTACGTCATGACGTTCTGAGTACGTATATTGTCAAAAACGTCAAACTTTACGATGTATATGTCAAATGACACCCAGCAACACCATTGTCGCCAATTCTGGATACATAAATAGCAACCATCGTACAGTTCCTTTAAGTTTCGCAAGC
The DNA here is from genome assembly GCF_921293095.1 of Ischnura elegans. Lineage (NCBI taxonomy): Eukaryota > Metazoa > Arthropoda > Insecta > Odonata > Coenagrionidae > Ischnura > Ischnura elegans. Next base: position 3,757,950 of record NC_060248.1, on the reverse strand, counting down.
GTGGGTCGCTATAATTCAGTTTTGCTTAATTTGTTGCGTGGGAGACTCAACTGCGTGAGTTTCTTGGCGTGCCGTGTGTTTTTCTGCGTGCGTGTGCTCCGAATGGCTTCGTGTGCTTTGAGTTACGTAAAACTTTACGGATGGTATTACCTACCACTCGTACTTCACAAGCTACAGGGCAGCCATTGCCAAGGAAGCCATCCTTCCTAATGGTCTCTTGTCGGAAGGGGCGATGGAAGTCAGGAGCAAGTATATTCGACGTTGTCGGGAGAAGCACACGACAAGAAAATCGTCGAGAGTGAGGCATCATCGTGTCATCGTCCGATCCCTTTATTTTTAATATTTTAGGCATGCGCCAGAGAAAAAAAAACAAAAAAATACTCCCTCATCAGCAGAAATACTAAATGTTCTCAGAATGGATGATTTACTGAGTGATACTGATACCGATGGATTCACAGGCGACGATTTTGAAAATCTCTGATTTCTTCCTCAATATTAACTGATGCAAGCATTATTTATCTAATTTACATCCCCTTTCATTAATAATAATATTCAGTAATGTAATTAAACTGCAAAAAATATTTAGAGTCTAAGTGCCTAAAGGAATTTGCCTAGCTAAGCTCCCAATTTTGGTAGTTAACACACTAAACAACTTGAATGTCACGGATTCGAATTTCGTCAATGATTTAAAGGCATTGATCGCTTTGGGTGTTTTCCATTCATGCGACTCATGAGTCGACTAGTGTCGACTCTCGGTAACTGTTTATAACTCTCCAATTCCTGCGCATTATCGTTTGTTGACTTGTGTCACAACAGTCGGCGACACACATAAAATGGAACACGAAAACCGCGACGCAAGTCGACTTGTGTCGACGTGCGTCGATGAATGGAAAGCACCCTTTGTGATAAATTGTTGAATTGTTTAAAAAAATGAAAAATATATACCATCATAATTTATGCGTAAAAAACTTGAATTTTTAGCTCAATGGATCAAAAGTATGTAGGCGCACAAATAACAGTTATTTGTATAACGTTCAACTTGAATTGTTTAAATAATTAATTTACCCAAGTTTAAACAATCAAGTTAAACATATAAAATTCTTAGGTTTGAAAAAAATACCCTTACTTCATTTGAAGCGAATCAACCAGCGTATGGAGTGAAAAATCAAGTATAATTTCTAGTTTTAACCACGGTCTTAGGATGTTTTAACAGTAATTTGTTTAAACAATTGGCCATGTAAAAACAATAATGTCAAAGATTCAACAAAAATATAATAACCTCAAATTCGGATTTAGCGGATAAAAATCATGTGGAGTTCTCCTTTATCGAACAGTAATGAGTGAATGTGAGTGCGGTGTTAATTTCGATCGCCTTTTTTCGATTTGGGACCACTGTGCGCCCCCCTGCACCAAGTTATGCTGACGACGGCACCCATTTATGTCGAAGAGTCTTATGGAGCATTCATAATTCACAACTTATTTTTTTAAATAGCCCACTGTTAATGTTTTAATGAATGTATTCTCAAACAAAAACTCACTAAACTAAATCCTTGTAGTGACTTAACACGAATTAAGCGCTTAATGCGTTGCGGAAAAGAAGAGAACTTCACGTTCGTTACGCAGCGCGTCTACTGACGGCGCGGCGGTGGTAGGGGAGAAAACGTAGTTTCTATCCTAGTGATGCTTCCTTTGATTACCAAAAATAAAATTGCAAACTAATATTTGGGATATATATATTAGTATAACTACTAATTACGGGGAATGGAGTCGTCTGATAAGTAGGGTGGGTACAGAAATGGCTGACTAACAATAAGTATGCATTACTAAGGGGTGCCACAATGGCGCTCTCATCTAGCGTAATATTCGTGAATTATTTCACTTTTGCTGATTTACGCGTAATTGGCAGCGGCAGAAAGAGAATTACCATCGAATGTTGTTGTCTCTCTGTCGATGGAAAACGTAAACACATGCCGTGCACTCCTCAAGATCGCCTTTCTGCGCATTCGATTCGAAAATAATCGCAGCTCCAACGGCTTTCATTGTGTAAGCTCAACGCGCATGTTAAAACAGATTAAACGACGGCATTGACTCTCTCGAGACGCTTGAAGTTTCGCTGATAAATTGTTCAACCGTCGCAAATACTCCGTCGTTGCGTCCGTGGGAAGAAGGGGGATGTTTATTTATGTCTGTCATCAGGGGCGCAGCTAGGAATCAAGCCTGGGGGGGGGGTTAGGTGCAGCTAATACCGTCGTGTGTGTGGGAGTATGGTATACCCACCAGGATAATAGGTAGGTGCGAGATTAATAAATTGGGGAATTTTAAGGTAAATGGTTCGAAAATGGTGAGTTTTACGGCTTTTTGATGGATATTTTATTAATCCTTACACTATTTTATTAGTAATATCAATCAAATTAAGTAAAATGCATTAAACTTAACAATTTCTCTGAGCTCTGGGGGGGGGTTGGTTTTTCCCCCAACCTCCCCTCCCCTCGCTGCGCCACCGCCTGCCATTGCTGTGTTTGATCGCATGTTGTCATTTGTGTCGCAGTGGTGGTGAGGAGGTCGACCTGTACCTGAAGAGCGCCATAGAGGGCGTGGTCATCAAGTGGGCCACTCAAATCAACGACGTTCTCTCCGAAGACCCCTCGCAGGCGTTCGCCGCCGGACAGAACCCCACGCCCTACGCCGGTGAGTTCGAACACGATGCGACCGTGCGCGGAGGATGGATGTAGGTACAAATGAAATCAATGCAGCGAGAGAGCATTTGCATGGAGGAGGCAGATGGATGTCGCCACTTGGTGCGTTTTTTAGCCGGTTTTCACCAATCACCATCAGCACCATCATGGTGGTGCTGAGTGCGGAGCGATCCAACGATCGTAATGTTTGCAATGGTGTATTTTAAATCGAGAGGAATAGCTTTGAAAGTTATAAATGTGATAGATTACGGAATCACGAATGTAAATTTCGGTCTATAGGCCTAATTTTAGCTTACCACATCGTCGAGTTCAGATCGCTCTGGCGTCAGTGACGCGGGTGACGACTTCTGTAAATCCATTGAAAGGCATGGACGGTGACGGCACATCTAATGATGGCCGACTGGAGTGTATCCTCTTTTTCCCTGCCTTCATGGCTTTTCCATTTAATGAAGGGAACCATTTTAAAAGAATTTCCATGGATCTATCTCCAACGTTTTCACGAATACAGTTCAATAAATAATTAAATTTCTATGTCTGTTTGTTGTGTGTGATAATGGGCTATTTTTAACTCTCATTGTTTCCTCTACTTACAATTAGTCAAAACGGTTCATGGTAGGTAGTTATGTGGGAGAGACCAATCAAACACATCTTTTGTTCGAGGTTTTGCGATGTAAAATAACGATTGTGGGAAAGGAATGCAGTTTCCTCAATTCTATCGTTAAATTGCTATTAAAAGAGACATTTCATAGCCCACTCACAATCTCCATTGTCTCGAAGGGCCTCGATCAAAAGGCGCGTTTGGCTCAAACGTCAGGACTACGATAAGCCTCTTCGCATGCCTCTGACTACATAGTACACAACAGTCACTAAAGTAAAAATATTGTGCAATGATATGTGCCAGCCGTCTTCCGGAGACGTGTATTATCTCTCGGAGCTTGAGGGAAGGCACGAAAAAGGGCGGGCTTTTTGGGTTTTGCGTTTGGGGCCTTGCGTAGGCCCCACGTAGCTACCATAAACCGGGGAGAAGTGTGCTTTTTGAGATGAACAATGCTTCGCTTCGTGCGTTTCCACAGAGATCAACTTCTGGAATGCGAGATTCAAGAACCTGGAGTGCATTTACGAGCAGCTCAAGGACGAGAGGGTCCGCAAGATGGCGGTGATTTTGGAGAAGACGGACAGCGCTTACTTCCCATGCTTCATGAGCCTCTTCAAGAACATCGTTGGAGGTGAGTGTCAATCGACTGTGAGACAGCGAGCGATCGATTTGACCGCTCGACATTCGCACGCGAGCGAAATGGATGCTTCGACATAATCGACGGTGTATCATTCGCGACCGAAAAGAGTCATTGGTTGATGAACATTCATTAGCTCAATCGATCCCTCCCTCGTGGAACACGGAGGCTTAGTTGGACAGCAGTGGTTTTCGAAGTAGGTAATGAGTATCTATTCGTCAGTGCTGTTCACTAATTCTCGGAAAGGATATTTTGTTCGAATAATTAGCAATTAAATGTTTTCATCCTCTTCATCATCATCATTAGTCAACAATCCTAAAATAGGTTTGACACAACTCTCCATTCCTATCTCCTATCCGCTAGCCTTTTCATAGCGACATATTTATTCTCTTTTACATCCTTTATACCTCATTGTCCTATGTAACCCATTCAGGGCCGTCTGAAGTTCGTGGCTTCAAGGACAGTTTCTCAGGGACAGAAATCACTCATGGTTGCCACATCATTCCAATTTCAATCGTATAATTCCCCGTTCATGAATGCATTTTTACTAATAATACCTTATACTTCATAATAATTTCATTGTTGAAGGCTTGATCCGATTTGGATACATCAAAAAATAGAGAAGTACGATTTACAAAAATATATCGATTGACCGATTGGTATTTCGTTATGAACCATTGTATATTCTTATTGTTTTTAATTAAGCAACTCATTTGCAGTATACCGATGTATGCATGCCTATTACTCATCCCTATCTGACATTTTTGATGGTTAGAAACACGAAAAGTCAAAAGATTAAGCTTCTCAGACCCTTTCTCTTCGTTCTCTGAATTTGCAGCTGACCATTTGACCATGGCGTCGCTTTTACTATCCATCACTTTGCTTTCCAAATTCCTTGAAAATTACATATGCGTTTTTAAATTCATAATTCGTCAGCTTTATACGTTTTTACCTTGATATACAATTGAATCTCAACGCTTAGGAGCCCTTCATGCGGACTGCAGATCCGAGCGCTGAATATGATGAAAGCAATGCACACGTTTTCGAGAAAGAACTAACCTTAAGCCGATGTCCCACGGTCAAATTTGCGTCAAAATATTTTGATCAAAATTTTTGTCCAAAAATTTTGATGCAAATATTTTGATACAACTGGACTGGGGGTGTCCCACGATGCATCTCATTTTGATCAAAAACAAACGATAGACGATATTTATGTAAACAACTAGGAAACTTGTGGAGGTGGAGGATTCTTTCTTTTTAAGCAGGCGAAATTGTTTGAACAGGCCTCTTGAACATTAAAGATGCGAAAAAAAGAAAACAGAAGGAATGCTGAACTTGGCCTTGGCTGGAAAAGGGGTATGAAAGCGTTGGAATAAGCATGCTAAACATGTTGGAGAAGGAGTTGGTCGCCGATGTTCCCGTTTATTATCGATAATAATTGACGACAAGTCAGGATATTTTCATGTCCCTTATCAGCAAGGTTGAGGGCAGAATAAAACGCCAGGATACAAACGTGAGGCAGTTTATTCCCGCGAGGAAAATGTTATTAATAAATGATGGACATTGTGGTTGAGGAGATATTATGAGTAGTGCTGTAAGCGTGCATTTAAATCACATTTTTCTCTCCTAATCTAGCAGTTTCTAAAATAAGGTCCTTATCCTATAATCATAGTAATAGAAACGGGCAGCTGTAGTGTTTCACAGGTAAAATCGTCAGTTCATATTAGTCATTTCTCCAGCTGCTCGCTCGCATTGTATGCCTTCCATAAAGCGTAAAATTCGGCCTCGATACCTTAAGTAAATCTTTTATTATTTCCAAAACATCCCTCCTGGTATTGCGATTCTAAAGATTGCTTCCTTTCTATTTAAGATCAACTGATTATTACGGATTTCCTAGTTGAGAGCTTCCATCGCCTATCACTGAGACAAATATTTGCTCATATTTACCTTTAGGGCCACACCAGGCGATGAAATAGACGATCACGAACGTATATATATATTTGAAATAATGTTTTGTGAATTCACTTCGTGGTATGGTGATATTATAAATTTAAAACTAAACCTTTTAGTATTCCATACAATACTAATGAAAAAACTCAACCGGTTTCGATCTTTTCAGGTCCTTATCTAGAAGTTTACGATTAAGATAACGACCTGAAAAAGTGGAAACCGATTGGGTTTTTAATGCATACTGTGTGGAATACAACAAAGTTTATTTTTGTGTCCATAATATACATAATTATTAATTAAAATACTCATGCAGACGATAAATAAGTTTAACGTATTTGGCCTGTGTGTCAGCGCTTGGCGATGCTTTTTTGTCAAAGGCCCTGTGATTGGTTGGTTTCATCCAATTGGATGAAAATTTAGAACCTGTCCTATCCATTTGTACAAATCGGTGATTTGTACAAACGATAGGACCAAAAGCCAGTTGGACAAAATTTTGACCGTGGGACAGGGTGCACGTCAGTTGCATCAAATTTTGATCAAAATATTTTGACGCAAATTTGACCGTGGGACATCGGCTTTACATAAATCCCATAGTAGGAAACTGAGCGGTTATCATGGAGCCGTATTTTTTTAAAATTGAAGTGACCAAATTATTAAATTCAAATCACTCTGACTGTCGCACTTTATCAATTTAATTTTTAATGCCTGAGTTTAGATTTTTTCTGTGTACGGTTTCTGATTTTATTCTTTTTGTCACGAATAAAGTAATTTGTTTACTTTTTCGGAGCCCAACCGGAAGTGTCTGGTGTGGTTTACATGATTTTCCCGTTTAATCTATATCAGTAATTTTTGGAGTGAATGAATAACCAATTATAATGTCAATCACATTAAATGGAGCAAAATATTATCCTAATGAGTCGAACTTGAAGTTTCATAGCAGCAGCGACGCGGATGGTCATGAAACTTGCTATGTTTTGCCACGAATTGAAATTGCGAGGAAGAAGCACCAATGATCACACCCCATTTGTGAGCAAATTTTACAAATTTTGGGAAAACCGATTTTTTCCTATTGACCTTGTTCTTTGAAGAGATCAAAACGCTCCTTGACTTCATGAAACATTAACCTCTTCTGCATTAACTCATTCTAACTCACACTCACTTCATCTTTCACTCCAGGCACCTGCCTAAAATTCTCATCAAGTTCATTAAAAGTTGTAACTAGCTCTGCTATGGAATTTGGAGGTGGTTCCCCAGCACTTAGTGATGACTTGCCAAGTGCTTATTCCATTCTGATTGAGGAGCCGTGTTGCCTGTCTCACTTGTGGTCTCAACTCACGCGTGATTTTATAACTCCAATAGCAAGACGAAGAGGCCGTGTTCAACGTTTGAATTTCACCCTGTGTGCTGACTGAAGGTAAGTTTTTCTTCATTTTAGTCGTCCAAGTCGGAGGAAATTTTGATAGGCCCTCAGCGGCCTTTAAATTTTATACTAATAAATTATAAGCTCAAAAAACATTAAAGATATATATATTTATGCAGAAATTGGCGCTTACCTGATACCTGGGTAAAACAAAATGGCTGTACTAAAACAAACAACCCGAGCATTTAAAATAACGATTCATTTGAAATATACGGGACATTCCGGAGAAAATATATTTTTGCGAGTGACCAGTGGATGGGCCTATCGAAGAAGGAAGACCTCGAATGAAATGTATGAAACAGATGAAGGAGGATATGTGAAAATGCGCGAAGAGATGATCTGAGAATTGTGTGGAGAGCTGCGTCAAACCAATCTTAGGATTGTTATGGACCATTGATGATGATCAATGCCGAACTCATTGCTCATTTTTTTGCGCAGGACCTTTGCTCGTATATTTACGGTTATTTTAAATTAAACCGCGAGTCTTCATTTGTATCAGATGGTCTTTATCTGTTTATGTTTACGAATAGAAATGGTGCAAGTGGGATTTTTAAAAATAAGTTGTATTCCTTCAGGGAATGTTTAGTGATCGTCTTGGGATAATTTTGGATGTCTTTGCTGCAGAAAGAAATCATGACTTTTCATTCGACAGGAATGGATGAAGATTTTTAAAATCTCTATGAATTGTAAGTTTGCACTTTGGGAGTAGGTACCGAATTTTAATTGCCCATATTTTTATACTTATTGACCCTTGTATGATAAAATTTCTCACAATCTATCCGAGCCGAATTGTCAAGTTGAAAAACGAAAATAAAATTCTGTGGTCCTTATCCATTTGACGTGGAATGACGACTTCATAATGACGGTACCGTAAATCTCCTCCATTGGGGAATTCGGTCAAACATCCCTTATTATGATAAACGAAGACGAGTTCGCGTAAATACCAAACACTTTCTTATTTATGCGAACCGATGCCATTACGGCTAGTAAAAGGCACCATTCCGGGTGCCCAATCGATAGCACATAGCACCTATGTACTTAGAAAAGCGCCAACTATGAAATCAAGGAGAAAATAGTTTTGCCACTTCCTTTTCAAATCGGGTGATAAAAACCTTAGTTTCAAAGATTTTCAACGTTCAAAGCACTTTGCTTTTTTCCAGAAGGCCAAATCTAATTCCTTTTTGACCAGCGAAATGAAACGTCAATTGAACCACATGGGACTAAATTTGGAAACAGTTTCTCCGGTTGCTCCGTGATGCCGGCGAGACAGTCTTAATTGCATTAGACTTCAGTTGATGACACTATCACAGAAGTCAGCGTGGGTGCAAGTGAAATTCTTATAATTTGGGAGATAAGTGCAAGTGAAATAGTGTGTGGTGGGGTGACACTTATAGCCTGCATATCCACAACCATATCGTGCACCACGCCAACCATTATCTGCTCTTATCTACATAATTATAAGAATTTCACTTGCACCTTCGTTGGCTTCTAGTGTCCTCAATTCCATCATTGCATCGCTAAATCATCTCTCGCAAGTACATTTGGCAGGATTGAGAATTGATTACGACGTAAATGGAGTCAGGGGTGTACCCAGGATCAAAACTAGGGGGGGGGGAGCCATGGTTGTTCAAGTTACAGGTAAGATTTAAGCACGGAAAAGGTGAAAGAAATCAACATTTTAAGGAAACTGTAACAGCTCTCTGAAACACTACATTTTCTTTTCAAATTGTGTACAAAAATGCGTTCTCTGCTAGCCATTGAAGCAGGGTGGCGGCAAAAGTATCCAATCAACTTGTTAAGTTGAAACAAAAAATAATGTTAAAGCAAAAGAATGCAATCCCTACATTGAACGAAAAAACGTTTTTTTCTCTGTAGGTACATTAAACTTTTTAAAAATGTTGTATTTTCGAGGTGCCCATTTCCATTTGCGACCCACTTGACGAATGAATCTCGACTCACTTTGATGATCCTTCGCTATCGATTCACTCAAATGAACGAGTCTTCGTGGAAACGACGACCGACTCCACGTCCTGTCATTCCATTCTGTCATCTTCACTGTCAATACCCCCGCGCTTCTCGGATGATCCCACCTCTCCAATGCTTTAGCGCCACTCTTCCTCCGTGGCAAAGCAGTGCAACAAAAACAGAAGGGATGGACAGTAGGGCGGATCGGAAAAATCGATTTTTTTTTTCAAATCCATCTGGTCCGATAAAAAAAAAAATTGTGGGACTGATCAAAAATATGGCCTGAAAAATTTGAGACCTATAGGTGAACCCCTGACCCTCGCTCAAATGCGATTTAGGGGGGGAGGGTCAAAGCTCTAAAAATGTAATATTTATGGTCATTCCCTATAGATTTTTCCGAGTTACTGCCCTTCTAGAGCAAAAATTTCGTGTATTTTGACGTGTCTGCCACCATTTAGCACCACAAAATGCCTAATTTGAGTCCGAGTCCGCGAAGAATATATTTCAACTCCCACGCAGCGTCGCGGATACAATAACGGCAGGCCGATCCCGTCCCCTCCCCGCTCGCTTCTCCCCCTCCCACGCCTCCAATACAGCAAAATTCACCCCGCGTGTGCTGCTAGGAGGTCGTTTATCTTTGATAATATAAATCGGAAGATGGTGGAAGGTAAAAAAGGATGCGTAGAAGGGACGACTTGTCTCTTATTTGGCGCCTCGTCGGCGTTAAACAAATCGATGTTACCAACTTTTAGAGAAGCGATGAAATATTTTTAGATCCGAGAACACAGGAAAATAATCTACGGTCTATGAAAAGGCCTCTCGAGTGGCTATAAAGGTGTGCGAACTTTGGATATGTGCTTCTATTCCGGTATTGTCCGATAGCTGTGACTAAATAGATTTTGCGTGAAGGCCCCTCGCGTCCCCTCCCCGCTCGCCTCTCCCACGCCCCAAATGCACCAAAATTCACACCAAAAGCGTCTTTCTTCGTTAGTCTAACTAATATTTGATGTTTCAGCATCGTCTGAGGACGAACAATCACGAAAGAATTACTAAATTATCTGCTTTACAGCTGTATTTCTTATGTCAGTGTCATTCCTAGTCTTTCGCTGATGTCAACAGAGTTTTGGAGGATTCTTTCACGAATCTCTCGTCCTTATGTATAATAAAAGGAATATCTTACTTCACATTTGAACGTTCATCAATAGATTTTTGAATTTCCACAGCGCTAAGGTTTATATAAGGACAATAACCGGAGGTGATTTCTCTCCAATATATCATCAGCAGGTAGTCCTTTACGTCTATATTCTAATCGAGCAATTAAAAATATCTCGGATTGGTCGCCAAACGCATCCTTCAAACAACGCAAATAAGGTCCCTAGATTGCGCTCCCAATTTCTATGTCGCAAATCTAAGTCAACTTGTGCAATTAGCAAACATACCACTGCAAGGATGAAATATGATTTTATGCTTTCCCGGCGAATGATGTGAGTAAACTCTTCTCGGGATACAAAACATTTACCCCTGAGGGTGAGCCCCGTTTCGGAGGCTCATCCTCAGGGGTAAATTTGAGATATCTAGGAGAACCCCTGACCCTCGCTCAAATGCGATTTAGGGGGGAGGATGAGCCCCGTTTCGGAGGCTCATCCTCAGGGGTAAATTTGAGACATCTAGGAGAACCCCTGACCCTCGCTCAAATGCGATTTAGGGGGGAGGATGAGCCCCGTTTCGGAGGCTCATCCTCAGGGGTAAATTTGAGACATCTAGGAGAACCCCTGACTCTCGCTCAAATGCGATTTAGGGGGGAGGATGAGCCCCGTTTCGGAGGCTCATCCTCAGGGGTAAATTTGAGACATCTAGGAGAACCCCTTACTCTCGCTCAAATGCGATTTAGGGGGAAGGATGAGCCCCGTTTCGGAGGTGACGCTGCGTGGGCGTTGGAATATTTTCTTCGCGGACTCGGACTCAAATTAGGCATTTTGTGGTGCTACACGGTGGCAGATACGTCAAAATGCATGAAATGTTTGCCCTAGAAGGGCAGTACCTCGCCAAAATCTATAGGGAATGACCATAAAATATTAAATTTTTAGAATTTTGACCCTCCCCCCCTAATCGCATTTGAGCGAGGGTCAGGTGTTCACGTAGAGGTCTCAAAATTTTCAGGCCTTATTTTTGATCGGTCCCACAACTTTTTTTTATCGGACCAGATGGATTTGAAAAAAAATCGATTTTTCCGATCCGCCCTAATAGACAGTTCGACAAGCATGAGTTAAAGAAGCCACTTTTTCTCACTTTGGTCTTTTCGTCCGTGTGCGTGCCATTCGAAGGGCCAAACGAAGCCCCTGGCGTGCCTTTTTCGCACACTCCTCAAGCGCCTCGGATGAATTCTTCTCGGGTAGTTCGCCGGGTCTGATGACCCGCGTTCCCGAGAGGAATGCCTCCCGGGAAGTGTGCCATGTGTGCTGCAGTGTGTCTTTCTTTTGTTTCAGCGCTGACGGAGGCCAAGGACATCGTGATCTACCTGAAGCCGCTGACGCGCCACCTCGCGCTGCTCGAGGAGACGGACTTCGCGGACGTGGAGCCGTTCTTGCACCCTCTGCTGCACGTGGTCTGTCTCATCTGGGCGCACTCGTGCTACTACTGCAACTCCGCCAGGATCACCGTCCTCCTCCGGCAGATCTGCAACCTCGTCATCGAGCAGGTGCGTGCCCGCTGCATGCATGCGGAAATCCACGGTGCGTCGGTACCTAATGAGTCTGCTCACTTGCTGCGCTAGGGTGGGTGTTGCTTTCGCATGTTAGGAAATAAATGCTCATTTTAGCGAAGGGTGGCCCTCGGGGTGATCGAATTCAATCAACATCAGTTCGAGTTTTATACGCTCAAATTAATGCAGCATTGAGAACGCCCTGGTTATGTGTTGCGTCGTGCGGACTGATAATATTTTATTGATTGATACTTTGCGGCTCAGGTCTTCTCTCTCGGTGGTCGTGCATTAGCCCACGGTGGACTGCTTCGGCATAGCCACCTAGAGAAAAGGCCGGATGCCTGTGACGGCTTCGGCTCAGACGTCAGCACGAGAAGTGCTCTGTTGTTCTGGCTGCCGTTGGAGACCACATTGTTCACGAGTGAATTTACGCTACGTTTAACCATATTTTAGGGATTTTTGTGTTGTTAGTTGGAGAAATTTGAAGTTTCTGAGGATAGTGAAGTTTCCTTTATTCTTGAATTTCATTCTCTGGGATTAAAAAACGTGTGTCTGTAAGGCATTTTTGTTAAAAATGCTTTTCACGTGTGTAGAGCCGGGATGCGAAGAAAACTCCAGGAGTGGACCCTAATTTCAAGTTTTTAGCTTTCCAAAAGATGTTGAGTAGGAGACCAAGTGGATTCGGGCGATCAGAAGAGACAATTTCACCTCCACGAAAAAGTGTAATTGTACTATCGAATGGACAAACGCCTTCGCCGAAAAATCTTCTTTGAAAAGAAACAACTTGCTTCCAAATGCACTCGAAACCTCGAAAATATCATCATAATCCTTATATTCAGCAGAAAATTGTTTACGCATCAGTGGTAGTTAGGGCAAAAAAGTCGTAGGATTTTTTCATCCTTCACGGAGCTTCTACTTTTTCAGCATCCCTGAATTAAACGATGATATAATACTACACTAATGTTCTTACACATGCGCAAAATTAGGATAAAACTAGATTTTGCTTCTGCCAAGTGCCAAAGAGATTATTTTGAATAGATATATGTGCAAACAAGAATTTCATGGTAAATTATGAACTCACCATGGCGAATTGTAACCTCTTAAGAATTGGTGAACTAGGATTTGCTACTTTCGAGTTCCTGGGGAAATTTTTTTCAATGGAAAAATTCCATATCCTACCTTAGAAGTAAGAGGCGCCTGTCTCATTCCTTGCCTCACTTCGTCTTTCCTTTCTAATGCCAGAATTTCCTCTTGTTCCCAACCACCAAACCCCTTACAACGTAAGCAAGGGCGGATCCAGAAATTTTTTCGGGTGGGGGGGGGGGAGGGCACAAGGGTCTGACAGGCAAACGGTCTTATCATATTTAAGATGAAAAACGACATACAACAATTACTGAACGAAATGTTCCCTTTATTTTGATGTTATAATTTATTCACATGAAATTAAATGATTGAGGATTCGTAATACAGATAACAAAACGAACGTATAGGTTCAAAATAAGATTTTAGTCCGTAATATTAACATAAGTACGCGATATAATGGGGAAAATGTTGTAATTTAAGTTTTTTGTAGGACTCGGGGATAAATCTCAAATTATAAATATCCACGAGAGAAGTAGAGATTTTAAAATATATGATACATATATATACAATACAGATATATGTGTATCTGCATATGAAGTATACCAGAATCTTTAAAATATACAATTAATATCCTTATGGTGTAACCATGGATCATCTGACATGCATAAAATATGTCTGATATACAGATTTGCAAATATGTATACCGATGTGTTTCGAAATCTTAAAAATATACAGATATAATCCATTTGGTGCTACTCGTGCTACTAGGGTAATGATAACCGCACTAAAAATCTTGTTCAGTTTTTGAGCGTCTGGGAGGGCAGGGGGGCAGGTGCCCCTCCCCTGAATCCGCCTATGAACGTAAAGCAAGCCTGTGACTGGGATATTCATGTGCCCTCGACCTAAGAGCAGTGCTGTAGTTAGGCCGGTACGGCGTGCCCCCTAAGATCCAAACTCGTTATAAGCGTACCGGTTAAAATACATTCGCGGCCGGACGAATAATGCATGTTCAGGGGCGCAGCTAGGAATCGAGGCTAGGGGGGGTTTTAGGCACAACTAATACTGGGAAGTTAGGGGGTATGGAATAACCACCAGGGGAAGCGGGAGGTGGGGGGGGGGCCCTCCCCCAGAAAAATTTAAGATAAATGGTTTAAAATGGTAAGTTTTACGGCCTTCTGAGGGATATTTTTATAATCCTTACATTATTCTATAAGTAATATTAGTCCAATTTAGTAAATTGGATTCAAATTAAAAAACTCTCTGAGCTCGGGGGGGTTTATCCCTCAAAACCACTGCCTCAAAACCCTCCCTGCGCCACTGTGCATGTTCAGCTGTTATAATTTGGCGAGTACCGCCTACATTTTTTTTTCCAACTACAGCACTGCTTAAGAGCGGAAATGCTGACGAGAGAAGTCGGAGAGTACGCTGGGCAGTCGGCGTGTGTACACGGCTGAAGTAAGAATAAAGTGTGATTGTTCCTCGACATGAGGTCTTTCCTTTGTCTGTGCGATTTTCCCGATCAAACCCCGGGCGACGACGGCGAGAGGGCCTTGGCGTATCGTCATTTAATTAAACATCTACATCGTGAAATACCTACTCCAACAGTAATAATCTTTACATGTGTAATTGGAGTGATATGACTAATTGACTTTCAATTTTAGCTAACGAGGTTGCGTGTCTGCAGAAGGGCCGGCATATCCATGATCAAAACTGGGGGTGGGGGTAAAGCCATGGTTGCTCAACTCATGTCTAGGTAAGATTTAAGCATGGAAAAGGTGAATGAAACCAACATTTTAAGGAAACTACAACAGCTCTTTGCTAGTTTTTTTTAAATTATTTGCTTGAAAATATATTATTCTCTTTAAAGACATTTGCGATTTTTGCTTCTATTGGGGGGGGGAGCTGCCTCCTCCTGCCCCTCGCTGGGTACGCCCATATGTGCGACCCTCTTGTAATCTACGATTTATACCTGCTGCTTAGATTTACATACACAGACGAGTAGCAGTCGCAGACTTGAAAATCACAGGTTGCAGTCATATCCACGGACATTAAAATGCCCATCTTACAGCTGCGGCGGCTCTTCTGTGGTCGGAAATATCGATCTAATCGATACGTACTATCGATAGATGCACTGCGGCGCCTGCCCTCGTATCTGTGTTTATGAATTCTTTTCGAGGTGAATGAGTTTCATCTGCATGATCATTCGAATGACCTTGTGCGAGGCCATTCATCGTGTTAAACTACCACAAGGAAATCAGTGCACAGTGTTTCAAATGCCGGGAAATTCATTCCCTGTGATCAGCGGGTGGTACCTGGCTGTTAGAATCTTGATCTTAGAATTTCGTCACTAGGTTGCGTCATTCAGATAGAAGAGGTCTCGTCGTTGGTGTACTTCCAGGCCAGGATGTGGTGAGGCGTCATGCGTATTTGTTTACATGTAATAATTTTCAGAGTTGACTACTAATTTTCAATTCCGCTTTCGGGATCTCACTATGCCGTATTGTTATTATGTATTTAGTCGTCTCGGCCTCCGTTCTTGAGGCGTTGAATAACGTTTTATGATATTTTTTCTTTCTTCGGCCAGAAAAAACACGTCCTTCCAGACTCGCGAATGTTGTCTGGAAGACAACGACTGCTTGGCAGCAGCGATCTAAAGCGGAATGGAAAATATAGGCATCTTCCATGATATAGGCTAACAAAAAAAGCTTAAACTTCAGAGCCAACACTGTATTACTTTTTCGTTAAAATCGCGGCGCATTTTGAAGAGAGTTAGTATAATTATCTACTTGTATTTGATTATGACTGTCACTTTTCTAGAGAGAATTATTAAAGGAAGTAACATCTTTATGACCTACGTATTTAAAGGGTGTATTACCTCAATCGTGCATTACAAGGTGTGTGCGGTTATTACAGTTATAGCACAGTCACAGTGCAGTTGCCATAGCACAGTCTCAGTGTAGCCACAGCACAGTTTTTACTATAATACTCTATCCTTGAATAAATATAATTGACAGCCTAAATGTGGCTATTGCAACCCCTGTAGATCTTATTGAAAGCTAGAAGCAGAATTAAATCAAGATGGGACAGTTAGCAAAGAAATATAGTTCCCTTTTTTGTGTTTGTGAAGATTGGTAAACTGATCCAACCTGAAAATTGCATAGATCAATGTATAATAGTGACCAAAACGACTACATACACTCATTCGAATGTTGACTATATGTCAAAGGAAAGATAGACCATATTCCTGACAGACAATTTCTGAATTTGTTACGTTACATTTCCTTAGCATAAATAAAAAGGTGATGGGTTTCAAAATATTACTATCGATGCACTTAGGTCCTCTGAGAACAATTGACAAATCCTATTCTTCACATCACCTGACACTTAACATAAAATCCACCTAAATTTACTGCAGTGCTGTTTGTCAAGTTGCTCACACAAATGCCCACCGCGATAGTTTTTGTTGAAGCCTAAGTTCTAACTCAGTGGAGCACAATAAATGACAATAAGATATGAAAACTAAAGACCGAAGTGTGGGCCTTTGCCTGCTGCACCACTGCTCCCCATTCTGTCCTATTGGCAGTTTTCTCCCTCTCACTCCCATCTTGCCCAGGTCGCACTGCACTCGGTCCATCCATCTGCTCTTGGGTCTTCTTCCTTTGAATAGCCTCCCTTTAACCATCCGTTTTGGTATCTCATCTCCTCACATCCTCTCAACGTGTCCCATCCATCGTATCCTCTGTGCCTCGATATGAACTTTACCAAGTTCTTCCCTTCGATCAGCTGTTCTATTTCCTCATTATATCTTAACCTCCAATCCCCCCAGTCGTGTACTGGGCCATATATTCTACGACTGACTGATGCATGGAGGCTAGGAAAGGAGTGAGGTCAATGTCACATCCGAGGGCACATCGACATAAGATCACAGGTCAAAACGTCTTCTGCTGTGGGCTTCAAAATTCTTTTTAATTGGCGGGCAAGGAGACCCTCGTTCAATGCTCAGTGTGTTTGTTGTTCTTTGAAGCAAGGCAATGGCTCAGCAGCATTGCTAATTCAGCTTAAATCTGGCACTTGGAAATTTTTCAGCTTCTGGGTGGTAAGATTTTTCTGTCTAGGGCTGAAAATAACGTCCAATGCCTCTCAAACTTTTTCCCATCTAGACTAACAGTAGCTATTCTGATTCATTTTGCTAATATTTTAAAAGTTTAAGCTAAGATATTTGATGTTACTGAAGTTAGCTTGCTTTTTCTAGAAATGTGATGATCCTCAGTGAAGAATTAATTAATTATATATTTAAATGTTTATTCCTTTTTTTCTGTTATGATTTACAGGCCAAGAGGTTTCTGGATCCTTCATCAATATTTCAAAGTGACGTGGATGAGGCCATGCAAAGAGTTCAGCTTTCCATCTCCGTGTTAAAGACATTCAGGTAATACCCGGAATACGAACCTGGTTTGAACACTACAGTGGAAGCCTGGCTTAGTGAGTATCGCATTTTACGAGAATCGCATTTTAGCGAGTGATAGTCTTTGAACCACCAAACGGCCTATGCTTTACATGTAAAATAAATCGGATTTAGTGAGGTCAAAAAGTTCCTTACACAGTGTACGCTCGGCTTTACGACAGATATTTCTTGACGGCGATGCACCACTGAGCAATCATTGACTGTTATGTTTTGTATTATCTATTTATTAAACTAAAAAAAGATATATGTCAGATCTCCAACACATAAAGCCAGTCATGTCCAACCATTCATGTGATTTACAGCCTTGAGTACGCTCTGTGCGCTCCTGTTCTTCTTTTGTTAAGCCCAGTTATCAGTGGGAGAAAGAGGACACCAGTGGGAGGGGGAATAGTTCTCCCCATCCTCTTTGGTTGGCTTTGTTGCTCATAGGCTACATCTTAGAAGCCGGAACTGATATTTTTGTGAAACCCCCTCCATTTTTGCGTGTGTTAGGTATGGAAGTTGATAGCGCAACATTGTCGTTGTTAGATCAGCACCCTTACATTGACTTTCGACTTAAGGAAAGCTAGAGCAATTGTACCTGCTGTTGCAAGCTATCAGGCAATGTACATTTTGATATTTCATTTATGTATAGGTTAGGATGAGTCGGTTCTTCAATTTGTTCGGTTCTCGGTACCAGTCCAGTTCTCCCCAATGGGTTCTCGGTTCTTGATACTCGGTTGCAAGGATAAACTCTTATTATCTGAATGAATGGCGAGTTTAAATGAACAACCACAAGAAGTGAATGAAAATAATTTCATTAAAGATGTAAAGTAGCAAGAAAGCTCTGTTAAAGAAACTTAAGATCGTCTCCATAATTTTATTAGCCAAGCCAAAAAGTTTAAATGACATGTTGTTAAAGAATGCATGATCGACCAATACGTCACATTACATCAGGCAGCCACTGGTTCTTTCTCCAGGTTTTGATTTTAAAAATTCAACATTTTTACCCTATCTGTATGTAATCTATTTTTTTTGTATAAATATTGCCTGTAGTACTGAACAGGTGTTCAAGGAAAACAGTAATGGTTGATTTTGATTTTGAAGGCCCGCACGAAATATGCTTGCAGCACAGTTAACACACTGCATAGCATCAGGATCAATAGTTAAACTTCCCCAACTCCTGATGATATCATCTGTTGATTAGTTGTAACTTGTGGGTCAGCTCAAAATATATTCTCTATTCTGTGATGAAGTTTAAATTTTTACATTAATTGACAATTTATTTGCATGGTTCACTGTCGCAGTTCATATAACCTCAACAATAAAGAGCTCAACACGCCGGTACAGCCACACCGTGGATAAATTCAGCGGACGTGAGCTAACGCAAAATTGTAATGCAGTGCTGCATTTTGCAGGATAACCACACTTTTCGATGCCTTGCATAGGCTTATCAACATCTATGAATAAGCTCTTGGAATGCATCATACTCGTATGTCGAAGAATTACTGTATATGCACATGATTAAATCGTAAGACCACTTTCAGACTAAACGATTTTCCACCGGCCATCGTTCACGACACGGCAATGCAGAGAGTTGTCTCGTCTGAAAGCCGCCTGAATTTCTCAAGAATGGTGGCCAGCAAA
The DNA here is from genome assembly GCF_921293095.1 of Ischnura elegans. NCBI lineage: Eukaryota > Metazoa > Arthropoda > Insecta > Odonata > Coenagrionidae > Ischnura > Ischnura elegans. Next base: position 3,738,812 of record NC_060248.1, on the reverse strand, counting down.
AAGTCGTTTCATCTGAAAGTGGCCTCTATGTAGCATTGTCTTTATTTCACGCTGGAGACGTCGCATCGCAGGGCCGAATTGAAATGGGCGCCGTGCCGTCAATGGTGCAAATCGACTCGTTTGGCATATAGAACTATGGTAAGTAGAATGAACAGCGCCGTGTCGTGGATGGTGGCAAGCAAAAAGTTAGCTCGTTTGAAAGTGAAAATGTTATAATGTTAGCGAGAACGACAAACTGACGAATCCTTGCACGTGTTAGTGAGCAACTCTCCAAAGAAAAAAAACGTGGACGCCATGCAATCAGAAAGTAATATATGCGTTTTGTAATATATTTTTCACTCTTTTGCCTTGAATATGCTGCAAACGATTTTGGCTTTGGGTGCCAAATTCAAATCCTCCCCATCACACCGAGCCAGTTGCAAAGAACCGACTTTATGCGATTGGTTCTCGATACCGGTTCCATACCCAAGAAAGGGCAGTACCAAGAACCAGGTAGGTACCGACCCATCTCTATGCTTAGGAATGTAGTTCGAACAAGACGACATTAGATATTGCTATGTAGGAAAATCACAATTATTACCAAGATGGTAAAATAACGGTCGACCTTAGGTTAGCGAACGAGGACTCAGCACCGCTGAGTAATCAACTGTAAAAAAAATTGTAAAAGCAGAATTACTGTTCTGATAGTAGAAATCCTCTTCTTTGCAACCAATCAGTGTGAATCTTCATTATCTCTTCTTCATACTCTCCAAAATTCTCTATGATTCAAAATTTCACATCATATCAGCAAAACTGTGACGCACCTCCAAACAATCCCTAAAATTTGTTTAAACGAATGGCTTAACTTAGATGCTGGTTACCCTCAAGGGCTATGTACTGTGTGAGCTCAATAATAAATTGCATTTCCTTCACCAGATCCTTTGAATCTCTTGGCAATGATTAAAATCTCCTATGCACAGACTCCTATGACAAAAGTAACATTCTGCTCTGAATTTTGCGACTCAGCCAATGCATCCTCGCTAATCCGTTCCCATGAGGTGCTTTTGTCATAGGTATATAAACCGCCCAGGGTTATTTTTCGGAGGATCTGAAGATTTTGTGCTTAAAGTAAAATATTTATATCATTGCAATCGCTATCCAAAAAACCCTTGGACTACAGTCTGGCTGGCGAGAGTTTTCCGATGACAGCCCAAAAGGAGGGGTGGAGAACCCTGCACCAGCACGGATTGCAGCCAATCACTGGTCCAAACATGCACGTCACTCCCTCGCCTAGTCATACTACGTTGTCACATGCACATGAAGCAAAGTAACAAGCCGTTTCTTCGAATCACCAAAAAATGGGATTGTTCCTTTGGGTCCGTCAAGGTCGTTGTCCCTTCTGGCTCCTTTCTTCACAGAAGCATTATATTTACGTGTAATGTGGGTGTTTCACTTTCCCCAAACTAGGCCCTTCTGGCTGTCATAAGACAATTCTTAGCAGGTGGACTATATAGAGGGGTGAACTCAATGCACCCAACCCTTCGAGCACGATCCAAGGCAGAGGGCTGATTTATGGGGCCTTAGCATTCAGCAGAGGAGAGTGATTGAAAAACTTCTACCATCCCGTCGATTGGATGTGCCCATTCACACGACAACGAAGAGTTGGGATGCAGGTAAGGGGTGGAGTTTACTCGCTTGGAGGGGCGGAGTGTACTCAGTCTCAGGGGTGTAGGAGTGTCAGATGGTTTGTCAGAGTGCATTATATTCAGGAAACAAAAATATTTGGGCCTTAACAGCAAAATTAAAATAATAGACGAGTGCGAAAGTAGCTAGACTTCAAAGATTGATATTGGGAGGTGCTTTGGTGTCTAAACATTTACATGGTTCACAATATTAAAGAAAGATAAAATTCGTGTAGCAGTGAACAAACTAGGAACACTTAGCAGCCAAAAATATTTGTGGCAAGGGGAACATCCACTAATGGAATCTGCACTGTTCAAGTGGTTTTGTCAACAAAGGTCTGCCCATAAACAGTGAGATGTTGAAGACGAAATATGACTACATTTCCAATGGGGAGATATATCTTCCACTACTGAATCATACCGTATTTCAGTGAACCTTTTGGCCAATTTTCTCAACTGTTTGATGTACTGATTAAACATTCGAAAACTCAACAAAACTGATAATGTTGGCATGATGTACTTGCAAAATTATGCAAAAGTTCCACGGCATGTCAAACATATTGATTCCGACTAATTACGCTGTTTTTACAGCTTTCTTCGGTGTTCAAAAAATACAAGAACGGGAATAAAATCACCGAAACTGGGGGAATTATTATTTTATAAAATTGAAAATCTGTTTCTTTCTTTACATATGTTGATACTCAACTAGATTATGCCTGATAATGACTCTTAACCTCTTTTCCTTACTTCTGACGTTAACTTCATTAAATACGGCGGAAACATAAGAAAAACTGTATGTACGAATGATTATGAGACTTAGTTGGGTTTATTCAACACCTTTGGACACTATGAGCTCTCGTTTGAGCGAGTTATTTCCGAGGGATTATAAGCACTCATTAAACTGGGCTTCTACTGTATATTCAAAATGTGTATTTGTGTTCTGTGTTTCTATGTTTTAAAAGCTATTTTTTTTTATTTAAGTGTCTTTGCTTGAATGCGTGAAGCGTTTCCCTTAACATTTTGTGTGTGATACACACATCCACATACACCCAAACATACTTACCTGTAAGTCTTCAGTATCAATCAATTTACTAGGGATGGTCGGATGGAGGGACGGTTTCAAATATCTGCGGATATTGCCCTACATCGGATCCAAACTTGCGGAAGACATCGGATTTGGATCCGAAATTTTAAATAATAGCTTCTGTGAATGCAATGTCCCATTAGGGTGGAAAGAGTTCCGATTATATCTTCGGATGCACTGTCGCATGCGATTCTTGTCCTACTCATGAACCGTTTTGTTTGAAAGTTCTCACAGAGGTTACGTAGCAGAATTTCAGCCGTGGAAAATAAAAAAGGCAAAATATGACTGGTACGTAGTGCGACTCTTCCCAAGAGATTGAACAATCATCGGGGGAATCTCAGCATCAGGAATTTGAAAATGCATTTGGATCGGTGGAAAACCTGTGGAAAAGTGCCATCTCTCTGTTCTTTCAATACTTATAGGATGTCATTCCACTATATCTTGCCTGCTCCAGTTACTTTTTAGTATCCATTCCTTAAACCCTTGGACTGCGGAAGTTCAGGATTTTAGCTGCCAGTGCAGAAGAGTGAGACCCCCTGTGCAGGAGGCAACCTCCCTGTCACCAGGGCTGGTCTGCTAGAATTAAGTCCATCCTTATGGTGAGGGAAAGTCCTCAATTTCGAGATATCAAAGGTAGCAATGAACATTTTGGGTAAATGCCGCCGTCAGCGTGCGAAACGTATAAAAACGTTCCCGCACTCTAAGGGTGTTAAGGGCATCTTTAAGTGCTGCTTTTGCTTCTTCTCCTCCATCCTCCTCTTCAAGTTCTTCTTCTTGATGGGACTGTTCACTAGGGTGTCTCGTTTTGCCACTTATTTTTTAGCAGCAAATCGTAATACGGGACAAAAGTTGCGTACAGATGGACACACGCTCCTCGTAAATCCTGTGAGCCTCTCTGCTGAGTTAAGGGAAATTATCAATCCTCGTTGCGAATGAATGCTTAAGCTGTAAATCATATCATCATTTTCATTAGGTTTCTGTGTGTGTGCCGCTCATGTGAACATTGCTTATTCCTTCAGGGGAATATTCGACCACTGCAGAGAGAACATCGCCTCTTATTTCAAGGACAAAGAGCCTACGCCTTGGACGTTCCACCCGAATGCTGTTTTTGAAAGATTTGACTCATTTTTGAAACGCTTGAAAATGATACAGGTAAGGCCTCATTTTTCTAAAAATCACTGTTGTATTTATTTCAATTATAATTTTAATTTGATGCAGATGTGATGGATGAATGCATAGAACAATTTACACATATTCAACCATATTTGGTGTGACTTGGTTGAAGCATTTTATATTATTTATTGTAATTTGTACTCTTTCAGCTTACATTTTCCTCATTATTCATGCAACGTATTCCACGTAATATGTAGTTGCATTTTCAGTACTCAACATTGAACGTAAAGACTAAACCAAGGCTTTTGAAGTTGCTGGTGTGGGTCTCTCTGTGGTTAAACCATTTTTCCTCCCCCATCACCCATGCATCTCAATTTAGTAATAGCTATACACTAATATCCTTTGCTAATTTCAGCATTATGGTGATATATTGTGTGTTTTGACTATTTAATTAAAATTAATATGCACAAGGTCTGGTTACCCGTATCCAATGAGTCTTGTACTACACTTCATTACCCTTGCATATACAGTTTATTATTTGGCTTTGTATGGAATGGTTTTTGATGTTTGGAAAATAGTAGCCCCTCTCTGAATGCTCTTTTTTCAATGACATGGGGGTTGATGCAATGAAGGAAAAGATTCCTGTAAATGTTTAATTGACTAGAATTATGAAAAAAGTGTAAATCAGAGCTCAAAGTTACATAACTGTATTGCATTTAAATGCTGTTGTTTAATAAGCAATGAATCATCTCACAGAGGCATATTTACGAGTAAACTAAGTTAACAGAAACTGAGTAAAGTTTCCTTAACTGAGTAAAGTATATTAAAGCATTTCTCTCATTTTAACTCAAATCAATTTGATTTAAAGTAAGGGAAATGCTTTAATTTGAGGTGCACTTATATTTATCAACTCTTGATAAATAAATGTAAAGATTTGGTGAAAATAGTAATTTTGTTATATCCCTTTGGCTTTAAGGTTTACATAAAAAATAATTATTTTTTGATTGCTTTTTGCTTTATGATAGAGGTGAGTTAAACAGTTCATTTGGACAAACCGTTCACTTTGAATCTGCTCAGTAAAAAGAACAGTTCAAAATACCTGTTCACGGTGAGCGGTCAGGGTCATTCAGGTGGAAAATACAGTCTATCGGGCATGTAGAGAATATGAAAACTTAGTGTAGTATCATATGGTTTGCCCTACATGTTGTAGTAATTTTAAGCAAATTCTGTCCTGAGCTTTACATTGGTTATCCGCGTGCAGGAAAATATCTACTGTCCACTTGTAGTTTAAGCCTGAATTAATATTTACAGTAGACTCTCGTTAATACGAACAACGTTGTTACGAAGTTCTCGTTATTACGAAGCAAATCGTTGGTCCCGTCGAAAAGGCCTATCCAAGCTATAGTAAAAGAAACGTTATTACGAAATTTTCGTTTTTACGAAATTACGAACCTAAGTCCCGGTCCCGGCGGTTACAATATGAACTTTATTACGAAGTTACACGCACAAGTCACGGCATTTAGGTGGATATTCACTACACTTAAGTTTTAATAATCGCGCCACGGTTAAGTTATTTTCGTGTACTGTGCCAAAGAGCGTCAATTATGGTTCTTTAATCAGTTTACGCGCTACATCATATAACAGCCTTCATTCCTGTGAAGTCGTGGTGACCCACTCATAACCGTTAGTAGATTGGATGTACAGTCAATCCTCTTCCTGTACACATTCGATGTACGAATTTTCAGAGATACGAGCATTCAAAACTTTCAAATTTCAAATTCGGCGCCTTTCGATTTGGCCGATACTACGCGGTGTGGCACTAGGAAACTCTCACTGTGATCACGATCTGAATAAGGTATCATTGAATCCAGTGTGAATTTAGGAACTGTTCAGCATTTCGCCCGTTCTTCGTTACCGCGGGGAGCTTTTTTTCGGCTCCGGATGCATCGCAGGCCCCGCTAGATCAGTTTGCCACAGTCGTGAGTTAACGCATACGTGTAATGCAGTGTTGCATCCCGCAGGATAACCGTACTCCCCGATAACTTACATGCAGACCGGCTGGCGAGGGTTGTCCGATTACGGCACAATAGGAGGGGCGGATAATCCTGCGCCAGCACGGTTTAGAGCCAATCGCTGTCCCCCAACGCACCTCACACCCTCGCCTAGTCATACAACGTTGTCAAATGCATAAACGAGCACCAAAATAAGCCTGATCCACCAAAATAAGCCCATTCTTCGAATCACAAGAACAAGTGATTATTCCTCTAGGTCCTTCACGGTCGTCGTCCCTTCCGGTTCTTCTCTTCATGGAACACTTTGTAAGCGTTTCCCTTTCTTACCTAGCCCCCTTACCCCCTACCCAGACCATTGTCTGTTACTGGACAACTCTCGGTGGCCGGACTGTAATTTTATCAACCTTGGAACAAGGTCTTGGGACGCATTTAGTTTGAACATCGGAGTTCATGTGTTTGGGAATCAACCCACGATTGCGTCATGGTGCAGTCTTCTGTTGAAAAACTGAAACGAATTTTCCTGTTTATATATATTTCCGCATAATTTAATAGCGTTTATAATACACTATTTCTTTCGACGAATCCTAAAATAAACGTTCTTACGAACCTCCGATTTTTCGGCCCCGTGAACTTCGTAATAACGAGAGTCTACTGTATCAACTCAGCATCAGATGATATTCGCGTATTTAGCTCCAGAAAAGTTATCAAATGCTCCTAGTTAAGTTTAGTTTCCCTCTTTAACTAACAGAAAATCAGAAAAGAGTCTATGGTTGATTAAACGGAGTAAGAAATACAGAAAATTTATTTTTTGGATCTACAAAGCTAAGCTCTGTAGTTTGTTTTCTTCGTCCACTAAAATTCCATGAATGTTTAAGAACCATATAAATCATTGATATCTTTTAATAAAACTTTCCCAAGGTTCCCAAACATTGCAACTTTGGAAAGAAAATACTTGTCCAGCTGCACAAGCGTGTTGCGAAAGACATTGTCCTGCAGACAGTAATAATGTAACATGGAGACATCAAAACCTGCTGCCTGAGCATGTAGAACAATTAGATTTTCTGCATGAGAATTTGAAAGGTTCAAATATTACATTTATGTATTATAATTGTACAAATACCGTATAAGCGTGTGTAAGAGACGCGCACCCCTATTTTGAGTATCGAAGCTAAGGAAAAAAAAATTTTGTGGCATTTTTTTTAATCCTATGGCATGGTTGCAGACGTATGCCTGGACTTTTGACAGTTATCAAATTTACCTCTTTCAACACTAAAAATTTAGGCTGCATTTTTTCAGATAAATTTACACAATACGTATGGCACTCGGAGGTAAGAAGGTATTCACTAGTAGCCTTAACCTTATGATGCTTACTAGGGATGGTTGGATGGGATACATCGGATCCAAATATCCACGGATAATGCCCTTCACCTTATACTCCAAATCCAAATTCGTTGAAGAAATAGAATCTGAATCCAAAATTTAAAATCAGTGCTTTCGTGAATGCAACGTCCCATTAGAATGAGGAGAAAGAGTTCCGATCCTCTCTTCGCATAAGCCGTTGCTCTACGATGCTTGTCCTACTCAAGGAAAAATTTTGTTTAAATGCTCTCATTAGAGTATTGCAATAGAATTGCAGCCGTGGAAATATTTAAGGCAGAACATGACAAGCACATGGCGTGAATCTTCCCAAGACATTGGACAACAATTGAGAGAATCTCAGTGCTGTAGGATAATGACCTTATTGTAGATTTCACGGAACCACACTCGGCCCTCCATCAGCCAATGCCTCTGACGTTTTTTTTCCTTTCTGAGACCCCACAGACCAAAAATCACTTGCCTCAAAGGAAAATATCAAGTTACACGGGAACAATGGAAACGTGTTTCATCCCTACCCCATCTCACCAGCTGACCTTGAGACCTATGCAATGCATATTTGACAGCATTTAAGTTTTTTAAACATAGCATGAGCTCATTCAAACATGTCGAGATGAACTGGAAACTTCAGGCAACGCAAACTGTGTATATCACATTGCTGCGCCTTCGCCCCTTTGCTTTGAAGGCAATCACATCACATGCACGATTGGACATGATCTTTCCTGGCTCCTTCGCTCGTTCCTGGAAAGACGGAGGGAGCGCACTCCTTCCCCTCAACCTCTCCGTCAGCGCTCTTCACTTATAAGCATTTCTTATTTCTCCTATCCACCATTTAATCCAACAATATGCGCACTCGTTCGAATTCTTTAAACGGCAGGTTTTGACACCAATGTAATTTTCAGTTGCAATAATCCTCATAAGCGTCTGAAGATGATTTTTGAAAAATCAGGTCCTTAACGTAATGGAAATTACTCGGCAAGACAGATGTAGACTATTGCCCACTCGTGCCAGTGAATTTAGCATTTTCCTTCCCAAACTAACACATATCAATAGTGTTGTCAATATATCGTCAAAGTGTCAGAAGTCTTGAGTACTTTGTCCATCTGAGTAAAATCTCCATATCTGTTCCTAGATTTTTTCATTTAATCTCCACGCTTCTCCTCTTCTTCTTCTCTCTCTTGAAGTGAAAATCCAGCTCTATTGAAAGAATTAACTATTGTTGATGCCTTGATATCCATCCGAAATCTTGCTATGAAGTGCAGAGCATCAAGACCATAACTTTAAATGTCTTTCCCTACCCAACTGCAGCAATGGAAGTCAATAGTTTTCTGACCAGAATCCTTTGACAGTTGGTCTTAAAAGCATGAATGATACCTAAAAATAAGGGCTGCAGCTGGCTGCTGCAAGTTGATGAGAAAATAGAAATATTATATACCTACCTAAATTTCAAGTCATCTGGAAGTGAAGAGCTCTGGTCCATGAACAAATCTATCGTTATGTTTTGGCCCCCCATTTTTGCATCACCTGTTGTTCAAAAATATTGGAAGTCATCCATGCCCCTGAGTTGGTTGCGTAGGCAATTGCGTGTTGATGCTTTTAAAACAAGGTGGGTTTTTTGAGTTTCCTAAAGCAAAGGGCTTCAGTCTCTTGCTGCCATCTGCATTGGCTCCCAGCAAAACAGTGAGGCCTCCATGACGAGGGTCCCCTTACAAGATGAGAGGCAGCTGTATGTTCGTAAAAAGGATGTGTCCCATCGACATTAAAAATGTCTTTGAGTGCATACGCATCCACATAACTTTTCAAAGTTGTGTACTTAATGTGAGAAACTGTTTCTCGATCAACACCGGCAGATTCACTTGACAATGGCACTGACACCCTCTACAGATACCTCAATGACCCCTATCATAAATTTTTTCTACTTAATCTTTTGAACAATTTGTTTTTATACTTGTTGTGTAGTTTATGTGAAAGATATCTGGCAAAATATTGTGTTATTATGTTAAAATTTTTCTTTTTGTTTGTATCCTAGTTATTTTCAAAGCTGACTCACAGACAATCTCGGGAACCAAACTCATCCATAACCCAGGGACTAGCTTTACTGTCGTCCCTGCATGCAGAACCCTCTGCTGGCAGGCTGCACAAGTGATGAAATTGTTCTTTTTTTTGTTTGGCAGTCATTCTTTGACACAGTGGTTGAGTTCATGAAGCTGGAGAAGGTGGAGGTGGGCGGTGTCAAGGGTCGGGCCCTGAGCGCACGCATCGTTGCAGTGGTCACAGAGTTCAGCGAGCACTTTGCTGTGTTTGCATGCAAGACTTATGATGTGCTCGACCCGGAGGACTCGAGGTTCCCCGACGACTACGAACAGTTCCAGGCAAGTCTCAATGTGGACTCCTCCCTTTGTTTGTTGATAATGCCCTCTGTTATTGGAACGTTGGTGTACCGCTGCCCCTTCTGCATTTCCCCCTGGCCACTCTCTATCCTTTTGCTCCCTGCTCTTCTCTTTTCCTGTATCCTCCTCAGTTTCAAAGTGTTAAGCTCAGCGCAGCTGCAGCCAATTGCATATTCTGCCTTTTTTCAGGTAAAGATTACAGATCTGGACCACCGGCTGGCGGCTGTTCTGTGCCAGGCATTTGACGATTGCCACAACCTGGAGAGTGTCTTCAAGGCACGTATGACCTCACTTTGCTAGAATTTTACTACATTCCCTGTGAGCACTAAATTTTCTTGTGTGATTGTGGCAGTTGTGCTTACCATTTCTGTTTATCAATTTGCAGTTGATAAGTATTGTGGGAACTGTCCTGGACAGGCCTCTGATTAAAGACGAGTTCACTGGCAAGTATTCTGCAATATTGGAGATGCTGGACGAGGAAACTGTCGTGTGCCAGGTGACTCTTCTGCTCTCAGCAATTGTGGACTCGTTATTTACGCCCGATGATATATTTTAATGATAGCCTGTAAATGTGTTTTGCAAAGTTCCACAGATCTTGGTCATCGTGAATGTTTTCTCTCTGAGGAATTTTTTCACAATTTGTGCATTGCAGATGACTCCATAAAATTTTCACTGTGGCTAGTCTGGGTATACTTAAAATAATGTAAAAGTGTATTTCTATTGCATTTCCTTTTCGATTGGGGAATCATTAAAATTTAGATTTCGTATATTGAGTGTTTAAAATCATTAAGGGATATTTAAAACTTCTCACCCTTCAATTTGTGGATTTTTGCCCAAGATGCATGGCTTTAAAAGTCAGTTCTAAGTTGTTACCACATCCCACCAGAAAAATATTTCAATTTGCGTGTGCTGGTGTGACGTGGAAATTGCACGCTGCTCACAGGATGCATACGCTCATATGCTCATGGGCTTTAGATGTCTGCTCAACATTGATAAGAAATATATCACTGGATAAAGTGTTGGCTATGTTTGGTCAATTCATTGGATAATCTGTGTACGTCTCTACAAAATGTTTGTGGTGAAATTATAAATATTAATACATATATCTTTGTTACATATTTTTTGGAAACCAGAGGGAAATACTTCTTGGGATTTTTTTGTGGCGTAAAATGAAAATTGGCTCAAAAAACTTGCATAATACAGATATTCATACATCTCTCACCTTTTTCAAATGCTCATGCCCCCTCTAAACTCTTAGAATTGTCCCCACCAATACGTTGGTTCAGTAGTTAACAGCAGAGCATCATGCGGTTTCTACATCATCAATTAATATAATGGGGAGGCAAAATGGCTTTTGCTCTGTAATTCAAATCATAGTTTGAAATTGCCTTTGGAGTGAAAATATTTTGTTCTCAAAAAATTTGGGTGATGAGTTCACTTAAGAATGAAGATAAGATCCCTCCTTCTGTAAATTAATGTATAGTTCTATAATTTTTTATAAACTGCACTTTGAACTGATTTTTTATGCATTTTTCTTGCAATGTCTTTAGCTGCTTCCATAGTTGTTGTTTTTCTTGATGATGCGTATTCTGTACCAAAGGCAATAAAGGTGTGTGTGTTTGTCTTAGGAGCTGTTTGACGAGCAGATGGATGTTATGCACAGGCGCGGTTGGCTGGCTGTGGGTGTCAACATGCCGCCCGTGGCAGGAGCATTGCGATGGACCCACCAGCTACGCACACGCATCTCGTTGCCCGTTGCCAGCTTCTGTGCTCTGGACCACCCGTGAGTCCACCAACCCACCCACTTCACTTCATATCACTACTCAATTCAACTGAACATTGTGTGGAAATGGTGAAAGATCCCACGGGCCTGAAGGAAGGAAACGGCCAAGCTGTTGAGGCTTTTGGAGTGCGGAATATGGCAATTAAGATGGGTTAAAAGCCGGCAGTGGTGGGACCCAGAATCAGTGAAGCCCTTTCATTAAAGTGGACGGGATGTGAAAATTCTCTGGAGCTCAGAACACTGATGGGGCAGCATGGTCAAAGGGGAGGCCCCTGCTTGCATCTTCCCTATAATAATACCACCAACAAGCGTAAGGTACATATTTCAATAAATCAGCACCTTGTCATAATATGCATTTGCAATGCAAGAGAAGAGAGTGGAATATTCCAACGGCTAGTGGAACATGCTAGCCTATGGGATGTTTCCCTTGTGTTGGGATTAAAAAAAGGTACTTTGAAGTAAATCCTGAAAGAGCTGGAAGAACATGCCTTGATGATGATAAACTAGTCATTTTTCTAAGCATTGATTCTAATATAATGTATTACCTGGTACTAAACACAAGAAACATTTTTACATGTGCATGACCCTGAAGTAATTTCCTGCCTCCCTTTTTTGGGTGGGCAACAATGCAATTATGAGACATCTTTGAATCACAGAATCAAAATTTTAGCTGACAAATGTTTCCTAATTTTCTGTTGGCCTCTAAATACCAAGGAAATACTGTTGAACTTGTTTAGTACGTTTCTGAAGGGACCACAAAAAATGAACGTACTAACCAGGAAAACGTGTTAACGAGGAAAGTTAAAAGTAGCAGTCAGGGTAATTGCAATCTGTGGAAAAGTCGTCATAATCACAATTACTATCGGTAGTTCTCGTAGGATCGCCTTCCTGAACTCTTTTCACCTTTAAAATAAAGAAAATGAGCGCTACATTGAAAAACAATACCATGTGAATAAAAATCACAATGTTTCATAGATTTCCCGAGGACAATTACATGAAAACGGCATCTATCTCCCGTGATTTATCCTATCTATATTTATAGAAAGAGGACTGGTGAAGCTAAGTCATTTCTTCTTTCTCACAGCGTACTCGGAGAATATTACGACAACCCTGAGTATGTCAACTGGTTGTTTTTAAAATAAAAATAACAATTGCGCAAAATTTTATTGACCTTAAGTTACGGCAAGAGCCGTACTCATTTGGCTCTGGAATGATACCATATCTATTGTTATATCGATTAATAACGCGGAATATTATTAGATTACATTACAAGAAGATTTTTATATTATACAGTTGAAATTTACTTTTAAAATTTGCCTATTGTCATCTGCTTTGGTGCAGAGATCAAGCATTCTTACGCTAAACTTTGCGTGTAGATCCCATCTTCGTTTTCTTTCAACTCCTGTTTGTGAATTTCATCGATTGACATGGTTTGGCAAACAGTGAGATCATCATCACACTTACAATACTCGTTGAATTCATCTCTCCAGCTATTTGACGCTACTCTTCTAGGGGGAAAAGGACTAATTTCTGTTTCTTGTATAGAGTGATCCATTATTTCGCATTCTAGACGAATAAATGGAACCATCGAACGGCATATTCGAGCTTCGAGTTTGTTTGCACCATTTATAAAGAGCATCTTCCAATTCTGGATATTTCCCATCACGAACGCGCTTTTGCTTTTTGTCACACTGACTTAGGATTTTTTCATGGTTTCTTACAATCGTGCTTAATGTGGATACAGGGTTGTTTAATCTTCGTGCTAACTCCACTCGCTTTATGAGTGGATTTCAGTCCACATCCTCGATAGTTTCAATCTTTTCTTAAATTGTAATCTGCTTTGCTATTAGTTTTCTCTCCTCTTCAATTGTAATTCAACTGTCCTCGCTAAGATAACTTGTGCAATAGCAACAAATGCCCCGAACTGCCCACTCGTGAAATTTGTGCGCAGTGGGCACTCCAGAGGCAACAGAAGGTGAGGAGCTCGGGGTGGGGAAAATTGGGGCTTCTCATTGGCTGCAGTTTTGCATAGCCGGACATTCCCGAAAAATGGCCGTATTTTATTATTCATCACATCTCAAGTATCAAGAAATGCATTCAGATAAATCACGGTCGTAAAAAGAGATGTGGAATGAATGCAAAAATGTTAATGGCTAATAATAATAAATCAAATCATGAATTCGGATGTTTACGACCCTTAAGATACTAGAGAATGAATTGCTGGTTGCGTCACGGCAAGCAATTGAGCGTACTAACCAGGAAAGCGCAATTTTTTCATACGTACTAGCCAAATACTTTTACCTGTATTTTGTTCTGATGGTACCGGGACCGAGAGAAATCACCGTACTAAGGAGGAAAACGTACCAAGGAGGAACGTACTAACCAAGTTCCACTGTATGTTAATGATTACTTATTTAGACTTCTCATGGAAGACAGTTGCAAGAAAAGTTTGTAGCTCTGGGGGGTGGAATGCAGGTACGGAGAGTGTAGTTTTAGTTAAGAAGGAGAGTGAGTGTCAATTGCTAATTATCCCTCTCTACAAAGGAGGAGTCAGCAAGAAGTGTTGCTAATTATTTTGATTGACAAGTAAGGACTTGGAAATTCCAGTAACTAATTTATTGAGCCAACCATTGTTTCAAGGTGGAGGATTATCATTGGGGACAAATGGACCTAGCCATGCACGTCGTAACCTATCAACCATTATCGAAACCACATCAACATCCCCCACCACCACCACCTCCCTCTGATGTACATGAAAACTGGGTGGCTTTGGTCTGTTCGCTTTGAAAATTCCCTCATTTCTCGCATCAAGTGCTCACTTTTCTGACAAACACCACCAGCCCATCAAAATCAGGGTGGTTAAGAGGTCGGGCAGAATGGGAATATGTAATGAGAAATGGGTAATCAGGCGAGGAGTGTCTTTCACGGCATCAGTTATGACTCATTGGGGCTTGTGCTTTTGTGACTTATTGACTTTTACTTGACTGTAGTCGAGTGAATCTGCTATTAATTTGGTATTTAATTAGCTCTTATTCGATGAATTGGATGGATGAGGCAGATACTTTGTGGAGATCCATTATGAGATATGAAGTGAAACACTTTGCACTTTCCACATAAAATATTTTTATTACACTAGAGTCAACATGTTTCGCTGCACTGTAGCATTTTCAAGACTAAATCAAGAAATTAACCATACCAATATATATACACAATTTGCACACTCGCAACATTTGAGAAATGGGGATGGAAGGTGGGGTGGAAAGGAGGGTCGGGAATTTTAAACTGACCGTTGGTCTGGGGTGAGGTAGGGGAGGGGGGGAAGGTGACTGTTTTCAGGTGCTCGGAGGGTTTTTTCCCCGATTAGCTGAGGGAGGTCAAGAATCGGAGAATGGAAGGGAAAAACATGGTCATTAGTAATAACATCTTTCCTACTAATGGCAGAAACGATGTACAACTGTTCCCAAATATCCATTTTTTTCCCTTTATTAACCCGTTGCAACATTTCTGGGATGAAGTAAGCCCGGTGTCCATCTTCTAGGAGGTGAGCCGCGAACTAGGATTTTCCTTCCCTGTTTTCAAAGTCCCTCTTATGCTCTTCTGCTCTGACCTTCAGACTTCTCCCCGTCTGTCCAATGTATGACGCCGTACAATCCCCACACTTAAGCCTATAAATTCCACTTTGGTCCCTGATATCCACACGGTCTTTTACACTGGGAAGCAAACATTTTAGGTTTTTTCTATTGTGGAAGGCTGGTTTGATGCTAATGTGATTAAGAAATTTACCTACTCTTAGGGAAGCACTACCAATATAATTTATTTTTCTCCAGCGTTGAGCTTCCCCAGGGTCTAACGAATATATCTGCCTAAGGGAAATTTCTTTTTTCTTTTTCGCTACCATGTTGTCTTTCATAGCAGCCGTGAAACCATTAGCTGTAGCTATAGCTTTAATGATGGTTAACTCCTTATAGTATTCCTCATTTGTTAGGGGAATGACAATAGCTCTGTGGGCCATATTGCAGAAGGCTGCTAGCTTCTGACTAGGAGGATGTTTTGAATTTGCATGGATCACATGATCAGTGCATGTTGGTTTGCGATAAATACCAAACATGTGTTTACCATTCTGAATGGAGTAAATAGTTAAATGAAGAAAATTTATTTTATCACTGTCCTGGATTTCCACTGTAAACTTAATGCTTTCATTTATCGTATTTAACATTTTCACGAAATTTCTCACTTGGCGCTTAGTTCCGTTCCATAAACACAAAATATCATCGACGTAACGGTACCAATAATGCACATTTTTCAAGAGCGGGTGATTGCTTTGAAATAATTCTTTTTCCAAATTATTCAGAAATATTTCAGCCAGTAATTTTTCAAAGTGCCATGGGAATGAAGGAATGTGTATGTGTGTGTGGTGGTCTTCATAGTGGCCCAGAAAGGCAAAGGTTTTTGTTGTTTGATACCCCATCTTAGGAATTTTTGTCTCTTAGCAATCTGAGCAAATTTTACTAAGGATTGAAGGATACCACTACCTTACCATTTTTCTCTCTTTCTTCAAGTTTCACAAAGTCACTTTCATTTGCTGAGGCTCTGTTTACCTTGAAAGCTAAATAGTATGCTATGGATTTACCTCCTTTTGGCTTTCTAAAATCACTTGCTTCATGACGGACATTTTCATCTTTTCGGATCAGATGCTCAGGGTCTAGGCCATAATTTCATATTCTGACAGTAGTCCAGACAAACACAAGTAAGCTTATTGTTTGTCGCTAATCTCCATGCCATTATTCTGGAGCATTTTATTCAAATTGAGCATGATATTAACATACTCCATCATGCTGAGGTTACCTTTTGACGAGCTCTCTCAGTTTAATCATGGCTCCGTACTCTGTATTTTGATGGTATTTTTCCATGAGGATTTGATTGGGTAAGCTCCAGGATTGCTGCCTTGTAAAAATCTTTGCTTGCTATCTTGAGCGTTCACTTACCCACACCAGCTTGCTTCCTTTACTATGCAAAGACCAAAAAGGCTATTACAGTAAAACCTCTATGTAGTGAACCTCTTTACATCGTAAACCTCTATACATCGTACCAACTCTCTGGTCCCGTCAGATTTACATGTAAATTTATAGGCAAACCTCTCTATAGTGAACCTCTTTATATCGTAAAACCTCTATATATCATAGCAACGAGAGACCCCCGAGACGGCCTAACTACCTCTGCATTTCGTACCGAGACAACTAGAGACCATTAATGCAGCCGCGATAACGAACATGTAATGACATTTTCAGCGATAAATGTTTCACGCTTATTCTTCTCTTTTACACCTTTACTTGACTGCAATTTTCATGTTAACCATTACCTAGGGCCCTTTTGTCCCATACGAGAGCATACCTAACGGTAAATAAGAAAAAGGCAACGAACTATCCTAATCATTTTAAGTGACAGTAAATGAAGACAGAACGCATCGTTTTCTCTCGAATCATGGTAAAAATTGCGCGATAGCACTCGCTTTCTATTACTCATGGCTTTATTTTCCTGTAAGTGCTTACATACTATGTTCAGTTAATAAAAGAGGCGACCAGCGCAGCCTATAATCCCTTGCCGGCGGAAATATTTCAACTAACTTCACTCCCATTTATGGAGACAGAATTACTCAACCGCATTGCTACTTCCGTTTCTAAAATGAAAATATTTCATGAATTTACTGCGACTCGAAATAAATCAAATACAATTTTGCAATTACTTTATTCCCATATTTCCCGGTGTACCACTTTCTCACTGCCGCCTTGGTAATTTTTCGATGCTTTCGTGAACGATCGTAGTTTACAATTTATTGCGCTTAGCGACAGTCATCTGTCTTGCTTGCGTATTTATGCCGCGAAATCTGACTCTTCCACCAGGAGTCCGGGACGTCAATTTCTAGCAATACTGACGAACATCACTCCATACGCAACAATGTTAGGTGAAGGAGACAGCTAATTAGTTGACACGCGGTAGAGTAATGAAATTTTTTACCGTCGCCGTCGCATTCTGCAGTAGTTAGCCCAGCATTCTCACTGGGAAATCACGTCCTTTCGCAGACCTAGCGTTTCTGTGTGCCCTCGACAGAGTTTTTCGGAACGCTACGTGCATTGTATTTTGGAGAGAGGGAATTCAACAAAATTTTCAAAATTACGCTCAATTTCTTGTTTATTTTTTGCAATAGTCACGTGTTTATTTATTTTTTATAATCTTAAACATGTCATACGTTGTAAGAATGATAAATCAATTTTCTAAAATACATTTTAAGGAGTATTTTCAATTATTTGCCATAAAATATGAAAACATATGAAAATTACTTAATTAATTATAAGTTGATGAAGGATTCAACAAATAAAACAAGGCGGCTGCTTGACATTACCGCATTCCGAGGATTTTTCCTAGCCATTGACGAGGGCAGGCAGAAGAAAGATGTAGCAGTGACCTTTGGAATACCATCTATTTTAAACAACCGAGGAAAAACAGAAGAAACTGTATATCTAGGCTGCACAAATAAAAAATGCGGGCAGTGAAATAAGAGGATGAAGGAATTATGTTAAGAAATATAAAAGTTGTGTACTTCCCTCCAAACACTACTAGTAAATTACGACCCTTAGACCAGGGAATTATTTCTTTGGTCAAAAGGCATTATCGAAAACAGCTAGTGATTTATTTTTTATGGAGAGTGAATAGTGAAAACGACATTAAAAGTGCTCATGGAACATCCTTCAGACCATGCACAGGCTGTGCCTTTCCTCAATTTTTGAGAAATGCTTCATCAAGGCTGGGATTACGGGTGGTAGCAAACAGGAGGAAAATGAGATATTTGAGAATGAACCTACAGAGTACGATAAAATCAACAAAATAGTTTACTCAAATTCAACATTTGAAGACTTTGTAAATGTTGATAATGATTTATTCATTTGTTCCTCACATGAGTTGAAAGATAGTGGTGAAGGAGATGTATATATCTTGCAGGATACAGTAAGAGATGGATTTAGAGGAAGATGTTAGTAATGAGGAATTAGTTACAGTTCCCACCAAAACAGAGGTTGAGGAATTATTAAACATAATTAAATTGTTTTTATTAAGCATGGAGGAATGCGATCATAATATGATTGTATTCAATAGAATTAAAAACATTATATCGAAAGAGTTTTAAAAAGGTTAAAGCAAACCCAATTACTAATTTCTTTCCTAAAAGGCCCTCTTGAACAAGTTACTTTTACCTTTGTGTAATCATTAAATTGTAAATATATGTTCACTAATGCATGCGTGTATGTTTAAATATACAGTAGAATCCTGATTGAAGGTTTTTCAGCGGGGACACAATTTAAAACACTAAATGCGGAAAAACACTAAATGAGGACCTGCCATTTTTTTCAGGTTTTAGGGTCTGTAATGATTGGAATGGCTTTTTATGAATAAAAAATATTATTTGAAGTAACTAAAAGTTGCTGCATGCAGCAACAAATTCATTGATTAAATGTTATTTGCCGAATTAAGGTTGAATAATACTTTTCAGGAATCAGCTAAAAAAATGGGTAGTAAAAATAAGTAATGATCAGAAGATGACAATTGTTTCAATGAAATATTTTAAGAAAATTATAATATTCATCAACTTAAAAGCATTCCCACACGGAATATTATTATGGAAATTAGTGATTCCATTTTACGCATATTTCAGTGGCCTCGAAGAAAATTTAAAATTTTTTCTGTAAAAGTGACATGTAGGTGACTATAGCATTTCTAATATAATAAGAAAAGGTGTAAGTAGGTACTCGAAAAAATCGTCATTGCATCAATGAAGATGAGTGAAATAAAGGGACAGCAGAAGATCGCTAATCCCGAATTCTAAACTGCCGAATATCTAGGAAAAGGGAGATTTACTGGAATTTTGCCAATTTAACGTTTTCTGTTGCCTCGGCGAAACGAGCGATTTATGAGCCTCCTGTGCGCACATTTTGGATTTCGAGGCCATCCAAAAATGGAGAATCTTTTTTCTAGTATGCGTACAAGTCGATGGTGATTCAACTCGATGACAACACCAGATTCGTTGTCATATCCGCGGCCTCATACAGGACGAATGGTGCCGGGAGAAGTTGCTTCGGTACGCGGCGCGCTGATCACCTTGACTCCGACTCACCGTTTCTCGGCAGCTTTCAATAAAATTTGGTTGGACCTTGAATAACGATTAGCTAAACTCTGTTAAGTGAAAAGTTTTAATCTTCAATAGAACTGGCTTTCATCTGAAAAATTGTCAGTGCCTCCGGAGTTTGTCAATTTCGTCCGAGTTATGATGTCGCAGTCAACCACCAAGGGATTTCTGGACCTGCTGGATTTTCGTATTTTTCCGCGCTCATCTATTTTACCGTGGTCATGCGGTTATTTTTTTCAGCATGAGCGATTTATTTAGCGTCATGGACCGTGATAGTTCGTCAAAACTCCGATGTTCATTCGCTTTTCACATAAAATAGCATCAGATAAATATCTTTGAACCGGCAGCGATATCAACCAGCCGCATGTCGGTATATGGGCTCCGGGATATCTAAATTACGATGTAAAATAATGTTGTTCCGTTAGGAAAAAATGCTTTCACTCACGATCATGACAGGGGAAACACTTCCTCGGTTCTTTCGCTGTTCCTCCGTGGAAACTGACCTTGGAATGGATTCTAAAAAGAATCTTCTAGTGAACTGAGCAAATGATATTGGGCCTCTTTTGAAAAGAGAAAGTAGCCGACTGGAAAAATATTGGGCTAACAATGGACTACCCGTAGAGAGTAGAGTTGAAAGGGGCATAAGCCGTCAATTGAAAACATTACGAGGAAACCATCATTGTAGCGGCCCTCGGAGTATAACTCGTGTCATCAGTCGTCACGTATCATCGAAGTTCACGAAGGGAAGGATAAGGTAGTTAGAGTTTATTAACAGATGAATTTGCTCCATTAGATCGGATCTGATACAAAAAGCGCCTGGTGTTTGGATCAGAAGGGGAGCGAAACATTACGAGAAGACAAATCACCTAGCTTGCGAGTTGAAGGTCCCAGCGCTGCATTCGCGGAAGAAAGCAGTTGAAGAAGCGTTCCCCGGTAGATTCTATTGACTCTTGGTAAAATTTCATGAGACTCTTCTTGTTGATGAGCAGAAATTCGAAGATTTGGATAATCATTTGCATGAGCCGTCATGAAAAAACATTAAATCGGGCAAAAAAATCTTGTGCGGGAAAAATTTTTACGACCATAAATGCGGAAAAACGCTAAATGCGGAAACACTAAATACGGATAATTTTTACATTGCCCTAATAGGGAATGAATCGGGACCCCAAAAAATAAAAGCTAAATGCGGAAAAACGTTAAATGCGAAGACGTTAAATCCGGATCCGACTGTATTAATATTATGGTTTATAAATAAAATGGTGCCTCTCACTAAAACCTCTCTATAGAGAACCTCCATACATCAAAATGCCCAAATTTTGGTCCCCTCCATTACGATGTAAAGAGGTTTTACTGTAGTAGGTATCCATGCACACTCAACACCAAAAACAAAATTCCCACACCACAGTATCCTGGATCCAAATGTGATGGCTTTGATTTGCAGATTAATTGAAGTTTTTGGGCAAATTTTGTGTGTCATAGAAAGTGAACCAACTCCACAAATGGTGAACACAGTGCATATGTACTACTTCTACTTAATTGAGGGAGCAACACAAAACCCCATCTTTTGCTTTCCAAAGGATATCAAACAAATTACGTGCAATATTTGATGAAGTAGAGGGAAGTGCCTGTTGCATACTCATTTGAATGATTGCTTCAATGTGGATGAATTTACCTCTAATTGCAGCATTGTGGAGAGCCCTGAGGCGGTGAAGGTGCTTGAGCGTCAGGAGAGACTGTTGCAGCGATTGGACGACCTCGAGAAGAGGCTGTTCACCGAGTGGGCCGAGGCGGTGCCTCAGTCGGCAGAGAGGCACTTGCGACTGTGTCTCCTCGCAAGGGCACCCAACCGCGATCTCGTGCTCAACTTCCACCCTGAGGTATCCTCACTCTGTTTAAGCATCTGCACCAATTGCAAATTCAATGGTGCTCATCAAGTGTGTTCTGGATTTACAGCATGTGCCATCATCCTTGCCAGTGCAGTCTCTAAGGTACAAATTGGCCACAGACTTAAAAAAATTGAATTCCAAGACTTGAGATGTGTAATATCAAGAATAAATATTGAGCACACATTGTAACACTGAGTATGTACCTATGTAACTTGGGAGATGATAATGTTCTTTTGAGCATTTACTCTTTGTTGGTACTGTGTTGTGGACTATTTAGTCTTCAGTGGCCATCGCTAACTCAATCACTCGTTCAACTCGAAACTTTGTTATTAATGTGTATAGGTGAGGATAGAGCTTGAGCTAGGCTAGGATGTTGGCATGTCTTATTCACATGCAATGAGCGTGTGCTGTGGGGGTCCCGGTTTGCTTACGTGGGCCAAAACTTAACTCTGTTCATTTTCCTAAGACTTCACGCAGGGTTTGAGTGCAGGATCCTTCAATTAGCAGGCAATTGTGCCACCATGCTCCCCTTCAATTGTTTATTCTTGTTTAAATAACGTATGGCTACACAATATGTATCAACAATGAATTTTCATAGCTAGCGTTCACGTGCTGTGGTAGTTGTATTGAAAAAATTAAAACTTGATGTGGTATTCTATAACAATTTTGTATAATTTTTTGTCTTATTTCATCTCAAAGTGCTTGCTAAAAATATTTTTCCCGTTTCCCTAGCTATTCAATCATAATATTCCATTCAACTTTCTATTTATGGACATTGATCAAGTATAACTATTCCAATTGCCTGTTCAAGTGAAATGAGATGATAAAATGCATTTCAGAAGATTGAATTTATAATTTGGTAACCTTGAGTGATATGAGTGGTGTCAATAACTCAAACTCCTAAAGTAATTTTAAAAGTAAAAGTGTGCAGTGGAACGTCGATGTACCGTTTTTCAAGGGGATGGACAAAGAAAACGAAGAATGCGGGAAAACGATTGATGAAAAATTCCTGGTCATCTAGTGAATAAAATAATTCCAAATTCTCTAAATAGGGATTCCAATGGAAATAATGAGCCTGGTGTAGCCTTACATAATTAAATGCAAATATCTTTGTGCTTTTGCATCCAATTTTATTTTTTTATAAAGATCACAGAAAACGTCGAAGTAGTGTGAACTCATGCATGGATAATCAGCAACCTGGATAAACTGCAGCCGGACAATCAGGAGTCTAATATATAAAATTCTGGTGTCATGATTTTTTGTAGGCGAACTCCTCCAAAACAGCTAGACTGATTCCTATGAAATTTGGTGTGTATGCTCAGTAGGAGTGAGAATTTGTTGTAAACTATTTTTTTTATTCTTTTCCAGGGCTATGGGGCCCTTTCCAGGCCCTGGGGCCTGGGGAAAGGACTCAGGGCCCTTTCCATAAGAAATACATGTAAAGTTCGTTTTTAATGACTGAAGACCTTCTTTCTTTTGCATATTTGTATTAATGATAATGGTCACATTATGTTGAAACATATACCATTGGAAAGAAAAAGAAATGCACATTCTTATTCTTGCAATGGAATTTCATTTTCCACATGATTTACGGTGAATCTAGAAAAATCCAAAAAAAGCTGAAATTTCAGGGTTTTTTCTTAATGTCCTCTTAAGGACCATCAGTGTTGGGTCGCGGTCCGTTTCATGCTTCAAGCGATTTGAAGCGTCACCGCTCTAAAGGCCGGTCCGTTTCATTCCTTCGCTTTGAAGCGCTTCAAGCAAGACGGTGAAACGGACCGGCATTTCAGAACGGCGGGCATTTCGACTTGGGTTGCTAGGGAGTTGTTGAATGAAAGAGTTTGTTTATAAACATGTTATCAATCAGACATCTCGATCTTACCTTCAATCGCACGGAAATGGAATTTTTTTTCCATTTGCTAACAAGTATTTTTTGATGGCGAATCGGATACGAGTGATGACGCTAGTACAAGTGAGAGTGAGGAGGAATTGGGAAACGTCGATGAGGTGGATTTATTAGTAATTTATGCCATCAAATGATGGAGGCGAGGGGAAATCTGGCATTGAAGCCACGGATTCTATCTTACGTAGAAAATTTGGTGGGGAATTACAGTGCACTAACGTTCTCAAGTAATTTCAAATATTGTCATTGATAAGCCTGATCTTATTTAAAATAATAAATCAATTGTGTGGCGGGCAATGCAGCTACCGTCCATGACGTGCGGGTGTTAAAAAATTCACGGCTCTCATACATTTGAACCATCAAGAGGAATTCTTTCCCAATGATACCCACATCATTGCAGACTCTGATTATAGAATCGATGAAATTTGATGGTACTATTCAGAGATTTTACGGGTCTTGATGCGAAACGAAAAGATGAACTACACTGCGGGATGACTTTGCGTCAGAAACTCTTCAATACTAAGTTTTCGAGGGCTCGAAAAGTAATAAATGATAAAATATTAAGAGACAAATTCAAATTAATTATATGTGGAAAAGATAACGGTATTCATCTTGGCTTTTTGTGCGCTCCATAATAATTGTGAAGAAAGAGGAGGCGAAGCGCCCGATGTAGCTCCAACTGACGTGGAAAGAGTACCGATTAAATTTAATGAAAACATAATTAGGATGAGAGGGGTGAATAGGTAAAAGGCAGAGAATCATGATTATGAATTACCTCAGGATTAATTACATTTATATATATCTAAGCAATTAAATAGGTACATTATAATTATAATACAATAACAAATTACAAGAACTTGTCATAAAAATGCATTGAAACTCTTCTTACTTATTTCATATCAATTACGTTAAAAATATTATGAACACCCAATTAAAAAATGTCACTGATTTTGAAAAATTAGTTTCTTCATCTAATCTATCACTGTTCTTTGCAATTCCATTTTCTCCTCGAGCCTTTGCCGCTTCTCTTCATCTAATTTTTTCCCTTTCCTCCGTCGCCTTTTTTCTTTCTTCCCACTCTATTTCGCGCTCCCGCTTGTTATTTTCCTTTTCCTGGTTGATATCTTTAATGAACTCCTCAATTATTACATCGACTCGCCTCTTCTTTGGCATTGCTTGGGAAAAATGAATTGATAGAGATTACCACAGGAAATAATGTTACTTTAGGGACTTCTAAGCTAATTAATTCAATAACCTAAAGTATCGTCACAGTAAACACACTATTAAATAGAAACATCATCAATCACTATAACGCTAAAGTCATTAATATCTCTTCAAATAGTTCATCGTTTCTATTCACTTACTTTCTGCAGATTTTGACGGCCCTTCACGGCATGGCGGCTTCCTTTAACCGATCGGGCATCCAAATTGAATAATATTTTTCTCTCCATTACTTTCAATTATTAACCAAAACCTTTCTCAGCTACGCGGGTAATGTCTTCTATTCCACAGCTTTATTTATTTATCTCACCAGTGCATAGTAACCGTGATAATATCGCAAACGATATATCGCATTCGCTCCAAACACTTCACGTAAATGCTGGGGCGTTTGGAGCTATCAAACTTGATAATTTATGCTCGCTCCCGGGCCCCGCCTTCTGTGCTTCAGAGCCCTCCAAAGCGTGAAACGGACCGACCTGAGGCGCTTGAAGTGGCTTGAAGCGTGAAACGGACCGCGACCTTGTATATGCCTTTGAAATCTTTTCTATCAATGCAGTTTGTGATACCAGCGAAGCTTCAAATTATACACATGAGTTTTTTTTAATTTTTTGGATTTGCCAGGCATACCTTCGCACCGTTTACAACAAGGTTGGATCTCCAGTTAAATATGCTTCATATTTTAAACCCACCACAGCTGTGCAATGGCATGCGATTAGTCATTAAAAAATTGATGGAAAACTTTGTCGAAAATTTTGAATGGAATGTTCTTAGGAGAATATGTATTACAACCACGAATCCCTATTATTCCGACGGATGTACCAATCGAATATAAACGGTTTAAATTTCCAATTAGATTGGCATTCGCAATGATAATCAATAGGTCTCAAGGTCAAACGATGTCTGTTTGTGGCTTAGATTTGGACACACCGTGTGTTTCACATGGAAAATTATGCGCGGCATGTTCTTGCGTTGGTGAACCATACAGTTGGTTTCTGTTGGCTAAAGATGGACTCACTTAAAACATCATACATTCCATTGCATGGAGAGACTGATAATGTTTCTTTTTTTATTTCCATAATATGTGATAGAGGTATAATTTTTGATTTATTGGTTAAGATAATAAGAGTACAATGAATTCAAAATATGAATGTTTGGTGATTTGTTGTTTTTATAGGTCGTCATCATTCACAGCGCCGCATTCCTCTTTAAGTCACGTACCACATCCCCGCACACTTACAATAATTCAGTTATTTTTTATTTGACCACCAAAATATTCACTAGAAATGCTTTCTATGGTAAAACAATTTTTGCCAGGTCAGTTACTTTTTCATTTAATTGAGACAATCACATAAAGCGTGAACAATGTTGCGTTAATCGACAGCAGTACCCCCACCTGATCCTCCGCTTCATCCCACCTATTGTTTACACCAGGAAGCTCGCTCTACCCAGACCCCTACCATCATGTGCTAGTGGACAACCCGAAGCATTTTTCAATATTCACTTGCTTCTAGCCCAGATTCTTTTCTTCATCTTTAATTATTTTCAGTCCATCTCATAAAGTTCTCAATAGTTTCTTCGGGGGGGCAATGGTCTGAAGACAAACAAAAATGAAACTAATGAAAAAGATACCTGACTTTATTAAACCCTCACAGAAAACATTTGGTGGTTTCAAGTCAACCCACTCTGGAAATTAAGGAACCACTAGTACGAAGTGAAGTTTGGAACTGATGATATCGCGTACACTGAGCCAACTGCAGAGGGTGAAGCATGACCATATGGCTGCACCATGAAATTTTTTGTCCTAAAGAGAAGGCAACTAAACCATTCATTTCTTAGTAGCATAGCACCAAATAATTAGATGAATTCGACTTGCTAACAAGATATCCTGAGACGATATCCCATTATCAGTAACTCTGACAATTAAGACTTATAGTATAACTCCTAAATTGTAGCCTGATATCCTATTTTCGGGGAAAAAAATGCCACATAAACTGCCAGTAAGCTGCAGCAAGGATATCCAGTATCTCCAGAAAGCTAGAAGTCTCCATTATATTTTTTTTTACAATTTCCTTGCCTGAAATGGTTAAATAATGTCAGAAATACATTGGGGTAGGTCTCATTCTTTTTTGAACCATGTGCACATTATGAATATTTCAATCTTATAAAAGTATGATACCAATGGGCGAAATTCAATGTTTGACGCCTTTTGGGCTAATAGGTGATCCATGCATCAGTTGACCTCCAGAAACTGGAAATTTTGAAGGAGGTAGGCTGAAAAAGTTCAGTGGCGAGAAAGGGGGAAGGGTTAAACAGGTTTCTGTTGTTCTCGTGTAACTTGATATTTTCTTTCCAAGCTAAAGTCTTCGTGATACGGTCCCTGCGAGAGCTGGGACCTTTTGTTTGATTTCGGAGAAAAGGAAAGCGTCAGAGGGGGGAGGCGAGTGCTGAATGGAGGGGGGTAATGGATCTTGGGAAATGCGTTAATGTTACTTTCCTGATCGTGAGCTCACTATGGTAGCTCCACCTCTAGGGGAAGATTCAAACTATGTGCCTGCCGTTATTAGCCATAAATGACACATTGTATTTATTTCGTCTCGTTTTCGTCAAACAATGGGATGGATGTGGGAAAATTATATGTCAGGACTGCAATCTTCAAATGATCAATGCGGGAAAACGATACCTCGGGGAATGATTGATGCGGGAAAAAATTACATTGTCTGTATGGAACTTTATTTGGGACCAGGGATGAAGAATGATGAATGTGGGAAAACAATCAATGAGGGAACGATGGATCGGGGTTTGTCTGTATTTTAGTGGGAATATTAGAAACATCATTTATCACTGAGTTATTACCAAAAGTTCTAAGCCATTGAAACGTGGACAGCAGTTTAGCCAGTGTTGAGGTAGGCTCCTTCAGGTTGGGTCAGTCAGACTTATTTATCTGACCTGATTGAGAAACCAACCTAAGCACCATGAAAACTTGCTCAACACAATGAAGACATGCCTAGTAAATCCTGTATGTTGCAGTACTTCATCTAAATCTTCCTTTAGAAGCATACCAAGGATTTCAAAGCTATGCAAACAGCAATCTGGTGACTGGTTTTCCGTTAATAAACTACTAGTAAATTGTTTAAAAAAAAAGCATTTTTTGATGCGTAACAACATTTTTAGTGAAATAGAAACTTCTGTTAAGGTACATAATTTTCATATGGATAGTAAGCTTACCTGGAATGGCCATATTTCTACATTTGGTAGAAAAAAATTAAAAGTCACCGTTCCTTATTAGAAGACTTAACCCCTTCACTGACGGATATTTCTCAACAAATATCACAAAAAATGTCATATTATTTTATTACGTTTTTTAATTATTTACAGGTAGATATTAAATAAAAAACATTCATTTAAGTGTTTTACGAAGTCATTTATTTTAAAATTTACTCTTATTATATCACTTTTTAAAAAATTTCATGTATTCTTGCATAAAAATCAAGTAAAATATTTCACAATAAATATAGTCACAAAAATTACTCACTATAAAAACAGACGATGGAGTTAGAAAAATATTAATATAAACTCCAAATTTGAAACGGTAAAATATTATATAAACTAAAAGTCTATTTTTGTGTGGTATTCTTTGAAACACCCACATTACAGTCAGGGCAAAAATTGCGACTCTCCCTCCTCACCATTTTTCCACGCGCATCTCGCTTTCGGGAGCACACGGCACACTTCCGAGTTGGGTTTGACTTATTTTCCGTGGGTGGGATTATGTCTGGGAAATGCCTCTCGGTAATTCAGAGGGGATGGGCTTTTGCAGGTGGCCTACCTGCCTTAGGGGAGGGAACACTTGGGAAGTACAGTTCAATCATTTTATCTATTAGGTCCAGCCTGTATTGCAAATGTGTTTTATCACCACCTGTTTTTCCACATAAAACATATGAATTCCATAAGCAAATTTCCATCAAATGAAAAAATAATTTTTTACAATATTTTTTCCCTCTTTTTCTTGGGATTGGATAGTCAGCCAAATGCTGATCTACCCTGTCAACACCCCGCATTGCCTCATTGTAATTGATGACTACCTTTGGTTTCATAACCACTGCCCCCCTTTTCTGCACCTCTCTCATTTCCCTATTGTGAACTGTAGAGAGTAACGTTACTTCCTTTTTGTTCTTCCAGGGAAGAACCAAAATTTTTCCTTTACGGAAAGCTGCCACATCTCCTTTCTTCATTTTTTTCTTCTTCAGCCCCTCTGGCATCCCCTTTCCTGTTCTGCACACAGTTCCATAAGTATCACAAGAATGGGAAACTAGTTCCTCGGCTAGTTGTGGAGAGGTATAAAAATTGTCTGTCGTGACGCAATACCCTTTTTCAAATAGTGGTTTCATCAGTGACAATACCACTTGGGAGGACATTGGCTTACTTTCAAAGTCTTTGTCAAGAGTAGTGCCTTTCCCGGTATAAATGATTGTTGACCAGACGTATCCAGTGCTGGACTCGCAGAGAACAAAAGTTTTTATGCCGAATCTAGCTCTTTGTACAGTAATTCGCAGAGGAAATAAATGTTAGCTGTGAACACTCCAAAAGACTCCGTAGAACTGACACTAGAATTTTATGGAATGGGAGTGTAAGTAACCCAAAACAGATAGTGGTAAAAGGACAGAGACAAAGAAACCAAAACATGAGGGTCAGAGGCATTGGGAAGGGAAAAATGGTGAGAAAGAGTGTTTTTTGTCATGTGCGGCTGTAAAAAGGGAAAGTGGAGGGCAGTAGGGAAAAACCGATGAGGGTGCAGTGGTTGCATGAAAGGGAGATCGGAGGGGAGGAGGATGAAAAGGATGAAAGGGCGGCCGCGACAGTGCGTAGACAGTGCGTAAAAGGAAAGGCGGAGGGGAGAGAACAATGGATGAAGAGAAGGGATGGATAAACAAGGGGGTTGGGAGATAGAAAATATGTCTTCCTTGGAAGGGAGAAATAGCTGAATAGCCGAAGGTTCTATGTCAAATCTATGCACGGTCACAAATATTGACGAACTTACAGAAATGAAATAATAATCAGTTGTATTTGTAGCTAAATAACAAACGGAAAACTAAAAAACAAAGATATAGTTTGTCATTATAAAGAAAAAAGACAATAAAACATCACTGAGCAAGTTGATTTTCGGTGCGAAGATTTTGACACCATATTGCCGAAAAAGAACATTATCAGAAAGTTCCCGACTACTGTTACGTAGTTGACAGAAATTGCTTTCGAACACGCGACCTTTGGAATAGCAGCTTGGACGTAATTTATTTACGAGGTCCCGTCGACTACACTGAAGAGTAAGTAATGATAGTTTTGCTTAGTAGTGTTTATAAAATGTTTCAAATTAATTTATTCACGGAATAAAGATAATACAACATCCTTTCCGATAGCAAGATTCGAACGCGCGACCTTCAGAATAGCAAGACGGCACTTGTCTGCCGACTCACTTCGGCTGTTCCAACGATTGATAAAAACTCTGCGAAAAGTCATCGCAGTTATTTATAAAACGCATTGTTTCTTTGTTCATTTATCACATCTCGATACACAATAGGTTTAGAAACATAAACATTACGAGAAATAATAGATTTTTCCCCTCTTTTGGACCTCGAAAAAACGTATAAGTTTGCCGGATATCATGCATTGTGAAGACACGTATGCACTCTCACGGCAAAACTACGTACTTCTAATAAGGGGACGAGATATCTCGTCC
Source organism: Ischnura elegans (assembly GCF_921293095.1). Classification (NCBI taxonomy): domain Eukaryota; kingdom Metazoa; phylum Arthropoda; class Insecta; order Odonata; family Coenagrionidae; genus Ischnura; species Ischnura elegans. The sequence goes on along the minus strand of NC_060248.1, from coordinate 3,708,475 downwards.
AGATCACGAAAGAAGAAGCCAACTTGACATAGGACGAGTTAACTCGGCCGCGTCAGTTTTTGCGCGTCTTCTTAGGACGAGATATCTCGTCCGAATCAGGGAAGGGGTTAAAGTCTGTGTTCCTGAGGAATACTTTCATACTTTGCTTTCCATCAAAGACATCTCCCTTGGGTGTAATCTTCATGACCACAATACCAGGACTAAAAATAATATTGAAATAATCAGTACAGTTTAATAAGTTTGGCTCCTAGGCTATGGGGACATGCAAGAGAAACGGAAGCTCTCCTTATGCTACCAAAGAAAGCAGTGAGGCTGATAATTAACCAGCAAATTTTTCAATGCTTATTGTATGTTAGAACAAATTTGACTAAATTCTCCCTTGGGTGTAATCTTCATGACCACAATACCAGGACTAAAAATAATATTGAAATAATCAGTACAGATTAATAAAAACTACAATCAGTCAGACTATTTGTCAATCAAATTTTACAATAAACACCCTAATGCAGCTTCAGAAACAAGCTTGGGTATATATCAAAAGGCCATTGAGAAATGCCAATTTGAAACCAATTATACTCATTGGAATTTGACCTTGAACATGACTTCCATTTTGTGAATTTATATGTAGTGTGTTTTTTTATGTTCTTCTCTGACAACATATACAGTAGCATGTGTTACTCTCATGATAAATAAAAAATATTTTTAATATATATGCAATATTAATTTCTTCCTCAATCATTGAATATCATAAATATGTATTTCAGCTGTTGCTATAGGCGGATCTGGGGGTAAGAAATCCTGGATCCGCCCCTGTCTGTTACTGTGTTCAACATTCCAAGTTGCCCATCACTATGAAAAATCAGTCAAACTAATTGGGTCACCCACAATCTATTCAATGCCACTCGCATATTTCAAAAATGTTGCATAATTTCAAGGATTAATGCCTATTTTGCTAAAGAATTTTCACTCTAATTTACTCATTGATTTTAATGCATTGAAGAGCATCAAATACTTATTGTATTGTATTGCCCATTGGCTATTAATTTTTGTTCCAAAGTTTCAGCTTGATTTTTAATTTGTGGAAGTGGTTTCAGGTTTTGATGACTAAATTCTGTCCGAACAAGCAAGCTGGAAAAGTTACTCGCATAATTTTTGCATTATTCCTCAAAATAAACCTAAGTATCCAATAATTAATTTTACATCCCTCCATCATCATCAGGACATCGCATCAGTTAGTACATGGAAAGTGGCCACTTAAATATGTAGTTTAATTTGGGGAAAATTGCCCATATCCATGTAATTTTATGAAACTCAGCCAAGAACTATTCTTTCCGAAGTGAAGTTTATAAGTGGGTGGTATTGATATGGTGGCTGAGATGGTTTGGCGTGATGATAGCCATCATTTCTCTCTTTCACACAAATCGTGGCTTTCAGCTGGTGGCCATCCTGCGTGAGGTGCACTATTTGAAGTCGATGGAGGTGGAGGGCATTCCGGAGGCAGCCATTGCCTTGTATGACCAGAGCGACACGTTCCGAAAGTACACGTCCAGCCTCAATCTCACCATTGATTGGTGAGTAAATATTTCCAAGGTGCATGAGGTGTGACAATGGCATCACTCATTCAATACAAACTGTCTTCCATGTGAAACAAATTCTATACGGGTATTTCACACCTCTCAAGATTAGAATATGAAACGAATGTTTGAGTGTACCCATGATTCCTGCTCAGCCAGGCATGTTCTGCATTTGTTCATGGAGTATTAGTCTCTAAACTAATAGATTATCTGTATGCCATATACCTGGCTAAAGCTATCATCTTTAAATTTTGAGTGAAATAAAAATTAAATGAGTGTTAATAGTAAATCCCTGTCAATTTTGACGTATTGTGGAAATTTTAGATTGCAATAAAGTACTATTAGAACATTTTAAAATGTGAGTTTCTGCAAAATGTTGTTTTGGTTATATGATCCATGTATTTTGGTATTGTGGTAGGAGCCCAGTTTAATGAGTGCTCATAATTCCTCGGAAATAACTCGCTCAAACGAGAGCTCATAGTGTCCAAAGGTGTTGAATAAACCCAACTAAGTCTCATAATCATTCGTACGTACAGTTTTTCTTATGTTTCTGCCGTATTTAATGAAGTTAACGTCAGAAGTAAGGAAAAGAGGTTAAGAGTCATTATCAGGCATAATCTAGTTGAGTATCAACATATGTAAAGAAAGAAACAGATTTTCAATTTTATAAAATAATAATTCCCCCAGTTTCGGTGATTTTATTCCCGTTCTTGTATTTTTTGAACACCGAAGAAAGCTGTAAAAACAGCGTAATTAGTCGGAATCAATATGTTTGACATGCCGTGGAACTTTTGCATAATTTTGCAAGTACATCATGCCAACATTATCAGTTTTGTTGAGTTTTCGAATGTTTAATCAGTACATCAAACAGTTGAGAAAATTGGCCAAAAGGTTCACTGAAATACGGTATGATTCAGTAGTGGAAGATATATCTCCCCATTGGAAATGTAGTCATATTTCGTCTTCAACATCTCACTGTTTATGGGCAGACCTTTGTTGACAAAACCACTTGAACAGTGCAGATTCCATTAGTGGATGTTCCCCTTGCCACAAATATTTTTGGCTGCTAAGTGTTCCTAGTTTGTTCACTGCTACACGAATTTTATCTTTCTTTAATATTGTGAACCATGTAAATGTTTAGACACCAAAGCACCTCCCAATATCAATCTTTGAAGTCTAGCTACTTTCGCACTCGTCTATAATTTTAATTTTGCTGTTAAGGCCCAAATATTAAAGTTTCCCGGACATGATGCACTCGTGCAAACCACCTAATACTGAGCGTACATTGTGAAAGGAACTTTTTGACCTGCTAAATCCCATTTATTCTACACGTAAAAACATATGCCGTTTGGCCGTGCAAAGACTATCAAACACTAAAACACGATTCTTGCAAAGTGCCATACCCACTAAAGCAGGCTTCCAATGTACCACCCTGAAATTTTCAAGAAGAAAGTTGTCTCACATCACGAATGAAAAAGACATTTCAAGACTACCTCACCACCTGCCAATATCTCTCCCCCAACCCCTTGACTGCTTCACTTAAAGTGTATTGCAGGGTAGTATATGCAGATTTAGATGGAAGGTTGGTTTGGAAGGTTGATGGCACGGCTCACCTCTTCTTCCTTTTAGGTACAATAAAATTAGGAAAACCAGCAAGACTGTGGAGTTCAACCTGGTGAAAGAAGAAATTCAAGAAATAGATGTTTTGATAGAAAAAGGCCAGACCCACCTCAATTGGAACTCTGAAGGTTATAAGAATTTCTTTATTATAAACTATATTCCTTTGGCTAGCAGTATTGAAATAATATTTCTCATTTCAGGCTTGTCCTATTCCTTTCTTTGCTTATCAAGATTACTATCCTAAGAAACTAATTTTTGTGTTAAAAAACTGTTACTGTTTTCAGCTTTTGAATAGATAAATAATTTTATACTGAAGTATGAGAAAATCATCAACTTTTTGGATTGATAGATAATTGTTTATTACTGCAATGATTTTCCATGGTAAGCTTCAGTAAATTCATCAGATAAGTAATTTTAGGTAGCCATGTAGAATTATCTGTATTATGGCTACCATCAGCAATAGCATTTGCTGTACAATAAAAATAAACCTAATACTAACAATATTGATGCACATGGCACGTATAATTTTAATTGGTTTTACAATTAAAGGAGAACATCCTCTATGCTTAAACTTGAGAGTAGCCAAGATTGAACTATCATATTAAAATACATTTTCAGACCTGAATCTGGCTATGCAGTGGAACCTTGATCTATCGTTTTTCAGGGGGATGGGCGATAAAAACGATGAATGTAGGAAAACAATCAATGAGGAAATAATAATAGTAATAAATTTATTGGTGCCAAAAGATATGCAAAAACATATATAGGACCCGTCAAAAAAGATAAACGCTTACACAAGAGATTCTGAATGAACAATACATAAAAGAATGTTACACAGTTACAACAAAACAATTAAGAATTGAGGAATTCCTCAATAGAATAAAAGGTATTGTTTAAAAGGTACATCTTTAATTTAGAGGAGAAATTTCCTTTCACCTTTTCATCTTTTAATGAGGCAGGTAGGTTATTATAAATCCTGCAACTCATGGTGACAGGACCATTATTAAAAATACAAAGATTATGTTGTCTCACAGCATACGAGGTCTGTTCAAAAAGTACCCGGAATTTTTAAATTTCGCGGGTCTGGAGGGTCCGATTGTCGAAATTTTTTTATATTGTGTTGGTTTACATGCCCCTAAAGTATGATAAAATTTTCAGCCATATTCACTGTTTACTTTGTCTGTGGTAGTTGCTAAGGTTCGACGTGTTTTTATGAGCTCGGCGATTTTTGCTTGTTTAAACAATGGAAGAATTGAGAATGAGAAAGAATTTGTATTAAATTTTGCATAAAAAATGAAATAAAGTGTGACGAAGTGTGTGAAATGTTACAAAAAGCCTATGGTGAGTCTGCTATGAAGAAAACAAGTGTTTACGAGTGGTATAAGCGTTTCCAAGATGGCCGCAAAGACGTTGAAGATGACGAACGCTCCGGTCGACCCAGCACTTCAATAATCGATGAAAATGTGGAAAAAGTGGAAAAAATGATTATAAATGATCGCCGAATAACAACAAAAGAAGTTGCTGATGAAGTTGGCATATCAATTGGCTCATGTCATAAAATATTTTCAAAAAGTTTGGGCATGAAACGAGTGGCAGCAAAATTCATTCCAAAACTGCTGAATTTTGACCAATAAAACAATCACATGAAAATCGCTCAGGAGCTGTTAAATTACGTCAACGACGATCTAAGTTTGCTTGAAAGGGTCATAACTGGTGATGAAACATGGGTGTACGGTTATGATGTCGAAACCAAAGCACAATCGTCCACCTGGAAGCATTCAACGTCACCAAGAGCGAAAAAAGCACGTCAAGTTCGATCAAATGTCAAGGTTTTGCTAACTGTTTTCTTCGATTATAATGGCATAGTGCATCAAGAGTTCTTACCACAAGGTCGTACGGTTAATAAGGAGTATTACCTTGAAATTATACGACGTTTGCGTGAAGCAATCCGAAAAAAACGCCCCGATTTATGGAAAAAGAATTCATGGCTTTTGCACCACGATAACGCACCTGCTCACTCATCGTTGCTTGTTCGTTATTTTTTGGCCAAAAACAATACCGTAGCCATGCCCCAACCTCCATATTCACCAGATATGGCTCCGTGTGACTTTTTCCTGCTCCCAAAGTTGAAGAGACCCATGAAAGGTCGGCGTTTTTCCTCAATTGAAGAAATAAAGGCCGAATCGCTGAGAGTGCTCAAGGACATACCAAAAAGTGAATATCAAAAGTGCTTCGAAGATTGGAAAAATCGCTGGCATAAGTGTATTATATCTGGGGGGGACTACTTTGAAGGGGACCACATTGATGTAGACGAATAAATAAATATTTTTTTGAAGAAACGAAAATTCCGGGTACTTTTTGAACAGACCTCGTAATTGTCTCTGCTTCTCGTGTTATGATTATGAATATCAAGATTCTTTAGAAGTGTCAAGTGAGAATGGTGATTTCTTATAAGCACCACAGCACAATAAATATAAATACAAGGTAGGGGAAGGATTTGTAACTTTTTAAAAAGATTGCGACAGCTGTCTCGTTTCCTAGCTTTGCAGATGATTCTGACTGCCCATTTCTGTAATTTAAAAATACGAACAGCCTTAGGGGATAGACCCCAGGCTAAAATACCATATCTTAGCCTGCTATAGATATGAGCAAAATAAATAGTGATAGCTGTTCGTGAGTCGGTTAATTGCATCATGCGTCTAATGAGATAGCATCCAGATGCAATAGAGGATGAAATATGATTAATATGAGAGTCCCAGGACAGATTTTCATTAATGATGAGCCCAAGAAATTTGGTGTCATTGACACATTGAAGACTGACGTCTTCAAATTTTAAATAAAGGCTGTAATCAATTATTTTTTGAGCAGGGTGGAAAAAGACATATGCACACTTGGCTTTATTTAAGTTTACTTTGTTGGAAAGGCACCACTTTTCCATGTCGAAGACAGCATTTTGAGCAGTGACTACAGGATTATCATCATTTTTGATTAAATGATTTGTATCATCAGCATACATGAAAATATTTCCATTCAATGATGAAGGAAGATCATTTATGTATAGTAAAAAAAGGAGGGGCCCAAGGATGGAGCCTTGAGGAACACCCCCTGCCACCTTGCGATATGATGAAGTATGTTTGGACATCTTGTCATGTGTAACAGTTACTGATTGAGTCCTATTTGAAAGAAAAGATCTAATGAGGTTGTTAGGGATGCCCCTTATTCCATAGAAGTGAATTTTCTTAAGAAGAATCTCAAAGTCAACAGAGTCAAAAGCTTTAGTGAGATCATAAAAAATCCCAATGGTATGTAAATGATGATCGAGACCATCAATGACAGCATCAATAAATTTGTAAATGGCAAATTCAGCAGAGGCCACCTATGAAACCAAATTGGCTTTTTGATAGAACATTGTTCTTGATTAAGAAAGACATAATCCTCCTTGAAATGATACTTTCAAGTATTTTTGAAAAGACTGTGTTGGGATTTCAGTCGTAAATAATTGACTTCATTTACGATGTACATAAGGCTATTTATTGCCTCGTAAAAAGGAATGTTAGATTACAGTTGGAGAACATTTGCCGAACAACAACTACTTCGTAGCAGGGCGGGTTATAGACTGAGACCGGGTAGAACACAGCAGGTCAGACATACAAAAAACAGTGCTGCCAACCCTTAAGTGTTTTTGGTTACAGCACCTTTACAGGCTTACAACACAACATCACCCCCTAACCAAAACACACTTTCAAGCCAAAAGAAAAAGAAAAAATATTTATGTGATAATATTTTGTGCTACATTCAACCTTTCCCTAAATTTTGCAACCTTAAATGCACTCAAAGGTTTCGTTAAGATATCAGCTATCATTTCTTCAGTTTGGATGTACCTAAGTTCAACCTTTTTACATTCTACAGCCTCTCTTACAAAATGATAACGTACATCAATATGTTTAGTTCTATGGCTTACCCTTTTATTCATCGCAAGTTTCTGAGCAGACTGGTTATCATTAAAGATAATAGGTATACGATTCATCTTTCCAAATTGCAGAAAATTTGTCAGTTTGTCACAGCAATTCATGCAGAAAATTTGTTAAGTACACCCATGTCTCGTATAGCGCAAGGGATGCGTTCCTTGGGGTCTTTGCGCTATACGAATTTGCGTTATACGAGAGCGTTTTAACATAGGGAAGATAGGGATGCGTTCCTGGTAGCATAGGTCTTGGGTATTGAATTTCCTCTAAAACATCTATATTCCCATAAAAAGCCTTAGAAAACATTATTTCTATATATATTTATAGTTTAAAACATCTTTAAAGATAGTATTCACGCATTCAAAGACTTTTATTCACGTTAAAAAAAAATTCTTACGTGCTTTCGAAATTCCATCCTGTCGTGCGGGTGGGCTAACATCTGCTATCTCAGGGGATCGTAATGCGTTGCCGGCAGTTGACGATTTTTCAAACTAGTCTAAAAACAACTATTGTGTCACCCAGGCCCTTTTGTCGCTCATCGAAATGACAGGAAAATGCTACTTTAAATGCCATTTCATAGCTAGCGGAGTTTATGAATGATAAATCATTTTAATTTGAAGTCCTCCGAGTCATTAGCAGCTACGTGAAACAGTCTTTAAATGCCTTGAAACCTGACCCAGGTTTTCCTTCCCTGAAAATAAATGAACGAGAATGCATTCTTTTCCAAAAGAATATCGTCTCATCAACACTAAAAACTAGTTGAGGGGGAAAGGAGCCACTTTCAATAACAGCTTGGAGTTCATCAGAAAATGTTGTGGTGGCTGCGCTATCAACACTTGCAGATTCACCTGATATCGCCGCACTGAAAATACCTGCTTGCCGTTTAAATTCTGGAACCAACCGGAGCTTTCACTTAATGTCTCGGAGCGATTACCACTCTCGTCTTTTTGTACTGATTCACCATGAACTTTCCGTATGTGTAGACCGCTTGGTTGAAGTTGGTGCGGCTGAGGTCACTGATATTTTAGCTTCGTCTTTATTCAGAATAAGGCATCGTGAGTTTAAACTTCCACGCAATATCGCTTTGACGCTCTCCATTTTCAAAGCAATTGACCTCTCTCAAGTCCTCTTCTAGGTTATGGTTTTTCTTGATAAATTCTTGATTTTTCTACACGCATTCCTATTTTTGGCCATATTCTCTTGGTTTTTACTCTGTATGGCTCTATCTAAATCACCTTCTTCTGCTGAACTGTATTCCTGAGACGCAGAAGGGCTATGACTGCGGGGAGGGAACGAAGCCATTGTGTTTAAGACTCTATAGCGGACCCTTTTATGTGTTGGTGCTATTCATGCGCAACTCGGTCACCGCTCCATTTCTCCCCCGTGAATACCGATGACCTTGAAGGCTTTAGCGTAGACTCTCTACCTGGAAGTCAATCGCCCGGTAACCTACGACGGCAAAAATACGTCTCAAACCGTATTGCTGAAAAAAAACACATTTCCACTAGCCCCACGCTTAATTAACGATCTAAATTATTTATTATCATTCTGTTAAGGAGACGAGATAAATCTTCGGTAGGCCGGCTATCTAGACCCAATGACGAGTAATACTTTTGGCAACTGCGCAGCTATGAATTTCGATTAATATATAAACAAAAAAGAAGATTTGAGGCAAGAAATAATATTAATATGCGTAAATTGATAGAAATTTCGTGTGTACTTAGCGCAAGTTCACGTTTTATCACGAGAGAGTTTAAGATTTTTGATTAGGCAACACTGCGTTGCAATGTTTCCCCGAGGAACGAATTTGCGCTATATCGAAATTGCGCTAATCGAAATTGCGCTATACGAGACATGGGTGTACATACATTCTTTTGTACCTTCAGAGAGAGCCATGTACTCTGCTTCAGTACTGGAAATAGCTACAGTTTGTTGCTTTCTGCTTTCCCATGATACAACACTTTCATTTAACATAAAAACAAACCCTGTATATGATTTTCGATCTTCAAGATCATTAGCATGAGATGCATCTACATAACCACACATATTTAGCATTGATTGATTACCTCTTTTAAAAAACAAACAGTAATCATAAGTTCCCTTTAAATAACGCAACACTCTTTTTGCCCCTTTTACGTGTTCATCACTGTAACATGTATTATATTGGGATTATATGTTAACAGCATGAGCAATATCTGGTCTAGTGCAAATAGCAATATACATCAAACATCCAATTAAACACTGATAAGGGAAATTACTATCACAATTACCCTTTGATAATTTCATTCCCATTGACATAGGTGTATCAACTGGTTTACAGTCTGACATTTGAAATTTGGTCAACACTTCATTAATGTATTTGCTTTGATCTACCAAAATGCCATCACTGGTAGTTGTCACTCTCATACCAAGGACATTCGTAACTGCTCCAATGTCTTTCAATTCAAACATACTTAGAAGTTTACTTTTGAGGATCTCCTTTTTATTATGTCGAAGGAAGCTGTCTACAAGAAGAACAATCTTACTCTTTGGCTTTTAGACTTTATTTCACTTTGGGTCTCACAGACATGAGTAACGAATGACTGCGACCTCTCTCAACTCGTCAACCGCCCGAACAGCCCTCTGCCCGGACGTAACACTCAGCAGCGCGCAGGCTGCCCACATGACTCACAGCGCGCAGGCTGCCAACATAACACTACTCACAGCACGCAGGCTGCCAACATAACACTACTCTCCCCTCTTAGTTGATAAATAATAAAACAATAGCAAAATGACAATCGACATGATAACTGTCGACCTGACAAAAGATACAATAAAACAAATGACAAGATTGGTTTATATTTTAACAGACTGACTAGATAAGAAATGACTTAACACCGAATACTTAACAAAAGACATTACTACAATAATAATGGGCATATCCCAGATTCAAGCTAATACAAATTTAAGCAAAGTTCGAGTCGGAATACCTATTCGGTTTCCTTATGACTCGTCCAGACCTCCGCAATTCGTTTTGTGTCTCCTTATAATCATTCACCTCACATTGCTCACTCTCACCACCACTAGTTTGCAAATTGCGAACTTTGGCCGCCAGAGAATTGCGTAGCTGGGCATTATCATAAAATTCTCTGAGCTGATTTACATGTACTTTAACCACAACATCATTGGACAATTTTACTATATAAACAAAATTGCTAACCTTCTCTATAACCTTTCCCAATTCGAATTTGACACCAAATTCTTGCTTTTTATTAGGGTTAACCCATACCACTTGGCCTACCTCAAATATTTTGAATGATTTCCTGTGTTCTGTGACCTTTTCATCAATTAAACCACTCTTAAATGTAACTTTTTTTTTGAGACCCGACAAAGGAACATTTGGCTCATATGTTAACAACATCGACATCGGTGATTTTCCCGTCACCGAGGACGGTGTAGACCTATAAGCAAATAGACAGTCAAGTAACAGTTCTTCAGTGATAACATTTTCGTTTCTGTGTCTCTTTTGTAAATTAAATTTTGATAACAAATTTTTGAAGGTCTGGACACTACGCTCAGCCAGCCCATTTGATTGCGGAGAATATGGAGGAGTGAAAATCAGTTTAATCCCCTTATTGTAGCAAAAATTCTTCATGCAATGAGAACTGAATGGTGGTCCATTATCACATACAATAGTCTTTGGAAAGGAAAATCTTGAAAAAACTTCAGCCAACTTGGACAATACCGCATTGAAATCACACCTATACCTCAAAATAAAGCATTCGATCCATTTCGAATATGCATCACACACTATCAAATATTTATTTCCACAAAAATCAAATAGATCCACATGAACCCTTTCCCAAGGAAAATGAGCCAATGGCCACGATTGACGGTACTTGTTATTTGCTCTATTCCTTGTTGACTGACAAATGTCACAGGTTGCTATTTTGTTATAAATATCATTATCTAATCCAGGCCACCACACATATGAACGTGCCAATAATTTGGATCGTACAACACCCGCATGATTAAAATGCATTATCTCTAATACTTTCTGTCTTAAACTCTTAGGCACAATAATTCGGTCACCAAAAAATAAACAATTGTTACTTACAGATAAGGCGCACTTATTTCGTTCATAAACCTTCAATTCATCTGCACAAGAATTTGGAAAACCTTTTAAAACATACTCCAAGACTCTGCTCATCAACTTATCATTGCGAGTGTGCTCACTCACTTCATCTAAATCTAACATGGGAGTGGACAAGTATGTAAACAACACTTCCTTATCATTTATGCTATCTGAAGATGGTAAACGCGACAATACATCTGCATGAGGAATCAAAGTTCCTTTTTTATGTACCAGAGAGTAGTTATAAGCCGATAAAGTGGTAGCCCATCTTATTAATCGAGAAGAAGCCATAACTGGAATTTTTTTTTGTTCCCCAAAAATTGTTTTCAGTGGCAAGTGATCACTGAAAATTGTAAATTTCCTCCCCCACAAATACTTATGAAACTTTTTTACACCAAAAATTATCGCCAATGCTTCCTTATCTAACTGAGAATAGTTCCTCTGGGACTGATTTAAGGTAGCTGACTCAAAAGCAATAGGCCGCTCCTCACCATTTTCAATTTGACTTAGGATGGCACCAACCCCAAAGGAGCTGGAATCCACCGACAAAATTAACTCTTTGCTTGGATCATACAGAACAAGCATAGAAGCTTCAGATAAAGCTGTTTTACATTTGGAAAAGGCAATCATACACTCCGAAGACCATACCCATGGTTCATCTTTCCTCATAAGTTTATGGAATGGTTCCAAAATGTCAGGACACATGTGAACAAAATTTCTGTAGTAATTGAACATAGAAACAAAGGCTTTTAACTGTGTCAAATTCTCAGGTGGTGGCATTGACAAAATTTTCTCAATCTTGGTGGCAGAAGGAACTTTACCCTTACTTGACAGCTCAAAACCCAAAAACAATAGAGAGTTGACAAAAAATTCAGATTTCTGTACGTTCAGTTTGACATTATATTCCTCTAATCTTATCATGACCTTATTCAAAACTTCCTTACAAGTAGCCAGATCTTTACCACCAATTAAAATATCATCTAAGTATGGTGCCACATGATCAATTCCTACTAAAATGGAGTCAATAACAGACTGAAAAATTGCACATGCAGGAGACAGACCAAAACACAAACGATTAAATCTGTACAAACCTCGTATTGTGTTAACAACTAGAAAATCCTTACTAGCTTCATGCACTTCTAATTGCAAGTAAGCCTCAGTTAAGTCTAGCCTACAAAACACCGTACAGCCAGTAAACTGATTAAAAATATCCTCAGGTATAGGCATAGGGTGTTGATCCACCTTCAAAAACTTATTCAAAGTTGCCTTGAAATCGGCACACAATCTTATCTTTCCATTACTTTTAGGAACAAGAACCAAAGGGCTTGCCCAATCAGACGTTTTCACCTTAGTAATTATGCCTTTAGACTCTAATCTATCTAACTCAAGGCCTACTTCATTTCTCAATGCATAAGGAACCGTATATGCTTTATGAAAAACAGGAGGAACATTTTCTTTCAAATTTAGATTAACCTTAATATTTTCAATTGGTTTATCATTACTCTGTTTAGAAAATACTTTAGGAAATTTCACTGACAAGGACTGAACGTACTCTTCTATGCTAGACCGCACGGACATACAAGTTTCCTGTCTACTTATTAGACCAACCTCACCCTCATTATACAAATGAGGTAATAACGTAATACCCCAATTTGGTGCTAATACTGACAGCCAATCGCGACCCAGTATAGCAGGACATGATACATTTCTTATAATTACAGCGGAAAATATTGTACTCAACTTGCCGTAACAAATACTAACCTCACACTTTCCAATCACATCTAATAAGTGATTCCCAACACCTTTTATAGTACCATAGTAGGGCAAAATTTTCGACAATAACTGCAATTCCTTTGCAACATCATAACTCAAAATCGAAATAGAGCTCCCAGTATCAACAAGGAACCGCACAGATTTACCGTTAATAACCATATTCACAAATAATGAATCAGACTGAGACTTTAACACATTCACAGATACATTGACTCCAGTAACAACAAAATTCACTTGTTGCTTGCCACAGAATTCAGCTGTATGACCTTGACGTTCACAATTGTAACACAACCACTTATTAGCTGGACACTTATCTGGAGTATGTCTGGAATAGCAATACCGGCACCTCTTCTTCTGACCTCCTTCCGAGCGTAGACTAGGTGATGGCGAACGCCCCCGGAATGGAGACCCTCGCCTCGGCGATGACCCCCTCCTCGACTGGTATGACGTCGACCTCACGGGAGGACGAAAACTCTTCCTCGCGGCAACACGTTCAAATGAAGGCGAACCCTCAGACTTGGAGGAAACCATAAAAGAGTCAGAACTCGAACCGGCCATCACCAATGTTGACTGCTCTACCGCTTCCATCTCGAAAATAATACTGCAAGCCTCGTCGAATGACATTGTGTCCTTCTCTGATAATAGACGACTCACCATAGACGTGTTCCGTAGACCCGACACCAGCCTGTCACGCAATGCTTGATCCAGGAACGAGCCATAGTTGCACTTCGTTGATAAACGCTTGATCTCAGAAACGTAGTCTTGTAAGGATTCCCCTGATTGTTGCTTACGAGAATTGAACTTGTAACGCTCAGGTATAACCTTACTTATCTTTTTATACCTAGTACTCAAAGCCTGCACACACTGATCATATGTAGCCTTAGCGAAATCTACTGGAGCTAATAAAATTTTTAACTCCGCATAAACGCCCGGATTCAGATTCACACAGAAATGACCTTTCTTGAGTCTGTCTTCGGTGCCATTTATGAGAAAGAATAACTCAAGTCTTTCCACGAAGGAATCAAAGTCCTCGATTCCGGGTTCAAATATAGGAGGTTTCGACATGACTAAAAAACCTCAATTACAATCCCGCTCTCTTAACATGGATATTACTGTTGAAAGATAGCACACGTTCGCCAGTTTTCCTCGTCGCCAGATATTATGTCGAAGGAAGCTGTCTACAAGAAGAACAATCTTACTCTTTGGCTTTTAGACTTTATTTCACTTTGGGTCTCACAGACATGAGTAACGAATGACTGCGACCTCTCTCAACTCGTCAACCGCCCGAACAGCCCTCTGCCCGGACGTAACACTCAGCAGCGCGCAGGCTGCCCACATGACTCACAGCGCGCAGGCTGCCAACATAACACTACTCACAGCACGCAGGCTGCCAACATAACACTTTTCAACACAATAATAATAATAATAATATCTTTATTGTTCTATGGGTCAAACATGTGACATAGAACATTGTCAGGGAGAACATCAAAACATACATGTTGTCATAAACTATCAGACAAAAATTCATTTACATTATAATAACCCTTAGGCTGTAGAAATTTTTTTAATTCTGTCTTAAAAACATTAATATTTGAAATATGTTTTATACTCTTAGGCAATTTGTTAAAAATAAGCGAGGCAGAGTGATGTGGACCTCTTTTGGCACATAATTGTTGTAAGATATGTATATTTTCACTCCCACAATCATTACCAAAAACAAAAATATCATCAACAAATATAGCAACAACAAGAATAGAGTTCTCTCTCACCTTTTTATACACACATGGTTCAGAGTTACACTGCTTATAATTAAGATGACACAGAACAGAATGTAACTCCTCATTCCATACTTTAGATGATTGTTTTAGACCATACAAAGCCTTTTTTAACTTGCATACCTTCTCTTCTTCTGCAATTTTTATACCCTCTGGTTGCATCATATACACTTCTTCTTTCAGTACTCCATTTAGGAATGGCGTCTTAATGTCCCAATGGTCCATGTCCCAGCTAAAGTGAGCTGATAGAGCAAAAAGCACCCTCGACGTTGAGTACCTTACTACTGGGGAAAAAGTATCAAAATAATCTACACCATATTCTTGGGTAAAACCTTTGGCCACCAATCTTGCCTTGTATCTAATCACATTACCCTCATTATCACTTTTAATTTTAAACACCCATTTGTTTTGCACTGGCTTCTTACCTGGGGGTAAATCTACTAGTTCCCAAGTATCACTTGCCTTCAGGGAATTTAACTCATCATGCATAGCTTGCACCCACTTATCCTTATCCTTAGAAGACAGAGCCTGAGACAAGGACTTTGGCTCCACACTTGAGCATGCCGAACTGTACATTATGTGATCAGGGAATTCCTTCAGCCTTCTTTCTCGCAATGGGTACCTGCGTTCAAGACTAAGTGACACCTCCCTTTCCTCAGTGTCTTCCTCCTCAGTTGCCTCACCATCACCAATTTTGGAGACTGCCTCCGAGAGAACACAATCCCTTGTCACAACAGTAGGGTTCACCTCTGGCTCATTTGTCTCACCTCCTGGAAAGACACTTTCAAAGAATAAAACATCCCTAGCCTTTGTTAATTTTCCAGGTACTTTCAGGCTCATAAGACGATATCCTTTTGTCTCACTACAATAGCCTACAAATATCATCTTTTCACACTTTGGATCTAGTTTATGCCTCTTCTCTTTTGGGACATACACATGAGCTAAGCAACCAAATACCTTCAAATAAGAAAGGTTAACTTTCCTGCCACTCCAAAGTTCTTCTGGTACACTTCCTGAAACTCTGCCAGGACACCTGTTCCTAATATAGATTGCAGTGTTCACTGCTTCAGCCCAATAGCGCTTATCTAAATTAGCTTCATTGAGTAGGGTTCGTGCCATTTCAATCACTGTTCGATTACCTCTCTCGATCCGACCATTTTGTTCTGGATAATATGGCACAGTTTTCTCATGCCTTATACCACTTTTCCTTAAGAAGTCTGCAAATGGTTTATTGCAAAACTCAGTCCCATTGTCAGTACGCAGAATTTTAATACTATCACCAATCTGATTCTCAACTAGCAACACAAATTCTTTAAATAACTCCAACACATCAGCTTTACTCTTAAGGAAATATCCAAATAATTTTCTGGAATAGTCATCCATCAACAACAATAAATACCTTGACCCTCCAAATGATCTTGCCTCCATTGGCCCACAGAGATCAGCATGTACAAGTTCCAATTTCCTTTTTGCCCTTGACAAGCTTTCCTTAAATGGAGCTCTCCTCATTTTTCCGGCAATACAGGGAGTACAACTTATCTCCATAGCACCTGTAAAATGGGCACCATGAGCCAATGTCTTTAACTTAATCATATCTTGCCTGTTTAGATGTCCCAGTCTCTGATGCCACAGTGCTTCAGCATCAGCACTAAGGTTTGTTTTCTTCTGTTCATGGCGTGTGGTTGGAGTGGAAGTGATAAAGCAGACTTGCGGATTCTCATTCTCTATCACATCCTCCTTAGTCTCCACCTCCAGCCGATAAATGCCACCGATATCCTTGGCCACAGCAACCAAATCGCCGGTAATACTGCATCCATCCTTGCGGAAGATCAGGCATCCATCATCTTCACTAAAAAACACACAGAACCCTTTGCGGACAGTACTACTGACTGACAACAAGTTAGCTGTTGCCTCTGGGACATACAGGACATCTGATATTGACGATATTTCGCGACTATTTGGCAATTTAATGGGGATGTTGCCACTGCCAGCAGCTTTGATGATGTCGTCATTAGCAACAGATATTTCAAGATCTGATCCCCGAGAAGAAAAATTGAGCATCTTATTTTTTTCGGGTGATACATGGTGACTACAGCAGCTATCTACATACCAATGTCCTGGAACTAACCGCTCAGTATGTACCATTAAAGCGTGGCCAGTTTCTCGTCCACTCTTTTTCTTCGCTCCAAAGAATTCTTTCCGTTTGTGGTCATCCTTTTCTGGACATTCGGACGCTTTGTGACCTTGCTCATGGCACTTAAAGCACTTGCACGCAAACTTCTTCCCATCAGTTTGTTTAACAGTCCTGCATTCACCTCCGCGCCCTTTGCCTAATCTCTTACCATAGGCATTTTTCTTCGCTGCGGTGAACAGGGCCACGTCATCACGGTTCTGGACTTCACTGGATTGCTGCCGATCACTCTCAGATAAAAGTTTATTCATTAGCTCATCGATTTTAACAACTTCTTTACTATTATCAATGGACATGATAAACGGTGCGTAATGATCAGTTAGCCCCCCTAGAATTATCGATATGAGCCAATCTTCACTAACCTTGGCATCGATGTCTTCCAGCTGATGAGCAAGATTCATTACTTTTGTCAAATAATCATCCATCGATCGCGATGTCTCCAATTTGCAATGCCACAGACTTCGTTGAAGTCGCAAGCGTCTGCCCCAACCTTTGTCCTCATATGCGTTGCAGAGATTCCTCTAGGCTGCTTTCGCTGAAGTTGCGTTTCGTACTTTGGCGAAACACACAGGTTCTAACAGCATGCAAATGGTTGTACGAGCTAGTCTGTCTTTATCTGCATTCAACGGCAACTCATTACCGTCCTTGTCGGTGTCCGGAACAACCGCTACCCATAAGTTCTTGTTCTCGAGATAATTCTTGACTTGAAATTTCCAGTCCTGAAAATCTTGCACACCTTTCAATCTCGGAATACTCGCCAAAATAGAATTTGTTCCAACACTATCTCCCATAGTGCTCTTTCAATCGCACAAATGTTACAGTCAAATTCATCCGCGATATGATAATCTCCAACCCAATGATTTTTACGAAAAAAGCATCGAAAGAGAGTTCGAAGGCCTGGGCCCATAACCTGTTGGGATTTCAGTCGTAAATAATTGACTTCATTTACGATGTACATAAGGCTATTTATTGCCTCGTAAAAAGGAATGTTAGATTACAGTTGGAGAACATTTGCCGAACAACAACTACTTCGTAGCAGGGCGGGTTATAGACTGAGACCGGGTAGAACACAGCAGGTCAGACATACAAAAAACAGTGCTGCCAACCCTTAAGTGTTTTTGGTTACAGCACCTTTACAGGCTTACAACACAACAGACTGATAGTTTAGAGATAGGTCGATAGTTATCCATAACATGAGGATCACCCTTTTTGAGTAAGGGAACCACAGTAGCCATCTTTAGTTTATCAGGAAAGATGCCAGAGGAAAGAGAGGCATTGACCAGATGCGTGATAGGAGTGAGAAGTAAGTTCATGCAGTTTCCTTTAAGAAGGGAGCATGGAATCTCATCCCATCCAGCTGAGTGTTTTAAATTAATTTTTTTAATTACAGATTCAATTTCCTTTTCACATGTAGGATAAAAGTATATATTATTCATAACTGAATGTATATGTGAGTAGTTATCTGAGTTAATGCGTCCAGTAGCTGGTTTTGTAATGGTATCCAGGAAATGATTGTTGAAGTAGGTGGCAATTTGCTCAGGGTCATGAATTGAAATGTTATTGTGGAGAATTGATTTGGTAAAATTAATGTTCTTGGATTTCCCATAGGTATTATTAATAATGTTCCAGGCGGTTTTAGATTTGTTATTGGAGGAGGAAATTGATCTGATGTTGTACATTTTTCTGGTGCTGTTGATCACACTGGAGCAGTGCTTTTTAAAGTCAATATACTGACGTTTTAATTCACTATCATTTGTAGC
The DNA here is from genome assembly GCF_921293095.1 of Ischnura elegans. Lineage (NCBI taxonomy): Eukaryota > Metazoa > Arthropoda > Insecta > Odonata > Coenagrionidae > Ischnura > Ischnura elegans. The sequence goes on along the minus strand of NC_060248.1, from coordinate 3,689,703 downwards.
TTTATAACTAACCCATAGAGATTTGAGAACTTGTGCATTATGGATAATATCAGGAGTAATCCAAGTTTTACTAGGAGACCTATTTGATTTAGAATTTTCTAATGGAAAACAGCTGTTAAAGAGTGTGAGAAAGATTTCAAGAAAGTTATTGAATTTGTCATTTACTGAGACTGAACAATAAACAGTATCCCAGGTTGTCAATTGTAGAGCATTACAAAATTCACTGATATTTTCAGGAGTGAAAAACCTTTTTTAGCTTTAGTCCTCTTAGAGGGAGAATATTCGGAAAAAATTTCCATTATTGTAATTATAGCATGGTGGTCTGAAAGATGTGATTCAACTGCTGTGCCCAACTCACACTTCAAGTTGCAAAAAATATTATCAATAGTTGAGGCAGATTGGGAAGTTTATCTAGTAGGAACAAATATTGTTTGCTTGATATTAAATGCTGAAAATAGGTCCCACAGACAGGTGCTCATATTGCTAATCTGACTAAAATCAACATTGAAATCACCACAAAGGATAATAAAACGGTTTTTAACGAGACATTTCTCCAAAAGCAAAGCCAAATTATCAAAAAATATAGAAAAAATGCCAGAAGGTGATCCATAGATACATAGTACAAAGATATGACAATTCTCAATAGATAGGTCCACGGCACAGCACTCAAAGTCCAACTCACAGCATAAATCCATAGCTATTTGTGAAGTGGACGCATTCAGTCCATTTCTAATATAGATCATAACACCACCACATTTCACAATTTGCCTTGAATAAGAGGCAGCGATGAAGTACCCATTTATATTAGCACTCAATAATTCATTTGCAGTTAACCAATGTTCGGTGATGCATACAACGTCAGCATCTTGTTCTTTCAGAAAAAACTCAAAACAATTTAATTTTTGTCGAATACATTGAATATTTAACGATAATACTTTGAGATTATGCACTAGTCAAGATTTACTTTGAGAACAATGAGTAACGTTGTTCACGGTTTTATATATATCGCACTATCAACATTTACACACTCAGGCTCACAACCTGAAAATTCATTATTTGGGCTATTATAGCCAGAAGCAGACCTCTTCGGCGGATAATATATACCAATAGCCACATCATCAGGCCAAAAATCACCAGTGATTAGTTTATCCCGTAAGTTCATCGGGGCATCAACTTTATAGGAACAGAATTCATTACCTGACCTGATGATTTCGCAAGAGAAGTCATTATTTGGAAATACCTCAGACAAGTGATCAATAATCTCCTCGGGTTTTGCTCTTTTATTCACTCGACCCACGTAGAGTGAAAAATGACGAGGAACTCCGGAGAAGTTCGAGGCAGCATTCTTTTTCGAGTTGCAGCCAAACACAAGATTCCGTCTTCGCCGAAATTTTTTGGGCAAGACTTTATGGTATCCATCTCCATCTACAAACACTTGCATAGCCGAATTCTTCGCTGCTGTAACCGTAGCTATGTCCTCAGTTGGTTCGACCGGCAACTTTACCTCGGAATCGGAGGGAGAAATAACGTGAACTGTCTCAGAATAGGAGGCTCTGCTACCGCCACAGCTTTCAGTTGAACTTGCCACAACATTACGGCTATCCACGTTCGCTGAGTGCAACGTGTGGGAGACATTGTTCACACGTACCAATTTAGATGACGTAGTTCACAAAGACGAAACTAACCGAGAAGTATTGGAATCAACATTTTTTGAAAGTTTTGCTGATTCTGCAAAGGAAACCTTCTTATTGCCCTTGTTGTCAGTAGCAAGCGAACTTTTGAAATTCACGATTTCGCGTTTCAGCATCTCGATGTCTGCCGCCATGTTGGATAGCGAAAAGTTTGGTGCACGGCAGAAAAAACACTTCCAAAATATAGCTTTGCTCTCAGTTAGCGCTTTCAACTGTATGTCATTGAGAGCAGTACATCTACTGTGAAAAACACGCGGACAAAGGTCGCAATTGACCATATGTTTGACTAGGTTGCCTGTGCAGCAGGAAACGCAGGATTTTGGCTAGTAATTCTGATTTTTTTTTTAAGGATTCAAACAGGAATTTAGCTGTTTAGAGGATTATTTGAATTTTATGGAAATACTTTGGGCATATTGTTGATGCGACTGATATCTCTTTTAAATATCATAAGGCAACACGATACTGTAAATTTTTGCATGCCGTCTCACCATTTCCACTGCTACAATAGGTTTCTGTCTGATGTTAAAATTCTCATCTATCAAATGCTAATTTAAGTACACCCATGCCTCATATGGCACATTTGCTGTATGAATTTGTGTTATATGAGAGCGTTTTAACATGGGGAAGGTAGGGATGCGTTCCCGGTAGCGTGTTGGGTATTGAATTTCCTATTAATCATATATATTCCTATTAATAGCCTTAGAAGACCTTATTTAAATAAATATATATAGTTTAAAATATCTTTAAAGATAACAGGCACCATTAAAAGACGTTTTTTCTTGCTAAAATAAATTTGTGCATGCTTTAGAAATTCTCATCATTTGAGCGGGTAGCCTAACATCCAGGAAAAATGCATGCTATCTCAGGGGTTCATAATGCATTGACGAATTTTCAAACCAGTCTAAAAACAATTCTTGTGTTACTCAGACCCTTTTGTTGCTCATCCAAATGACAGACAAATTTAATACCATTTCATAGCTGGAGGAGTAAGTGACTGATAAATCATAACTGGCTTTAAAAGGCATTAGCATCATAACCTAATACGTGAAATGGTCTTTAAATGCCTTGAAAACTAATTCAGATTTTTCTACCCTGAAAATGAATGAACGAGGTTGCATTCTCTTCTAAAACATTTCCATCATGTCAACATTAAACATTAGTTTAGGGAGAAAGGAGCCACTCTCAATCACACATTGGAGTTCATCAGAAATTGTTGTGCCGCCTATGCTATCAGCATTTGCAGATTCACCCGAGCTTCCACTAACACTTTTGGACAAATAACTGCCTGTGATAGAGGGGCATCATTCAACTGTTAATTATAAATCCAGGTAATTAGAAGTCTATTAGTTTTTTCCAGCAATGAACTTTGCATACGTGGTGAGCGCTAGGCTAGAGTTGGTGTGGCTGATGTCACTGATGCTATAACCTTGTCTTAATTCAGTATAATAGCACGGACTGTCGACGTCGAAAGCTTAAACTTCGACGACGTTGCTCACAATATCACTTTGATGCTCTTTATATTCAAAACAAGTGATCACTTTCAATTTCTCTTCTTGGTTACTGGTTTTCTTGATAACTTCTTTACTCTTCTATCCCAGACCTATTTTTTGCTCTTGTTCACTTGATTTTTACTCTCTATGGCTCTATCAAAATCACCTCCTATTGCTGAACAACTGCCGCACTGTATTCCTGTGACGCAGGGAGCCTACTGCTGCTGGGAAGGAAAGAAGCCATTGCATTTGAGACTCTATCTCAGACCCTTTCATGCGTTTATGTTATTCATACGCAATTGGGCCTCTGCTCCTCGATGACCTGGAAGGCTTGATGGGTGGACCCTTTACGTGGTAGTCATGTGCCTGATAACCTATGACGGCAAAAATGACGTCTCAAACTGTATTGCTAAAAAAAAACTCATTTCCATTGGCTCCAAACTTGATTAATGATCTAAAGTATTGATGTTATTCAGTTAAGAGGACGAGAAAAATTACTTCGATACGTCGGCTTTCCAGACTCAAGACGATTAATGTTTTTGCTCATTGTGCAGCAATGGATTTCAATGAACACATAAACAAAGAATAAAATATGAAGCTAGTAATACTATTAATATGTGTAAAAATGAGTATAATTTCATGTGTACTTAGTGCAAGTCTACATTTTTTCAATATAATATTAAAGGTTATTTGATTAGGCTAAACAGCATTGGAATTTTTCCTCGAGGAACGAATTTGTGCTATATCGAAGTTGCGGTAATTGAAATTGCATTAAGCGAGACATGGGTATATATATTTGGTTTTTCTTTCCCTCATTTTCTTATGTTAGCTTCAAACCAATGGTGTAGGCTTACAAAATATTATTGCATATTGTTATGTACTATCAAGGGGAATACACGACCTTCGCATCGCCGATCGAGCTCAAATTTTGCGAATCGGTAGTTTATGGGTACAAATGTAATATGCCGAAGCGAGACGACGCACTTCTCGTAAAATTCCGAGAAAAAAGCAATTAAAAATCGTTAAAAATGAAGGTACGCTATATAAGCTGTTATGAACGCCCATGTTAAACAATAGGGTGACAGCCCAGTGGATACGGTGTCTGACTGTGGAGGTGAAGGTGGTGAGATCGATGCTCACTCAGGGGACTTTTTTTTGTGTTAATTTTTAAGAATTTTTTTGTTTAAATTTTTAAAGTTCGTTTTCTTATCTTCGTTACTACTATGATATATATTTTTAAAAGAGTTTTTTAAGATATTTAAATCAGGAATGGATCAGCTTGGGATTAGGAACTGAGGATGAAGGGTGGATAGAAACCCGGCGTCGGCATTAGCCTGCTCTTAACGAAAGGCGCCAAGGGGACCACGGCTTAACGTCCCATCCGACGGACGGTGTACTGCACAATTAGTGTAATCCACATTACACGCAGGGATTGAATTTAGGAATGCCCCTTAATTCTTTACCGAGATTTGGATGTGGAAGGCCAGTACACTGCCTCACCACTCCAGTTAATCCTTTATTTACAATTTTCAGGATGGAACTCATCATAAAGACATGCAAAGCAAAGTGATTTGCTTTACAGTGGCTATTTTCGGATGCACTTTTCCTGAGGTATCTCTTTTTGTTGGGTGGCTTTGTTTAGACAGACTCGTCATTCTTAAAGCCAATTAATTTTTTATCACCTCAACTTTATTAAATCTTGAAACACACTGATTTTGAATTGTGGATCAAGAACTGTGGCATAAATGAATAGCAATTGTTCTTTTTCCAGAAATTCATTCAGACTTTTAAAGGAAAACAGCGAATCAATGACGAAACCTAGTTGTAGATGACTACGCGAAAACTTCTTTATAGTTTTTAGGAAATTATTGTGCAATGCTATTCACCAGGGGGAAAACTTAAGAAACTGTGGCTGCACTTCTACTTCTAACAAATGTTGCTCCTTCAAAAACATCCAGAATATCAATCGATTGCTTGATATTATCACACTGTGGTGGAGTTATGTCTGCATTAAAACTCAGGTTAGAGGCAGCTAATGTTATTTTTTGCTTCTTTTACACAAGATGCCTCATCGTTTTCAAAAGCGAGTTCCATCTTGTGGGTTCATCCTGGATGAGCTTCGATTGAGAAGTGGTGAAAATAAGTTTTTGAATGTTGGTGTATTGATGGTATGCGTTCGCACATGAGGTCATTGAAGTCACCGACGAGGCTCAGTTTTTTACAATTACTTTAACGTACATTTCAATTTTTTCAACTTTGACACGTCATCATAGAGATGTCGTTAGGCATTGAAAAACAAAACTGACGTCAAGGGAAGCCCGCATCCTTGTAGTCTTCGAATCCATGATGATATTTCCGATGAGTGGAATGGTTCGGGAGCAGTAATTGAATGCGTGACGTAAAGTCGATTTTTGTTCGCCTTTTTCAACTGTTTTGAGGGGGAAATGGGGCTTTTCAGAGTTTTCCCCTGATCTTTTTTGTTCTGCCCCATGTCGAACGATATCTATTCACCACTCTTATCCGTAAATTTGATGTAGTTCGTCAACTTGCCTAAAAGGGGGCTGCATGCACTAAACGACAAGAGTCCTCTACGTAGTTTCCTAGTCAAGTAAGAAACGACGTGCATGCAACAGTGTATGGCACGAAAATCAAGTATTCGAGGTATTAGAGATCGTACTTTAAGCATAATTATTTAAGATCTCGAGTATTGAATACTATCTAGTATTTGAGGTATTCTCGGATACTATACGCACGTCTCTACAAAAAATGTTTACGTACGTATTCATCACAGGAAATACCATACAAGCTTCTTGCTATACATGACTTTGAAGTTTTGAATAATTCCCAAGGCTGGGACTAGCTGGTCGATTTCAGGCCCATTCTACTGGATTCAGCGCTTCCGGAATGAAAGATTGCCAGAAGCCACTTCCCTCATGGGTTGCCAGCTAGGGGCTTACAAGCAAACATGATCCTTCCCACCCCCTTAAATGTAACCTTGTATCTAAAAATGAAACTTTAAAATCAAAAATATTTTCTCTATCAATGGGTGAGTTTATTCTCTTCCCCCATACTTTTGACTGTTGATTTGAAAAAATTGTCACGAGGATGCTTATTAACCTGCGAGAACGTTAAAATGTGAGAAATTTGATGATGTAAAAGCTAGCTTCATTTTCTTGGTATGATTCATTTACGTAAGTTTTAAGTAGGTGTGTAACCTTCCTCACATGTTAAAGTACATAGTATTGTCAAGGTGATGTTTATGAGTTGGCACATGAATAGGTGCATTATGCCCGCCACAATATTTTTACTGAACTCCTACTTCCCCTCAAATCACACCATAAGTTTTTAGGTGAACCCCTCCCCTGCAAAGTTGCACTGTTGCTATTACTTATGATTTTACACTTTTGATGAACCACAGTCAGAAGCACTGATTCTTTGAACAACTTTCGCTGGCATAATTAGTTTAGTTGGCATTTTTTTGCCATAGTTTGCATAAAGCAATTCCAGTTACTCCTGGGGTCTGAGCCTGATGTTTTGCAATTTCAAATTTTTTTGTATATTCGAATACATAGCACCTTGTCTTTACCATAGGCTTTTTGTGAGGACCGAACATGTCAATTCATATCATCTAAATTTCATAATATCCTGCTTTCAATAATTGAGATTTAACTGTAAACGACATCTCTTAACTTTTAAAGATTCAGGTCATGTTGATGTATCCATAATTGAGTGAGCATTATGACATCTGGAACATGCAGTCATCTCTGTACTTGGGAATCCTTCCACTTATAATCTCAAAAATTACAAATGAGACGCCAAATTAATTTTGTGACATTGAGCACATGATGAATCTTAGGACTCAAACTCAACTCTAGTTGAAATTTTGATGTTTGCACACGTGTAGTTATTTTGCAAAAAATCCTATGTCAACTCAGATGTATCTCGGTGGTGACAGAGGGGCGGCAACGAAGGTGGACTCTTAAGTTGACTGCTGCTCTGTCATCTTAAGTATGATTAGTATTTTTAATTCTTCTTTTGAATCATTTGATATGAGTGGTGAGGAAAGGGATTTATTACATATTATCCTGATTATTTAACAGTCATGATTTTAATTTATTGAACCTGAATCGATGGCTGAACGTGAGCATATTTATCAGCCAATGTTATGCAACGCTGAGTGTAAATCGATTGCAGAGCTGTGGTCGTACGTGTGCTGCCTGAGGCGCCTTGTGCAAAGCTTGGAGGAGCGGGTGCAGCGCACTCAGGACAATGTGGAGCAGGTGCGCAGGAGCATGGCCCCCTGGGGACGGGCGCCTCTCTTTGAGCGCAAGGACGGCAAGAAGACCACCCTCATGTTCCTCGAGGAGAACTACGACTGCAAAACCAAAAGGTCTCTTCCCTTCCCACTCTGTTGTGATTGTTTTTGTTTGAATATGGCTGGTAATCTCCCAACTATCGTATTACTGTATTCATTTGTTTTTTTTGTTCTTCACCGGAAGTTTGTTCTTTTAATAAATTGCAGTTTCGCCATGTTATTCAACACGTGTGGTCGTGTTCATTTACCACTCCTCCTGAATCTAAAACCATCGTCCCCCCAGTAACTATTTACAACAGGTTATGGGCCCATCGCACTTTCCACTGCGCTGCTGAATTCAGATTTCTTTATTTTTGTGGTAAACCGTGTGGTAGCAAAGATGCAAGAATCTCAGGTCACTTCGCAGGCGTATGGTTTCGAAAAACTCGTTGGGCGGAAAAACTATTATGACTGGTCGTTCGCGATGACGAACTATTTACGTCGTAATGGATTGTGGAGTTGTGTCCAGGGAAGTGATAATGGCGAAGGTAAAGAACGTAGGGACGAGAAAGCTTTAGCAGACATTTGCCTTATGGTGCAGCCTGTGGTATATCCTCATGTAAGGCCAGCTAAAACGGCAAAGGATGCCTGGAATGCTTTATCCAAGGCATATGAGGATAAAGGCAAGTGGCGGTATGTATCCCTGCTTCGTTCTATGTGCCAAATGAGGCTCGAAAAGTTTGAAACCATGGACACTTATATCAGCGAGGTGATAATGTTGGCACACAAGCTCGAGGGTATCGGTGAGCCGATGGCGGAAAACTTTGTTGCAGCAATGTTGCTTCAGGGGCTGCCAAATTCGTATGACAATCTTGTCATGGCCATCACGAGTGGGGAGAATGTCTTAAATTTGGATCGTGTGAAGACGATTTTGCTAGACGAAAGCTACCGGAAGAGCGTGAGTGCCGGTCAAAATGCGAGTGTTCCCGAAACCACTGCCCTGTATTCCAAGGGCAAGAAGTACAACTCTTCGACCATGGCTGGGAGTTCATCAGTTGTGAAGGCGTGGAAGTGCTGGAACTGTGGTGAAAAGGGGCATCTTAAAACACAATGCCCGCAGTCGCAGAAGAAGAGGGATCCGAACGAGAACAGAGCCGAGGTTAAGGGAGAGAAGAAAGGAGAAAATAGGAAACCGCTGAGAAGTCTTCTGTGTGCCCTGTCGGCTGCATCGTGTGACTCAGATTGGTTTGTAGATTCCGGAGCATCCGTGCATATGTCACCCCATGAAGACCGTATGCATGATTATTGTCGTGACGTTGACAGTCATATTGAGATTACTGTCGGAAATAACGGTAAGCTTAAAAGCAGAGGTGTTGGATCTGTGAACCTAAATGTAAGTGATCACATTTGTGAACTTAAACATGTTGTGCATGTTCCTGGATTGAAAGAAAATTTGATTTCTGTAAGTCAAGTTGCCGACAAAGGGATCACTGTTGTTTATGATAAAAAGGGTTGTAAAATGTATGATGATGACTTTGTCTGTAATGGTACAGAACTAGCTACTGCAAGTAGAACGAGTAATGGGTTATACCGTTTGGATGTTAAATCAAAGCAGGCATTTGTGTGCAATATTAATGATTATGAATTGTGGCATCAAAGAATGGGTCATTTGGGTATGCAAAATATGATATTGTTGCGGGATAAATTAAGTGATTGCATTGATTTCAAGTATGAACCTGCTGATGATTGTAATGCTTGTGTTCTTGGAAAACAGCACAGAAATCCTTTTCCTAAGGAAGGAGGTACTAGGGCAGATGAGGTACTAGGTCTTGTTCACTCTGATCTGTGTGATTTTGGTTCTAATGTAAAGTCATGGAGTGGGTCAAGGTACATTCTTACTTTGATAGATGATTTCTCTCGCAGAACGACTGTTTATTTCTTAAAGAGCAAGTCTGAAACCAAGCAGAGAGTGATTGATTTTGTAAATATGGCTGAAAATGTAACTGGTAAAAGGTTGAAAATTTTCAGGTCTGATAATGGAACTGAGTTCTTGAGTGATGAGTTACAGAATTTCTTTAAAAGCAGAGGAATCACACATCAGAGAACTGTAAGGTATACTCCACAGCAAAATGGTGTAGCAGAGAGACTGAATCGCACCATTCTGGAGAAAGTGCGATGCATGCTCTTTCACGCAGGAAGTCCTAAGGAGATGTGGGCAGAAGCAGCTAACACTGCTGTGTACTTATTAAACAGAAGCCCCCACAGGAGTGTCCCTGACAATGTCCCTGAGGTCCTGTGGTCAGGTAAGAAAGTCAGCTATGATCAGCTCAGGGTGTTTGGTTCTGATGCATATGCTCTAATCCCTGAGGAAATAAGGGGGGATAAACTAAATCCTAGGAGCAAGAAAATGGTCTTTGTGGGTTACTCTTCAGCTTCCAAGGGGTATCGTTTGCTTAATCCTGAAAACCCGAGAGAAATTCTTGTTGCTCGTGATGTTAAATTCATTGAAAATAGTTTCACTGCAATTAAGGCTATTGGTAAAGGGAAGAAGGGTTCTTTCAGTATGCCTGTGCCTGTAAACTTAGATGATGATTTGCCATTTACTTCAGTGTGTAATGTCAGTGATGATGTTCATTGTCAGAGTGAAACAAATGCCAATGTCAATCACATTCATGGAGCAGAGAATGATATTGAAAATCTGTCTTTTGCGGATGCAAATGAGGTGCAAATAAATCCTGGAAATAATGTCGATGAAGGTGAAAGGAGGTATCCTATGAGGGAAAGGCAAAGGAAGGAATTTCCTGGTTTTGAGTTATATTTAGCATGTGATGAAAAGGTAGAACCTACATCAGTTACCGAGGCATTAAATGGTACTGATAAAATTCATTGGAAAGAAGCTATGGAAAGAGAGATCAGTTCTTTTCAGGAAAACGATGTGTGGGATCTTGTAGACAGACCTAAGGGTGGAAATATAGTGCAATGCAAATGGGTTTTTAAATTGAAGCGGAATGGGGAGGGAGAAGTGGACAAGTATAAGGCTCGCCTGGTAGCTAAGGGTTTCTCTCAGCGTTATGGTATTGATTATCTTGACACTTTTGCTCCTGTGGTGAGACATGATACCTTACGATTGTGTTTTTCAATTGCTGTTGCTCATGGTTTGCATGTACATCACTTGGATGTTTCCACAGCCTTTTTGAATGGTTCACTAAGTGAAGACATTTTCATGTACCAACCGGAAGGTTTTGTTTCAGATGCAAGTAAAGTGTATAAGTTAAAGAAGGCCATTTATGGCCTGAAACAGGCTTCGCGTTCCTGGTATGAGAGAATGGATGAAGTCGTATTAAGTGTTGGTTTTAAGAAATCTCAACATGAGCCTTGTGTTTATTTTTGGAGAGATGGTGCATCCATGGTTATAATATGTGTTTATGTTGATGACTTTTTTGTATTCTTTAATGATGAAGTTCAAGCTGAGAAACTGAAACAAAAGCTCCACTCTTGTTTTAAGGTAAAAGACTTAGGATCAGTCGTGGATTGCCTGGGAATGAGGGTAGAAATGGGTAATGGTAAAGTAAAGTTGAACCAAAAACAGGTAATTTTGAACTTGCTGAGTAAGGTGGGGATGGCAGAATGTAAATCTGTGTCAACCCCTATGGTTCCTGGCACTCGACTGACCAAGGGTGAATCGATAACGTGTGGTAGTGTACCTTACCAACAAGTGATTGGAAGTTTACTGTATTTATCAGTGTGTACAAGGCCTGATATATCCTATGCTACCAATTACCTCAGCCAGTTCAACAACTGCTATGGAAATGAACACTGGCAGTGTGTGAAAAGAGTGTTAAGGTATTTAAAAGGAACAATTGATGCAGGAATAGAATTCCGAAGGACTGAGAATAATCCGGATGTTTGTGGTTTTGTTGATGCGTCATTTGCTAATGACGTCAACAGAAAATCAGTGACTGGGTATGTTTTTGTGTCTGCTGGTGGACCAATCTGCTGGGAGATTAAAAAACAAAGTGTAACTGCCTTGTCTTCAACCGAGGCAGAGTATATTGCCATTGACTCTGCAGGTAGGAAGGCCACTTACTTGAAGGGGTTACTCTCTGAGTTATGTGGTAGGAAGGGGCCAATTCTTTTATGGAATGATAACCAGAGTGCACTAAAATTAGCCTCTGACAATGGATTGCATGCTCGCACTCAGCATATAGAAGTGAAGTTTCATCACATCAGGGAACTTGTTAAGCATAAGAAGGTTGTCCTCAATTACATGGAATCTGAAAAAATGATTGCCGATGTGTTTACTAAGGCACTTAATGTGACTGCACACCGCAAGTGCATTATTCCTCTGGGTATGGTTAATTGTAAAAATGCAATGTAAAGTTGGTAGATTAAGGGAGAGTGTTGTGATTGTTTTTGTTTGAATATGGCTGGTAATCTCCCAACTATCGTATTACTGTATTCATTTGTTTTTTTTGTTCTTCACCGGAAGTTTGTTCTTTTAATAAATTGCAGTTTCGCCATGTTATTCAACACGTGTGGTCGTGTTCATTTACCACTCCTCCTGAATCTAAAACCATCGTCCCCCCAGTAACTATTTACAACACACTCTGAGCAAGCTACTTACTATGTACTTTATAACTTCATTATTCTGACAAATGCCAAAATGAAAGTGAAATTAAGGCTCACTTTAGGACTCTAATTTTTCCAATTTAAGTTTGAAATGCAGTCACAAATTGCTAACCATACAAGATAGGGTTTGTAATGGAGGAAATTGCAGGGAAGGTGATTGGAGGCAGAGGTGCTTTTGTCGGATCTCATGATTTTTATTAGCCGTGAAATTTGCTGAAGGGCTTTTGAGCCAAAGGAGCTCCCTCCTTCACCTCCCCACCTCTTCAACTCAGCCACTCTTCAAATGAACTACTATCGCCGCAAAAAAGGTTCAGCGATGAACTTGAAGTATTTTTATGAAATTCTGCCGAAGCTCCATAGGGTCGTGTCACATATCGTTTTACGCATTGTTCATTCGACTACAACAATGAATCATTAAAGAGTGCCTATTTAAACGTTAACGTTTAGCTTCTACGGCCGAAAGAGTGAAGAACAACACACAAGAAACATGAGAATGGCAAAACGGTACCAAACTGCCGATATCGCGATTTTTGTCTTTGTGGTAAATTTTTAGTGGGAGGAACAATATAAACATTTCCTTGCATGGAAAGTTTGGAAATATTTTTTTCCATATAGAATACGTAACTTCAATATTCATGTACCCTTCAAAAACCTCAGAAATTGAAATCTACCTTTCAGCCATTTTAAAAAAAATTTAAGCATGGGCAAAATTTCATTTTAAAAAGCTATTTGTAATGCAAGGATGTCATTCTCTCTTTAAAAATACAATGAAAAGTACCATTTGAATATTTTGCCCGTGACAAGATGAAGAAGACGTCCGTTACGCTGTTTTTATAGTTTTTTGCTTGTTCTTCTTCTTCACTCTTTCGACCGTAGAAGATAAACGTTTATGTTTAAACAATGTTTAATGATTTGTTGTTGTAGTAGAATAAACAATGAGTAAAATGATATATGACGTGACCCTATGGTGTTTGGGCTGAATTTCATACAAATGCTTAAAGTTCAGCATTCTATCTTTTTCGCGATGATGGTAGTGTCTCATAGTTCACACAGTCAGAAGGTTTTGATAGGCCACATATCATAAGTTTACACATGCTTATTGGTGAGTCATGACTCATCAATTAATTTGGTAATATTGTTTATGAAGTTAGTTGGAGCTGTGGTTGCTGAGCATCGTGAAGTCACAATAGCTGTACCTAATAGCAGAGCACTAATAATAATAATAATAATAATAGCGCTTGCCGACTACAACATTGCCAAGTACATACTGTTGGTGTGGTAATACTGGAGGCCGAAGAAGACTTGAAGACAATAAATATTGAGGGGTAGGAACAAATACATATGTACATCTACATCTACATAATACCCTGCAAGCTGGCGAAAAGGTATATGGCAGGGGGTGTTAGGACACCAGCTATTTACACATAAAAAGGAAATGCTATAACAAAGTTACGACTAGCATTAATTAAAGCCCTTTATGATTTGGGGGAAAAAGGAATTTGCATATCTATCCGTTCGGCTAAATATCTCTCTTAATTTATGGCTTCCGTTGGACCTGGAAATATAGTGGGGATCTAATAATACGTTCTCCGTGTCGCTCTTAAAGATATCCATTCTCAATTGTTCAAGCAATCTAAGGCTAGTGCCCAGCTTGTATTCCTGTAACATTATTATTGTCCTATCCTATTTCCTATTATTGTCCCATTGTTATTTATCCTATTAAATACTGTAATTCCAATTGCCTGCACTTCTGTTCACCATGAAAATTATGCTGAAAACTCAAGTCTCCATGCAGAGAGAAAAACTATCAAACTTGGCCAAACCACCAGGAACATCCATGTTGAAATGAGCGGCAACTAAAGGTGGGTGTGGTGTCAGTGCCACCATTGGCAGTGCATTTTGGGAAAAGGTGTGAGTTTATCAATCTGGTAGAATCCTAAATGGAGGATCCATGCATGAAAACAAGTTGTAACAAACGTGTGTCCACAAAAATTGGAGGGCATGATGTGGCAAGTGATGAGTTGTGTCAACTGATTGCAGGTACTTGGAGATTGAGGCAGCTGCTGAAGAGGTTGCGAGTCTGTTGCGTGAGAACAGGAAGCTGTTCCGCGTGGGATATCGCCGGGTGGAGCGCAGAAGCGGTGCAGATACTGTGGAAAGGGTGAGTGCATTTGACCAACCCCCTCTCCTGGCCATTTTGAAGGAACTTTGGTGAACGCAAACCTCTCCCCCCCTCTCCCCCCCCCTCTGCTGCAAGAGATTCCTGTGACGTGATTGGCTTTCTTGTAAATGGATCCTTCTAGACAGTTGTGCCAACATTCTGTCAGGCAGTGTTGAATGAATTACAATGTTCCACTTTTTCATGAGGCAACTTGTGTTGATACGCACTGTATCATTTTCAAGTCTCGGAAGCTCACTCTCTCTTGCATTTGTATGAGTAATGCATGCTGTTTTGGGTTGAGGACAGGATGAATTGAAGGTGGGAATGGGTATTTAGTAATTCTTGGTGTTTAGGGAGGGAAGGCATAATGGCTGAGTGTCTGTTTATTGCTTCTTCCTCTTTGGAGTTGGCCGGTGGCATTCTCCCTCTCTTGTAGTCTCTCTCGTGCTGGTAATCAACATACATCGAAGTGCATCGTACAAGTTATAGAGTGTGAGGCTCATCGCACGTATGGCGCGTCAAAGGGAGCACATTGTCACCTGCATTTTCCCCCCCTCGCCACCTTCCCCTCTTCCCCTTTTCCTCCACTCCCCTCCTCCCCCTTCCCCCAACCCATAAACACTCTGCTCAGTCACACTGTGCGAGCAGTCACAGAAGCTTGCTGTGAGCGGTGAGGCGGCTCACCAAAAAGAGTCGATTATGCCATCACTACTGTGTTGAATTCCCTTGTTGCAAAGGTAGGGGCTATTGACCCTGTTGAAACTGAAATATATTATAGTCGATGCATCTAAACACGTGTTGGTGTATAATTCTTAAGGCCAGCACCAGCTATTTCCACCAATAAATATTTACCGAAGTTACTTTCCAAAGAACCCTTGGGTATTATCTACAAGTTTGTGTAGTAATAAGTGTTTTGACCTAAACATAAAACTAGATGAAAATGGAATAAACGGAGTGGTACATGGCTAGAAAATGCATCAAAGCATGAAACATAATAATAACCCAGGAAAAATGAGGCATTTATGCATAACTATACCAATGTTATTCTCCAATATAACCAGTGTCTTTTACGTCACGATTTTCCACGGACATAGCAATAATTTGTCACAACAAATTCCATGAGGGTGGTGGCATCAAATTCAGGTATGCTATCCAAACGAGTGACAACATTATCATCCAATTTTCTAAAAACTGAAATATGTGAGGTAAAAGGCTTGTATTTTATCATTCTGATATCGCATTATTAATATCCCAAGTAACAATCGTGGCACAATAGGAAAACTTAACCCAAGAATAACATCACACGAACAAGTGATGATGAGCGGCTGAATACTCCCTCTAAACAATGTTTACAGCATGCGCTACGCATATTTCCCGACTCCAGACGGCAGTTAAGGCACACATGATGTCATGCTTCGCTTCGGCAGAGCTCTGGTGTCTTCGTGCAGTGGTTGACTCAGAGAAATTTTGCTTGATTTTCAAAGTCAATTTTTTATTTCTCTTGATGATGAACGGAGAAACTTTATTAAAGAAAGGTATTTTTGCAAGTTAATATATCCGTTTTACCTGTTTAAAATAGTTTTTGAAGCAACCCATGCAAGTTCCCCATTCAGATTTTCAAATGCATATATTTCTGTGAAAGATGCGTCCGCTGCTCTTAGAGTACACAGGGTTGGTTAATTGATTCTCTTGAAATTGTTTAGGAGAGTGTGGAGACAACGGGAGAGGCTGTCGCAGGTGATGGTGGTGGTGAAAATGGTACTGCAGGTGCTGATGGAGGAGTGGAGGGTGGTGCTGTCGCAGGTGGTGACGTTGAAAGTGTTGGTGGAGAGGGGGGTGTCGATGCAGCAGCAGCAGTTGGTGGTGACGGTGGCACTGGTGCCGATGGTGGAGAGGGGGGTGGTGCTGCTCAGGAGGGTGAGGGGACTTTGGTGGTTGTTGGAGGCGCATGTGGTGATGGTGGAGGAGGGAGCGTTGTTGCTGAGGGTGCGGGAGAGGAGGAGGAGTGGGAGGACGTGGGCGTGGATGGAGAGACGGAGGCGTGGCGAGTGAAGGCGTGGCAGGAGTACGTGTGCTACGTGGATGGCATTGTGGGGGAGGCCCTCATGTGCTGCGTTGGATGCAGGTGGGTCAAAGCGCCTCTTTACCAGCCGCCACCCATCTCTTTTCTTGTTTGTAGGATGGAGCTAAATAATTACACAATTTGCTGAGAGAAAATGAGAGTTGATGAAACACAAGCTTCTTAAAAACTGTCTTGACAACTCTCATCCACACTGTAATACCGTATACGTGCGTGTAAGAGGTGCACCTTTTTTCCCAGAAATTGCAGCCAAAAATGGGGGTGCGCCTCTTACACAAACTTCTTATCTTCTCCCCCTCCCCTTCACCGGTCGCAAGTCCAGGGGGAACAGAGTGGCCTTGGTTTTCAGTGTGAGTCAGTCATCTGAAACCCTGGGTCAAAAACAAGCGGCAGGCAGGGGAGTTTCTCCCTTAGTAACATATTTTTAAAATGCTCCTGTTTGCTTTTCTTGTAAGCATCGTGCCGTCACGTCGGTACCCCAGAGGTGAACATGGAAGATCTCGCAGGGTTTTTCGCTCCAGAGGGCGGGCTAAATTTACTGCCACGAGTGGGCATCCCGCGGCATTTATACTGCATATTGTAATCGCTTATCAAACGTAGAGAAACGCGTAGTTTTGAAGGACATACCTGGTTAATAGCCAATATCTGTCTTTCTGAGTAATTTCCATTACGCTGAGGACCTGATTTTCCAAAAATCAGGTTCAGACGCTAATATGAGGATTATTGCAACTGAAAATTATATTGGTGATAAAACCTGCGCTTTAAAAAATTTGAACGAGTGTGTTCATTGCTGGACTAAATGGTGGACAGAAGAAATTGGAAATGCTAGTAAGTGAAGAGCGCTGAAGGAGCACGCTCCATCCCCTCCGTATTTCAAGCAACGAGGCTATGAGCAAAGGAGCAATGGATGAACACGTCCGATCTTGCATGTGACGTCGTTGCCTTCAAAGCGAAGAGGCGAAGGTGCAGCAATATGATATACGTAGTTTGCGTTGCCTGAAGTTTCCAGTCCGTCTCACCTTGTTTGAATGCGCTTATGCTACGCTTGTTTCTTCTGAAATTGTGCTGTTTGGACTATTTTGAATATTAGTAGCCTTGTTGTAACTATAAATCTTTGTGTCAAACAATTAGGGCTTAAAAAACTTATATTCTGTCAGAAATGCATCGCGTGAGATCTCTTCTTTTTTTGAACCTCGTGCGTGTCATGCAATTATTGAAAGCTATCGAGATATCTTCGGGCTCAGTAGATGACTCACCTAGCATTTGGCCTCCATAAACTGAGAGATCGATCAAGGTCAGTTGGTGAGACGGGGTAGGGATGAAACACGTTTCCATTGTTCCCCTGTAACTTGATATTTTCCTGTGGAGTCTCGGAAAGGAAAAAAACGGCAGAGGCATTGGCTGATGGAGGGCCGAGTGTGGCTCCATTAAATCTATGACGTGGTTATTATCCTACGGCGCTGAGATTGCCCCGATTGTTCTCCAAGCTCTTGGGAAGGATCATGCTATATGCCTGTCGTGTATTGCCTTAAAATTTTCCACGGCTGCAATTCTATTGCAATACTCCTGCGAGAGCATTTTAACATAACTGTTCGTAAATAGGACAAGCATCGTAGAGCAACGGCGTATGCGAAGAGAGGATCGGAACTCTTTCTACTCCCTCTTATGCCGCTATTAACGCCGCAGTCAAATTTGTTTTCAAATAGTATTGAAACAGGAGAGTTCGATAACTGTCGAAATTCCAGGTGTGCGTCTGCAACACCGCACGATAGTATAAAAAAATGCAGCAAAATTTTTTTCTTCATAGCTTCGATGCTCAAAATAGGGGGGCGCCTCTTACACACGCTTATACGGTAGCTCTTGCATTATAAGTGTGTAATTAGTTTAGCTTTGAAGTATCTCTTTGGTAAGATCTTTTCCCTTGTAGGAATTTAGTTATGAATTGAAGGAGTGTGGGGCTGTGGCCCTTTGTTTAGAAACTGTTGGCGCCTGGATAATTCCAAAAATTCAATGCTTGACATTGGTTTGTTGGTTCAACAGCCCTTTTGCAGATAAGTCGATGACGTCACAAAGTCATGTCTAGCATGTCACCACGTGTATGCCACTCCATGTCCTTGCACATAGGCCTCACATGCTTGCGCCCTCTTGTGAGCGATTTCTTCCCTCAGTGAAAGCTTCTCATGGAATGGGTTGGCCAACTGGAACTCTAATGGCGTTACCCTCCTTTGGTGAGTGGGTTGCAGTTTCTGTGCTTATCAATTTTCAACTGGTGAGAGAATGTTGATCTTTTATGGCCGTACCTTATCTTTCCATTCCATCTTAGAATGAATTTTTAGGCCCTCTGACAGAATGAGCCCATTGGGCAGTGGCAAACTGAAAATGTGCTACAGCAAAGAGAATGGAATGCATACTTCTTCTTTAATGTTCTCTCCCCCAGCCTGGGCTACTTGACGTACAACATGGACCCTGGCAATTGCCTAGCGCCGCTCTTTGAGGCACGCCTCATCCTTCGTGAACCCAGCCTTGTGTTTGTGCCATCACTGGACCTCGAGGAGATGGAGGAGGCCTCCCTCAAGCATTCTCGCTCATCGTTTGGTGAGGAGAGCGCAGGGGGCTATGAGGAGGAGGAGGAAGAAGAAGAAGAAGGAGACGGTGGGGGTGACGAGGGGAACAGAGGGGTTTTTGCGGAGGGGGAAGGGAGGGAGAGGCGGAGGCGTGGCAGTCGTCAGCTGGGCTTCATGAGCATCATGCGTGCTCTGCTCATGGACATCATCCAGATGGCTAGCCTCATCCCTCGTGTCGCCCAACACAAGAACCTGCCCAGCTACGAGGTATGCACATTCTCTCAAACCTCATATACGCTTTCACTCTGCTCTGTTTAAACATACTTACTGTAATCAGTCTGAATGAATAAAAATCAGAGGATGTTGCTGCAACAGTGTGTGTAGCGAAGGTGATGGAGTCATAGTGGAAACATTCAAAAGGCTAGTGGTGTTGGGTCGGATGTAAGGGAAGATGGGCATTTGCACCATCTGATCATTTGCAAGTCCACTGACAGATACGCTCCCCTGCCAACCAAGTCAATTAAATGCAATGAAATGAAATAGGGAAAATGTGTTTTTTTTTTTAATCCAATGTGTGGCGGGTTCGTGTGGAGGCCCCACTTAACCGCAATCCCAGAAAGGCAGCGGGCGCTGAGGACACGGAGCTGTGAGAGTGGCACCAAATTGTGTATAAAAGGCCGTGTCTTGCGGCATGTGGGGAGTTATTGCTGTTAAATCACCTAACTGTACGGTCAATTGTGGGCATTACAATGAAGAGGCCAAACCTGTAAATTGTCAGCATTAGTTATTTTACGGCAACAACACACAATGGTGATAACACCATCGCTGGTGATCAAGTTCAATCAGCCATATGAATTAGATGTTGATGATTGAAATACATTTGTTAAATGTGGCGATGGCCTCAGTTATTGAAGTCGTTGAGCTGGTGTAAGATGTTGATGTTGGACTACAGCGTATGACTCAAGGTGCTAAATCATCAAATTTTAACTAAGTTAATAATACATGTGGTATTAGTAATGGCTCCCCTGCAGGATTATCAATTTATGGGCTCATGACTTCAATAGGAAACCTCATATGAGGTTAAAGTTTTGATGAAGGATTTCGTTCTTTCCCGGCGAATGCTGTTGATGAAATCTTCTCGGGAAATCAGCCGGGTGATGATGGCCATTGCTGCCAACGTTTCGATGGCCTTCTCTGCCATCGTCTTCAGGGCGAAATGAAGACGATGGCAGAGAAGGCCATCGAAACGTTGGCAGCAATGGCCATCATCACCCGGCTGATTTCCCGAGAAGATTTCATTAAAGTTTTGATATTCACTGAAAGGAATGCCAGCTTTAATGTATTGCTAAGTTATGTACCAGACTGTTTAGAGAAAGTGTAAGCATATTTTCAATATGTTACTGCGTGCATATTTTGCTGCTATAATCTGTCAACTAAGTGAAGTGTCCTGAATATAACATAGGAACTTTCCTCATGGAGGCACAGACAACATGGAACCATGTGTGGCTGTATTTCAATAACACCCATGCCTTGCTTAGCACAAGGGTTGAATTCCTTGGTGTCTTTGCGCTGTACGAATTTGTGTTATTTGAGCCCATTTTAACATGGGAAAGATATGGATGCATTCCCAGTGGCATAGGTGTCGGGTATCGAATCATCTATAAACAATACATTGCACTCCAAATGGGCTAATTAATGATGATGGGGAGGGAGAGGCGGAAAACACGAATAACCGAAAAACACGGATAATCCAAACTTTACTTTGATTTCTTGTAATTTTCATAATTTTTGTAAATCAAACAATCTATTATTGCTTACGCACATTGTCTACTATTATAGATTGCTTTTGTGTTAAGAGCTTTGTCCTCCCGACTGTGATTTTGTTTGTGGTGATAACGTCATTGTACTCGTATTCCCACTGCTACTTGTAACACCTGGTTTCCGAAAACCATGTGACTGTGGCTGCGAGTTCACAGATTCAGAAAATTGGTTTGCACGAATGCTTTGAAACCACTGCACGGCGTCGGAAACTACGCCGACAGGCACTGTGCCGAGTAGTCGCGTCTCGATGCATAAGTTGCCCAGGATGCACCTGCTGCAGGACGCAGATCCGTAACCAATGAGCCCGATCCCGCACCGCGATGTTTGGAAGAAAGGAGCATGGAACTCCTGTGAAGGCAACGGGCACGCCATTATGCCATAGTGCAAAAGCGATTATAGGAAACCAAGACTTTTGGCAAATTACCTATGCAGACGAATACTGCGCTATGACTCATGCTATCTCTACTTCCACTTCCCCCGCTGCTTTCACTTCTACTATTCCCTTCCTCTCCAGTTTGGCCTTGACTGGTAACGGCGTAAACATGCCGGAGTGTGAGGAAATCCCCGGTTTGCTTGGGCTGTATCCAACCGAACGTGAGACCACGGCAATAATTGCATATTTGCGATGTGAAATACACAATTAAAGGCTGTAAGTAACATTTCTCTTCATTTAGGAATGGTTAATGTTTGAAGAATCTTCTAAAATTAATCAAGAGTTTTTTAACGTCGTCTACAATGGTAAAGCAGATGTCCAAGTAAACTTGAAACATTCCTTGTCAGCAAGTAGATAAAATAATTCCACTTAAAGAAGAGATTCTAATGGAAATAATTAGCCCGGTGTAGCATTGTATTTAAAAATGCAAATATGTATCTTGGTGATTTTCGTCCGATTTTTTTTTTTTATAAAGATGGCGGAAAACTTCCAAGGGCCGTGAACTCATGCAACCCGGATAAACCGCAGCCAGATAATCGGGAGTCTGCTGTATATATATATTCCTATTAATAGCCTTAGAAGACCTTATTTAGATAAACATTTATAGTTTAAAATATCTTTAAAGATAGTAGGCATGCGTAAAAAGATGTTTTTTCTCGTTGAAATAAATTGTACGTGCTTTTGAAATGCCCACAATTTGTGTGCGTGCAGCCTAACATCCAGGAAAAACTCATACTATCTCAGGGGTTCGTAATGCATTGCCAGCAGTGGACGAATTTTCCAACCAGTCTAAAGCCAATTCTTGCATCACCCAGGCCATTTTGTTGCTCATCCAAATGACTAACAATACTACTTTGAACACCATTTCAGTGGTCGAGGAGTTTGTAAATGATAAATCATGACTGGCTATAATTTGAAGTCTCCCGAGGCATTAGCATCAAGCAGCAACGTGAAACGGTCTTTAAATGCCTTGAAACCTAAATCAGGTTTTTCTTCCCAGAAAATGAATGAACAACATTGCATTCTCTTCCAAAACAATTCCGTGTTGTTGACATTAAAAGCTAGTTAAAGGGGTAAGGATTCACTCTCGATCATAGTTGGAGTTCATCTGAAAATGTTGTGGTGACTATGCTATCAGCACTTGCAGATTCACCCGATGTTGCAGCACTGAAAATACCAGCTCGTCGTTTAAAGTTCTGGAACTTTTTTTAACTTCATCTTTATTCAGAATAATAGTGCGGACTGTTGCTGTTGTGAGCTTAAACTTACACGCAATATCGTTTTAACACACTCCATTTTCAAAGCAATTGATCACTGTCTGATTTATTTACTATGTGTATGCTTTTCCTTGACAACTTCTGTATTTTTCTACCCACATTCATATTTTATACCATTGTTCACTTGGTTTTATTCTGTATGACTCTATGAAAATTACCTTCTATACTGATGAACAACTGCTGCACTGAATTCCGATGACGGAAAGGGCCTACAACTGCTCGGAGGGAGTGAAGCCAATGTGCTTGAGACTCTCTCTTTGACCCTTTTGCGTGTTGATTGTGTTGATGCTATTCATATGCAACTCGGCCACCCCTACCCCCTGATCACCGATGACCTTTAAGGCTGTAGGGTGGACCCTTGGCGTGGAAGTCAATTTGCCCAATAACCTGCGACAGCAAAAATTGCATCTCAAACAGTATTGCTTTCAAAAAACTTATTTCCACTAGCTCCAAACTTAACTCTTTCCTGCCGGTGCCTACAATTGGAAAACGCTTTCCGTGCTACGATTAGCATGAGAATATTTTAAAGTACTCACAAGGAGACATCGCAAGAGTGATGTTTGGGATCTGGATGTTGTTGTCTGAAACTATATAGGTAAGATATAAAAAGTGTCACGCCTTTCTTCCACATAGGCCCAGGTGCGAGAGATATTTGCATGTAAAGATTTTGTGCGCCATGTCTTCCATTGAGTAGTAATCACCTCCTCTCAACAATGGTGGTGGCAGAGGGGTCTAGGGTGCTGGTTCAAGTGACTCTTACCGCCTTCGTCCTGGGTTTGAGTCCCGATAGCAGCATATTTTTTTCTCTCTTATAATTATTGAAATCACTGTTACAACTCATCCCCATTTGTTTTATTTAGTTACTTTGCAAATTTTTTATTTTCATATTAATTTATGGATTTTAAATGGAACTCCGAATTGTGCCTTACCACGCAAATGTGCCTTACCACGCAGTTTTTTGAGGCTCCACTATCAATGTCTTTTTTCCATTTCTGAAGCACCAATATTTTTCGACTTCAACGTTTTTTATTCAAAATATCATTTCCACTGGGCTTTCGCTCCATTAGATTTTCTCCACAGCCCACCCACTGTCTTCCCAACAAATCTCGATCTTTAAAACAGAATATCCTTCCACTCACAATGTCTCCCTCATGACCTGCCTTTTAGCATCCTTCAAAGAGTTCCATCCCAACCACTCTCCCTCCACAGCTAACCCTCAATAATCCCTGAATGAGGCACCGAGGCCCAATTGTGTGAAAACGGGTGAGGAAGCTAAGCAAAGAAGACTGTGAAAATGGCTTGAGCAGGCTGCTGGAGAGCAGGGTCATTGTACTTGAAGGGTAGGAGGCGAAACTGGCTAGATTCTCAATTGCTCAAAGCTCATGTCTCAATTGGAGGATAAGTACCCAGTTAATATTTTATTTTTTTTAGCAGATTCCAACTACACAGAATTAGGAGATGACATGCATGGAAATTGGACGTCCTTTCTTCACTTAGTTGTGTCCATTGCCAAAGAGTTTTCCTGTACAGTTCTAATAATGGACTTCTGCAATAAACTTATCTAAGATAATGCTAGATGTTTGTCATCATGATTTGTTTGTTTGTGTGGACTTCTGAATGATTTTTCCATCATTTTCATGGCAGGTGGAGTTGGAGAACAATGAAGATGTGAAAGAGATGAGGAGCGAAGTGTTGGATGGGGTGAAGCAGGTCATCAAGGAGGTGAGTGTGCCCTCATTTCTCGTGTGTGTGTGTGTGAGTGTGGGCATGTTATGGCATCCATAAGTGAGTTGATTAATGTAGTGCCCTCGTACGAAGGTGATGGGAAAGAGTCACATGGATGAGGAACGCCTTGCTCTCAATTGTTCTCGCACCTTAATGACTGCCCTCACATTCTAGTGTCCCTTCCCCTTAATAATAATGTTCTTTTATTTCTCCTCAACAACTGAATTCAGTGTACTGCATGCACGTAACAACTAGAGTCCTCTACGTGGTTTCCTAGTCAACTAAGAAACGACATGCGTGCGACAGTGTATGGTGCGAAATTCAAGTATTCGAGGTATTTGAGATCATACTTTAACCATAATTATTCGAGATCGTGAGTATCGAATACTTTCTAGTATTCGAGTTATTTGAGTATTCACGGATACTTTTCGTACATCTCTAATTTGCACGTAATTTAATCGCATATATCATACTCTTATTTTTTTTCTACGATTCCTAAAAGAAACATTCATAAAAACTTTGATCTTACGAACCTCCAATTTTTTGGTCCTGCGAACTTTGTAATAACGAGAGTCTACTGGAATGCTTCATCAATGCACTCCATGCGCGTATCAGCCTTAACATTATGGGATGGTTGTTAATTCACCTTCTCAAGACATTACAGAAGAGCTCGGTGTAATATGACATATCAGTAAGGATGCCTCGGTACTGCATGGACCAATTTTCTGTATAACTCCCACTCTGTTGAAGAAAAAAGTGTTTCTCTGTGTACAGTTTCAGCGATAGTTATTCATATTTGTGCCTTCTTTCATTTAAGCGTAGATCCTTATAGATACAGAGTGAGTCAATTTTAATCAGCCTGAGGCGTAGGCAATTGAACTTTCCCCAATGTCATTTGCATCAGCAGAGAGTCAGCATAAGTGAGTGGCGGATAAGAATTAATTGCAGCAGCCTGTAATTTTTGTAAAGATGCTAATCTTTGAGGTGTTTCTTCAATTAAAGTTTTTATTTCACCAGCTTAACAAACATTATTTTAAAAAATTAAGTCTGTGTATCAAAAAGGCACTAGTACTTACCAGACCTTAGACACATTATCGTTGAGAGGTATTGCAAGCCATTGCGCTGTGCTGTGGAAAGTGAAGGTTGGAGCAGAGGGGTTAGAATGTTGTATCCTCTGTTCCAGTTCTGCTTCTTACTTAACATGTCAATAACAATGGAAAAAATTACTTGAAAATGAAAAATACAACACCTCTTTTACAAAAGTTTGTCATAGAGACCCAATTTTCTTTTTTTGGGTTCAATTGCAGACTGTTGTATGAAGTTTCTGTGCATGGAGAGGTTCATTAAGGGAGGTTTTTTTTTTTTTTAAATACAATGTTCATTTGAATGGTGTGGGAGTGGGGATTCATTATATACAGTTTTACTATATCGCCCTT
The DNA here is from genome assembly GCF_921293095.1 of Ischnura elegans. Taxonomy (NCBI): domain Eukaryota; kingdom Metazoa; phylum Arthropoda; class Insecta; order Odonata; family Coenagrionidae; genus Ischnura; species Ischnura elegans. Next base: position 3,664,102 of record NC_060248.1, on the reverse strand, counting down.
AGCGAAAAAACTGTTGAAATTTCAACAGTTAATTGGGACCACTGTCAAATCCAACAGTAACTGCTGAATCCAAAGTAACTTCTGAATTCATCAATAACTGTTGGATTTATAAGTTACTGATAGTTTTAACTAGAGATGTGCGAATAGTATCCGCGAATACTCGAATACCTCGAATACCAGAAAGTATTCGATATTCGAGATCTCAAATAGTTATGCCAAAGGTACCGTCTCGAATACCTCGAATACTTTGAATTTCGCGTCATACGCTTTCGCTTGCACATCATTGGTAGTTGACTCAGAAGAATGCAAGCAGTGCCGTTTTAGGCAAGCTGATGAACTATATCAAATTCGCGGTTTAGAGCGGTGAAAAGAGTTCGACATGGGGAACCGAAATTGTTAGGGTAAAAAAAAATCCGAGAATCCCAGGTGTCCCCCGTCAGGAGTAACTCAGTGCCGTGGGATAGCAACATAGGCGCATTTCCCACGATCCGCTATTCCCTCCATTCAGCGTTCACCCCACCCAATCTGACGATTTCCTCTTCTCCGAAATCAAACAAAAGGTCCCAGCTCGTGCACGGATCGTATTACGAAGGCTTTAGCCTCGAAAAATATAAAGTTACCGGAAAATAATAGAATCGCGTTTCACCCTTCACTCTTTCTCCCACAATGACCATTTTCCCGCATTCATCTTTTCATAAAAATAAGACGAGGTGTTTACCATGTGTCCTTTGTGGCTAATAACGACAGGCACTTATTTTGAATCTTCCCCAGCAGATGAAACTACCACAGGGAGGAACTCAGTGCCGTGGGATAGTGACATTGGCGCATTTCCCATGATCTGCTATCCCCCTCCCTTCAGCATTCGACTCACCCACTCTGACGATTTCCTCTTCTCCGATATCAAACAAAAGATCCGACCTCGCGCAGGGATTGTATTACGAAGACCTTAGCTTCGAAAAAAATATCAAGTTACACGAGAAAAATAAAAACGTGTCTCGCACCCACCCCCTTTTCTCACCCGCTGACCTTTTTCTACCAACCTCCTTCGAATTTCCCCCTTTCTGGAGGTCAACTGCTGCATGAGTCATCTACTAGCCCGAAAGTTGTCTAACAATGACTCTCGGCAATTATTATTACACTGTTATTGGATTGAAATATTAGTCATATGCGCGTAATTTAAGAAAGAATAAGACCAAACACGACATATTTATGACTTTATTTCAGCATTTTAAGCAGGAAAATAATTGCCGGAAAGACGAAGAAATACGACGGAGGCTTAGTATTTTGGCGTAATGCTCAAATAGGGTGGTTTCCTATTATTTTTTTATTGCCTAAATCGAAATATTAATACACTTGGAGTACGTATTTAACGCTTTTAGATTTTTATTGAACGATATCTATTTTTCGCGATTAAATTAAAAGTGAAAATTTTCATGCGCGTGAAAAGGCATAGTTTAGTGGGAATGATGGGGAAAAGTCCGTGTGACGCATTTCTGGTTCCCCCTCCCGCCTTGTGAGGTGACCTTGGGCGAGGCTCAGAGTGCCGATACCTTACCAAACCTTACCTTATCAAACGAAGAAAACTTTCCGACCTTAGCCAGTTTTAATAAGTGATTACTAAGACATGTTTCCCTGAGCTCTGTGCCTCATGCATGCATTAGTAACCTCAGACGATGTAAAACTCCTTTCCTCTCGTGTAGAAACTAGGTCCCTGTGATGTCAAGTGGAGTGGCATCACATCGGTGCCAATGTGGCCTTTTTCAAATGAGGATAAAATTGACCATTGCCATTGGTCTAGACCGGTATTTCGAGAACCAAATAATTTGTATATTATGAATACACCAATGGTAGGTAACGAATCACAATCAATGCCTTTCATTTTCTTTAATGAAGGAAACTACCCTATTGTTTTCATAAAATTAAAATATTCCATTAATCAGCTAAATTCCTGTTTGAATCCTTTAAAGGCAATCACAATTACTTGCCAAAATCTTGGGTTTCCTGCTGCATAGGCGACCTAGTCAAACATTCTCACATTCATAGTTTAGTATTCGAGGTATTCGAATATTCGAGCAATGATTTGATATTCGAATTCGAAAAATCTACTATTCGACCCATCCCTAGTTTTAACAGTTACTGATAGTTTTAACAGTTACTGTTAGTTTTAACAGTGGTCCCAATTTACTGTTGAATTCAACAATTACTGTTGGATTCAACAATGGTCCCAATTAACTGTTGAAATTTGAACAGTTTTTTCGCTAAGGGTCATGATCTAATAATTAAGTTTTTATTGAAATAACTATTTTTTTATGCATCATTATTTCATTAATTCATCTGTAAGTTGATGTGTAGTAAAAACATGAGAAACTTTAATATGAGATTATTTTGAAATACATATATTTAATTTAATCCACTCATTAAATATTTGGATTAATAATCTAGCATGCTGAAAATAAATGAGAGGAAGTTAGCTAAAAATATCATTTTTCAAAATCTCGCTTTGGTGCCTTGATAAAAAGTCCCCTTTGATTAGTCCCCCGTTATTTCTTTCTCTCTCTCAGGCCAATGAGTACTGCAATGGGTTTGAGGTTTACTCGTACCTGTGGCTTGAGGACCGCGACACGTTCATGAAGCAGTTCCTCTCGTACGGCCGACAGCTGACCCTGGAGGAAGTGGAGTTGGTGAATGCAGGCGACAGCCTTGCTCCCCCACTCTCCCCTCCAACCATGGACCACTTCAAGGAACAGGTGCACATTTCATTTTTTTAATTTATCTTCTCCTCCTGGAAAACTCCACATTCAGGGGCTTTACAATGGGAGACTCTGGGGTGCACATCCATGCACATAATATATGTTTAAGGAGTCACTATGCGTAGGAAAAAAGGGGACATCCATTAATTACGCGAGGCCTTTGGAGGGGGAAGGGGGTCAAACCGATTCTCACCTGGGTTCCTGGCAAATATCACGTAATATTTTTTCCACAAGAAACAGTGTAAAATTGTGATCTTAGTAATCTTAAATTGTGCTAGTCTTAACTAATCTTAAATAGAAATAATTTATAAAATTGTTATTCTTGATAAATCGACACAAGGAGGCATAGATTACACTGATTACAATACACATTTTGAACAATCTCACACGAGATTAGATTAGAGGGAGGGGATGGAGCCAAATCTAATACTAAGGGGTTGGGGGGAACAAAAATTGCCAAAATCACCTAATCACATAATAATTAACGGATGTTCAGGCTTAATCTTTTTCAAATATTGAGCAGATTTCTAATTTTTTAATCCCATGAACATAAATTAATGGATTCAAAAAGGTGTTTTGTTTAGTTTTTCCCAAAATGCGATTCCTGCTTCCTAACTTGGCTGAAATGATTAGGGGCAGTTACGGAATTGGCGAGGCAGGTCACCCAGCCGTATCTTTGCCGAAACAGAGTGGGAGGGCATGCTAATCTGCCAAGTCTCATGGGAGCAAAGACAGACTAAAAATATGTCAATAAATGACAAAACACATGTTGTAGCCAATGAAATGAATGTGGATGACAAAGTTTTCCTCTTCATTTCTCTGATAATTAAAAATACTTGTCCAGCCTCTCTCCAGTTAGGAACTTACCCTAGTTGCTGGTAGAGATGAACCATGCACTTCTCCGCATTCGTAGAGCATTCCGAGGGTAAATAAGAGTGCAGGGTTCCCACTCAACCGTGAAAACCTTAAAACCGTGAATTAGCCGTGAATTTCGTCTACCATGAAAAAACCTGGAAAAAGCCGTGAATTTCGCCCTAAAACCTTAAAAATCTCTCAATCTTGATAATAATACCTTCCCAGAAATTTTCAACTTCGTTCGTAGCGAGCGCACTTCTATTCATTGTGGCGAGCATCGTCGCATGGGTCAGAAAAGCGTGGGAACGATTGTTGCCTGAAGAAAAAAAACATCTTTTCCCAGCGCAGGCCTTTTCTCTCCCCCCTCCTGAAATATGACACCACTTCTCATCAGCTTGTTTACTTTCCTCGACTGGCTTGGTTTCCCCTCCCTCGGTCACTGCTTAGTCCCCCTTCCACCCAATTCCCACTGGCTGCAGCGATCACTTTCGTAACTAAATCTAGATGGCATTTGTGTCGAAAAATTTCAACGTTTATTCAACACCCTCAAACCTGTGATTGGAAGACCGCTAACCTGGACAACTTGCTATGCGCTGTGGACACTACGCCCCTTGCGTTTGAACCCGGCGACAGCGAGCTTTCGGCGCCACGTTACTAATTCTCGCGCGTTGCGGCCTGAAAACGAGAGAAGATTTCGGCTTATGGAAACACAGCATTACACGATTTTCGCATGCGTCAACCTGGGACTTGCCAGTTTTACGTGGCAACCGGAAAGTTTGTGTGGAAATATTTGACGAGTGATAAAGTAAAGTGAAAGTGAAAATAACATTTTTCAGCAGGTATTTATCATGTCTTTATATATGTATTTCGAACCAAGTGAATTATAATGTACCTATTTGCACCTATCTAAGACAAGGTTTTTTTCCTCCTAACTCCTGCAGAAAAGAGGGCTCGTCTTACAGTCGAATGCAAAATTCTCGATGTCAATCGGGTTGCATAATTTTTGTCGGAAAAAATTATGGATACCTGAGGTTGCTACCTAATATATATATATATAGCTATACAACGAAAAATCAACGTCAAAAATACCTGAACAGTAATTTAGCTTATTTAATTTTGTGTTTAAGTGAAAAACTATTGCCATTTTAGGCATCAGGTAAAGCGTGCGTACCAATCAATCGCCGGGTGCACTTCTGCCGTGTCCGCGAGATCGCCTGCTTTACCCTGGGTTCGGCTCCATTCAAGTTAGAGCTTGATCAACTCACAAAAGTTTTGTGTGATTGATTACAATTTACCTAAATTTTAACCAGAGGCGGATCCAGGATTTCTTTCTGGGGAGTGGGGAGCACAAGCAAAGCCGTATACAGGATTTTGCTCTGGGGGGGGGGGGGGGGGGGCACAAGGATACCTCATGATACAAAACGAGCGCAATGATAATGTGACCGTATTCAAAATCTTGCATATTTTGTAAGTGTCTGGGGGGTATGTGCCCCCGTGCCCTTCCTAGATCCGCCTAGGATTGTAACGTTAAAGCCTCAATGCCGTCGCGATATAAACTGCTACAAAGTCGTTCCATTTTTCCCAGAGCAACAGTATGAAGGGAACATGATTTGTCTCTCATTAGAGAGATCGATTCAGTTTTGGTTTCAGAGTATTACGATAGCAGAGAAAAGAAGTCATTACACTGCCGCTTTCAAAAGAAAAGTTATACGGTGGAACCTCGATTTATCGTTCCCGCATTAATCGTTCGCCATTTCTGGTCCCTAATAAAGTTCCTTATAGACAATGTAATTTTTTCCCGCATCTATCGTTCCCCGAAGTATCGTTTCTCGCATTGATCGTTTGAAGATCGCGGTTCCGACGCATAATTTTCCCGCATCCATCGTTAGACGAAAATGAGACGAAATTAATACAATGTGTCATTTATGGCTATAAACGACAAGCACATAGTTGTAATCTTCCCCAAGAGATGGAACTACCATTGGGAGAAGCTCAGTGCCGTGGGAAAATTCGAAAAAAATATCGAGTTACACGAGAACAATAGAAACGTGTTTCGCGCTCCCCCCCTCTTCACACCCTCTGACCTTTTTCAGCCTAACTCCTTCAAAGTTCCTAGTTCCTGGAGGTCAACTGTTGCATGAGTCACCTATTAGCTCAAAAGGTATCTAACAATGATATTCAGCAATTGCTAATATGCTTTTATTAGATTGAAATGTTAGTATTTTTGCACGTAATTAAAAAAAGAACGAGACCAAACGCGACGTATTTTAAGCAAGGAAATAGATGGAAAAATACGATGGTGATTTTTGGCGAAACGCGATATCCTCGTAGCTGAGCTTCTCGGCAGTTAATTCGGCATTTAGTCCCGGAAACATTATATCAGGTTGTTATCAGTTATCAATTTACGAGATATACTATAAGTCTCACTTGTCAGAGTTACTGACGAAGGGATATCTTCTCAGGAGTTTTGTTTCTCCCTACTAACAATCCGAATTCATCTGCTCATCTGGCGCTACGATAGTTAGAAAATAATGGGTATCTTTAGGGTAAAAAATTTGATGGTGCAGTCATATGGTCACGCTTCGCCCTTTGCAGTATGCTCTGCATACCCCCGTACGCGATATTATCAGTTTCGAACTTCACCTCGTACGAGTGGTTCCTTACTTTCCAGGGTGGCGGGACTTCGAACCACCGAGTGTTTTCCATGCGGGTTTAATAAAGTCAGGTTTCATTTTCACTAGTTTAATTTTATTCGTCTTCGGACCTTCCTTGGCGGACCTCTTTGGCCCCTCGGAAGAAACTATTGAGAACTTTAAGAGATGGACTGAAAATAATTGAACACGGAGAAAAGAATCCGGGCTAGATGCGCGTGAATATTGCAGAGCGCCTTGGGTTGTCCGCTAGCACATGACGGTAGGGGTGGGGGTAGAGTGAGCTACCTGGAGAAAACAAGTAGAGATATGAAGGCGAAGATCCAGATGAGCGTGCCACTGACGATTAACGCAACATTGTTCATGCTTTACATACTACCTCAATTATATTAAAAATATATTCATTAGACAGGAACAATTCAAGTAATAGACTATTTTTGGCGTTCGTCATCCATCTCACAACCAGTCACTGTGCCGGCGAATGCGGTTGTTTTAGGGACAACATGCACATTGCTCTCGTGAATACTGGAAATGTTGTTTGATGGATAAGAATTTTTACATCAGACTGAAATCCATAATAGCAGTGTAAATGCCGAGTGGAGAGCAAACATTTTTTTAGTGAGGTGGCGTTTTCCTTCAGAATTTTGAAAGAGATATGGGTCGAATCAACAATATGACCTATGTGTCTTGATAAAGTACTACTATTGCTGTTATTATCTAAAATATTGTTTGAAACCTTTAATGAATATCTTAATTACTCGCCAAAATCCTGCGTTTCCTGGGACATAGGCAACCTAGCAAAAAAATAAAGCATTGATCGTTTTTCCGCATTCATTTTATTATCGTATCGTTATTAGGAAAAAAAATTTTTTTGCTAGTGGAGTTCCAAAAAAGGAGGGTAGTCTTAGAATCGTGTTCGTCTTAGATTTGTGCTAATACGGTCTATGAAATTGTTTTTCGATTTATTATGTTCTATAAACAATTTTCATGAATTATTTCCCGTTAAATAAGAGAGAATCAATTTATTATATTCTATAAACAATTTAAATAAAATATTTTCCATTAAATAAGAATGATTAGGGTGGGGGAAATTCGGTTACTGTGCAGTAATAACGATGTGCGCAAAAAAACAATCTCTCGGCGAGGAATTAAATAAGGACCTCAGGTGTCCGGACGGAAGAAGGTCCGAAGGGTACTCGGCGTCCAGGCAAGAGCGCGGTTGGGCTGGTCCTTTAGTCGGCCCTGAATTTTGCAAATGATAGATCACGTCATAACAGATATCACTTTTCATTGTGGCGTTAACATTCACAGCATTTGCCGCGTACGTTAATTTTCTGTTGATATACGGCCAGTGATTTTCTTATTGTTGGCTTATAAACGGACCGTGAATTTAACGAAATTGTGACTGTGAAAACCTGAAAAAAACCGTGAAAACGTGAAAAATAACCGTGAAAACCTGGAAAAAGCCGTGAATTTCATTATTCAGGTAGAGTGGGAACCCTGGAGTGGGATGGGTGCTACCTTGTTGAGGAAGTGGGGGCAATTTAAAAGAGAGGTGCAGCGGTCGGGAGGAAGAGGGGTGGGTGAAGGGCCTTCAGCCTTGTCTGAGACTACGTTTGGGGGCCCTGTTTATTTACGGAGAACTCAATATATCAATGCTGGTCAATACGTGTGCATTTTCGGCAGCATTCAGTCAAGAGTAGTTCTTTTTATCATTATTATTTGATGCCTGGACATCAAAGTACAACTTATATTGCACCGATAAAAGTTTCTCTTCACTTAGCTAATGAAAGAAAGCTGCGTTTACTGTGGCAGTAGGCCATGAGGAGGAGGAATCGCGTAAAACTGTGGGATTGGGATGCAATTGTATGAATCAAAAGAAATCAATTCTTACTCCCACTATCTCGTAAATAACAGAAATTACTGAGGGTGATCATTAGACATTTCGAATTCCATTTAACATGTACTCGTCACAGCTCTTTAAAAACTCTTTCATATCACAAGAGGGTCGACTGCAGGCAGATTATCTGACTCAGCTCAAATGTAGCCCTCATCCATGAGGATTAAAAGCTGGTAATAATGGCAGCTAATATTAAATTTCCTTTTTGAAAATCCTGTAGAATTCTTAAATAAATGAAAATGAGACCAATTCCATTGGAAGAACTTTGGACGTCTCAAAGAACTCCGATACCTCCCACTCAGAATGCGTATAGGCAAACATAGCGCAATAGGAACGCAACGGCATATATGACTAGGGTGACCAGATGATAAGAGATGGAAAAGAGGGCAGCACCCTAATACCGAAAAAGGAGGACAAAGTAGGACACTTGAAAATTGACAACAATTTCAAAATTAAGAATGATAAAAATTTATTAGTACTGTGCTTTAATATATTTTTCTGTGGATCTAATACCGTATAAGCGCGTGTAGGAGGCGCACCTTTTTTCCCAGAAATAGCAGCCGAAAATGAGGGTGCGCCTCTTACACAAACTTCTTATCTTCCCCCCCTCCCCTACTCGGTCGCAAGTCCAAGGGGAACTGAGTGGCCTTGGTTTTCAGCGTGAGTCAGTCATCTGAAACCCTAGGTCAAAAACAAGCGGCAGGCAGGGGAGTTTCTCCCTTAGTGACGTATTTTTAAAATGCTCCTGTTTGCTTTTTTGCAAGCATAGCGCCGTCACGTCAACCTCAGAGGTGAACATGGAAAAGATCGCGCAGGGTTTTTCGCTCAGGAGGGCGCGCTAAATTTACTGCCACGAGTGGGTATCCCGCGGCATTGATACTTCATATAGTAATCGCTTATCAAACGTAGAGAAAAGCAAAGTTTTGAAGGATATACCTGGTTAATAGTCAATATCTGCCTTGCCGAGTAATTTCCATTACGCTGACAATCTGATTTTTCAAAAATCATCTTCAGACGCTAATATGAGGATTATTGCAACTGAAAATTATATTGGTGTCAAAACCTGCGCTTTAAAAAAATTCAAACGAGTGTGTTCATTGTTGGACTAAATTGTGGATGTAAGAAATCAGAAATGCTTATAAGTGAAGAGCGCGGAAGGAGAGGTCGAGGGGAAGGAGCGCAATCCCTCCGTCTTTGAAGCAACGAGGCTACGAGCGAAGGAGCAAGGGACGAACATGTCCGATCTTGCATGTGTCGTCTTTGCCTTCAAAGCGAAGGGGCGAAGGCACAGCAATGTGATATACGCAGTTTGCGTTGCCTGAAGTTTCCAGTCCGTCTCGTCTTGTTTGAATGCGCTTATGCTACGCTTGTTTCTTCTGAAATTGTACTGTTTGGACTATTTTGAATATTAGTAGCCTTGTTGTAACTATAAATCTTTGTGTTAAACAATTAGAGCTTAAAAAACTGAAATTCTGTCAGATATGCGTCGCGTTAGGTCTCATTCTTTTTAGAATCTCGTGCGTGTCATACAATGCTGAAAGATATCGAGATATCCTCGAGCTCAGTAGGTGACTCACCTAGCATTTGGCCTCCAGAAACTGGGAAATCGATCAAGGTCAGTTGGTGAGACGGGGTGGGGATGAAATACGTTTCCATTGTTCCCCTGTAACTTGATATTTTTCTGTGGGGTCTCGTAAAGGAAAAAAAAACCGCAGAGGCATTGGCTGATGGAGGGCCGAGTGTGGCTCCGTTAAATCTACGACGTGGTTATTATCCTATGGCGCTGAGATTGCCCCGATTGTTCTCCAAGCTCTTGGGAAGGTTCATGCTATGTGCCTGTCGTGTTTTGCCTTAAAATTTTCCACAGCTGCAATTCTATTGCAATACTCCTGTGAGAGCACTTACACAAAATTGTTTGTGAATAGGACAAGCATCATAGAGCAACGGCGTATGCGAAAAGAGCATCGGAACTCTTTCTACTCCCTCTTATGCCGCTATTGCCGCCGCAGTTATCAAAATTTCCTCTTTCAATTAGTATTAAAAGGGGAAATTTCGATAACTGTCGAAATTCCAGGCATACGTCTGCAACACCGCGCGATAGTATAAAAAAATGCCGCAAAATTTTTTTCTTCATAGCTTCGATGCTCAAAATAGGGGTGCGCCTCTTACACGTGTGCGCCTCTTACACACGCTTATACGGTATTTTCTAGCAATATTGGCATTTTTAACTGAAAGCTATAAATTTCCATTCAAGAATATGTTTGACATTATAATTGATCATTAGGAGTCCCTTTACTGAGGCAACGTTTAATTATTTTCTCTCATCAGTCCACTGAGAAGAAATAAGAGAAAGTATCCTTTCTGCATTTGCATTGTGACCTGGTATTCTGAAATAATGTTTGGAAATTTTGAGATTTTCCGACTGTCTGTTAAGAGTTTTACTTAATTATTATGGTCACTATGACCAGAGAGGAGGACGTTTTCCAATACTTAAAACATCCACCTGTGCACACCGGACTAACATCTGAAAAGAAGGACATGCCAATTAATCCATAATAAGTGAATTAATCCGGATGTCTGGTCCTACCCTACGCATGACGTCACGCACCCATCTCCCAAAATGGTGCACGTTTAAAACAATGCCCTCTCTTTGACTCACTGCAGTTCAATAAACAAGGATCACTTGTTTATTAGAAAAGTATATTTGTGGAACAATATTGGTTAGCTATAAGATGATTGGGTTGAAATGGCTGTAGAAAAACCTTGCAAGTTCTCCATTGACATGATGGCTTCTACTCAGGCTGTTTGAAAGATTTCTTGTACCATACAGCAATTGGTGTCACAACAGTTCCACTTTTATAGTCTTTGTGATTATTTAGATATTCAAACTGTAAGTGATATACAATATTGAGAGCTTTTGAGTCTATTGTTGGATATTTTGTTTTAAAAATTTCAGGTTAATTTGAGGAAGGGTGAACAAATTTTGCCATGATATAAATATGAAACAAGTGAAGAAGGATGTGAAAGAAAAGAAATACGTAGGTGTGAAAAGACTAGCTGATAGGAGAACTGAGTGGAGAGCTGCGTCAAACCAATCTTAGGATTGTTGACCAGTGATGATGTTGATAAATATTTTATCTTGCACAAAAAAATAATTTTAGAAAATTAACTAGGTATCATATACAAAAGAAATATATAGCATGATTGCAAACCTCTTCACAATAGAAAGATGAAAATTCTTTTCCTGATGATATGAAATTTTGAGCAGATTCTTTGCATATTATCCCAAGTAGATGCCCGTGGTACTCTTCATGCTGTATTTGTTGTGCTGGCTAGATTGATTCTGATATGTTAACAATTTTTAGGTGGATATTAGAATCATAATGTACAGTGATGTTTGGAAAAATTATTTTAATGTTTATTTTCATGATTATATAATTTATGAACTTATTCTTTTTAAACAATACTATCGTAGCCTCAATTTTAATACATATCAGTGTTTACATATCCACTTTTTAAAAGCACCTGTACATCCTACTTCTGTGTCTGACATCCAGGTGGAAGGTATATCAATTATTTCTATTCATACTCCTCAGTATTCATTGAGATTCTACTTCCTCTTGTAATTTTGTGGGATGATAGGTGGGGGACATTGTGTCTCTATCCCTGAGTGAATAGCTCTGTGCTGTTTCAGATTGACCATTACGAGAGTCTGTGCCAGGAGATAGAGGGCATAGTGGAGGTGGTGGCATTCAAGGGATGGTTCCAGGTGAGCGTGAGACCCTTCAAGCAGGCGCTTCTCAACACCGCCAGCAGGTGGGGACACATGTTCAAGCAGTATCTGGTGGATCACGTCACCAACAGGTGGGTGTCCCTTGCCCAGTGGGCCCCTTTCGTGATTGCTATGTTTGCGCTAAAATCAGACTTGGATCATGTGTAGAGAGAGTGGAAGAAGAAGAAGAAGTCAGTTGTCACGAGTAGTGAAGATGGCTGGAAAATCTCTCATTAAAACAGCAGCACATGTCAAAAGCAAAAGTTGTGCCTTCACTTAGTTAACACATTCCATGCGGGCCCGATTTTCACTAAAGTTGTCAGATTCGGCTGTTAAAATATGAAAGATAAATAGAGGGAGGTTTCCATGCCATAACTTCCATTCAAATACTGATTTTTACAAATGGTGCTCATGGTTCGAAAGAGGGAAGCTTGCTGAAGGACATACACACAATCAGAAGACTTAGAAGTGAATATTAGTCACATACTGAGGCGGAGAAAGGGCCGATCGGCAGAGCACGTCAATTGACGCGCTCCGTATCTTGGCTTGGACAGGACCACGTCAATTGACGTGCTCAGCGCTGAATGTGTTAAATTGTTAATTTTATACAGAATTTTAAAAATAATTTCATAGGGGCATGGCAGAAGGTAGTGAAATACCTAATGCTAAGTAAATCTTTATTTAGTGGGTAGCTAATGGAAATAAATATTTGGGATGGAGGCAGCCTAGTTTGTTCTCATCCTACACATTATTCATGCTATGCTAATTGTTGTAATTGATCTGTGCTCAGCCTCTCCGACCTGTCCTGTTTCATCCGAGAGGCAGACGAGGGCCTACTGCGGCCGCTGGTCGAGGGAGACTACGAGGGTCTTGTCGAGGTCATGGGCTTCCTCATGCAGGTCAAGGACAGAGCAGCACCCTCTGCAGCTGCGGGCGATGACCTCTTCGAGCCCATTCACAACACAATTGAGCTGCTCAAGTATTACGACATGGAGCTGCCCGAGGAAGTGCACGTCGTCTTGCAGGTGAGCATACCCTCCATTGGGTGGCCAAGGATTTTGGTCATCCATTTGTATGAAAAAATTTCACCAAAAGGCTTTGATGGCAATTGTCGATTATTGAAGGGTGTACCTGATTATGAGTATCAACATGTGCCAATTATTAGTGCAGATATCTCAGGTGGCAGATTGGTTTGACATGCAGTGAAGATTGCATTGGGCCTGACTTAATTAAGAAGGATAATAACTACTATGATTATCTATCTACAGTAGAACTTCAATTATGAAACTTTCAGCGGAGAATCAAAAAAAGTCTCATAAGTGAGGAAGTTTCATATGTGAGGCTTTTCAGTAAAGGAGCCTGAAATCCTTTTCAATAGGGTCTGCTTTGTTCCCAGGATGCAATTACTCATTTGGAGGCAAAAAAATGAAGCCTAATATTTAATCTTATTTACTCATAAGCAACATCACAGATGACGTGTGATGAAACATAATTTTGCATTCCTGAACAACATTTCCCAAGTTTGAACATCTGGATCAAATTGCTAGCATTTCTGGCTCTAAGCCGCATATTGGAAGGGTGATACTATATGTTCACATAGAAGCCAATTTTCAAAAAGAGTGGCACATTGATGTCAGTTTTCAGGAAATTCATTTTACCACCCACAGATAAACCGAGATTGGATATTGAAGAAATGAGATACCTGAGGTTTTTCATCAAAATTAACCCCATAATTAGGGAGAAAAATTTCAATAATGCATCACGAAGGCTTCACACCCTGTGGGCTCAGGTTCAAGTCCTGGCAGAGGCAGAAACTTTTCAGAGATGGTCGTGTCCCTGCTTGTGTGTTGTATGGAGGGAACATCCTGTGCAACACATGGTTCGGCAGATGGGACATTAAGCCCTGGTTAAGCCTATTGTTACAACCCTCTACCCTCCCACCCTTACGTCATGGTGCAAATGATCCTTGCCAGTGGTGTAACTATGGGAGAGGGGGGATGAGGGGATACATCCCCCCCCCAAGCTTCAGAGATATAAAAAAATGTTTAACTATAGCCTAGTTTTGACATTTAATAACTGCATCTGCATAAAGTTAAATTTTTAGTGCCAAATTGATGCAAAATGTATTCCCAGACAATTTTTTCAAAAATTTCCCTGGACTCCCTGTTGGAAGTGGGGGTCGCCATCCCATCACCCCTAAAGCATATTCCTAGTTACGCTACTGACCCCAGCTGCTGGTTACCTCCCTCTAAATAACATACCATAGATGATACGGCACACATGGCACCAGGGATATTCTGTGATTAAGATTTTTCCGGTGTAGCAGTTGCATGAGTTGCAACGAGTTGCAACTCATGCGAGAGGCGACTACGTGCCGTGGTGACATTGTAGTTTCTGGCATCGAGCAGTGATTTTGAAGCATTTGTGCAAACCACTTTCCTGTATCTGTGATCACACAGCCACGGAAGTGTGATTTTTGAAACCAGGCCTTACATGGAGCATTAATAATACGAGTACAACAATGCTATCGCCACGAAAAAGATCGCAAACTGGCGAAGAAAGCTCTCAATGGGTTTGGGAAGCACTCTAAAATAACATAATAGCTGCAAAAATAGTAATATATTGCTTCCTTTATGTAAATTGTGAACATTACAAGACATTGGAGTGAAAGTTTGGGTTATCCTTGTTTTCCAATTCTTCGTGCCATCTCTCTCCACCATTGGCCCCCATAATCTATGAGTGTGCTGTTGTTATTTTGGCTGCATCATTTCTAGGTGATTTATTACAACATCAGTGGCTTTTGATGATGTGGATTGGAATGCAATTATTAAAGGAAATTTGCGTGTCTTACAGAGGCCGGTGAATTATCCACAAGTTACATAAAAACCAGTAGCCGTGATTAAATCTGGATCGAGGTAAAAATAAGGAAGAATAGGGAGCAAGTGGGAGAGGTTTATCACTTGTGGTTTTCAATGCGTTTGTTGAGAAAGATATCAACGAGGAAGAGCCAGAAGTGAAAATGCATGGTGAAAAAATTAGCATTATGTGATTTTCTGATGACATAGCAGAAACAGAGAGAGATGTGAAGAAAATTCTATAAATTATGAAGGCGTAATGGCTGGATGTGAGCTGAATGTCAACGCAAAGAAAAAAAAGGATTTGTTCAGAGTAGGAGAGGAGAAAGTGACCAGATAGATAAATGTCCAGAGTCTTACACAGTAGTTTTGATTTGGGAATGTCAGTACAGTAAAACCTCTTTACATCGTAATAGAAGACCAAAATTTGGGCAAATTGATGTATGGAGGTTCTCTTTAGAGAGGTTTCAGTAATAGGCACCATTTTTTCAAATCTTTTGGAAATGAAAGGTCTTTTGAACCATTATATTTATGTGTTTAAACAACTATGCATGCATCAGTGAACATATATTTATTATTTAATAATTACTGAAAGCGAGCACTATCGCATAATTTTTACCATGATTCGGGAGAAAATGATGTGATTTCTCTCAATTCAACAGTCACTTAAAATGATTAGGATAGTTGGATACCTTTTTTCTCATTTACTGTTAGGTATGCTCTCATATTGAACAAAATGGCCACAACTAATTATTAACGTGAAAATTACAGCATATTAAAGGTATATATGAAAAAAAAGAGTGAAACATTTATCGCTGAAAATGTCATTCCATGTAGGTAATCACGGCTGCGTTAATGGTCTCTTTTTGCCTTGGTAAGATTTGCGGAGGTAGTTAGGCCGTCTCGGGGTACCTCCTTGGCATGATAAGTGGAGGTTTTACGAGATAAAGAGGTTCACTACAAAGAGGTTTGCCTATAAATTTACATGTAAATCAGATGGGACGGTTGGGGTGGTATGATGTATGGAGGTGTACGATGTAAAGAGGTTCACTACACAGAGGTTTTACTGTAATATAGTAATCAATAAGGGACTGACATTTATGGGCTGTACTTGTGGGATCATTGGTGATGATTCTTAAGTCCAAAAGAAGTGAGCTAGTTTAAGAGAGCAGCTTTAGGGGCTCTAGGAACCTGCCAGCCTTTCAAAGTTGTGGGCCAAGGGAAAGGTGTGCTGTAATAGGATATAGGAAATATGTATGTTGAACAGTCAGTCTGAAGTGATGTGTTTGAGTTCTTTTGAGTGTAACAGCCAATTGAGTTGCCTTACTCCATGTGCCATCGTTGGAGGTGGGTTAAACTGTTCATTTTTATGAACCGTTCACTTTGATCCTGTTCAGTGAAAAGAACAGTTCAAAATATCGGTTCATAGTGAACAGGTAGGGTCATTCGGTAGAAAATATTGGTTATCATGCGTTTAGAGTACATGAAAGCTTAGTGTGGTATCGTAAGGCGTTTTAAACAACATTTTTGGAGATGCATCCACATTGCACAATACAGCGCACTTAAAAAATTAAAATTTCATCGTAGGCGCCAAAAACTAAGTCCAAAGATCATCTTGGTAAGGGGACCGAAAAAAATGTCCGACAATCATGAGTTCAATCGTTTCCTGAGTTCATGAATCACATTTTAAACAATATTTTTGGAAATGCATCCACAGATCCACAAATGTTCAAAATACGAAATCAAAATGAACGCAATATCCCAACTGAACGCCCCGAGGAAACTAATATTTGATCTAATATTTCGAACGGTTCGAAAGAACTGATATTTAAATATCAGTTCAAATATTAGTTATTTCGAACGGTTCGAAAGAACTAATATTTTAAATATCAGTTCAAATATTAGTTAGAAGGAACCGTTCAGTGGCTATCGGAGGGGAATAGTAGAGAAAGAAGGGGAGGGGCTCGGTCGTCTACGACGCACTTTGGCCGCCTTGGATGGCCTCCCTCGTTACCGCCATCTGTTGTACCCACAACGCACTTGCTCGAGTAAGCTGCAGTTCAAAATGCCTCTTGATGATCATACCTACTGTACCGAGTACGCCGCAATTGTGCAGTGCCGACATGAACAGTGAACAGGGTGTTTTAGAGAACGGTTCATTTTCGAACTGGTTCATTTCAGTGAACAGTTCGTTTTGGCAGTTCGGTTCTTTTTGACCCATCTCTAGCCATCGTCTTCCATTCGCTTCAGCAATGTTCTTTATGTGAATGTCCGTAGTGAAATAATTCAATGCTGGAGAGAATATTTCCACCTGGCCTTTTGATATGTTTGTTTGAAGTCATTGAAGTAGTTGATGCACAATTCAGGTATTGGATTTAAAATTTTATTATTGGAGACCATCGCTCGAGTTAGGGGGAAAAAAGGTATTTTAGCCATGTGACTGAAGTTTGTTTGCTTGCAGGAATTGCCCGAGCAGTGGAGTAACACAAAGAGGATTGCAGTCATTGTGAAGCAGCAGGTGGCACCGCTGCAAGCCATCGAAGTGACTCGCATTCGGAAGAAGATCTCGCTGTTTGACCACTGCCAAGGCCTCTACCGGGAGAAATTCAAAAAGTCCTCTTTCCTCAAGTCAGTGCTTTTCAAGTTCAATGTTACATATGTACATATATGCTAACTGGCTAACAAGGTATTTTGGCTATGCAGACATGTGTTGGGGAGCTCTCAAGAATTGAGATATATATTCTCACTTTCGGGAAACCGATTGAAAAAATCTGTACCAGCCAAACATGCTAAATTTCAAATCTTACATCCATAGGAGTTTACATAAATTAAATATCAATTTTAAAATCTACGAAATTGCTACTGCACTAAAACACCTGACCTCTATCGTTGCTAACGGTTTCGGGGTGCAGCTGCGTGCTGCACTTTGTCGTGCAAGCTTTCACATCCGTTACAGGGTGCATCATCTGGAGATGAATGAAAATACGGAATTGGTTGTCAATTAATATACTCGTCCAACCTCCCCCATCCACCAGAGTAGTGGAGGAGGAGGGTGGCGCTGACAACAGCAGAACTCTCAGCCCTGTCCTTGAGCGGCAAGTGGACTCTTCTTCGTATCTAGTGAAAAACCTTGTTGGTAACATATTCGCCGTTTTCTCTTTTGGAAGATTGTTTTCTATATCTGGCTGAGTTTAATGCCGTCAACTCTGTTGAAATTCTGGGGGCATTTCTCAATCTCAATAGCCTCCCAAATTAGTCGTTGATGATAAAATTTCTCTTGGGCTAACACCTGCATCTCTCGATTAAAATTCGATGCCCATCTTCCGAGTAAGCATGCTTCGCTACAGCCAAATTCTCCGTGTCAAGATGTAATATCGTCCGTTTGTGTTCTTTAATACGGGAAGTCACAGAGCACCCTGACTGACCAACGTAAGATTTCCCGCATGAGCACGGGATTCTATAAATGCCTTCCACGTTGAAATTGATAAATTTTTACCATCAAGAATGTAATATTAGTTTACAGCCTTAATTACAGCTTCATCGCTGTAGCAGTAGATCCGTAGCTCTGTTTAGCATTTATTTAGTGTACGCTACTGGGAAAAAGGCGGCACTGCCTGGAGGAAGATGAGCCGAAGACCCTTGGCGCAATTAGCCGAGGAGTTTCAGTTTTTCACGTAATACACTGTCTGTAGTTTAATTCAAATCCTCATGAAATTCAACTTGCTCTACCATGAAGACGTAAGTGGCGACTGTCATCGGCCCATTACAATGCCAGGTTGGTGGCAGCATTTATAGTAGTCAAATCAAGAACACTCTAATGCAACACATATTTGTGGTTGCGGGCCTTGTGAACAGTATATTGTAATGACATCATTTGCACCATACTCTAGATAGGCCAGTGCCGATGAGTAAGCCTCCTCCCCACAACATTTTAATGACGTCAGGTCCCACTATCTTTTAAATTTGTGAAGTTTGCTCTGATAAACGGTTAGGGTTAAGTCACCTTTTATGCACAATTTATGTGAATAAAACTCTTCCCGAGAAGCATTTATTTCAGCAGAGATTTCCTTCCTTCCCTTATTTATGATACCCAAAAGGCTTGTACCCTTTTTTTGTGAGCAAACTAAACAAAGTGATGTGAAATTGGCCTTTAGTGATATTTCTGCCCTTGGTCAAGTGTAGATTTGGCTGTGAAAGGCCATACCATTTGCTGGATGCAACCAACAACAATCTGCAATTACTACTCTTTCATTTGTCTAGATTTAGCTGTGAAAGGCCATACCATTTGCTGGATGCAACCAACAGCGATCTGCAATTACTCGAGGGGGAAAACAAGAAGATCCATGATTCAGCCTCGCTCTTTGAAGTGAATGTTGCAGAATTCAAGCAACTGAGGCAGTGCTGTAAGGAACTGCGCATGCTCAAGGTATGCTCATTTTCTGCAATGTTATTACATATCTTATTATCCAGTGCCACCTCTAAAGGACTGTGTGAAGTGCTGGAGCTGTGTGTGTTAATGTTGCTCTACAAATACGCTTTTTGACCACCAAGTTAATATAATAGTTTTAGTTAATGTTAATGAAATGAAAAAAACTGTTGTATTCCATCAATTTATTTTAAGGTATGTCTAGTTTCAACACTTGGGCATCATAATCAGATGCAGAGGTATTAGATTATCATTAAAATGAACTTCCACAAAGTGGAGCCTACGACGAGTTTAATTAATAATAATAATAATAATTACCCAGAATGTGTAGTCACCGAACAAAGAGTAGCTGACCAGAGACGTGCAATTGTATTAAAAAACCTTTTACCAGTTCCAATACTTGAAGAAATAAAACATCAAGTAAGCAAAGAATTGTCCAGAAGTAGCCTTATAGACCCACCAATAAATGAGGATGAAATCAGTTTAAATGTTGGACCTAAATCTAGCGAAGCTGAACCGTCAACAACCCCACGTCCCGCAGAGGAATCTAGGAACGAAATTTTTAAAACAGGAAACTCAGGAATCATCAATAGCCAATGCCAAGAAGAACATATTGACACCAATCAGTCCAAAACGACAAATCTTGAAGAGACTGAAATATCAGAATTGCTAACCAAAACGGTAATAGGATATTACGGTTCAGATCCCAGCCAGCGACCAAAAATTCCAAAAATAAATACATCAACGAAGTTTATGCAAACCGTCGCTATGGTCAATAATATCCTACCACAGCTAACCCAGTATTTAAGCAATATTTCCGACATCCATACATTGATTTATGCTGCTTCTATCACCATTAGTAAACACTTAGGCTTCAAAATCAAACCGAACTCCCTATCTGAAACAGTGCCAGTAAGAAAAGAAACAATTCCACCATGGAGAAAACGCTTAGAGAGCGATATAAAACATCTAAGGCAGCAAATTGGTAAATTGACCCAATATCAAAATGGAAATAGATCAAGAAAGTTAGTATCATCACTTAAATGTGTTTTCAAAAATTTCAACATAGATGTAGCTAATGAAAACCACAGCAGGTATGTCAAAGAGTTGCTCGAACTTAATAAACAAAAACTAGGCGCCTTAAAAGATACAGTAAGTCTTTCAATAGAAAGGAACAAAACTGGGAATTTAAAACTTCCAAAAAATCATTTTACAAGAAGCTGAGATCATCTGCAACAACTGACATCGAAGGTAAATTGCCAGATCAGGATGGAGTATACAACTTCTGGTCCTCAATATGGTCGACCCCAACAGAAAGCAATTCGAGTGCAAGCTGGATTGGAAACGAAGAAAACTTACACCTCAATTTAGTTGAAATGCAGTTTACTAAAATCTCAACCGAGGACATCAAAATAGTTTTAAGAAAGGCACATAATTGGAAATCACCAGGTCCTGATGGAATTCAAAACTTCTGGTATAAACAGTTTACGTCTCTACATGGAGCCATAGCCAAATGTTTTAATGATATTATTAATAACCCAACAAACCTCCCTGATTTTTTCACAACAGGGATAACATACATGAAGCCCAAAACAATGAATACGAAAGATCCAACACAATATCGACCCATAACATGTCTACCTACTATATACAAAATACTCACGTCTTGTATTACAAATAAAATATATAGCCATATTGATCAGAATAATATACTTGCAGAAGAGCAAAAAGGATGCCGAAAGTTCCATATGGGATGCAAGGAGCAATTGACAATTGATTCTGTAGTATTACAACAATCACGCAAAAATAACAGAAACCTTCATGTTGCTTATATTGACTACCGTAAGGCGTTTGACAGTGTCCCACATAATTGGCTCTTAAAAGTTCTGACTACATACAAAATCCACGGCACCATCATTAAGTTTTTAGAAGCAACTATGGCAAAGTGGAAAACAGCCCTAATGGTCAATATATTGGGTAAAGGCTTTATAACACCAACCATTGACATACAACGGGGTTTATTCCAAGGAGACTCATTGAGTCCACTTTGGTTTTGCCTGGCGTTGAACCCATTATCAAATGCCCTCAATAGCACTAAATATGGATACAAAATAAAAAATAGTACAAACACCAGTTTTACTTTGTCTCACCTTCTATATATGGATGATATTAAAATCTATGCCTCAAATGAAATACAGCTCAAGTACCTTTTGGATGTCACAAGTAGGTTCTCCTCTGATATAAAAATGCAATTCGGATTGGATAAATGCAGATTGCTTCACATAGAAAAAGGGAAAATCAAGCATTGTAACTTCAATGTTACAGATGACGAGTCAATAATATCTATGGAAGCAAATGAGAACTACAAATACCTTGGATTCCTGCAAGCAAAATCAATACAGTAAACTCTTGATTTTACGAAGCAGGATTTTACGAAGTTTTCGATTATACAAAGTGATATTGCGGTCCCGGTGAAAAGCCTATGCTAAATACATGGCGCTATTCGATTATACGAAGTTTCGATTATACGAAATTTTTTGAATTTACGAACCTCAGCTCGGTCCCTAGGAGCAAATGGCATTCGTTTATACGAACTACGGCGAAAAATTTGTCAACAAAACTAGTTACGCCGGCGTAAGTAGCTAAAAAATCAGCGCTTCCAACTGTGGTCCATCAAAAGTGCGAAATCGTAAATGATAATGCAACTTTGGAGAGAAATGGGTCGCCAAAAACCTCACTGTGGGAATTTAGGGGGAGTAGGAGTTCAGTTAAAATATCGCGGCTGACATTATGCCCCTATTTACGTGCCTGTTCGTAAACATAGCATCGACAATAATTCGTAGTTTAACATGACAGGAAGGTCGCGCGGAGTATTTCGTACACCCCTAATTAACCCTTTGCACTGCTGTGAACGTACTTCGAAGACTACTTGACTACTTTTCGCCGAAGCACTTCGAAGGGTCCCTTTCCTCGACGAGCTCACCCTCGCTGGCCCCTGAAACTGGGCTATTTTTTAATGCATTACCTGACGCAACCCTGGGTTTCAAAGGGCAAAGGTGCCATGGGGGGAAAAAGAGTAAAGTGCGTGTTACTGTGGGGCTGTGCGTCAACCAAACGGGCACGGACAAAATAAGCCCGTTGTCATTGGGAAATTTGAAAGGCCACGGTGCTTAAAACATGTAAAATTGGAAGCCCTCCCCGTTTTTTACCATGCAAATAAAAACAGCTGGATGACCCGAGAAATTTTCCAGCAAACGGTTATACGTCTACAGAGAAAAATTGCTGGAGAGAACAGCAAACTTGTTTTAATAATGGATAATGCCACCGTTCATAAATACGTGGAAGATCTAAAATTGGCTAATGTTCGAGTCCTCTTTTTACCCCCGAACTCGTCTAGCAAGTCCCAGCCCTTGGACCAAGGCATTATCCAGGATTTTAAAGACCTATACCGGAAGAAGCTTGAGCGGTATTACTTGCGATGGATCGGTATGTATACATTCATCTATTTTGCTCATGTGCGTTTGGATATCGATTTAGATATTTTTATTCATGATTATCATTCTTTCAAATCTATTTGCTACTTTTATAAATGGGAACAGAAATTAATAACATCCCGAAATGGACGTTGATACATGCAATCCGCGCCATAATATCTTTTCGTGTATATATTGGCCTTTGTGAATGAACAACTTAAATATCTTAAGTACTGGGCTCTATTTACCGCCAATTTATATTTCAGGCTTCTCGTAATGAAGACGCACTTCCAAGTCTAACCATGAACTTTCTTCTCACGCGCTTCCCCGTTCTCCCATGCTGGGGTTCCGTCTTTCCAAAGCCGTCCCTTCCCTCCTGCCGCCTTTGGCTGATCTTGCTGACACCCACCTTACGCATCCCAAACCCCTCCTTCCCCAGCATTTCCCATTCACTCCCTCCCTAAGGAGACTGTGCTTGTGTGCGTCGCAAAAAAATACGGCCCCCAAAAGTAGACTGAGGCAGAGCTGAAGGCCATTTCCCCACCCTTCTTTGTCCTGCCCCCTTCACCAGTCCTTGTGCTGACCACACTTCTTCCCTCAGGCAATCCCCATCCCACTCTTATTCACCCCACCCACTGGGAACGTTCCCCGATTGTGGAGAAGGGCATGGTTCATCTTTACCTGCAACGGGGGGAAGTTATTAACCGGAGAGAGGCGGAAGAAGTATCTTCCACTATCGGGAAAATGGTGCCGCGCTTATAATTGTCTCTCTTCTTCTCAGCTGACTTTTCAATTGAAATTAATTTCTTTGCTCTTTCCACACTATATTTATTTACGATTATGGCGCGACTATTTTTTAGTGCTAAAACTAAGAAAATCTTTTCTCTATGTCAATGATCCTTTGCCTAACTTTCAATACGGCGGAGAAAGGAACACGAAAACTAAATGAGGTGACGGTACAGGTTTTTGCGTGTCATTTTTTTGGAATTCACGCTTGCGAACCAATACTAAACCACGTTGAGAAATGATAAAACGTCTCTTGTAGGAAAACAATCAATGTGGATAATAACGTTTATATCTATATTTCTCCGATACTGTAAGATGTTTCTCCTGTCGTTTTCCGGTTGGAACCTTGCTCCTGTCGGCATAAAAGGAGAGAAACATACTATATGAACAGGTCACCTCACACCCGGTATGAAGAATACAGTCCTGATGAAGAATTAAGTCTTTTATGGCAACGTCTGCGAAGATGATGGAACACAGTAGTCGGACGGAGAACTCAAACAGAATTTACATCAAATATTCGCCAGAAGATAATCACATCCTACGTTATTTATGATCGTAATTGAATCTCAGTGAAAATAGAGCACATTCTGCTGAAAATACGAAGTAACTCGAAATATTAACTTACGAAGGTTATTTTGGAAACGGGCTAAGACCCTTGTTTTTCTTTTTTTCTCGTCACTGAGCGATAGAGGGCGACATAAATGGCGGTTAGGCCGGCTGCCGCTAAAATTCCGTGGGTGTCAGAAACAAATATCTATCTTTTGCATACTTAATAGTAGCTATTGGCTCCTAACCACAAATTTATTACTGTTAATTCTTATAATAAACATTGCAATTCATTATTTGATTACGTTTTCTAAACTGGTCGGGAATTTCTTTTGCGATCGTTGATGTTGAAGTATGAACAAGAAATGGGAATTTTATGGTGGTATAATTATTTAACGATTTTTCACATCATAAATCGATAGCAAAAAGCCTTTTCTATGAATTATACCGAGAATAACCACTGAAAACATTTAAATAAGACCACTAAAGACAAAAAACGGCGGAAGAAACAAAAGCGAACATTTTTTTCGTGACTTATGAAAAAGGTTTGAATTTACGTAACTCGATTTTACGAAGTGCCAATTTTCCGGTCCCACTGACTTCGTAAAATCAAGAGTTTACTGTACAACATAAACAGAGCAAGAAGGAATTAACAACTGAATTCCATAAAAGACTAACATCCATCCTTAAAACAGAATTAAATGCACGAAATGTAATCAAAGTCATCAATACGTTTGCGGTACCTGTGTTGACATATACATTTGGAGTGATTGACTGGACCAAAACCGAAATAGCAGGCATAGAAAGATCAATACGTACATCATTCACAAAATTTAATTTACATCACCCAAAGGCTGCAATAGAAAGGCTAATGCTACCCCGCTATATGGGAGGTAGAGGGTTAATAGATTTACAACAGCTCCTCAAAAACCAAATTCATGGACTAAAACATTTCTTCTACGATAAATCAAACAGTTCGATGCTTCACAAATCAATAGTATATGCCGACAACAAATTAACACCATTAAGTTCAACAGATTCAGGCTTCAATTGGTGGAAGTTAGACATATTTAAGTAAATGAAAGGTCGTAGCACTTTTCCACAAGAATTTTTAATTCGTACAACGCGTTTCAGCTCACTGAGCCATCATCTGGTACAAACCAGATGATGGCTCAGTGAGCTGAAACGCGTTGTACGAATTAAAAATTCTTGTGGAAAAGTGCTACGACCTTTCATTTACTTAAATATAACACCATTAAATCTAAAAAATGGCACGACCGATGAAGCAACCACCACAGGAGCTGTTCTATTAAATAGAAAGGTAGAAGTATGGGCCCAGAAGGAATTACATGGACGACACATCAATGACCTCAATCAACCATATGTTGATAAAATCTCATCAAACAAATGGTTGTCATTGGGTGAACTTTATGGAGAAACCGAAGGGTTCATGCTTGCAATACAAGACCAGGTTATCCGCGCTAAAAATTATGCAAAGTACATCCTTGGTGATAAAAGCATAATACATAGATGACAAATGTAGAAGGTGTTTTCAAGTACCTGAAACAATCCAGCACATTATATCTGGCTGTAAGATGCTAGCTAATACGGAATATTTAAGTAGACATAATCAAGTTGCAAAAATTATCCACCAAAAACTGGCCTACCAGCACAAGTTAATAGATACTAAGACCCCATATTATGTGTACCACCCTGAAACAGTGCTTGAAAACGGCGCATTTAAAATCTATTACGATCTGTCTATACAAACAGATAAAACTATAGTTAATAATAGACCAGGGGGTCTATTCTCTAACTCGAAGCTCCCGTCGTGGTAGCTTCGAACTAGCTACCAGAATTGGCTACCAACCTTATTCTCTAACAGGGAGTAGCTTTCTCAGACCGAGAATTTCTGGTAGCTTTCTCAGACCGGATATGGGATATGAGAAATATTTCGTGCAAACTCAGATTTTACTCTTAGAACCAATGAAATCGCTCGTTTCATTTCGTAACCTGCGGGAAAATCATAATGTAGTCGTTCTCGGCTGACTTTTTCTTCTAGTTGAAATTTATAATGTGCTTTGTAAATTACGAAATGCTGAGTGCCTTCAGCTTTCATAATAATAGAAATACGTAGAAATAATTATATTTGGCTAAGCGGCTTTTATATCAATTCAATAGTTTCGATCGATGCAGCAGTTTATGTCACGATTGATAATCATGTAGGCCATGTAAATATAATGAAGAGAAAATGTTAGTAAACTACCAACACATTAAACCAATGCTATCACATTGTCGTTCTAATTCCCGAGAACTTTACACTCAGCGCTCCTTATGCTTTTGCCTGTTTGATGCAAAAATTTTGATGACCAACTGTTTCTGTGCAGGGATTGTTCCTTCTTGCACTGCGAGAGAATATCGCAATAACATGTGCATACGATAAGTGTATATTATTTCGGGAATATCTTCAACAAAGTTAATGGGAAGGTGGAGAAAATTATGTTTGAAAGTTACGTCATTTCACTCAGATTGGCCTAAGCAATCATTTTAGGCTCACAATATGCTTCAAACGATATTTACTAGAGATGGGTCGAATAATAGATTTCTCGAATTCGAATATCGAATTCGAATATTAAATCATTGCTCGAATATTCGAATACCTCGAATTTCGAATACCTCGAATACTAAATGATGAATGCTGGAATGTTTGACTCAGTTGCCTATGCAGCAGGTAACA
The DNA here is from genome assembly GCF_921293095.1 of Ischnura elegans. NCBI lineage: Eukaryota > Metazoa > Arthropoda > Insecta > Odonata > Coenagrionidae > Ischnura > Ischnura elegans. The sequence goes on along the minus strand of NC_060248.1, from coordinate 3,637,351 downwards.
CAACATTTTGGGGAGTAATTTTGATTTCCTTTAAATGATTCGAACAGGAATTTAGCTGATTAATGAATATTTTAATTTTATGGAAACAATTGGGCATATAGTTAATTCAACTAACATCGCTTTACCCCCACTCCTGCTGCGAAGTGCTAGCTGACAATCTGAGGCATTTTGCAAAATACAAGCTCTTTTCCACCGGATTTTCTTCAATTATTTTCAGTCCATCTTTGGGAGTTCTCACGAGATAAGAAGATGAATTGGAATGCTATCAGGGAGAAACCAAATATTCTGAGAAAATATCCCTTTGTCTGCGACTGTAACAATAAAGATTTATAGCACCACTCATAAATTGTAACTTGATATATGTTTTCGGAAAAAAATACCGCATCAGCTTCCGAGAAGCTCTGCTGCTCATATCGAGTTTCGCCAGAATGCTAAGTCTCCGTCGTATTTTGATATTTATTTCTTTGCGTAAATTGCTTAAATAAACTCAGAAATGTGTCGTGTTTGGTCTTATTCTTTTTGAAATTACGCGCACATTACTAATATTTCAATTCAATAAAGGTGTAACATCAATTGACGAAAGTCATTCTTAGACACCTTTTGTGCTAATAGATGACTCATGCAGCGGTTGACCTCCACAGAAATGGGGAACTTCGAAGCTGGTAGGAAAAAAAAAGGTCAGTGGGGGCGAAAAGGGAGGGCCCGAAACACGTTTCTATTGTTCTCGTGTAATTTGGTATTTTTTCGAAGCTAAGGTCTTCGTAATATGATCCCTGCGCGAGCTGTGACCTTTTTTTTATTTCGAAGAAGAGGAAAGCCTCAGAGGGGGGGGCTAGTGCTGAATGGAGAGGGATACAGGATCTTGGGAAATGCGCTAATGCAAGTATCCCACGGTACTCACACAGCAGTCGACCTCCAGAAATGGGGAACTTCGAAGCAGGTAGCCAGAAAAAGGTCAGTGGGTGAGAAAAGGGGGGAGGGCGGGAAACACGTTTTTATTGTTCTCGTAACTCGATATTTTTTTCGAAGCAGGGGTCTTCGTAATGCGATCCCTGCGCGAGCTGGGACCTTTTGTTTGATTTCGGAGAAGAGGAAAGCGTCAGAGTGGTTGAGGCGAGTGCTGAATGGAGGGGGATAGCGGATCGTGGGATATGCCCTAAGGTTGCTATCCCACGGCACTGAAGTTCTCCAATCGGGGATTTTCGGAATTTTTCACCCGACCATTTTCGGTTCCCCTCGTCGAACTCTTTTCACCGCTAAAATCCACGAATTTGATGTAATTCGTCAACTTGCGTAAAACGGCGCTGCGAGCACTAAATGACTACAGTTCTCTACATTTTTCCGAGTCAACTACCAACGACGTGCGTGCGACAGTGTATGACGCGAAATTCAAAGTATTCGAGGTATTCGAGGCGGTACTTTTCGCATAACTATTCGAAACCTCGAATATCGAATACTTTCTAATATTCGAGGTATTCGAGTATTCGCGGATACTATTCGCACATCTCTAATATTTACACAAAACTCTACTGTCGTGCCGTTCTCACGACGGCTAAATTAATATTTAAATGGTTTTATGAATAAGTATTATATGCCAACCGCCAATCTTGCACTATTGCAAGCGAGGGCGATTCATTAGAACTTGACCATCATTATGAAAAAACAACCTATTAAACGTAGTTCCTTCTCCCAATATTAAAGTCATATTATATTATTGTTTTTGTGATGACTTCCTTCGTGGGCTTCTGGAATATCCATGGCTACACTTTCTCAAAATTCAAAACAAATACACCAACTTAAAATGCAGTGCATGTACATTGGCATTGGTAATGATTTCAACGCATCAATTTGTACCGTCACTACAACAGTCTCTCGCAACATCAATAATAATCACTGTTTTCGGGGTTTTTCTTCTCACTAGTAATGACTTCATGCAAAATAAGATTTCACGTGATATAAAACGATTGAAAGTAACATTTTTCTTCTCCAAATAATGAAATCAACTAGTTAACGCGATCGATAGTTCACTCCGAAACATGTTTAGTCACGAAATTTGTCACTCATGCCCACTACTTTGTTAAGAATACAATAATTGAAGGCTTCAAATAATTTACGCAGCATTCCCGACCTCATTAAAGAAAATAATTACGCAAAACAACAAAAATAGTCAACACTTTTCTTGTTTACCACTCAATCGCTAGCCGTGCCAAGAAAGACTGATGGGATAGAACAAAAGATTAGCGACACGCGCCACTTGGTTCACGGCGGTTCATAGGAATTCCCAAGAACCCTACATGGCCCTATGGGAATTCCCTATGTATTTTGATGGTAGCTAGCTGAAGCGCGGGGTTCGAGGGCGCGCTTCGCGAAGCTACCGTGGTAGCTAGTTTGAAGCTACGGAAGTAGCTTCAAATCCCATAGAGAATAAGGGTTGGAGCCTAATAAGCTACCGGTAGCTTCTGCAAGCTCCCTTCTCCGGAGCTTCAGCGTTAGAGAATACAAGTGGGAGCAAGTAGCTTAATTAAGCATCTTTCCACCAGAAAGCTACCGCGCTTCGAGTTAGAGAATAGACCCCCAGATATAGTGTTGATTGACAAGAAATATAGAACTTGCTACATAGTTGATATTGCCGTGCCACTGTCGCATAACATCGAAAAGACAATAACAGTTAAAATTAACAAGTACCAAGAATTGGCAATAGAAATAAAAAGAATATGGAATATGGAACAGGTTTATATAGCTCCAATTGTCATCTCAGCTACCGGTATCATTCCAAAACATATACAAAATAGTTTCAAAATACTCAACCTCCATCCAAATACATACATCAAACTGCAAAAGGCTGTAATAATTTCAACCTGTCATAACACGAGAAAATTTCTCAACCCAATTCAACAGTAAAGAGTTACCTTGGTGAGAACCCGTGCTCTTAACACTAAAGCTACTCAGTGAAAACTGAAGAAAATTAAAGAACAAAATATAATAATAATAATCTTGAGGTTTTGTCAATTAAAGTTTGCATTCAGTCCCTTGTCCACTGTTCAACCATTTAGTTCTCATCCTTGGGGCTGAGAACTGTATTTGAAAATTTAATCTAGATAAAACAACTATTTAGTGATTCAATTTAGTGAGTTGGTGAATTGAAGAGACTGTTCACGAGAATGAATGCTGAAGGTAACATTACCGCATTCCAGGCGATAAAACTACTCCTCAATTGGGCTCCAATGCCAAACAGTGTTTTCAGCAGCAAATATATAAATTCATAAGTGGTGCCTTCCCAGGGTATTAACAGAATATTTTTATAATAGTGCCACAAGTGCCCGCCTGCCTGCTCTGAACTCACATTGACCTTTTCCGCTTGTTGCCTCGTCGCTTTTCTAGGCCCAGTCGTGAGAATCATGGGCCGATTGCAAGATATGTACTGTGAGAGGGGGGGTGGGGTTTGGGGGACATGGAAATAATCGTGGTATGTCAGTGGCTGGCTCTCCTTTGCTACAGTTTTACAATTTAGGAGAACCGCAGTGCAGTGGGGAGGCAGGACTTAATTGTGGCTTGCCACTGTTTGTCTCCCATTTTAGCTCATATTCAATGTCACCAGACCACTTCGACCCCAGCCACAAATTACTTTCCTGTCCCTGTGTTGAGGTGAACGTGTGTCGCCCAAGCATCGCTTTACCTTGTGCCTTTTCTTTTCAAATTCAATGCAAGCGGTCCACTTTGAGCCCAATCCACACATTTCCTTGCTTGCCCACCTTGACACTCGCCACCGCGGACGTGTGATGGACATCACTAAGTTTATGTTTGCCATGGGCGGACTGACATGTAAAAAACTCAATATACGTATGTAGATGCACATAATTTGTGAATTACTTAGTTGTTTATTATTTTTCATGCAAGAGTTTTCAAATGAAGCTGCAGGCCATTACTCACTCGCAAGGATGGTCTGCTCCATGAGTGAGGACTGATTTATATTGTCGCCATTGGAACTTACACACTTGCGTGGACACTGGGTCATTGACTCCCTACATACTATTCTTTTGGATTGCGAACTCTGGTAACTTGCCTCAGTGTCTTGTCCTCCCTTGGTCATTAAATCCTCAGAAATAGAAGACAAGAGACAATGAACTTTAAGAGAAATTCTCTATTTCCGAAAGTGTGTCAATCATGGGCATTCATTCATTTGAGGCGATGTCATGCACCTTGCTCCCAGTCTGGTATCCCATTTCAGTTATTCTGTATTTAAAGGTGGCGCCGTTTGTTTTGAAGGGTTAGTTATTTTTTTGTTTGAAGGAGATGCAGTTAATGTTCAAAAGGGTTATTTTTGTTCTGTCAATTTATTTTTTTATTAAATGTGTTGTGAAAAGGACGTATTTCGTATATCTTGCCAAAGTCGTCGAAACATCCCTCATTCGATCGCTTCTCAGAGTAATAACGCGGTGCAGCGGGGAACCCAAAAGAATTGTGACCTTATTTCATTGACTCAACAAAAGTCTGGTTGTGGTGCGAGGGGCATCAATCGCTCCTCGACCGTACGGTGTCATCGTCCGTCACGGCCGAACAGTACCACCTTTATTTAGCCGAACCTCGACTCATCATCCCCGGTTAAATCCCGTGGGGAAGGTAAATTGGCACGAACCAGAGAGGAAGGGGGGTGGGTCGGGACCACTACAATATCCTGTGATTTTGACACTGAAGTTCTAATAGGTGAAGTTGAGGCCAATACTCACTTGTGGGATTCATCACATGAGTACAAGTACAAGAATCAAGAATTGCAATTGAAGTCATGGCAAGGGATCAGCAAAAATTATTCCTGATTTTGAGAATTTAAATGAGACAGATATAACCAAGTGTGGTAAATACATTTTTATGTTCTTTACTAAAAAAAATACAACCGTCAAAGTATATATATGTTCTGCCAGTTCTCTTGCCGCGCATGTAAATTTCAATGCATTTATAAATTGTGCAAGTGTCAGTGTTTCAAATTTAAAATCATACTTGAGATGGGTCGAATAGCAGATTTCTCGAATTCGAATATTAAATCATTGCTCGAATATTCGAATACCTCGAATACAAGAATTGCGCAAAGCATATTAAACATACGTTTTTTCTTCTATTTCCCTTGATGAATGTATAAATAAAAAGGTACACAGTGTAACCTCGATCTATCGTTTTTCAAGGGGATGGACGAAAAAAACGATGAATGCGGGAATGTTTGACCAGGCTGCCTATGCAGCAGGAAACCCAAGATTTTGGCGAGTATTGTGATTTTCTTTAAAGGATTCAAACAGGAATTTAGCTGATTAATGGAATATTTTAATTTTATGGAAAAAATTTGGGCATATAACTAGTTGATTCAACTGACATCTCTTTCAAATATCCTAAGGGGACACACCACCTCGCAAAAAAATGATTGCGTGCAGTCTCAGCATTTACAATGCTACGATGGATTTCTGTCTGATGTACACATTCTAATCTGAATCAAAACATTAGAAGTTTTCCATTATAGTGGTTTTAATCATTGCTAGCATAACTCATATGTACTTGTAAAAAAGGAAAGGAAATACTGATGGTGAGAAAAAAGTCTTCACTCTTTGCTTTCATGGGTTAGAAGTAGATAAAGGTTAAAGTATATATTCTTGAACAATTTTTAATGTCGGTATCCTAATCATGTTTATGGTAATCATAATCTGGAATGTGAACTTAAACTCCATTTTAAAGGTTATTTCTAGAGATGGGTCGAATAGCAGATTTCTCGAATTCGAATATTAAATCATTGCTCGAATATTCGAATACCTCGAATTTCGAATACCTCGAATACTAAATGATGAATGCTGAAATGTTTGACTCGGTTGCCTATGCAGCAGGCAACACAAGATTTTGGGGAGTAATTTTGATTTCCTTTAAATGATTCGAACAGGAATTTAGCTGATTAATGAATATTTTAATTTTATGGAAACAATTTGGCATATAATTAATTCAACTAACATCACTTTACCCCCACTCCTGTTGCCAAGTGCTAGCTGACAATCTGAGGCATTTTGCAAAATACAAGCTCTTTTCCACCGGATTTTCTTCAATTATTTTCAGTCCATCTTTGGGAGTTCTCACGAGATAAGAAGATGAATTGGAATTGCTATCAGGGAGAAAAAATTCTGAGAAAATATCCCTTTGTCTGGGACTGTAACAATAAAGATTTATAGCACCACTCATAAATTGTAACTTGATATATGTTTTTGGAAAAAAATACCGCATCAACTTCCGAAAAGCTCTGCTGCTCATATCCAGTTTCGCCAGAATGCTAAGTCTCCGTCGTATTTTGACATTTATTTCTTTGCGTAAAATGCTGAAATAAACTCAAAAATATGTCGTGTTTGGTCTTATTCTTTTTGACATATCGCGCACATTACTAATATTTCAATTCAATAAAGGTGTGACATCAATTGACGAAAGTCATTCTTAGACACCTTTTTTGCAAATTGATGACTCATGCAGCGGTTGACCTCCACAGAAATGGGGAACTTCGAAGCTGTTAGGGAAAAAAAAGGTCAGTGGGGGAGAAAAGGGAGGGCCCGAAACACGTTTCTATTGTTCTCGTGTAACTTGGTATTTTTTCGAAGCTAAGGTCTTCGTAATATGATCCCTGCGCGAGCTGAGACCTTTTTTTTATTTCGAAGAAGAGGAAAGTACTGAATGGAGAGGGATACCGGATCTCGGGAAATGCGCTAATGTAAGTATCCCACGGTACTCACACAGCAGTTGACATCCAGAAATGGGGAACTTCGAAGCAGGTAGCCAGAAAAAGGTCAGTGGGTGAGAAAAGGGGGGAGGGCGTGAAACACGTTTTTATTTTTCTCGTAACTCGATATTTTTTTCGAAGCAGGGGTCTTCGTAATGCGATCCCTGCGCGAGCTGGGACCTTTTGTTTGATTTCGGAGAAGAGGAAAGCGTCAGAGTGGTTGAGGCGAGTGCTGAATGGAGGGGGATAGAGGATCGTGGGAAATGCCCTAAGGTTGCTATCCCACGGCACTGAGGTTCTCCTGGTGGGGGGAATCGGGGATTTTCGGATTTTTTCACCCGACTATTTTCGGTTCCCCTTGTCGAACACTTTTCACCGCTAAAATCCACGAATTTGATGCAATTCGTCAACTTGCGTAAAACGGCGCTGCGAGCACTAAATGACTACAGTTCTCTACATTTTTCCGAGTCACTACCAACGACGTGCGTGCGACAGTGTATGACGCGAAATTCAAAGTATTCGAGGTATTCGAGGCGGTACTTTTCGCATAACTATTCGAAATCTCGAATATCGAATACTTTCTAGTATTCGAGGTATTCGAGTATTCGCGGATACTATTCGCACATCTCTAGTTATTTCTGCTGATGAATTTGAGGAGATGAAGAAATCCGGCTAAATGTTATTCAAGCCTTGTGCCGGGAATAGGATAAAAATGATTGAGACTGCAGAATCTGTTGTCAATCCACCTCAGCTAGAGCAGGAGATGAAACAGGGCACAGCCGCCAATTCTACAAAACCCATTCACTAAATTTTTGATGATCATTTGACATACGATTCACTCCTCCCCAGCTAAATCGTATGTCAAATGATACTGTAGGTATCCAAACCGGAATGGTCACACGGAGACAAACAAACTATTAGACAAAAGATTCTAGGAACTTGTGACTATACTTTCAAAATGTTCAATGTTTAAACAACAAATTATGTGATGTAGAAATTTTGCTTCATAGTGGTTTGAGAAACGCTGATGTTCTCTGTTTTGTTGAGCACTGGTACAAAAACTGTGATGTAATGTCCATTAATTTTCCATGCTACACTCTTGGAAATTATTCTTGCATATTATCATTCATTTTTCAGCCATATTCTCCTGAAGTAATGAGAGGTGTTACGAGTTTCATGTGTTATGTGTGCCCTTGAAAAGTTTATTTCATTATCATTACGTATGGGTACTTCTTATCTAGTGGTTTGTTTGTGTGTAGTGACTAGATTCCTAAATGGGGCTACATATTTACTTTTTCAGCAACTGTGGGACTATGTGCACATCGTTCAGACAAGCATAGAGGATTGGAAGTTGACTCCATGGAGGAAGATTGACGTTGAGAACATGGACATTGAGTGCAAGAAATTTGCAAAAGAGATAAGAGGCAAGTCTATTGATAGACACAGAGTGAGTTATGACACTGAAAGCACAAATGTTCTCATTGAGAAGGACTAATTTATGCCTCATCCATTCAGTTGTATAGCCTAGTTTACATGTTGAAGTTGACCACTCGATCAATTTGTAAGGTAGTAGTTTGTAAATTTTAGTTTCTACTGTACTCAAATTTGAAATGTTAATTTTTCTATTCCTATCATAAAGTCAACCGATTCAGGCATAATGTAGTGGAAGTTCGACACATTGGAAAAAAATGCAACCATGTATGTATGTGCCTTCAATTTCAGTATCCCTCATATAGTAGAAGAATTCTTGAAAACCCTTTCTGCTGTGAATAAATGTCACAAAAATGACCTAGCCTATTGCTTGTATTAATGACCCTTACTTATTTTGTAGCGCTGGACAAGGAGATGCGTGGCTGGGACACGTACACAACCCTTGAGGCCACGGTGAAGAATATGCTGACGTCACTGAGGGCCGTGGGTGAGCTGCAGAACCCGGCTATCCGCGAGCGACACTGGCACCAGCTCATGAAGTCCACCAAGGTACCCTCCTCTCGTGCCGCCTCTTGCTTTTTGTTGTTCAAGGCCACGTCACGCGCGTATCTATCGGTTGGCAGTAATGAGAGGAGAATGTGGCCAATTCTTCAACATTAGCCTTAATTAAAGTGCCAATCTATTTACCCAATGGGGGATGTGCAATGAATGCCAAGGGCCAACCCAGTGTTTCATATTTTCCCAAGTTATGCGGAAGGGATAGCAACATAGTTGGCCTTTTATTGGCAAATGATATTAGTATTGTAAGTGTAAATTCAAAAAATTAGCTTTTACATATTCATGTTGGGACTTTTATTTAATTCTTAGTAAAATTGTCCAAATGGAGAACTTGCATGAATTTTTTTTATTTAACAGGCGGACAGAAAATTATTTTCTGAATACAACAAAGAAAACCGCATGTAAATCTGAGTTTTCCTTCGCGAGATATTAAATGATAAATATAACGAATTTTAAAGCGCGGGAAAAACTCCCTCACCCCCCAAGCCACTGCCGACGAAGCCTCGATGACGTCAAAGGTGCCTAAACATCACACGAAGCTATTGTTGTGATTGCTTGTAATAGTTGCCTGCCGTTGTGAGAGCTCCGTTTGTGAGACGTGTTGATTGTTTTCTATTTAAGGATAAATATCCGACAATAGAGGCTCGAAAGCCTCATATTTTGTATTATTTATAATATTAATATCTGAGTAAGGACATAAAATATAAAACTGAATAAGTGAAACCAAATATTTTATAATATCTAATTGTAAGTAACATCGTTGTAGCAGTCTGAGCCACGGCCGTTGGAAGGGGGATACGTTAATTGTAAGTTGATGTTATCGACGGCATATCATTCATTTAAGTATGTAATTAGAACGATTTTGATGTTTACTAATGTCCGCTTAGCTTTTATATACAATAACTTCCTCCGTTTATTCGTAGGTACCGAAGAATTCGTCGTTTAGGACTGTATGTGCTTGTATTATGGGGTGAATTCCAGTCAATGCAACTTTTGATCGCTGATTGGAGACATCTAGGAACATTTTTGTGCCAAAATAGTGTTATTTTCAACGTGACATCTCCCGTTAGGCTACTACTAATAATCACAGTGCCAGTGGTTGTAATGCACAAAGTTTGACGAGGTTGAAAAATATCGGCCAAGAGTTATCAGTGTTCCATCGTGATTGAATTGTAAAAAGTGCTATTACGCTATCGATAAATGTCTAACAGTAGTGTAAAAATTGTCAGTGGCTTGCTAATCTCCGTTGTTCACCGTAGATATAACATTTCACGATCACGCTATTGAAATAAAAACTGTGAGTGAAGTTTGTTATTCCATTATTTCAACGAATAGTAGTGAGAAAAGTCACCTGTGTCACTTGTGTGGGCTAATTTAAGGGTTTAAATCAGTGAATAAATAGTTGTTTTCATCATAACGAGTTCTGTTATTGTAAGTTGTACGTGATGAATATAAGAATGTGACAGTGACATCCAGTTTTTGATAAGAGTATTTGCCTATTTCCCACTATATTTTTATGGTATATGCTAGTATATTGTTTCTGGATTTACCTATATTATTGAAATAGGTTATAGCTTGTGTGTGTGTTGGCAGCGAAACCGATTCGCGATCTCACATGTGGATTGTGTGCAGACTGTTTTGCTGTGAATTCGTACCGTAGGACGGTTAGGACTACCTTCTCCGTTGATTCGGTGTTGCCAAATTCAACAGCACAGCTTACTCTAATGTCAACAGCACATCTTACGATCGTTATCCTCCAGTATTAATAGTTTCTTTTACAACTCGATTTGCCGCCGACGTATAGCAATAATTTGTCTTAACAAATTCCATGAGGGTCGTGGTATCAATTTTTGGTGTCCGAAAAAAGGCTGGTGTCCTAAAACCCCATGCCACACGCCTTTTAGGCGGCTTGCGGGGTATTATGTAGATGTAGATGAATTTCAGGTGTACTATTCGTATCTATCTATCCATTTTTCTGATCACTAAAACATACGAAGTGAAACGCTTGTACTTCATCATCCCGATGCCGCATTATTAATATCCCAAGTAATAATAATATAGGCACAATGGCAATAGGAAAACTTGCCCAAGAATAACAGAACAAAATAAAGTGACGATGAGCGGCTAAATACTCCCTCAAAACAAATTTTACACCATGCGCTCAGCGTATTTCCCTACTCCTACGGTTGTTTAGGCACCTATGACGTCACGCCTGGCCTCGGCAACGCTCGGGTGTCTTCGCGCAGTGGTCGGCTCAGAGAAATTTTTCTCGATTTTAAATGCAATTTTTTTATTTCTTTTGATGTTGAATGGAGAAACTGAAGGTATTTTTGCGAGCTAATGTATCCATTTGACTTATTCAAAATAGTTTTTCGAGCAATTTACGACCCATGCAAGTTCCTCATTAATATTAAAAAAACTGAAATGAAAAAAAACAACCTTGGAAACTTTTCACTGGAAATTTTTATCGGTACGAAGCGTTTCAACACTGAGGCATCATTTTCAAGTACTTGAAAATTGACGCCTCAGCATTGAAACGCGTCAACAGCACTGAAGCAGCATTGAAAATAAAAATTTCAAGTGAAAGGTACCAAGGTTGTTTATTTTTCATTTCAACATGGATTTTCACAAAGTTAAAGTCAAATCAATTGATTTCATTAAAAAAAACTGGTTGTTCTTCATGTAGGCCAGATAGAAATAGGGAAAGGCAATAACAAGGTTAAACAGTGTTACATATGTTTCTTCTCATTGAAAAATTGCTGGTCAAGAGTCCTTCCCTGTATGAAATTAATCTCAAAGTATTGAGAGTTGCAATTCACTCACAGACCTTCAATTGTTCAAAGTGTGTCAATTCCGAGCATATTGTTATTTTTGTTATGTTCCAGGGAGGACTACGGAATGGTGGTAAAGTCTTTCTTCCTATGGCTTTCAGTTACACTAGTATTTCATAGTATATTTCTTGAAGTTCTGATGAAAAACATAAAATTATCATTGATTCTATTTTCTGATATTCTTCATCATATTAATGTAAATTCAGAACTGAATCAGCAAAATTTTTAAAACCCTTCTCCAGTAATCTAGTATCCCATCATCTCCTAATGAATTTATTTTGACCTTGCCTTTGAATTTTGCCTTTCACTATGAAATCCCGCAAGTAGGTGTTTTTTTTGTGTGGATTTGATGATTATGGGAATACTTCATTGAAAATATTTTAATTCTGTTGATTTTTTTTCAGGAAGGTATGATTTTTGTCGTTTTTTTGTGTTCACCATCTGACCCCCCTCTTCTTCTTCCACTGTCAAACTCTTTCCTCTTGGTATTTCTGTCTCTTGACTCAAAGGACTCTATTCTTCTATCTTTCTGTACTTTTCTATACTTTTACTCAATGCTATTTTAATTTCCGTCTTCGTTTTTGCCTTATGTAATTGCTTCATTTTTCATCTTCTGGGTTAACTGCAAACTTTGACTTTCACCTTTTCAGTTTGCAATGTTGACTTAGGAGTTTTCTTTCCTTAACCATTGGGCTCAGACATAGCTCAACTGTGAAGATAAAATACTAGCCGGGTCGACAGATTGATTGGCCTAAAACTGTGATGAGGAAGCAAAGAGAATTGCAGAGCTTTTTACATGAATTAGGCTGAGAGCTCCCATATGCTTGGATGTTGTACGCTAGGCTGATGTTGCTTGAGCAATTAAGAAGAGAGATTTTCAAAGCGCTACTGAGGCCATCCCCAGTGAGCACATAAGATATTTACCCTTATTTTTCATGGGTAAAATTGTGATAAAAGATGGCTAACCTGCATGCTAACGAGGAAAATATCTGTAAATTTAAGTGGTAATATTTGGGTAATTTGGTGGTAAAACATGGGTAAAATTCGTACTTTTTCCTGGTAAAACTTCCCGATGTGGCATCAGAGGAGCTTCTGTGGAGCTTTAAAAGAAAGATGATGCTACCCCCGCCATCGGTGTTATTGTGATCTAACAGTACGTAGCTTTAGTGCGTTATGCCCCGTTCAGACTACCATCATTCTCTACCTGCGTTCACACTTACCAAAAATACAACCTACATTCGTGAGGACATACATACTCGATGAAAGAGAAATGACCAAAATAAATAACAGCTATGTTTTGAGAGGAATTGCCAATTTGATTTCTTTTAAAATAGAAACAATGTTAAACTTGGAACTAATTTTATTCCGTTAAGCCCTCAGTGGCGGCAGCTTCCTCACTGAACTCCTCAGGGCATGATTACGAGAAAACAAATTCATCCACACAAGAATCCTAAAAATTGCTTTTCCAAACTTTTTTCACCTGAATTTTTCAATGAAATCACTATAAATAAAGAGTGCTATACTTTAGCAGAGGTTTAGGGGACCAAGTTACAGTTATAAAAGTTATTAAAAAGTATTATCATACAATGGAGTCACAACAAAAAGTGTTGCAACTCTCTGGTTAAATTTTCTGTTGAATTAAATTTTACTGTTTTCAGCATTATATCCGGTAACTTAGTTTAGTTTACTTCATTGCTCCAATAATAGTTAGAAATTCACGACGCCTTAAGCGCAAATATGCATATAAATTCACAGGTAAGGAAAGAAAGGGAAAGGAACATGGAATAGAAAAAGGACAAGGACAACGGTGCTGTGGTAGATGGAAAAAGCCAGAAATCAGAGGGTAAAAATGCGGCCTGACTGGGACTCGAACCCAGAACCTCCTGGTTGCCGGCCAGGTGCTCTACCAGTTGCACTACCAGTATATATATTTTACACTTCACTGTTGGCAATTCTGCATGCAAGTAATTACGTGGTAAAGAAAGGGTAAAGATTACTAGGGTAAATTTGCCCCAAATTACAATAATAATTACCATCTAAATTATCTTTTGTGCTGACTGGGTCATTATAGAATCTCACCATATTTCAAAGTTTGGCAGAAACAGCATAACAAGAGAGGCATTTGCCAAATGGATTGAGTATAGGGATCCCATTTCCCCCCCCCCCAAACAATGGACTTAAAATGCTGGGTGTGACTTGGTCTAATTAGGCTCCTCCCCAATGTGTCCGGACACCCCCTATCGTCGTCTCCCCATTGAGGCGGCGTGTTCTTGTGAGGTGATCTGTGTGGGTTGCTCTTATTCACTGGCTGTTTTCACTTCCTCAGATTAGGCATTTGAGCCAAATTCATCTTTAGGAATTGCATCCTTATTAGTGTTGGTGTGGTGAAGCTGGGTTTGGCCGCACATCACAGGGATCTGAAAGTCTTTCAGTTGCAATTAATTGCGGAGCTATTTCTTACTACAATTTTTGGCTCTCATACAATTATTATTAAGTTCTGATGAGGAACATATGCTAAAGTATTTTTTTCCATCCCATGGACTCTGATCGTTAATAAATGCGAAAAAACAGCATTATTAGAGGAGTTGCAGTTTTCTAAGGATCAAAAACTTACTTAGCCTTTACATAAGTAGCCCAGTAAAAAAAATGGAAATTGCAAGGATGACATTCTTATGGTATTGAGGAAACATAGAATAAATTTCCCTTCATTTGCAATTTATTTCATCCCAATTGATTGAGTAGTGACCTCGGAATGTCACTTCAAGCTTGGGTGGCGTTCCGAGGTAAAGTTACTTTTTACAAGAACACTTGATACAATCAACCTGGATGATACTATCCTCTGTTTTACCTGATCATTAATGTAATGCAGTTACATAATTGAAAATAAACTTTCAAAACATTCTTTTAACTATCTTCTATTCTTTGGATTATCCACCTTGTCAAGCAGAATGTTTGATTATCTGAAGACCTGTGATGTGTGTTTTTAAAATGCGTAAGAGGCATATTTATTCCTGGATGTTTGAAACTGTTTTGATTTAAATGCTTGTTGAATAGATCCACTTCCACTGGTAGAATATTTTGCAACATCAGACATTAGGTTATCATTGAAAATCTAGTTCATGCAATTGTTGTCCCCTTCTCGTGAGATAGTTATGTTTTGCCAGAGTTGAGAGGATGGAGGAAGGAATGGCAACACTGAGACATCTTGGGAAAATATGGGGAAGGTAGAAAAGGTGAGCGCAAGGTGCTACACCCATCTGCAATCGTACACCCATTTCATAAATAGACGATGCAAAGGCAATGAAGTAAAAAGAATAAATGATGTTTGCGAAAAGGGTTGTCAGTATGCCAAGTGTCTTGTATGTCTCTTCTAATGGTACAAGGATGCTTCACCAAAGGAAGTGAAGGTGGCAGTGGGGCTGTAGGATGCTGGTAGTTCATGGTCACAGTGCAGGTGCACCCTAGTGTGTGTTCAAGTATCTGTCATAGAGCTTACATTTATTTTTTATCTTAGAGTATGATGATCCAGCTCAAGGAAGGCCATTGTTAATTTTTTCCTCTCCCCCTGCTAATTGTCAACATTTCATTCGATTTGTATTTTGATTGATTTTCATTCCTGTGCTGAACCCCATTCAAAAATTTGCAGTCTGTACTTAACCATGGCTTTCCTTCTGTATATTTTGTATTGTTGAAAGCAGGGCCGTAGCCAGAGAAATTTTGTGGGGGGATTATGGTTTGGGGTTGCACGAGGGGGTGAATCTCCTTGAGCCTCCAGCAGACTTAAAATCCCCCCCTCACTCGCTACGGCTACGATTGAAAATGCAGTACTTTCTTCCATTGTGTTACTTTGTGCAATATTTTCATTTCCGATTGCCCTCCGTGCTCCCACTTGACTTCTTGGCCGTTTACTTCTCTTCTCTGTTGTGTCATTTGGCAGAGCTTAGCCTCGCTCCCTCCAGAATACACGGTAAGTCTGTCCTCACCACTGGCTGCTCTCTCTCAATTCCCATCTACGTAATCCTTTTCTTATGGGCATGCTCTACATATTACAGTGTGAAACTACTTGTATTTTAAAAGATACAGTGTCCAGCGTGATACGGTGGAAATCTTTGATATTCAGCTTATTAAGGCCTTGATAATGGCACAAGTTGCCGAAACCATGGTCGGTGAAAATAAAAGAGTGTGGAAACAGACAAGTTGTTTTAATAAGCTGAATACTAGTAGTTTACCTCATGGCTATGATTTCAATGGATGCATGTATAATTATAGTGCCATAGAAACTTGAAAATGTGTGTTAATATGACAGCTTGCTTTTGATACTCTTTATAAGACATTTTTAGTAAAATTTTCTCATTCCTGATGCACCTGCTCCTCATTGAAGTACCCATAATATTTGACAAATGACATTTCCTCTGGTGCTTATACAAACTAGACAGAATTAGTGAAGCTGAACTCAATTCTTAACTCTCCTCTGAAATGCAGTAAAAGCTTTATCTAAGGAGTCATGAAAATCCCTACTGCCTGTTAAAAAAAAGACGCCCAAGTTTGAGGAGCTCTATCGTCCAAACGAAGCAATCAATTTCAATGTGATTAAAACCATACAAAAGAGAATTTATTTCTACGTTGGAGTATATGCTTTTAAAACTCTTAGACTCCATAGTATTTCCTGTACTTAAATTTTTTGCAAAAAAGTACCCGTTTTTTGTGAGTGAAATCAAGTTGCTCAACTTTTAAGCGCTTTGTAAGTTGGGAAACTTGATATTATGCACAAAAAACTGGTACTTTTTTGAGTAAAAGTTAAGTACAGGAAATACTATTGAGCCTTAAAGTTTTAAAAGTACATATATGATCCTATGTAGATCCTAATTCTCTTTTGTATGCTTTCAGTTGCATTAAAATTGATTGCTTCGTTTAGATGCTGCATGCTCCTCAAACTCTGGAGTCTTGCTTTTTTTTTTACAGACAGTAGTTCTTTCTTTGTTAGGTAGTAAACATTCCTGATGATAATGATCTAAATCACCAAACTCCCAAATCATTTTGGGAATTTATTTTTTGTCAAGTGTGTTCTTCATTTCAAGCCATCTGAAATAAAATGCAACTTTTTGAGTCATTGTAAACTAAAAATGTCTTGACAGAATTATTTAAAGCCAGTAGAATCTGAGAAAGACAATATTATAGTTGAAGTGTTGGTAAAGAACGTAACTCTCTTTTCTTAACCAACCCTCAAGAAAAGCTAGAAATGATCCCATAATTATTAATGGCACTCCATATTGAGTGAGCCCTGAAGATTTACCAATTGAAAAGATTAGTCACGGAAAATCTCAAGTATTGTCAACTTTGAACTAGCAGTTGGTACATATGTGCAGCACCTTCAGTCTTGAGCTATTTTTTGAAATTGCTATTGATGGCGTCATTAGTGGCATCTTTATTCCCAAGGACTCCTTATGGAAAGCTTACACTGTGTGTACGTACAAGTGCACTTGCAGTCTTACATTTCGCACAATTAAGCTTCATGAATCTTTCTTCTTTCTGTCTGCTGTCTGACTCTTTAATTTGACTGTTTCTACCCCTCTCTACACATTTCCTTTTACAACTTTTCTTGGAATATATGGATGTATTTTATTAAATTTGCAAGCAATTAAAAATAATTCTTGTCTTATGCAATTCAGGGGACGATATGAGGACATCATTGTTTCAGCATTTGTGATAGGTAGTTGAACTATATTTCCTTGTTGGTCTCAGTATCATGAAGTTTTGTATGTTCTGTGGGACAAATTCACTTGAGTTATTTGTATTTCCAGTCATGTAAGTGCCCTCATAATTGGTTATTCAAGTTGCTTAAATTTTCAAAGTATTATTGTGGAATTTTTTAACTTTGCTGAGTGAAATGCACATGATATGACATGGAAAAAAAATCTCCTGGACTGTGTGTTAAACCAAGGGCTTTAGGTTCCCATACCATTGCACACTCGGCTACATCATGCATCATCCCATTGCAATAACCAAGATTCATTCATGTTTGGAAATCCAAAGGTCCGTGGTTCAATTCAGTGTCGTGAGGGATTTTTTCCCATGACAATTCGTGTGGAAGCAGTCTTGTATCTTCTGCTACTCCAACAGGATAGACTTTCTATTGCTGCCCTCATGTTTCACAGTCTGACTTGTGCTTCATTCACTTGGCTCCATCTCAAATCAATTATGGAGGACTTTCTATGGTTTTTAATTAACGATGAGTCGGCTCTTAAATTTTTTTGGTTCTCGGTACCGGTCTGGTTCTCCCCCATCGGTTTTCGAATCTCGATACTCAGTTTCAAGGATAAACTCTTATTATGTGAATTGAATGCAAATTTTAATGAGCAACCACAAGAAGTGTGTGAAAATAATGTCACTGTAGATTAAATTAGTAGAAAAGCTCAGTAAAACACACTTAAGAAGATCTCCGTAATTTTATTTACCAAGTAAAAAAAATTTAAATAACATGTTGTTTTCATTACATCCGGCAGCCACTGGTTCTTTCTCCAGGTTTTGTTTTAAAAAATTCAGCCATTTTCACCGTATCTGGGTCTATTCTATTTTTTTGGCATAAATATTGCCTGTAGCACTGAAGAGGCATTCACTGATAACATTAGTGGTCAATATTGATTTTGAAATGCTGCACAAAATATCCTTGGAGCACAGTTTACATACTTCATAGTGTCAGGATCAATAGTGAAACTATCCCAACTCATGACGACATCATCTGTCAATTTGTTGTAACTTGTGAGTCAGTTCAAAATATATTCTGTATTCTGCGAAGAAGCTTAAATTGTTACATTAATTGACAACTTATTCACATGCTTCACTACCGCAGTTCTAATAACCTCAACAATAAACGGCTCAACAAGCCAGTACAGCAACACCATGGATAAACTGGGCGGCCGTGAGTTAACACAAAATTGTAATGCAGTGTTGCATTCTGCAGGATAACAACACTTTTCGATGCTTCGCATAGATAAATCAACTAAAAACAAGGTCTCGGAACACATCTTGCTTGTGTGTCGAAGAATTACTGTATATATGAACATGATTCAATTGTAAGACCACTTTCAGACCATATGATTTTCTGCCGCCTTCTGTTCACGGCATGGCACACGACATTGCAGAGAGTCATCTCGTCTGAAAGGCTCCTGCATTTCAAGTGAACAGTGCCTGGTAAAATGTTGTTTCGTCTGAAAGTGGCCTCAGTATGGCATTGTCTGTATTCTTGCCACAGACGGCACATCGCTGGGCTGGATTGGGTGCTGTGCTATCAACGGCACAATTCAACATGCTTGAAAACATGCTAGAGACCTGTAGTAAGTTGAAAGAACAGATCCGTGCCATGAATGGCAGCAGGCGAAAAGTCAGCCTGTTTGAATGCAGCCACGGAAATGTTTCAGTGTTGGTGAGAGCAACACAATGACAAACCCTTAAATGTGCATGTTTGCAAGCAACTCTCAAAAGTAAAGAACATAGATGCCATTAAATTGGAAATCTTTTAGGCCTTGAATACGCTGCAGACCATTTTGGCTTTGGGTGCCAAATTCAAATCCTCGCGACCGTTCCAAGCCGGTTCCAAAGTACCAACTTTATGCAACAGGTTCTCGATACCGGTTCCACAGGCCAAGAACCGGCAGTACCGAGAACCGGGTACCAGAACCGACCCATCTCTTGTTTTAAGTACTAAATAGTAATAGATATTTCTTTTGTAGGCAGCGATTCTTCCGCCTTTTTTCCATTGTACTGGGCAATTTTTCACCAATGTTGCAGTTGGCTTCCTCTGGTCCACTGACTGTCGATGCAGAAATTTGGTTGTCTTTAAGTGGAGGCATGTCCCTGATTGGTTGCAATCTTTGAAGACCCGTTTCCACGCGCTTGCGAGAGTGTAGCCGTCGAATCACGGTTGAAGTTCTTGGGTGTGGCCTCCCTCATGATCCTTGGGTAGTAGCGGCCTTCTTTATTCAATAGAGAGCCGTTGTCGAAGTCACTGTTGTGGGTGGGTCCATTCCATTGGTGTTCCGCCACCGCTGACTGGCTGAATTGTCTATTTTTATGCGGCCTTTGTTAGTTCTTGGACTCGGAATTTTAGTGCTCTTGATGCTTGGCCGATGTAGGAATTACCGCAGCTGCATTTAATCTGGTATACTCCTCCACAGATACCTTTAGGGCGGTGGTCTTTCGTTTTGACGAGGATATTCGCCATGTTTATGACCACGGAAAAGATCGCGACAGCCCTCCAGAAACACAACATGATGACCAGGTTCAAATGCGTCACCAATATGGTGTCTATAAAGGCGACCAAATACCTGCATCGACACTTCACTGGACCTGAGGAAGCCAACTGCAACGTTGGTGAAATAATGTCCAGCAAAATAGAAAAAATGCAGAAGGAAACCGGGAAGAATCGCTGCCTACTGTCATAATCTCCTCAGAAGCCTGCTTGGAAACTTCAGATATTTCTATTGGTTAACTCTCTGGAGTGGTTTAGATTTGTTGGACAAATGGCTGGAGTGAGTTATCACAGGAAAAGAAAATTCACTTGCTAAGTCTGCAATTGCACAATGCAAACACCATATTTTCTGGTAACTTAACCTGAAGTTGTCAGGAAATACCAGAAGCTCTTAAAGTTCTCAACTCTGCAGCCGCACCAAGTTTGTCAATTAAAGCTGCTGTAATTAAAGTTTAAGGCTCTTGGGAATCAATGGTGATGCTTTGTTTAGCATTGGTGAAGATTTCTTGTTGTGTTTGACATTTGATGGAAATCGTTGCCTTGAGAGGATTCTGAAAAGTCAAAGTAGCAATGGGGAGCCCAAAATTAGTGAAAAAATTTCGTGAAATGATGTGCATGATGATGTGGTGAATGGCGGTGATTCAGGTTCGCTTTGTGATGGACGAGACGACGACGCTGGCTGACCTGTTGGCGCTAGACCTACACGAGTGCGAGGAGGAGGTGCGGAATGTGGTTGATCGCGCTGTCAAGGAGATGTCGATGGAGAAGGTGTTGAGGGAGCTGGATGTGACGTGGTCTTCGATGGAATTTGAGCAGGAGACTCACGTGAGGACGGGTGCACTGCTGCTTCGTGCCTCGGAGGAGCTCATTGAAACGCTGGAGGAGAATCAGGTGAATTGCAGGCACTCTCCTTTGATTTTGCATTGGGGATCCATATTTTGCAATTGTTCATTTGATGTTTCACAGGAGTTAACATCTTTAAGTTAGAAGTAAAGTAAGAAGTTTTTATCTTATGCCACTACATTTCATCACAAACTCCGTGAATATCAGTCAGCCCTTCCTGATTTTCTTCACTTATGTCTAACAATAAAATAACTTTGATAATATTTGCTTTTATAGCTCCCAAATTTTGCAAATTACAAAATCACTCCATATTTTGACTCAATTGGCAAACAGAGCAGAGTATTATCAAAAGTGTGGCCATAGAATGGATGCATCACATGCTTAGTTGAAAGGTTTGCAATTAGTAATTTATTAAAGTTTTGTGTTATACAAAAAAAAGCTCATGTTTTCTGTAATTTTGATGATCAGTCTGGAAGAATAACTGTGCAAAGTTGGAAGCCGGTTAAATTGACTCATTTTGGAGCAAAACTCAACGGAAAGATGCACTTTACCACATTATATATGCTAGTCGTGATTTACAATAATTTTCTATGTTTGTCGTAGTAATATGTATTTTAATAGTATGTGAGGGACATGCTAGATGGAACTTGCATTGATGGTCCCATCTTGTTTTTAGGTTCAGCTGCAGAACCTCATCACATCGAAATTTGTGGCTCACTTCCTCGAAGAGGTGTCCTCGTGGCAGAAGAAGCTTAGCATTGCCGACCAGGTGATCACGGTGTGGTTTGAAGTGCAAAGGACGTGGACACACCTCGAGTCAATCTTCATGAGTTCCGAGGACATTCGCAAGCAGCTGCCCGAGGACTCTGCTCGCTTTGATGGCGTCGACAAGGACTTCAAGGTGTGTGTGGGCCAGCTCCTCTCTCTCTCTGCCACTCTCCTCCCACGGCCACGTTTTGCCCTCCCTCCCACCAAAGTGCTCCCTCCCTGCTCATGCAGGCCCCTAAGAAAATTGACTGAACAAAACTTAAAGAAAAACTGTTCATTGAAAGTAAATTTAAACAGTTTCCAAACTTGGTTAAGAACTTTTGACTGAAAGTTAAGTAACTTAAGCTAACGCGCTTCATCCCTACCCTATCTCATCAACCGACCTTCTTTGGCTTACCACCTTCATTTCTTTGTTTCTGAAGGCCAAATACTATGTGAGTCACCTACTGGGCACGAAGATGTCTCGATAGCTTTCGACAATTATATGACACATATGAGGTTTCAAAAAGAATGAGACCAAACATGACACATTTCTGTCAGTATTTAAGTTTTCTAAGCTCTAATTGATTGACACAAAGTTTCTAGTTACAATAAGATTATACCAATAATCTACACAATCCAAACAGCACAATTTTCAAAGAAACAAGCGTAGTATGAGCTGACCCGAACAAGACAAGACGGACACATCAGATGCCTTTCACTCTGAAGGCAACGAGGTCACATGCAAGATTGGACGCGTTCATTTCCTGTTCCCTCGTTGCTGAAAGACGGAGGGAGCATGCTCCGTCCCCTCTATCTCTCCTTTTATGTGCTTCTGCTGCCCAGCCCTTCCTCTTGCTCACACATCGCTGCACGTGATGTCAATGTTGTTCTAGACATTGTTAAATGTGTTGCGTATTGTGCAGTTGCAAGTTAATTTAATCATATACAGGTAAAAATATCTTTCATAGTGTGGAAATTTTTTTATTGGGATAAAGAGAACTAACTCAATGTATGCCATGTGCGTGCACTGTAGCATGAAACTATGGTGAGGAAGTACAAAATCCACCTCACCACAATGGAAGCACACGACAGTGAAACGCAAGTCAGTATACCATGAGAAAGTGACAAAACTCGGGGGAAACGTGTGCAAGGAAAATATGAATTCAGTTGATAATTACTCTGAAGATTGAAAGCTATTTTCACTTTTAAACGCAAGTGTCACTGTTCAGATTCAGAGCATGTAAAGATATAAGTGTTTTTAAAAAATAGCTTGAAAAGTTGCACCTGCATCAGTAACAAATATTTAGACACGTTCGCATATGTACAGGCCGGTTTCATCAATCCAAGCCCTTAGAAAGTTGAAACTTGCTTGGCATATAACATGGCTTGGTGTATGGCCGCCTCCATGGTGCATAACCGCTGGGCCAGGCTGCTCTGCACTGAACCACAATTGCAGGAGAACTTCTTTAGTACGTTTTTGAATGGACCACAATGAATGAATGTGCTCTTCAGGAAATCATGCTAACCAGGGAAGTACGTAATAGAAATAGGGGTTATTGCAATCCGTGGAAAATTCTTAACTACAATTACTGTCTGAAGTTCTTTTAGGATTGCCTTTCTGAACTCTTTTCACATTTAAAATCATGGAAATAAGCTCTAAACTGACAAAAAAATGCCATGTGAACAAAAATCACAATGTTTTCGTAGATTTCCCACAGATTATTACACTTAAACGTCATTATTCTCCCGTGATTTGTCGTATATGTTTTAATAGGACCAGTTTAGCTTGGTCACTTCTTATTTCTCAGAGATTACTCACAGAAAATGATGATAGCCCTGACTATATCAATTGGTTGTTTTGAAATCTCATAAAAATTGTGCAACATTTTATTTACCATTAATCTCGGCAACAGCCATACACATTCGTGCTCGGAATGAACCCATATCGATGAATATATTGATTGATATATCGATATTGATATGACGATTAATAATATATTTAAAGGTTATTATAAGCAGATTTTTATATTCTACAGATGAAAATCTCTTTAAAAAATTCTTCTGTGTAGACTGCTTTCTGTTTTGAACCGAGATAGAGTATTTTTGCGTTAAGTTTTGCGTGGCGATCCAAAGCATCGCCCGCTCCCACAATACTTGTCAAGTAATGACGCACGTACTCTTCGCTTTTAGAAATGCATTTGGATGCATCATGGTCATTGAAAGAGAGATTTGGGATGAATGGAAGAAGGTCAATGGATGATAATAAATAAGGAACTAATGAATTCGGAGGTTGACACACTCGGTCATGGCAAGTACTTGAGCATAATACCCAGGAATGCACCACCATTTCAAACGTACTAACCAAATACTTTTACCTGTATTTTGCTCGGATGGTACCGGGACCGAGAGAAATCATTGTGCTAAGGAGGAAAACTTGCTGAGGAGGAACGTACTAATCAAGTTCCACTATATTACAAAAGAGGATCTGAATGCGTTTCCACCCACCCCACATTAGAATGGGTTAATCGCCTTAAGTCGCCTTCGCTGATAGACAAAGTGATCTGAGTTTCTAAAGGGGAAATATGGTGTGATTGGGTGTGTCTTGCATGATTATGTGATCTATCAAGCTCAAAGTTTTTCAATGCTATTTATTGCAATCGCAAGCATTTTACTGGAAAATATTACTTAAAAGGTGGATTGCATTTCACTCATAGCAGCGCTATGGATCTTTTTGAAAAGCGATTAAAATGCGACTGAAGTGGCAAGAACAGAAATCAACCTTGCGTGTGATGGAATTGGGAATGCCTCCTCCCTCCCTGCAGGCCTCCTCCCCCTTGGCACGGAACACAACATTTTTGCTTGGACACTGTGACCATCAACACTTGCTTGCCAGTGCAACGATATTCGATCCTCGTTCTCATTTGCCCCTTTCACTATTTTTAATAAGTATACTTTTTGGGCCACTCAATTCCCTTTGTTCTTTTATTCCATTCAATTCTTAAATTTTGAATGCAGCAATACTTCAGATAAACCCACCCATCTGTTAGTGTGAGTAAGAATCAATGGAATAGCAATTGAGAATCTGGAATAATCGATTTGAAAGAATCAGAATTGGAATCAGAATAGAAAAAAAAAAGTGGAATCGACTCTCCATCCCCTCAAACCATTCAGTATATGCTCCCTTTGATGCTTGGACATTCCCTTTACGTTTTCTTCTGATTGTGTTTCTAAGTTTCTCTCAATGCCATAGCTTACTTTAACTTGATGGGAGATGTAAGTAGGTCATAATGTTACACAAAATGTTTTATTTATGCCACTGGTTTTCTTGCTTACTTTGCCATAGAAGATTTGCAATGTAACCAACCACTCATGCCAATGACTATGACTGCACCGGTAACAACAAAGATGCTGAAAATACTTCAGAAAATCCCACTCGCAAGCTCACTCAGCCAGCAGATTTGCTCTGAGGCACCATTTTTCCTCATGGGTGCATATCTAGGTAAACTGAGTGTGGGAGTTGTGAAGACCTCTGGGGAACTTTGTTCCTTGGACAAATCTGCTCGGGGAGTGTGTGAGGTTATTCCAATTTTCCTGTGCATATCTTTCAATGAGTTTGAGAAATTGTGTCTCGGATTAATGATCACTGCTTGCTCAGTTGATATCCCTCTGTTCTGTTGTAGCTGTTGACGAAGGAGATGGCTAAGACCCCGAATGTGGTTGTGGGCACAAACCGTCCGGGGCTGCGGGAGAGGCTAGAGGGCCTTCAGAAGCACTTGACGCTGTGCGAGAAGGCCCTCGCTCAGTACCTCGAGACCAAGCGACTCGCCTTCCCCAGGTTCTACTTCGTATCATCGGCCGATCTTCTCGACATCCTCTCCAATGGCAATCAGCCCGATTTGGTCACACGGTGAGTTGAAAGAGGAATATCCTCATGCCTATGCATTGCAGATTTATTGACGTGTCGCATGTACTACACTAGTATGATGTGGAAGAAGTCAAATGTTCATATTTTACTCACCATGTAGTGTAGAGAAGTAATGATAAGTGGGAATGATGCATATTCCATGTTTAAACTGACTTCACCTGTCGTTGCCCTGCCGCCTACTCACAAGCAAAAGTCGTGGGATCGATTTTCTGTAGACAACTCTAGCAGAATGTAAATTATTTGACTTGTGAAATGCTCGATAGTTTCCAGCATAGATGAAATAGTTAGGAGAAAAAATCCATTGGTGCATCGGCAAAACTGGTTGATCAGTTTTTATGATCATATTTATATGCATATCTTCAGTTGAGCTACGCTTCAAAAACATGAGTTTAATTCCATTGATTGTATGAAGTGGAAAAAGAACTTGTTCTGAAGCCCTGAAGATGGTTTCATAAAAAACCCAAACTCTGACAAAAAAAATTGTATTCAATTTTAAAAAGTACTGACAAACCTCATAGAAATTTAGAAGCACCTGCCTACCTCTTCAAAAAAAATATTTTTGTCTAATGAAAAAATTTCTTTCTAGTTAGTATACAACACATTGTTTCATTACACACATGGGAAATGTCATTGAGTGTTGATTTGAGCCTAATCCTGTGCATATACAGTGGAACCCCAATCTATCATTCCTGCATTCATCGTTTGCCGTTCCTGGTCCCAAATAAAGTTCCATAAAGACAATGTAATTTTTCCCCACATCTATCGTTCCCCGAAGTATTGTTTTCCTGCATTGATCGTTTGAAGATCACGGTCCTGTCATATAATTTTCTCGCATCCTTCGTTTGACAAAAATGAGACGAACTCTTTACAATGTGTTAATTGCAGCTAATGAACTACCATAGGGAGAAGCTGAGTGCCGTGGGATGGTAACATTAGCACATTTCCCAAGATCCGCTATCCCCCTCCATCCAGCACTCGCCTCCCCCCCTCTGACGCTTTCCTCTTCTCCGAAATCAAACAAAAGGTCCCAGCTCGCTCAGGAATCATATTACGAAGACCTTAGCTTTGAAAGAAAATATCAAGTTACACGAGAACAATAGAAACGTGTTTCATGCCTCTCTGGTTCTCGCTCACTGAATTTTTTCAGTCTATCTTCCTCAAAGTTCCCAGTTTCTGGAGGTCAGCTGCTGGATGAATCACCAATTAGCCCAAATGGTGTCTAACAATGAATTCGGCCATTGGTATTATACTTTTATTAGATTGATATATTAGTAATGTGCATGTAATTCAAAAAAGAGTGATACCTAACACAATTTATTTCTAAGGTTATTTAAGCAGTTTAAGCAAGGAAATTCCCTTTGGAAGTTCTCTCATTTAATGTAAGACAGTTTTATTCCCTGTTTTAGGAAAAATTAATCTTCTGATAACATGACATCGCATAACTACGTTGCCAAGTATTTCGGTAATATGTGTCTGAACTCTAGAGGCAAATTTTTTTGTTCCATGCTCAGCTTTGTCATGATTCTCTCTCAGAAAATTTGACCTTGGCCGCTGACTATTATCGCGGTGTTTTGGGCTGGAATATTGTGAAAGTATCTTTGTCTTTGCAGTCACCTGACTAAACTGTTTGACTCGATGGCAAAGCTGCGTTTCATTGAAGGAGAGGAGCTGCTGGCTGCGAGGAAGCAGTCGAGCAGCAAAGTGGTGAGTGCGGAGGAGGGCGTGGTTGGGGGAGACGAATCATCGGAAGAAGAAGAAGAAGAAGACGGAGGCGACGATGACGATGGGGAGGCGAAGAAGGAAGGGGAGAGTGACGAGGAGAGCACTCATCGTTTGTCTTCGCAGGAGATCAAAGTGTCGGTGGGAATGTTGGCCAAGGACGGAGAGTATGTTGAGTTTGACAGGACGTGCAATTGTGGCGGCCCCGTGAGTACTGCTCTTCCATTGAAACCCCTGCTGCACGTGCTCTGATTTGTTTCTCATTTGCTTTTCAACATTACATCCTTCAATAATGTACACATGTCCGAGTTGCTCACAATGACAACGGGTCGTTTCCAATGGTGCCAATCATGCTGTCTTCAATCTCTTAGATGCAATTGGCTTATTGAGAGCTTGGGCTGCTAACTTTTAATTCTGATGTATCGTTTGATGATTTTGTTGAATGTAATAATGAAGTGCAGACCTTTGGGATTGTCCCAATGAGTGAAATTTGTGGTGAATCAAATGACACAGACTGTAACTGCAGTGAGGATGAGGATGAGGAAGTTCCGGCAGTGGCTACCTTTTCAGAGGCTATGGTTGGACTAGAGAAATTAATATCAGACTTTTCATCTGTTGAGAACAATCAATCCATTTTATTGACGGTATCAAAACTTGAAAATGAACTGCCTCTCAGTTATGGCATAAAAATAAGCTAAGTAAAATCTCAGATTTAAAAAAATGACAGTTTAGAAATATAATTAGTCTCTCTTAAAAGTGTTTAAATTAATACTGAATTTGTGATTAGGCATAATTAAGCTAATGTATTGTATTTTTTGTTTGGGATTATTTTAATTTTTGGTTCATATTTTTTTGTTTAGTTGCTGAATAAATGGCTAGTGAAAATTGAAAAGATTGCCCAATAGATCACCAACGTCATCATATGCCCCCTGTGCAATTTTTTTTACATTTGCTATTGGTTAGCTTTTAGTACTGTTATGCTTTCAAGATAATTGTTATTTTAAAACTTTTTCTGCATTCTTAAAATATCCCTAAATTGCTTATCATATTTGATTTTATACCCCATTTATGCCGTTTTCTGAAAAGTTTCTTCCAACCTTCGTTGGGAAAAGCATATTCAATACACCCATGTCTCGTATAGCGCAATTTCGATTAGCGCAATTTCAATATAGCGCAAATTCATTCCTCGGGGAAACATTGCAACGCAGTGTCGCCTAATCAAAAATCTTAAACGCTCTCGTGATAAAAAGTGAACTTGCGCTAAGTACACACAAAATTTCTACCATTTTACGCATACAAATATTATTGCTTGCCTCAAATCTTCTTTTTTGTTTATATATTAATCGAAATCCATTGCTGTGCAATGGCCAAAAGGATTACTCGTCATTTGGTCCAGATAGTCGGCCTACCGAAGTAATTTATCTCGTCTCCTTAACAGAATGAGTTAATTTAGATCATTAATTAATCGTGGGGCTAGTGGAAATGAGTTTTTTTTAAGCAATACTGGATGAGACGTAATTTTTGCCGTCATAGGTTATCGGGCGATTGACTTCCAGGTAGAGGGTCTACGCTAAAGCCTTCAAGGTCATCGGTATTCACGGGGGAGAAATGGAGCGGTGGCCGAGTTGCACATGAAGAGCACCAACATATAAGAGGGTCCCCGATAGAGTCTCAAACACAATAGCCTCGTTCCCTCCCAGCAGTCGTAGGCCCTCTGCGTCTCAAGAACACAGTTCAGCAGTAGAAGGTGATTTCGATAGAGCCATGCAGAGTAAAAACCAAGAGAAAATGGCAAAAAATAGGAATGCGGGTAGAAAAATCAAGAATTTATCAAGAAAAACCATAAACCTAGAAGAGAAATTGATACAGGTCAATTGCTTTGAAAATGGAGAACGTCAAAGCGATATTGCGCGGAAGTTTAAACGCATGAAGCCTTATTCTAAATAAAGACGAAGTTAAAACATCAGTGACCTCAGCCGCACCAACTTCAACCAAGCGGTCTACACATACGGAAAGTTCATGGTGAATCAGTACAAAAAGACGAGAGTGGTAATCGCTCCGAGACATTTAGTGAAAGCTCCGGTTGACTCCAGAATTTAAACGGCAAGCAGGTATTTTCAGTGCGGCGATATCAGGTGAATCTGCAAGTGTTGATAGCGCAGTCACCACAACATTTTCTGATGGACTCCAAGCTGTGATTGAAAGTGGCTCCTTTCCCCCTCAACTAGTTTTTAGTGTTGATGAGACGATATTCTTTTGGAAAAGAATGCATTCTCGTACATTCATTTTCAGGGAAGGAAAACCTGGGTCAGGTTTCAAGGCATTTAAAGACTGTTTCACGTAGCTGCTAATGCCTCGGAGGACTTAAAATTAAAATGATTTATCATTCATAAACTCCGCTAGCTATGAAATGGCATTCAAAGTAGCATTTGCCTGTCATTTCGATGAGCGACAGAAGGTCCTGGATGACACAATAATTGTTTTTAGACTGGTTTGAAAAATCGTCCACTGCCGGCACTGCATTACGAACCCCTGAGATAGCAGATGTTAGCCCACCCGCACGACAAGAGGGAATTTCAAAAGCCCGTAATAATTTTTTTTAATGTGAATAAAAGCCTTCAAATGCGTACATACTATCTTTAAAGTTGTTTTAAACTGTAAAAATTTATATAAATAATGTTTTCTAAGGCTATTTATATGAATACAGTAAAACCCCGTATTTGCGTTATCGGAATTTACGTTTTCCCGCAAATTGCAAGTTTTTTTCTGGGTCCCGTCATATTTCCTATCTCTCCAATGTAAATAGAACCCTGTATTTACGCCGTGTTTTTTTCGTTTTCCCGCCATGTGCATCACGACGTGCCGACTAAAAAAAATTTTTTTGCGTAGTAAAACAATTACTCGCGCATATCAGCCCTTAAAACTGTCTTTTGGCTTCCTTTTGCGCATTTTTATTTAAAAATCTAAGACTGAAAGAGGTAATGAGAACTATTTTCGGGAAGAATTTGAATGTGGCGGGACAGAACGCCACTAACGTCGGAAAGTTGAACTACGTCCTCTCGTTTTCTGTCAGCGGCGAAAAGATTCACGATATGAAAGTAGGTGTATTGAGCAATCGAGCTATGTTTTAATTATAATGCAAGAACTCCTGAAGGAATGTTGACAATAATCATGTAGTCGATAATTTGATACGAGAGTTTGCAAGGGAACCAGACGTGATAAATGCCAGAACTATATAACTTGACCGACATCTGGGATCATTTGCGCTGACTTCATTCAACAGTTGCGTAGCAATTATGGGTTAATTAAATACTTTTGAAAAACTTATTTAAACTTGAATTATCCCATTCAAATAGCAGTGTATCGCAAACTATTGTAAATTTAAAAAATTATGAAGTCCCATGACAGTTTGTACTACGCACTTGATCGCCGAGGAGTATAGGTCAGATACTCGTGTGTTGCCGATCGGCAACTCGAGTTACCCTCAACTCGTACGGGAAATAGAATTGATCCGGCTTGAAAATGGAAATTCGAGGTGAAAAACGGACATTTTTAATTGACGAGAAAATGAAAATTATAGAGATAGTTGATTCCCACACCGGAACCCGCATCGATTCAAACGCTGGCGACTCGAATGTTGGGACTTGGCAATCCGTTCGGATTCCCAGTCTCAACATTCAATACCGTGGTGAAAAATCGCGATGCCATTGTAAAATATGCAAACCAGTGCGGACATTTATCAAAAAAGAGAATATATGAGAAGAATTCCAGGTAAGAATAAATAGAACGAATTCTAAAAGAGTAGTTTTTAGGTGCAAGATCATCAAATGTCCCAGCAAATGGTGTCATCTAAAGGCCTGTTTACATAGTACATTAACCCGTACAAGTTATTGTCTAAATTATGAACACGAAAATGCACCGTGTATTCACCCAACTTGTGCGTATATGCACGAACAGAAAATAGAACCTGTTCAAATTTGGTTCATGCATTCATAGTCGGATTTAGGGGATGGGGACGTGCCCCCCCAGATGCTTAAAAAAAGAGATAAAATTTGAATACGGTTATCATAGGAGGATATATGGGGGGGTGCACGTGCCCCCCCAGACTTAAAAATATGCAAGATTTTTAATACGGTCCGGTTATCATTGCGTTCGTTTTGTATAACGTGGTATCATTGTGCCCCCCCCCCCCCCACTCCAGATCAAAATCCTGGATACAGCATTGCTTGTGCCCCCCAGAAAGAAATCCTGGATCCGCCCCTGATGGTCATCATTATGTTCGCTTTGTTTTGTGTATTACTCAAGGAGGCTCAATCATTTAATTCAATAAGAATAAATTTGATATAAAAATAAAGAGAATTTTGTAAAGTCTTTGTTATATCTTGTTTTTAATCTCAATTAAGACAAGATATTTTGCCTGTCAGGCCCTCTAGTGCCCCTCCCAGAAAAAAATCCTGGATCTGCCCCTGTCTACATTCATACATATCCCGTTCCGGTCCACAAAAATCATTCATGCAAGCAGAAATTAACTCATACATGTTAATGTATCGTGTAAACAGGACCAAAGGCCCTTGAGAAAAAAGTATTTCCCCACAAGATTGGGAATCGAAGATTCCACGGCATCTATAATGGTTGGTTGGGCAGATTCAAAAATAGGTACAGTCTTGTATATAAGATGGTGAGTGGTGAAAGCAAAGATGTTAACATAGAGACAGCAACTCAGTGGAAAGAATCTGAATATATTAGAGTTCTGGAAGGTTACAGCCCAAAAGATGTTTTCATTGCAGACAAAACAGGATTATTTTTTAATTCTTGCTGCCAGCAAAAACACTGTGCTTCAGAGGGAAACAGTGTTATGGCATAATGCTTAGTGAACAATTAAAAAATTAACATTTTCAAAGCCAGTATATGAATAAAAGTGAAAATTCTCTATTTCCCACGATTTGCATTTTCCCGCAATTTACACTTTTTTTCTTGGGTCCCTAGAAAAGTGTAAATAAGGGGTTTTACTGTATATATGTTTTAGAGGAAATTCAATACCCAAGACCTATGCTACCAGGAACGCATCCCTATCTTCCCAATGTTAAAACGCTCTCGTGTAACGCAAATTTGTATATCGCCAAGACCCCAAGGAACGCATCCCTTGCGCTATACGAGACCTGGGTGTTGATGAAAAATTTTTATTGTTGCATATGACTCCTTTTAATTACTTCAAATTGTATTTCATATTTATGGAAAGTTGTTCCAATTGTAGCACGCACTCTACTCAACCTCAAAAAATGGCACATCCTCATTTATCGTTTCTCCGCATTTAATGTTTTAAATTTTGTCCCCCCTGAAAGACCTTAAATCAGGATTCTACTGTTCAGTTGAGTGCCATAGCCAGACACCAAATGACTCTATTTTTGCTAAACTTAGTGAAATATCAATTAGAAATGCCATTTTGTTGCTTCTTATGTGTGACCTCTTTTATTCGGAAGGGCAAAGATTTTGGTGCTTTGTGCATTGATTTACAGAGGTTTTACTGAACTAATAATGTTCGATTTTGAAGATTGTTTTATGTGTGTCCTTGTGCATAATAGGTGGAGGTGTGGCTGAACAAACTGCAGGACACGATGCGCTCCACCATAAGGCATTACTTTGCGGAGGCGTGCGTGTCGTACGAGGAGAAGGCGCGAGAGCAGTGGCTCTTTGACTACCCTGCGCAGGTGTCGTTGTGTGGCACGCAGATCTGGTGGACCACAGAAGTGAATATTGCCTTCTCACGCCTTGAGGAAGGATACGAGAATGCCATCAAGGACTACCAGAAGAAGCAGGTCTTTCATTCATTTCACATCTCTCTCTCTCACTTATTACAGAATGGAACATAAATTCATTGATCCAGGACAAAATAAATTGTTTACTGTAAAAGAGCTGTGCAACTCAGAGAATGACTTTAAAAATCATTCCAATGTATTATTGCAGTACAAAGATTTTAATCTCATGCATTTTGAAATGGCAGATTTTAGGGGGTAAATTTTGTCTTGATACAGTGGAACAGCGTTAAAATGAGCATGGGCTATTGCGAGACCCATGCCATTACAAGAGATAGCCGAAGCAAACTGGTAAGCATCGCATCGGCAATACTTCGTAGTTAATTGGCATGTGAGGAAGGTTAAGCAGGGGTGCTTACACCCTACATAATTGAATCATTCCTATCCAAGAAAATGCTGCAAGTCCTTAAAATTACTCAAATTTCATTGTTATTGCCGCTAAATAAGCGACCTCGTGACAATAAATTTTAAATCAACAGTTGGATTTATGAGTAATGAAGAGAATTAAGACACTCAATGATGGAGGAAATATTTTTCATTTTAGTGACAACATTAAATTTCGGAGGGAGGAAAGATCGGGGAATATACTGTTGTTGTCAGCAACTAGGCAGAGTGATGTATTAAGTGATATCACAGATGATATAATACTTTACACATAAGCCCATATTGAGGGTAAAATGGCTCCTCTATTGCCAATTTGTACAGGGTTTTGACGATTCTGTGCATTAAGTGTTCGCGTAATTACTTAGTTATCTATCCACAAGGGAGGCAGTGTCTGACTGTCTTTCGTCCTGGAAGCTCTGAATCGTAAGATATGGGCTTGAACTAAATTCATGAGGGAATGTGCGAAGGGCTTCAGTCGGTGCCTAGCGAGTGTCTAAGCAGCAAACAGTGGAGTAGAAGCAGAGGACATACATGATAGCAGTGAAGACGAAGATGAAAGTGAGGAGGATACCTATCTTGAACATTGGGCTCTATTTACCCTCCAATTCATTTTGCAGGCTACTCGTACTGGAGAGGCACTTCCAACTCTAACCATGAACTTTCTTGTAGCACTCCTACCCGTTCCCCCACTCCGAGAGATCTTTCTTTCCAAAACCTTTGTTTACTCTCTCCTACCGCCTTTTGCTGATCTTCCTGACACCCAACTTACGCATCCCAAACCCCCCTAGCATTTCCCGGCGATGACCTTGAGTGCATCGTAAAAAAACACGGCCCCCAAGCGTAGTCTCAGACAAGGCTGAAGGCCCTTTACCAACCCCACCTCCTCCCAACCGCTGCACTTCTCTTTATCCTGCCCCCTCTTCCTCAACCAGGCCATACCCATCCCACTCTTATTTACCCTTGGAATGTTCTATGAATGTGGAGAAGTGCATGGTACATCTCTACCGGCAATGGGGGTAAGTTTCTAACTGGAGAGAGGCCGGACAAGTATTTTTCATTATCGGGGAAATGCAGAGGAAAACTTTGTTATCCACATTCATTTCATTGACATGTGTTTTGTCATTCCTTGACGTATTTTCAGTCTGTTCTTTCTCCCGTGAGACTTGGCATGCCCTCCCACCCGGCTCACGCAAAGATACGGCTGACTTGACTCAGTTGCCACGTTGGTATCATGTTACCTAACGCAAGTCCCAAAGCTTGCTTACACTGCACTCCACAGTTGAGTCCCAAAATTAAGGCCAAATGAGCAACTCAATTAACATTGCAATTTACAAGGTGGGTTAATAGAAATAATTATGTAGATAATGTTTTTATTTATAAGTCTTATACAATAAAGCCCAGATCAACATATTCTCACTAAAAATTTGCATTTAGAAAGATCTCATTTGAGATTAGGGTCGAGGGAAGGCAATTCTCATGAGGGACCAAGGGGAATGATCTGCTCTCACACACGATGAATGTGTCATGATGTCCTCTCTGCTTGTAGATTTCTCAGCTGAGTACGCTCATCTCGCTGCTACTGGGGGAGCTGACGAAGCAGGACCGCCAGAAGATCATGACCATCTGCACGATTGATGTGCACTCGAGGGACGTTGTCTCCAAGTTGATCCAGAGCAAGATTGAGAGCGCGTCTGCCTTCCAGTGGGTCTCACAGCTCCGACACAGGCGAGTGCTCATCTCCCCCGTGCAACGCCCTTACCTTGTCATCATGGTGGCTTTAGTTGCTAATGGATGAACAGATGTTTGGGAAAGGTGCCTCAAATGCCATGAATACTCAATAAAATGCCACGAATAACAGATTTTTGTGATTCTCGGTAATTGAGGGAGACAAGAAATGGCTACCTTAATTTTACATATGCTGGAATGGTCTGCAGTGTATTTAAGGCCAAAAAGTGAGAAGAGATTAAAAAACACATGTATTACTTTCTGATTGCATGGCTACCACATTTTTTTTTCTTTTGAGAGTTGCTCGCTAACTCACGCATTTGTCAATTTGTCACTCGCCAACATTGTAAAATTTCCGTAGCGGGGCCACTTGGACCACTTTCAAACGAGCTGAATTTTTGTCTCTGTCCACAGCTTGGCACCGTCCTTTCAAGTTACCATCAGTCTCTATGGACGTCTTCCAATGAGTCGAATCGTTCGTTGACGGCACGGTGGCCATTTGGCCCGGCGATGCGCCGTGCATGGCGTGTAATATAGACAATGCTACATTGAGCCCACTTTCATATGAAATTCCTTTTCGTCAATAGCCATTCACGTGAAATTCAGGTGGCTCTCAGACGAGACGACTGGAGACAACTGTCGTTCCGTTCACAGCACGACACACGTTGTGTGCCGTGCTGTGAACGGTGCCTCACACCCTATACCACATACTAGTGTTTCATGTACTAATGCTTTAGTTGCGGTGAGTTGGATTTTGAACTTCCTCTCGATAGTTTCACGTCACAGTGCACTCACATGGTTCCCCTTATGTCAATAAAAAATGTTTCTTCCCAATGAAAGAGATTTTTATCCTTATATCATTAAATGAAATTGCAACTGCGCAATCTGCAACACAATTAACAATGTTTAGAATAACATATTCTATTGTGAATTTGTGATGCAGGATGTGCAGTGACATGAACACAAATCTGTGATTGCCAGTATGAGTTTAACTGCGGTGGGAGAAACCATATTGTAGACATTATTGTAGCCACGCCAAACAGATGCACGCACCCAGCGTCATGCATGTAAAGCAGTCGTAGTGTGATGAGGTTCTATAAACATGCAGAGCAATCGGGCCTTCTTGCTATCTGTGACACCTGGAAGGCATGAGCATGGGGCTCTTGTAAAGACAGTGACTATCAGATGTGTGTGTTACTCTTTGATTGGATTGATTGATTTGCAGGTGGGATGAGAAGGAGGGTGATTGCTTTGCCAACATCTGTGATGCCGAATTCCGTTATTCCCATGAGTACCTAGGAAACACCCCTCGTCTTGTGATCACTCCACTCACGGATCGCTGCTACATCACTCTGACCCAGGTGAGGGGTTTCCACCTGACGGCTACCCAGCGAGCAATCATGTGCATGTGGATCCCAATGCCCTCTTGAGAGCTGATACAATATCTCATGCAAAATGGGATTGTGGACGACATGTCTCATATTTCAATAGTAGCATTAGCCAGAGAATACAACCATATTTTATCTCTTTTAAAGGCTAGCTATTTGATTGTTGGAAATATTTTCTTCCCTTTCCCATGTAAATGCAGACTGAAGTTATTAAACCAAATGGATATATTTTATTGAACCTTTTACTAAAACCATGTGTTAAAAGAACAGCAAACTGGGTGTCACCATGCAACCTGTTTAAATGTATGCATTGTTTTAAATTGTGATTCCAGCTATAGTTTTGAATGAACATGTTTACCCATTTGTTGTTTTGAAGATGGATGGCGACACAGTAACCAAAGATTTTCGTATTTGTGAGGAATAAAGCCATCCTTTTAATTGGCCAGAACTCATGTCTTGAATATTCTCTGGAGATTGATGCAAGCACCCGTTACTTTTCTTTTATTTATCTCGCTCAGAGCCTTCATCTTGTGATGGGTGGTGGCCCTGCAGGGCCTGCCGGGACGGGCAAGACCGAGACAACCAAGGACTTGGGGCGTGCCCTTGGCATCACCGTCTACGTCTTCAACTGCTCTGAGCAGATGGACTACAAGGTGGAATGCTCCCATCCACACCCCACCCCCCTTTATTTCCTCTGCATACTCCTCCGGCGACTGAGGTTTTTTTTACCATAAAAAGTCTATTTAAATGACGCAATAAAATAATCAAAATTGACCACCTTTTGGATGATAATTTATTATTGAAGCATAGGTGTGATGGCTATTTATCTCTCTCATGAATTGGTGCATATTTTCACATGAATAATCTATAGAAATTATGGTCACTTTTTGTTTTATCAGTTGTATGATGGAACTTTGTGAAGTGAAAATTGGTGATCTTTTTGGCATTAAAGGGGCGATAAATAAAAGGTTAACATGTTCAGAGCTAGGCATTCAGCATAAATAACTGTGTGGCCTCTGAAGCCAGTGAGTGAGTTTTTTAAAATTTGTACGCTCAACTCAAAACTCTCATTTAGACTAGTGGAGATCCCCAAAATGTGACTTTCCTGCATTGATTGTTTGAAGATCATGGTCCTGATGAATTATTTTCCCGCATCCATTGTTTGATAAAATTCTCATCAGTCCTTGCCCCCCCCCCTCCACTCCCCTTCCACTCCCTCAGAGTCTTTCCTTCCCTTCCTCCGCAGGCATGACCCCATATCATGGCTAGCACAGGTTTCACGTTACGATGACCATAAATCATCAGCTTCAAATGAAATATCAAGTTACATGAAAACAGTACATAGAAACATGCTTCGTAAGTTATTCATGAAAATATTTCATCTTTTTTTCTCTTTGGAATGCTATGAATATGCTTTTTTTCCCCCTTCTAGGCATGAGAAAGTTAATAGTCTTATTGGAAAGTATTAATCAATTATTTGCATAGACCCTGGGGTTTCAAACCAATTCTTCACTTATTACTTTTGAGTGATATATATTGTGATCTGTTTTTGTCTTCCCACAGTCATGTGGGAATATCTACAAGGGGCTGGCGCAAACGGGTGCGTGGGGCTGTTTTGATGAATTCAACCGCATATCTGTGGAGGTGCTCTCTGTTGTTGCTGTCCAGGTGAAATCCGTGCAGGTGAATTCTCAGTCATTATGTACATGATTTATAATCAACAGTCTCCTCATAACCCCCGCAAAATGACTGTTTTTGTCAGCCTCAGTATTGGCAGGGTAAAATGTTCCCCTTTTTATTGAATCCCGCTGGGGCATGGGTGTTTTTATGTGCTTTGTCCAAATATATTATAATGATCATGGGGGCTCCTGTATAGAAATTCA
Source organism: Ischnura elegans (assembly GCF_921293095.1). Lineage (NCBI taxonomy): Eukaryota > Metazoa > Arthropoda > Insecta > Odonata > Coenagrionidae > Ischnura > Ischnura elegans. Next base: position 3,599,117 of record NC_060248.1, on the reverse strand, counting down.
TGAACAGAAGCATAAAACATGTTAAGTCGCTAATTAAATCTTGCAGAATTTGGGTGAATAATGATTTCATATACATATAAAATTTTAAATTCTTGTTTGAAGATTTTCACAGCTTCTTTTATCAATGTTTGTGGTTGCTTTTGTAGCATTAATGTTACCTATGCAGCAGCATTTCCCAAAAGCAACCGCCAAAACATGTTTTAAATTCGTTGGAACTTCTTTGTGATTTGAGTGCTAAGCATTTTTTTTCTGGAATTATTGACCTTCATAAACTTTTGATCTGCTCCATAGAAAATCAGGTTAGACCTAAGCTGTTTAGTAAACAGCTTCACTTATTATCTCTCCAAATGCTGAGAGTAAATCACATCATTTTACCTCTTACTATGGAGATGTTACAGTAGACTCTCGTTAATACGAACAACGTTGTTACGAAGTTCTCGTTATTACGAAGCAAATCGTTGGTCCCGTCGAAAAGGCCTATCCAAGCTATAGTAAAAGAAACGTTATTACGAAATTTTCGTTTTTACGAAATTACGAACCTAAGTCCCGGTCCCGGCGGTTACAATATGAACTTTATTACGAAGTTACACGCACAAGTCACGGCATTTAGGTGGATATTCACTACACTTAAGTTTTAATAATCGCGCCACGTTTAAGTTATTTTCGTGTACTGTGCCAAAGAGCGTCAATTATGGTTCTTTAATCAGTTTACGCGCTACATCATATAACAGCCTTCATTCCTGTGAAGTCGTGGTGACCCACTCATAACCGTTAGTAGATTGGATGTACAGTCAATCCTCTTCCTGTACACATTCGATGTACGAATTTTCAGAGATACGAGCATTCAAAACTTTCAAATTTCAAATTCGGCGCCTTTCGATTTGGCCGATACTACGCGGTGTGGCACTAGGAAACTCTCACTGTGATCACGATCTGAATAAGGTATCATTGAATCCAGTGTGAATTTAGGAACTGTTCAGCATTTCGCCCGTTCTTCGTTACCGCGGGGAGCTTTTTTTCGGCTCCGGATGCATCGCAGGCCCCGCTAGATCAGTTTGCCACAGTCGTGAGTTAACGCATACGTGTAATGCAGTGTTGCATCCCGCAGGATAACCGTACTCCCCGATAACTTACATGCAGACCGGCTGGCGAGGGTTGTCCGATTACGGCACAATAGGAGGGGCGGATAATCCTGCGCCAGCACGGTTTAGAGCCAATCGCTGTCCCCCAACGCACCTCACACCCTCGCCTAGTCATACAACGTTGTCAAATGCATAAACGAGCACCAAAATAAGCCTGATCCACCAAAATAAGCCCATTCTTCGAATCACAAGAACAAGTGATTATTCCTCTAGGTCCTTCACGGTCGTCGTCCCTTCCGGTTCTTCTCTTCATGGAACACTTTGTAAGCGTTTCCCTTTCTTACCTAGCCCCCTTACCCCCTACCCAGACCATTGTCTGTTACTGGACAACTCTCGGTGGCCGGACTGTAATTTTATCAACCTTGGAACAAGGTCTTGGGACGCATTTAGTTTGAACATCGGAGTTCATGTGTTTGGGAATCAACCCACGATTGCGTCATGGTGCAGTCTTCTGTTGAAAAACTGAAACGAATTTTCCTGTTTATATATATTTCCGCATAATTTAATAGCGTTTATAATACACTATTTCTTTCGACGAATCCTAAAATAAACGTTCTTACGAACTTCGTTATTACGAACCTCCGATTTTTCGGCCCCGTGAACTTCGTAATAACGAGAGTCTACTGTAGTTTCATTTGATTTTTCTAATGATAACCAATCATGGAAAGTTTCGACAGAAGGTTACGTACCTATTCCATTCAATATTCTCTCAGAAATGGTTTGTGGCATTAATTTTTCAATTTTAATAACAATATTCATTAGACTTTTCTTGAAAAATGTAATTCAATCGAATTAAGCTACAGAAGTTATGCTAGTATACTTGCAGTATGGTGATAAATAGTTAGGAATTCTAATTGGATTATGTATGTATCTTAATGTTTTGTTTCTATTGTCACAGGATGCAATCAGAGATAAGAAGACGCTGTTCAACTTCATGGGTGAACCAATCGCTCTGGTCCCCACGGTGGGCATATTCATCACAATGAATCCAGGCTATGCTGGACGAACAGAGCTCCCGGAGAACTTGAAGGCCCTCTTCAGGTGAGATCATCAAAACCCACGGCACACTGTGACTTTGTGATTTTAAGCGTACTTAATCCATACCTATGGAAGGCTTTGTAAAATTTACTACTTTGCGAGCTCATTCATGCTTTTGAAATTCCCTCCTTTCGTGCGGGCGGGCTAACATCCAGGAAAAAAATGCATGATATCTCTGAGGTTTGTAATGCATTGCTAGCCGTTGACTAGTCATCAAGCCAGTCTGAAAACAATTCTTGTTTTACCCAGGCCCTTTTGTTGCTCATTCAAATGAAAAGAAAAGGCGACTTCGAATACCATTTCGTTGCTCTTGGAGTTTGTAAATGATAAATCATGACTGACTTTAATTTGAAGTCCTCCTAGGCATTAGCACCAAGCAGCAGGGGTGCAGCTAGAAATAAAGGCTAGGGCAGGAGCAACTGGACCTGGGGTGTGTGGTATACCTGCCAGGATAAGCAAGAGGTGTGGGGCCCTCCCCCAGAAATGTTTTAAGATAATTGGTTCAAAATGGTGAGTTTTATGGATTTCTGAGGGATATTTTAGTAATCCTTACACTCTTCTATTAGTGTATTAATCAAATGAAGTAAAATGTATTAAACTTAAAAGTTTCTCTGAGCTCTGGGGGGGGGGGGGGGGGTTTATCCCCCAAACCCACTGCACCACTGCCAAGCAGCAACAGTCTTTAAATGCCTTTGAAACATCACTCCAAGATTTTCTTCCCTAAAAATGAAAGAAAGAGATGGCTTTTTCTTCCAAAACAATCCTGTTTTGTCAACATTAAAAACTAGTTGAGAGGGAATGGAACCACTCTTAATTACAGCTTGGAGTTCATTGGAAAATGTTGTGGTGACTGTGCTATCAGCACTTGCAGACTCACCTGATATTACAGCACTGAAAATACTTGTTTGCAGTTTAAAGTTCTGGAATCAATCAGAGCTTCCACTAAATGTCTTGGAGCAATCACCATCCTCGTCTTCTTCATTCATACGCATCATGCTCAAAATGTCCATCAAAATTGTCTGAAAGGATCCAAAATTAATGCTCACTTCTTCAGATGCCTCCCTAAAACTTGAACGGCATTGTTCCTGCACTAAATGGTTCACCAGTTTGACATGGTTGGGTTCTGTTGATGAGGAAGGCCGCCCCTGTTCGCGAATCTTCATCTGTCAAGGTTCTGTCCAATTTAAAACGACTTTACCCTTCAAAGCACAGGCTTTGACTCATAGCTTCATTTGCAAAAGCTTGCTGAATCATTCCAAATTTCTCCGTAGCACTCTTTCCAAGTTTGAAACAAAATTTCACTCGCACATCCTGTTCCTCTAGCTCCTTCATTGCTGCCGTAATACACGGCAACGAACAGGTTTAGACACAAAGTGCTGCTGCTAAGTATGGCACGACGTAAAAAAATGCAACGCCTCTTGTTTTAGTCATCAGATGTGTCGCAGGATGGCACATTTTGTTTTGTTTCAATCCGTTGAATGGTTTGCACAGAATAAAATCAGTCTGGTCTTTTTTTGATCACAATTTAGATGAATTACTCAGAAATTAGAGGGGGACTATAGGACTGCCAGAGGATTTTCTCGTTGCATTGAAATGCATTATTGAGGAGAGTATAAAATTTCCACAGTACATGATTAGCCCATGCGAGCGACGAAATATATAGGGGAGAAATACGGTTTTTATGGCCAAGAGATGTCTTTTGCTGTATTTTTTAAAATGATAGTTAATGCCATTGTTATAAATGCTCTTATGTGTATCTGATATTCTTTTCTATCATTATAAATATGTCTTTTTAGGCCATGTGCAATGGTGGTTCCCGATTTTGAGTTGATTTGTGAAATCATGTTGGTTGCTGAAGGATTTCAAGAAGCCAGGATTTTGGCACGCAAGTTCATCACACTGTACACTCTCTGCAAAGAGTTGCTGTCTAAACAGGACCATTACGATTGGGGGCTGCGTGCCATCAAATCCGTTCTTGTTGTAGCAGGCTCACTCAAGGTAAGTCACCTATCCGCAAAATGTGCTCAGCCAAAGATAGGTTTAATTGAAAATTATGATTTTTACTGCATCAGCATAAATTCCATTATGTTGATCAGGGCTTACATGTAAAACTTCTGACATATTTTATTGCCAAAATTCAATCTGTTGGAGTGAAATGTAGGCGGTCCGTGACTTTCACACACCATGTATTGCTGAAAACATGTACGAAAGTCAAACCATTGACTTCCATACTAATTAAGGGTTATGTTCCAAAAGAGTGAAATATACGTAATAAAACCCTATAGTTTACAGAGGTTTTATATTTATTAACAAATTAATAAAATACCTCACATTATGTAGTTTCTTTCGAAGATACACAGAAAATGTAAATAACATTAAAAAAAAACAACGATTCTTTTGGGTACGGAGTGAAACTTCATCTCGGTGTTTAAGTTTATTCCACTCCACTGTTCCAGTCCACTTCTCATGTCCACTGTAAATAAAAAGGCATATCAAGGGGCATAAAAAAAAATGCAATTGTTGAACCCCCACTCTTGATAGCTTTTAATTTTTCCATCAGAATTTCGTGGTGGGTGACATCTCGTCACAGCATATCTCGTGATCCCGTACCTTTCACTTGTTATTCAAGAAAGACAAAGACCAACGGAATTTGGATGATATTTCATGTAATATCGTTGCTAAAGGTATACATGTCGTACATGAATTAAACAGCACTCAAATGGAAAAAACACTTTTAGAAAGAAGCACTTTTATTTATTGATTTTATTTAAAGCTGTTTCCTGGTGTTTAGTCAACTTTTTTGAAAAATCTCTCCAATGAAGGCCGAACTAAAGCTTTCTTCTTTTCTTGATAAAGGAGCCTATAGCAGGCAGTGTCTTTCTAAAAAAAATCACCTTGATTAAAGTTATCACTGCCCTCAATCATATACGTTCGTATTGTCCGCACACACTGTCATATGAAACAGTTGAATGTTGGGATGGATGTGCAATAAACATCGCAATAATTTTATAAACTTAAAAATAAACCCATGATCTATCATGTTTTTTTCTCTAGATATTAGCCCACCTGCAGGTAAGGTGTAAATTTCAATAGGCACGTAGGAATATTTTTTAACAGAAAAAGCGTCTTTTAATGGGTACTTAATATCTTCAAAGATATTTTAAACTATAAATGTTTATATAAATAAGGTTTTCTAAGGCTATTAATAGAAAGAAATATTTTATGTTGGAAATACGATACCTAACACCTATGCTATTGGGAACACATCCCTATCTTCCCCACGTTAAAATGGTCTCGAATAATGCAAATTTGATCAGGGAAAAACCCCATGGAATGCATCCCTCACGCTGAGTGAAGCATGGGTGTATATTGCTCTGACAGTCAGTGTGAGGGATGTGTACATCTTGGGCTACCCATAAATTCTGGGAGTTACTATGTAGTGCTTGAAGAAGGAGATTCTTAACTGTCTGTTGTTGGAAACCTATTTCTTAAATAATCCCTTCTGGCAATCGTTTCTGTGGAGTCTGTGACCATTCTCCTATATGCACTGTCTGGAAGTAACTTCAGAAATTCTTTTCATAAGGAGTGTGGCATCCCTTGTGGGCAAATTGAATGAAACATTTAAGGTTTAATGAAGTCAATGAAACCTGGTGCAGAACACGACAAGAATTCATAAATTTTTTGCACAAAAAAACTTACTTAAAACTTAAAAACTTTGTGAAATTGCTTTGGAACGAACTGGAAAATATTGAAAGAAACTCGTCCAATTTTCCACTTTTATTAAATTTTATTCCTGACTGAATGAAAGTTTATAAATGTGGAAAAATGCATGTATTTCTTTCAATATGGAAAAAATTTTTTCCATCACGCATACTTCTTCTGATTTTCTGAATTGGAAAAATCTTGTAAATATATTACATGTATGTATATGATATAGACATGTGCGAATAGTATCTGTGAATATTCGAATACCTCAAATAGTAGGAGGTATTCAATATTCGAGATCTCGAATAATTATGCTATAAGAACGATCTCGAATACCTCAAAAACTTTGAATTTTGCACCACACACTATGACGCATGCACTTCATTGGTAGTTGACCAGATGCAACGTTGAGGACTCTTGCGATACAGCAACGCCAGTATGCTGCGCCATTTTAGGAAATGTGCTATTTGACCTATCTCTAACATGAAATTCAGGAAGTTTTATCATTTTCACTTTGTTCGGTACTTCTCATTATTGAAGAGTCATACGTGTTCCATGTGCTCCATTGATATTTCTTAATAATTTATTGATAAATGGAATAAAATAAGGAAACAACTGAGAATATATTTCTATCAAGCCTTTTGAGATATTTTACGATTACAATGCATTGCAATTATGATTATTTTTTGAACAATTCTGATGTTTGAAGTGATATTTAGTATTCAAACGTGATATTCAAATGAGAAAAGGATGATTTGACGGTTGCCGTTAGTCGTGTCCCTGCATTCCAGAGGGGGGACCCTGGTCGGCCTGAGGAGGAGGTGCTCATGAGGGCCCTCAGGGACTTCAACATCCCCAAGGTGGTGACGGACGACGTGCCCGTGTTCATGGGGCTCATAGGGGACCTGTTCCCTGCTCTGGATGTGCCACGCAAGCGTGACCTTGACTTTGAGAGGACGGTGAAGCAAGCGGCCATTGACCTACGACTGCAGCCGGAGGACAACTTCATCCTCAAGGTGTGAGCAATACCAATGGATGGTTCTTCTAGCCAGGAAGAATTTCTGGGGGGGGTTACAAATTGGGGAGGGAGAGAGAGAGAGAGTGAGTGAGTGAGTGAGTGATTGAGTGTATATTGGGTTGGGTCGGAGGGAGGACACCTTAAACTACAGTGGAACCTCGGATGTGCGATGATCTCACGGTTTTATTTTTGGTCCAACAAATGACCCCATAAGAACCAATGTATTTCCATCTTCCCCTATGAAGCTTTTCATTTATAACACGATCAATATTATTAAACATATTTTTCTGATCCATTGGTATTTAGTATCTCACTTGTACGACTTGTCAGAGTTCGAGCATTTACTCAAGGGAACTGATGTTGCGCAAAATCTTTACATGCAAATATCTCTCGAACCTGGGCCTGTGTGGAAGAAAGCCGTGACACTTTTTCTACCTTACCTATATAGTTTCAGAGAATAACATCCGCATCCAGATCCCAAACATCACTCTTGCAATGTCTCTTTTTAAGATCATTTTTTATAATGAGTAATGAAGAGGACGTATTGACTAAGTGTTGCTTTGCTGGTGTCAGTCTTCGGTCTGCTCTGCGGCTTGCCAATCCCTTTAGCAGGGTCAAGTCCCATCTTGGCAACTCGTGTCGTCATCTCGGCATTGCATTGGCAACATGTGCAGCAGGTTCTGACTTGGCAATAAAGTGTTAAAAGAGTTACGATGTCTCCTGTTGTCCTTGGATCCAACTGGGAGTATTTTTCTTTCAGAGTGGGAAACAGTTTCGGCAGGTGAAGATGAATGCAGTTATTGAGTGTAAGTGATACTTTGTACGAAGCAGCATGCCTTAATATTGCCACATCTGTTGTGGGTGCTCCAGGGTCAGGGAATTCTGTTTTTGGGTTGCTCAACTGTGCATAGATTTGGGCTGTTCCCACTGTACAGGATGAGCCCTCTTCTAATGCAAACCATCTTGCACCACGTAGTTATATGTTGTCGTAGCTCAAAGAGCGCTACTCTTGCTGCTTTGTGAGGCAGAGACAAAGGTGTGGCTGCATTTGAGCTCCACTCACCCAACATTTGCAGACGCTGTGGTCTGGCGTGAAATTTTGAAAACAGGGTTTAATGAAATATTTGGTAAATTGATGTAAATATCACCATGAGTTATTCCTGAATAAATAGTACACATTTCATTTTAGACTTGCTCTACTTCCTCTTCGTAAGGAATGAAAGTTTTTCTGATTACTGGAATCTTGATTTTGTTAACTTCATCAACAACATTCATATTGTGTGTCGTTGGGTATTTTAAAAATCATATTGGTCCCGAAGGTTTTAGTTTGTGGTGAGTATGTACCTACCCATGTGGAAATTTTGATTGGCAAAGTGTGAGGTGACGACCCATTGGGTGGATTGGTTGTGGAATAGGAGTGATCCACGTGTTGTGCAATGTGATGGAGTCCCTTGCTAATTGAGTGCTTGTTGCATTGCAGGTGGTTCAGCTTGAGGAGCTGCTGGAGGTGCGTCACTCCGTGTTTGTGGTGGGCACAGCGGGCACGGGCAAGACGCAGGTGTGGAAGACACTCTTCAGAACATATCAGAACATCCGACGACGGCCCATCTACAACGACCTGAACCCCAAGGCTGTCACCAATGATGAATTGTTTGGCATCATAAACCCAGCCACCAGGGAGTGGAAGGATGGTGTGTGTGCTTCTGCTCATTTGTTTTCTGCAATTTATTGCTTTTTACTTGCTTCTCAAACCTGCAAGAAATTGTGGTTTCACAAGAAAAAATTGTGGTCTGGGAAGGCTATCAATTTTTGGTTAGTGAATCATCTGCACGTCTAGAGCTTTTTATTATGCCTAAGATGGTACTCTGGTAACACTGTGGATTAATGTATCATGAATTAGTGGTTGAAGACCAAGAGTTCTGATTCAAGATATTAGAAGTGGATAATTATAAATTAATGTCCAAGTGATGAGATGGTTTTGTGAGTATCACGGCCTGGATTTGAATATAAAGCAGTTTAAGTCACACTGATGAGCAGGCTTAGAGTTGACGGCTGAGCAAAGACAAGTTGTAGATGCTGGGACAATCCGTAACATGGATATGTCACAAAATGCATTCTAACTGGTTGTTGACTAATAGTTCTGCTAGAAAAGAAAACATAACTTTGTTGCCAGATGATGTATGCCTAGCTGCAGAGCAGTGTCAATGAGGCTGGCTGTCGTGGCATGGGCCAATCAGTGGCCTCGGCTCACTCTCCATCCCGCCACTTGTGGAACACAGGCAGCCTGCCGCGGAGACCAACTGCACTCAATACATGAGCTGCACTTGATGGCCTAATTGCATTGCGTCTTTCACATAGGCCTGTGCCCACCAGCTGCTTAGTGATCCAGTCATGTTGCGCCAAATGGTTTAATCGGTGTCATTATATGCATTTTATTTGTGATTCTTAGACATTAAGTGGCTGGCAAAATAAGCATCTTGCATTTTCAGAATTATATATCTTACATGGCCAGTAAAATGGGTGAACTCCTTCAATTTCAAGTTAAATAGATATGCACAGTCTTGAAGAGCTTACCGAGCGCTTACTGTGGCATGGACTTCTTGTTCTTGCTATATCCACGTTTTTTGCACGTTTGTGGTGGGTGGTACAATGCCCATCTCTCATTGGAACATAATTCTCTCTGTATGCCATTCTATTTGAAACAAACTTCCAATATGTGTGGGTCTAATGATATTGGACGAAAATAAAATATTGGAATGGAATGAAATACTGTCGAACCTCGGACCTTCAGTTATACACCCATGTCTCGTATAGCGCAAGGGATGTGTTCCTTGGGGTCTTTGCGCTATACGAATTTGCACTATATGAGAGCGTTTTAACATTGGGAAGATAGGGATGCGTTCCTCGTAGCATAGGTCTTGGGTATTGAATTTCCTCTAAAACATATATATTCATATAAATAGCCTTAGAAAACATTATTTATGTAAATTTTTACAGTTTAAAACAACATTAAAGATAGTATGTACGCATTTGAAGACTTTTATTCACATTTAAAAAAATTATTACGTGCTTTTGAAATTCCCTCTTGTCGTGCGGGTGGGCTAACATCTGCTATCTCAGGGGTTCGTAATGCATTGCCGGCAGTGGACGATTTTTCAAACCAGTTTAACCCTTTCGCGCCGGACCTTCGTTTAGGGAAACTCTTCCTCGTTACGAGTCTCTTGAAATTTTTCTTTACTCCTCTGTACGAAGCTTCCTCGCGTTGACGGTTAGCAGTGGTTCCTTTCCTAACCCTTTTTTGACCCAACTCAGCGGGGCGCCAATCCCTTTCCTCGGCCTCTGTCCCAGACCCTAAAAGGATTAATAGCCCCTTCCTAGCGCTAGTCCGCGGTCAACTGACTGAAATATTAATGTTTAATATATGCAAATATTTGATTTTTGCATCGATTTTTTTACACTCAAAATGAATTTTGTGTTTTTTTCTGAGCGTGCAGAAATTTTAAACGAATTTATAGCGTTCAAATTGACGGAACTAGTATATTTCTATCAAATTAATTTATGCTTGGTTTAAATTTTCTTAGCAAAATTTGATAAATATATATTTCCCATCCTTCTTTTTCATCCGGGCTTTGGACCGGCAAAGGCGAAGTTAAAAATATTTTTTTTACTTTTGTATTTTATAATTTTTTTAAATGTTTTTATGATCTTTTTTAGCTCAAAAGTGTTCACTAATTAAAAGTTTTTCTGAGTGTGATAGAGTTTAAAACATGGAGCCATGCACAATCCCACGTCGCACTCCTTGCACATGTAACGTGACTCACATCTTTTACCGTGCTTGCTACACACTGCACATCTTTTCCGAAGCAATAACTTGGATAAAGGGTGCTCAGGAACAAAGTCAGGAAAATGCCTTTCACTCAATCTTCGAACATTCTCCTCATTCGATCTTCTTCCGGCACTTGATTTATTTTGTTTCTTGTGATATGTTTCTAAAAGTTCACGAATCACGGAGAGATGGAACTTTTGCATTGGAATTTTCTCCTTTGTTATGAATTTGTACAATGAATAAGAGTTTAACATGGAAATATCAACCAAGTGGAAAAAAAACTTTTTGTACCACTTTAAGGATTTCCTAACACTTTCAATGGAGCTCAGCATCATGTCCGCCTTGTCGACAGCCCCCATGAAGCGATTATAGTCAACGATGCACTCAGGTTTCTTCGTCACTACTCCTGTTTGCCTATCTTTCTTTGTCGTTTCAATGACTCCGGCTGAGTGGCAAGTGGACAACATCCACACCTCTCTTTTGTCGCACCATTTCAATGCTAATAATTTTTCAGATGATCTGAACCTCAGCTCGCCTTTTTTTAACTTCTCCTCCATTCTCGGCATATCCCTTCTACTCCTGCGAACCGTTCCGCAAGCATTTGTTGCCCTGTCATGTAGCCAACAGAATAATGCCGGGCTGGAATACCAGTTGTCCACGTAAAGGGTGTGGCCTTTATCCAAATAAGTATGCATAAGAGTGGACACAATATCTCCGGATTTGCCTAAGTCCGCATGCTGCTCCACAATGTCACTTTTTGCTCCCGTGTAAACAACAAAATCCAGGATGAAACCAGTTTCGCAGTCACAGATGACGAATGTTTTTATGCCGAATCGACTTCTTTTAGACGGAATGAACTGTTTAAAGAAAAGACGTCCCTTAAAAAGCATTAAGCTTTCATCTATGCACAGGTTTTTAAATGGCACCAAATTATTTTTTAAGGCGGCACGCAGATGATCTACCACGGGACGGATTTTAAACAGGCGATCTCCCTGATTCGACTCCCTGTTGTCCGAAAAATGAAGCATCCTCAGGATCGAGAGATATCTATCTCTAGTCATCAGATCGCCAAAAATGGGAGTCTTCATCAAAATATCCTTGGTCCAGTATTCGTGGAGAGAAAGTTTCTTCACACGAGGCATCAATAGAGTTATGGCGAGAAAGCTATAAATTTCTTCAGGGGTAGTGTATCTCCATGTTTTTATTCGTGACACTGTAACTTCCGAAGAAATCTCCATCGTGTACTCAAAAAAGCGATTGGTTTCCTCTGAAATTAAGGTTACCAAATCAGTGGAGAAGAAAACTTCAAAGAATGACCTAATAGGAGAACTTGCAGACAATGCCGCCTTACAGCCAGAGGATGAGGAATCAAAATTGTGGATTTTTGGAGTGAAGTCCCCTGAAAACCAATCTATGCCTTTGGAGGTAGTCTTTCTTCTTTTCGTGGCAAGCTCTTCCACCTCATTTGATGTGTCATTCGAAGATGAAGCGGAGATGTTCTGTAGATGTGTCGATTCAGCACTCTCTTCTTCACAATCCGAGACATCCTCTTCGGAATCGGCATCGAAATCTTCATCTTCGCTGTCACTCTTGGTCAAAAACTCCAGTATTGAGTCATCTGGTAAAGACCTTTTCTTAGCCATGATGAGACGAAATGCAATACGTACACAAATTGTTGCAAAGAGAGAATCCACCTCGCACACAGAAATAGTTATTTGAAATACGGACAACAGGACGATACTGCTTGCTTCAGAGCCAAGGATGAACTGAGAAACAACTCAAAAATGAGGAATAAAAATAGGCACTTACAGACGTACGGATGTACCCGGGGTTTTCCAAATAACTAACGAGACACAAGGCTTGCCTGAGAAAATGGCTAAGAGAAGGTAACCTCTCCATGAAGACTCATTTGAGAGCTTCATAAATGGGAAGATTATAGTGCTTCAGATTTGGTTTACCGAGAAACCACGGTGAGCATTAGGAATTCTGCGAAAAAGCTATTACAGCAGCACAACACTATGAAGGTATATAGGTGGAGTGCCTTTTCATGGGTGCATTCAAAGTCTCTTATCTGGAACGCCACGGGGGACCTAGCCATCCAGCTCTAAAATGTCATTCGAAAACACCACCAGCCAGACTCCACAGGGATTACCAATGAAAGGGTCTGAGTAATGGCTTTTTTACGATGCATATTCTAAGAAATATGGAATTAACATTCCTAAGGAAGAATTCCAGGAACTTTGCCATTAGAAAAATCGTAACCACGATCTTGCTTTTGGTAAAAAGGTAGGTTGAGAAGCAATAGGTTTTCCCAAATCCAAATCTGAAGAAATCGGGAAAGCGATATGTTAGAATACGGGAACTCGAAATGAAATGCAATATGAGAAACACAGAATAATGCTACAACGAACAAATTGAACCACAAAATTTTCCAACAGCGTACGCCAATCATATCTTCGACTGTTGTTCTATAACTCCGTTGATATTAACGTTAGAATTTCGTTTGAAATTTCCATTTGGTCAGCAAAAAAAGTAAGCAACAAATATTTTTTTGGAAAATACACTCCAAATAGGAGTACTTGACCGCGAGGAGAGGATAGGAAAGGGTCGACCTCAGCGGCCGAAGAAGGGATTGGGCTCGCGCTAAGAGGGATCTCGAGGGGCGACCGCGTCCGTGGGTCTATTGTGTCCGCCACGGTCACTTTTTCTCGACCTGTGCCACACATATGCGGCATTCGTTCATTATGGTAAGAAAGTTCTCGCCGCACCGGTGTGGCATTCGTTGTTCAGGCAAAAAAATCCGCACCGCACAGGTGCGGGATTCGGTGCGAAAGGGTTAAAAACAATTATTGTGTCATCCAGGACCTTCTGTCGCTCATCGAAATGACAGGCAAATGCTACTTTGAATGCCATTTCATAGCTAGCGGAGTTTATGAATGATAAATCATTTTAATTTTAAGTCCTCCGAGGCATTAGCAGCTACGTGAAACAGTCTTTAAATGCCTTGAAACCTGACCCAGGTTTTCCTTCCCTGAAAATGAATGTACGAGAATGCATTCTTTTCCAAAAGAATATCGTCTCATCAACACTAAAAACTAGTTGAGGGGGAAAGGAGCCACTTTCAATCACAGCTTGGAGTCCATCAGAAAATGTTGTGGTGACTGCGCTATCAACACTTGCAGATTCACCTGATATCGCCGCACTGAAAATACCTGCTTGCCGTTTAAATTCTGGAGTCAACCGGAGCTTTCACTAAATGTCTCGGAGCGATTACCACTCTCGTCTTTTTGTACTGATTCACCATGAACTTTCCGTATGTGTAGACCGCTTGGTTGAAGTTGGTGCGGCTGAGGTCACTGATGTTTTAACTTCGTCTTTATTTAGAATAAGGCTTCATGCGTTTAAACTTCCGCGCAATATCGCTTTGACGTTCTCCATTTTCAAAGCAATTGACCTGTATCAATTTCTCTTCTAGGTTTATGGTTTTTCTTGATAAATTCTTGATTTTTCTACCCGCATTCCTATTTTTTGCCATTTTCTCTTGGTTTTTACTCTGCATGGCTCTATCGAAATCACCTTCTACTGCTGAACTGTGTTCTTGAGACGCAGAGGGCCTACGACTGCTGGGAGGGAACGAGGCTATTGTGTTTGAGACTCTATCGGGGACCCTCTTATATGTTGGTGCTCTTCATGTGCAACTCGGCCACCGCTCCATTTCTCCCCCGTGAATACCGATGACCTTGAAGGCTTTAGCGTAGACCCTCTACCTGGAAGTCAATCGCCCGATAACCTATGACGGCAAAAATTACGTCTCATCCAGTATTGCTTAAAAAAAACTCATTTCCACTAGCCCCACGATTAATTAATGATCTAAATTAACTCATTCTGTTAAGGAGACGAGATAAATTACTTCGGTAGGCCGACTATCTGGACCAAATGACGAGTAATCCTTTTGGCCATTGCACAGCAATGGATTTCGATTAATATATAAACAAAAAAGAAGATTTGAGGCAAGCAATAATATTTGTATGCGTAAAATGGTAGAAATTTCGTGTGTACTTAGCGCAAGTTCACGTTTTATCACGAGAGCGTTTAAGATTTTTGATTAGGCTACACTGCGTTGCAATGTTTCCCCGAGGAACGAATTTGCGCTATATTGAAATTGCGCTAATCGAAATTGCGCTATACGAGACATGGGTGTACATGACCTCACTTATACACCGATTTTTTTGGTCATGTGAATATCCTATATCAACCCATGAATTACCAATTTCAGTTATGAAACTTGTTCATTCTTGGGACTGAGTACATATCGTAAACAGAGAACCGGACTGGTACCGTGGACCGTAAAAAATTTAGGAACCGACTCATCCTTAAAATCCTGGCTGGTGCAAAAAAATTATCGATGTCACCCCATCAAATGTTTCCAACTTCACCCTTAGTATAGTTTTTGATAAATGTCATTAGCAGGTGTGCTGTTTCACCTCCTGCTCTAGTTGAGGTGGATCGACAACAGATTCTTTAGTCTCAATAATTTTTATCTTATTGCCGGCACAAGGCTTGAATAACATTTAGCCGGATTTCTTCATCTCCTCAAATTCATCAGCAGAAATAACCTTTAAAATGGAGTTCAAGTTCATGTTCCAGATTATGATTACCATAAATATAGTTAGGATCCCGACATTAAAAATTGTTCAAGAATCTATAGTTTAACCTTTATTTACTTCTAACCGATAAAAGCAAAGAGTGAAGACTTTTTTTCTCAGCATCAGTATTTTTCCTTTTTTTACAAATATGAGTTATATTAGCAATGATTAAAACCACTATAATGGAAAACTTCTTGTGTTTTGATTTAGATTAGAATGCATACATCAGACAGAAATCCATCGTAGCAGTGTAAAAGCTGAGATGGCATGCAATCATTTTTTTGCGAGGTGGTGTGTTCCCTCAGAATATTTGAAAGAGATGTTAGTTGAATCAACTATATGCCCAAATTGTTTCCATAAAATTAAAATATTCCATTTATCAGCTAAATTCTGGTTTGAATCCTTTAAAGGAAATCACAATTACTCGCCAAAATCCTGGGTTTCCTGCTGCATAGGCAACCTAGTCAAACATTCCCACATTCATCGTTTTTTTTGTCCCCCCCTGAAAAACGATAGATCGAGGTTCCACTGTATACCTTTTTATTTATACATTCATCAAGGGAAATAGAAGAAAAAACGTACGTTTAATATGCTTTGCGCAATTCTTGTATTCGAGGTATTCGAATATTCGAGCAATGATTTAATATTCGAATTCGATATTTGAGTTTGAGAAATCTGCTATTCGACCCTTCTCTAATAATACCTTTTGTCATTCTACTTGATGAGCACACACTCAGTATATGTATGTAGTTGAAGTGGGGGAAAATTTGCCAGAACTGGGATAGGAGCCACAAACCTAGTTGGGCTGTCCGGAAATGGGTCTGGGTGCCATGGGGATCTTCATGTAAATGCATACAACCCTAGGGATTGGCCCTGGAGTCCAAAGGTCTTTCATCTGACTCCCAATCAAGGGGGTTTTTTCACCAAAGCAACGAGAGTGAGTTTCACCAGCGTGGTATTCTTGAAAATATTTCAATCACTATTTCTATGTCATGTGCCGTTTCAGGTCTTCTGTCCGTGCTGATGCGAGATCAGGCAAACTTGGGAAGCGACTGCCCCAAGTGGATATTGCTTGATGGTGACATAGACCCCATGTGGATTGAGTCTCTGAACACAGTCATGGACGACAACAAGGTTCTGACGCTGGCCAGCAATGAGCGCATAGCCCTCACTCCCACCATGCGCCTCTTGTTTGAGATCTCCAACTTGAGGACGGCCACTCCGGCCACCGTCTCTCGTGCAGGCATTCTCTACATCAACCCTCAGGACCTTGGCTGGAACCCGTAAGGCACACAAATTAATCTTTACAATAGATCCTTGAGATTTCTTCATTGCATCAAAAATTGTTGGTAACATAAGTGTGACGCCCTGTAATGTTGCAGTGACGTAGCCAAGAATTTCATTCAGGGAGGGTTGAGTCCAAAACCAGGAGTGAAAATTTTTGAAAAACAGTGACCTAAGTATTGGGTTTTAAACTAATTTTAACACTTTTCATAAGCGAAATGACTTCATTTGTTGAAGAAATATATAGTAAATTCATGATTTTTCAATATTTTGTTTTCTTTTATGAAGGTAAATATTTGCGTTATTATATTTCGGGGGGAACCAGACCCCCCCCCCAGCTACGCCACTGTAATGTAATATAAATGTGTCATCCATGTTATTTCGCAAGATTCAAGGAAAAGTTTTTATATCACCATTTCATTAAAAATTCAGACTTTACACACTAAAGCAAAATAAGGTATTCAACAAGTAAGGCATTTTTTTTTTTTTTTTTTTTTTAAAGACCTCAGTGGGGACTCACACGCCCCAGAAGTCCAGAGCTTGTTATTCAAATGACACTTTCAGCAGGCATAGGTAATTAGAGTTACTGGAAAATAATAGTAGCAGGAGAATAAAGTTCAGTCGCAGCAATTACAGTAAATTCTCGATTATACGAAGTCAGTGGGACTGGAAGATAGGCACTTCGTAATATCGAGTTTTGTAATTTCAAATCTTTTTAATAAGTTGCGAAAAAAAACCTTTCCCCCTCCTAAATGTAACGCTGTCTTTAAAATGAAAAATATTTCTTCTATCATCGAGTGTCTTAATTCTCTTCCTTCCTCATATTTCCAACAGTTGATTTGAAAAGTGTTTTCAATGAGTCGCTCATTTACCGGTAAGAACATTGAAATTTGAGCAATTTTAAGGACTTGCAGCATTTTCTTGGATAGGAATGATTCAATTATGTAGGGTGTAAGCACCCCTGCTTAACCTTCCTCACATGTCAAACTATGAAGCATTGCCGATGCGAGGTTTACCAGTATGCACCCAAATAGGGAAATTGTGTTAGCCACTATATTTTTGCTCCTACTACTCCTACGTCTCCTTGATTCCTACCGTAATTTTTAGGCGAATCCTTTCCCTCCAAAGTTGCACTATCATTTATGATTTCACACTTCCATTCACCACAGTCAGAAGCACTGATTTGTTTGCTGCTTTCACTGGAATAACTACCGTATACGTCTGAATATAGCCTCCCCTTTTTTTCCAAAAATGCCCTTGATAAAAGTTAAGGGGGGGACCTTATTCAAACACATTTTTCAAATTTTTTCCCAAAACTCAAGCCTCAAAATTAGGGGGGGGACTATACACCCATGTCTCGTATAGCGCAAGGGATGCGTTCCTTGGGGTCTTTGCGCTATACGAATTTGCGTTATACGAGAGCGTTTTAACATTGGGAAGATAGGGATGCGTTCCTGGTAGCATAGGTCTTGGGTATTGAATTTCCTCTAAAACATCTATATTCCCATAAAAAGCCTTAGAAAACATTATTTATATAAATGTTTATAGTTTAAAACATCTTTAAAGAGAGTATGCACGCATTCAAAGACTTTTATTCACGTTAAAAAAAATTCTTACGTGCTTTTGAAATTCCCTCCTGTCGTGCGGGTGGGCTAACAACTGCTATCTCAGGGGATCGTAATGCGTTGCCGGCAGTTGACGATTTTTCAAACTAGTCTAAAAACAACTATTGTGTCACCCAGGCCCTTTTGTCGCTCATCGAAATGACAGTAAAATGCTACTTTGAATGCCATTTCATAGCTAGCGGAGTTTATGAATGATAAATCATTTTAATTTGAAGTCCTCAGAGTCATTAGCAGCTACGTGAAACAGTCTTTAAATGCCTTGAAACCTGACCTGGGTTTCCCTTCCCTGAAAATGAATGAACGAGAATGCATTCTTTTCCAAAAGAATATCGTCTCGTCAGCACTAAAAACTAGTTGAGGGGGAAAGGAGCCACTTTCAATCACAGCTTGGAGTTCATCAGAAAATGTTGTGGTGGCTGCGCTATCAACACTTGCAGATTCACCTGATATCGCCGCACTGAAAATACCTGCTTGCCGTTTAAATTCTGGAGTCAACCGGAGCTTTCACTAAATGTCTCGGAGCGATTACCACTCTCGTCTTTTTGTACTGATTCACCATGAACTTTCCGTATGTGTAGACCGCTTGGTTGAAGTTGGTGCGGCTGAGGTCACTGATGTTTTAACTTCGTCTTTATTTAGAATAAGGCTTCATGCGTTTAAACTTCCGCGCAATATCGCTTTGACGTTCTCCATTTTCAAAGCAATTGACCTGTATCAATTTCTCTTCTAGGTTTATGGTTTTTCTTGATAAATTCTTGATTTTTCTACCCGCATTCCTATTTTTTGCCATTTTCTCTTGGTTTTTACTCTGCATGGCTCTATCGAAATCACCTTCTACTGCTGAACTGTGTTCTTGAGACGCAGAGGGCCTACGACTGCTGGGAGGGAACGAGGCTATTGTGTTTGAGACTCTATCGGGGACCCTCTTATATGTTGGTGCTCTTCATGTGCAACTCGGCCACCGCTCCATTTCTCCCCCGTGAATACCGATGACCTTGAAGGCTTTAGCGTAGACCCTCTACCTGGAAGTCAATCGCCCGATAACCTATGACGGCAAAAATTACGTCTCATCCAGTATTGCTTAAAAAAAACTCATTTCCACTAGCCCCACGATTAATTAATGATCTAAATTAACTCATTCTGTTAAGGAGACGAGATAAATTACTTCGGTAGGCCGACTATCTGGACCAAATGACGAGTAATCCTTTTGGCCATTGCACAGCAATGGATTTCGATTAATATATAAACAAAAAAGAAGATTTGAGGCAAGCAATAATATTTGTATGCATAAAATGGTAGAAATTTCGTGTGTACTTAGCGCAAGTTCACGTTTTATCACGAGAGCGTTTAAGATTTTTGATTAGGCTACACTGCGTTGCAATGTTTCCCCGAGGAACGAATTTGCGCTATATCGAAATTGCGCTAATCGAAATTGCGCTAATCGAAATTGCGCTATACGAGACATGGGTGTATTCAGAGGGGGACTATGTTCGGAGGAATACGGTAGTTTTGTTGAAAAATATTTCTCTGTAGTTCATATAAACGAATGCCATTTGCTCCTGGGGACGCAGCCCGATGTTCGTAATTACAAAAAATTTTGTATAATCAAATAATAATAATATTTATTTATCACTGTTGGCAAAATACAAATGCATGGCTACGTCAAGATTTGCATACAAAAAAGATGCAATGTAAAAAAACAAAAGACATTAGGAGATGCGTTTACCATAAGTATATATATACAATAAAAATACAGAAAAGGGAAAAACCGTACAATAATACATTTCAATATCACATGTCTTTATGAGAGTCTTCGAGGTATTCAGAGACTGTAGTAGCACTTTCTGAATAAAAAATTTTTCACCCTCCCTTTAAACCCGGCAGGTGAAGAGAGGGATTTAATTTCCTCAGGGATGTGATTATAAATTGTAGAGGCAGAGTGGTAGGGGCCTTTCAGGCAGAGAGAACTTGAGTACTGTTGGGCGTGTATATTATTTCTAGCGCGGGTAGAGTAATTGTGGTAAGAGGCATTAGCAGGAAATTTGTCCCGGTTGGAGTGTATGAAGCAAGCACATGTCAAGATATATAAAGAAGGGAGTGTGAGGATTTTGGCATTGGAAAAAAGAGGTTTACCTGGGGTACGTATAGCGACTTGAAACATTGCCTTGATGGCTTGCTTTTGTGCAGAAAAGGCTTTACTTGAGGCAGCTGAATTACCCCAGAACAAAATGCCATAAGATAAGTGGGTGTGTATTTTGGCGAAATACAGCTTTTTCAAAGTATCTAGAGACACAGCTGGTGCTAACATCCTGATCATGAAGGTGCCTACAGATACTTTGCTGATTGTTGCTTGAATATGATGTGACCAATCTAGGGTCTCGGAAATGATAAGTCCAAGGAACTTAGAGGTACTTATGCTGTTTCCGTGTGGATTTTTATTATTACTTGGGAAGAGATCTACCTTATTGGATCTCTTATGCAGAAATTGAAGGAAGACTGTTTTTTCTTCATTGCGCATGAGGTTATTTTTGCTGCACCATTGTTGCATTTCGTTGACAGTAATATTCCTGAGATGGATTAGGTTTTGGGGACTGTCGGCTGTGATGATAGCAGATGTATCGTCTGCATAGAGAATTAATTTGTCATGGGATAGGTGGTTTGGAAGGTCATTGATGAACAATAGGAATAGGAGCGGTCCCAGGAGAGACCCTTGGGGTACCCCACAGGAGAGTTTCATTGCACTGGATTTAACAGTAGAGTGACTGATGGAATAGCAGACAACTTGCATCCTTTCACTCAGATAGGACATGATCCATTTAAGGGGCAAACCAACGATGCCGAAAGCACAGAGCTTATTTTTTAGAATGTTGTGGTCAATGAGATCGAAAGCCTTACTTAGGTCAAAGAAGATTCCAAGGGTTAGTAGCTTGTCGTTTAGGCCTAGTAGTATTTCGTTTATGAGCTCAAAGGAGGCTGTTGTAGTGGATTTACCAGTCCGAAAACCATGTTGGTTGTCATGGAGTAGCTTCATTGAAGACAAATATTCATACATACGTGTGAAAAACAATTTTTCCATTAGTTTAGAAAAAACAGAAAGGATGGATATAGGTCTGTAGTTATCTGCATTTTCGCGAGAACCTTTTTTGTGAACAGGTATCACTCGGGAAGATTTGAGATTTGTAGGGAAAACTTCGTATTATTGAATAGTGCCATGTGTACCATAGACTTTTTGCCGGGACCACAACGTCACTTGGTATTATCAAAAATTAAGTAATATCCAGCTTCGTATAATTGAGTGTGTACTGTAGAAGGTTCGGCTTGTGACAACATGGGTCTGGCTAGGCGAACAGGGTCAATGCTTCCAGGGGAAGAAGAGGGGGCAATGGTGCATGGATATGTGTGTCTCTCTCTGTGTAGGAAGCTTATTAGGCAAGTGGTGGCGATGAGAAATAATGGTCTTTTTTGGAAAGGCGATTGGGGACGGCCACCTCTGTAACCACCACAATTTGTAGGCACCTCAACTGATCACAATGCAGTAGGACATGTCCCTAGGATAATGTAGAGGACAATGGGTTTTGAAGCACTGCAAGGGGAGACAAAGTCTGTTAGAGATGTAGTTGCCACACAGGAAGAAGAATATCATGGAAGTGAGGGAATCTTGTTGAGGTTGGGGGTGTAGGATGCAGATCAGCCAGTGTGTTGTGGTTGTACCATAGTGAGTTGCGTTACTCATGCATGTTTATCCCTAGGTTTGTGACGAGTTGGATTGAGACGAGGCCGTCGTCCTCCGAGCGCTCCAACCTGGTGCTGCTGTTTGACAAGTACGTGCCGCCGTGTCTCGAGGCAGCGCGCTCGTCTCGCTTCAAGAAGGTGACTCCGCTGACGGACATATCCCACACGCACGCCCTCTGCCACTTGCTCGACTGCCTGCTCACCGAGGAGAACACTCCGGCTGACTGCTCAAAGGAGCTCCACGAGGCATATTTTGTCTTCTCATGCGTGTGGGCCTTTGGTGCAGCCCTCAGCACCGACCAGGTACATGTACCACATGGGGAGGCCTGGGCAATATTTTAATAAGTGTCAGAAATCTGATAATCAGTGATTATAAATTAATGTCCTATGTGTCTAGCCATGTATATGTATATAAATTGACCCTGATCAAAATAGCTGCTCAGTAAGATATCACTATGTATTATTTGGTAAACAAATTGGACGTAATTTGCAAAAGCAGAGGTCATAATAGTTCAAGTCTTCTCTGGTAAAAGGTTACTTATTTCCTTGGCTATCTTTGAATTTGCATTATCTCAAAATTATACAAGGCCCTTTAAATAAAAGCAAGCATTTAATAACTCTTACGTTGTGCAGCACAGCTTGTGGCAGGAGGACAGTGAGCACCACGTGAAACACAGAGTGTTTGTTTGGTGCTTACCTTGAGCGTGGAGGTTGCGTGAGTATCGCCGTGAGGTAGTTGTGACTGACAGACGCAACCGGCTGAAGGAAGGGAGTGTTGAAATTTTTTCTATGTTGATTTTCAAGTGAATGATATATAGGCTACTAATATCATTTTTAATTATTTACTTCATATGTTGTTGCAGTTATTGTATATGCAGTTCTTATTAAGTATTGTTCTTCTTCCTCTTCCCAGATGGTTGATTACCGTCTTGAATTTTCCAAGTGGTGGGTGAATGAATTCAAGGCCATCAAGTTTCCCTCCCAGGGCACTGTGTTTGACTACTTCATTGATCCAGAGACGAAGCAGTTTGTCCCATGGACCGAGAGGCTGCCCAAATTTGAGCTAGACCCTGACATACCCCTTCAGGTATGTTATCGTGTTCAATCGCAGTTATCCACCCTCTTGCCATTTCATCCTCATTTGCTCCAGGGGCAAAGAGTTCTTACGCTCAAAGGATTTTCACTCAAAGACCCTTAGACTCAAAGGCTCAGAGACTCTTAAGTCTCGGAACTCCTGTCTTCGAACTATGCCCTTTGAGTTCTGCCCTTCGAACTCTGCCCTCCAAACCAGACCTCTGACCCAGCCCACCTGGAGATCAAGACTTATATAGCAGAGGAATACCTACTCATTGGCAACCAAGGGGAAGTGGGTGCTGAGGCATAAGAATGCAGTATAGAGTGAGAAGTACTCCACTTTGTCCTATCATAACTCTCTCTCCCTCCAATAGCTCACCCCACCATGTCTTTCCCCTCCTTGAATTCCAATGGCTTGCCTCAACCAGCTATCACACCACTTGACCATGTCTCCAACCCAGGAGATAGAGGAGAGAAAACCCGACGGTACACTGTTCTCCCCCAACCCCTCCTTGGATGACGAGAAGTGTTCTAGAGGTCCCAGTCAACACAGGTGCCTACCGGGAGTTTATACCGATGCAGCTAACTTGGACATCGCTGTATTCCCCCCACTCCTTTGCAAAATTCCCCCCTCCACTCTACCACTGTTCCGGCTTTGGCAGCCCTCTTTTTGCTCATGAGCAATCTTCGCGGTGACATTGGTCGACTGAGGGAGTGATTTCTTGAAAATCATTTTTGGTGCTGGCAGCCAAGCACAGCTTTGTACTTAGCATTTCAAAGTATTGGTAATATTTCTTATGAGATTATAAAGTTATCATCATTGATTTTTGTAATAATTTTGATTTTTAATATTTCTACTTGGAATGCCTTTTGATTGAACATGAATCGAAATTTTGTGACAATTGTTTCTCTGACTGCTGATTATTCTTGTTTTTTGAAGTCTTTCCCTCATCCAGTTAGTGACAGACAGTTGGAGTTCCCTGTGTCTGGGCTTACGTTACGAATCTGCAAGATTGAAACACGTAACACCACAGCGTATATCCGACACAAACTTTGGCTATACAAAAAGCACTCACTGGGTGCCCAAGAAAGCCCTTTTATGTCATTTTAATTTTTGTTTTACATACGTGTGTAAAAATGCTTTTACACTTGCCTGATGTGAAGACATGGAAGGATTATACATTTCTTGAATCGGTCGTAGTTATGCCTAAAATACTGTGATCAAATAAAATTCGATGTGTAGGTCACAGTTCTGTTTAGTTTAGAAAAATATATACATTGTACAGTTAAATAACATTGATTTTACAGTAGACTCTCGTTATTACGAAATTGGCGGGACCGAAAAACCGGAGGTTCGTAATAACGAAGTTCGTATCAACGTTTCTTTTAGGAATCATCGGGAAAAAAACCGTATTTAATAAACACGATTAAATTGCGCGGAAAATTGTTTAAACAGGAAAATTCATTCCAGTTTCTCAGCAGAGGATTGCGGCACGACGCAATCGAGGGTTGATATCTTCCCGAATACAGTAAGTCCGATATACGCACTGGTTGCGTTCCAAGACCTTGTTCCTAAGTTGATAAACCTACAGCACGGCCGCTGAGAGTTGTCCGATGACACACAGAATGGATTAGGTCGGGGTAGGGGCAGGGTTGCCAGCTAAGAAAGGGGAACGCCTACAAAGGGTTCCACGAAGAAAGGATGCAGAAGGGACGCCGCACGTGATGGACCCAGAGGAAGAATCATTTGTTTTGGTGATTCGAAGAAAGGATTTTTTTGATGATCAGCCATATTTCGGGGCGCCTTATTGTTGTTATAATAATGTTGTTGTAATAACGTTGTTCGTATTAAGGAGAGTCTACTGTATTGCCTTCAGTGGCTTAAAAATATCCCTCATATCAATAGTGATAACACTTGTCTCAAACTCACGATTTTGTAAAAGTACCATGGAATGATTCAATAATAAGAAAGAGACTTAGGAAGGTTACCCTGTAACTCATTGCCATGTATATTTTGAGTTAATTACTGCATTTATTGTACTCCTCACGGCGAATCCTAATAGCGAGTATTGAACATGCATTGCAATCATTTGCTATGGAGAGCTATTTTAGTTGCTTGCTGACCCCTATGTTCAGTAATCGTCAGTCATTGCCTATGAAAAACAACCCGCAGAATTTTATACAAGAATTCTAGCACAATTCAACTTTGAGAGGGGAAGGCAAGCACATTTGAGATTCCCCATTATTGTTGATAATAATTCCTTTTTTGAATTTTTGAGGCAGTTATATAGCATGTACATGCCCACAGTGAACTGAAGTTATATCTTAATTAATTTTATCGGATTGTGATGAGAGACTTGTGAATAACTGTTGTGTACATTTTTAATGAATGAAATTATGGCTGCTATAAATATTATGACAATGAAGGACATGGGTGGGGAATAGAGGCAGGTTTTTGTTACTAGAATAAATGAGAAATAAAAACAATTGATATTAATATAATCAAGTCACTTTGGTGCTGAGTTATCATTTTAACGGTTGTAAGAGCATAGTGAGTCTTACTCGTGAGGAAACTACCATTTGTGGAACACCATTTGAAATAATAAAGCAAAGGCAATGAGTACTATGCCTCCTGGCCGTTATCAAATTTGGGCATTCATGTAGGATTTGATGAGTAAGCATTATTATTCATTAATTCATATTTTTTCTTTATTAGAATGAATAATGTATAGATACCTTGGGATAAAGTTAAAACATGTACCAATGTTCAACTGTTTTACAATTAGGTATTTGGCTGTAATTCACGTAAAATTACTTTGAAAGTTGCATTTAATTGGAATATCTTTACTTCATATCTCACATCAAGCAAAAGTAAAGTTTTGCCCGCTGGTCTCTTTGTTGATGAATATTTACCTCTTTTGGTTGCTAGTCCCAGGTGGGATAATATCTGATGGCGAAGGCTTGGTGGGAATCAAGTGCCCCTATAATTGTAGGGTAATTACTCCTGAGGAAGGAGTTAAAAATAAAAGAGTTACATTCATGGAAGTAAAGGAAGGAAATTATAGTGTACGCAGAAGAAGCAGATAATTTTCAAAGTGCAGGGACAGCTAGAAATATCTAATAAAAAATATTTTGATTTTATTGTGTGGTATCCTTATGGTATTTTAATTAATAGAATACCAAGGGAAATGAAATGCATTTCTAAGTG
The DNA here is from genome assembly GCF_921293095.1 of Ischnura elegans. NCBI lineage: Eukaryota > Metazoa > Arthropoda > Insecta > Odonata > Coenagrionidae > Ischnura > Ischnura elegans. The sequence goes on along the minus strand of NC_060248.1, from coordinate 3,572,819 downwards.
GTGGAGATTAAGTTGTTTCCTCTACCTTGGAAATCATTGGGTGTAGGCCTTCCCTGTCAGTTTTGTGTCTAAGATAGTTCACGGATCTTTCCATGAACCGATATTCATCTTTATTAAGTTTAAACCTTGTTTAAAGCTCCCCAAGCTTGTTTAGTATCTGGTCCATGTCTTCCAAATGTCCCTCATCATTTCTCCCTGCTACTATAATGTCATCTTGGAAAGAAACTGCTCCCTTTAATGTGCGAATGATGTGGTCCATTATTGTTTTAACACTAGAAGGACGGCAGGGGTCATTTGACCCATTTTCAGAATTCAAATTTATTTTTCTCTTATTAAAATATTTTTTTTAATTTTGAAACTCTTTGACTTTGTTCATTTTGGTCTATATTTTGATAAATTAGTGAAAATTTAACAATAATGTTTTCTTTTAAATTTTTATGACGTGTTATACCTAGAAGGACGGCTAGGGGTCATTTGACCCACAACTGGTTTTCGCGCTATTTTCTTGCCCGTGGGCACTTTAGTGTCATGTATATGGAATAATCAGCAAGAGGCTAGTGTGGAAGATGATTTGCTTCATTTTGAACGTGGAAGTACCCGGTTCAATGCCAGTTTGGTCCCAAGGGCTCATATCTATATTCGAAAACCTAGGCATAGCGACTTGTTGTGCTCAATCTTTCGATATTTTTCGGGCAGCAAAGGGAAATAAAACCTTTTCAATCCTTGATTTGCGTAAATTCATGTAATTATGATAATTTAATGTTGTTTTATTTATTGTTCAATGATTATTGTATTACCCACACCGGAAAATCGTCACGTATCCCTAGAATTGTTTTCCGTCGTCCAAGATTCAGAGCTCTTAGAGACATTATTTTCAATATCGACTCATCAGGTTTACGAATAACTTTCATTTTTCTGGCCTGACGGCACTGTCACTTGACCTAGCCCCTTCGCCGTGTGTGCAGCATTAGTGCCGCCTGACCCCGTCGGGGTTTGGGGCGGGTTGACTGCACGCTGCGTCCTGGGGAAAAATCCTGTCTCTTTTTGAGAGAGCGGAGGAATTGGGTGGACTGTAAAATTCTACTGTAAATCCTACCCTTGGAATTCGCACGTAGGTCGGAGAAGAAGCATTACTGCAAGTTCCTGGAAGATACGGTTGGCAGTTGAGTCCCTGCCTTTCGAACGGCAATTAGCGTTACTTCTGAAAATTTTGTCCTTTTGTATGAATTTCTAAAGCTCTCCAGCTCTCTATACCTCCAATGCAACTAGAGAAGATTCTACCATAATGCGCTTTCGTTTGTAGATTTTTTTGCATGCATACCAGTAGCGAGTTGGGGAAGAAAGAAAGAATTCGAGAACTATATCAAGAGAAGAGAATCGTCGCGATTCAAATAGCTGTAGGGAATATTGAAGATCAGTCAGGAACTAAATCGTAAACATCAGTTCAAGAACATTTCGACCAATCCATCAACATCTGCGTGTGATGGAAGCGACGAAGTCCAAGACAGTGAATCCGATGGCGACTTTGGCATGATAGCAAATGCACAGCTCTATCCAAAAAAATGCAGCTGTCCTTTTATGAGGTGAATTCCAAATAAACCAGACAAATTTGGAGTACTGGGTTTTGACAGATGTGAAATGAAAATACAGCCTAAATGAATTTCCATATTGTGGCAAAGATGATGATTGGCCATCAAATCAAGCGTTGGGGAAATAAATAATTACTAAAGTGACCGTAAAACACAAGAATTCAGGAATTAATGTAACTTGTAACAATTATTTTCCATCCATCCAGCTAGCAGGAAGTCCTAAAAAAATGGAAAAATTCTCTTGCATGGACGATCTGAAAAAACAGGCGTGACGCACAAATATGCATGGCCCCCAAAATAGCCATGTAATCCATTCAACGCGAGTGTTCAAAAATACCTTAGGCCATACTCTTACGTAGAATCAGGCAAACTAGAACAATAATGTACTTTCACTCAGCAGCATGATCTCAGACGACACTATTTCCGAATCGAATAAAAGAATACCAGAGACCATCCTATTTCATAATAAAAACAAAGCGGGAGTAGATATGATGGATAGCATGTATCAATTTATTTACACGTCTCCAAATCCAACAACCATATCTCCACGGGCACAAAAAAGAAAAAGGTGCCAAATACCATCAAATTGAATCATTGCACCAATTTCCGTTCCATTTTCCAAATTCTTTTTCATGTGCAAATGGCTGGTGTCCTAACACCCCCTGCCACACGCTTTTAAGCGGCTTGCGGGTTAGTGTGAAAATTTAGATGTAGATGAATGAATCGTCCAATGAACGCATTCAGCGCAAAAATATTTTGTGGAAACTGCGCTGAAAAAATAGTCTGTCTGAGATTTACAACAAAGTAATAAATTTTAAAAATTTTAATGCAAATTTTGTAAACCCAATACCCCTATTGTTTAAACATGTAATACAATTTTTGTATTAAGTGTATGTAATTTCATTATTTGTATAGCAATCGACTACTACATACGGTTTAATTCATGATTCTTTAAAATAATTGTTATTAACTTTTGACGGTGGAAATAATATTTAATAAGGTTAAATAGTGTTTTTAATGAACTGATTCAACAATTAATACGATTAAAGTGAATATTGGTTGAAAATTAGTCGTTTTATTCCAAAATACATTTTAAGGGGTCAAATGACCCCTAGCCGTCCTTCTAGGTAGCGCAAAACTCCCGTCCTCCTAGTGTTAAATATTGAGGGAGTACAAAAGGTTTTTGAGAAGTTTTAGAACAAGAGTTTTAAGTCATCAACATGGCTAATTCAGTCAGTTCTATTTGGGATATGTTTTGCTGTATTTGTGTTGTCCATCCACGAGGTCCTTTGGACTGGCCTCATGTGTCCCATTTTTTAAATTAATAAGTATATCACATTGATTATTGCAGGCTGTGTTGGTGCACACTTGCGAGACAATTCGCATCAGGTACTTTTTGGATCTTCTGATGGAGAAACGCCATCCAGTGATGCTGGTGGGAAATGCTGGATCGGGGAAGACAGTACTGGTCTCGGAAAAGCTTGTCTCACTTCCTGAAACGTATGCAGTTACCAACGTACCTTTTAATTTTTACACAACGTCCGGTGAGCATTTGCTTTGGTAGCTGTTTTTAAAGTTATCCCCATGGACTATCATTCATTTATTAGCTCATGAAACGTCGATGTCAGTAGCTTGTATCTTCTCGTGAATAGGTGCCTTTTCACATGTAATTAAAATAAAACATTGCAATAATATATTACATATGACATAATAACCAACATAATTTACAAACTTCACTCATCAACTTCATATACAATCAATTCTTAACATCATAGTACTTAGTTTCATTTCTAAAACATATATCAAATTTAAAAATATATTTTTATTGAAATAAAGCTTAACTGTATAAAGTATTTTTATTCTCATATTAATAGCTTGAGAAGGTGTCATCATAGTTTTCTTGATCTTATCATGATTTAGGGTAGGTATTGATTTTTAATTAAATATGTGAATTGAGTCAGCTGTAGCAGATATTTTTCATGAGACTTTTATTATTCCGTGGTTTTTGTTACCTTTCTGAGTTACATCAAGTGTAATAATTTGTGTTGAAACTATCGGTGGATTATTTTCATAACTGTAAATTCCTGTAGCTAAAGTTCTTTTTAATCTTGTGAATTTGCACAACCTATTCTTCTGTTTCATCCCCTCATGAAATAGAAATGTTGCAAAAGATATTGGAAAAACCTCTGGAGAAGAAAGCAGGTCGGAATTATGGACCTCCTGGCAATAAGACGCTGATATACTTCATAGATGACATGAACATGCCAGAGGTGAGTTTTCGTATTTGGAATATTTGGCTATTTCTTCTAAGTAAACTGAACTAAAAGGTATCTCAATCCCACAGTGTGTTCTTATCATCATCATTGCTCATTGTTCTAGGTTGACAATTATGGCACAGTGCAACCTCACACTCTGATAAGGCAGCACTTGGATTATGGCCACTGGTATGATCGCACTCGCCTCACTCTCAAGGACATCCACAACTGTCAGTATGTCTCGTGCATGAACCCCACCGCTGGAAGTTTCACCATAAACCCCCGCTTGCAGAGGCATTTCTGCGTCTTCTCAGTCAGGTGGGTGCGCCGGGTGACTTTAACATGCTCTACATTCGCATGCGGATGAGCTATGTTGTCATGAAATTGTCAAATACTTTTATATCAAGTGAATGAGTCACCTCCTTTACGGCATTCAGGAATCTACCTGGATGAATGTTGTGCATGTGGTTACTTACGTGTGGGCCAAACAAAATACAGTCGGATCCGGATTTAACGTCTTCGCATTTAACGTTTTTCCGCATTTAGCGTTTTTTTTTTTGGGTCCTGATTCATTCCCTATTAGGACAGCGTAAAAATTATCCCTATTTAGTGTTTCCGCATTTTGCGTTTTTCCGCATTTATGGTCGTAAACATTTGTCCCGCTCAAGATCTTTTTGCCCGATTTAACGTTTTTTCATGACGGTTCATCCAAATCTTCGAATTTATACTCATCAACAAGAACAGGCTCATGAAAGTTTACCAAGAGTCGATAGAATCTACCGGGGAACGCTTCTTCAACTGCTTTCTTCCGCGAGCGCGAGGTGATTTGTCTTCTCGTAATGTTTCGCTCCCCTTCTGATCCAAACACCAGGCACTTTTTGTATGAGATCCGATCTAATGGAGCAAAGTCATCCCTTAATAACCTCGAACTACCTTATCCTTCACTTGTTGAACTTGACTTCGATGATACGTGACGACTGATTACACGAGTTATCCTCCCGAGGGCCACTACAATAATGGTTTTCTCGTTATGTTTTCAATGGATGGCTTATGCCCCTTTCAACTCTACTTCCTACGGGCAGTCGATTATTAGCCCAATATTTTTTCAGTCGGCTACTTTCTCTTTTCAAAAGAGGCCCAATATCATTTTCGGTTCACTAGAGGAGGCGCAGTTCACTAGAAGATTCTTTTTATAATCCATTCCATGGTCAGTTTCCATGGAGGAACAGCGAAAGAACAGAGGAAGTGTTTCCCCTGTCATGACCGTGAGTGAGAGCATTCTTTCCCTAAGGAACAACATTATTTTACATCGTAATTTAGATATCCCGGAGCCAATTTATCGACATGCGGCTGGTTGATATCGCTGTCGATTCAAAAATATTTATCTGGTGCTAATTAATGTCAAAAGAGAATGACAATCGGAGTTTTGACGAACTATCACGGTCCATGACTCTAAATTAACCGCTCATGCTGGAAAAAAAAATCACCGCATACTCACGGTAGAATAGATGAGCGCGGAAAAATACGAAAATCCGGCAGGTATCCCTTGGTGGTTGACTTCGACATCATAACCTTGACGAAATTGCCAAACTCCAGAGGCACTGACAATTTTTCGGATGAAATCCAGTTCTGTTGAAGATTAAACCTTTTCACTTAACAGAGTTTAGCTAATCGTTATTCAAGGTCCAACCAAATTTTATTAAAAGCTGCCGAGAAACGAGGCGTCGGAGTCAAGGTGATCAGCGCGCCGCGTAAGCAACTTCTCCCGGCTCCATTCGACCTGCATAAGGCCGCGGATATATGACAACGAATCTGGTGTTATCATCGAGTTGAATCACCATCGATTTGTACGCATGCTAGAAATAAGATTCTACTTTTTTGGATGACCTCGAAATCCAAAATGTGCGCATAGGAGGCTTTTTAAAGGCTCATAAATCCCTTGTTTCGCCGAGGCAACAGAAAACGTTAAGTTGGCAAAATTCCAGAAAACCTCCCTTTTACTAGATATTCGGTAGTTGAGAATTCGGGATTAGCGATCTTCTGCTGTCCTTTTATTTCACTCATTCCTCATGATTTTTTGAGTACCTACTAACACCTTTTCTTATTATATTAGATATGCTATAGTCACCTACATGTCACTTTTACAGAAAAAATTCTAAATTTCATCGAGACCACTGAAATATGCATAAAAATGGAATCACTAATGTCCATAATAATAATCCATGTGGGAATGCTTTTGAGTTGATGTTTATTAGAATTTTCTTAAAATATTTCATTAAAACTATTGTCATCCTCTCATTACTTATTTTTTCTACCCATTTTTTTTAGCTGATTCCTGAAAAGTATTATCCAACCTTCATAGGGCAGAGAACATTTTATTAAAGAATTTTTTGCTGCATTCAGCACCTTTTAGTTACTTAAGATAATATTTTTTATTCATAAAAAGCCATTCCAATCATTACAGACCCTAAAACCTGAAAAAAATGGCAGGTCCTCATTTAGTGTTTTTCCGCATTTAGTGTTTTAAATTTTGTCCCCCCTGAAAAACCTTAAATCAGGATTCTACTGTATGATCATGCTGTTTGGTTTAAGGAGCATATGGTTCGCAATAAAAACTTAAGATTTAATGGGGTGGTTTCCTATTATTTTTTTATTGTCTAAATCGAAAGATTATTACTCCTGGAGTACGTATTTAGCGCATTTAGATTTTTAAATGACGATATCTATTTTTCGCGATTAAATGAAAAGTGAAAAATTTCAAGCGCGCGAAAACGCGACTCGTAAGTATGAGTGCCGGGAAATCTCTCCGTGTGACGTATTTCTCGTTCCCACTGCCGCCCTGTGAGGTGACCTTGAGGGAGGCTTGAGCGCTGATACGATGCAGGCTGCTAGCGGGTAGCTGAGTACCCTGCTAGCTGGTAGCGCTTGGCTTAAATAAGGATTATTAATACCTTATCAAACGAAGAAAACTTTCCGACCTTAGCAGGTTTTAATAAGTGATTATTAAGACATGTTTCCCTGAGCTCTGTGCCTCATGCATGCATTGGTAATCTCAGACAATGTATAACTCCTATCCTCTCGTGTAGAAACTAGGTCCCTGTGACGTCACGTGGAGTGGCATCGTGTGGGCGCCAATCTGGCCTTTTTCAAATGAGGATAAAAATGGACCGTTGCCATTCGTCTAAACCGGTATTTCTTAAACCAAATAATTTGTATACCATGAATATCTACACTAATGGTGGGTAACGAATCGCAATCAATGCCTTTCGTTTTCTTTGATGAAGGAAACGACCCTATTGATCTACAGTTATGATGCACATGTTCAAATAAGGCCAGAAAGCGTATTCACTCACCAGAATGAAACATTGAATTATGAGCCAAGTGCCATAAACAGAAAATTATTCTATACAATCATAGAACTTAGTGAAAGTGATATATGTAGATACAAATATCCAAATACTGAGAACGTTCAACTCTATATCAATTAAAATTTCAAAATGTTATTAGGCTGTTTGAAATATTGGTTCCAATTCAGTCTAAAATAAACGTTAGAAGTGTGGGCTGCATCAGTTGTTTAGAGCACACGAATTGGCTGCTGGAATTTCACTGCTGTTACACACTTTCATAAATGGGTCCAAGGAAATCCAAATGCCCTTTAAAAATGGAAGGAAGATGGTGTCTCCTCGAATGAGTTATTGTGAGCTGTTCACCTCTCTTGATATGTACTGCAGAAAAACAGTAAAAAAAGCTTGCTTGGGGAGATGTCGTCTTCCATTTGAATTTCCTGTCTACTAACATGTTGATGAAATTGTCAGTCTGCAGTTTATATTGAATGATACACCTGTCCCAAATCATGTAAAAATACTCTTGAAACAATTGAACAAATATCTTTTGGGATAAAATTTGCTGATTTAAGGCTTATGTTGATAAGGAATGGTGCTGCACATTATATTCTCATCTCTGTCAGAATGCATTTGACGGTTTACACCTGTGCTTCATTTGTTTCCCTAACTTGTCTACAAACATTTTATTGCTACACATTGTGGTGTATTGGTATTTCGACAGTCTATTGTCTTTTGAGTGATGTGGCATCCCCTGGTGGGAGTGATGGGGAAGCGTAGTGTGGCCACATGGGCCGGTTGTATGTGATAGTGTGCTGTAGAATAAATAGTTAAATCCCGAGACATCTGAGTGTTTATTTTAATGCTCCCACCGTGGGTGGAAACGTAACAAGTGGCGACGAGCGATGAGTCATTAAACACCCAGTGCGTGTGTTGCGGAGTAATTACTGTGTATCGGATAAGATGGCGAACCCTCTGGTAAAAACTGCCCTAATCGGGCGCATGGACCCTTTTAGCCCGGACGAGGAAGATTTTGTATCATACGCTGAACGTTTTGAGCAGTATTTTCTGCTAAACGGGATAACGCAAGAGGAAGTGAAGGTCCCGATGTTTATTACGTTTTGTGGGGCATCAACATATACGCTGTTGAAAAACATGTTGTTCCCAAAAAAGCCTACGGAACAGACATTTGCGGAATTGGTTGGTGTTCTTACGACGCATTATGCCCCAAAACGACTGACTATTGCGGAACGGTACAACTTTCATACCCGTTCACAACAGACGGGTGAAAACGTGAAAGAGTTTATCATTGCCCTAAAGAAACTTGCAGAGTTTTGTGAGTTCGGAGATTTTTTGAACGATGCTTTGAGGGATAGGTTTGTTTGTGGTATAGAATCAGCGGTGATCAGACAGAGACTACTTCTGGAAAGTAAATTAACGTTTGAGCAGGCGTGCATCATCGCCACCGATTTGGAGTTGGCACAGAAGAATTCGATTATTGACGGGGTTACCAAGTTCTCGAATCTGGAAGTTGGGGCAGTTTATAGGAGAGCCCCAAACGCTAAGCAGAACTTCCACCACCAACCAGATGCTGGTTCGAGCCGCAGGAGAGAGGACATTCCAGCACAACCGGGACAACGTCAAGAGAACGGACGACGGACCAATTGGCATCAGAGGAATGCTGTGTGTCAACGGTGCGGAAGATTCCACAGAGAGGATTCCTGCCCCGCCCGGGATTGGGAGTGCTTTAGGTGCCATGGAAGGGGGCACGCTTCCAGAATGTGTCGAAGCAGGGAAGTGCGTGAGGTGTACTCAGACGATTGGGAGATCGGTCCGTCAGATGACATTTCCCACTCGCAAAATACCCATCCCGTCAAACCAAGGTTAGAGTCGCAATGCATTTACTTGCCTGCTGTTAAATCGGTATCTGGTACTTCACCACTTTTTGTAAATATGTATGTGAATGGAGTTTTATTAGCTTTTGAGGTAGATAGTGGTGCTAGTGTGTCTTTAGTATCTGAGGAGACATATCACCGGTATCTCAACGGTGCAAAACTCCAAAAGTGTACCCTATCCTTGAAATCAGTCACTGGTGACCAAATTAAGGTCAAAGGAAAAATTGAAGTTGGGGTATCTTGGTCCAGTGGAAATGCTAGTAAGAGCCACACATTACAATTAGTTGTTGTGTCTTCCACTGCGCGAGTAAGGCCTCTCATGGGTCGTCCCTGGTTGGATATTTTGTCCCCAGAATGGAGAAAGAGGCTACTTTCTTGTTGTGTTTCAAATGAGGGGTACCTTGATGTAGATGATAACAATATTTTCAAGTTTGAGTCAAACACAACGTTGGAAGACAATTGTTATAAATCGCTGTTGAAGGACAGCAAATTGCTATCCAGTTATGCCTGCAAATATCCAAATGTTTTCAGCAGGAAAAATTCAAACATGATCAAGCAGTTTAAGGCAAATCTTGTGATTAGGGAGAATGCTATCCCAATTTTTCATAGGCCATACTCAGTACCTTTTGCCTTAAAAGGAGAAGTTCGTAAGCAATTGGAAGAAATGGTAACCAGTGGGGTTCTAAGACCTGTGAGACACTCTGAATGGGCATCCCCAATAGTGTGTGTTCCAAAAGCAGACGGAGGTGTTAGGATTTGTGTGGACTTTAAGGTGACCTTAAATAGGGTTTTGGTCACAGATTTCTATCCCTTGCCCAAATTAGATGATGTGTTTGGATCATTGGCCGGGGGGACTGTATTTTGTACGCTAGACCTCCAAAATGCATATTTGCAGTTAGGTGTTGGACTAGAATCTCAGAAGTACCTTACCGTCAATACTGATGATGGACTTTATCAATTTACCCGCCTACCTTTTGGCATCTCTAGTGCTCCAGGTATTTTTCAGTCTGTAATGCAGGAAATTGTCAAGGGTTTGCCCATGGTTACATGTTATTTGGATGACTTATTAATTTCAGGGAAAGATTTAAAAGATTGCCAAGAAAGGGTGGAAATGGTGCTGAACAGGCTAAATGAATATAATGTGAGGGTTAATATGAATAAATGTAAATGGTTTTGTGAGTCTGTGGATTATTTAGGTCATACAATAAGTGCGAAAGGTGTTTGTCCAATATCACACAAAATGAAGGCCATACTGGAGGCTAAGGTTCCCCAAGATGTATCACAAGTGAGATCCTTTGTGGGAATGTTAAATTTTTATCATCGCTTCCTGCCTAACCTTTCAAGCCTACTAAAACCTCTGTATGATCTTGTAAAAAAAGATGCAACTTGGGAGTGGACTTTTGAATGTAACCAAGCCTTTGGTAAATGTAAAGAGCTCTTATTGGGCCATCCATTGTTGGTGCATTACAACCCTAAGTATCCCATAGTGGTATCAGCTGATGCATCACCATATGGTGTTGGTGCCGTGCTGAGTCATCTGATTGATGGTGTTGAGAAACCAGTGATTTTTGCATCCAGTACATTATCCAGTGCTCAACAAAATTACTCCCAGTTAGACAGAGAGGCATTGGCATTGATTTTTGCTGTGAAGCGGTTCCATAAATATTTGTATGGGCAACACTTCACCCTAGTGAGTGACCACCAACCCCTACGGCACATTTTTGCACCAGACAAAGGGGTGCCTACTGTTGCTGCGGCTAGGTTGCAGAGATGGTCCATTGTACTATCAGCATATATGTATAAAATTGAATACCGTAAGTCAACCCTGTTATGTCCTGCAGATGCATTATCGCGATTGCCAGTACCTGAGGAGAATGTAGTGGAAAATGTATTTAGTGTTTTGAGTGTTTTGCCGGCAAAGTTTCCCTTGACTTATGTGGAGGTGGCCAAGGAAACTGAAAAGGATGTGGTATTGTCTAAGGTAATGGATTATACAAAGCACGGATGGCCAAATTTTGTCAGAGAGCCAGCAATTGTCCCATTTTTCAGGCAAAGGTATGGTATCTCCCTGGAAAATGGATGTTTGTTAATGGGGTCAAAGGTGATCATACCTCTCAAATTGCAGAACGACATGCTGAATTTATTGCATGGGTCACACCCAGGAATTGTGAGAATGAAGTCCCTTGCTCGTTCATTATGCTGGTGGCCAAATGTTAACAGGGATATTGAGGAGAAGGTGAAAAATTGTGAAGCATGCCAAATTGTAAATTTTCAACCAGACTGTTCGCAAAAGGCATCATGGCCCAGGGTTGATAATTGGGGCAGATTGCATGTTGATTTTTTTGTTATGCAAAAGAAATATTTCCTGGTTATTGTTGATAGTGAGAGTAAGTGGATTGAAGTGTACCCTATGGCAAATGGAACTGATGCTAGGAAAGTATGTGAAAACCTGAGTACATTATTTAGCACTTTTGGTTATCCATCACAGATAGTCTCTGATAATGGCCCCCCATTCAACTCAAAGCTGTTTGTTGATTTCTGCTCCCATAGAGGCATTGAGGTATTAAAGTCCCCAGCGTACCATCCCCAATCAAATGGTATTGCAGAGAGAGCTGTTCAAACCATTAAAAGGTTACTTGCCAAGGAGTTGAATACAACACCAGGTGCCCTTAGTGACAAAAACATTCACTCAGTCCTTGGCAAAATTTTACTTGCCTATCGTACTACACCTTTGGCAACAGGTGAGATAAGCCCTTCGGAAAAGATGTTCAAGTATAAACCTCGCACCCTCTTGTCATTAATTAAACCACCCCCTAATAGTCTCACCTTTCCAAGCTCTAGATACCCAGAATACAAGGTGGGGGAAGTTGTTTTGGTAAAAATTAGACCAGGCATGGTGCCTGTAAAAGGTGTAATTGGGAAGAGGGTCAGTGTGGTTACTTACAGGGTGTACATTGGAAGCCAATGTCGGTATGTGCACATGAACCAATTGAAACGCTTGCCACCTACAAAAATTATCCCTAAGCCAAAATTTTTCCCTTTCCACTTGTTAGCAGATCCTGATGACTCGGCTGTGGATGCAGCACCTCTATGGTCAATGGTGCAGACTCCCTTGACCATTTCCCCTCGGTCCAGCCCATCCTATCCTGCCTCTGTCCCAACTGCTGAAATGGTGATACCCACTGCTAACCAATCCTCTAGGAATACAGGTTCAGAACTTCGCCGCTCCAACAGACCATCCAAGGCACCTCAGCGGCTTGACTTGTGATGCAAGAGGGATTTGGATTCTAGTAGGGGAGGAGATGTGGTGTATTGGTATTTCGACAGTCTATTGTCTTTTGAGTGATGTGGCATCCCCTGGTGGGAGTGATGGGGAAGCGTAGTGTGGCCACATGGGCCGGTTGTATGTGATAGTGTGCTGTAGAATAAATAGTTAAATCCCGAGACATCTGAGTGTTTATTTTAATGCTCCCACCGTGGGTGGAAACGTAACACACATTTATACTAAAACCAAATAAATAATATTATAGCATTAAAAATCGTCAGTTTGTAAAACTAGATCAAACAGTGGTCTCCTTTGTATCACCTCACCAAGTAGGTGTTCCTCTACTAATTAACGGCAGCGCCAGTGATTGTAATAATAATGTAATGCAGTTTCCCAGGCGCAGATGCGCTCCACACCATCTTCCACTCGATCCTGTCGCAGCACCTTGGCAGCATGGAGCACCGTTTCCCACACATTGTGTCTCGCCTTGCGCCGCGTGTCGTCGCCGCCACCCTCGCCCTCCACCACAAGGTCTCCCAGATATTCCTGCCCACGGCCACCAAGTTCCACTACATCTTCAACCTCAGGGACCTCTCCAATGTGTTCCAGGTGAGCTGTCATGCAGTGAAACTGATTTGCACTTTGAGAAAATTCAAGGACATTGCTGCAGGGTGTCCAGCAGACCGACAGATTCATGCTTGCAAGTGCACGAATATAACGTGCACTTGCAAGCATAAATTCCACCTAGAAAAATCATTTCCCTTGATCAGGGTTCAAACCTGGATCTCCCAAATTACCAAAGGTGTTGAACTCCAAGATCTGGTCTTTCTCCTTTGTGTGGATTTGTTGCCTTTAGAGGACAAGATGATAAAAAATTATTGTAGCGGTAATCCATAGACAAAGTCTTTGCGCAACTGAACAAGCTTCAGCAGCTAGTTCAGAAAAATAAAGAATCATGTTCCACTATCTTACTTTGGTTTTTTTATTCTTAACCATTAGTAAAAGTAACTTACAACAAAGTAAGTCCACAAACCCTTAACTACCAAAGTACAAAGTAATTTTTCCATTGATAAAAAACAGCATTGTCCGTGAAGATACGAAATTACGTATCTCTTAGAAATCTTAACACAAGATGCTTAAGCCATGCAATGAATATCAGAGGACAGCTGTAATGATTACATGTATCGTAAAGTGGTGAGCACGCCAGTGTTCTACTTGGGGCTGTGCACACTAACAAACCTCTTCCCATCTCACTTTCATTTTTCCATTCTTTATTGGATTCTCTTGGTTGACATCAAACTACAAATGTATAATTATGTTTTTCCAATTCACGATCAGTAATGAAATGTAGTGTGCATGTTTTTTCCTGTATGGAATTTCATTTCATTTGAGGAGAATAGCATTTACCTCTTTCCTTTGATTGATTGATCCAGTGACATCCTGATCCGATTTGTGTATGCAGCATGATTTCCATGTCTCTTAATTGAGTGTAACATAATCGATCAGGCAGATGTGTCCTTGAAGAACGTGCATCAATCTGATTTAGAAAGAATCACCAGTAGTGAAGAAATCACTGTAACTAGCTCATTTCAGATAAACTGAAATAACCTATGACGATCCTAACTTTGAGCATCACTTGCATACGATTTAAAGTTTATGTATTTAAGAATTCAATGGCTGTGTGATGCATGAGAATGAACAGCAAAATATTAGGGTAGGCAGCTAGCATCTCACCATAATGGTCTGGCTGCTTGTGGAATAACTTCAATTTTACCCTTTGGAAGTCAAATTTGCTATGAATTCAATATTTTTAAAAAGTTGTTATATAGGTATTTTTCCTCAAAGTCCACCTGAAGTTTTGTGGAGTATTAAGCTTGGACTCTGCCTGGGTGGCCGTGGTTAACATTACATATCTGATTTTGAAGAAGTTTTAGACGTGAGACCCTGTGACTATATGAGCATACAAAGTTCCTGCATCAGGCTAATTTGATTCCAAAAAATGTCATCCTTGGCCCACCCATAAGTACAATACGGTACTTAATGGTGCGTGACTTCATGTCAAGTAGTTTATATCAATATTTCGAACATGATTTCTCATTTTTCCTTCTCCCAATAATAATAAAAACATTAATAATATTGATACCTATTTTTACTACATGCATTGGAAATCCTGTAAAAAAATGATTTTTTTCTTGTAAACCTCTTGTGTGCATTTTACATACCTCATGGATTGCTTTTGAGATTCTTAAATTGTGAGATATTTTATGATTTTAAGTCTTATTTTGATTGGCATTCAGATGTTTCCATTCTCTTGAAACTTTGAATTGCAGCCACTTATCTTTGTACATTCCAGGGATTGCTGTTCAGCACAAATGATTGCCTTGTTGGACCAGTTGATGTGGTCAGGCTGTGGCTTCATGAAACGCAGAGAGTGTATGGTGATAAGCTGACTGATGATAAAGACCTTGAGGCCTTTGCCAAAATCCAGGCTGATTTTGTCAAGAAAAACTTTGAGGTGATTGAATTGTGATCGGGAAATGTTGAGTTGATGCTGGTCCCAAATATTTTGCACATGGCCATGACAAGTTTCCTTTATAAATTAATGTACAATATGATTGTTCAGTGGCCAAATGGCTTATTTGCTCAAGGAATGTTCTTGTTACTCATTTATCACCGGAATAACTAGTTTTGTTGACAAATTTTTTGCCGTAGTTCGTATAAACAAATGCCATCTGCTCCTGGAGATCGAGTCCAATGTTCGTAATTTCAAAACATTTCATGTTATCAAAACTTTGTATTATCGAATAGCGCCATGCACCATATATTCCCATCAATAATGCGTGCGTTATCTATACAAAAATGTTCAGATGATGGTAATGCGCTCTATGTAATGAAAATTGAAAAATTCAAACATTTACATATAGGTATATGAATACAATAATTGAAAGAAGTCTTGCAAAAATAAATTAGTGTGGAAGCATGCCAGGCAGGTCTGAGAGGAAATTGGTGCCCTCATCCTCTGCGAGTTGAAGAAGGGAACACATCACTAAGAATGGTGCAGAGTGCATACCATATGTAACCATAAAGTGCCATTACTCCACAGCTGAGGTGTTGGGATGTGGTCTCTGAAAGGATTTCTGGAGGTCAGCAAGATGTACCCAAATCTGATGAAACATCTTCACAACATCAGCGGTAAACGCAAAGTGGTGACGTCACCAGTTGATCAGCACAAATGCGATATCCTTTTGCAGACCAGATAAAAGAAAATCATTCAGACAGTGTTGCTGTGAAGTATTGCAAACACAACTGGAAGTTTCTAAGATGGGGCATGAATGAGAGCACGGTGAGGTAGGAACCAGGCCCATTTTTTCTGAGAGTCAAAGGTTGTAAGATACCTTTACCATGTGCCCAACTTCCTCATATAACTTCATGAAGTCTTGGTAGGCAGATGCTATCTCGGGTTGCTGAATGAATCGTTGCTCAGTCGAAGAATGCGAGCTAAGAGCGGATCGACAGGTTTCTTCTACAGCCGAAGGAAGCTCTGATTCCATTGGAAGATGAACGATGATCTCCCATCCGACCCACGAGAGTGAGTATTAGGGATTGAAATGGTGCTCGCATTGCTCATCCTTGGGGTGCAATGTCCTCGTGGAAGGAGGAACTTCCCAAAATCACTGAAGATCATTTAGTAGACTGTGTGCAGCCACGCAGTGCAATGAGATGAGAGACATTCTTGGACAACTGTGATTCGCTCCCTTCAGTTGGCCCCGAGATGATCCTTCCAAGAGCAGTGTTCTGAGGGATGATCTGTCGGTGAGGAAACCTTTGCAGCCCTTGGCATAACAATATGTAGTCCGTGGACATCCGTACCAAGGATGAGGTTGTTCCTCTCAGGCAGATAAAATATTGGTTCAGCCATCTGCAGATTGGAGAACAGAGACAAATCTGTCTCCTCTCTTGCATGAAGTTGATTCATGAGCTGTGGTTGTATGGATGCCTTAACTTCAATGCAGAAAGATGGCTCAGAAATGGAATTCATATACTTTGGAGCCTCAGGAAGCCTTAGTGTAGTGTACATTAGAGTCCCAAAGCGTAACATGAGGTATGATTGACTTTTCAATGTCTGATATAATGCACAACATTATGCTTACTACTTTCCTATTTGTTAGATTCTGAGAGATGCAAATGGATGTGTCAATATGCATCTATTTTATTATGAACTCACAAAAATTTGTTAGTAAAACTACGTGAAGAATATCCATGATTTCATGAGGTTTATAATCTCATGAAAAATTACCTTAAATGTTATGTGAACTGTGAATCATGTCAATTATATAATTAATAATGATTCAGAAAATATTGTTTCAGAAGTGCTAATTTATAATTTTGCGATTTCTTTTACTCATTTTATGTATTCTTTTTGTCCAAACTATTTCCTATTGCTCATTATATTTGCAAATGGGATACTTTGCTGTATAGAGAGCATTTACCGTATAAGCTTGTGTAAGAGGCGCACCCCTATTTTGAGGATCGAAGCTATAAAGAAAAAAAATTTTGCGACATTTTTTTAATCCTATCGTGCGGTGTTGCAGACGTATGCCTGGAATTTCGACAGTTATCGAAATGTCCTCTTTCAGTACTATTTGAAAGAGGAAATTTTGATAACTGCGGCGGCATAAGGGGGAGTAGAAAGAGTTCCGATCCTCTCTTTGCATACGCCATTGCTCTACGTTGCTTGTCCTACTCACGAACAATTTTGTTTAAAAGCTCTCGCAGGAGTATTGCAATAGAATTGCAACCGCGGAAAATTTTAAGGCAAAACACGACAGGCACATAGCATGAGCTTTCCCAAGAGATTGAACAACAATCGGGGCAATCTCAGTGCCGTAGGATAATAACCACGTCGTAGATTTAAGGCCCCTTGCACACGCACCGATTTTGAACGGCCGGTAAAATATCGGCCGTCCACATTCCAATAGTGAACAATGGGAGAGCATTGGAGCTTGCACACGTACCGACCACACGCCGGCACCGGCAAAATGCCGGTTAGCTGCCGACTGTTGTCACTGTGGATCGCCGACGCCGGCTCAAAAACTTAACTACGTATCGTTTGACCGGTACAAATTCGGCGTGTGTGCAAGCATCGCTTCGCCGGTAAAATATCGGCCAATATTTTACCGGCCGTCCAAAATCGGTGTGTGTGCAAGGGGCCTAACGGAACTACACTCGGCTCTCCATCAGCTAATGCCTCTGCCGTTTTTTTTCCTTTCCGAGACTCCACAGGAAAATATCAAGTTACAGGGGAACAATGGAAACGTGTTTCATCCCTACCCCATTCCACCAACTGACCTTTTTCGGTCTACCAGGTTCAATTCCCAGAGTTTCTGGAGGTCAAATGCTACGTGAGTCACCTTCTGAGCTCGAAGATATCTCGATATCTTTCAGCAAGTGTATGTCACGCACGAGGTTCAAAAAAAGAAAGAGATCTAACGCGACGCATATCTGACAGAATTTAAGTTTTTAAGCTGTAATTGTTTGACACAAAGATTTATAGCTAAAATAAGGCTACTAATATTCAACATAGTCCAAACAGCACAATTTCGGAAGAAACAAGCGTAGCATAAGCGCATTCAAACAAGACGAGACGGACTGGAAACTCAGGCAACGCAAACTGCGTATATCACATTGCTGCGCCTTCGCCCCTTCGCTTTAAAGGCAACGACGTCACATGCAAGATCGGACGTGTTCTTCCCTAGCTCTTTTGCTCGTAGCTTTAAATATGGAGGGGAGGGAGCCCTCTTCCCCTCGACCTCTCCTTCAGCGCTCTTCACTTATCAGCATTTCCGATGTCTTCTATCCACCATTAAGTCCAACAATGAGCACACTCGTTCGAATTTTTTCAACCGCAGGTTGTGACACCAATATTACTATATGCAGTATAAATGCCGCGGGATGCCCACTCGTGGCAATAAATTTAGCGCGCGCTCCGGAGCGAATCACCCCGCGCGATCTTTTCAATGTTCACCTCTGGGGTACCGACGTGACGGCGCGATGCTTGCAAGAAATTCAAACAGGAGCATTTTAAAAATACGTCACTAAGGCAGAAACTCCCCTGCCTGCCGCTTGATTTTGACCCAGGGTTTCAGATGACTGACTCACGCTGAAAACCAAGGCCACTCAGTTCCCCTTGAACTTGCAACCGGTGAAGGGGAGGGGGGGAAGATAAGAAGTTTGTGTAAGAGGCGCACCCCCATTTTCGGCTGCAATATCTGGGAAAAAAGGTGCGCCTCTTACACGCGCTTATACGGTATATATTATAATGGCATCTTACCTAATTTTCCAGGAAGTGGATGAAGCAGCTGTGAGTGAAAGACCTAACATATATTGCCACTTTGCGTCTGGCATTGGTGAGCCCAAGTACATGCCCATCACGGACTGGACGTGCTTGGCAAAATTGCTTCATGAAGCTCTTGTGTCTTATAATGACCTGGTTGCTGCAATGAACCTTGTCCTCTTTGAAGATGCCATGATGCATGTGTGTCGGTACGTTTTATTCTCTTTTGAAAGTAATGCTATCCATTCACTCCACTATTTTTATTGCACCCGGGAGGGTCTCTTGAATACTTGATTCCGTATTGACTTAGTTTAGGGGTACCTTATGAAATGTACGAAGTAACTAATTTGAGATCAGGGAAGGCGAGCTGTCTATAATGCCTCAATTTTGAAATGAAAACATGAACTCTAATGGATATAACTTTAAAGGCCTCGTCAAATCTGTCAATGGCTCTACTGTGTTGGTTTTTTTGGGAATGGGGTAATGCATAGCAGTGGCGAAAACAGGAAAGCCTCTTAACGGCCAACCCTCTCTTCACAAAATCTCTCCCAATGTTCCTTTGCAAGGGTTTGATGGGACTGCACTCTCTCATACGCATTTATGGGAGTAGAACATCACAAAAATTGACTCGGCAAAAGTTGTGGCATCATGTGATTCATTGCTTCACCCAGAACAGACAGTCTTGAATTACGATAATGAGGCCTGAAATTGTCTCAGGCCATGAGAAAATTTTTTGTAAGCAGGTGTGTTTTTGTTTTTGAAACTCAAATGTTAATGACTGTGAATGGACAAATTCACGTTATGTATTTTTGGTTCCTGATACAGACTGGATCCTTTATTTCAGCTATCTTTTCTGTTTGTGGCTCATGTCATGAGTGCACATGGTTCTTTCTTCTTATGCATATGGCTAACTCTTCGACATATGGTTCTTTCTTATGGTTCGTTTCTTCTTGTATTGTGATCATGGCAGAATCAACCGCATCCTCGAGTCGCCACGTGGCAGTGCCTTGTTGGTGGGTGTTGGAGGCAGTGGGAAGCAGTCATTGGCCCGCCTTGCAGCCTTCATATCCAGCTTGGAAGTTGCTCAAATTCAGCTGCGCAAGGGCTACAACGTGCTGGATCTCAAGGTGAGAGAGGACGCAACAGTGAGCAGAGGGGCCCTAGCAATAAAGGATGGAGCCTTTATTTCATGCGATCATTTGACGTGATAACTAACTCCTCATTTGCAGAGTGAATTGGCTGCCCTCTACCTCAAGTCTGGCTTGAAGAATGTGGGCCTTGTGTTTTTGATGACGGACGCGCAAGTGTCGAGTGAGTCATTCCTGGTGCTCATCAACGACATGCTTGCCTCGGGTGAGGTCCCCGATCTCTTTCCTGACGATGAAGTGGAAAATATCATCGCTGGTGTACGCAATGAGGTGAATTTTTCTCGACATTTCTCTCAAACAACTTCACTGGTACTATTGCACTCAATTTATGTTATTTTAGTTCCTGCAGAAAAATCAGGGAAAGTGTGATTGCTGGAGTACTCTGAGAGATTTCAGGTTTTTGGAAAGAGGCAATTTGGAGAGAAATCAGAAAAGTATTAAATTATTTTGAGATTTTTGTTTTAATTTTACCTGATGAAAAAAAATAATTCCCCCAAAAATACAAGATTTGCTTCTGATAGCTTTCTACTTATAAAAAATGTTCTCAATGTAGTTGATATACTTCATTGTCGTTCTTACAACTTGTATTTGTAAACTAATTAACCGAAATGTTCATGTAGTGGACTTCAAGTGTAGGTCGCAGCAGTTCCTATATAGGATATTAAACACTAATAAATAATATGTAATGCTAAGAACATTCAAGGTAGACATCTTTTGCACGTTCAAGAGAAGATGAATAATTCAGAAATCTAAATTACGTGTTTTTCAAAATTTCTTTTTTTTTGGTAGATTAAATGAAAATATGACTATCTAATTGTAAGTGGTTTAATTTCAGTCTCAGTGCTAGCACACAATTAGTTGCCTTCACACTAATTATGCAAGTCAACTAATTTGCCGATTTCTTCTGCAAAGTATTTTATTACCTGACTTAGGATACCTAGATGTGGTGACTTTGCAAAACAGAATTCATGGCATCTACTAGTGATGTGCGAGTACTCGAAAATTCGAGTCGAATTGCGTAGTAGGTACTCAACTTGAACCAACATAGTATTCGACTCCTCCTTTCTTAAGCCGACTTTCGCTAGGGAAGGCGCAAAGGGCATAAGGCAATGACGGTCGCTGACCGTGAATGCGGCCTTCGAGCGACCAGCTCGCCGTCAAGGGGTGTTACTCGCGGCTGTAGCTCATGGAATAGTATTGTATTCCTGGAAAAATGTTGAGCAGACTTTAAAATGGAGCAAATTTTGGTTCTAAAGGGCTGCAAAATTGTGTGTTACCCCTGAAATTGATGTTACTTCAAAAAATCAGGAAAATTGAATGTTATTGCATTTGTGCTCTTTGAGCGACCTCTAAATGTTAAACAATTGAGGTGAAATTTTTAGGATATCCGTTCTGCTCCCCACAGCATATTTTAAGAGGTAGAAATCAAAAATCCGAGAAAAAACAAAAATATAAGCAACACTGTAAGTGCCACCTTTTAGTGCAGTTGAGTACTACCATTTTCGAATGTTAATTTTCGTTTATTCCTTTGTTGCGTTTAGTTTACTTCTTGAACTTACAAAAAGAGAGTTGCTGAGGTTACTTAAAGGAAGAGAGAAATAAAAAAATATTTTTTGGGGGTACAAAGCTGAGGCTGAGAAATATATATAGTTTGCCTTGACCACTTGAATTCCACGTAGATTCAAGATCCATTAAAATTGCTGATATAATTTTAATAAAAATTCCAAAGGTTTGCAAATCATGCAATTTTGGTAAAAAGTACTTTCCGAGCCATGCAAGTTTATAGCGAAAGACAATTTTCTGGAGGCAGTAATAAGCGCTATAACATGGAGAAATCAAAATCTGCTGCCTTAACATGTTCAACAATTGGTTTTTCTGCCTGAGAGTTTGAAAGGATCAAATATTACATGATAAATTTACGCATACAATTTTAATTACAAGTGTACAAATGCTTTTACTGAGGGTTCTTCTGAGCAGTTTGGATGCATACATTAATGAAAGTGACGACATATTACTAGGGGTTAATTCATTTCCATTGTGATTATAGAACTGTTTAAGACACTTTAATTTTCATTCATCTCCTGATTGTGACACAAATGCCATCGACATTCCTCGTTATCTTTTCCCTTTTTACATCAAGCTAAGCATTCAAAATAGAAAATTCACAGGGGGATTGAAAAAAATGAGAATATGTTGGAGCATGCGTTGCTGTTTTGCCTATTTTAGGAATTGCCATACTCAACTCGATATTCACGAGTAGTTTTCAACTCGATTAGAGGTCAAAAAGTACTACTCGCATATCCGTAGTATCTATATACGATGTCTATACCTGGAACTTTCTGGACTTAACTGCATGCATGGATACACCAACATTCAAAAAATTATTTTCATCACTTCTCATTCTCTGCTCATCCAGCATGAACCCACAAGATGGAATTCCCTTTTTCAAATGATGAGGCGTCTTCCGGAACAGGAGGGCAAGTCTGTAACTCTGTTCTCTCCCGAAAATGGGAGAAAGGAGATTCGTGAAGCGCCTGCGCGAGAGTTGTCGCCCGCCCCAAGTCTCTAGGGCGCCCCGCCGGAGAAAGGAGACTATTTGTCGCCCGGGAGAGTACTAGTCTCCCGACCCAAGTCCGTAAGCCCCCTCAAGCGCCTTTGGCGCCCCAGGCGGGCGCTTCAGTTACGTCCCCCTCAAGAGCCCGACGTATCTCTTTCTCCCATGGAGAAAGTGCGTATCTCGACAGTGTTTTGTTGTATTTTCTAAATATGGCGCGTTTTATTTCAAACCATAGAATATTATTGCTCGTATATGAGGTGCATTTAGGAGAAGTGGGGCAATTAACACCAGTGAGAAATTGTTGCGGGATATTAATAAACCGTTTGAGGCGAGGGAGGAAGATTTCCGGCCGCATTAGCGGAGAAGGTTGTCCTATCCGTCCTTCGATGGTCCGATTCTCTTCCTGCTGAAAATCCATCACCCTCAATAGCAGACAAAAACACCGCAATCCTATGAAATAACAATTATCTGTAGCTCTGAATTCTTTTCGTGTAAGTAGCGGGGTTTAGAAAGCTAATGCTAATTCAGAGAGCGCAAGAAAAGCACTTTAAATAATGGAAAATAACTTCTAAACAGTTACCTATGAAAAGCAACAGATAGTTAATGAAACACAAGACATGCCCTTATTGTTAAAAGAACTTATTCCACGACAATGTAATAGAGTTTCACCATTTCATTGGTTTCACGAATACGACTGCTCAGCATAACCGTGTGCACACAACATGAGATCGCGAATCGGTTCCGCTGTCAACACATACAGAAGCTATAAATGTACTTCAATAATAAATGAATATCCACAAACTAAGTACTAGCACACACCGTAAATATAAAGTGAGACATAGGCAAATAAAATATAAAGAAACTGGAAATCACTTCCACTCTTTTATTCATCACGAACAACTTACAATCACTAAGCTCGTTATGATAAAAACAACTATTAATTCACTGATTTAAAGCCAGAAATTAGCCCACGAAAGAGGCACAGGTGACTTTTCTGACTATTATTCGTTAATATACTAGAAAAAGAAACTTCACACACAGCTTTGATCTTGATAGCTTGATCGTGAAATGTCAATGTACCTATACGATGAACAACGGAGGTGAACACGCCACTGACAATGTTTACATTGCTGTCAGACATCAATCGATATGGTAATAACACTGCTTACAATTCAATCACGATGGAGCACTGATAATTACAACTCTTAGCCGATATTTTTGTACATTGCAACCACTGGCACTGTGATTATCAGCAGAAGATTTACGGGAGTTGTCACATTGACAATAACACAATTTTGGCACAAAAGATGTTTGCACAAATCTGCAAGCAGCGAGCAGAAGCTGTATTTACATTAGAAATATACTCTTAATTTTCAACTTTGGTGAGGTTGTAATTGATACGAAATGAAGAATTTACATGGTGACAAGCAAAATATACCGGCACTTGGATTTAGCCTAGCAGCCGCTTGCAAGCGAGGAATCACTGTGCGCGGTCAAAAAAGTAGTCCCGACTTTAGTAAGTCATAATGAGGTTATTATGCATTTAATTTAGAAAATATTTGCATGGATGAGTTTGACATAAAATTAAAAACATTTTTAAATTGCACACGGTTAATTTTTCGATAAATCAAGCTCCAATATCAGATTCGCCTTAGAAATTTTTCATACTACCCATCGGAGCGAGTTTTCTCCCATCCGAACGGGAGAAACAGTTCTCTCTACCGAGTTACGGACTTGGGTGGGGAGACAATTTTGGGCGACAACTCTCTCTCCCAAACGAGGCGCCCCAAGTTACTGACTTGCCCTCCAGAAGCAAGCCATAACATTAGCTGCCTCTACCCTGAGTTTATGTTGACATAACTCACCACAGTGCAATGCTATCAAGTAATCGATTGATATTCTGGATGTTTTCAGGAAAGAGCAACATTTCTTGCCAGTGGAAGTGCAGTCAAAGTTTCTTCAGTTATCCCCCTTGTGAATGGCATTAATTATTCCCTAAAAACTAAGAAGTTTTCGCGTAGTCATCTACAAGGTTTTTTTCAATGATTTGCTGTTTTCCATTAAAAATCAGAATGAATATCTGAAAAAAGAACAATTACTATTCATTTATGCCACAATTCTTGATCCACAATTGAAAATCCGTGTTTTTCAAGATTTAATAAAGTTGAGGTGATAAAAAATTAATTGGCTTTAAGGATGACGAGTCAGTCTAAACAATGTCACCCAACAAAAACAGATACCTCAGGAAAAGTGCATCTGAAAATAGCCACTGTAAAGCAACAACTATCAATGTGGGGGATATATTAAAATTAGAAAAGTTTATTTTTAAAATGCATTTGATATATACCTTTTTATTTACACATTCATCAAGTGAAATAGAAGAAGAAACGTACGTTTAATATGCTTTGCTCAATTCTAGTATTCGAGGTAATTGAGATGTTCGAATATTGGAGCTATGAATTAATATTCAAATTCGATATTTGAGTTCGAGAAATCTGCTATTCGACCCATTTATAGTTTAAATAAACAACCTGTGGAAGTCCATGCTTTTCAATCGCAGTGATTTGACCAGGGCACGCCATTCAACGCAAGTGCACTTTCTTTTGTCTCGTGTCTAGGTCAAAGGAGCTGGAGTGGCGGACACGAGGGAAAACTGCTGGAAGTTTTTCATCGACAGGGTTCGTCGTCAACTGCGTGTGGTGCTTTGCTTCTCACCCGTGGGCTCAACGCTAAGGGTGCGCTCGCGAAAGTTCCCGGCCCTCGTCAACTGCACTGCTGTCAACTGGTTCCATGAATGGCCACAAGAGGCACTGGTGTCTGTGTCCAAGCGTTTTCTGCAGGAGCTAGAAGTGTTGCCGGCAAGAAATCGATTTTTTTGCTTTCTATCCTCTATGATGATATGCAATTCAATAAATTTTTTGTGAAATAATAATTGTGGAAATTGTTTTTATAAATGAATGGTGATATTTGCTCTGTTAAGCCTCACTGAGGAATATGCTTAAATATCATTGCCATTAAAAAGGTGTTGAAAACTTTAGTACTATAGTATAACTACAAATTTTAAGAGTGAAATGTTACTGTGCGGCCTCCTTTTGAATGTCCATGCAATTATTTGCAGTGTATCCGATCAATGCCGGCTATGTATTGCAGAAAATATTGTATTTTATATGATGCAGGAAATACACTTATTGTATGTTTTAAATGAGATCTGTAATAATTACATATTATGTCCAGCTTTTCAATGCAAATGTCGGCATGTGTACGTTTCTGTTTTGAGGCATCCATGGAATGGAATTGGATGAGACCTCGGCTGCCTTCCTCTTATTTGTTCTTCTTGCAGGAAGTGTTCAGGGACTCGGCAGCACGTTTCATGGCTTTTGCGCACACTTCTGTGAACGCGGCATCACGGGTGTTCCTGGCAAATGAGAGGCGCTACAACTACACCACTCCCAAGTCATACCTTGAGCAGATAAGTCTCTATTCGAAGCTGTTGAGGCAGAAAAATTCTGAGCTCACTGGCAAAGTGGAGAGGCTGGAGAATGGACTGGAGAAATTGAAGAGCACTGCTGAACAGGTACATACCAACAGACCAGTGGGATAGCCATGAATTTCAATTGGGGATTTCAAAACCAGGGGGAAAATATCTGAAAAACAGGGTAGAGGGTTTTAAACTAATAGTAACACTTTTCATAATGGAAAAAACTTCGTTTCCCAAAGAAATCTCTTGTAATATCATGATTTTTCAATATTTTGTTTTCTTTAATGAAGGAAAGTAATTGTGTATTTATATATCAGGGGGGGGGTCCAGACACCCCCTCCTGGCTACACCACTGCTTCAGACGCGGGCATTTCTATTGGAGGTGATATAGGATAGGAATAAATTTCAGAGCTTGGGTGTGTAGGAGAGGTACCAGAATTTTCCAAAGTACTTGACGAGGTGAAATTCTTTTGTACTGAAACAAAAGGATTACCATGGAATCTCGATCTTTAGATTTTCTAGGGATGGATGAAAAAACAATGAATGCGGGAAAATGATTAATGCTAGAATGTTTGACTACTATCACCACAAAAAAGGTAGAACACTGAACTTTAAGCACTTGTACGAAATTCTGCCAAAGTTCCATGGTGTCATGTCGTATATCGTTTTACTCATTGTTATATGACTACACCATTATGTCATTGAACATCGTTTAAACGTAAACATTTAGATTCTACAGTCAAAAGAGTGAAGAAGAACGCTCGATAAACTATGAAAACAGCAAAACGGTCGTCTTCTTCATCTCGTCATGGTCAAAAACAAGCGCGAGGCGGGAGGAGGGGAGTTTCTCCCTTTATGACATATTTTTACAATGCTCCTGCTTGCATTTCTTGCTCGTAAGCATCGCGTCGTCACGTCTGTACCTCTGATAAGAACATGGAAAAGGTCGTGCGGGGTATTTCGCTCTGGAGGGCGCGCTTAATTTACTGCCACATGCTACGAGTGGACATACCACAGCATTTATACTGCATATAGTAATCGCTTATTAAATGTAGAGAAACATGCAGTTTTGAAGGACAATACCTGTCCATGTCATTACGGCTAATAAGGACAGGCACTTAGTTTGAATCTTTTCTAGGAGATGAAACTACCATAGGGAGAAACTCAGAGCCGTGGGATAGTAACATTGGTGGATTTCCCACGATCTGCTATCCCCCTCCTTTCAGCACTCGCCTCACCCGCTCTGACGCTTTCCTCTTCTCCAA
This sequence comes from Ischnura elegans, assembly GCF_921293095.1. Classification (NCBI taxonomy): domain Eukaryota; kingdom Metazoa; phylum Arthropoda; class Insecta; order Odonata; family Coenagrionidae; genus Ischnura; species Ischnura elegans. The sequence continues at coordinate 3,545,692 of NC_060248.1, read as the reverse complement.
AATCAAACAAAAGGTCCTCGCTCGCGCAGGGATCGTATTGCAAAGACCTTAGCTTCGAAAAAAATATCAAGTTACACGAGAACAATAAAGATGTGTCTCACGCCCCCCTTTTCTAACCCGCTGACCTTTTTCTGCCTACCTGCTTCGAAGTTCCCCATTTCTGGAGGTCAACTGCTGCATGAGTACCGTGGGATAGTTACATTGGCACATTTCCCAAGATCAGCTATCCTCCTCCATTCAGCACTAGCCCCCCTCTGAGGCTGTCCTCTTCTCCGAAATAAAAAAAAGTCCCAGCTTGCTCAGGGATCATATTACGAAGACCTTAGCTTCGAAAAAATATCAAGTTACATGAGAACAAAAGAAATGTGTTTCGCGCCCCACCCCCCCCCTTTTCTCACCCACTGACCTTTTTCAGCCTACCTGCTTCTAAGTTTCCAGTTTCTGGAGGTCAACTGCTGCATGAATTACCTATTAGCCCAAAAGGTGTCTAACAATGACTTTTGGCAATTGATATTACACCTTTGTTGGATTGAAATATTAGTAATGTGCGCGTAATTTAAAAAAGAAGAAGACCAAACGCGACGCATTTCTGACTTTATTTAAGCATTTTACGTGAGGAAATAAATGTCAAAATAGGACGGAGAAGTGGCATTCTGGCGAGACTCGATATGAGCAGCAGAGCTTCTCGGAAGGGATATTTTCTCAGGATATTTGGTTTCTCCCTGATAGCAATTCCAATTCATCTTCTTATCTTGTGAGAACTCCCAAAGATGGAGTGAAAATAATTGAAGAAAATCCGGTGGTGAAGAGCTTGTATTTTACAAAATGCCTCAGATTGTCAGCTAGCACTTGGCAGCAGGAGTGGGGGTAAAGCAATGTTAGTTGAATTAATTATATGCCCAATTGTTTCCATAAAATTAAAATATTCCATTAATCAGCTGAATTCCTGTTCGAATCCTTTAAAGGTAATCAAAATTACTCCCCAAAATCTTGTTGCCTGCTGCATAGGCAACCGAGTCAAACATTCCAGCATTCATTGTGTAGTATTCGAGGTATTCGAAATTCGAGGTATTCGAATGAATATTCGAGCAATGATTTAATATTCGAATTCGATATTCGAGTTCGAGAAATCTGCTATTCCACCCATCTCTAATTATTACCTATTTTTTTCTCATGCCTGGGCACAATTTGCCAAAGCCATGAAGGAAAAGTTAAGGAATAGAAGAATGCATACTACTAATACAATGCATGTCTCTTGTGCAGGTGGACGACTTGAAGGCCAAACTGGCAATACAAGAGGTGGAGCTGAAACAAAAGAATGAAGCTGCGGATGCCCTCATTGAAATTGTTGGTGTGGAAACGGAGAAAGTGTCGAGAGAGAAAGCTTTAGGTGTGTGGATGACTCTCTCCCTTATTCTCGTTTGCTATGACGTGAGTAGGTGTGCTCTTGCTAATGAAGTTGAGCATCACTTTGTCTTCTGGAATTGGCTGGTTCAATCAAGACATGCATGTATGGTGTACTTTTGCACACTGTTCACTGATTTTAATTTGCCAAACCATTGTACTCAAATAGCTAAAATACTCTCTGAAGACTTGGTGGAAGGAAATGGCTGCATTGATTACATAAGTTGTTGAATTGTGGGATCATAATTAACTCTCCTAGATGGGTATTACTGCATTTTACTTGGAATTTTGGGATATCTTGAAATTATTTAATTGGCGTAAGGAGCCCGTACATAGATGTAAAACATCATCTATACATGTATATACAGTAGAACCTCACTTATGAGACTTTCAGCGGAGACCCAAAAAAAGTTTAACAAGTGAGGAAGTTTCATATGTGAGGTTTTTTGGTATTCAGCATGAAATACTTTTTGATTGGGGCCAGTTTGTTTCCAGGATGCAATTACAGTACACTCTTGATTTTACGAAGCAGGATTTTACGAAGTTTTCGATTATACGAAGTGATATTGCGGTCCCGGTGAAAAGCCTATGCTAAATACATGGCGCTATTCGATTATACGAAGTTTCGATTATACGAAATTTTTTGAATTTACGAACCTCGGCTCGGTCCCTAGGAGCAAATGGCATTCGTTTATACGAACTACGGCGAAAAATTTGTCAACAAAACTAGTTACGCCGGCGTAAGTAGCTAAAAAATCAGCGCTTCCAACTGTGGTCCATCAAAAGTGCGAAATCGTAAATGATAATGCAACTTTGGAGAGAAATGGGTCGCCAAAAACCTCACTGTGGGAATTTAGGGGGAGTAGGAGTTCAGTTAAAATATCGCGGCTGACATTATGCCACTATTTACGTGCCTGTTCGTAAACATAGCATCGACAATAATTCGTAGTTTAACATGTCAGGAAGGTCGCGCGGAGTATTTCGTACACCCCTAATTAACCCTTTGCACTGCTGTGAACGTACTTCGAAGACTACTTGACTACTTTTCGCCGAAGCACTTCGAAGGGTCCCTAATCCGGGATCCTTTCCTCAACGAGCTCACCCTCGCTGGCCCCTGAAACTGGGCTATTTTTTAATGCATTACCTGACGCAACCCTGGGTTTCAAAGGGCAAAGGTGCCATGGGGGGAAAAAGAGTAAAGTGCGTGTTACTGTGGAGCTGTGTGTCAACCAAACGGGCACGGACAAAATAAGCCCGTTGTCATTGGGAAATTTGAAAGGCCACAGTGCTTAAAACATGTAAAATTGTAAGCCCTCCCCGTTTTTTACCATGCAAATAAAAACAGCTGGATGACCCGAGAAATTTTCCAGCAAACGGTTATACGTCTACAGAGAAAAATTGCTGGAGAGAACAGCAAAATTGTTTTAATAATGGATAATGCCACCGTTCATAAATACGTGGAAGATCTAAAATTGGCTAATGTTCGAGTCCTCTTTTTACCCCCGAACTCGACTAGCAAGTCCCAGCCCTTGGACCAAGGCATTATCCAGGATTTTAAAGACCTATACCGGAAGAAGCTTGAGCGGTATTACTTGCGATGGATCGGTATGTATACATTCATCTATTTTGCTCATGTGCGTTTGGATATCGATTTAGATATTTTTATTCATGATTATCATTCTTTCAAATCTATTTGCTACTTTTATAAATGGGAACAGAAATTAATAACATCCCGAAATGGACGTTGATACATGCAATCCGCGCCATAATATCTTTTCGTGTATATATTGGCCTTTGTGAATGAACAACTTAAATATCTTAAGTACTGGGCTCTATTTACCGCCAATTTATATTTCAGGCTTCTCGTAATGAAGACGCACTTCCAAGTCTAACCATGAACTTTCTTCTCACGCGCTTCCCCGTTCTCCCATGCTGGGGTTCCGTCTTTCCAAAGCCGTCCCTTCCCTCCTGCCGCCTTTGGCTGATCTTGCTGACACCCACCTTACGCATCCCAAACCCCTCCTTCCCCAGCATTTCCCATTCACTCCCTCCCTAAGGAGACTGTGCTTGTGTGCGTCGCAAAAAAATACGGCCCCCAAAAGTAGACTGAGGCAGAGCTGAAGGCCATTTCCCCACCCTTCTTTGTCCTGCCCCCTTCACCAGTCCTTGTGCTGACCACACTTCTTCCCTCAGGCAATCCCCATCCCACTCTTATTCACCCCACCCACTGGGAACGTTCCCCGATTGTGGAGAAGGGCATGGTTCATCTTTACCTGCAACGGGGGGAAGTTATTAACTGGAGAGAGGCGGAAGAAGTATCTTCCACTATCGGGAAAATGGTGCCGCGCTTATAATTGTCTCTCTTCTTCTCAGCTGACTTTTCAATTGAAATTAATTTCTTTGCTCTTTCCACACTATATTTATTTACGATTATGGCGCGACTATTTTTTAGTGCTAAAACTAAGAAAATCTTTTCTCTATGTCAATGATCCTTTGCCTAACTTTCAATACGGCGGAGAAAGGAACACGAAAACTAAATGAGGTGACGGTACAGGTTTTTGCGTGTCATTTTTTGGGAATTCACGCTAGCGAACCAATACTTAACCACGTTGAGAAATGATAAAACGTCTCTTGTAGGAAAACAATCAATGTGGATAATAACGTTTCTATCTATATTTCTCCGATACTGTAAGATGTTACTCCTGTCGTTTTCCGGTTGGAACCTTGCTCCTGTCGGCATAAAAGGAGAGAAACATACTATATGAACAGGTCACCTCACACCCGGTATGAAGAATACAGTCCTGATGAAGAATTAAGTCTTTTATGGCAACGTCTGCGAAGATGATGGAACACAGTAGTCGGACGGAGAACTCAAACAGAATTTACATCAAATATTCGCCAGAAGATAATCACATCCTACGTTATTTATGATCGTAATTGAATCTCAGTGAAAATAGAGCACATTCTGCTGAAAATACGAAGTAACTCGAAATATTAACTTACGAAGGTTATTTTGGAAACGGGCTAAGACCCTTGTTTTTCTTTTTTTCTCGTCACTGAGCGATAGAGGGCGACATAAATGGCGGTTAGGCCGGCTGCCGCTAAAATTCCGTGGGTGTCAGAAACAAATATCTATCTTTTGCATACTTAATAGTAGCTATTGGCTCCTAACCACAAATTTATTACTGTTAATTCTTATAATAAACATTGCAATTCATTATTTGATTACGTTTTCTAAACTGGTCGGGAATTTCTTTAGCGATCGTTGATGTTGAAGTATGAACAAGAAATGGGAATTTTATGGTGGTATAATTATTTAACGATTTTTCACATCATAAATCGATAGCAAAAAGCCTTTTCTATGAATTATACCGAGAATAACCACCGAAAACATTTAAATAAGACCACTAAAGACAAAAAACGGCGGAAGAAACAAAAGCGAACATTTTTTTCGTGACTTATGAAAAAGGTTTGAATTAACGAAACTCGATTTTACGAAGTGCCAATTTTCCGGTCCCACTGACTTCGTAAAATCAAGAGTTTACTGTACTCATTTGGATGCAAGAAATTGAAGCCTAATGATCTTATTTACTCACAAGCAATACCATAGATGATGTGTTACTTTAAGAGAAACATAATTTTGCATTCCTGAACAGCATTACCCATGGTTGAACATCTTGGTCAAAATACTATCATTTCTGGCAATGAGCCGCAAGGCTATCGTACTGTAGAAATTTTGGAATGGTGATACAAAATGTTCACAGAGAAGCCAATTTTCGAAAAAAATTGACTCATTAACAGCAGTTTTCAGGAAATTCATTTTACCACCTAAAGACAAACCCAAGATTGAAGAAATGAGATACCTCAGGAAAGTTATCCAAATTAATCCCATAATTAGGGAGCAAAATTTCAATAATGCTTCATGAAGGCTTCACACATGGACCTCTTGTGGCTTACACTCTAGTGTAAAATTTCTTCTCTCAATGAAAGGTGTATGAACCAAAACTGTAATGATATCACTCATGAAAAGTGGGCAGAAACTTTTGCATTTTGTTATTTTAAACTTAGGAGGGAGAGTGGTTGATTGGGGAAGATTTGTTTTTTCATCTCAGCTTATCTTTCCCTGCCATTTGTCAAAATCATTTGATGTACTGCAATTTGTGATGTGTGAGTGAACAACCCCACTTTTGTTGCTTGTTGATATTTTGCTGAAAAGTGTGGCACACAATTACATTATTATTAAGGTGTTTCCTTGTGAAATTGCGATGTGATGATTTGTTGTTGTTGCAGCTGACGAAGAGGAGCGCAAGGTGGGGCTGATTGCGGAGGAGGTGAGCAAGAAGCAGCAAGATTGTGAAGAGGACCTCACCAAGGCTGAGCCTGCGCTGCTTGCTGCCCAAGAGGCTCTCAACACGCTGAACAAGGTGTCTCACCCCCCTCCTCACCTTGTATTTGGTCACTTTGTCCATTGTGTACAGCATTGCTGACGGCAGGAAGCTCTCTCGTTTAATGCTTCATTTGAAATAGTATTCTGAATATGATGTTGGTGTGGAAATGATTGCTGCTCAGTTACTTCTCATTGAGTCTGGTTTGGTATTTGCCAAGGAAAAAAGGTTGGAGAGTCATCTCGTCAGAAAGCAGCATGAATTTCATGGCAACATGCTGGGAACGGCAGGCGGTGAAAAGTAGTTTCATCTGAAAGCGGCCTTAATGTAGCACTGTGGGTATTTCACGATTTAGACGGGGCACCCCCACTTTTTGCTGCTTTCAGATGAGCCGGCTTTACTCCTGCCACCATCGACGATGCGGCGCCGTGCTTTCAAATAACCATTGGTCTCTATCAATGTCTTCAAACGAGTCAAATCATTTCGCTGTTGATGGCACCGTGCCGTCAACAGTCACCTCAGCACCCATTTCAATCTGGTGCAGCGGTGCGCCGTCTATGGCGTGATATGCACGTAGTACTGGATTGAGGCCACTTTCAGACTTAATGACTGATCGCCAGCCACTGTTCACGGCACAGCACCATAAAATTCAGGCCGCTTTCAAAAGAGATGACTCTCTGGATTTTATGGTGCCTTGCCATGAACCGTGGCCAGCTAAAAGGAGCTTCTTTGTAAAGCGGCCTTTGATGTCATCTTTCAACAAGAAAGGTAGTTTTCAAAAACTCTTGGGCATATTATTTTCGAATGAGTTTATTTACTATTTTTTTAATATATCAGATAAGTTTTATATCAGATAAGACTAGTTTTATTTTGTTTCTAATTGTTAATCCTCTCCAGAAATATTTTAATGCAATGAATTAGAGCTGTGTTAAAATTTAATACTAAAGGTGGAAACATTTTCTCGCTGATAACTCATTCATGATCATTGATTCATGAGTCGTAGCACTGTTATTCCACCACATATAATGGAAAATCAGCTGAGAAGGCTATCAAAATCATCAGTTTATCAGAAAAATGTGGCAGAATAGTATTTCTCGAAAAACACTTTTGAGGGAGAAGCATGAATGGAAGAAAAAAATTATGAAAATTGTGTTTGAATTCTTGAAAATCGCAATTATCTCTAAATTTGCGTATTCCCGGGAAAATCCCAGAATTCGCATTAAAATTCGCATTATCGCATTTGCGACTTTTGCAAGTCCCTAGTCTTTTGTTGTGATGCACTTGACGGGTTTTCTGCCAGGCCTCACTTATGACCCACTATACTACACTACTGGTACACTTGTGCCAAGCATTCCATCCAGTGGTATAATGAGTCACATTAAGGTGTCTTAAACTGAATAAAATTTGAAGTCGGGTGTGATGTGATGCGGTGGTGTGTGGCAGGGAACGTGTCAAGTGATCCATTTGAATGCGACCCTCTCCCCTCTCTCTCTCCCTATTGGTCCTAGGCCAATCTCACAGAGTTGAAGTCTTTTGGCTCCCCCCCTGGTGCGGTGACCAACGTGACGGCTGCCGTCATTGTCCTGCTGGCTCCAAACGGCAAGATCCCCAAGGATCGCAGCTGGAAGGCAGCTAAAGTATGACACCTGTTCTTAACTCAATTTCATTCTGTATATCGCTTGAGAATGTCAGCACTGGGAGTGATGGAATTAATTGTGGACACAAAACACCAGTAATGTATAATATACCGTATAAGCTTGTGTAAGAGGCGCACACGTGTAAGAGGCGCATCCCTATTTTGAGGATCGAAGCTATAAAGAAAAAAAATTTTGCGACATTTTTTTTATCCTGTCGTGCGGTGTTGCAGACGTATGCCTGGAATTGCGACAGTTATCGAAATGTCCTCTTTCAGTACTATTTGAAAGAGGAAATTTTGATAACTGCAGCGGCATAAGGGGGAGTAGAAAGAGTTCCGATCCTCTCTTTGCATACGCCATTGCTCTACGTTGCTTGTCCTACTCACGAACAATTTTGTTTAACACATTCAATGCGGATGAAATTATCGCGGTAACCTCCAGTGACGGATGGGTGATTTTCCTCCATAACGGTGGTGTGTGAAGTAATACAACAGAAATTGCGAAATATTTTGTTTCCTTTTTACGCAATTTGCAAAAAACCGTAATGACATACATATATGCCATCCGTCACCAGCAATTGACAATTCACGCAACCCGCATAACACAAACGTTATTTTATGCGAATGAAGTGGTAAACCTTTCATATTTCCATTTAGACCTTTTATTCTACTGCTGATGTATTAGATTATTAATGAAAATTTCTTGGAATTTCTCTTTACCTGTAAATTTTTAACGAAGGCCGTAATTTCATTTTTTAAATGTATATATTGATATTGCAATGGAAAGCACCGGCCTAGGATGTCTTAGCTCAGCGAATCATTTATTAGCACAAATGATTTTACAGGATCATTTTTAAATATTTTTTGGGGTTTATTCCAAGTACCTTATCAATAAAATTTTGCCAGCGACGAAGATCAACTGAGAATGCCAATCGGATTGCAGGTAGACTAATATATTATGATAAATACGCGGAGTGAATCCAAGAAATAAAAACACCGCCTTGATTAATATTTATTTATTATAACGCTTTGTTTAGTAAGAAAATTAAGTGTTTTAATTATAGTTCAAAAATTTAGTTAATACACAGAGAAAAATCAATCGAACGATGTAAAAAATTTACATAATGTCTTTGTTTCTATGAAAATACATAATAAATATAATTACTCAAAACATAATCTTTTCTGTGCGTAATTATAATGCAATATACATTGTATAATATAAATAAGGGTTAAAAAACAAATGGTCAATGCTCACTTTAGAACAATAAACTTTACACAAAACAATATATATCAATGCCTAGTAAAGGTTAATCTAAAATCACATAAGTATGCAAAACAGAAAAAATTTCACACAATGCAAAACATGCAAACAAAAATTTTCATTTTCAAAAAAGAGTAAAAGTTTTTCAAAAATACAAAATCTATGTTAGAGTATTTGAAAAATTGAAACATATTTCTTTAAAATTCTTACAATTTGTTGTGAAAAATCTGAAAACAAGGCCTTAGGCAGAGCCCTGGTTGACCTTCACATTCTGGGCAAACTGTTGTCACTGCCTTACGGATGCCATTATTATGGCACTCTCTGCATCTTTTCTGTTTTTTATGTTTTTCCCCGGATGAAGTGTAGGCAGGGAAGTGGGATGTATCAATGGGCTTAGGAGGGGCCGGCTGTGACCCTATTTTTATTAGAGATTCGATTAACTCTAGCCTAAATTCATGCAGGCTTTTTTTAGAGCCACTGAATTTATTGAATAGAATGAAACTATTTATGACCATTATCTGGATCAAATGAATCGCCAGCTTCTTATACCACCTCAGGGATTTGTGCTCGCAAGGGTAGTAAGACAAGAGTTGGTCACAATGATCAACTCCTCTCATGTTGATATTATAATTGGCAATCGCCTCAGGCTTCCTCTTAGGCCCTCGTGTGCTAGGCACATCCACAAGTTTTCAGCCAAATTCAGAAGAGATCATTGTGACGTCCCTCTTGTCTTTCCACTTGAAAACACAAATCCCATCATTGGTGTAGCGGGCAATGATCTCCCCTTTCTTCAATTTTGCGCTGCTGACATCAAGCGGGCTATTTTTCCTACCCGCCCGCAGAGTACCAGTGGAAAACGTTTGGGCCTCAAGTAAGTCTTGAGTCAGCTTCACGCTATTATAAAAATTGTCCATGTATAGACTATGACCTATCCCCTTGAAATCACTCATCAATTTATGGACCACATTTTCTGTGTGGCCCCGACCCCCAACATCAACATCACTAGCCCCAGCATACACTAATAGTCTCAAAACAAGGCCAGATGGCTCACAAAGCATATAAATTTTAATTCCATGTTTGTGCCTTTTACCCTGTACATATTGCCTAAAAATAAGCCGACCCCTCCAAAGCACCATTGACTCATCAATACATAATTCCCTACCCGGAGAAAAAACGTCTTTCATGGACTGCTGGAAGCAGTCAAGCAGGGGTCTAATTTTATAAAGCCTATCGCTTGGTAGCGGTTCATTTTCTCCAGGGTTGGTGGAGAAATGGAGTGCCTGCATAATTCCGAGAAACCTATCACGGCTCATTCTCTCCCCAAATATTGGCACTCGCACTAACTCTGACCTCCTCCAATAGTCAGATATTCTATTTACCCTTATTGTGCCCATGTGGAGAAGAAGACCCAGCCAAATTTCCAGTTCCTCTCTGCCCAACGGCTTCCAATCCGTTATGCGGGCCCTTGGGGAGGGGTTACGGAGAAAAATGCTTTCTGCATTTTTCTCCGTCTCCGAAAGGATTATTTCAAAGAAAGTATCGTTCGCCAGCAAGTTGAAATAATCCCTCGGAGTGCCACCCGTAGGGAGGGTCTTCAGCCTTGAGGACCCGACAAAGGGTATTTCAGTGGGAAATTTATCCTGAGTGCCGACCCAGGTCATTGAGGGTCTAACGGTAGTAGACCCACGCGCCGGGAGTTGGAGAGGGGGTGGAATTTCGCACTCATCTGCAAGGCCCAAAATGCCAGAACCGTCTTCAATGTTTTCTTCGGCGTCTTCATCGGAAGAAGACGATGACGGGAAAAATTCCTCGCTAGAATCATCTTCCTCAGAACTTCCAAGCATCATTTCTATGTCTCTTTCAGACATTAACTGCCTCCCAGTTCTCAGTCTCTTGGCATCAGAATCTGAAATGAAGTACATATATAAATTTCTAATTTCCAATATCACTAAAATTTTTTAATAAATTATATTGGCACTAGTTTCATTCAAACCGAGAATTCAAGAGTAATACTAACCGCAGAGTCCGGAAGGGCCTGGCAATTGCTCATCGCATCCTTCTCCCACCATACTGGATGCATCAAATACTGTAAAAGAATAGTTATGATAAGAAAAGATGTGTTGACGATAATCATATTCAGTCACTTATTTATTAGAAATAATATTTTCACTTGATATGACTTATTAAAAAAAGTAAATTGGGTATACATGAATTTAACGTTTGTACGACTACTTACATGGATTTGAACAAGTTGTTCTCTTGCCTCCACGTCCACTTCCCTTCTTTGGTCTCGGATTTTGTTTATCCATTTCCAGAATTGTAAATGCGTCTACAGAATTAGGGGAACAAAAAAATAAGTAAAAATTATCGTGCCCAATATGACACTTCATGCAATGCAGTGTTGCGTATGTGATTGGTATGCTAGTTTTTATGAAAAGGAAGACAGTATCTGTACCTAACCTTAGAACGTATAAATAGAAACACTGTAATGAACAGAGTACAAGTAATTGATCTAGAGCAACGAATGAGAAAATATGCCGTCAAATTAGAAAAAAAACCCAAATAAATAAAAAAACGTAATTTGCAATAATGATGTAAAAAATTGTTGATAAAAATATTAACTTATACAAATATTAATTGATGGGCCGCACTGGGAACATTTTGGAAAGGAATAGTCTGTATTGAGACGGACATATACGTTATTAACAAAAACTAAATCCGATCATAATTTTTGCGGCTACACATAAAATATGCATGAATTTAAAAACAGAAGGTAAAGATACTAATTCAAGAGAATAATAAATGGTTAAATGCCGTGATGCTTAAAGAGGCTTAGGAATTTCTCTATCCAATTCCCAAATTTCGTTTGCAAAACTAAGGAAACAAAAACATAAGTAAAAATTATACAGCTGAATAATACACTTTATGTAGTGCAGTGTTGCATACGTCATTAATACGTTATTTTTAAAAATAAAGAAAATATATAGCTAACCCCAGAACGTATAAATAACCCAAAATAGTAATGAATACTATAGGAAAAAAATAGTAATTAATAGATAATTAGTAATTGACGCAGAGAAACGAATACGAAAATAATCCATAAAAGTAGGAAAGAGACGCAAAATGAATACCAAGGAAAAACATAATTTGCAATTATAATGTAAAAAAAAATTTCTAAAAATAACATATGATAACATTAATTGAAGCACCATACTAAGATCATTTTTATAACATAGTGAGTATTGAAACAGAGATAAATATTTTTAACAAAAAGCAAGTCTGATCATAATTTCTGAAATAGCACATAAGATATGAATAAATTAAAAAAGATGGCAGAAAAAAACAATTCAAGAAAAAAAATGCATATGTAAGATATGACTGGATATGTACGAAAATAATAATAATAAGAGGTGAAGAAAATGAAAAGAAAAATATCAACTTACCAAATTGTTCCAATAACAGCACCAAAGTAAACAAAAAAACACAAAAAATGATGGAACACGTAGAACTCGAAACGGACACTTCCGCACTAATATAAGGTCACTTCCGAACTGCGGCAGGGTGAAAAAGTAACGGTACGCGCGCTCGGTGCACCCTGGCGACCAGCGGAAAAACGAACTCCAAAAGACATACATTAATGTCATCCGCGTGAGTGGAAAAGCCCTCATGACATATATATATGTCATCCGCACTGAATGTGTTAAAAGCTCTCGCAGGAGTATTGCAATAGAATTGCAACCGCGGAAAATTTTAAGGCAAAACACGACAGGCACATAGCATGAGCTTTCCCAAGAGATTGAACAACAATCGGGGCAATCTCAGCGCCGTAGGATAATAACCACGTCGTAGATTTAAGGCCCCTTGCACACGCACCGATTTTGAACGGCCGGTAAAATATCGGCTGTCCACATTCCAATAGTGAACAATGGGAGAGCATTGGAGCTTGCACACGTACCGACCACACGCCGGCACCGGCAAAATGCCGGTTAGCTGCCGGCTATTGTCACTGTGGATCGCTGACGCCGGCTCAAAAACTTAGCAACGTATCGTTTGACCGGTAAAAATCCGGCGTGTGTGCCAGCATCGCTTTGCGGGTAAAATATCGGCCAATATTTTACCGGCCGTCCGAAATCGGCATGTATGCAAGGGGCCTAACGGAACTACACTCGGCTCTCCATCAGCTAATGCCTCTGCCGTTTTTTTCCTTTCCGAGACTCCACAGGAAAATATCAAGTTACAGGGGAACAATGGAAACGTGTTTCATCCCTACCCCATTCCACCAACTGACCTTTTTCGGTCTACCAGGTTCAATTCCCCGAGTTTCTGGAGGTCAAATGCTACGTGAGTCACCTTCTGAGCTCGAAGATATCTCGATATCTTTCAGCAAGTGTATGTCACGCACGAGGTTCAAAAAAAGAAAGAGATCTAACGCGACGCATATCTGACAGAATTTAAGTTTTTAAGCTCTAATTGTTTGACACAAAGATTTATAGCTAAAATAAGGCTACTAATATTCAACATAGTCCAAACAGCACAATTTCCGAAGAAACAAGCGTAGCATAAGCGCATTCAAACAAGACGAGACGGACTGGAAACTCAGGCAACGCAAACTGCGTATATCACATTGCTGCGCCTTCGCCCCTTCGCTTAAAAGGCAATGACGTCACATGCAAGATCAGACGTGTTCTTCCCTTGCTCCTTCGCTCGTAGCTTTAAATACGGAGGGGAGGGAGCCTTCTTCCCCCCCGACCTCTCCTTCAGCGCTCTTCACTTATAAGCATTTCCGATGTCTTCTATCCACCATTAAGTCCAACAATGAGCACACTCGTTCGAATTTTTTCAACCGCAGGTTTTGACACCAATATTACTATATGCAGTATAAATGCCGCGGGATGCCCACTCGTGGCAATAAATTTAGCGCGCGCTCCGGAGCGAATCACCCCGTGCGATCTTTTCAATGTTCACCTCTGGGGTACCGACGTGACGGTGCGATGCTTGCAAGAAATTCAAACAGGAGCATTTTAAAAATACGTCCTTAAGGGAGAAACTCCCCTGCCTGCCACTTGATTTTGACCCAGGGTTTCAGATGACTGACTCATGCTGAAAACCAAGGCCACTCAGTTCCCCTTGAACTTGCAACCGGTGAAGGGGAAGGGGGGAAGATAAGAAGTTTGTGTAAGAGGCGCACCCCCATTTTCGGCTGCAATATCTGGGAAAAAAGGTGAGCCTCTTACACGCGCTTATACAGTATATGTATATGTATGTTTGTTGTAATCCATAATGTGAAACGAGGAGTCTTATGGGAGATCAAAGGATGTTTACGTGCTGCAATTTAACATCAGAAGAGAATGACAATCAAGTAATATGCCTATCAAAGAATTTATATTCCCTCTTTTTTTAACGCAAACGCTTTCACACAAAAAATGAGTGTGATATGTATATCATTTCCCAAGAGGTTACTCAAGGCTCATCAATAGATCTGACAGTATTAAACTTTTGTAACTGTAAGAAATGGGGCATTTTTTAGTCGAAAGAATGGGACATTTCACCACTTTTGCTGCGGTGGATGCATCGATGTATCCTGCGCAAACTATCGTCCTGAGTGGAGGATACACCTGTGCTTTCTGCTCCGACCCGTTTTCAAATGTGCCCAGAATCAACTGAGAATGGCCTGGATGCTCCAAATAACCTCTCGCTGCTCCATTATATTCCTTACAATGTAGCAATGGCTGTCATTTCTAGGAATCACCTTTTATTTATTATCTAACTACTTTTACATCTTTTTTTGTATTCTCTTGTAATTTTTATGGTATTTTCATTTTTCTGAATGTGGATGTGTGTTTATTCATTCATTGAAAACTCCTCTGAATATCATTTCCATCAAATAGACACTTTGAAATATTCCTTGACGAGGTAAACAACATAAAAAATCCTAGGTTGGGCAGAATCACAGAACACACTAAAAAAAGGATAAAAAACACTCACAGTTAGTACTAAATTTTCGGTGGCATATTACCACCTTCCTCAGAGTTAGGTAAGAGACCAAACCTACCTAACTCTGAGGAAGGTGGTAATACGCCACCAAAAATTTAGTACTTACTGTGAGTGTTTTTTATCCTTTAGTGTGTTCTGTGATTCTGCCCAACCAAGGGTTTTTTACGTTATTTCCATCAAATAAATTTTTATATATTTTATGTTTTCCATATATTTAAAATGGAAATTTTTAGATTTATGAGAGATAGCAAAATAATGCAAACACATTAGTTTACACCATTTTCATGGTTGCTTCTTCTCAATATAATAGATTTTATATTTATTTATGATAAACCCTTTGAAAAGGTAGACACATAATTGACCCATGTTCGATGCCAGAATTTTCTACACCATTTATGGATGGAGTATTGAGCAACTTTGAAAATTATGTGATGCCTAAGAAATCTCATTTAAAAATATGGTCATAATAAGCTTATTGTCAATTCAAGTTAAGGTAAATTGGAGACATATTTTAAAGTATTACATGTACTTTAAATAAGTTATGGTAAATATTGTGTTGCAAGCTTCTAAATTAAGGGTAAATTTTTACATCCCAGATGGGTTAAATGATTGATAGAAACCTGTTTTTCATACTCACCATCTGCACTTATGGAAACATTCAAACAGATTGTCATGGCTAAGGTAGACCAGTTTTTGGATTCTCTCATCAACTATGACAAAGAGAACATCCACCCGGAGATAATGAAGGCAATCCAGCCGTATTTGAAAGACTCTGAGTTTGAGCCGGAGTTTGTGAGGAGCAAGTCGGCAGCTGCTGCTGGTGAGTGCGTTCGATTTTCAAATGATTTCAGTTGTAGAGAGTGGGCCTCAAGGGCGGCTCTACACTCACTGATCTGCACTGCCATGGCAGTAGCTCCAAAACAACGTCTTGCTATCATTGTTGACACAAGTGTGTGAAGAGTGCTGATACACACTTGGTGATGAAAAAAAGGGGAGTGATGGAGGCGAAAGGGAAATATTTTCATCTCTTCTTCCTGCTGATGAAATTAAATCAAGTTTTGGTGGAGATTATGACGGATTTTTAAAATGGTTGGCTTAAAATGGAGTGGAAAAGTAAATACGTGTTACAAAAATATATGTATTTAATAATGTAATAAACACATTACTGGTATTTATTTCATAAAGTCAGATCATTCTGTGAATCATGATGTAAATTAATGGAAGCATACCTAATTTGAACAAATAATATAACTGCTATTATAAACAAAATCTAGTGCTTTCTCTTTGTGTGATAAATTCCGAGGCAGTTTTCAGGATGTAAGGGAATATTCCCGCCCTGTTTGCATTGCCCCCTCAAAGTGCCTCTTCTGTTGTCCCTCTGAGTGTGCACTTTGCTCACTCATTGCTCTGCGCTCTCTTTCAGGTTTGTGCGCCTGGGTCATCAACATCATCAAATTTTATGAAGTTTATTGTGACGTGGAGCCAAAGCGCAAGGCACTTGCGCAGGCGAATGCCGAGCTGGCAGCTGCCCAAGAAAAACTCAGCATCATCAAGCGCAAAGTGGCCGTACGTTTCCTTATCATTCCTTTATTAATGTTGCTCTCAGGAAAAAAGGTATTAATTTTTATTCATTAAAGTATTGTGCAATTTCTGGTCTTGGGCATGTCACGCTAAGGTATGAAAGTATTCTACCAGTCAATGTAGTCGAGACTTACATGGAGCATTATGCCAATCTTCCTGACCCTTCTTCCCTCTTCTCCAACTTGGAGCTCCATCTGTAAATCACAATAAGGCCACCTACTGTCTTTCATCCAATCCAAAACTCGTCTTCTCTCCCTTCCCTTCCCTCATGTATCTCTTCTCCCCTCTAACACCCTTTTCAGCATCCATCACCCGCTCAGTACTCACTCCAAACAAACCCTCTGTCTCCTCTACAAGTTTCCTCTCCTCACCCACCATGCCCAGCACTTCATCGTTCCTCCTCCTCTCCGTCCACTTCACCTTCTCAATTCTTCGCCAACACCCACATCTCGAATGCCTCCAATCTTCTCTCGTCCTCCTTCCTTAACCTTTTCCCATCCCAAAGACGTAAAGATATACGTGTGGACGTTTCCGCACCGCAGAGAGCTCCACTCCAGATCAGACTCTGAGCCAACCCTCAACTTGATGTTCCCTTCTGCTAGAACAAAAATACAGTATTTAGCTGAAAATTCTGCTATTCTAAGACAAATTGCATATTCATGGACAGGGAGTAATGAGAAATTAAAGCTGCTTTATGTCAGCAGAGATAGGTAGAATGAATCATTATATACATAAAATTCTACAATAAAAAGAAGTAATAGATATATGAAAAGTAAAAAATGCTAAACTAAAAACTTGAAAAAATGGCTAAAGTTATAACCTGTCAACTTATAAATGAATCCCAGGAATAAATACTGTGGGATGGTTGGGAAAACAGTCTTGGAACAATTCTTAAATAATAGTAATAATTTTTTTAGCAAAAGGACTTATTTGGATCATTTTTGATAAAATGTAACAGTTCTAAGCCTGAATGACGAAAGCAATAATTTTGAACTTTGGCAAAATTAAAGTTTTTACCTTTGGGCTGAAAGTGTTAAAAAGCTACCTCACTCCTCGGCCAATGCTTGCCCTCCCTGATTCTCTGTCCACTGCCCTTGCTTGTGCAGTCTGGGCCATTAAGAGAATATGAATGAATCGCCTATCTCTCCAATCTACTCCTATTCTCTTGAGAATAATTCCATTAACTTTACCCAGTCCTCTCTATAAAATGCTTTCTCAAAATCCACTAAGGCATATGCTTCCTGGTCATAGTCTAGGTTCCTCTCTACTAAGGTTGTCATTAATTTTGAGATTTATGGGTTTTAAGGGATATTGATCACCATTCAAAGGAATCGCAAATCGACATGTTGTAGAACACAATTCCTTACTCATAAAACAAAAAAGACACAAGAAATGATAATGGTCGGGATTAGCACAACGAGAAGGACAAAAGTGAAAACACATGCCCTTTACTCTGGCACCAGAACAACACCAAGCATTTCACTGCTACGTTAAGTCTACCTTCAGATGGAATTTTCACAGAGCTGCACTCTTACATACCAAATCTGAGAAGAATCATTTGCAGGTATGCCTTTTGAGAAATTTCACAAATGTCTCTGTCACAAAAAACACACCTAGGAAATATTTTAATGAGCCAAGGTCTCTACAATCAAAGTTATCTTTTCCACTCCTTCTCAACACGCGCTTAAGCCTGAATCACGTGCAATCATTTTTTCCGCCCCTCTGATGTGTAGCTCCGGCTATAGCTTTTCAGAGACCAGAGAAGTTTTCACCATTTCACTAATCGTATGCTAGCCACATGACACAGCAACTGCAGTAGCGTTGAAAACTTGAGGTGTGTTGGGACCAAGTCAGTCAGTCACCCGCCCTCTACCGCACTGTAATGGAATTTCTGGTGTCTAGAATTTTGTTTCTTTTTCTGTTGTCCACCATTAATGAATGCCCAATTGGAAATAGTGAATTCTTTCGGTTTTTGAGGATGTTGATCCTATTATGTCAATATGTAACAAAGTCTGGCTGTAATATAACATAAAGTAATTATTGAGAAATCCGGTGCACATGCCTTGCATGTACATATGACTTTTTTTATATTTTTATTTAAGAAAATTAATGCCTTGGCTATATCATATTGCATAACGTTGTTTATTCTTTATAGCCTAATTTTTTTTCTTACCTCCGTAGAAATTATAGAAGAAAATTCCTCTGCTCCACTCTCTGCTGTGTTGTATTTTTCTCAAACTGCAAATTTAACCAAAGTTACAGCTACTCCTAATAATCCACATGAACTCCTGTGTGTTTGCATTTTTCAAACACTCAGGAACGTTTGAATCACTGGTGAAGTTTGCCGTCATTACCTGAGTTGAGCGTCAATGACATACAATGGTCAAAATGAGTGTTTGGAAAAGAAAAGAGGTGACATGAAGATATGGGTGTGGGTTTCTGAATGAGCTGGGAATTTGAGTGCATGAATGAGCGTCCCCCTTAATTTGCCATGCAGTCATTGGAGGAGCAGCTGGCTGCGCTGACGGCTGATTTTGAGAAGGCCTCGGCAGAGAAGGCTCGATGTCAGGAGGAAGCTGATGCCACGAGCCGAACAATAGGGCTGGCCAATCGCCTCATTGGAGGCCTTGCCTCGGAGAACGTCAGGTGGGCGGAGGCGGTTGCCAGGTAAGTGATGATCAAGCTCTTCATTCTCAAGATGCTCGTTAAGGGCTATCTCTGGTCTCTCTACTTACTTAAATGTTGATATTAGGGATGAGTCGATTCCACTTTTTTTCGATTCCGATTCCAATTTCGATTCCTTCAAATCGATTCCCGATTCTCGATTCCGATTCCATCGATTCTTACTCCTTATAGCAGGTGGGATTTTGATTTATCTGTGGTATTGCTGTCATTAAAATTTAAGAATTGAATGGAATAAAATAACTAGGGATGGACAGATCCAGGATTTTTGGAGCCAGATCTTTCGAATCGGATATTTTCTAATCCAAATGCATTTTCAAATTCCTGCGATTTCACAAAGTCATTATTCAAGTTTATTGTGGGTACATACAATCAATCGAATGCTTTTTAGATTTTCATGCACATTTTAATATTTTTATAAATTAAAAATTATTTTATGGGCTTTCATGTTGTTTTTTTAAAAACATCTTTACATACTCAGGGCCTAAACTGTTACGCTTGGGTTTGGAAATGAAAATAGGAAAAATCTTAGGATGAACCACTGACCAGTAGCGTAGCGAGAGGACCCCCCAAAATATAAAAACACAATTACTTTCCTTCATAAAAGGAAACAAAATATTAAAAATCATGAATTTACAAAAATGAAAAAAAAATGAATCTCTGAAAAATGAAGTTTTTTCTATTATGAAAGGCGTTAAAATTAGTTTGAAAACCTCTCCTTTGTACCCTATTGTTTAAAAATTTTCCCCCCTGGTTTTGGACCCCCCTTAACAAAATTCCTGGCTACCCCCCTGCTATGGACTGAATTCAAATTTTCCTCACACGTGTTTCCCCCGAATTTTACTTTCTCATCGCATACGGACTTGTGTTTCATCCGAAAATGCTTCAGTATGGTGAGGTGGATTTAGCACATCCTCGCAATAATTTACGCCATAGTGCACGCACACTGCATTCATTGGTTCTCCTGTTAATGGAAATGTTTATACACAATGAAAGACATTTTTATCGGTGCATCATTAAATTAAATTGCAACTGCGCAATCAGCAACACAATTAAAAGTATTTAAAATGGCATTAACGTCACGTGCGACGAGGTGCTCAACCGCTCAGCATGAGGAAGGAGTGGGCAGCAAAAGCGTGTAAAGGAGAGGTGGAGGGGAAGGAGCAGTGGCGTAGCCAGGAATTTCAATTGGGGGGGGGATCCAAAACCAGGGGGGAAAATTGTTGAAAAAACCGGGCACTAAATAATGGGTTTTAAACTAATTTTAACACTTTCCCAGGAAGTCACTCTCCTAGCATTTGTAGTCTAGAAACGGAGAATTGAAGCAGGTAGGCCAAAATAGGTCAGTTGGTGAGACGAGGTAGGGATGAAACACGCTTCAATTGTTTTCGTGTGATTTGATATTTTCCTTAAAAGACAATGATTTTTGGTCCCTGTGATTTCGGATGCGAAAAAAAACAACAGAGGCACGGGCTGATGGACGGCCGAGGGTGGTTTTCTGAAATCTGCGACATAGTTACTTTTGAAATGCTGAAAATCCTGGCCACGGCTGAAATTCTACTTGCAACCTCTGCGAGAGCTTTCAAACAAAACAGTTCATGAGTAGGACAAGAATCGCATGCGACGGCGCATTCGAAGAGAGAATCGGAAATCTTTCCACTCTTATGGGGTGTTGCATTCACTGAAGCTATTATTTAAAATTTCGGATCCAGATCCGATGTCTTCCGCGACTTTGGATCCGATGAAGGGCAATATCCGCGGGTATTTGGATCCGAGGTATCCGATCCGACCATCCCTAAAAATAACAATAGCCGCGGTGGCTACATTCTCGTTTGGCCGCGGTGGCTAAACAATAATGTAGCGTTCATGGCGTCGATACATACCAGAGCAGCCTGGCGGGTGCACGGTGGCGGCCGAACGCAACCTGTCGAGTCGGCCCGGAGGCCGCGGCGGCTTATGCCAAGCAAGTATAAACTTCCTCAAGGGTTGCATTGATGAAACTGGGCTATACAAACGCGAATGTGTCTAATTTTTTTATTATTGACGCAGGCGCATGTTAGTCTAAAAAAGTTACTTACATAAAAAAAACCGCTCTCAGCGCGTATTTATAAGAAACTTTTTTCACAGAAAAACTCGCTCTCTGCACGTTTTTATTATCATCAGACTTCAAATATCATTCGAAAGTAAAAAAATATATTTCGATCTATTATACGTTAAAATTGGTGGTCCAGATGAATTCTCCGAATGTGATTCATAATCGTAGCAATTTGATTTGCCGTGACCAGCGGTTAATAAAAGAACGGAAAACACATGCGTTGCTTCCCGATCCCGTGGTTTCCAATTTTTTTTCTCTGAGAGTTGCTCATGAACACGAGGTATTTCAGGGTTCGTCGGTTTGTCGCTCTTGCCGACATTTTCATGTTTCCGAGGCCGCTTAGGTATGTTCGTCGCAGCACCCGCGTGTGGGGCGTATCCTCCGCGCGGGCAAGGCTGACACCGCGGCCGCTTAGGTGTGTGGCAGCATTTATGCCCCAAACTTATAGTCTATGCTCAAAACATTTATCTTCCTGGAATCGATGGAATCGGAATTGACTTTAGGCGATCGATTCTCGATTCCCTGGTGAAAATGAACTGTTCCCTTAACTGTTCGTAAGCTGTGCATGTACTGTGCAAACGGTTCACAAATTTCCTGGGCCGTTCATGAAGTGTTTGGGAATTGTTCGCACGCTCTAACCTGGTACCCACGAACGGCCCATGAACGGAAAGCCTTGTGCACGGCTCCTGCACAGTTGGACATGAACGCTTCATGAACACATATTTTAGTTCTGCACATCTCCTCCACAATTACTAAATGAAATAATTTATCCATGATTCACTATTTTACATAATTGATCATAAGGAAAACAACCATCATTGTGTTCATAATTTTCTATGCAAAATTAGGATCAGATATTGACTTAAAACTTGAAAAATTTCCTGGGCCGTTCATGAGGTGTTTGGGAATTGTTCGCATGCTCTAACCTGGTACCCACGAACGGCCCATGAATGGAACGCCTTGTGCACGGCTCCTGCACAGTTGGACATGAACGCTTCCTGAACAGATATTTTAGTTCTGCACATCTCCTCCACAGTTACTAAATGAAACAATTTAGCCATGATTCACTATTTTACATAATTGATGATCATTAACATATCACCACGAATTAAGGAAAACAACCATCATTGTGTTCATAATTTTCTAAGCAAAATTAGGATCAGATATTGACTTAGAACTTGACAAATTTCCTAGGCCGTTTATGAAGTGTTTGGGAGTTCACACACTCTAACCTGGTACCCACAAATGGCCCATGAATGGAACGTCTTGTGCACGGCTTCAGCACAGTTGGCCAAGAACGCTTCCTGAACAGATTATTAAATTCAATAGCCCAACCCATTTCTTCCACAGTTCCTAATGTAACATTTAATTAATGCTATTCATGATTCACTACTTTGCATAAATGATAAGCATGAATTAAAAGAAACATGAATGAGTGCATTATAAGGGAAGACATTTAAAATTAGGGCTAATATGTTCAAAAATTCAAAAGGGCTTTAACTGTGAGTGAATGTTTATGCTGAGTTATTGGTGAAATACGCAAAAATTGCCAAATTGGTATAATGAGGGTAATATATATTTACATTGACAGTTTTAATAAAAGTGTAAATATATAAGTAAAAATGTTTTGAGGTTGCTATGCATTTACAACAATAATGTGAGCAAAGTAAATAAAGTGGTGAATGTGTGACTTTCAAATACAATCCTGAGCTTGGACAATAACTGAAAGTACTGCAAATAACCCCAGAAGCTTGAAAATCTTAATTCCCAAAGACTTGAGAGCTCTTCCTGAACAGTTTAGTTTCATTGGTATGCAACACTTCAGTTCAGCCTAGCTACAGTTTGTAAACATATCTACCACAGCTTCCTGATCAAGCACTGGTATTATTAAATGGATTTCTTTTTCTTGACCTCAATTATTTAATGATGATTAATGTCTTGGTGTATAGGTCTGAGAATGATGTACAATTGTTATGAATGATAAAGGTTGCATACCTGGTGAAAATAAATTGTTCAAGAACCATTCCAAAAGTGTGACACGAAATGTTCAGAAACTGTAGCAGAAGTGTTCATGAACTGTTGGGGAACCGTTCTTGGAGTGAATTTTACTGTTCAAATAAGCTATTCATGGGGTATTTTCCTGCTGTTCATGAGGTGTTTTCAGATGTTCATGACGCATTCTTTTAACTTTACAGGAAGTATTTACAATTATACCAATGATGATTAATGTCTTGGATTGTAGGTCACAAAAAATACAGAAAGGATTCAATTGTACACAAATGTAAAAGAAGAGACAAGAATTTTGGCATATTATGTATGTAAAATTGAATCCTATTTACATATATTCTTTTATTGTAACAAAACATTGTAATAACATTTCATTCCTTTATGCATAGGCTGATTTAGGGGTGGGGGGCACCTGCCCCCCCCCCAGACGCTTGAAAAATAGACAAGATTTTTAGTATTATTTTTGTTTAATTGGGAGTCTCAATCATTTCCGTAATTTTATATTAATAAGTATCTCGTTAAGATAAATAAAATATATTGTACAGTAATTTTTCTATGCATATTGTTACCCTTTAAATCTCAAATATGAGAAGACTGTTTGCCTGTCACACCCATTTGCCCCTCCCAGAATAATATCCTGGATTCGCCCTTGCCTATTCATGTATCAATTTAATGTAACCATTATCATTCATAGCCCAGAATAAGATATAAGGAATATATCGAAATGTTGGTAAACAATTTTGCATATTATTCTCACAATTGTTATTTACACAATTATTATTGTCAGACCTACACTTCGAGATGTTAATCATCATTGGTATTATGGTAAACGCTTCCTGTACAGTTAAAAGAATGCTTCACGAACATCTGAAAACACCTCATGAACAACTGGGAAACGCCTGCTGAACAGCTTATTGGAATGGTACGTCACGGTTCAATGGGCCAAAATACAGTCCGTGAACGGTTCAATAATAGTTCATGAACACTTAGGGAACAGGTTCTGAACACTTTGTGTAATGCTTCCTGCACGGTTACTGAACACTCCATGAACAGCTGAACACCTCATGAACAGCTGGGAAACACCTGCTGAACAGCTTATTGGAACGGTTCGTCACGGTTCAATGGGCCAAAATACAGTCCGTGAACGGTTCAATAATAGTTCATGAACACTTAGGGAACAGGTTCTGAACACTTCGTGCAACGCTTCCTGCACGGTTACAGAACACTCCATGAACAGCTGAACACCTCATGAACAGCTGGGAAACGCCTGCTGAACAGCTTATTGGAACGGTTCGTCACGGTTCAATGGGCCAAAATACAGTCCGTGAACGGTTCCCGAACAGTTCATGAACACTTAGTGAACAGGTTCCGAACACTTCGTTTAATGCTTCTTGAACGGTTCGTGAACAGTTCATTTTCACCAGGGTTCCGATTCCGTGCCCGAGAATCGGTGGAATCGAGAATCGACATTTGGAATCGACTCATCCCTAGTTGATATGATGACTTAGCAGTTTTCCTTGCTCTCATCCGAGTATCTTCAAGTCAAAGTCTTTGGGTCACCAAGGTCCAAATTTCGGACATATAATAATAATAATAATAATAATAATAATAATTTTATTGTCGTTAAGCCAATTTAGGCAATAGACAACGTCAAACATATACATGTACAAAATCAAATACAATTATCTCATTAATGACATTAAAAGCAGTATTCATTGTAACCTTATAAAATTTTAGACAATAATATTATACAAAATACAATTTATTTTACAAATTGCATGCAATCACTAGATTTTTGATTCAAAAAATTCCTGCAAGGAGTAAAATGGTCTTGCAACAAGCCATTCCAGTAATTTATTTTTGAAATTAACAGCAGGTATATCTACCATACTACAAGGTAACTTATTGTATATTCTTATCCCTATGCTCTTGTAGTTGTTAAATGATGTGGATAACCTGTAGTATGGTAAATTTAATTTGTTTCTGTTCCTTGTGTTGTGACAGTGAATATTTTGTCTCTGAAGTAGATGAGGTAAATTATTCTTTGTGTGTAATATAATGGAGTAAATATATAAGTTAACAACTGTCAGTATGTATTTGAAGTTTGATGAACAATGGCTTACAGTGAGCTAATTTATCAGCACTCAATATTATGCGAATTACTTTCTTCTGCAATAGTAGGATATCATTAATGCGACTACAGTTACCCCAAAGTGCAATTCCATAGGTAATTATACTTCGAAAGAATGCAAAATAAGCAGTCCGAACATAATGATCTGAGACATGATTTTTTAACTGTTTAATTAAAAAAATAACTCTAGAGAGTTTTCCAGTCAAGAAGTCAATGTGGTACTCCCAGGAGAGTTTACTATCTATTAATACTCCTAAAAATTTAATGTGAGTCATACAATTATCTTCTGGTGTATTTCTTAAACTAAAGTACAGCTCTTGGGTCTTACTTTCATTTAACTTAAACCTATTGGCTTGAAACCATAAAGCAGCTTGTGTCATAATATTTTCTGTGGTATCCTGATAGATCCATATCATCCTGATAGGTCTTCTATGTTTAAATTTTTTGTCTTATCAATCTTTATTGATTCCTTAATTTACCTGTAGGAAATCACTATTTTCCTCTTAAATTAACTTGGCTTCATTGAATTTGATAGTGTGCCTGAGTTCTGGCCATGCAATGTCGTCAAATTATGCTGGTGGACAAGCAGGACTTCTTGTTGATGGGATCCTGTTCATGCTCCTTCAAGCTCATCTTTTCGTCTTGGCAAGTGTCACCCATACATGTGTGTCTGCCCTCCCACATGAGTATTGAGATGGAAAGGCTGCTGAATTGCCTGTCCAGTCACTTTGACCTGAAGAGGCTCAGAGCTGAGCAATTAACACTGCAGTGTTCACATCAACAGGCATTGCTGGGAATCCGCAAGATTTTCAACCCTTGTTTGAAGACCCTGTGGAACATATGCCACAATATATTTTGTGTTTTGTTTCAGCTTCATGCGACAGGCCACAACACTTCCTGGAGACGTTCTGCTTGTCACTGCATTCATTTCGTACGTGGGGTGCTTCACCAAGCAGTATCGGTTGGATCTTCTGAACAAGCAGTGGCTGCCTTTTGTCAAGGGACTGGAGGTCAGTACACACATCCACATGCATCGCTGCCTGGAGTTTCACCCTCATGTTGCCACTGTGTGTGAGTAATACTCAAACTAGGCAAGAGTGCTGCGCAAGTGACTATCAGACCCTTGTCGTTCCCTTCCGACCCTCTCCTCGAGGTTCCACTAAGGAGAGAGAGTGAGAGAGGAACTCTGCAGTTTAGATAAGAATTGGGGGCGAGGGAGAAAGGGTTTGCACGTGAGCAGAGGGGGTGGGATGGATCAGGCAAGACGGAGAGCACATATTGGATTGGGTACGTTTCCCCCTGCGCATGCCTGTGTCCCCCTTGTGCGATTGTGGCTGAAGGGTGTATGTTCAGTATGCACAGTTCATTTGAATGCCTTCACTAGAGTAGAATGTCCTCACCTGTGATTTTATTTATGGGAAATTCTTATTTAACTCGTTATCTTAGCTCTAACTATGAATTTATAGTTTTTGGAAGTAAGCCCAGACCAACCAGTGATGGTCCTTTACATGTCACTCTTACTGTTTACAACTATTATGTAGCTACACATCATGTGGTATATTTTGTATTATGACTTCCTGGTCATATTACTTTGAGCAAATAGCTGATCATTTTGAATGATTTTATTCACTCCATTTTTATATTTGTTACCTATCAAATAATCATGTTCTCTTTGCTCAATCATTACATCACTTGCTGTGAGGCATATCTTGATTAAAAAACTTTTATGCCTTAGACAATTATACTTATCCTCCTCAGTCCTCACGCCAATTAATGTCCAAATTTTTTGCATAACTTATTTAAAGGATCCTTTTTGGTCATCAATAAATTATTTATTGTCAGTTTAAATTTTTCTTCTTTCATAATAAAATTTTTTTACAACAATAATAATAAAATTTGTATTTGCACTTTTCAAATGTTGAGCTGTTTTATTTTATACATCAGATTCTCAAAATATCTACAGAAATTTGTGCTGCCATATTGTTATAAATTAACTTACTGATTTCTAAAAGAAGATCATGGAGGTACATCAAATTTCACAAATATTAGTTTAGAATGCAATTTTATTGATATTTTATGGGAGTAAAAATCCATGAACTCATAAATGCAAACATGGAAAAAAATTATGTCTATTTTTTTTCTACTAGCTGAACTTGACGTATCAGCATTGAATGGCATTATTGAATCATGTTGTTTGGTCAGCCAGATGTACTTTTTTGCACAGCCGTCGGTGCCAACGACAGAGGGGCTGGACCCTTTGTCCCTGCTGACGGATGACACGCAGATAGCCATATGGAACAATGAAGGGCTGCCGAGTGACCGCATGTCCACGGAGAATGCGACCATCCTCACCAACTCAGACCGGTGGCCTCTGATGATTGATCCACAAGTGAGTGTGCTCCTCATCGTCGCAATGTGGGTGTGTGGTGGGGGGCGTGAGGACAGTGACACATTAAAAGAAAAGGAGATGTGCTTTGGGAATAATGGACTACTGTGTCCCACTGCACTAGTAGCGCTCATTTATTTAATTCCTTCATTGTTTTGTGGAGAAACTAATTCCTATATTCATCTGGCGAGAGAATCTCTCATTACTTCATCGTAACTGGTGGACGTAGAAACATAGTGATTTTCAAAGATGATGATGATGTTCTCTGTGTCACTCTGAAAGATGTGTGTTCCAATTTACTCAAGAAATCCAACCCTAATGCCCAGGGTCCGATTCTCTTGCAACCCTCAGCCTAATTTATGCGTTGTGCACTCTGTTACACTCATAGTAGTAATTTATGATTCATGCAACTTTCATTGTATTTTTGAAGTTTTTTGATCGGATCTTTTGGTGCCATGTCCCTTATGCTTTGCCAAGTGTTTGAGGTGTTGCCTCATGAGTGCAAAGTAGTACCTTTCATTCACTTTCTCTTCTGAAAACTTTCTCATAGATGTCAGCGACGAACAAGTAATTTCTAATCTGCTCATGGTTTAGACTTACAACTGGACAGACAGAGTATCAAAGTTTTATTAAAAAAAACTTAGGGAAGGGAAAATTGTTTTTTTTTTGCAAACTATTTTAAAATTTTGCATTATGCCAGTTTGTACATTATGCCAAATGTGCATTTCTAAAAATAAAGTTAAATCAACAAAAAAAATCTACCAAATGATCTAATGTAATTAACAAAAATTTCTTGTGGAAACAATTGAGTTTTTTTGTAAAACTTTGGAATAGAAGTAAGAGGATTTGGAAATTGGCCACTGGCAGACACGCTGTCCTGTGGTGATTGATGTGTGGGGATTTAGGGGTGAAATGTCGAGCTGTGTGCAACAAATAAGGGTAAAGTATGTAGTGACGAGCACTCCATTGAGTGAAACTGGTCCTGCAGGTGAATGTTATTTCACATTTCAGTTTGTACTCCATGGTGTTGCATGTCACATCCACCATCAATCAATCATGCAATGCCTGAATCAAAAGTTATGGAATATCGAGGATTATATTTTTAAGTTCTTATTACTGAACAGGTCTTATTTTATTGTTTTCCTGATATTTAAATCATAGAAAAAAATATATGGGATATATGAGGGATGTGTGTTGAGAACTCTATCGTATTATTATCGTATTATATGTGTACAAATTCCAAAACTCAACCCGCAGTCATTGGTACCTTACTAAATGAACCATTCCATTGTATAGTCCAGTCAAATGAACTGTTGTTGAGTGAACTGTTCAACAAATTGAACTGAGCCATATAGGGATGTCTAAGTATTCTAAAGTTCTATTTGGAGTGGATGTGTTTCATGGAGTTAATCATCCCCCTTGTTTGGTTGTCATAGCTGCAAGGCCTCAAGTGGATTCGCACCAAGTACGGGGATTTGCTGCGCGTGATTCGTCTGGGGCAACGAGGTGCATTGGATGCCGTTGAGGTGGCGCTGTCAGCAGGAGACACGGTCCTTGTGGAGAATATTGGCGAGAGCCTTGACCCAGTGCTGGACCCTCTTCTCGGACGCAACCTCATTAAGAAAGGACGGTGAGGGGGGACGATTGCTCACGGATCTGTGGCGCTCATCTCAGCCCTACTTGCAATTGGCATTTCAACATGTTATCACAAACAGCTCTTCAAGTGAAATCTCAGCTTGTGCATCACCCAGTGATTCAAACCAAAGACATGTTTTATGGTAGAGCTCACCTCAGTCCAAGCCACAGAGTCAAATGAATTTTCACACCTTGAATGAAGGGAGGGGAGGCTATTTCATTTTCCTTAAAGATATTTGATTGCAGGTGACCAAAGACTTCACCCCAGATTTGAACCCTCCATTCAGATGGCTTTACCTAGGAATTTCACTGGGGGAGAAAACTTTTTCCTATCTGACAATTTCAGGATTCAACTATAATTGTGTCAAGAGTAATGTTAGCGTGGAGATTAAATTACATCTTGGAATTCAAGTTGCTTGGCAATGGGATATTAATGGTATTTATTAGAGAATGGCAATTACATGCATGTTGTCTTTTGGCATCGGGTGCAGGGCAATCAAGATTGGAGACAAGGAGGTGGAGTACAACGAGAACTTCCGCCTCATCCTGCACACCAAACTGGCCAACCCACACTACAAGCCAGAGATGCAAGCGCAGACCACCCTCATCAACTTCACAGTGACGAGGGACGGTCTTGAGGACCAGCTGCTGGCAGAAGTGGTGAAGGCCGAGAGGCCAGACCTTGAAGAGCTCAAGGTGAGCATCGCCATGCATAAGTAACGGCTGCGTGCGTGCCTTAATTAGGGTGACCTGATAAATGACTTTTTTTTTGGGATCAAATATGCATCGTGCAGAAAAGTTGTCCACTTACGTTGGGGTCTCAAATCTGTAATTTGTTCAAAGTCTGACGGTATTAACCTCTGACACTTATGCTCTAACGTTTAAAATTTTGCAAAATTTCAGGCTGAATTTGGAGACCAACACTTATGGAGAAGAAATAACTTTGACTAAGCCTGTTACGGTTGTTATCTGCCATGAGAATAACTTTCAGCATTATCTTTGCAAAGCTTAAAGTTTATCTAAACCTTTTCATGATTTTGCATTGGGTGAAAATGATTGGCAAATTTCGAGTCTAGGCAATGTGCATATCACCAGCTATTCCTGGCTGCATGTGGCATCACTGCACACTTTGCCATGTGGAAGCCAAATTTGCAGTTACTCAATTACTTTTCAAATATTATCCCTTCTTAAATGGCTCAGTGACCCTTAAGGAGGAAATAATTTGCGACGCCTTAACTGTTAAACCTCATAAATTTGGGCACCAGGTCTACCAGACCATTCAAAAATAAGGATCAAGGCTGCCTCCGACCGTAATCCACCCAGATAACTGCAGTGGTGACGAATGCCAGGATTCAGATCTAGGTGACTCGGGACAAAAGCAAAACACAAAAAACAGTTTCCCCTCTCTAGCTCAACTTCCGTATTTATTTAAGTTGATTCCCAAGTTTGCATCAATAGAGAAAAGGTCGGAAATACACAATAGCACCTGTTACAAAAATTAATCGAGGCTCATTCCCCTTACTTGACAACTCGGGCGAAACTATGATTAATAAAACTTCACACAAAATAATTGATTATTTAAACTGAAATTAATAGATATACCTCGAGACTCAGGTGAAAAGCAAAAAGCAACCCCACCGAGCCAATACACGCACTAATTGCACTTCAAGCCACATACCTTACATTAGGAATACAAAGATGAGTACTTGTGGTGAGCACCTGTTCACTTTCTCAGTGCCTTGACCCCACACTGGAGAGCTATAAGGGAGAACCAACCATCCCCGCTGAAGTCCGAGATCCAAGAAAAGGAGGTGAACACCGCGCGACCAGCCGTGGTCGCAATTCTCGTCTTCGTGCATGCGCCGGCCACGGCTTCGTGCCTCTTGCGTTGTCTGCTTACTTGATGGCCCGCTTCCAGCACACTATCTTTCAACCGACGGGCCCAGCCGACTTACTTGCTAGCAGGCGGAGTCGCGGGGGGCTTAAATTGGCCAGATCTCAGCCTTCTCCAACAAGCAGCGTCACCACTCTTGGTCCCTCCCTCTCTCTCTCTCTTAATCAGGGTAATGGGAAGGAGGAAGATATGTGTTGCTCGATTCCCACCCAACTTATATCACAATGCTGAATTAAAATAAAGGATAATCATTAATCATAGTTTCTTAGAGTGCTTAAAATATTTATAAAAAAATAACAGACAGGCAGTTAGAAAATATTTCAGGGAAAACTTAACAATAAAAATAAATACGGCTTTTACCAAACAATTACCAATACCCTTGTGCTCTTGGACTTCCCCTCTCCGGTGCCAATCGCTCCTTACACCGTTAAAAATTCCCATTATGAAGCCAAAGCAGTCATCAATTTTGAAATTATTTGATAGGGATAATATGTGCCCAAAATTCCAGGCCCTGATAAAAGTTTCGAGGATTGAAATTCCTAATTCAGTGTATCACGAGAGTGATTACCTCACTGTCCCATTCTGTGTCACTAAAGTTATTACCATTTTAGGGTATATTTAGGGATCATATGGTTATGTCATGGGACAGGTACCTATATGGTGCAATTGTGGAGACAGCAATAGTGATGATGATGATGATCGTCCTGGACATGATTTTTCTGATAATCTTATTATTCTCTACGTCAGCCTTGAAATTATGAAAATACTTTAAAACTTTAGACCTGTCACTTTATACTTGAGTCTCTCAGACCAACCAAAAATTGCCCCACCAACTTTTTTCATCATCTCTAGTCTGTAATTAGCATTCTCGAGTCCTCTGTTGAGGCTCTGGATATGTACTATGCGTTGGTGTATTGTCTTGTCCAGAGTGTGGACAATGTTCATGAGGCATCTCTTCATTTCTACAAATTTCATCAAAGTAAAGGTAGTGTGAATGCTTTGAAGGACTTCCCACGCCCATTTTGCTATCACACACTCTCCAATATCTTCCACATACTCTGTGGCCACACGTTTTAAAGATGAATCTCAGAGCATGCAGATTGATGCGCTGCTGATCCGGGTCCAATTGTGTTTGCAACTCATCAAATCCTGGATCTATGGCTTGCCAGCAATTTTTCTCAACATTGTCCTTGTCTCAATTTCGTTGTCCACTTTTATAATCCAGCGATTCGATCGATGGATTTTTCTTCCTCACAGGAAAATCCACCAGGATCGCTAGAACATTAATTGCTTATGCTTGGTTTCGCCAATAGTAGGGCCTCCTTCGCTTCTATGGCATTGGGGTGTTTTTCCCTCGTCCCCTCCCTTCCGTACCTATCCCTTCCCAGAGGCGTGGGCGGGCTCCTATCGCGGCGGCGCCTCTTTCCTTTTTCATACCTCTCCAGCCCCTCCCCGGGTGATTGGGTGTATAAGCCACTGGCTTGGTTCCTGGCCCCGGTGCGTTGTATCCTTCAAAGGGTTTGCCCAGAACCCTCAGACTCTCTGTCCACTTTTATAGATGATTTCATCCACATGTGCTGTGTAAAGAAAATGAGAGTGAAACAAGAATGAATTGGAACGTAGGCTTTCACAGCGAGAGGCATCATTGTCAACGGCTTTCGGGAGCGGCTGCGTGTTGAGCTTTGTCAAGCTTTCGCATCCATTGCAGGCCACATCATTAGGCGATGAATGAAAAATTGGAAAAAGGTTGTCAATTAATATACTCGTCCACCATCCACCCAAGTTGTGGGTGAGGAGGGCGACGCTGACATCAGCAGAACTCAGTCCTGTCCTTGAGCAGCGAGTGGACCCTTCCCCATTGCCAGTGAATAACCTTGCTGGAAACATAGTAGTGCCAAACTGGTTCAATGAAGAATGCCTGCAATGGATATGAAAGCTCGCACGAGAAAGCACAACGCACAGCTGCTCCTGAAAGCCGTTGACAACGAAACAAGAATTTAGTTTTTTAAATCTTTATGAAATACATTAAAACATAGTCTATTACATTTAAAATCTTTTCCCTTTTGCCATTCTCCTCTAAATTCATTAATGAACGGCAATTTACCTAGGTTGTGAGTGAGAGGACCCCCTTCTTCTTAACTGTCTCCATTCAACATTTTCCAAGTAGCAATGCTATCGTGCTGAGAGGTTGTCAATTTTAAGAGGTTGAGGGTTTTGGCAACTCTGCTGAGGTGGTGTTGAGCTGACCTCCTTGACTGATGTGTGGGAGCCTTGTGTTACGTGGTGTAATGACTGCACAACGTGTAGGTTCCGGCGTGAGTGCCGTAGCGTCCCGACGCATTTATTGGCGCCAAGCAAAAACAAATGACATACATAATAATAACATGCGTACACAAGCAGACAATACATTACATCCCTCCCCAACATATATGTGGTCAGTACCCCCCCCAACCCCATAATACATTTTTATCACATCCCCAGCAGATTACACATTACACAAGACATATACCCTCACAGTATCACAAGTCCAATATTGTTCTACTTCTTCGCACTCTCTGAGGGTATCTTCTGCTTACTTCTACCCTTGGTGGTTCCACTTCTGGGACTTGCTCTCGGTGAGCTAAAGGTTCCCAGTACCTAGGTGCCTCATCCTCCTCACGGTCAGCAACCTGTGGCACTAACGTTTTCTCAGGCTCAAATGCTTTTTCCGGTCGGACCAACCCATCTCGTTTGCCCATGTCCTCTCCTTCACACTGGTCGCCCCTTTGCCTTAGTTGAATGATGTGCCTGTGAATGACAACACCTTCATCGGTTAACACTGTATACAGTCTAGACCCCAACACTTCCTTCACCACCCCTGACATCCACACCATTTTTCCCTGAGGGTACATTTTTATCATTACTCTTTGCCCTTCACTCAAAACTCTCAAACGTGAGTCACTATGAGCCTGCATTTGGGCATTCTGTTTTTTATGCACTTGTTGCCCTATACTGGGTTTAGTCATTGCCAACCGGGAGCGAAGAGCCCTTCCAAACATTAACACACTGGGAGGCTCTCCGGTGGTCATGTGAGGAGTTATTCTATAATTAAATAAAAAACGTGGCAAGGCAACATGCAAGGGCGTTCCATCACTGATTAAAGTTTTCACTTTGTTTTTAAACACTCTGACCATGTTCTCTGCAGCACCATTTGAAGCTGGATGATATGGGGGGGAAAAGATGTGTTGAATTCCATTTTCCTTACAGAATTCCCTGAACAAGGATGAAGTGAAGGCAGTACCATTGTCAGAAACAATTTTCTCTGGGAGACCAAATGTGGCAAAAATATCTCTTAGGTGCATAATGACCTCGTCTGATGAACTATTGCGTATTTCCTTCACTTCTGGCCATTTGGTTGAGCTATCAATTACTATTAAAAACATTTTTTGCAAAAAAGGACCAGCCAAGTCAATGTGTAGTCTTTCCCATGGCCTGTCTGGCCATTTCCAACACTTCAAGGGAGCCATGCATGGCGATGGCTTGTTTGTGAGGCATGCTTCACATGCACGGGCTAATTCCTCTAAATCTCTATCTAGGTTTGGCCACCAGATATAGGACCTGGCAAGGGACTTCATTTTTACTATGCCCATGTGACCCGCATGCAGCTCCTTGAGTAAACCCCCCTGTAACTTCTTAGGAATTACAACTCTATTTCCCCACATTAGACACCCTTGTTCAACTGTCAGCTCTGTTTGCCTTTGAAAAAATGGTTTTAGTTCATCAATCGCTGTGCTTGGCCACCCTAACATGCAAAAATCAATTACTTTTCCCAAACTTTTATCAGTTCTAGAGTGCCTGGCAATTTCTTTTGCGGTTACAGGAAGAAACTCCTTTTCTCCCAAGTCCAGGTATGAAATTTCCTCTATTATATCCCCTTCCTGATTTAAAGGAAGTCTGGACAACCCATCTGCCACTTTATTCTTTTCTGCCTTCACATACTCCAGCTTGTAATCGTACCCTTGAAGAATCACAGCCCAACGCTGCAAGCGACTTGCTGCCATTTGGGGTAGACCCTTATTTTCCCCCAAGATGTGGAGTAGTGGTTTATGGTCAGTCTTCAGAACAAAGTGCCTCCCATAGAGGTACTGGCTGAATCTTTTGACACCAAATACGATCGCTAAAGCCTCTCGATCCACTTGAGAATAATTTCTCTCAGCTTTTGTTAATGAGCGGGAAGCAAAGGCAATAGGTCTCGACAATCCATTAGGATACTCATGCAACAACACACCACCTAACCCACAGGGAGATGCATCACACTCCAATATGACAGGCATCGATGGATCATAGTGGGCCAGTACTTGCCCTGACGTAACTGCTGACTTAACCAATCTAAAGGCTTCCTCACACTTACCATTCCAAAACCATTTCACATCCTTTTTTAGTAAATTGTGCAACGGAGCAAGCATTGTTGCTAGGCGTGGAATAAATTTGGAATAATATTCCACCATACCCAAAAAGGCTCGGAGCTGGGATACATCTTGTGGTGGGGGTGACTTAACGATAGCATTAATTTTTCCTGCAGTTGCATGCAAACCCTGCTTGTCTATTTTATGGCCCAAGAATTCCACTGATGCACATAATAAGTTGCACTTTTTTGGATTAACCTTAAACCCAAATTTTTGTAACCTTTCTAAGACTGCCTGTAAATTCTTAACATGCTCCCCCTCATTTATCCCTGTTACAATGATATCGTCTTGGAAACATGCAACCCCTGTCAATCCTTGTAACACTTGTTCCATCGTTCTCTGAAAAATTGCTGGAGCTGAGGAGACTCCAAATGGCAAACGAGCATACCTGAAAAGCCCTCTGTGTGTGTTTATTGTGCAAAGTCTCTGTGCTTCTTTTGTTAAAACCATTTGCTGGAATGCCTGAGACAAATCAATTGTGGAAAACATTTGGCCCCCTTGCAGCTTTGAGAAAAGTTCTTCCACTCGAGGGAGTGGATATCTTTCAACCAATAATTGAGGGTTTACAGTTATTTTGAAATCTCCACATATACGAATATTGCCATCCCCTTTCACAATTGGAACAATGGGTGTTGCCCAGTCACTGAAATCAACTGGATACAGTATCCCTAATTCCAGAAGACGATCCAACTCTCTATCCACCTTATCCCGCAAGGCAAATGCTAATGCTCTGGGGGAGCAAAATACAGGTTTTGTCCCTGGCTTGAGATGGAGTGTAGCTTCACTACCCTTGAATGACCCTTAAGTGCCATCCCATAACTCCCTGAAACGATCCCATATTCCCTGAATGTTTCTCCCTCCTTCCATATTAATCTTGTTCACCGGTGCGGGAAATTTCAAAGCCCGGAACCAGTCCCTTCCAAGAAGTGGAGGTCCCCCATTGGTCACAACAAACAAACTTAGCCTGGCAGTGTGCCCCTTATATGTTGCGGAAACATCTATAGTTCCCAATGGTTGAATCAGGGTGTTTGAGTAAGACCGCAACCTCACTGACGTGGCCTTCAACTTGAGGTATGAATAGTTTGCTCTATAATATTCCTCTGAGATGGCCGATATAGCCGATCCTGTATCAATTTCCATTTTTACCACCCGAGCATCGACCACTACTCTAGCAAACCACGGCCCCCCATTTACTTCCTCCGTCGAGGATATTACGTTGTATAGTGGCAAATCCCAATCTTTCTTAATTACATAATTCTTAATCACCTTAACATTGCCTCTTGGTTCTCTTTTATCTCCCTGACAACGGCCCTCACTTACATCCCTGACACAAGGGAGTTCATAAACCGGCATTTTCCTTTCGCTTGAATTCAACACATCACAAAATTTTACATTACCTTCTTTGCACATTGCCTTTAAGTGCCCTACTTTCCTACAGATGTCGCATCTGAATTCGCGAAACCTGCACGCAGCTCTCCGGTGCCCTGTGTGGCCGCAACAGTAACACGTTTCCCCTTGGCTGGATCCCCGCGACGGCGTCACACTTGTCCGCGTCCTCCTCGCTTGTCTCATATCCTGACCCTTCACCCGGTGGACGTCAGCCTCCTCCCCGTCCTCCTGGAAATCGTCGTCGATGGCCGCATCTCGCTGCACAAAATGGACGCCCTGCCCACTGTTGCCGGCTGCGCTCGCCGCCACGTTCTCCGTCGCCTTCTCTCTGGCGTAAGCCAATTCAATGGCCTTCTCGAAGGCCAGGGTCTCATCCTCTAAGTACAGTGCACGCACAATCGCCTTATCGGAGAGACCCAGAACAAATTGGTTGCGGAGGGCCTCATCTAAAAAAACGCCGTACTTGCAATAGCGGGAGGACTCCCTGAGGCCCGCCGCGAACTGATGCACATTTTCGCCGGCTAACTGGACTCTCTGATTAAACCTGTGCCTTTCGGCAATTACTGACCGGTCTGGATTAAAGTACTTTGTCAGTTTTGCCGTAATCTCTGAATAGGTGCACTCAGCCGGTTTTTTCGGGGCACACAAGTTCCTCACCACACTATACGCGTCCTTGCCGATTGATGACAACAGAATGGCACGCTTTTTACTTAGATGTGCTGCTTCACTCCCCAAGTCCAACACAATGAAATATTCTTCCAGTCTTTCCTCGTAGGACTGCCAATCGTCGACCCCCAGCACAAATTTTTCCATGAATTGAGGCATCCTCGTCGCCATGTAATGACTGCACAACGTGTAGGTTCCGGCGTGAGTGCCGTAGCGTCCCGACGCATTTATTGGCGCCGAGCAAAAACAAATGACATACATAATAATAACATGCGTACACAAGCAGACAATACATTACACGTGGCATTGACTATGATTTGTGTGCTCTCCCCTCTGCAATCAGGCGGATTTGACCAAGCAGCAGAATGACTTCAAGATCCTGCTCAAGTCACTCGAGGATGACCTCCTGTCGCGCCTTTCGTCGGCCGGGGGAAACCTTCTTGGTGACACGGCATTGGTGGAGAATCTGGAGACGACCAAGGGCACAGCGGCTGAGGTGGAGCGCAAAGTGTCCGAGGCAAAGCTGACGTCTTCGCGCATAGACGAGGCGAGGGAGCTGTACCGCCCGGCAGCGGCCAGAGCATCCCTTCTCTACTTCATCCTCAA
The DNA here is from genome assembly GCF_921293095.1 of Ischnura elegans. Classification (NCBI taxonomy): domain Eukaryota; kingdom Metazoa; phylum Arthropoda; class Insecta; order Odonata; family Coenagrionidae; genus Ischnura; species Ischnura elegans. Next base: position 3,507,495 of record NC_060248.1, on the reverse strand, counting down.
TGACCTCAACACCATCAACCCCATCTACCAGTTCTCGCTCAAGGTACACCCACCTGCCTCTCTTCATTGTTCACACACTGCTCTTATTGTGGTCAGTGTGCAGTTTGATTGTTACGGTAGACTCTTTTGATTACGAAGTGATATGCATGATTAAATTACGCACTAATGTATGGAAACTAAGCGCATCATGCCCAAGTGTACTATGGACGGTGGCAGAGTTAGCCATTGAAACGTCGTCTCTGACTGAACTGGTCACCTGGTGGGAATCCTGCAAAGCATTCATCCACAACTGGCACATTCTTTGATTTTATTAATAGAAAAATTGTCATTAATCCCAGCACTCCCTCATTATAACTAATTAATTAGTAATTTATAAAAAAACTTTTTAACATGTAATAGTAATTCCAATGTAGACGCATTGACCAGGGATTTTTCTTCATAAGTTGAAAAACCTATGGAAGGCATCGGAAAGTGTGGTTATTTTGCAGAATGCAGCACTGCATTGCATTTTTGCGTTAACTCACGATTTTGATGTACTGCTCCAGCTCCAGTCATGTGCACGGCTGAAGCCGAAAAAAATTTGCTGGCCATGGAACGAAGAACGGCCGATACATAATAATAATAATAATAATAATAATAATTTTTATTGTTCTGTTGGTCCAAGGAATAGAACATAGAACATGGTCAAGAGAATATTACAGATAAAAAGAGATACCAAACACACAAAAAACGACACAGATCAATTATACATTATCACACATATATTCGTCTAGATTGTAATAGGCTTTGGATAAAAGCAGCCTTCTCAATTCGCGCTTGAAGGTTGCAATGTTGGACTGAGTTTTTACATGCGGTGGTAATTTATTAAAAATAAGGGAAGCTGAGTGATGAGTTCCCTTTCTAGATAAGGCACAGGGTTGCCTTCTCAGGTGAACATCATTTCTGCGCCGAGTGAAATAATCATGAATGGTAGAGCTCGGACAGAACAAATCAGGATACATTTTGACAAATAGTGCACAATAAAAAATAAACAGACATGGTAGTGTCATTATCTTGAATTTAAGAAACAGTGGCTTTCCTGGAGATCTGATGGAAACAGCAGCCATTGCCTTCAAAGATCTCTTTTGCATGGAGAAGGCCCTTGTGGCAGCACTGGTGTTGCCCCAAAATATCACACCATAAGACAGGTAGGAGTGGATTTTAGCAAAGTAAACTAGCTTTAAGATCTCCACAGAGGTGGTGGGGGCAAGTTTACGAATCATGAAGATACCAGATGAAATTTTTTTGTTCAGATTATCAACGTGGAATTGCCAGTCAAGATTTTCATTTAGAGTTAAACCCAAGAATTTAGTACAGTTAGATTGCTTGATTGAATTATTACTGATAGTTCGGAGTAAAGGGCTTGAAGTCGGGGGAGAAATTTTGTTATGGAAGTGGAGAAAAGATGTTTTGAGGTCATTTAATTGTAAGCTGTTATTATGGCACCATTGACCTATAGTTGAAACAGTAATTTGAGCAGCATTCGTTACTCCTAACAGCGTATCGCTAAGGTTCAGTGTAGAAGTGTCATCAGCATATAGGGTCACCTTACACATAGGTAGGTGATATTTGAGATCATTGATGAAGATGACAAATAAAAGAGGGCCCAGGATTGATCCTTGAGGGACCCCACAGTTCGATTTGAGAGGGTTGGATCGAAGTGTGTTAGCACCAGCAGCCAAAGTTGTATTTAATTGAACCATTTGCATTCTATTGGATAAGTAAGATTGTATCCAGGCTAGAGCATTGCCATTTATTCCAATGTGATTGAGTTTAGAGAACAGGATATTATGATTTAGGGTATCAAAAGCTTTCGATAGGTCGAAGAAAATCCCAAGTATTTCTTTCTGATTGGAAAGACCCCAAGTGATATCATTAATGAGTTGGAAAGCTGCAGATATTGTAGATCTTCCCTTGATGAAGCCATGTTGGGAAGAATTCAGCAAGTTAAAATGGGATAAATAATTCATTATGCGATTGTAGAAGAGTTTCTCAAAAAATTTTGAGAAAGCTGAGAGTAGTGCAATAGGTCGATAGTTATTGGCTTCAGTGGTGGATCCCTTTTTATGGATTGGAATGATGACAGCAGTTTTCAGGTAGGTAGGAAAATGACCATTGCAGATAGACAAATTAAAAATGTCGGACAGGGGAGCAGAAATAATCCTAGCAACTAATTTAATGATAGGTATAGGGACTCCATCATATCCTACTGACCAGGAATTAGAAAGAGAGTGGATGATGTTGGCAACCTCATTAGGGGTAGATGGGGAGAGAAAAATTGACGAGGGTGTTTTATCCCAACTAAGAGAAGGTAGATCTGTGTTATTAGCAGTTTGACAGAATTGGCTATTAAAACAATTTGCAATTGCAATAGGGTTCAAAACAGGTAGGTCATTAAATTTGATAAAAGTTGGTCTCTGTTCAAAGTTATTTTTAGTTTGTTGGTTAATAATCCTCCATGCAGCTTTGGAGGGGTTATTTGAAGAAGCAATGACATGGCTATGACGATTTTTCTTAAATTCCCTAATACTGCATTTGTATTTATGTAGAAGAGCTTTGTATTGATTGAGGAGGGATGGATCAGAAAACTTTGACAGTCTATGCAGTTCTTTAACCCTGGCATTCATATTTAGGAGCTCAGGAGGGAATTTAATATTTTTGCTTTTATAGTTAAACTTCCTGGTTCTTAAAGGAAATGAATGATTAAAAAGCAACAGAAAATCATTCAGGAAGGAGTTAAACCTAGCATCAACATCGAGTGGATTGCCATGGCCTTGTTCACTCCATGTTGTATTAGCCACATTATAAATAAATTCCTCACAGCTTTCCCTGTGGTAAAATCGTTTAGTTACATACATAGGATCAATGAGTATAGCATCAGTAATCTTCAACACAACCCCTAGCATACAGTGATCCGAAAGATAGCAAGATGTAGTATCACAGGAAAAAGATTGCTCTGGAAAGTTAGAAACTACTAGGTCAATCAGAGTAGAAGAGTGTGAGGTTACTCTGGTGGGATTATTGTTCATTACAGCTAACCCAAATGAATGGAAAAGACAATCCAGTTCTAAGTACTGAGTCGAGTTAGATAATATATCAGTATTAAGATCACCAAAGATGATTAGGTTGTCAACATTAGCACTAAACACAGATTGTATCGTGTCACTGAATTCCTTTAAAAAGGAATGAAAACAGGAGGTGGGAGACCTGTAAACAACAATAATCCCGAAACGGGATTTGTTGGATTTGCATATCACTGCGGCGCACTCATTCACTTTTTCGATGTTATTGCTTAGCTTGATTTTCGAGCATTTCATGGAGCGATTACAATAAATTGCAACACCGCCGCCAATTGTATCCTTTCGACAAAATGATGCAGCAAGATACATATCACTAATGACATAGCACTCGATTTCATTTGGTAATAACCAGTGTTCAGTCAAAAGAAGAATATCACATTTTGTGTCTTGCACTATGACTTCCAGATCAACAATCTTGTTCCTTAGCGATCTAATGTTAAGGTAAAGGAACTTAATTACATTTGCATCTGCATCTAGTCACGAAGTCCCTGCCGATGGTTTGGCCTTAATCAAACTGTTCTGACCAAGCGCCTGCCGTTTCACTGAGTCATCGACCGAATGTTCACAAAAATCTTCGTTGATGACACCAACAGAGGATTGGCCTACAACTGATTGTTTCACACCATTTGCATCATCAGCTGAAACAACCCTTTTTGGGGGGAAATATTTACCCACGTAGACGTACGTGGGCCAATGATCTCTTTTCAAGAGTTCGTTACGCAGATTCAGAGGCACGTCAATCTTAAAAGAGCGGTGGTGTTCGCCAATATGAATGTCCTCACAATTAAAGTTACAATGAGGAAATTTTTCGTGTAGGTAACCACTAATTACCGCAGGCAAAATCTCTCGCTCGACTTGTGCCAAATACAGGAAAGCACGGCGTGGGACACCTGAGAATTTATTGGAGAAATTGTCTGACAGAGTACAAGTGCCAAACACTCCGTTCCTCCTTGTTTTTTGCTTCCTAATGTTTTTTTTATAAAGGACAGTCGTGAAACCATCATTATCATCACCAGTAGGACTCACACCCACAACATTCTTGGAACGTATTTCCTGTTTTCGATCTATAACAGGAGATGATACTAGACCATTCGCATACACTTGAGAACTTGTTTCTTGGATTTCATTAGAGAAAACATTGAACAGTTCCTCATTTCGCAATGGATTGGATGGATGCTTTGTGATTCAGTGTGTGCTGAAAGTGTGAGTTCCTCTACGTCACACCGTGTCGCATTGGCCAACTCTAAAGTTGCCAAATTTGAAATTTTTCGACACACTTGAATTATTTGAATGTTTCTAAAAAGAGGACTTACTGTGCGTCCAATTTACGAGCGGTAATGAGTGGGTCACCATGATTCCACAGTAATGAAGCTTATTACATGATATTGCGTGCATACTGAAGTATCTCCTACTGAAGAAAGAACCATAATTGATGCTCTTGGACACAGTGCATGAGGAGAACTTAAATGTAGCACAATGAATATGGCATATAGCATAGTGTATGTCCTCCTAAATGCTGTAGCTTATCTCTGGAAATTCTAATAAAGTTCATTTTGTAACCAGGGAGACTGGGACTGAAGTTCGTTATTTCATAATAATGTTTCTTTTACTGTCAATTGGATTGGATTTTCTTTTGAACCAACCATTTGCTTCGTAGAAATGAGAACTTCGTAATTAGATTGTTCGTAGTAATGAGAGTCTCCTGTATTGATTTAAATATTAACCCATCAACGCCATCATGCAGACTCATTATGTTTCCTGAACCTCTGTATCTAATATTTTTTCTCCGTCAGGCATTGAATTTTAAATTAAAACTAATTACTCTACTTTTTGAGGAAATGATTTTTCTTTCCAATAAAATACTCATATTGGCATATATAATTTTCTGAAATAAATGTTTTTACAATTTTCGTTGAAATGAAGTGGGAAACTCCAATAAAAACTTAATGTTTGGCCTGTTTTGATTGTTGCATTTTAATTTTCATATCAATGATGCTGAAAATATGAATGGGATGTGAAAAGAAGTTTATTTTTGCTCATTAAATGGTCCCTGTTGACTGTCCAATTTGAATTTAAAATGTGAGAGTCAGTGTTTTGTTTGCACACTCTTCTTTTGAAGTGTCACAAATTTGTTTCTCTCTCTCCCAAATGGAATGAAGGCGTTTAGCGTGGTGTTTCAGAAGGCCATTGAAAAGGCGGACGCGGCCGAGGTGGTGCAGACCAGAGTGGTGAATCTCATCGACTGCATCACGTACTCTGTCTACATGTACACAACACGTGGCCTCTTCGAGTGCGACAAACTCATCTTTGCCTCTCAGATGGCCTTCCAAGTGAGCCTCCCCTCTTCCAATCCTCCCCTCTTCCAATCCTCCCCTCTTCCAATCCTCCCCTCTTCCAATCCTCCCCTCTTCCAATCCTCCCCTCTTCCAATCCTCCCCTCTTCCAATCCTCCCCTCTTCCAATCCTCCCCTCTTCCAATCCTCCCCTCTTCCAATCCTCCCCTCTTCCAATCCTCCCCCCTTGTCGCCCAATTATGTATTTGAAACATTTATGGTCTCTTAGACACTGCAATTCACAATGTCAGCACTTTTCTCTAAAATGGCATGGCATTTAAGCATGAAACTACCAATGCATCTTCCTCATCTGTATGGTGTTGTTGTATAATAATAATAGCGATAATAATAATAACAATATTATTATAATAATATCTTCATTTGACCAATAATCTCGTACATTTATAATGAATAAGATCAAGGGCGGACCCAGGATTTTTTTCTAAGGGGGGCACAAGGTTCTGACAGGCAAACAGTCTTTTCATGCTTGAGATTATAAACAACAAAGCAATTACTATACGAAATATTCTTTTCATTTTAACATAAAATGTGTTAATATGAAATTAAATGATTGAGGCTCCTTAGTACACAAAACGAACGAACATAATGACAACTGTATTCAAAACCTTGTCTATTTTTTAAGCATATAGGGTCCCCCCCCCCTAGATGCCCCCTAATTCACCTATTAACAAGATACAAGGCACGTCAGTATTATGAGTGCATACAAACATAGTCACTACTGTCGCCGCGAAAAAGGTAGTACGCTGAACTTTAAGCATTTGTGTGAAATTCTGCCGGAGTTCCATAGGATCACCTCAATTATCATTTAACTCATTGTTTATTTGAGTACAACAATAAATCATTAAACATTAGTTTAAACATAAACGTTTAGCTTCTACGGTCGACAGACTGAAGAAGAACACGCAATAAACTATGTAAACAGCGAAACGGTCGTCTTCTTCATCTTGTGATGGGCCAAATATTTGATTTGTGCATTTCTTTGTATTTTTTTATAGAAGAACAACATCTTCACATTAAAAGTAGCTTTTTAAAATTAAATTTTACCCATTCCTTGATTTTTAAAATGGCCAAAGGTAGATTTCAATTTCTGAGGTTTTTGAAGAATACATGAATATTGAAGTTTTTTATGGTATATGTAAAAGATATTTCTAAACTTTTCATGTAAGGATATGTTTATATTGTTACTCTTACTTAAAATAAACCAAAAGGACGAAAAATGCTCCGTTGCAATGCACTCTACCAAAATGATGATTTTGAGCATGTTCGTTCAAGGATTGGTGAGCATTTGATGAAATTATTACTATAGTGTCATCAGCATACAATGATGAAATGCTATCATTACCAGATAAAGAAAGGTAAGTCATTGACATATATATATATATATATTATATATATATATATATATATATATATATATATATATATATATATATAAATAATTTAAGTTAATGTCAATACACACAGAGACACAAAAAAGAAACACTCACATTGGATAAATAAACTTGAAGCTATCGAAGCACTTCCGGCTTCTTCGTCAGCTGAAGAATGAATGGTGAGGAAAGGAGAGGGTTGGAAAAAGGAAAAAGAGGGGTAAGGGGAGAGGTGTATGGGGAGGGGGGAGTTAGGAATAGGGGTTAGGATGCAACGTTCAAACCCGGGAAACTATTGGCTTGAAAGTGCCAAATGCACGCCAATTCGAGGGTGTGGAGGTTGAGGGCGGAGTCGGTGGGAGGGAGGGAGGCAATAATGGATACTTTGTAGCATTGATTGAAAATGGAATCATGTGAAAGACAATGTGTGGGAACTGGTAGAGAGGAGTGGGGGGAAGATGGACAACAGGAGGCGCGATGATTGTTAATTCTGAGATTGAGAGGGGTAGTGCATAGGCCTATATAAAAAGCGGGGCAGAAGTTGCATTGAAGGAGGTATATGATGTTTGTGGAGGTACAGGTGGTGGAAGGAGATATCGGGAGGAATTTTAGTTTGGAGAGGAAAGAGGCTGGGGGTGGAGAGAGAATTTTACAGGTTTTACATCTAGGACGGTTGCACGGTGAGGGTGGGGTAGTGGGGGCTGAATTCAATTTTTGAAGGGGGCGGGTGGCTTTGAAGTATATATATATATATATCATAAAAAACCCTAGGGTGGGCAGTATCAGAACACACAATAAAGAATAGAAACTAACACTCACTAAATAACTAAATTTTCGGTGGCATTACCACCTTCCTCGGTCTTTAACCTAACTCCGAGGAAGGTGGTAATGCCACCGAAAATTTAGTTATTTAGTGAGTGTTAGTTTCTATTCTTTATTGTGTGTTCTGATACTGCCCACCCTAGGGTTTTTTATGATATTTACCTCGCCGAGGAACATTTCGAAGTGTATATATATATATATACATACTCTGTGGCATCGGACGCTTCGAATCGAGCTCCCGAAAAAAGCGAGTTTTTGTGTGGTTTTTTTACCTCCCGACCTACTTACTACGTACTGTCGAGAGCGTAAAGTTTTCATCTTTCCATTGGTGTTAAAATCATTATCGTACGCCTCATAGTATAATTTATATTAGTGTTTTTGTGTTTCTGTCAACTCGACTTGCAGTCGCCGGCGGACTCGCCACCTGCCGCCCGGGCTTTGGCCCGGTCGGATGCGGCGGACAAAACATCGCGATCAGCTGATGTAGCCACAACTATCTACACTTCAACTCCAATCTCTAATACTACTCCTGCAATCATCCCTGCATGCAGCATGCCATCTACTCCACCTACTTCACCTAAGAAGACAGCGAAAGGTTCGCCAATACGCAAAATTAATCAACTTAATTGTCCTGATGATTCTTCTGACTCATTACCGCCAAGCACCGTCCTACGCCGGGAGCATGGAGCGCTCGTGGCTACAACGGCTGTACCGTTATCACCTGAAAATTTAAATACGGTAACTACATGTGCTAAAAGTGAAAATATTACTAAAGTTATTAGCAGTGAAAATGTGCTCAGTCCAATTTCGAGTGTTGGAGGGGTGGGGGGAGCCAATCCCCTTTCCACAGCTGGGAGTACGTCACTCCAAGTGACCTTGAAGCCGGCTTCGCGAAGCATTGGCTATGCCTCGCCAACCACTGCAACCCCACCCCTGCCGCCTACTGCCCCCACCTCCCTTGTCGACGCGTCGGACGAGCTCATCGCAAGACGGCCAACCGCCCCGCCTGCCTCCTCTACCGCTCCCGCAACTCAACGACGCCGCAGCTACGCATCTGCCGCCAGGCCGTATGACCACTATGGCGGTCCGTCGGGCGCGCAGTTCTCAACAGCGGCGAAAACTGTCTTCGCCTTCCAGACAAAGAAGATCGTTCCCTCGGATTCCGGTCCGAATAAAAAGAAAGGAATTATTTTATCTGCTATACCTGATACTTCCATTCACACTTACGTACTAAAACTCGGGGAAAAACTTGGAGGGGGGCATAACATTACGCATGCGACCAGACTGGCTCATCAAAGAATTTGTATTTATTTAAAATCGGAGGAGCTGGTCGAACAGTTTATTGCAAATTATGGTGGATTATCAATAAATAATACCTGGGTTGAGGCAAGGCGAATGGTAACCCGCACCGAGAAAATAACACTGAAAAAAGTTCCTCCTGAAGTAAGTGATGCTGATTTGGCTGATATTCTTAGCCAAGCAGTGCAGATTGTATCCCCTTTTTACTCCCTTACACTCGGCGTCAAAGATGACGGCTATAACCATATTGGTTCATGGAAAAGAACGGTATATGTAGTCAGGCGGGAAGGAATTGTTCTGCCTGATTCCTTCCTTGTCGAAATTGGAGATACACCGCACCGAATTTTCATTGAACATAATGACCACAGATGTAATACTTGCAATAAGCATGGTCATATTTCCAAAGATTGCCCACATTCCCTATTTTCACTGGCGGAAGCAGAAACCAACGAGGAGATTGATGCTACAGAGCGGCTAGAAATTCCCGCTCCACCCCCACCTCCTCCTGAACCACAATCCCTCTCCGTTTCGGGAATCGCACAGCTATCCACCATAAACCCTGACCCCGTGCCTTTGTCATTGCATGCAGAACCCTCAACCTCTAAAAATCTTCCTGGTCAAGAAAAGGAAAAAGATCCCCCTAGTATCACTGTTCGGTCACAATCACCTTCTCGTGACTTTATATCCGAGTCTCATGAGAGGGACTCTGATAGTCAATCTTTTTGCTCCCTTTCACTCCCTCTGAATGCTGAGGATCTTTATGATGATCCTGATATTGGCACAGCTTCTTTACTGGACAGGACGGGTAAGAGGAAGAATCCTGACGATCACCGAAGTACGAGGGAGGCCGGTGGATCGCCGCAGAGGAAGAAGGGGAGTAAAGTTAAAAATCCAGACTTTGAGGGTCTCAGACAGATTGAAGAGTTCTATTTTGAACATCCTGATTTCAGTTCAATACCCTATCCTCGATTAGAAAAATATTTATCCGGGGTAAAGCGGATGGATCCGCAAAGGAAGGCCAAAGAACTTCTCCTCGATGAGGAGGAACTGTTAAATACGTTAAAAGAAATAGTACAGGGGAAAATTGTGAAGGAACAAGCTTTAAAAAATAGACTTCACAGGCTTGTCAGTGCTTTGTCAATAGATAAGAGGTAACTACCCTTCATCGATTTTTACACACATTTATTTATTTATTTAATTTTTAACTATTTATTCATACATAGCACTAGGAATAGGAGAGGATGCATGAGATTACATTCATGACCTTGAATGTGCGTTCAGTACGGAGCCAATATAAGTGGGCTCAGTTGTCGTTGTTTATGAATAAGCATAATCCCGACATACTTCTCATACAAGAGGCAAACACTGACTTTCCCACAATGCCTTCATTGCCAAATTACACTTTTTACTTTAGCACACCTGTTATTCCTCATGTCGGTGTTGCCTTTGCGATTAAAAATAATATTGGAATATCCTCTCTTTCGACCAAGGTTATTTTCCCAGGTCATGCCCTGGGTTTATGTATGACCATAACGTATCCAGAACGTCATACGTTTTTGCTGGTGACTTATTATGGGCCTCATGATCAAGACCGTGCAGTAGAGCTGGTACATGAGGTGAATAGGTACATAGAGGCGGCCTATTCACAATCAAGAAACCATAACATTTGGGTTGTGGTAGGAGGAGATTTTAACTGTACCATGGCTCCTTCTATAGATAGATCATCTGGAATAGAGACACATGCTAGGTATGTCTCAAAATTGAGGCAGTTGATTAATCAACATCGACTCGTGGATGTTTGGCGAAGACTTAAACCTAATAAGCCTGGCTTCACCCATTTTTATCACCGAGGTGTACATACTGCATCAAGGTTGGATAGATTTTATATGACGGACACCAGAGTGCAGTCAGTGCATAAAATATGCATTGAATCTAGCTTTTCGGACCACAGAGCTGTGTCAATGCGCCTCATTATTTCAGATAGGAAGAAACATATTCCTTACTGGCGATTTGATAATGCTTTGCTTGAAAATGATAAATACTGCTCCTATGCAAAGCTTTTGATCAAATCAATAGCAGACACACAGGTCCATAAAAATCCATGCGTAGCTTGGGAGCTTCTCAAACAGGAGATAAAAGAGCATGCTGTTACTTACAAAAGAGGATTACGAATGAACTTATCCGCTGAGACCGAAGAAGGTTATTATACTCGTGAGGCTAAAGCCATTGTGGCAAGAGCCGGTTGGGAAAACATCATTACGAATGACACGCCCTCAGCGACACACCTAGCCAAATGGGCTTCTGGAACACAACCAAAGCCAATCCAGAAACTAAAGATTGATGGGCAGTGGGTTGAAGACCCAGAGATTTTGGCGGCTACCCTGCATACACATTTAAAAAATGTTTTTGGCTCAGAGTTAAATATCTCTGAAGACGTCTCAAGTCAAAATAATTTTTACTCTACTCTTGATGTGATCGAGGAAGATAACTCTTTCCAATTGGAAGCTACACTAGAACCCAATGAGCTATTTAACGCTCTCAGGAGTCTCAAGAAAAACAAATCCCCTGGAGTAGATGGCTTAACAACAGAGTTTTATTTAAAATTCTGGAGGGAATTAGAAAAACCCTTTCTCTCAATGTTGAATGCGAGCTTCGCACGTGGGAAATTGCCTCGATCTACATCTACAGCCTTACTTGTAATGATACCCAAGATAAAAAATGTTGAAACACTAAATGACCTAAGGCCTTTGTCAATCACAAATTGTGACTACAAAATCATTGCGAAATGTCTATCCAATAGGTTGTCTCAGGTAATTTCCACAATTATATCCGCCGAGCAATCCTATTGTGTGCCTGGCAGAACGATATTCGATGCAATTTCGACAACACGTGACATTATTCGATGCTATAACGAAAGTGGTGAACCTCTGGCTGTGCTATCCTTAGACCAGGAAAAGGCCTTTGATAAAGTCAATCATCAACATCTTTTTCGGGTATTTACCAAGAGTGGTTTTGGTTCTTCTTTTACTAATATGATACAGACCTTGTATACTGGTGCGGAATGCATGGCCAGGGTGGCTAATTGCATAACTGCTCCTTTTCCATTCAAAGTAGGGATTCGACAGGGCTGTCCCTTGTCAGGTCAGCTCTACTCTCTAGCTTTTGAGCCTTTCATCAGAAAGCTGAAAACTCACTTGCAACCAATTGAAGTAGGGAATTTTATAAAATCCAGAATTGTATGTAGCGTCTATGCTGATGACATTAATATTTTCATCACAAGGGAATGCGATTTCAATAAGGTATTAAGCATATTTAAGGCCTTTTCAAAAATTTCGGGTGCTAAGCTAAATCTCAATAAATGTAACGGTCTCTGGGTTGGTCGATGGAAAACCCGGGTAGACTGTCCTCTAGGCGTTGCATGGTCGACTAGAGGTTCGAAATGCCTTGGTGTCTGGATTGATACTGACCCCATACGCGGAGATGCTAAAGTTGAGGAGGAAATAGCTACGAAGTTAAAAGAGACAATGAACAGATGGAAAGTGAGAACCGGTTCAATGTCCTTGAGAGGGAGAGTACTGGCTTGTAACCAGTTTATTGCTCCAAGAATATGGCATGTACTTCAGGTTTTTACCCCGGGATCAGCCATGGTGAGGAGACTACAATCCTTACTGGTTGACTTCGTGTGGAATGGCAGGAAGCACTGGCTTCGTGCAAATGTAGTGACTGCACCCATTAACGAAGGCGGCCTTGGGCTCGTAGACTTGACCACAAAAATAATGGCATTTAGATTCCTTACAGCACAACGTCTATTATTAGAAAAGGATATCAGCCCTTGGAGAGCTCTTGCGTTGCAAAGAATGGAAGCAACCTCGGGCACTGGAAATGCTTACGCTCTCCTCTCTGGAGCGAAAACAATCTACCTTAATCAAACAAGTGACAATTATTACTATTCCCTTTTAGAGTCTTGGAAATCTTTTGATGTACAGCCCCTGATGCCAAGTAATGATAGAGGATCTGATCGACCTCGCTTGACTGGGTGGCCTCCCCCTGATTTAATGCCAACCTTCGTGTTTCACAGCAAGATACACAAATTATTTATGAAATTGCCTTTAGTCAAGCGAAAAGCGTACAAAGAAACATTATATATCAAAAGCTCTGAAACATGGCCTCTGAAATCGAAGGAAACTGATGAAAATGTGCAATGGTTAGGAATCAGAGGGTGGCCAACCCTTGGTTTAGACGCTGATGTGTCGTGGAGACTCTGCCATGGTGCGTGGGCGGATGGTGTGTTCCTCCACCGGATTGGAATAATTCGGACATCAGCCTGTCCCTGGTGCCCTGGTCAAGAGGCTACAGCCTGGCATTTGACATTCCTATGTAGTAAAACGCGCTCGATGTGGAAGGCTGTCGTAAAATCAGTAAAATCACTGACTGAATTAGAGCAAATACCGCTACTTTTCTTATATTCAGGGTTACCAAGGCAGAAAAAATTTGATGCTAAGGGAGTTAGGCTAGCAAATTTTCTTGTATCTCTAGCCAAATCAGCAGTGTATCAAGATGTAACACTTTATTTTAGAGGAAAAGTAGATTTTGTGAACTATTTGCCTTCTGTAAAAAAGAAATTATTGAGAAGGTTAAAGTCCGAAGAAAGCTACCATCGGGCTAATGATTCCATTACAGAATATCTAGCCTTTTGGGGGTATAAGGATTACCTCATAAATTCAAGGACTGGAGAGCATAACAAAAATGCTCTATAATTTAGTTCATTTATAGTAAAAGAAGGAAAAAAAATCCTCTCTGAGATGCAATTTTGAGTAATTAGAAGCACATTATTACCTAACATGATTTGATGCTTGGAAACTAAAAATTCCCACACCTTGAGAGATAATAATAATAATAATAATAATAATAATAATATATATATATATATATATATATATATATATATATATTAAAAATAAAATTGGACTTAGAGTTGACCCTTGAAGAATACACAATTAAATGATCTGCTTGGATTGGATAACAGCTGTAATTTTAGGCTTTCCTTTTGTAAACCCATGCTGATTGCAAGGTAGAAGACTATGTTTGTCCAGAAATGATAAAATTCTAGCATTACTATTTTTTTTCAAATAGTATGTTGGAAAAAGAGTAGTTTTGCAGGGCAATTTCCTTAGGCTATTCAAATCCTCTGAACTACCTTTAGAGGATTTCGAGGACAAAGTAGTTTACACTCTGGCATGATTTTTTTTTCTCTGTGGAATTTTTGATGTTTCTGTGCATGTCCGCATTGTCAGTGACTGTTATGCCAAACTCTCTCGTTGCGCTCGTGACTGGGCTGAGTGTGACTCTCATTTGTGATTGCTTGCAGATCCTGCTGATGAATGAGGAGATCTCGGCCATGGAGCTGGACTTCCTCCTCCGCTTCCCCATCACGCCCCACGTCACCAGCCCCGTCGACTTCCTCTCCAACAGCAGCTGGGGTGGCATCCGCAGCCTCTCCGGCAAGGACGAATTCAGGTCTCTCTCTCTCTCCCTCCCTCCCTCTCCACTGCACTGCAACTATCCCATTGCGAATCCCACCCTCGACTCACCTTTCACTTTGCTGCAACTTGCAGACAATCATGTTGATGTGTAACAGGAGACCCTGAAATTTTGCAAATACAGCAGACTGCGGATTATCCAATGGGCTGTGGATTTGGATCCATATTGTGGATTATCTGTGCATGAGTTTCATACTCCTACGTTTTCTGTGATCTTTATAAAAAATAAAATCAGACGCCAAAGTATCAGGATTATTGCATTTTCAAACAAGGCTACTCCAGATTTATTATTATCTACGATCTTTAAATATACAGTAGACTCTCGTTCATATTAACAACATCATTACGAAGTTTTCACTATTACGAAGCAAATCGTTGGTCCCGACGAAGACCTATCCAATCTATAGCAGAAGAAACATTATTACAAAATTTTTGTTTTTACGAAATTACGAACCTTGGTCCCAGTCTCGGCAGTTATAAAATGAACTTTATCACGAAGTTCCACGAATAAGCAATGGCATTTCGGTGGATATTCACTATGCTAAGTTTTAATAATTGTGCCGTGTTTAAGTTCTTCTCGTGTACTGTGCCCTAGAGCATCAATTATGGTTCTATATTCAGTGTACACGCAACATCATATAATAAGCTTCATTCCTGTGGTGTCATGGCTTTCCACTCATAAGTACTCGTAAATTGGACGTACAGTTAGTCCTCTTCCTACGCACATTTGATTTACGAATTTTCAGAGATACGAGCATTCAAAATCTTCAAATTTTGAATTTGGCATCTTTCAATTTGGCCGATGCTATGCTATGTGGTGTGTGGGGTAGAGGAACTCTCACTGTGGGCACAACCTGAACAAAGTATCCTTGAATCCGGTTTGAATTTAGGAAATGTTCAGCGTTTTGCCCGTTCTTCCTTACTGAAAGGAGCAATTTTTTTTTTCGGTTCCGGCTGTGTCACACGCCCAGCTGGATGAGTTCATAATATCGTGAGTTAGCGCAAAATTGTGATGCATTGTTACATTTTTAGTATATCTGTACTTCTCAATGCCTTTCATTCAGTCCGACTGGCGAGAGTTGGCTAATGACGGCACAATAGGAGGGGCCAGCATGGTTTACAGTCAATTGCTGTCCCCCAAATGCACCCTCGCCTCGTCTCACAACGTTGTCAACTGCACAAGGCGCACTGAAATAACCATGATCCACCAAAACAAACCCTTTCTTCGAATCACCAAAACAAGTGATTCTTCCTCTGGGTCCTTCACGCTCTTCGTCCCTTCCCCACCTCCTTTCTTCACGGAGCCCTTTGTAGGCATTTCCCTTTCTTATGTGGCAACCTTGCCCCATACCCGGACCTAGGCCATTCTGCCTGTCATCGAACAACTCTCGGCGCCCGTACTGTAGGTTTATAAACTTAGGAACAAGGTCTTGGAACACTTTCAGTTCATATATTGGACTTCTTGTATTCGGGAAGATATCAACCCTCGATTGCATCATGCCGCATTCTTCTGTTGAGAAACTGAAACGAATTTTCCTGGTTATACCGTATAAGCGTGTGTAAGAGGCGCACCCCTATTTTGAGTATCGAAGCTATAGAGAAAAAAAATTTTGCTGCATTTTTTTTTGTCCTATCGTGTGGTGTTGCAGACGTATGCCTGGAATTTCGACAGTTATCGAAAATTGCTCTTTCAATACTAATTGAAAGAGGAATTTTTGATAACTGCGGCAGTAATAGCGGCATAAGAGGGAGTAGAAAGAGTTCCGATCCTCTCTTTGCATGCGCCGTTGCTCTACGATTCTAGTCCTACTCACGAACAGTTTTGTTTAAAAGCTCTCGCAGGAGTATTGCAATAGAATTGCAGCCGTGGAAAATTTTAAGGCAAAACACGACAGGCACATAGCGTAAATCTTCCCAAGAGATTGGACAACAATCGGGGCAATCTCAGCGCCGTAGGATAATAACCATGTCTTAGATTTAATGGAACCACACTCGGCCCTCCATCAGCCAATGCCTCTGCCATTTTTTTCCCTTTCCGAGACCCCACAGGAAAATAGGAAAATATCAAGTAACAGGGGAACAATGGAATCGTGTGTCATCCCTACCCCATCTCACCAACTGACCTTTTTCGGTCTACCAGGTTCAATTCTCCGTGTTTCTGGAGGCCAAATGCCAGGTGAGTCACCTACTGAGCTTGAAGATATCTCGATATCTTTCAGCAATTGTAAGTTTTTTAAGCTATAATTCATTGACACAAAGATTTATAATTAAAACAAGGCTACTAATATTCAACATAGTCCAAACAGCACAATTTTGGTAGAAACAAGTGTAGCATAAGCGCATTCAAACAAGATGAGACTGACTGGAAACTTCAGGCAACGCAAACTGCGTATATCAAATTGCTGCGCCTTCGCCCCTTCGCTTTGAAGGCAACTACGTCACATGCAAGATTGGACGTGTTCTTCCCTTGCTCCTTCGCTCATAGCCTCGTAGCTTGAAATGTGGAGGGGAGGGAGCGTGCTCCTTCCCCTCGACCTCCCCTTCAGTGCTCTTCTCCTATATGCATTTCCGATTTCTTCTAACCACAATTTAGTCCAACAATGAACACACTCGTTCGAATTTTTTAAACCACTGGTTTTGACACCAATCTAATTTTCAGTTGCAAAAATCCTCATATTAGCGTCTGAAGATGATTTTTGAAAAATCAGGTCCTCAGCGCAATGGAAATTACTTGGCAAGACAGATGTTTACTATTAACCAGGTATGTCCTTCAAAACTACTCGTTTCTCTATGTTTGATAAGCGATTACTATATGCAGTATGAATGCCACGCGTTGCCCACTCATGGCAGTAAATTTAGCGGGCCCTCCGGAGCAAAAAAAAACCCTGTGCGATCTTTTATATGTTCACCTCCGGGGTACCGACGTGACGGCGCGATTCTTACAAGAAAAGCAAACAGGAACATTTAAAAAATACGTCGCTAAGGGAGAAACTCCCCTGCCTGCCGCTTGTTTTTGACCTAGGATTACAGATGACTGACTCACACTGAAAACCAAGGCCACTCAGTTCCCCCTGGACTTGCGACCGGTGAAGGGGAGGGGGGGAGATAAGAAGTTTGTGTAAGAGGCGCACCCTCATTTTAGGATGCAATTTCTGGGAAAAAAAGGTGCACATCTTACACACGCTTATATGATATGTATATATATATATATATATATATATATATATATATATATATATAAATAAATTCACAGGTAAGGAAAGAAAGGGATAGGAACATGGAATAGAAAAAGGACGAGGACAACGGTGCTGTGGTAGATGGAAAAAAGCCAGAAATCAGAGGGTAAAAATGCGGCCTGACTGGGACTCGAACCCAGAACCTCCTGGTTGCCGGCCAGGTGCTCTACCAGTTGCGCTACCAGGACGCTTAGATTTACCATGATTTCGGCGGGGGTTTATACACAGAAAACTCCCTTTGCTATGGCCCACCAGAGTAACCAATAGATGGCACTGGGGCAGCTCACCACTCACCAACGGAAGGAATGGACGAGGACACAAGGATGAAAGGAAAGGTACACACTCACACGATAGCAGGAAAGAGACAGGAACATGCGTTTCGGGGCACGCAGAGCCCAAGTGAAATAAACTTCGTACCGCCTAACAATCAATGGACTTACAGTTTACTTACACCATTTATAAATCAAGAGCAGCTGTATCGTTTTTAATCATGTTTAATCTATTATAATAAAATAAGGATACAAATTCAATAAAACTACGTAAATGAGTACCAAAATTGCTTGTCAGAAAGACATTTTCTTTATTGAATCTACATAGGGTGAATCGGAGCACGTTTACGCGGATTTTTTTCAACAAATTTTCTTACGTTTTAGCTTAAGAAATTTTGGGCATTGTGGTTTAATAAAGCAGGGTTTAATGTCTTGCGTCAAGCACCTTCTGAGAAACAACAGTTTTTGTTTTGTTATCAGGCGCAAGATGAAGCGGATGAAGCTAAATAAATATAGCGAAGCAAAGCAGTGACGCAGTGAGGGGAGGTTTTGGGGGATAAACCCCCCCATCCCCCAAGAGCTTAGAGAATTTTTTATGAAAGATTTTGTTATTAATATTTGGGGGACGGATGACTAACAAACAAAACATATTTAACTATTCACACAGCCACAAAACCCACTATTTTGAACCATTTATCTTAAAAAATGTCTGGGGGAAGTGCCCCCACACTTCCCGCTTACCTTAGCGAGTTTTCTATACCCTACAGACCCGTGGTATTAGCTGCGCCCAAAACCCCCTATCCTAGCTACGCACTTGAAGCGAAGGAAGAAATACAGAGGATGGTTTATCGACTCGTGAACATAGCACGCTAAATTGACCATGAGAAAATCATGGGTTTTCATTAGCACATGAGCACAAACAACACAAAAACTGAAAGAATGACCATGCGATTTTTTAATCGTTATCACGAATGCAACACGAATTGTAAATTGAATACGTTTAAGCTCAAAAGGGCATATGAGTTGAGATCATGCAATCTACGGAATGAGGACTTCCTAACCTTTGAATTTTCCTCTGAGTAAAGTTGCGTGAATCCATTCATCACCAATTTTTTTAATGATCAAACACGTTCCGTTGGATAGTTATGGTTGGTTTAGGCTTCGAAAGATCATGAGCACAGAAACTACATTTTTCTGTAAATCATGCCTTGGTAAGCCAGGTACGTCCAAGGACTTAAAATATTCAGATAGATAGTTGGTGATTTCGTCTTCGTTTGTTACACATTTAAAAGATTCGAATCCATGCAGAGTACGAACTATTTGAATTTACCTCGTTACGAAATGAGTTAAAACTACTCGATTCCTCGACAGGAACAAGGACATTACCGTTTGTCAACAATTGCTTGGAGATTAGTAACACGGTAGTGAAGTGTCAACTCGAGCTGGGCCACGGCTGGGCTTACAATCAGCTCGAATTAAATTTTTTAAATGAAATTTCAATTTAATTAATATTTTGAATATATTTAGTAATTAAAATGTTATATTGTTACTAAATTCAGTTATTAAAGTGGTAAAAACAAAACAAATTATTTAATTTGCAGTTTTGACCGACTTATCAATTGTTGTGTTACTATAACTCCTAAAAGCATGCCCATAGAAAAGAGATGAATTTTTTGTGTGAAATTATCCTTTTTTTAATGGCCTATATGTTAACCCCGCCTGAGACGAATCCAAAGAACCAAATCTCATTTAAATCGGTGCAGCCGTTCTCGAGTTATAAGTGTTCTAACTAACACGATTTTCGACTTTCTTATATATATATATATTTTTTTTTCTGTGTAATTTAATCGCGTTTATTAAACACTGTTTTTTCTGACGATTCCTGAAAGAAACATTCAAACGAACTTCGTTATTATGAACCTCCGGTTTTTTGGTCCCACTAACTTCGTAATAACGAGGATCTACTGTAGTTATCATGTTGGAAATGCTCAATGATAGCCGTGGCCTAGCATTTGGTCAAATACTTCCCAAGGGGAGAGAGATTTTTTTTGCATTCTGGCATGTACATGTACGTGACCGGTCAAGGTTAAGGTGGAGAGGAAGGGAGAGTGTTTGGCAGTGGGAGCATAGATTGCACCAGTCACTTGCCTGTGGAGACAGTTTGCCACAAGCCCTGGTTTTTCCCACAACCACTGATGCGCAATGATGTCATGGCGAGCCAGTTGCCTTCACGGGAGCTCTGTGTTCCAAGCATTGAGGAGTGCGATCGCGCTCGGTGATCACTGATATGCACGTCCTGGCGCCGTCGCATCCCAGGCAACTTGTGCGAGACACTGTTGCGTGGCATGGTGCCTGACGGTGTAGTTTCCGACGTCGTGCAGTGGTTTTGAAGCATAAGCGCAAACTGCTTTTCTGAATCCGTGTCACACAGCCGTGGATGCACGATTTTTGTATGGAGCAGTGGGAACACGCTAACGGTGGGAACAGGTGAATCACTTTCTTGCTGCTGAAAAGGTTGAGGTTAGGTGAAGAAAGCTCTCTTCAAATCCAGAAGGCAACTCATAAGAACCAGACCATGTGCACAAATAATTATGCATCTGTGATTTACGTAAATTATGGGCTCTAAAGAAATTTAAGTGATAGTTTTGATTATCCATGCTTTCTGAATATTTGTGCTGCTGTTCCCTATCATTAACCTGGTAAATCCCTCAGGCCACCCACTGCTCCCGTTCTGGCCCACCAGAGTCTGGTGAGTCGATCCACCATCGGGTTCCTCTTGTCGCTCTCTCTCTCTCTCTGACTCGTAATGTGTCTTCGTTGTAGGGTTTAGCTCACGGGTGTAAATTTTATTTGATCTCAAACTATGGAGATCTGCATGTGGTGGTAGAGGGGCGTGAGAGAGTTATGCTCTAATGCTGAGTCTAATGATTATGATGATGATGTTAGATAAATTTAACCAATAAATGTACCATGAAGTACCCACCTCAGGTCAGAGGAGGTGAATGGGTATAGATGCGTGGGCACTCAGCACCTGTTTTGAGTGTTTGCTTCCCCTTTGAGATATTTGTCTGCCTGACAATTCATGTATTCATTTGGCTGGCTACGTACTTATGTCTTGTTACTCAAATTATGTTCTTCATCCTCAGTTGCATGTTGAGCTATCTCCTTGAAGTTGAAGTACCTCTCTCCATTCTCTCTCATTCCAATGATCACTTAGGAACCTGGATCGTGACATTGAGAGCTCATGGAAGCGATGGAAGAAGTTGGTGGAGTCGGAGTGTCCAGAGAAAGAGAAGTTCCCACAAGAATGGAAGAACAAGTCTGCGTTGCAGCGGCTGTGCATGATGCGTGCCCTGCGCCCTGACCGCATGACCTACGCAATGGCGTGAGTGCTTTATTCATAGTCTGGGCATTCGATTTACAATTTCGTCTTCATTTCAGGATGGCTAATGTGGCATGTTTAAACTGAAAATTCTCGTCTTTTGCTGAGACATGCCCGTGCTCATAACTTTGTCTTCTGTGTCACATTTTGAGATTGATAGGTGATTATATATATGGATGAAGTTGTAATATTGTGAGAGTTGTGAACTGAGGTTCTGCAACTGAGCTTCAATGAATTCTGGAGAGTGGTCAGTGCTTCCACTTTAAGGCTGCTATTCTGGATAAGCGTTGCAAAAAATAGCATATGCTATTCTGCGGGTCATTATTGCAACGACCCCGTATTCTGAATGACGTGTAGTAATAATTTTGTTCGGAATAGCATCATGCTATTTCTTGCGCGAGCTATTTGGAAGCTCCGCCCCTTCCCGTATGAAAAACTTTCTAAACAGTTTGCGCAACCAATGAGGGAGAAGATATTTTATATATTTTTATGTATTTCATGGAATATTGACTTGCAATTACAAATAATTGCTTCATTTGCATTTAAAAATTATATTAAACCGTGGATTTATATAATACGCTTTGAAAATCTCGTTTAGGAAATCAGCTGATTGTTGTTGTTTTGATAATATCACAATGGCTTCAGACAGGTGGGTTAGGTCATAATTTTACTGTTATAATGATGATTTATCGGGCATAAATGTTGAATCATTTACCTATATCCGATCGGTCCTTTATCGTGAGATATATGTTATGCAAAATAATCATTGAAAGCTAAATATGTTTGATTTTCTTCGTAATTGTCTTTGGCTTCGAAGTCTGTCTGTTCGTTGCATGTCAAAATAAATATGTACCAACTTTTATTGCTTTGATCGTGACGATATAGCTTTACTGTATGGACTAGAAGCTTTCGTTTTTAATAATAACTTTATATTATATGACTCCCTAATTTCAGTATTCAATCTCTGTTTAGGAACTGAAGGAGGTGGCAACGTCACAGCTGTGCTTTCATGTATTACGATGGAATAGTATCGATATTTCAGCTGCATATTTGGAAAAAGCAGAGGGAGGTGATGGTGAATTTGAGGATGGATGTAACAGCTGTGAGAAAGTGAATCTAGCAATAGTGAATCGTGTGGAAAGTGCTGTTGTGTCAGTCATCATTGTTTTCGTATCAGCTGATTTTAATGTGCTCACTGAAATTTTTTATAGACCCTGAACTGTGCCGATATACTGAAAATTAATTGTGTGAATAACTTGCTTGGCTATAGAGGAAACAATTTGTATTGAATTCCTCATGATATATATTGCGTTTATGATGTACATGAATATTCCATTAAACGTTTGTGGTGAATCATATTTGTTCGGAAACTTTATTGGTGTTCGGAGAAATCCTTTGTTTTCAAGCAAGTAATTCAAGTCGACTGCCCGTTGTTATAATTTAGTAAATTTTAAGTTTTAATTGTAGAAGGTAGCGAATAGTGGGGAAAATAATTTCGACTCGTTGCATGTATTTGTTTATACTGTCCAATTGAGGAAATGAATGGCTGATCAAAGTATATCGTATTATTATGGTAATATGTATATGGTTTTCATTGAAAGCTATAACTATTATAATATTTGGCGAGTTAGTGTGTTAACACAAGCTTGAAAATTTTCAAGAATCGACCTCATAGCCTACATTGAGGATATTTTTAGTAGCAAGTCAAGTGATGAAATAAAATTATGAGTTGTAAATATGAATAAAACACGGAAAATTTGGGCTATTCATAGTAATTCTTTGCATTAATTGCTATTATTTTCGTACTGTCGATGAAGCAAGCTTGTGCTTCATATATTAAGCTCAAATGTTAATTTCTAACCAATTCACTTAACTAGTTAAATATTCATCACTTATGCTACTATTGTTTAATTAAAATAAAGCAGATATCATTTTATTTTTGGCTATTATTCCATTTTTCAATACTTGATTATGTTACTTTAACCTCAGAAAAACAATTCGACATCGCAAGGCGCACGTTTTCAGGGTTGCAATACCGAATAGCTCGGCCTCGAAGACCGCGTAATATTATAGCAAGCCTACCGGTTGCAATTCGCCGTTCAGAATAGTGAATTGCTACGGGCCTATGCTATTCTGAGAATTACGTCTTCCGGTGTAGTAAAAACACGAATTGCAACCGTTCTGAATACCAAATAGCATAGGCGTTGCAATACGCTATATTATAGCAACATCGGTTGCAATATCGGAGAATAGCATAATGCTATTCCATCCAGAATAGCAGCCTAAGTTCATCAAAACTGTCTCTGTGTTCAATGATTGGTGTTCTCTCCTAAGGAACGATTATCGCACTTTCATCTGAGTCTGATCATGCTTTCTCTTCCCTCTGGGTGAGCTGTCTTCTCTTTGCACAGAATCGTCATCATTATCACTCAGTAAATGCATACATTCAAGTCATCTGTCGTTGTCAACACAAAGCATAAATTCATTTCTAGACGTTGACACAATTGACTGAGCCAAAGGGCCATTTCAATTTCGAAATGGCTCTAGGTCAAAGTACGACCACAAATCTGCTTGTCGCAAAATGATACTGGCTATGCAAACAAAATTCTACTTATATCTAGGTGGTGAAATTTCATTGCGTAGACAGCGGCAAAAGATGGCGCACAATGTATTCTTTTATGCTCAACATCATCATCTTTCAATTAATTATGCCTTAGCTATTATGATAACAAGGTAGGCAATTAAAGTCACATTGTATATTCTTGTAATTGTATGTATTATATGTATATTCTATAATTATTGTAATTCCATATTGGGTAGTGGCACAGCGAGGGGGGGATTTTGGGGGATAAACTAAAACCCCCAGAGCTCAGAGAAATTTTTAAATTTAATCCATTTTACTTAATGGATTAGTATTACTTATAATAAAGTCTTAGGATTAATCAAATATCCCTAAGAAAGCCATAAAACTCGCCATTTGGAACCATTAGTCTTAAAAATTTTCTGGAGGAGGGCCCCCACAACTCCCACTTACCCTGGCGGGTATGCAATACCCCAACACCCCAAAGTATTAGTTGCGCCTAAAACCCCCCCTAGCCTTAATTTTTGGCTGCGCCCAGGACTGGGGACTCTTAGTATCAATGAAGAGTGGATGCATTGTAGGTGTAATTTCAAGGAAAGGGTGTTTTATTGGTATTAATTAGAGATGGGTCGAATAGCAGATTTCTCGAATTCGAATATCGAATTCGAATATTAAATCATTGCTCGAATATTCGAATACCTCGAATACTAAATGATGAATGCTGGAATGTTTGACTCGGTTGCCTATGCATCAGGCAACACAAGATTTTGGGGAGTAATTTTGATTTCCTTTAAAGGATTCAAACAGGAATTTAGCTGATTAATGAATATTTTAATTTTATGGAAACAATTGGGCATATCATTAATTCAACTAACATCGCTTTACCCCCACTTCTGCTGCCAAGTGCTAGCTGACAATCTGAGGCATTTTGCAAAATACAAGCTCTTTTCCACCGGATTTTCTTCAATTATTTTCAGTCCATCTTTGGGAGTTCTCACGAGATAAGAAGATGAATTGGAATTGCTATCAGGGAGAAACCAAATATTCTGTAAAAATATCCCTTTGTCTGGGACTGTAACAATAAAGATTTATAGCACCACTCAATAATTGTAACTTGATATATGCTTTCGGAAAAAAATACCGCATCAACTTCCGAGAAGCTCTGCTGCTCATATCGAGTTTCGCCAGAATGCTAAGTCTCCGTCGTATTTTGACATTTATTTATTTGCGTAAAATGCTTAAATAAACTCAGAAATACGTCGTGTTTGGTCTTATTCTTTTTGAAATTACGCGCACATTACTAATATTTCAATTCAATAAAGGTGTAACATCAATTGACGAAAGTCATTCTTAGACACCTTTTGTGCTAATAGATGACTCATGCAGCGGTTGACCTCCACAGAAATGGGGAACTTCGAAGCTGGTAGGAAAAAAAAGGTCAGTGGGGGAGAAAAGGGAGGGCCGGAAACACGTTTCTATTTGTCTCGTGTAACTTGGTATTTTTTCGAAGCTAAGGTCTTCGTAATATGATCCATGCGCGAGCTGTGACCTTTTTTTTATTTCGAAGAAGAGGAAAGCCTCAGAGGGGGGGGGCTAGTGCTGAATGGAGAGGGATACCGGATCTTGGGAAATGCGCTAATGTAAGTATCCCACGGTACTCACACAGCAGTTGACCTCCAGAAATGGGGAACTTCGAAGCAGGTAGCCAGAAAAAGGTCAGTGGGTGAGAAAAGGGGGGAGGGCGTGAAACACGTTTTTATTGTTCTCGTAACTCGATACTTTTTTCGAAGCAGGGGTCTTCGTAATGCGATCCTTGCGCGAGCTGGGACCTTTTGTTTGATTTCGGAGAAGAGGAAAGCGTCAGAGTGAGTGAGGCGAGTGCTGACTGGAGGGGGATAGCGGATCGTGGGAAATGCCCTAAGGTTGCTATCCCACGGCACTGAGGTTCTCCTGATGGGGGGAATCGGGGATATTCGGATTTTTTTCACCCGACCATTTTCGGTTCCCCTCGTCGAACTCTTTTCACCGCTAAAATCCACGAATTTGATGTAATTCGTCAACTTGCGTAAAACGGCGCTGCGAGCACTAAATGACTACAGTTCTCTACATTTTTCCGAGTCAACTACCAACGACGTGCGTGCGACAGTGTATGACGCGAAATTCAAAGTATTCGAGGTATTCGAGGCGGTACTTTTCGCATAACTATTCGAAACCTCGAATATCGAATACTTTCTAATATTCGAGGTATTCGAGTATTCGCGGATACTATTCGCACATCTCTAGTATTAATGATTGCCGTGCGAATTCACTCCTAGTTTATGGGTGTAATTATATTTTTGAAAATAGTGCACTAAAACATTGCATCAAATACCGAATATGTAATTATTACCAGTGACTCAGTTTGAACATATGTGCATGTGACAGATGCATGAGTGTTTTGAAAGCTCTAAAAAGTCTGTAACTCCTGTTTGAAATCTCTCTAAGATTATGTAATTCCCTCACCTTCTTGTTGCCCTCATGTCTCTGTTGTCTTCTTGGTATGACAGTTGAGGACAAATTTTACGATGCAATCTGAGGTGGACGTAGGATGCTAATCATCACTTCCTCTGATATGCATTGCATTGCCTCTCTAAAGGTCGTTCATTGAGGAGAAGCTGGGGCCCAAGTATGTGGAGGGCAAGACGCTAGAGTTTGCCAAGTCTTTTGAGGAGACCAGTCCATCGACACCAATTTTCTTCATCCTATCACCTGGAGTTAATCCACTTAAGGTGAGTGTAGAGTTGAGAGCCTTTTTCATAGCTTGCATTGCAAATTGCCACTGGTCTGTGAGGAAGTGTGAGAGAAATATGTGGCCTGAAATTGGGGGCCAAAGGCAATTGGACAGATCATCTATGTATTTGGACCAAAGTGGCTCTGAAATTTTTAAAATATACAAATGGAAGAAAAATATTCATTGGGGTCCCTTCTCAAGGTTTATCAAGTTCGGGTGCAGGCCCCTCTTTGTAATGTTTAAAATACTGCCTCTATGTTGCATTTATGTCTTCTGCTTGATCCATTTCAAACTGATGTTGCTCTGAATTCACTCTCTCAATGTCATGATGGGTGAACACAATGCTAGAAGGAGCCTCGAGGACATGGGATCATTGCATAATCCCAAAGTGAGCACGTTACGTGAGGTGTGCTGCTCGCATGTCATTTGTCTTCTCTTCCGTTAGGATGTGGAGGCACTGGGGAGGTGCCTGGGCTTCACGTCAGACAAGCAAAACTTCCACAATGTGTCGCTGGGGCAGGGGCAGGAGGCGGTGGCCGAGGAAGCCATGGACATTGCTGCCAAATCTGGACACTGGGTCGTTCTGCAGGTGAGGGAGGGAATTGCTCATTGTCCAATTCATTGAATAGTAGATTGAATGGTTGTCCTTTGTGAGGTGTCCTCCCATTCATTCCCTTGGACCCTGCTCATTGGCCCATTGTAATGTCAATATGTACCATGCTTAACCTGTGAATCCAATTCTACACGATGAGTGTTTTATTCTGAGTGTGTGAGCGTGAACTTTTGGCAGAACATCCATTTGGTGAAGAAGTGGCTGCCAGCGCTGGAGAAGAGACTCGAGTACTACGGTGAGCACTCGCACCCCAGCTATCGAGTGTTCATGAGTGCCGAGCCGGCGGCCACCCCTGCAGCTCACATCATCCCGCAGGTACACCACTGGCGGTGCTTCATTGCTTTCCTACTTGGTCATATGTGCGCAATAATAATAATAATAATAATAATAATAATTTATTTTGTCTAGAGACCTTACAGCAAAAGATATAAGACACGTCATGAAAGGAAAAAAATGCAAATATATATATATAATAGATTATAAATAATTGTATGTTCACAGGATATTAATGCTTAATTGGAGGAATCAAATAGGTATTCGTTAACAGAATAATAATTCTTCTCATGAAGAAAAGATTTTAACTTCCTTTTGAATGACTCCATTGACTGAATTGATTTCAAATGCGCAGGAAGTTTATTATAAATTCTGAGGCCCAGCTCGCGTGGGCCCAGCTTTGATCTGTTAGTCCTAATGGAATGATAATGAAGGTTATTACAATTCCTAGTTTCATATTTGTGAACATCGCAATTGAGCATAAACAAATCAAGATTATAACGTACAAAAATTAAAATTGATAATAAATATACACACGGGAGTGGAAGAATGTTAAGTGCTTTAAAAATAGGCTTGGAGGGAGCATCAAAAGGTTTTTTTGCAATGATTCTAATTGCACGTTTTTGTAATGTGAACACCTTGGAGGCATGAGGGGATGAGCCCCAAAAAATTATATTGTATGACATTCGAGAATAAAAGATACCGTAATACAATGTAAGAAGAATATTTAAATCAACAGAGTTCCTAAGGTGTCTTAATAGATAGCAGATTGAACTTAGTTCAATGTGCAATGCCTCTCACCAGGAGAGTGTACAAAATCCATGTCGCTGAATTCATTCAAACTTTGTGCATAGTGTCATATGTGGTCCATCAGGCACTGTTCTCAAATCACCCCCAATAAATGGAGTTATGTGATCAATATTTAAATATTTAAAACAAAAAAAAAACATTTTTAACATTATCAGGTCAAATGTATCTGCTTCGGAATGGTCTCAGGATGTAGTATATTGTTACTGACGAGTGACTATGATGTTTGGTTGTCATGAGGAGGTACCAAGATCGAGGCTAATACGAGTCACTTTTTTCCACCATTCCTTTTTACTTTTTCTTTTACAGAAGCTTGCAATTAACCATTATTTCCATGATTTTTGCTGAAAATGTAATTTTTATGCGTGTTAATCTTTATACACATGCGGCAATCTTTTGCCATTTTTTCACATGATAGCATCCTTTGATTTAAGTTATGTATGTCCACGCCGCAACATGGTGCATTATTACGACACACATGTACTTGGTTCCCTTTTACGCCATTATATGATAGTCTGGACTCATATTCGTACAATTCAAGTCTGGTTTTCAAATTGGATTGCCTTATTAGTTGATATCTCTGCACTCTGGAGAGAAGGAAAGGAAAAACATGGCTGGGAAACCAAGGAAGGAATGTTTCACCAATGAGGATCGATAATTCTCTTGCTGGGAGAAGTAAAAGCAAAATACACCTACGAGATGCTTATCATGATCCCCTTGTTACTGATGGCTTGTGCTCAGACGAGAGTGGCTTCTCCTATAGCTTCCCAGATTAATTCAGACATTATGAATGAATAACAAGCTTCCCAACTGTTCTTAAGTTGCGAATAGCAATGCAACAAGGGCAAGAGCGAGAGGTACCTACCGTATATGCCTGAATATAGTCCCCCCCCTTTTAATCCAAAAATGCCCAACGTAAAAGTAAAGGGGGGGACAGTATTCGAACACATTTTTAAAACTTTTTTTTGAAACTGAAGCCTCAAAATCAGGGGGGGTGGGGGCTAAATTCAGAGAAATACGGTATGTTGCATGTGTGTGATTGATTGCAGGGCATCCTGGAGTCATCCATCAAGATAACGAACGAGCCGCCGACGGGCATGAGTGCCAATGTGCACAAGGCCCTGGACAACTTCAGCCAGGAGACACTGGAGATGTGCGGGAAGGAGGCCGAGTTCAAGGCCATCCTCTTCTCGCTCTGCTATTTCCACGCTGTAGTGGCAGAGCGACGCAAGTTTGGCCCGCAAGGCTGGAACAGGCTCTACCCCTTCAATGTCGGTGAGCACTCGCTTCTACAAATCACCTCCATGCACATCACCTACTTGTGATCCTTTTTTGAGTAGATGCCTCATCATTCAAGGACACAATTTCCAAAGCTGGGAATAAATGTACATATGTTTTAACCTTAATTCAACACGACCTGTTGTCATGAATACATAGTAGTATAGTAGTACATAGTGTAATAGTAGAATCCTGATTTAACGTTTTTCAGGGGGGACAAAATTTAAAACGCTTAATGCGGAAAAACACTAAATGAGGACCTGCCATTTTTTTCAGGTTTTAGGGTCTGTAATGATTGGAATGGCTTTTTATGAATAAAAAAAATATTATTTTAAGTAACTAAATGGTGCTGCATGCAGCAAAAAATTCATTGATTAAGTGTTCTCTGCCCAATGACAGTTGGATAATACTTTTCAGGAATCAGCTAAAAAAAATGGGTAATAAAAATAAGTAATGAGAGGATAACATTTGTTTAATGAAATATTTCAAGAAAATTATAATATACATCAACTTAAAAGCATTTCCACACAGAATATAATTATGGACATTAGTGATTCCATTTTTACGCATATTTCAGTGGTCTCGATGAGATTTTAAAATTTTTTCTGTAAAAGTGACATGTAGGTGACTATAGCATTTCTAATGTAATAAGAAAAGGTGTAAGTAGGTACTTGAAAAATCGCCATTGCATCAATAAAGATGAGTGAAATAAAGGGACAGCAGAAGATCGCTAATCCCGAATTCTAAACTACCGAATATCTAGTGAAAGGGAGGTTTTCTGGAATTTTGCCAACTTAACATTATCTGTTGCCTCGGCGAAACGAGGGATTCATTAGCCTTTAAAAAGCCTCCTGTGCTCACATTTTGGATATCAAGGTCATCCAAAAAAGGAGAATCTTATTTCTAGGATGCGTACAAGTCGATGGTGATTCAACTAGATGATGACACCAGATTTGTTGTCACATATATCTGTGGCCTCATGCAGGTCGATTGGAGCCGGGAGAAGTTCCTTACCTGGCACACTGATCACCTTGACTCCGACTCACCTTGTTTCTCGGCACCTTTTAATAAAATTTGGTTGGACCTTGAATAATGATAAGCTGAACTCCGTCTAGTGAAAAGGTTTAATCTTCAACAGAACTGGATTTCTTCTGAAAAATTGTCAGTGCCTGTGGAGTTTGGCAGTTTCGTCAGGGTTATGATGTCGAAGTCAACCACCAAGGGATTCCTGCTGGATTTTCATATTTTTCCGCACTTGTCTATTTTACCATGATTATGCGGTGATATTTTTTCCAACATAAGTGATTTATTTAGAGTCGTGGACCGTGCTAGTTTGTTAAAACTCCGATTGTCATTCTTTTTCGACATAAAATAGCACCAGATATTAATCTTTGAATCGACAGTGATATCAACCAGCCGCATGTCGGTAAATGGGCTCCGGGTTATCTAAACTACGATGTAATGTTGTTCCAAAGGGAAAGAATGCTCTCACTCACGATCATGTCAGGGGAAACACTTCCTCGGTTCTTTCGCTGTTCCTCCGTGGAAACTGACCTTGGAATGGATTATCGAAAGAATCTTCCAGTGAATTGCGCAAATGACATTGGGCCTCCTCTTTTGAAAAGAGAAAGTAGCCGAGTGGATAAATATTGGGCTAACAATGGACTGCCCGTAGAGAGAAAAGTTGAAAGGGGCATAAGCCATCATTTCATTTCTACATTCTTCTTTTCCTGTGTCGAGCTGGGTTGAAGACATGTTTACAATACAAATAACATAATTCCCTTTGCAAACAACCTACGGTCGTGTTCAAGTTAGATCTCACTAATGGTTCCTAATCTAAAATAATGTAGGATTATTAAAACTTCTTCATCAGTTCCATCAGCATTGAAATTTATTCGAGGAAAATATAACCAAATGCTTTTTTTCCTTGTGCTAATAAATAACACTCCTCGGCTACTGAAATGACTGCACGACATGCAGGTTCCAGCGTGAGTGCCATAGCGTCCCGATGCGTTTATTGGCGCCAAGATAAAACAAATGGAATACATAATAATAACATGCTTAGTCTAGCAGACAATACATTACAGCTACCAAGCCATTGATATGCTCCTGTTGATACAAAATGGTAAATACACTACAAAGAAATCATGGCTGGATGTACAACGCTGTATTCAGGCGCAATATGAGGAAGATGTGTCGATTTTTAAGCTCAATGTTTCAACCTCTCTACACTTATGTCAAACGTATTGGGTTGAAACTCTTCCCTCTCATCCCCCTCTGCTCAACTTCTGGGATCGAAACTCCACTATGAGCAGCAGAGTTTTGATAAATTTTGTTTCGTTCCCGGGAGTTAAGTTTCGTCTAAACTAAACTCGTTGGTGATTTTAATTTTGTGCGGGAACGAAACGGAACGCAGGCCTCCTATTTTTGCTTTGCTCCGCTTTGAAGTAAGACGTTTTTGTTTCGTTTCACTTGCCATCCCTGCCAGGACCACTAATGGAGCCAGGGAGCCATTAGCTTGTATGGAATAAGTATAATGCCATGGAAATGGAGGGACCTTGTTTGTACGGTGGAAACTAGGGAAGCCCAAGTTCCACAGCTTCATTCCCTTTCGTTTTTGGGTTTTTTTGCCCTCCGAAGTAATTGTGAAATTCACATGGCAGGATTGAAATATTCAATGCAAAAGTAGATGTTCAAGTGTTGCACCAGCATTACAAATGGGTTTAGAGATTATTACCTATTAAAATACTTTAAATTCATAAAATTTCCAGAAGTTATTGTTCTGAAACATTCTTTTTGATAAGTATATTCTTTTACTCATTTACCTTGTGCCTTCTCTTAAGGTGACCTCACGATAAGTGCACATGTCTTGTACAACTACCTGGAAGCAAACCAGAAAGTTCCGTGGGAAGATCTTCGCTACCTATTTGGTGAAATCATGTATGGGGGTCACATAACGGATGATTGGGATCGAAGACTTTGTATTACGTACCTGGAGGAGTTGATGCAGCCCGATTTGGTAAGATATTTAATTAACTTGATCTCCTTATCATTGTGCATATTAGTGAAAATATTCCCATGTGAATAAATGCATAAATGTAGTGAAGCCTGTATGTAACAAAGTGGAGGGGGACACAAGTTCGCTTTGGTGTAACCAAACTTTGTTATATGTATTTGTGAACTTTGGATTGAACTTTGAACCAAGCTTACTGCAGCATTATTAATCATAGCAATAAATGTATAACCTCGCATAGGAAAGGAAAAAAATGACTGAAAGCATTTAGAAAAAGAGCTCACATCCAAATTGGCCGAGAAAACTGCCACCTTTCTGCATTTCAGAGCCACATTTGCTAACTCCTCACGATAGATGATCAAATGAGTGTAGTGCCAATTCGACTACGTATGTGGAGCGCAGTTACAGTGGTAAACGTGGAAAAAGGGTAATTTTGTCGTCTCACATTCATGAAATTTGCCTGTTTCCATTGTAAAATGTCCACTGCACCACAGAATGTTCTCTGGATGTATTGTCTGGGACAAGCCAACCGGGGATCGCGTTGGTGTGGTGGCTAGAGTGTTGGCTTCCCACCCGGCGGGCTCGGGTTCAAATCCCGGCAGTGGCAGAGAAATTTCAGAGACTGCCCGATCCCTGCTTGAGTGTTGTGTGGAGGACATTTCAAGCGCAACACTCCGTCCGTCGGATGGGACGTTAAGCCGTTTGTCCCCTTGGCACCTTTCGTTGAGAGCAGGCTAACTCCCACGCTGGGTTTCTCTCCACCCTTTCTTCCACACCCTTCCCTCGTGACGTCATATACGTCCTCTAATTCGCGTGGTAAGGCGAAATTCGGAGTTTCATTTAAAATCCATAAATTGATATTAAATTTAAAACTTCGCGAAGTAACTAAATAAAACGAATGGGGATGAAATGTAACAAATGTAAAATGTAAAATAACAGTGATTTCAAAAATTAGAAGAGAGAAAAAATATTGCCGACACTGGGACTCAAACCCGGGATACCAACTTCTGTTTAGGAGACTAATGCCCTGGACCATACCGCCATGGCCATAGTGGAAGGGGAGAGCTTACTCAAAGGATGTCATGCTGTGCAAAATCTCTACGTGCGAATATCTCTCGAACCCAGACCTATGTGGAAGAAAGCTGTGACACTTTTTCTATCTTGCCTATATAGTTTTAGAAAATAGCATCCGCATCCAGATCGCAAACATCACTTTGGCGATGTCTCCTTGTCAGTGTGTTACAGGGTTGGGAGCTGGCATGTTCTTATTGTTTGAGGAATTCAGGTGCTAAGGATAGATTTCTCAGGCGGCGTTGGGCCTCGGGATAATCATGCAGTGCTTTCCCCTTGTCTTCCACATCGCACAACTACAGCTGGTATAATAAATGTTACCTCACCCGCAGTGAAATGTACATCACTGTAATGACTGATATGGTGCAGTCTGAGAAGACTCATTTTAGGTGCTATGGATAGATTTCTGCATGAGAATTCATATCGCATTTCAGTCATCATAAAGTGGAAATTAGCCACCAGTAAGCCTCATCAGTAATCTTTATTTTGGCAATTACATATGAGAAGTGGAAAGGGGGGGAGACATGACTGGATGGCAGTGAAAAATGGAAGACAGGTGGCGTTGTCATTACTCAAGGAAGGAGGGGAAGGCAGTGGGTTGAATGGGAAAGAGTCGGCACTGCCTTCGATTTCCAGAGAATCTGCACAAAGTTGAGGTTTGGAAATGGGTGGGGGCATTTTGGGCTGATGGAGACTTTCTTATCAGGGGCCACATAAACTCAGGATCATGAATATTTGCATGTTTGCAGTGGTATATTTTTTCAGTGAGCTCCATGAGTCTTATGCTCACTGGATGATTCAGTTTTCTCCTGACTTTTCAGTGAACCTGAGAAATTACTCACAATCAGTGAACTCTTGTATTTTTTGTGACATTGGTCTTAGTGAAAGAGTTAATGCCTTTGGTGATTTTTCACCGAGAATCGCTTTAGAATGGTTCAGAAAATGGAGAAGCAGGGGTGTCTTCATCTCTCTAACTGTGTCACAGTGGAGAAAACAAATTGAAAATGGCAAGCGAATGCTTTCTGAGTATCTCTGGTGGTGAGTTTGTGAAATGGTGCCCGTTGCAGGTTGATGGTGAGCTTCAGTTGGCGCCGGGTTTCCTTGCTCCTCCCAACACGGACTACGCTGGCTACCACACGTACATTGACGAGGCCATGCCGCCAGAGTCGCCCTACCTCTACGGACTGCATCCAAATGCGGAGATTGGCTTCCTCACCACGACGTCAGACAACCTCTTCCGAACAGTGTTTGAGATGCAGCCACGAGATGCCGGGGCCTCCGGAGGTCAAACCGTCACCAGGGAAGATAAGGTATGTGTATGTGCTCATTCATCAGAGGTGGCTCCAATGCATATGCACCAAATTCGAGAATTGGCCTCGGATTCGTGATTTCTCCAGCTCAAATATCAGAATGGAATTATTAATGATTGTACGTCTTGTAGTCTCTCAAAACACTTGAGAACAATAGACAAGTTTTTTTTTAAAATGAAAATCCAAAAATATACCTCAGTCACGTCCAGAACCTCTCCACTCAATTGTCCATCTTCATTCACCCATTCATAACATTCCTTCTGCTTTAGATCCTCCACCACTTGTCTCAACTCATTCTGAGACTCATTGTGTGCTTTGCCTTTCTTCCTTTCATCGTTTGATGATTGTCGTCATCAGGCCATCATGACGTGGCTAAACTAAGCTCTCCCATTCCCTACTTGGTGTTTAGCTATTCAATTATCTCATTTTGTACATCCATTTGTATAAAATCATTGATGCATATTGTTAATGACCTACTGCATATTGTTAATGTTCTACTTTGCGTTCCCCGCTCCTCAACTCTCCCTCTTCCATCAACCCCACGCCCTCACACATCCGTGGTTTCCCCTTCTCCTTTTCCTCCAACCGTCACCCACCCCCACCTCCACCTATGACATGGAAAATTCTGTACTCTGTTAATGTCCTATTGTACGTACTCTTCCCCCTCTCCCCTACCTCTCCCTCCGTTGCCTTTCTCCTATCACTGCAGTCAGTCAGCCAGCTTGGGTGCACCGACCCTACCCACCTCCCCATGGGAAGACCCAACCCCTCCCCCTCCTCCCTCCCAACCTCTCCCCCCCACTCCTTCTTATTTATACGCGCAGGTACTATTTAAGACGATCAATCAATGAACTCCTCGCCAGAGGATGACTTTGAAACCATGGTAGTGATCTAGTAAATAGTTTATGTGGAAAAACATGGTTTAATTTTCATTCAATATGAATAAATTCCACAAAGTACCATATAAGCGCGTGTAAGAGGCGCACCTTTTTTCCCAGACATTGCAGCCAAAAATGGGGGTGCGCCTCTTACACAAACTTCTTATCTTCCCCCCTCCCCTACCCGGTCGCAAGTTCAAGGGGAACTGAGTGGCCTTGGTTTTCAGCGTGAGTCAGTCATCTGAAACACTGGGTCAAAATCAAGCGGCAGGTAGGGGAGTTTCTCCCTTAGTGACATATTTTTAAAATGCTCCTGTTTGAATTTCTTGCAAGCATCGCGCCGTCACGTAGGTACCCCAGAGGTAAGCATTGAAAAGATCGTGCGGGATGATTCGCTCCGGAGCGCGTGCTAAATTTACTGCCATGAGTGGGCATCCCGCGGCATATATACTGCATATAGTAATCGCTTATCAAAAGTATAGAAACGCGTAGTTTTGAAGGACATACCTGGTTAATAGTCAACATCTGTCTTGCCGAGCAATTTCCATTACGCTGAGCACTGAATTTTTCAAAAATTATCTTCAGACGCTAATATGAGGATTTTTGCAACTGAAAATTATATTGGTGTCAAAACCTGCGGTTTAAAAAATTCGAACGAGTGTGTTCATTGTTGGACTAGCGCTGAAGGAGAGGTCGAGGGGAAGGAGCGCACTCCCTCCCCTCCATATTTCAAGCTACGAGGCTATGAGCGAAGGAGCAAGGGAAGAACAAGTCCAATCTTGCATGTGACGTCATTGCCTTTAAAGCGAAGAGGCGAAGGTGCAGCAATGTGATATACGCAGTTTGCTTTGCCTGAAGTTTCCAGTCCGTCTCGTCTTGTTTGAATGCGCTTATGCTACCCTTGTTTCTTCCGAAATTGTGCTGTTAGGACTAAGTTGAACATTAGTAGCCTTGTTTTAGCTATAAATCTTTGTGTCAATCAATTAGAGCTCAAAAAACTTAATTGCTGTCAGATATACGTTGTGTCAGGTCTAATTCTTTTTAGAACCTTGTGCGTGTCATACAATTGTTGACAGATATCAAGATATATTTTCAAGCTCAGTAGGTGACTCACGTAGCATTTGACCTCCAGAAACTCGGAGAATTGAACCTGGTAGACCGAAAAAGGTCAGTTGATGGGGTAGAGATGAAACGCGTTTCCATTGATCCCCTGCAACTTGATAATCTATTTTCCTGTGGAGTCCCGGAAAGAAAAAAAACGGCCCCTTGCTCACACACCGATTTTGGACGGCTGGTAAAATATTGGCCGATATTTTACCGGCGAAGCGATGCTTGCACACACCCCGGATTTTTACCAGTCAAACGATAAGTTGCTATGTTTTTGAGCCGGCGACGGCAATCCACAGTGACAATGGCCGGCTGCTAACCGGCATTTAGCCGGTGCCGGCACATGTTCAGTACGTCTGCAAGCTCCAATGCTCTCCCATTGTTCACTATTGGAATGTGGACGGTCGATATTTTACCGGCCGTCCAAAATCGGTGTGTGTGCAAGGGGCCTTAAATCTACGACGTGGTTATTATCCTAAGGTGCTGAGATTGCCCCGATTGTGGTCCATTCTCTTGGGAAGGTTCATGCTATGTGCTTGTCGTGTTTTGCCTTAAAAATTTCCACGGCTGCAATTCTATTGCAATACTCCTGCGAGAGCTTTTAAACAAAATAGTTCGTGAGTAGGACAAGCAACGTAGAGCGATGGCGTATGTGAAGAGAGGATCGGAACTCTTTCCACTCCCTCTTATGCCGCTATTACTGCCGCAGTTATCAAAATTCCAGGCATACATCTGCAACACCGCACGATAGGATAAAAAAAATTTTTTTTCTTTATAGCTTCCTTCCTCAAAATAGGGGTGCGCCTCTTACACACGCTTATACGGTAACACCTCAAATCATCAACTTGTTGATGTTGTTCTTCTTGCGTGGATCATTATGTCAGTGGTGTATGTTTTTCAATGAATGAATATTGGGTGGGTATATTTTTTTTATCAACTGTGTAGTGTAGCAGGGTGTACCAAAGAAGTGTATTTGAGGTGGTTGGCTGTATGACTGGCAATGTTCATTTTGAAGGTGAAGCAGATATTGGACGAGATAATGGAGAAGCTGCCCGAGGAGTTCAACATGACGGAGATTATGGGCAAGGTGGAGGAGCGCACGCCCTACGTCATTGTCGCATTCCAAGAGTGCGAGCGCATGAACTATCTGACGGGCGAGATCAAGAGGTCACTCAAGGAGCTTGACCTTGGCCTCAAGGTGGGCACCATGGCGACACACACACAAACAATATGACGTGATAAAAGTTCTTTCCAGTTGTGTCCTAACAAGACTCCATCTGGTTCAGTGTTTCAAGGTCCTCATCATCTGGGAATGATGATTTATTCCGTGGGGAATGTAACGGACCTCAAAATGTTGAACCGGGTGGATTTTCTCACCCAGCTGCGAGTCCAAAGGAATTTTATTCATATATGTAATTTGACAGAAAAGCATCAGATATTTCATAACATGTTTTACTGCAGGGAAGTATGCAGTCAAAGTTTGTATCCCGTCCGTTTGTTGGTCTTTGAGGTATTTGGTTTCATTTCTAATGGTGCACGTACAAAATGTTGAGTGTTTTTACTTTGTGTTTGTACTTATTTATTCCAGGTGTTGCATGATATTTGTTTTGATTGTTTACCTAACAACGATTATTATTAAAACATGTCGTAGTGATTCACTCTCGTGGGTTTTTATTCGTGGCATTTTTAGCTGCAGGTGACACACCTTATGTCACTGTCTTCCTGCGTAG
Source organism: Ischnura elegans (assembly GCF_921293095.1). Classification (NCBI taxonomy): domain Eukaryota; kingdom Metazoa; phylum Arthropoda; class Insecta; order Odonata; family Coenagrionidae; genus Ischnura; species Ischnura elegans. The sequence continues at coordinate 3,468,673 of NC_060248.1, read as the reverse complement.
TACACACCAGTTAATTCTAGTTCACGTGTTATGCTATCACATGTCATGAAATGCTCTTGCCAGTTTTCATTGCTGCTCTTCAGCGATAACAAATTTCCTTCTAACATATTATCTAGAAAATATACTTTTCCTCCCACAAATACTTTGTAACCCAGCAATGGTCATATGGAGTGTTCCAGACGCCCCACCCTTATGTAAGCGCTATTTTTTCTTGTGGTTGTGACTGCAATGATCTATAACCTCCTCTAGTGATTTTTTTTAAGCTTTCTGAGGATACCTGTAAAATATGATTATAAAATCAATGCCAGTTTTTAAGAAAATTACTCTTGTCAAAGCTCTGCAGAGTGGGGTGCGCTAGACTATAATTTGGTAAACAAAAAGGAATTTGGTAAAAAAAATTCTCACTCGGCCAGAAACCAGAGAAATATTTATAAGAAATATTCGCCGAGAAAAAACAAGATCATATAAAAAGGAATTAGGCTACAGTACACTCTACTCTACTCCCCTCAGATGAATGGCATTGCAGAAAGGTTGAGCCATTCACTCCAAGATAAAGTTAGGACCCTTCTAGCTGAAACGAACCTTCTGAAAACACTATGGGGAGAATTGCTTTTAGGTGTGCTGCATATCAACTCAAACGCTCACCAACCAGTGCACTTAATGGGAAAATTCCTGCAAAGATACATATTGGAAAACTAGACATTGAAAAAGTGAGAGTTCATATCTGGGTGCAAGGCATGGGCGTACAAGCTACCCAAATGTGACAGATTAGGAACTCATGCAAGAAAAGTCAGAATGGTCGTATCAATTGATGAGATCAGTGAAAATACGTAAGTAATGTTTCAGGAACAGTAATTCATGAAATTGTCAAGGACCACATGCATTTTGCAAAAATTTGTGCAAGTTGGGTCCCTTGCTTGCTTACTGATGAACACCAAACTATAGTAAACTCTCGATCATACAAAGCAGGATATTACGAAATTTTCAATAATACGAAGTGAAATTGTGGTCCTGGCAAAAAGCCTATGATAAATACATGGCACTATTCGATAATGCAAAGTTTTGATAACAGGATATGCTTTGACATTAGAGTTTTGTATGACATTAGAGGAAAGTTTTGGCTCGGTTCCAAGGAGCAAATGGAATTTGTTTATACGAGCTATGGTGAAAAATTTGTCAACAAAACTAGTAATTCCAGTGATAGCAGCGAAAAAATCATTGCGTCTGACAGTGGAAGGTGTGAAAACAAAAATGATAGCATAACTTTGGAGGGAGAGAGTTCGCCGTAAAACTTACGGTAGGAATGGAGGAGAAGTAAGAGTTCAGTAAAAATATATGTAGCGGCTGACACAATTTCCCTATTTAGGTGCATACTCATAAACATCGCGTCATCAATACATACTTCGTAGATAAACATGTGAGGAAGGTCATTCGGTGTATTTCTTATACTCCTACTTAACCCCATACATAATTGAAGAAAATGCTGCAAGTCCATAAAGGTGCTCAGATTTGAACATTCTTGCGAGTAAATAAGCGACCTTGTGACTCCACTTTTCGAACCAACTGTTATAAATATGAGGAAGGAAGAGAATTAAGTCACTCAATGATAGAGGAAATATGTACTTTTAATACTTACTCATTTTAAAGTTTCATTTTAGAGACAATGTTACATTTTGGAGGGGGAAAGGTTGGGGCAAAGTCTGCGGTTGTCAACTACTAGGTGCAGGGGAGATGCAGTAAAGGTATGACGGATGATGAGATACTTTGCACACGAGCCCATATTGTGGGCAAAATGGCTCCTCTATTGCCAATTTGAACGGGGATTTGACGGTTCTGTGCATTAAGTTTTTGTGTGAATACGTCTTCCTATTTGTCCACGAGGGTGTCAGGTAGATCAGCCAAAGGCGGTACGAGAGAGTAAACAAAGGTTTTGGAAAGAAATTATGAAATTTTAGAAAGCCATGACACAATCTTCAGTGTCTGATATTATTTTCATGTTAATTTGACGTGAGTTGCAAGAGTTCACTGTCTATGAAATTGCCATGTGTGTGTGTGTGTTGGAAAAAGTAAGCCAAACGAGTTTGTGCTGCCACCGTTGGTCTGTGGGTTCCCTTCTGAATGGCGTGTTATTATCCCATGGTCGTATGCAGACAAGCTGGGCATGCTACATCGTCCTCCTCTTTGCGCAATTTGGTGTCCTGCAGATTGCGTGCCTGGATGTGAAACACAGTGGTCAGTTGAATGGTAGTGCCCCTTAATTTGATGCCTTTGAAGAGTGAACTGCATTGCTGAAAATTATCCGTCCTCATTGTCTTCCTTCCCTGTCCTGCTTTTCTCATCTCGCAGAAGAGCAAGGGAAGAAGGGAATTGAGGAAACGAGCTCATGCTCTTCACTCCGATTCGTCCACTTGAATGGTGGGAAGGGGACGACGCGTTCGAGCTCCTCCCCTCCAATTTGACCTGTGAATAGCATGGCATGGGTGTGGAAAGAAGTTTTTTCAGGCCTTGTTGGTTGATTCCTCCTTTTGTCCTGTACATGTATAGTCTCCTATTCTCTTTCGTTTTTTGTGTGCATTGCGCACGCAGGGGGAGTTGACCATCACGTCGGACATGGAGAACCTGGAGAATGCCCTCTTCCTGGACCAAGTGCCTCCGATATGGACGCACCGTGCCTTCCCCTCGTTGCTTGGCCTCAGTGCGTGGTTTGCGCACTTGCTGCTGCGCATTCGGGAGCTGGAGACATGGTCATCAGATTTTGTGGTGCGCATGGTCTTTTTTTCATCTTCAACTGTAAATCACATTGGATTTGAGCTGAACCGTTTTTCTTTCCATTTACTTATTGTGATGTCAGTGGAGTAAAACTTACATTTCGCTCACCTTGGTTGGTCTCAATTGGTGGCGCTAGAGTCCAGTTGAAATGGCTTGCACCTTTGTGCTCACCCCTCTCTTCACTTTCGATTCTGAATGGTGCATGCCCTGGTCTGTTTTGTCACTCCAGCTGAGTAAAACTGAAGATTCACCGTGATTGTGAGTGAAATCGTATTGGCTAAAATCGCTTGCCTTTTCACTTGTCTGTGTGGTCAAGGCCTTCAGGCTGTCCCTCCTCCATCTCATGTGTTTCTGTGATGCCTTAAATAGGTGACGCTTTCCCTCGCTTCGTTTCCAGCTGCCTGCGTCTGTGTGGCTGGCTGGCTTCTTCAACCCGCAGTCCTTCTTGACGGCCATCATGCAGAGCACGGCGCGTCGCAACGAACTGCCCCTCGACAAGATGTGCCTCCAATGCGACGTCACCAAGAAGCAAAAGGAGGATTTCTCGTGAGTTGGCCCCTCTGTGGTGTCACGAATGGATGATCTTAAATCTCCTCAAATTACTTGATCAAGTCCAGGGATGCAAACAGGGGCGGATCCAGGATTTTTTCCTGGGAGGGGCACAAGCAAGGCCGTACCCAGAATTTTGTTCTGGGTGGGGCACAAGGATACCTCATAATACAAAACGAATGCAATGATAATGGGACCGTTTTAAAAATCTTACATATTTTTGAGGGTCTGGGGGGGGCACGTGCCCCCGTGCCCCCCCCCTGGATCCGCCAATGGATGCAAATGTGGAGAGGACCAATGATGGCTGTTGCAAAGGGTATTATGTACTGCGAAGATATTTTCATCTGCTAATCTTCAAAGTTAACATTTTTAACAATCTTTCATCGATAGTCCGCATGAATATTTTTAGTTGCCTTGATTCACGATCGCAGATCAGTGCTTTGCGTGTGGCATGAGGCGTGTGTACACATTGTGTGTGCCCCTTCTCTCCTTACGCCTACCTCTTCCCAACTGCCCTCGCCACCCTTCAGACAGCTTCTCTCCCGTCCTGAGCGACTCGTTCTTTCCTTTGGTTTTCCAATCGCCCCCTGTGAATTCCTTCCTCTCTCCCTCGCTCACCCCACTCTTTCTTTGGAGGGCTTTTCTTTTTCGACTGGGTTAACTTTACTCTGAGAGTTGCCTCTTTTCACTTCATACGTTGATGCGGCTGACGTTATTCTCTGGGTTTAACATCATGTGGTCCTTTTACCTGTGTCCTGGGCAACAATACCTCCAAGCATTTGGGATGAGCTTTGAGTCAGCTGATCCATTTTTTTTGGAGGATACGTGATTGCACTCGGTTGAAGTGACCGTGCCATCGCTGGCTGCTTCCTGGAGGAAAGAGACAAAACCTTCTCTGATTCACTGATGACTTTTTGCCAAATAAGTGTTTGGCCAAATCTGATAAACCAATCACGTGTTCCAAATTTTATGAGAATCCATTGATGGTGGGTTGCATTTTGCTATTTTTTTGTTCATTTGACATGGAATGACACTATGTGGTCTTCAGGTGGCATTATTTCTTCAAGCTGAAGACTCAATTAATCTTTGGTGGCAAAATTAGCATTATATCACCTTTGCCATCATTTTGCAAACTGTCTCAAAATAACCCCTTATACGATAGCTGAGCACCCTGAATTCAAACACTGTCGGGATGTCTGTGATGCCAGATTTGGGATTTGATTTTCCTCAAATCATTAACTATTAGTCCTCGAAAATTTACCAGGCTTGGATCAAATGGTTTTTGCTTATCGAGAGAAGATCAAACATTTTTAAGCTCCACGGTGTAGGCTGTGAAAGTGACATGTTGCGTACGCAGTTGTTTAAAGCGCGATGCGTCTCGCCCGCAGGAGTGCTCCGCGTGAGGGCGCCTATGTTCACGGCCTGTTTATGGAGGGGGCGCGCTGGGACGTGCAGTCTGGACTCATCATGGACTCGCGCCTCAAGGAACTCTTCCCGCCAATGCCTGTCATCAACATCAGGGTGAGCGTGCACGCACTTCAAACGTGGCGTTATGTGCATCTATTGGCTTTCGGTTTATGCCTTGAAGCGCTTGTGGTGCCAATGCATGGGCCCCATTTTGAATCCTGCGTAAAAATGTTTATTTCATGTTGAGTTTGTTTCACTTTTATACTGGAAATTATGTAGATGTTTATCTCTCCTGAGGAAATGGTATTGCTTCTACAGTATTTAGTATTCTTTGGAAATGAAAGAAGAAGATCTCTTCTTCCAAATGCCTCTCTCTGCATTCTTGAATTGGGCTGGTGCTTTCTTGGAGTGAAAATTGAATTTGCCATGAGGGAGGTAAAGGGTTGAATATGTGTCCGCAATGATTTTGAATGACAATGATGGCGTGGCTTCAGACAGTTGTAGCGAGCCCCGGTCACAGTTTACATTCAAAGAGTTTTTTTGATCTCTTCGATTTTTGAAATGGCTGATGTTTGAGAACAGCGGGAAAATTTGTTCTCTGCTCCTTAAAATTTAGTTGGACATGGTTAATCTTTTGTCTACAGCCAATAAAGAGCACGCCTTAAAAAGAACCCAAGTGCACGAGTGGTATTCCTGATGCAAACACGGCAACATGTCGATCGAAGACATTCAACGCCCGGGCCACTCTTTTAGCTCCACAACTGATGAAAATGTGGCGAAAAAAACTCGTGCCCCAGTGCATGAGGATAGGAGGAGTACTATTAAGGAACTTGCTGAACAACCTTGTCTTTCTTTGAGTTCACTGCAGTGCATTTTAGCTGAAGATTGGCTGATAAGACGATTCGCAGCAAAATTCAACCCCACGTTTGCTCACTCACGATCAAAATGCAGCATGTGTCTTGCTGATTGCCGTGACTTGAGTTTCATTACCTACAATTCTTTCGAAGCAACACCTACTTCTAAATTTATTCACTTTTTTGTCACTTTTCTGTACATCACTATAAATACGAAGGCAAGTGACTAATGAAAATAAAAAATATAATATTTACTCAAAGTTGGAATTAAAATTTACTGGCACCCTTGTCAGCTGATGCTACCGAGGATTTTTTCTTTCCCTGATGTCTCGATGAAAGAATTTTTTGTAGAAAAATAAAGTATCCTAATGTGTTAGCAATATAAAATAAATGTGCATGGGGCTCAAAAAATGGAGAGCTATCCCTCGTTTTAGTTCTTTAAATTCTACGAATAAAATAAGCAATAATTAGACAAATTGCTAAAAACTGTCAATGTATAATGCAAATTTATGGTTTAAAAATGTGTATTAAACATAATTTGGCATGAAAAAACTGAAAACAAAGACAAAGATAAAATGGTATGTACTTATAAACTACATTATTATAAGTATCTCATTCATAAATATTGATAAAAAATGCAGTTGAGGACCAAACACCAATCTGGGAACCAAAGGGTTTCTGGATTTATTGTCTTCATGGTGTGCTTTGTTAATTAATTAATGTATTCAGGCTCTTGTACTCCATATTTGAGATCCCTATGTGTCCCTGCCCAGATAGTGTACGTTCATAGCGTGTGCTGACTGCCTACTCGTCCCAGAACAAGGCTTTGGAGAGTGGTGCCACGAGGTGGCAAGGCGAAACACTACGCAGAGGAATTTTCAAATGTTTCGGATTTCTGTTTTTTTTTTGGGTTTCTGGAATTGAGGTCCTCAACAGTATCGACAAACACTTTTGTGGAGTGCAAAATATGGACGAAAAATGGAGGGAGATTTCCATGCCATAACTTCCGTTCAACCGCTGCTATTTACGAACGACGCTCACAGTTTGAAAGAGGAAAGCTTGCTGAAGGCCGTACGCATGGTCGGAAGACTCGGGGAAAGTAGATATTCGTTATGTGTGGAGGTGGGGAAGTGGCTTGGCCGCCAGAGAGTCAATTGATGTGTTCCGCTGAATGTATTTAACTACTTATGCATTTCTATTGCTTATATGAGCGAATTTTCACTTTCTCAAGCGAACAAATCTGACTGACCTTGGCTGTGGTATTTCAGCACATAGAAACCAGTTCTAAAACAACTGATGACATCTATAAGTCACATGGAGTCTTTCAAAAGCAATTGCAAATGTGTGGAAAGCAGTTATGCATGAATCTTCTCCGTACACAGCAGTTACAATTAGGGATGGTCGGATCAGACCCCTCAGATAGGTTCAAGATGTTTTGAGAGAGCCTTAATTTTATGGGAGTTAAAAGATCCGTGGTATAAGATATACTGCGGAACTGATAGACTTAAGATGCCGTATTTTCCGCGCACTGTAATTCCAGCTATAGTTGAGCTCTAAGATAGCTTAACTCGGAATAGGTAAAATGGGCTCTATGCTTATACGGTTAATATTACATTGCATTTGTAAGTATGCACACATTTCTTCAAATGTTATAACTGGGAATGGTCGGATCGGATGGGTACCTCGTGCTCAAATATCCGTGGATTTTGCCCTTCGTAGGATAATTCGGATCCAAATTCGCTGAAGGCATCGGATTTGGATCTGAAATTTTAAATTAATGCTTCAGTGAATGCTACAGCATCCCACACTAGGGAGTGGAAAGAGTTCCGATCCTACCTTCACGTGCTCCATTGCACTGCGATGCTCGTCCTACCCATGAACATAGGGGTTATGCAACAGAATTTCAGCCATGGAATTTATTACGCTGACAGAAAGTAGTTATCATATCTGCATGGAGTAAAATTCATTCTTAAAGAATTAAACAAGAGAATAATCAAACTGGATTTTCGTCCTTCAAGCGAAGAACTTGTGATGTGAACAAAATCACTTGACAGAATAGTCGCATTATAATTCACACTGTTACTGTTAAGTGAAACATAAAATTAATCTTTAAGTACTTGTTATGCTTTCTCATTCATGCACCAGTGACTATATTTCTCCAATGTGCTCTGACATCGATCTCTGTAAAATAAAAATATGCCCTCAACTTCAGCAGTCAAAGCATTTAGCATTGTCAATTACATATGCTAATTTCCTCATCCACTTCCACCAACACAATATAACGTTTGCTCCTTACTTTATGCTCTGGACTCACTCTGCCACGTACAGAGCGTATATTGCCACATCTTTTCTCCTGCACATAGCCCACTGACGAGTCACCATTACACTCTCTGCTGGATGTGCCAAAAGAATACGCATCGCATGTAGATAACTCTCGCTTTTGCCAAAACAAATTGATGACCTGCAAGGCACACTTTGTTGTGAACTAGAAAAAATTTTAGAAACACTTCAGCTCATCCAATATTGCCTTTCCATTTTTCGGCAACGACTTTCGGTGCCAACAAAGTCCTCAGTTTCACTGAAATGCCTTGCTATCATGATGGAATCAGTGACAGGAAGGTTTCTAGAATCGGCCTTAGAAAAACCATATTCCATCATCTTTACGTTATCCATGGCTTTCAGTGGAGGGAAAAATATAATAATAATAGCCCTGCAGCTAAAAAGTACTCCGCTACACTCGCAATTCAAGGAATAGATCATAACCTCGCCTATTGCAAGTGCCTATGCTGCTTCCTCGTACTGAATTATGATGTCACTTTGCCGCCAGCCAATCATCAGGCATTTTTTGAATCCCAATTATGTTTGAAAATTCTCTTGAACTTTAATTAGTTAAACATCGCTAACCACATTAAAAAATAATTAAACCTTTACACTGTGAAACGTAAACATATATTTGTACATATCTTTGGGGCTCACAAGTGTGTGTGAAATGTATGCAAGTTCCCTAATGCTGACAGTCGTGGTTGAGTACAATTGAACACCGCTATGGCTGCGGCCAAAGTGAGCAGTGGTGGAGAGACCGTCCCTATTATGGAATGGTTCCATCTTGCGCATTGACTGACATTCTTTTCCCCCCAGGCTATCACTCAAGACAAGCAGGACTCACGCAACATGTACGAGTGTCCAGTGTACAAGACGAGGACGCGAGGGCCGACGTACGTGTGGACGTTCCACCTCAAGACCAAGGACAAGGCGGCCAAGTGGACTCTTGCCGGAGTCGCTCTTCTCCTCCAAGTCTAATTAATCCCATTCATTTGCGCTCCCCTCAACTCACGTTTGGCCTTTATTATTGTAGAGATCAACTTGACAAATGTGTCATTCATTACCATTGCTACTATTAGTGTTGATTAATGGCATAAGATGTACTTAGTGGCTAACATGGGTGTGCAAGGGTGATGGAAAATATTTATTTGTAATAAATTTACGTGCATGGACCAAAGGTAAAAATTTCTTGGTGAAATTACCATATAAGCACGTGTAAGAGGTGCACCTTTTTTCCCAGACATTGCAGCCGGTAATGAGGGTGCGCCTCTTACACAAACTTCTTATCTCCCCCCATCCCCTTCACCAGTCGCAAGTCTAAGGAGAACTGAGTGGCCTTGGTTTTCAGTGTGAGTCAGTCATCTGTAATCCTAGGTCAAAAACAAGCGGCAGGTAGAGGAGTTTCTCCCTTAGCGAATTATTTTTAAAATGCTCCTGTTTGCTTTTCTTGTAAGCATCGCACCGTCACGTCGGTACCCCAGAGGTGAACATGGAAGATCGCGCAGGGTTTTTCGCTCCGGAAGGCGCGCTCAATTTACTGCCACGAGTGGGCATCCCGCGGCATTTATACTGCATATAGTAATCGTTTATCAAACGTAGAGAAATGCGTATTTTTGATGGACATACCTGGTTAATAGTCAATATCTGTCTTGCCGAGTAATTTCCATTACGCTGAGGACCTGATTTTCCAAAAATCATCTTCAGACGCTTATATGAGTGAACTGAAAATTATATTGGTATCAAAACCTGCGCTTTAAAAAATTCGATCGAGTGTATTCATAGTTGGACTAACAATAAATTGTGGATGGAAGAAATCAGAAATGCTTATTAGTGAAGAGCGCGGAAGGAGAGGTCCAGGGGAAGGAGCGCGATCCCTCAGTCTTCGAAGCAAGCAACGAAATACGGAGGGCAAGGAGCGCGCTCCCTCCCCTCCGTATTTAAAGCTACGAGCGAAGGAGCAAGGGAAGAACACGTCCGATCTTGCATGTGACGTTGTTGCCTTCAGAGCGAAGGGGCGAAGGCGCAGCAATGTGATATACGCAGTTTGCGTTGCCTAAAGTTTCTAGTCGGTCTCGTCTTGTTTAAATGCGCTTATGCTAAGCTTGTTTCTTCTGAAATTGTCCTGTTTGGACTATTTTGAATATTAGTAGCCTTGTTTTAACCATAAATCTTTGTGTCAAACAATTAGAGCTTAAAAAACTTAAATTCTGTCAGATATACGTCGCGTTAGATCTCTTTCTTTTTTTGAACGCCGTGCGTGTCATACAATTATTGAAAGCTATCGAGATATCTTCGGGCTCAGTAGATGACTCACCTAGCATTTGGCCTCCAGAAACTGGGAGATCGATCAAGGTCAGTTGGTGAGACGGGGTAGGGATGAAACACGTTTCCATTGTTCCCCTGTAACTTGATGTTTTCCTATTTTCCTGTGGGGTCTCGGAAAGGAAAAAAAACGGCAGAGGCATTGGCTGATAGAGGGCCGAGTGTGGCTCCGTTAAATCTACGACGTGGTTATTATCCTACGGCGCTGAGATTGCCCCGATGTTGTCCAAGCTCTTGGGAAGGTTCATGCTATGTGCTTGTCGTGTTTTGCCTTAAAATTTTCCATGGCTGCAATTCTATTGCAATACTCCTGCAAGAGCACTTACACAAAATTGTTCGTGAGTAGGACAAGCGTCGTAGAGCAACGGCGTATGCGAAGAGAGGATCAGAACTCTTTCTACTCCCTCTTAGGCCGCTATTACCGCCGCAGTTATCAAAATTTCTTCTTTCAATATTAATTGAAAGAGGAAAGTTCGATAACTGTTGTAATTCCAGGCGTACGTCAGCAACACCGCGCGATAGTATAAAAAAAACGCCGCAAAATTTTTTTCTTGATAGCTCAAAATAGGGGTGCGCCTCTTACACACGCTTATACGGTACTTATGCAGTGAGCCATGCACTTTAGCCTCGTACCATGTACTCAGAAAGTGAAATCCCATGCTGTAGCGCCACTCTTAAGCAACCTTCCGAAGCATTGAACACTTGTATCTTGTAAACCACAAGGCTGACAACAGAAATATTTTACATGGCTTATTAAATTGTTGATTGTAGCTAGTGAAAAGATTCCAAAATAATCCAATTTGGTGTGTGTCATTCTGAAAATGTTTGGCATGATTTGGCGTTGAATGAGCCGAGGGTGGTGGGGGGGGGGGAGGGGGAATTAATTGGGGTATGCAATGCTCAGAGTCGCCTGCAAACGACTTGGCCTCGGCAGCAACACCTTGAATTCTTGGATTTGTAACTTCCCAAAGCTCAACTGTATGCATTGGTAGTGTAAACAATATGTAATAGCAAATCTAACGGTGGGCCTTGATCGACAGCTGCTTCGCTGCAACGCTAATTTATCATATTGAATTATTAGTGAGAACAGTGTTGGTTGGAAATATGAAGTAGAATATTATATTTTGATACTCCACTGTAAATGTAATTTCACCTGCTTAGGCTGAAGGAGCAATAAAAGTGCTTCGTTTGAATTTACGAACTGTGCGGGATACAGTAATAAAAATTTATCCCACCTAATAATTATCCTACTGACATGATGATGTAGCATGCGTGGATATTTCAAATGAAGTAGCTCAAGCATCGTTAGAATTGAAGAATCCACTTATCTGCGTGCCTTTACTGCAAATGCCCACCACTATCTACCGGAGACATTTTGAAAACATGCCAGTGAGATGTCCTCGTTGGGATTACGAGACATACATATGTAATCCCGAGTGTCATAAATGCAGGCCATATCCCTTTTAGTGTGCAATGAAGCACATATTGAGAGTGTGTTCAGGCATTGCTTTATTGCATTGTCCGATCATTCAATGTGCATTTTTCAATGATATGCCTTCATTTTGGGATTTTCTTCCGTAAATGCATTATTTTAAATTTCTAGAAATCTTATGGAAAACTGCCAAAAAATACTGTTTTTTGGATTTCAAGAAGTCCTGAAAACAGCGAAATTGAAACTCACTTTTGAAAAAAGGGATTCATTCTTTGTAGGAAATGTCCAAAATCATCTGTATTATGTACTTGTTTTGTGTATAGCTACTTGTCAGTTACTGCTGTAAGTACTTACTGTACTTAGTATTCTCACTCCTTTGAGATGAGTTTTATGCTGATTTATTTTATCACATTGGTATGACTAAGATTATATGTACCAATGAAAATTTATAAGAGTGTTTTAAAACGATTTCAAAATAATTTCCCAATAATCTCAGAATCATGTTGAAAATAATATCAAAATTATGTTAAAATGATTTCAACATTACGTTGAAATGATTAGAAAATAATTATCAAATGATTTCAAAATTATTTTCAAATGTGTGTAAAGTAATGTTCACATAAGTATTTTTCTGTAAAATTATAAAAAGGAACATTTTATGCAAAAAATAAGCCATTACTTCCTACATATCCATGTATATACACTACCAACAAAATGAGATCAAATGGTGCAACACTTAAGAAGAGCAACTCCTAACACATTATTTTCAAATTATTTGAAAATCTTGAAAAAGTCACAAATTTAGCCATCTTATGATATTTTGCTTTTAAAATTACACATTTGAAATAAATTTAAAATCATTTTTCAATATTTTTTTGCTATTTGGGCCATTTTAAAGCTGTATTACGAGTTTTCCTCAACTGTAGATGAGAGCGATTACCAGTGGTCGTTAGGGCGTGCTTTTAAGTCCAACTCTTTCAAGTGGACAATGCTCTTGCGCTCTATGTTGGCCAATGGATTAGATCAGGACGTCATGTCTGGAATAGCCTCCATCTCCAATTTTCTTTTATTGATGATTTTATGGACTTTTAACAGTGAAGATAATCTGATCTCTTCATTTTCTGATCTACCAATTATTTGGGAAGCTATTCAAAACAAAGTATTGATGGCCTCAACTCTTAGATTGCGAGAATGTTTTTATATGCTTTGTACGCTGAATGCAGGAAAAACGTTTTTCAACGTTTGACCATTTCTCGGCTACCAAAGTCAGTTTCCCAAAATTATGATTGCTCCCACTGGTAGAGCCCAAGCGCCTTTTCCCTCGCTCTAATACGAATCGCTAATTAATGCCGCCTAACTCTCCCCAACCATCTCAGAAAAACAAAACGTTTAAAAACGTTCCCGCAATCTAAGGGTTGATCCATGTGCTGATGACGTGAGCAACTTATGCCGAGCGATGAGCAAAAAGGGGGTTTATTTAGGATTGGAACAAAGTAAATTATTACCCAGGTGGCACGGATTGGTCTTTTGCCATTGACAGCAAATGGCATAGATTCGTGAGTTCAGCATGCACACATTGTCTTTTATATCGACGTCAAGAACTCAGAAAAAACCATAAATGTTAGCAAAATAGTCATCAAAAATAAGGCAAAAACTAGTTAGTGGAGAAGCCAACTATATGCAGATTCATACGCTAGCCGATCATCCCTCTTCTTTGAAAGACTGCTACCATCTGTGTGTTTTTAACAGAACTACATGGATTCTCCTTTGTAAGCCGTCATAATTAATTCAGTGTTTTTTTTTCATGCATTCAGATGTCTTCTAGCATCAGGAAAGAATATTTATGGGTTTCCTTAATTTTCACCCAAAGTGCATCCTATATGAGCTGAATTTCCAGTCTGCATTCTCTATGAAAAATGTTGTTGTGAGATTGTCCCTCTACCAGTGGCGTAGCCAGGGGGGGGTGCAGGGGGTCCGCCCCCCCCCCCCCAATATAAAAACGCAATTATATTTCTTCATAAGAGAAAACAAAGTATTGAAAAATCATGACTTCGATGAAGATTTCTTTGACAAATGAAGTTTTTTTCGACCCTCTACTTAGTATCCTGTTTTTCAAAAATTTTCACCCCTGGTTTTGGACCCCCCCCCCCCAAACAAAATTTCTGGCTACGCCACTGCCCTCTACGGTTCAAATGCGTGGGTGGCCACTTAGTAATTATGTACATTGGCAGTTTCACTGCACTGGAGGACGTTGTGTTACCATGCACATTAATTGTGTGCATTGTAGACTCACAAATTAACTCTGTTTTGATATAACGGGAAAGGGACTGCGGGGAATGTGGTGATGGTCACATTTTTAAGAAATAAAATTTATTTTGTTTCTATTAAAATATCTCTCTTGTGTTTTATAATTGACAGTGCGTACTGCTCTACAGGTGTTGAAGGCTTACCCACTGAATTTACTTATAATTTACCAAAAGTTGCAAAGAATTGCTTCATCGACTTATCTACGTTCGCAATTTATAGACAAATAACTTTTTCAAATGTTTTGGATATCTTTAAATCAGGTTTAATCATAAATTTTGTAAATGTAAATTTTATCGTGTTTTTCTCACTACCCCCCTTAACTCAACAATGCATCATTTCCACTGATGCCAACACTCGTTCCGTAAAAAAAAATATTCACCGAGTTGCAGTGTTGCCTATATCAAGGGAGCATATGTATTCACGGGAAGTATCGCGCAATGCTTCCAGTCCCAAGCAATCGGATTATCAATGCATCTCCTACTGTAATTTCTACATGAAAAGGAAACCAAATTATTTTTTAAACGTTTCTTTAGCAGCATTGTGAGATAACTGCAATGTATATGTACAGGATATGCGTACTCGATCTACGGTGAGAGTTGACTGCATTCATGGAATATATCTTTCATAGATTAGAATGGAATATCTTCTATTAAAATAGAATTGAGTTTTACCTCCCAATGCGCATAAGTATCCATAATTATGGACTTAGGCCATAAAATGTACTTCGCAAAAAATAGCCACGGCTATTGCAATCTTTTTGGCAGTGTTAATGGCACCATGATTAAGTTTTTTAATAGCAAAAAGAATAATTTTCATCGGTGCAGAGAAAAAATATCTGACTGAAAGTATCGATAAATAGCTCTGTAATATTTTTGCTAGACTTTAGTCAAAAACCATTGGGGCAATCTTTGCCATTGAATTTTATTTTTGTTAGTTTTCAGCTCATATTGCCCTTTCCATATTCATCAGTCTTCTTCAAATCATTCTCTGACGCGGCTAGTACCGCTATGTCGCCAGCAAGACGCAGCCTACTTAGGTATTCTTTCTCCGTGGATATTGACGCTTAAATTCAGACCTCTCTTCGATTTCATTGATGGCTTTGAGATTAACTAACCGATAGCTTTGAGCGAGTACCAACAATCTCATCCATTTTGAGATTTATTGTTTGAAACAATTATAATCGAGCATTTTCGTCCAACTTTAATTATATATAATGTCCTTAAAAAACCAGAGTAGGTGTTAAATAAAATGTCGAGAAGGCCCAAGAAATAACGTTTCCATGGTAACTGCAAAGTGCATCCAAAATAAAACGTTTGCGTTGCCATGGCTCAGTAACTAAGGAGATGCGACCCCGTGTTTAGAGGACAAAAAATGCTTAAAGTTGTTTCCCCTACGACGAATGAAGTATTTCACATTCCACAGGAAACACCTTGTAGATATGTGCTCTAAACGGTGGAATGGGGATAATAAAAATATTGCGTCATAGGATTTTCAGTGCCGCAGCTCACAGTGGGCTGAAGTTGAAAAAAGCTGGCCAAAAATGATTTTTTATCACTTTTAATTCAGGAAAGAAACGGTTAAATTTTCTAATTATTTTATAATCAGCGAGCACTTAGCTGAAATAATTTTATTTCTCTATCATTTTTTCAGAGCAGAAGACGCCTATGAAGTCCATATAAAATGATCTCAAAATTTTTCCCTTGTTTTTTTGGGAAAATTTACTGAAGTATTTTGCTGAGGTTGTGTTTTGTTGTACAGCAAAATGATATCAGGCGCCCCGTGACCCGCAATACAAAGGGTATGCACTCGGGAACTTAGCGTGATATGCTTAGCAGTCCGTTGAAGAGGCTGCATTTTCCCTGAACCTTGAGTGATTTGCACTCAATTACTTGTTATTTGCGGTGTATTTATGGTATGCATCCTCTTCTGACTGTTTTAACATCGGCTCTTTCCGTGTTCGGACGGCAATAAACCTATTTAAAGGTTTCTCGCGCCCCCCACTCCCCCCGAGCCCTTTGTCCTCGACAGCTACTCCTACTTTATGAACCCACATTTGTTCTTTTACTTTGAAAATGTGAAAATGTTGCCATTCCACGAATTGTGTTTTCCCCAAATATTCTGTCTATGCGATTGGCTCGCTCATTTCCAGCCGAGTGCCTATCATCAGTGTCCCTTCAGCATTCGAAGGTTTCAGTTCAATGTAAATTCAGTGTACTTTCAGAATCCTTGCCGAAGGGCTATCACCGTTTAGTTTCCCAGTTGTGAATACCATGAAAGTGGTTCGATAGCACTTGCACATAGTATGGTATCGGAAAATCGAGGGTGGTCCATGATGCAGATGAAATCATTCGTATTGGATTTTTTTCACGAAAAAGTTTTTTTTGGAAGGAAATGAGAAATTAAAAGCTTTGCTTGTGGCCTTCATTCGATAAGTGTTTTTTCATCATTACTTCCGGAAGTGGAATGAGTGTTCCGGAATGAGTAGTAGATTTCTTACAATTTGTCAACTCAGTGGGTATTTTAATCGTTATTGCGGATTTTATTGTTGCGTGCGTTGGTAAACTATTTGTAATCGACAATCCTAACAGAGTGCAATGATAAATCCTTTTCCAGGAATTTCGGACGGCCTATTTACCCGTTTCTCGGTAATATTGAGAGATGTATCGAATGGACGTTGAGTAAATGATACGGTTTTCTCAGCTTAAAACAGCTAAACTGTATTTAAAATTTTATCCATGGTATCACATGCCACCAACTATTCACTAAGTTTTGATTCATCTAGCGGGAATTGTGAAACATATTGCCATTCTTCTTGGACAGCTTTTCGAAGAGGTGTTGGCACAAGGATCTAGTAAGATATCGTGGAAAAAAATTCCAGGAAAGTGTCTGGGATTGCCACAAACCATGTCCTTTTCAGTAGGCTTCTGCTTACATCGGATCCTTTTATTTCTTGTTCTGCGAGGTATACCCTGAAAGTAAAAGAATTTAGGAGGTGAAAAATCTTCTGATGCATAAAGAAAATATTTTGGAACATGAGAAGTCTTCATCTTCTGACTCTGAATAGGACTCAAAGTAGCACGTCTGAGTTTTTGAGCAATTGGCAATAAAAATATTTTTTAATTGTATTTTTTTAAATATTATTACAAATACCCTTCAGTGACCAAAATTTCATGTTTAAAGATCTAATTCCAATATTTAATCGTAATAATTTATCTGATGCGCAGTTATTCGATAGCTTTAACATTGTTAACAATTGAAGAAACTATCTTTCGCTAGATTTAAACGTAGAGAAAAATTATACCTGCCCCTGGCAACTACGCCTCCCGCATCTCTTTTCCTATTTTTTTTTATTTGTATTGCCCTCCCAAACAATATTGTGAGCCACATCACCCTAAATGAGTTTCATTGTAACCTTAAAAAATACAATTCGTAAACATTTTCATTAGTTTAACAATACTTAAGACTACAAACATTTTTGGCGAGTTTTTTTCGATTTCGGCCCACTGTGCGACGCCATTAATTCTATTAATTGAGACACTGTTGCTATCCTAGATTGTAAGAGGAAATTGTGGCACATTTACAGTCTTATTCCTTTTATTTTCTTCTCGTGATCACGTCTTCCATAGTACGACGGTAAACGAAGGTTGTTTCACGTCGTCTGAGTAAATATCTTCCCCCAGTTTGCTGAGTAAATTTAGCCTATACATACTTCGATCTACGCTCCTGTTAATATTCCCATCCTCACTTGCGAAAAGTGTTGGGAATGCTTCAGTTTTTATCGTAGTAACTCATCACGAATCTGGCTGCTCTGCGCTGTAGGTACTCCATTGGGTCGCGAAGAGATATCTTTTTACCTGAAATTCATTAATTTGCAAGGTTTAATTACAACTGTCAAGTGCCGTACCATTCGTTCATGGCAGCAAGGTCTAGTGGCAATACATATATCGCAATGGCCATCAATTTCTCTGCATATATCATTTAGCGGCCGGAGGCGGGTATCACTTGTACCAAATCAGCCTTCTTTTCTCCTTTATTTAAGAAATCCTTGATTCAACCCGTTGCGTGCATATATCCTTACCGTATGCTCCAACTATTTGAATGCTGAGCCTTATCAAATGTCTTTCTCAAGTCTAAAAATATGGCGTCGACCTGAACGTGTTTGTCACTCGCGGCTAAGATGTCATGGACAAAGAGAGTAAGTTTGGTTTGAAAAGACCTCCCTTTTCAAACTGCTGTTTTTTTTGCTAATAGCTTTTAGTACAAACCAGAGGGCCCATTACCGAACTGAAATTAATATATTCCAGGGTTTTCGAGGAATGGAGGTAAGGTACGTACGTCTGTAATTACTGGTCTTATCCCTACCCGCACCCTTTAACATATGGGCGTGGCGTCCGCAGTTTTCCAACCTAGGGGACCGTGTGTTCTCTCAGGGATTTTTAAAACACTATCTTCATGTGAAGCGCTGTCTCTGACTTTGATTCACTACATAACCGAGCTGGAATGAAATTAAGTGTCAGGAGATTTCTTTGGATGAATAGAGGTGAGTTGTTTTTCTAAACCACTCCTTGAAATACAGATAGACGGCACTTGTTCTTGGTAGAGTCGAGGCAAATGTGTTGATATATTCGTCAGGAAATTAGAGAAGTTAGCTTTATCTCGATGGTTGATCACTCTATCGCCTCGTTCATTTGTAAGTGAAGAGACTCTAGCGCTATTTCCCTTACGAATTATCAGAAAGCCTTAGGATTGTCGTCTAAATATTCATCAATATTTTTCATTTGAATCCATTCGATGCCTCTCTAATGGTTTTCTTTGTCTTTTTTTTCGATTTTTATCGTCTTCTCGCATTTCTTGTATTTGCACACCAGTGAGACTCATTTTAGCGTGTAAGTATTGCTCTTTGTCGCTTTAGATATTTATTGATTTTAACTTCGGTTCAGCACTCTTGCATTTACACTCTCTCGGTTTCGTAAACATAATCCACGCCCTCTGGCGTTATGTTTATAAACTTTTTCCATTCGTTGCAAGTCCCAAGGTGAGAGTAGCGTTTTTGAAATCGGAGAATGAGGCCGACAATAACCCTTCAAATCCGCCTTCTGGAATAAGAAGACCAGTGGCTTAACTAGGAATGTGCTTCGGGGGGAGGGGGGGTTGCCTGGGGTGGTGACACCGCCCCCCAGGGAACGGGGCTCTAGGAAAATTTTTGAAAAATGACATGCCTGGAAATACATTTAACATAATTTTGGCCCTAAAAAATTAACATTAAGCAGATTCAGTTATTAAATTTCAAAACAAGATAATAGTTTTATACAACTTTTTTTATTTTTCTGAGGCTGTGGGGGGGGAATCTATCCCATCATCCCAACTAATAACGCCATAGAAGTCGACCCCTCTTCTCGACGCAGGCTTTCTATCGGAGACATACAATACATAACGAGTGGCTTTCCTATGTCATTTAGTACATTATGATACGAACAAACATTGAAGAAATATTTTTGAATTGTTAAAAAGATATTAATGACGTAGAATCAGGTTTCAGTGAGTCTTTCGTTTGTTTCCCTTTTTAATGTCGGTATAACATTTTCAATTTTGCGGTCTATTGCTAACTTTTCTTCAGACAATTACGTAGCTCATTGAGGACACGTGCGGGTATTCACTCCTGACACGGAGATTTACGATTCTTTATCGATTGCAGCAGTTTAGCTGTCCCACTGCGTAGAATTGTGATTTATTTCATCCCTTCTTCATTGAATAAAATGTCTAAATTTCACGCAATGCCGCTTGTAGTGTGTACACGTTCAAAGAGAGAGTTTATTGTGTTAGCATTGTCAAATACTTGCTTGTATTTCTGTTTGCTAATCTACTAAAACGTTGATTACGATTTAAAAACATAATAACTCAATTCTCAACACTCATACAGAAGTAAAATCTTAGGTAACGTCTGCAACTCGTATTTCCTAACATAATGTACGCACTTGAAACATTGCATCCGAGTGAAGATGTGTGTGTCAGCTGAGACTCTTGAGTTAACCCATGAAGCTTGTTGCATAATTAGCGTCAAAATTATTTAATCGTGGACAGCAAGGTGCCATCGATATTATTTGGAGACGGTAAAAAGGTATTTAATGATCCATCGGCCAGCTTAATGATATCTCTCTCTCCGCACATCATTTGACGTCGAATAATGCGTATGTACTTCAATCACTTTAAGTGATTGATCAGATCACTGAAGAGTTCATTGTTGTTATTAAGAATCGTCGTTTGACTTGAAATATTTTTGACACTTAGGTCAGTACTTAAAATGGAACTAAGCTATCTCCTGGGTTATTTTTATGATAATATGATTTTCAAAAGTAAGCGATTTGAAAGGAAATTCTTTATCGGTAATGTTTCCAACCGCAATGATATGGTCACATCAATACATCTACATAATACCCCGAAAGCCGCCTAAAAGGCGTGTGGCAGAGGGTGTTAGGACACGAGCCGCTTAGAAATAAAAAGGATGTGCTCTAAGGAAATTACGACTAGCATTTATTGAAATCCTTTATGGTTCGGGGGAAAACGAATTCCCATATCCACCCTTTCGGCAAAATATCTCTATTAATTTATCGTTCCTGTCAGATCTGGAAATTTAGTGCGGCTCTAATACTATGTTCTCCGTGTCGCTCTTAAAGATATCCATTCTCAATTGTTCAAGAAATCTAAGCCTAGCGCGCAGCCTCCGGGTCTCCAGCGGCTCCCAGCCTAATTCGTTTAATATCTGCGTAACGCTGTCTGTACCGGATCCCATACGCTTGCTGAATATTCAAGGTGCGGTCAGACGAGTGCGAAATAGCACCTTTTATTTACTCTCTCATCCGAAAATCTTCCCACAATACGCTTGACGCATCCTAATTTCTTCAGGGCTATGCAGCAAATATTTCTTATGTGTTCCCCACGTGAGGTTCGAGGTTATCGTAACTCCCAGGTATTTCACTTCGTCTGTTGCCTTTATGTTAATACCATCCACAGCATAAACATGGTTATAGTTGGACGAGCTCTGCAAAAAATGTACCGTCATGCATTTGCTCAGATTAAGTTCGAGTCCTAACTCTTACTTAGTTCCACAAATCAACGTTTTTTTATAAATCCGATGATAGAATTTCATAGTCGGAGTGATCACTTATTTCGCGATAGATGACAGCGTCGTCAGAAAATAAACGTATTTTACTGCTAATGGGGGAGAAGAGATGATTAATGTATCTAATGAACAACAGGGGGCCCGATCACGCTTCCTTGTGGAAGACGTGATGTAACTTTTACAACATCAGAGCTAATGCCGTGTAGAACTGCTTTTTGTTTACGATATCTGAGAAAGTCGCGTATCCAGTTTACAACTAAGTATTTCGTTTAATCCGTATGACTGTATTTTTATAAAAGTATGTTGAGAGGTACCGTGTCGAAAGCTTTCTTAAAATCTAGAAATAGTGCGTCAACTTGTCTTATCGATTCACGAGATTTTATAACGTCGTGAAGAAAGAGCGCGAGCTGTGTTTCGCATGATCTGCCTTTTCGGAATCCGTGCTGACAGTCATGGAGGAAGTTACGTCTATCCAGAAAGTCATGATATTGCTAACGACGATATGCTCAAGTATAAAGCCTGTAATCGATGTTAATGAAATCGGACGGTAGTTGCCTGGGTCACGTCAGTTTCCCTTTCTGAATATCCGCGTAACGCTTGCAGCTTTCCAGTCTAGCGGTAACTTTTCTTTAGATAGTGACTTCTTAAATATTATCTCTAAGTAAGATGCTATCTGTGGAGCTAACTCCTTGAGGACACGCGAGGGTATTCCCTCCGGACCCGGAGACTTACTCTTCTTAATCGATTGTAGTTGTTTAGTTATCCCATCACGTTGTATAGATATTTCTTCCATCGATTCCTAAGTGTATGAGGTCTAAATTACCTATCAAGGAGTAGTGCAGAGAACTCCAATGAATGGACTCTGTGGGCCCCTAGCTTCGGGCCCCCCCACAACGCTCGCGTATGTAATGAATCGGCCGGCATGCTCTGGGGCGCCAATCGCGTCTCCTCTCTCTCTCTCTCTCTCTCTCTCACGTCCCACGCTTAGGACAAATAAGACGACGAGTTCGTGTGAATCTCCCTCGTGAGAAGAGAAGAGGCTTCGTTTATTCGCATAATGTACGGCAAACGATGCTGTAGCGACGAAAGTCCTCTTTTATATAACCATCTTCTACAACTTAATTTAGCTTGCTTTGTATTGAACCAGTGAATTTGGCAGTCTTTCACGATGGGTAATAGCAGTGTACCTAATGAATTCCCTAACCGTGGTGAAGGAAGAAAGGAATTTTTACGTCCCACGCGGGAATTCGTTATTTCCCCCGCACGACAAAGGACTTTAATAAATGCTAAGCGTAATTTTGTTAAAACATTTCCTTTTTTATGTGAACCCACATAGCAACGAACCTCTCAGAGACGTCTCACTATGATCTCGAATGTCTCGAATATCGCAAATGTCTCAGAGATGTAATCGTGAGCCGTTCAGGAAATTAAAAAAAAAAACTTATTTAAACGCCATCAATGCCTTCCATATTATTTTTTAGTGCAATTGCGCAGTTTTGATTATTAAAATCACGACATTTAATATGGGTTTCTTATTTTCAAAAGGTCATCCATCACAAAAATCCTTGCTAGAAATGATCGAGATAAGTAGGTCACAACTGTATAATTTGCATTTAATTATTTTTTGCCGACATTTTTAAGCATACCAGAGTACAAACTCTTTTGAGACATCTCAGAGACTTATCTGATACGTCTCATGAGACATCTCATAGACCATTTTTTTTGGACATAGTGACATCTCAGAGAAGTCTCAGAGAAGTCTCTGAAGCTCTCAGAATGTCACCGAGACGTAACATGCGATATTCGAGACGTCTCAGAGACGTATCCGAGACGTATTTCTGCTGCGTGGGAATACGGCGGGCGTCCTGACATCCCCCGCCACTCGCCTATTGAGGCAGCTTGCATTGGTGTAGCATTAAATGTAGATGGCCATCATAAAACTTTTACTGTAAAACGACATGTGCGTAGTCGTTAATTTCTATATCAAAGAATTAGCCAAAAACAACCGTTTTTGAGTCCTGAAAACCCCAAATATCCCCAAATTCCCCGGTGGTATTATTCTGGGGGTAATTCCCCAGAACACTGCCCCCCCCCCCATTCGTACAAACTTAGGTCCGCCTCTGGCATCAGGCGTACTTATGTATCACTCCAGGTTTTGGAATAGTGGATCAATTCTCTCCTTTCTTTGCGTTTGGCGCTATGTATTGCAAACAGAAACCAACCGCACAAATAATAAAATTCCACGCACAAAACGAGATAAAAAAATAAACGTGCTTATGGAGAGAAGGATGACCCTCACGGCAAGTTGACTCGAAGCGCGTCACAAGACGGTATTTCGGTATTTGTTAAACTATTAAAATGAAAATAAAGAGGTTTTTCTTCTTCTCATTTCTTTGCTGCGCACCGCTTTTGTAAACACGTTTCATATTAACGCTTCAAAGAGGATGAAACTCAAACTCTCTCTCTCTTACCAAACCAGCATTCACTGAACTACTTAGGATTTAGCGATCTCTGTGAGGAAAAATAAAGAATATTTGTGCTGTGCGCGCGCAACTTCCCCCTCCAACATCCACACTTCCTTCCCTACTTCCCGTCCATGAACCTAAGTGCCACGGTAATAGATACCCCATAGTCAAGAACTCAGTCAAGTGAGATGTGTATCTCTACCCAAACATTGTAATATGATATTTCTTTCTCGATGAATGAATTGGAGCAGCGGCTACTCAGAAACACATGCGGGGATATCGGGTTTCGAACCGGGAACTGGAGACTTTGGGAAGAGTGGACGAGGGAAAAAATGCAATGTCACATGATCCGCAGTGGGCCCTAAAATAGACTGATATGAACTTGAGGTTGCCACCTTAGTCTCTTCTCACGAGGGAGATTCACACGAACTCGTTGTCTTATTTGTCCTAAGCGTGGGACGTGAGAGAGAGGGAGAGAATATAATAGAATATTTTTATTATGCTCTAGGTAAAACCTACGAGAGCAAAAAATGGAAAATACAGGAAATGTTCTACATCTTAATAAAAGGCATTTTAACAAAAATAAGGCATGATGGAGATTATTGCTAGGCTAACAAGTAGTAGATATTTATACAAAAAATGTAAAATATTCAATACTAGTAACACAAAAAATATAAGTTTTAACTTAGTCAGTAATGAACACACACATACATGTACACATTTGTGAAGAGAGCTTTGATAACATCACAACTTTAAGATGATAACTCTAATGAGTTGAGGAGACTGAATTAAGCCCCAGACTTCAAATAGGAGTACAGCCTTCTTTTAAACGACTGAAGTGATTGTGACGTCTTTATATATGGCGGGAGAGAGTTCCAGAATCTAGACGCAGTTGGATGAAATGATTTGAAATATATATTGGTGCGGGCTTGGGGAATTTGAAGGTCAGAAACACGGCGGGTGGAAATTCCAGTAACATTTTTGCGGGGGATGAATAATTCGTACAGGTATGCAGGAGTCTGTTTTTGGAATAAGGAGAACAGATAAGACCCCAGGATATAATCCCTTCGGCAGTGGCGGCTTGCCCATAAGGACTCTCGGACGCCGCCCCTCCCAAATATTTGAAAAAGTAAAAAAAAATAAATATCCATGAATTTATAATTATATATCTAATTAATCAAAGTATTTTTTCAGTCCCTTACATCGAAAGTGTTGGAAAAACACGAAAAGAAATAGCGCGAGAAGTTCGTATTTGTAGCCGTGGGGCGCTGGCCAGAACGTCCCAATCCATCCCCATGCAGTTATATGGAGAGTGGTAGTGGTGGGGGCCGCTGGTGCTATGACGCGTCTAACGTTGTGTCTTATGGAACTCTAGGGACGTCGTCCGAAAATGCGCAGAGCGACGTGTGAGTTGACATCGCTGCGCAGGCCGGCGGGCGTACAATCTGGCGTCTACTTGGTGCTGCCACAGAAAAGGGACCTACGGAATCAGAATGGTCACTGTACTGGGTGTAGTTATACGATTTTAATTTTTAATTACTGGTAGGTATTGCTACAGAAAATAAATTATCCCATTATGCTTGCGTTTTTTTTGGTGTTTGGATTCCGGAACACATAAAATCAACCAGTTAAAGGCCGTATTGATGTAGGAAACTATTCCCGAATATTTGCCACAGTTCTATTATGATTACGAATTTCAAGAACCTTGGGGAAACTAATATTATAATGTTTAGGCCTGAACAATGTATTCATATCTTCCCGATGTTTAGAAATGCGGTACCTATTTTTCAGATAAATTTATCAAAAGACCTGCAGTATTAGGAAAATCAGTTAATATTCCCCACTGATTAATAATTTAAGAAATAGGTGCGTGCGTGATAGGGTGAAGGATTAAACATGATTTTACCCGTAATACATGACTTTAAATGGAGTTATTCAATGACTGTCAAGAAGTTCCGCGTACAATGCACCTTTTGTGTGTAGGGTCATCATTTTTCTAGCCATCCTTGTTCTATTAGTTCATGTTCACCTAATTCCTCAGCGGCAGAGCGGTAGCTGTCTGACGGAAAATGTCCACTTGGGTCTGATTTAAGTGGCTTCGAAGAGTTCATATCAGTGCGGAGATCCTTACAGCTCCTATCTGTGGTTCAGAGTCGTCTTCTTTTACGATCTAGAATTTATATTCTATTATATCATGGCAATGATTTCGAAGACATGGTTATTCCAAGTGCGAACCGTTGGCGTTTCGTGTGTTTACCACATATGAATCTTAGACTCAAGGAGATGGTCCGTGACGTCTGCTTGAATGCCTTTGCTGACCTTAAATTCGTCCCTCAGCTGAATCAGCATTAGTGGACCACGACTTCTATCCCTTGAGTCTTCCTTATAGTAACGGCAAGACTCTCGGAAAGAACGGAGTGAAATGAGTTCAGACATCATTTTTGAGGAGTTAACTGTGCTTAATTGCCGATTAAGAAGTTTCTTAGTGCTGTGTGTACATTCAAGAAGACAATTTTGAATTAAGCAACAGTGCTCGTTTTTGCTATAGCGAAATATAGGGAAAAATTGTCCCCAAATCTGTGTACAGGCACCTTGTTCTTTTTGGTCGTATTTTTCGTCGGCTCATTTTGTGTCGTTCCTTGTTTATTTATAGACTAGTGCCCTTACCATGTGTTCAATCGGAAAGAAATTGTTGTCCGGCGCTGATTTCAACGAACGTGTAATTGATCACTTCGCTGGACAAAAGGAAAGAAGGATGGACTTCTACAATATAACTAAAGGCATGTGAGTATTTCAGATTTTGTTAAAAATGTGTGAGAAATGTTTAATTATTGATTTTAAATCATACTGTATTCAAGAAGCAACGCGTACACCGAAATCAAAGTTTACATCTGCAATAGCAAAGCGCGCGCATTCTAGTAGTGTTTGTTACCTAGTGGAAGTCAGTGACACTCCCCTCCCTCCTCAGGTGTTACAAGTGTCATTGCTACCTAAATCTTTGCAAATGTTGAATAGATTTGACAAATAACGCATTATGATTGCAAAATGAACAACATAAGTGTATTGCGGGCATATCCGCACGAAGAATTTAGGCGCTAAAACCTAAAGTTACGTATTTTCGTTTGTATATGCAAAATATCGCAGCAAATATATTTTTATTCTTCAAGATCATTGATTAGTATAATCACGAGTCCGGACTAAGCCGATCCGTATGACCGAGAGTCTACTGCATTTAGTATTTATTAATCAAGCTTTATTAGGAAAACAAGGTATTTTTGTTGAAATAAACGGAACATATGGCATCACAAAATTTTATTCCTAGATTGCCGTAAAAACTTAATAAAATACACGAAATATTAAAAAACTATGACCCCCGGTGGATTGCGCCCCCCCCAGCATTTGACTCACGAGCCGCCACTGCCCTTCGGCTGTGAAGAGGTAACCAATTCAGATCAGTGCAGTGATCTCCTGAGACCGGGGCCCTCCTTACCATTGTACCACTTACTATTGTTCTCAGGTAACTTGAAAATTTTACTCGACTCCAGTGAAATTTTTTCCGGCTTTAAAACTCCAGGCCCAATCCATTTCTAATCCCTATTCCACTTCCAGTTTTAATTTTTAACATGGGAACTACTTACATGCTTAAAAATGGCATAAATATCCCGTGATTGGTGTCATATTCTTTTGAATTTTGTGCACAATACGAATATTTCAATCCAATCAATACATCTCATCATTTCCACCGAAAGTCATGATTAGACACTTTAGGGCCTAATAGGTGACTCATTTTTTGAAAGTCATGATTAGACACTTTAGGGCCTAATAGGTGACTTATCCTCCTTTGTCCTCCAGAAACTGGGAGCTTTGAAGAAGGTTGGTTGAAAATGGTAAGTTGGAGAAAGTGTGACACACGTTTCTATTGTTCTCCTGTAACTTGATATTTTATTTCAAAGCGTTTATGGTCTTCGTAACACGAAACCTGAGCGGGCAATTAACTGGAGTGCCAGAGGCTTGTTGGGGGACTGCAAAGGGGAGGTATTTTTTTAAATAAGGGGAGGGAAACGTTAGAGGAGTGGACTGGGTGGAGGATAGTGGATTTTGGGAAATGTGGGACGTAGTTACTATTACGGCGCTGAGGTTCTCACGATGGTACTTCCATCTCTTGGCGAAGATTCACACTATGTGCCTGTCGTGTGTAGCCTTAATCTTGTTGCTAAAGATGCGCTGCAGTAGCAGAACCTTACCAACACCTTCAAAAAGTCTCAAAATACAGTTAGGCATGTGAAACACAGCAATCTTGCCAGTGAAAATTTGAAGAAAGAGCAGCGTGAAATGAATAAAACTGAACTCATGTCAATAACTTAAACTAATAATTCGGTGTAGTTAAAGTTAAACCTGAACTCCCCTTTGTTATTTTACTAACATTATACCATCTTATGTTTTCATATACCACAGTATACAGCAAACCTAACGGTTTCCCATACACCAAATGTAGACGTCTACATTAGGTCTACAATTGGTATAAGTCTACACTAAGGACAAATGTCGCTCATTTTTGGTTTACTGGTAACGTATAATTTTGGTCTTCGGTTATACCAAATGTAGACATAAAATTAAAAAAAATTCATATTATACTGCTAATCTAGTAGTAATGTGACGCTTTTCAAGTTAAAATTAATTTATGGAAATTTTTATGACTACCTCCGAAGAATTATCAATTATATCTATTATTAACATAGTATGGCATTTTCAGCAGCAGCATAGCGGTAGGATAACATTTCCAAACTTTGGCCAAGGACATTCACACTATAAATTTCATCTGACTGGTCAGACAAGGCGAGATATCACAGAATGAAGGACTCATAATAGAATACAACTTTGGCAACCACTACATGATGAAAGATTGCAGTGCGGAATGTTTATACCTGGAAAATAGAAGTAGCTAATGAAATAAAATTCAAGTGTGACACTTGAAGAAATTAGGTGGAAGGGAAAAGGAAGAATCGATAAATCAAATAAGTACATGTATGCAATTTGTATTTAAGGTTTCAGAGGGTGTGACAAGTAGGTACATGCAGACGAGAATGAAAAAAATTCAAAAATTAAAATGAAATTGAAAGCCGTTTGAGAAGGGATGTGTTGAGTGTGACTAACAATGAGAGCAAGATTTAGGGAACTTATGGGAATCATAAAAACACCGATCTAGAATAATAGTTGATGTATTTTCCTTGAAATAATAACTGTAGTACAGTTTTTTGAGCTTCACTCATAAAAATTCATTCTCATTCTCATCAGAGGCGATTAGATCACTCACTTCGTCCATTGAAACACTGTTTTCATTAAAACTTCTACTTAATATATTAAATATGCCGCAATCTGAAAAATATCTCTATCTATAGTGATGAAAAGTTTAAAATTCCAGGTAACTGTCTGCTTAAGGCAACGTGATTTTAGGAATGCCAGCTTTATAAAACTTACCAAATGAAGTCAACGGTCTAGTGTGATTGGGGGCCCTCGGCGGGGACTCATTATGGCCGTCCCCGGAAAATTTTAGGTATTTGCATGCCAGGAATGGATTTTGACTCTAATCTGGCTATTAAAAACCGGTTAAAAGTTATGAAAATATTACTATTTTACTGCTTATTAACTGTAATAATGTTTTATGGTTCTATTAATTTCTTATTGAAATTGTTCCATGTAATTGCACTGTAATCTAAAAAATCTCTGAATATCCTATTCGGATAGCCCTTTCAATTAGGTAATCGTCAGGTTCTTGATAATCTCTCACAGTCACAGGCTCAACTTTGTGAAAGTTCATTTCAATGAATAAAAACGAACCAACTTTGTATTAATCCAATACTTTATTTACGCGGTACGACTAGTTTCGACGCAGCGGCGTCATCCTCAGGTACAAAGGTTACCAGCAATCAAACATCCTTATATATCATGTGGTATATGTGGGGGAGGAAGAAGGTGGATGGAAGGGGTGGCTGGGAAATCCGAAGTAGGTGATTGGGCGGTTGGTGAGAGTTGGAGAGGGGCGGGATGAATACAAAGTAACGGAAGGTTGTTGGTGACTAAGGTAATGACGGAGGTGTCCGTAGGAGTTGAGGGAGGGGAAGGATTATGGGTTGTTGGTTTTTCCGTGAGGTTCAGTGAGGCTATTGGGAGGGTGGAAAGGTTTTCAAAAAGGATATCATTAAGAAGGGGACTTTTTTTTATTCATTAAGCGTCAGGTTCTCTTTAACCTGCTAACATCTTTATTTTATTTATTTTCATATGGTATTCCCTCACTTATTATGGTTTAAATAAAGCGACTGATCAAAACGTAGAACTTTATAATTACAAAAAAACTTTGGTTCTAGAAATCTTAGTCTTTTTTGTAACACCTTTCATAATGATGCACTTCACGATAGACGCGAGCGAGCGTTGCGGGGGCCCCCTAAGGCCCTGCCGCCAGACCGCCCCTGGGCCAACACCTTTTCTGTTAGAATCGCAAGAAGACTTATTTCATGTACTTAACTGCTATCACCTCAGGTTTTCTTTGGCGAGGCTATCACAGAAACATAATGAATAAAATCAATCCCTAACAACCAAACAAGGTTTCCGCAACATTTCGTCATCTTCCCCCTCCAGTCCTCACACCCTCCGCCCACCCCTCCCTCCTGAAATATAAAAAAAAGGCAGCAAAAACCAACCCCCGCATTATTCCCTTGAAAAAGAGACCAGCAGTCGGTCGCGAAACGTCGGGGCAATCTCCACTGCGACACGCGGCATACACCCGTATGCCTCTTATTTTTAATTACTTCCATCTTACTTATGAAAACATTTATTTTTTATGCAGGTGAATGACCGTGAGGTTGCTCCACTTAAAAGATTTGCGCTGTAAAAACTTTGCGTTCCTGCCACTTCTTCGCCATCAGAACGAATTTTCAGCTAAGTTCAGTGGCGCCGACTCCATGGGGCCCAAGCCCCCTAAAAAAATTCGTTATCGGTGTGAGGAAAAAATTTCAGGCTTGTCGATTTTCCCCGGAGTGTCCAGATATCGAGATCCGAGTTATCAGGGTTCTAATATTGATCATAATAATCCTCTAAAATGCTTAAAAAACTTATAACTCAATAAGTACTTATAAAATTTCTCGGGGAAAGATCCCCGGTTTGGGCCCCCCAATATTATTTATAAGTTGGCATCCCTGGCTAAGCTGGATTATTAATTATATTAAATGGAAGGTCCAGAAAAATATTGATATGCTATTGGTTCTTAATAAAAAAAATTGGCTTATGTAATTTCTTTAAGTTTTTCGCAT
The DNA here is from genome assembly GCF_921293095.1 of Ischnura elegans. NCBI lineage: Eukaryota > Metazoa > Arthropoda > Insecta > Odonata > Coenagrionidae > Ischnura > Ischnura elegans. The sequence goes on along the minus strand of NC_060248.1, from coordinate 3,437,819 downwards.
AAAGACTCATGATTTTCGAAATTTTAATTTTTGAGTAAGAAGTTATTTTTGCACATTATATCACAAAATATAAATCTACAAAATATATACGACTTTTATGTAATCCATTTTCTCCATCTTTGTACTGTTATAAGCAATACCTCTTTGAGGGGAAAATTCTTTTATAATGTCTCGTTATGAATTGGATTTTTTTTGGAACTGTCAGAAACTCTCGTTAGTCGAGAGTGGAACTGTCGATAGTTTTCCGCCTCCAGCACTCGCATGAATATTTTGCTTTTGAATCGACACGCGCCAACAGCGCGTGTTCCATCTAGCGACGGCCGCGTTGAACTATCCGCCTCCGATGGCCACTGAGCAGTAGGTCGCGTTCCGGCCGCCGGAGAGCGCTTTCCGCTGCGAGGTGAAATTTACTGTTTCCTCCGCGCCGCGTCGCCTACCTCGGGCTTGTTTCCCCTCCACCACTTCCTACGTCAGCGACTCCCCCATCAGCTAGGTACTTCGCTTTGGAATTGTCGCCGTTGGTTGGACGGAGGAAAGTGGACGACCAAGAGAGAGGAAGGAATGAAAGCCTTCGTAGGTACACGCAGTGAGGTTGACGAAGCGGATGTGTGATTTGCCTTCTCATCACTGTGTCTGTGTGGCCTATTACTTTGTGTTTTAACGAGCGAATTCATGTGGTGAAGAACAGTGCGACTTCGTGCGGAGGAGTTTGTGGTTTTCTTTCGTGAATAGTAATCGTGAGGAGGCCCTTCGGAAAGTGTTAGTGTGAGTGAGTGAGTGAGTCAGTGTTGTACGTCTGAGTACCTAAACATTTGTGTTTGTTGTGAGTGCAGTTCTTGTGTGCAGTGCGTGTTGTGTTGGCCACACACGCGCCCACAACGGCACCATTGAAATAAGCCAATTGCAGAAATCGGTCGCCCACACGACCTGGCGTTGCCCCGAGTGATGACAGGTGACGACGTCTGGTCGTCATGAGCACCACGGGTGGAAGCCGAGGCGAAGCCTTGCACAAGGCTTCTTCGAAGGATGAAGAAGGAGGCGAGGAAGATGACGCGGCGACGCACCGCTTCTCCAGAATCAGGGTGAGTCCCTACGGGCTACGAACCCGGACCGTCCTCACATTAAAAAACAACGCGACATTGTGGGACGTATTGAGAATGATATAAAGCATTACCTACATGTAAATATGCAGTATCGTTAATGTTTACTTTTGTACTACGGTGCATGCTTTAGTATTAATTAGAATATCACGCATTAATGTGTCCACAATATGTGCGCTCTTCCTGAAGGCCATTTACGACGTTTGATACAATTTAGTAAATTTAGCCTTTTGGTACAATTTAGTGAAAGCTACCACGGCCAAGGTAGGTAGTTACTTCACAGAATGGTTGCCATTAGCCCCCTCGAACAGGGCAGAGGTGATTTCGAAGGAAACTCTGATGAATATGAGGAAGTGGGAGACATTTTTGACGGAGGCGTTCAGAATTTCATCGCCTGAGTTTCAGGAATGCTCACGATCTTACATACCGGTCTTACACCCCGCCTTCTACTGCCTTCCTGAATATTCTCTCCCTCAGAATTGCCTCTCGTGAGAATATTCATTTCAATCTACGATTTAGGAATCGCAAATTTTGCCCATCTCTTATTTAGGGTTGTTTTTTTGGGAATTAAAGTTTCATCATATGCTGGATTGTTGGGTTGCCATGGCTACCTACTCTTGCGCCCGCTGGTGGTCGCGCGCACCCTAGAAACACGCCCCCTTGCGCCAAGAAAGTTATTGCTCGACTCGGAAACGAAACGAAATCATTGGCACTGCCCTTTTTAATGATGACCGGGCGAAGAAGGCGTTGCTTAGAAATTAGATTTATTTTGGAGGGGGGGGGGATAATTGTTGGTCCAGGGTTGATATGTAGAGGAGGTGAACCTGACGGGGTCTTCATATCTAAGAGGCATGTCTGGGGAGCCAGAGTGCCTATTTTAAGTTCGACGCTTTTAAATTTTGCTTTTATCCTTTAATTGACGAAAATGGCAATTTACTTTATCGACGATATTTTGCGTTCATGAAATGATTACCTACCTTTCATGTTCTCCTAACGGAAATGCATCCGTAAGAGGATATTTATTTCCGCTTCGTTGACTCTCCACGTGTGAATTCGTGGAAAACTTATCGTCATAATAAATAGCGTTCGAAATGTGATATGCCATTTTCACGGCGTCAAAAACCGTACTTCTTTCCAAAAAAAGGCCGGATAAACAAAAATGTCAATGCAAGGACGAGTAGCTGATGATATTGATGAAATAAATAGTGCCCTGGGCTCGCCACGGACCAGAGGGATTATTTATTTGGTTATCAACATTTTTTGACGTTCTACTTCTGTTCCATCTCCTTTGCTTCTTTTGTTTCAGTCGCATTGCAATTTTTTCCTTGAAATTTATTTTATTTCTACGTGTCCTTAGTATCAATTTTTACGTGACCTTTTGCTGAAAAAAGGCACGGTTATTTTTACGTTCGGGAAATAGTAGTTTCACCTATAAATACCGCTATTTTTTGAAGATCTTCTCCATGTGTTGAAACGTGAGTCGACACAACAGCAGGTCGGACTCTTACGAATCCGTAAGCGGAACTTTGTAATGATTGTTTTTTGGTGCCAAGTATTGTCTATTAAAAATTCTGCTGTATTCTTTACGTGAACACTTGAATAAAATGTTGAAGTCCTGCCTTTGCTTTGCGTGTAAAGTAAAAATCGTTTAACGTTCTTCAGTTTATACCAAGAGAGCAGCACGGCCATAGAAAAGGGAGGTGTTTTGAAACCAAACTCTTTGTTCATAGCATCTTAGCCGCAGGTGACGGCTACATATTATAGTCGACGTCCTATTTTTAGACTCGAGAAAGGCATATGATAATGTTGTGCATTTAAACGTTGTAGCCATACGGTATGGATAAATACGCAATAAGTTGGATTAAGGATTTCTTAAAAAAACGAGAACAAAGGTTTGATTGGGAGTTAGCTCGGATACTGTACAAGGTGCCACGGGTGAGTACCTCAAAGAAGTGTTAAAAGACTTGATTTGTTCCTTCTTTACATCAATGGCATTACCAACGCGGTCACGAGCAAAATTCGCCTCATAGCAGATGCTACACATATCTACATCTGCGTAATACACTGCGAGCCGACTCTAGGGTGTTTGGCAGGGGATGTACCAATCACCAGATTGTAACAGGATTCCCACATGCACACCACATATTTCAAAAAACGTAACAAATTATCCTTCCACCTTCATGCAAAGGTAAAACTTACTCAATACGTTTATCTGTCAATAAAGAAAGAACATAAAAAAACATGCTGTTAGAAATAACAAGAAAATTCAGAAACATGCATTCAGGTATACACAAGTTAGTAGGCTACAATTCGGGTCATCTGATCTATTTGTGAGTTCTAACGCAGCCATTATTGTCTCTTATTGATCGTCGAAAAAAAGACATCCTAAATCTGTCTGTTCTATCCGCTATCTCTCTTATTTTATAAATGATCTGATCTGGTGTAGTGTGTTGGTATTCGTAAGATATAGCTAACTTCGTCAGAAAATACACTGCTCTTGAATTTATCTAAAAGGTTTAGTCTATATTTCAATCTATAGTCTGACAGAGATTCCTAACTTAGTTTATCTAAGAGGTCACTTACACTAACAAGACTATCGTAACGACTTTTCGCGTACCTGGCAGCTCTTCTCTGAACGCGTGCTAACTCTGTTATTAAGCCTATTTCATGAGGGTCCCAAACACTGGCAGCGTATTCTAAATGTCCTCTAACGAGGGAAAAGTAGCTAATTTCTCTCACTTTGTCGTCGCACTTTCCTAATATTCTTTTAATGAAACTCATTTTACGATTAGCTTGATCTGTTATTTCCCGAAAATGTTTATTCCACGATAGATCATTATTGAGTCTAACTCCTAGATATTTCAAGGATTCAACTGCCTTTAATTGGGTACCTTGAATGATATAGCTATGTGGTGGGGAGTTATTCTTTTTCCAGAAATTCATTACTACGCATTTTTTCAAATTTAATTCTAACTGCCATGCATCGCACCAAGCTTGGATAGCAGCAAGGTCGTTCGTTAGTTCATCCCTATCTTTACTGGAACTGATTTCCCTGTGAACTACACCGTCTTCTGAAAATAATCGTACATTACTGTGTATTATTTCACCAATGTCGTTTAGATTATAACAATTCTCAGTAAATGCCGTAGGAATGTGGAAGAGAGAATATCTCACTGGGAGTGTACTTCTCAAAGTGAGCTCTCAAGAAGTGTGGGACAGTTGTGGGGGGGGGGGGGGTTTGGGGGGGACTGAAATCAATAGATTACTGCACTGAGCGACCCGATCCGTGAGTTGTCGCGATAAAAAGTGCATCGTTTCCAATAGATATGTTTGGTGCAATAGGACGGGAATCTTCACTAGAGCGTAAAGGCTGAATTTAGTGATTGAATGCGAAGGAGTGTCTTTCTCAGATGAAATGAAAAATGTCCTTCCATGGTAGATGTGACCACGATAAGAAAATAAGGTAAATAGACATCAAAACAGAGTGGTATAGGATGCCATAGAAGTAGGCCTCGTTGTTCTAGCAAGGGTGCCTCCATCAATGTACTTAAATAATGGCAACACTCGCTATGACTACTCATTACATTTACTACTTATTGGAATTACTAACATGCTTTTGACACACCGTTGACATACTTGGCGTATACGAACGCTACGAACACTAATTTTATGTAAAAACGCGTATTTTTTGTTGTAAACGATCGCATTGTAATGGCGGTGTGGTGTGCATGCGGGGATTGTATCGCACTCTCGTGATAATCTGCCAAACGCCCTAGAGGCTGTTACTTCGATGAACAACCAGCGTGTCACTTGAAGGCCAGTTACTCAATTCTTTATGGACAATAATTCTTTTACCTAAAGAAAAAAATGTTTTCCTCCCAAATCTCAATCAAGGGAGTTCATAGGAAACACACCCACCCATTTTTAAAACTTTTTTTCTCAAAATTGATTACAATTAAGGAAAGTGCCGTATTCGGTACATAAGGCATTCCCGCCACAGTTAGGCTTCCCCACGAGGACGGCAACCTGCCAATTTTTTTAAAGATTAAAGTTAAATAATCCTCATTAACTGCCTATTTACAATTGTCAGTCTTACAAGCAAGACATTGGGACATCCCTGTTCAAATTTGATCCTCCATTTTCTATTTCAATGCGCAAAATGGAAAGCATTAATCACTCTACTACTTACTATCAAACATCTGGTGACAGCATTTAAAAATTATTCTAGGAAAAAAAATTTTATTTCCGAAAAGCAAACAACAATATATCCATAATAACCATGTTTGATCTAACCATAATATCCATGCTTGATGAAATATGGTTGCTTAGTAAAATAAATTTGGAGATAGTTTCATATCAAAATCAAACTTATCATAAAATGGATGAGGTATGTGCTCTCATCATTTCAGGACAATATAACTATAACCCGAGTTTTTTCAAGAAATTTAATGACATTTTGGAAAAACTTCATGAAGCACTCTCGGAGTCATCAGGTGACCCTGATTCCAAATCTTCATCGCTGGAGCTTTCACCAGTGTGAGGATCATCGGTATCCTATGGTGGCTCAATCGCATTTTGAACAACATCCCTCCTCCTTTTCCCGTAAAAAGTTACGGGATTCATTTTTTGAAATGCCAGCAGAAAACATCTAACAATGCCATGTATAAATGTTAGAACTTAGCCACATAACTACACTTTACTATCAATTACATAAATACGGTCACATGATGAAATATATTTATGGAATATTAGACATCAGGTTTCGATAGCGATAGTCCTTCATTGCTGTTTTGCCGTAAATTCCCATAAGTAGGGCCGAATCAGTCACTCACCTATTCTTCCTTCAATTTCAAATAATCTGAAACATTAACATGTCATAATTACATATTACATTTTTGAAAATCAAGAGAAGTACAAAATAAATTTATAAACTTACCTAGGGAAGCCAAGAAATAAAAGGAAAGCACAGATCTTCAACGTGTTTTGCTTCTACTTTTTCCAATCGAAGTCGGAGTTCTTCCTTTCCTCGCTTGTTACCTTAAAACTTATTACCGTCGTCGGATGCGAACGTGACGAAAGCGTCACAATGGGCAAATAGTGAAATAACTTAACTGACTACTGAGGCCAAATGATTCTGGATGTACCTATGCGTGACGAATTCTGCACACCTGCCCTGATAGGGTTAATAATCATTACAGTTATAATGGTACACGTCAAAATTCGCTTTCGATTCAATTGCGATTTCTAGGGATTTCGATAATAGTTAATGTGCGTAATATTTCTTTGGCCGTGCGGTGTGCATGTCCTCTGGCATGTTGGTAATTGATCAACCCCTGCCAAACATCCTAGAGGTGGCTCGCAGGGTATTACGTAGATATATTATCAGGGTAGTAGCCTACGTCATCTTTTGCCCGTATAAATTTGTACGAAAACGCGCCAGGAAAGAAATCTCCTCAAAATATAATTATTTTAGAAACTAAAGGTGGAAGTCGACCATTCGTTTGGCTGGCAGCATATATTGGTTTCACCCATGTTAATACCTACAGTTGTTATGAAAATGATAAGAAAGCATGGAGAAAAACATAAACAGTAATGCAAAATAAAGTTTTCCCTTAACATAGTAAACATAAAAAACGAGAAAGGCCCAAACAGTAGAATATCGCGTTACTTCGGATATTATATCGTGTGGTAAATCGATCGCGATATTTTCATTCTCGTTGTCGGGTGCACGTCGTGGTTTTTAGCGGACAACTGTATGTCGTCCGTTGGACACTAAATGTCGAGTTTTCCGTAAGTATGAATACAGCGATGTTTTTGGATATATCTCCCAGAACGTGCGCCGCGATGCCGCTCCTCGACAGGAACAAGTTTCCTCGGGGGCTGACTGACCCCCTGAATTTCCTTCTGCGGGCGTCCTTCGTGGAGGGGGGGGGGGGGGGTTGGTTTCTTCCGTTACACAGCGCTCCCGCTCCTCACTTGTTTGGCGTTCCGCAAGACGACCTCTTCTTCATTTCGCCTCGTCGTGGTGCCTACTTCTAAATCACTCCCTCTGCTCCCCGAATGAACAACAGTTGTCGCGAGCGGTGCGCATTGCTCTCTGCACGCCCTCCCTCCGACTCCTCCTCTTCCGAATTCACGCCATCGCATTGAAATGTTCTCTCTGTGTGGGTACTAATACTGCACTCTTCTCCACTCTTTCCTGCTGTTCAAATAAAAATACCGAAGATAATTATTATTCAGATGCAAGTGAATGTGGTCGTATTTAACGAATCTGAAAATATCTCAATCTTGTATGATGTGAGACACGCTGTGTTGGAAGGTCTTATTAATAGTAAGAGTAGACATTGTAATATTACCAATATTTTAAGACATCGGGTTTCGTTGCTGCAAACAACATTATCAAGTGCAACAGAAGTGAGTTCTTCCTTATGTAGCCCTCGGTGCTCGATGGGGAGGGGTGGGGTGGAGGAATAGGGTTTGGGGGTCGAGAAGTGGGGATATTGAGGGTTGTGGGAGAAAGGGTCGTATTTTAGGCTTTCAGAAGAGAAGCAGGGTGTGTGTGGGGGGGGGGGGGGTGGGTGAGGGTACCACGCGGTCTTCACTGTCTTCTTTAGCGTTGTGGTCGTCCGGATGGAGTCCTCGTCCAGGTGATCTTCTTCCCTCCTGGGTGGTTGATCCCGTGTCCTTATTCCATTGCTCTTCTGTGGTGTGAATGTACAGCGTTTGGGTGAGGTTTTGTGGGAAGGGTTGGTGCAAAATTTAAAATCCTTTGGATTCCAATGAATTTTTTCGGGGTCCACGGGGACGGTTGGGAATCTAGGGTCCAACTTCACATGTGTGGAGAAATGGGGTCTGCGGAGAGGGGCTTTTTTACGCTCCGTGGAAAAAAATGTTATTTTATGTATGTCTTGGGTCTTGAAATTTTATTAAACCACTAATGGTGAGAGTGAATGAAAACAACAAACAAATTTGTTAAAACGAAGCGCTATGTGTCAAAATAGTACTCAGTGGAAATATTGCACTGCCAATTTTACTAAGAATCTGAAAACGTCAAGATGCTATCAAAGGAGCGAATAAAACTCGGGCGCTAACCCTTTTCTACTTTGTGTCCGCAATTTACAGTTCGGTATTCTGTCGTTCGTCGCAGCTCTAGGCAATGAGTGACGTCGTAAGGAAAGAAAGAAAGCGATGCGCACACTTCGTCGCTGGGTGCTGTTTATGCCCTGCGGTACAAGTGTCGACTGTTACGCCCGTAGTGTGTTGCGGAGAATATGTATGTATGTAGTGAGCCTCAGGGTGTTAGCGACGGGGTCCTCAGTGCTCTTAATATGATACATTGCTAAGTATCCTTATGGCGTGAGTGGCAGAGGGTGACATGCTTCGCCTGTGGATACTTGCACCGTAATAGGGAACTTGCATACATTTCAGAAACAGTTGTGAGCTCCAAAATCATGTAGAAATACATGTTTGCGTTTCACAGTGAAAAGGTTTTATTACTTTTTGATGTCGTTAGCGATATTTTATTCATTAAAGTTCAAGAGAATTTTCAAATACGAGTGGGACTCGAAAACGCCCGATGATTGGCTAGCGGCAAATTGACGTCATAGTTCAGTACGAGGAGGCGAAGGAAGCAGCATAGGTATTTGGACACAAGCGACGGCTTGGTTGTGAGCAGTTGTGAGGCATTTCTTAGTTCCAGTACAGTGAGTCCTCGTTTAACGTTCCTGAAAAATGTGACGATAAACGAAATGACGTTATTCGAAACATATATCCTATAAGAAACAATGTTAAAAGTGAATATCGGCTTCTATACGCGAAAAAAAATTAGCGTATCATATCTGGGGCATTTTTTACGATGGGAATTCGATATGGTGGTCGCCCGGGCAACATCGTCGCAATTAAAGGATCCAACCGATGTGCATCTGAAATGTTTTATAGTTCATAACAAAGTGAGACTTGCGTATAACATTGGCGAAAGCGTATACTCATGTGAAATGTGTATTCTTTTGGCAGTCCGGTAGAGAGTCTTACGGTGAACTTATTTCCACCTCGAAGCTGTCGATGATTCTTTCAACTTAAAAATACCTTGCCTGGAGGGCGACAGGAAGCTCTGAGGAAGCCAGACTATTAATGTTTCAATTTAGTAGCGATAATATAGACGAACTTCCAACACAATCTACCATCTTGTAACTCAAAACCCCGAAACCACTTCCTATTCTGCAGAAAGAATCGGTCAATCGCATTTCGATTAATATAATAAATACAACGTCTTCAGGTGTTAATATAAGTTACTTTTGTAATTAGAAGGCCTTCCTAAAGTAACATTAAAATTTTAATATTTTCCAAACAGAGTCTTTAATACATTTTGGGAGCTTTTCTCACGATATATCTGAAACCTACTCTAAAGGCGAGCTCATCGTCATTGCGATCGGTTGTCACTTAAAAATTCCGTATCGGAAATCCTAGAGGGATGACCTTCGACGATGACCATGATCACCTGCACTCTCACTATCACTGGAACCCGTGGTGAAAATATCATCCCAATCCAATTTCTATTTGGTTAAAACTGGGAAAGAGCAACATAGAACTGCACATTCTTTGGACAACTTTGGGTTTGACTTTCCCTCAAACATCCCATTTCCCCTGTGGTGCACATCAGTCCTATCTTTATACGATAGCCTAACAACCTTTAAATGGATCCTAGGTTTATCCTGACAACCAACTAAATGGAAATTGCTGATCCACACGTCTTCCTCTATCTCCACAGTTTCCAAATCAAGGGCCGCGGAACATTCCTCATTGTGACTCAACTTTTTCTGAAAAGCAAGCCGGCGTAGAATAAAATCAAAGAATGCTGCGATTCATTTTTTGTGACCACCTCTGGATTCCATTCTTTTTCCATCTACAACTTCCTTTATCTTTGGGACAAGACGATGTTTAAATATTTTCATTAATTTATAACAAAATATAAGTTCTAAAAATACCCAAAAGCCATTTTATTAATCCGCACTGACGAGTGTAAATTAATGTGGAAGATGAATGCTGTAGACGTAGTAGTTTTCCTTAGGTTGAGTTGCAAAGTTCATGAAGTTGACAAAACGGCTAATTTTTCGGTGCGCGGAGTCATTTATATTGCACTGGCCGTGTCTATACATTTTTCAATTTTTTTGTAATAAAATAAATCAGAATTTAGGATAAAATTTCCTTTAAAATGATATATAGTTCATTATTATAGCATGCAGTGAAGCCAGGGTATAAATTTGCAAAGTACTGCGGCACATCATTTTGACGCCGACAGTAGAAGAAAACGCTGTCTTCTTGGCTGGCACTCGAATGCATGAGGATCAACGTTGCTCTGTATTTTCATATTTCCTCTCTTGATTTTAAACATCATGGAATTTTCTATGTCCTTCCGTAACTGAAATTGAACAAGTGCCATAAATAATTTGAGTCCATCATAACCATCGAGAAACACCTATCTCGATTTTTGTTGTGAAGTTGAGTTTTTATTCTACGGCGGCCGAATTATCGAAAAATCTCAGTTTCAAGTTATTCAGTCAATTAAATATCGAAATATTATTTATATTAAAGTTATCTTCGCTCACATAGCGCACGGGTTTATCATTCCGATTATTATACTCCTATTTTTCCGTAACGCTTATCCCGACAGACGGCATGCATCGAGGCTTTTCTTCTAATTTCCTCCGTGGGAATGCAGACGAAAATTTTTTCTGGGGTGTTATTGCACAGAGGAACAATGCACCACTTGTAATTTTTCCTTATTTCACCCACGTTCTCCTTTAAACGCAACGTGGCTCTTCCAAACCTGCAGTTACTGGGCTTGGATCTTGGACTCGTACTGAACTATGACGTCACAGCCAAAGATTAGTGGGGGCGGTATTTTTTAGCCCGCGAAACTCGGGCGACTTTTGGGAGTCATTTTCTAGGGTATAAACTGAATTTTAAGCGGAAAAAAGTATATTGCGGTACTAAGTGTTTACTGTAGTATATCAGCATACTGTTTATAAAAAGTATGCAATTTCCCTATTGCATCACCTCTCACCTGGAACGCGACACTCAAACCCAGGTGGGCATGCAAGGAAGCTACGAAAGCATCGACCATTAAATTCTTCTGGGCTTATTATTGCCTTGCAATGACTTAAAATAGCTCATAACATTAAGCTGGAGACCCGATTGTCCGATTCGCTTTGACTTTCGCCGTTTCACCTGAAGAATGAAGGTGGACTTAACATTCGATGCGCCCGGTCGGTAGATAAACCACGTTCGCCTCTGTCAGACACTTGACGTGATAATTTGGAGCTTATTTGTCTGTGTTGTGGGGGTAGTGTGTTGTTTTTGTTTTTTGCAGAAACGTAAGGATTAATCGGAAAACACATTTTTCAAAACACCTCTTTCGGACTAACACTTGTAATAGATAAAGTATTTTTTTAAAATTAAATAACAATAATTATATTGTCTATTTATTTTTTCCATCAAATTTCTTTTATTTCATTTTTTGTCGCAATAATCAATTTTTATTCTTTTTCTCTTTCAATTTATTTCGATATTAATCGAGTTCAATTTATTCTCTATTTTTCTCATATACTTGAAATTATTTAACAAATAGATAGACACATGTAAGATAAGGCGTTTTCCTTATTAAAAAAATCAATAAGTGTCACAATGGGAGGCGATTTCAACTTTCCTTGGATGGATAGGGTGGGGGGCAGCAAATTTCTTGAAAAGTGGTCGACAAGACAATGTCGATTCAAACTTTCTGTTCAAAGTCTTTGATTCAACTAGTAGGCACACCAGCCAGAGGAAATTACATTCTAGTCCTGTGAGCAGCAAACGTTCTTAAATGCGTCATCAAAGTTGAGAGGATAGGTGGTATGCTATGAGGAAGTGAGGGGAATTGTCTTTGAATGTAAGCCCTCGTCCAAAAAGGAGGTCCATGAAGCCAACTTTGAAGGCTTGGCACATCGCATCATTTGATAGTTTCTCAATGTATCGTAACATGGGGGCTAAGGATGCATCTAAGATATTTGTTAGCTTAACGAGAAAGGTCGTTGATAAAACAATGCCTAGTAAACTTAAAGCCTTGAATTCAGAATCCGAATGTTACAGCGGAAAAGTGCTTAGATCTTAAAAACCACACAATCATCGTATGATATAGCTAACTTCGTTAGAAAAGACACTTTCCTTCATGATATGTTTAATCTATTCTACGGTCTACGATCTGATGTGATTGCCATCCGAGTGTCTCTAAAGGCCTGTTTACACGGTACATTATCACGCACAAGTTAATCTACGTTTGCGTGAAAGATTTTTGTGGACCGGAACGGATCATGTACGAATGCATGAACCAAATTAGAACAGGTTCAATTTTCTGTGCTTGCATTCGCCCAAGTTGAGTATTTTACACGGTGCATTTTGGTGTTCAATCACGCGTTCATACAATTAGACATTGACCCGTACGTGTTAATATACCGTGTAACTAGGTCTTAAGAGGTCAGTAACACTAACAAGACTTTTCACGTACCAGGCGGCTCTTCTTTGCTCGCGTTCTAACTCAATTTTTAAGCCTATAACTTTCAGAAGGGTCCCAAACACTGGCAGTACATTCTAAATAGGGTCTTACGGGGGAGAAGTAGCTAATTTCTCACACTTTTTCGTTGCAATTTCTTAGTATTTTTTTAACAGGACACAATTTTTCGATTAGCTTGATTTGTTATTTCGCAAATATGTTTATTCCGCATTAGATCATGATTGAGTCTAACTCCTAAATTTTTTACGGATTCTGCAGCTACGCTACGCTACGGAATAAGGCGGCATACATTGATTACGTGAGGAATTTTATTTACGTGAGGGTAGTCTTAAATACTTGTCATAGCTAATTTCAAATAAAAATAGCTAAGCAATGAGTAACAAATACTACGGAATGAAGCATAGATTATCGTATTTACGCTGAAAATTGGCATTTTGAATAATCTCACGTGAGATTAAAGGGAGTGGAGGGTGGATACCGGGGGAGGTCAAAAATCGGCAAGATCACCTAATCACGTGATTAATGGACGTATCCCTTAAGACGCATCCCTTCGTCCTGTGGCCATTTGTCCTCCTGTCGTATTCCCGTCTGCTTTAGCGTTCTCTTCGGATGGACTGGAAGGAATTTCATCCCAAATTTCGAGGCAAAAGTTATCGCTTGCTCGGCAGAAATTCCTTCATCCACGAGCACTCACTGTAGACATCGAATTATAATTATGCATTCGCATCGAGAGCCTTCCCTTCGATGCGTAGGTACGTGATATCTCAGTTTATAGCATTCTCGTAAGTGAGTGACATGCTTATTATTTTTCGTTGTCCTTGGCGACGTTGGCATTCTGCGGGAACCTGTTTGCTCGGCGCGAAGGGTGTTTTGGTCGTCGGGCGTTGTTGCCAAATGGTCGCCGCTGCTGCGGCCATGGCGGCGGCGCTGCTGGCAGGATGACCCTATTCACACCCTCCCGATCAGCTGACTCTTTTTCGTAAGCTCGCTCTCTCTCTCTCTATTCACCTCCAGACTTCTGCTTATTTTACGTAATGTTGCGTGTCTTATCGTGGCTCTGAGCAACTCGAGGGTCGCATACAATTCCTATCAGCCCGCTGCGCTCGCGCACTAGGCGCATTGATATTAGTTCCTGTAAATTCTCGACACTTGGTGCGTACACTGGATGACCTTTGCTTTTTGGCTCTTACCTTTGATGAAAAAGTGATGCCACTGTTTGTAAGCCGATGGTTTGATTTATCGGTACCATTGAGTAGTTCCCTCGAAATAGATTTGTTTTTGAAATGTTCTGACACATTTTTTTTAAGCTAGAGCGTTTTTTGGTTAAGATGTGTGAAGCACGTTAATGCCTTCCCCTTGCCACCTTTACATGAGTGAGTGTGCTTATCATGAGTGGAGATTTTGCTGATGGGAGGGTTCTGCTGGAGGGGTTGAACGGTGGTACATATGAGGGCAGGGGCGGATCCAGGATTTTTTTCTGGGAGGGGCACAAGCAAGGCCGTATCCAGGATTTTGTTTTGGGTGGGGCACAAGGATACCTCGTAATACAAAACGAATGCAATGATAATGGGACCGTATTAAATATCATGCATATTTTTGAGGGTCTGGGGGGGGGGGGCACGTGCCCCCGTGCCCCCCCCCTGGATCCGCCTATGTATGAGGGCCAACTCGAGCCAAGGATGGTTGCTGACCGTCATTATAATTAGGTGCATGAGGGTCGTTGGTGGTAGACGAGGGATTTTTCCGCTCCGCAACTTGATGTGTCTTCGTGAACCAGCCTATCACGTAGTGAATGCCTCAGCATATACCCTGCGAGCCTCCTCTAGGGTGTTTGGCAGGGGATGATCTCTTACCAGCACGCGAGATGCACAGCCCGCAGTCATAAAAGTATTACGCATGCTAACAAATTATGCATCCACCTTCATGCAAACGTAAAACTTGCCAGTTGATCATTTAGATTACCTGCCAATGAAGCTAGAAAACGCAAAAAATGCTGTTAGAAATAATAAGATAATTCAGAAACATGCATTAAGGTATGCATAAGTTAGTAGGCTACCCTACCAGTCATGTAATCTCTTTGTGAGTTCTGACGCGGCCGTTGAAGTCTCCTATTGATCGTGGAAAAAAGACATTCTAAATCTGTCTGTTCTACCGTCTATTTCTATTATTTTATTCATATGATCTGATCTTCCGTAGTATGTTGGCGTTCGAAGATATGGCTAACTTCGTTAGAAAGAATTTATCTAAAAGGTTTAGTGTATATTTCAATCTATGGTCTGACAGAGATTCCCAACCTAGTTTACCTAAGAGGTCAGTTACAAGAGGGTAGTTTCCTTAAAATTAAGAAAACGAAAGGCATTGATTGCGATTCGTTACCCACCATTAGTGTATTCATAATATACAAATTATTTGGTTTAACAAATCCCAGTTTTGACGAATGTAAATAGTCAATTTTATCCTCATTTGAAAAAGGCCAGATTGGCACCCATGCGATGCCACTTCACGTGACGTCACAGGGACCTAGTTTCTATACGAGTAGCTAGGAGTTTTACATTGTCTGAGATTACCAATGCATGCATGAGGCACAGAGCTCAGGGAAACATCTCTTAATAATCACCCATTAAATTGCCTATGGTCGGAAAGTTTCCTTCGCCAAGCCATTTTAGCCAAGCGCTACCTTTTAGCTGGGTACCCTGCTACCTGCTAGCATCCTGCGTTGTATCAGCGCTCAAGGCCTCGCATCAATGTGGCATCACACGGCGGCAGCCGGAACCAGAATGATGTCACGAGGGGCTTTTCCCAGCATTCATACTTAGCGGTCGCGTTTTCGCGCGCTAGAATTTTTTTCACTTTTCATTTTATCGCGAAAACTAGATATCGTCATTCAAAAATGTAAAAATGTGAATTACGTACTCCAGGAGTAATATTCTTTCGATAGAGGCAATGATAGGAATAATAGGAAACCACCCAATTATTACAAGACTATATTAACGAACGTAACTGCCTTGCTCTAGTTATCCGTGACGTTTGAGGCGATGTCACGCGGCGACATGATCTTCGCCTTTCCCTGGTTGGAGAAAGGGAGCGACAGGTGGCCAAGTGAGTGAGCAGGGGCAATAATAGGCTTGTGTCCTTTGTTGCATTGGGTCTGTTTGTCTCCTTTGTTTGTCAGGTGCACTGCAGGTGGTTGGGGAGTGGCCCTTTGTGCGTGCCATAGGGGTCTATGGTGCGTACCTTTGTGATCTGCCCTCGGGCCTTCCAGGGGGGGGGGCCTTAGTGGCGACTCGTTCGGCGGGAAACGAAAAGAGGGCTCCTCAAATTCCATTTGTACTCCTTGAAGGAGTAGGAATGGAATTTTTCTTCCTTGACTTGAAGAAGCAGACAATGGCCGTAGTTTTCAATTACGTATTAATCTACATCTACATAATACCCTGCGAGCCTTCTCTAGGGTGTTTGGCAGGGGGTGATCAAACACTAGCATGCATTTGGACTCCCACATGCACACCACACCGTCCAAAAAACGTCCCGTATACTAACAAAATATACTACTATATGCTGTTAGAAATAATAATTGAATTAAGAAACATGCATTAATTTTTACATAGGTTAGTAGGCTACACAAAGTCATGTAATGTATTTACGAGTTATATCGCTGCCGTTATAATCTCTTATTGATCGTGGAAAAAATGACATTCTGAATCTGTCTGTTCTACCGTCTATCTCTCTTATTTTATTTATATGATCTGATCTTCCGTAGTATGTTGGCGTCCGTAAGATATGGTTAACTTCGTTAGAAAAGACAGTGCTCTTGAATTTATCCAAAAGGTTTAGTCTATTTTTCAATCTACGGTCCGACAGAGATTCCCATCCGAGTTTATCTCAGAGGTCAGTTACACTAACAAGACTATCGTAACGACCTTTCACATACCAGGCAGCTCTTCTTTGCACGCGTTCTAACTCTGTTATTAAACCTTTTTCATGAGGGTCCCAAACACTGGCAGCGTATTCAAAATTAATGATGAAAAACATGCTCAGAAATGTGTTTTATTTCCATCATCGATGTTAAGGTGGATAGTTTTTCATTAGTAACTTTATTAGATGCTAATGTTCTGATGTAATATAAAAGTAATCACTCGCATATTTTTTAAATGTGTATGATTGTATGAAACTATACGCAGTCGTCTATTGTATTTCTACTTTCCAAATCAAAGGGAAATGCGTAACTACGTACTATAAGTACGTAGATTTATTTGGGTGCGAAAAGTTTGAAAGTTCTAGTACCGGTGTACAATTTTTGTGGGATATTGCTGGCTCCAGCGTAGAAGTGAGTCATTCCTTAATTTTCAGTTCGTGGAGAAAACCTCAACGCGTGCGTTGCCGCAACGGATCTTAGAGAAAATTGTGCGACTTCTTCGAAATAGTTACCTATGTTAAGTCTTTACTTTGTCTTGAAGGAGTTGCATTTCTCCGCAGTTTGACAGTTTTAAAATGGATGTACGTGCGCTTAAATTACATTTCCCAAATATAATAATGTAAAAACTAAGCTCTCGAAAGTAAAAACGGTGTTTCAGGTCTAGACACGAAGCAGATGGAGTGTACGCAAAAACGCCGACTACGTACTATCTGTAAAGAGAAGCGTGACATCGTAGTTTGAGGGTCGTCCAACGAAGCGACCAATTCCATTTTCTAAGCCGTTTTATACGATTATTTTCTGTATTACGTATAATTTTTACCATGAATAGGGTGTTGTTATGTGGAAGACGAGGTTGAGATTACCAAATGTACACCTGCCGACGCATATTCAAAAGAGAAGTTTTATTATCGACCGTAGCGCAAACAATTTACCGCTGATTGTGAAAAAAGCTGATGGTTTTACATTAGCCTTAGAAGCTTAGTGTACATCGTCTTTGACTCCGTAGACGACAACGGGACGTGGAGTTGCCTAACCAAGAAAATTCATTCCAAGAATCAGTACCTTCACGTCATAGTTGACCTGTCAATACCGTTGTGATTGTGTATACTTAGGTAATATTCTCAATTAGTTCATCTTACGATCCACTCCACGCTTCTTTACGCGACGATGCCAATCATACACCAAAGGCCTTCTGCGGGATTGACAAGGGAAACATTATCGCGATAATTTAGAAAAAGGCATGGCGAGACAGAAAGAAAGAGAGAGAGGGTAGCGTCATTAGTTCCTGTCTCTCTTTCTCAACATGATGAATGTAACGATTTTGAAAATAGCCCGCGCATATTTTTTTTTGCATTTTCTTCATTATTACCCGATTTTTTAAAATTTGATTTATTTCCTTTTTTTATGTCTTAAACATTTTTTCCATTTTTCGTGGACAATAAACAGCATAGTACCATTTCAGTCAATTTGCTAACACTAGAAGAAGGAAAGACATAGGATAGGCTCATAGAAGAGTTACGTGATGAGGCAGTATGTATGTAAAAAGAACCGTTGGATCATAGTTCAAAAGTCTGTAAGAAGTGTATTATTTGTTGCCCCGATCCTGGAATTAAATATTTTCACTGCTTAGTTGACTGGTAAATTGGTGAATGGAAACGGAGCTTTTGCGGGCGTCATGCCTTTGAGGGAGATTGAGAAGGATCTATTTTGAAAGGTTTCCAGTTTATTTCTTATTGTTTTGCTATGAGCAAAGATTTCACAGCCGTGAAGAAGGGAAGGTCGGACGTTTGATGGGTACAAACTCTGGACCCTAGATCTGTTAGGCGTTGGAGAGGAAGGGGACCAAAGAGAGAGAATTGCTTGCCTTGACTTAATGCTTTGGATAATTTGGATTCATAATATACAAATTATTTGGTTTAACAAATCCCAGTTTTGACGAATGTTAATAGTCAATTTTATCCTCATTTGAAAAAGGCCAGATTGGCGCCCATGCGATGCCACTCCACGTGACGTCACAGGGACCTAGTTTCTATACGAGTAGATAGGAGTTTTACATCGTCTGAGATTACCGATGCATGCATGAGGCACAGAGCTCAGGGAAACATCTCTTAATAATCACCCATTAAAATTGCCTGTGGTCGGAAAGTTTCCTTCGTTTGATAAGGTATTAACATTCCTTATTTTAGCCAAGCGCTACCTTTTAGCTGGGTACCCTACTACCTGCTAGCATCCTGCGTCGTATCAGCGCTCATAGCCTCGCATCAATGTGGCATCACACGACGGCAGCCGGAACCAGAATGATGTCACACGGGCTTTTCCCAGCATGCATACTTAGCGGTCGCGTTTTCGCGCGCTTGAAAATTTTCACTTTTCATTTAATCGCGAAAAATAGATATCGTCATTTAAAAATCTATAAGTGTGAAATACGTATTCCAGGAGTAATAATCTTTCGATAGAGGCAATAATAGGAATAATAGGAAACCACACTATTGCCGAATTGGATGGATGAAGCAGATACTTTGTGGAGATCCATTATGAGATATGAAGTGAAACACTTTGCACTTTCCACATAAAAATTTATTACACTAGAGTCGACATGTTTCGCTGCAGTGCAGCATTGATACAAATATTGATTGATAAAAATAATGAATGCCGGAGGAAGGGACTTTCATTTGGTTATAAATTATACCTTTGTGACACACTCCACGCACCGTCAAGGAATACCGCGTCCATCGACAGTCTGCAATTGATGCTATGACATATTTTCTCCACCAGTCGGAGAATCTGGTTAAGAGCGGACATTATTCGTCGAAATCAAAGGTGATCAGGCCGGATGATATTGTTATCGGTAGAAAATGATTCAAGCCGGCGAAGAGCAAGAATGTCAAGAATTTCAGACAGTTTTAAAAGAAGAGAAATAGGGCAACCTTTTCGGGTCTTTACCAGGTTTAGGAAGAATAATGACTTTAATTTGTTTCCAGGGAAATATGGAAAATAATATCAGTGAAGGAGGAAAAGGATGTACACAGCATCCCATTCCTTCTCCACTCGCGTCACATTCCTTGATTTAGACATTTTTCTCACTAATAGTAAATGTAACACCTCTGTACACTTAAAAAGCACCAATAAATAGCAATATTTGCACTTCAATAGCTGTCATCCGGCATATACCAAACGCTCCCTCCCTTTCTCTCTTTCCATCCGTGGTCACAGAATACAAATGCAATCATCCGGACTCCCTAAATAGCTTTCTTTCTAATTTACACCATGCTCTCCGGAGAAGGGGTTACCCGGAATTCCTCCTCCGAAACTAGATCCGAAAAAAACCGTATGTCCCGAAACAACCAGGCGGGGACATTTCCTCACAGTTTCTTTCCCTTTGCACGAACTATTTTCCGGGCGTGGACGTACTGCGTAGGACCCTAAAGGACCTTTTCCCCATCCTCTCAGACAACACAACCACTTCCAGATTTTTCCCGCGATGCCCTTCACTCATCTTCAAAAGACCACCAAATCTGGCCAGCGTTTTAAAAACAACAAAACCGCTGTCCAAACATAATTTATCTATTAAACCACAGCCCTCACCCTGCAACCGTGCAAGATGCAAAACTTGTCGCATCCTCATTACCAAACCCCATTAGCAAACCTGCGCGACGAAAAACATTGTATTTTTACTGCTGTGCCAGAAATGCCCAGCTTTTTACATCGGCCTATCCACCACTCCCCCGTGCATTCGGATGAACGGGCATCGCTCTTCTTGCAATAGCGTTTCTTCTCTTTTTGCTTCCCTTCCAGTTGCCGTACATGCTTCATCCCACAACGCTCTAGAGATCCCTTCTTTTATTTTTCGTTTATTTTGCAACGTTTTTTTTAAACTTACTTTCGTGTCTGTCTGTTTGTTACGGTGGAATTTTGTAACTCAATTTTAACACATTTAACGACTAGCTAGAGCATTGAAACCTTATATCTAGCTCAGAACTGGATGACAATGCAATTTACTTACTCTTTTACCACGATCGGAAGAGCGTTTCGTGTAATATTTAGGAATAAAAATTAAATCTGGAGTTCCAAAAATGGTCACCAAAATGCAGGCGCTGCAGTCATTACAGCTGTATTTTACTAATTTTAGAACGTAGTAATTACAACAACATCCGCCGTAGTCTAGTTGTTGTAACGTGCGACTGCTGTGCGGGGGAATCCCGGGTCGAGACTCTTGGAAAAATTTTTATAATATCAGCTCGAGTTGACACTTCACTAAGTACCGTGTTTGTAAACAAATCTCCAAGCAATTGTTGACAATCGGTAATGTCCGTGTTCCTGTAAACGAATCGAGCAGTTTGATTTCACCTCCTCGGAATGTTTGCAAATTAGTTTCATCGGAAGGTGAGCTTATCAAAGCAGTGTGCCCGAATATGATTGATCGCCATTAAATCACAAATGGTTGATAGAGTGAGCAATTTTGACGGCCTAGCACGAAGTTGTGGATGAGTCAAACTAGGTAAATCAGGATCATATAGTTGGTACTCTGCATGGATTCAAATATTTTACTGTATAATAAACGAAGACGAAGTCACCAACCATCTATCTGAATAAAAATCCTTGGACGTACCTGGCTTACCACGGCACGATTTACAGCTAAAGGTAGGCTCTGTGTTCATTATCTTTCGAAACCTAAACCAACCAAAACTATCCAACGGAACGTGTTTGGTGATAATTAATGTGATTCACACGACTACTCAAAAGAAAATTCAAAGAAGAGGAAGTTCTCATTCCGAAGATTCCATAATTTCAACTTATATGCTCCCTTGAGGTTAAAAGAATTCCAGTTCGTGTTGCATTCGTGATGATGATTAACAAATCACAAGGCCAATCTTTCTGTCTTTGTGCTCATATGCTCATGAATAACCCAAGATTTTATATGTAGTGTGTTCACGTGTAGGTAAACCATCCGCTTAATCTCTTTCTTTGCTTCGCTATATTTATTTCGATTCATCCGCTTTATCTTGCACCTGATAAATAAACAAAAACTGTCAAATATCAGAAAGTGGTTAACTCAAGAGATGAAAAGTTGAATGTGGATGTGTCGTGGTATGTTTACGCAGTGCACTTCCCCGAACCGAGTTGTAACTAGCGTGCCACGAGTATATGGCATATTGGCTGTACTAAGCTACCACTTAGCTACAGCAGTTTTCAAGATAGTATTGTTGAGGAAAGATGTTGCTTTTTAAGACCAAATTCGTCAACTCACTGGTTTAAAACGGAATATCATCGAAACATTAAAAAAAACCTGAAGGCATAAAATCGCTATTAATATTTTATTGGAAAGAAAAAAATTCTTCTATAATATTATACATTAAAAATATAAAAACAACGTTTTTCTCGCCTACTAAAAAGAAGAAAATTAATTTCTCTGTCAATATCTGAGTCTCGATATGAAATGTTACTCAAATGGTGACATACTACTTTATGACAATCATTGCGATCAAAACGAAAAATGTTGTGCGCATGTAAGGTTATATTTGTTTTCAATAAATATGAATTTGGATTATTATCATTTACAGTCATCACTAAATGTAACCTTACATGCGCGCAACGTTTGTCGTTTTGGTCGTAATGGTTGTCATAAAGTATGTCACCATTTCAGTAACAATTCATATCGAGACTGGGATATGGACAGAGAAATTAATTTTCCTCTTTTTAGTCGGCGAGAAAAATGTTGTTTTTACATTTTTAAATTTATTTCCTTTATTACTAAGTGTTTCTTTGTGGGGCAATAAGAAGTTTTATTTGGCCATGCGTGCATGTGATCATGAAATGAACGATGAAATTTTCCTCCGAGGTAAATAGTTCACGGCGCAAGAGCTCTCGCCTTGTGATGCGAGTGATTGTTCTGCCCCCCCTTACTGACGAATGGCGGACCGTATCTCCTCCGACTCCGGCACGCGTGCCTTTTTTTCGCCTTCGAAGCACGTCTCCCTGCATTCCCTGGGGCACTCGAGGTACCTATGCTTGGGGGAGGATCACGCGTGACAATCCGCGCGACACGCGTCGCTTGCGTGACACAGTCAGGAATCACAGGAGTTAAGAGGTGGGCGGTTGAGGTACCGAGGCGTGTACCTATGTTGCCATTCTGCTGCTCTGGCTAGTTTCCACACAAATAACTAAATAAGAAACTGCAACGCTCGTAAAACATTATAGTTCTTGTTCAATTGTGCGATTATTGCAACTAATTGTTCAATGGGCCTCTGTACAAATTTCCAGAAAGTGCATTAAAAAGTTCTTTCCGTCATTGCTAGAAGCTTAAATACTTAATTTCTCCAATGTAACGTTAATTTTGGCGAAATAATTTTAAAAAATAGTAGATGATTTTGAACGATTGCGAAAACGGCAAGAACGGGGAATTATGGGAAATGACGTCACAAGTCATACCCAGTTGCTTTGGAGTAGTTCATTCTGTTGTTTTACTGGCTTTGCACTACGGTTAAAATCCAAGCTATGGCTACTGTGGCTCAAAACAAATGGTGTTTTGTACCCATGTGCAACAATACCACCAAAAACGCTCCGGATAAAGTATTTATTACTGTTCCAAAGGATTAAAAAAACGAGAACGTTGGATCAAACGCGCACGGCGAGATATGAATTTGTCTCCCTCTTCGGTTCTATTTTGCTGCGGTGACCACTTCAACGTAAGTATAGATGAAATAGTATTCGCTATTAAAAGTAAAACTGCCGATATTTTTGCGATATACTACATACTTCGTAAATTTCAGAATGCTTATGTAGGTAGTTGATAGTGTATGCATCATGATTCTATTCCATCGCTAAATTTGTATCTGGTCTGTGATTTAATTCTATTTTTAATATTTTACCTTCAGCTGGAGGAGGATATAGAGAATTATAGATACTTTGAATTGATGGGGGGACGCATTCGGCTTAAAAGAGATGTCGTTCCCCATATCTTTCACTGCCAAGAAAGCCAAAGATCTACGAATTCCACCAACAGTCCTCGGCCACTTGCAGCAAAATTGAAAAGGAAGCGAGATCTCCGCGATGCATTCGAGGCTTTCGATAGAGGAGTCGAAAATGAGGAGGCCGAATCTTTCGTTCATCACAACGAAAATCTCCCGATGCATTCGGAAGAGGTGACCGAAGCAGATCCTGGAGAGCCATTAAAGAATGATAAATGCATTCAGACGAGGCCAAGCTCATTTCGAAGCAAGGGTGTTGGCTGCTCTCTAAAAAGTAGCCAGGCGCATGTTGCTACGTCCCCAATAAAATTTATTACAACGAAAAATGCAATGATGTCGCCGGTGCGGAAATGTGTTGCATCTTTGATGGAAGAGTCCTCCGAAGAGGGTGAAAACGAAGACTTGGGAAGTGATTATTATCCGAGCTCTTGTGATGAGGAACACTTTAGTGACCACGAAAAAGAAAGTGAGCGTTATTTTGAGCTAACGGACAAATTAATAATGAAGAACCCGAAGAAGTATCTCGGCCTGCCAAATGATTGGATCCCCATTATGTCGTTGTTGGTGCAGAAAACTGGCTGCAGTTTAAAATTTAAAAAGCTAACGCTAATGAAAATAAAACTCAATGACTCCTTCGAAAGATTGGCTGACCAGTTTGGCATCTCAATGGGTTACTCCTGCCGAATGTTTCATATGTGTCTCCCCTTCTTAGTTCATTTTTTAAAAACCCTTATTTTCTGGCCTGAGGTTAATGATCTAAAAAGAAATCTGCCTTTACCTTTTCGATGGAAGTACCACAATGTGCAATCATTTATAGACTGTTTTGAGGTGGAAATTGAAAAACCATCGGACCCCATTAAGCAAGCCCTTACATGGTCTGAATACAAGAAATGTAATAATACTCTGAAATATTTAGTGTCTTCCACCCCTGATGGATTCATCATTTTCATTTCAAAAGGGTATGGGGGAAGGATGACAGATAAGAGTATCGTTGAAGAAAGTGGTTTTCTTGATTGCTTGAGACCTAGATCTTCAGTTATGGCAGATAGAGGATTCAAGCATATTGATTTGATTTTAAGTGAGAGGGGATGCAGATTAGTTAGGCCTCCCTCTGTGAGCTCCTCAGTAAAACCCACAAAAGAAGAGGTTCTAGAATCTAAGTGCATTGCTAGTTTGAGAGTGCATATTGAAAGAGTGATTAGAAGAATGAGGGAGTTTGACTTTTTAAAGCCTCATTCTGTAATTCACCACAGTTTAATCGGTTGCACTGATGATGTGGTTGTTGTTGCTGCAGCTCTCATAAACTTACAATCACCTATTATAAAGTAAAGGAAACATTACAGCAACATTGTTTTGATTTATTTGAACCACCAAGGCAGTTCTCATTTCAGGTCTTAAAATACTGAATTTCTGTAAGTTTTGTATTTTGCTTATAAAGTTATGTAGAAGGTTGTGGGGTCATCTTTCGTCTAATGATGAGTTTGATCATTTAACTCTGTTATAATGTATAGCTTTCATTAAGACTGTTGTGCTACTTAAATCTGCTTCAAGGGCCAATAAGTATACAATATTTTCCGACGAGAGCACCGATTTCTTGGGTGTTGTAGTTGACATATGCAGTATATTACCACAGTAATGTTTTGGTTTCAAAATTGGTGATTGGATTAAAGAATACTCGGATAATTTGATTTCAGCCTACATTTCCACATTAACAGAAATTGTAGGTCATTCATTGCAATAGCTTTGTGAACCCATTAGTTGAATCAGAATTCGGAATAACCCAATAAGTTATTGATTTTGGAAAGGATGTCCTTACGCTTTAATAATATTACTGAATAAAAGGATAGTATGTACCAACTTGTGCCTTTATTAATAAATCCTGTTATGATATCTAATGCTTTCAATGAAGCATTCTTGTAGATGCCCTCTTCTTCGTCGGCTGTTCCTGCTGTTTCATGTAGTCCAAGTTTAGTGAATTGTAAATAATTTTATGTAAAACTTCATCATAAAAAGATCTAAAACAACATTTGACAATGGAAGGAGGTAAAAGTACTCTGGGTATTCATGGTGTTTTTCAGGGGAAATTACATTGTCAGTGCGTAGACCTCATTCTTGATCCTCTCCTACCTTTAGTCAATCAGTCTGTCAGAAGTTGTTTATACTGATGCACTTAAGGTGTCCAGGGTGGTTCCTGAGTACAAATATAATAGAAAAAGAAACTTGAATTGCTATTGGCCAATATCCATTATTCCCCCGCTCGGTAAAGTTATGGAACGAGTATACTGTAAAAGCCTTGTTGGCTTCCTGTATAGTCAGAATCTGCTATCTGCATAACAATTTGGCTACAGAAAAGCTAGGTCTACTGAACAAGCTCTTTTTAACACTATTGAGCACATACTGCATCAGATGAATAAGAAATTTAAAGAATTGTTTTATCTTTGTGAAGATTTTGATACAGTCAATTATTATTGACTACTCTCCAATGCCAGGCATTAGAGGTGTTGCATTTAATTGGCTGAAAACATACCTAGATCACAGACAGATAGCCCATCAACAAGAAGGTAACATTTACTTGCTGAGAAAATTTTCTCTGTTCCAGGGCCTTTACTCTTTCCGCTTCCTTATAATGTGGAATAGGATTACCTTTTAGTTAGGCGATTCTGTCCAGATATTAAGGTCATAGCCCCTACTGAAATAAATCATAGTTTACTTTTATATTGAGATAACTTTTTCTTAATCAACTTCCCATCACCTTAATAAATTAAAGTTGAAATTATGCTTGCATTATTTTGAATTATTCAACTAGTTTTAATGTGTTTCATTGCCCATAATGTCATAGAAGAAAAGATGGACATAGGTTTACTAATTTATTTTTCATGAATAAACTAAGGAGTTACAGATTTGAATAATCTGGGATAAACACTATTTTTCCAATATATCATTGCACCATCAATAATTTCATTCAGGAAATCTTGGTCTCTGCTCACCCATTTACATTCAACATATTTATTTTGTTCAAAAGATTCATTTGCTAAGCAAAAGAGTCCTTTCTGCATACCAGTTGCAAGCATTTGCAGTTGTATCTGGGCCATATATTTGGGTCGGATACTATCATTATATAAATAGCTTTTCTGCGTGGAATGCTTTGATGGGCACTTAATTTCTACAACAAATCCATCACCAAGGGCATCAGGTGATGCTCCCAAGGCAGGATATTCTTTCATAAGAAATAACCCACACCGAGACATTTTGCACTTGAGCTTACTTTCAACAACATTTAGTACACGATTTTCAAAGTAAAACCCCCCTTTCATCGCCTCTGTCTCATGCCACTTGGTAGCACCTAAAATTAGCCTCAATATTGACCCCTCTGCTTTACACCGGCTGGCATCATATAGTCTGGAAGCAGTAATCCTCCCATATCGAAGCTCTTGCCAGAGCCCTCAAGCCCTCCCATATCGAAGCTCCTTGGATTGATTCAATGTCTCATTTGCTGCTAGATCAATCAATTCATGTGACATTGCACTTTCAGCAAACCTAAAGAAATCGGTATATTCTCTCCCTCCATCTTTTGCAAAATTAAATACCAGTTTATGCATGGATAATTCCATCAAATCATTCCCCTCTGTTGTCATCTTTGACAGCTGACAAGATATGCTTTCCTTTGAGGCAATCTCTTGAACTGTCTTCAGAAAATCTTCATTTGAAGGCATTTTCAGGGCCTCAGCCTCTTTCTTGAAGTCCTCAGCTCTTATGTGGCAATGAGAGCTTTGGAGTCCTGCTAGTTTAGGCTTAGACCAATATGATGTAATTTCTGTGGGAGTTGGCTCCTCACTCCTCCTATACATCCACATAAGGAATGCATAAGCATGCTTGCAACCTCCTAAAAATGGGAAAATTCAATATGTTTGTAAATTGGCAACAAAACAGCTTCTATTTAGCATCTAATGTAATCTCATCTGACCCATTTCTAAAACCAGTTATTCTATATTCCATTGAGAAACAACCATTTATAATTTTATTTGTATTAATAAAATTTTCTTTATTAATATTAATTCATTATCATGAAGCAAGACTGCAAGTTGTCTAATGAAAACCATTCCCGATCATGTATAATACAAATGTGAGCTCTAAATGAAAAATTCATTTCATTGAAATTATTTTTCTAGCCATTGTTAATATGAAATGCTTTCCAAATGTAGTGCCACTGAAAGCAATTTGCATTTCCCACCAGGTCACTTCTGTCATTCCTACCAACATTTTGTGACTTGAATCAAGATCCATCCTCAGGGCTACAGTTTTACATGCTAAAGGCCGCAGCAAGAGTAGTGTCTCTGTAGGATATGAAAATTGATTTAAATGGTATTATTAGAATTTTGAGACATAATATTACTAAGCATCAGCACTCCCCAAAACCTTGATCCTACATTAATCTTTATTTTTATTCACCTAGGCATATGCATTTACTTGGCTTGTGCACACCAGCATGTATTAGTAATAAGACACATGTAAGGAGAAAGACATTCAAGGGACTGTATTAGTGTAGTGAAGTTTGACATGATATCTCACAGAGGTTATTTGAAGGATTTCTCTGGCATCAGTTCTAAAAGTTATTATATGATGCATAAATAGGGATACGAGCAGGTGAGCTTTACATTTCATCTCCATGTACCAAGAGGGAGCTTGTAACCTTGAAGTGCTTCGTTGAGTTATTTCATTGGTAGGAAATGGGATGCTGTAGCCAATCTATTTTTACTGCCAAATCATTACACGATTCAATAATTTATAATGGAATGCAAACAGTGCGAGAAGGGATAAAGTGCAGACCAAAGCAAGCAATGATCAAGGGAGTTTTAATGGGTGAGAGGATGCTTTAAACTGTAATGAAGGGAAGGATGATGGGTAAGGGAGGAAGAAAATAGGGTGCATGGATAGGATGAAGACATGTGAATCTACCTGGACCTGGAGATTAAATGTAATGATAATGTTTTGCGCAAGAACATGATCTATTCTAATAGCTACACCAAGCAGTGTTGCTTTTGGCACAAGAAATTGTATAATCAGTTAATACCCCATGTCACTGTCATTTATGGTATTAAGACAAACTTAATAAAGTAACCATTACCTCTCAACCCTTTTTCTTGTAATAATTATATCAATGATACTACCTGTAGCTAATGCCAAATTAGAACATTTTCTTAATTTACTTTTCCATTGGCTAACAGAAGTGTAATGATATGCTAACACATATTTTTTGTCATATATGTGTATAATACAAACAAATATAACTACTTATTTGTTCACCAGCACACAAATTGTTAGTATAGAAATTGTTACATATGAATAACAAACAAGCACAACCTAAATGGCAGTATGTATGACTTTATAACTACAGGATTATAGAAAATTTACCCCTCAAACAGTCCAATCACATTTTTAGAAGCATTTGAACAGTCATATCAAAATATGTTATTATAAATTTTCATTCTGGTATTACATTTATAAAACTGTAAGCCCTAGAGGTGTTTCAGTTTATCACAAAATGTGGCTAAGCAGGTCAAGGATTTTTTTGCTCTCTTGTGAGCTCTATGTTAAATACCTGATTACCAGGATGTAAAACTTGCTAGAGGAATATATTGAAAATTGGCAACAGGAAAGTTCTTAATTGGCATTAAGTTTTGTCCCATATAACCCATTTCCCAACCCAAAAACTCATTAACCAGATAGATCATTTGTTTATAGAACCACTACTTGAAAAGTATAACTCTATTATATGAAATGCATACAACATATACATGCAGGTTATTTCAATGTACAATTCAATTTCACTTTTGTGTCGTTTTTAAATAATCATATTACAGACGAAGACTTTAACGTATGTTTGGACGAATGCTGAATGTTTTTTGGCTGCCTTTATGAGAGGGGATATTTTTCCCAAAATTCTCACTTAGAACTTCCAGGTTTTCTAATAGTATCGACCCATATCTACCGTTCTTAAAAATGTTTAATTACCACCAAACGGAATTTTAAAAAGTGAAGTAAACTAATTTAGAAGAAATATATTTCTAACGTAGCTAATTCCAACTAAGGCTTACCAGTGGACGCAGGGCAATCCAGGCAGTTCAGCTCCTTAACTGTTTCCTCTTTTTCGTTCAAAACGAGAGAAAAATTATACGATTTGCTTCGTATTTTATGCTCCGGGCAAACTCGAGCATTTACAATGCACTCCGATCCCACTCTCTTCACTTTAACGTAGCCGATTGCAGAATCGCCGTAGTTCTCTCGGGCCGTCCTAATGAGTGATTTTCAAGTAGGAAATTAATACTATTCCTTACAACATAATTAAACTAGCAATGAGTGCTATATTCCTTCACATTAAAATATTTATTGGTGTAACTTGGCCGTATGCAGTAAGATATTCATTTCGGGGGATGGAACTTACCTCTTCATTTTTGTACCTCTGACCTCATCGGCGTTGAAGCGATCATCTCTTCTTATAAATTCGTGAAGAGTAAAAATGTCCAAGGCGGGAAGATTGTTAGAATCAGCTTTAACGAATTCTACCTGATCCATTGTATAAATTTATTATCGTACACGACGAAGGACACAGTATAAAGCGTCTTACTCAATGAATCAGCAGCAATCAGCAGACAGTTCGAGTTCTGGCCATGCGGGATATGACTTGTGACGTCATCCGTCCTTCAGCCAATGAAATGTCGTTTCGCGGCGCATAAGTTTTTATGCTAGACTTCATATTTTATTTTTAATACAGTAATTTAATACTTCATTTTATTTGAAACTTTCAATGATTTTTATAATCTGCTGCTCATAAACTATCGCTTAAGCTAAATGATTTAACAATATTATTTTTAGTACAGAACCCCATTTTCACCCACATTTTATTTGCGTTGATTACAGTGGTATGAAAAAACAGGATCCAGCGAATCGTAAGAAAATCAGGAAAGCGAATCGTATGAAATCGATATCAATGGTTGAACACACGATGCCCTCTACATCTGCCTGACGCCTTATATTTGAGTTCCAATAGTCATGAAGTGCGAAACATTTATTGCTAGAGATCACATATCTAAGTAATTTCGAAAGATTCACGATTCATCATTGTTTAGGTGAAATGGCTGAATCGGCGACGTAGCACGCGTCATGTTGGATGTAGGCAGTGCTGCCTCCGGATGGTCGCAACGGGACCTGGGTGAACTGGGTTTAGTGGCGAATCTCAGCTTCTTCTGGGCAACCCGCTGGTCAAGGAGCAAATTTAGCACATATCACTTCATCTATTTTCAAGGAAGGTGCTTGACTTGAATGAATAGCTTATTCATGTGAGCAAATAAGATATCATGTCCTTAGCTCTTCGAATGAGGGGAATGCAACAGCCTTCGCGTGGAGAGGATTGAAACTGTAAAAGAAAAATGTAAGAATTTCGGATGCCCAGATTTATATGCATTTGCACATAAACGTCGGAAGCTAAAAATATAACTCAGTTTATGTCATTCGTTACATGTTGGTGAATGCGGATCTGTTAGAATTTGGGCACGACTCTTGTCCAACAGAAAAATGAAAAATTGAAACGATATCTAGGAATGCAATAAAGCGGGTACCTACTTAAGAATGATGGATAGGCTGGTAGTCCACGGCTCATGTCGCATTGTATTACCTATTAATCTTTTGTAATGAATGGCAGTTGATCGGAAATGCCCTCTTGTGCATCGAAATGAAATCGCGATGCATTGTATCGTGGTAGGCTGTGTTTTGTTTGTGGGAATATTCTTCGCTGATTCGGGCAACGTCCACGCGTTGCACAAGAGGGCGGCGTGGGAGTCGCTTATTCCTGTTGGACAATCTCTTTCGACACCTTTGTGTGCTTTGTTTGCCGTCCGCGTGTTCACCGGCGGGACTTCATTTTCACTTCATACGCGGAAATGTGTTTCTCACCAGCACGGCTCTACTGCCCATCTCTTGTTACTCCTCCTAAGTTCTCTATGGCTGGGTGAAATCATAAAAATGAACTTGCTTTTCACGTTATCTATTTCAGAATTCAAGGCAACTGCATGTGTGGTATGCTGTTTTGATTCGTCGTGTTTTTTAATTTGCTAATTGCGATTATGGTTTCTTATCGACTCCTTGGGAAAACTATAAAACTGCAGTGAATCGTTGGCTGTAAATAGTCATTCGACCAATCATCCAAGAAAAAAATATGGAAGATAACTGGCCAATAAAATGAAGAAATGTGTAGTTTTCGTCCAAAATGAAAATGCATCTCGCTCCCACGGTTGTCATGGTCAACTGTTTACATCCATTGTAGTTTGTCACGGTACTTGAAGATGGCGTTTGCCTGCGTAGTCCATGTGATCTAACTCCTACGCAGGACTATGGTGTAAATAATTTTATTGTTATTAATTTATTTGGATTAAATATCAATATAATTCATATTGATAATAATCTTTTTTCATTCACTCGAGCGCGAGTAAAACTTTCGTTTGTTAGAATAGTTCACAGAAGAATTCCTCCTGCGTAATTGTTGCCTCCACTCTCTTCTTCGATTCCCTCCCACATCGATACGATCTTTTAGTTCCAATGTACGTGCCAGCACTCTAATGACGTCACCAACTCACGAAAAACGGGAAGTGGCAGCGATAGGTTTTTCTTCCCTTGCGCATGCTAGCAAATGACGAGGTGCATCAGGGCGGCCAGATCCGTGTTGAGTTGTCACGATAGAAAGTGCATCGTGTCCAATAAATTAGGTGGGTTTGGACGGGAATATGTGTTTACAAGAGCGTAGGGCAATATATAGGCCATAAGATTTACTAAGTAAAATCAAAGAGGAGTATTTCTCGGACGACGTGAAAAATTTCCTTCATTAACCGTCGAGCCATGGTACACGTGACCACGAGAAGAAAATAAAGTAAAAGGCAGCAAAACAGAGGGAGATAGGATGTCATAGGTGTAGGCCTTGCACCATCAGGGATGGCAACGGTGTCTCGATAAATAAAGTCAATGGGGTCCTCGCTAGGACAGCTCATTGCAAGGATTTACTACATGAACAGCTTACGGTTGGCAAGTTTTGCATTTACATGAATAAGCTCGTATTCTTTGTTAGATTATGTGTAATGTTTTTTATGACCGTTCGGTGTGCATGTGTATAGTGTGTGAACGCAATCACATGCCGAGCTCATGATCGCTATCAGTGGTGACCGTTCCATCTGCATCATGGCGTGAAGGCGCGCGAGCATGATGGACCAGGTCTTTATTGTGGGGAGGCGTGTCTGTCTCTGTTGGGCTGGCTTAGATGGTTGGGCGGAGAACGCTTGTTGGCGATGAGCTTGCCATTTGGTGCAGATTCAAAAGGACTGCTGTTGAAGTTGTGGGAAATGTGAGCATCTCCTATTTCTGTAAGCATTTCAAGGATGTGACTCTTATTTTTCGGTCATTTCCATTCTTCTTCTCGATGTATTTGCAATAGAAAATGAAAAAGTCCGCTAGTGCGGTGCCCAGGTGCTGGAAAGGGGCATTCCATCCTAGAGATACATATAATGTTGGCGTGCTGTTCGTGCAGTTTATTGCGCAGCACATGGCTGCTATCGCCTTCAGCGGAACTGCAAGAGAAGAAGAAGAAGAAGGGGCGAAGTGTGGTGTTTGGGCCTCATTCGCACATTGGGGGGGAGACTCCTGGAGTGCGTGGTCACCTTTCTGAGGTCATTGGCGTGACCCCTTGCGTGGCCCCCTGTGACGTCACTCCCTCTCTCTCTTTCGTATCCAAGGAACGGCCTTCCTTGACATCCCTTCGTCGTAAGTGGCAAACCAACTGCCAACCGACGCACTTCTGTGGGGGTTTAAGTGATTCTCCTAACACTGCGCAGTTGGGAAAATTGCACAGTTATTAAACGTATTATAAAACTGTAGAAATGCCATAATTTTGCCCTAGATATTTCGGAACACCCTTTGTATTCGAATGAAGTATTTTCGTTTTATTTTCGGAATAATCTCTCCCTCTAACGGAGACCGTTTTACACACGTCGCCGAAACCGATGCTGAGTCTTCATTTTTATCATCGCCGATTTTTGATCACTTAGTTTAAGGGATGAAGATGATTGTGATATAAATTTTTCGAGTATATTTACTTGTTAAAAACGAAACAATCCCTCTCTCAAAGGGGACCCTTTTTTCGGCTCTCATGTTCCGCGGATAGAGGCGATTCGAGATGTGGGTGCGGTTTTGTCTGTTCATTTGTTTTTCCGCCGTTACAATTAGTGGCCGACTGCGGATAAATGTCTATATTCTCACACTTGTTCCAACCCTTTTGCGGCCAATGCCAATTTAATTTCGCAACGTAGATCGGTGTTCGATGTATGTTTCATTTACTGACTTGCTTATAGAATGTATTAAAAGGCAGATTACTATTTGATATATTAGGGTTTTATTCGCCTGTATTTTAATGTAAATAATGTAACAATCGTCTTATATGCACGTACGTCATCGTGTTCTCAACATTTTTCCATGCCATCTGTTGGTTAAGCGAAGAGTTGTGATTAGGAAATGATTATTTTGTCGATTCAAAATGCATCGGTCAAATGCGTTGGGTAGCATTGCTACCACTTTGTTCTTTACCCCTTTCGTTTTTAATTTCAGTTTTTTTCGTCGCTATATAGGCAGGTGTGACGTGGTGACTGGGGCAAGGTACACATTGCCCTGCTGGCATTGTTTGTGAAATCGAATATTTTCCAAATGAAGTTAGGAATTCCGCGGAATACGTCACCGCTTTTTTTCCAAGGCTCACAAGGTTCAGATCTGCGTAAATAATTTCCGTAGAATAAAAATGGAGCTCAAGCTCCTTTTCTGAGGTTTCTTCAGAACGCCAATGAAAAAATTCTGTTCCACCTTGCCGACTGATTCTGAACAATTTTTACTGTAGATCGGAAGGAATATCAATGACGACTAGTTTCTTTCCTTATAAGTAAGTTATATTAGTGTACATACTTCTGCGCACATGGAACATCTGTTTCACTGGAAATGGTGGAGTGGGTCTTAATTATTAACATAAGATACTCTTGAAATTTCGAGAATATCCAGGAAACATAGAAACCACTTTCTAAAAAAATTATGAGTTTGGTGTATGGCCTTGACAGCATCTTGTGAGATCCAAAAACTGTAGTATATAAATTAATAATTGCTAGATGTTAGAATTAATCGACGCGTCATTACCTATTGAATTAAATTCGTAAAAATGCGAGACCAACGGTTGAAATTGACGATGAAATGCATCGGCTGCTATTCTGGTTGAGGGGTCGCAATAATTAGCGGTTGCTATTCCGCATTATTACTCTGATCCGTATTCTGAACGAAGATAAGGAGTCCATTTCTTCGGAATACAGCCGTGCTATTTCTTGCGCGAGCTATTTAGAAGCTCCGCCTCTTTCGGTCTGACAATCTTTTTGAACAGTTTTCGCAGCATTGCATTGATAAGTAATGGCTTTATTTACATTTCAAAATTAATTAAATCCTTGGATATATATGTAATATGCTTTGAAAATGATTTTACGTAGGTATATCTCTCGCGGGCTAATACGTGTGTTTGCCTATGTCCTACCGACTCGAACGCCTCTATTTATTGCGACTGGTGGAAATCAATGGAACCATGGGATTGGAGAATCCAGTGTAGAGTATTTATGGTCATTCCTGTGCGAGAGAAGAAAGGTACCGGGAAGAGAAAAAAGGAAGGGACCGGCTCTGTTTTCGAAGGAATGCGCTTCAGCATCCTCATACTTTCTACAATGAAGTTGGATCAGTGTTATCTCATTGCTTGCTAGTTCCCCATTACCGCAAGGCTACGAATGCTCTCAAGATATCTTGTGGGATATTGCGCGAAATTACAGTTAAAGGCTTTATTAGTACCTACATTGCTCGCCACAGAGAATTCACTGTTCTTCAAATATCGATGCATGTGAAGAAAGTGGACTGTGACATTCATGGTCTAGTTTATGGGGTTTGCCCCTTGACTTATAGGCAACACTATGAGATTGTGACTTCCTAGGTGGGCCAGTATGATGTCACGGCTCGTTTTCGTTGGAATGTGTTCACCGAAGAAATAGAGATTTTGTCATTTAGTGGGACTTTCACCCCAAAATTTAGCGCTCAAATCATGAAATATTTAAGCCTAGTAATTACCGTCCAATTTCACTTCCTTCCACTTCTTGCAAAATATTGGAACTTGTTATTTTCAGTTCGATAATGGCTCATCTAGATAGCCAAAATCTGTTAGCAAAAGAACAGCACGGATTTAGAAAAGGAAGGTCTCGTGAAACTCAACTTGCTCTCTTCGTTCACGATATCTTATCCGCGGGTGACAGGTATGTTCAAGTCGACGCCATATTTTTAGACTTCGGAAAGGCATTCGATAAGGTTCCGCATTTAAAGCTGATTCAAAAGTTGGAAGCATACGGCATAGATACGCACGTAATTGGTTGGATCAAAGATTTCCTAAATGATAGCGAACAGAGAGTTGTTTTGGATGGAGTTAGCTCGGATACAATTCAAGTTACCTCAGGAGTACCCCAAGGAAGTGTTATCGGCCCTATTTTGTTCCCTCTTTTCATTAATGATATAACCACCGTGGTCACGAGCAAAATCCGCCTCTTCGCAGATGATGTAGTTGTATACATAGAAGTTTACGACCATAGCGATAGAATAGCATTAGAAAAGGATCTCGTTGCCGTAAATGACTGGTGTAGTACTTGAGAGTTAGAATTAATTCAAAAGTGTACGATGATGAATTTTTGGGATAAGGATATATATCTTCCCGAAGGAGATACACCGCTTGGGGGTCACCATTACCCGGGATCTTTCGTGGGGTAAGCACATGCGTGAAGTATGCGGGAAAGCTAACCGTAAACTTGGATTTGTAAAAATAATTCTCGGTAAATGCCCAAAAAAGGTGGAAGAAATAAGCTACCTGACTCTAGTGAGGCCTCACTTGGAATATGCTGCTAGCGTGTGGGACCCTTACGAGGTAGGACTAATAGCTGAAATCAATCGAGTACAGCGCGGGGCGGCCAGATTTGTGATGAGTTGTTACGGCGTAAAGTGCAGCGTTTCAATTATGTTACACGAGTTAGGATGGGAATCTTTACATGAGCGTAGATCGAAGATCGATGACGAAGTATAGGCTTAACTTACTTAGGAAATTCGAAGAAGATATTTTCTCAGACGACGTGAATCATATCCTTCGTTTACCATCGTACTATAATAGACGCGATTATGAGAATAAAATAAAAGAAATAGACTGCAAAACAGAGAGATTTAAAATGTCATTCTTCCCTCGTACTATTTAGGATAGCAACGTTGTCTCAATTGATAGTATTAATAGCGTCGCTCGCCAGGATCACTCATTGCATGTTTTTTTTCATAGGTCTAACCTTGCATGTATTTCCTCTAGGAATTACTAACCATTGGCAAGTTTTTTTAATAAATATGCATGTATATTTTGCTAGTATGCGTACTATTTTTATGACCGTGCGGTGTGCAGGTGGCGGTCCTCTTGCATGCTGCATGTTGGTGATTTGTCACCCCCCTGCCAAACACCCTAGAGGTGGCTCGCAGGGTATTATGTAGATGTAGAAATATAGTTTAATAATTGTAAATTAAACAAAATATAGACGCAATCGAGGAGAAAAACGACGTTTTTGATCTTTAAAAATCCGGAATGTTTTCCGAATTACCCTATTTAGAGAATTGATGTTTGTGAATTTACTTTCTTTCAAAATAAATATTAATTATTTGAGCAATTACATGGGTTACTATGCCTCCAAAGTTTTTATATAAAATATTAAAATTCCGAGGTGGATGCCAACGGCAAGATGGACGCCGTGCGCTCATATCATTCACGGAAATCATTCAAGCAAATTAGAACATGCTTGAAATTTCATACGAATGCAGGAAATTTTCGTTATACACGGTGAATGATGGTCATTCACAACATCATTGGAATGATCATTCGAATAAAATTCACCGAGTAATGCGAGTGGGAGGCGTTGCAATAACTCACTGCTTTTTCCTCTTTAAATGCGATATCTGCGTGGAAAATTGTAATCTCCCGCTTGAATATGACCATAAAATACCGTACCTAATATTTAAATGTTTACCCTAAAATAAGTGAGGTCAATGGAGACGACTTGGAATGGTGTAATGGCTGTTGACTACCATATAGTTATGGCATGTTTTGTCATAGTGATGTATATTGTTGGCGACATTGTATGAGATGCGAAGGACATCCATTGCAATCGTTTCGTTCTACGGCCTCACAGGAGGTTGGTTATCGGATGCCGGGGCTTTGACATCACTCCGTGCGATTGTGTGTTGTTGCGTGACGTCACTATCCGATGCAGTCACGCCGCCCGATGAGGTCGTCCTCTGACCTCACCCACGTGGAATTCCTGTCGCCCCGATCATCGCTTCTTGATGACGATAGTTTGGCGTCTCATGTTTCTCTTCGCGTGCTTCTTCTCCAGACTGTCTCGGTCGAACAGGCTCGTCTCCCTATGATGAGTGAATTTTGAGGAAGTGATTGTCAGGCAGGCATTGTTGTGCCGTGGCGTCACCTCTCTTGACACACTGTTAGAGTGAGGATATGGCTTCCTCTTCGGTAATTAGTGTGTACTCATCACGTGATTAGGGAATTCAGCTCATCAGGGAGCCCAGGAGGACGTATCAAAATGAGACACATTTACTGAATATTACTGAACTTCAATGGGGAACATTCATGAAATTATTTCATCATGCTAGTAAGTCTCATTGAATAGACAATTTTCTCATGAGTTCAAATATATAATAAGCCAAAGCTCCCCTAGTACTCCACAAACGTCAGTAAATGCTAATTAAAAGTGCTCGAATATCGCTTGAAATCACTCGACCTGAAACGCCTTCTGACGTCATCGCTCGGTGCACCATTCGCTTCGCTAAGAGAGTAGAGCGGTAGAGCCTTGATAACAATATATCGAGGTAAAAATCATCAGCGAGCTTTTTAGTAGTTCCTCGAAGGACAAATTGACGTAAGCGGGATTTAAGAAGGCACAATACGACAGTTTACTTTTGGTCGACTCCTTTATGGCGGCTGATTTTCTGAAAATACAGTGATTCCTTCGTCACTAGCGCGAGGCGTGGAGTAGAAGCAAGCGGGTAAATAATTATACGGTTAATCAAAATTACATAACGGAAGTTTTTAAATATTTAATTTTTGTCCATTAAGATTAAATAGATCCATTGCTAGCTGAAAATATATCTATGTATTTACTTAGTAACCATACTTCGATAGTTTTTCCCAATCGGCCGGAGTTGTGATCCAAATGATCGTTAAATGGTAATAAAAAACTATTTGATTGACATAGAAGTAAGTGTCGAGTACTATTTACCCTGTATTTACCCAAGTTCCTGTTTTTGAACCGAAACCCACTGCAGAAGCAAATCGAAATTTTAGGTTTTGCGTTCACATGCAGCGAACTTTTTTTGGCATGACAGTGGCATATATTGAGTTTACCTTGCCAGAAGCCTCATATGTCTCGTATATTCCTTATTTTTCTCCGTGGTTTAATAGGAATCAGTATTTATTATCGTGAATATCCACCTTAATTCATATTTAATCCTACAAACGGTAGACTATGAGGTATATTTCTCGGGTTGTTTATAAATTGAAATGAGTGATACATCCTAAATTTGGTGGCCATCTGAGAAAAACTGACAATTCGATAAAACCCTACTGTAACCCTGATTTAAGAGTTTACTTACATTGAGAAATATTCCGTTGACAATCCGTGGCGAGAAAATAGAGGTACTTGAGCGTCGGGGCACTATACACGATTTCACACGTTTTTCTATTGGATGCTGCAATTCACTTATTCCACTAAGCAAATGATGTAGGTGTGCAACGTAGACCACAATCTGCAATCAACTTATATTCATTTAGTCTTTCCAAATCTCCCCAAACAATCCACTTTATTTGTTTCAACAACGCCTTGGCAACCCAGTATATTCATAATCTGCATTTTGACGTCGAAACAGCAATTGTTTTCGCCAAATTTGCATTTGAGCCCTCGTAGATCGATTTTCTATACCCTTCCTCAATCCGTCGTCAGTGGATACCGTGCCGTGACGTCACGCTCCGATGACGTCGTGTTTTCAAGTAGCCGATGAAGATTAATTTTTAAGATTCATGACTCGGCTAAAAAACATTATCCATCCCCGAAATTTTCGGCGAGTACATTTGAGGTAGGGAACTTCTTATTAGGAATTCCGCGGGCGTAGGGAAGTACTTTGAAAAAATTGTGCATGTTCCCCATTGGAAATATTGCAATGTTTCATTCTTCTAATGTCTTTAACGTCCACCACACCATGCAATACATTTTTAACTTTTCTCGCCAACGAGCTATCCTCCAATGATTTGTCTCGTCACCCAAATGCACCGTCACGGCTCACCACTTCGCAAGTTACGTGACTCATTACCGCGTCGCCATGGAGACGTCCGAGGTATGTTGAGACCAAGGTAGTGACGTCACCAGCCCTCTACACTTATCAGTACTCTATGGTTTGCACTCTATGGTAAATAACAGTGATTTGTGAAATGACCTTTCGGGAAAGAAAAACGCTTCATGAAAACACTTAAAGTTTTATACTTGTAAGAATTACCGTTTTGATATAGCTGACATCACGTGCCGACAATTAATAGGGAAGTGCACTAGTGTTTCAAATGCACCAAACACATTTTTTAAATTAGAGTTCAGAATAACGTAATGTCGTAAAACCACAGTTTAAATCCTAATAGTGAATACTTTATTCGAGATGACCGTCTGAAATATGGAAAAATTCAAAGGCCGCGAAAACGGGTGTCCATGTTGAATATTGGCCGTGACGTCACAAGGCAGTAGCAGAAGGCAGCTTCTACACCGTTTAGTTCTACCACTATTATTGCATAGAAAAATTACAGAATTTGAGGGTATCCGTTTTTTGCTGTCATAAAATATCTTCAGAATATATATGTGGCTGCTTCTCTTTTGAGTAAACGACTTCATCATTGCGTAATATATTAATATTCATTTACGTGTCAACTTCAAGTTTGGAAAGAGTAGTACGAATAGCACATTGAATCTTTAATAAATGCATGATGGCATTTATTTTTCGCTGGGTATATTTTGACACAATGCCGCTTATCATGCCAAAACTTTTTTTGTAAGAACCGAGTCAAACTAATAAACCTATTTCAGACGTTTGCTGCAAGACTTATTCGTTGCGTGTATGTATTCACGCCGGCCGGAACGTTCGCCCTTCGCAACTAGAATCATGGGATGTTAGCCTTATTTCCGAGCTGGCTGGTTGTTGCAATGGTTCGCTGTCCAGGATGGGTTCAAGAAAAGATAATCTTGGTTGGGAGAAGGAAAATTCCAACGATTTATAAATGGTATACCAAACTTTGATGTATTTATGGTTACTGAATTTTTGAATAAGAAGGACAGGTTCAACGCCCCATAGAAATGCGAGACGTTAAGGCTAACAAGGGGAAACCGCGTACCTTGCTGCATCTTTTTCAATTAGGGCGTTAGTTGGGCTGTAATTAATTAATTTTCATGCGTTAATTTTTACAAGTTATAAATATAAATCCAAAATGTCCAACATTTTCTAAACGGGTCGGTTGGGGTAGTGGTAGCGTGCACGATTCATGGTAGGATAGATCTCACCCCAAGGACCGTGGTTCAAGACTGCGTCAAGGCATTATTTTTTGTTATCTTCATTGTGATCATACGGCATCAAGTTTATCATTAATTATAATTGCAGCAATCATTGGCATGATACAATTTTTTTATCATCATTATGGCGTTTAGGTATTTTAGCAGTGTCATTACAAACGCCGAGATACGATGACTACAAGGGTTGGTGTGGGCTAAAATGTTAATTTTTTCTTTGCTTATACTGACCAACTTCCACATTAAAAATGAAAACCACTCTTGCAAGAGCACATACCATTAAAGGCTCGCGGCAAGCAACAATATGCGTACAGGCATAATTAATAAGAACACAAAGCGAATATAAATTGCCATATATCTCGAACACTTGTAATTCACATTACTCCAAGGGGAGTTTACTTACTCAGTACCTTGTACTCAGTACCTACCAGTTTACCTCAGTAGCAGTGCTAAAAGAACCATTCTGAAATATAATTTCAACTAACAAATAGGATGAAATAAAAGTTGATGACCCTGGACCGGGCGCGCTGGCGTATAAAATACGTCAATCTTTGAAAACCAAGGATTTCGACATTGTACGTACATTCTGGGCTATAATGGTCTCGTGTATTCTTACAATGTACTTTGACTGCCTATATTGCGAGTTTTCAAAGTTCGAGGTATTGTAGCTAATTTTTTGGATCAGCAAGATGAACCCGTCACCGGTGGAGTACAAATTACGCCGCGCGACCTGCCGTGTACCTTTATATCTGTATCGCCTATAAATGTACTAATTTCAACAAATAAAGATTAAATTTAACAAAAATCGTTTGTTATCATATATGCACATATCATGGGCAAAGTACGCATTTTGCCCGGTCGTGTAAAAAAACAGTCGCGCCATTATTCTTTAACCAAACTACTTTCAGTTTATAAATTACGTAGGTCTACGCGGAAGATGCTATATTTTGACTCAACACACTTTCTGATGTGACTGAGGTACCTATTAAGTAAATTATTATAATATAAATATCAATTTGATCTTACAAAACCTTCAAATGATCTTCAAAACAGAATATCATCGATAGGTAAGAGTCAGGAGCAGCCTTGAACCATTTATTCCGTATAGCTTGTGCTTAAGGCACGGGAATGAATATCTTCTCCAGGCTTTTGTTTCGACGTCGAGATGAAATTGGGAACAAAAAATAATTTATAATTCTATTTTGAATTCATGTTTTCGGTACTAGACGACATTTTTAGGAAGCACACTCCACCGATTCCCGGAAACTCTCGCCGCGCTAAAGAAGGCGACGGAATTCAGCGATACTCCACTGGTGACTACTGCCTTGTGACGTCACATCTCAATCAAGATGGAGGCACTGTGTTTCAGCGCAACATGAAATTTTCCGACTTTCAAAACGTTTTAAAGTGCATACCCCAGATGCAGAAAATAAAAGTGACTATACTAATGTTTCTTTTTTAGGCTAA
Source organism: Ischnura elegans (assembly GCF_921293095.1). NCBI lineage: Eukaryota > Metazoa > Arthropoda > Insecta > Odonata > Coenagrionidae > Ischnura > Ischnura elegans. The sequence continues at coordinate 3,395,082 of NC_060248.1, read as the reverse complement.
ACTTTCAAATTCAGCAATAAAAAAAAATTAGTGCACTTCCCTATTGTTAAAATATTAAATAATTGATTATTAAAGTATCGATCTCGGATTCATTGCGTCATTTCTATTAGTGAAATGATGTATGAATGCGGTGTAAAGGAGTGTGAAATGGAAATGTGACATTTGGCAATGAATGACTCTCGCTCGCTTTCAACGAATCTTTACGGTGTAATAGGAAATATTTCATCGGCTTGCGACCATGATTGATATGGGAGAGTCACTGGTCACGTGGTCCGTGGCGGGGTGTGATTGGTTTACGATTGCGATACGGTTTGTTTAATGTTCTTTATTTTACTCAAGTTGACTTGGATTGCCATTCAATGTGTCTGACGTATCGATAAGGAAGTTTTCAGTATTTTATTAGTATCCATTTGCATGCAATTGATGACCTCATTGTATTACCATTTCGAGGGGCAATATTGAATGTTGTGGCTATCGTTGTTGGTCTAAGGTCTGATTGGTGCGGTTGCGCCATTTGCAGGTCGTTAGCGTCTACGACGCCGTGGATCCGAGGGGATCCTGCATTTATTCCTTCTGGGAATTCAATTGGACTCTGAAGTGAAACGGATGAGTGGCGCCGAGGGGGTCGATAGGTCGCTTGCGATATTTGTAGTGTTGTCCCGAGGATCGATCCTGGTTCTCTGGTTTGGAACCGCGTGGAAGGCATAAACCAGAGGCTGCGTTGTTTCTGCATGGGCATCCGAGCCTCCTTCGTGGACCTTAGGCCGGCAATCCGATCGCGTCGGATCCCTCGGAATCTTTAGAGAGTCCATTACACGGCCGAGTCGGCTAGATGTGTAGCAATATAGCAGATGTATATTTGTTTAATGTAGATGTATATCAGTATATTTGAGCTCTTTAGGTTCTTCTTTTGGAATTGAGAGTGGGACAGAGTGTAGGCCTTATTTTTGGATGAATAAATGAAGGGGTAGATTCAAAAGTGAACGATTGATTATTAAATTTCATCAGTACCGATGTAAAGACCGAAAGTGCTGTTGTCGGTGGTGTATGAAGTAAATTAACTAATTAATTATAGTATTCTACCGATTAAGGTAGGTTTCCATGGAGTACTAAAGAGGTGATCTGGGAGCCTCCCTTTCCATCCAGCACTGCCTTCTTCAATTCACTGTAAGACCTACTCTCTTTCAATCTATCTAAAAATCCTATTCTTTTCCTTCCCCTCCCTCGTTTCCCGAACATTCTACCCTCCAACACCATTTTCAACATCCCCTCACCGCTAAGCACTAACTCCATCCATACCTTCTGTCTCCTGCGTATCTCATCTAAAAGCTGCCTCTCCTCGCCAACCATATACAGCACTTCGTCGTTCCTTTTCCTTTCCGTCCATTTCACCTTCTCCATTCTTCTCCATACCCACATCTCGAATGCCTCCAATCTTCTCTCGTCTTCTTTCCTCAGTGTCCACGTTTCCGCACAGTAGAAAGCTACACTCCAAATCAAACTCTTCACTAACTTTTTCTTTTAACTCTTACACAACGATCCTCTCAGAAGCTCCTTCCTGTTCATGAACGCCTCCTTCGCTAATGCTATTCTCTTCCTGATGTCCTTACTACTGTATCCGTTTTCCTCTAACGTACTGCCTAAATAGTTGAATTGCTCAACCTGCTCAAGTTTTTCACCACCCACCTTTATCTTGAGTCTCACATTCCTCGCTCGTGATGCTTTACAAAACCGCAAAACCTTAGTTTTCTAGTGATTAATCCTCATCCCAAACTCCTCGCAACGTTCGTATAACGCATCCACTAGGGCCTGAAGCCCCCTTACTGACTGACTGATCAACGCCTGGTCATCCGCCAATCTCACTGATTTGAACATCATTCCTCCCACTTTTATCCCAGCTTCTAACTCATCCCACGCTTCCCTAACCATCTCTTCAGCATACACGTTAAAGAGCAGCGGCGACAGAGGACAGCCTTGCCTCACACCTCGGCCAATGCTTGCCCATCCAGATTCTCCGTCCGCTACCCTCACTTGCGCAGTCTGGGCCATATACAGATTACGAATCAGTCGTCTATCCCTCCAGTCTACAACTATTCTTTTGAGAATATCCATTAACTTTACCCAGTTCACCCTATCTAACGCTTTTTTCAAAATCCACGAAACACGCATTTACGTCCTGGTCATATTCTAGGTTCCTCTCCACGAGGGACCTCATTATTGCTATTGCATCACGAGTTGACTTCCCCTTTCTGAAACCAAATTGATCTTCGCCCAAATACTCGTTTGCCCTCGCCTCCATTCGTCTGTTCAATATCCTCAGCACCACTTTCGCCGTATTCGATATTAGGCTGATAGTCCTATAATCTCCGCATTCCACAGCTTTCTTCTTTTTCGGAAGCGGAATTAAAACCGTCTTCAAGAAATCCTCCGGCCAACATCCCTCCTCATAGATCTTGCGCACTAGTTTGAAAAACCTTTTCTTACCTTCCTTCCCTAGATTCTTCAGAAGCTCACACGGGATGTTGTCCACGCCTACTGCTTTCCTAGCCTTCATATCACGGAGTGCTCTCTCTATTTCTGAATCTAATATCTCCGGCCCAAGATTATCCTCCTCCACTGCACTTTCCTCCTCTAGAGTCAATCTCTCTGGTCTGTTCGTTTCGTCATACAGGTCCTCCACGTATTCCTTCCACCTACCCTGTACCTCTTCTCGCTCGGTTAGCATCCTCCCATCTTTAGCCTTAATTTTAGACATGGCTTATCCTCTTTTGCTGCCCGATAGCGACTTAACTTTGGCGTACAACGCGCCTACTTCTCCATCCTTCTGGAACTTTTCCATTTCCTCGCACTGTCTTTTCCACCAAGCCTCCCTTGCCCTCTTAGTTTCACGTCGTAATCGATTATTTAATTCCCTATACATTCTTTTGCCCTGTTCTGTGTACACGTTCTTCCACTTCCTCCTCTCCTCCATTTCCTCTACCATTGCCTCCGTTATCCACGGCTTCTTTATCCTTCTACTGTCAACGTAACCAATTGACTTCTCCGCCGCTTTGACTATTCCCGTTTTTATATTATCCCATCTTTCCTCAACAGACTTAGTATTTTCAATCTCCCGTATACTAATGTCCACTAGTTCCTGATATTCTCTCCTCATACTCCCCTTCAGGGCTTCTACGTTCCTTTTCTTCGCCTTCCTAACTTTCATAAGTCTTTTGAATCTTACGTTGCATTTCATGAGCACTAGATTGTGGTCCGAATCCGCATCCGCTGCAGGGAAGCTGCGCGAGTTTTTCACACTGTTCCTAAACCTCTGTCTTACCATAATGTAGTCTATTTGATATCTCCCCGCATCCAGTGGACTTTTCCACGTGTACCTTCGCCCTTTATGATGTTTGAACCACGTGCTTGTGATGAATAATTTGTTTCTCCTACAAAATTCTGCTGCTTTCTCTCCCCTGTCGTTCCGTTTTCCTAGACCAAAATCTCCTATTTCGTTTCCATCCCTGCCTTCCCCGACTGAGGCGTTTCAGTCCCCCATTACTACCAGATTTTTCTGACCCGGTGTGTCTCTAATTATTTCCTCGAGCTGTTCATACACCTCATCTACTTCTTCCTCCCTATGATTGCTAGTGGGCATGTAAACTTGGACCACCACAAGGTTGGTGGGCCGCGCCTCAATTTCTACCTCCAGAATCGTATCGCTTACCTGGTCTATACCTACCACACGCTTACCCATCTTCCCGTTTAATACTAAAGCTACCCCTCGCTGGCTTTCTTCCCCTCCACTATATATCAGCCTATACCCATCACTCCAATAGTCCCACCCATCCCTCCACCTCACCTCGCATAATCCTAAGATGTCTGTCCTCCCTTTATCCATTTCCCTTTTGATATTTTCCAATTTCCCCGCCCTCATCATAGTCCTCACAGTGTTCTATTGTGAACGCGGGACACGGCGTGCAAGTGTGTGCGTTTGGCTGTTTGAACTCCGCATTTGGCTGAAGTGGGGAACGCCGCGCCGTGGGCCACGGTGCCGTGGAGAGCCGCCGCCGTGGAGAGTGAAGCCTCGACAGTGCGACCCTCATCTGATCCCATTACCTGTGCGTACGGCTTCCTCTCCTCGTGCATCACGGGGATCACGCGAATACCACGGGAATTCTCGAGTGGAGGTGCTGCCAACCTAGGAATATTTCAATTGGTTTCTCAAGTCGCCTTCAGGGGTGCTGACGGCAGACCGATCCGAATTTCAGCACGGAATGAGCTTTAATCAGGGTTGTTGATCCACAGTGTGTAAACTGTCGAGTTGATGGATTTTCATTTATATTCCTCGCGACTCCAAATACCCTAGTCCAAATATATATGGAGACTCTCCTGTTACGATAACAGTCACTACTTCTCCATCGTGATGAATCGGCACTACCACCTTCCTCGGAGTTAGCGAAAAAACACTCTTTATCCCTAATTCCGATTAAGGTGGTTTTGCATCTTTCTCAAGTGAGAAGAGGAAGATAATTCTAGAGGGAAGAAATATATAGGAATATTTAATGGGAAAACGGTGCTGTGGGAAAAGCCAGAAATCTTAGGGTGAAAATGCAGCCTGACTGGGGATCGAACCCAGAACTCCCGGTTGCCAGTCCTGATAGCGCACCTGGTGGAGCAACCGGGAGGTTCTGGGTTCGATCCCCAGTCAGGGATCTATGATTTCTGGCTTTTCCCATCTACCACAGCACCGTTTTCCTCATCCTCATATTTTACCACGTCTTATTATTAAACTCGCTTTCTTGTTTGTCCGTCCGGGAAAATTTTGCATCTCGAATGTTGATCACTTGTCGATTGAGCGGTGAAATTTTCAGGACAAGTCAGGACTTGATGACGATGCAATTTTATTGCTCTTTTACCACTATCTGAGGAGTATTTCGTGTAATATTTAGGAATAAAAATCAAATCTGGAGGTCCAAAAATGATCACCAAAACGGAGGCGCTGCAATCATTATAGCTGTATTCAACTGTCTTTAGAACGTAACTGAAATAACTTACGCCGAGCCGCTTAGAAGGAGGGGGAAAACAAAGGAAAAAAATGTATGCATAGAAATAAATGTTATAAACTTTCCCCTTATTGTCATTGTTTATTACATTACTTTTATTTTTTATTATTTACAATATTATTTATCAACATTAACTCATTCCATTCACTGTAAAAAAAAGGGGAATTAATTAAAAACGAGCGTGCTGCGCTCTTTTCGATGCACGTCCACAGAGGGATAGGCGCATTTCTAATTTTAATATGTAGAAAAAAAGGCAGGGTCTTATGTACAAATTTAATTGGAATGTTCATGTACAAATTGAGGTCAGAGGACCTCTTTAAACACAACATTGGAAGTAATTACACTATCCTCTGTTAAACGCACATGATGACTCATACTTACGTAGGTATCAACAGGAGACTTGAATGTGGAATCAGCCGCATTTTGATAAAAGTTATTTAAAGAATGCGAGATATTGTTGCAAATGAACAAATGTATCAGTTTGTGCGCCGTTAACGTCAGGAATATTTACCGTTTTTTATTATTTAAAAACCAATTTTAGGAAACAATAGCAATATTTAGGAAGTAAGATATGCCGTCGCATGTTCTTTGATAAATTCTGTGCATTTTGGTTCCTCATTAGTAGAGTTTGGTTGCGTATAATTTGAGAAAAAGGTATCATTACAGTAGAAACAATATAGAAGATTGCGGTTAATATACATATCAATTGATCGTTTTTCGTCATCAAAGCAACCAAATATACATGTGTATTAAATATTAAATAAATGTATTATCGTATCACCCATGCTATCCTTCAGCACCAGTCCTTGCAGGTTGCATTTCGGAGCGGTGGCATCAAGGCCATTGGCTGGTGCGCTGCGGTGCGTGATTAGTCACGCAACTCTATTGTTGTGCTGTAGGCGAGTGCCCCAGTGCCATCTATGGATCACTCCTTAACTAAAAGAGCTCTAGGTACCTTTGGGGGCTTCCATTAATTACGTGAGGCGTTTTGGGGGCGGGGGGAAGGGGGTCTAGCCGAATCTCATCTCACGTGGGAGAGAGTACTGGCAAGTACTTATCGCGTAATTTTCTTCCATAAGAACCAGTGCGAAATGCGATCTTAGTAATTTTTAATACTTGTCTTAACTGATCCTAAGTAAAAAAGCTAAACATTTTTTATTTTTAACAAATACAGCGCAATGAAGCGTAGATAACTTATTTACACAGAAAATACGAATTTTGAATACGAACATCACATGACATTAGAGGGGGGAGGTGCAACCAACCAAACCTCGCAATATTTCACCGAGGGGAGTCCAAAGATCGCCAAAATCACGTAATTAATGGACGTCCCCTTTCTTTGCGTTGCGATTCGCTGATCTGATGCGCATATACCAAGGGCACGTCAACTTTTTTGTATTTTAAACGTTGGAGGGAATGTCTGAGAAAGTGATCGTCCCACCCTACCACCAAATAAATCTTTTTTTCGTTAGCCTTGGAATTCGTCTCGTGGTGTGCAGCGAAGGAGGACCAGGAGCCTGTCAGACCGGACTTGGTTCATTTTTGCTTTCATCGGCGTTTATTTACATCAATCTATAAAATTTATGCCGTTAAAATGTACGAATTGATAAATGAATGAATAAGTGATGGGCTCGCGAAGATTTGTGTGAAGGCAGTTGGGTGTCGTTGCCTCGACGACAAAATCGCAAGCCGATCCGATTTCAAAACAAAGGGTAAATTAGGGAGAGGCGTCGCACACGGGATAGACTGCGCACCCCCTTTAGTTTCGGCAGCTCCCGACAGATTGCGGGCAAATGCGTAGAGCAGAGGCACGGTAGATGCCAGAGCATAAGTGAGGATGTTCCGTTTGTGTTTCATTAGTTTTACAGGTTTTAAAGCGCAAATTCTGAGATAAGTCTGTTATTTTACCTTCAAAATTCTCCTCGCTTTGCACTAAATTCGAATCAGAAGTTGAACAAGAGCTCTATTTCGATTGTTCGAAGTTTTTTGTAACAGTACGTTCTTCTCGGGATGTTTTCAGTCTTGTTACGCCGTATGGGCCTTAAAGAAAGACCCGTATGAGGTACGACGTCTCCCCCGTACTTTGAGGAAGAGAGGGACGCCGCACAGTGGGCCAAAATCCAAAAAAGCTGGCCAAAAGTCGAAAAATGAAGTTAGCGCAAATCAACCAAAAACAGTTGATATTCACTATTGATCATGTACTCTTTAATATCGTCTACCATACAGAGCATGGAGCACGTTAACATAATTTTTACAGCTGGTCAAAGTAGAGCATGTCAGAGTGATTTTAGCGACCAAATTTTTTCCGTTGAAATAGCTAAATTTGTGGCTTCACTACAGAGTCGTTGTTAAGAACATTGGTTTCAAAGTATTTTTTCCGTAAAATTGGTCTTCATGAAATTATTAATGACAGTGTTTGTTTCATTTTACTCGCTAATTAATATGTTTATAATTTTTCAAAAACTGTATTGATTTTTCATTGAATTTTATGTTTAACGGTAATTATCGTTTATATCGGCACCAAGCTACAAGGAGTTATTTGCACTGTGAGATAGACCAAATCATATAGAACAATGTTCAGAATGCAGTTTTAGCGATAACTTGCGATTCTAATTTTAACAAATTTATTTATATAAATCCATCCCGGCCACTCGGGCCACTGTGGCGACCACGAAACGGCGCGGCGTCGGGACTAAGCGAAGAAAGGTTATGATATCCGAGAATAAAGACGACGGAATGCTTGTTCAATGACATTGGTCAATTGAATACATATTTTATGAATTTATTTCATCTTGATTTTTGCACATTATACACGGAAAAAAAGTTTAGTTAGAACTATCGAATTCTGAAGAAATTTATCGAACTTTTGGGCTCATATGGCACATTGAAAAATTCATTAATTATTACCAAACCAGTTTGATAAATTCTATCAAAATGATGAACCGAAATGGCTACAGCAGCTCGATAAAAACTATCAAAATCGAAAGGGTAATAAAACCGACGTAGCGTGCACATGTGAAAGATTTTCAACCCAGAAAACACTATTCTGATTGGAAATCATAAAATTAGGAGTTTGACGCAAGTTTCTGCAAAAGAAATACAAAAAAAAGAGGAAAAATAACAAGCCTGCATGAAGCATTGAACGTGGGCCCCCCGCGTGATAGCAACGGACTCTAACAACTAGTCTAAATCGGTTGCCATATTAATTAATTTAAACGCTGTAATATATTATTATTATTTTAAGTCTTTAACCTTTGTTTTGAAATGTGGATAAGGTGTGACTACAGTTTCCCTTTGTATGCTTAAGAGGAATACTTGATGCACACAATTGCATTACGTAGTTACTCCATATGAATATCTAGTGCAGATACGCAAGAAAACTTTATTTGCAGGCTTTTTACATCGATATAGAGATGGCTTTAACGTGCTGGGCGATATCCTTAGCATGGATTGGGTCTAGTATCACGGCTTTTATCACATGTTATTAAACATGATCGCGAGTGATTATACCTCAGGAATACCTCTAATTAAAGTTTTAATGTGTCGAAATACACAAACATCTCCTTACAGCTTTAATATCTATGATAATATGCTATTCAATCAAGGTCTTTGATGCACCAACTAACGAGTAGTATTGCAATTTAAAGCAGGAAAAAACAGAAAAATGAACGTAAACAAAATTAAAACGTTATCGCCATCACAAATAATGAAAACAAAATCATTTCTACCAACCTATGTTTTATGTAAGGCCTGTTTAAGAATCTTTCAACTGCCAATGTGTATTGGTATAAACATAAGAGGAACGATAGGCCGTTCGATAGATTACGAAACACTTGGTAAATTCTATCAAACCAAATTTGCATAGCAATGTAGAGTTTGATAATTTTTACCAAACAAGCAAACACCTTCGTAAAATTCATCATAACTTCGATAAAAGTTACCAAACTCAGAATCGTATTGAATTAATTCGGTTATTTTTACGAAACTCTTCCGTACATTTGACCAAATTATGCAATCCCAAAATGTTTGATGAAATATATTAAGAGCTTACGCTAGCGTTTGGTGAAATAAATCAAATGCTTAATAATTTGCATCAAAGTTGAAGTATATTTAACAAAAATATCATACCAGTTCGATAGTTTTAATCAAATCTTTTTTTCCGTGTACTATAAATGGCTAAATTCAACGTACATCTTGTCGCAAATAACAATTCCTTGCTATATTGGTGACTGGCAATTATACGATTAGGAGTTCACTGGGAGGTTTCTCAGCAGAGTTATGGGCCAAAATATCTTAGAAAGGATTTTCCCAGAATTGCGGATTTTCCCTCAAGCATCATGGGTAGGCTGCGGTCGAGGGGTTTAGGGAAGGTCATGCACGTGCAGCGGCAGGCGCCCGCGCCGGCTGGTTGAGGATTTGCGACCCTCCGTACTTACTGGCCCGACAATGCTGGTTTTACAACCTTATCGGTGTTGACTCTTTTCTACTTCCCCTAATTCATCAGTAGCTATCCCAAGTAATGCTTTTTACACTTTTTTGTCTCTTTTTGCCGACCCTTACCGCCACTTGTTCCGACAAATGGAATTCAAAGTTAGTTTCCCTAGGCGATTTCCGGTTGTTTCCGCGTAGCACATGCATCAGTTGTCCTAGAGATAGTGTCGAGTGAACATCCACTGTAAGTGACTGTGCTGTGTAATAACACTGAATTGATCTATTCAACGTTAGAAGCGCTTCAAATGAGGATATAGTTACCTACTTGTACCTGAGAACCAAAGCCTCCTTGCACCCGCCTCCGTTTCGTTGTGACTTCAATAAGTGTACTCTGCATCCATCGAAAAAGATTTTACTTTCCATTGTGGCGTGAAGCAGTTTTAAGTGCTAATGGTAAGCAAAATTTTAATTTTTTTAATGGATTCCAAGTTGGAGTCCTCGATTTGTTTTTTGCTATCCATGTAAGAATGATGATAGTTCGGCTGTCGATGGAACTGATTACCTGATATTTATTTCGGAGGTTGCTGCTCACCTCTGATTCCTTGATACCTTCGATTTCACTTCATAATAGTAAATAGGGTGGTTTCCTATTATTTTTTTATTGCCTAAATCGAAAGATTATTACTCCTGGAGTACGAATTTAACGCTTTTAGATTTTTAAATTACGGTATCTATTTTTCGCGATTAAATGAAAAGTGAAAATTTTCAAGCGCGCGAAAACGCGACGCGTAAGTATGAATGCCGGGAAATTTCTCCGTACGACGTATTTCTGGTCCCCGGAGCCGCAATGAACTTGGGTGCCGCATTTGTCATCTTATGCGGGATGTACGCCGCACGGAATGAATAATAATTTCAAATGAATGATTATACAATTTCAGCAATGTTTCATCAACACTCAAACTAAATACAATTTTTTTGTGTTGCATTATATTTCATTATTTTTTAGGCATATTTAGGGTATTACTGCGCTAATTTTGTAGGCTACCACAAGTTTTAACTTAAGCAAGGCATACATTAAGTCAATTTCCTTAATTCATTTATCAACTGGTATTATGGAATTCTAAAAAAATCCTACGTTAAGTCTCTGTTGACTGGCTTTCTTCGGTTCAACTTGTATTTTCAGTAAAAATTCAATAAATATATCCATGTTAATTAAACTTCTTGGGTTTTACAAGTGCATTTTTTTAAAAAATATAATGACATGAAAATAGTTCTAGTTTTCCAACCTATATTTCATTTCTATAAAAATCTTAGGCATGTACTATTCACGAGAAAAATAGTAAATATACTTTAAAAGTATTTACGTAGCTTATTTCCTCATAACTTCAATAATGTGACGAAATGTTTTTTTACATGGAGCTGCAGAATAAATGAATCGGTTTTATTCGGTTTTAATAGCATACGGCGTGTCACCCAATACATACGGGATATACGGCGCGAGGAAATGATTTACAAATATAATTATTAAAGCATAGAGAAAAATGATATAAGTACACGCTTTTTTGTGTACGTCATAAACAAGGCAATTTACCAGATTTCCTTCTTAGTTTATTCAAATGTGCAAAATAGGGCAAGTTATTTTTATAAAATGTGCGGCAACTCTTCCCGATTTACCCGATATATATTATTAAATGCAAGTATTTTCGAATATATTTTCTTCTTCTCCATATTAATGGCGTAAATATATATTTCCAAGTCACGTGTTTTAAGTGATTTTTTTCCGCTGCTTCGCAAAGTACCTAACGATCTTGTTTACATCGGCTAAAAGGGTTGCCAAGTAAACAGATCTCGCGCATGGATGATGATAACCTTCCACGGTTATTGTTCGCGCTTGTTTCGTTGAGGATGGTCTCGTCTATCTTGTCTATTTAATTTCTAACCTTATTAGCTGCATTACTTCGGTGATGGGCTCTGTGCGTCATGCAGACCAGTACCTTCTACGTACGAAAATATAATAAACTTGTGGTCATTTGGTTTTTTGTATTAGGCAGATTGGAAGAAAAGAAACAACAAGACCCAGAGAACATGTAAATTCCTTGCGCGTACGCTATAGCTGAGTATGTATTTTATTTATCTTTCCCTACATCACATAGTAATCTGTATCCTATTATATAGCTGTCGCTATTCTTCGCCATCTGCATCTTCAATCCCTTCATGTCAGCGCTACTTCTGAGCTGTTTCCTCCAGAAAATCACAGCCCTTTCGCAAATAAGTTGATGATGTCATGTACGATGAGCCACTCCTCGTCATGACTTCACCAACTAATGACAAGTGGGCGGACGTTTTCGTATCTTTATCTGCGAATTATAATGTGAATTGGGAGTGAGGGTCATCATTTTTATCTTTTCATTTCCACCGACGAATGCCTTTAAAGAAATTCGGTTGGTTTGTGTAAAGTGGGACCCAATTGTAGCTGCAATTGAAAGGAGAGTGAAGGAGATCATTGACCAGTCATCGTTGTAACTCCGTTTGCTGTGCACATTTCCCTCTTCTTATGCACTCGACAAATTATAATATTAGATGACGTCATTCCGGAAGAAAACTGACTGTCGGTTTACGTTTTGGGCATCCGTGAAGTTTTATCGATTCGCCATTGTTTGTCGGATGGCTAGCAACGTAGGGACTGCGTATAGGAGGTACAATGGGGAAGTTGCATGAAATTTTTTTCATCGAAATAATACGTGATACTTATAGCAATTTTTACCAGGAATCCATTTTCACCAATGAAACTTCTCGTAAACCATTGATTGTATCATGAAATTCATTTAAAACAGTGAAATCAGTCTGCAAACGCGAAGTTAGCTTTGATTGTTGGTGACGTCATTTCTCCCTACGGCGTTTGCGTTTTCGTTTTGCGTGCACGGCCGCCGCAGAAGCAACAAATGAAGTGCTCGTTGCGTAAGTTTCGGCATATTTTTAATCCGTGTTTTCTCTCAGACATTTTATGACGGTGTTTAGGAACGTCAAGCATATTTTATCAATTTTCTGTACTCGTATAACAAGAATATATCGAACAAATGCGAAATGGAAGACGGTTTCGTGAAAAGACTGTTGCGATAATCTCCCAAAGGTGGATTCCTTAATGATGGCATTATATTTTAAAAGTAACCCGGACTTTTTGGCTGCAGAATTTAAAGAAGTGAAGGCTTCGCGGTAAGTTTTTTCTAGTTTATTAAGCCGTTACTGGACCAGCTTTTACGAATACAGAAGTAGTCACTCGGCCTCCGTTGAAAATTTATGCATGAAATATTGATGCATCTAGTTAGTGCAAATATAGTTTATATGGTACGAGTTATGATTTTTTGCTTTCAGTATGATATCGGATAGTTGATTCAGTATGTTGTGAAATACTTTCTGTGCACAGATTTAAGGTAATTTTTCTGTACACATTATGCACATTATACTATGTACAGTTTTAAGGTGTGTTCTGTATGCATACTGTCTGAAGTGTGTGCAGGTTTTGACAGGTTATGTGCTTTTGGAGCCACTTTTATAATAGCTGTTTAACGATTACCATAAGATAATGCAGCTTTTAATGTTAGCTATGAAACTTCTATTAGATGACTACAAAATAATTATTAGCTATTTAGCAAGCTTATGACAAAATTCAATCATTTATGTTTAATAGTATTAGGTGTGCAATCGTTGTTTTTTAAATGAAAAATACGACTTTATTTTTTTTAATGGTTATAAATGTGAGCATTGGTTATAAATGAATCATTCAAAGTATTTTCCGTTGCTTCCTACATAATTTCCTCATCATTGAGGCAAAGCCCGAATATCGTTATGGTAGAAGTGATTGTCTTTTAAATCTATCCTCCAATCCTACTTTTATGCACCAAATGGTTTTCAATGCAGGAATGAAGGACTATTATTCTTGACCTTTCTTGGATGAAGAACTTGTATTCTCTGACCTTTCTTATTACTCTCTCCACATGAATCCTAAAGCTTTCTATTTGCTTAGTTAGCTTAACTTCATCTTTAGAGCACTTTACATTCTTGGAAACTCTTGGTGGTCTAATAAACTCTCAAATTTTACCTCTGAATGAGTGAGCAGTTAGTTTGAACGCGCGATCTACTTTTACCCCACAGTCTTTTGGAATTTGCTCAAGAAATCCCGTCTATGCGAATGACACTATCTATTGCCCGGTCACCATAACCCCTCGAAATGAAATTTTCTAAAGAAGAATCAAATGACTTATTTATTTTTTGATTGAGTTTATATAGAAATATTTGAGCTATAAACAGTTCATTAATTGTATAGCAATGATAAAAATTAATCCTTTTGAAATAATTGCGTTTGAAAAACATTATTTCTATTTTTCTTCACTATCAGCAGTATAATGCAATGATTACTGTAAAAAACAGATTTAGAGTTTCCTTCGCAAGTCTTTACTTTATACCTATCGTAGCGTGATAAAGTAAGCGTAATTTGTTGTACTAATCGCAGAAAAAAGACTGATTCGTACAAGAGAAATTGCACTCACTGCAGTGGGTACTCATCTATTTTTTTATGATCCACTCCAGATGAAACTATATAAAGCAACATCTTATTTTTGTCAACCCAAAAAACCAGATTTTTCAAAAGACTAGCCATCGGAATAATGGAAGCAGAAAAATATCGTGCCGCTGTCGAGGGCGAGACATTGAGATCTTCTGAGCTAAAATATTGAAGAATTTGTTGTGTCTAATTTTCCTGAATATAACAATAACAGGTAACCCAGTCTTTCCTGATAGCAAATTGACGATAAAATAATTTTCACAGTCTACTCTTAAATACAATGCTTCCTTTTTTTCCAAGAAAAACAGAGTATACTGAAGGTTTTTTTTCTGAACACCAACAGTTTTGATTCTGGTTTTAATTGGCAGGACTTTTCCTGAACTCGGCCTTCCATCACTTCCTCAGGTTGTATTTCCTCCTATGGCACTAAGTCAGTTGATTGGAGGAGGTCGTGATTATATACCAGTGAACTCTTACAAATTGTACACTCCTAGGTAGCAAATATGGTGTCGAGGGAGTTCAGTTGGAATACTATGCATGAGAATCAATTGATTTCGGAGAGAAGGAGTGTAGCCTACTGTATGTACCCTTCAAGTATTATTATCATGATTAATCATTGATAAATTCAAAAAATACAATAATTATAAGACATCGGGTACTTCGAGGGCCGTCAACCTACGCTAGCTCAGCAAAAACATCATGCAAGCGACAGGCGGGTACTGTGCGAACAAGGAAACTGCACGCCCTCCGCACCACACGCTCAAGTCATTTCTCAGCATAATTCTGTTGTAATTACTTAAGGTAAAGTGATCTTCACGAACAAATCCCGTCGTTTTCGTCGACAGATCGTTCTTCCTCTTCATCGCCTTAACCCACTTCTTTCTTCTCGCTTTATTATTCGACATAAGGACGAATATTTTATTAGAATGTTGTGATGTGTTTGAACACATAGGCACCAAGCAATATTTATTATTCGAGATTATTAACAGCACTTCACGTAGGTAAACATACCGTCTTCCTGGCGTCCGTATACCGCAACAATCTCGAAGCTCCACGCCTCGGACGTTAGCAACTCTGTTTGGGGAGAAATGACGTCACTCCTCTTGGACACACTACTTTCGCTCGCTCCCCCCACTCCTCCACTTTGACGTTTAATATCTTGAAAACTACCACTAGTATTGAAATTTCCCCCGGTAGATATTCTTTCCTAGAGGTTTACTACATTTGGACAGAGTTTTCAAAAAATGTGAAAATTCCCCATTCCATTCCATGGAAGACTGACTTCTGTTCTCGCCACTTCGGTCGCATTTAAATCGGCTTTCAAAATTGTCCTCGGCGCGGTGATTGGTGCAATGCGATCCACTTTTTTCCAATATTTTACATTATAATGATTGTAATTGCGAGGTATAGCATTGAAAAGTAATGAATTTCATAAATAACATAATCATGTGTATACATTTCGGTTTATACCTCTAATAGGGAAATTGCATAATTTTTATAGACAGTATGCTACAGTAAACACTTAGTACCGCAATATACTTTTTTCCGCTTAAAATTCAGTTTATACACTAGAAAATGACTCCCAAAAATCTCCCCAGTTTCGCGGGCTAAAAAATACCGCCCCCACTACTCTCACGCCGTGACGTCATAATTCAGTAGGAGTCCAAGATCCAAGCCCAGTAACGTCGTAGCTGCAGGTTTGGAAGAGCCACGTTGCGTTTAAAAGAGAATAAGGCTGAAATAAGGAAAAATTACAAGTGGTGCATTGTTCCTCTGTGCAATAACACCCCAGAAAAAATTTTCGTCTGCATTCCCACGGAGGAAATTAAAAGAAAAGCATCGATGCATGCCGTCTGTCAGGATGAGCGTTACGGAAAAATAAGAGTATAATAAACGGATTGATAAACCCGTGTACTGTGTTAGCGAAGATAACTTGAATGTAAATAATATTTCCATATTTCAACGACTGAATAACTTGAAACTGAGATTTTTCTATAATTCGGCCGCCGTAGAATAAAAACCCAGCTCATATGGAAGAAGATTCTCAACAAAAATCGAGATACTTGTCTCTAGATAGGTACGATGGACTCGAATTATTTATGGCACTTGTTCAATTTCAGTGACGGAAGGACATAGAAAATTCCATGATGCTTAAAATCAAGGGAGGAAATAAGAAAATAAAGAGCAACGTTGATCCTCATGCATTCGACTACCAGCCAAGAAGACAGCGTTTTCTTCAACTATCGGCGTCAAAATTATGTGCCGCTGTACTTTGCAAATTTATATCTTGGCTTCACTGCGTGCCATAATAATGAATTATACGTTATTTTAAAGAAAATTTTATCCTAAATTCTGATTTATTTTTTTTACAAAATAATTCAAAAATGTAGACACACCAGTGCAATAAATGAATCCGCGCACCGTAAAATTAGCCGTTTTGTCAACTTCATGAACTTTGTACCTCAACCTGGGGAAAAGTACTACGTCTACAGCATTCATATTCTATTTTTCTTTTCATTATTCGATTTTATTCTACGCCGTTGCTTGCTTTTCAGAAAAAGTTGAGTCACAAGAGGAATGTTCCGCGGCCCTTGATTTGGAAGCTGTGGAGATAGAGGAAGACATGTGTGGATCAGCATTTTCCATTTAGTTGGTTGTCAGGATTAACCAAGGATCCATTTAAAGGTTGTTAGGCCATCGTATAAAGATAGGACTGATGTGCACCACAGGGGAAATGGGGTGTTTGAGGGAAAGTCAAACCCAAAGTTGCCCAAAGAAGGTGCAGTTCTCTTATATGTTGCTATTTCCCCAGTTAAAACCAAAGAGAAATTGTATTGGGATGATATTTTCACCACGGGTACCAGTGATAGTGAGAGTGCAGGTGATCACGGTCATCGTCGAAGGTCATCCCTCTAGGATTTCCGATACGGAATTTTTAAGTGACAACCGATCGCAATGACGATGAGCTCGTCTTTAGAGTAGGTTTCTGATATGTCGTGAGAAAGCTCCCAAAGGTATTTTTAAGTTGAAAGTATCATTGACAGCTTCGAGGTGGAAAATAAGTTCACCATAAGGCTCTCTACCGGACTGCCAAAAGAATACATATTTCACATGAGTATACGCTTTCGCCAATATTACATGCAAGTCTCACTTTGTTATGAAGTATAAAACATTTCAGATGCACATCTGCTACCTTTCCATATCTCGGCATCGACTTTCGACGCCGACGAAGTCTACAGTTTCACTATAATACCCTGGTATCATGATAGAATCAGTAACAGGAAGCTTGCTAGGATCAGCCTAAGAATAGCCATATTCCTTCATCTTTCCGCAATCTATCGCTTTAAATGGAGGAGAAATAGATCAAATAATAGCCCTGAAGTCACAATGAACAACTCCGATACGTCTTCACTTCAATAAATGAATCATAACCACGCCGTCGCTTGTATTATAGTATGCAACCTCTACATCTACATCTACATCTACAAATTACCCTGCGAGCCACCTCTAGGGTGTTTGGCAGGGGGTGATCAATCACCAGCATGCAGCATGCATTTGGACTCCCACATGCACACCACACCGTCCAAGAAACGTCCCGTATAATAACAAACTATACTACTATATGCTGTTAGAAATAGAATATAGAATAGAAATTCAGAAACATGCAGTAAGTTTTACATAGGTTAGTAGGCTACACTACAAGTCATGCAATCTATTTACGCGTTCTATTGCTGCCGTTATAATCTCTTATTGATCGTGGAAAAAATGACATTCGGAATCTGTCTGTTCTGCAATCTATCTCTCTTATTTTATTTATATGATCTGATCTTCCGTAGTACGTTGGCGTCCGCAAGATATGGTTAACTTCGTCAGAAAAGACACTGCTCTTGAATTTATCTAAAAGGTTTAGTCTATTTTTCAATCTACGGTCCGACAGAGATTCCCATCCGAGTTTATCTAAGAGGTCAGTTACACTAACAAGACTATCGTAACGACCTTTCACATACCTGGCAGCTCTTCTTTGCACGCGTTCTAACTCTGTTATTAAGCCTTTTTCATGAGGGTCCCAAACACTGGCAGCGTATTCCAAATGTGGTCTAACGAGGGAAAAGTAGCTAATTTCTCTCACTTTGTCGTCGCACTTTCCTAATATTCTTTTGACAAAACCCATTTTACGATTAAGTTGACCGGTTATTTCTCGAATATGTTTATTCCACGATAGATCATTATTGAGTCTAACCCCTAGATATTTCACAGATTCAACTGCCTTTTACTGCGCGCCCCGAATGACATAGTTACGCTGTAGGGAGTTATTCTTCTTCCAGAAATTCATTACGACGCATTTTTCCAAATTTAATTCTAACTGCCAAGCATCGCACCAAGCTTGGATAGCAGCAAGGTCATTCGTTAGTTCATCTATATCTTTGCTGGAACGAATTTCTCTGTAAACTACAGCGTCGTCTGCAAATAATCGTAACTTACTCTGCACTACTTCGCCAATGTCGTTTATATAAAGAAGGAATAGGAGTGGGCCAATGACACTACCCTGAGGAACGCCAGAAGTCACTCTAACCTCATTGGAGACTGCACCGTCTAATACTACTCTTTGGACGCGGTCGCTCAAAAATTCTCTAATCCAGGAAATGACATCTTCGTCTAGACCATAAGATTTCAGTTTTAATATTAACTTTCCGTGGGGTACTTTATCAAATGCCTTTTTGAAATCAAGAAAAATCGCGTCTACTGGAATGTTGTCTTCCCCGGAGACTAAAATATCGTGGGCGAAAAGCGCTAACTGAGTTTCGCACGATCTGCTTTTCCTGAATCCATGTTGATTTCCCATTAATAAGTTTTGCGCGTCTAGGTGTTTCATTACCGAGCTGACTACGATGTGTTCAATGACTTTGCAAGAGATGGACGTTAAAGATATCGGCCTGTAATTAGATGGCTGTTCCTTGTCTCCACTTTTAAATATAGGCGTTACATTAGCGATTTTCCAGTCATTAGGTACTTCGTGTTGCTTGATGGATTTACTGAATATTAACTGCAAGTAGGGGGCAAGTTCTGAGGCTAGTTCTTTATATACACGAGAAGGGATTTCGTCTGGACCAGGTGATTTATTTGGACTAAGCGATTTCAATATATTTTCTATTCCGAGCGTACTAATGTCAATAGCTGGCATCTTATGAATACAGGGATTGTCATCGGTCCCGGGTGAGTTTTCGGAAGGCTCCGTGAACACGCTCTTAAAGTAGGAATTTAATAAATTGGCTTTATCGTAACTTCTTGTCAACACATCTCCATTGTCGTTTCTCAGCGAACATACGGTAGATCGTTTACCTTGAACTTCCCTAACATATGACCAAAATGCTTTTGGGTTATCCTGTAACTGCTCTACTAGTGTTTTTCTTTTAAAATTCGTGAACGCATTCCTGAACGCTTCCTTCGTGGCGGCTTTAGTCATCCTATATTTTTTAATTATTAGCTCGCGTTCATTAGCGGATAAATCCGTGCTGACTTTTTTCATTTTAGCATGACACGCTCTCTGTCGCCTCAATGATTTTCTCACTTCCGCGTCGTACCATCTCGGTTCGCTGCCTTCTTTTACTATTTTACTGGGGATGTAGCTATTTATTCCCGAAGTTACGAGCGAAAGAAAAGCTTTCCAAGTATTCACTACATTTAACTTTAATACTGATTCTTGAAACTCGGGGAAAGCATTTTTCATATGACTCTTAAACCCATCAAAATTAGCTCTTTTAAAAATGAAAACTTTACGCTCTTTTTTAAAGTTTACAGCGGTATTCAGAGAAAACTTTGCAGTTACTACCCTATGGTCACTTATTCCTTCGACAGTGCCAACGTTTATTACCTGATGTGGTATATTTGTCGCTAATAAATCAAGAATATTTTCTCCTCTGTTCGGTGCGGATGCTATTTGAAACAATGAATTAGATGTGAAGGTGTGTAATAAAGCCTCGCAGATCACTTTATCCCTCCCACCAGGAATGAAGCTATAAGTCTCCCAATCTATAGAAGGTACGTTGAAATCTCCACCCACAATCAAGTTTCTTTCAGGATACTTGGATGCTACGCTGTTTATTTGATTTTGAAAATCCAACATTGACGTTATATCTGAGTTAGGTGGTCTGTAATACGAACATAATAAAATAGTTTTGAATTTTGGACATTTAATTAAACACCACACAGATTCAACGCTGGTCTCAGTTACGGTTATCGCTTGGCTGACGATTGAATTCTTTACAGCTATAAAAACTCCGCCCCCAACTCGATTAATTCTATCTTTCCGATAAACAGTGAACGATTTTGGGAAGATCTCATTGTCTGAATCATCATCTGTTAGCCAACTTTCTGTTCCAAAAATGACGTTACACTTCGTACTATGAATTAAATGGTGGAATTCGGGAATCTTATTTCTTAAACTACGGCAATTAACCACAGCCACGATTAAAACTTCGGAACTAGTATTATTGCGATTCGGGAATAATTCTGATTTGCTTTTGTCGAATAGACTATTCACAGGCTCTATACCGCTGATAAATGGAAATGCATGTCTTATTGACACACTAACAAAATGACTTGTCACCGTGCCTTCTCGTACTGAATAATGACGTCACTTTTCTACCAGCCAATCATCGGGCGTTTTCGATTTTCACTTGTATTTGAAAATTCTCGTGAACTTTGATGCATTAAATATCGCAAACTACGTCATAAAATAATAAAAAAAAAACTTTAACCGTGGCATGAAAACATATATTTTTATATAATTTTGGGGTTCTTGATTTTTCCTTATTTCCCCGTGAAACTCGGATCAATTTGTCCGTCAGCGACGCGAGTGGCGACTTTTGTAAATCCATTTAAATGTGCGGTGTGTGACGACACATTTAGAGACCAGCTTGAGACTGATCCTATTTTGTAGTGTTCGTGGTCACCAATTTTAGGATTCATCACTCATGTCCATTCTAAGAATTAATTACTGTATTCGGGCGAACGTTCCGCGACAACATGCGAAGTGTAAAAAAGTACGTGTACTATATTTTCTTTCATGCCGCCTAGCCTTGTTGTTGATTCGTTTGTCGTCTGTCATGGCTGCCGAAGCAATCGAGGAATCATCCAAAAGCGAAACAATTGCGTCGTTTACCATGTTGTAATTGTTGTCTCAGCGCTCTCGTCGAAAGTGAAGAGTAAATCTGAAGTTAAGTTGAAATCGATTCGATGAAACTGTCGGTCACCTTCGGGACTGCGTGCCGTCATTTTCCATCTCGATTGCGCTTCCATCGTCCGCGACCACTCTTTCGCTTTTTCTCCTCCAGGAGGCGTCTCATTCGCCGTTGGGAACAGGTTCTGCGACAAACGGGTCCAGCATGTTCATTCTTCATTTAAGGAAAAGAAGTAGAAGTTGCCTTCTCGTCCTCGGGATTGTATTGAAACTGAACTGCAGCTCGCTCTCTCGAGCAATTACAAGATAATTGGAATGTATGAGTATTCCATTTCAATTTGGCCTGCTTTTCTTCGACACTTCATGGGAGAAAATTGCCATTTATAATTCATATTTTTTGCGGATAACAAGTAAAACTGATTTTCCGAATGATGATACCATGATATGGTGTGTTATGCATGGATTTCAGCCCAATACTCTCCCGCATAACTTATTTGAAGTTGTGCGGTCATCATTGGAGGAATCATTGCCGCTTTGGGCGTCCCTTTACACAATTGTTTGCAGCTCGGCTGTCATTGTGGATACATAGATTCATTTCGAATCTTTGCGATGGAGTGTTTGCGGTGGCGAGGAATAGCATTAAAAGGAATTGAATACACAAATTAACTGGCCCGTTATTTTGTTCTTCTCTATTCTGCCAATCTCCTCTATCCTTGATACTATTCTCCACCACCTCCTTGTATTTTCCCCTTCAGAGCTTCTACGTTACATTTCCTCGCCTTCCTGATATTCCTCAATCGATTGACTCTTCTTTGAATCTCATTAGCACACCTGTATCCGCATCTGCTGCAGGGAAGCTGCTAGAGTTTTTCGCATTAATTTCTAAGCCCCTGTCTTATCAAGATGTAGTCTATATGATAACTCTCCTCATACCCTGAACTTTTCCATATGTATTTCTCCCTTCATGATGATAGAGTCACGTGTTTGTGACGAATGACTCGTTTCTCCTGCAAAATTCAACTGCTTTCTCTCGTTTCGCATTCCTATTCCAAATTCTCCTGTTTCGTTTCCATCCCTGCCTCCTCCGACTGATGCTTTCCAGTCTCCCATCACAACTACATTTTTATCACCTGGGATTTCCCTGATTAATTATTTCCTCCAGATGTACGTTCCAGTAGTGTCTTTTTTATTTACGTGACCCCATCTCGTTAACTTACTTTCGTCTGCCTCCTACCCTACGAACTATCTGGAATGTGTTTCCCCCTGTGGATAATTACTCCCGTCGCGTCGTCAGTGTGGCTCTAGGGGTCATTGGAACGCGCATTCCTTTCCTCCGCGACAAGGTTGTTTATCGGAGGGAAAGTTTTAAGAATCAAGTGGACTTGAGAGACAATTTCTTATTTTCTTGATTTCCCGTGCATTTAAACGGAGTGCAATCCTTCTCAAGATGGCCGGATGCGCATCGTGTTATTCTCACCGGGAGGGGGAGGGTGATTTGCAGTCCATTGTTTTCGGTCGTTGTCCACGACGGTTTTTCGCTAAGTTTGTTTACGTCGCTATGGTAATACTTGTCTGCTTTGCACTTCAGCAATATGAGTGGAATACTGCGCAGGGAAAACTGAGATTGCGCTTTATAACCTGCAGCCTTGGTCGGCTGGACCGCATCGAAGACATTGTGGAGGCATTTTATCTTGCTCCTTGCTCTTCCCAGATTGAGTGGATCTCGACTGAGAGCGCTCGGCAATATGGTTTTCCAACTTCTACTTTGGTGTTTATGGGTTGTGGCTGTGGTAAATAATAAGACAGCTGCAGTAGGGGCACTCAAATAGCGTCCAACTGTCGTCGAAGTATGCTCTTCACCCCCGTATTATTCATTATTTGGGAAACGTTTTCGACCCAAAGTACTTGCACTGCTCTTAATCTGCATGGCACGCCGCAGTGAGCCACCGGAAGGGTGTTTGGCAGCGGTCGAGTTTACTCCAGCATGTAATAATGCGTGGCGGTCGCAAATGACGGGGAGGACGCGCTTTTCACATCCGTGCAGGTGCTGTGATCTGCCACCCAACATCCAAGCAGCAAGAACCGCACGAGTGGAATTCGCTCGTCAAGACTACATTGAAATCCACGCCGGTGATGGTCAAACTAAAAGAATAACGCAAAGAAATCAAGGATAGCGTAACTCCGGTGTGATTAAATGTATAGACTGCAATGCAACGTCTCTCCGCCTCTTATATTTCAGCTGAAAAACGACTGTTCGTCGAGCATCTCGTGCTCGTGGCCTTTGATTGTCATTTGTCGACTTGACGTGGCATCCACGGTGCGTGCGTGTGTCCATCGCTTGGTTTCTCCAAGGTGAGCTCGCTCGCGTGCCTTGAATCGCGTGAGAGTGGTGAGGGCGTGTCTTGTCCAATGCTCCCTCCTCGCCCTCCCTCCCTCTCTCTCTGCCGTGTGTGCGTGCGTGTGACCACAAGTGCACGCGTAACTGTCTTTGTGGATGGGAATATCTCCCATGTCGACGATTGGGGGTGGTCAGTGCCGCCTAGCGTTAGGACTAGTAACTGAATACCCAAGTAATTCAATATTGTATATATGTTTCTTTGAGTCTCTTCGTTTCTTTCCATAATTCATCTTCAATTCACGTAAATACCCTCATTGCAATAATTCTACCGACCTGCCATTGATGCAAACCATGTATTTCACCGAGTTTTTGACAGCAGATGCGAAGCTTTGGATGCGAAACAAGGGTGGGTGAATACAATTGTGTGCTGTCAGAATCGTTAGAAAATTGGTCAAGAAAACGCTGTGCATCACGTAAGCAGTCCTAGACGAAACTTGCACTTTGGTAACTAATCAAATGATAGTCAGTGAACACAGTTTTCCTTTGTTTGATCAGATTTTCGGCCGGCGTGTGTATTGGTATTTTGCGGCATTTCAGTGGGCACGCGAATTCACCTCTGAACGCTTCTTTGAGTTATCACCAGTCAGTCAACATATTATGATATTTTGCACCTTGGGAAAAGGACCAGTACCCTTAGGGTAAGCAAGGGTGGGTGAATACAATTGTGTGTTGTCATAATCGACAGGAAATTGGAAAAGAAAACGCTGTGCATCACGTATTCAGTCCTAGACGAAATTGTAGCGTGCGAAAACCATAGAAAGATATTCTTCTGTAAGAGAAGATGGAGCAAGATTTGTCGCGGAGTGAGGCAAGCTTAGAGAAGCGTTGATGATGAATCTATGCGAGGATGCGCAAAATAACCTTTTATAAGTCAAAGTGGAATCTGCGCGAAGAATTGTGAAGCACTATTGCAAGGAACGGAGTGAAAAATGTAATATCGTAGGAGGAAAGGATGGAAGTGTTTTGATGGAGAACGAAGAAAAAGCGAAGGGATGGAAATAATAGATAAATGGATATAAGGGATGTGCGAGTACTCGAAAATTCGATTCGATTAGTGGGTACTTACTCGATTGTTTCCAGTTTCATTACAAATGTCGAGTCGAGTAATTTCGGTGACATTGCTGTCGATGCTATTAAGTTCAGAAAACTGCCGATAAGAGGCTCTATGACGAAATTCATGCAATAATATCGTTTTTAAATTCGATAAGCCGTGCTAATGTCTTGGTCTGTGAGTTTCAGCGTGCTGTATGCGTAGCAGACAGCCACTGTAGTGTCGACGTGGGCACCTAGAGCGGACGCCGAACGTCTCCCAACCCGGCTATGCATCCGCAGTGGACCGACCGTTGCATCGCTCATTCTTTTCTTTGCGATACTTTTATACCCTACTCTCTTTGCTCAAGCGCCGAGAGAATATGTAAAAATTGTTAAGGTTTCTGTGAAAAAATGTAACTTTTAGGGTTTAGCGGAAAATGCCGGTTTTTCCCGGTGTTTGACGTCTTAAGTGGTGCCTCCTTTTCGCATATTTGAGTACAACTTACGTCCGATGTTGCTTTTTGTTTATTCCTTTGTTTCGTGTAGTTTTCTTCTTGAGCGTACAAAAAAAAGAGTTGCCAAGGTTGATTAAAGGGAGTGGGAAATAAAGAATTTTATTTTGGTCTACGAAGCTAGAGCTAAGTTCTGTTTCGTTCGCTTCGTCCACTTAAATTCCGTTAAAATTCAAGATCCTTAAAAATTGTTGAAGTAATTTTTAATAAAAATTCCCAAGGTTCCCAAATGTTGCAATTTTGGCAAGAGAGTACTTGTCCAGCCAAAAAAGTGTGTAGCGAAAGACAATTTTCTGCAGTCAATAATACTGCAGACGTCAGAAACTCCTGGCTGAACATGTGGAACAATAAGTTTTTCTGAATGAGAATTTGGAAGGATCAAATATTAAATTCAGAATCATTTACGCACACAATCTTTATTAAAGTTGTGAAAATACATCTACTCGGTGCTATTCCTAGCAGTTTGGATACTTATATTAATTAAATTATCGATGTATTACGAGAGGTTAATTCATTTCAATTGTGCCTATGGAACTGTTTAAGACACATTAATTTTCATTCATCTCCTAATTCTGACACAATTACCATCAACGTAATTACCATCCATCATCACCCCGGATTAGAGGTTATAAGTATGTGCCCAAGTGGATTCATTAAGAACACCACAAGCCTACGGAGATGCATTCAGGATTCAATTTCTTTTGCCGAGATCAAATGCCTCTTGTCCGAAGAATATCGCTTATTGTCTGGAGTTCACACTGGAAGCGACATTCTCAGTCAAACAGATTGTGGCGACACTATTCTTATTTCGGGTATTTCTTCTCTTTCACATCCTTTATAACCCTTTGTCGTACGTAACTCATTTCGGGCCATCCCTTGCCCTTCTTCCCTCCTATGCCACGATTGCTTTCATCAGGCCATCATGTCTCATAATGAGGCCAACCAAGTCGTCCCGTTTTCTGCTTTTGAAAGACTTCTCTTTTCCCCCACTCACCTTAGCGCTCCCTCATTATTTTAACGGTCGATCCATTTTATCTTCATTATACTTCGGCTGGACAACATTTCGAATACTT
Source organism: Ischnura elegans (assembly GCF_921293095.1). Taxonomy (NCBI): domain Eukaryota; kingdom Metazoa; phylum Arthropoda; class Insecta; order Odonata; family Coenagrionidae; genus Ischnura; species Ischnura elegans. The sequence continues at coordinate 3,368,850 of NC_060248.1, read as the reverse complement.
CCACTGCTGACTTCTTTAAATGCTGTCAACGTCTAAGCCTCACTTCCACAGAGAAACATGCTCCATATGTAGCATCTGATATAGCCTTCTCTTCGATTTCATTGATGGCTTTCTCGATGTAAACATTAAAACTATCTAATGGAGCCGCCATTTTGCGGCGTTATACCACATCGAAATCAACCAAAATATTAAAAAATAATGGAAAATGTAGATAAAGTACCATAATACAGGAAAATAAAGTTTTTACTCCATTAAAAGCCTCCCAAAACTCTACCAGCAACTTAACTGAGATCGGGCGTGTTTTTGGAAATTTGTTCGTGTTTGGTCCTATGTATCTTATCGACGGATGAGATGTATGAAATATGACATATTATTTCATGATTATCAATTATTTTTGAGAATATGCATCAAGTTTCAAATCTGTACCTCAAAAAACGCTATTTTGGACTTTTGTCCGGCTTTTTTCCGATTTCGGACCGCTGTGTTTCGGGCGCAACTGAAGGGCGGGGTTCGGTAGCATGCGATCCACTTATGTACTAACTTTGGTCGAAGTCCGTCCTGCCGTATGGAAATGCATAACTGGCAGACAAACAGGCATCCTCGTTTACATGTATACGAGAAGATAGATAAGCTTCGTTCCAGCGGCGCAAAAATCAGAGGATTCCATATAGTTTGTCGATAAAAGGTTTTGTCGTTTTTATCCAATGGGATATTTTGCTCTGATGTGCTGTACAACTTGAACTAATAGCAGATAAAATAAAGTGTAGCAAACGGAGCATGTGAAGTGCATGAAGTTGTCACACTCCTTCAAGTTCTTAATTAGTTCTTTAATACTGATATGATGAGCCCCTGAGATTACGTATTCGAAATGCCACACGGAAAAAAGGTTTTGTTAGACCTATCAAATTATGATGAAATTCATCAAAATATTCGGTGCATATGGAATATTAAAAAAATTGGTAACAATTACCAAACCAGTTACATACATTTTATCAAACTGGTTTGGTAATTGTTACCGAACTGTCCACAGCAGTTCGATAAAAACATCGAAAATCAAAAGGATAATAAAACCGACGTAGCGTGCACACATGAAAGATTTTCCACCAAGAAAAACATTGTTCTGATTGGAAATCATAAAATTAGGAATTTAACAAGAATTTCTGCAAAAGAAAAAAAAAGTGGAGAAGAAATATGCCTGCAGGAATCATAGAACGTGGGCCCCCCGCGTGGTAGCAACGGACTCTAACAAATCTAAAATAAGTCTAAATCGGTTGCCATGAAAGTAGGCTAACACAAACGCCGAAATATATTATTATTGTAAATAATCAACCTTTCTTTTGAAATGAAAATTAGGTGTGAGTACAGTATACCTTTGTAAGTTGAAGAGGAATACTTGATGCACACAATTGTATTTCGTAGGTACTCGTTATCAATATCTAGTGCAGATGCGCAAGAAAACTTTATTTGGATATATACATATATTTATATTACATCGATATAGGGTGACTTTAACGTGATAGGTGATATCCTTAGGATGGATTAGGTCTAGTATGATGATTTTTATGACATGATTATTAAACATAATCGCGAATTATTATACCCCTGGAATACCTCTAATTAAAGTTTTATTAGTTTAAAATGTGTCGGAATGCACAAAAATCTCCTTGCAGATTTAATGTCAATGTTAGTACGCTATTAAATCATCTTGTGAGTAGGAGATCACAACCTTTGATAAACAAGATAATACTAAAATTTTGAATCTTAAGATGTTAAAAGCTAAGTAACTTGGTCACTCAATGAAACGTGATCTTCGTAATGTAAACAATTGAAAACGAAATGCCCATAATTGCATTTATCTTACGTATTCTTGTATTCATTGTCTTTGATGTCCCAGCTTACGGATAACATTGCACTTAAAAGCAGAAATAAGTAGAAAAATGAGTGTGAACGAAATTAAAACGTCATCGCCATCACAAATAATGAAAATAAAATCATTTCTACCAACCTATATTTTAAGTAAGGCCCGTTTAAGATACTTTCAACTACAATTGTGTATTCGTGTATTGGTATAAAAAAAGAGGAACGACAGACCGTTCGATAGATTACGAAACACGATTAGTGAATCATATCAAACCAAATTTGGTTTACAATATAGAGTTTGATAATTGTAACCAAAGAAGCAAGCACCTTCGTAAAATTAATCATAACTTCGGTGAAAGTTACGTAACTCCGAATCGTATTGAATTAATTCAATTATTTTTACTGAACTCTTTCGTGCAATTGACCAAATTATGAACTGTCGAAATGCACGATGAAATATATCAAGAGCGTTCTACAAAATGAATCAAGTGCTTAATAATTTACATCAAAGTTTAAGTATATTTAACAAAAATACTCCCTATCACACCAGTTTGACAGTTTTAATCAAATCTTTTTTCCCATGCATAAGTTGACGTCAGATTTTACAGACTTCAAATTCCTCATTAGGGAACTTGCATATATTTCAGATATAATCAAGAGCCCCAAAATTATATAAAAATATATGTTTGCATTCCACGGTGAAAGTTTTTTTACTATTTTATGACGTGGTTTGCGAAATTTAATTCATCAAAGTTTACGAGAATTTTCAAATACTAGTGAGAATCGAGCCCGATGATTGGCTGGTAGAAAAGTGACGTCATTATTCAGTACGAGGAGGCACGGCGGCACGGCCATAGTAGAGGTTGCATACTTGAATACATGCGACGGCGTGGTTATGATTCATTTATTGAAGTGCAGACGTATCGGAGTTGTTAATTGTGACTTCAGGGCTATTAATTGATCTATTTTTATTTCATTGAAAGCGACAGATTGCGTGAAGATGAAGTAATATGGTTATTCTTAGGCTGATCTTTGCAAGCTTCCTGTTACTAATTCCATCATGATAACAGGGTATTATAGTGAAACTGTAGACTTCGTCGGCGCCGAAAGTCGATGCCGAGAAATTGAAAGGTAGCTGATGTGCATCTGAAATGTTTTATAGTTCACAACGAAGTGAGACTTGCATGAATTATTGGCGAAAGCATATACTCATGTGAAATGTGTATTCTCTTGGCAGTCCGGTAGAGAGTCTTATGGTGAACTTATTTTCCACCTCGAAGCTGTCAATGATACTTTCAACTTAAAAATACTTTGCCTAGAAGGCGACAGGAAGTTCTTTAAGACTGGAATCTGAGCAAGCCAGACTATTAATTGCTTCAATTTAGTAGCGGTAATATGCACGAATTTCCAACACAATCTACCAGCTTGTGACTCAAAAACCCCGAAGCCACATCCTATTCTGCAGAAAGAATCAGTCAATCGCACTTCGATCAATATCATAAACACAACGTCTTCGGGTGTTAATAAGTTACTTTTGTAATTAAGGCCTTCCAAAAGTAACGTTAAAATATGAATATTTTCCAAACAGCGTCCATTTTGGGAGCTTTTCTCACGATATATCTGGAACCTACTCTCAATATGAGCTCATCGTCATTGCGAGCGTTGTCACTTAAAAATTCCTTATCGGAAATCCTAGAGCCTTCATTTCGAAAGCCTTCACATGGACTCTCACCATCACTGGAATCCGTGGGGACAATATCATCCCAATCCAATTTCTATTTGGTTTTAACTGGGGAAAGAGCAAAATATGAGAGAACTGCACATTCTTTGGGCAACTTTGGGTTTGACTTTCCCTTAAACACCCCATTTCCCCTGTGGTGCACATTAGTCCTACTTTATACGATGGCCTGACAACCTTTAAATGGATCCTTGGTTTTTCCTGACAACCAAAAGAAAATGCTGAATGGAAATTGCGATCCACACAGGTATCCTAGGAACTATCCTATCCTATGCAGCTGCTTCTTCCTCCACAGTTTCCCTGCTGTTTGCAGTTTCCAAATCAAGGGCCTCGGAGCATTGTGATTCAACTTTTTCTGAAAAGCAAGCAACGGCGTAGAATAAAATCAAAAAATTCTACGATTCATTCAATCGATGAAATATCGAAATATTATTATGTTATAGTTATCTTCGCTCACATAGCACACGGGTTTATCATTCCGTTTATTATACTCTTATTTTTCCGCTCATCCCGACGGACGGCATGCGTCGAGGTTTTTCGTCTACTTTCCTCCGTGGGAATGCAAACGAAATTTTTTTCTGGGTTGTTATTGCAGAGAGGAATAATGCACAACTTGTAGGTGTTCCTTATTTCAGCCATGTTCTCCTTTAAACGCAACATGACTCTTCCAAACCTGCAACTACGACGTTACTGGGCTTGGATCATGGACTCATACTGAATTATGACGTCACGGCGTAAGATTAGTGGGGGCGGTATTTTTTAGCCCGCTAAACTCGGGAGACTTTTGGGAGTCATTTTATAGTGTATGAACAGAATTTTAAGCGGAAAAAGTATAATGCGGTACCAAGTGTTTGCTGTAGTATGTCAGCATACTGTCTATAAAAAGTCTGCTATTTCCCTATTGGATGCGATAACGTCACAATACGTTCAGAAAGAATCTAAACGTGCATAAGAAGATTGAATGCCTTTAAAAGAAAAAATAAATGCAATGAAGAAAAAAATTGAAGAAAACGTTAATTACTCGGCATTTTAAAACGTCCATTTGAAATATAAGTATTAATGTATGTATATATTTTTAATTATTTATTTCTAAATATTGTTTCCCTGTTCTATTCTAGGTGAGTGAGGTGTTGGGGGTGTGATTGTCGTGACGGCACTAGCGGCTCCTGTGGGGCGCCATCGGCACCTTGGGTCAGAATGCCTTTTTCTCTTTGTCACCGGCTGCTCTCATCCGACCGATGACATTCTCATACTCACATTCGAGCCGTCTCTCCGATTGGCTGAACGTGTCATCATTATCATCGCCGAAGGAATGGCGTACAATTTTAATTTGTCGTCGCTTTCGGAGTTGGATAAATGAATGATGACGTACGTGGCCATTCCCCAACCAGTCGCCCACTTCGAGCGACGAGCAGTCGACGGCTTTTCGTGGAGAAGTTGATGACGTCACGAACTCACGCGGGGCGGGTTCTCAGTGTCGGTCACTTGTTGTTAGTTCGGCTCTCCGTATTTGCCGTTGCTTTCGAAGCGAAATGGGAATTTTTGCATTGATAAGGACCGACCGACCGAACACCGACTTTGTAAGGACCAGAATTTTATCAGACAGATGGAACGAAACCCTTAGGGCGCCTTCACACTACGCTGCTGAGCGGCGCCGCTAAGCAGCGCTGCTCAGCAGCGCCAAAAAATGTACACGCCGCTCGGCAGCGCGTTTGCTGCGGCGCTGCTCAGCAGCGTGGTACCGCCGCAGAGCAGCGCCGCAGCAAATTATTCTAGATTGGACTTCAGTGTTTGTCCAGTGTCATAATGGACGTTGACCAAGATGTGTTGCTCCTTGCACTGCTGATAGTGCGACGAAAGAAAACGAAAAAACAGAAGACGCGTTTCAATTTTTTCAATTAGTTTCAATTTTTACTTACACATTTCTTGTGTTGTATGTTTCAAAAGAAAGAATTTGAAATGAAAGCATTTTCCAATTGTATACACTATACCCCCCCACAAAGTAACGTATCCTTGTTGCCCGACTTGACACCCTGACTGCCCCCCTCTGGCCAATAATCCTGGCTACGGCCCTGCATGGTGCGGCGCTGCTGTGGCGGCATAGTGTGAAGGGCAACAGAGCCGCTAGCGGTCGCCGCTGGTGGCTACTAGTAGCCGCTAGCAGCGGGTCGCGGCGCCGCACGTTCTGCGGCGCAGCGTAGTGTGAAGGCTCCCATTGCTCTCAATGCATTTCCATCTGCAGCGCTGCTCAGCGGCGTAGTGTGAAGGCGGCCTTAGGGCGGGCTCGTGGGTTACACTCCTGGGGCAGGGTCTATAAGCGCGATCTTTTTACCTCTGCGCCCAGAAGGGGGAGGACAGAAAGGAAAAAGGATTGGAGGCATCGCCGCGATGAGAGCCCGACGATACCTCCAGGGAAAGGACGGGGGAGGAAGGGCGGGGACGAGGAGTCCCGCACCGTCACAAAGGCGGGCGGGCCCTACTATTAGCGAAACCAAGCGATACGCTATTAATATTCTACCAATTCTAGTAGATTTTCCTATAAGGAAGAAAAATCTATCAATCGAATCGGTAGATAATTTTTTTTATCAGACAGTTGGTTGGAAACATTTAATTCTCGAACGGGATCCTACACGGAAAAAAAAGATTTGATTAAAACTATCGAACTGGTGTGATAGGGAGTATTTTTGTTAAATATACTTAAACTTTGATGCAAATTACTAAGCACTTGATTTATTTTACCAAACGCTAGCGTGAGCTCTTGATATATTTCATCAAACATTTTGGTATTGCATAATTTGGTCAATTGTACGGAAGAGGTTCGTAAAAATAACTGAATTAATTCAATACGATTCTGAGTTTGATAACTTTTATCGAAGTTATGATTAATTTTACGAAGGTGATTGCTTGTTTGGTAAAAATTATCAAGCTCTACATTGCTATGCAAATTTGGTTTGATAGAATTTACCAAGTGTTTCGTAATCTATCGAACGGTCTATCGTTCCTCTTATGTTTATACCAATACACATTTGCAGTTGAAAGATTCTTAAACAGGCCTTACATAAAAGATAAGTTGGTAGAAATGCTTTTGATTTCATTATTTGTGATGGCGATAACGTTTTAATTTTGTTTACGTTCATTTTTCTGTTTTTTTCCTGCTTTAAATTGCAATACTACCCGTTAGCTGGTGCATCAAAGACATTGATTGAATCTCTTAGTATCATAGATATTAAAGCTGTAAGCAGATGTTTGTGTATTTCGACACATTAAAACTTTAATTATAGGTATTCCTGAGGTATAATCATTCGCGATCATGTTTAATAACGTGATAAAAGCCGTGATACTACACCCAATCCATGCTAAGGATATCACCCAGCACGTTAAAGCCATCTCTATATCGATGTAATAAGCCTGCAAATAAAGTTTTCTTGCGCATCTGCACTAGATATTCATATGGAGTAACTACGTAATGCAATTGTGTGCATCAAGTATTCCTCTTAAGCATACAAAGGGAAACTGTAGCCACACCTTATTCACATTTCAAAACAAAGGTTAAATACTTACAATAATAATATATTACAGCGTTTAAGTTGGCAATTATTGTGACAACCGTTTTAGACTAGTTGTTAGAGCCCGTTGCTACCACGCGGAGGGCCCACGTTCAATGCTTCATGCAGGCTTGTTATTTTTCCACTTTTTTTTGTATTTTTTTTTTGCAGAAACTTACGCCAAACTCCTAATTTTATTATATTCAATCATAATAGTGTTTTCTGAGTTGAAAATCTTTCACATGTGCACGCTACGTCGATTTTATTGCCCTTTCGATTTTGATAGAATTTATCAAACTGGTTTGGTAATAATTACTGAATTTTTCAATGTGCCATATGAACCCAAAAGTTTGATAAATTTAATCAGAAATCGATAGTTCTAATCAAACTTTTTTTTCCGTGTACACTGAAAAAAAAGATTTGATTAAAACTATCGAACTGGTGTGATAGGAAGTATTTTTGTTAAATATACTTAAACTTTGATGCAAATTATTAAGCACTTGATTTATTTTACCAAACGCTAGCGTGAGCTCTTGATATATTTCATCAAACATTTTGGTATTGCATAATTTGGTCAATTGTACGGAAGAGTTTCGTAAAAATAACCGAATTAATTCAATACGATTCTGAGTTTGATAACTTTTATCGAAGTTATGATTAATTTTACGAAGGTGATTGCTAGTTTGGTAATAATTATCAAACTCTACATCGCTATGCAAATTTGGTTTGATAGAAATTACCAAGTGTTTCGTAATCTATCGAACGGTCTATCGTTCCTCTTATGTTTATACCAAAACACATTTGCAGTTGAAAGATTCTTAAACAGGCCTTGCATAAAAGATAGGTGGGTAAAATGATTTTGTTTTCATTGTTTGTGATGGCGATAACGTTTTAATTTTGTTTACGTTCATTTTTCTGTTTTTTCCTGCTTTAAATTACAATACTACCCGTTAGCTGGTGCATCAAAGACATTGATTGAATAACATATTATCATAGATATTAAAACTGTAAGGAGATGTTTGTGTATTTCGACACATTAAAACTTTAATTAGAGGTATTCCTGAGGTATAATCATTCGCGATCATGTTTAATAACATGTGATAAAAGCCGTGATACTAGACCCAATCCATGCTAAGGATATCACCCAGCACGTTAAAGCCATCTCTATATCGATGTAAAAAGCCTGCAAATAAAGTTTTCTTGCGTATCTGCACTAGATATCCATATGGAGTAACTACCTAATGCAATTTTATGCATCAAGTTTTCCTCTTAAGCATACAAAGGGAAACTGTAGTCACACCTTATTCACATATCAAAACAATGGTTAAATACTTGCAATAATAATATATTAGATCGTTTAAATAAGCATTTATTATGGCAACCGATTTAGACTAGTTGTTAGAGTCCGTTGCTACCACGCGGGGGGCCCACGTTCAATGCTTCATGCAGGCTTGTTATTTTTCCTCTTTTTTTGTATTTCTTTTGCAGAAACTTACGCCAAAATCCTAATTTTATGATTTTCAATCATAATAGTGTTTTCTGGTTTGAAAATCTTTCACACGTGCACGCTACGTCGGTTTTATTACCCTTTCGATTTTGATAGTTTTTATCGAACTGCTGTAGCCATTTCGGTAACAATTGCCAAATAAGTTTGATAGAATTTATCAAACTGGTTTGGTAATAATTACTGAATTTTTCAATGTGCCATATGAACCCAAAAGTTTGATAAATTTCATCAGAATTCGATAGTTCTGACTAAACTTTTTTTTCCGTGTATGTGGTACATAATGGCTGTAAACGTTTCTCATGACAATCTCTGGGTTTGCCACCTGCATCTTATATCTCCGCACAGGCATATATCCAGGAGCTTCATGCATTTCTATTCAATTTTGCTCAGTTTGTTTGATTTGTCTTTGCTGAGAAAGGTCTTTCCATTACTATATGTTGTGGTCATTAAACCCACTGGTAAATCGACCCTTTTTCTGTTAATAGACGTGGAATGCATCTATTCTAGTATCCGCAAAAAAAACGCTCCGTTTGCAAGCGTGTTTTTTCCAAATGTGCCCAGTTTTTAACAAAACATAACTAAAAGACTATTTATTTATCAAGAAAACTTATCACATTTTTGACTTAAAATTTGTTCCTCGATGGGGTGACTTCGATAAAATTATTAGCGACCCTGAGAAAGGGCGGAAACCACCCTTCGCAAAAGTGGAATCGCCAATTCCACTCGTGATTCTCCAGCATTGCTCATAAATAAATTGCCCGTTGACTTTTCAGAAAACAATCCTCGTAACTCATCACTGCAGTGGACGCGAGTATTCCACGATGAATGCGAGCCTCTTCCAAGAGGTGAACAAGTGAAGGGAGTTCGGCACTCCGTTGTTTCGCATTTCAATCGTCAGCTTATCGATTTCAAATCTCGCATTTTCACGAATTTAGCAATCAATACGACTTTAACGTGTCGATTAGTTATTATATCAAGCTGTTATTAATTTATGCAATGTATTTTAGGATGTGAGGTTCTCCCGAGGCGATATCAAAATCATATCCAGAACATTCGTAGGATAGTGGTACATAGGTTCACTAGTTATCCTTGACATACCTGTGTAAAGAGTGTATATTTTGTTACGTTTCTCAGTGGTCCTTTCGCGAGTCTAGCGGGCCAAAATTATATTTCTTTTTTATCTCTAGCTCCTATGATGTAACTATTAAATGTTGCTAAATAAGAGCAATAAAAAAACAATGCACCAAAAATTAGCCTATTGCATGTTGTTTTAAATTGGAAAATTAAATTTTACGTAGAAAATATTCTGCTGGCTGACTGACGCACGGACTATCTCAGAGCTCACTCGACATTAAAGCACTATCTGAACTCCAAAAGTTAACAATAAATCCGAACGGTTTCACTTTGTTTCCATGTGTCACCTTTGAGCGAATTGAGAAAGCATCTTAGAGATAAATTATATTGGGGTTGTCTTTAGCCCGTTAAAAATTACTCGTAATGTGTTAGGAATGCAAAATATTGATGATACCTCATCGAATACTTCAGAAAATATTCCCGTCATAAGGAACTGTTAAATTAAGAAGGAAGGCTTTCTAGAGAAATAAATTAACTTTTTGTAACCCCATTTAAATTCGTTGTAATTTAAATGAAAAGGGACGGTACCAAATGAAAATTTCCATTTATAGCATCTCCCATTTGAGTTTAAGAAAACTTTTAATTACATATTTTTCGGGATAAAATTTTTGGAGTGGTTTTTGCTCCGTAATAGTTAGATTGGATAGATAATAGTTAGATTGCGTAGGAGAAGCAAATTCTTGGCGATGCAGTCATCAAGTAGCCCATGTACATCCTTAATGCGAGATAAAGTTATTTTACTAAATTTTACTCCTTTGAAATAAATCTTCACTTCGTGAAAGAAGAGTAAATCAGTGGTGTTTGTTGTATAATTTTTAAGTTACGTCTCGGCTTTTCTATAATCTATTTCATTTTTATGTCTTAGCTCCATTTTCTACCGCAGAAATTGTAACAAGAACATGCAAGTGGTAATTGAAACAGCATTAATATTTTTCCACACTTTTTTGTTCTTTCTCGGCCGGTTTCAGTGCTTATGCAGCATCATCAAGAGCTGTCTAACCTGACGAGCATCAAGCCTACTATTTATGTTGAGGGTAGGTGAAGGTGGGGTAAAATATGGAAGCAGGAATGGGGGAGGGGTTGAGGGTGGGTACTCATTGGCGGGATGTCTATTCAGGGTTAACGTAAAAGGTTTCTCAACCCCTCGCCCATTCCTGCTTCCATATTTTACCCCACCTACCCCTACCCTCATCATAAATACCAGGCTTGCTGCTCCTTAGGTTAGACTGCCCTTGATAATGATGCGTAAGCATTGAAACCGGTCGAGAAAGAAGAGAAAAGAGTGGAAAAATATTACTGCTGTTTCAATTGTCACTATCAATGATCAACTTCCACAAAGTCGACTCGTCAGCAACCAGCTTGAAGTACATGCAAGTTACCATGAAGAACTTGACTATCCCCAAGTGCGACATTTGTATAAATTTATGTGACAATAAAGCCGTGAAAGTTAGCTATTTTTTAAATTTCCTCAATTCACATATAATTATGGCTTTCAGCTGTACGTTTAGGCAATCAAGATTTCACGTTTATAGCAATACATAACTACAGTATCTGTTGTTTAGCGGTGCTGCCATATTGACGCATCAATAATAGTATTAGTGAATTTCCACATTAATACCTTAATTAATACGGCGTCCCACGTCATTGTTTAGTGCGATTATTCTGGTCAAAGTTCGTGGATCTATTATGGTTCATTTGTTATTAAGTCTATTTAAATATCTGAAAAGGATAAAAAAATGAAGTTGAAAGAATTATATTTGAAAGCTAGGACTTGAAAATGCTTTGATTAAAAAAATGTCACTGTGAAAATTGCTGCATCCTCATGGCTAAAATACTATGCACGAAAGTATATTTCCTCCTTTTAAACCCTCGCTAGTAATGCATTGATGGTCTGACGCCGTCTGGCTATTGGCGGAGTGTCGCAAATCTCGACTCGTAATTTGATAGCTCCTCCAAGCAGTTATTGCTCGCATGATTTTGATCAAATCTGTCAGTCGAGATCAAGCATTCATTTTACGATGTAACTACACTAAGCGCGACCTTTTATTGCCAAAGTAACGCAAATCAGCGATTGGAACCGCTGTGAGTTTGATTGTCTCTATTATTTGCTATTAAACTGATGTCGTGCGTGTGCCAACGCGTATTCTCATAATCTATGTTGAATGACACTTGTCGCCATTTCGTAGATATTCCTTACGGTCTACGGAACAAATTGTAATGAATCGGTCAGCAAGGTCGTACAGAATTTTTTCTGTGGAAAATGACGCCATCTTCTGTAAAAAACCAAGCGTTAAAAACTGCTCGAGTGTTGATGAGTGGCACTCGTTTGCATAAACCGTTGCTAAAGGTGATAACCGTTGCTGCCAGCAGAAGCGCCCTCTCTCTCTCTCTCTCTTTATCGATGCAGCCGCAGCAGTTTGTTGCTCTCCATTGCGTTTTTCGTTTTTCCCGTAAATATATAGCGTACGTGTCAAATAAATCGTCCATATTTCTGAAATCAGAGGCTGCCGAAGCAGTCTGAAGGTGTACTTCACATTCAGCGTAATGAATATTCACTACCTTTGGCAAGCAACTGTAAATATGCCTGTATTTGCAGGTTGCGCATCCAACCAATTTTTTTTCCGTTTGTGTTGATGAGGGATTTGCGAACTGTCATTAGAGGGAATGCTGAGTTTTCGTTTACTTATGTTTACTGCAGGAGCCGGTGTAGGTATTCCCGCTTCTCCCTAGGTGGAACAATGTGGCGGACCCCGTGACTTCACCGACCCGCTTTTCTATAGCCCCAATGCGCCCTCTTGATCAGGTGTACGTGGGACGCGGCGTCGGAATGTGCCAAACAAAACTCCTCTGCTGGCATGCATATGTGATGTAACGGTCCAGGGGCAGGGAGGGGGTTGTGACCCACTCTGGCGGGCCAATGGAGGCCAAGGGATGCTGGGTCCATGGTCCCGCTAACCATCTAACTAAGGAAGGAGCGTGTTTGACCTCTAGACAAACCCTCCTTCGTTCCCACGCAAATATGTCGATAACTGCACTCGGAAAATGCGTCCAACTGTTGAAGCTTATTCAATTCGCTTGCTTTGAAATGGAAATGCGTGTATGGGTGTCGAACGTAGAGTGCTCGAGCAATGGAATGGAAAGACGTCTTTCAGAGCGATTCGGAGAACATCAACTTTGGCTCTATTTCTATTTCTGGAACCGACAGAAACTCTAAAGTGAGGGAGAGATATTTTGTTGGAGTGCGCCTTAATCATGAAGGATTTTAATATATGCTTCGGTGGGTTAGAATCTAGTCTTCAGAACAATCCCACGCGCGCTTTTTCTATTTTCTTAATAGCTTTATTACTTATGCGTCGTACTGGGTGTAGTACATACATGTGTGGATTAAGGGGGGTAACAAATCGAACTGTCTCGGGTAATTTTTTTTAATATTTGAAAAATGCAGGTTTTTCTGTTATCATCCATGAATGAGAATGAATAAGCCAAGCCATTCGTTTGCTTTTCCTCAGTGTATGGCGACGCAGATGTTGGCGCAGGTGCATCGACGACTTGTGTAGCATATTATTGCGCATGTGTTGAAAAGCGATTGCCCGACTGTTATCAGAGAAAGTATAGAGTTTTCGTACTTCCATGTTTATCATTTGTATTTGTCAGTGTAATTCTGCTTCACCGTCGGGCAGAACAGTTAGGGAGAACCGTTCGGCTTCACCACGCCCTGTATACTTATGTTAGGTGAAATGGATCCCTCGAATAAGCTGCCAGCGAACGTTAATTCAACACGCCGCCGCATTCCTAGCATTGGAATGGGAGGTGGGCGATGAGATAAAGTCTGTATTCATCTGCGGGCCATCGGTTTATTGGTGCTATAGACCATGCAATAGATAAGGATGTACTTATTTCGATTTCGCAGAAGAAGTAAGGAGATGAGGCAGACACTGCCTCCTCACGGCTCATCGCACACGAGCATTGCTCTGATGCTCAAAGAAAATGTTTCCTCAACAAATTGATTGGGTTTATCCTCGTCGACCACATTTGACTTTCTCTGGCGTCATTTAACGCCGTGCACGTACATATCTATTTTTTGCAACGTATATTCAAGGTTGTTACCCTAGTGATGTGTGAATATGGAATTTCACTGAAAATGGATGATTATGTGATTAAAAATATCCTCCACGCCGAAAATTACAGTGAAACGAGTTCTTCTCTTATCTGCTTGTTATTCGTAATATTCCACAATGAAATTTGTACAGTAATCTTGCGCTATAAACGACCCATCGCCATGTTTGCTGAGCGTGACGTCAGAGTCCAGTAAACAATACGTTTACGTGGTGGGAGTAGAATATTTGTCCAAATTTTAGAAAAACCTATGTCTCTGTCAGTACAGTTTGTTTTTTTCTTATCAATACATATGAATTTCATCATGATTCATGTGACAGGTTTACAGTGAATAATTGACATGTTTAAAGCATGTATGCATACCGGAAGATGCACCACAGTCTTGACAAATGGCACTTATTACCTTTTCTCCTTCCATAGGTATCTACGTTGATTTCCACAGCATAAGATTAATGCTCTCATTTTGTTTACGCGTCACCTTAGCCCCTACAGTGCAAATGCTCAAATTTATTTTCAGTTGCTGCTGAATCAGTGTATTTCTCTCTTCCAGACCTTAGGAATGCTAAGTTAATCGGCGTCAATTATGTTCCGTTGTATTTCTCCAAAACGTTAACTTCACATATTCCAATATTAGCCAATTACACAGTGAAAGCAATGAGTAAATTACAGTAGTTAAATGTGATACAAACCTAGCTTTAGATTCCTAGCGAACGAGATGGATGATTTAACTCATCTAGTACATCAATTTGCGGCTTCATAACTCCGCGCCGTATAAATCTTCATTGCTGGAGAAGAAATCTGCGATCATGAATTAATCTACCTTCGGAATGTCCCCAGAATGCGCCTTTACGTCATAGTCAGCCATTGTGCAATATGTACACAGTAAAATCTTTAAAACTTTTCACAACTGTTGTTGACACACCCTTCAAAAGTTAAGAATCAGTATCGCCGTTGCTGTTCGTTATTGATTATGGAAAAATTGTGCTTAATCGCATTCTGACGTAACAGGACGTTCTTTTAGCGCGAAAGAATTTTTATTTTTATTTTCGCGAACTTTGAAGCACTATAGTAACCACAATATTGAGAATTATGAATTCGTATTTTGCACGTGCGAATGACTCTAACTAGCGATAAAATATTAGAATTTTAATTTTATGAGAGCACCGCAATATGCCACGAAGACTTTGACTTTCAAATACATTTCCTACCTTATCTTTCTCTTATTTTCGTTTTTACCCCCTCCCCCTCCTCGTCTCTTCCCATGCCACTTCCGCCTCTTTCGTTTCCATAAAGAAGTTTGCTGTCATCACTTACTATCGTTAAGTATTCTTCCTTTTAGTGATCGCATCGGATTTCGGCGGATCTTCGCACTCGGTCCTTCAGAAATTCTCCGCCGATGTCATTCTCCGCCGCAAGGAGCGCTCTCGTCGTCATTCATTCTCTCCCATCATTCCTTGCTACGCGTTCCTCCTATTCTATTCTTAGACGATGATCTTATGTTGATTCTTAGATCTGCGAACTCTACGCAGCCTCCATCAATGCGTGAGGCGGGGACTGAACCAAGGACATCAACAAAATAAGAAAACCAGTTGGTCGTTTTAGTGATAATCGAATTACACCACGAATTTATTCCAGCCATTTTCCATTGCACAACCAATTCCCACATTTCGGAAAGCTAATCTCTTAATTTTTTGTTTCTGTCTGCAATGATAAAGTTACCCGACTTTCCAAATACAATGTACACAATATTGTATTTAGCGTCACTTGGCGTCGAGGAGTGTGGAACAGGAAGTATTGACGCATGAGTAGATAAACAAATTAACGTTCGCCATGGACGTGCAATGCGTGGTCACTCTTCCCTTCCTCGCTCGACTGCGCATGCGTCGATTCCTCCGAACCGAATCGCTCATGAAGCACGCTTACCTCTCTTTGGTAGCTGTCACTAATTGTTGCGTCTTTCCAGTTGGGCCGTGTCTGAGCGATTTTCAGCTGAAGATAGTTGAAGACCGTGCCGCGCGGAGGGAGCAAGCACCAACTCACTCCACCCGCCCGCCCGCCCAGCTGATCATAGTCGGTGGGAACCGTTGTGCCGCGCCTCATAACGGAAGCAGCCCACTGACCCACACTACCCGCCAACCCGACTCCAACCGCTGGCGCATCGCGTGTTATCACTACATTTATAACCGATTTATTTTCGAACGAGCCATTTTGACAAGTCAATAGAGTTTTGATTTTGTTTGCGACACAATTTTGGTGGTTTAAGCAATTGGTTGCTCGCGAACTGTTGCTTATAAATCTAGGATCTATAGGATTCCGTATGTGTGGAAAAAACTAATGCATGAAAATGAAAACAATTGCGAGCACGCAAAAATGGATGGATACTATTTTTGAGAAGAAATGAAGGACAATAAGAGTACGTACGGAATACGGGAATTCTTTAAATGTTTGTGACGTAAAGAGAAAGCGGTGATTTTGGTCGCATTGGCTTTGGAATTTTGTCCATTCGTGCGCTCGATCGGGTCTTTCTTTTTGCAGTCATACTTTGAGGCGCTTTGATGAGTGAACCGCATGGGAATGTTCCGTCAGCATCGCTCTCTCGGCCGATCCATTCAATAATCTTGATCACCACACCACATTTCGAAAGCCTCCACCCTTGGCTCAAATCGTCCATGCCTTAGCTCCAGATGCACATACAGACGACCCAATGAATTTTGGGGAATGCTATCTTCACCTGTACTGGATGCTATTCTACTCTTGATTTCTTCCTTCATTCTTCCATCGCTGGCTGAGCACAGATTCTCTTTCACCCCTTTCCTCAGCGGATTTATTTAAATAACGCCCAGAAACCGCTCAGAATTCCCTTCAAGCTTCTCTTTCACGCCAAATTTCTTTGCGGCTCATAATTAAGCATTTTCGCGATAGTTGTGTTTTGTTTTTCTTGTTTACGGGGTCGGCGAGGGGGAGGGGGAAATGGCGTGCAAAGGAGCCTGGCGCCAAAATAGCTCTTCATTGGACACATCGAAGAAATTATTCCCTGATTTTCTCAAGAAAGTTAGCTCTCTATTTCCGTGTGTTATCTGAGTCGATTGGGAACAATTACTACTACTTTTGATGAAAATTGCAGTTGATTCTTGTGAGGAGTTGGGTGAAATTGTCACTCACTACCTTGGGCTGCTCCTCTCTCGCTTTCAATAAATACGACCTTCGTCGGAAGTTTCTTGAATAAGCTCGGGACTGGAATGCTAAGCCGCGGCACTCCTTATAAGAATGGACAACATGCATGACATTTGCTCATCATGCTACTATGTATCACTGAATAGACAGTTTTCTCGCGAGTCGAAATATATAAGCTAAAACTCTCGTAGTACTCCACAGGCGTCATAAAATTCTAATTAAAAGTTCTGGAATATCGGCCGAAGTCACGTGACGTGAAACGACTTCTCACGTCATTGCAAGGTGCGCCATTAAATTCGCTGAGGGGTTAAAGCCTTGATTGAAAAAGATCGAAATAAATAATCATAGTCGAGCTTTTGTAGTAGTTATTCTAAGGACAAATTGACTAAAGAGGGATTTGGGAAGGCGCAATGCGACATGGTTTACCTTTGGTCGGCTTCCCTAATTTCGGCTGATTTCCTGAATAAGCAATGCTTGCTTGTACCACGAACGTTTTTAAATATTTATTTATTGCCCAGTGAGATTTAAAAGAGCCATTGCTACGATGACTGCTAATTTCCGGGTTCTTCAGCCGCGTCTGTCGTTTTTGGTTGACAACAGTTTCGGAAGCCATCCTGCTTCCGTCTTCAGGTCGAAGGTGAGAAGTTTTCATTTTTTGCCGTATTATATAGCACTGGCCGATCTCCTCCTGTGCGCTGATTGGTCAGAACTCTCTTCCAAACGTTGCTGAAACCCGGAAATTAGCAGTCATCGTGAACAACGCCGCGGAAACCTACGCACGAGCCATTGCTAGCTGAAAATCTATCTTATGTATTTACTTAATAACCTACCCTGTGGAACTTGCATAGTAATCTCCAGTCGGCTGGAGTAGAGAGGCAATTGATCGTTAAAAGGTAATAAAGAAGTCGTTGATTGATGCATAAATAAGTTTCAATTACTATTTACGCTTTATTTACTCGAGTTCCTTGTTTTGAACCAAGGCCCACGGCAAAAATGAATCGAAATTTTAGGTTTTGCGTTGACACAGCGAATTTTTTTGGGATCATAATAGCAAATATAGAGTTTACCTTGCCAAGAGCCTCATATTTATCGTATATTCCTTATTTTTCGTCCGTGGTTTAATCGGCATCAGCATTTACTCTGGTGAATAGCCACCTACAGCTAAATTTCTTTATATTTAGTTCTATAATGGGTAGCCTAATAGTGTACATTTCTATGGCCGTTTAGAAAGTGAAGTAAGTGACACATCTTACATTTGGTGACAAACCGATAAAAACTGGGGATTCTATAAAACCCTACGACAACCCTAATGCATGAGTGTACTTACGTTGAAAAATCTCCAGTTGACAATTTAGATAAAGTATTTAACTCCATTCTGTAGGTCATCAACCACTTCTTCTCTTATTTTTGTCCTTTGGACGCAAACAAAAACCTTCCGCGACGAGGAAATAGAGGTACTTGAGCGAAAGGACACTACAAACGATTTATAATATCGTTTTCACACATTTTCTCTTGAAGATCCGTGCTGCAATAAACTTATTGTATAAACAAATGATATAAGTGTGTAACGTAGATCGCAATATGCAATCAATTTATTTTCATCTAATTGTTCCAAATCTCTCCCTTTCTTTGTTTCAACAACGCCTTGGCAACACGAAATATTTAAAAAAATCTGCTGTCTGACGTTTTTCGCCTAATTTGCGTTTGAGCAGGGATGTGATCCGATGCGAAAAAGTACTTTAAAATACGAAATTTTCAATAGCATCGGACAGCTGTCACTTTAAGGCACTAAACCGAAAAGTCACGGAACCGAAAAGGCAGTAAACCAAAATGCCACGGAATGGGATAACACGAAACCACCTCAACTCCGAAATGGCACTTAAAGGAAAAAACTGCCGATCCGAAAAGGCACGATAATTTCGTACTTAAAAGTGGAATATAGTTTCGGATCTTACATCTCACTCACTCAAAGGCGAAGATGGGCTGGAGAGGAAGAACATTTATATATAAAAATTCTAGGCAAGAGGGAAAGAGAAGGAAAGTTGATCGGCCGTTCGAATGAGGGAGCAAGCGGGTGAACAAAGGAGAGGCGCACAGTGGAATATTTCAGAAAATATTCCCGTCATAAGGAACTGTTAAATTAAGAAGGAAGGCTTTCTATAGAAATAAATTAACTTTTTGTAACCCCATTTAAATTCGTTGTAATTTAAATAAAAAGGGACGGTACCAAATGAAAATTTCCATTTATAGCATCTCCCATTTGAGTTTAAGGAAAATTTTAATTACATATTTTTCGGGATAAAATTTTTGGAGTGGTTTTTGCTCCGTAATAGTTAGATTGGATAGATAATAGTTAGATTGCGTAGGAGAAGCAAATTCTTGGCGATTCAGTCATCAAGTAGCCCATGTACATCCTTAATGTGAGATAAAGTTATTGTACTTAATTTTACTCCTTTAAAATAAATCTTCACTTCGTGCAAGAAGGGTAAATCAGTGATATTTGTCATATAAATTTTAAGTTACGTCTCGGCTTTTCTAAAATCTATTTCATTTTTATGTCTTAGCTCCATTTTCTAAAATCTATTTCATTTTTATGTCTTAGCTCCATTTTCTACCGCAAAAATTGTAACAAGTACATGCAAGTGATAATTGAAACAGCAGTAATATTTTTCCACACTTTTTTTAATCTTTCTCAACCATTTTCAATGCATACGCATCATTATCAAGAGATTATGAGAAAGAGAAAGGCAGCTTATAACGAAGGAATTAAAATAACTGAGACCATGTGTGAAGTAAACCTTCAAGCACTACTGAACCACACTGTATCGGGAATAATAGCCTGCTTACCCACCACTTCCACCAATCAAGAATTAAAAGGTGTGGTGAAATGCACATTAATCTCTAAGTACGGTTTTGATGGAAGTTTGGGCCACTCTCAATATAAGCAAATGTGGCAACAAGTGGATGCTTCAGACGAATTCCGATTCATGTGTTCCCTTGTACCTCTAAGTTTGATTAACGACCCTACAGGTAACGACTCCAGTTTTGCTTCCACTTTCTCTTGGTTAATTACATTTATCTCTAAACTTTTGATAAGGAATTTAACTTGCACCGGAGGCACTTCTCACATCTAGGCTCTACAAATTTAGGTGACACTATCTGGGAAAATCCACAGCCGTCGTCGACACGATTTTGTCGTCCTATCCGCCTTAAGTGGAAAAAAGAGACTAAAGAAGTTACAAAATCAAAAAGACATTATATTGAAAGGCAGGTTGATGGCGTTAAATTTCAACTCTGGAATTTACACGATCCAGTTCTGTTTACTACTGACAATGATCAACAGGAAGGTAATGCGTCTATTGCTTACCCTATTTTCCTACTTTTTTTCTAAATCTTAATGCCGACATAATTTATTACCCTACATGAAAGTATTATTATTACAGTATTCTACCGATTAAGGTAGGTTTCCATGGAGTACTAAAGAAGTGATCTGGGAGCCTCCCTATCCTTCCATTGCTACCTTCTTCAATAGGGTGGTTTCCTATTATTTTTTTATTGCCTAAATCGAAAGATTATTACTCCTGGAGTACATATTTCACGCTTTTAGATTTTTAAATGACGATATCTATTTTTCGCGATTAAATGAAAAGTGAAAATTTTCAAGCGCGCGAAAACGCGACGCTTAAGTATGAATGTCGGGAAGTCTCTCCGCGTGACGTATTTCTGGTTCCCCCTCCCGCCCTGCGAGGTGACCTTGAGGCGAGGCTTAGCGCTGATACGACGCAGGCTGCTAGCGGCTAGCCTAGTACCCTGCTGGCTGGTAGCTCTTGGCTTAAATAAGGATTATTAATAACTTATCAAACGAGGAAAACTTTCCGACCTTAGCCAGTTTTATTAAGTGATTGTTAAGACATGTTTCCCTGAGCTCTGCGCCTCATGCATGCAATGGTAACCTCAGACGACGTATAACTCCTATCTTCTCGTATAGAAACTAGGTCCCTGTGACGTCACGTGGAGTGGCATCGCATGGGCGCCAATCTGGCCCTTTTCAAATGAGGATAAAAATGGACCATTGCCATTCGTTTAACCCGGTATTTCTAAAACAAAATAATTTGTATATTATGAATACACTAATGGTGGGTAACGAATCGCAATCAATGCCTTTCGTTTTCTTTGATGAAGGAAACCACCCTATTCACTGTAAGGCCTACTCCCTTTCAATCTAACTAAAAATCCTATGCTTTTCCTTCCTCTCCCTCGTTTCCCTAACGTTCTACCCTCTAACACCATTTTCAACATCCCCTCCCCGCTAAGTATTCGCTTCATCCATACCTTCTGTCTCCTCCGTATCTCATCTAAAGCTGCCTCTCCTCGCCAGCCATATCCAGCACTTCGTCGTTCCTTTTCCTCTCCGTCCATTTCACCCTCTCCATTCTTCTCCGTACCCACATCTCGAATTCCTCCAATCTTCTCTCGTCTTCTTTCCTCAGTTTCCACGTTTCCGCACCGTAGAGAGCTACACTCCAGATCAAACTCTTCACTAACTTTTTCTTTAAACTCTTACATAACGATCTTCTCAGAAGCTCCTTCCTGTTCATGAACGCCTCCTTCGCTAATGCATTTCTCTTCCTGATGTCCTTACTACTGTATCCGTTTTCCCCTAACGTACTGTCTAAATAGTTGAACTGCTCAACCTGCTCAAGTTTTTCACCACCCACTTCTATCTTAAGTCTCACATTCCTCGCTCGTGATGCTTTACAAAACCGCATAACCTTCGTTTTCTTGTGATTAATCCTCATCCCATACTCCTCGCAACGCTCATAAAACACATCCACTAGAGCCTGAAGCCCCCTCGCTGACTGGCTAATCAACGCCTGATAATCCGCGAATCTCACTGATTTGAACATCATTCCTCCCACTTTTACTCCAGCATCTAACTCATCCCACGCTTCCCTTACCATCTCTTCAGCGTACACGTTAAAGAGCAGCGGCGATAGAGGACAGCCTTGCCTCACACCTCGGCCAATGCTTGCCCACCCAGATTCTCCGTCCGCTACCCTCACTTGCGCAGTCTGGGCCATACACTGATTACGAATCAGTCCTCTATCCCTCCAATCTACACGTATTCTCTTGAGAATATCCATTGACTTTACCCAGTTCACTCTATCAAAAGCTTTTTCAAAATCCACGAAACACACATATACGTCCTGCTCATATTCTAGGTTCCTCTCGACGAGGGACCTCATTACTGCTATCGCATCACGGGTTGAGTTCCCTTTTCTGAAATCAAACTGGTCTTGGCCCAAATACTCGTTTGCCCTCGCCTCCATTCCTCCGTCTGTTCAATATCCTTAGTACCACTTTCGCCGCGTGCGATATTAGGCTAATAGTCCAGTAATCTCCGCATTCCACAGCTTTCTTCTTTTTCGGTAGTAGAATTAAAACCGTCGTCACGAAATCTTCCGGCCAACATCCCTCCTCATAGATCCTGCATTCTAGTTCGAAAAACCTTTTCTTACCTTCCTTCCCTAGATTCTTCATAAGCTCACACGGGATATTGTCCACGCCTTCTGCTTTCCTGACCTTCATATCACGAAGTGCTTTCTCTATTTCCGTATCTAATATCCCCGGCCCGAGATTATCTTCCTCCACTTCACTTTCCTCCTCTAGAGTCAATCTCTCTGGTCTGTTAATTCCGTCATACAGGTCCTCCACGTATTCCTTCCATCTACTCTGTACCTCTTCTGGCTCGGTTAGAATCCTTCCATCTTTAACATTAATTTTAGGCATTTTTTGTCCTCTTTTGCCGCCCGATTGCCACTTCACTTTGGCGTACAACGCGCCTACTTCTTCGTCCTTCTGGAACTTTTCCATTTCCTCACATTGTCTTTTCCATCAAGCCTCCCTTGCTCTCTTAGTTTCACGTCGTAATCAATTATCAATTTGTCTAATCATTCTATTGCCCTGTTCTGTGTCCACGTTCTTCTACTTCCTCCTCTCCTCCATTTCCCTTATCATGTTCACCGTTATCCACGGCTTCTTTATCCTTCTACTGTCAACGTAACCAATTGACTTCTCAGCCGCTTTGACTACTCCAGTTTTAATATTATCCCATCTTTCCTCTACCGTCTTGGTACTTTCAATCTCCCGTATACTAATGTCCACTAGTTCCTGATATTCTCTCCTCATACTCCCTGTCAGGGCTTATACGCTCCATTTCATCGCCTTCCTTACTTTCATAAGTCTTTTGAATCTTACGTTGCATTTCATAAGTACTAAATTGTGGTCCGAATCCGCATCCGCTGCAGGGAAGCTGCGTGAGTTTTTACACTATTCCTAAACCTCTGTCTTACCATAATATAGTCTATTTGATATCTCCCCGCATCCCCTGGGCTTTTCCACGTGTACCTTTGCCCTTTATGATGATTGAAAAACGTGTTTGTGATGAATAATTTGTTTCTCCTACAAAATTCTGCTGCTTTCTCTCCCCTGTCGTTCCGTATTCCTAGACCAAAATCTCCTATTTCGTTTCCATCCCTGCCTTCCCCGACTGAGGCGTTCCAGTCCCCCATTACTACCAGATTTTTCTGACCCGGTGTGTCTCTAATTATTTCCTCGAGCTGTTCATACACCTCATCTACTTCTTCCTCCCTATGATTGCTAGTGGGCATGTAAACTTGGACCACCACAAGGTTGGTGGGCCGCGCCTCAATTTCTACCACCAGAATCCTATCGCTTACCTGGTCTATGCCTACCACACGCTTACCCATCTTCCCGTTTAATACTAAAGCTACCCCTCGCTGGCTTTCTTCCCCTCCACTATATATAACCCTATACCCATCACTCCAATAGTCCCCCCCATCCCTCCACCTCACCTCGCATAATCCTAAGATGTCTATCCTCCCTTTATCCATTTCCCTTTTGATATTTTCTAATTTCCCCGCCCTCATCATAGTCCTCATATTCCACGTCCCTACATTTACAGCCGACTTCTTCTTCTCCATCTTCTTGGTCTTCTTTTCTTCTTTCTTCATTGCTGATGCTGCTGATGATGATAATAATAAGTCTCTGCAAGGATTTCGCATGTTGACGACCCCGAGGACTTTGCCGACCTCGCTGCCGTGCCCGACACCCGTCCTTTGGGAACGGGTCCCGGGCGAAGAGATTTCGAGGCTCATTTGGTTTTACTCCATGTTTACAGGGAAGAGATAGTTGGTAGGGTTTCCCACTTCCATTCCAACAGTGTTTTTCATGTGACGCCATCACGTACCAGAAAGTATAGTCATTTCCAAATTTTAGAATAAAGATTGTTTTAGGTTTGCTACACATCGACGGGCAGCTGAAGCATGAGGTGCTAAATATGCGGAGCAAGAGCGTCGGATATGATTAACTTTGGAGATGTAAAATATAATACACCTGATATCGATAAATATTCTTTTGGTTTGTCTACGCAGCAGAGACACGTACGATTTTTTTGAATGCATATTTGATATATCGTATCGATTGGAATTTAAACATTGGCATGTGATAATTTAAGTTTTAAGTTTAGAAAGGAATGATAAGAAATTTTTAAGTTAAAATTAGTAATATAAACTAAAATAACCATCTTGAAAAATATTTTCAGGGATTTATTCAATATCGTAGGTACTTACAGGCACGTGGAAGTTTGAAATTACTATGCTCCACAAACCAATTCAAATCTCTTTCACAAATTCTACGCACTGAAGAGAACTTCACTTTACTTCACCACAGTCAAAGTAGACCTGAGGGTAATCATACCCTTACATCCTTGCAATACCCTTGCAAGCATACCCTTACAACCCTGATACACCTTTTAAAAAAGATAGAAGTTCCCGTGGAAATTCCCCGTTAACCCATTACACTGTTCTGCAAAAAATAGTTCAATTAATGCCTGGCTACAATTTATGGCTAATTTTGGGTCGCTGAATCCGAAAATGACCTCCGTTTTATTATGTCACCTTCCATTTTTACGAGCAACCCTATGAATGTACAATTGCAGGGAAACGACGCAAATCTTATAAAGGCAAAATCTGTGGTGACCGTGTTTATTTCCGAGTTGATTTTATTTAAGCGCAACATAGGTCGCCGCGAGTTTTATCAATTGCCTTCCCTGCTTGAGCTAGAGGAGCAAGCTGGTTAATGTGATGATGATTTGTGCGTCTTTTGCGACCATTTGGCTACCTTACATAAAAATATGACGCTGGAAATTCCAGACTGCGTGATAAATCCGTTTGTAGATATTGATGAAGTTGGGTTATCAGAGGAAGAATTAATTTGACTACAAAATGGCATTGCATTGCAACCAAAGTTTAAGATAAATTATCAAGAGTTTTGGCTACAGAAGGAGATTTCCAATCCTTATCCTGCATTATCCATGGATGGTGGTTAAAAAACTCCTTCTCGCATTACCGACTTCATATTTGCTGGAACGTGGTTTTAGTGCAGCCATTTAGCTAATTCCAAGCAGAGGACAAACTTCAGGTTTGCAAACGGGGTGATTTAAGAATTCTGCTGAGTGAAATTAAACCGAACGTTGGAAAATATGCATCATATCATCAAGCTCATCCTTCTCATTAAAATTTTATATGATGGAAATATGCAATTAATTTTAGCGATAGAATCTTCTTAAATGACTTCTAGACCATGAACAACTATAATAAAAAGCCAATTAAATGTCAAAATAATAAAAAAAACACGATTGGTCATTCTATTACTATAAATTGAAAATTTTCATGCTATATAATTGCTTAATTTAAGTAAAAAATGGCACGTAAAATTCCAAAAAAGCTTTCTTAAAATTATTTATTTTTATGTCAAAAGTATATTCACAGTTAAGTTCCTTGTATTGTGTATTAAATCATTTTATTCTCAGTTAAGTTCCTTGTATTGTGTATTAAATCGTTTGCGTGAATGATTAAAAAACTATGCATCCATTGGATTCTAAATAAACATTTAATTAGTCATCGTTTTTAATTTAATTATTACAACGTTCCTCATTTGGTTAATTAGTATATGATTCTGATTATTATTCGAAATATACCGATTAGGGGGGCGTTGAGTATAGATATATGGATCCAAGGGGGCGGTGGCTCGAAAACGTTTGGGAAACACTGCTCTGCTAGAGGCTTATTCGAGGAATTGACGAGAGACGGACTCGTGATTTTACTACCGATTTACATCATTATTATGTTGCATTGTTGATCACAACGAGTTCAAATGTTATTAAGATGTTTGGCATACTACCTATGAGTTGTTTTACTCGCCTTGTCGTTCCATGTCATTAAATAAATGGGATTAAAAGTATGTTTGCGTTTGAATGAACCGCAAAGCGTTTGTTTTATAAACGCATTGCGTTGCCGTAGGAGTGCTGTTATTATGAGCGTATTAACGTGTTGGATTGCTAGAGAAAACTTGATGTCTTGGTCCTTATGCTCATGAACGTGATCTTTCGCTTTCCGCGTTCATTTGTTTACGAGAAGATAGTTGCTCAGTTAGCAGCAGGTGCATGCGTCGCCTTGTCCGAAGGCGCGGTGGGTCCGCTGTTCTTATCAGCCGCATACGCAAACAAAAGTGAAACGGGAGCGCATTCTCGTCTCCGATACGATGAGCCGCGACCTTCACCTCGTTTGTTTGCAATCAGCGCTCTGTCGTCGCGGCCTTTAATTGCCACCTCAGACAAAAAAAAACAACAAACAAAGGGACAAAAGCGCTGTCTGCGCAGTTATCGGAAGGACGACGACGTTGAAGCTACGATTACGGCAGTGTCTTCAATTAACAGAAGCAGTTAGACAAAGCGAGTTACAATATTACCTAGTACATATTGATTGGCTCATTAAGACGATGGCATTTGTTTCATGTTATTTTTGGTTAGAATGGAATTTTTTTCGATGTATTTAATACACTATGATAAGTGTTTTGAGTGTGCATTTTGATTACAACGTGTTTGTAATTATTTTGCGTGCCTACGTTTTATAGTGTCCATTATTCGTTAGCCTAGTTTTCGAATCGTTGGGAATGAACCGTTGAAATCAAGATAGAGCGAGCCAGGGAGAGGGAATGGGTTCTTCTTCCGGAGTTGGGGACTGTCAACCGTCTTTTCACACAGCGAGCTGTCACTCACTTCACAACAGGCGCTTGAGAAGCGTCTTGTTAGTAAATTTTGCTTTTTCCATCAAGAGAATCATCAATTTAAATCGTCAAAGAATATAACTTTTCCGGGTATGTTTTTCCTACTCCACAGGGTGATAAAAGTTCAACTAAAGTAATAACGAAATCCGATTAGAAAACTAGGCATAAATGGTAAGAATGACTCCAACATATCATATTTCAGCATTAAAGGAAATCAAATACATTTGTATCTTAACAATACGTCGTGTTTCAATGCAAAAATTTAATAATTCAAAGGACCCTTCCGAGTGAAAAAATGGGAAAATATCAGACGTCGCAAGTGTACAAATACATTTCCTCGTATAGAATTAAAATTATCAGTGAAAATCACTAATATAATTGTGAATAGCAGGTTTCTGCAAAAGAAAAAAGTAGAAGGAAATTATGAATATAATTACTACAGATTGGAATCGAACATGGAACTACAGAATGGTATACCAGCACCGTTACCACCGTACCACATTACAAGTTTTTGCATATCGCTTTGAAGGGAATACATTCACTTGTGAATGTTTAACTGCGTTTTTTAACTGGTAGGTACGAAATTAAGCTATGGATTAATATATCTAGCTTGATTCTGAGCAATAAATGATTATATATTGAACGCGTAGGGTATCTCTTGCGAAGAAAAAAGAAATTTCCCTTAGGCAGATATATTCGTTGAACCCTAGAGAAGCTCAACGCTGGAGAAAAATAAATTATATTGGAAATGCTTCCCTAAGAGTAGGTAAATTTCTTAACCCTTTCACTGCTGTTCAATCTCCGGAAACCTTCTCCTCACATGCGGCGAAAATGTTAAAATGCGTCTCCTGGGCCCATGGAGCAGGTACTTCCAGGATGGGTGTGGTACACCCTCCGAAAGGTCACTAATCCCCTACCCTATCCTCGACGAACTCACCCTCGCAGGACTGTCTCATCGGCCCTACCAGCGGGGGCCCTACCTCCGGAAAAGTGACCGCTCTGACTGCAATTTGAAAATCAATCAATCAATCCGATCATCGAAATATGATAGTTTTCATCGCACTCCGGCCAATCAAGCAATCAAGTACGTCTTTGAACCGTGTCTCTGCGATAAAAAATAACGATTTTGTTAACTTTGCAACAAAACGTGGCTGCGGACCACCGGAAAATGGCCATTATATCAAAGTTAACAAAATCATTATTTTTCATCGCAGAAACACGGTTCAAAGACGTACTTTATTGCTTGATTGGCAGGAGTGCGATGAAAACAATCATATTGTGATGATCGGATTGATTGATTGATTTTCAAATTGCAGTCAGAGCGGTCACTTTTCCGGAGGTAGGGCCCCCGCTGGTAGGGCCGATGAGACGGTCTTGCGTGGGTGAGTTCGTCGAGGAAAGGGTCCTGGATTAGTGGGTCCCTTCGAAGTGCTTCGGCGAAAGTGCTGACCGTATGGCAGGGAGGAAGAAAAAGTACGTCCACCGCAGTCTGTCGTGCGGACGTACTAGGTACGTCCACAGCAGTGAAAGGGTTAATCACCTTGGCATCAAACCAGCCTTCCACAATAGAAAAAATCTAAAATGTTTGCTTCCCAGTGTAAAAGACCGTGTGGATATCAGGGACCAAAGTGGAATTTATAGGCTTAAGTGTGGGGATTGTACGGCGTCATACATTGGACAGACGGGGAGAAGTCTGAAGGTCAGAGCAGAAGAGCATAAGAGGGACTTTGAAAACAGGGAAGGAAAATCCCAGTTCGCGGCACACCTCCTAGAAGATGGACACCGGGCTGACTTCATCCCAGAAATGCTGCAACGAGTTAATAAAGGGAAAAAAATGGATATCTGGGAACAGTTGTACATCGTTTCTGCC
The DNA here is from genome assembly GCF_921293095.1 of Ischnura elegans. Lineage (NCBI taxonomy): Eukaryota > Metazoa > Arthropoda > Insecta > Odonata > Coenagrionidae > Ischnura > Ischnura elegans. Next base: position 3,339,757 of record NC_060248.1, on the reverse strand, counting down.
ATTAGTAGGAAAGAGGTTATTACTAATGACCATGTTTTTCCCTTCCATTCTCCGATCCTTGACCTCCCTCAGCTAATCGGGGAAAAAACCCTCCGAGCACCTGAAAACGGTCACCTTCCCCCCCTCCCCTACCTCAACCCAGACCAACGGTCGGTTTAAAATCCCGACCCTCCTTTCCACCCCACCTTCCACCCCCACTTCTCAAATGTTGCGAGTGTGCAAATTATATATATTGGTATGGTTAATTTCTTGGTCAGTCTTGAAAATGCTGCAGTGCAGTGAAACATGTTGACTCGTGTGTAATAAAAATATTTTATGTGGAAAGTGCAAAGTGTTTCACTTCATATTTTATCTCTTGCGAGCTAATACGTTTGTTGACTTGTATCCTAGCGATTGGAGCGCCGGTATTTATTGCGACTGGTGGGAATCAATGGAACCATGGGAGTAAAGAATCCTGTGTGGGTCACCATTGGATGCGTTGCCACCCAACGTGCATTTAAACACGTTCTTTTGTAAACTCGCGTCTCTGACGCCGAGAGTACGTTCCCAATTTCACTCGCAAATGAAGTGAAATGTAATCTGTCATGATGCGCCTACTTCACAAATTCGCTCTACAATCAATCAAATTCATTGTTTTTTTTCGGTGTTCAACGCCATTCCTCGCGTGTTCAAACACACTTCTGTAAACATTTTCGCGGAAACCGATCGAGATGCGCATGCGTGAGCATAAATTCACGTTCGATGATAGAACTGCGATCTCCTGCGCGTATTAAAAACTCGTGCGTGTGTCTATTCGCGTCGTTAGTTGGACTGCCTAACCGTGATATGCAAGCAAAATTGATCTCCATTGCCTTGAGGGTCGTCGTGGCGCTGTTATTACGTTGCGGTCCTTTAGTTGAGGGCCCCACCGGGAAGTCCCGAACCACTACTCGCCTCGTGTTTGCCACTGCAATACGCGGGCGTGTGCTGCAGTCGCTTATTCCAAGATGGCGACTGCGCGTCTCTGCTCTCGTGCTGACAGTCGATCGGGCGCTGAACGTTTGTGTTGTCTCTCAATGGTTGTAATGGAGTGATCGTGGCTGAAAAGTCGTGAATGCGATGCACTGCAGTTGCCTAACGGCCGAGAGACGGCGTACTTTAAACTCAAAACTTCCCCTGTGTGTGGAATCCGGATCGCCCTGCCGTCAGCGCCGCGACTGAGTGGTGTTTTCCCGACTGGCGATCACGTGACATTCGATGAGATTTGCTCCCCCCCCCCCCTCCACGAAGCCACACACATTATCGCGTCGTTGCGCGCGCAAGCACATTTGTTTGCTGTCGTAGTTGTGGATGCGATGCGCTTGTCAGTTGTTTTGTGTTGGTGGCGAGGATGCTCAAGTGGGTGCCAGCCAGCCAATCGGTGAGTCATTCTCCACACCCACCCACCCACCCAATCAACCAATCGTTCATTCCACTCATCGTCACACCATCAAATCGTCAACCTTTAAGTTATAAGAAGTTTAAAGTATAAACTTCGTTTCCATCGCGATGTCCCCTCTTGCGATTGAATTGACCGATCAATGTACCAAATGGTCTGCCGTGTTTACTCTGGACGTTTCACTTTGACATTTTTGTTGCATCGAAGTACGCATTACGATGGCAACAAAATGCCATGCTATTAAAGCTCTCGAGCTGAGGTGAGGCGGAGTCTGAAGAGGGCGACTTGTCCACCGATCGTCTTTTCTTGGTGACGTCAGTACTCTGTCTTACTTACTCTTTGATCTTGAGATTTTCAGGTATAGTGGAATTGACAACATTGCAACATTGCTTCTCAAATATACATGTTTTTAAAAATGTATCTGAGAGAATACAGAGGTAAATTTTTTTCAAACGTGAGAGATACAAGGAAATGTTTCCTAGGGTGCACGTGTTATTTAGATTGAAATGTTGAAGAGGATTGGGATTTAAGGGGAAGTGGTGCTTGAACAGATGGCGCCACTGCAGACGATAAACAGTGTTTTCGTACATCATGATTGGCGATCAATGCGCTGAAGCATTTGCACGCGATGGATATGACCCTAAAACGGACTCTCTCCGCGAGACTTACGTTTTGTGAGTCGATATTTTGGGAGAGGCAGAACTGCTCTCGTTATTAAACCCAACCTCCGCCCGTTCGTGAGTGGAAGGCCCTCTTAATGATGTCTTAAACATGTCCTGTCATGCGACGCAGAGCCCAAAAGACAATGTTGTTGCCATGCATGAGTGTTTTTGCAACTTCCGGCGGGTCATGAGTAAACGGATTTTTAAAATATAATTTCATTCCTGAGTTTTAACGCATTTAATTCGATTATTTCTCGCCATTATAACGATTCTCTAGTTTGAAGAGCAGTAATTAATGGTTAATTTTGTCGAAAGCTTTGGCAAAATCAATGTAGCACACATCCAGTTGCGATGAAGTCTCAAATGCCTCAATGCAATGTTGTCAATGATACCGTTCGTCAGATATGAGGATGAGGGAGAGAGCCAGCTTACGTTGACGAATGGTGCGCTCACAAATGCATAGTTGATGGAATTGGCAACATTCAAATCGGACGGTCAGATTATGCAGAAGATTTCTTTCCGGATTTGAAAAGAGGGAAAATGACGATGCTGATCCAAAGGGGAGCGGAAGAATGCCGTTGAAAATATCTGTTAAAAAAAAACGGACGGGCGCAGACGAGGAAGGAGGTGCATTTTTTGAGAAACATCGCGGCGGCCAGCTGATCTGAACCAGCTGCTAGCCAAGTTTTCAGAGATTTCAATTTCATTCAACAATATCCATCTACTTCTACCTTTTTCCCTATAGATCTACTCTCACACATAGGAAACGATTTCAACGATTCGTATCCAAGTAATACAATAGTAAAATAACCTTTGAGATGGGAATAATGTTTTCTTTACTTTTCGCCACAATATACGTGCGATGCTCTAAAAGATTATCTTTTCTGCAGTTCCCTGTGTTTAGTCGCCCATTGTGACGGCTGTACAATGTACATCTAATCAATCGTAAAGCATCGGTACAATCCCGCAAGAGGACATGGTCACTCATTGCGAATATTTGTAAATGACGCGATGAATAAAAAAAATTGAATTTCGTGGCATAGATCCTATTAGTAGCCTGCGAGTCACGCACCTGGTGTTTAGCAGGGGGTGCCAATTACAAACAGCAGCAGGTGTGTGTGGGATACGAATTGACAAGGTGCAGCTTTTGAACTTTTGAAAATAGGTTGCTCGTTGGCTTGCGTTGTGTTTTTTTTGAGTGAGCCGTTGCATGTGCAAATGGTAGGAGGCGTGGTCCAAGGGTCGTTGGTTCTAATCTCGGGTGAGGCCTTTTCAGAGTGCGAGTTGGCATTTTACGTGTTGGTCGCCCCCAAAGAGCGATGGGAGTCCAACGGCTGGTGTCCTAACACCCCCTGCCACACGCCTTTTAGGCGGCTTGCAGGGTATTATGTAGATAGATGAAATGCATGCTGGTGATTGATCTCCCCCTGCCAAACACCCTAGAGGTGGCTCGCAGGGTATTATGTAGATGTAGACATTCAAACTCGCAATCAGAGATGTCGGCCTAATCTATTCAAATTTTACACACGTTTTATTTTTGGCACGCCAAGTCCAAATATGATGTTTAAACCAATGAAAGTGTAATAGCGAAATCAATTTGGCTTCCTAACTTCAAAAGGTATATCCAAATTTATGTGCAAAATGTTTTATTTTTGTAGTTATGATGCCATAGTTGAGAATTTCATAATTGAGCTTATAAGGAAAGAATTAATTATACAATATTGCTGAGAAAAATATTATTCTTCTCATTTTTGGTGAAAAAAGTCAATGTTTATTTTTAAAGTACAAACATGAAAAAAATGCTAAAAATAGAATATGAAGTGCATTGCCACCCGTATGTTAGGGATTAAAATGTTTTAAAGGCTTTTGTGAAACTTGGAACATGATTGTAAATCAGTTATGGACAGTCAACAGCTGTATATTGAAGGTAACTGTATAATAAAGCATTCCGACGAAACGCAGCATATTATTTCCAATGCCATTTAATAAACTTGCGATTCTTGTTCTTCACTTGTCTCTCCGTCTAATTCATTGTCGTCACTTCTGATTTTCTGGGGAACTTGGCCGTGAAATATCCATGTTTTCTTTGCTAAATAATTCGCTAAATGTGCTTACTTTCCTTCTGCATCTGCTAGTAAGTGTATCGAATTTGAATAGCAACCTCTTTAAAACGAAGTCTCTTCTGCATCGAAGCCAAGAACGCGACTCTCGCAAAAAATAAGCGATAATTTCGTTTACGGCTATCTCTTGTTCGGCTCGCTTCCCCGACAGCTGACCTACTGGCGAAATGGCGTTTTTATTATAATGGCTGCCACGTGAACTAACATTTTATATGTACCGGCTACCATTGGTTACAAGTGGTAAGGCGTCACGTAACAATTTACAGTTGTAGTTTAAGAAAAAAGTAGACAAATTCAGTACATATTTGTTGTCTCTTATACATATTGCTTGCGAATGAACGCCGAATCTGATGGAAGTATACCGTGGTAATGTTGTCCTCACAGACGTCGGCCGACTTCTCATCGTAATCGGAATCGACTGCTGAGCGAGTTGTCTCTTTTGGGTATTTCTCGGTTTGAGCTGAGCAGCCACTGAACAGAACACGCCTTCCGTCCTCGTGGCCGAATCCCTCCTCCTGAAGTCGTACATGTGTGCAAAAGTCAAGCTGCTCTCGTCTCAGTGTTCTTGTCATCGTCCCTTTTCCACGGCCCTTGCGATGCGCTTTTCTCACGTTTTTCATCTAGTTCTAGAGATATACATGTCCTGGGTATTCCCTTTTTCATCGTTTTAACTGTCGAGAGTAAAACTTATAATTTAATGTTAGGAGTGAATTTGCCATTCAACATTCTTTACGCATTTGCGCGTGTAGAAATTGTAAATGTTATTACAAGTCGTCGATAATCCTCGTGGAGTGCGTGTCAGCGTAAAACGGAAGTGTCTGATTTTCGGCATAGGAATTAACAACAAATAGGTCTTCTGGCATGACAAAAATAAGCTACAAGAAATTCTTCGCATAAACAGTACACGGACTTTAGGCCTCAAAAAGTACTCATGAGAGTCATAATCTACGAGAGTGAGCGGTCAAATCCGCGCGGCTAACTAATCGAAGTTCACAATAGCATGAACCACACTGTATGAGCCATACATGAGACCAACTATTCAATGATTTCCTCTATAACAGCAATCGTAGTCTCAACAAAGCTTCAAGCATTCATGAACTGAATAACACATCCAACTTCACTCTCACGTTTTTTATTTTGATAAAAATGCGTCGGAAAATCCTTTTAAATGTGGTGATGTTGATTTTGAAGGTATCTCAATGGCATGCAAATAATCTAAATGAGAACTTTTGGTCCGAAATAATCGCAATCAAGGGTTAAATTTTCTTAGAATCCCTTTTTTCCAAATTGAATTTATAGTTGTGAACTTATTGAAAGGAGCGCAGTGAAATGTATGGACAAAGTCAGCATTCATTATAAATATAATAAATCAGCTAGAAGTAATGGATCAAGAAGGACATAGTTCCAAAATTGTTCCCGTCTATCGCAGAAAATAAGTTGGATGTGATTGCAAGAAATTTATTTTTTATCAAAAGGGCAAAGTGGGGCTACATTTTTTGATTCATTGAGTAAAATAAGACTTTCTCATTTCATGGAATGAGTTAACATTTTGCAATCGCTTATTATACTCTGCGTCGTATCATGGTACTCAAATTTTTCAAACATCCAAATATCTATAATCGATATCTCAAATCTTTATATTCACTTATTATATTTGAAATAATCCCATAACAAAGGAAATATTAAATATGTAACATTAAATATGAAACATGAAACACGCTGGAGCAAGTGAAAAAGAAATCAATGAAAAATAGAGGATATTTGAAAATTTAACGTAAGTATGTCTCAGCATTATAAAAGGTTAGGGCTACATTTTAAGCAAGTAATTAATACATTTAAATTTCTCCGTATGAAAATTATTTGAGGGACAATCTTTTCAAATGGAAAAATTGGCGCCAAGTTGGCGCCTCTGCAACCCAAACATCGTGATCATTGCATCAGATAACGGCTTTACATAGGCACGGTGGTTGTAATGATTGCGGCTGATTACAGCAATGAGTCGCTTCACTTCACCGACCCATCCCAGCCGATCCCAATGCAGAGACAAAATTCTGTCTTTCCTTCGTGGAATGATAATCGCATCGAGCGAGGCGTCTCCCTTCCAAAGCCTCATTTCTGCATCCTTATTACCGGAAATGCACAAAGTTAGCTGTCCCGGCCGTCCGATTGCCTCTTCGAAGCAATCTCCCGCAGAACGGATGTCTGCTTTTGTTGACCACTACCTCCTAAAGTCCATTCCCGGCCATCATACGTATTACATCCATGTCCATCAAACACGTCACTTCGACCACTTTTCCTGTTGACAAAGACGTCATAATGGCGACCATCGACGTCACTTCCCTGCACTATATGCATGCACAATGCACATCGATAGCACTCGCAGGAGCCGTGTCCGCTCTTCAACACGTCCTTGACCAACTTCACATTTCCACCCCTAGCACCAAGGTTCTTGTTGACCTCTCCGAAATAATCCTCGCCCACACAACAACCCTATTAATGGCTAGAGCACTTGAGCCTGACCATGTTGGAGGGAAGCCGTTTCAAAGAAGCCCTTCCTTTACTTGGCCTCCTCTTTTCTCTACACATTGATGGCATCTTCTTTCCGTGGTCACGTGAAACGGAATAATCATCGGGACTCTCTCTGAATTGAATCCGTTGTTTCTCCCCCCATCCTCCTTGCCCTCCAGACACGGGGACACCCTCCTCTTACAAAAGCCATGCGTCCCAATGCAACAATCCCTCTTTCTCCACACTTACCTCCTGCGCGATCTTCATTCCGTGCGTTGTCGTATTTCGACCTTTCGCGCAACGCCACCATCTCCAGATTCCTCCCGCAATTTCCCCTCGCTCGTCGCCAAAAGACAACCAGATATGGCTGGCGTCTTTAAGAAATCCAAACCTCTATAGAAACAAAGAAAAAATAGCAACACCTTGCAATCGTGTAAGATGAGAAGCGTGCCGTATCCTCTTTCATTCTCTCCGCCTGCAATTCTATTTTATTTGATGAAGCATGCATTGTGGGATCAATGGCCTCCCTCCTTCTGTCCCCTTACAGCTAAAGGACTTAGAGCAGCCTTGCATTTGGGCTTTTCGTGCGTTTTCTGCACCAGGGATCAACCGCGCCCAAGTGAGTTATGGTTTACATGAGCGAGAAAAACCTAACATCATTTCAATTCCTTGAAATGATGAATGCTCGTATAAAATTCTCTTCGGGCAAAAGAGTTACGCATAGGCTTGGAATTTCTTTCGAAATAAGGCAGGTATTTCTGTCATAAGGTAAACACCTTCCAATATCTGTCCAATTAGTCTAATTTGGCATAAGAAATAATTTAACCGAGACTATTTAGCTCTTGAATTTTCGAAAATTTAAAAGTGAGGGGAGAAAAATGACATAAAATATAATTATATCAAGCCCATTGTACGAAAACTATTACGAAAAAATACAGAAAGCCCCTGGTTGGATTTCTTCGATATCTCTACCTAAGTATCGTATCAGATACCTCATCGTGAACATAATTCGAAATCAATTTCTCACGAGCTTCCTCCGCTCAAATGTCTCCCAAAGCAGCTAAAATGATCGGAAAGGAAAAGAGAAAGTACTTCCATTCGAGTGTAGGAGGCGCAGCGAAGATAATATGTCTTCAACCGGCATTCGGTGTTATAAAAAAAGAAAAGAAACGATGAAAATAGTTAGCGTGGAAGTGGCTGAACTTTGACCCTGACGATAACCCTAACCACTCGACTAAGTTGTAAACGAGGGCGCGCAGTCTTGAGTGTCGCTTTGGTGTTCTCGACTGTATACATTCCTTGATTTCATTTTCTCTTCTTTCAACTTTGTGCATCATATACACGGAGATTACGATTCATTAGTCACATTAGAGATGGGTAGAAAAGAACCGAACTACATCTACATCTATGTAATAACCTGCGAGACACCTCCAGGGTGTTTGGCAAGGATTGATCAATCACCAGCATGCAGCATGCAATTGGAATTCCACACGCACACAACACTGTCCAAAAAACGTCACGCATACTAACAAATTACACTACCGCATGCTGTTAGAAATAATAATACAACTCAGAAATTAATTAAGTGATACATAAGTTTGGTGGCTATACTACAAGTCATCTAATCTATTTATGAGTTCCAACGCTGCTGTTATAACCTCTTATTGATCGTTGAAAAAAATACACTCTGAATTTGTCTGTTCTACAGTCTATCTCTCTTATTTTATTTTTGTGATCTGATCTTCCGCATTATGTTGGCGTTCATAAGATATGGCCAACTTCGTTAGAAAAGACAGTGCTCTTGAATTTATCCAAACGGTTTAGTCTATTTTTCAATCTACGGTCCGACAGAGATTCCCATCCGAGTGTATCTCAGAGGTCAGTTACACTAACAAGACTATCGTAACGACCTTTCACATATCTGGCAGCTCTTCTTTGCACGCGTTCTTACTCTGTTATTAAGCCTTTTTCATGAGGGTCCCAAACACTGGCAGCGTATTCCAAATGGGGTCTAACGAGGGAGAAGTAGCTAATTTCTCTCACTTTGACGTCGCACTTTCCTAATATTCTTTTAACAAAACTCAATTTACGATTAGCATGACCAGTTATATCCCGAATATATTTATTCCACGATAGATTATTATTGAGTCTAACTCCCAGATATTTCACCGATTCGACAGAATCGAATTTGGTTCCTTGAATGATGTAGCAATGTTGTGGGGAATTATTCTTTTTCCAAAAATTCATTTGTACGCATTTTTTTCAAATTGAGAACTAACTGCCATGCATCGCACCACGCTTGGATAGCAGCAAGGTCGTTCGTCAGTTCATCTCAATCTTTGCTGGAACGGATTTCTCTACAGCGTCGTCTGCAAATAATCGTAACTTACTGTGAACTATTTCGCCAATGTCTTTTATATAAAGAAGGAATATGAGTGGGCCTATGACACTACCCTGAGGGACGCCAGAAGTGACTCTTACTTCGTTGAAGACTGCTCCGTCTAATACAACTCTTTAGATGCGGTCGCTCAAAAGTTCTCTTATCCAGGAAATTACACATTCATCTAGGCCGTAAGATTTCAGTTTTATATATGACTCTCCGAGGGGTACTTTATCAAATGCTTTTTTGTAATGAAGAAAAATCACGTCTACTGGAATGTTGTCCTCTCCGGAGACTAAAATATCGAGGACGAAAAGCGCTAACTGAGTTTCGCACTATCTGATTTTCCTGAATCCATGTTGAGTTATCATTAACAACCTTTGCGCGTCAAGGTTTTCATTAATGAGCTGTCTAAAATGTTTTCAAGGACGTTGCGTGAGATAGACGTTAAAGATATCGGCCTGTAATTAGATGGCTGTTCCCTGCCTCCACTTTTGAATATCGGCGTTACATTAGCAATATTCCAGTCAGTAGGTACTTCGCGTTGCTTGATGGATTTACTAAATATTAACTACAAGTAGCGGGGCTAATTTCTGAAGCAAGTTCTTTATACACGAGAGAAGGGATATCTTCTAGACAAGGTGATTTATTAGGACTGAGCGATTTCAATATATTTTCTATTCCATCGGCACCAATCTCTCGTATGCAGAGATTGTCAATGGTCTCGGATGAGTTCTCAGTTGTCTCGGTGAACAAGCTCTTGAAGTAAGAATTCAATAAATTGGCTTTATCGAAACTGTTTGTAAATACATCTCCATTGTTGTTTCTCAGCGAACATACGGTAGATCTTTTACTTTGAACTTCCCTAACATACGACCAAAATGCTTTTGGTTCTGCCATAACTGTTCTACAAGTGTTTTTTTTAATTCGTGAATGCAGTCCTGAACGCTTCCTTCGTGGCGGCTTCAGACTCTATATATATGTTTAATTATTAACTCGCGTTCATTAGCGGATAAATCCGTGCTGACTTTTCATTTTACCATGGCACGCTCTCTACCGCCTCAATGATTTTCTCACTACCGCGTCATATCATCTAGGTTCGCTGCCTTCTTTTTATTTTACTAGAGTTATAGCTCATTATTCTCTAAGTTATGAGCGAAAGAAAAGCTTTCTAAGTATTCTTTACATTTAACTTTAATACTGATTCTTGAAACTCGGGGAAAGCATTTTTCAAATGACTTAAAAATTCATCATAATCAGCTCTTTTAAATTTTTTTAACGATATTTAAAGAAAACTAAGTAGTGACTACCCAATGGTTACCCATTCCTTCGACGGTGCTCAAGTTTATTACCTGATGAGGTATATTTGTCGCTAATAAGTCAAGAATACTTTCTCCTCTGTTAGCCAAGGATGCTTTTGAAACAATGAGTTATATGTACAAGTGTGTAATAATGCCTCGCAAATCATTTTATCTCTCTCACCAGGAATGAATCTATACGTCTATAGGAACTACGTTGAAATCTCCACCTTCAATCAAGTTTCTTTCAGGATACTTGGATGCTATGCTTTTAATTTGGGTTTCAAAATACAACATTGATGTTATATCTGAGTTAGGTGGTCTGTAACACGAGCATAAGAATATAGTTTTGAATTTTGGACATTTAACAGGGTGGTTTTCCATTATTTTTTTATCGCCTAAATCGAAAGATTATTACTCCTGGAGTGCGCATTTCACGCTCTTAGATTTTCGAATGACGATATCTATTTTTCGCGATTCAAGGAAAAGTGAAAAATTTCAAGCGCGTGAAAATGCAACGGCTAAGTAGGAATTATGGGAAAAGTCCGTGTGACATATTTCTGGTTCCACCTGTCGGCGTGTGAGGTGACCTTGGGGGAGGCTTGAGCGCTTATACGACGCAGTCTACTAGCAGGTAGCAGAGTACCCTGCTAGCTGGTAGCGCTTGGCTTAAATAAGGATTATTAATACCTTATGAAACGAAGGAAACTTTCGTACCATAGGCAATTTTAATGGCTGATTATTAAGAGATGTTTCCCTGAGCTCTGTGCCTCATGCATGCATTGGTAATCTCAGACGATGTAAAACTCCTATCTACTCGTATAGAAACTAGGCCCCTGTGACGTCACGTTGAATGGAACCGCATGGGCGCCAATCTGGCCTTTTTCATATGAGGTTAAAATTGACCATTGCCATTCGTCTAAACTGGTATTTCTTAAACATAATGTTTATATTATGATACACTAATGGTGGGTAAGGAATCGCAATCAATGCATTTCGTTTTCTTTGATGAAGGAAACTACCCTATTGAACACCACACAGATTCAACGCTGGTCTCAATTACGGTTACCGCTTTACTGACGATTGAATTCTTTGCAGCTATAAATACTCCGCCTCCAGCTCGAATTATTCTGTCTTTCCTATAAACTTTGAACGATTTTGGGAAGATCTCATTGTCTGAATCATCATCTGTTAGCCAACTTTCAGTTCCAATAATAACGTTTCACTTCGTACTGTGAATTAAATGGTGGAATTCGGGACTCTTATTCCTTAAACTGCGGCAATTAACCACAGCCACGATTATTGCTTCGGAACTAGTATTATTGCGATTCGGGACTATTTCTAATTTGTCCTTGTCGATTAGGCTCTTTTTAGGCTCTATAGCCCTCCATAATGGAACTGCATGTTTCATTGTCTCACCATTAAAATGAGTTGAACATTGACTGTCTTTGAAATTATGACTCAACTCCCGAACGTTTCATTAACGATTCAACAACCTCGACGATGTGTTCACTGTAATGAACGTGTTCGAAAATGAACCGTTCTCTTCCTGTTCACTGTTCACGTGTGATGCGCATTATTCGGGTGTATTGGGGCCAGTAGGTGCGCTCATATTGAAGACGTAAGGTCCATATTTTGATCTGCAGCTCAATCACTTTCACACTGCATGTGATTACAGCAGTGGTGACGAGACTTCAGTGCGTGCTCCCGGGGTTGCACTGCTGGAGGGGGGGGTCAGGGGGGTCTCTAAGCTCTCGCTTTTCACATCCGCACCACGCAAGGGGGAGGACAAGGAAGGAGGCGCCGCAGTGTGGGCGAAAATCGAAAAAAGCACAACTAAACCTCAAAATCGATTTTGTTGAGTGCGGAATTGAAACTTTGCACAGTTGTTGTCAATACAGTTGTGCATTTTTAACGCAAACTGTTTTTCATAGGTAAATTTTTTAAACAAGTTACTTTGCCTGAAAGTAGAACAAATTTCGTAAAAAATTGCCCTCATTGAATTTTTTCGAAATGCAGCATGTTAAAACTTGCCACACCTTCGGTAAAAATTCAATAGAAACATTAATTTATAGTATTGTTATGCGGTTTATTATTGTTAATTCATGGCAACTTTCAAAACTCAGTTGTGTTATTTGTGGCCGATTCGGTACTAGATGGCGGACTCTATTTTTCGTCGAAATTTTGTGTTCATGTACGATTATAAAAAAAGGATCACCTAGTTACCTCGAGATATTACGTTAAATGACATCAAACATTATAGAGTGTCCATCCATAAAATCAACTACGACCGTTAGCATCAAGCAATATAACAATCGATGTTTTGCCGCGCGCGCAGCCCGCGGCAGCTCCCCGATGGTATGGAATGCCATGACGGGGCGTAATTTACAATTGATATGTATAGTCATATAGACTATTTTTGCGTATATCGTTAGTCTTATTATTGACTTAATAGGATACACATATTTTAGCCTTTTTTTTCTCTATTTCTCCGTTTAAATAAAAGATTAGCACTAGATAGATCGATAGGTGTTGGACATACCGCACACGTAATTGTATGACTAAGATTCGGTAGAAGAACTGTCTCTTCCATTTCCGTGCTGCAGAATGTCATGCCAATCGTCTAATAATAAAAGTAAATTCATCAGTCCAATCGGCAAGCCTCGGGATTCCTTTCAAAGACCATCGAAACGAACGGTTTGCGTAGAGTGTTTCTCGTTGCAGAGGTTTTGCGACGAAGTCATAGTCGCACTGAATGCACTCAATTGCCATGTGGCGAACGAGACGAATGGAACTAATTCTGTCTTTTCTTGCAGCTTTGGCGGATTGTGTTAGCCACTGATATGTGAGTGTACTTTGTAATGACTGTGATTGATCGTGTTTTAACTTATGTCAATATTTCATTCATGATTCAGAAAAGTAATTTAGGGAAAGCGGACTCCCTTAAAATGGAAGCCACTTATCATCTATTGAATCCAATAGGCCTGTCGCGCATCGATGTCCTCTTCAATATTTTCAAATGGCCGATAAAAATTATAATCCATACCTTGCAATGCGGAATTAGCAACTTCATAATATGTTAAAGTCTCCCGAAGCAATATCGACATTGGATTCGCTTTATAATAAAACTTAGATCCATTTAAATATGACCTTGTTCACCCAATATTGGCAGAACGGTTTCTCTCTCCAATACCAAGTGCTGTGCAGAATGCTTAGGAATTATCGAAACTTTTCGCTCCGTACCGACGGTTTTACCGAAAAACGTCGATAAAACTGAGTTATACTATAGCAATATTGGGTAACCAGCCTGTAGGGAAGATATCAAACCGAAATATATCATGATGATGTCCTAGCGAAACCTAGCAATAGTGCTATAGAGGCTAACTTTTCGTTAAGTTTTTCATTCAAATTTTCGATAATTTTTCTACTAACTGGCGTAGAAAGCGTTTTCATCGGCCAGCGATTGTCAGCTCGACTATCAATTGATTTCTCTTTGGGCCACATCTGGAGAATCTGAAATGCATGTGGCTTTTTATCGCTTTTGTGGAGTTTAACATAACTCTCGTCGATAGTCTCGAACCTGAATTATTGGTGAAATCTCTCGTGAGTTGAAGGAGACATCTCCGAGAGAAAAGCCGTTTAATTAGTATTCTATGGTGAAGCAGCATTCCTATCTCTTTGTCGATCATCTTTTTATCGATGGATGGCGGTGAAATCGCTCTGCTCAATGACGCGATGCGTCTCCACCATTGCCTGTTTCCCCCTGCAGCCGCTGCACCGGGTGGGCGCTGTCGTCTCCCGCGCACACTTTCACTGCCCTCTTTCTCCTTCAATTGTTTTTCATGACGATCGATTTCTGAGCTGTTGAAGAATGAGGGGAGACGAGCGTATGGAGGGGAGAACCCGCCTCTTTTGCCGGGTCTACACTAGTAACTTAAGTGACTACTTAAGTTGGCTCTGTACTTAAGTTGGTAGTGTAGGTGTCACCAGCTTCATTTAAGTACACCTCCACTTAAGTCATCTTAGAACCCAACTTAAATTGCGTTGGCAACTGTTTCCGCACGGTTGAAGATGTTCAAGTGCTGTAAATGGCACATAATACCCATCTCACTTCTGAATCATCCCGTTGATTATGTTCTAAGTTGTGCTGTATTCTATGATGTGGTTATTGAGCGTTCTATTTCCTTAGTTAATTTCTAGTGTTGGGGTTATTAATTCGACGAATTTATTTTGTGGTGTTTCTCATCTTATTGTTGGTTTTATTTCCGTGAAAACCAATTGCTATGCCTGTTGCTGACGGTGAAACTCGATTTATAAAACTTAAAAACGTTTTAAGGAATTTTAAGACTGACAATGAGACGACGGCAGGGGATCCGGTAAAACAGTTTATTTTCCATGGTGTCATAATGGAAAATAACGTAAACGAATGCACTCAGTAACTTCCCACACACTGTTATTGAAACTATTGCATAGGGCTTTAATTTTAGTCCTAGGGATGCCGAGGGAGATAAGATGTGGCGATTTCATTGGACGTGGGAGGAATTAATGGTTGAAATTTAACATCAATGGTTTTAATAAAGCAGTGGAATTTGACTAGCAATAAGTGTTTTTTGTTTACGTAATGAATATGTCATTCCACGAAGTCACGCTTAGTAATTCTAAATTCCTCTGGCTCCATCACCTCTCGCCATATAGCGTTCCCTCAGGAACTGAAATCGGTCTTTCCTTTTAACCTTCTGAATCCAAAATGGTTAATTCACGGAGTTTGGAAGTTTATTTCAAATAATAGTCGCTTTGGATCAAAGAATCACTAATTGCTCTCCTAGACCTTCATCTGTCAACATAACTGTTTCCCGATATAGACAATCACGGTGCTGAAGTCGACTTAAAGCTCAAGTGTAGCTACCGCACCACATTTAAGATTATATTTAAGTGAAGTCACTTAAGTTAAGTCTGTAGTGTAGACAAGGCATTTGGAGACGGCTGCTTGCTGTGGGTAGGAATGCCGCCTGCCCACATTGACAGTTGACTCTCTAGAAAGCGTCCGTCGCCACGTGCATTTAAGCGATGGGATTGCACTCTCGCGGAATGCACGCAAAGTGTGTCTCGCTGTGGGTCGCATGCATCTTGCGCTCTTCATTCGCTGCCCTGTATCTCGTTTCTAATTGAGGTCACGCGCGAAGCACTCGCCTTTTTCTCTCCCTCGGGACGTCACTCACTTCTTTCGGGATCCAAACACAAACACAGCGGCGGTGAGTGCGCGAAAGTCGTTCGCAAACTCATTTCAAAAGAGAATCGACGTCGGGGGATGCCATAGAAAGGCGGAAGAGATGAGCCACCTGACGCTCACGTAAGGCCTCACTTGGAATATGCTGGAATTGTGTGGGACCCTTCATCTGCATAATACCCCGCACGCCGCCTAAAAGGCGTGTGGCAGGGGGTGGTAGGACACTAGCCAACAAAAATATAGGGGAAGTGCTCTAAGGAAATTACGACTAGCATTTATTGAAATCCTTTATGGTTCGGGGGAAAAACGAATTCCTATATCTATCCGTTCGGCTAAATATCTCTCTTAATTTATCGCTTGTGTTGGACGTGGAAATACAGTGTTGCTATAATAATACGTTGTCCGTGTCGCTGTTAAAGCTGTTGTCGCTGTCCATGCCCAATTGTTCAGGTAATGCTCCGTTTACACCACGATCGTACCGACGTTGATCGCGACTACTGCACGTTTACACGTCTAAAAGTTACCATCGTAACTCAGTGCTGCCCTCGTTGTGGAATTGTGTCAGATAACAACTGACGACGACACTGCGTGATAAAATTGAAGTCCTGGAAATTAAGAACCAAAAGAATATTAATGTTTTCATGTGCTAAAACTGAAGCTAGACCGAACTGTCGGTAAAACGTTAAAGAATGTAGGTTTCTTTATGGGAATCTGTCCAAAGTTTAGCAATATTCATGCGGTAAAGACAGTAGATATGTCTCCTTGCTACGTTCCAAATTGGAATATTTTGCTAACTGGTCACCTTATTATAATATCGACTCAATCCGGATTGAACGTGTCCAAAATAAATTTTTCAAATTAAATAATTGCGATTTATTAATCTCTTTGTCTGATTACAACACTTCATATATTCTTTCCCTAGTTAATTTGAAAACTCTTGCACGACCAAGGATCCTCCAACAAAGGCATATTCCTCTACAAAATTATCAATTAATATTTAGATTGTTCCTATCTCCTTTATTAGTAACTTTTAATGGATCCCGTCATAGCTATATAAATCCTCACCTGCTTGTTTTTAATTACCATAGAGCAAATTATGTCTTCAACTCCCAGCTATGATGAGATAAAACTAAAACTAGTCACAACAGTCCGTGAAGTCTTTAAGAAACTAGATTCTTCGAGAGAATATGTCAAAACATTCAAGAATATTCACGCATTAAAGACAGTACATATTGCTGTTATAATTTAACTAGAAAAGGCTTAGATTTCGGCTTGATTCGGCACAAGTATTGATATCTCCATGCCCTCATCTAAATGTTATGGTTATTTCTGGCGAATTTTATTGTGAAATCCTGTATACAATGATTTAAT
Source organism: Ischnura elegans (assembly GCF_921293095.1). Taxonomy (NCBI): domain Eukaryota; kingdom Metazoa; phylum Arthropoda; class Insecta; order Odonata; family Coenagrionidae; genus Ischnura; species Ischnura elegans. Next base: position 3,322,774 of record NC_060248.1, on the reverse strand, counting down.
TGGTTAACATTTTGTGCATGTTTGTTATATTCCATCATCTGTGAAGTATTATGTAAGGATACATGGTTATGGGTTAACCTGTAAATAAAGAAATGCATAAAACTGGTGTAGTACAGAATATCCGATATCATTTGGTAAATAGAACATCAGAAATAACTTTCCCCTAACGTCCTTCCATTACCTGCTGAATAATGTCTTCAATCGTTGCCATATATCTTGGATATATTAGAGTAATTTATGAAATATCAGTTATAGTATCAAGATTGCAACGGCGCGAAAGAATCGTATATGCATCGATCTTCATTTCCTAACTCTTTTTTCTTGGCACACTAGCGCTAACCATCGTAAGTTCGGCAGTGTTAGGTACTAAGGCCTACGATGGTAACTCTGCGCGTTTACACGACGTCTTGAGGTTACGATCGTAAGGATCAACGTCGCGACGATCGTTGTGTAAACGGGGCATAATCTAAGCCTTTGAAATATTCTTGATTTATTAGCGACGAATGTACCTCATGAGGTAACAAACGTATGCACCGTCGAAGAAATCTGTGACGAAAGATGAGAACGGCTAGGTTTTCTTTAAATATTGTAAAAAAAATTAAAAAGCTGATTTAAAGAGCTGATTTTGAAGGGTATAGAGAATTAGAGTTAAATTTGAAAAAAAATGCGTCGTAATGAATTTCTGGAAGCAGAATACTCCCTACAACATAGCTATATAATTCGGGGAACCCTATTACAGACAATAGGAACGAAACCCTTGGGTCGGGTTCGCGGGATACACTCCTGGGGCAGGGACTATAAGCGATTAGCTTTTTTCCTCTGCCACCAGAAGGGGAAGGACGGGAAGGAACAAGGAAAGGAGGCGCCGCGCCGCCGCGATAGGAGGCCGACGACGCCTCCAGGGAAAGGACGGGGAAGGAAGGAAGGGACGAGGAATCCTGCACCGTCACAAAGGCGGGCAGGTCCTACTACTAACGAAACCAAGCAATACGCAATTAATATGCTACCAATTTTAGTAGATTTTCCTATAAGGAAGAAAAATCTATCGATCAAATCGGTAGATCCCTATTACAGACAGCTGAATCCGTGAAATATCTAGGAGTTAGACTCGATAGATAATAATATATCTACATCTACATCTACAAATTACCCTGCGAGCCACCTCTAGGGTGTTTGGCAGGGGGTGATCAATCACCAGCATGCAGCATGCATTTGGACTCCCACATGCACACCACACCGTCCAAAAAACGTCACGCATACTAACAAACTATACTACTATATGCTGTTAGAAATAGAATATAGAATAGAAATTCAGAAACATGCAGTAAGTTTTACATAGGTTAGTAGGCTACACTACAAGTCATGCAATCTATTTACGCGTTCTATTGCTGCCGTTATAATCTCTTATTGATCGTGGAAAAAATGACATTCGGAATCTGTCTGTTCTGCAATCTATCTCTCTTATTTTATTTATATGATCTGATCTTCCGTAGTACGTTGGCGTCCGCAAGATATGGTTAACTTCGTCAGAAAAGACACTGCTCTTGAATTTATCTAAAAGGTTTAGTCTATTTTTCAATCTACGGTCCGACAGAGATTCCCATCCGAGTTTATCTAAGAGGTCAGTTACACTAACAAGACTATCGTAACGACCTTTCACATACCTGGCAGCTCTTCTTTGCACGCGTTCTAACTCTGTTATTAAGCCTTTTTCATGAGGGTCCCAAACACTGGCAGCGTATTCCAAATGTGGTCTAACGAGGGAAAAGTAGCTAATTTCTCTCACTTTGTCGCCGCACTTTCCTAATATTCTTTTAACAAAACCCATTTTACGATTAGCTTGACCGGTTATTTCTCGAATATGTTTATTCCACGATAGATCATTATTGAGTCTAACCCCTAGATATTTCACAGATTCAACTGCCTTTAACTGCGTGCCCCGAATGACATAGTTACGCTGTAGGGAGTTATTCTTCTTCCAGAAATTCATTACGACGCATTTTTCCAAATTTAATTCTAACTGCCAAGTATATCGTGGAATAAACATATTCGGGATATAACTGGTCATGCTAATCGTAAATTGAGTTTTGTTAAAAGAATATTACGAAAGGGTGACGACAAAGTGAGAGAAATCAGCTACTTTTCCCTCGTTAGACCACATTTGGAATACGCTGCCAGTGTTTGGGACCCTCATGAAAAAGGCTTAATAACAGAGTTAGAACGCGTTCAAGGAAGAGCTGCCAGGTACGTGAAAGGTCGTTACGATAGTCAGATGTTAGTGTAACTGACCTTTTGGGTAAACTCGAATAGGAATTTCTGTCAGACCGTAGATTGAAAAATAGACTAAACCTTTAAGATAAATTCAAGAGCAGTGTATTATTTAACGTAGTTAGCCATGTCATACGAATGCCAAGTTACTACGGAAAATCAGATCACATACATAAAATAAGAGAGATATACTCTAGAACAGACAGATTCAGATTGTCTTTTTTCCCACGAACAAAAAGAGTCTATAACGGCAGCGTTAGAACTCACAAATAGATGAGATGGCTAGTAGTACTTGTAGAAGCTAACTAACCTATTTATTCTTTAATGCATGTCTGTATTTTTCTGGTATTTCCATAGAGTAAGTATAATAATAATAATAGCGTTTATTTTCGTAGGCACTGCGGCCCATAAGAAAATATAAGTACATCTTTCTACATTTCACATTGAGATAGATAAATAAAATAAAAAGTAAATGAATATATATACATATACAGACAAATTTGAACAGTGCATATCGCCTAGTACATGAAAGAAACAATACAATATTTTCGACAAAAAAATAATAATAAATAATCGCACTTCGATATAACACACTAATTACAAACTTAAAGGTGACAAACAAAAGAAATATGAACAAGAGATATGAACATAAGAAAGTGAATATAAACAAGAAATATGAGCATAAGAAAGTGAATATAAACAAGAAATATGAACATAAGAAAGTGAATATAAACAAGAAATATGAACATAAGAAAGTGAATATAAACAAAAGAAATTTAACTTGGGGATAAGGAGGCATTCTTCAGAAACCCATGTGTGCTGTGTTTGAACCTATTGACATTTGTACTGCTTCTTATTTGGGCTGGAAGAGAGTTCCATATTTGTGAGGCGGTTACTATGAATGATTTGTTCATATGTAGCGTGTGATGTTTTGGAATATGGAGGTCAATGTTATGATTTCGGGTAGGTATATCATGAACCTCAGATTTTCTAATGAATTTCTCATACAAGTATGGCGGATAACCGGTCGTTAAGATACTGAAGGCTAGAGTTATTATGTGAAGGGTGCGACGCTCTTTATACTTAAGCCAGTTGAGGTGATTGTAATAGTTACTGATATGGTCCCATTTTTTTAAATCGTAAATAAACCTTACAGCTGAATTCATGGCCAATTGGAGTTTATTATTGTTTGCGTCGTCTTGGTTAGTGAATAAGGCTGCGCAATAATCCAAGTGAGGGAAGACTAGTGTTTTAACTAATGAAATTCGTATGTCGGGTGTAAGTATTTCTCTGGCTCTGACAAGTTGATGTAGTGATCCCAAAATTTTACGCCTCGCATAGTTTGTTTGAGGCTTCCAACTAAGGGTTCGATCGAATATGACTCCAAGGTTTTTTACTGTTTCCTCATAAGGTATATTGTGGCTACCGAGTCTTATTTTAGGTAGATTTTCATGGTCTAATTGGGAAAAGAAATAATTGCTCCCTATAATTATTGCTGTTGTTTTCTTGTCATTGAGAACCAAATGATTAGCCTGCGCCCAACGGTTAATTCTCTCGATGTCCTCATTGATAAGTGCGATTGAATTAATAATATTGGACGGCGATGAATGACGATAAATTTGAAAATCGTCGGCGTAAAGGTGGTAGTCACAATGCATGAGGACATCAGGGAGGTCGTTTATAAAGAGAGAAAAAAGAAGTGGGCTAAGAACTGAGCCTTGTACCATCCCCACGGGATTAGGGATCCAGTTTGACTGTAGGTTACTACTGACCACCACTGCTTGAGTGCGACCGCTGAGGTAAGATCTAAACCAGTCAACAGCACTCTTTGAGAAATTTAGGGTACTCAGCTTGCGGAGGAGCAATTCATGGCAAACGGAGTCGAAAGCCTTGGTGAAATCGAATAATACTAAGATCGTCACCTGGCGTTTGTCCATTGCCTCACGAATGTCCTCGGTAATTTTTAAGAGTGCAGTTTGAGTGCTATGTCGACCACGGAAGCCAGACTGCAAGGGGTTTAGTAAGTTAGCAGTGGATGTATATGAGCTTAATTGCTGAAATACAATCCGCTCAAATATCTTGGCAAAAGCACATAAAATTCCTATCGGTCTGAAGTCATCAGGTGTAGAGGGCTGGGGGCATTTAGCAATTGGGTGTATAAGGGAGTGCTTCCAGGTCGCAGGATAGTGTGCCGTTTGAAGTGAGGCATCTATTATATTTAGGAGCGAGGGCAAAATGACAGGTAGAGCCTTCTTAATGCAAGAAATGGGAATTTTATCATGTCCTTTGGCATTGGAGGTGATTTTTTTGCACGCGCTAAAAACTGAGGACGATGAGACATGTGAGAAGAAGAACTGATTATGATTCGCTGGAGGTGGGATATGAGGTTCAAGGGAGATTTGCGGTTCACTTTTGACAAAGTGATTATTGAGAACATCTGGATGGATATTTAAGATATTGCTATTGGTTTTAGGAGGTAAAATTCCAAGATTACGAATGGATTTCCACATAGATTTAGGATCACCCTTTTTTCCTAGAGTGCGTTTGAAATAATTTTTTTTTGCATTGCGTATCATACTCTTCACTTGGTTACGTATGGTTTTGTATCTAGTGAGAGTAGCCGGAACTTTATATCGCCGGAACATTGCTCGAGTAATATTTCTTTCCTTTATCTTCAGTTTAATTTCAGGTGTGAGCCATGGTGTCGGGGGATGGGTGACACGTACACTTCGGATTGGAGCATGCGAGTCCAGTGTGTTGAGTAGGAGGGAGTTTAACTCGTTAACTTTGTCGTCCACAGAAATCAGTCTACTGATGGAAGACCAGTTAATCTGGCATAGATCGGCGATGAACTTTTCCTCGTCAAAATTTTTGAAGTCTCTGAAGGTTACAATTTTTGGCGTAAATGATGGAATTAACATTTTGTAGGTAACAAAGACTTGGTCGTGGCATGAGAGTGGCGGATCCGGTGTTTGACCAGAGGACGTAATTTTATTAAGGTCATCAACACAGATAATATCTAGGAGAGAGCTGCAGCTCTTCGTATGACAGGTTGGCATAGTTGGCACAATATTCAAACCACACACTTGTAATAGGTTAAGGAAGGCATCTTTATCAGCTGTTTCTTTTAAAAGATTGATGTTGAAGTCACCCATGACAACTCGATTTACATAACTAGGAACAGTATTAACAAGAAAACTTTCGAGTTCGGGCAACCCATTTGTCTTTGGTGGTCTGTATACAACAGTCGCTAATAATTTTGAATATGGACCGCTAATTTCAAGAGAGATATACTCCAGTTGATTATCAATTACATTAGCAGATCGACCCAAATCTTTGACTTTTAATGATGAGTGTACATATATGCCGACCCCTCCTCCTCGTTTTCCTTCACGATCATTTCGGTATAGTACAAACCCAGGTAAGGAAACCATTACAGAGTCAATTGATTCGTTTAACCACGTTTCACTCACACCGATTACATGAAAAGTGTTTGTACAATAGTAATGTCTGAAATCATCGATGTGAGCAATCAATGACTGGGCGTTGACATGAGAAATTCTCATTTCCTCATGCGAGGTGGATGTTACTGGTAATTGTACTGGTACCCTTATTTGAGTATCTATAAAAAATGATCAAGATCTTCCTCTTTACAAATAACTTTTGCGGGGGATCCCGTCTCTTTCCTTGCCAGAATATTCCCACCCCTAACCCAGGCAAACTTGATTTTTCCAGCTTTCTTCAAATCTCTCGTCAACGCAAACAGCTTTTTGTTGACCATTGTGAGTGACTCATCTACGTATATTGGGCTGGAGGAGTCCATGCCAAGGTCTCGGGTATTGAGATCCCTGCGTGTTCGTCGCTTGTTTATTAACTCATCTCTAATAATCTACTTACTCTATGGTATTTCTAACCACATGTTGTCATGCCTTCATAGGCAGATTGCATTCATAAGTATGACATTGTGGATTATTTGTCATATGTAGCGTACATTAAGCGTAGTACATGTCAGTAAAAGTAAATTTTTAGGTTGCATTGCATGTTGGTAAAGATTCACGCCCTGCCAAACACCTCTGTGAGTTGCTAGTAGCGTAATATGTAAATGTAGGTGTCGTTGGTCTTTAGGCATCCCCTGCCAAAAACCTTCGAAAGGGCTTTCGTGGTATTAATTAGGTGTGGATATGTACCTAAGTGTAATATGGTAATTTTCACGGTGTATAGGTTCATTGTAACGTTTACCTGAATCTCAACTATGGATTTTTGTTCGTATTATTTATTCCATAATTTCATTTGGAAGCAATTGTCTTCAGTTGCATTCAGTTTAATTTCACCGTTAAATCACATTGCAAGTGGATTTCATTTCATCATACCGTGACATTGGTGTAGTTCATCATTGCTCCGCTTGCATTTGAACGTCAGCACCCTTGCCCGCTCTCATACGCACCACTCCACACTCATAATGTGCTCTGCCATAGGCCAATAGGCATTCTTAGTCGACCCTACATAACAAGAGGCTCGTTTCTCAGTTGACCCTACACAACTGATGGTGGTAATTCCGTTGACTAAGAATACGGGCCATAGGCCCGTATACTTATTGTTAGTAATACGTATCCGTCATGAATACCCTACAAAAGCGGTATCTGCAAGATTGTATTAGTACCGGGCAAATATGGTCATTGACGTGGGAATTTACGTTGTATCATCTGCATTTACCTTCCGTACTTTAGTTTATTGTGTGGCAAATAGCGACTTGAAAATATGTTTTATATGTCGAATTTAAGTATACCGGGACTAGCCACGGTGATAACTTTTACGGGAGTCACCCGCAATGCACAATTGTGCGAAAAATCCACAGAGAAAAAATCATTCGCCTTGACCGGGATTCGAACCCGGATCCCTCGATTTCCGGCCGAGTGCTTTAGCCAGTTAAGCTACCGAGGCGTCATTCATCCCTGTAGAAATTTGTAGACTATACCGGACAAGGAGGTATGGACTGCTGAGCATATTATGCGACGAGCAGTCCAAATCGTGCGCACGGCGCCACAGCCGGAGAGTAAAATATCCACAGGGAAGAATGACGCCTCGGTAGCTTAACTGGCTAAAGCACTCGGCCGGAAATCGAGGGATCCGGGTTCGAATCCCGGTCAAGGCGAATGATTTTTTCTCTGTGGATTTTTCGCACAATTGTTTTATATGTTTTTACGTAAACGATATTTGTTTCTCAAAAGCGTGCCAAGTGCCAAACGTGAAAAATATTAATATATATCCGCAGAAACAGTGTGATGTGTACCACTATATTTTACTTATTATACTTCAGCCAATTATAGTACTTATTTCCCTCGATGGGTATAATGTAGTATTGTTATTATCTTTCTGCTGTGTTACTGTACATTTTAAAATGGTCAGTGTGAGCTCGTCTCCCTCAATGTCCGTCGTAACGTAGATTATTTAATCGAAGTGATCAGCAGACGAAATTAGTCCGCCATGTTTTTGTAGGGTGTACGGCTTGTACCGTACATTAAGTAGGGCCCGCTTAGTTCCAAAAACGGCCATATGTAGGGGTTGATGTGGCGTATGTAGGGCGAGATCGATTTATGTAGGGGCTGATGACGTATCCAGGCTCGGTTGGCCCTAAAAGCTCGACTATATAAGAATACTGACCTACGGAAGCACACTGCAAACGAGTGAATTCGCCCCTATTTGGCAATGTTTCGGTGTCGTATGGATTACGTATCTTGAGTCGTAAATGTATTTGATGCGTAGTACTTAACACTGCAACACTAAATTATCAAGTACTTCATCTGCACATCCACATATTTCCCCGCCAACAGCCTCGGCGAGTGGCGGCAGCTGGTAGCCGTTGATGGCAAGCGCGTATAATAATCTTTCGTTTTCGCCGTGTTCTTGTCTTTCAAGTGATGATCTCCCAAGGAGGATTGAAGTGTATAATATACTGGAGGGGGCACCACTGGTTTCGAGCGTGGCCGGAATGGGGGTGCTTGTGAAGGACGAGCCGCGCCCACTTTGATGACCAAAACATTGACAATCCCATTAGGGGGTCAATGCTTACTATGCGGTGAAATTTTTGGCCATAACTCGGTAATGCATTAAAATAAACTATGGAACGCATAATTTAACCCATTTTTCTTACTTCATTGGTGGGCTTCTCGAAGTTATGACTCAAACATCTTTCCCCAGGGAAAAATTATTATCGATCACCACGGTTACGTTCTACAACTAGGTTAACTGAAAATAGAAGTTAACGAGTGTAAAGGAGTCATTTGCCTGCACTTATACTGGTATTTAATCTTATTATAGCCAACGGAAATCTAAATATTACAGTACAAAAGTATATATTCAAGGATATCCCCACCAGTAAAGTGGCTAACAGACACAGATATTATACATTAATAGAGGTATCGCGAATGCTGGGAAAATCCCGGACAATCACCGGCTAAATACTAATTATTGTAATAGCATTTTTCACTTAGTGTAGTTCATTTTCAGAACAAAACATAGCCACCTCAAAATATCAGTCGGAGACATAAATGGAAAAATCGCCAAACCGAGATGGCGGAACCACGCCAAAAACTGGGAAACAGCAGCGCCTCCAGATATTTACACCGTCCTTAACGTGAACCCCCCGATCTGTCTCGATCCCCTTTCATAAACAAACCGTCCCTCCACACATGGCGCAGGTAAGAGCCAGGTTCTTTGCTATCACATTTCAGTTTTAGCGCAACAATTTCGTTGATGGATTTGCGTAGAATTCTAAGTTTTTCCATCTTACACCGTTGCTTTTACCTCTGTTTTAGCTATGAAGTCTGTTTATGAATCATTATGCATCTCTCCTAATTCAATTAAGTTGCCTTTGTCAATTACGTAAATATTTCTTTTTGGTTTTTCGGCTGCCTCTACTTCTGTTTTTAAGGTTGCAGAAACAACTGCGTGATCACTTGCTCCGTCGAGAATATGAATGTGGTTTATCAACTCAGGATGGCATACGGCTAAAAGGTCTAATATACTCTCGTAGTCATCTGTTTGGGAAAGTGAGTGATTTTCAGTATTAGCCAGTGCTTACTTCGGATTTTGGAGGTCTATAAAAATATCTAACATGCATACTAACGTTTTGTATATTCGTTGTTTAACCGTGCACCATGTCCCCTCGCTATTTCATCGATGTTTATTCCGGGAGCATAAATGTGATTCTACTGCTGGAAAAACCCCGCCAACTGTCCTGTCTCACGGATTGCATTATCTGAATATTTAATGTCCCTGTGGAAGTGCTTCGCAGTCGCTGATATAAGTAGGTACTTACTCTGTAAGCCAGCTTCTTCTCTTCTCGTGTCTATTGACCTCGCTTGCGTTCTCAAATGCTCCATTCCATCATGCGCCTGTTTTCAATATTATGGCAATTAACTTTGACAAAGTAAATACCATATTTTGTGCGGTGAGAGTCGGTTGGTTCTTTATCAAGTTTTGTTTTTGGTCGGCGATTTTATCTGCAAGTGTTTAGGATTACTTTTGTTGCGATTTCTTTTTCCGCTGGAGTGCCGGTGCTCACGAACGCGTTTTGCTATTTCCTGTTTGCTATTTCCTAATGGATCTGAAGTTTACTTCGCCGCAAAGATTTACGTAATGCTGACGTCCTCAGGGATTACGTATAGTGAATTCTTCTCGAATCCGCCCAGATCATCAGACGATTCTTTTGTATAAAATAAATATTTACTTAGTACACGCTGGCGATTACTGACAGTGGATACTGCTGGTGTATAAAGAATTTTTGTTGAAATGGCTAGGAATGTTGAGTATGAAATACCCGCTTCTCAGCACTTCATACTGAAAATTGGTTAGGAATCGCTGTAACGTATCGTAGCCGCTATTGTTCGTGTATACATTTATTGATCGTTCCTCAGTAGCTAATACTGAAATGTAGTACTATTTATTTAATCGATAGCAGGTGTAGTAATTCACCGTCTGTAGATAATAACTGCAGTTTTTTCGGTTAAACTGTCTTTATTTATCTACCCTGTCCGATATTGTGCTCACTGTCCTTTGATTTCAGAGGAGGAGTGATATTTATTTCCTCACCACCGAAAACAGCGCTAATGGGGCTTTACATAATTCGGGGGGCTTTTGATAGCATGTAACAAATCTAACGGACATATCCATGCCCTGAATTAGGTTAACTTACCCAGGCGAGAATCGAACCCGCGACCTTTGGTTTGGCAGGCAAGGACTTCACCCCGCGTGCCGTCACTGGGGCCGGCAAGTGGCCTTACACACATTTCACTTCGTTAAGGGAACCTATTCATTACGTAATACTTCCTTCAAGTCAATTTATTTCGCAATTAGAAACGCACTAAGGATAAATTTTTTATCTGCTGATACAAAATATTACGCTGCGTTTTTGTGTGCTTCATCAGCGAACGGGCTTTACTCAGCTTTTGGATCTTTTAACTCTATGATTCGTTATCATGGAGCTAGACGAAAATTAATTATTTTAATTGGTTGTCCATTTAACACGGTGAGGAAATGTTGTTGAGAATGCCGTTCCAGATGAGTGTGGCCTTTTAAACACTCCACCGCCATCTGTTGTCGCGCAAGTGAACTCCCATCCGCCGCAGTTCTTCCAGCGCATCTGCCGTGTCGATTTCTCCGTGGAAGTGCGCATGCGCGCGCCCGCGTCTTTCAAACTTCTTACGCCATGTTTTTGAGTATTTGGTTTGGCCAAAGGGCTCCACGTAATCATAGAAATTCGCGTAATGAATGCTCATGACTCAATGTCTATAATGCACACATGTTATTGAACATGATTTTTTAAACTTTTGACGTTCTTAGAGAACATAATCCACGTAGTGTTCAAGATCCTATGAAATGCTTCCTTTGTTAAATGTGTCGCGGGTATTTTCGTTGGTTGTGTTCATCATACAAATTATCTTCCGTTTTGCCAGTCGTGTTGGCACTACATGAGATTAGAAATGGATTAAAACTAAGGGAATCCCACAAAATGTTTGGTTAAGATGCGTTTTCTGGGGCTCTTGAGCAGGTAGTTCGAAGTTGGGCGTGGTACTATCTTCGAAGGGTCCTTTGAGAGTTTTGGAGATTGTGATTTGGAAAGTGTTTTGTGCTCAATCGAGTGCTCAGCTAAGAGATACTGCATATGCGCATATTATAGACCACCAGATTCAAGTCTATAAGATTCAGTTTTAGAGTTAGATAGCCAGAAAAGACGTTTTACTTCTCAGAAAAATCGTAATAGTGTCAAAATTGGCGGCGATTTCAATGTTCCATCGATCGACTGAGAAAAATATTGTCATAAAAATGGAGGGAAAGACAAGGACCTGTACGAAACTTTGCTTTGCTCATTCTATTCCAATTCCTTGACTCAGCTAGAAGATACACCTACCAGGGGTAAAAACATACTAGACCTCTTAGCAACGAATATTCCAGAGTGCGTTATCAGAAGTGAGGCTGTGGCTGGTATAAATGACCACAAGGCAGTGCATGGAAGTTTCATATCGTCTCCGATAGAAAACCTGTGTCTAGAAGAAGGGTCTATTTATTCCATAATGCGAATTTTGAAGGGTTTAAGCAGAACTTGTCCAACTCATTCACTGTTTTCAAAGACGCCACTCTCAACCTTGGGGTACACGACGCATGGAACAAGTTCATTAGCATTATGCAAGAGGCCCTGGATAATATGATACCCAATAAGTTAAATCGTTTGAATACTGAACCGAGATGGTACAACGCTTAAGTCCGTTAAGCTCTAAAGCGGCAAAGAGCAATTCACGCTAAAATGAAAAGGACACATGCGGGACTTACTTGTGAAAAAAATACTAGAAATGCATGAAAATTATTTAAAAAATGAAAAAAAAGACAAAGAAAACACTAAAGGAGGCGTTGAGTGATATCAAAACATTAGACATATATTAGGCATTAGCAAATATTTAGACGACAACTCTAAGGCTTTCTGGTCATACGTAAGGGAGGTACAGGGAAATTGCACTACATTCTCTTCACTCATAAGTGAACGAGGTGATAGAGTGACGAACAATCGAGATAAAGTTAATCTCTTAAATAAATTTTTCCATAGTGTCTTCTCTAATTTCACAACGAATATATCAACAACTTTACCTTGACTCTACCGAGAACAAATGCCGTCTATCTGTATTTCAAGCAGTGGTTTAGGAAAACAACTCAGCTCTAAAAATCCAAAGAAATCGACAGGCACTGATCTCATTCCAGCTCGAGTGTATAAGGAATAAGCATCAGAGACAGCGCCTTGTTGAAGATAGTGTTCGAAAAATATCTAGCAGAACACACAGTCCCTAAAGACTGGAAAACGGTGAACGTCATGCCTATATTTAAATGTAGGGACAGGGAATAGCCTATTAATTACCGTCCGATTTCACTTGCTTCCAATTCTTGCAAAATATTGGAACATATTATTTTCAGTTCGATAATGGGTCATCTGGATAACAAAAATCTATTAGCAAAAGAACAGCACGGATTTAGAAAAGGGAGATCTTGTGAAACTCAAATTACTGACTTCGTTCTCGATGTCTTAGCCGCGGTTGACAGACATGTTCAAGCGACGCCATATTTTTAGAATTCAGAAAGACATTCAATAAGATTCCGCATTTAAAGCTGATTCAAAAGTTGGAAGCGCACGGTAAAGATACACACGTAATTGGTTGGATCAAAGGTTTCCTAAGCGATCGCGAACAGAAGGATGTTTTGGATAGAGTTAGGTGTACCCCAAAGAAGTGTTATCGGCCCTCTTTTATTCCTTCTTTACATTAATGATATTACTACCCTGGTCGCGAGCAAAATCCGCCTCTTCGCAGATGATGTAGTTGTATATGGAGAAGTTTACAACCATAGCGATAGATTAGCATTATAAAAGGACCTCGTTTCCATAAATGACTGGTGCAGTACTTGGGAGTTAGAATTAAATCTTGGAAAGTGTATGGTGATGGTTTTTTTGGGAAAAGGATGTATCTTCAAGAAGGAGCTATACCACTAACGGGATTCAACTATCATATTCCGAATCCGTTAAATACTTATAGGGGTCACCATTACCTGGAATCTTTCGTAGGGTAAACACATGCGTGAAGTATGCTGGAAAGCTAACCGTAAACTGGGATTTGTAAAAAGAATTCTCGGTAAATGCCCAAAAAAGGGGAAAGAAATAAGGTACCTGACTCAGGTGAGGCGTATGGAACCCTAATGAAGTAGGACTGATAGCTGAAATCAAATGAAGTACAGAGCAGGGCGGCCAGATTTATGATGGGTTGTTACGACAAAAAGTGCAGCGTTTCCAGTATGTTACACGAGTTAGGATGGGAATCTTTACAGGAGCGTAGATCGAAGTATAGGCGTAATTGACTTAGTTGTATCGGGCTGTTGAGTGAGTTTCGAGCATGTCTTGTACTGCTCATTTCCCCGCCGAGGCTTCAGTTGCTTTGACAGAGGATTCTTTCAGTCACTAACTAATGATACTAAGTTCGCAGGCTCTCAAAATGTCATTCTTTCATCTCACTACAAATGATATCAACTGTCTCAATTAATAGAATTTATGGCGACAATCGCTACATTGACGACTTATTGATGACCCATTGACTATTCCTTCACTTGGCAAGTAGATGCACCTACCAGGGGTAACAACATGACCTCTTGGCTGCGAATATTCCAGAATGCGTAATTAGAACTGAGGCTGTTATTAATGACCACAAGGCACATAGTTCATAGCTCATGGTTCCTCGTGGTCTTCATGGTTCCTCATAGTCTCCGATAACCTGCGACGAGAAGAAGGGACTATTTATTCCACAAGGTGGATTTTTTAAGGGTTATAGCAGTACTCACCGAACTAATTCACTGATTTCAAGGACGCCATTATTATAAGGCCAAAACGCTTCCCGTAATTGATGAATGATATCACTGCGATCAAAAGATACAAATGTCTCAGAAATAAAACGAAAGAGCGGTAATACAAAAAATTTAATTATTTCGCACAAGTCAATCAAGAGCATTAGATGAAATATGATTCCCATATGCGCACCCCACGCTCCAAAATAGTTACGTATACTTACAAATTATTTATGCGAAGGCCAACTACTCAAGAAGTATATCTGCCAATAAACCTAGCACATATAAGACTAGCCGTTACAAATAATAAGAAAGTTCATAAACATACATTGAGGTATACATAAGTTAGGCTACACTACAAGTCATCTAATCTATTTGTGAGTTCTAACGCTGCCGTTATAGACTCTTTTTGTTCGTTGGAAAAAAGACAATCTGAATCTGTCTGTTCTAGAGTCTATCTCTCTTATTTTATTTATATGATCTGATCTTCCGTAGTATGATGGCATTCGTATGATATGGATAACTACGTTGGAAAAGACACTGCTCTTGAATTTATCTAAAAGGATTATTCTATTTTTCAATCTACGAAATAACTCTTTCGTTTCTTTCTCGAGATGGTTTTTCTCCGACGCGTTTTTTGTTTACTCTCTGAATCTCTTGTCCCGTGGTGTGTAAATTGGGGAATTTGGATCATTGGGGGAGCACCGTGTTTCTCTGTGTTTGAAACGCGCGGGAGGGCACACACTGCGTCCATGAGGTTGGCAATAACGTTCAGAGATGGCGCTCCTGTCATCCGTGGCGGAAACCTCATCTGCTGGCCTCTCTCTAAACTACGTGGCTGCAAGGAATACCCATATGTATCGCTGCTTTTCGTGGAAAGGCAGCAAGCAGCAGCCTTCCTTACTTTGCAATGGTGCGTGAACTCCTCGACCGGTTTCTTTGCAATCGAAAACATGTTTCAATAGGCCGAACCGATATTTCTCTGTTGCAAGTGATATTCCGGGAATGGAGCGAAGAAAGTCGAAGCCGTGGAGAAGTTACGCTATTAAGTAGGAGACTCATACCAAACTACCTGTCGCTAGATTCCTATATTTCCTATTTTTTTAAATTATAACTCGCTGCTTTCCTGTTGAAAATTTCGGGGTATGTGGATTTTTAATGGTCAAAATTATCTAACTGTGAAAATATATCCCTGTATTTTTCCCGTGGAATTTTGTCCATAGTTGCGAAACTGTCAAGTATTGGCAACACTCTTCATGTTCTGGAAATCTTCAAACAGAGAGAAGACGTGCGTCTGGCCCGAAAGGAGAAGAACACATCTGGCTGGCGATGCATTCGTAGTTTTGTGAAGTCGCAGTGCCGCTTATCTAGCAAATCCTCCGAAATAAATACTTAAACATTAGGAATTATTAACATTGTTGTGTTAATGCCGACGTTTTTTTCTTCGTAGTGATAGATAGTGTAGCGCCTCTTTCGCATGTACATTTGTTGCATTATTGTTTATTTATACCAAGCTAAGATAATTGAAAATCTTTAAGTTATAACTCTACCATCTCATTAGTGAAGCTGTAGCTCTTATTTATTGTAAGGGTATGGGTGAGGAGGAAGGTTCAAGTGATATAAGTAACACCTTCCGTCGCGGATTTACATTACGAGCGCGAAAACAAAATCTTGTGATTTATGAAGGAATGTAACAATTCAACAAGCCATAATTATTGAAAAAATCTCTCCCAATGTATCTGTTTTTTCCACGTGCATTGTGTTTTGACTGAGGTACAAGGCTTCAAACTCGGTTCTCTAAAGGGCATTTTACTATGGCCGTGTTCCAATCCATAGGGTGCACTCTACGCTCTTGCGCTCTTACGCTCTGAACGGCTCTTTCGCTCTTTCCTGCTCTTATTGCAAGTAGTGCCACCACTGTCAAGTGGCAGATTTCGAAACTGAAAAAAGTTGAGTAACAAATTTGGAGGGTAAGAAAATAGTGCAATGTTGTTGTTGTTATGAAGTGAGTGTTGCAATAATTTATTGCCTTATAAATATATGTACTTATGTATATGCTTATATGTACTTATAAATGGAATTGCAGAAGTTATAACGAATAAAATACGGCATAGGCGACATATTTATCAATTGTAGGCTACTAATTTCGTGTAGGCAACCAATTTCGTAGTACATTCAAACAAATTTAAGTGGTTTTTATATCTGAAAACAATTTATTAAAGATGTAGTGAAAATGAAAAATTATAATCACTGTAAATAGGTACCCGTCATAATATTTGAAATGCAGTAAGTCGACTGATTTAGGGCGTCCAGCCAAAGCAGAAAACTTCATGCATAATTCCAGCTTCTCCAGGGAAATTTTACAAATCCCAGTTTAATCTTACGTGATTACCAGGGGCGCCGACTTATAAAAAATATTGGGGGGGCCCATACCGCGGGTCTTGCCTCGGGAAATTTTCTAAATTTTAGATGAAAAATAGTGAGTTTTAAAGTTTTTTTTAAAGCCTTTTCGAGGGGTCATATGATCAATATTAGAACCCCGAAAACTCGTCACTTCGGGAAACTCTACAAGCCTGACACATTTTTTATGTCATTCTTCCATTCTTATAAAATTAGTCATTCTTCCATTTAAATCAACCGGGAGGCAGCTTACATCCCTCTTGGCCCGCCAGTTTGTACCCGAAGGTTCACGCACCGGGAAAAGTTCAAAGTGTGTCACAGCCCCGAAACACTATCACGATTCATACCACTTTTTTCAGTTTACCTGTTTAATACCGTAATAATTATTTGTTTTATATCATCACTGAATTTATTTGAAAAGGTAACTATCGTCAAACAAGGAAAATAAAAAATACCAACATATTTTTGTGATTTTACAAAGCATAACATAACTTAATTAATTTCTTGAATTATTGGGGGGGCTCCGCCCCCCCAAACGAATTATTGAGGGGGCTCGAGCCCCCTCAGGCCCCATGGAGTCGGCGCCTATGGTGATTACTGCGATATATACGAATTTTTTACATGATTTTACCCGAATCCCTTACATGACTTTAAATCATTGAAGTGATTTCATGTTATATCATTATCATATTCATGTATTTACAAGGAAAAGAAATACGTTAGTTAACACATTGAATACGTTTGTTAGCATTGAAATTATTCAAAGCAAGGCTGACGAGCTGCTTCAAACTCCTAACTAGATGTCGACGTCACCTGGCATTCTATTCTTCGTGTTTTTTTAATCTTACTTGAGTACATAGTTAGATATTTACATTCATTCAGATAGAGTACATATATTAGTATATTTCGGTTCTGTTGTCTCGTCTGACATTGCACGTTTCGTTGCAGCTGAAAAAACTCTTCTCAGCTGTTGCACTTAAATCTACAACAAACTTATTTTAACCAGAAAATGGGCGTTGAACTGGAAAAATTATCTGTGAAATGAATTTAATATAAACGTTTCTACAGTTCGGGGGTGGATCAAAAATTCATGCATAATTCCCGACTTTCCCGGTCACTGGACACCCTTAAATTCACATCTATTCAAGATTCATTCGGATTCGATATTCACTCGATTCCTTATTAACGATTTAAAGAACCGAATCATTGCTCCGAATCAAATCCCATCCGAATCCACGAAAATTCCACCTCAACGGCGGTAGACGAAGGGCTGAAGAGCGAGTAAGGGTGGATCCTTGCGCTCTCTCGTGCTCTTCGATTATGCGCTCTTCAGAGCAGAACGTAGAACGGATTGGAATCGCACTACGTGACGTCACTTCCGAAATGTGACGATCGAAAAGTGCGGGAAAGAGCGCAAGAGTGCATTTACGGTGGATTGGAACACGGCCTATGATCTGGAAATTTAAATAATTGAAGAAATTCGTTTTAATGAAGGGAAAGACGATTGGCGTTGAAAGACCAATCTTCCTCATCCGGCCATTCTAGAATGAAAAATATTAAAAGTTAGACAACGCCAAAGTTACCACTGCACATTGCTCATGAGTTGTTGACGTCATTAGGGTTTTGGCTCTTTATCTCCTTCAGGGAGAACCTTTCAGTGGAGGAAAGTATCACTCACAGGAGTGTAAACAATAAGGAGACGTGCAAAAGATCAAGGAGAAGCAGTGACCCGCTCGGCATGACCTCGTGACTTCATCAACTTATAACCGAAAGGGTTAAGGTCGTCTTGATTGTCGGAAATGGCTTGAGAAGCAGGCGACCGGTCGAAGAGAGGCGAACTGCTGCTCTCTTGCATTTATTTATTCAATCAGGAGCTACGATTGAGTGGCAGCGGCCATTTTGAGTCTGACGGAGGGTGTTGAGTGGTTATATCGGTTGTGCTTGTTGGGAGGTTGTGTCGCTTACTCGGAGTGAAAATGGTTCGAATGCTCAACTGCTGCGCCATTTGCACATTTAACCTCTGACCACCGGAGTTGTCTACAGGAAATGCAATGAATGCTATCGTGTGATGAACAGAACAAAGTTATTGAAACTTTCTCAGAAGAGTTTACCCTTTACCCATCAGGTTGTTATCAAAATTGATAAAAAAGTCAACTAAAAAATGCATTTTGAAGTGTTTTCCGGAAATTTACGAACAACTGAATAACGGGTATTTTATAAATGGTGGTTATTCCCAGAACCGAAATTGTCGACGTCACAATTTTCGAGAAGAAACCAACTGAACAGATTTATGGGAACTTTAATTTGTTCCACATTTCCTCAACATAATATGGCGGGAATTTCGCTGTCTTTGGAAAGACCGTTTATATTTTTGGGGTACGTATTCAGCTAACTTCTTAGGTTATCACTTGAAAAGGGATTTGAGAAAATACCGAGTGTTCGTTCAGTCACTTTATGAGGAAGGCCCTTGAATTTTTTCTTCGGCCGAGGTGGAACAGTATGGCTGACTTCAACCGCCAACGGAAAGGAAAAACGGCCGATCCCAATGACACACGTACAATGTTGAGGTCGCTTTGTTTTGCCATCTTTGCCTTGGTAATTCTCTTCCATTTCCTCGTTTCTTTCGAACACGGAAATATGGTATTTATTACCATGTTCTGCATCTATTTCTCTTCGCTCGACAAAGTTGTACGTTGCCTTCTGCATTAACAAGCGGAAAATACTGATGGAAAGAATTTATTCAGATTAGCGAGAAACTGAGGGAACTGAAGATTTACTGTAGCCATTGTGATTGGCGGAAACTCGTGACTGTGTGACGCGGGTGCTTGGTGCAGTCTGATGCCACGTCAGATGTGAGCGTCGCGTTCCTCACGATCGGCGTGACGAAGATGCGCGGCATTCGCCCGCAATTGTTTTCCGCGGATTATTTTTCGAGCCGAGAGTGTAATTCCCGTCTTAGGGTGGAGTGCTTGTTACGTGTCAGTTGAGTTATCCTTCTGAGGAACTTTATAGGACTTCTGTCGAGAATTCACTCCCTGCATGTAACCTTTTTTTGCCATGTGTAGTTAATGCATCCAATCCACTAAAGTTAATTTTTTTCGAATCGAAATTGAAGCAAATAAAACTTGCTCCGACCTCACTTGTCCTGGTAGTATGCCAATGTTTGCTATCTACGGCATTACGATAAAAAAGACGTAAGGACGAAACGTTTTAGTAGCTTTCAGCTATATTTGTCCACAAAGAAAGAAAACTTTGCCTTGTACTCCTTTGGCTATCCGTAATGTCGTATAAGGTGCGCAACTTAGTTATCGCTATTTTATTAATGAAATCACAACTTTATTGTAAAAAAATTGGTGGTTTGAGGTGTAACTTCGTGAAAGCGATTCGTCATGAAAAATCGTTACAAATGAAACATTCAAAGTATTTTCTATCGCTAGCTAAAACTTGTTCCCATCTTTCTGGCAGAGCTTGAATGCCATTGCGGGAAAAGGTGTTCATATTATGAGGCTATCCACTAATCAAGCCATTTTTTGAGGTCTTCATGTCAGTGAAACTGCTGATCAGCCTGTCCATGTGCCATCAAACTGGACAAGTGATAATCGGACGGCGCAATACCTGATGAATATAGCGGATGGGTAAGGACTTCCCATTTGGGCGTTTCCAAGTAGGTTTTAACGGGTTTGGCAACATGAGGTCGGGCGTTTTCATGCTGTAGAATCACTTTGTCGTGTCTCTGCTCGTATTGTGGCCAATTTTCTCATGGTACTCAGCTCAATCGCATGAATTGGAGTACATACCGTTCCCCAGTTATGTTTTTGTTTGGTTTTGACAGTTCAATAGTAAATATTACCGACCTGGTCCCACTAAACACACAGCATAACCTTCGCAGCGTGAATATCGGCTGAACCTTCGACATATAGCTTTGACCACGCTGTACCGAAGCCTTTCTTCTCTTTAAGTTTCTGTAATAAATCCATATTTCACCTCTAGCCATGATGCGATGAAGGAAACCTTTCTTTTTTTGACGATGGAGATGCTTTTCATAGGTGACAAAACGTCGCTCAATGTCCCTTGGCTTCAAATCATAAGAAACCCAAGTTCCTTACTTTTGAATCATTCCTATCGCATGCAACCGCTAGGAAATGGCTAGTCGAGTAACTCCTAATGCTGAATCAAGCTCTTCTTGAGTTTGGCATGGATCTTCACAGAGCAATGCCTCCATTTCAGTGTCTTCAAAGGTTTTTGGTCTTCCTTCACGCGGACGGTCGTCAACGTTGAAATTACCGAGTTTGGAGCGACGGAACCAATCAAATTACACGTTGTTTAACTTATAGCAGCATCTCTGAAAAAGTTTTGGAGCCCTCGATGCGCTTTGACCGCCGTTATATTCGAATTAAAGAAGAAAATCAGTTCTTCCCGCAAATGACGGTTACGTGTCAATAACTGGGACATTTTCACGCAACAATAAGGATTTGACGCCAACCCAAACTCACCATTGTCATGAAGCGGTTTGTTTACCCATTGTCTAAGCTTGGTTCATGACGTTTCCGATGATAAGTCGAAATCGACCTGCAATCACTTCTAGAGCCATCTATTAACAAAGAGCGGGAACTTAGTTGCGCACCGAATAGTTTTACACGATCGCAAAACTGCTCCAGACATTGTGCGCCATAAATGATGAAATAAGCGAATGTAAACAAAGCGTGTTTGTTTTTTTTTTCTCCCGACGTGCATATGGCATTGGGGATTTCTAGGGTCTAACGCCGCGACGGGTGAAGCCCTCCATATCTCCTGCCGATGTTTCGATGTGCAACTCGTCCTTTGCGGATTTAGGTTCGTCCAATTGATCCAATAGTTCGATTCATGATGTGGTCCTGGGAAATTTATGACTGTGTCGACAGAGGATGGTATCCTGGACATTAAAGAGTTTACGAAATAAGTGATTATGGGTGGAGGTAGGAAGTAGAATGGTGTGATAAGTAGCTGCAAAATAGAAATCACCCTTATATATTTTACAATTTTATCCATGTCATGCCGTTCCAACCTTATAGTAACTGGGAATTTCAATTTGTGGGAAATACTCCTGATGACAGGGCAGCAATCATAATGTTGGTAATGGGAGATAGAGGAGAGTTGCTACAATATCCCTTAAGGAATGAGCATTCCAACCAGCTGAGCAGTCTCTTTTCTAATTTCATTTATGATTAATTTAGCTTCCGTTTTCACATTTGGGCGAAGGTAAATGCTATTAGAAACAGAGATGACTGCGTTTTGCCCTCAAGGCAGTTGGGGAGCAAGACTTGGGTGAAAAGTCTTTTCAAGAAATCTAAGAAAATGGTGATTGAAATGGTTGGCAATATCATACATAGGGTTCAGACACCAGTTCCTTTTAAAGAATGACAGAGTTATTAGAAAAATTTCCCTGTTATTCACCAGAGTAATTGTTGATAATTTCACATGCTAATTTGGAGTTATTTTTATCATAGATGTATGTAGTTTACATTGAAATTGTATTGAAACTTTTAGTATCAATTATTAAGTTGGACTAGTACTTTTTACAATAGGAACACTGTTATTTTATGCTTATATTATTAGTTTTTCTCTGTCTTGACCTTAGGAACTTAAATGCCCTTGATATACGAGAAGAATCCGGGGTTACCCAAGATTTGTACTGTTGATTTCTTGATTTGGTTGGTTGCAGAAGAGAGCAGCCTTTGAAGATGATAAGAACTCTCACTAAGGTAAATCAAGTTCTCACTGTATTCAGAGATGACTAACAAATCTCAATCATTGAGAATCAAAGTTTGTCTGACTACGGTTAGAAAGGCATGGTATGGATAAAAGTTTTAAATATTTTCCTTGGGGTAGCAAATATAGACCAACAAGTACGATTCATATATGAAAATATGTAAGTGGGAAAACTATCGCTGATGTATGAAGCTCAGGCTTAAATATTAGTGTACTCTATGATGTAGTACCATTAGAATTGTTAAAGCGTAGCCGATATATGAGTTTCATGGAGTAACCGATGATTCCGGATTCTTGTAATTATGGGTAATCAATGTAACCAGTGCAGCCCATATTGAGTTTCGTGAGCTAGCCAATGTGGGGTTTTGTGGGGCAGACAATATTGGGCCATCATGGCCTTTCATTGTCAATCCATGGCCAATGAAAGCCAACATTGACCATCACCAGTTGTGCCATGCCACATGTAAATACCTGGTGTTTTTATACATAATATTTTATTTGTGGCCAAGATTCTCTCCGTGGATTAATTTTCAATCTCTCAAATCCTTTATTTAAATGTTTTATACTGATAGAAGCTAGCAAGAGTCTATAATTTTGGTACCATGATTATTTTTATTATTCCTTCCATTTATTGTCCAAATATTCTACGTGTTCCTGGTGTTTTCGTGATTCGTTGCCCATGTGCCATTCTTGAAATTACGCACTGCCTCCATTTGAAAGCCACCGCGCGGATATTGGAGTTACAGCTTGCAAAAAAAAAGCCTGCTTCAAAATATAAGAAGTAATGGTCTATCATTTTAAGGCACGTGGTAAATTAGTTGCTATTTTGGCAAACGTTTATTGGCTTATTAAAATGCGAAACTACCGTCAATGCGAATGAATTTGCGCTGCAGCTGCCTACATTATTTTCCCCTGCTTCACAGTAACCTCAAGTAACGGAACATTCAGGATAGTTATGCCGTGGTCTTGCAAAGCTTTCTACTTAGAATTCAAATGCGACACTATAAGGATGACAATAGCATGAAGTAATTCAGTTTTCCAAAACATCGTCCCAAAGTGATGGATACGATGTTATAATCTATCGCAAAAATATTGCATATAACCCGAAACGCTGTGTTCTTTCCGTCGCAAAGTTGAAAATGGACTTGCGACTTTCATCGGTGCTTCACAGATTTTCAACAATACACTAGAAGAGAATGCTAAGTGTAACAATATTTTATGTATTTTTGTGCATCTGAACCATTATGAATGTATTTTTAATATGATTGATGTGAAGAGGAGCAGGCATAACCAAACACAATAAAATGTAATTTTATAATTTTTCATAAAATTAAGTCTCCAGTTATATATAATTATTGCTTAAATTATGATGCAATCCCTAGGGTTAGTAAAATATATGTGACTTGGGTGTAATATTTGATTCCTCCCTTACATTTCAGTACTTACCATATTCATTGAATAGTAGTACATGTTGCAAAAACAATGCATTTAATTTTTAACATTTCCGGATATTTTGATAATATTTATAAGATCATACATAGTACTTTGACCGGCCCTGTTCTAAAGTAAGCCCCTATTGTACGGTTCCCCTTCCTTGTTCATCGTTTTTGGAGTTAGCTGATGATAAAAAAGTTAAAGAGGGCACAGGGAAATGAAACAGGTCTGTTCATGTTGCGAGCAGAAGAAAGACTGACTTTTATTACTGAGTCAGACGAACATCAAAAATACAAAACAAAAGAACTGCGTAATTAACAAAAATTTTCTTAATCTTAACACACCCCCTTTAATTCAGCAGTTATTGCATTCCCAATAATTCTACCAAAGACTTAAAGCGTGATCCCACAAGTGGCTTAGTAAAAATGTCCGCAATCATGTTCTCACCTGGAACATGCTCTATTAACACCCTTTTTCTTTCCACCAAGTCTCTCACAACATGATAACTCAAATCTATTTGTTTTGTCCTCCTTTTGTAGGCAGCATTCATAGACAAAAATACAGCTGACTTATTATCACAAAACATAGTCCCAACAAAATCCTTTTTAACAAGTTCTTTTAACAAGTTTTGCAGGTATATGGCCTCATTGGAGGCCTGACTGAGTGCAATGTATTCAGCTTCTGTTGTTGATTGTGCTACCACAGACTGCTTTTTACACTGCCAAGAAATTGGTCCACCAGAAAATGCAAAGAAGTACCCTGAGTAGGATTTTCTATCAACAGTGTCACTTCCCCAATCTGCATCACTGTAACCACACAATTCATTGTTACCCTTTTTAAATATTAAACCCAATTCTTTGGTTCCTTGCAAGTATCGAAGTAGTCTTTTAGCACAATTCCAATGTTGAGCCCCATAATAAGCATTAAATTGACTTAGGTAATTTACTGCTTGCACAATATCTGGCCTAGTCCATACACTTAAGTACATTAACGAACCTATTAGAGATTAATAGGGTACATTTGGTTTAGGACCAGCATTTCTTTCCAGACAAATGCCCTTTTCCATTGGTGTTCTAACAGGATTACAGTCCTTCATATTAAACCTTTCTAGGATCTTATTTAAATAAGATCTTTGAGAAAGCTTGACTTTCCCATCTTCACAATATTCCACTTCAATACCTAGAAAATTTGAAAGTTTTCCCAAATCTCTGCAATCAAAATTCTTTTGAAATGTCAATTTTACAGTTTTCTCTTCATCCTGATCATTAGAAATAATAAATACATCATCCACATGCACAGCAATAATAGTTATAACATGATGAGTCTTATGCTTCATATAAACACAAGGGTCACCCTTTGATCTGACATAGTTTAAACACATTAATATCTCATGTAACTTGGCATTCCAACATCTAGATGACTGTTTCAATCCATAGATAGCCTTTTTTAATAAACATACCTTTTCCTGATTGTCAAGATCAACATAACCCTCTGGCTGTTCCATGTACACTTTTTCTTCCAATTTACCATTTAGAAAAGCCGTACATACATCAATATTTTATAAATAAATTCATATTTACAGCTAAAGACAGAATTAACCTTAAGCTTTCAGGTCTAACAACAGGAGAGAATGTGTCGATATAATCTAAGCCCTGCATTTGAGTGTATCCTTTTGCCACCAAACGAGCCTTATATCTTTCAATTGTACCATCAGGACCAGTTTTTAATTTGAATACCCACCTATTTTGTACAACATTCACATTTGTAGGTCTAGGAACTAAAGTAAATACCTTATTCTTTCTTAAGGACGACATTTCCTCATCCATTGCATTTTTCCAGTGAGCTTTATCCCATTTAGCTAACGCTTGTTCTCGCGTTTCGGGTTCATCATTCATGCTCTCCAGTTCAGCTTTGTACACCAAATAGTCAGAGTAATCACAGGGTTTTCTGTCTCTTAATGGATATCTACGTTCTCTTAATTCCACAGAATTTTCAGTATTGTCATTAGAGGTCTGTGATCCCCCCGAATTGTCATCTTCGAGGTCTCTCTGGATTTCTATATCTATCTCTTTAGGCTTAGTTGGGACATGAATTAATATCTCCGAGGTATCAGGAGACCCAACAACACCCTCATTATCGCCTAGTAGATTTTTCATTGGAAATCTTTTTTCGTGAAACAATACACTTCTTTCCAATACTATTTGATAAGGATTTTTGGGATCAATTAAACGGTATCCTTTCTTCTCACTATCGTACCCCACAAATATACACTCTCTACTTCTATCACCAAGTTTCTTACTTTTTTCTTTTGGAAAATGAATATAAGCACTGCATCCAAAAACTTTAAGATGACCAACATTGACTTTCCTTCCTGTCCATGCTTCAAATGGAACCTTTCCTTTTAATGCCACTGTAGGAGACAGATTTTTAAGATAAACTGCAGTATTAACTGCTTCCCCCCAGTACCTGTTATCAAGACCAGCTTGTTTTAGCAAAGCCCTACTCTTTTCTAAAATTGTTCTGTTGGCCCTCTCCGCTACTCCATTCTGCTCAGGTGTTCCAGGGATAGTAGACTGCCGTTGGATGCCTTCATTGTTTAGAAACTCAGAAAACACTTTGGAAAAGTATTCCCCTCCATTATCAGACCTTAAACATTTGATAGCTTTTCCTGTTTGCTTCTCCACCAGTTTTTTATACAACTTAAATTTTTCAAATACCTCACCTTTCCTTTTAAGTAAGGCTACAAATGTGAATCGTGTCTTATCGTCAATGAAGGTTGCAAAATATCGATGCCCTCCAAAGGATGTTTGGTCTAGTGGGCCACAAACATCTGAGTGTATAAGGTCTAAAGTGTTTTTTGCTCTTTGAGCCCTTCCCCTTAGAAATGGAGCTCTTATTTGTTTGGCCCTTATGCAGCTATCACATTCAATGTCTATGCACTCTGGATTCAGGACAAGACCATTTACTAGACCCTTTGACATGCGGATCATGTTACTCCTACTTAAATGAGCTAACCTTTGATGCCACAGATTAAAATCACAATTTTTTGCATCTTCTACTAGCATGGCTACTGGATTTACATCGAAATCTATTTTGTAAGTTCCACCCGATTCAGGGACTTTAAGCAGGGGGACACCCTTGATATAGACATCATGTTTATTGTATACACTACAACCATCTGGAGAGAAAACAGGAATCAGGCCATTCTTAACCATTGCACTAACAGACAGTAAGTTAGTTGAAAGTTTGGGGACATAAACAACATCTTTAATGGCACCTAAGCCGTTGATACCCTTAACACTAATACTACCAATACCAGCTGTTTTCATTGTTTCATTGCCAGCGCAACTCACAGCTTTACTATCTGTTTCAATATACCAATTGAACCAACTTTTATTGCCACTCATATGCGTTGAAGCACCCGAGTCAATGTACCAGCAATTTTTGTTACTCACAGCACTCATAGCAGCTATAAGGCTCCAGGGTGATGTGCCTGAACCCTCTTCTCCACCACCATCATTACTGCATCCTCTCTTACCTTCTCCTTTAAACCAGCACCTGGCAGCTATGTGGCCAGGTCTCTTACAACGATAGCAGGTCACACCATGTTGGCTGCCACGATGATACTGGTTCTGGTGCCGTTTTGTCGCCTGCTGGGCCGCTCCTGGTGAAGTTGCCATTGCACTCCCGCATGCTACTTCACCTCTTCCACTGAACTTTACTCTGGATGACGAACCGCGACGCTGGTTCTTACTTGTGCCGGCTAGGAGCGCCTGATTGGTTGCACCCCCTGTCTCCGCCGCTTCCTTCTGTCCTTCTCGCACAAGCTCATTGCAAACCGCTATTGGCGTCAAGTCCTCTTCTTTCTGAACACTCTTTTCTATAAGCTGACGAAGCCATTTGTAGTCAGGCCTAAAATTTTTTAACATTACGAAGGCCGCAAACTCATCATCAACAGGTTTCCCGGTTTCGGCAATTTTATAGATGATATTCTTCATGGCCATAGCATAATCTAAGAGTGAACTAAAATTGTCGTGTTTAGTGTCCAACAATTCATCAAACAGACAAATGCGCCTGAATGCCCCTCTGTCCTCAAACACGTCACACAGGTTATTCCATGCTTCGTAGGCGGTTTTGGCCGACCTCACGTGAATTATGAGATGAGGTTGGACCATGAGAGAGATTTTCGAGCGGGCTCTATTGTCTTTCTTCATTTCAGGAGATGAGGGATTATTTCTGACTGATTCGGGTGGCTGCTTCAACACGCACTCGTAAAGATCGTCCAATCCCAAGTAAAGCTCCATTAAATATTTCCAATTTTCCCAATTTTTCTCTCCTTCAAGTTTGTCTATTGGAGGGAGGTGGTTGGAAGCCACGGTTAACACATTTGTCCCCTGATCGCTCGCCATTCTTAACTCGTTAAGTTTAAAATTTAAACTATCGTATCTGGGCCCATAACCTGATAAAAAAGTTAAAGAGGGCACAGGGAAATGAAACAGGTCTGTTCATGTTGCGAGCAGAAGAAAGACTGACTTTTATTACTGAGTCAGACGAACATCAAAAATACAAAACAAAAGAACTGCGTAATTAACAAAAATGTTCTTAATCTTAACAGCTGAGGCAATTGGCGTCAATTCGCTCAGTCTGTCGCTCTCAAAGGGAAGGAATAGGTTGCAAGTTACGACTTGGAACTTTCGTAGTGAAGATTCATGCTCAAGTATTCATTAATATTAGGGATTTCCAAGTAGCACTTTTTGATCTCGAGTCGAGTTGAAAATTACTCGCTAGTATCGAGTCGAGTATGATAATTTCTGAACCAGGCAGTACAGCAATGCAAACTACAATATATTCTATTACAGTTTTCCATGATGAATGTCTAGCCTAATGTAAGAGGGAAAATATAATGAGGATCGTTGATGGTTAATGTCAGGAGTAGGAGATGAATGAAAATTAATGTCTTCAATAGTTCCATAGGCACATTTGAAATTAATTAACCCCAAGTAATATGTCGACCATTTAAGTCATATATGTATCCAAACTACAAGGGAAAGCCTTGAGTATAGTCATTTTCACAGCAATAATAAAGATTACATACTACATATATGAATCATGTAATATTTGGCCCTTTCTAATTCTCAAGGGGAAAAAACAATTATTCTGCATGCTCAGCCAGCATGTTTTGTCGTCTCCATGTTACAGTATTACTGCCTGCAGAAAATTGCCTTTTACTACACACTTGTGTGACAGGGCAAGTACTTTCCCACCAAAATTGCAAGATTTCGAAACTTTGGGAAATTTTATTAAAATGTATATAAACGATTTTTATGGATCCTGAATCTTCATGGAATTCAAGTGGACGAAGCGAACGAACTATAAAACTTAGCTTTAGTTTTGTAGAGCCAAAAAACATTCAATATTACTCACTTCGTTTCATCAACCTTAAAAACTCCTGTTTTTTTTTTTTTAAGTTCAAGAAAGAAAATAAAACGCAACTAATGAATATCACATTGGACGGACGCAGTAATAAAAAAAGCTAAAAGAGCCTTGTGGTGTGAAAACTCCCCTTTCCGCGTGACTCACCTCGGCGAAGGTGGAGAGGGAAAAAGGGTATCGGTTGTTGCCTTTCTCGAAAACAGTTCATTTTTCTCCCTCTTAAGCATGCCGACTTAATCTCTTCACTCTACTTCAATACCCGAGTCATATTTCTTATGCGTGGGATGGTGGATGGCCCTTCAGGGAATCCATCAAAATGACACACCTTATGTCATCTGCACTGACTCATTGAGCTCTCTGCAGACCATACTCCGTTTCTCTCCGTCGCATACCATTGCAAACGAAATTCATGTTGCCCTCCACTCCCTCCAAATGAGGGGTGTGAAAATCAGTTTCATGTGGATACCAGGGCATATGGGAATACGCGGAAACGAAAAGGCAGACAGAGCGGCGAAAGAGGCTTTATCCGATATAGAACGCAATACACTGCCAGTACCTGCAGGTGATCTCCAGGTATCGTGGAAGAGAATCGTTTTAAATCAGTGGAAAGAACGCTGGTGTTCCCAAACGGGGAACAAACTCCGTAGCGTGAAACATGACGTGTCAGAGTGGGCCTCTTCGGCCACAAGCAGAAACAAGCCACAAGCAGAAACGTTCATACGTGCGCATGCGCGATCGTGGCGTCGGCCGCAATGTGTGACGGGGTGCAGTCGCAGCTGCAGCCGAAATCGCGGTCGCAGCGGCGGTCGCAGTCGCTAGTGTGATACGGCCTACACATTGCGGCCGACGCCACGATCGCGCATGCGCACGCATGAACGTTTCTGCTTGTGGCATGTTTGTTTACGAAAGCCCAAAGAATAGATAGAGAGCAGCAATTGTTGAAAATGTTCCTAAAATATGTTAAAACGTACTTCATTTTCATTAACGTGTGTAATAGGGTGCAATATCCAATATACTGGGCTTCCATCTTCACTTTAAAAATCCGAAATTATCTCAGCGTTATCTTATAACCTTCTTGAACTTACCTCGCTACGGTAACCAAAACAAACAAACACGTCTGCCGCAAGCGCGCGAGATTGAAGTGGAGCTCTCTGATTGGCTGTGACTGCGACTGCGACTCAGAAGAATAGCCGGTCGGCTACTCTTCGGAGTCGCAGTCGCAGCGTCGACTGCCTCGCTCTGATTGGTCGACGGGCCAGTCGCAGTCGCGGTCGCAGCCGCAGCGCCGGCCGCAGTCGCTAGTGTGATACGGCCTTTAGTCGGGTAATAAAATTTCTGAAAACTATTGGTCTGCTGAATGAAATCTAACCCCGTTACTCAATTTATAATCATGCACACATTTTTCTCACCTATTATTTTATATTCCGAGGAAATAAATATCCAGATTCCTTCAGGTTCAGGTTTACTACGTGATCCTCCCAAAATGAATTTTTTCGAATGGAATGATGCGGTGCAAAATGACCTAAGATGTCGACGCACCCTAAAAACAACAATAACTAACTAACTATGCGTGGGATGGTTCCGAAAAATATCCAATCCTTAGTATTTTCACTCGAGTAATGCGTTAAATGGTCAAGTCGATCTATACATAATCCTTTTTAACATCCTCAGTTTAGTGTTTTAGGTCAATGAAGACGATATTCCGTGCTTTAAATGACGATTTTGAAGAATAAAGTTTTAAAAAAACTTGAAAAATCGGCCATAATCGGTAAATAGCCTTGCCTAAATAAATCGGTAAGCCGATAGTCTCGTCTGGGTCGAGAGTCTTGACGAGAGTCGAGAAGTCTCGCCCCTTCGAGATTTCTTGACACCGGTCGAGTCTCCCTGGCAAGGCGAGAATTTCCGATGAACACCGCAATCAGTTGATGATAGAGTTTACTCTAAGGTACCCCTTACGACTTTTACGGATTTATTCACACTATAAAAATATTTTATTCAATGATTTACCCTCTCCATCCATTTTTTTAAAGAGTGTGCACGATGCTAATACCAACGAGAGATTTGAAAAAAAGGAAACGATTGTCTTCTCCTGACCTCATTATTTATCATAAAATTTGAATCTTGGAGTGTCGGTCATTAAATTGAAATGAAAACTTAGCCGACGTTTCCGTTTATTTACAAATCATTATCAGGGCTTAAAATGAAATTGAGCAAATAATTTTGATTTAAGGGCATGTTAAAGAGTTACATCAATGTTTATTATAATAGTTATGTTACAAAAAAGAAACATTCACTTGTAAATTAGCAAAAAAGAAGATATCATAGTCTAATTCTACAGAAATTTCTCTACCTATTTGCAATGTTTATTTATGGTAACTAAGGTTCATGGTTCCTTGTCAATTTTGGTTAATTAAATAATAAATATGCTTAAGTTGTTGATGTCGATCTTATATTACAACTATGTTTGGTTTTGGAAGAAATATATAAGATGTCTTAAAATAGTCTTTTTGTTAAATTCTGTTCAATGTATAAAATAGAAATAGTTTTATTTTTTTCGAGGAGCCGGGAGTCTCGACGGGTATCGAGAAATCTCGAAGGGGAGAGACTTCTCGAGTCTCGTCAAGACTCTCGACCCAGGCGAGACTCTCGCCGCGCCGAGAGTCTCGTCCCGACAATGCCGAGAAATGAAATTCTCGTCTCGACCGACGAGACTCTCGGGGTGTCGAGAGTCCCGATAGCTCTAGTAGGTCAGCCTTGACGCGCGATTGAACAATCGCTCTCATTTCCTTTGACGCAAACGTTTTTTTTCCCAGCTTTCTACTTAGTACTCTTTATAAATATGTACTTAATATTGTGATTCAAATTTTCCGAGTAATATTTTTCGTAAACGAAAGATAATGTCTACTTTATGTCGAATTTCACGTGAAAAACGGGTCGGTCATTTTGCGTTGTAAAACCAGACAGATGCGAGAAAAAATCTTCAAAAGTCATTGGAAGTATAGAAAAAGCACCAGGTCAAGGAAATATTGCGTTTTTTATTCCATGAAAGACATACCAACGCAACCCCACCTACATAAATTCAAAGATTTTCGAGGAAAAACGATATCGCGCGTGGTTTTGAAAAGTTAGTCA
This sequence comes from Ischnura elegans, assembly GCF_921293095.1. Classification (NCBI taxonomy): domain Eukaryota; kingdom Metazoa; phylum Arthropoda; class Insecta; order Odonata; family Coenagrionidae; genus Ischnura; species Ischnura elegans. The sequence goes on along the minus strand of NC_060248.1, from coordinate 3,290,485 downwards.
TTTTTGGGCCACTAAAGGGTCGTATTTATGTAAATGGCATATAAATCTATATATGGTAATAATTAATGAGTATTTACGCTAATTTTCAATTCTCTATCCCCAAAAAGGTCATTTTGGACTTTATTCCAGCTTTTTCCGATTTCGGACCAGTGTGCGCGGGGTAGGAAGACGATCGGCCGCCGCGGCTGGCGTAAAGGTATTCGGCGCCCACGTCCACAACTATAGTGTATTCGGCATGCTGAAACTACCTGGCCAAGGCATTAGAATGAATTATCGGCTTTAAAAACTGTATTATTACATGAGTTTCATGATAGCGCCTCCTGTCGACCGATTTCTAGACCTACTAGCCTCGAAAGCTCTGTAACCTTAACTGCTCGACTCGACATTGGTAATGCTACTCGAAGCGCTCGAGTCGAGTACCAACTACTCGACTCGACTCGAATTTTCGAGTACTCGCACATCCCTAATTAATATACATATCGATGCTTAACCACACGCATCTCAGAAATAGCAACTTTTCAGGAGAGCAAAAAAACGATTAATTTCTTTTACTTGCACACTGAAATTAAAAACCAAAAGTTCATGAACTGAAAAAGAAGCATTCATTTGCAAAAAAAAGAGTTGTTCTTTGCTTTTATTTTTTTTAATGTTACTACACTTTGTTTAAGATACCTGTCCCATATCGGCCGAATTTGAGATGCGTGTTGTTAGAACTTAGTCATCGATATCAATAAGTCGTTTTTCTTCGTCATGGCAACCACAGATATTAAATACTTGAGCGATGCATTTGGGAGCGGTGGGTGGGGTCGAGGTCAAGGTCATTCGCTGATGCGCATCGCGCGTGATTTGCATGCGCACCCGTGCTCACGTGATCTTAAGCTGGCTTACCACTGTAGTGACGTGAGGGGAGCGCTCTCCCTGTTCTAGCTCTGTGGTTGAAAACAACTGCATTTTGCTACGAACGAATATACATAAAGTACATCGGCCTCTCAAGGTTGCCTCTGCGGCCGTTGTCACGTACCGCGAATTGGAGTGGGTTCACTAAAAGCGGCGCTGGCGGTGGAGCGATCCGAATTTCACGGAGATATAATCTGCGATTTGTGCTCTCTGAAACCGAGATTTATGTGTGCGATAATGTCATTCATAACTTACCAATTGGTCATGCCTCGCGAGTGTATCTACTAATGGGAAACCATTGGATCGCTCTGCACTGATCAGCGCACTGCGGACGTTTTTGAAAACCGATCACAACCGATGTGTCGTCTTCGCTGCAACTTGGTGTGTGAGTCTTGTATGCGGACGGGGTCCTCTTTCTTTGATGTCCCTTTGTGGAGGGTGCTCCTAATCGCTACCGGCCGAGCAGCTACCCTCCAGGCGTCTTCTTCTTCTTCCCTTCTGTTGGGAATTCGGGAGGACGTAATTTGACGTTTAAAATGTTCATCACACAGCACGACAGCATTGGCTCATCAGTTTTCGTTTATGAACGAGCGAGATCTCGACGCCGGTGGCTCCTCGCGGCGGTGTCTATCGAAACGAGCGCACGTCCTCAATTATTGCGGATCGCGCTTTTCGCTTTTCATTGTTGACGTCACGTGGAGGCATCTATCGTCTTTTCCTGCCAGTCACCTTCTCCGATCTCGCAAGCCTCTTGTTGCATTCGCAACGATTAAACTCACCGAAGCAACACAAGCGAACAAATAAATAGGTGCCTTCTCGGTAAGGTTGCATATCTCTAAAGCGACTGTCGATCAACTCGCTTGCTCCATGAGATTTTCATGCCTGAGTCGTTCGGTCGTCATTGCTCTTCCGAGCTGAGAAATCACGGGATAGCTTCCCGTGGCGTCCATCTTGTGCGTCGGCCCCGTGTTGTCATGCCGCCTCAAAGTCAACAGTGTTAATGGACATGGCAAACATTTGAGCAACTGCGCCCGAAGAAAGGCGCACCACGTAATCCCAGTTCGCTCCGCTGTGGGTCGTGGAATTTTAGCTTGCTGACATGACCTGGCAAAGCGCGGTAGGCTCATTCCGGGCCACTGTCGTTTTTGTCAGAGCTATAAATGTAAGGTGAGGTTCTTTATATTATGTTCTCCGCGTCGCTCGTAAAGATATCTATTCTGAATTGGTCGATAAAATTAGATAGGGCTCCTAAAAATGCTTTCCCTGCTAATGAGTTTTTTTCCCGAAATTTGAAGTGGTGGAGCATCATGCGATTATGGGACTAAACCGATTCTTAGAAAAACTTATTTTGGTGGCGGTGTTTACGGTTGCGAATCATCGCTATGGTAGAATTTCTGTCGTATGTGTTTTCTCCTCATAACCCTAACTTCAGACCATCAGCATGCGTCCGAATCAGTGTTGAAAGTTTACAACCAATGAACCTCGGTTGAAAACGAGTAACGATTGGAAAATGTGAAAGAGATGAAAACAATCCATGTATTTTGCGTGTGAAGGAATTAATTGAAGTCCATTTTACTATTAAGAACAACATTCGTTTTTGAAATTCATTGGATTTGGAAATGATTAAGTTTTCATTTTATAGCAATAATTGCAATAATATATGATACCGAAAAGACCATAAGCATTAAAAAGGGATATTAAAAACTGCAACCGAGTTTCCGAATGGCTGTGGCATTCAGTTTGGCGCAAGACTCAACTCATCTCGAATGATGGCAATGCGAGTGGCAAGCTCTCTTTCCTGAATTTAATATAGCTTGGCGAATTCTTAATTCCTTTCTTGTGATACCAATATTCACATTTATGATAATTAGCTGGAACTTCTCTATTTCAATTTATTCAAAGCGGCATTGCGTTCGCTTTCGGCGATTCTCCGGACCGCCACTTTCGAAGGTTCGTACCCGGCGCGCACTGAGTGAAGAACCGTCGAACCGTATTGGTCGCCGGCAGCCAATCAGAGTGCCTCTACCATGGGCAACTGAGTTCGGGGAAACTCTTCAGTGCCTATCGATGTGTCAGTGTGAGCCTCCCGCATCTCCAGCAGCTCCCAGCTGTCCCTTTGTGTGAAACCGTGGAAGTACACTTTATTAAAAAACTGCTGTTTCCTCTGACCTCTGATTTTGAAAATGCACGTCTTGGTGAATAACGAGTTGCCCGTGTTTAGTATTGTGTTATCCAAGGGAATGATAACATAAAGTATTCAATTATCCCATTGGTTTACAAAAAGTTGAAGGTAAATCAATGGTATAAATGAATTGTTTATGGATTGTTTAATCAAAAGAGGAATATTAATTATTTGGACACATTTTCAAGTAATGGATCCTGACTCCATGAAATGCACCAGAGATGTTGCTTATTGATGCCTGAAGTCCAAGCACAACCTCATCTGTTGTCTGCTCTGCACTTCCCACTACATTAGAACTTAGTAAAGTATGACACCCATTTCTAATTTTCGTAATTTCTTTGGTTAAATACTGAGAGAAATTTAGTTATTTCTATAATATTGTGAATGTTTACAAAATACTGACTGTGTCATCGTCATAAGACTTAACCCTCGACTTCTTCCCTGTTTTAAAAGTGCTAAATGCTCCTCATAACTTCATGTTACCCTAACACTAAATAATTTGACATTTAAGAAGTCATATTTGGCTTTGTTCATGTACAAATTTTCTATTATTTTGGTAATTTCTTTTACATGCGTTACTTAATAGAAAACATGGCCAATGCTAGCAATACTTTTCTCTTAGTTTTATTATTTCTAACAGATTTTCTCCCATCCTAGCACCCATTGTTTTTCATTTCCACATGTTTTTTTTATTTCTTCAAAAATTTCGGGAAAACTTTCGGATTTCCTAAATATGTTAATTGAGACTGCTTGCTTGTACTTATTCCAGATTAAAACGACTCGGGCTTTCTTAAACCATTTCATAGCGCGTGATACTCCCTTATTTTTTCAAACACACGAGAACTAACCATTTGATTATTTTAATCCACCACGCATAATCTAGTGATCTGATGAATGAATTCTGATTATCATTCCTTTTATTTAATTTTTTCTCTTTAAAATATGTGGTCAGTGATACTTTCACATATATTGTGATTCACGACTCTTTCCCTTTAAAACTCTAAGAAAACCGTTTTATGCCAAAACCATCTCCTTGTGTCTAACCGTCATATGGAGAAGGATGCGAAGGCTAACACCACGGTCACCTAAACATACAACGATATCGCATTCCACGAATATCGTTCAAAATATCAATCGTCCTGGTATCTATCTTTCGTTGTAGAAAGAGCTCTTGACAATGATGTTTATGCACTGAAAAATATCGAGAAAATTAAAAAGTGTGGGAAATTTCTACAGCTGTTTTTATAATTACTTCTCGCAAATGCTATTGCGCAGTATTATCAACACGCCCTCTGTAGGTTATTGTGTCTCATTGTAAATTTGGTGAGTTCATCGCACAGGAGCGAAGCAGCCTTTTAGTCACATAAATCAACTGAATTTTAACAGGCAGAGGCATAATTTGCTGTGGTATTTTTATATAGTTAGCGTTCTTTCTGACTAATGGGGCTACCTCGTTAATGGTTAGAAATTATGGCACAACTGACGAGAGGAAGTCAATTGAAGTTCCTGAGGTGAATTTTTTTCATCTAGCACGAGCTGCAAATTCTTGTGGTATAAAAAAATTCTCATATCGCGTTTGTATTTCCCTTAAAAGATTTGGTTTTGAAATATTGCGGGAGATGGCATTGTTGTGGGTCAAATTTCTCTCCTTCTAGTATTACAGAACTGCATTTTCGAACTGCGGCAAAGTCAAGCACGTGTTTTTCCCACTGGCGCGGGAGTCCAATCCGAAGGGAGATTTGGATAGGCGAGAGTAGAGCTCTCCCCCAGACAAAGCCGTGTGCGCGTCACTAACACTCTCAGCGCCGAGGGCCACCCCTCATTCATTCGGAGTGCAATCCAAGACAGGCACCGCAATTCAGGGGCATTCCTCATGGACCATGGATATGTTATTTTTATGCGGCGTTAAGATGCGCACATCCAGAACCAATTTAGCCCTATTTTGTTGTTATCACGTGGTTTGTAGAGATCGCCTTCTTTGTACTTCATCGTTTTTTTTGGCGATGTTCCGAATTCCGCCATTAGAGGGCAATGCGGTCAGTTTCGGAGAAAGTAAGGTTGAGCGAGTCACGTGCGTGCACGCGTGACTTAGGAGTCGATCGTAGGCGTGCTCCCGCTCTTGCTTCGCCTGGAAGCACTGCCCCACTGCATTGGAAATTCGAAACGGGACCCAAGTCACGTGATCACGTTGGCCCCTCTCTGTTTGCCGATTGGCCAGTATCCTCGACCCTTGTTTGTGCATTTCAACCGGAAACCCGACAGCTTTTCAGGAAGGGGTGAGAGTGGGTGGTTGTGGTGGTCTCCCGTCCCGTGGGACCGGGTTCGAATGTCCATGTGTTCATTTTGAATGTGGCCGTTATGGAGCGACGGGTGAGGAACGCGAGGCTCTTTTCCCTTGACGGATGAAATGAGGGCTGAGGCACAGTACACCGTCCGTCAGATGGGACGCTAAGCCGTGGTCCCCTTGGCGCCTTTCTTCGAGAGCAGGATAATGCCGACGCCGGGTTTCTCTCCAATCCGCCCTTCCCTCGTGGTGCAAATGACTTCAGCTGTCGGTCGCCTCCTCCAAAGACCGTTAAGACAGGGGGAAGAGGTCCCATCTGGATTCCAACATCACCGAGGCTATTGTTTTCAATCTTTGGATAAATATCGGCAATATGGATACCGCCCGCACTTCCAACTGCTGTGAGGAATTTGAAAAATTTTTGTTGGCCTGAAATTATTTCGTTCAGGTTTGTTCCCTTAGTACGATGCATATATATATATATATATATATCATCCGGTAATGCATTCATTCAATTATCCCTTATCGGCGCATGCGCGAGAAGGTTTGTTGGGTGCGCAGTAGGCCGGCCCTTATTTTTCAGAATTGAGAAAAGTTGTTTTCCTAGTCTCAAATTGATCCAAATGAGGTTCATATTCATGTGCTAAAATTTGGTTACTTTAAAATAACGGCAACCCGTGCCCCAAGGGCTCTAAGTACTTAGGACCCTCAATTGAGATTTTTGGGGCCGAAAAGGTGCTATTCCTATGTAAAATGTAAAAGTACAGTACTTTAGGGCCGATTTTCTGTTTGCTTTGACCTATCTCTAAGCGTTTACGAGATATCGTCCGTCGTAATGCAATCCACCCCCCAGGGCGCTATCCCGCCCCGCGGCGCCGCTGAGGTACGGCCCGCACCATTTACTAGAGACTTCCCCTCCACCCCCTCCCCTCCCTTGGCAAAGACTTTGCTCCTGCTGGGAAGGTTTACATGCTAGTGGTACAGATTTGAAAAGGTCGTTCCTCTTGTGTCATGATTGATGTTTTTAATGCCTAAGTACAATGTCAATTTTAACCCTTCAACGCCGTCCTGTGTACTGTGCGCCGACCCCTTAAACCTTAGTTTGAATTCTGAAAAATAAGGGCCTGCCTAGTGCGCAGCCTAATAGCGTTACTGTTCAATTGCTTATCAAAAGCTTAAATTGCTTATTACATATAAAAATTGCTTATCATTGCTTATCAAACGTTTGCCGTTATTTTGATGAAATGTGAAGCACCCTCTGTATCTTCTCAACAAAATCTGCCTTAAATTTCGTATCGAGTGAATATGTCTCGTCTTCTCTGTGGCGCTTGAAGTCGGCGTGATTCAGCTAGCGGAACCGAAAACGGTCGATATTGAAATAAGTTCAACAGATTCAGGCTTCAATTGGTGGAAGTTAGACATATTTAAGTAAATGAAAGGTCGTAGCACTTTTCCACAAGAATTTTTAATGCGTACAATGCGTTTCGGCTCACTGAGCCATCATCTGGTACAAGACTCAGATGATGGCTCAGTGAGCCGAAACGCGTTGTACGCATTAAAAATTCTTGTGGAAAAGTGCTACGACCTTTCATTTACTTAAATATAAAAAAAAAGATATTGGAATAGGTGCGCTGTACATGTCTCTACTTTTTTCAGTAAGGAGAATAAAAAATTCCACGAAGTTACGACTGAAACGACTTTTTTCGCCTTGTGCAGTGGCGTAACTAGGAATATGCTTTGGGGGTGAGAGGGGATGGCCACCCCCTCCCCCTGGAATCTGGGGGTCCGGGATAATTTTTGCAAAATGGCACGCCTGGAAACACATTTTACATCATTTTGGCGTTTAAAATTTAACTTTGATCTGACGAAGTTATTATATGTCAAAACTAGACAATAGTTTTAAATATTATTTTTCCTCTGAAGCTTTGGGGGGGGGGGGGGATCTATCCCCCTCATTTTCCCTCATCTGGTCTTGTGAGTGCCTTGGTAGCTTCGGATCGCAGCCAACTTCACGATTTATTGAACACGCACTTCAGGAGACGCAACGACCGTGTTTGGCATAACCGGCGGCGCATCAATGAATAGACCGATTCTATACTCGTCATTCACTTTCATGCACAGACGAGGATTCACATTCGGAAACCTCGACGGAGAGAACTTCTTCGGTCACTCCTCAATTCGGTCCTTTCCTTGGATCTTAGTGTCAAATGTGTGTGATCTCCCAAGTGACTGCGTGCGCAGCCATCGCTTCCGTTTATCCGTTGTTAGCATTCGCTGCAGCGCCATCTTATGTTAGCGCTTCGCTTTTGTCTCCCATTGGCTCACGACGATGCCATTGTCGAAATGTGTTCTGCGAAATTCTTTTTTTTGCCGAAAAGTGCGAAACAGTTGTGACCTTGGGCGGACGATCTCCCGCTGCGAATTCATTCTGTTGCGTTCATTTTCAGTTTTTATAATTTCTCCGCGGCCGCCGCCGCTTACGAAATCGTCGCGGTGTTGCGCACTCAGGATGTCATCTCCTTTGCGTAACAGTCCTTCAAGTACATCATGCTTCTTCGCGCTTAAGGAATTAGAAAAATCCTTGTTGAATGTTCTTTTGAAATAAGTTCGGGCACGAACAGCAATCTTATCGCCCCCCACCCCGCTGAGACGGATTAATGACCCGTTTTCTACCTTAGCTAATAATTCATTCTTTCATATGATACACATTAACAGTCGCGAGGGTTAGCGTGGTGAAGTTATGAATCAAACGGAGGAATTGGAATGTAAACGTGAATACGCATTTAAACTCTCACTTGTTTTCCCTCGGTGGAATTCGGATCGCTACGCCGCACAGTGGGCCAGAATCGAAAAAAGATGGCCAAAACCTCAAAATCAATATTTTTGAGCTAGGAAGTTGAAACTTCGCATACACATTCTCAAATAAATTGTGCATAAATACCCAGATTATTTTGGTCCTGTGTTTTCACTTTAGCAATATATGTGAGGTCAAAGTTGAGCAAATTTAGCGAAAAACGACCACCCTCGATTTTTTCTGAAAATTGCCGACTTTATCCTCGTGCAGTGGTTTTATAAATAGTTTTATCGACAAAACTGTTATACCATCTTTATTATCACTTCTTATTCTTTCATTTGAAGGGTTTTTAAAGATTTTGTTTCATCAATAACCATATATACATAACAAAATGGCGGAGCCTGTTTTCAGCCCATTTTTCCAAAAAACGTAGAAAAAAAGTAGACATTATCACCGGCTTACACTAAGTAACTTATATCATGTCGTTCTTTGAAGCTTCTATATTGTGAATCTAAAGTCAAACCTTGCACCAATTTGCAACCCCGAATTTTAAATCGTTTTTTCGAGCGTACGGACGACTCCGGTTCTGGCCGGCGGCGGCGGAGAGTACGGCGACGCGGCAAGCGGGTGTATGCATTATGGTCTCATTCACTTTTATGTGTGGATAATAGTTATATTAGTGACAGAAAATAATCACCAGAAAATAAAACTTATAAATATTGCTACGAATGACTCTCATTATGCAATCGCTGGGCACTGCAAGAGGTGCACTGAAAGGTTTCTTTCTTTGAGTGCATTCCATGGAGAATGGACTTAAATCGCGTGCTTAAACTGGGGAAACGGACTCTTTTACTAACTAATTAACTTTTTAACAATAACAATAACAATTAATATATTCCTTAAACGTGATGAAAATGGCTCAATACAGTACTTGATTTTGCCGAATTTTGCCAAATCAAGTACTGTCTTGGTGCTTGAAGAGTTCATTATTCTTATCCAGTAAGGTTATTTAGTTTATATTCTTGATTTAAAGAATTAATAACTATTCATTATGCAGCACAATTTTCATGTTGCTCTTGTTTAGCCAGTGCAGATGGACGTCAATTCATGTTTTCAGGGTTATATCGAGAGAACGAATAGGAGGAAAACGAATGCAAAAGGAAGATACAGTGACCATACTCGGAGGCAAGAAGAACTCTTGCCAAGTGGATAAAATGCAACCCCGAGTATTATGTTATGTCAGATTAAGAGGCCCTCTCACTAAGTAATTGTGTCCATGCAGCTCACAAAATTTCGGTGCAAGGGTCTTCGAAAATCTGAAATGCCAAGGATATAATATTAACCCCAGCGATGAGAGAGTGACGCGAGCATATGATTTCACTTACCCGAGTAAAATTATTGTAGCAGAGGTTATATAAGAAGTTTCCAAAAATGGTTCTGCATCTTACTGCGACTCGAATCTTAACGTGAATTTCCACAGATCCAAGTTTCGCGTCGCATATAAAGTGCACTTTAATATGCAAACACGGCTTTGACAGCAGTTAGGACATGCGCAATATAATCGCACGTGGGAACCAAATAATAATTTAATTTTCCAAATAATTTAATTTTCTCTCTCTCTCACTGACGCTTTAAATACAATTATGGTATGCCACCAACCGTACATAAGGTCTTCATTCAAGAAGCTGACATTGCAAAAGAGTCCATTCTTAATTGCAACAACTGACACGGGAAGCAATATAGGCACGGTATAAGGACGTGAGAAAGTTCCGTGAACGGTTGACTACAAAAATGGCGCGAGTGGCCACAAATAGGGATTTATTCCGAAGACAACACCTAATGTCATAACTGATAATGACAAAAATTACGCCAATTAAACTGGAGGAAACACACAGCTTGCCGAAAAATGTAATGGTTTCCCCAGTTTAAGCACGCGATTTAAGTCCATTCTCCATGGAATGCACTCAAAGAAAGAAACCTTTCAGTGCACCTCTTGCAGTGCCCAGCGATTGCATAATGAGAGTCATTCGTAGCAATATTTATAAGTTTTATTTTCTGGTGATTATTTTCTGTCACTAATATAACTATTATCCACACATAAAAGTGAATGAGACCATAATGCATACACCCGCTTGCCGCGTCGCCGTACTCTCCGCCGCCGCCGGCCAGAACCGGAGTCGTCCGTACGCTCGAAAAAACGATTTAAAATTCGGGGTTGCAAATTGGTGCAAGGTTTGACTTTAGATTCACAATATAGAAGCTTCAAAGAACGACATGATATAAGTTACTTAGTGTAAGCCGGTGATAATGTCTACTTTTTTTCTACGTTTTTTGGAAAAATGGGCTGAAAACAGGCTCCGCCATTTTGTTATGTATATATGGTTATTGATGAAACAAAATCTTTAAAAACCCTTCAAATGAAAGAATAAGAAGTGATAATAAAGATGGTATAACAGTTTTGTCGATAAAACTATTTATAAAACCACTGCACGAGGATAAAGTCGGCAATTTTCAGAAAAAATCGAGGGTGGTCGTTTTTCGCTAAATTTGCTCAACTTTGACCTCACATATATTGCTAAAGTGAAAACACAGGACCAAAATAATCTGGGTATTTATGCACAATTTATTTGAGAATGTGTATGCGAAGTTTCAACTTCCTAGCTCAAAAATATTGATTTTGAGGTTTTGGCCAGCTTTTTTCGATTCTAGCCCACTGTGCGCCGTCAGCGACGCGGGTGGCCATGCCTGTGAGCTTCGTGGGGTGGTTGTCAACGCAGATGGAGGCCCACATCCCCTCGTATCTAGTCGAAATGTTTGATTTTAATATCTTTGAATATCTTTTTGAGATGAGGGGATTTATATCGTTAGGTGTTTTGCAGATCTGGCTGCTGCTGCCTATCCCACCCAAACTATAGCTTCTCTCTCTCTTCATGTTGAAAAATAGTATTGTGTTTATGTTTCGATGATTTCAATTTATGTCGAAAAAAGAAAATGATGTTACCCTGATTTAGGACAACTGGCATCTCTTTCGCTCTATGTTTTGTCAACCTCCTCAGTTGTGAGATCGCTGCTTCCATGAGTAAATTCAGTGTTTGTGGCGAATGACTCTTTAAGAAGCCGTGTAAAACAGTTCCAACAAAATTATGTTCTTAAGTTTAAGAAAAGTTGGAGATTTATGGACCTCATTACTCAACTTTGCATTTTGAAAAACATTGGCAATTTGGTGACGTTTAATTTTTTCTCGGTATTATTGTGGAGGTTGTTTTTGCCGTTCCATTATCTCAGAATTAATTTATGAATACCATTTTTGTTGATTTTTTATGTAGCAACGTTTGTTTTTGCTCTCAAAAAGATGGATGCACTGTGTGCAAATTCCTTTTTTTTAGCCTCCATTCTCATGCAGATGAATTCTGGTTGAAATTGCGTGGACATACTTATACCGGCAACATGTGTGTGTGTATGCTCTTTATAATCGGATGAATTTCTGGATGGAAAAAGGTCTTTTGCAGATTTCTCTTTCTTCAGCTATTGTGGCGCTCCATTTCATGCTGGTTGTCGTGAATCTCTCCCGTGAAGTGGTATGCTCTGAACCTCGGGCCACCTACTACTTATATTGTTTTAACGATCTAAAGTTTGTGTCCACGGTATTACACTTCTCAGCATCGGATGAAACAAATGAATTTCCCGCGGCGCATAATTAGTAGAAGGCAGTAAGATATTTATACTCGAGCTCATAATATTTGATTCCCAACCAAGGCTGACAAATGTAGAGTACATTTGGTTGCTGAATTACTTGCAATGTTTGAAAATGTAATTTTCCGGGTTACACAAACTTGTAGCCTCTTTCCAATGATTTAGTCGATCACGATTTGATGATTTGGATGTGATTTAGTTAATCATGTCCTACCTTCAGTTTACACCAGCGGTTCCCAAAGTGGGGGTCGCGACCCCCAAGGTGGTCGTAGGCCGTTCGGAAAGGGGTCGCGAGATACTAATAATATGGTGCCGCTCCCGAACATATCTACACACTTGGTCAAATGAACCCTCATCCCTGTGGCATTTGACACTTCTACGTACAAAATGAAACTTCCTCCCGTCATTCAGAATCGACGTAAGCAAATGAAACGTCACGTACATACAACTCGCGTGCAAATGAATGCTCCCAATCACATACTTAAGTTAGGTAAGTACTCAACTCAGGTTACTCGTGGACTTCATTTTACAATTTTTTCCGAGCGACTACAACATAACGATTCAAATTTTGAAGCGTAGTGTAAAAATTTACAATTTGTTCTTTAAACGATAAAAAAAATTGTGATAAAATTTTCTAGTTATTGGCGTAAAGTGGTTTTTTCTCACCAGTCAATTTGTAAAGTAGCCCCATGCTTATGGTGTGCCATCTTAAGCTGTTTCCCAATTCGTTAGGCATTAGGGAGCGTGAATTTGGTCGGCTAAAGTTTTGATAGGACCCAAAAGGGAGCGTGAATTGGGACATCCCGATGCAGGTGTTGCCATCTCCTGGGCACGAAAGCAATTAGAAACAAGAGAAATTTGGAGTGAATCGAGAAAAGGAGAAACGAAACCCTAGTTGTGTGTTGGCCGGAGTTATTTTGAGTTTTGGATGTCGGAGAAAGCATTTTCTTAATCTTTAAGTAAATTAGGCAACCATCTTGTTTTATTGGTAATACATCAAATATATAGAAGTACATTTTTTTAGTCGTAGCTTTAGTTCAATAATTAATTTTTTACGTTTCTTTTGTAGGTAGTAGGTTATTTTGTCGCAGAAGTTCAGCGTTTATTCCTTTTTTTCATGATACATTTGTAGTCTTTCAATCGTTCTCTTTATTCAAATCGTTCTCTGTCACGAATTTCGGCGTTCGTCGAATAATCCTTCCTTGTCTTTTCTACTTCTGACTAATTTCTCATTTTCGAATTTCTCAAGTCAACACTCCCATCAACGATATTTCATTGCGATAAATGGAACAAAAATGACCAATAACTCAAATATGTCTAAAAAATATTAACACTACTCGCAAACAAAATGGTGTCCTTCGTTGGCAGCCATGTTGCTCTTCTTCCTCTTGATTTCTTCTTCTTCCCGAATGCGATGCGCAGGCTTTGAATCATGGGAAGAGGATCCACTCCTCGGTGCCCTCATGTGGCGGCCAACACAATCATGTTTCTGCTCTTAGACACACCGCCTGCGTCTTGAGCTATTCGCGACGAAAATTCGGCCTTAAGCAGGCGAGTTGATGACGTCGCGAATTCATGGCGAGCTTTTCAGTTAGTCCTCCGTTGGCCTCCTATGGTCTGTGGTTGCTTGCACTCTTGTGAGCGATGCATTACCTCAATGAAGGGTTTTCTAATGACGGAGTTAATGAAATAGATGACGTCACCAACTCATGAAAGTGGGTGTTGACTTTCGCGGTTTCTCAATGCCAGCTGAATGGGGTAGAGTATCTTTTCATTGTTGCTTCCTCCGAATGCGTCTTTCAATTCATAGCCCATCTCGGTTGGCCTGGCTGTCGGAACGATTCGCACCCTCATTCCACTTTGTGTGTGCTGCGTGTTTTCTGCTCTTAGATTTGCATGATAATTGGCACCCGGAGAGCTTTTTTATGCGTTGAAAACACAATTTCCAAACCAATGAAGTCCATAAGGCGATTTTTCGATGGAATCCAGCCGTGGATTAGACATCTATGCTTTGAAAATCTTTTTTTAATTTCAATTTCATTCGCTGAAGTTCAATTGAGGAAATTTTTGGGTATTTATTCGATGGCATTAATTGCTGAGCAGGAGGCGGAGGAGTGGCGCTAGTTGTCCTCCGCGTTTGTCGGCGCTGCGTACGTTCAGGATACCGCAAATATTTGTTGTAGGGAAGCAAAATGGAGGAATCATAGATGAGGCATGTCTGAATTAGTGTGGAAATGAGTGCGCCATCGAAAGGCAATTGAAGTGTGCATTGCGGACGAGGAGAGTTTGTTTGCGTGTCTCCATGGCGACGCAGCGACTCGAAGTGAGGAACGTGAGCCAGCTCAAGGGAAATGTGCAGGGGTACCAAACGAACAAGTTAGAGGAGATGGCGAGGATTCTACACATTGGCTTCGTCCGGAAGGAGTAACGAGGAAGGAGTTCCCACGCTAACGCTGTTTTAATTTAGCCCATATTTCAACATTAAGTCCAGTGGAAAAGTAACGGATTTGGATTATTGCTGCGCTGTGTGAATGCTGAGTACATACCGTGAGAAATGAAAAAATGAAATAGGATGTTGTATGTTACCTCAAAGTATATTAAGCTTCGTGGCGATTTCTTGGTAATTCTCAAATATAATGTGATGGTAAAATAAAATTCGAATCGCTCGCTGTGATTGCAAACGGTGTGCGTCTGCTCGATTGCAATCGCGTCATTTGAAGGGAGGGGGAGGCGATGGAGGGAGAAACACTCTCTCGCCCATCCACGCAGAACGTAAACAGGGTCTAGCTCACTTTCATTGGCCATGTTCACTCTACTTAGGTGCGGTTATCCTCATGGTTTTTATTTGTGTTCCATCAGCCAAGTGCACAAATTACATTTCGAATTCATGCGGTCTCAATTCGTGCCGAGGTCACGTGAGAAACTCCATCGTTTAAGTGGCGTGTTAAATTATGATTTCGAAAGGAGTGATTCTGTAATTACGTGACAGATCGGTTCTATAGTTCTCAAATTTTCGCCAAACTAATGGACAGGGATCGTATTGATAAATGCACGACGAATAGAAATTTTCAGATTTCATTTATGAAAACTGTTTGAGATATTCGTTCAACAAAATGCATTTTTTGTTGAAATTGGCGAGCTAAAATGAGTCATGAAAGGTGTAAATTTTGTTCTAATTAAGATCGGAGTAAAATTTTATTGTGAAACTCATACGTTAATCTTTCCGTTCTGTGTAATACTTAACTTCCTTTTGATGGAACAAAACTCCACTCCCTGTGATTGTCGATCGATTTTGAATGTGTCCAAACGCGTCATTTGCGAATAATGTGTGTAAAATGATTTAGTTGTTGTGCAAAAAGCTATGTTGTTGACGACATGACTCTGCAGTCCATTTTGCGATTGATGATCTGCGCGCGATTTTGCTGCACAGCCACTGGGCAGTACTTACTTGCTGTGCACATTTGAATTTTTCGTGAATAGAATTCGCATGTTATTCAACAAGTCCAGTAGAAAACGATTTTCTAAGTGACCGTAAAAAATATTTAGTTCTTAATTTCCACCATTAAATGTCTATGAATTGACTGTGAGGTGGAGAAAGTGTATAGCGAGCCCCATCTATAGCCAGGATAATTTTTCTGCTTCTCAGAAGCAGCGACTATTTACTGTATCCATTAATGGGTCGTATTGGCGTGCTACGTGGAAAAATCTATTTAGATTAACAAGGACCTGATGTAGTGAAACATAAGCCAACTAGGTTCGTTGTTAAATAGGGTGGTTTCCTATTATTTTTTATTGCCTAAATAGAAAGATTATTACTCCTGGAGGACGTAATTCACGTTTTTAGACTTTTAAATGGCGATATCTATTTTTCGCGATTAAATGGAAAGTGAAAAATTTCAACCTCGTGAAAACGATCCGGCTAATATAAATACTGGGAAAAGCCCGTGTGACGTCATTCTGGTTCCGGCTGCCGCTGTGTAAGGCCACCTTGGTACGAGGCTATGAGCGCCGCTACGATGCAGGCTGCTGACAGGTAGCAGAGTACCCTGCTAGTAGGTAGTGCTTGGCTTAAATAAGGATTATTATTACCCTATCAAACGAAGGAAACTTTCCGAACTTTTATTTTTTACGGTAATTGGAACGGTATTTTTTATGTGTGATTATTAAGAGATGTTTCCCTGAGCTCTGTGCCTCATGAATGCATTGGTAATCTCAGGCGATGTAAAACTCCTATCTACTCGTATAGCATCTAGGTCCCTGTGACGTCACGTGGAGTGGCATTGCATTGCATTGCAATTGCAAAATTGCGCCAATCTGGCCTTTTTCAAATGAGGTTAAAATTGACCTTTAACATTCGTCTAAACTGAGATTTCTAAAAGCAAATAATTATTATATTATGAATACACTAATGGTAGGTAACGAATAGCAATCAATGCCTTTCGTTTTCTAGGATTAAGGAAACTACACTATTACTACTCCGTTTTATGGAAAGTAAGTAATCTTTTTAGATTTAACACACTTTCTGGTAATTTATATTTTCATGATGAATTTAGGGAAATTTTGTTCTTGGCTTCAGGCATCACTTCCGAATGGCCCGTAAACCGTTTTCTCGTAGAGGCAGCCGCTTGTGGCTCGTAATACTGGAGTGGGCGTGGCAATACGACCCCGAAATTTTAATCACGATTCTCATTTATTTCACCGAAAGAGGGGTCCAACCAATATCAGTGTGACAGTTGTAACTTCACATTCTTTAATTACCGTTTGGTAACTAACTTCCATGTCGGTATTCGTGGGTACTTTGCTGATTGCGTTCGTCGCACACATTTTCGTTTCAGCTTAACGGAAAACGGTGATGTAATGGAAAAAGGATATTACTGGATTGAAATACTAGCATTGATGTGGCCGCGAGTATTGAGCACATATGTTTCTCTCTCCATTCCACCCTTTTGCACTATTTCTCTCTGGTGTTTCCCTGATGTGACTCTGCCCTCGTATAAATGGCAATTAGTGACCTCCTGTGGGTATTTCAGCTTTCTCTAGAAGTGCGTTCAACTCAGTAAGTAGGCAGTGTGCCGTATGCATATTGGGTGGTATCTGACGTCGGCATACATGTATGCCTTGGCGATGGTGAGATGGCGGATTTGAAATGAAATGGAGGAATGAATGGCCTTCTGGGATATTAGAGTTGTGATTGCAACGATACTCGGGAAGAACACATCGCAATGCGAAAAGAAACGGCTTCTTGAAGAGGACATCAATCCAATCGCCTTGGATTCGCAAAGTGACGAGGAAGGAGCAGTGAGCGAGGCGTGTGCGCACACGCTTTCATCCAAGGCCCACGATCGTTCAACATAGAATGCACGGTGCGGAAGAGGAACGTCCATTGCCACGCCATAGGAATACTAAGTTTTGTGCTATTTATAAAGTTTTTAATATAAAGGAGGTTTCAGATTATTCCGTAGGTATTTAACCTTAACAGGGATAAACTATGGATTAGGGAAAAATGTCACGGTGAGTTTCGTGTTAAAGGGTACTAATCACATTTTAAAGAGAATATATTATTTTGTCAAACAATGATTAAATGGACACCCGCAAATAGTGTCTCAATATAATCACGGTCAAAATTTAATTTTATTCGCTTATAATGGAACAAGAATATGATGTATGACCCATTGGGAGGAGATAAATGTAACTAAAACATCTAATGTAGCCTAAGGGTTGCGTCATACCGAGAGCGGCTCAGTTGTATTTTTGAAGTTTGCTTATTCCATGTAACACGACTGAACATAGCGATGAATTCTCGATGATGCGAACGACTTCTTTTTGGAGAAAACGTGGAGGATCCGTTGAGCACAATGCGAGGAAATGTCAGCGCCGTAGAAGAGAAGGGAGAATGAGTCAAAAGCCGCCACTCTTGAATTGATGTCGCCTGCACGAGACATTGACTCACTCCTCTCGGCGATATTTCCTTTCCTGCTTCGCTTTACAACCTTTGTGGAATTTGTTTGGTTTCCGTGCGAAGGTTTGACGAGGAGGGCTTTATATTCTTCATTTTTCAATGGTGTGGTGAGATTCGGAAGTTGCGAAGAAGCGTGGTGGTCGGAAGTGTCGCACCCTACGGTGAGGTGGAGCTGCTGATGGGTGGAAAAAGGAAAAGAATGAACGATGAGGTTTAATTTGTGGTGACTGTGAACGAGGACCCTTTGGCGGGGACATTGGTGTTAGTCGAGGCAACTCCGGAGTGATGAGGTTCATGCTGTGCTTTTGGCATCTTGGGTGGCATCTCGCTGACGACCTCGGAGTAGTTGTCGTAACGTCCCAGACATTTAGCCTGGGAGATTTCGCAACATTCTAGGTGTTCAATGAGTGATACTGAATCACCAAATACATTGAACCATTGTCGTTATTTATCCCCGATCGTTAACGCGTCAATCAGTCCGAATACAATCCTTTCCCCCAGAAAATGACTAAAATGCAATATAGAGAATTTTCTTGTAATTCTCAAAAGAAAATTCAACGGAGCATTACCTTGAAGTGGAATATGAATGGCGAAACCGGTCGAAGTTTTTCAATTAAAATTTCAGCGGACTTTTGCATAGTTTCAGTCCATTAATTCGGCCATATTTTCGAGGTTCCTCAAAGTTATCTCGCTAGCCGTTGGAATGAAGGAGGCAAGAGTAATTCGCCATGAATCAGCGGATGAAATTTTCCGAAGCGTGACATCCACTCGCACTTTTAATTTAATTCAACCTGCGTTTAAAAAAAGCGCATTTGGGTGTTAGGGTATTCCTCGCCGCCGACTAGTGTGTGCCCAGTGAGAGTTCCTTTCCTGCTGGAAGACACGCCAGCCAAGAAGTTCTTCTTCTTCATTCTCGCGGCGTGCCCTCGTCGTGATGTTTGGCCTCCGTCCACTTCTCTCTCTCGTGTTGAAATCCCTCCCTCTCTTGTTTGCCCTCTGCTGGGGGGAAAGTCTCTTCTGCGGAGACTTGAACGCCTGCTGGAGACCTCAACGCCCGAGCGAACGCCGATCACGTAATCCGTCCCCACTCCCGTTTCGCCACCGAGATATTACGACACGAGCGGCGCTCCGCCTCCGCCGCCACTCTCGCTCTCCGCACTCATTCGCCCGTTTGGAAGCGCCGTGCACGCCACAGCGACCGCAGCCACAGCAGAAGCAGCCATTGACCATTATCGGTGGCCCTCGCTCCACCTGCGCCCCTCACCATTTATCACGCTGTGCGGCCGAATTGCCCTTTTGGGGAGCCGCTCCCTTTCCGCTTCCAATCAGCTGCTGCAGCCGTGTCCACCATAGCGCTGCTCCAAGCGCTCGTGCTTCTGCTCCCGTTCGGGCTCTACCTGCTGCTCCTTCTGCTGCTCCCCGTGGCCCTGGTCCACCTGCTGCCGGACTTCGAGGGGCCGCCGCGGGGTGAAGGGGGCGAGGAGGAGGAGGACCGGGGGGGCGGCGGTGGCGGCGGGGGCCCTCCGCCCCCGGCCTACCACCCGCCCCCCTGCCCCTCGCCGCCCCCCATCTACTACCAGCCGCTGCCCCAGGCCCCTGCTCGCACCGCCGCACCCCCGCTCCTCCGCTTCCACCGCGAGAGCCGCACCTCCGCCTGTGGCGCGCCCTGTCTCCTGGGCTTCCTATTCCCGCACCAACACCCGACGCATGCCCGCACCACACCCTGACGCACCTCCGACGCGACCCCTGGAATCCGAACCCTCGTCTCTGTGGAGCGAACGCGCCCGCCATCTCTCGCCGGAGACCTGAACGACCGCGTCGGCCTGGTTGCGCGCAACATCTGCCGGCCAATTCTCGCACTCGCCCGTCGGCGGCAAACAGATTCACAGAGCCTTTCCTTCGTGATGTGTACTTTTGGAAAACAGATTTCGTCCTTTCACCATTAAGTTAATATCGCCACGAAACTCAATCGTAGAGTGATACGTCTTGAAATGTAGAAGTGTCCTTCAATTTCATTCTTTTTGCATTTGTGCACCGCTTGTGTTATTTGGTAGTCATTCGCTCAATAGACTCTATCGCATTCTTCAGGCAAGTTTTCTCTTTCCAAAATAAATGTCGAAGCCGGTGCATGTCCGTCCAAATCTTCTGTGCTTGAGGATCACCTTGCTAGGCTCGTTTGGTTCGCGAATGACCCTTTAATGAAGTTTTAGACGATGGGCTGAATTGGATGGCGCAGGGAAGAACTATTGATCGGATATCGAAGCCAGGAAATATCTGAGTGGTGTTTATGATCGCCAAATGATAACTCGAGAGCGCTTTTCTTCGCTATTGCGACTGCTCTCAATGGAACCTTTGTCTGAAATCTCTTGCGATGGAATAAACGACTGTGGGGCAGTGTTTTCGTTGTATCAGCACTATAATTGAGTGTTGCCCTTGTGTTTTCGACTGTAACTTGGGGCGATGCGGGAGGACTAATATCGAAAGCCCCGGTCTTCCTCTGCAAGTGCGCGATTTCTTCGACAGATGGCCTCGGAGTAAGGCTCCCCTCCCCTCACCGTGCGGAGGGGAAGGAAGTGAGCAGCGACCGCGCCAAGCAGTCTTGCTCTGCTGGGCAATCGGAGCGCATCTCGCATTGTGGATGGATGTATGTACGTCCGTGTGTTTGCGTGGTGTTTGTGACAGACGACAAGGACAAGGGAGGGAGTGTTGTGATTTTTGGTGTGAGACATGGCGCAGGCGGCGGTGCTGAGGGCGCAGAACAGGGCCAGCAGAAAGGTAAGCAGTGCGACGCACGAGTGCATGTGGCAATTGAGCAGGATAGGAGCCATTCAGAGCATTTGCTTCATCACACAGCTCACGAAAGCCTCGGAACACCATGAAATTTCGAGCCTCAAATTTTAAATGAAATTAAAACAAACGGAAATAATGCATCGAGTGGAAGCGACGCGTCCTCTTAAAGCATTTAAGTGGGATTGCGATAGGTGCCACTGGAGTCGCGGAAGGCAGGGCGATCCGAATTTCTCAGGGATATCATTATCCATAGTCAAGAGGAACTTTAATTCGTTATTAAAATGCGCCTAACGCAAATCGATGCTCCATCGGGTGGCCCTCGAATCAATCGAAAGCATTGTCTCTTCAATTTCGATGACTCTTTTGGAATCCACCTCATAGCTCCTTTTCCCCCAACCGATGACTTTTTCCCATTCCACCATGTCAGCGAAGTTTTGTCGTGAATATGAAGGGATGATTCTGGAGAGCCGGGAGGAGCGTGCTATCTCTGAGATCCGGGTTCGAATTTCGGTCAGGTCATTGCGTGGTGTGCAGTGGCTGGCTGCCTACCAATAAGGATTGCGCCCCGAGGAGATCACTTTAAACGCCCGCCCCATTCGGGTCACACACTTGTGTGGCGGTCTTGGATTTCGGTCATCGGCGGCGGCGGCGCATTCCATTACTTGCGGTGGCCTTCTTCCTCTCCGCCGCCTTCGTTTGTTTACTCGTCGTTTTCATTCCGATTCGCCCTCGCATCTCACCCCCCCCCCCTGGTGACATCGCCTTCAAAGTATCAGGTTGAGCATTGTGGATGTGCTTGAAGGTGAGCGGCAGGGGGTGGCACTCACGTGTGCATGTAGCTGACACTACAATTTCACGTGCAACTGCGTCTCAGCAAGCATGCGACCTTCTTTCTGACAGTGCTTTGCAGTGCCGGATGGAATTTCGTGGCGGACGTGCGAGAAATACGTGCTGTGTGCGCATCGACCGTGCGCAGTGCTCCTACGCGTGCCTTTAAATTCGATGATGATGATGATGTGTAAAAAAATACCGAGTTTCTCAACAGTGGGACGAATGACTAGTGTTAATAAAGTATGTGGTAAATTCCGTCGTGCTTGTCCGTATTTGCTCGCATGTCTAATTTTAAAATATCTCCCCATCATTTTCTGCTGTTGACACGGAAGAAATTTATTCTACGGTCATGTTTTTGCGTCATTTTAACGATAACAATTAAATTTTATGCTGTTTTTCATCAACGAATGATTGCGACGTCGCGTCGTGATTATTTTCCGCCCCTTTCCTCGGCATTTCCGGAACAGCAGAAGGAGCGTTTTGAGCTTTTCTCAAATTTCTCAGAGCATTTCGTGAATAGAAACACTTGTCGACCCTGGAAAATGTCGGCTAAGTTTTAATCCATAAACTCCGGCAATAAAGAATGTTTATGACGTGTCGGGGACGTGACCAATCGTTCGTCTCTGGAAGAGGATCTCTTCCGCTGAACTGCTCTCTCTTTTTATTGGGAAATACATTCAGGATTTCTGTTGGAAGTGTTTCCTTTCGTGGTTTCTCATTTCGGCCTTCATATATTCTGCACCGCAGTAAACTCATCTATTAATGTCTTCCTGCAACTCAAAAATCTTCTGACGTGTTTATATTTTGTGTTTGTCCCTGATTCTTATTTCGCTACGAGCTCCGTAACACGACCCTCCCCGCCTTATCTCTTGCATCTAACTTTTTTTTAAATCAGTTTTCCGTCGCGATGCCAGGTTTATCCTGAACGGAGGCATTTCGCGCTTCCTGAGATTAGACTGATGAGTGAGAGCCGTAGAGTTTTCATTTTCAAATGCAATTTCCATGAAAATGCCAATCCCATTTTTATCGCCAGTTGTGAATTTCAAATGAGGGAGAATATTTTACTGTGAAATTGGCATGTCCTTCGTTCCTCGATGAAAATTCGCTTATTGCTGGTTTTGCTACAAACATTAATTTGCTATGTTTTAAATTAACAATAGAAGACGAATTAATGTTTCACTAATGTGTTCCCGTTGATGGGTGGATTGATTTGGTGTGGAAACCGGCGAAAGGGAAATTTGGAATTTGCGAGGCGTGACTCTCTCGCACACGCATATTCTCCATTCCGTGCTCGCGCGACGCTGTCGTGTCGTGCGTGGTTGTCAGGGCCCACCGCTCAATCGGGTGCTTCCCCACATCTGTCGCTGCCCCATCAACTGAAATTGTCCCCATAGCGTTGATAAATCAAAGATGAATCCCTATACGAGCATGTACCCGTGTCACAAACCCTCTGAATATTGACGAACAGTGATCGCAAATGAGGGAATAATGGCCATTAGTCCAAAGAAGCTTTTCTGGAGGGAAACGTGAATTTGCTGCCTGCATCCATTGCATGTAAGGAGCGTCAGAGGCATGCTTCGTGGCGTTTGCCAATTGACGCCCAAAAGACTTGTTTTGCCCACTGACGTACATCGTTTCCAATCGCTATGTGCGAATACTATTGGGGAGGGGGGAGGGGTTTGTGCCGGAGGTGCGGAATTCATTAAAAAGTTTGCTGGTGGCTCATGATTTCTGAAAGAAAAACTTTGATTTGATCACGAGCGGAAAACAAACAGCACACCATCGCGTCGCGGTGTGAGCACTTCTCAGCACTTGACGGCAATTGATAATTTGCTGTTTTCTCTCTCGAAGTCAGCGACCACGGCGGTCACCTTTGTAAATCTTCATTTAAATGCGCGGCGCACATTGGGCCGAATTTGAAAAAAGCTGGCCAAAAATGATTTTTTTCTCACTTTTAAATTAGGAAAAAACGGTGGTATTTTCTAATTATTTTATCAGCAGTGAGCACATCGCTGAAGTAATTTTTATATAATAATTTCTTAGTCATTTTTAAGTGCAGAAGACGCCTATGAAGTTCATATAAAATGATCTCAAAATTTTTCCCTTGTGTTTTGGGAAAATTGACTGAAGTATATTGCTGCAGTTGTGTTTTGTGGTACAGCAAAATGATATCAGGCGCCCCGTGACCCGCAATAAAAAGGGTATGCACTCGGGAACTTTGCGTGATATGCTTAGCAGTCCGTTGAAGAGGCTGGATTTTCCCTGAATCTTGAGTGATTTGCACTCAATTACTTGTTATTTGCGGTGTATTTATGGTATGCACCCTCTTCTGACTTTTTTAACATCGGCTCTTTCCGTGTTCGGACAGCAACAAACCTATTTAAAGGTTTCTCGCGCCCCCCCTCCCCTGAGTCCTTTGTCCTCGACAGCTACTCCTACTTTATGAACCCACATTTGTTCTTTTACTTTGAAAATGTGAAAATGTTGCCATTCCACGAATTGTTTTTTCCCCAAATATGCTTTAGCGATTGGCTCTCTCATTTCCAGCCGAGTGCTCATCTGATGAGTGTCCCTTTAGCATTCCTTACCGAAGTTTGTGACGAAGGACTTTCTAAGTGTGGTTGCCCAGTTGTAGATACGACGAAAGTGACTCGATAAAATAATATATTCTCAGCAAGTAGAGGGTGGTCCATGATGCAGATGATGTGGTCTATGTCATCCTAAATAAGTTTCATTGTATCCTTAAAATATACAATCCGCACACATTTTCATTAATTAATCAATGCTTAAGACTACAGCGATTTTTGGCCATGTTCTTTAGATTTCAACGCAGAGTGCATGTGGCGTGTGGCATGAGCGACGTTGTTGAGGCATTCGTGCGTGCAAAATGCAAACGCCCGTCACGAGGAAATCTAAGACCAAAAACAGGCCCCGTGATGAGCAGTGGACGTAAGTTTTTAAACAGCCTATTGGCGATAACGATTCATTTAATATATTCATTAAAATATAATGCGTTCATTTGATTCGATTGGTCCCCGATGACGTCACGCCTTGGTTGCATTTCCATTCTTGCCATCCCTTCAGCAGGTGGGTGCTGCTGCTGCACCTATTTTACATGAACATTTCAAAAGATGACCTCTATTTTAAGTATACCCGGACTAGCCACGGTGATAACCCTACGGAGTCGCCCGCACAATTATTTCAGTGATAAAATCGGCCCTCTCACAGATAAGTTGATGGCGTCATGGACTTTGGCCGCTACTTCTCGGTCCATGGCTCTCGCGTGGTTCATTGTTGTTCACACATTGTTGTAGTGCGACGCCTCCTCTCCATTAAGTATTCTCACTGAACGAGTTCACGAAACAGCGCTCAAATGACGTCACGTACTCATGGTAAATAGGCGGCTGCACTAGATTTGTCTAGCATTTGAGTTGATGAGACTAGATGGGGGAAATTTTCTATTTTCTCCCCGTGTGTATTTGTGTGTGGCCTATGTGTCTGCGCTTGGCGATACTTTTTTGTCAAATGCCATGTGATTGGATGGTTTCAGCCAATTAGATGGATATTTAGAACTTGTCCTATCCATTTGGACTAAACTGAATTTGATACAAACGATGTGACCAAAAGCTAGTTGGATGACATTTTGACCGGTGCGCGTCCGTTGTATCAAAATTTGATAAAAATATTTTGGTGTAAATATGACAGCGGCTTTAGATGGTGAAGTCTCCGACGAGGTTAGAGTCACTTATGGTGTCCCTCAGGGTAGTGACATAGGCCCACTTCCATTCCTTCTTTATATGTATAAACAACACTGATGATGTGGTACTCAGTAAGCTACGATTATTTGCAGACGGCGCTGTTGTTTACAGGGTGATCCGTTCCAGTAAAGATAGGGATGAACTAACGAACGACCTTGCTGCTATCCAAGCGTTGTGAGAGTCGTTGCAGTTAGAATTAAATTTGAAAAATGCGTAGTAATGAATTATTGGAAAAAAATTAATTCCCAACAGTATAGCTTTATCATTCGGGTACCCAATTAGAGACTGTAAGATCTGTGAAATATCTAGGAGTTAGACTCAAAGATTGTCTAACGTGAAATAAACATATTTGCGAAATAACAGACCATGGTAATCGAAAAATAGGGTTTTGTCGAAAGATTATTAAAAAAGTGCGACTTATGCAGAATTAGCCACTTCTCCCCCGTTAGACCCCGTTTAGAATACGCTGCCAGTGTTTGGGACCCTCATGAAAAAGGCTTAATAACATAATTATAACGCGTGCTAAGAAGAGCTGCTGCACTGATAAAAAGTTCAGTTGGAAAAAAAATAATTAGTGAGATTCTGATAAAAAATATTCCGTCCATGTAGAAAATAGAATATTTCGGTAACCTTTGCAAAAACAGTTTGAAAAATGCAGTTCGATAAATACCATCAAAATTGCCGCAGCAGGTTAAAAGTACTGAGTTGAAAAGGATAATAAAACCGACTTAGCGGTCACGTATGAAAGATTTGGACTCAAAAAAACATTGTTCTGATTGAAAATCATAAAATAAGGAGTTCAACGGAAGTTCCCGCAAAAGCAATACTAAAATAGAGTAGCCAAAATACTTCTTTACGAAGGGTTGAATGTGAGCCTTCCGCGTGGTAGCAATGGACTCCAGCTACTGTTCTAATCCGCTGCCATAATAATTGTTAATACAAACGCCTTAACATATTATTATTATAATGAATCAGGCTTATATTTGTACTTGATATGAATATCTAGTGCAGATGCGCAAGAGCGATTTTTCTGCTGGCTATTTACATTGGCCGCGGCAGGTTAAAAGTACTAAGTTGGAAAGGATGATAAAACCGACTTAGCGTTCACCTATGAAAGAATTCCACTCAAGAAAAGATTGTTCTGATTGAAAATCATTGACTGTAACATGTGAGGGTGAGATCCTTGGCATGGATTTGGTCTAGCATGACGAATTTTATTACATGATTATTCATCATGACTTCAGTGAAAGTTACCGAACTCTGAATGTATCGAGTTTATTCAGTTATTTTTACCAAACACTGTCGTACAATTTGCCAAATTATGAAATGTCGAAATTTCGAAAAGATTCATTTAGAAAGTTTGATGAAATAAATGAAGTGCTAAATTATTTGCATCAAAGTTGATGTATATTTAACAAATTTACTCCCCTTCATACCCATTTTATAGTTTCTACCAACTCTTTTTTTGTGTCCTTAAGCAAGAAAAGTCCTTACAATAGTCTTGTTATTGTAACTGACCTCTAAGATAAACTATCTATAAATCTCTGTTAGACCTCAGTCCGAAAAATTGGCTTCACGTATTAGATAAATTCAAGAGCAATTTATTTTCCGACGAAGATAGCCATGGAGGTAGATCAGATCATATAAATAAAGTAAGAGAGATGGAGCGTTGAACAGATCAATAAGAGACCATTTCTGCTGCATTAGGACGTACTAATAGGTTAATTTACTTATAGTTTAGCCTTCCTTCTTTGAATTCCGTAATGCAGGTTTCTGAAATTCCCTATAAATGCTAACTGCATTTTTATATGACTTCATTGGGGTATTGCCTTAATGGGTAGTTGGCAAATATTGCGTTTGCATGAATATGGAAGTATAGTTTAAGCTAGTATGTATGTGGAACCTTTTTTTTGTCGGGATGGGGTGCACGTGGGATAGGCGCAGAGGCAGGTGCGTTTGACTGAATTAATATATATGCTATGCAGCACACGAAATAATCATTAAATCCTATACGAGTAGAAACATAATGATAAATTTTCTGTTATAAAATAATTTATCTCTTTGAGTGCATATATGATGCGCCCAGTCCCAGCGGACTTACCCCGCTCTTTTCAATGCAGGTCCACAGAGGGATAGGCGCATTTCTAATTTTAAAATGTAGAAAAAAAGGCAGGGTCTTATGTACAAATTTAATTGGAATGTTCATGTACAAATTGGGGTCAGAGAACCTCTTTAAACACAGCATTGGAAGTAATTACACTATCCTCTTTTAAACGCACATGATGACTCATACTTACGTATCAACAGGAGACTTGAATGTGGAATCAGCCGCATTTTGATAAAGTTATTTAAAGAATGCGAGATATTGTTGCAAATGAACAAATGCATCACTTTGTGCGCCATTAACGTCAGGAATATTTACCAGTTTTTTTTATTGTTTAAAAACCAATATTAGGAAACAATAGCAATATTTAGGAAGTAAGATATGCCGTCGCATGTTCTGTGATACATTCTGTGCATTTTGGTACCTCATTTGTAGAGTTTGGTTGCGTATAAGTTGAGAAAAAGGTATCTATACAGTAGAAATAATATAGAAGATATATATTCCCTCACAAGTGGAGTACTTGCGGAGCGTGGCCAAAAAGTACGGTGGAAGTAAAGGATGCTGCATTTCCTGGAGAAGTAGAAGTGGTGCCACAAACTTTATCCTCTTTTGAAAATGACTCTGCGTGTAACTCTGACGCAAATAAAAGTGAAAATATGGATATTTTATCGTAAATATCCCCGTCTTTTATTTCAATTCGAATGCACTTGTTTATAATTTTTAAGAGGACGAACTGACATGTAGAATAACCAGGACATGACAGGTTGACCAAAGCGAGGTCTATGCTTAAAAAAAGACACTTCTTCTCTCTTCATCCTAGCGTTTGTCCCGCACTATTGCAGAGTCCGCAGTTCTGCGAAGTCCTCTCCGTGCCAACGGAATTTTAATGTCAATCCTGAAAGAAACAGAGAGTCCCGAATTTCCTCCCTTCAGGGCTCAAGAAAGCAGCTAGAAGAGGAAATATATGGATTATGAAGAGCTGTTCTTTTTTTTATAGTTAACTTCTGGAGGCTAAAAACTTGTAATAATTAAAGGATTTTACGATGGTATGTCTACAAATTAAAGCAGCTGGGATGATTTCCGTGATTACTGTTAACTGAAAGCTGTAAATATTTCGTCTTGTAAATCTTTCATTTCAATGAAATGATTCGTTTTGAGACAAAAAAATTGTCTATAGTCTCTGTTGATAATGCCAGTACATGACAATGGCAGCACATTCATGGAATCAGCCAGAAAGAAATTAGCGTTTTGTTTCGTGCTACTTCAAGAAACAGATGAGTTAAACTGCTTCTTCATGAATTACTCACGCAACATTCACGAGGCTCACAAGTCACGCGTTCCCAGCCAATAGAAATACTTTTCGCGCCGTGGGCGTGGCCGAAGCTCCTATCAGACTTAAGAAGCTACTTATTATCTCGGGTAAAAATCGAATTTGAGCTCTGAAAATTGGCTTTTTTGTGTTTTGCATTCATATCTTTTTGGATTTAAGTATCGAAAACAAATTTTTCATTGTGAGTGTTCCCTCCTATTATGTGAATTTCGTTACTTTTCATCTCAATTGCAAATATCGAGAATAAATGCGATACTATTGTGCACACACAAGTAGAGAGAGGGGGGGGGGGGGGGGGGCGGGGACAACTCGATCGAGTGCGGCTATCGATGTCCCTTCCTCTGGCGCCACCGTCGCCTCAACTTCCTGCCTTCATCCATTCCGGCGTATCCTCCCTCTCCTTCAAAAGGGAACTCGCTCTGCCCGATAAGGACGCCTCGACCCCTGAAAAGGAAGCGTTCTCCGTCTCAAATAGAGTTTCGCTGCAAAAGTGAAACTGATCATTGGATATTTAAGTGTTTCGCTAGTCAAGGTAGTCTCGCATGGCTCATTCGGCATATCCTCCCTGCAATGCACTATAAGACATACTCCCTTTCATCCTGCATCCTCTTCTTTTCCTTCATCTCCCTCGTTTACCCAACATTCTTCCCTCAACACTACTGTTCAACATCCCCTAATTACACCCTCCCCACCATCTCTCTTCTCTCCTCCTCCTTCCCAAGTGTCCACGTTTCCGCGCCGTAGAGAGCTCTTCACTAACCTTTTCTTTAAACTCTTACATAACGATCCTCTCAGAAGCTCCTTCCCGTTCATAAACGCCTCCTTTGCTAATGTAATTCTCTCTCTCTGCCTCCTTAAACCTCTCTAATTTAAAATATCATTCCTCCCACTTTTACTCCAGCTTCTAACTCATCCCACGCTTCCCTTACCATCTCTTCAGCGTATACGTTAAAGAGCAGCGGCGATAGAGGACAGCCTTGCCTCACACCTCGGCCAATGCTTGCCCACCCAGATTCTCCGTCCGCTATCCTCACTTGCGCAGTCTGGGCCATACACTGATTACGAATCAGTCGCTATCCCTCCAATCTACACCTATTCTCTTGAGAATATCCATTGACTTTACCCAGTTCACTCTATCAAAAGCTTTTTCAAAATCCAATCCAATCTTCTCATATTCTAGGTTCCTCTCGACGAGGGACCTCATTACTGCTATTGCATCACGAGTTGACTTCCCTTTTCTGAAACCAAACTGATCTTCGCCCAAATTCTCGTTTGCCCTCGCCTCCATTCGTCTGTTCAATATCCTCAGTACCACTTTCGCCGCATGCGATATTAGGCTGATAGTCCTATAATATCCGCATTCCACAGCTCTCTTCTTTTTCGGTAGCGGAATTAAAACCATCTTCACGAAATCCTCCGACCAATATCCCTCATAGATCCTGCGTACTAGTTCGAAAAACCTTTTCTGACTATCCCTACCCTAGATTCTTCAGAAGCTCACACGGGATATTGTCCACTCCTACTGCTGTCTTAGCCTTCATATCACGAAGGGCTCTCTCGATTTCCGCGTGCGAGGTCCTCCTCCACTGCAATTTCCTCCTCCAAATTCAGTCTTTCCGGCTGTCACACTGTAGATCCTCCTCGTAACACCTTCGTCCACTCAGACGTGGGGACCTCCCGATGGACACTAACAAGTTTGATTTAACCCTGAGGCCACTCTCCTCGTCAACCTCATCAAGCTGTTTAAGCGTCCTTCATTGCATTAATATTTGATGGGTCGCACTTTTTGGCGTATAATAAAGTCTTTTATCGTTACTTAAACGTATTACTATAACGCAATACCTTTCACACGTATCATGTTGAGTAAGCATTACCCAAAACGTAAACGCCTTCGATCAATTATGAACATTTAAAGGAGTGCTATTTATGCTTAGGTCATTCATGGCGATGTTTCAATTGGTATTTGTTTAATAAATATCTAATCGTTGATGGATAATTATTATCTTTCTCAATCATTACGGCACCAATGAAGTTAACCATCAATAGGCTCTCCCTGGTTGTCTAATATCTGCAGTGCGGCTATCGCATTTCTTTTGTCATTATCATAGCCCTCATAATATAGTTAACAGATATTGGCGGCGTTGATAGTTAATCGTTGGTGCTACAGGTCGTATTACTTAGGCGGGTCGGAGTTATTACTCCTTTAGAATTGGATTATATATGTATTTATAGTAATGAAATTGGAACGCCGCGCGGGAAGTTGGCGTCTAAGTATTTTTAAATATCCATTCATGAGTTAACACTTAGGAATATTTTGGTACATACGTTTAGATCATCACAATTAAGTTTTGGCCTACTGTGAGTTGTGTTTAGTGAGCTGAGCGAGTATTTGAGATTCGGTAAAATAATGCAATTTTTTATGCATTTAAATGTGAAAATCTTGGTGAAGGGAATGAGGGTAAATTTTTACGTATCTTTGGAAAAGTCTTTTCTTCGGCATTAATCATGGATAAACGACAATTTTTGTGGGTAATTAAAGGGATTTTAAAATTCAAGGCATTAGTATTATAAGGGTACATATTAGGGTTCATGTCTAATGGAAACCTGCACAGGGGTTGTTTGGGATAAGCGCTTTTTTAAAATGAGGACGAATGACCGATTTGACTTTTTAGTCTTAGAATATATGTGGTCGTGGGCGTGAAATACGTTTGTAGAGGAAATAAAAATTCGTGTATCGGAGATTGTGGCGCCATTGGGGGAAGCGGCGCCGTCGAAGCGAGCTCATTACGGAATTAACGTCGTGCTGCTCAACGATCCGTTGCCGAAAGGCGCGCGCCAAGGAGTGACGCAAGAATGGCGGCCTCCATGCCAACTGGAGTGTTTGAGCACGTGACTTCCTTCCGGGCTGGGTGCTGGCCTCGGGTGCTCCGCACTCTCTGCTGGACGGACGGTGCGACGGCTCGTGCGATGATCGTGCTGCGGGTGTTGAAGGTTGACGGCTTGCTGGGCGAGGACGTGCTGGAGCAGATTGGCGCCACTTGTCGCATATACAGGCTCGATTCCAACTGCGCGCGCGCCACCAGAACCACGCGCGACTCGCACACCCCACGACTGCGTCGCTCTCTAGGGACATTCAAGGTACCTCCATCTAACTAGTTCACCCTCGTCATTTCCTTCGATTCCTTCTTCCTTGCTTCCCTATCTTCACTCCAGTTGGGAAATTGACTTTTTGAATTCCATTTACTTGTACGTCTTTCACCTCTCATTTGACTGCGGCGATGAGGGGCGCCCTGGTCTCTAATTTAGCGCCGGCGCCCATCTCTGTGTGTCTTCTTCGTACGAGATTCGAGAC
This sequence comes from Ischnura elegans, assembly GCF_921293095.1. NCBI lineage: Eukaryota > Metazoa > Arthropoda > Insecta > Odonata > Coenagrionidae > Ischnura > Ischnura elegans. The sequence continues at coordinate 3,258,511 of NC_060248.1, read as the reverse complement.
GTGCACTGCTGTGGTTAAGTGTGGACTGTGCCTCCTCTAGTGCCGATGTTTGTTTTGGGATAGGGCGCAGCATCGTCACTGGTGGTAGCTGGATCATGTGACGCTGGTTTTCTGAAGGCGTCTCAAGGTGTTGACGATTAAGCATTCTTCACGTTTTAGCGCCAAATATTTACAACGTTTGTTTTTCCTCCCGAGAAATTCTAGAAGGTGATGTATCTGCTTCCGTTCGCCATACGTCATAGAAAAGCATTTGTCTGCAATTCGACGTACCTATTACGAATAACCTTTGAAGAACGCGTTGTTTGCGCATTTTGGGGGCAAGTTGAATCGTGGGTGGAGGCGGCCGTGATTGGCTGAGGCGAGCGACAATGTTGTGCCGTTGTCGAGGGGAGAGCAATGTCAGGGGGGAGAGTTGCCAGGGGTCTGCAGGGGCACTCGGATTGGAGGATCTTGTCAATATCCTGGATAACTGTGATCTCTTCGTCGGTAGTAGGTAAATCTCAGGAGGTAATGTAAATAAATTGTCCTGTTCTCAATGAACAGCACCTCTTGGTGCACTGAAACACGTGCGTCAGCGTTGGATTCGACCTTACGATAGTCACGGTGTCTGACTCGTAACGCACGTCTCCTTCGTGGGAACCAGAGCTCATCGACCGATTCACTTCGCTGATCCGATCCTCAGAACGGCTCTATCCTTGTTTATATCTCTTGTTAGGTAAGAGGCCGTGTACTGCAAAGTGACCGTGCATCACCATTGCCTCCTTCTTCCGGAGCATTCGAGTTGTTGTTGTTGCCGTGCGATGTTTCCCTGCGATAAATCGATCGAGACTACGATAGCGCTGTAAGCGCGCGAGCCCTTAACGCCGCGTAACGGTGGCGATGGCCATCGATGTTGTTGATGCTGTTGTGGGCAGCGTTGCCATGGGGACGACGGGGGTCGAGAGCCCCCACCCCACCCTCCAATCGAGGGCTCCCCTCCCCTCCGCCCTTCCCTCACTCTGTCAAGAGGGGGCGCTAAGGTCAAACATCAGGCCATTCAATTGAAGATTATCCTTTACTTCCCAATTGGTTTAAAGTACATTTAACGCCCTCAACCTACACCAATGAAATTATACTCGCTGAGCTGTTATCTTTGCGACTTTGATGTCTTAGCTTTTGGGAGCCCACCCATTTTTCCAGCGCGAAGTTTGGTGGGGTATCGGGATAAGGACAGTTATGATTTGGCTTTGCTGGAGAGGATTGATTGATCTGGTGGACTGAACGCGAAGGCACAGGGACGGGAGCGCACGGGGACGATTTTGCATCGTAGGCTGTTTGAAATGACGGGTGCGTGGTTTGAAGAGGGGCTTGTGTGTGGTGAGCTGGTTGAGGTGTGAGTGTGTGTGTGTGTCGTTTGAAGGGTTGTTGGGGAAATGCACGCCTGCAATTGGAGGCGAAGGGGGTGGGGGGGAGCGAAGCACGTCATCTCGTTGGCGATGAGGCTGTTGTGGGGTGGAAAGGGTTGTGTTGAGGTGGTGGTGGTGTCATGTATGACGTCATCCAAGTGCATGGCCTCTCATTGGTCCGTGTCATTGACATTGGGTGTCAGTGACATCCCAGTGCCGCCTCTTAATCGTCCTTCTCTTCTTCGAATCATCCACTTCATTTCCTCCCAGCATCTGGCGATTAATAAAATAATACAGGCATCACTTATTTGCCAAAAACATATTTAATTTTACCGCTAACTGTATCAAAAGCAGTTCCTCAAATACGTTTTCTTGCACTTCCTATGAGTAATACATAAGTTTAATATTCTAGCTAGATTCTTGATTCTTTTAATATTAACATATAGGTATAGTATTCTCCCTTTCTCCTAATGTACTCCAATTTTAAGTGTAAGTGCATGTTGAAGATCAATACCAGAGTGCATTGGTTAATGTAAAACATTTTCGATTGACTGTTGCCATGCATCGTTAACTTATACCACCGCTCATCTTGCCACTCAAAATTAACAGTGCTGAAATTCTCGTTCAACATAAATGACAAGCACTAAAGGAAAGAGCACAAAAGCTGGAAAGAAACCGCTACAAAAGAAAGAAACGCAGCAAAGCTGTGTGTTACTTATTTTAAGAAAATCGTGACTTTCCATTAATAGTTGTTTCCCATGCTTCACGGGCTAAAAAGAACCAACTAGCATAGAAAACGCCAGACAGTGAGCTGGTTTTTGATCAGATCCCATGTACTGTATACGCTATAATATTGATATGCACGGTTGGTTCTTCCTGTTGAGCTCCCGCTTTGCGTTGAGTCTTTTCACTCCGGACAGAATATAGTCCAATGATCTTTTACTTTCATATAATTTAGCTCAAAAGTTAATTGAACCAAAGTAAATATAATCGTATACGAATACGTTTTACAAACCTTTTGATCGTTTTTGATTTATCCTTTCAACTGATTCTCGAAACATCTGCTGTGTGAGTGACTGCTTTCGCTTCTACTCTTCGCGACGCATGATGTTACTTCCGTTTTCTTTATTCTCAATCACCATCCGGTGTTTTCCTATGAATTCGATGAATATTCGCTTTTCCTCTTCACTAAGGGATGATGTTTGGCTTCTACCTGTCATTTTGAAAGATTATGCTGCGACTAACGAACAATACATTAGTTTATGGAATCCCTTTTCATCTACTTCAATCGACGGCATCTACAACAAACATACAGACATCGCTAACTAAGAACGAAAAACAAATCTCAGTAAATGGTTACCACGTGTAATACCCGCAAGCCATTTTTTCGGAAGTTTCCCAACGGAGTGGAGGGCTGATCGGGACTTCCAGATTGGAAAGTGATTACTTTGAAAGTGGTATTTGCACGATGGAACATTCGCCGCGAAGTTGTCAACGGCCACTGCTGTTGACCGTTCCGAAATCACAGCTTTGTTTACAGTGGCAGTACTGTTTTCCGTTCCGTTTCGCAGCAGCAGTAGCAGTACTGCTTTTGTGAATTTCGGAACGCACCCTATAATAACGGCCCTAACTAAAACTCTTTGGACCCCTGCACCGAGTAAACCACTCTGTGCTGCAGGCTTCGTTGACATTCGCTTTAAGTGGCCTTTAGCAGTGATCGTAAAGCTTAAGCCTGAATCATACGATCATTTTTCCCGTCGCGAAAAGCGATCGCTCTAGTGATCATTTTTGTCTGAATCACACGGTCACTCCCGCCATCGCTTTTCTCATCATTTCCAATATCACAGCTCGTTGTCATAGGACCCACGTCACGCAAATATATAGCGTGTTTGTTTATTTATGGCATTCCTACAATTGTCAAACGCTGCGTTGCAATCACACCATACGGTTATGCGTTCCGATAGTCAGATATGGGATTTTAGGGACGGTTTTAGCGACGGAAAAAGCGACCGGACGAGTGATGAAAATTAGCGATGGGAATCCTAATCGCGATCGCGAAAAACAATTGCCGGCGACGATCATTTTGCGCAGTAATCGCGATAGTGATCGCTTTCGCGACGAAAAAAATGATCATGTGATTCAGGCTTTATCATCATTATGGACTACATTTGACGATAGCGAATGATGACAATGCAAAAGACATTCTTAAATTACGATGTTGTTGTTAATGCTGTCGAGGGCAAATATATTGCATGCAAACAGGGGCTACGAAATCAGAGTACTTATTTAATCCTATCTCATCGATTTGGAAAAAAAATCAAAATTTCAATAGCTTTTATAATTAATGCAACCGTATAAAACGCCTTTTTCGACGGAATGAACTCTCTTGAGATGAGAAGAAGTTCCGCGGCCCACTCCAATCCTCCAATGACTTTGCCTAACCTTTCCCCCTCCCTCTCGCAATTGGTCGCTGATGGTTTGCTGCTGCGTCTGTCTAATTGTTTTCTTTCCTTTGTCATTTCAGGTGAGTTTCTTTGGACGCCGTGTTTCTCCTCTCGTCAGTCAGTCACTCTTCCTTCTGCCGCAAGTGGCGCTGCCTGTCCCCGGAAGGAAAGTATGCACGAATCGGGCACGAGTCCGTCCAGTCAGGAGTTTACCTTCGTTTCTTCTTTTCTTGCGGATCGCATCCTAATTGCTTGTCAGCTATGTTCGAAGCGCGGCGATAATTCCAGGGGGAAATCATGTCAATTCAGTTCACTGGAATCGCCTAGCTTAGCGTTGAATATTAACGAAGATGGTAGATTATACATGAAATTTCGGATATATATGTCGGTTTACATTGGTAATCATAACTTATTTCATGCATTCCTCAGGGCGCGGTCCTTTCCCTGACTCTTTTTAACCTCTTCTTAGATGACAGCCCCCATCACCTTCCTGCCATGTGTATTTATATGCAGATGGCGCCACTATCCTTGCCAAGAGTTCAAAGCCTTAATTTTCCTGCCGGACTATCTGGATGGCTGCGCCGCCTGGGCCAAAATCTTTAAACTGAATGCAAATGCTTCTGAATGCTCGCACGCAATCCTCACCAGAATACCAAAAGCCGCAGACGGTCCTCCATTGTTTTTGGGAAAACTGAAATTCCCAAAGAGTATATATATAACAGAAGGGCGCCGCCTAAGTTCGCACACCTCTATAGCCATTCGAGAGGCCTCTTCATAGGCCGTAGGCTTCTTACCTGCGTTCTCGGATCTAAAAATATTTCATCACTTCTCTTAAAGTTGGTAATATCGATTTGTTTAATGCCGGCGAGACGCCGAATAAGGGGCAAGTCGTCTCGCTACGCATTCTTTTTTAGTTTCTACCATCTTCCGATTTATATTATTTAAGATGAACGCCATCCTAGCAGCACACGCGGGATGAATTTTGCTGTATTCGAGGCGTGGGAGGGGGAAAAGTGAGCGGGGAGGGGAGGGAATCGGCCTGCCGCTCTTGTGTCCGCGACGCTGCGTGGGCGTTGGAATATTTTCTTCGCGGACGCGGACTCAAATTAGGCATTTTGTTGCTAAACGGTGGCAGACACGTCAAAATACGCGACATTTATTGCCTCTAAGTGCAGTAACTTGGCAAAATCTATAGGGAAAGACCATAAAATATTAGTTTTTTAGAATTTTCACCCTCCCCCCTAAATTGTATTTGAGCGAGGGTCAGGGGTTCACCTACAGGTCTCAAAATTTTAGGCATTATTTTTGATCAGGCCCACAACTTTTTTCATTGGGCCAGATGGATTTGAAAAATATTGGTTTTTCCGATCCGCCCTGCTGGGCAGCCTGAGTCTGTCATCTCGTATTTTCCCGTAAATTATCGTCATTAATTGGCGATGAGTGAGGATATTTTCACGTCCTTTATTAGCAAGGTTGAGGGCAGAATAAAACGCCAGGATACGAACGTGAGGCTGTTTATTCCCGCGAGGAAAATTTTATTAATAACTGATGGACATTGCAGTTGAGATGATGCTATGAGTAGTGCAGTAAACGTGCATTGAAATTGCATTTTTTCTCTCCTTATTGAGCGGTTACTAAAATAAAGTCCTTATCCAATAAACATAGTGATCGAAACGGGCAGCTGTAGTGTTTCACAGGTTGTAGTCATTTCTCCAGCTGCTCGTTCGCGCGGAATCGCATGCCCTCCACAAAGCTAACCCGTACAATTCAGCCTCGATGCCTTATGTAAATCTTTTATGCTTTCCAAAACTCCTCCTCTTGTATTGCGATTCTAATACATCCTTACCTTCACATTGAGCATGAGTTACTCATTATTACGGATTTCCTAGGTTGAGAGTTTTCATCGCATCTCGAAACCAATTTTTGCTCGTTTTTAATTTTAGGAAAGTTTGGCCGTGGGAGACGTTGCGCGTCCGTTGTATCAAAATGCCATACAAATATTTTGATGCAGGTTTGAGTGTGGGACACCGGCTTTAAACAGGGTGAATCATTCCCGAAAGTACTATTATTGCCACAATGGCTATTTTACTGGTGAGGTGCTTACTCACCAAAGGATTAATTTTAGATTTAAGGAAGTAGAACATCATCTGAAATAATACGAAATGTTACAAATAACATGAAAACAGTGCAATGGATATAATACGAGGGATTTGAGGATGAGTCCGGTCAATTTTAGGTGATTACAAATCAGAAATATTATCATACCAAAAAATGAGATAAGAAACCTGATGCTAGCATGCAGTATGTGTACTTTTCATGAGAGTTGCAAGACTGATAACAGCTGCATTAAAATAAATCACTGAAGGGGGTATTAAACGTGAAAACATTTCTCTTGTACACTCATTTCAAATGCTGCATTTCCAGAATGATAAAGAATCTATTGAAACTAAGATTGTATATACGATCAATACCAAGTAAGCAAATCAAAAATAAATTTTAAGTACCCATGATGTAACATTTCTATTGGAATAGATTGGAATTAATAAGAGAGACTGATGAATATGAGTGAATAGGGGCCGCCACACATCTTGCATTAATATTCTCAAATTTACTTGCTTCCTACACCGTCAATGAAATTGATCACTGGAGTAGTTGAACCTGTAATTTTAAATATCTATAAACTGTGGAGCTTTATTACATCAAAAAAGGAATCATAGGACAATTCCAACGAACAACAGTTTACAAATCCATAGCCAAGCAATAGAAAGCATAGGAACACATGATAGAAAAAGGACGAGGACTTTGGGAGATGGAAACCAATGGATATGTTTGTATGTTTGCGCTTAAGGCGTCCGTCGCGTGAATGAATGAAGTAGTGGTCAAGTGGTTGCGGTGATCGACACCTATGCGGAGTTCCCAGGGTCGATTCTCTACTGTGGCATTTTGTTTTCATGATTTGTTTCTACTTTTGATTTTAATAAAGCGGGCTGTTCATCATTATTTACACGATTTTCCCTGAAAATTTTATTTCATGCGTGGAAATCTTTTGATGCAATTCATCAGCGTCAGAAAATTTCCCATTTTTTCACACGGAAGCCTAGTTTCAATTGCGTCATTTCCGTGTCGCAAAACTTTTCAGTGAATTCAAATTGGGCGGCTAAGTACATTTGGCAACGTTAAGTTTGCTCCCACTAAGCGCGTGTCCCCATTAACGAAGTCCTGTGAGAGTATCCACCCGCAAGCATCAAGTGAACTGCAGATCATGCAGCCTCGAAAGGGCGACGTCACCTGCGCGCCGTCGACGGTCACTCACCGAACTTGCCAGCAATGCCAGTATTTGGTTAAATCTTGGACGTCATCCGAATTATGTACGAATACGCCGCTGATGAGGACTAAGAGACCCTCCAAAGGCAATTCCGAAAGATCCAATGATTGTATTAACCAATCGGAAGGTGTAGATAGAGCAGACATCGTATCCGGTGTGTCCTCCATCGGCGCTATCTTTATACTAACAATGAGGAGACAACGCAATGGCCTATATTCCTTATGGCAATGAACTTGACCTCAATTGCGTTAGAGTACTGCGTAATTACCACATGGTTATCATTCAATGGCGCACTTCCATTCAATGACATTAATGCAACAATAAGCATATGGGCGCTCGGCTCAAATTCGGAAATGCAGAATTAGTCGCTCGTAGAGTGTGAGGAAGGCGACAGTATTCATCGTCCAAGGAAGAAGAGAGCGTAGAAGAGGATGGGCGCGATTCGCCCCGTGGACCGTGCATTGATGGGAGGCTGCAGCGGCAGCGCCACTGACCGAGGCGACGGCGATGAGAGGAACTTCCGAGGGGGGCGGGGATTAACGGTACCTGGCAACGGGCGAGAAGAGAGAGAGAGAGAGATGGAAGGACGCATTCCATCCGGATGTAGATGAGTGAATGGTGTCGCACGGAAGTCGAACCCCCACACATTGCAAACGACGGCAGAATCACTCATTGCGTGGATTTGCTGTTGGACGTTCAGTTGTTGGAAGTGAATGCGAGTCAACCCGTGGCTGCTGGTCTCCTCAAAATACGTCCGCTGGAATTTCCTTGATCGCGTTCGCCCCCTTTCATAGCAAACCACTCGTGTGGAACTCGTTCGGTTGAAGTTGATGTCTTCAATTTGGGTCCCTCCGTGAGGAGACCCCGCTACGCATTGCCCGCTAACAAAGACAACAATAATATCGAGAGCACTTCACGTCGTCTCATTCATGTCGATATGGCAGCCCGCAAACAATTTTAACTCAACCCTCTTTGACAAAATGTCATCCGAATCATCTTCATTCACTGCCTCGTGTGAAATGGAATAACTTGTAGCATTCCATCGCTGTCGCTTCGAGTGGCTTTCCCATGTTCACTGGTGCCGGTGGGGCTACGATCATCCGTGAAGAGAGATTTGCAGTGAAAGAAATGCTTCACTAAATTGGTGTGAGCTGCCATGATGCATTCAATTGCAATGGATTACGTATTCTACGAATTCAAAAGGATACTATACTGGATGTTGTGGGTATTCACAGTCGATGCTTGTAGTGTCTCATAAGTGGTCTCGTCCGTTCTATTCTCTCTCATGAATAATCCTCACTTTATGCTTTCCTTCGAATCCTAAGTCGAGTCTCTCTTACATTTTTCAGGGTCGACCAATAAAAAAATGGGTGATTTTTCCCTTCATCTTAATTACCTACCTGAAAAGTTTCAATCGCATATTGCCTCTTATATCATATTATGACAACTTTTGGCGAAGTCATTATTTTTTGTCCACTGGGAATGACGTGCGCGGAAAATTTTTAATTGGGAATTAAATTATTTCGTATTACTTCGCTACACTTATACTCTTACTTATATTGTTGTTTATCGCATGTTTAAACTATTTAATGCTTGTTTGGGTGTGGCTATCAAATGAAATATACGCTTTTTGTGAGCAAATAAACATACACATCGATTTTTATACAAAACTGTGAACATTGCTAAATACGGATCTAGTGTTTTTATCCACGCCCTTTGTCCTAACTGCATGCATAATAAATATATTCGGGAATTGGCAGGTCAAGCTGATCGTAAAATGACTCTTGTTAAAATAATATTAGGAAAGTGCGACGACAAAGTGAGAGAAATTACCTACTTCTGCCGCCAATAAGTTATTTTTTCCCGATCAACTAAACATTGCTTGTTCCGACAGGTGTTGTGAAGAAGATCTCGCAAAGCGTCCGATATTACGCCGAAGAAGACGCGGGTGCATTCAGTTCAGAGGAGTGACCGCTAGTCTCCGATGCGCATTTGAGCCGGCCGCTACGCGAACCTCCCTGACTGCGCGAACGATTCGGTAGGGCACCCAAGTTTTGGCTTTTATACCTCATAGCAACACGTCCCTAGCACAAAGGATTAATTCAGTAGCAACGAGTGTTGGGGCAAGAATCGACCTCAAAGAATGTTCCGAAAAATGACTCCGCCCTCGTAGCGAATGCGTTTAGGGCCGTGGCTACTACTGTTGCGGAGTCCCAAACCCTCGACTGCTGCGAAGGAGGTGGTATGGCGGCATATTTGGAATCAAATGCACACGTGCTGCGATAATCTCAACTAAGATCGAGTATTTTAATTCGTTATCGGAGCGATCTTTTCAAGATGGCCGCCGTGCGCAACAATTTGCGAAACTCCTTTTCCGGCAATCCTCCTTCGTTGTGTCGTAAATTCATTTGCGGGAAATGTCTTGATTTTTGTTAACGACAAGTGGTTAATACGTGAGTTAAAAGTGAAAGTCATATCGCTAAGTTTGATTTTTTTGCCGATTGGAATTTTTATATCATTTAGGAGCCGCTAAACGACAGCACCTACCTTACAAGAAGACCAGATACCAATTGAAAGAGGCTAAATAGTTCAGGCCAGAGAAATACGCACGGAATATTTTTCCCCAGAATCAAATACGAAAGCCTGAGCTCTACTAAGGCTCGGGTCCGTGGCAGATAATGTACATCCCGAGGAATATTTGGGCTTGGGCTTCAAAGTTTTAATGGTACCATTTTATGAAGGCATGGTGCATATACAGTGTTGGGCCTAAAGCTCAACTTGGTAGCCAGCATATATGGTCTTCACAACTTCAGGAGCCCGACATGTGTTACACTATGCAAACTTTTGTTCTTGAAGAAAGCATCGATAGCTGTCATACCAAAGGAACAAGTACCCTAATGGAGAAAAGTGTGCAAACTAGTTCCTATTCCTGTATTAACGAGGTGGGCAAGCTGGGATACGTTAGCGGGATACATTATAGAATATTGTAAGGACTTAAGAATTTTGGTCGACTTCGGATGAAGAGATTAGTTGTATTCTATAAAGTTGCCTGCATAAGTAGACTGTTCATTATTTTCTATGCTAGGAAGTTGCCGAGTTAAGTTTGTAGTTTTCAATATTTTGCATTACCTTGTGCTCAGTATTTCCCCCTTCGATGCGAGTTGCCTTGTAGTATTTGTTTCGATAAAAATTCATTCTTGTTTTTGGAAAAGGATATTTTGTCTCTGTACCGAAAAGACCATTTGGCGAGTATAGCAATGAGTAAGTCTCAAGTGTCTTCCGATTGGGTGATGGTCTTTTGAACTTCTTTATGTGCTTCCCGTATATGTTTTTTATGTAACTGATTGTGTATCGCTATGATGAAAGCCATTATCACGATTGCATTTTTTGTTAGTACCCGTGAATAACGCGTCAGTATCATTCACCAGGAAAAATTGAAATCGTTTAAACAAATATAGGTTCATTCCGAAGATATGATGTTGTTCATTTGCATGTATAATTCAATTTCCAATACATTTTATCGATGCCTTATCGATACCTGCACTGCATAAACGCTCAACAATCGCCCACCGAATCAAATCCGCTCATCTAAATAGCCCTCATTGCACTACAGATTCGATTCGGTGGGCGATTGTCGAGTGTTTTTGCAGTGGAGATATCGTTATGTTTTCTCGTTTTACAACATTCTTGTGGGTTTCTCTCTGGCTAAGGTTTTCCATCTCTCTTCAGAGCGTTTGGACGATCGCCTCGCTGATCGTGTTCAGGTGTCAATGTGATTGCACTCGACTCGGTTAAGATTCAGGAATCGAACAAATGCGTGATCGGAGAAGGTGATAATCGAGTCGATCGGTGAAACGTTGGAAGTAGAGGTGGGAAACCTCACCCGCTGGAAAACCCGATAGCTCTTCGCCCTTAATGACGGAAGGTGTGAAGTGGCAGGGTTGTAATGAAAACTATTTTCCAAGCTTTCTTCCGTAACAACCAATTTTTAATTTTTCAAAATATGGCGTATTTTGAAAAATTAAAATCCTCGATATTTTCAATGGGTAAAAAAATCAAGAGATTGCGAAAGGAATATTCTGTGCCCTTCTAAATCCTAATTACTTATAGACCGATTCGATAACCTCATGAATTCTTTTTGAGGTACAAAGTGTCAAGTACTCAGAGCCGTCCTGATGTCACGTGATTGGCACAAATCTCAGATGTGCGACTTACAAAACTGTATAAGTTGGTAGTTAAAGCATATTTAGGAGAGATATACTTTTACATCGTGATTAGAAAGTGATGGTTCGCCGTAAATAATTCCGAAAAGGAGAATAAAATCGTCGTAAAATGGTGTCCAGAGGAATGGAGATGCAATATGAAACTTGACTCATTTGCCCTCATTATGCTGGAAGTGCGGGGACTGTAGATTCGTTTTTTTCTTATGTTAATGAACGAAAGAATACTGCCTGGGGCAGGGAAAATGTTTCCTCTTCCACTTTAATCACTTTGAAAGTTTTTTCGAGGTCAGTTTTGTATGATTTTCCATTTTCCCCAAACGCATCGGCCCGATCAATGTACGCTCCTGTGAAAATGCCGAACCTCCTCGCTATGGCCGACTCTATCGCTTCTTCCGCTCAGTGTTTTGCAGTTGTTTTAATGTTTGGAGGGAGCCATCGGCGGCCTCTAGGTATCCCGACAGGAGGACCAGCCTTGACTCCTCATTAGTTGTGAGCATCGATTGAATCCACAAGATGAGGCTCGTTGCAATTAAACGCCAATCCCCTCCTCCGATGGAATGAATGACAATCCTCCGTCAGCGCGTCCGATATTGTGGGGCGATGAGTCAAATGTGGTTCAGTCCAGACAATTGAATCTCGGCAAAGCGTGCGCAGCTAGTGACCTCAACTGACTGAGCGGCGCAACTGATCCCTTCGCTTGCTGCAAGCGCATCCAGCGCCACCTATCGACTCGTGGAGAACGCAGTTTGTCGCCCTGAGGTGATTGTAGTGTTGTTTGTTGTTTTCGTCGCCTGTTGGCACGGAATGAATGCATGCACGGAAGAGGTGAAGGCCAAGGTCAGCTGACCGGGGGAGGGGAGCGAGTGACGTCACACTCTGCAGAGAGTCTTCAGCTTCGTCGCTTTGAGGAGCATTTCCGCCGCGAGATTCACGAGATTGGAGAGGATTTCCTATTCGGAAACAATTGCATGTGCTTTCATACTCACCTCAATGTGTGCTTCATGTGTGTGAGTTTACAACAGTCGCCACTCGCGACGCTGACAGCAAAGGTTTACACTCGCTGAGGGGAAATTAGGTGTAATTAGGCTTTGTAAGCGAACTATCCACTCGAATAGAGGTGATCGATAGGCTTTTTCATAGCTGTTTTTGGCGAGTGTTGCAAGTAAGTATAGGGTATGAATGATCGGTCGACACTCAGCGCCGCTCTGCGGATATTTTTGCAAACCGATTGAAATGCGGCGACTCGAGTGAAGTTCCGTGTCGTGTGCGTCGGCCCCTGTCCCCCCTTCTCTTATTCCCATCCGCGGAAACGCGCAGTTGCGCTGCCCCAGGCGAAGGTGCGATGCGCAGTGAACGAAAACTGTGGCGAAAAGTGGAAACGCCCACTTGAGCGCGTGTTATTTTGGGGAAATGAAGAATTATAGCGCTCATGAAGACACAGTGTGTAAATATTTCTACTTCCTTTTCCTCATGAGTTCAGAGGAAATGAAATGTGGGATTCGAGCGAAGGAGTTCCGAGGCGAAGAATAGCAGATTGCGCATGGCCGACGACTGAGATAACTTACTCTATTTCAAAAGTCTTTTCTCTCCTTCTCGAGGGAATTCAGTTTCCCTTGCTACTTTGGTTGTCATTGACTACGCACATTGGCAGATGTTTGCACTCTGAGGGAGAAATATTTCTGTTTCGGCAATAATAATGATTATTCATTGATTTTGTATTTTTTGAAGGCTTCAAATAATTTAAAATTCGTTGCAACATCTTCAAATTCTTTTTTTACAGTAATGAGTCGTATGAAGTATAGGAATAGGGTAGGGGTCCATATTAAGAATGGCTCGTACATTTCGAAGGCATTTGCAAGTGAGGCTAACCCTAAAACCTAGCCTACGTGTAAACGTAACTGTTCAAGACGTGCGACGTGACACTTGATCGATGCAAATTCATTTGTTGATTTCGATTTGTGTTGGTTTTCAAGATTCCCTGCTCCTTGCTGTCCTCGCGATTTGATGGCGACGGAGCGCAGTGTCCAACATCCAAAAACATCGTGTGCCAGGGAGATGAGAGAGCTAGCCTAGAGTTGGTGGAGGTTGAATGAAGACCTGGTCTCGGAGTGCTCTTGAAAGTCGAAAGGAGATGCTCTTTTCCTTTCATTATTAAACACCGAACATTTTGAAAGTGGCTGTTCATGCATCGGCCTCCTTCTCAACTTCGGTCGCATTCGAATCGCTCTCGTTGCTTCGCTGCGTGCGGCCGTGGCTGCAGCGAAGCCTGCGCCATTCATGTCGTGTAAACACGCAGCACCTATTTCTCCAGACGCACGTGCGTCACAAACTCGGGGCGTGGCCGAGTGCGCTTCCACCAATCGGTGCACCCGATCACATGTTTCGGCTTCGACGGCTAAAAAAGCCCAAACAAATTTCCAAACGGTGGAAAGAGAAGCCATTTTCACTTAGCGGTGAATTCCAGATTGGTCTTCTATCGCTCTCGGGAAAAATGAATTTCCCAACTCCTTCGTTCTCGATTCTATTTTCGTGATTTTGTAATTTTCCAGAACATTTTTTGACGCAATACAACCTACTGTATTGCGTCAAAAAATGTCCTCGATACCATCTGGAAATATTCCTGAAACGCTGTAACTCATTGAAAAGGTGTGTTAAAATATTTTAATCGCTTTCAGACAGAGAAAATCATCCAAATTGAAGTAGTGGTTGGGTGAAGCTGGTTAAATTATCGTATATGCCTACTAACTTGACTTTGCTGATCTCCGCTCCAGCGCATTGAATAAACTTCACTATCTCATGAGGATCCAACAGCCATTCATATACGCGCAATAACACTCGACAAATCAGATGATAACCAAGATATCATGAGCAGAGAGAGAAAGGGTTAGCTGGGTTTCTTCAGACCTCCCTTTTCTAAATCCGTGCTCTTCTTTTGCCAACAGATTTTGGCAATCTAGAGGGCCCATTGTCGAACTCGAAATATAATTTACCAAGTTTTCGTAAAAAGTGGATGTGAGTGATATGGGCTCGTGATTACTTGGTTTCTTCCTTCCTTCCCCCCCCCCCCCCTTTAAATTTGTAGGTTTGACGTTCGCGGTTTTTCAATTATCAGGGTTAATGTGCTCCGCTAAAGATATTTCAAATACTATCTTCAGGCAGGGCGCTATTTTTGTTGTTGATTTTGAGATCGGGGTGCGATGGAAGGCACTTTCTTGTCCTCCCGCACCGTTGCTTGATGTGCTTATGCTTAAAAATACATGGTTTAGCGTGTTGACGCACGTGGGCGGTCGGGGTTCGATTCTCCCAATCACACCTCGGATGCAATTACATTTCGATCCCCACTGGCATGGAATGCCGATGAAAAAAACCGCATCGAGTGATTGAATCGCCTTCCCCCCCCCCCCTCCCCCACTCCCGTGGTCGGAGAAGAGAAAGGTCGCGATATTTGGGGCAACCCAATTTCATTCCGAGACGGTTTTTTGTGCTGAAAGTGTATCAGTCGATGTTTTCGACTAACACGTGTGCACATCGACAGCAAAGCATTGGGAAGGGATTCCGAATTGGTTGAATTCGATTTGTTAGAAAAGTAGAAACAGTTGAACTTAGAATCCAGTAGGAATCGTTAACTTTGTGTAAATCGCGGGCGGCAATTGTTGATTTGACAACGATGACAAACAATATAGCTGCAGTTTGCTTCATGCATATTTGGGATGAGGGTTAAGCCAAAACTTGATTCAATTTACTTTCAAAGAAGAGCAGGTGAAATTATTTCCTCTTCGCAACCGTTACTTATAATGTTTTTCAACCTCTGTCATCACGATGCGTCTTAACTCTCTACTAGAGACAGACATTCTATGTTGATAGCAGTGGCGAGATATCGCTTCGGAACTATAGACATTTCAATCGGCATCGAAGGGGTTACTCACCTTCGATCACGCACTGGTGGGAAAGTTATTTATATTTATTAAGTAATCAAAGTCGTTATTTATTGTACCTTTTTCATATTTCTCGGAGATTGGTCGTTTCTAAAACTTGATATTGATTGCTATGTTGTAGTTATTGAGATAATGCAGTTTTGTTGTTAAGGAGAATGCGGTTGAAATGCAAGCGTTAATGCAATCACTTTGTTGCAATCGGAGAAATAACATAATCTCAAGTCGTGTGTGAATGAATCCGAAAGCGTTGCAAAAGGGAATTGCCATCGAATGAGAATAAACTGAGAAGGCATTCGTCGAGTGTGAGTTGAGAAAATGTCCGTCAAATGCGTCACCTCTCTGTGCACGCGATTTCAACAATTCATCGGGGATGATCTCTGGTCGTCGGACTCTGTTTCTGAGTCGGATTGAAGAGAGCGATCTCGTGTGGAATCGCTTGGCTGTGACTTTCTCTCCTCCGCGTGGCGATGAGTGCGGGGCGGGCACTTCCTCCCGGCCTGACCTCGATTATTCGGAGCTTCTCTCCTCGTGGAATGCGAGACAAGTGACGATCGCATTCCGCTCGATCGGATGGACGGACTCCCCCGTCCGTCGTCGGATGGGAAGGGAAAGCGCGTTCCGCCACACCGCGTGCGCCTCGTAAGCCGACCCGAAGAGGGCGTGTGTTGCGTGGAAAACGAACGCTCTCTCGCGAGCTGAAGGGAAGGCAACGCGGCCAGCTGCCCCGCCCCCTTACGCGTGAGTTGTTGACGTCGTGAGAGTCCAATCGCTCGTTCCGGGAGAACGTGAAGTCGAGGAGGCAAGCGATGAGTCCCTTTGAAGAGTTTCGACTGCAATGAGCCTGGCGAAAAAACGGCAAACCGCTCGCCGTGAGTTCCTGACGTCATAAACTCACCTGTGCAAGGGTAAATGCCGTGAAGTACAGACGATGTGCGGGTGGAGAGGCAAAGTTCTCACGACGGATGCGCTTGAGTCTAGACATTCTGTTGGTGGAAGAGGAGAGGACGTGTCATTTGGAAACCGTTTCTGGAGTTTAAAATACAATATTTGGATTGCAATGAGGCCGAAACCGCTCTCTTATTCCTTTTAAATCGATCACATACTCCTCGGGGAGATCTTGTGAGTAATGTCGTCGTCGATAAAGTAATGAGAAAGATGCTGTGTTTCGTGGGAAGACAAATCAGCTGCGATCAAATGGTCGCATTGCGGAAACGTACCAAAGGCAGAACCCACTCGTAGCTGAGCTAAGGCATTGAGCGAAGGAAACGACAGTGACCGCGTGTAGTGAACAGGTGCGAATTTCTTGATGGCTCTGCGAGGAATGAAAGCAGAGGGGAGAGTGGGAAGGACGATTTGGAGGTGACTCGCGTGAATGAATGCGTTCACGGAATGAGAGGAAGGGGTGAAAACGTGCTCGGTTCTCAGGGGATGAGCTGGATCGGTGAATGAAGTGTTGCGAAAGAAATGCGATCCAAGGAAAGGTTGGCTGAGGAAGACGTCGAATCAGTGGAGGTGAGAGATGAAGAGTGAAGAAGACTGCAAAAATTAGAATCACGAGAAAGTGAAAAGACTGTGAAAACAATATCGGAGTCCTTTATGGCTGATCTTGCTGTTGCCGACGTATTGTGAAAATTATTGTCGAAGTAGGTGTCTTTACAACAGCAGTAAATATATCCAAGTGTATCCATTTAGGATTGGAACTGTGTATCCATCAATGCAATGGATTCTGTCTATGAAATTCTTCGATTTCAATATCTCACATGTAATTTCAGATATTGGGGCGATGTTTTAGGTTGGTTGCTTCAGAGTCCACCGTTCAGTGAGGCTAACAACACTAGGCTCGTAACCAGTCGATATGGAGAGGTATCTAATGTTCTGATTCAAATTCTATAACACGATTGGAGAAGGAATATTCTACTTTTCGCGAATCCGTAGAATTAAAACGCTCGATGTGAACTGTGGACTCAACCTGTGCTGTCAATGTGTGCATGGCACGTAGGTGCAGGATATGGGCAGAAGAGGCACTTCCTTATAAACGTCGGACGAAATGAAACGTTCATCCCTTCACAATGCTCCCGTATTTACGATGATCTTTCCTAATTGCTGCACGAGCGAATAATTCTGCCGTTCCGCACTAATTACGGAATGAGGTCTTACATTGGAGGCCATTCGCCCGCCATCAAGTTGGACTGTGCAATAAGGCGTCGCCAAATAATATCACGGTGCGATCTCAGGTCTGTGGCGTCGGAATGACGTACGAAAATAGGGAAAGTCAAAAATCGTGGAGGAGCATGAGTGGCGACACTCGTTTAGACGATAAGAGGCCGTTTACACCCATGGCTCACTACCTAGAGTCTACCTAAAGGGGCGCAGCTAGGAATTAAGGCTGGGGGGAGGGGTTTAGGTGCCACTAAATACCGGGGTGTGTGGGGGTATGGAATACCCACCAGGATAAGCGGCAGGTGCGAGATTAATAAATTGCGGTATTTTAAGGTAAATGGTTCAAAATGGTGATTTTTACGGCATTCAAAGGGATATTTTATTAATCCTTACACTATTCTATTATCTAGTAATATCAATCCAATTGAGTAAAATGGATTAACCTTAAACATTTCTCTGAGCTCTGTGGGGGGTGGGTTATCCCCCAAATCCCCCCCCCCCCCCTCGCTGCTGCGCCACTGTCTCTACCTATGGTGTTTAGAGCGACTGCTCTTGCCTTTGTGTCGAGACTGGGGCCGTGTCCGCGGGCGGCGCTGGCGTCGCGGCGTCGGCAGCACCAGTGCATGACGGGAGAGGGGCGTGACGATAGAGACTCCCATTTGATTGCGTGTGCGCGCGTTAATTGGCTCCGATTGTTGCGCAACACGGAGCTCACTCGGTTGCATTGTTTCCGAGAGCGAGCGTGGCGCCGCCGTGCGAATGGGTGGCGGCATTCGGAAGTAGCGCAGAATCAACATAAACACCACGAACGGAGGAGAGAGTGAATTGCACGTGGATTCGCTGGGGTGGAGATCGAGGACAGTACCCACAGGTGGCGTTACCATCCGAGCCCCGAATTGCTAGGCCTTTGTTACTTAGTTCCTCTCATGAAGAGAGTTCATAGCTGTTGTCTTCAGGTGAAGGTGCCACCAATCCGAGAGCATTACGCTGCTTGTTGGATTTTCTAGGTAATCGATTGTGGATTTGAAGTGAAGACCGTCTAATTAATACGTAGTTATATGTTTCGTAATACTGGTCACATCCATATTAACTGTAATATGTTCGTGATGAATACAAGAATGGCAGTTAACTCCAGTTTTTTAAATTATATTTGCCTACTTCCCTCTATATTTCTATGATGTGTGCTAGTACATTTGTTTATGGATTTACCTATATTATTGAAATAGGTTGTGGATTGTGTAAGTGTGTGTGTGTTGGCAGCGGAACCGATTCGCGATCTCCCATGCGAGTTGTGTGCAGACTTTTTTGTTATGAATTCGTATTCGTGGAACCAATGAAATGGTGCAACTCTGTCTCATTATCATGAAATAGAAGTTGCTCTTAACAGTAACTGCATTTCTCGTGTTTCTTTAACTGACCAATGCTTTTCAAAGATAACTGCCTAAAAGTTATTTTTCATAATTAAATAAAGTGATTTTTCTTGTGCTCTCTCAATTGGCAATAGCTTTCCAAAGCCCGCTACTTACACGAAAAGAATGCAGAGCAACCGATTAATCTCATAGGAGTTCAGTGTTTTTGTCTGTGATTAAGGCTCTCCAGCTAAGTATTCGTGTTAAATTCTCTGCATTTTCTGCTGGAAGAGAATCGGACCACCGCGGGACGGATAGGACTACCTCCTCCGTGCTCCGTTTTTCTAAACTTTTTAATGCATCATTGCCAAATTCAACAGCACGGCTCGTAAGCTTACGATCGTTTTCCTCCAATATTAAAAGTTACGTATACGTCTCGATTTTCCGCCGACGTATAGCAATAATTCGTTATAACAAATTCCATGGGGGTCGTAGCATCAATTTCAGGTGTACTATTCGAACGAGCGGCAACGTTATCATCCATTTTTCTGATAACTGAAAAATGCGAAGTGAAACGCTTGAACTTCATCATCCCGTTGTCGCATTTTTAATATTCCAAGTCGTGGCACAATAGCAATAGGAAAACTTACCAAGAATAACAGCACATACACAAGTGACGATGAGTGACGAAATTCTATCTCCCTCAAAACAATGTTTAGAGCATGCGCTCAATGTATCTCCCGACGGAAGTTTAGGCACCTATGACGTCACGCTATGCTTCGGCAGAGCTCGGGTGTCTTCGCGCAGTGGTCGGCTCAGAGAAATTATCCTCGATTTTTAAGTCAATTAAAAAAAATGATGAATGGAGAAACTTTAGGTACGTTTGCGAGCTAATATATCTGCTTTACCTGTTGAAAACAGATTTGATAGCAATCGGCGACCATTGCAAGTTCCCCGTTGTATTCTTCCTTGTTATATGCTGTAGAATTTTTTCGTGTCAGCGGAAAGAGTGAAGTCTCAAAAAGCCTATTCATTATTTGGAGGAGGTTCAGTTTCGTAGGGCATTCATTTCTCAGAGGGCGCTAATTTTTTTTGGAGGCCATTCGTTTCCTTTCTCTTCACTGAAAAAACACTTTGGATATGAGAATCGTAGGTTTGGGTGTCACACCCAAAGCTGAGGTGAAGGAAAGGACTTGTCCATACATTTGGTTGTGTCACCCAAAGGGAATGGGTGATGAGGAGTTGGATGTTCCAACTACTCCTTTGGTTGCTACATCCAAAGAAGATGGACGAGTACTTTGGGTGTGAGAACCAAAGCGTTGGGTAGCTCATCAGAACAACGTTTGGATGCCGAATGAAAACTTTAGATCACCTGCCCAAAAGATGGCGCCCCTACCCCATCCTCCCTCCTGTTCAATTCCACTACACCTTAGTATTGTTCTTTTTCAACACATTTTGAAATAGGCCACTAAGACAGTGCAACTAAAAAATGAGAAAACCTAGCTCTGTGATTATCATAATATCTATTATCACATAATTCAACACATTGTAACATGCGCGGGTGGAAAAATAAATATCCATATTTGTAGAACACTAGAAAGAACATTTATTTCCAATATATAAACACACAGTTACATAAAATTCACTCCAAACACAATTTTTGGTTAGTGGTAGTTTTCTGGGGCCAAAAATTAGCCAGGTATAGTGGACCGAAGCAACGCTCGAGAGCAACCCTTTTCTGACCCTTTTCTCGGGCTCCCAGGGATAAGCCGTGTCTTCGAGGGACGGTCATCACAGCATGAGGTTACCCTTGCCGATATGACCTGTCGTAGTACATTTTTTACTTTACTAATGACAATACTTAGGGGTAAATAAATACAGTTATCATACTCATTGCCGTTGAGCAATTAAATGCGTCTTTTGATCGAGGTTCTACGATGAGAAATAAGGATTTTACGAAAAGTGATCAAATTTACGCCGAATGCCTCCACTGAATTGGCAACGCCGAAATTTTGTGAGTGGAGGGGGGAACGCGGAAAGCTCCTTTTTCTCCCCCACTCCAATTTTTAGCTTGTCCACGTGTTCCAGGAATTCTGGTGACGAGGTTTCTCAAAGGTGTTTGGCAGGGTGTGAGTTTTCGCCGACCTGCACTACTTCATTTATTCTTCTACATCTGCTACCTCATGCGAGCAGCCTCTCGGGTCTTTGGCAGGGGGTGACCAATCACCAGCATGCAGTATGTAAAAGAATCCCCACCAGCGCGCTCTCCAATGGAGCAGTGGATAAATAAAAGCATGCAATTTACTTCTACGTAATACCCTGCGGGCCAAATCTAGGGGGTATGGCACGGGGTGATCAATCACCAGCATGTAGGATGCAATTGCATTCCCACATGCACACCACACGGTCCAAAAAACGTTATGAATGCTAAAAAATTATGCAACCACATTTTGTTACAAATGATATTAAAATTCAGAAACATGCATTAAGGCATGCATAAGTTATTAGGCTACACTGCAAGTCATTTAATCCATTTGTTAGTTCTAACGGTGCCGTTATTATCTCTTATCGATCGTGGCAAAAGTACATTCTGAATTTGTCTGTTCTACAGTCTCTCTTATTTTTTTGTATGAATAGATCTACTGTAGTATGTTGGCGTCCGTAAGATATGGTTAACTTCGTCAGAAAAGACACTGCTTTTGAATTTATCTAAAAGGTTTAGTCTATTTTTTAATCAACGGTCTGACAGAGATTCCCATCCGAGTTTATCTAAGAGGTTAGTTACGATAACGAGACCACAGTAAGGAATTTTCACGCACCTGACAGCTCTTCTTAGTACGCGTTCTAACTCTGTTTTTAAGCATATTTCATGAGGATCACAGCACTGATGGTGTATTTCAAATGGGTCTAACGAGGGAGAAGTAGTTTATTTCTCTAACTTTGCCACTTTCCCAGAATTCTTTTAACAAAACCCAATTTACGATTATCTTGACCTGTTATTCCCCGAATATGTATATTCCACGATAGATCATTATTGTGTCTAACTCCTAAATATTTATGTAGTTTACAGAATCAAATTTGGTACCCTGGATGAAATATCTTTGTTGCGGGGAGGGTTTTCTCCAGAAATCCTTACTGCACATTTTTTCCATATTTAACTCTAATATCCACGCATCGCAGCATGATTGGACTGCAATAACGTCGTTCCTTAAATCATCCCAATCTTTACTGCAACGGATTTCCATCTAAACTGCAGCATCGTCTGCAAATAGTGGAAGTTTAATGTCTACTATTTCACCAATATCGTTGATATAGCGAAGGAAGAGGATTGGGTCTATGACATAACCTTGACGGACACCAGAAGTTACTCTAACCTCGTCGGAGACTGCACCGTCTACTACTACTCGTTGCACGCGAACGCTCTAATGTTCTGTATCCAAGAAATTACATAATCATATACGCCGTAAGATTTCAGTTTTATTAATAATTCTCCGTTTTTTGAAATGAAGAAAAATTGGGTGCGGGAAAATGCGGGATAACCCAATTTTATTTTGGTCTTCTGTTAGGGATGTTCAAGGTTAATGATCTACTGTATGTTACCAAATAAACGATAATGGAGATGCGCAAAACAGATGCGAAAAATTCAGTTAATTAAATTCCTACTTCAAGAGCGAATTCACCAAGTCTTCTTATGACTCACCCGATGACCATCTCTGCATACGAAAGATGCCGCCTCTTCACATTAGTGCCCACGAAGTGGAAATTTTTTAAAAATCGCTCAGTTCCAATAGATCACCTTGTCCAGACGAGGTCGCCCTCGTGTCTGTAAAGAACTAGCCTCAAAATTTATCCCCTACTGGTAGCTAATATTCAGAAAATCCATTGAGCAACACGATGTTCCTAATGACTAGAAAATTGCCAATGCAACGCCCATATTAAAAGTGGAGGCAAGAGACAGCCATCTAATTGCAGACTGATATATTTATCGTCCATCTCATCCTAAGTCCTTAGACACATTGTTGTCAGCTCAGTTATTAAACAACTAGATGCGCAAAATTTGTTAATGAGAACTCAACATGGATTCAGGAAAAGTAGATCATGCGAAACCCATTTAGCGCTTTTTGCCCACGATATTTTAGTCTTCGGAGAGAACTACGTACCAGTAATCGCGATTTTTATTGATTTAAAAAACATTTCACGGAAAGTTAATAATAAAACTGAAATCATACGGCCTAGATGAAGATGTTTCCTGGATAAGAGAACTTTTGTGCGACCACGTGCAAATAGTAATATTAGATGGTGCAGTCTCCAACGAGGTTAGAGTCACCTTTGGCGTCCCTCAGGGTATTGTCATTGGCCCACTCCTATTCCTTCTTTATATAAACGACATTGGTGAAGTAGTTCACAGTAAGTTACAACTTTTTGCAGACGACGCAGTAGTTTACAGTGAAATACGTAGCAGTAAAAATAGGGGTGAAATAACGAATGACATAACCGCAATCCAAGCATGATGCGAGGCGTTGCAGCTAGAGTTAAATTTTTAAAAAAATGCGTATGAATTAATTTCATGAAGAAAAAACACATCCCACAACAAAAATGTTTCAATCGGGGTAACTACTTAGTAGGAGACATTAGAATCGGCAAAATATCTAGGAGTTATAATCAATATTGATCTATCTTGGTATACAAATTTTCGGGAAATAAAGGGTAAAGCTAATCGTAAATTGGGTTTGTTAAAAGAATACTACGAAAGTGCTACGACAAAGGGAGAGAAATATGTTACTTCTACCTCCTTAGACCCCATTTGAAAGCGCTGCCAGTGTTTCGTATCCTCATGAAAGACGCTTAAAAACCAAGTTATTGGTGATTGATCACCCCGTGCCATACCCCCTAGATTTGGCCCGCAGGGTATTACGTAGAAGTAAATTGCATGCTTTTATTTATCCACTGCTCCATTGGAGAGCGCGCTGGTGGGGATTCTTTTACATACTGCATGCTGGTGATTGGTCACCCCCTGCCAAAGACCCGAGAGGCTGCTCGCATGAGGTAGCAGATGTAGAAGAATAAATGAAGTAGTGCAGGTCGGCGAAAACTCACACCCTGCCAAACACCTTTGAGAAACCTCGTCACCAGAATTCCTGGAACACGTGGACAAGCTAAAAATTGGAGTGGGGGAGAAAAAGGAGCTTTCCGCGTTCCCCCCTCCACTCACAAAATTTCGGCGTTGCCAATTCAGTGGAGGCATTCGGCGTAAATTTGATCACTTTTCGTAAAATCCTTATTTCTCATCGTAGAACCTCGATCAAAAGACGCATTTAATTGCTCAACGGCAATGAGTATGATAACTGTATTTATTTACCCCTAAGTATTGTCATTAGTAAAGTAAAAAATGTACTACGACAGGTCATATCGGCAAGGGTAACCTCATGCTGTGATGACCGTCCCTCGAAGACACGGCTTATCCCTGGGAGCCCGAGAAAAGGGTCAGAAAAGGGTTGCTCTCGAGCGTTGCTTCGGTCCACTATACCTGGCTAATTTTTGGCCCCAGAAAACTACCACTAACCAAAAATTGTGTTTGGAGTGAATTTTATGTAACTGTGTGTTTATATATTGGAAATAAATGTTCTTTCTAGTGTTCTACAAATATGGATATTTATTTTTCCACCCGCGCATGTTACAATGTGTTGAATTATGTGATAATAGATATTATGATAATCACAGAGCTAGGTTTTCTCATTTTTTAGTTGCACTGTCTTAGTGGCCTATTTCAAAATGTGTTGAAAAAGAACAATACTAAGGTGTAGTGGAATTGAACAGGAGGGAGGATGGGGTAGGGGCGCCATCTTTTGGGCAGGTGATCTAAAGTTTTCATTCGGCATCCAAACGTTGTTCTGATGAGCTACCCAACGCTTTGGTTCTCACACCCAAAGTACTCGTCCATCTTCTTTGGATGTAGCAACCAAAGGAGTAGTTGGAACATCCAACTCCTCATCACCCATTCCCTTTGGGTGACACAACCAAATGTATGGACAAGTCCTTTCCTTCACCTCAGCTTTGGGTGTGACACCCAAACCTACGATTCTCATATCCAAAGTGTTTTTTCAGTGAAGAGAAAGGAAACGAATGGCCTCCAAAAAAAATTAGCGCCCTCTGAGAAATGAATGCCCTACGAAACTGAACCTCCTCCAAATAATGAATAAAAAGTATCCCAACACATTTTGTGCCGCCACCATCGCTTCGCAGGAGAATGGATTCCCTTTCTGACGCTATATAATCCTTGGAAAGACACGAGGGAAATTGAAATAAGTACTGTATTTTTCAGCAACCAAGGTTTTGAAGGTGAACTCGCCGGCCTCGAACGTAATTCTTACTATTCGCCAGAATGTTGGCGCGTTCGATATGCTTAGCAGTGGATGGTTGGGTTAACCCGGCACGAGTCTTCCTTTTTCCCGCCATCTCCATCTTAACGACCCTCCTTCGCTTCTACTCATCGCATCTGCTCGGGCGCTCGTTCTGAAATTCGCTTAAAGCCCATCTCCTCTCCTTCACTCTGTCGTGTCTGGAACTTTAAGGCAGATGTATTCGCTACACGTAATCTGCAAGGCAGCAATGGCGAGGAACGTTTTTGAGCATCAGAAAGGATCAGGAATTACTCAAAATAGCTAAACAGTCATCGCTATCAAAGTTTTAAGTACGTCAATTGCGTTTGAAAATATTTTCTCAATTAACATACATGTGATTGATACAAATTTAAATGATGACACACAATTATCCGGAATAAATTCTATAAATAGGATAAAATAAAGCATTTTATTTTTCTTCTGGCCAGCAGCCAAAACAAAAACTTATTTTCTACAATTTGATTACTGCATCCTTTTCTAATAAACTGTTTTGAAAACAAATTTTGTAAAATTGAGTATTGTAAATTATATGATGCATATTTGTAATTGTGAAATTATATTGATATCGTTTAAGGGTAAAATGAAATAGCTAACTAAATAAAACTAAATAGTGGACAAAAAAATCAATCGACGAAAAACATGTAACAAGGAACTCACACTTCACTTGGGTCAATATTTAGTGTCACCTCCATCACAACCCACTCTTTGAAGCCTTTAGTAGTCAGGATTTGGGGAGTCTGGGACAAGGTCAAATTAAACGTCCCCTTTCACTCCCAGTGCATTCCAGACACGTGCCGAGCCCATAGCTTCTCCCACTCGAGTTGGATATGTTCCCATTAGCAGTTACCAAGGTCTTAACACGTGTGGTTGCAACGTGACTCCTCCCACTCCCGCATATAAATGACTCCCGAGTGATTATTACCTCATTCAACGTTAACATGACCTCCAGAACTGTTGCTGAGCTGCGAAGAGATCCCGAAGCCTCCCTGGAGGACACCAATCTCCGGGTGGAGAAGCAGTCAGATCCGGATACTTACATCGTGTACATCCCTCAACGAGGCACAGATTTTGTGCTCTCGGTACTTTTTAACGAAGTTTACTACTGCGTATTCCGACACCAGAGAAAGATATTTGAAGTGATCGGACATAAAGTGACTTTCTCCGGCTTCGAGAATGAGAATGGTGTAGTGGAGAGATTTAACATAACGAACCAGGATGACATCACCGATCCGGAAAAGCGACGCCTCGCGGACAAGCAGCACCCAATCATCTGGTTGGATGTGTACGAGTGCTACCAGCCCCGAGTCTACGCAAAAGGAGGAGGAACGAGGACTCAAAGTGATTGTATTGACGGACCAAAACCTGTTTGTTATACAGACCATAGAAAATCAAAAGTGGATTATGGTACCACAGACGCCATTAAAGGTACCCGTCTGAGAGTGATAAAGTTTATACTCAAAATTGAAGTTGATATGTATATTTATTAACAATAAATATATTAAATACTATACTATGTGTTTTTTATTTCCAAATGAAAGACCAGGGTAAATTTTAACAACAAGTTTATTTTCTTCAACCGCACACAGATGAGTTTGTTACATTGTTCACCATATACATGGTTTCATAGTTCATTTACCCACTCATACTTATGTTATAATCCTCTTGAAACAATTGAACAGCACGTCTGAGCGCAGACAGTTCTCTAGCACTCTCGTTTAAATAACCACATTCGATTAAATATCCCCAGATACAATCATATTGTCTCAATTGTATAGCATCGTAAATGATCAAAGTGAACATGATGATGTAAAACAATAAAATGATACATTTGACTAGAAAATCTAACATATTTTATTTCGTATACACCAATCAGCTAGCTTAAAACAATTTTTTCTGGCACATTGTAGATTACCATCCATATGAATTTCAATTAAACAACCCTCATTCGTGGTCAATTTCGTGAATGAAGGACACCCATAAAGTTCCAGATTAGCCACACAAATTCCCTTGGGAAGAAGACTTGTTAAGAAGGCAGCTTTTTGAGCACCCTTTGTGAATAGATATTTAAAATTTTTAGTATAATTGTGAAGTATACTCTCCAGTTCTGAATAATCCACATCTCCAGAGTATTCGCACAAGCCGTGATAGTTGTTTCTCAGCCAAGAAGACTCTTTTGTAAAGAGCAATCTCTGTGGTGATTTAAATAACCACGTATTACAGCATTTATTCTGGACAGCGATAATTGCCAATTCTTTGACAATAAAATGTCCATTGCTACCCGTAAATCCTTGAAATTCGACAATGGCACCCATCGTGATGTATGTCCAACTTACAAGGTTTTTACACCCAATGCCAGGGGTTGAACTTACATCAAGACTCTCTAACTTACGGAACTTTCATTCACGCCAGAGGTTAGAAAGCCTTTCACTCACACAGGCTATTCATCAGCCGAACCATACGCTATGAGTACCATCTCTAATTCAAGTCTTTCAAAATCACAATCTGTGATATTCTTTGCTAATTTTGTGGCGAGAAAATGTCTCACTTTGTCACGACTAGCTGAAAGTCTCTGGAGAAATAAATCAATCAGCTTGAAGAGTTTCACCAATGCAAACCACTCTTCTTGCTTTAAATTAAAGGTCTTTTTAATAACCAAATGAGTCTTCCCAAAGTAATTCGCATAAGCCAAACAGGAAGTTAAAAAATGCTTTTCTCCTTTGTAAAAGAACAAATCCACATCCTTTTCACAGTTCAAGATGTTTGCCCACTCGCTTTGTGAAACAATTACACTTTTTTTTCCAACTTGATTAAATTGCACAACTGATTCAAAGTCTCTACCAGGATCGTAACCAATACACACACTCTTTGTCTTTGTTTTGTTCAAATAATACACAGTTTGAAGAAGTAAATTGTCCGATTGTCCAATAGAAGGAATAAAATTTCCAGCAGGTTTCTTTCTCTTCACCGGAGGAGACTGATGGTCTGCATCCACCGATGACTGCATGACGACTGGCGTATGGTGACGTAACCGTCCTTATTTAGAGGTTGATGTAGGAGGAGGGGTGGGGGAACAGTCATCCGGGCAAGGATCAACTTCGGTTTTGAGACGGTTATACTGGAACCACTGGGCGAGAGAATGTGCATCTCTCAATGCGCAAGTGCTGTTGCGCAATTTGTGACAAGGATTGAGGCAGGAAAAGGCAAGAAAGGAACATTTTTCGGGAGGGGGACAGTTTAACTCTTTTTCGAGAGAGATGAAAGTGCGTCCCGTCAGATCGGTCAGGAACTCACACTCTGCTTCGCTGAATGCGTAGAGAGCGGTTGCACCCTCAGTCATAGCTTCCAGGGTAGTTGAAAGTTCGGTGTGTGAAATGAATCCTTCGTTGAAGGATGTCTCATCTCGTTGTAAGGGGTCTGGGAAACGTAGCTTCTTTCCTCCAGCGATGAGCTTCCCATGTTTCTTGAAACTGCCCCAAAATAAACGATTTGAATCCACGTCGACGGCTGCAAGCTCCGTCACCCCGCCTTGGCTATAAGTCACAGATACCACGATCTGCATTCTGCGGCTGTTTCTTCTCAAATAATCACCTCCTCTTCCTGCTCATCGTATTTATTCGGGAACAGCACCGCTGAGCTCTGGGATGACATTTGGCCCGCCGAACCCGCTTGAAGGTCTGATGAAACAGCTTCAGGGCTCGACAATCGTTGAGATGAGGGATGGTGCGATGAAAGTGTGCGAGGAATTTGTGTAGTGTTTGACCTAATGATTTACTAGCGGTATAGAGGCAGCAGTATTCACCGCAAATATCCGAACGAAAGCTTTGAATTTGAACGTGATTGCGAGTGACTGAGAATGACTTTAAAAAATTACTTATATTTGAAACAAAAGGAGGTAAGCCGTAGGAATCAAAATACTCTGCATAATTATTATGTAAATAGACTGCAACCCAGTGTGAACCCGGTAATTTAGATGGATCTAAATTTATTATGTAAACTCCATTTCGTGGTGATTTTGGTAACCTATCAGATGCGTAAACTCCGCGAAATATATTGAGTGGTCTTAGTAACCTGTTAATTTGAATTCCATCCATGACTAAAAGTTTGTGATAATGTTTCTGTTTTTATCAATTTCCACTGTTGCATCATACTCTGAGAAAAGTAAACACGTAACCGTTCTCGATAATTCGTTTTCAAATCTCGCCTCTATTCTCACCACACCTCTATCTCCTAAACTTATATAGTCCTCATTACCCGAATCATCGGGTGTTAGATCGAAGACTAGCATAAAATAACCGTGTCCAAACATATCGTAAGTGATTTGATTACCCCGATTGTAATGCTTTATCCCACTTCCTGAGAATATTGTATCATACGCTCGCGCCCAATACTTTTTACTTGAAAAATTGCATTGTAATCCCTCGGACGGAATTTGCACACCGTTCACAAAGAGTGAAAAATTCTCGAGCGAATAGTGAGAGAGAGCAAATGGATTCTTATTCAAACTTCCCGCATATGCTTCATTATCCACCATTGTAAAAATAATTACATTAGGTATTCGACCCACGATCGCATTGTCAAGGCTTAAAGTTCGTCCACCAGGAGGAACAGTAAAGGTTTTCAACTCGGTACGCTTGTAGTGATATTTGGCATTGTTGTTTTCCAGGATTTTATTATGTGCAACTAAAATGGATGGGTTAATATCGAAATGTTGAACGTATAAAGTTGCGTCTAAAATTTTCAATAGTCCATCATCATTCCCTCCCATAAGATGGAAAGCATGATTAGAGAGCAATAGTCTTATACCGATGTCTACTCGATCCATCATTAATTGTATCTGATTAAAAACATCTACGTGCAGTTTACCATACAACTCAACCTCTGCACTGTTCTTAAACCAACCCTTACGCCTTGTATAACCAGAATTTGAAGTATCTGTCAAGTTAATATCGTCTCCCGTGTCCAACTCCCACCCCACATTTCGTAAATGTGTTTTGCTCGCATCTGTTCCATAATTTAACACATTTTCCAGGTAGCTTCTGTAATGGTAATTATCCTCTGATGGTGTGACCAACGTCCCATTGAAATAAACGTTACACTGCTCGAACAGAGAGTGCAGAATATTGTTCACTACTCCCGGTTGATTGGTAGCGGATTCATTGTAATCAGTCCCGTCTTTTTTGCAAAGTTTCACTTTAAGTCTAAGATATATACTATTCAAATCCTTATACGCATCCCCAGAGTCTTTGATCAGGAATTCTATAACCGATCGATTATCTAGCGAAGATATGGGTTTGTAGGACACGAGTCTTTTTGCCAAGATGTTAGTTTGCACCGGCGGATTGGGCTGAAATAAATCCAACGAAGTCAGCATATGCTCTGCCATTATCGCGAAAAAATATCTCCTCCAACAACCTTCTTTCCTCTTCGACTTCTCATCGACTGTCGCTTTTTTCTTACGCAGCTATGTTTTATTTTATTTAACCTTGGACGTTTCGCGATCCTCAACCCACCCCCAGACATGCCTTTTATCTTTTCCTCGGCCTTGCGTTTCAAGTTCTGACCTGCCTCGTTTATTCTACTGCGCAGTATCTCCTTAACCGGTTTTGTTCCAAGGTCTCCAAGAGCTGCTGCCCCAGCGCTCGCGGCCTCCTTACCAACAGTCTTAAGCCCGCTAAATAGCAAAGGTTTTGCAAATCGCCACAATCCCGCGAGGAAACTCCCGATACCTCGTCCCTTTTGCACCCTATAAGAAGCTCTATACAAGGATCCAATCTCTCCTCCCACCTGTTTTGAATAATAACTATAATATCGATCCATCACGGGCGCCATCTCGTCGTAAAATGATGTACTAACGTGAATCAACTCTTTTTTATAAAGTGTAGCACAACTATCGAGCTTTGCTCCCCACTATGAAAAGAAATTGCTTCACCGAGTTTATCTGCAAAAAGAATTTCAGCACTCTCGATATTGTTTTTCTCGACGGGGTAGTAATAAATCGGATTGAAAGTTTGATATTCACCAATTTTGACATTTATGATGCGGATGCATCGACTCAAAGTGTCACCCACCAACTGCGGTTTTATTATATCTGTGTAAACGTAAACATTTTTTGAGGAGGTTGCAATGCTTCTTTTTCCTCTTTTTCCTTTGTCTTCTTTAGTGTTAATCTCTACCCTGGCATCATCGATGATTTCAGCTAACTCATCATCTGTCAACGTTGAATCTTTAAATGATAATCTAATAAGAACAGCCGATAATAATGATAGGTCATTTTTTATCTTTTCCTTGCCTTTTCCACTAAAGCCTGACAAAGTTCTATTGAATAAGTTAGCAAACGAATCATACGTTCCCGGAGACAACGAGTATTTTACTCCGCTCGCAAAAATTTTCGCAGACCGTGGTAATATGCGTTCATCAACTCCAACCTGGTTAATCCTTACACTCAGTTTATCAATATAACGCATTACTTCATTTGAAATGTACGTTTGTTTTTGTGTACTGGAGGTAATATATGGTTTTGCAAATGCCGCCGCAATACTGTCATAAGTACCAATGGGAATTGTAAAGTATGAATCATCTAAAAGTTTCACATTTATAACTTCTTTATCCCCTCGAACTAATCCCTCTTCAGTCCGGGTCCTATTATCCTTAGGAGGCAATTCGTCTGCTACGCGAGGCGCTGGAGTAAAGTTTTCGATAACAGCTGGTGTGTCTTCGGAAACTTTTTTTACCTCAATAGAAGGAATCGAAATCTCAGCTAGACCGACATACCACTCGTTATTTTCTAAATCGATGCGATGACTAAACTTTGTACGATAATGAGCGATTGTATTTCTTGGGAAAAAATCCCTCGAGCTATCGCTGGGTAGTGTAAGATAAAATTCGTTCATATTTTACGCACGGAAGAAGCTGAAATCCACGAGTTAAAAGACGGTGGGTATCCGTCCCACTTGATAAAATACTCCAAATTAGGACCACTCCCCCGACGTCTCAATATTTTCTCGATCCTGTACTCCGTGTCAGGAGACACGTTGACTTTGACTAATTCTTCCGCATAGAAACTACCCTTTATATCCTCCCCGTTCAAATCATTCAATTTATAGGTTGGTATTAGTTTCATTCGATCAATGTTTGTAACTTGAAATATTTCCTTGGTATAATTTGGTGTGTATCCTTTGGTGAATGGAATCCTCTCTTTACTAATCCTCACATAATCACCTTTATTAAATTTTGCATCCGTCTTCTTTAAGCTTTTTCTCCGACTAGCAATGATAAATGCATTTTTAGCATTCACTTGAGAGGGAGCGATCCTAATGCTAGAATGCGTACTATGGTTATAAGAACTGATGAGTTTTGGAAGCACATCGATATATTTGTAAGTTGCGTATTTTGTAAAATATTTATACATTTTTGTCTTGAGAGTTCGATTAAAGCGTTCCACGAGGCTAGCTTTAATTTCTGGATTATTTGTAGTGTAAACCTTTACACCTTGATTCGAGAGAAAACTTTTAAACTTGCTATTAACAAATTCCCCTCCCTTATCGCTCTGAATTTTCAATGGTTTGCGCTCGCGAAATATGACCTTAAAAGCTTCTATAATTTCCTCTGGTCTTTTTGACTTGAGAGGACTAGCCCACGCATAACGGGAAAATATGTCTATTACGGTTAAAATGTAACAGAACCCATTGTTGTATTTTTTCAAACTTCTCAAATCATTTAAATCACATTGCCAACACTCATCTATATAGTTTACTTCGTAACGGTTTCTAACAAACTTTTTTCTCACCGGCTTGTGACGCGTGTACGCTTCTTGAGATTCCAACCACTCGCGAATTGTTTTTATAGGGATTCCAGTCGCTTTATTTAATTTTTTATCTGTGGAAAAACCAGCAGGATGTGCGGGATTGTTGTACACGCTAGCTATTACGTCGTGTCCCACTCTGCCCCGAACATTTTTGGTACCCTTTTTCGCTTGCTTCGCCTTGGAATTGGTCTCGGAGATGTCCATCGCTCCTTTGGAGATGTTCTTTGCTCCCTTGGAGGTGTGCTTGGCTCTCTTGGAGTTGCTATTATACGCTTCATTTTTCTCGGTGGAGAATCGCTTTCGATTTGTTCCTTTATTCGTGCCCATGTCGAATCCAACTCTGAATTTGTCCTCCTAATTTCGTCTAACCGCCTTCTCATTGCATCGCTACCCTCAACTAGTCGTGCTGGTGGTGAGTGTTTCACTATCGGAACGTGTACGGGAGATTTAAAGTCTGACACTGAGTCGAGATACTTATCGAGTATTCTTTTATACAAATGCCACTTGTCAATATCCTTGAGCCCTTTACTCGCTAACACAAGTTTCATTTCCTTATCCAATTTACTCAACCTAGCCTTTGCATGACTTCGATCAAAGACTTCGGGACTCACTACGAGCATTTTCTGCAAACTCATTTTCCCAGCAGGCTACCGATCACACCGCTTAAAATTGAACCCAGTAGTAATGGCAAAAAGCCACCTTTTTGTACGAGAAGTGCTCGTTTTCTTTTTACACTAGTTCCTCGTTCAGCCAACTTTCTCAGTGTGTTACGATGCTTGGATAATTTTCGTTTCAATCGCTTATCAATCTTGTGATTTCCGTTTAGAGTATTGAGGCAACAATCGCAAATTGTTTTAATCAACTCCTCGTCCGAGCTATTCAATATGGCAGTACGTAATTTAGGCTTTGCAGATTTTAGGACGTGGAGCAAGTGTTTATTGTTCTTCAATCTTTTCATCGCGTTGGGGCATGTAAATGACAGTGGCCCCGTCTTGGGGAAAAATTTTGGTTCTAAAGCGGAATCTCTCGTCCGTGTCCTGACCAAGATCAAGAACCAAATAACCGAATGGTTCTTGCGTAACCTGTTTATATACCCTCTCCAATTCCCCCGATTTTTCCGGATAGACCTGCCTAGCTAAATGACCAAATTGTAACTTATCTCTGGGATTTTTGAACGCTACAATATACTTTGAATTCAATGATATGTTTCTCGATTGCTGGCTTTGATAGAAAATATTCTGCGTGATCAAAAACACCGAAATGTTAAAATGATGGCTACCTCTGGTGAATAATCTACACACATCTTTGCTGTAGGCTCCCTCACTCATTAAATCATCTATAACGTACAAAGTAGGAACACCACCAAATTCTTCGAAAGGAGGTATTTCGGAGTAAAATTCAACTGGTATTCGTATGTTAGGCTCACTTCCTGGGGCACAGCACCAAACCACTTGCTCTATTGGACTATCTATCATATAATCCAACTTTTCCAAAAACTGCGTGACAAATGTGGTTTTTCCACAACCTGACGGACCCGCGCAGATGCATGTGAAAGGATGTTTCCAGGCCAACGTCATGATTAACACTGGAATCATGATTACGATGAAACTAGTTTTTACCAATTTCAATCATTACCAAATGCCTGATCATGTGTACGCTTTCGCGGAATTCTGTAATGACCCCAAGCAAGCGTATTCATTCCATCCTCGCAAATATATCGTTTATCATCGGATGCATTTAGTGTCACCTTATTTATTTTAACAGTGTATAACTCGTGCATTTTGCTACGGATTACGTTCATCTTTCGAAATTGCGTCGAGTTCTCTCTTAAACAATTAATATAATCACCAAATTTTAGGCATTTTTCCTTCACAGATTTCGTTATCCCCTTTGCCTTCTTTTTTTCTTTACCCGATTCCATCTTGAATGAGTACAATTTGCTTCTTAATCCAACGAAAGCCGTCATAATGAGACCATCGCATTCGTCTTTGAACTTTCCAATGACCTTCTTGTTTTTTTCAGAATAACACGGATGTTCTTTTGGATAATTCGAGGTGTCGAATGCATCTAGGTATTCTAGCATATCTCTGTATACATCATCCGTTCTAATCTCATACATGAAGCTGTCAGTGTCTGTGTAGGCGAGTGACAATTTATTTTGGTACTTGGGCAGCATGGTGCGGTAATGAAAGTCGTACATTAGAGTTTTACTGAGATCGAGAACGCAGAAACCAATGTATATTGGCTTAACCATTTTGATGGTGGCTTTCCGCATGTGAACGGCTACTAAAGACTCGTTGAAAATTGTCCTATCCAAAAATGTCGATTTATTGATTAATTTTTGAAGTCTTTTTTCGCTTGTCACTAATTGCATATTCATCCGTTTCCTTACATTCTCCATTGTCTTGCCAAATACGGCGTTATTCATGAGCTTGTAAAAGTCCTTCTCAAATTCATTTTTAGCAACTTTTCGACGATCTGTATTTAGGTCAATATAGGTCTTTAACCACGAAGACTGTTTGAACTCGATAACTCTGTGCACTTTTTTGAGTATGATGCCTAATTCTAATGCCTGTTTCAGGTTCATGTAATGAATTACATATTTACTTTTATTTTCGAGGGTGGTCAAAAGTTTTTCATGTTTACCGTTAGGTGGTGTCTTGTTTTCCGGGCAAAGAGGGAAATCTGAATGCGTATCGTGCAGCCAATGTGGGTACTCAAGATCAACTTCGAGAATGTATCCAGTTTCACTGTCATCGGGAACATTTTCCACGCTAAAATCGTCAATTTCCTCCTGTTTTAACCACCGAAATTCACCGTAAGGAAGGGGTCTGGAGAGTGCCCATCCGTAGAGATTATTCGCGTCAAGATAGGTTAAATATATCGAATCTTTACCTGGGTCATAACCTGACATGTACTTATTGTTCGATTCACAGTATCTTTTACAACACTGTGAAATTCCTCCGCGAATTCCGTTTTCGATCATGAGTATCATATCGTAATCAGTCAAAAGCTCTAATTCTATGTCAGTGTACTTAAGCATTGCATCAAATGTTAAACCTGGTGCAGTGTAATACCACGCCGGATCTAACTTGTAGGCTCCGTAGCACACGTCACGAAAGTTCTCAAAAACATCGGCGAGAAGAGTGACGTCACTTTTCAAATAAACATCACTGTAATCACCGAGTGTTTCACATCCAAACGAAGACCATACGTTCAAAGCGTGACCATAATCTTCGTCTGACACATGCTCGTCGTTCAATCTGTTGTAAAAATTATCCTTGTCCGGGAGCAAGGTTTCATCGAGCTTATTCAACGAATCAGTGTAATCATAGGGATAAACCCCCTTTCGTGTAACTAGTCGCGTCTTGTCGCCAAAAATTTCTGTGGTATATTTCAATTTAGTCAAGTTCGAGACTAGAGAAGCAAGAGAAGCGGGCATAAATCGAAAGGTATCGACAAAACGAATTTTGAAATTATCCTCTATAGACTTGGAAAAAGTGATATATTTTTCTTCAGAATTTGGAATAATGAATATTTCCCTCTCATCATAGTCTAGCTCTCGTACAATGAAATGACCATCATACGCGGACAGGTTATGAATAAAAATTGGAAGAAATTGAGGCATCTTATACTGCACATTGCAAAAGGAATGAGCTGGACCTCGATACTGTCCCGTCAGGTGATCGTGATCCCTAACCCTATCCTCGTTCAACTCATTCCCACAAATGTGGCACGTCGATGCGTTTTGGAAAGCGCTCTCTTTTTCCTCTGTGAGTGGTGTTATAGGAATAGTATTTTTGTACAACTTGAAAACCTTCTGGGCTTCATCTTTTATACTGTCAATAAAAACACGTGCTGCATTAGGCCCTCGATACAATACTGGCTCCTCGCATCCGTTTGGAGTCATCATGATATAACAAAAGCTGAATGGCTCATGCTTCTGTATGATGTTAGTGAACGAAGTATTAGAACACGGTTCGCATGTGTTTACATTTTTCAGTAGACATTCAAAATCGGCATATATCACGTAAGGTACACGGAAAGTGCGATTAATGTTGGTAAATTTCAATAATTTATTGTCCTCGTCTGGTAGCACTATTTTACTTGGTGTCCCCGTTCCTCTACATAAGTCTTTGTGAGATTCGAGTTTTTCTACGTCATGGTAATAAGTTAGACACCGTTTACAAATAAAAATTCTAGTTTTATGTCTAGTAATTTGGGAGCGCACGAGTCTTTCAAAATTCTTTATCCAGCAATAGTGAGCAGTTGTTTCGTTGGTAATGTAGAGGAGATCGCGATGATCCTCAAGCTCATAATCTACAATTTTTATAGGATACACATTGTTTTTATCATCTAGTCCAAACACATTAATTGAAATGTTATTGTCACGCTCGAATTTAGGGATATCCTTCAGATCTACTGGGTAATCAATACAGTTCCAAGTATAGGTCTCCCGAAATTCCTCACAATCGTATTTTGAAACTCGTTCGGGATGATTGGCTACATATTTTGCCCATATAGCATACTTAAAGCAGTATTGATCATCATTTTTGACATTGATAACGGATTTCGTATGCTTAATTTTTGTAGGTAACTCGATGAATGTAGAACCTCGAAGAGGGGTGTACTTGTTAATACGAAGCTCTAAACCTATAACTTCAGCCAAAGTCCATCCTGACCCTTTAGCTTGAAATTCGGACTTTTCTTTTAAAAGTTTCGAAAATTTCTCGTCCATAATCTCATTTAACTGATCAACAAGTAGGACTCGTTGATTACTAGTCTTAAATGAGGTATTCAGCTCCTCGTGTTCTCCCTTTTGAAATTTGCAAATCAATAGGAGGTTGAACTTTATACTCCTGTTCGTCCTTGTTTGCTCTCTAATTTTCTCAATCAACAGATTTTTTATTTCACCAAGAAAAGTTACAACGTCCTGAACATCCCCTTCGGGAGTTATCCAAAATGTTTTTAGCCTGGATCTAATTGCCGATTCGATTTCATTGAACCCTCTCCCTATTTGCTCGTTAATTTTGATCCGGTGTGCGTTGGTATTCTCATGAGGCATAGCCTCATCAATGTTATAGAAGATTTCGCAGTAAGGACAAAATTTTCTACCATTTGCTTTATCTAATGCATCTTTCATTTCATGATAAGTTTCCATGTCATCAATGCTTTCGTTTTCAAGGGCTACTTTTCTGTAAATGCACGCTAACGCTTGTTCAAGTTCTTCTTTAGTTCTATATGTATTGTTTTTAAAGTTAAAAATGATGTCTCTAATAGATGTCATGATTAATGTGAGAAATCTGAAAAAATAGAGAAAAGTTTAGCTAATTCTTCGTCTTGGATCAGATGTAGGATTATAAAAACGTTCAATTCTAACCTCGTAACGAATGCAATCTACTTAAAATCTCAATAAAAATAAAATGGTAGTGTATTCTGCAGTGATTACTTCCTCAAGGTAGTATTTTAAGGTGGGAACTTGGAATGTCTAAAAAGTTAGACTTACCAAGATCTAGATGACGATGATGTTGTCTTCGTTGAGAGCAGATGACGTTGTCTTTGAGGAGTAGTCACCAAGAGGAAGTTCTCGGATCAAATGACGAGATTGCAATGAATGCTTCCGTCTTCGATCGGTATTTATAAAAGGAAATCTTCTCCTCCTACTCTTCAGCGGATGGCTGCCAAGTGGGTTGAGAAGACTGTGAATGATGTCAGCTGCAGAGGTATTCCAACTAAGTAGAAAAAAAACCGAGGTCAATCCTCACGGATAGATGATAAAGTTATGCATTTCCTTACACCCAAATAAGGTAAGGAATGCGCAAAGCTGCTACTGAATGACGCCAG
The DNA here is from genome assembly GCF_921293095.1 of Ischnura elegans. NCBI lineage: Eukaryota > Metazoa > Arthropoda > Insecta > Odonata > Coenagrionidae > Ischnura > Ischnura elegans. The sequence continues at coordinate 3,219,641 of NC_060248.1, read as the reverse complement.
TAGTGTGGAAAATACCTAGCTCAATTCTCCCCAGGTGGATTGCGAAGTCATTCCCTATTTCCTTTCACCCCAAATAAGGTAAAAAATCCACAAATAAGGGAGTTATAGACCATCGCAGGAATTATCTCCAGAGTAAAGGGGTCACATCCTTGGAGTGAGGTGATTTCTTTTGCATACAAAAGATGAGTGGACACTTACTCATCAACATTCAAATTTAAACTATGGTCTTATTTGTTCAAATAAGGGAGTTATATACGGTCGTAGGAATTATCTCCAGAGTATAGGGGTCACATCCTTGGAGTGAGGTGATTTCTTTTGCATACAAAAGATGAGTGGACACTTACTCATCAACATTCAAATTTAAACTATGGTCTTATTTGTTCAAATAAGGGAGTTATATACGGTCGTAGGAATTATCTCTAGAGTATAGGGACCACGCCCTTGGAGTGAGATGATTTCTTTTGCATACAAAAGATGAGTGGACACTTACTCATCAACATTCAAATTTAAACTATGGTCCTATTTGTCTAAATAAGGGAGTTATAGACCATCGTAGGAATTATCTCCAGAGTATAGGGACCACGCCCTTGGAGTGAGGTGATTTCTTTTACATACAAAAGATGAGTGGACACTTACTCATCAACATTCAAATTTAAACTATGGTCCTATTTGTTCAAATAAGGGAGTTATAGACGGTCGTAGGAATTATCTCCAGAGTATAGGGGCCACGCCCTTGGAGTGAGGTGATTTCTTTTGCATACAAAAGATGAGTGGACACTTACTCATCAACATTTAAATTTAATCTGTGGTCCTATTTGTTCAAATAAGGGAGTTATAGACGGTCGTAGGAATTATCTCCAGAGTATAGGGGCCACGCCCTTGGAGTGAGGTGATTTCTTATACATACAAAAGATGAGTTGTCACTTACTCATCAACATTCAAATTTAAACTATGGTCCTATTTGTTCAAATAAGGGAGTTATAGACCATCGTAGGAATTATCTCCAGAGTATAGGGGCCACGCCCTTGGAGTGAGGTGATTTCTTTTACATACAAAAGATGAGTTGTCATTTACTCATCAACATTTAAATTTAAACTATGGTCCTATTTGTTCAAATAAGGGAGTTATAGACCATCGTAGGAATTATCTCCAGAGTATAGGGGCCACGCCCTTGGAGTGAGGTGATTTCTTTTACACACAAAAGATGAGTTGTCACTTACTCATCAACATTCAAATTTAAACTATGGTCCTATTTGTTCAAATAAGGGAGATATTAAAGATTTTCTTACAAAGATACCTGCTACTAACCTATATTCTCCTAATACCATCATTCATATATTGGCCCACCGAATCTAAACTATTTGCTCTATCAAATTTTTTTAAACGGGGTTGTTCCTTTACTAATCTCCCCGAATTTTAGAGGAGAAAACGGGAGTACTAGGACCAGGATTTCTACCATACCCTAAGTATCCTAGGATACATAAAAAATTTCATCCTGTTTTTTGACCGGGAGTCGAAGGGGGGTATTGAGCATAACATGCTCATGAATTTTCTCGGTTCCAAAAGCAATAGAAAAAATAGGAAAAAATCCGAAAAACTCAGTTTTACGGATCATATTTACCTTAAGCGGCAAACTCCTTCGGCGTCCGGGTCTCTGATGATTCTTCCGGAATTCAATCAGAATTCATAAAGAATTCCTACAGAATTCACTTCTTGAAGACCTACTCGATGATTCAGTTGGACCGATGGAATCAGACTAGTTCTGAGACCGCTGGTGATTTTCTCAGTGGCTGCACGGCCTTATATACTGCTTAGAAGGTACCGTGGAAGGGGCAAATCTAGGCGTAACCTACCCATCCCACTTGGATCGCTTGGAAACGACTTTCACTTATAGCCTTGCCTCCTAGGCGTAACCTACCCATCCCACTTAGATCGCTTGGGAACGCCTTTCACTTATAGCCTTGCCTCATACCATAGACAATATGTGCAGTTTTGTGGAGGGTTCTGAAAATGAGTATTTATCGCTGTGGTGACAAATTTTTGGAAATGCTAAAGTATTCTATATTAAATTTGATGATGATAGGAATTTGAATGGTGATCATAGCATAAATATTAACAAAGTTATTGCGATTTTTAATAATCAACAATTGTTTATAAGACAAGATACTATTTATCTTCATAACTATGACTTGTATCGAAAAAGTGTTAGAGATATTTTTTACTGATAATTACTTGCTCTTTCACTTAAGAGCATTTATTTTCAAAAATGTTCAATAACAAAGAAGTTAGAGGTGTAATTTCGGTTATTTCCGATGCCGAGACGGGGAAATACGATTCACGTTGCAACCGCACGTGTTTAGACCTTGGTAACTGCTAATGGGAACATATCCAACTCGAGTGGGAGAAGCTATGGGCTCGGCACGTGTCTGGAATGCACTGGGAGTGAAAGGGGACGTTTAATTTGACCTTGTCCCAGACTCCCCAAATCCTGACTACTGCCTTTGACGCTAATAAGTTTTGAAATAATAATGAGCGTGTACCCAAAGATTCCCATATTTTTCGAGCGTGAAGTTCGCGAGTCTCTTGGCTCATTTCGCCGGCATTCCCCTAACCATCAGGCCCTAAATATCAATTCTCTATAGGGTTGAGGTCCGGAGAATTAGATGGCCAGGGTAAGATGCTGATGTGCCGGTGCGATTCAAAAAATTGCACCGTAGTGTGCGCACTGTGGATGAGACAATTGAACTGCACAAACACAGTTTCTTCACCCTCCGGCACTACCTCCTTCACGTACGGAAGCAAGCAAGATCGCAGAATTAATCACCTGATGCCATTCGTGCTGGTTTTCTGACCAATGGTCCAGGCCCAGCAGTGGATATGCCACCTTAAAACCTAAGGCTTACACGGCCCGATTTATTACCTCTTAAAATATTTTTGGGTGATATCTGAAATATATAAGAAAAAAGGGTTTTGCTCTTAGATAAGGTAAACAATCGTATAAGTCATCCTCCATAGCTAAATTATGTTTATCTAGAATTTCTTGTCCTCCGCAGCTGAATGAACACGTGCTCCACAACTGAACATGTCCACTTACATCACTTCTAAATGTCTTTTCGTCACTGAAGACGATGAGACCCCAAAATGTGGGATCCACACTCGCACGGGCTAACTCCTATCTTGGCACCTTCTCCGCTTCACTCATTTTCTTGCTGGCCGGCGATTTCTCAAAGCGGATTCGTTGAGACGGTTTCTCACAGTTCTACATCTACATAATACCCTGCGAGCCACCTCAAGGGTGTTTGGCAGGGGGTGATCAATCACCAGCATGCAGCATGCAATTGGACTCCAACATGCACACCACAAGTCATGCAATCTATGTATGCGTTCTATCGCTGCCGTTGTAATCTCTTATTGATCGTTGAAGAAATGACATTCTGAATCTGTCTGTTCTACAATCTATCTCTCTTATTTTATTTATATGATCTGATCTTCCGCAGTATGTTGGCGTCCGTAAGATATGGTTAACTTCGTCAGAAAAGACACTGCTTTTGAATTTATCTAAAAGGTTTAGTCTATTTTTCAATCTACGGTCCGACAGAGATTCCCATCCGAGTTTATCTAAGAGGTCAGTTACACTAACAAGACTATCGTAACGACCTTTCACATACCTGGCAGCTCTTCTTTGCACGCGTTCTAACTCTGTTATTAAGCCTTTTTCATGAGGGTCCCAAACACTGGCAGCATATTCTAAATGTGGTCTAACGAGGGAAAAGTAGCTAATTTCTCTCACTTTGTCGTCGCACTTTCCTAATATTCTTTTAACAAAACCCATTTTACGATTAGCTTCACTGGTTATTTCTCGAATATATTTATTCCAGGATAGATCATTATTGAGTCAAACTCCTAGATATTTCACGGATTCAACAGTCTCTAATTGGGTACCCCGAATTAAATAGTTACGTTGTAGGGAGTATTCTGCTTCCAGAAATTCATTACGACGCATTTTTTCAAATTTAATTCTAACTGCCAAGCGTCGCACCACGCTTGGATAGCAGCAAGGTCATTCGTTAGTTCATCTATATCTTTGCTGGAACGGATTTCTCGGTAAACTACAGCGTCGTCTGCAAATAATCGTAACTTACTGTGTACTAATTCGCCAATGTCGTTTATATAAAGAAGGAATAGGAGTGGGCCAATGACACTACCCTGAGGGACGCCTGAAGTGACTCTAACCTCATTGGAGACTGCGGTCTTTGGACGCGGTCGCTCAAAAGTTCTCTTATCCAGGAAATTACACATTCATCTAGGCCGTAAGATTTCAGTTTTATTTATGACTCTCCGTGGGGTACTTTATCAAATGCTTTTTTTGTAATCAAGAAAAATCAGGTCTACTGGAATGTTGTCCTCTCCGGAGACTAAAATATCGTGGGCGAAAAGCGCTGAGTTTCGCACGATCTACTTTTCCTGAATCCATATTGAGTTCTCATTAATAAGTTTTGTGCGTCTAGGTGTTTCATTACCGAGCTGACTACGATGTGTTCAAGGACTTTGCATGAGATGGGCGTTAAAGATATCGGCCTGTAATTAGATGGCTGTTATTGGTCTCCACTTTTGAATATTGGCGTTACATTAGCGATTTTCCAGTCATTAGGTACATCGTGTTGCTTGATGGATTTACTGAATATTAACTGCAAGTAGGGGGCAATTTCTGAGGCTAGTTCTCTATATACGCGAGAAGGGATTTAGTCTGGACCAGGTGATTTATTTGGACTGAGCGATTTCAATATATTTTCTATTCCGTGCGTACTAAGGTCAATAGACGGCACGTTAGAACGTAGGTTTCCGCGGCGATGGTTTGACCTCTGCATTTCTTCCGGGTTTCCTTCCGCGTCAGCTTGTTAGTAGACAACAGTTTCGCTGGCTATCCTGCCAGCGTCTTCAGGTCGAAGGTGGACGGCCCTTCGACCTGAAGACGCTGGCAGGATAGCCAGCGAAACTGTTGTCTACTAACAAGCTGACGCGGAAGGAAACCCGGAAGAAATGCAGAGGTCAATAGACGGCATCTTTCGTATGCAGAGATTGTCAACGGTCTTGGGTGAGTTCTCGGAAGACTCGGTGTACACGTTCTTGAACTAGGAATTTAATAAATTGGCTTTATCGCAACTGTTTGTCAACACATCTCCATTGTCGTTTCTCAGCGAACATACGGTAGATCGTTCATCTTGAACTTCCGTAACATATGACCAAAATGCTTTTGGGTTATCCCGTAACTGCTCTACTAGTGTTTTTCTTTTAAAATTCGTGAATGCATTCCTGAACGCATCCTTCGTGGCGGCTTCAGACGCAATATATTTTTTAATTATTAACTCGCGTTCATTAGCGGATAAATCCGTGCTGACCTTTTTCATTTTAGCATGACACGCTCTCTGTCGCCTCAATGATTTTCTCACTTCCGCGTCGTACCATCTCGGTTCGCTGCCTTCTTTTGTTGTTTTACTAGGGATGTAGCTATTTATTCCCGAAGTTACGAGCGAAAGAAAATCTTTCCAAGTATTCTCTACATTTAACGTTACTACTAATTCTTGAAACTCGGGGAAAGTATTTTTCAGATGACTCTTAAATCCATCATAATCAGCTCTTTTAAAAATCAAAACTTTACGCTCTTTTTTAAAGTTTACAGCGGTATTTAGAGAAAACTTTGCTGTTACAACCCTATGGTCACTTATTCCTTCGACAGTGCCAACGTTTATTACCTGATGTGGTATATTTTTCGCTAATAAATCAAGAATACTTTCTCCTCTGTTTGGTGCGGATGCTATTTGAAGCAATGCATTAGATGTAAAAGTGTGTAATAAAGCCTCGCAGATCACATTATCCCTCCCACCAGGAATGAAGCTATAAGTCTCCCAATCTATAGAAGGTACGTTGAAATCTCCACCCACAATCAAGTTTCTTTCAGGATACTTGGATGCTACGCTGTTTATTTGATTTTGAAAATCCAACATTGACGTTATATCTTAGTTAGGTGGTCTGTAATACGAACATAATAAAATAGTTTTGAATTTTGGACATTTAATTAAACACCACACAGATTCAACGCTGGTCTCAGTTACGGTTATCGCTTGGCTGACGATTGAATTCTTTACGGCTATAAAAACTCCGCCCCCCCACTCGATTAATTCTATCTTTCCGATAAACAGTGAACGATTTTGGGGAGATCTCGTTGTCTGAATCATCATCTGTTAGCCAACTTTCTGTTCCAAAAATAACGTTACACTTCGTACTATGAATTAAATGGTGGAATTCGGGAATCTTATTTCTTAAACTACAGCAATCAACCACAGCCACGATTAAAACTTCGGAACTTGTATTATTGCGATTCGGGACTAATTCTGATTTGCTCTTGTCGATTAGACTATTGATTAGGCTCTATACCGCTGATAACTGGAAATGCGTACGTTATTGTCTCACCATTAAAATGACTTGAGCCTTGACTGCCTTTGAAATCATTGCTCGTCTGACGCTTCTCATGCTTAAATGTAATACCTGTGTTATTGTAAATCGGTAATGCTGATTCTGAAACGCTGATTTTCTTTCTAATACTCTATTCTCATTTCTGGAAGAAATGAGAACGCTGCAGTTTAGGATTAACTGCCAATGCTGGTGGGATTATAAATAGCACTTTGGTGCACCCATATCACCATCAGCATATCCTCCGTGCGTCGTACACCTACTTCCCTCCCTTCCCTCCTCTTCCCCGATTATTCTTGAATGCCTCATCACCCTCCCCGTGGCGTTTCACCCAGTACTTTTCATACTACTCCTATTGATGTTCATTCTGCGTGATATTTCACAGAAACATCTATATTTATTGAATACAACGAGTTCATTGGAACTCATTTATTTGAGGTAGATATAAATTCAGGCCTTATACCTAAAACCTACTCATTAAGAATAAAGAAAATAAGGACCCCAGCTAAACTACTTCGCGCGGAGGACGGTGGTAGGGCCACAGTTGGATGTTTGGGATTATACGTCTGATACGATAGTTTACGCTTGCATATTTTTCAAGATGCTACGATTCCATTGACCATAGAAAAAAGTTCCATATTTCGCTAAATTTTCTTCTTTTTCCATTTAGCGCCCACAAAACAGTCAATTCGCAAGGATTATGCTCACGTGTACGTCGAATGAAGTACCTATCATGTTCAGTCTCTAATTTAAATCGTAATAGCAGTGGTAGCATTGTATTCAAAAGTTACATTGTTGCAGTTGGTAGCAGTGGTAGCAGCCGAAGCTATCTTCACCGTTTTCTCAGTCGCAGTGATTTCGAGTATTTAGTGATTTAGTCACCAGCTGTGATCGGCTACTTCTCTTCAATCACTGGTAGCGATATAGCGATCTTCACTTGGTAACAGCGTGAACTATCTTCACCGAATCCAGTGATCCAGTCACAGAGATTTCGAGTATTAAGTCACCGACAGTGACTGCAAATTTTCAGCAACGGTGATTCAATCACAGTTAGCGTTTTTCCCTTATTCTTGTGGCAATTGGCTGGTGGTGGAGACGACGCAGCTCTCTCGAATGAACCGATTGATTGCAAACCCAAGCATCCAACAAATTGTTCGTTCATTCGAGCGTCCCTTTTCCTTTCCTTATTGCCTCGCGTCTTTCACGCGCTTCCTCCTCTTGTGTTGCAGGGTTCGGACCCGCGGGTGGCGACATGTCGCGGCAAGTTGCAGAACAAGCGCTCCAAGTTGAACCAGGAGATCAACAAGGAGCTTCGGCTGAGGGCAGGCGCCGAAAACCTCTACAAGTGAGTTGCTCGTAATCCTTTCCTGCTTACTTGCTACTGCGCCCATCTGCACATTATTATCATAAAAAAACTGTCAAAGGTGGACCATCTGGTCGGGTGGTGACATACAGCACAACAATATGGAGTGCAAGGTACAAAATATGAAATGCTAAAATACAAAAAGGCCCTCAAACATCAATGTTTTCAGCATCGTCATAAAAATCCATTTAAAAACCCTCTCTCTCAGACATTTTTTTCTCTCCCTTGGTAGATGTTTGGTTGATAAATATTTTTTTGCTGTTTTCATTAGTATACGTGATGTTATGAACACTTACGCCAGAAGGTTAGGCTATCTTTCGAATGGAGTTGCACTTTGTGGTGTACGTTTTTTTATTACGGACAGATATGTTAATTAGGGAGTTAGAATCCCATGCCTAGGCCGTGTCCATTTTAACGGAAATTATGAGTGAAAGGGTTGGGGAGGGCTCCCAAATACGTAATTTCGTAGTGTAAACCATCTCCTAAAGTCTCCAATTGCCCCGAAATAAATAAAGGAAAATTAGTAGCGTACTTTGTGAGCTGCCTCTTTAAATTGCGATCCTTCCTCATCTTGATGATGGTAACATTTTTATATGTGCTTACGTCACGCCTTACTCTGGTGGGTGGTTCGCGATAGCTGTCCATCTGCTTGTAATATTTCCGGAGGACTGTTCAATTCAATTCGCTCTTCTCTCGCGTTTGTGCGTCAATTATTACTTCGATGCGGAGAATCGGTTGGATGTCTCCTCACACGCCTCGACGCGATTCAATATCCTCGTGGATGTCAGACATGTCGCTGCTGCGCCTCCGGCATTTCACTCACTCTGGGGACGTTCGGTGCAATTAGGGATCTTAATGGAAATTTATATTCGTGATCTATCTGGTTCATACTCGCAAGTGCGAGTGCATTTGCGTTAATTAAGGGGATTAATTAATCAAGAGGTGACTAATGGCGGGGTCGTCTTTGAAAAGTGATCGAAACGCGCATTGCGAGTTGTTTTTTTGCTGTCGCGTTCCCTTCACGACGTCGGTTAACATCACACGGCTAATATCATACGCAACTCATCTCAAGAGTACTTTTTAACATCGTGTCCAATTCATTTTGGGTTGATATCCGGCGTAAGTATTGTTTCGACTAGGTTGGTCAACACGCGCTTTCGAATAATGTCATAAGTGCTTGGCCAAATGTTCCCCTCTCTCGATGTGTCGAGGGTTAATGAAATGCATCCAATGCCAATTAGATATGGCAATTAGCGTTTCAGTCGCAACCACTGGAGACCTCTGTTGTCAATAGGCGAAAACACGGCGTTGCGAGGCAGCGAGGACATTTGCTTTCGCATCAACATTCAAACGCATTATCAGCCATGTTTGTTATTCTGCACCTCATTCACGTTCGATACGCTAAACCCCAGCTGCCTATTCTGGGCTGCTTTCCCTATATGTTATTGTTTTGTGATATTGTTATTGGAAAGTTAGTGGAAACCAGAAACGGACTTATTTTCTGAGTGAGGTGTATCGCGCGCGCTGCAGAATGAGACAGCGGTGGTCGAGATACCAGAGTCAGAAATGTAATGTCTCGGTGGTTACTCGGAGATGGGTGGCTCTAAAATAAACTGGCTTAAGAAACAGAGGCTCCGTTTCCTCAATATAGTGAAAAATCGTCCTTATACTTAATCCAGAGTGGTGTGTTAAAAGGTACCGTTTTCAGCGCTCGGAAGACAGAAATTTCGTTCCATTTTAAAGACTACTATTTTCTCATGAACTTCTCCGTCGAAACAGCGGTCGAGATCGAATATTTATGTGGAAAAAACAAAGTTTAATTTTCATTCAATGTGAATAAAGTGCACAAAGTAGCAACGCCTCAAACCATCAACTCAAACAGCATTTTATTTTAATGTACGATATTACTTTTATTTTGGCTTGGGTACCCAAAGTTTTTTGCCATCAGGTCTTTCGTGTGCATGTTTAGGTTCAATAACAGGAATGAATAATGATTGCAGGGCCACCACCAACCGCAAACTGAGGGAGACGGTGGCGTTGGAGCTGAGCTTCGTCAATTCCAACCTTCAGCTGCTGAAGGAACAACTGGCCGAGCTCAACAGCTCCGTGGAGGTCTACCAGAGTGACAGGTACGAGGTGCTTTTTGCTCTTTCCTCTTAGCTGCTTTCTCTTCTTTCATTCTGGTTCGTACCACAATAATCAGATATTTAGGAGTGTAGTGGGAAAGTTCAACCGATCGAAGGGAAAAATTCATGTTTAATCTTTTGCGGAAATTTCGAATAGAATACGTTTTGCCTGAGGTTCAAGATGTTTTGAGAGAGCCTAATTTTTATGGAAGTTAAACATTCCGTGGTATAAGATAAACTGCGGAACTGATAGACTTAAGATGCCGTATTTTCCGCGCACCGTAATTTCAGCTATAGTTGAGCTCTAAGATAGCATAACTCGGAATGGGTAAAATAGGCTCTGTGCTAATACGGTTAATATTAAATTGCATTTGTAAGTATGCACTGGCCATCTGCACACATTTCTTCAAATGTTATAACTGGGAATGGTCGGATCGGATGGGTACCTCGTGATCAAATATCCGTGGATTTTGCCCTTCGTAGGATACTTCGGATCCAAATTCGCTGAAAGCATCGGATTTGGGTTCCGATCCTACCTTCACATGCTCCATTGCATTGCGATGCTCGTCCTACCCATGAACATAGGGGTTATGCCACAGAATTTCAGCCGTGGAAATTTTTACAGCAAAATACGACAGGAGCATAGTGAAACTATTACAAAGGCATTGGACAACCATCAGAAGAATATAAACGGCATGGTATAACAACCACGTCAAAAGTGACTACATCGCAGATAAAAAAAAGACACACTTGGCCCTCCATCACCCAATGCCTCCGATATTTTTTTTTCCTTTCCGAGACCACACAGTCCATAAATCATTATCTTCGAAGGGAAATATCAAGTTACACGAGAACAATGGAAACTTGTTTCATCCCCACCCCATCTCACCCACTAAACATTTTCATCTTACCTGCTTCAATTCTCCTTTTCTGGAGGACTAATGCTAGGTGAGCAACTTACTTGTCCCAAAGATATATCGATAGTTTTAGTCCAAATGCGTCGCATTTTTAGCATATGTATTTAGTTTTTTTAAGCTCAAATTGATTGAAACAAAGTTTTATTTGTTATAACGAGACTATACCAATATTCAGCGTTGTCCAAATAGCACAATTTTCATAGAAACTGGCGTGGCGTCAGTTATACCGTCAAACAGGAAAATACTAATTGGAAACGCCGCCTGTATATATCCTATCACATCATTCGCCCGGCTTCGCGTTGAGGGCAACGACGCACAGTGGGCTAGACTCGAAAAAAGCTGACCAAAACCTCAAAAACGATTTTTAGGAAGTTGCAACTTCGCATACATATTCGCAATTAAATTGTACATTACTTTCTAGATTATTTATTTCCTGTGTTGTCACGTTAACAATATATGTGACGTCAAATTTGAACAAATTTAGCGAAAAACGACCAACCTCGATTTTTTCTGAAAATTGCCAACTTTATCTTCGTGCAGTGGTTTCATGAATGGTTTTATGGATAAAACTGTTATATCATCTTAATTGGCACTTCTTTTTATTTCATTTGAACGGTTTTTAAAGATTTTGTTTCATCAACAACCATAGATATGTAACAAAATGGCAGAGCCTGTTTTCAGCCCATTTTTTTTACATAAACGTAGAGAAAAAGTAGATTTGGCCACAGACTTCCGCAAAGTGACTGATACCACGTCGTTATATGAAGCTTCTGCATTGTGGATCTAAAGTAAAACCTTGCACCAACTTGCAACCCCGTATTTTAAATTGCTTTTTTCGAGCGTACGGTCGACTCCGGTTCTGGCCGGCGCACAGTGGGCGGAATCTAGGATCTAGGCGGAAAAAAGTCCAAAAACCGACTTTACAGTTGGGACAATTTTTGCCGTTAGCCTTATCCTGGGATAGTTGGAGCACCCTTTTTCACCATTGAGGTCACTACCCTCGGCAAAATAGCGCTGCTATGGCCATTTAAAGGCACCCTTTCTACGGAGACCAATTTCCGACCAGGCTCAGTTGTGTTTTGACAGTGAAGTGAAGAGCTTGCAGTAAGGTGACCAGTGCAAAAGGCATATATGTAGAATTTGGATTACTATTTTTAAGGTATGTTCCACCGTTTTTCATGATATTTAGTGTTACATTTGCCATTTCAAATTTTTTACTGTTTTTTGAAATAAACATTGCAAAAATACTTGATTTTTTGTGATACCAAATGTTTGGTTTGACTTATAAAAAAATGTTCTAGGGATGTCAAGCTAATTTAAGTAATAATGTCTAGAGAATGTATTTAAAAATGAGGCCATAAAAGGATTTGGTGCGGAAAAGTGCGGAAATATAGTTTTTGTGTTTTTTTCTGGCGACATGGAGAGCGCTGTCGTGACGCACGGAGAGCTATGTAGCCTACTTCACGACAAAATCGAGACAAAAGACTCATTACCAGATTATTTAATGAAGAAATTAGAGTTGAGTCACAGTGAAATTGATGCTAATAAGTGTAACAGTGTAGCTATTAGGAATTTTTTAAACAATTACGCCAGGCGTTTAAAAAAATATAATACGTGGCTTCAAAACCCATTGCTCCTGCCTAACAAAGAGACAGAAAAACGTCTCAGAATTAACTTTAGTGCCGAAGCTAAGCCATCAACTTCCAAGGGAAGACCCAGAAAAGTGTTCAAACACTGCACGGATAGAGCGAAACGGACGAGAGTGCAGCCGTTGATTAAGTCGCGCACAGAGGATGAAATCGTGTTCGCGGCCCAGTATTCTCTCCTTTCTTCTGGGAAACGAGACGCTGCAGCTATGGTGAGAGCAGTTACCCAAACTACTTAGTAGGGCTAATAAACTAAAGAAAGCCTACAATTCGCCCCCATAACACACAATACCTGGAGAGGAGGCGCTAGCGCTTCTGATTGAAACTGGATTGACAAAGGCGCAGTACACGAGAATCAGGACTGGAGCGAATGACAGATTAAGCAACATTTACCCGTCTTATGATGTGTAAAAATAGTCAAAATTGCAGTGCTATCCTCCTAAGGAAACTTTCAAAGTACCAGAAAGGTGTGCAGAAATAAATTACTAGCTCTTTTGGACCACACAATCGAACGCATTGCACTAGTGAAAAAGGATGTTCTCATGCAGTGCACTATTAAGAGAGAACTGCATTTAATGTTGAAATGGGGGTGTGACGCTAGTAGTGGTCAAAGCGTATATAAACAGCGCTATGAAACTTAACGAGGGTGCTCAGAATGATTCATCTATGTTTGTCATCTCTCTCGTACCTCTAGAATTATATGAAATGCAGGGACTAGTGGGGAATTGAACGATACTGTGGAAAAATCCACAACCGTCGTCCACTGAATTCTGCCGGCCAATAAAAGTAATACATGATGCTTCCATAATAGAATCAGCCATTCTTCTTATTGGACAGTTGTCAGAAGAGGCACAGGAGGCAAGAGAAAAGGATTTTTCAATATTCAATATATTTTATTATATTAAACCTCAATATTTGCGGAACGAGAAATCTTCATATATGAAGATTTCTCGTTCCGCAAATATTGAGGATGCCTTCATTAGGTTGCTAATTTATTCAGATCCTCTCATTTCATACAAACGTCAACAAAGTACAAAGAAAAGTAATGGTATTTCTGCTGAACTTTTGTAATTATTAAAAGAGCCATGTGAAACCAGGAGAAAGTGAGGTAGATTATAGCAGTGAAATCGAAACGTCAGACAGTGACTAATAATATGATAACATTATTGTGAATATTATCATTCTGCCGCAGGGAAAATTACATGCATCCAAAATTTTGACTCGTATATTAATATTAATTAAACTTTTAGCCACCTTTACCATTTATATAAAACTATTATTTTGCTCTACTTCGCTTGTACTGAGTGAATTAATGAAATTGATATTTTATTTTATTTGAATGTTTGTAGCCTTGCTCTGCTCATATTTGTTTTTGTTTTGTCTTGAGGAATGATTTGAATACCTGATCGTATACAATAAAATCATTTATATCTCTTTTCTATATTTTACATCTGCCTCAGTCAAAATCAACAAAATTTGTGCGGAATCGAATTCGTGGAGGCGGGTGATCACGGTAAGTTTCTTTGCTATCCGCACTTACGCTGTCGCATGCACTGCCATAAACCGCCTGCCCCGCAAACAAAAGTGCCATTATTTTCTACGATTTGGAAGATATAGTTTTGGAGACAATCACAATTCCTGGGGAAGTAAAAGGAAGTACCATTATCGGATGTGCATGCAAGGTTGCCATTGTCAAACCGCTGGTTTAGGACTAGACCCTAACTACCGTTAAATGGTATTGAATGGCTAAAATTGAGTTTAAAGCGAATTTATACTTAAAAATATCATTGGCTAATAATTTTCACTAATAAATTAACAAAAATATGGAGATAGTTCATTTTTTTCCCAAATTTAGAAAAAAATATTTTTTTCCGCCTAGATTGGGTATTCCGCCCACTGTGCGGCGGTGGCGGAGAGTACGGCGACGCGACTACCGTGTGGATGCAGTATGGTCTCATTCACTTTTATATGCGGATAATAGACATAATAATAGCGATAGAAAATAATCACCAGAAAGTTAAAGTAATTAATGTTGCTACGAATGACTCTTGTTATGCAATCGCTGGGCACTGCAAGAGGTGAACTGTTGCAATGTTTCCATGCGTGTTCCATTCGGGCAATCAGTGAAATGTTGGTCAGAGGTTCTTAAAATTGCTAGGCTCTTTAAATTCATGCTCTCCATGTACGGCTGAGAGAATTGACCAAAAGTGTGTGATGGGAAGATTTGATTAGTAGATGCACGCTTATGCATGATAATTAACTATGTGTGTGTTTTTTCAATCCTGTTTTCTTGTGGTCTTGGGGTGTTCGCAGTTCGGAGCCCGTCATGCCCATGATCCCACTTGGTCTCAAGGAGACGAAGGAGGTTGACTTCCGAGAACCATTCAAGGTAAGCACTCCGTATTATTTTTATTATTACTGTTATTGTCATGCTGCCCTCACAAAGAACTATTTGTTGTCGTAGTGGATGTTGCAATTCAAACAGGAATTGAAGTTTGCTCTGGTGGCACCGATTTCATCCATTCATCGTCTATTTGTGTTTCCATCAAATACATTTTGTGAATGTGACCTCCAAAGACTGAAAACACTGATGCCAAATGAAAGATCGAAGGAATATGCATATTAATCAGAAACCCCATTTCTTTGCATTTTTACGTCAATAAACTTGTGCTTTAATTTTCTCAACTGTAGTTAAGTTTAAGACTTCGACATCGGCAGTAAAGCGTGCAGTGGAGGTGCAGACGAAACTGAAGAGAAGAAGGAACAGAAAAAGCAGAAAAGAATGCCTTCAAAATTTTCGGCTAATGAAGCTATCCAATAGGTAAGCAAAGATAGGCATTTGCTTAGAACTTGCAGCTCGTTGGCGTCTAGGGTTTGAGATGAGATATGAAGCACGTGGGGGATGTGGAGGTTGAGGCAGTCGATGGCGCCAGGATGACGTGTGGTGTCGGAGGGAGTTTGAACGCAGTGGCTGGGTCCGGCTGGTAAAGGAAGAGAGGCAGGGGTGGGGGTGGGGGGGGGGGGGGGGGGGAGGGCAGGGAGGGGAGAGATCTGTGTCGGGAACATAATTCACAGATTCCAACAGGAGATCCTCAAAGAATTCAGTCCGCAGAAGGACTTACACCCTCAGGTATCAACTTATTTTCTCCCACAGATTTCAAAACACCACTGTTTTATCTTCTCCCTAAAATTCATTCAAAAAACCCGGCAACCCAGGCCGACCTATCGTTTCCAGCCGCAATTCACCCACTGAAATAATATCTGCCCTAGTGGTGTACTATCTTCAGTCTATTGTCGCATCCCTCCCTTCTTTCATTAAAGACTCTCACTATTTTCTCGATATATTCTAAGCTCCATCCACATCCCCTGCGGAATAGACTTCCTCATGGCAACAATTGATGTCGCATCCCTTTACTCATCTATCCCCCACGACGAAGGCCTCGACTCTCTTCATCATTTCCTTTTGCGGAGACCTACGCCGCATTCCACATCCACCTTCTTCATAACGCGACTGATTGAGCTCGTCCAATCCGAGAATTCCTTTCAGTTCGAAAACAACACCTATTTGCAATTGCTGAGGAGTGCCCATGGGCACAAGAATGTATGCCAACTCATCATCTTGGAACAACTTCCCTCAATGCCCAATCACTGTAGTCCATACTCTGGGTGTGCTTCATTACCCATGTCCTCCTACTTTGCATTATTCTCAACTTTTTTGCATTACTCTACTACCTTTTCCCTACTAAAGTCGTAAATATACGTGTGGACGTTTCTTGACCCGGGAAACGAAAGCCGTATATTTCCGTCAGAGATTTTCCTGACCAAGACAACGAAAGCCGTATAAATACGTTTTCAACCTCTCCCCCTTTTATGACGGTCGAGGTTGTACGACGTCTTTGTTTCGGGACCCGACACTGCCGGGTGTAGGTTTTACCCTCGAAACCCAGGAGCAGGTACCCCTCGTCTTTTATTACCCCTCTTATCTTGTCATGCAATTGTTTATCCAGTCAGTTTTAGAAATAAATATTTGTTCTTTTCTCTAGAAATGTAAACTAAGAATTGAATTCTTTGTCTTTTGAGCTGCGTTTGCAATTTTTAAAGGAAATTCTACGATAAATTTTAACTTATATCTCAAGTTTTGTATAAACATCAGCATGGAAATTGTTGCTGCATTAAATGCGTTAATATTGACCTTAAAACTTCGTTTAAAATTTAACATTGCTCAGAAAAAAATGAGGAATTCAATTCAAAGTCTACAATTTACGTGCAAGCAAACAATTATCCATGTGCTAAATACATATAAGCAGTACATAAGTTGACCGCGAACCAATGCCGCAGGTATGGTTGTAAACCCGGAAAGGAGGGAGCACAGCTACTCTCGGAGTCGGAGATAATAGGGAGTCCCTGTGGGGAGGGTTCAAAAAAGATTCCGCGAGATCCCTATTAAAGAATGTCCTCCAAAAATGCTCCGTACCACGAGAAAGAAGAGTCTCTTGGGGCTCAGTACAGCAGTCACTCTGGCCTTCCTTCATGGCCGCCCTTAATTCTTCTTTCTCAGTCTCCTCAACATCTACCATTTCTGCCCCCTCTCTCCCCCTTTCCTTGACCTAAACATACTCTCAGACTTAAACAATGAATTCAACACTTCCATCCTAGAAAAGCCCACCAATCACGAGCAATATCTGCATTGCACTAGCTGTCATCCCCCACACACCAAACACACCACTATTGCCCACTCTCTCTCCATTTGCACGTTTGCAATAGTTCCCCCTCCCTACATCAAGCCACACAGCACCATCACCAAGCCCTCGTGAAGCATCCAGAGCCTTTTCTCAAAAAGAAAATTCTGTCGCCGTCTTATGAATACACTCCACGCACCAAATCAAATAAATCCAGTAAAACTGAACCTCACCGCCACGTTCTTTCCTGGCACTCAAAAGATAAAAAATATCCTGAGAGATGTCTACTCCGTCATGAGCACAGGCCACAGTCCATCCAGTCTCCTCCCTTCTCTATCACGTGTGGAGACCCAATCTGCTCAACATACTCTGATCCCCCTCTCCCCCACACTGCCCCTTCCTCCTCCCAACCGTGCAACCGCCCAAGATGCAAGTGCTGCGTCTTATTTCGCCCCACCTCCTCCCCAACACTCGTCGACAAATCTTCCTCACCTCCCTGCTGCTCATCCTTCAATGCCATCTATCGACTATCCTGCAATTTCTGCCCTGCCTACTGCATTGGAGAATGCACCATGGGTTTGTGCAGCAATTTCTTGCATTTCCTCTGGAGAGAGCTGTGCGCAGTAACTAGAATTGTGTTGACCTCCTAGAGAAGGGGAGGCCCACAGCGAGAAATTAATTTTATGAGGGAGTTATGGTTAACTATCTCCTGATAATGTGTGATGGTGAATTGGCCGAGGGGAAGCGAGCACATATTGAAAAGGAAGAACGTGGAAGGAGGGACGCAAAGTGGGTGGAATGCCAGGAGAGAGAGAGAGAGAGAGAGAGAATGCTTGGGAAAGAAAGGTGAAAACGCGAGATGAGAAAGAAAGAGAGGTTGTGTGTGTGTCAGGTGAATAGGGCTCATTTGGGGGAGGATTTTTTGATTTGTTTGATCCAAAGGGGAGCGGGTTGAACGTGATCCGTTGGGAGGGGTATGGGCAAGGGGAAAATACGAGAGATATTACAAGAGGAGAGGTTGGATCAAAGGAAATGAGAGGAGAGATAAGTGGACATTGAGAAAAATCAGTGACGCCCACTCACATTCTTTGAGGCACATACGCATTGAGTCCAAGTGCAGGACCTCCGAGGTCTCCCTTCTGTGCTTTTTGAAGAAGTGCTCCAATGAAGGTGGCGGGGAATTCGTGTCTTCAAATGTTTACAATTTTAAGTGTACAAGAAAGGTACACTCGCTTAAAGAGAGAAAAATTGCACAACTAATAAAAAAAAGCAATTGAAACACAAGCTACAATTTGTGAACTGACCAAGAACGTCTGAAATATGGCAATGAAGAAAAGAGGAAATAGGAGAGCGTATGCTCGTACTGCAAAGGATGCGACAAATGATGGCATTTCTACACCACATGGTCACGCACAACGCTTGGCAACATAGCCAGGATGGTGGTGAATTTGCGTATGTAGGCTAGTGTGCCCTCTCGATGCCTTCCTTGTTCATCATTTCATTTCTAGACCAGTCATCCCCGTGTGGGCGTGGCTTATTATTAGAATTCAGAGGATGTGCGGCCAGTCGGAGTGAGGGAGAATGCACCGCTGCTTTTGAAATGGCCTAGTATGCAACGTGAAATTATTGGTGGGAGTACTGTGTGTTAAATTGACATTTTTAAATTTCCTGATGGTGTAGTGGTACATAGTTTCACCTCTAGTATACACGGGTAAAGAAGGAAAGCCAAAAAGAACATTACAATGGAGGTGCTGCCATTTGTCTGGATGGGCAATGGGCAATTCAGAGCAGGTGTTAAACATGCTGTGTGTGGCCTAGACCTCTCAAGGACTGTGGGGAGTCTTAATTATATTGAGTTTGAGAGGGCTGAGAGAACTTGCCATTGCTGGCACAATCTCTAATGTTGCACTTAGCACAGAACATGTCCATCTATGCATGTGGATGTGGGGAGGAGAATCATTTGAAGAGATCTGAGTGAATAATAAATGTGTGCACTCAGATATAAACGGCGTCGCTCATTAACACATTCAGCGCGGAGCATGTCAATTGATGTGGTGCTGTCCAAGCCGAGATACAGAGCACATCAGTTGATGTCGGTCCGGGAGCCCTTTCTCCGCCTCCGTACGTTCGTGACTAATATCCACTTCCAAGTCTTCCGATGGTCGTGTGCATGGCATTCAGACATGGCCTTCCCTCTTTTGACCCCTGTGCACCATTTGATAATAGCAGTGTTTGAATGGAAGTTATGGCATGGAGACCTCCCTATATTTTTCTTTCTTATTTTAACGGCCGATTTGAATGACTTAATAAAATTGTGACCGCATTGAATGTGTTAATGTCAATTTATTGTCAATTGTGGAAAGAGTTTGAAAGAAGAGGAGAAAGAAGTGACCAGTGTTTTTCCATTTCTCCATTTGTACCCCACTTATTCAGCTTATCAAAGCCAAAAATCATGGGTCTTAACCCTTTTGCAGATAAGTTGGTGATGTCACGGTGTGTGGGTCCTCAGTTAATCCTCAGCTTCATCTCAGGTGGGACCTCAGTGGGTTAATCCTCAGCTTCATCTCCCGAGGTTTATTTGTCACTGTGGGGAATTCCTTCCCTCAGCGGTGAATGAGTGGATCAGCGTGCACACTGTCCTGCGTCATTCTTGTTTACTCCCTATTTTCCTATTTTAAAAATACGTGAGAATGGCTAAATTTGGAAATTTCTTCTGCTGCTTCCCTAGTCCATCTATCAAATTCTCATTAGGAATTGTGATTTCCTCAAGTGTAAGTGATTAACCTATTCATTGGTTGGCCTTTTTTCTGTGATTGCTTTACAGAGTTATTTCAAGTGTAGAAAACTTTTACACGTTGCATACGGATGGTGAGAATTCTCGTCATTTAGGCACGTCAACCTAAACAATTTAAAAGCATACAATACGTATTCGTTAGTACATTTTCAGTTGTTGTTCGTTATTCATAATGAATTGATGCATCATAACCTTTGATTGGGTAAAGTTATATTCTAAACATTAGCTTTTTAACCATGCTTAAACCAAAGGCATACATATTTCCAATCTCAACACCTCCACCCAGAATCGGCGTTCCCAGGAATTTAAATACCCCGGTATGCAACGTGTTAATCACCAAATTTTGATAAGAGATTTTGTCTGTAATAACATATGATATTTTATTTGATTTGCAGGATTTTATTCTGGAGCATTATAGTGAGGATGGAAATGCATATGAAGATGCCATATCGGAATTTATGGATATCAGACAGGTATGATAGTCCTATAATGCTTTCAATTCTCAGCCCTACCAAAAATAAGTTTCAGATCTCAAATTGGACTGTGTAACTTGTTGTTTCCACAGATACGTTTAGGAACCAGTCGGTTGGGGTGCTCATATTGAGTGGTTGGAAATGTAATAATTTGAGGAATTGTAACACTTAATGTACCAGTTCTCATGCACCTGTTTCATGTCAGCAGCAGCAGTGTTACCTAATGTATGTTCCAAATCAGGGACTTAATTCAGCTCCTGATCCACAGCTGATCAATGAATAAATAATATCTGGTCTGATTTTAACGGAGAACCGTTTGCAAAATTGTCTTGCGAGACATAGCAATGGGCATTGTGATTGCGTTCACTGTGTGTGGACTGATTGGGCAAATAGGTACATTGACTCACACTCACTCCTGAAAGGTCATCTCAGTCACTAAGTGTGGAATGATGGGCTGGACAATGCAGTGGGGTTGGATGCGGGCGAGGAGTTGACCCCTTGATCATTGTGACCTAGTTCAATGATCGACGCTCCAAATTCTCTTAAAGGAGTGGGTACGCCATGGCAGTTTGAATGCAAATATAAATTGCGTTTGTATCGTTAAGGTGGAGGTCTTTTACGATTAAAAAGGCTTATTAAGTAGTTAAAGTTGCATATTAGCAGAGAGTAAGTATTTATAGAGGGCTTGCTGCACGCTATTTTTTATGTAGTTCTGGAAGAATTAAGTAGATGGCGAGGAAGAATCTTTTGAATTTTTTTGAATTCGCTTTTTCCACAAGCCTGAAAGTATATTCTGAAGCAGAAAGGGTTGCTATGTTTAGTAGTGACTACGGTTAGTCGATTTTGATCATAACAATACTAGTTATAAAAATATTTCCTTGAATTTCGGCTTATAACTTGGCTTTAGTTTATATTCCTAATTCAGTTGCCAGCAGACTGTTCATGGTATTAAGTTAAAACTTGCAGGAAATGTATATTGTACATTTTTTGTACATATTGTACAAGGAAAGTAGATAATGATATAGTAAGAGATGAGAGACTATTCATGTAAGTCTGATCAGCCAGTGAGTGAATGACTGTTGTATTAAAGTGCTAATAATGGTTTAACTGAGTAATGTATGCATGTATGTTCATAGTGTATGCTGGACCAATGATCATACGTACGTGTTAATTCATAGGCCACGAGGACACCTTTGCGGGACAACAGTGGCGTCACGCTGCTCTTTGAATACTACAACCAACTCTACTTTGTTGAAAGGCGATTCTTCCCTCCAGATCGAAGCTTAGGAATATACTTTGAGTGGTGAGTTGTTTGGAAGGCTACCCTTCACGTAGTTTACAAACCAAACGCCAAATACGTACGTACCTCTGAGAGGATGGGCTAAAGTGTTGGCTTCCCACCCCGTGGGCCTGGGTTCAAATCCCGGCAGTGGCAGGGACTGCCGCACCACATGCTCTGTGGAGGGTTCTTCAAATTCTGCACTCTGTCTATCAGATGTGTGGTTGAGTGGTGGCAGCAGCGTGAGATGAAGCTGATGCCATTGCTGCGTTTCTCTCCACTCTTTCTCTGTTACATGTCCTTCCTCCCTGCTGCAAATGACTTCAACCTTCCTCCATGCAATTGCAAATGCAAATTTCATGCAATATGCACATACGCTGGGCACTAAACACTTCGTTTCATGCATTGTGTGCATTTATGTGTTTATCTTATTGTTTTGATTTGGGTGTGGTGTAATGGGGGAGAGTTTTGATGCAATGCCCATTTTGTGAGAAGTGAGGCCTTGTTGATCTCTGTAATATCTTTGGGTTTTCACCGCATCCATTGGCTTTTGGCGACAACAGTTTCGTTTGCATTGCAATCAGCACCTTCAACCTTTGACCTGAAGACGCTGATTGCAATGCCAGAGAAACTGTTGTCGCCAAAAGCCAATGGACACAGCGAAAACCCAAAGATAATACAGAGATCATGTAATGAACGCCGTGAAAATCTTCGAACCTTCAGGAAGCCATGTTATTTCCTCTCTATTGCCTCTGAAAATTAGTCTTTTTTGGGTGAATTGTGTTGACTCTTGATTTCCAGCAAAAAAGTGAAAGTTTGCCCCTATGGAGCTCCTTTGTTGCATTTCATCTTTCAATTGTTTGTCTTCAGGTACGATTCCCTGACTGGCGTGCCATCGTGCCAAAGGACGGTGGCCTTTGAGAAGGCTTGTGTCCTTTTCAACGCAGGTGCCCTGCAGACGCAGTTGGGTGCAAGAGAGGACCGCTTTGGCAATGGGCAGGGCCTCGACAGGGCTGTTGACTGCTTCTTGAGGGCTGCCGGCACTTTCCGCTACCTGCACGATCACTTCACCAATGCACCCTCCATGGACCTCAGCCCCAATGTCCTGCAGATGCTCGTCCAACTCATGCTGGTGAGTGGCCCTTTCCTCGTGATCTCCGTGGCCTTGGCGAAAGGGTGGGCGCGTGGCAGGTGGTGTGTGATACAAGTATTTGGCTGATCTTGAGGGAAATGAGTGACAACTCAGTTGCATATATGTATTTCTGATCTTTCTTTCTTTATTCACCGTTGAATTTGTGAAGTTTATCATGCAGTTGCACAATACATTACCAATAGTTGGTGGTTGTCATTTCCATGTTCATTCATTGAGTCCTATTCGTTTAAAAGCCACCCATTGCAGTAAATTCCTTAAGTTTTGTCACTTTTAGCACTGTTTTCACTCAGGTGGTCTACCAAGTCAAAATTAATTGATGTGTAGCTATGCAACGGCAATAATTTAATATTTAACTGTGCCAATTGTTTTAGTTATTCCTTTGTTTCATTCTTAAAAGGTGAGTACAAAACTTGGAGCCGGTTTTTTTTAATATTTGCATATATAGTCATATTTTTAGCCCAGAGTGGCATGTACTGGTGTAAGATACATACACACACATAATTAATTAAAGATAGTGCTTGTTTTTTTCAAAATCTGTCCCATTTCAATGCTTTACTGCTTTTATGAGATATAATTTTCAGCTTACAAAGTAAAATGTAGATATCATGACCAATTTTATTACATGATCCATGTTTTTTTGGTTATTTTGGGCTCACATAGCATTTATGTAAATAGCTCAAATTACCTGGAAATCTCTGTATATCAAAGAAAATAATTTGTCGTACATTTATTTAATGCAACCCAATTTCTATGAATATTATCCACAAATATTTGTATTGTCTTTTAATGAGAAAATTATTCTGTTTTTTTTTGTTTGCAAATTCTATTGTTACAAATATTCCCAAAGCCCAAAAGTTCAGGCCACATGCCTGTGGAGACAAATGTGTTTTCAGGAAGAGATGCACACAATCAAAATGGAATTAAAAAAAAAAATATATTTTAAGTTAGAGGAACAATATAAACATTTCTTTACATGAAAAGTTTGGCAATATTTCTTTCATGAAGCACACGTAGCTTCAATATCCATGTACTTTTTCACACCTTGTTATTGAAATTTATCTTGTGGCCATTTAAAAAATGTAAGAATGGGCCAAATTTAATTTTAAAAAGCTATTTGTAATGCGAAGATGTAGTTCTCTCCATAAAAAATGCAAGAAATGTACAAATTTCAATTTAAGAAACTGCCTTGTTAGTGTAAGGGGCCGAGTTAATCTCATGACCCCAGGGGTTTATAAAATCCCTTGTGAGTGTGGTGATGTCTACATGGGGGAGCCTGGGCGAACTATATCTACTCCTCTCAAAGAACACCAAAGGCATTTCCGACTTGGTCAACCGGAAAAATCAGCTATAGTTGAGCATAGCCTCAGTTGTAGAGCACAGAGTAAGGTGGGATGAACGCACAGTTTGATGGCGATCCAACCAATTTTGGGATCGATTAACAAAAGGGGCTCTCGAGATACAACTTGAAAAGGAAAATTTGATCAGCAGCTGTTGGGACATAACTCTGGAAAGAATGATGATGGCAAGAGTGAAGTGTTTGCTGGTCGTCTGCTATGAGGACTCGAGCGATGCTGCCCCTCCTGCTCTCGCTGAACGGTCACTTCAACTTTTAATTGGTAGCCTTGAGAATTGGCAAGGGGACGGAACCCAAAACAAGGTTTTCTTACACACGTGCAAACCTGAGAAAAGTGTATTCATTCTGTGTGACGGGGAAAGTGTTACATAAATCATAGATGAGGAGGATTGGTTGGCAGCAGCGGCATTGGGTGAGTAATGGGGGTGGGGTAGGTTGATTGGGGACAGACAATCGTATGTTGGTGAGGGGGAAGGTCTTGAGGAGGAAGAACATTGACAATATGGGAATCTATGGATTATTATTGCTTGTTGACTAATTTCACTGATGGAGAAGTTTGGCCCTGAAGAATTTTCAAATGCTGTAAGGCATCGAGCCGCATGCTGTGTCTTCCTTGTGAAGAATTTTTGTCTGGACATTACTCTCATGACCACAGACCTCTGAAAAAGTTTAACGAATGCTTAATGTTGGTCCCATCGTGTTTTTCCTCAAACTATTGAAATTATCGAGTGCTTCTTTTTTGTGATTGGTTTTTGCTCCAAGGTTGATTCCCAGAGCATTGTTTATATATATGTATGTATAGATAGGTATGTGTGTTTGATCCATGCTGTCCATCTCCCCAAGGCACAAGCTCGTGAATGCCTGTTTGAGAAGCTGGAAGTGC
Organism: Ischnura elegans; assembly: GCF_921293095.1. Classification (NCBI taxonomy): domain Eukaryota; kingdom Metazoa; phylum Arthropoda; class Insecta; order Odonata; family Coenagrionidae; genus Ischnura; species Ischnura elegans. The sequence goes on along the minus strand of NC_060248.1, from coordinate 3,194,503 downwards.
AGAGCAAGGAAAGGGCACTGGACGTTGACCTGTGTTTGGATTTGGCGCAGGAAGCAGCGCAGGTAAGCCTCTCTCTCTCATTAAAATCAATTTGGTGCCAGAATGCCGTGGCATTGTTCACCTGCACATCCAGTGCCATTTACATGGGATGCCGTGCTATAGAGGTGAGGTTGTAAATATTATTGCAAAACAGCTATTCTTCCTCAATTCTTTCAGAAACTAGATCATTCCATTCTTGGGGATTAGTCACATTCAAAACATCTGGATACAATATACATATACAATAGTTTAGTTCTGTCAATTTTGCAATTTTCATCTCCTATTTGGTCTCCATCGACTCAGCCCTTAAATATTGAGTTAGGAGGATTCCAACACAAATTTCTAAGATGCATTTGATGAATTGTATCCTTACTTATATCCTTATTACCAGTATTTTCAGCTGCAAGAAGATTATTCTTTTTGTACAGAGCCCTTTTTGCCTGAGCTATTCTGCTGACTATTTCTTTCCTGCTCCATCCATCGTAAGTTATTCAGATTCTTAGGTAACAAATCTCCTTCACTTTTTTAACCTTTTCTTTCCTATTATAATGTTTGTCCTAGGCCCCTTTTTTCTGCATATTTTTGTTGATTTTCAGCTAATATCTGGCCATTATCCTTTCCATATTTGTCGAGGTCATCTTCAAATCATTCTGTCTTGGCTATGAATGCTATGTTGTCAGAAAATTGCAGCATACTAATTCTTTATCCGTGGATATTGACACTCAAAGCCATTTCTCTGATTTCAGTGATTGCAATCTCGATGTTAACATTAAAAATTGTGGGGGACAGTGCACACCGTTGTCTCACCCCTTTTCTTATTCTTGCTTCTTTCAAATTTGGTCTCACATTTTATCACTGCAGCTACTTGGTTTTGATATGAACAATTCTTCAATCAATGTGGAGTACTCCAATTTCTGTCAGAATTCTTAGCATTTGATTACCATTCCACGCAGGACTTCTCCAAGTCCACAAATACAATGTACCTCGGTCTATTCTTCTCCATTCTCTAATCTACAAGCAGCCTTAAGAGCCAAATTTACTTCTCTTCTTCCCTTGCTTTTCTTCAATATGCATTGGTCCTCATCCAAGAATTCCTGTGCTCCCCATTCTGTTCCTCTGTGAATGGATGCAATATCTTCAACACATCGTGTATTGTGAGTCTTATGGCCCTAAAATCTTCACGCTTCTGTGCTCTCTTCTTTATCGGAATAGGAATGATGATGTTTGTTTCCAAGTCACTGGGTATATCTCCTGTTGAGTACATGTCACAAATGGTTTTCTGCTATTGTGTAATTGTGCATTTTAAGAAGCTATGATGTGGATAATTTTTTTAAAATTTGTATGTGTTTAGTTGTGCTTAAGTATGCTGAGTTGGCCCATTGTGTGTATATCACATTCATGTGGAGTTTTTTATTAGTTCAGGAGTACCACTCCACATCCTTGTCCCAACAACAGAAAAGGATTTATTAAATGTAGTGGTTCAAAGTAGTGGGACAATTAAAAAATCTGGTGACATTCGAGTTGCAACGTTTCAATTTTTCTCTTTAGACTAAATGAAAAAATTGCATTTACATACCGTGTTTGACGGCATATGAGACACACTTGTTTTCCTAAATTTGGTCTCAAAAAAGTTTCCTGCATCTTGTACGTGAAGGACATATAGGTTAACTCAGTGAATTCTGATAACTGCTATTTTTAGCCCGGATAAAGGTCTAGACACACGTAACTTTTTCTACATCTGCCACAATTATTTTACCAGGTAACATATAATAATATAGCTCCAAAGAGAGAACTGGGATGGTTTTCTTCTGACACCACACCGTTCACATAAAAAAGTAAACAAAACTAATAGCAATCGCTCTGCCCTCTTTTACTTCTGCTTTCCTCTGCCTACTTTTCTGCTTTGTTTAGTATTTGGCTTTTACGAATCCAGATTGATATGGATCTTGCAAGTTGTTTTGGTTCAGATAATTTATAACCTGCTGATAAACAATCTTTTCAAAGCATTTAGAAAGAGAACACAAAATAGAGATTGGCCGATAATCACTCGGAGATGTTGGTTTTTTAACTTTTTGAATTGCTATGCATAAATGAAATATTGAACAATAAATCGCTGGATAGCATGCAGCAACAGGTAACATTGCTCTAGTTTTCCGTAAGTCCAAAGACATGGTAAGAGTGCCAATCTAATTACAACAATGTTGTGCTTTCAACTTTCATACCTAATACAGGAAAAGATGGAGGGGTTTCACTACAATGTAAGTACATGCTTAAGACTCAGCCTACTATGTTATTATAGCGATGAAGTCAGCCAAAGAGAATGGGGGCATTCACATAACTCCCTCTCCCACTGTTGTCTTCCTCCCACTGATACCTGGGCCTAACGAAAGAAGAACATAAAATGGGAGTGTGCAGAGCGTACTCAAAACCGTAAATCACACGAACGGATGGACATGACTGGCTTTATGTGTTGTAGATCTGACATATATCTTTTTTTTTAGTTTAATAAACAGATAATACAAAATATAATACATAGTTAATGATTGCTCAGCAGTGCATCGCCCTATCGAGAAATATCTGTCTTAACACCGAGCGTTCACTCTGGAAGGAACTTTTTGACCTCATCAAATCCGATTTATTTTACATGTAAAACATAGGCCATTTGGTGGTACAATGTCTATCACTTGCTAAAATGCGATTCTCATGAAATGCCATACTCACAAAACCGGGCTTCCACTGTATCTTCTTCCAGTCAAAAGAAATGCAACAAAGAAAGTGCCAAAGTATAATTATCAAATTTGAGATGCCAAGAAATGTTGAACAAGGTAATTCATGTACGTTCTTGGAAAATTCCTAGATGATATATAGCATGAGTGGTAAGCACGTGATCTGTCACGTGAAGAAGCATGCTCTCGTGGGTGTTTGCTTGTTGCGAGCGTCAATGGAATGTGAGTGCTTTTGCTCTCTTATCAGGTGTCGGAGACATACTCCAAGGTGCACGAGTGCATTTCATCTCCTCCGGTGCGGGACTACGTGCCCCACTCGTGGGTGGCTCTGGCACTCGTCAAGCGGGAGCACTATGCTGCGCTCTCCCATTTGCACGTGGCGCTGGGCATGCTGGAAGCGCTGCCGTCTGTTGACGCTCTGACGACTCGGACGCGCGATGTTCTTGCGTACATCCACCTGGAGGAAGGAGACAATGAGGGGGAGGGGGGGGAAGAGGCGGAGGGGAGGGGGGGGCGGTGGAGGCGCCAGCGACGATGGGGCGCCAGCACGGACAGCGTGCCCAGCGTGGGCATCTCGAGGAAGAGTGCGCAGCTGGAGATCAGGGTGCCCAAGGACGATGCGGAGAGGAAGCTCCTGGGTGAGTTGACCTTAGTCTGGGCCTCGGAGGCTGGCTGGGTGCTGCGCTCTGCCACTGCGCTCCCCAGCACGGTCTCATCTCATTGCCAAGAGTGCCTTTCTTCTCAGTCCAGTCCATGGAGGTTTTCAATGTCACCATATCCAGGGTCATTCCAACAGTTTTTATTAATCAATTGAGCTTGCACTCGCTTTTTCCATGCTAAATAGTTTCTGTTTGTTAGTTTTGGGATTTGAACAACTTCACTCTCATCTGTCTTGTCTGCTGCACTGTTCATACTCAATCTGGGCTCAATCTTATCCAAAAATAAACTGAGAAAGAATCTAAAGAAATGCAATGGGTCACTTCTTCAGGAATTTGCGGCAGTATGTTTTGGATTTACTGTCGTCTTTTATTGGAGTATACCTATTTTTCCTTGAGTATTGTATTCTCTTCCTTTACAAAACTCTGCACATTTTGTGATTGTGAGAAATGTACATATTTTCTGACCATGTTAGGAATATCATCAGTGGTTATAAACAGCAAAGCTATAAACCTTTCACATGAAGGTATTTGATGTCAGTAGCTACTGCTATGAAATCATAGCATGTGGATAAATGTGTAGTATTTGTGCAGTAATGATAATGCTGGAGTGCCAGTTAAAACTTATTTTTTCCAAGTTGCACCAAGAATGTATATTTTTTAACATATCTATTACACTGTACAGATTCTTCCATAGTGCGATTCCACGTAATTGTCATACTGACTGATTGAATATAAGAAGTAGTTGGAGGCTCCGTAATGAATCAAAATCTCTGCGATGAAGTCTATTTTTTTGCCACAATGTTCTGACTTTTGCATGAGTTGCTGTGAAACAAGAGATTTTTGTATGCACTTACTTTAGTTTTTAGCCACGTATGAACTTTAATGAATAAATTCATTTTAAAAACTAAATAGTATCATAAATTACAACTGGGAATAAATTTTTGCATGAATAAATTTTTCTATTCCTTTAATGATGCATTCCTCTCCTCCTCCAAGAGACCGATTTGAGTATCAGCTTTTCCAAATTTGCTTTGCAAAAGTTTTTTTTTTCACCTTATAATTTATGCACCCGTGTTTTTCATGAAAATACTAGATTTCTTCTGAGGGCATTTCAGAGCAAAGGTATTTCAATTATGAGAGAATTTAAGGGTTGTGTTGCTCTGATTACGTGTAATCAAGAGTCCATCCCAAGTGTGAAGTCAGAATGTCCTCATTGTCCTCCTGGAATCTTCTTCCTTGAACTGACTGATAATCTCGCTAATCGAAGTTGTGAGTGGCATTGTTGAGGCATCGAGGATAGAAGGGCAATTCTGAAAACTAAGGAGGGCTTAGTCCTTGACTGTCTTAGATAATTCACTTGCTCGCTTCCTTAAACACGCCTTTGTGAAGAGGCAGAACACTAAGGCATTCAAAAGTGTACACTGCACAATATGACAAATCTAGCTGATGCATTTAACGTGTCTTTGGAATGAAATATTTTGAGTCCTATTGTGGAAAGGGGGCTGTGGATGTAATTGGTGGGTTGGCAAGAAAATGAAAAAAAATGTGGGCTGCTGTACAATCAGTGGAAAAGGTAATGCATGCTAATGAGTTTATGTCCGTGTACAAAAGAAAGTGTACAAGAATATCTATATTGAAGATATCATCTTACAAAGTATCTAAGTTAAAAGTTTTACTGGACTGAAATCAAGGCAATACCTTGCACACAGACTTTGCACCACGTGAAATTTGTCAAATCAAATGAGGTGCCTCCTACTGTATGCTGAGCTCTCTAATGAGTCATCTATGTGCAAAATACATCTGTTTCGCTAATTGATTTTATGGCCACCGAATGAGTGTATTTTATTTAATTTTAGGTTTGTACTTAATTTATAATGATTTTAATGGTTTCTGGACAGATTTGATTAGTTTATTTTGAATTGCAGAATTTATTTTGTAAATTTTATTGGCAGTGAATATATTTATACCAAAAGGGAATCACTGAAGTCAGTCTGTGACATTTCTGGTCAGTCCGTGAAGATGCTTTTCAAGAGGGATTAATCCTAATCCGTAAAATCATTTATTGTAATGGGCGTTGAAGCATTATGGAATTTACATTTGGAGTCTTGAGATGTGTGTTGCTGAAGCTCTGAGTCAGTCTTTGTTTCAGAGAAAAACTTGAAGGTTTTACTCTGAGCTGAAATTTTGTTTCATTTTTGGCAGTCCATGACTGTGAATTCTAAGTCACATAAGTCATGTAATTTTCAAGACACAGCAGTGTATCAACCCAAGTTAAATGTTTTGCAATTGTGTAGCAATTTGGAAGTTGAAAAAGTTTAGTATGTCGGTTCATTTGCGCTAGGTGTGTTCTTAAAAGTTTAAAAACACAGAGTGACTGTCAGTCTGTGACGTGCCGAATTGCCCTATAGCACTTATCCAGACCATTATCACTGAGAATAAGGGTACGTGTATATCATAGTAAATTGTACTACTCCAGAACAGTGAAACTGAAATTAGGATTAAAATAAAATAGCTGCAAAAACACTCCTCCAAATTCCCCATGGACAAGAGAATATTAATAGATAATGATTATTCATTGAAATGCATAAGTGAAAGGAGGTTTGATGTCATTGTGTGTATACTGTTTTATTTTTCTGTTCCTGCCAGAATTTGGTTTATTTTTAATCAAGAAGATTACATATAATTTTGCTCACCGAATTTACCCTATCATGACAGAATAATGGGCTAGATACAGAATAGAAAGGAATAGATTCATTCAGTGATGATGGAATTATAGACCAAGTTTTTGATTCCAGGATGGGGCAAATATTCTTAGCTTTCAATATCTGCCACACTACATTTTATTTTTAATCAAATAGATTAAATTTTAATCAAATAGATTAAAATTTCACCCTTGGTATGCTTCTATGCCGCTCTTTAAAATTGTCATGTTGAGGAGAACTTTTTCCCGTAAACGATAGCAACATTTCTGTATTGTCTGTGACCACCTATCATGCTATACTCGGGTAATGTTCGAAATGTTCATGCCAAAATCAAGTGTGCTGCCTTCATCAATGGAATCCAAAAGTAGTATTGCATGTCATTCCTCTCACAAACAGTTTTGGGTCATAGCTTAATACATAAATTCGTCGCACCGTGCAACACAAACTTGATAGCACACATAAGCCAGAGTTTGCAATAAAGCTATGCCCTATGAGTGGTAAAACCTTTTAACATAACAAGCATGTAGCTTAATGTGTATTATGTTGAATTTTAATATTGTTTAAGCGCGAATTTGCATGTATGTGATACAAAGTTTATGTTCTTCCTCAAATAATTACTCGGGATTTTCTTAAAGAGGCTGTCATGCCAAACCCTGGTTCTCATTAAAAATAGAGCATGAATGAAAATTTATAAACAGGGAGAATCAAGAAATATATTAAAAAAACTTGAGAATCGCCGTAACAGTAAACATATACATAGGTGGCATATGGTGAGCTGTTAATGACAAGGTCCCATGAGTCAACTGTTTACCATTTCTCAATAAAGAACACCACTCACAATCAGACTGCAGAACCTTCCAGTGTTTGTGCCCAAGTCCCTAGCCATTCAGGAGAAAATAAAGCCTATAGTTAGCCGCTGTCTCAGTGTTTCATGGGAAATTGTTTGTTAAATGTCTCTGTGTTTTTTCAATCACAGTAATGCTATCAGATTGGAGATTATTGCAATTCTCTCTACGCTCTAAACAAAGTATAGACAGCAACACCCTCTGGTGATGCCACTCCTCAACCAACTGCGTGTGGGAGTCGCTAATGCAGTGCAGAGTGAAATATTTCCGGGGCCAATTTTAAAATACTGATGGAGTGCAGAAAAGACAATCCTTGGATGCATAATGCTCGCATAATACTTTTGAAAACTCCTTAGTGGAGGTGGAAGTGCTACGTGCAGCATGCACGACATGTTGTTGCTGTGAAAGCACGCATGTTTTTTCTTTGCAGGTCGTGCGCACTTGCGTGAGGCGATTATGTTCCACGAGGAGAGTGAGAGACTGCTGAGGATGTGTCGGGAGTTGAGAGGCAAGGATGCGTTGCGCAGCGTGCTACGGGCAGCCCACGATCGCGCCTTGGATGCGTATGCGGCTGCTGAGGAGGAGGACGACTTCCGGGAAATTCTCGATCCTCCTCGCATTTGCTGTGAGCATCTCTTCTTCTTCTTTGCACATTTGTTGTTGTCTAGTGTTTGATTTTACGTCATCATCCTCACTGCAGGTCAACATTCGTGTGATTGCTACCCCTCAATTCAGTTCTCCTCTCAGCCAACCTTTTTACTCAGCCACTTCATGTCTTCTCTTTCACATCCTTCTTTATCCTTCCCATGTATTTTATTCGAGACCTCCCTCATTTCCTTCCATTTATGATTCTCTTCATAAGGCCATCGCGCCCCAAGCCATGGCCAATCAAGTTTTCCCAACTTCTCCTGAAGGTTTTTAGAAGGCTTCTCTTCCCTCCTACTCTTCTTGGGACTTCCTCATTACAAACGCGGTCGATCCATTTGATCCTCATCATTCATTTGTAGCACCGCATTTCGAAAGCCTATCTATCCTTGCTTTCTCTGCTGCTGTCATTGTCCATGCCTCACTTCCGTGTAGGAGCAATCTCTAAAAGTAGGCTCTTATAAATGTTTTCTTCATTTCTATGTTTAAATTTCCCACTCTCTTTTGTAGATCTTGCTTTTGGTGGAATGATCTATTTTACTGGTAATTTCTTTCACCTTCCATTGCTTTCCAAATAACAAAATTAATTCAATTCAGCCAGTTTCTGATTCCCTATTTTAACGTTAGTCATGACTTATTCTCTTATACTACATGCTAATATCTTAGTTCTCATATTTATGATTCACATATCAGCCACTCATTTATTAACTGTACTGTGATTTGTCTGGAGTCTTTGCCAAGACTCCTGGCTGATCAAGACTCCCGAATAGACAGCATTATGTTATTTATCTTTGTATTGATTTCAGCTAATATCTGTCCATTTTTCTTGCTAAGTCTTTACTTCGATGCAGTGATGCAACTCCATGCATTCAGTATCCTGTATTCATTATGAGCGTAATTTAAATTAATTTACTTTAATGATTTGGTCTCAGTTAGCTATTTCAATGATGATTATATAAGAGGTGCCACTTGAATGGCAGTGACATTCACATGGTTACCATAGGAGACAATTACACCCTAATGTGAGAATGCGACTCTGGAACTCTTTGATTTCGAGTCTTGTTTTCTGCTGATGTCTTGGGCCGTAAATATGTAGTTACAGAGACCCAGTGGGTTCTTGTCCCCTCTGCCTTTCTTTTGTCTTACCCTCTTTCCTATTCATTCACGATAAAACCTATTATGTCCCAGAATGTGTCGTAAATCTATGCATTCCTTTGTGCCATGATGTTAAGTAAGGAATGTTCTCTTTCATCAATTTCTTGTTTTACGTCTTCTTTACATTTCCTTGCTGTCCGACTTAATTTAAGTAACCTTCTCCAAATCCACATTTCTTATACTTTCCTAATTACTTTTTTCTTGGTTGCCCTGCAGTCCATTTGTAGCTTCTGTAACTTCTGGAGCATACGCTATGCGATGCATACATTTGCAAATATTTCCCCTCTATCCATAAAATTTGGTAATAAATGTATTAATCACTCGGTGAATTACGTGCCACCGATCACTGACTTAAGTTGAGAATGTTAATTAACTACTGAAGTTGTTAAAATGGGTTTGCTGCCTGTTGGGTGGTGCTCCAAGGTGTCTTCTCATTCTGATAATAGCCTAAGGTTGCGACACTTTAATCACAAGTCAGCCGCACTGAGTCGTGGCAGTGGGTGCACTCACTCCGTTGGGAGGGCCTCATGAAAAAGGGCCTCTGTCATGTTCTGTGGGTCCGAACAGTGGCGTCCTCCACTTCCCAATGGCTGCCAAGTGCAGTGCCACCTCTAGGCAGTGGCTGGAAGGTGACCCAGGGGACCCAGGGTCACGCCTCGCTGACTCATGATCCGCTGGTGAGCTCCACTGCAGTTGGACAGCTCTTGATCAAGCGTGTTTAGTGGTGTAAAAAGAGCATTTAAAATTTTATATATTTACTGATTGGGATCCCTTATTGCAACTATGCCTTCAACTAATATAATGAATGTTTTTCTCATAATTTTTGGACAATATACTTTGCATCGATCATTGCTTCTTCGTCTGTTAAACCTCTGATGTCTCCCGTCTTTCTAGCATCCACTAAATTCCAGCTCAGCTTGACACCTCCAGATTTTGCTCAGTACAGAGTGCAAGACTTGTTCCGTGACCTTGGTCCCGTGGCCATCTTCTCAGCCAAGCACCACTGGACGGCTCCACGCAATGTTCAGCTCCGGAAAGGGGGTGGGGAGGGTGATGTGGGCGAATGCACTGTGGGAGATGCAGGGTTTGGATTCAGCGTGCGCGGGGATGCACCTGTCATTGTTGCGGGCGTGGACCCTGGCAGTTTGGCGGACGTAAGTCTCATTTGCAGAGCTCTGCATTTTCAACTGGGCCATTTTAATGTGTTGACTCTCCTTGCAGATGTGTAATAAAGTGGAACTTGTCTAGTGTGCTTCTGAAGAGACCACAAAAAATGAACGTACTAACCAGGAAAACGTGTTAATGAGGGAAGTAAGTACAATGGAACCCCGATCTATCATTCCTGCATTGATCATTTTTCGCCGTTTGTGGTCCCAAATAAAGTTCCATACAAAAAATGTAATTTTTTCAGGAAACTATCGTTCCCCAAAGTATCATTTTCCCTCAATGATCGATCGTTTGAAGATCGTGATCCATACGCATAATTTTCCCGCATCCATTGTTTGACAAAAATGAGACGAATTATGTGTAATAGGGAAGTGCACTAATTTTTTTTATTGCCAAATTTGAAAGTTTAGCCTAAAAAAGAAACATTAGTATAGTCACTTTTATTTCCAGCATCTGGGGTATGCACTTTAAAACGTTTTGAAAGTCGGAAAATTTCATGTTGCGCTGAAACACAGTGCCTCCATCTTGATTGAGATGTGACGTCACAAGGCAGTAGTCACCAGGGGAGTATCGCTATATTCCGTCGCCTTCTTTAGCGTGGTGAGATTTTCCGGGAATCGGTGGAGTTTGCTTCCTAAAAATGTCGGCTAGTACGGAAAACATGAATTAAAAAAAGAATTATAAATGATTTTTTGTTCCAAATTGCATCTCGACGTCGAAACGAAAGCCTGGAGACAAGGGTGGATGCAGGATTTTTTTCTGGGAGGGGCACAAGCAAGGCCATATCCAGGATTTTGTTCTGGGTGGGGCACAAGGATACCTCGTAATACAAAACGAACGCAATGATAATGGGACCGTATTAAAAATCTTGCATATTTATCTTGAGGGTCTGGGGGGGGCGCGTGCCCCCGTGCCCTCCCCCTGGATCCGCCTATGCATAGAGAAGATATTCATTCCCGTGCCTTTAACACAAGCCATGCGGAATAAATGGTTCAAGGCTGCTCTTGACTCTTACCTATCGATGAAATTCTGTTTTGAAGATCATTTGAAGGTATTGTAAGATCAAATTGATATTTATATAATAATAATTTACTTAATAGGTACCTCATTCATATCAGAAAGTGTGTTGAGTCAAAATATAGCATCTTCCGCATAGACCTATGTAATGTATAAACTGAAAGTAGTTTGGTTAAAGAATTATGGCGCGACTGTTATTTTACATGACCGGGCAAATTGCGTACTTTCCCCATGATATGTGCATATATATTATAACAAATGTTTTTTGTTAAAGTTAATCTTTATTTGTTGAAATTAGTACATATATAGGCGATACAGATATAAATTTATATCTGTATCATCTATACATGTACCTTAAGGTACACGATTGGTCGCGCGGTGTAATTTATACTCCAGGGTTCCTCTTGCTGATCTAAAAAAATTAGCTACAATACCTCGAACTTTGAAAACTCGCAATAAGTATAGGCAGTCAAAGTACATTGTAGGAATACACCAGACCATTACAGCCCAGAATGTGCGTACAATGTTGAAATCCTTGGTTTTCAAAGATTGACGTATTTTATACGCCAGCGCGCCCGGTCCAGGGTTATCAACTTTTATTTCATCCTATTTGTTAATTGAAATTATATTTCGGAATGATTCTTTTAGCATATGGGTACTGTGTAAGTAAACTCCCTTTGGAGTAATGTGAATTACAAGTGTTCGAGAGATATGGCATTTTGTATTTGTTTTGTGTTCTTATTAATTATGTCTGTACGCATATTGTTGCTCGCCGCGAGCCTTTAATGGTATGTGTTCTTGCAAGAGTGGTTTCCATTTTTAATGTGGAAGTTGGTAAGTATAAGCAAAGAAAAAATTAACATTTTAGCGCACACCAACCCTTGTAGTCGTCGTATCTCTGCGTTTGAAATTACAATGCTTAAATACCTAAACGCCATTATGATGATAAAAAAATTGTCGCATTCCTATGATTGCTGCAATTAAAATTAATGATAAGCTTGACGCCGTATGATCAAAATGAAAACAACAAAATTAACTGCCATGACGAAGTCTTGAACCCTAGCCCCCAGAGTGGGAGTCGTACATGCTACCACTGACCCATCTATTGCTATAGGATACTTTATATTTATACATCTCTTGTGAAAAGTACCACATGAAAATTAATTAATTACAGCATAACTAAGGCCCAAACAACGGAACCACTACTAGTTCAGAGATGTGTTCACCATTCTGAAGGCCATAAAAAATACGCCATTGAAAAAGGTGGAGCAAGGTACGTGGTCTCCCCTTGTTAGCCTTAATGCCTCGCATCTCTATGGAGTGTTGTACCTGTCCTCCTTTTTAAAAAATTCAGTGACCATAAATACATCAAAGTTTGGTGTACCGTTTATAAATCGTTGTAATTTTCCTTCTCCCAATTAATATTAACTTTTCTTGAACCCATCCTGGACAGCGAACCACTGCAACAACCAGCCAGCACGGAAATAAGGCTAACATCCCATGATTCTATTTGCGAAGGGCGAACGCGCCGGTCGGCGTGAATACATACGCAACGAATAAGTCTCGCAGCAAACGTCTGAAATAGGTTTATTAGTTTGACTCAGTTCTTACAACAAATGTTTTGGCATTGTGCCAAAATATACCCAGCGAAAAATAAATACCATCATCTATTTGTTAAAGATTCAATGTGCTATTCGCAAAACTCTTTCCAAACTTGAAGTTGACACGTAAATGAATATTAATATATTATGCAATGGTGAAGTCATGTAACCATAAGAGAAGGAGCCACGTAAATATTCTGAAGATATTTTATGACAGCAAAAAACGGATATCCTCAAATTCAGTAATTTTTCTATGCAATAATAGTGGTAGAACTAAACGGCGTAGAAGCTGCCTTCTGCTACTGCCTTGTGACGTCACGGCCAATATTCAACATGGACACCCGTTTTAGCGGCCTTTGAATTTTTCCATATTTCGGACGGTCATCTGGAATCAAGTATTCACTATTAGGATTTAAACTGTGGTTTAACGACATTGTGTTAGTCCGAACTCTAATTTTAAAAATGTGTTTGGTGCATTTGAAACACTAGTTTACTTCCCTATTTATGGCTAATAACGACAGGCACATACCCACACAGCACAAAGTGAATAATATGCACATAATATTCAAATATTATGCGAATATTATGCCACCACAATGGTATAAAACGCGCATATTATGTACATAATATGTGCATATAAATGGTATAATGTCCTCATAAATTGCGGTATTATGCGCATAATATGCGGAATATATGCAGTGATGGAATGGCATAATATGCACATAATATTCAAATATTATGCGAATATTATGCCACCACAATGGTATAAAACGCGCATATTATGTACATAATATGTGCATATAAATGGTATAATGTCCTCATAAATTGCGGTATTATGTGCATAATATGCGGAATATATGCAGTGATGGAATGGCATAATATTTGCATATATACGGAATATATGCACCTTTTATGTACATAAAAGGTGCATATAAATGGTATAATGTCCTCATATATTCCGTATATATGCAAACATTATGCCATTCCATCAGTGCATATATTCCGCATATTATGCACATAATATCGCAATTCATGAGGACATTATGCCATTTATATGCACATATTATGTACATAATATGCACAAGTTATACCATTGATGTGGCTATATATATGCACATATTATACCCATATATGCCATTTATATGCACCTTTTATGTACATGTTATGCACAATTTATACCATGGATGTGGCCTAAAATATATGCGCATATTATGCCCATATATACCATTTATATGCTCCTTTTATGTACATATTATGCACGATTTATACCATTGATGTGGCTATATATATGCACATATTATACCCATATATATATGCACCTTTTATGTACATATTATGCACAATTTATACCATGGATGTGGCCTAAAAAATGCGCATATTATACCATTTATATGCTCCTTTTAGGCACGATTTATACCATTGATGTGGCTAAATATACGCACATATTATACCCATATATACCATTAGTATGCACCTTTAGGTACATGTTATGCACATTTTATACCATATCTACGAACCTTTTATGCATATTTTATACCGTTGATGCGTGATAACATGCAGTTGCATAATATTCGAAAATTACATGAATAAAAATTGATTTCTGGAAACGAGGAGAAATTTAATGAATCATTCATGTAGACACAGCATAGGTACATTGCACTAAAACAAGGCACAATCCTTCATCGTTGTATCACAAATATACAAATATTCAGTTAGGAGTCCTATATCATCGCAAATTTGGTTTAAATATCATGTGAATGACATCTAATGACAAACATTCGCCCTTCCATAATCATTACTCATGAAATTGCGATTAGAAAGTACAAAGTATGTCACACGAATTCACAATCACAACACTCGCGATGATTCCTTCCATGACATCCGCATGGTTGAACATCTACGGTCTTTTCTTAGCGAATGTATTAAAAATGGTCCAAAATGTGATTCCAAGCCACAAAGAGGTCTTCTAATCGTATAATTATCTCTGTGTTAGTCATAGAGTTGTGGCGAGCAATCACGCAAACGATGTAAGCAAGCCGTTCTTGAAAATGCACTCCGAAACAATAAAGATAATATTGTCATTAATAATCACAAACTAAAATAATTATATGCATATATGATCAAGTACGTGATATCTTCAGGGCGAAAGTGCAGCTCACAACCTGGTTCAGTACTTAAGTGCCAAAACTTCGTCTTTCCTTGGAATAGCCTCCCTTCACTTTTCAAGCTGGGACTCTGACTGAAAAAGTACCGTCATAAGATATACATTTAGGTAATTAAAAAAATTAATTAAAGTACTGGGAATAACACTCAAAATTATAGGAGCTGATAATTTCAGATTTGCTTTCTACCCTATGACAAACGACAACGACTCACGTACGTGTACTTACTTTGATTTTAAATAAAGTCCTGTTCTTCATACCATGAAGCTTATTATTCCTTATCGTATATGCGTTACCAGAATAGTACTGTGACATAAATTAGTTCCGTAAACCCATCTTTTCCTCTTTAATATTAGATTTTTCAATAGACGTTCAATTCTCCCAACTACGGCAACAACTAACAACAATGAACAACAACACAACGGCCATGGACAACGGCAATATGGCTACCAAGCTGCGTACCTCGCCAGACCGGAATATGCCGGTGTGTAAAATAAAAAAATAATAATAATTGTGGAGTATTCTGCGAACGATACGAAATTGTTAGTGATATATTAAAACATAAGTTTTCACATTTTTTGATACAGAGGATGTATGATCATCGATTTTTACGGATACAATCACAGTTTACGGCGGCATAATATTTAAATATAATGTGCATATTATTCGCATATTATGTGCATAATCGACGGAATATTATTTGCATATTATGCCTATCCATTTATGCAACTTTTATACTGAATAGGATTTTTGAGTTTGCTGGGTGGCTGTTGATTTATGATTCTTATATGAATCATAATTAACGATGGGATGTTACTAACAATGTAATAATATACATATTATGTCAATATTATAGTAATAGTTTACGGCGGCATAATATTTAAATATTATGTGCATATTATTCGCATAATATGTGCATAATCGACGGAATATTATTTGCATATTATACCTATCCATTTATGCAACTTTTATACGGTATAAATTTTGAGTGTGCTGTGTGGGTAGTGTGAATCTTCCCCAGGAGATGGAACTGCCATAGGGAGAAGCTCAGTGCCGTAGGATAGTAATATTACCGTATTTCCCAAGATCCGCTATCACCCTCCACTCAGAACTCGCCTTCCCCCCTCTGACACTTTCCTCCTCTCCAAAATCAAACAAAAGGTCCCAGCTTGCGCAGGGATCGTGTTACGAAGACCTTAGCTTGGAAAGAAAATATCAATTTACACGAGAGCAATAGAAACGTGCCTCTCCCATTCTCCCCCACTGAACTTTTTCAGCCTACCGACTTCAAAGTTCCCCTTTTCTGGAGGTCAGCTGCTGGATGAACCACCTATTGGCCCAAAAGGTGTCTAACAATGAATTTTGGCAATTGGTATTATACTTTTATTAGATTGAAATATTAGCAATGTGCACGTAATTCAAAAAAGAATGATACCAAACACGACCTATCTATAACATTATTTAAGCATTTTAAGCAAGGAAATTGATGGAAAAGTACAATGGTGATTTCTGGCAAAACTCTATATCCTCGCAGCTGAGCCTCTTGGTAGTTGATGCAGCATTTTTTCCCAAAAAAAGGATGTCAGGTTATTATCAGTAATCAATTCACGATATTTACTATAAGTCTCACGTACTTGTCAGAGTTACTGACGAACGGATATCTTCTCAGGATATTTAGTTTCTCTCTAATAGCAATTTGAATTCATCTGCTCATCTGGCACTATGCTAATTAGAAATGAGTGGATAAGGTGTCTTCTCTTTAGGACAAAAAATTTCATGGCGCAGTCATATGGTCATGCTTCACCCTCTGCAGTATGCTCTGCGTACGGGGTATGCGATAGCAAGTGTTTTCCATGTGGATTTAATAAAGTCAATCAATCAATCAACGACATCAAGGTTTACACTGGCTGCCTCACCTCGCACACATCTGTAAACTAATCCATGTCTCTTTTTAAAACCACCGATCCAGCCATTGGAGGCATGGAAATTTTCACAGCCAATTGCTTTGCCTTTTCTTTAATAATGGAACTATCGAATGGCACATTGGAACTCCTGCTTGTTTGCACCATTTAAGAAGAACATCTTCCAATTCTGGAAACTATCCAAATTTCCTATCACGAACGTGCTTTCGCTTTTTGTCACACTGACTTAGGATTTTTTGTGGTGTCTTACAATTGTGCTTAATGTGGATGCAGGAATGTTTAATCTTTGTGCTAATTCCACTTGCTTTACGAGTGGATTTTGGTCCACTTCCTCGAGAATTTCAATCTTTTTTAAAGTTGTAATCTGCTTCACTATTCATTATCTCTCCATTTTAATTGTAATTCAACTGCCCTCGCTGTGATAATTTGTGCAATAGCAACAACAGCCCACTCGCGACATTTGTGCAGAGTGTGGCACTCCAAAGGCAACAGAAGATGAGGAGCTCTTGGTGGGGAAAATTGAGGCTTCTCATTGGCTGCAGTTTTGCATAGTCGGACATTCCCAAAAAATGGCCGCATTTTATTATTCATCACGGCACAAGAATGAGGAACTTGCATGGGTCGTAGATTGCTCTAAAAACTATTTTGAATAAGTCAAATGGATACATTAGCTCGCAAAAATACCTTCAGTTTCTCCATTCAACATCAAAAGAAATAAAAAAATTGCATTTAAAATCGAGAAAAATTTCTCTGAGCCGACCACTGCGCGAAGACACCCGAGCGTTGCCGAGGCCAGGCGTGACGTCATAGGTGCCTAAACAACCGTAGGGAGTAGGGAAATAAGGTTAGCGCATGGTGTAAAATTTGTTTTGAGGGAGTATTTAGTCGCTCATCGTCACTTTATTTTGTTCTGTTATTCTTGGGCAAGTTTTCCTATTGCTATTGTGCCTAGATTATTACTTGGGATATTAATAATGCGGCATCGGGATGATGAAGTACAAGCGTTTCACTTCGTGTGTTTTGGTTATCAGAAAAATGGATGATAACGTTGCCACTCGTTCGAATAGTACACCTGAAATTCATCTACGTCTACATAATACCCCGCAAGCCGCCTAAAAGGCGTGTGGCATGGGGTGTTAGGACACCAGCCTTTTTTTAGGACACCAAAATTGATGCCACGACCCTCATGGAATTTGTTAAGACAAATTATTGCTATACGTCGGCGGCAAATCGAGTTGTAAAAGAAACTTGTATTACTGGAGGATAACGATCGTAAGCTGTGCTGTTGACATTAGAGTAAGCTGTGCTGTTGAATTTGGCAACGCCGAATTAACGGAGAAGGTATCCGTTCTACGGTACGAATTCACAGCAAAACAGTCTGCACACAATCCACATGTGAGATCGCGAATCGGTTCCGCTGCCAACACACACACAAGCTACAACCTATTTCAATAATATAGGTAAATCCATAAACAATATACTAGCTTATACCATAAAAATATAGTGGGAAATAGGCAAATACTCTTATCAAAAACTGGATGTCACTGTCACATTCTTATGTTCATCACGTACAACTTACAATTACAGAACTCGTTATGATGAAAACATCTATTTATTCACTGATTTAAACCCTTAAATTAGCCCACACAAGTGACTTAACTCACTACTATTCGTTGAAATAATGGAATAACAAACTTCACTCACAGTTTTTATTTCAATAGCGTGATCGTGAAATGTCATACCTACGGTGAACAACGGAGATAAGCACGCCACTGACAATTTTTACACTACTGTTAGACATTTATCGATAGCGTAAAAGCACTTTTTACAATTCAATCACGATGGAATACTGATAACTCTTGGCCGATATTTTTCAACCTTGTCAAACTTTGTGCATTACAACCACTGGCACTGTGATTATTAGCAGTAGCTTAACGGGAGATGTCACGTTGAAAATAACACTATTTTGGCACAAAAATGTTCCTAGATGTCTCCAATCAGCGAGCAAAAGTTGCATTGACTGGAATTCACCCCATTATACAAGCACAGACAGTCCTAAACGACGAATTCTCCGGTACCTACGAATAAACGGATGAAGTGATTGTATATAAAAGCTAAGCGGACATTAGTAAACATCAAAATCGTTCTAATTACATACTTAAATGAATGATATGCCGTCGATAAAATCAACTTACAATTAACGTATCCCCCTTCCAATGGCCGTGGCTCAGACTCCTACAACGATGTTATTTAGGTATTATCAAATTTTTGGTTTAACTGCTCCAGTTTTATATTTTATGCCCTTACTCAGATATTAATATTATAAATAATGCAAAATACGAGGGTTTCCAAGCCTCTATCGTCGGATATTTATCTTTAAATATAAAATAATCAACACGTCTAACAAACGAAGCTCTCACAACTGCTGGCAACTGTTACAAACAATCACAACAATAACTTCGCGTGATGTTTAGGCACCTTTGACGTCATCGAGGCTTCGTCGGCAGTGGCTTGGGGGGTGAGGGAGTTTTTCCCGCGCTTTAAAATTCGTTATATTTATCATTAAATATCTCGCGAAGGAAAACTCAGATTTACATGCGGTTTTCTTTGTTGTATTCAGAAAATAATTTTCTGTCCGCCTATGAAATAAAAAAAATTCATGCAAGTTCCCCATTGAGATATGTATTTGGTAAATCACGGTCGTAGAAAGAGAGATGTGGAATAAATGTAAGAATGTCAGTGGCTGATAATGATGAAGTAAATCATGAATTCAGAGGTTTACGACCCTTAATAAGACACTAGAGAATGAATTGTGGGTTGCGTCACGGCAAGCAATTGAGTGAACCAACCAGGAAAGTGCAACATTTTCAAACGTACTAACCAAATACTTTTACCTGTATTTTGTTCGGATGGTACCGGGACCGAGAGACATTGCCATAAAAAGGAGGAAAACGTACTAAGGAGGAACGTACTAACCAAGTTCCACTGTATTTTATGTTTGAAGTATTTAGCCCATCAGAATTTAACCTTTGCTTCATCCACAGCTAGCAACAGAATATTGAAATAAATATTTGAAAATAATTTGAGATCATTTTGAATGAAATGAAATGATTTGCCAATGAGCAATAACTTTTCCATATCTGTAATCAATCCTAAAATATCAACTTAAGGCTGGAAGGCGATTATACTTGGTGGAACTTGGTGACAGGAAACATAATAAAGATACACTGTTGTATGTTCCACAGAAGTTTTAATAACCAACCCAGGTTTCAACAGTACACTATGTACACCTTGATACCTTGATAATGACATAGTGTATTGGCGAAACCTGGGTCGGTTATTAAAACTTCTGTGGAACATACAATGACAGTGTATCTTTATTATGTTTCCAATCCAAAAATACTTCAAATACAACGTGAGTGACTATCATACATTATATTGATATCATTAAATTTTTGTGGGTGTATCTGAGGAAGAAACTCAGATACATATGTCACTTAAAAAATTAAAAATAATCTTTGTCCTTGACTTTTGACTGAGTAATGACACCACATCATTCAGTAGGACTTCAAGAGTGGCCATTGGTTCATGCCACCAAAGCGTCTTTTAAATCTTGTCTCCTGGTGAGTGAATGGGCAAAACAGATTCCGAAACAAATGATGGCACCCATGAATCAAATTAAGAGGTTAAAAAAAAAAAAAAATAAAAAACAGGAATGAGTGGAAAGCAGCTACACGTGACATATCTTTGTGCGCAGCGGATACAGCGCAAATGAAATGATGTGTGAAAATCATGGTGAGTTGGTCAGTAGGAGTTCCAAATGTGTAGAAAGCAGTTCCACATGATTACACTGCTTAGGGAGCAAAAAAAAGGAAGTTACGAATGAGTAAAAATTTCATCATGTTCTCAGTTACTGGCGGAAAGGAGTTGAAATGAGTTGCATAGCAATTTCATGGCAGATTTTGGTGTTTCAAAATAGTTTCGAAAGGGTTCTGAAGCAGTTTTTCACCAGAAATGTTTCCTTGAGATCACTCACACCCCTGAGAGCATGAAGTTAGCATTATACCTAGTTTAAACCAAATGTAGACGTCTGCATTAGGTCTACATTTGGTCTTCACTAGGGGCAAATGTCACTCTTTTTTGGTCTATTGGTAACATATAATTTAGGTGTACGGTTATACCAAATGTAGACATTTTTTCACAAATACATCCACATTATACTGCAAATCTAGTAGTAACCAATTTCTCATTTCCATGACTCTAGAATTTGAGTGGTCGAATTTGGCATTTCTGCCTTTGGGGTGTCAAATGGCATATGACTGGAAGTTTGTTTTCTAGACAGTCAAGTCTAATTATGGAATACATAGGTAGTTTCTTTGATTGGATAGAGAAACAGGCACGGTGCTAAGCACCTGGGATTTATCAGTGGCCCTGACCTCTTACAAGCGCACAGCCTAGAATTTCTCGCTTTCCTTATCCCGTGTCGGCTGTGTGTTCCCAATATGTGATGCGCTCGGAAGAGGCATTCGTTCAGTTTGACTTCAATTGACTATTAGACCCTTGCTCATACGGTTGGTTTCGTTGCCTGAGATTTGTTTCGGATTTTTATGTGTTGGCATGTCTTATAGACGAATGTGTGTGATCATTTACCAGTGCCTTATTTCTTTTCAATCCTGGGATATTAGTCTTATGACAGTTCCTCTTGTAGTTACATAGTTTGTGATATTGTAGAGGCATGGCTTCAAATTCCAACAAGCAAAGAATGAGAGAAGATGAAATTTTAGCAGATTTCTGTGCTGATGACTTATCAGAGGTACCTGTTGATGCCAGTGAAGAGAGTAGTGAAAGTAAGAAAGTGAAAATGATAGAGACATTACAGTTAAAAGAAGAGAAAATCATTCTTCCATAATTAGCGACAGTGAGTCTTCGGAAATTAGTGAGAACGAAGTTGCTTATAGTGGAATTTTGGATACATGGATAAAATGAGATGTAAAAGTTACTTTGGAGAAGTTTGAAGGTACTTCTGGTGCAAAAATCAAGCCTAAACATAATGATAGTATTTCTGAAGCTGTGGAACTTTTTCTTGGTGATGGCATCTTCCAAATGATGTGTGTTGAGTCCAAACTGTATTACAGTCAGAAGTAAGGTAAATACAAATTATCTCCCAAGTCAGGAAAATGGTCTGACATTACATGTACTGTTCCTGAAATGAAGAAGTTTCTTTCAATAATATGTAATCCTCATGGGCCAAGTGAGGAAAACATCGCTGAAAGAATATTGGACGACTGATCCTTTTATTTCAATGCCTATATTCTGGAAATTGATGTCAAGAAACAGATTCGAACACATTTGGAAAGCTTGGCATTTCAATAACAATGAATTGTGCTCAAAGAAAACATTTGACAGGTTATTCAAAATACGACCCATTGGACGGACTATTTTGTAGACAAATGCCAAACAGTTTATACAAGAATTATCTCTAGATGAGGCAATGATTCCTTGGAGAGGATGGCTGAAATTCTGCACGTACAACCCAGCCAAGAAAGTGAAATATGGACTGCTTGTTCGCATGGTATGTGAAAGTGAGAATGGTTACGTTTTCAACCTGGAGATTTATGCAGCAGATGGAAAAAAAAGTTGAAGAAACTATTCTGTCAGTGCTGAAAACTTGCCTAATCCAATGGCATCACGTTTATCAGGACAACTATTATTACAGCATTAAAATAGCAGAACTCTTCTTGCCAAAAAAAAAAAAAAAACAAGAGTTTGTGGCATGAATAGAGCAAATGGAGGTCTTCCGAAGATTTTGAAGAAAGAATCCAAAAAATAGAAAAAAGGAGATTACACCATCTGCCGAAAAGGACTATTCCTACTCCTGAATTGGATAGATAAGTGGGAGGTTAGGATGATCATGACCATTCATGATGCAAGCGTGAGCATTGCTCACTGAGCAATGCAAAGAAAATAAACAACGCAACAGGGCTTGTCGTCACGAAACCCATCTGTATTGTGAAGTGTGATAATTGCATGAAGGGCGTTGACAGAGCTGATATGTATTTAGCGTACTACAGGATAATAAGAAAAACTATGAAGTGATCTAAAAAAGCTGTACTATAGTTGTTGTGTTATTTTCAACGTGACATCTCCCGTGGAGCTATTGCTAATAATCACAGTGCCAGTGGTGCACAATGCACAAAGTTTGACATGATTGAAAAATATCGGCCAAGAGTTATCAGTGTTCCATCGTGGTTGAATTGTAAAAAGTACTATCACGCTATCGATAAATGTCTAAAAGTAGTGTAAAAATTGCCAGTGGCGTGTTAACCTCCGTTGTTCACCGTAGATATGACATTTCATGATCAAGCTATCAAGATCAAAACTGTGCGTGAATTTTTTATTCTATTATTTCAACGAATAGTAGTGAGAAAAGTCACCTGTGTCACTTGCATGGGCTAATTTAAGGCTTTAAATCAGTGAATAAATAGTTGTTTACATCATAACGAGCTCTGTTATTGTAAGTTGTACATGATAAATATAAGAATGGTAGTGACTTCCAGTTTTTGATAATTGTATTTGTCTATTTTCCCCTGTATTTTAATGGTAAGTGCTAGTATATTGTTTATGGATTTACCTATATTATTGAAATAGGTTGAAGGTTGTGTGTGTGTTGGCAGCGGAACTGATTCAAGATCTCACATGTGGTTTGTGTGTAGAGTGTTTTGCTGTGAATTCGTACCATAGGATGGATAGGACTACCTTCTCCGCTAATACTTACGGAGTTGCCATATTCAACAGCTCAGCTCGTACACTTACGATCGTTATCCCCCAGTATTACAAGTTTCTTTTACATCTCGATTTGCCGCCGACGTATAGCAATAATTTGTCATAACAAAATTCCATGAGGGTCGTGGTTCATCATTTGGTGTCCTAAAAAAAGGCTGGTGTCCTATCACCCCCTGCCACATGCCTTTTAGGCGGCTTAAGGTTTATATGTAGATGTAGATGTATTTCAGGTGTACTATTCGGACGAGCGACAACGTCATCATCCATTTTTCTCATAACTATAATATACGAAGTGAAACGCTTGTCCTTCATCATCCCGATGTAATATCCCAAGTAATAATCGTGGCACAATAGCAATAGGAAAACTTGCCCAAGAATAACAGAACAAAGTAAAGTGATGATGAGCGGCTAAATACTCCCTCAAAACAAATTTTACAGCATGCGCTCAGTGTATTTCCCTACTCCCTAAGGTTGTTTAGGCACCTATGACGTCACACCTGGCCTCGGCAACGCTCGGGTGTCTTCGCGCAGTGGTCGGCTCAGAGAATTTTTTCTCGGATTTTAAAGTCAATTTTTTTTATTTCTTTTGATGATGAATGGAGAAACTTTAGCTATTTTTGTGTGCTAATGTATCCATTTTACTTATTCAAAATAGTTTTTAGAGCAATCGACAACCCATGCAAGTTCCTCATTGATACACAAATTCCATTTTAATGATCACTAATATTTAATCAATATTTAAAAATTATTGATATTTTATCGTAATTATGGATGAAAATTTATGTTTTTTTGCAAAAATATTAAATATTGAATGTTTTTGGCATTAAAATATGAATTTTGAAATGTCATTAAATCTCAATTTTTTGATTACCTTCTCAAACACTTAGTGGTACCATATATGTAGTACCAGACTGTATCACCGAAACTATTAGTGCAAGAAGAATAAAATTTGCACCTAAAAACTCATAATTTCATTGATTTTGAAACACAAGATTGCCACAATAATCAGAGAATCTTTTTAATTCAGGCATAAGCAGGTCAATTCATTTACACCTATGATTGTGCCACTCATATCCTCTGAATCCCGAGGGCTATTTGAAAGGGGGATTTGGGGGAGTAGGTAAGAGTAATGTCTGATGGAGATTGTTTGTCTCTCATATCAGTTTGGTGGCATGAAGGAGGGGGACTTCATTGTTGGCATTGGAGGCAAAGACGTCAAGTGGTCACCCCATGAAGAGGTTGTCAAGCTAATAAAAGCAGCGGGAAGGCAACTGAGTCTTCGAATTGTCACACCTATGGATCGTAACTACCTCAAGGTTTGTGTCAAGCATTTCTTAAATTTTTGATTTGTTTCAAAAAACTGTTCATAGAAGTGAAACCATATGATGAATTCAAATTGTGTATCAATGTTCTGAAGGATAGGGAATTTTTTGTCAAATATAAAGACTTTAGTGTGCAAATAATAATAATAATAATAATAACTAGAAATAAGTTCATACCTGTATCATAGATGTAAATTGTGCCAACCTATTAGCATTCTCTCTCAAAAGCTGTATTCTGCTGTATGTTCCATGATTGTCAATGTTCTCTTTTGCGAGCTACTGTATCCAACTTATGAGAAGGCTCTCTTAGAAGAAGGCGGAGGTGATGTTGACCCCCAGCAATCAATTGAGAGACGGAGGTGGACTTACCTAATTGTTCCTATGGCTCAAACACTGATCTCTTCTAAGAGCAACCCAATATTCAAACAAATTAACTGGTGTTTCTTGATGAGTGTATGTTTTCATTTGCAAGGATGGGTGGGAAATGAGATCAACCTATAAAATGTTCTGGCTTGTGGGTAACCAAAAACTAATTATGCAATAACTAGATGAACCGATGAACTTTGTATCACCTCAATACCAAAATCAATTACAGTTAGTTCTTATCGCCAAAGCTAAAATGGCTTAACAGATTCTGGTCCAATATGAATATAGCAAAGCATGAGGCCATGGTCCTCATGCTTCATTATATTCCTCTGATATGAAATATACAATTAAAAATCAATAGGTAACGTTTTTCATAATTTACAATTGGTAAGCTATTGAAGGTTCTTCTAAAATTTCTCGAGAGTTTTCCCCCTGCAGCTGATGATCGTCTGCAATGCAACTGATCAGACATGCAAGTAAACTTGGAACATTCCTTGTCAGCAAGTAAATAAAATAATTCAATTTTACGAATTTTTGGGAATTCTTATTGAAATGGTGGGTCCGGAGTATCCATGCGTTAAAATGCAAATATCCTGCTGCTTTTGCATCCTATTTTATATTTTATAAAGTTCGTGGAATACATGGTGAACCAATTAACGGATATTCCGCAGCACAGATAAACGGCACCCGGATAATCGGGAGTCTTCTGTATAATTACTCTCCATTTGAGCAAGTGATGGAAATGTAAAGAGTTGTCATTTCCTGATTTGCGCACCCAAAGTAATCACCGTTTGGTCCATCCTCTTCTTGCCCCTACTCTTTGATCAATCTGGCTGGCGCTGCCGGCAGTGATAGAGAAATGCTCGTGTCATTGCAGCTCCAGGGGTCATAGGAACATTGCTTTCCGCCGCGCAAAGGTGGATGTTGCCCAATGGAGAAGGCTTTTCTTGCATGGGAAACTAAAGTCATTTTTCCCATACATGAGCCGTCTGTTGAATAAAGACTGAAATATTGGCTTATTCCAATATCTTCGTCATGGATGCCCAGAGCATACCAATGTTGAGTCACAAAAACCGTCTTTCATTTAGTGCTTCATAAAAGGTACATTGCTGAATAGTGACTGAAAAACTTTGTTCTCTCTGATTGTGGCATAGTTGGCTGTCGACTGTGTGCCACAATTTGGTGCTCTACCAAGGTATTTTGGAATGTGAGGAATGTAATCTTTACAGCTACTGTTCTCTATTTAGCCATTCATACAATTGTGGGATTTTAAATGCAGTTGGCTGATGTGCATAGTTGTGTGTGCGATAGTCCTCAGGCAGTTGCTTTGAAGTGCTTGACGCTTCCGCTCTTCCCCTCTTTCAGCTCCAGCAGCAGCAGATGTCCAAAGGCGCCGTCTCCCCCAACTCGACCACCAGTTCGGCCTCCTCTTCATCGTCGTCGGGCGTTTCGTCGGGAACACCCCCTCCCCCCACCTGCCCCCTGCGCTACAACAGTCCGTCCTCGTCATCGTCGTCAAACGCTTCATCGGCTGGGAGCGTGGCAAGTGGACGTGCCAAAGGGGGCGCTGGCGCCAAGGGTGCAGCGCCACCTGGGAGTGCCCGGGGGGGCGATGGCGAGAAGAGCACGCTGCCATGGAACCCATTCCGCAAGGCGGTGGCGCTCTCAATCGGGTGTGGGGAGCGCAAGGCAGCCACGGGGCGCGAGGAGGATGATGTGGAGAACGTGATCTTGCGGTGAGGATTGCGTTGCGTGGTAAAGAAAGTGCTCAAGAGGCAAAAGTGCTCACTTTTTGGCTTGCCCTTGTACAGTTGCTCGTCCAGTGAAAGGTGAATGCAATCTTAGCCAACAAACTGAGAGTGGAGTGGTTGTGGTTCCATCCAAACTGCGTTTAGTTTTGGGGAATCTCACAAAAGGTATGTTGTGGGTGGTACATAATTAGAGTCTGTTCCAGAAACTATTATTCATGTCTCATGGGGAATTTACGTGTAATATGTACATAATTCTACCCCTCATTGACTTAAGAGCCGTGGACCAGGAAGATATCTGACACATCATATATTCATGAAGCGCAATTTTAGCGTGCTATAGCCCAAGTGCTTCTGATTCATGCCCACCTTCCCCTCCTCTCCCCTGCGCCAACATCCACCACTGCGCTCAACAAACGCAAAGTGCAATTAAAGACAAGTGAATCTTACTTCCACAATTGTAATTGCTCAGAGAAATGTTTTTGAATCTAGATAAAAATTGAGGATGTGAACATAATGGTTTTGCATCATATGAAATCTGTTTGGATGTCCAAATCTCACCTTAATTTGTGGAAGAGAAATTACTTGCCTAAAATTTTTTAGCCCAATGGCTGTATTGCCATTTTGCATGTTTATACACTCACAAATAATGTCTTCCTGATAAAATTTTGGTGGTATTCATAATTAGCCCATTAATATGTGAGTTGTGGTGAGAGGGGAGCGTTGAAGGGAGAATGAGGTTTCTGGGAGAATGAGAAAGGAGGTTTCATCTGGTGGCTTGAATGGAAGGAGGGAGCTTGCCAGCAGCCTGAGTTGTCTCTCCCACGCATGAGAAGCACAACGCAATGGAGGCAAGAGGAAGGAGGAGACTGTTTTGACTGAAGCATCACATTCATCACTGTACAGAATCCCATTGTCATCACCAGAGGACTCTGATTTTGTCTTCTTCTTAAGTGCAATCTATATAACTCTTATACTTCCATTTGAATGAAATTTTTGTGAAGAAAGACGCTGGTGGGTCCATGTTCAACTGCTCATATTTTTTCCTCTCATCAATCTAATTTTCCAACCAAGAGTGTAAAAATCATTGCCCAGACAGCACACATGCAACATGAATGTACATGTGTGTAATAATTATGCACTGAGTGTGTATGGTAGAGTTGAATGTACACGTACGTGTGCACGGGTGATACTGTACCATGACAACTAGATGCAGTGAACTGCCGATTATCTGCACTTATGATGGCAAGATTAATCAGAAAATGCTGATAATCCATACTTTCACTTTCTTTTTTAATTATGTTCGTAATTTACGCAAATCAAACAATATGTTATTATTTATGCTTGTTGTCTGTTTGTGAGATTTCTTAGGCGACTCACCGAGAACTTTCTTATCCTCACCTTGAGTCTTTTTTGTGGTGATACTGTCATCCTGCTTGCTTTCACACTGCTCTGTGTGCTGCAGCAGACTGCCTTTGCGTGAGAGTGCAATCTCCACTCCCTTCGTATCTGTTTTCGCTACCTTCACCTCCACTTTCTCTCCTCTTTGACCTTGACTGGTTGCGGCATAGGCATTGTCCTTATCTGTCATCTCCGGACCATGCTAGTCATAGTGGGACGAAAATCCCTGATTCCCTTTGGGCTGTATTCTACCACATGAAAGGCTGCCTTAATTATTGTAAATTTTTGGCATTTAATGTACCTACATATAAAGATGGTATGTAACATTTCCTTAACTTACGATTGGTCATCTATTGGAAAAATCTTCTAAAATTAATGAAAAATGTTTTTAGGCCACTTATTGTGCCCTGAAATACTTGAGTTGACTTCCAAGTAAACTAATTACGTTTCTTGTTTGCAAGTGATGAAAATAATTATGTCTTATGAAGGTAATTCTAATTGAAATTTTGTCTTTTCATCCTTCCATCAAAGTACAATAATCAGGGTGTTTTTGCAAGCAATTTTATCGTTTATAATTATCAAGGAACATTTGGGAGGATGTTGAAAATCACAATAACACTCTCATGGATAATCTGCTCATGCTTGCATGGATATGCGGGAGTTTACTGCACCTATGTACGTATATGCTATGTATAATATCATCTGTTGGGGGCACATAATGCAGAATACTCTGTACATTTAATGTATAAAGTAGGTGTATGTGCTACAATCTTTCAAATTACTTATAATTTTATCGATTAAACTTGATTGTGAACAAATAAATATGATGTGAAACACTTAAAAATATTCACCTGGTCAAGAGGTTTGTTTTTTGATTGGGCCTAACCTTTTGGAATGTGCTTGGATCAACTGTTTGGAAACTGTACCATTAACATGGCCACTGGTGTGCTGTCTGGATAGTCTCTTAGTTACCAGGCTCACTGAATTATAACAACAACAATCAGTGTATGCATTTCACTCACTTGACTCAGTTTATGTTTTGTGCTTGGAAATTTGGATTGGTGCATAGTCATGTAGTTAGCATTAGGGTGTGAAGTATAGGCTGCAAAGTGAAAAGTTTGCTCATGTTGGAGAATCAACTGTTTCCTCAAAAAATGGGTGGTTGCTCACTACTCCTAGAACTTGCTGTTGTCATCTTGTTTCAAGTGGTGTATTTACTTTTGCTAGTGAAAGTTTGTGGAAAGTAATTTATTTCTAAATTATTTAAGCCTCCTCAGTCATTGTACATTTCCATGTTTGCTTGAAGCTTATTCTTGTGGGAAATTATTCCGTGCAAGTTTCAATGTTTTTCTGTAAATCTGTCCACCAATCGAGTCAGACAGGAGTGAGATGTGGTGAATTCAGTATTAGGTTAAATTTTTTGGGTGTTATTATCTGGCTCTATTTTTGCTGCAGTCATTATTCTTAATGCTTTTAAGAATATGTCAGTCATGTCATGTTCATCCGTGAAAGAAATAATCTTGGAGGAACACCAAAGTAGTCCTGGTTAGTATTCTTCAAGAATTGTGTTTTCTTTTGTTAAATATGGATTTTGTATGTCGCATTAATGTTTTGTGAGCATGGTGAGACAATTCAGCCAAAATCCTGTGCTTTGAGCTGTTTTTCCCCTGTAAATGTAGCATACCTTACTTGAGACATGTACGTTACTTTGGTTCTAAGTCTTTGTGGCCTCACAGATGCAGCCAGAAGAGCCTATGTATGTATCATTTGTTGATCATTGACCTGTGGACCACAGAATGTGTTTGTTATTGCTGCTGGGGAAGGCAATGGTGTCTTCACCCTTTGTTGCATTCTTATTCTCAGATGCATGCATTTACATTCTGATGTGAAAGGTTTGAAATTTGCCCCCTCATGGCAGTGAAATCGTTGAATTGAAAAGAGGCATTGTACTATATTGCCTGTGGGTGGTTGTCATGACTTCTGTTCTGATTCCATCGTCTGGCATTGTCACTGTGAAATGCTCCATATACAACCGTTGCAATAAATTTGCCGAAGATATTTTGTGTTCTCTGTCTGTCATCCAGCCATGCTAATTCAGAATGTTCTTACATACTTAGGTATGTCATCAGAGTTGTTGGTAACATTCGTGTACTCCAGTAATGAAATACGGCACTTACATTTGTATAAATATGTATGCATATATGTAGTTCATTCATGTGTCGAGGACCAATAGCAATTACCTAGGTGATGTTTATTATTTAATCTGGCATTACTAACTGCTAAGCTGGCATCAAATTGACTAATTACTATTGTTTTAGTTAATTATAAATATTTGTTGCCACCTTAAAGGTTGTTCAATGTACAATGTCAGGGATTGTATGCATATTCTCTATCACCCTATTCACTTAGGACCAATTCCAATGAAAATTTAGTTGAAAGTCCTGATCAAGACTTAACTGTATTCATTGGCTGTAATTTTTGTATATTACTTGCCACTGTGTATATCTATATTTCAAATATAATATTCATCGAGGAACTGAATTTTTCAATTCTACCCCAAAAGGAAATGTGAGAGAATGAATGTTTTCTTTGGCATCTATGGTTGGGGAAATGGTTTCAATGGTTTTTATTCACTCAGTAATAGTTGCTGGGTTACGAATTTCAGTCTTGCCATTGTGGTATTTCAAATTAGAGATAGAGCAACAGAGATGGATAACTTATCCTAAGATGGAGAAGGATGTGTGATTCTGAGGATGGAGGATAAAGGTGGTCCAGAATTTTTTTTTCTGCAAGTTGCAAGTGCAGATGAAGATTTCTGTACAGTTCCATAAGAAAAAGTCTTGAAAAATGTACGGTGGAATAAATGTGGAAATTTCTGGTTGAAAATAACGATGGACTTCATGTGATTTTGGTCAACGTAGAATTCACCATCGATAAACACCATCTTTTGTAATTCTTCGTTAAAACTTTCGCGGGTGCTCGTCATGTTGAATTAAAACTTTTGGGCTATGTCGCCGCGTCAGATTTTGGGTGGCCCCAACGTAAGGGTGGCCCCAAAATAAGCGACCAGAACAACTTTGCCGAAGAGAGGAAGAAGCTAGAGGCCATTCTACGGGCAAATGCATTCGACGACAGAGTTATCTCTCGAACATTTAATAAAGTTATCAGAAAGAACAACGAGATCAAAATCAACACCGCAGAAGCAGCGAACTCCTCTGTAAATGACCTCAGCGACCAGAAGAAAGCCTTCCTACCATACATTAAGGGGACGACTGACAATAGGAAATATCCTACGCAAATTCCAGATAAGGACAATATTCTCGCCTCACGTACAGATAAAACATCTATTGAAAACCGTCAAGGATAGAACTGCCAGACCTGTGGGCAGAACTACATCGGCGAAACAGGCAGATCAGTTAAAACACGTCTAGAGGAACACGAGAGAGCAATTCGACTGGGGCAGTCAACGAAGTCCGCGGTAGCCGAACACGCAGCGCTGGGCCACACAATCGAACTTAACCCTAGGAAGACTGAAAAAAAACTATCGCGTAGTAGCCTGACTGGGTCCAATGGACCCTTAAACATTTTTTCCACAATATTACTAGTTTATGATGAATTTAGGCTGAGTTAAGTGATGGTTTCCATCTTTTTTACTTCCTCAACATATTTCTTCACGTCTTTATTATTATTAAATTATTTTGTTGGAAGCTAGTACTGCAGGGAAGCATAATATTATTCCTTCTACCAGAAATATCACTTCACCTAACCCATTTTTATGAATATTCATTAGCACAATTGCATTAACACAAATAACAAAATTAATTTTTGGTGATTGATAAATAAGATATGTAACAAATTTAACGAAACAAAAGTATTATGCATTTGCAAATGTTTAAAAAACAGCTATGCTACAACAGCCCTTGATTGCATAAAATTTATGAATGCTCTTGACATATATTTTTCGCACATCGTGAAGAGGATGTTCGTGTCGTTCTATCCTTTTTGTTGTTGCACTTACGACACTTATTTTCCTTGGTAATTATGCTAAGGTTGTCAAGGAGTGTGTCACATTTTCTTCTTCGCGATTTCAGTATCAGTAAAATATATTCACAACTTTAAAAATTCAGCAGAAATAATTCCATTCATTCGTATTGTTTTATTTTTCAATAACCCAGCCACTGCTCGCAAAAAGCATAATTATGGTAGGATTTTAACCAGATGACTCTTAAATTATTTTAAACAAAAATTCACACAATGCCTATAAGTATCAATAAAATATATTCACAAGTTTCATAAATACAGCAGAAATAATTCCATTCATTCGCATTGTTTTATTTTTGAATAACCCAGCCACTGCTCGTAAAAACCATAATTATTGTCGGATTTTAACAAAATAACTCTTAAAATATTATAAACACAAATTCACACAATAACTTTAAGTATGAATAAAATATTTTCACAACTTTCAACAATACTCTAGAAATAATTACATTCATTCGTATTGTTTTATTTTTCAATAACCCATCCACTGCTCGTAAAAACCAAATTTATGGTCGGATTTTAACCAGATAACTATTAAAATATATTAAACACAAATTCGAACAATACCAATAAGTATCAGTGAAATATTTTCACAACTTTCAAAAATACAGCAGAAATAATTCCATTCATTCGTATTGTTTTATTTTTCAATATTCAAGCCACTGCTCGTAAAAACCATAACTATGGTCGGATTTTAACCAAATAACTTTTAAAATATTTAAATAACAAAATTCACACAAAGCCTATAAGTATCAGTAAAATATATTCACAACTTTCAAAAATACAGCAGAAACATTTACTTTCATTCGTATTGTTTTTTCTCAAAAACCCAGCCACTGCTCGTAAAAAATATATTAATGGTCGGATTTTAACCAGATAACTCTTAAAATATTTTAAACACAAATTAACACAATGCCTATAGGTATCAATAAAACATTTTCACAACTTTCAACAATACACTAGAAATAATTCCATTCATTTGTATTGCTATATTTTTCAAAAACCAAGCCACTGCTCGTAAAAACCATAATTATTGTCGGATTTTCACCAAATAACTCCTAAAATATTTAAACCTCAAATTCACACAATGGTTATAAGTATCAGTAAAATATTTTCACAACTCACAAAAATACAGCAGAAATATTTCCATTCATTCGTATTGTTTCATTTTTCAATAATCAAGCCGCTGCTCGTAAAAACCATAATTATGGTCCGATTTTAAACAAATAACTCTTAAAATATTTTAAACACAAATTCAAACAAACCCTATAAGCTTCAGTAAAATATATTGACAACTTTCAAAAATACAGCAAAAATAATTCCATTCATTCATATTGTTTTTTTTTGGAATAACCCAAACACTGCTAGTAAAAACCGTAATTATTATCGGATTTTAACCAGATAACTCTTAAAATATTTTACACACATATTCACACAATGCCTATAAGCGTCAGTAAAATATTTTCACAACTTTCCAAAATACACTAGAAATAATTCCATTCATTCGTATTGCTTTATTTTTGTATAACCAAGCCACTGCTTCTAAAAACCATAATTATAGTCGGATTTTAACCAGATAAATCTGAAAATATTTTAAACACAAATTCACACAAGTCCTATAAGTATCAGTTAAATATTTTCACAACTTTCAAAAATACACTGGAAATAGTTCCATTCATTCGTATTGCTTTATTTTAGTATAACCAAGCCACTGCTCGTAAAAACCATAATTATGGTCGGATTTTAAAAAATAACTCTTAAAATATTTTAACCACAAATTCACACAATGCCCATAAGTATCAGTTAAATATTTTCACATTTTTCAGAGATAAAGCAGAAATAATTCCATTCATTCGTATTGCTTTATTTTAGTATAACCAAGCCACTGCTCGTAAACGCCGTAATTATTGTCGGATTTTCACCAAATAACTCCTAAAATATTTAAACCTCAAATTCACACAATGGTAATAAGTATCAGTAAAATATTTTCACAACTCACAAAAATACAGCAGAAATAATTCCATTCAATCGTATTGTTTAATCTTTGAATAACCCAGCCACATCTCGTAAAAACCATAATTATGGTCAGATAACTCTTAAAATATTTGAAACACAAATAAGAACAAACCCTATAAGGTTCATTAAAATATTTTCACAACTTTCAACAATACACTAGAAAGAATTCCATTCATTTGTTTGGCTTTATTTTCAATAACCCAGCCACTGCTCGTGAAAACCAAAATTATAGTCGGATTTTAACCAGATAACTCTTAAAATATTTTAAACACAAATTCACACTATGCATATATGTATCAGTGAAATGTATTCAAAACTTTCAAAAATACACCAGAAATATTTCCATTCATTCGTATTGTTTTATCTTTGAATAACACAGCCACTGCTAGTATAAACCATAATTATGGTCCGATTTTAAACAGATAACTCTTAAAATATTTTAAACACAAATTCAAACAAACCCTATAAGTTTCAGTATAATATTTTCACATCTTTCAAAAATACAGCAGAAATAATTCCATTCATTCATATTGTTTTTTTAAATAACCAAGCCACTGCTAGTAAAAACCGTAATTATTATCGGATTTTAACCAGATAACTCTTAAAATTTTTTAAACACATATTCACACAATAACTATAAGTGTCAGTAAAATATTTTCACAACTTTCAAAAATACAGCAGAAATATTTCCATTCATTCGTCTTGTTTTTTTAAATAATCAATCCACTGATCGTAAAAACCATAATTATTGTCGGATTTTAAACAAATATCTCCTAATATATTTGAACCACAAATTCACACAATGCCTATAAGTATCAGTAAAACATTTTCACAACTTTCAAAAATAGAGCAGAATTAATTCCATTCATTCATATTGTTTTTTTTAATAACCCAGCAACTGCTAGTAAAAACCTTAATGAGTATCGGATTTTAACCAGAAAACTCCTAAAATATTTTAAACACATATTCATACAATGCCTATAAGTATCAGTAATATTTTTTCACATCTTTCAAAAATACAGCAGAAATATTTCCATTCATTCGTATTATTTTATCTTTGAATAACACAGCCACTGCTAGTAAAAACCATAATTATGGTCCGATTTTAAACAGATAACTCTTAAAATATTTTAAAAACAAATTCGAAGAAACCCTATAAGTTTCAGTAAAATATTTTCACATCTTTAAAAAATACAGCAGAAATAATTCCATTCATTCATATTGTTTTTTTTAATAGCCAAGCCACTGCTAGTAAAAACCGTAATTATTATCGGATTTTAACCAGATAACTCTTAAAATATTTTAA
This sequence comes from Ischnura elegans, assembly GCF_921293095.1. Taxonomy (NCBI): domain Eukaryota; kingdom Metazoa; phylum Arthropoda; class Insecta; order Odonata; family Coenagrionidae; genus Ischnura; species Ischnura elegans. The sequence continues at coordinate 3,158,880 of NC_060248.1, read as the reverse complement.
ACACATATTCACACAATAACTATAAGTGTCAGTAAAATATTTTCACAACTTTCAAAAATACAGCAGAAATATGTACATTCATTCGTCTAGTTTTTTTTCGAATAACCCAGCCACTACTCGTAAAAACCATAATTATGGTCGGATTTTAACCATATAACTCTTAAAATATTTTAAACACAAATTTACACAAAGTATCAGTGAAATATTTTCACAAATTTCAAAAATACACTAGAAACAGTTCCATTCATTCGTATTGTTTTATTTTTGAATAACCCAGCCACTGCTCGTAAAAATTATAATTATAGTCCGATTTTAAACAGATAACTCTTTATATATTTTAAACAAAAATTCAAACAAACCTTATAAGTTTCAGTAAAATATTTTCACAACTTTCAAAAATACAGCAGAAATATATACATTCATTCGTCTAGTTTTATTTTCGAATAACCCAGCCAATACTCGTAAAAACCATAATTAGGGTCGGATTTTAACCATATAACTCTTAAAATATTTTAAACACAAATTTACACAAAGTATCAGTGAAATATTTTCACAAATTTCAAAAATACACTAGAAACAGTTCCATTCATTCGTATTGTTTTATTTTTGAATAACCCAGCCACTGCTCGTAAAAATTATAATTATAGTCCGATTTTAAACTGATAACTCTTTATATATTTTAAACACAAATTCAAACAAACCTTATAAGTTTCAGTAAAATATTTTCACAACTTTCAAAAATACAGCAGAAATATTTCCATATATTCGTCTTCTTTATTTTTGAATAACCAAGGCACTACTCGTAAAAACCATAATTATGGTCGGACTTTTACCAGATAACTCTTAAAATATTTGAAACACATATTCACACAATGCCTATAAATGTCAGTATAATATTTTCACAACTTTCAAAAATACCGCAGAAATATATCCATTCATTCGTCTTGTTTTATTTTAGAATAACCCAGGCACTATACCAGGTAAAACCCATAATTATGGTCGGATTTTAACCAAATAACTCTTAAAATATTTTAAACCCAAATTCACACAAGGCCTTTAAGTATCAGTAAAAAACTTTCACAACTTTCAAAAATATACTAGAAATAGTTTGAAAGAAATAGTTTGAAATCTAGGGGTCATTCTGTATTTCTCATACCTTAGCAGTAACTCTACGAATTCTTTTAGCATTTTAAATTTTAAATGTCAATTCGTATTTTTCTTACCTCAGCAGTGAAACTACGAATTCTATTAGAATACTGAATTTTAGGTGTCATTTCATATTTTTCTTACCTCAGCAGTAACTCTACGAATTCTTTTAGAATTTCTAATTATAGATGTCATTTCGTATTTTTCTTACCTCAGCAGTAACTCTACGAATTCTTTTAGAATTTTTAATTATAGATGTTATTTCGATTTTTTCTTACCTCAGAAGTAACTTTTGGAATTCTTTTAGAATTTTAAATTTATGGTGTCATTTCTATCTTTTTAACCTTAGCAGTAACTCTCCGAATTCTTTTAGAATTTTGAATTCTTGTTGTCATTTCGTATTTTTGTTACCTTAGCAGTAACTCTACGAATTCTTTTAGAAATTTGAATTCCATATGTCATTTCGTATTTTTCTTCCCTCAGCAGAGAAACTACGAATTCTTTTAGAATTTAAATTCTAGATGTCATTTCGTATTTTTCACACCTCAGCATTAACTCTCTTAATTCATTTAGAATTTTGAATTCTAAATATCATATCGTATTTTTCTTACCTCAGCAGTAACTCTACGAATTATTTTAGCATTTTAAATTCTAGATGTCATTTCGTATTTTTCTTACCTCAGCAGTGACTATATGAATTCTTTTAGAATTTTTAATTTTAGGTGTCATTTCGTATTTTTCTTACCTCAGCTGTGAAAGTACGAATTCTTTTAAAATCTTGAATTCTAGATTTAGTTTCGTATTTTTCTAATCTCAGCAGTGAAACTACGAATACTTTTAGAATTTTGAATTCTAGAAGTCATTTCGTATTTTACTCAGCTCAGCAGTGAAACTACGAATTCTTTTAGAATTATAATTCTAGATGTAATTTCATATTTTTCTTACCTTAGCAGTACCTCTCCGAATTCTTTTAGAATTTTAAATTTTAGGTGACATTTCGTATTTTTCTTACCAAAACAGTGAAACTACGAATAAATTTAGCATTTTAAGTTCTAGATTTCATTTCGTTCTTTTCTTACCTCAGCAGTGAACTACGAATTCTCTTACTATCTTGAATTCTAGATATCATTTCGTATTTTCCTTACCTCAGCAGTAACTCTACGAATTCTTTTAGAATTTTGAATTCCATACGTCATTTCGTTTATTTCTTGCCTCAGCAGTAACTCTACCAATTCTTTTAGAATTTTGAATTTTAGGTGTCATTTCGTATTTTTGTTACCTTAGTTTCAACTCTACGAATTCTTTTAGAATTTTAATTTATAGATGTCAATTCGTATTTATCTTACTTCAGCAATAACCCTATGAATTTTTTTAGAATTTTGAATTTATGGTGTCATTTCGTATTTTTCTTACCGAAGCAGTGAAACTACGAATTCTTTTAGAAATTTGAACTTATGGTGTCATTTCGTATTTTTCTTACCTCAGCAGTACCTCTCCGAATTCTTTTAGAATTTTAAATTTTTTTTGACATTTCGTATTTTTCTTACTACAACTGTGAAACTACGAATTCTTTTAGAATTTTTAATTTTAGGTGTTATTTCGTATTTATCTTACCTCAGCAGTTACTCTACGAATTCTTTTAGAATTTTGAATTTATGGTGTCATTTCGTATTTTTCGTACCTAATCAGTAAATATACGAATTCTTTTAGAATTTTTAATTTTAAGAGTCATTTCGTATTTTTGTTACATTAGTATTAATTCTACGAATTTTTTTAGAATTTTTAATTCTAGGTGTCATTTCGTATTTATCGTACTTCCAGCAGTGAAACTACGAATTCTTTTAGAATTTTGAACTTTAGGTGTCATTTCGTATTTTTCTTAACTCAGCAGTAACTCTACGAATTCTTTGAGAATTTATAATTCTAGTTGTTAATTTGTTTTTTTCTTACCTCAGAAGTAACTCTTGGAATTCTTTTAGAATTTTAAATTTATGATGTCATTTCGTATTTTTCTTACTACAGCAGTGAAACAACGAATTCTTTTAGAATTTCGTATTTTAGGTGCCATTTCGTATTATTCTTACCTCAGCATGTAACTACAAATTCTTTCATATTTTTGAATTTTACGTGTAATATCCAATTTTTCATACCTCTGCAGTAACTCTAGGAATTCTTTTAGAATTTAAAATTCTAGATGTCACTTCGTATTTTCCTTACCTCAGTAGTGAAGCTACGAATTCTTTTAGAATTTTGAATTTTAGGTGTCATTTCGTATTTGTCATACCTCAGCAGTAACTCTACGAATTATTTTAGCATTTTAAATTCTAGATGTCATATCGTATTTTTTTCACCTCAGCAGTAACTCTACGAATTCCTTCAGAATTTTAATTTCTAGATGTCATTTCGTAGTTTTCTTACCTCAGCAGTAACTCTCAGTATTCTTTTTGAATTTTGAATTCTAGATGTCATTTCGTATTTTTCTTACCTCAAAAGTAACTCTCCTAATTCTTTTTGAATTTTAAATTCTAGATGAAATTTCGTATTTTTTTATCTTAGCAGTAATTCTCCGAATTCTTTTAGAAATTTGAATTTTTGGTGTCATTACGTATTTTTCTTACCTCAGCAGTAACTATACGAATTCTTTTATAATTTTGATTTCTAGATGTCATTACGTATTTTGTTACCTTAGCAGTAACTTTCCGAATTCTTTTAGAATTTTTAATTCTAAATGTCATATCGTGTTTTTCTTACCTTAGCAGTAACTCTACGAATTCTTCTAGAATTTAAATTCTAGATGTCATTTCGTATTTTTCATACCTTTAGCAGTAACTCTCCGAATTCATTTAGAATTTTGAATTCTAAATGTCATATCGTATATTTCTTACCTCAGCAGTAACTCTACGAATTCTTTTAGAATTATAAATTCTTGATGTTATTTCGTTTTTTTCTTACCTCAGCAGTAACTCTACGAATTCTTTTACAATTTTGAATTTAAGGTGTCATTTCGTATTTTTCTTACCTCAGCAGTGAAACTACGTATTCTTTTAGAATTTTGAATTCTAGATGTCATTTCGTATTTTTTTATCTCAGCAGTGAAACTACGAATTTTTTTGGGAATTTCGAATTCTAGATGTCATTTCGTATTTTCCTTACCTCCGCAGTAACTCTCCGAATTCTTTTTGAATTTTGGATTCTAGATGTCATTTTGTATTTTCTTTACCTCAGCAGTAATTCAACGAATTCTTTTAGAATTTTAAAGTTTAGGTTTCATTTCGTACTTTTCTTACCTCAACAGTGAAACTACAAATTCTTTTAGAATATCGAATTTTAGGTGCCATTTCATATTATTCTTACCTCAGCAGTAACTCTACAAATTCTTTCATAATTTTGAATTTTACGTGTAATATCCAATTTTTCATACCTCTGCAGTAACTCTAGGAATTCTTTTAGAATTTAAAATTCTAGATGTCATTTCGTATTTTCCTTACCTCAGCAGTGAAGCTTTGAATTCTTTTATAATTTTTAATTTTAGGTGTCATTTCGTATTTTTCATATCTCAGCAGTAACTCTACGAATTATTTTAGCATTTTAAATTCTAGATGTCATTTTGTATTTTTTTCACCTCAGCAGTAACTCTACGAATTCCTTCAGAATTTTAAATTCTAGATGTCATTTCGTATTTTTCTTACCTCAAAAGTAACTCTCCTAATTCTTTTTGAATTTTAAATTCTAGACGTCATTTCGTATTTTTTTATCTTAGCAGTAATTCTCCGAATTCTTTTAGAAATTTGAATTTTGGGTGTCATTACGTATTTTTCTTACCTCAGCAGTAACTATACGAATTCTTTTGTAATTTTGAATTCTAAATGTCATATCGTATTTTTCTTACCTTAGCAGTAACTCTACGAATTCTTTTAGAATTTTAAATTCTAGATGTTATTTTGTTTTTCTCTTACCTCAGCAGTACCACTACTAATTCGTCTAGAATTTTGAATTTTAGGTGTCATTTCGTATTTTTCTTACCTCAGCAGTGTTCTTTTAGAATTTAAATTCTAGATGTCATTTCGTATTTTTCATACCTTTAGCAGTAACTCTCCGAATTCATTTAGAATTTTGAATTCTAAATGTCATATCGTATTTTTCTAACCTCAGCAGTAACTCTAGGAATTCTTTTAGAATTTTAAATTTATGATGTCATTTCGTATTTTTCTTACTACAGCAGTGAAACTACGAATTCTTTTAGAATATCGAATTTTAGGTGCCATTTCATATTATTCTTACCTCAGCAGTAACTCTACAAATTCTTTCATAATTTTGAATTTTACGTGTAATATCCAATTTTTCATACCTCTGCAGTAACTCTAGGAATTCTTTTAGAATTTAAAATTCTAGATGTCATTTCGTATTTTCCTTACCTCAGCAGTGAAGCTTTGAATTCTTTTATAATTTTTAATTTTAGGTGTCATTTCGTATTTTTCATATCTCAGCAGTAACTCTACGAATTATTTTAGCATTTTAAATTCTAGATGTCATTTTGTATTTTTTTCACCTCAGCAGTAACTCTACGAATTCCTTCAGAATTTTAAATTCTAGATGTCATTTCGTATTTTTCTTACCTCAAAAGTAACTCTCCTAAATCTTTTTGAATTTTAAATTCTAGACGTCATTTCGTATTTTTTTATCTTAGCAGTAATTCTCCGGATTCTTTTAGAAATTTGAATTTTGGGTGTCATTACGTATTTTTCTTACCTCAGCAGTAACTATACGAATTCTTTTGTAATTTTGAATTCTAAATGTCATATCGTATTTTTCTTACCTTAGCAGTAACTCTACGAATTCTTTTAGAATTTTAAATTCTAGATGTTATTTTGTTTTTCTCTTACCTCAGCAGTACCACTACTAATTCGTCTAGAATTTTGAATTTTAGGTGTCATTTCGTTTTTTTCTTACCTCAGCAGTGTTCTTTTAGAATTTAAATTCTAGATGTCATTTCGTATTTTTCATACCTTTAGCAGTAACTCTCCGAATTCATTTAGAATTTTTAATTCTAAATGTCATATCGTATATTTCTAACCTCAGCAGTAACTCTAGGAATTCTTTTAGAATTATAAATTCTAGATGTCATTTCGTTTTTTTCTTACCTCAGCAGTAACTCTACGAATTCTTTTACAATTTTGAATTTAAGGTGTCATTTCGTATTTTTCTTACCTCAGCAGTGAAAGTACGTATTTTTTTAGAATTTTGAATTCTAGATATCATTTCGTATTTTTTTATCTCAGCATTGAAACAACGAATTTTTTTGGGAATTTCTAATTCTAGATGTCATTTCGTATTTTTCTTACCTCCGCAGTAACTCTCCGAATTCTTTTTGAATTTTGGATTCTAGATATCATTTTGTATTTTCTTTACCTCAGCAGTAATTCTCCGAATTCTTTTAGAATTTTAAAGTTTAGGTTTCATTTCGTACTTTTCTTACCTCAGCAGTAACTCTACGAATTCATTTATAATTTTGAATGTTAGGTGACATTTCGTTATTTATTACCTTAGCAGTAACTATCCGAAATCTATTAGAATTTTAAATTTAAGGTGTCATTTCGGTTTTTACATACCTCAGCAGTAACTATACGAATTATTTCAGCATTTTAGATTCTAGATGTCATTTCGTATTTTTCTTACCTCAGCAGTAACTCTCCGAATTCTTCTAGAATTTCAATTCTAGATGTCATTTCGTATTTTTCTTACCTCAGCAGTAACACTACGAATTATTTTAGCATTTTCAATTCTAGATGTCATTTCGTATTTATCTTACTTCAGCAATAACTATGAATTATTTTAGAATTTTGAATTCTAGATGTCATTTCGTATTTTTCTTACCACAGCAGTGAAACCACGAATTCTTTTAGAATTTGGAATTTTAGGTGTCATTTTGTATTTATCTTACCTCAGCAGTAACACTACGAATTCCTTTGGAATTTTGAATTTTAGATGTCATTTCGTATTTTACATACCTCAGCAGTGAAACTACGAATTCTATTAGAATATTGAACTTTAGGTGTCATTTCGTATTTTTCTTACTTCAGCAGAAAAAATACGAATTCTTTTAGAATTTTAAAGTTAAGGTTTCATTTCTATTTTTCTTACCTTAGCAGGAACTCTCCGAATTCTTTTAGAATTTTGAATTCTAGTTGTCATTTCGTATTTTTGTTACCTTAGCAGTAACTTTCCGAATTCTTCTAGAATTTTGAATTTTAGGTGTTATATCGTATTTTCCTTCCCTCAGCAGAGAAACTACGAATTCTTTTAGAATTTAAATTCTAGATGCCATTTCGTTTTTTCTTACCTCAGCAGTAACTCTACGAATTCTTTTAGAATTTTTAATTCTTGATGTTATTTCGATTTTTTCTTACCTCAGAAGTAACTTTTGGAATTGGTTTTGAATTTTAAATTTATGGTGTCATTTCTATTTTTCTTTCCGTAGCAGTAATACTCCGAATTCTTTTAGAATTTTGAATTCTTGTTGTCATTTCGTATTTTTGTTACCTTAGCGGTTACTTTCCGAATTCTTCTACAATTTTGAATTTTAGGTGTTATTTCGTATTTTTCTTCCCTCAGCAGTAATTCTAGGATTTATTTTAGCATTTTAAATTATAGTTGACATTTCGTATTTTTCTTTCCTCAGCAGTAACTCTACGAAGTCTTTTTGAATTTTTAAGGTTAGGATTCATTTCATATTTTGCCTACCTCAGCAGTTACGAATTCAAATACTTTTACGAATACTTACTTACGAATTCTTTTAGAATTTTGAATTCTATATTTAGTTTCGTATTTTCCTTATCTCAGCAATGAAACTCCGAATTCTTTTTGGAATTTTGAATTCTAGATGTCATTTCGTATTTTTGTTACCTTAGTTTTAACTCTATGAATTCTTTTAGAATTTTGAATTTTAGGAGTCTTTTCGTATTTTTCTAATATCAGCAGTGAAACTACGAATTCTTTTAGAATTTTGAATTTATGGTGTCATTTCGTATTTTTCCTACCTCAGCAGTGAAACTACGAATTCTTTTAGAAAGATAATTCTAGATGTCAATTCGTATATTTCTTACATCAGCAGTATCTCTCCGAATTCTTTTAGATTATTAAACTTTAGGTGTCATTTCGTATTTTTCTTACCTCAGCAGTAACTCTACGAATTCTTCTGGAATTTTGAATTCTAGGTGTCATTTTTTATTTTACATACCGAAGCAGTACATTACGAATTATTTTAGAATTTTGAATTCTAGATGTCATTTCGTATTTTTATTACCTCAGCAGTAAATCTACGATTTCTTGTAGAAGTTTGAATTTTAGGAGTCATTTCGTATTTTTGTTACCTTAGTTTTAACTCTACGAATTTTTTTAGATTTTTAAATTCTAGATGTCATTTCGTATTTATCTTAATTTCAGCATAAACCCTAAGAATTCTTTTAGAATTTAAATTTTAGGTGTCTTTTCGTATTTTTCTTACCTCAGATGTGAAACTACGAATTCTTTTAGAATTTTGAACTTATGGTATCATCTCGTATTTTTCATACCTCAGCATTATCTCAACGAATTCTTATAGAATTTTGAATTTTAGGTGTCATTTCGTATTATTCTTACTTCAGCAGTAATTCTCCGATTTCGTTTAGAATTTTCAATTCTAGATGTCATTTCGTATTTTTCTTACCTCAGCAGTGAAAGTACGATTTTTTTTGGGAATTTCGAATTTTATATGTCATTTCGTATTTTTCTTACCTCAGCAGTAACTCTACGAATTCTTTTACAATTTAACATTTTAGGTGTCATTTCGTATTTTACTTACCTCAGCAGTAACTCTCCAAATTCTTTTAGAATTTTGAATTTTAGGTGTCATTTCGTATTTAACATCCCTCAGCAGTAACTCTACGAATTATTTTAGCATTTCAAATTCTAGATGTCATTTCGTTTTTTTCTTACCTCAGCAGTAACTCTACGAATTCTTTTAAAATTTTGAATTTTAGGTGACATTTCGTGTTTTTTTTTACCACAACAATGAAACTACAAATTCTTTTAGAATTTTGAATTTTAGGTGTCATTTCGTATTAATCTTACCTCAGCAGTAACTCTACGAATTATTTTGGAATTTTGAATTGTAGGTGTCATTTCGTATTTTACATACCTCAGCAGTACTCTACGAATTCTTTTAGAATTTTGATTTCTAGATGTCATTTCGTTTATTTCTTACCTCAGACGTTAGTCTACGAATTCTTTTTGAATATTAAATTTTAGGTTTTATTTCGTATTTATCATACCTCAGCAGTATTTCTACGAATTATTTTAGCATTTTGAATTTTAGATGTCATTTCGTATTTTTCATACCTCAGCAGTGAAACTACGTATTCTTTTAGAATATTGAACTTTAGGTGTCATTTCGTATTTTTCTTACCTCAGCAGTAACTCTACGTATTCTTTTAGAATTTTTAATTCTAGATGTCATTTCGTTTTATTCTTACCTCAGAAGTAACTCTTAGAATTCTTTTAGAATTTTAAATTTATAGTGTCATTTCGTATTTTTCTTACCTAAGCAGTAACTCTACGAATTCTTTTAGAATTTTTAATTCTTTATGTTATTTCGTTTCTTTTTTAACTCAGAAGTAACTCTTGGAATTCTTTTAGAATTTTAAATTTATTGTGTCATTTCTATTTTTTTACCTTAGCAGTAACCCTCCGAATTCTTTTAGAATTTTGAATTCTAGTTGTCATTTCGTATTTTTGTTACCTTAGCAGTAACTCTCCGAATTCTTCTAGAATTTTAAATTTTAGGTTTTATTTCGTATTTTTCTACCCTCAGCAGAGAAACTTCGAATTCTTTTAGAATTTTAAGTCTAGATGTCTTTTCGTATTTTTCTTACCTCAGCAGTAACTCTCCGAATTCTTTTAGAATTTTGAATTCTAGATTTAGTTTCGTATTTTTCTTATTTTACAGTGAAACTACGAATTCTTTCTTGGAATTTTGAATTCTAGATGTCATTTCGTATTTTTGTTACCTTAGTTTTAACTCTATGAATTCTTTTAGAATTTTGAATTTTAGGAGTCTTTTGGTATTTTTCTAATCTCAGCAGTGAAACTACGAATTCTTTTAGAATTTTGAATTTATGGTGTCATTTAGTATTTTTCTTACCTCAGCTGTGAAACTACGAATTCTTTTAGAATTTTGAATTCTAGAAGTCATTTTGATTTTTCTCGGCTCAGCAGTGAAACTACGAAATCTCTTAGAATTATAATTCTAGATGTAATATCGTATTTTTCTTACCTCAGCAGTACCTCTCCGAATTCTTTTAGAATTTTAAAATTTAGGTGACATTTCGTATTTTTTTTACCACAACAATGAAACTATGAATAAATTTAGCATTTTAAATTCTAGATTTCATTTCGTTTTTTTCTTACCTCAGCAGTGAAACTACGAATTCTCTTACTATCTTGAATTCTAGATGGCATTTCGTATTTTTGTTACCTCAGCAGTAACTTTTAAGAATTCTTTTAGAATTTTGAATTCCATATGTCATTACGTTTTTTTCTTACCTCAGCAGTAACTATACCAATTCTATTAGAAGTTTGAATTTTAGGTGTCATTTCTTATTTTTCATACCTCAGCAGTAAATCTACGAATTCTTTTAGAATTTTTAATTTTAGGTGTCATTTCGTATTTTTGTTACCTTAGTTTCAACTCTGCGAATTGTTTTAGAATTTTAAATTCTAGATGTCATTTCGTATTTATCTTACTTCAGCAATAACTCGATGAATTTCTTTAGAATTTTGAATTTATGGTGTCATTTCGTATTTTTCTTACCTCAGCAGTGAAACTACGAATTCTTTTCGAATTTTGAATTCTAGAAGTCATTTCGTATTTTTTCTACCTCAGCAGTGAAACTACGAATTCTTTTAGAATGATAATTCTAGATGTCAATTCGTATAATTCTTACCTCAGCAGTACCTCTCCGAATTCTTTTAGATTATTGAACTTTAGGTGTCATTTCGTATTTTTCTTACTACAACAGTGAAACTACGAATTCTTTTTGAATTGATAATTTTAGGTGTCATTTCGTATTTATCTTACCTCAGCAGTAACTCTACGAATTCTTTTGGAATTTTGAATTCTAGGTGTCATTTTGTATTTTACATACCGCAGCAGTGCTCTACGAATTCTTTTAGAATTTTGAATTCTAGATGTCATTTCGTATTTTTCATACATCAGCAGTAAATCTACGAATTCTTTTAGAATTTTAAAGTTTAGGTTTCATTTCGTACTTTTCTTACCTCAGCAGTAACTCTACGAATTCATTTAGAATTTTGAATGTTAGGTGACATTTCGTTATTTATTACCTTAGCAGTAACTATCCGAAATCTATTAGAGTTTTGAATTTAAGGTGTCATTTCGGTTTTTACATACCTCAGCAGTAACTATACGAATTATTTCAGCATTTTAGATTCTAGATGTCATTTCGTATTTTTCTTACCTCAGCAGTAACTCTCCGAATTCTTCTAGAATTTCAATTCTAGATGTCATTTCGTATTTTTCTTACCTCAGCAGTAACACTACGAATTATTTTAGCATTTTCAATTCTAGATGTCATTTCGTATTTATCTTACTTCAGCAATAACTATGAATTATTTTAGAATTTTGAATTCTAGATGTCATTTCGTATTTTTCTTACCACAGCAGTGAAACCACGAATTCTTTTAGAATTTGGAATTTTAGGTGTCATTTTGTATTTATCTTACCTCAGCAGTAACACTACGAATTCCTTTGGAATTTTGAATTTTAGATGTCATTTCGTATTTTACATACCTCAGCAGTGAAACTACGAATTCTATTAGAATATTGAACTTTAGGTGTCATTTCGTATTTTTCTTACTTCAGCAGAAAAAATACGAATTCTTTTAGAATTTTAAAGTTAAGGTTTCATTTCTATTTTTCTTACCTTAGCAGGAACTCTCCGAATTCTTTTAGAATTTTGAATTCTAGTTGTCGTTTCGTATTTTTTGTTACCTTAGCAGTAACTTTCCGAATTCTTCTAGAATTTTGAATTTTAGGTGTTATATCGTATTTTCCTTCCCTCAGCAGAGAAACTACGAATTCTTTTAGAATTTAAATTCTAGATGCCATTTCGGTTTTTTCTTACCTCAGCAGTAACTCTACGAATTCTTTTAGAATTTTTAATTCTTGATGTTTTTTCGATTTTTTCTTACCTCAGAAGTAACTTTTGGAATTGGTTTTGAATTTTAAATTTATGGTGTCATTTCTATTTTTCTTACCGTAGCAGTAATACTCCGAATTCTTTTAGAATTTTGAATTCTTGTTGTCATTTCGTATTTTTGTTACCTTAGCGGTTACTTTCCGAATTCTTCTACAATTTTGAATTTTAGGTGTATTTCGTATTTTTTCTTCCCTCAGCAGTAATTCTAGGATTTATTTTAGCATTTTAAATTATAGTTGACATTTCGTATTTTTCTTTCCTCAGCAGTAACTCTACGAAGTCTTTTTGAATTTTTAATGTTAGGTGTCATTTCATATTTTGCCTACCTCAGCAGTTACGAATTCAAATACTTTTACGAATACTTACTTACGAATTCTTTTAGAATTTTGAATTCTATATTTAGTTTCGTATTTTCCTTATCTCAGCAATGAAACTCCGAATTCTTTTTGGAATTTTGAATTCTAGATGTCATTTCGTATTTTTGTTACCTTAGTTTTAACTCTATGAATTCTTTTAGAATTTTGAATTTTAGGAGTCTTTTCGTATTTTTCTAATATCAGCAGTGAAACTACGAATTCTTTTAGAATTTTTAATTTATGGTGTCATTTCGTATTTTTCCTACCTCAGCAGTGAAACTACGAATTCTTTTAGAAAGATAATTCTAGATGTCAATTCGTATATTTCTTACATCAGCAGTATCTCTCCGAATTCTTTTAGATTATTGAACTTTAGGTGTCATTTCGTATTTTTCTTACCTCAGCAGTAACTCTACGAATTCTTATGGAATTTTCAATTCTAGGTGTCATTTTTTATTTTACATACCGAAGCAGTACATTACGAATTCTTTTAGAATTTTGAATTCTAGATGTCATTTCGTATTTTTATTAGCTCAGCAGTAAATCTACGATTTCTTTTAGAAGTTTGATTTTTAGGAGTCATTTCGTATTTTTGTTACCTTAGTTTTAACTCTACGAATTTTTTTAGATTTTTAAATTCTAGATGTCATTTCGTATTTATCTTAATTTCAGCATAAACCCTAAGAATTCTTTTAGAATTTAAATTTTAGGTGTCTTTTCGTATTTTTCTTACCTCAGATGTGAAACTACGAATTCTTTTAGAATTTTGAACTTATGGTAACATCTCGTATTTTTCATACCTCAGCATTATCTCAACGAATTCTTATAGAATTTTGAATTTTAGGTGTCATTTCGTATTATTCTTACTTCAGCAGTAACGCTCCGATTTCGTTTAGAATTTTCAATTCTAGATGTCATTTCGTATTTTTCTTACCTCAGCAGTGAAAGTACGATTTTTTTTGGGAATTTCGAATTCTAAATGTCATTTCGTATTTTTCTTACCTCAGCAGTAACTCTACGAATTCTTTTACAATTTTGCATTTTAGGTGTCATTTCGTATTTTTCTTACCTCAGCAGTAACTCTCAAATTCTTTTAGAATTTTGAATTTTAGGTGTCATTTCGTATTTAACATCCCTCAGCAGTAACTCTACGAATTATTTTAGCATTCAAATTCCTAGATGTCTTTTCGTTTTTTCTTACCTCAGCAGTAACTCTACGAATTCTTTTAAAATTTTGAATTTTAGGTGACATTTCGTGTTTTTTTTTACCACAACAATG